>NC_060122.1:151192370-155992370 GCF_021461395.2 Schistocerca americana
TGTGTATGTGCGGATGGATATGTGTGTGTGTGTGTGTGTGTGTGTGTGTGTGTGTGTGTGCGCGAGTGTATACCTGTCCTTTTTTTCCCCCTAAGGTAAGTCTTTCCGCTCCCGGGATTGGAATGACTCCTTACCCTCTCCCTTAAAACCCACATCCTTTCGTCTTTCCCTCTCCTTCCCTCTTTCCTGATGAGGCAACAGTTTGTTGCGAAAGCTTGAATTTTGTGTGTATGTTTGTGTGTCTATCGACCTGCCAGCGCTTTCATTTGGTAAGTCACATCACCTTTGTTTTTAGATATATTTTTCCTACGTGGAATGTTTCCCTCTATTATAACCATATATATATATTGTGTGGGAACAGTACCAGCCTTCCAAACCAACTTGCTGTGCGGGGCAGTCTACATGTCAGGGGGAAGCAGTTGTTTTCAGACCCCGACCTGTATGTTCCCCTGCATGACAGGAGAGTTTTGTTGGAATAGTAGTGGCCTGCTTTGCATGGCGGCCCGTCCTTCATGACAGGTGTGTTGTGGAAATAGACTTGGCTTGCATTATTGGACTGTATTGCAGCACGTGTCAGTGAGCAGGGCTTGCAACAGTTTGTGATGGGTAGAGGGGGCAATGGAAAGAGCAAGGGGGAGGAGGAAATGGACTGTGAGAGGGAAGGAGGGGGAGATGCTTGAGACAGGTGGAAGATGTAGAAGGGCAGTGGGGAAGTGGGAAAGGAAGAGAGGGAGGCAGAGAAAGAGAGAGGGGAGGAGGATATGATCAGAGGGAAGGGGTACAGGAAATGGACAAAGAAAGAGGGGGAGGCAGAGATGAAGGGACAGAGAGATACTTAGAGGTGGACACACAGAGGGGAAGGAGGAGATGTGTTCAATTTATATATGCCAAAAGCACACATGGGCAAAGCCATGGGAAGAAGACTAGTATTAATATAAAGGGTGATTCTGGCTTTAAACTTGCAGCAGCAACTGGCTCACTCATTGATGGGCAATGGCTGTCACAGAGTTTGGTGAAGAATTCACGTTTGTTGCTTATTCTCTTCATAACAATCTCCTGTGTAACATACCTGTGCTTGTAACTAATTGTTTGTTTTTGATTTATTGTCATTATTGTAACACAAATTGCCAGCAAATTGTCACGTGTGTAGTGACATGATGAAAGACCGCCAGGATATCGTAAGGTTAAAATTTATTAAGAACAAAAACTGAAACACCGATCAACCATAAGCATTCGAAAAGACAGTAATTATGAACGTGTGGTGAGGTGCAGACAAATGAAAAAACCATCATTCATTTTTTTGTACATATTTTTGTTTCTCACTCTCTTGTATGTAGAAGTTCTGTTAAGAAGTGCCGTTCAGAGGATGATGGGCTACGCATGTTTTGTACTATACATGTTTCAAAATAAAAAAAAATTTGATACCAGTAGTAACTATTTTTTATTCAAGTGAAGTAAAACCAAGTAAGGAGGATTTTCTTAATTATGACTTGGACTGGTGTACTTGGAGTCTGCTGCCTGCATCTACAATTGAAATGTAAGAGAAGTAGTCTTATAGTGTAAAATTCGTACAAGCACAGAACATTTCTAATAATGCAATTTTATTATCCTTTTACATGTTTTTCATGTGCATATATTTTTTATGTTATTTATTTTTTATTACAACACAACTGTCGACCTGTGTGCCAGGACTTCAGGGCACCGGTTGAAAGTAGTGTTTGTTAACTGTTGTTATGGTAAGAAATTTATATGACATTGTCATGAATCATAAAAACTAATTTTCTGTTTGCATGAATCACGACAGGAAGCACGTAATGCAAAAAGGCAAAAATTGAGGAGAAAATTTTTGAAAGGAATAAGAATTTTTTTTATGCAGGTTATGTAAAATTTTCCATAATAAACTGTTTTGTTCGCCACAGCAAAGGTAGGATGGCCGTGCAAGGTGCGTGAATGGTTACGCTTGGTAGCACCTCTTTTGATGTAGGTAGAAACCTTTTCCTCGTTATTCTCTCCCTTGAATTTTATTTGCAAAAAACTTACAGGAATTTTTCAGTGTGATACACATTGTCAGTAAAACATAAAGAATTTCATCACATCATAATAGACGTAAAACAGGCTTTGACATCATGTAAATTACAATTGTCAAGTGTAATAATTATCTTATGAAAATTTAACATTTTCGTTAAAATTTTATTTTTTGTATATTCATATAACATGGCTGAAAAATATGTACCCATTGTTGATAGCAATAGTGAAAACCCAATCAGCCAAGATGGCATAGAATTGCGTGATTGAACAATTGAAGTTCAGGCACCATGCATGCCTATTGCAGAACGTTTAAAGTAGGTCAGAGATGAGTGTTGCAGGTGCGACAAATGATAGCGACGCTCCACAGCAGAATAACATTTGCGACACAATGTTCACAATTAATGAGACAATGTCACGTGTCTCCCAGAGCGACATACCGCTCATGAATGAAACATTGGAGAGCGATTCCAATATAAATTTTGGCAATACATTACAACAACACTTGGTCACAACACAAACATTAACTTGGAAAGTACAGCTGACAGCAACCACAGTAGTACAACTAACTCACTGCTATGGCAGTTATTATCTAACATGAACATGAAATTAGATAGAATCAATACAAATTTCAGTGATATGAAACAATATGTGAACATGGTAAAACAGCAACAAAACACTGTTACACAAGAACTAAATACAATGAAACAGAACAAAAACAAGTATTCAAGACTTTGCAAGACACAGTCTCACAGTAGTTCGACGACAGCCAAAAGTTTTCACACTGAAATCGATGAAAAATTGAATGATATGGAAAAAAAGTAAAGCATGAAGTACTTTCTGAAGTTAATGGTAATATTACGGAGCTAAGACAGAAGGTAGATTCTTTTAACAGCCATCATGATCTAGTAGAGCAATAGATAAAGAAAATCACAGACGCAAACACAAACATTGAAGCCACACAAAACCAATTGTGTCCAACAGTAAAAATGGTAACCACTGTAGTTAACAAACTAAAGAGTTTGAAGGTGTACCTGTAGCTGTAGAAGAGCTTATTTTAAGAGTAGCAACATTAGAAGGTGACTCAGCATGCAATAAGAAGGAGAGAGAGAAGATCAAATGAAAATCTGAGTGATATTAGTCAAGCTGAAGCAGGTATGCTAGATAAGGGTAATACCATTGCAGAGAAGTTGGTAACCAATTGTAAGTTATACACAGATATAGTAGAAGGGCTATTCAGGAAAAAGAAAATGAAAGCATGAACAATGTAAACATTAAGCCGCGGAAGGTTGAATCTGCAATCTTTTAGAAGAAAATATTACCGGATCTCGAAATATTCATGTAAATAATACACAGGCTACAGTGAACAAACCACAATCTGTCCATTTTGTCAACAAATTGTCACGAGTCCCACAGCAGGTACCAGTGACAGTTGCAGAGTGCAAAATGTAAACGTACCCACAACTCCAACACCTGAACAATTACCAGCCGGAATTACAGGTAACTATAACAACAACATAAATATGGACGAAAATGCCTTGTCTGTGTCAACTATTTTTGCAGATCAAGGTTTGCTGAGACATCGACAGTTTTCTACATTCATTACCGAATGTAAAAGAATGAATCCAGTAGTATTTAGCAGTGCTTTTCGTCATTTATTTCCATGCACAGAAAATCAAATTTGTCGTGGAACACATGCAAGCTTGACATTCTTCTATGGGCAACTGAAGTGGCTGAATGTTGCAGCACTTGTATTGAAGTTGAACGAGCTTTCCTCGACAAATAATCTGAGGCAATGCAAGAAAGACTCAGGCTCGAGGATTTCAACTCCGCTTCACTTAATGGCAAATATGACAGTATATGTGGATACTCTGAAAAATACCTGAACAAGACACACTGCGGGATGAACCCAATACAACAGGTAGACGTGTTAAAAATTTTGAAAAGTCGTTTACCATTGCACATTAGAGAAAAATTAGTCACAATGCCAGAGCACGACACTGGATGTTTTCTGTCAA
Source organism: Schistocerca americana (assembly GCF_021461395.2). Lineage (NCBI taxonomy): Eukaryota > Metazoa > Arthropoda > Insecta > Orthoptera > Acrididae > Schistocerca > Schistocerca americana. The sequence goes on from NC_060122.1 coordinate 151,196,414, forward strand.
TGCTTGATTCTATCAACTTAATCTATGAGGAAAGACCTGAAACCAATAAAGCAACAGAAAATCAGGCACAACAACAAAATAGTTATGTAAATCAGTCAATAAAATGTGATCCAAACACACAGCAAGGATGATACACACAACAACAAGGTTATATACCCAGAGGTAATGAGTACGGTAATAGGAACAGAAAAAACAAATGATTTAAAAGAAATTTTCAAAACAATAGGAGTAATTTCAATGAACGAGTGAATTACATTGCACCATCGTAAGGCCCTGTGCCGAACATGAATAGAAACAGTCAGCCGCAGCAGTGGCAACAATGCCATTCCTTACGCTGTATCGCAGCCAACCTTTGGGCAGCAAAATAACGGCACAGCAGCTAATGACACAAATTGGCGATGTACTCACACAGTGCAACTAACTGAAATTACTCCAAGTAATGAATTAAATCACACTGCGCTGTCGGAAAACACCAACTGGTCGTAGTTAAGCCCTAGGCTATTGACCTCTCTGGGAGTGTGGGGCAAAGCATAAGGTTTGACAAACAAAGTGACATCAAGGATGATTTGTATCAGCATGAGTTAGATGCAGTAGATAAAATCCGAGAAGAACAAATACAAGCAATCATTAAGGTGAAAATATTTAATATAGACACACAGTTAATTTTAGATACTGGTTCAACTGCCAACATAATGTCAAATGCTTTTTTCTGTGAATTGAAGAAGCGAGGCAAATTCCCAACACTTCCTGTCCACAATTGTAAGGTGCAAACTACTACAGGCAGTAAGACTAAATTGATTAAACATCAGGCATTTATTCCATTACAAATTGAACATTTTAGAGTAAAGTGCAATTTTCTTATAATTGACGAATTTATAGTTAATTGTGTTATTGGCATGGAAATGTTTAGAACATACAAAACGCAGACTGACATAGGTAATGGTAAATGCCACTTTTATGGAAAGGATCAGATTTTTTCTATTGACTTAGTCAAAACACCTGATAACAAAATGGCTCTGAGCACTATGAGACTTAACCTGATAACAAAACCATAGTCAAATGTAATAGTACAATATGCCTTTCCAGCTGTATATTTCCCAAACAAATTTGATACTGACAAGAAGCAAACACTGAGGTTAGTTATGAAAAGGTAGAGCAGAAACTAAGTGAATCACACATACTAAATGATATGCAACAACAAGAACTTTGTAACTTGTTATATAAGTATGCCAATGTTTTCAGTAAGGAGCCAGGAGTAATCAAATACTATGAATATAAATTTGAAGTCTATCCACATGAAACATTTTGTGTAATGTCATATCCTATTCCATGGGCAAAACAAGAGGCAGTAAGGGGAGAGATCAGTCATGTGATTAAATGGAGAATTATACAACCTTCATTTTCACCCTATTGTAGTCCTATATTACCAGTAAGTTAACTGGACGATTCCATAAGATTAGTTCTCAATGCTAGAGGTATCAATAAGATTATAATACCAGTACGTGTAAGACCATACAACTTGGATGAACAGCTTCTTAAGTTTTACAATACAAAATATTTCTGTATACTTGATCTCAAGCTGTCCTACTGGCAAATAAAGCTCCATGAAGAAAGTCGAAAATATACAGCATTTGTTTGTGGTGGCAGAAGTTACAAATTCTGTGTTCTACTTTTTGGACTGAACATTAGTGCAGGCATATATCTGCATTGGACAAGGTTTTAGGACAAGAATTGCTTAGCAAAGTCACTGTTTATGTAGACGACATGCTAATAGCCACACCAACTTGGTTAGAACATATCGAACTCATTGAACAGGTGCTTCAAGGATTTGCACATTACGGAGTAACAGGCAAGTTAAAAAAGTCTAGTTTTGGTAGGGAGCAAGTCAAATTTTTAGGACATGTTGTGTCAGAACAAGGTATATTACCTGATCTGAAAAAACTTGATGCTATATGCAGTTGTCCAGCTCCAAGGAATAAAAATCAAATAAGAGCTTTTTTAGTATTAGCAAATTTTTTTCGTAAATTCATACCACAGCAACCGATGAACAGTGATGCATTGCTCAACTTGTTACGAAAAAGTAGGCCTTGGTTTTGGGGTGATATGTGTCAAGAGGACTGTGATAACATTAACCAGGCATTAGTCAATGCAAACATTCTTAGCCAACCTGACATGTCCAAGGATTTTTGTCTATGCACAGATGCCTCATCTCAGGGGCTGGGGGCATGCTTGTTCCACATGCAAGAAGAAGAATGTAAGGAAGTACCCAAGGTCATCAGTTTCGCTAGTTGCACATTATCAGAAGCAGAAAGATCTTACTCTGTGTCAGAATTGGAAAGTTTAGCTGTAATATGGGCATTTAAAGAGTTTGGATTTTTTTGTGGGGCAAGAATACCAAAGTGTACTGTGACCATCAGTCACTGTCATTTCCTTTAACATGTAAACTAGTGCACCGTAGATTGGCTATGTGGTGTCCAAATTTAGAAGAATTCAATTTTGAGACCATTTACATTAAAGGAAGTCAGAATGTCATTGCAGATGCCTTGTCTAGGTTATCACAAGCTTTAGAGGAATTTGGTGAATTAACGGAGCAAGATGCAGAACTCAGAACATTATTAATACAAGGTACAACACAACAGTCTGATTACCATAAGTTTTGTAAGCAAATGAAAATCATACAACAGCAAGATCGCAGGTGGAGGAAAGCCGTGCAAAATCTTAAGCAGGATGAAGGTGGAAAGGTAAGTAAATGGTATCAGGAGTACAAGGACGTTTTGTTTCATAGGAAACATGAAAAATCAGATCAGTGGTGTGTTTGTTCCTGAAGATTATGTCAATGAATTTATGAGACACACATGTGAAGTATGGGGACATTATGGAGTAGGTAAATGTACTGAAAAAATTGCAACACTTTGTTATTTTCCAAATTTGAGAAGGCGATTCATGCAGACATTAAGAAAATGTGCAAGATGTCAAAAATCAAAACAGTCTAATGTGTCAGAATATACTGAGCTACACCCAATACTCACAAAAAAAAAAAAAAAAACCGTAGATACAGTATCCCTGGACATACACTATGTGATTAGAAGTAACTGGACACCTGGCTGAAAAAGGCTTACAAGTTTGTGGCGCCCTCTATCGGTAATGCTGGAATTCAGTATGGTGTTGGCCCACCCTTAGCCTTGATGACAGCTTCCGCTCTCACAGGCATACATTCAATCAGGTGCAGGAAGGTTTCTTGGGGAATGGCAGCCCGTTCTTCACGGAGTGCTGCACTGAGAAGATGTATCAATGTTGCTCAGTCAGGCCTGGCATGAAGTTGGCGTTCCAAAACATCCCAGTATTAGATTCAGGTCAGGACTCTGTGCAGGCCAGTCCTTACGGAGATGTTATTGTCATGTAACCACTCCACCACAGACTGTGCATTATGAACAGGTGCTCGATCATGTTGAAAGATGCAATCGCCATCCCCGAATAGCTCTTCAACAGTGGGAGGCAAGAAGGTGCTTAAAACATCAATGTAGGCCTGTGCTGTAATAGTGCCATGCGAAAAACAAGGGGTGCAAGCCCCCTCCATGAAAAACATGACCACATCATAACACCAGTGCCTCCGAATTTTACTGTTGGCACAACGTATTCTGGCAATGAGGTTCATCGGTCATTCACCATACCCACACCCTGCCATCAGATCGCCACGTTGTGTACCGTAATTCATCACTCCAGACAATGTTTTTCCACTGTTCAATCATCCAATATTTATGCTCCTTGCACCAAGCAAGGTATCGTTTGGCACTTACTGTTGTGACGTGTGGCTTATGAAGAGCAGCTCGACCACGAAATCCAAGTTTTTTCACCTCCTGCTTAACTGTCATAGTACTTGCAGTGGGTTCTGATGCAGTTTGGAATTCCTGTGTGATGGTCTAGATAGATGTCTGTCTATTACACATTATGGCCCTCTTCAACTGTCGGTGGTCTCTGTCAGTAAACAGATGAGGTCGGCCTGTACGCTTTTGTGCTGTACATGTCCCTTCACATTTTCACTTCGCTATCACATTGGAAACAGTGGACCTAGAGATATTTAGAAGTGTACAAATCTCACGTACAGACATGTGACAGAAGTGGTACCCAATCACTTGACCACGTTCGAAGTCCCTGAGTTCCGTGGAGCACCCTGTTCTGCTTTCTCACGATGTCTAATGACTACCGAGGTCGCTGATATGGAGTATCTGGCGGTGGATGACAGCACAATGCACCTAATATGAAAAACATATGATTTTGGGTGTGTGTGGATACTTTTGACCACATAGTGCAGCTGGTCCGTATCCAAGAAGTAAAGGAGGAGCGAGATACGTAGTAGCACTATATGATATTTTCTCGAAACATATCAAAATGTATACCACTGAAAAGGAAACAGCCACAAATATCTGAAAAAGAATTGAGGGAGACTATTTGAGAAGAGTAGGTAAACCAAAGGTACTACTAACTGATAATGCTTCACATTTGGTGGGCAAAAGTGGAAATTGTAACTCCTTTCATGTAAGTTGTCAATAATCTTTCACATTCTTCAACAGGTTTCAGGCATAACGAATTGATGTTCCGTACGAAACAAACAAATGAGTGGGAGTCGTCCATACCAAAGGTACCCACTACAGAAATGACAATACAAGACAAAATTAAACAAGCCACGGTTACACTAGAAAACAGGACCGAGTATAGAAATGAAATTTATAATAAGAAACTGGAATGTGTTATGCATGTTTTATGAATGGCAACGAGCCTTCTTAAGGATGCACTGCAAATCGACAAAATTTAGCAAACTGAATAAGAAGTGGCAATTACTCTATTAAGGGTCATATCCAATTTCCAAAATACCTTACCCTGGGACGTACAGATTAGTCGATGAGAAAACAGGGAGAGACAAGGGTCTCCACCCCCACAAAGATATAAAAGCTTTTATAGAAGATGAAGCTAGGCAGCATTTTTTCGTTCTGTCACAAGATAATTGTACATAGTGTACATAACTCAAAGTGCAATTTTTCTTCAGGAGTGTATTTTAAGATAAAGTAGTGTGTATAGGCATAAATATTTCCTTCAATTGTACATGTAGGCATAAAATTAACAGCAATGAGAAGTAATATACTATTTAATGCAAAGTAAAGGTATAAACAAAATTAGATTGTGGCTCAGTTGTCCATGCTCAACAATACACACTGACTTCAGTAGTAGGAGAGAGGCATTGACCTGTGCGCATGCACAACAGACTGGCAGAAGGTGCAACCAAATAGGAATGCAATATGTACAAGTACGAATACAAAGTAAATGGAAATACCAAGCAAATACATCTACTGCCTAAGTAACATGTTGATACATGTACACAGGGATTTAATTAATTACTGAGCTATATACAACATATTTACAAGCAAAAGGAAGCGTTACGAAAAATTATACGAGGCGTGTAAGCGAAGGAGAAAAGACAAAATATGATAAGAAATGTCAAATAGTTTTCTTTGCAGTATACATTATCATAGTGAGTAACAGAATAAATGAGTGTCTATGAATTTAAACAAAATATGGAACTATCTGCAGACTTATGCAACGAGAAAATGTATCAGTAGCCACCGAGCTACATAATGCAATTAGTTTTAAGTTATTACTTTCAGTAACCAGTGCAACATCACAGTGCAGAAGAAGAGAATTACGTCGAGAGTAGCAGGTACCAAATAAAGGCACTTTGAGTGAACAGTTTAGTTATAAGGATATTTATACAAAGGTCATAAAGCAAATGAAAAATTAAATATGCATTGTTGCAGTGTATCTCCAGGACAGTTATCAGTACCTATTCACTGCAGAGTACACAGAAACATTTAAGCATGAGATTTCACAAAAACCAATTAATTTTTATCGTGTCACATGAAAGCTTGAATAATGACATTTCCAGGTATTTGAGAAAGATAAGTCTACGATTGTTGAAGTGTCATATTTCACACTAAGCTACACGTGAATTGAAGTAAATAACACTAGCACATGAAAAAACAACATGGTACTATGTGAATGATTAGTCAGTACACATTATTTCCAAGAAACCAAAAATGACTGAAACCAAAAATGACTGTACAAGTAACATTTCCTCATAAATCCTTGAACCAATAGACAAGTATTTCCTTTCTTCCCTCCCAAACAAAGGAGGCAGTGCCAAGCGTAGTTAGAGCAGCAATGCATAATATTTTAATCCTCTTTCCAATATTTTTCTCCCTCCTCTACCTAAGGAAGAAATGAGCTCCAATAAATGATAAAAGCCTAGCTATAAAATGAAGCCTAAATGTATCATATGCTTCTATTGTATTATGGTAATGTGTATGTAATTAATTTGTATATGTGATGTGAATGAAGATAAGCTGAAGCTAACAAACAAACTGTAGTAACAGAATCCAGGCAATGAAAATTTTATGACGTTTTAAAATGTAAGAAATTTATGTTTGTAGTATAAGCGATGGATGGAATGTCAGCCGTAGGTATAAGCTATCATGTTATGTATATTGGTGTAACTCAATACTTGTATGAATTTTCATTGGAAACCAAACTCCATGTGAAGGAATGAATTTTAGAAACAAGCAATTTATACTATGTCATGGATGGCAATATGCGTCTTTCAATGGGTGGATGGTCAAGTGGGGTGACATGAACATGCGCGTGCAACGAAATAATTTCTGAGTATCGCGGCTCACAACGCTTGGCACATTAACAAGTGAACTACAGTTGTTCGAGCTGGTACTTACCTCATCGACGGATGGTGCTGGTCAGGGTTCTCTCCACTGAAAATTCAAGTACGACAGGTAATAATGACACCTGAGCTATAAAAATGGAGATCTTCTGCCAACAACAATAAGCACTCACCCACTGCACCCTGAAGACAAACACCACAGCAATTCTCCAATATATGACACTCAGGTGAAAGTGTGGCACTCAGTGTGAAATCAACACTAAGAAATCAAGGGCACGCATGTGCTGCGGTAGCAACTGACATGTTGACAGTTGGTGACTAGTTCTTTGCTGCCAAATCTGCCAGTGTGCAAGTGCGAAACCCGGCAGCAAAAATGAAGCAAACTGAACATTGTTGTTAGCATACTAATGGACTATTATATTATGTATATAATCTTTTAATTTCTTGTAGAAACTCTAACATATAAAGGATAAGCTGACATATCCATTCCAATAAATAAAAGAGAAGCTGCCAAATAAAGGGTATTGACCCCTATCAGCAAATGTAAACATGTACAAGCAAAAAGACAGTGTATGTCTCCATACCATGTCAATGTACAGTGTGGGGGCAATTGTGTAGGTACATGATGAAAGACCCCCGGGATATTGTAGAGTTAAAATTTATTAAGAACAAAAAATGAAACACCATTCAACCATAAGCATTGGCCAAGACATTAATTATGAATGCGCAGTAAGGTGAAGACAAATGAAAAAACACCATTCATTTTTTTTGTACACGATTTTGTTTCTCACTTTCTGGTATGTAGAAGTTCTGTTAAGAAGTGCTGTTCGGAGAATGATGGGCTACGAGTGTTGTGTATCATACATGTTTCAAAATAAGAAAAAAATTGACACCAGTATTAAGCATTTTTTATTCAAATGGAATGAAACCAAGTAAGGAGGAATTTCTTAATTATGACACGCACTGGTGTACTTGGAGTCCGCTGCTTGTATCTGCAATTGAAATGTAAGAGAATAAGTCTGACTGTGTAAAATTTGTACAAGCACAGAACATTTCTAATAACACAATTGTATTATCCTTTTAAATGTTTTTCATATGCATATATTTTTTATATTATTTATTTTTTATTACAACACACAAGGCAGTGTTGGCATCCACGACTGGCAGTATTTGACACCTCTCATTCTAATCTGCACTGCTTGTGTGTACTTTCTTGTGGGAAATTATGGGTATTCAGACAGGTCTTACCTAATTTCATTAGTACTTAATTGATCCACTTTATGCAACAAATCTCAATTTACAAGAACAGAATACCTACAAGAAATGCTTGGATAGAAGTATTCAAAGAATTAAACAATGGGGTTGAAGACAGATGAAAACAAAAGATACCATTATGGTAAGTACAGTCCTATATTTATTATGCTAATTACAATACAGCAAAATCCCCATATGCCCCTGCTTTGTTAACACATTAAATCTTGAAAAACTGCTGTCTAATTGAACCTGATAGTGTTAGATAATGATGCATCATCATTTTTTGGATGTTTTCTGGAATTTCCTCATGCAGCTTTTCATGTCTTGTCATACTTTGAAACACAGTTATCGACAGAATATCCTCTGTGTTGTCAGAGTCCCTTTCAGTAAAGATATGTAAAACAACACAGGCTTGAATAATATCAATGCAAAAGTTTATCGCTGTGGAGCAATTATTTATTGCCCATTATTTCAAATGAGCATTCTACACTCCTGGAAATTGAAATAAGAACACCGTGAATTCATTGTCCCAGGAAGGGGAAACTTTATTGACACATTCCTGGGGTCAGATACATCACATGATCACACTGACAGAACCACAGGCACATAGACACAGGCAACAGAGCATGCACAATGTCGGCACTAATACAGTGTATATCCACCTTTCGCAGCAATGCAGGCTGCTATTCGCCCATGGAGACGATCGTAGAGATGCTGGATGTAGTCCTGTGGAACGGCTTGCCATGCCATTTCCACCTGGCGCCTCAGTTGGACCAGCGTTCGTGCTGGACGTGCAGACCGCGTGAGACGACGCTTCATCCAGTCCCAAACATGCTCAATGGGGGACAGATCCGGAGATCTTGCTGGCCAGGGTAGTTGACTTACACCTTCTAGAGCACGTTGGGTGGCACGGGATACATGCGGACGTGCATTGTCCTGTTGGAACAGCAAGTTCCCTTGCCGGTCTAGGAATGGTAGAACGATGGGTTCGATGACGATTTGGATGTACCGTGCACTATTCAGTGTCCCCTCGACGATCACCAGTGGTGTACGGCCAGTGTAGGAGATCGCTCCCCACACCATGATGCCGGGTGTTGGCCCTGTGTGCCTCGGTCGTATGCAGTCCTGATTGTGGCGCTCACCTGCACGGCGCCAAACACGCATACGACCATCATTGGCACCAAGGCAGAAGCGACTCTCATCGCTGAAGACGACACGTCTCCATTCGTCCCTCCATTCACGCCTGTCGCGACACCACTGGAGGCGGGCTGCACGATGTTGGGGCGTGAGCGGAAGACGGCCTAACGGTGTGCGGGACCGTAGCCCAGCTTCATGGAGACGGTTGTGAATGGTCCTCGCCGATACCCCAGGAGCAACAGTGTCCCTAATTTGCTGGGAAGTGGCGGTGCGGTCCCCTACGGCACTGCGTAGGATCCTACGGTCTTGGCGTGCATCCGTGCGTCGCTGCGGTCTGGTCCCAGGTCGACGGGCACGTGCACCTTCCGCCGACCACTGGCGACAACATCGATGTACTGTGGAGACCTCACGCCCCACGTGTTGAGCAATTCGGCGGTACGTCCACCCGGCCTCCCGCATGCCCACTATACGCCCTCGCTCAAAGTCCGTCAACTGCACATACGGTTCACGTCCACGAAGTCGCGGCATGCTACCAGTGTTAAAGACTGCGATGGAGCTCCGTATGCCACGGCAAACTGGCTGACACTGACGGCGGCAGTGCACAAATGCTGCGCAGCTAGCGCCATTCGACGGCCAACACCGCGGTTCCTGGTGTGTCCGCTGTGCCGTGCGTGTGATCATTGCTTGTACAGCCCTCTCACAGTGTCCGGAGCAAGTATGGTGGGTCTGACACACCGGTGTCAATGTGTTCTTTTTTCCATTTCCAGGAGTGTATTTACTTTCAAGCCCTTGAGTGGTGATAGTTATAGATTACTTTTTGCAATCATCAGCTGATATCCAGCAAACAGGTGGAGAAGGTGTTTGTGCAGTGTGAAAGCTTCATCAGTAATGATACCTTGGGATTTTTCGTATCAGCAGACATATATTTTCAGGAAGTTCAAGTTCATTATTCAGCTGTGATTTATACTGAAATGCAATCAGATTACTCTCTGTGTCGTAACTGCCAACATCAGTATGCAATGAAGAGCCAAAGAAACTAGTACACCTGCCTAATATCATGTAGGGCCCCCCCGAGCACGCAGAAGTGCCGCAACATGACATGGCATGGACTCAACTAATGTCTGAAGTAGTGCTGGAGGGAACTGACACCATGAATCCTGCAGTACTGTGCATAAATCTGTAAGAATACAAGGCGGTGGAGATCTCTTTTGAACAGCACGTTGCTAGGCATCCCAGATATGCTCAATAATTTTCATATGTGGGGAGTTTGATGACCAGTAGAAGTGTTTAAACTTGGAAGAGTGTTCCTGGAGTCACTCTGTAGCAATTCTGGATGTGTGGGGTGTCGCATTGTCCTGCTGGAATTGCCAAAGTTCGTCAGAATGCACAATGGACATAAATGGACACAGTTGATAGGACAGGATGTTTATGTACGAGTCACCTCTCAAGAGTCATATCTAGATGTATCAGGGGTCCCATATCACTCTAACTACACACGCCCCACACCATTACAGAGCCTCCACCAGCTTGAACAGTCCCCTGCTGACATGCAGGGTCCATGGATTCATGAGGTTTTCTCCGTAACCATACACGTCCATCCACTCTATAGAATTTGAGACGAGACTAGTCTGACCAGACAACATGTTTCCAGTCATCAACAGTTCAATGTCAGCATTGACAGGCCCAGACAAGGTGTCAAGTTTTGTGTCGTGCAGTCTTCAAGGGTACGTGAGCGGGCCTTTGGCTCCGAAAGCCCATATCGATGATGTTTCGTTGAATGGTTTGCGCGATGATACTTGTTGATGGCCCAACATTGAAATCTGCAGCAATTTACGGAAGGGTTGCACTTGCATCACATTGAACAATTACCTTCAGTTGTTGTTGCAGGATCTTTTTCCGGCTGCAGCGATATCGGCGATTTGATCTTTTATTGGATCCCTGATATTCACGGTACACTCATGAAATGGTCGTATGGAAAAATCCCCACTTCATCACTACCTCAGAGATGCTGCATCCCATCGCTTGTGTGCCAATTATAAAACCATGTTCAAACTCACTTAAATCTTGATAACCTGCCATTGTAGTAGCAGTAACCAATCTAACAGCTGTTCCAGATGCTTGTTGTCTTATATAGGCATTGGTGACCGCAGTGCCGTATTCTGCCTGTTTACGTATTTCTGTATCTGATTACGCGTGCCTATACCAGTTTCTTTGGCGCTTCACCGTAGATAAACATGGGTACTGTAAGTTAGGCAGAGGCCATTAATACTACAGATCCAAATTAAATGTGCCTCTAACACATGGGCCAGTCACATTAATGTGACCATGTGTCAAAAGCCTGAATAACCACCTTGTACAGTGCAGATGTGCAAGAAGAATGTCGGTGAGGTTCTGAAAGGTACCAACAGGGATGTGGGGCCATGTCTGCTCCAGTGCCATGGCCAGCTGTGCTAAGTTTCTTGGTTGAGGATCGGTGGCACCAACAACCTAATCAAGGTGGTTCCCTAGATCAGGGCTTCACAACATACGTGCTCGCGGAGCAAGCTGTGAGCAGCAAGGCGCGAGCACGGAGCAGCGCGAGCACGCTACCCCCACTACCGGACCAGAGCGGAGATTGGGCCAGTCACGTGGGGCACACAACAGCTGCCGCCAGTCAATGTAAATCCCCGGCCACCTGCAGGGATATCACTCACGAATTATTACTGCGACAAATGAAACAAATAAAGGAGAATCTACACGTGCCACATAATTTTATTAGCTTAGTGTATGCCTCTACATTGGTATTAATTTGTGAACTGTTACACAATAAAAGGTGTCACTGAAGTGTGGGATTCTCGGTTATCTTGTACTTTTTGCCCTTTACAATTGCGTCTATGTTCGGTGTAATTGTTCTTGTGCATTGTAGGCGCAGCGTGCAGTTTAAATTTCGATCAGACAATGCGTTTTTCAGGCGCGTCTTGTTACATTTCATTGCAGAGAACAGTTGTTCGCAAACATAGGTAGAACCGAACATTGATATTATTAAATGTGATTTGAGACTTTCTCGGCGTATTCCATTCGTGAAATCTTCTCGGGTGATCAGCCGAGTAAAGGCGTCATCTTCTCGCAACGTTTCGAAGGGTTTCGTACCCATCATCTTCAAGCGAAGTGTCGAGATGCTGTGTTGCGCGGTCCTATAAAGGCTCCTGGACCAGTGACTGATTCCGGGCGCCGACCAATCAGGTACCTGCGGAATCGGCCGCCGCGCCAGTGGTGGAGGGTTCGCGGCGCGGACCGGGCATCGAGTCCCTGCCGGTTCCTAATACAAGTGGATGGTGTAGCCATGGGGTCCCCCTTAGCTCCAGGCATCGCTAATCTTTACATGGAGCACTTTGAAGACATAGCCCTGGACACCGCCCCATTGAAACCTAAAGCCTTCTACAGATATGTGGATGACAATTTTGTCGTGTGGCCACATGGAAGAGAGAACCTGCAAGACTTCCTGCGACATCTCAACAGCATACACAGCAACATACAATTCACCATGGAGGTGGAAGAAAACGGAAGCTTGCCCTTCCTTGACATTCTAATCAAGAGGCACCCTGATGGCACCTTGGGTCACGCTGTGTATAGGAAGAAGACACATACGGATTTATACCTTCATGCACAGAGTTGCCACCACCCAGCACAACGCAACTCAGTGCTTAACACACTTGTGCACAGGGCCAAGTCTATCTGTGATGATGACAGCCTACCTGCAGAGTTACAACACCTAAGGAAGACCTTCCGCAGCAACGGTTATAATGAGACGCAAATCTCGCGCGCCCTACACAAGAGCAGGAAGGTAGACACACCAGAAGAAGAAGATGAGACCAGATGCCTGGCATTTCTACCATACGCGGGACCGCCAACAGCCAAGATTGCCCGCATTCTGGAGAAACACAACATCAAGACAATTTTTCATGCCCCAAGTAAAATTAAGGACATACTTGGCTCAGTCAAAGACCACCTAGGACTGCAGACTCCGGGCGTATACAGTATTGAATGTGAATGTGGTACGAAATACATCGGACAAATGCAGCGCTGCATCACGCAGAGGCGCTCGGAACACATTAGAAATGTACGTCTTGGTCAGACAGAAAAATCGGCGGTAGCAGAACATAGCCTTAACGAAGGACACACCTTCCTCTTTGAGGGTACGAAGAAGCTGTGTGACGCTAAAGGATTTTGGGATTCAGTTTTCAAAGAGGCTGTAGAAATTCGGTTGAACAGCAACCTGATCAATCGAGACACTGGTTTCCAACTTAGTACAGCTTGGAATCCCGCAATAACTAAAATTAGAAGAGAACGCTCCGGCACGAAGACGGTAGCGGCCACAGACGTATTAGGAACCGGCAGGGACTCGACGCCCGGTCCGCGCCGCGAACCCTCCACCACTGGCGCGGCGGCCGATTCCGCAGGTACCTGATTGGTCGGCGCCCAGATTCAGTCACTGGTCCAGGAGCCTTTATAGGACCGCGCAACACAGCATCTCGACACTTCGCTTGAAGATGATGGGTACGAAACCCTTCGAAACATTGCGAGAAGACGACGCCTTTACTCGGCTGATCACCCGAGAAGATTTCACGAATGGAATACGCTGAGAAAGTCTCAAATCACATTTAACATACCTCTACGGGGAGGATATCCATCGCAGCTACCAGATGCTACGGAAACTACGACTCAAGACGGGCAAGCTGCTTAGCAGACTGGCCTTCTTACAACGGTGTCGAGATAAAGAAGTGTTGCCGAAATTTGCCAACTTGCGACACCCTGTGAGCACGACAAGATCCAGACGCATACTACAACGAGCCGGTGCGGCCCTGGTGCGCGAACACATACGGGTCACCAGGCAGGAGTTAGATAAGAACGCAAGGATGCTGCTTACTCAACACCTTCGATTGGCATCCTATCTCCCACCACACACATGGGAGTGGATCGACGGAAACACATATGCAAGCAGTGAGATCCACAAGAGAAAAGCCACGGAAAAACAATGTGGCAAGTTCACCAGACTGTCTGGAGCCTGGCAACATGCCGACCACACAACCAATGCCAAGACTGTCATCAATCTGGCAGGCAAAGAACTGGACGAGACCACAATATCAGTGCTGTCGAGAGGACTTAATTTTGCTCCAGTACCCAGGACACTACCTAAGCGAGACATTATCAGCAGCATCGAGCAAGCCGTGCGCGGCCTCCCTACGGAGGCAGCTGAGGAAGTTAGGAGAGTGACGTGCAGGGTCCTGGAGAAGGCAAAAATGCCCAAGAACAACATAACGTCTGCTGAATGGAAGGCTCTTAAGGCCCTACGTGAGGATGAGGACACTGTCGTTCTAGCTGCTGACAAAGGCAATGCCACGGTGATACTGAGGAAAGAAGATTATTGGCAGAAGATAAACTCACTGCTACAAGATACTGCCTACAAGCAACTGGACAAGGACACGACAGCTTCCGTGACTCGCAAGACCATCGCCTTGCTCAATGACTCTGGACTGGAAAAGGACGTCATCAGGAAGCTGTACCCCAGAGCACCGGCACCACCACGGCTATATGGGCTCCCTAAGATCCACAAAGACGGAGTTCCATTGCGACCCATAGTGAGCACCATCAACTCACCGACATATGGTTTAGCCAAGTACCTAGCACAACTGCTCAAACCGATCGTGGGTCACTGTGAGCACCATGTCAATAACTCGGCGGAGTTTGTGAAGGTACTACAAGGCTTTCGCCTGGATAAAGAAGATCTTCTTGTCAGGTTTGACGTCACCTCACTCTTCACACGAGTACCGCTGGAAGACTCCCTAGCGCTGCTCGAAACACGCTTTAGTGAGGACACAATAAAGCTGTTCCGGCATGTGTTAACAAACACCTACTTCAAGTGTGGAGGCAAATTTTATGAACAAGTGGATGGTGTAGCCATGGGGTCCCCCTTAGCTCCAGGCATCGCTAATCTTTACATGGAGCACTTTGAAGACATAGCCCTGGACACCGCCCCATTGAAACCTAAAGCCTTCTACAGATATGTGGATGACACTTTTGTCGTGTGGCCACATGGCAGAGAGAACCTGCAAGACTTCCTGTGACATCTCAACAGCATACACAGCAACATACAATTCACCATGGAGGTGGAAGAAAACGGAAGCTTGCCCTTCCTTGACATTCTAATCAAGAGGCACCCTGATGGCACCTTGGGTCACGCTGTGTATAGGAAGAAGACACATACGGATTTATACCTTCATGCACAGAGTTGCCACCACCCAGCACAACGCAACTCAGTGCTTAACACACTTGTGCACAGGGCCAAGTCTATCTGTGATGATGACAGCCTACCTGCAGAGTTACAACACCTAAGGAAGACCTTCCGCAGCAACGGTTATAATGAGACGCAAATCTCGCGCGCCCTACACAAGAGCAGGAAGGTAGACACACCAGAAGAAGAAGATGAGACCAGATGCCTGGCATTTCTACCATACGCGGGACCACCAACAGCCAAGATTGCCCGCATTCTGGAGAAACACAACATCAAGACAATTTTTCATGCCCCAAGTAAAATTAAGGACATACTTGGCTCAGTCAAAGACCACCTAGGACTGCAGACTCCGGGCGTATACAGTATTGAATGTGAATGTGGTACGAAATACATCGGACAAACGCAGCGCTGCATCACGCAGAGGCGCTCGGAACACATTAGAAATGTACGCCTTGGTCAGACAGAAAAATCGGCGGTAGCGGAACATAGCCTTAACGAAGGACACACCTTCCTCTTTGAGGGTACGAAGAAGCTGTGTGACGCTAAAGGATTTTGGGATTCAGTTTTCAAAGAGGCTGTAGAAATTCGGTTGAACAGCAACCTGATCAATCGAGACACTGGTTTCCAACTTAGTACAGCTTGGAATCCCGCAATAACTAAAATTAGAAGAGAACGCTCCGGCACGAAGACGGTAGCGGCCACAGACGTATTAGGAACCGGCAGGGACTCGACGCCCGGTCCGCGCCGCGAACCCTCCACCACTGGCGCGGCGGCCGATTCCGCAGGTACCTGATTGGTCGGCGCCCGGAATCAGTCACTGGTCCAGGAGCCTTTATAGGACCGCGCAACACAGCATCTCGACACTTCGCTTGAAGATGATGGGTACGAAACCCTTCGAAACATTGCGAGAAGACGACGCCTTTACTCGGCTGATCACCCGAGAAGATTTCACGAATTGATATTATTGTAGCCCCAAGTTTGTGCAAACGAGGAAATCTATCCTGAGGGAAGTGTCTGTAGAATTCCAAAATGTTTTTCTTGTTCTGAAATTTGTCTCTGTATTCTGTCACACTGTAGATCAATAATTTCTAGTTGTAGCTCAGGACGAATCTCTTCAATATTCGCTGAATATGGAGAGGAGAACAGATCAAAATCACTGTCTGGTGCTGTCATATCTTGAAAGCGTTGATCAAATTCTTCCTTAAGGGCAACTAAACTATGTGAATAACGTTCACAGTCTTTATGAACATCTTGCATGGATGATAATTTAGGAAAATGAGCTAGATTTCCTGTTTCCAGCTGACTCACCCAAAGTGTCAATTTCATTTTAAAAGCTCGTATTCGATCTATGAAATGAGTAATTAGCGGATCTTTACCTTGTAGTGAAACCTTCAAACCATTCAGATGGCTAGTTAAATCTGCTAAGAACACCAGATCACATTTCCATGAAGCTCTTTCAATTCAGGAACACACATTTTTTGTTTCCATGAACATGTTTATCTTATCTAATAGGCAAAAAAATCGATTTAATAATTCGCCACTACTAAGCCAGCAGACCTCGCTGTAATAAGGCAGGCTACGATACTGGCTTTCTACATCCTCAAGAAAGCATTTAAATTGCCTGTGTTGTAGCCCATGCTTCCTTATATAATTGGTTGTACGAACAACAACACTCATCACATTTTTTAGAGTGATACTCTTTGCAATAAGTTTTCCTGGTGGATCACGCAGTGAACGCCCCTTATTTCATTCGGCACGGTCAGTTTTTGCATTTTCTCCTTCAGCAGCGCAACGAAACCTGATTGTTTCCCTGTCATCCCTGGTGCACCGTCTGTAGACACTGAAACTAAAGAATTCCACGACAATCCTATATTTTCAACACTTTGTTCAACACTACTTAAAATATCACCTCCGGTTGTAGTGTTCTTCATGGCTACTACATCGAGGAGCTCCTCCCTCACCTGAAGATCTCTATTAACACCTCTAATAAATATGGCAAGCTGTGCTGTTCCAGTGATATCAACACTTTCGTCCAGAGCTAGAGAATGCGCCATAAAATCTTTACGGATATTTGCAAGCTGGCTCTGGACGTCGTCTGCCATGTCCTGTACGCGACGCATAATGGTCATGATAGATAATGGCACAATCCGAAACTGCTCAACTTGAGATGGACTCAAATGTTCTGCTGCAACTACCAAACATTCTTTTATTAAATCGCCATCAGTGAAGGGGCGCAGGGATTTTGCCAAAAGCAAAGCAATTTTGTAACTCACTCTGAGAGCTGCCTCAGTTGATTTTTCTTTGTCGTCCAGATCTTCTTCGGATAGCTTCCTTTTAAGTTTAATAACTTCCTGTGCACGATCTGGTCCATCACATTTTCCACTTCCGTAGTCTTTCGCGTGGTATGACATACAATGTCGCTGCAAATTAAATTTCCTAAAAGAATTCAGCGTTTTGTGACATACTAAACATTTAGCAACACCATCTTTTTCTGTAAACAGATACAATTCCTCCCAATGGGGGTTGAACTGTGAAAGCATGGTTGGGGTTACACAACGGCAACTTGACATGATTCTTAACCAGCGAAGTGACTGTTAGAGCAGTGTTTCGGAACAGCTGTGGTTCACTGTTTCGAAACAGTGGTGTTTCATTCCGCCCCTGTCTCGGATAACCGGACCAGATTCGATCTCGAGCCAGACACAGAAACTGTATCGTTGTTTCAAAATAAGGCTGTTTCAGTCCACCTGTGCTTGGAACGGACTAATTGTATCGAAACAGTGATGTTTCATTCCGCTCTGTATCGGACGAGATTCGGGCTCGGCACAGGTACTGAAACACAACATAACACTTCGTGAAACACTTTCAAGAGTGTCGAAATCTTTTTGACAAGCAATAGCATGAAGCTGAAGATATCCGAAAATAAAGCTTCGTTTCTAGCTGACTGTCCTATTACGAAATGGCGTAACATCTGCTTTATAAACACTAACCAAACAATAAAACAACGCATACTATTCACATTCAAAATAATAAATATGTGAAAATCATTCAGTTAAATCACACTCTTTTATACCATACGCTTCTCTGTTCATGTACAGTAATCACATTAAGAAACGCAAGTAAGCCTACAACATTTTGAATAAAAAAGGCGTAGATTGACAGTTATTAGACATATACATAAATTTGATGTAGGTATAATTGCAATCTGTTTGACGTATCACTGATAGTGTAATGGTGAACGGGAAGGGCTGGGAAGCATGGTGAATTTATGGTAACGGTTCGAAACATCTTGAAAGACAAAATTTTTTGCTGTTATATTTTGTTATTTATTCGAATTATTTGGCGTTCTTCGTGAGTCTATAGTCACTGTGCCTATTATCCACAATGATTCCCTTTGTGTGAATGGAAATAGCAGGATTGGTATATTACCCATACTAACAGAATGCGGGAATCCCATAGCATATCTGTTGTTTCTGCAGTTTGCTCCCACCTCCAGTTTCATTCGTGGTGGTTCTTCTGTCTTCAGCTATGGCTGTTCTCAGCCAATTGAAAAGTTTGAAAATCACACGACACGAAAACAACGCATTTGCTGCAGGAAATACGAAACCGCCAAGGCGCCTAAGTGATAGTTTCATGCTTTCTGCGATATGATTAGCGCTCTCGAACCTCATTTGTGTTTATATGGACATATTTATAGAGTAGACATTCAAGATGATAAAATTTGTAGGTTTATTAGATTACAAAACACAAACTGTTTCGAAACAGCGTATCGAAACATTACATTGTACTGTTTCATTTGTTTCGAACAGTTACGTGTTTCAGTTTGCCCATCTCTACTTTAAACGTTACACAGTCGGCGCGAATTCAATAGGCACGCTGCGGCCCTATTCAAACGTGCGCGCGCATTTCCCCTCCCTCCCCTCCCACCCTACTCAGCCACCTTGCACCTGCTCGCGAGCACGTGCCTGAGCAGACGCGAGTACTCGCGCTCAAAACTGGCCAGTTGTTAAGCCCTGCCCTAGATCCTCGATTGGATTTAAATATGGAAAGTTTGGTGGTGAGGCGAACATGGTAACTCACTCTGGTGCTTTTCGACCCATGCACGTACATTGCACACTGTGTGACACATTGTATTGTCCTACTGGTAGATGCCATTGTGCCAAGGAGTGGCCATGGTACCCAAGAATAGATGCATACTTTTGTTGATCTATGGTGCCTTCCAGAATGATAAGATGTCCCGAGAATGTCATGAGACCATTCCTCAGATTATAATGCTCCCTCCTCCGGCTTCAACCCTTCCAATGATTGTTGTAGGGCCATAGATGCCAAAGGCTATCTGTGTGATGGAGTGTAAAAGATGGTTCATCTGAAAAGGCCACCTGTTGCCACTCAGTGGATGCCCTGTTGCTGTATTAGTAAACCAGTTTCCACTTTCTTCGCCAGTGAACAGTAGTCAGCGTGGGTGCATGACACAGGTGCCTGCTGTGGAGGCTCATATGCAAAAATATTCGCTGAACGGTCTTTTAGGATACACTATTGGTAGTCCCTTGGTTCATCTGGGTGGTCAGTTACTCAACAGTTGCATATCTATTTGCCCATACACATCTCCGCAACTGTCATTCACCTGTCATCTATGACCCGTGGTGCACCACAGTTGGATAGCACCATTTTGCCATGCATGGTATACTTCAGCCTTGGTGGCATGCAAACAGTTCACAAATTTAGCCTTTTTGGAGGGAGGGCATGAAAGCCAATGGTATGACCTTTCGGATGTCGGAAAATCCATTTCTGCATTATGATAATGACTGCACTGTTTTCCGTGTCCTTCAACATGCTTTATATACTCTCCATTGTTAGTGCTGTCACCTACCATCCATGAGTGGTTACTGCATATTAACATCAAACGTAGGTGGTGATCACTTTAATGTGATTGGACCATGTGGAATGAACTATTCAGATGGACCATCAAAATATGTTTTCCATTGATAGCTCCAATACACTGAGGGAAACTGACTCTTTATTCAAATTTTTTAGCAGTTTCCTTCCACTTCCTCTGATTGTTGGTGTAGGGATACTTTTGTGCTGTAGAGACCATATACCTTGACATAAACTGTGTGATAAAAAGTAACTGCACACATTAATGGATAGTAATATGGGGTGTTTCCACCCTTCACTTTTATGGTGACCTGAATTCTTCTGGGGCCACTTTCAGTGAGATGGAAGAATGTCTATGAAGGAACGGCAGTCTTTTCTTCCTCATAGAGCCAATACTAGAGAAGGTAGTAATGTTCGATGCTGGGGTCTGGAGCGAAGTCTACATTCTAACACAATCCGAAGGTGTGGTATTGGGTTCACATCAGGCCTCTGGGCAGGCCAGTCCATTTCAGAAATGTTTAATGTCCACAGACCTTTGCCTCGCAGATATTGCTTTATGATAGGATGCACTACCATGCTGACATAAACACCCATTGTCTCCAAACTGATTTCTTTACTGTATGCAGTACATCATGCTGTAAATGCTTAGCATTTGCTTAAGTGCAACAAGGGGGCCACACCCTAACTGCAAAAAACACCCCCATACTGTAAGACAACCAGCTCCTCTTTACTGAACTGTTTGTCTACACATGATGGCAAGCAATGTTCTCCATCAGATTGCCAAACTAATCCAAATTACTTGTTTCCAGCCATCCACTGTCCATTGACACAAGTTGACTGGTGCACACTTAGTGATCTGGATATCATGCGATTTTTGGTAACCACCCTCAGCAATGCTCAACGGTCCCTGATTGTCAATACGTGACATCTGCATGGTGTTTTGTAAGGTATGGTTGTTCCTTTGTGTTTCCACTTCACATTCACAGTTGACTTGGACAATTTTAGAACGACTGAATTTTCCTGACATGTTTGTTACTCAAGTGACATCCAATGACTAGTCCACGTTTGAAGTCACTGAGCTCTCCTGCCTTACCAATTCTGCTATTACTGGTTTTCTACTGATAACACAGTACCCCCTGCCTCCTTTTCTACTGGCGGATCTGCCTCTCTCACTTCTAGTGGCTAATTCCGCATTATGTATAGGAGTCTGAATACTTTTGTAGAAGTGCATCTTCAGTCATTAACAGATTACAGAGATAACTTTAGGAGATGCCATCAAGCCAGCATAAGATTTATGCACTTTTGGTGAACAATCATCATACCTGGAAGGGTTACTTATTTTCGGTGACCTAATAATTTCTATGGTTCCTTATATACAGCCATATTTGTTGTTAAAAAGTGCCCTGTAATTGTAAATATGACTCGTTTCACACCATAGAGAGTGCATCAGTTGTGATCCATGAAACATTTGAGTAACTAACAAATGAGTTGGCAAAATCGACTGTGCTGATGCTGTCCCAAATAGTAAATGTAATTGTTCTAGTTTTGATGACCTCTGTGTTTACAGCTTCTCTTTGCAAAAATCCATTGAATTAAGTGGAAAATCATTTGAAGAACAACTGTCTTGAAGATATTGTTGTTAGCCATTGAACATCATTTGTCGTGCCGAGTTTGGGATTTTTAGCGCATAATGTATTTTTTGTTGTTGCCACTGAGTAGAGTATCTTTAAATCTTGGTTGGAGGTGGTAAATTGCATCAGATAAAGTGCTCTGTTATTGGTGTAAGATACTTTAATGTCTGGCAACAGCCATCCTTTTTTTGGGTTCCACATAAATTATTTCCGATCTAGTTTAAAGGGAAACTGGATTCATTGCACTGTAACAATACTTTCATAAGAGGAAGCCCTGTGTGTCTTAAACTTCTTTTTGTTGTTAGTGCTCTCTAAATAGTTTGAGTCACAACTGTGAAACTGTGATTTCCCTGATTGGCAGGGAATCTTTATTGCTGACATTTGACCATTGTGGTCAGACAACCTATTTATTATGGTCTCAGATCAATTTCATGAGAGACAGTTGGATCTGAAAATAAATTCGTATTTTCTGTGAGATGTAATCGATACTGACATCATTACATTGAATGACTTTCAATTTGGTTTGATATGATTTGATTTTTTATTGGTCCAGTTTTATCATATAGCACAAATTCTACAATTGATATTGGACAGGTCAAAGATAAGTTACAATAATAAATAGTATTAGCAAAATAGTAGGCAAATTAAAAATAGGTACCTATTACAATTAATTTTGTTATGTATTCAGAAATTCTCTGACAGAACAGAAACAGTGCTTTATTAGAAATGGCTTTAGTTTAGCTTTAAATATTGGATGAGTAGCATTTTTTATTTCCTCTGGTATCTTATTGTGTAGTATTACACCAATGTTAATTATGCTCCTCTGATAGGTGGTTGTTCTATGATATTTTTGATGTATATTTGATTTCCTTCTGGTACTATAGTTGTGTACATTTTTGTTCTGTAGCAGTTTGCCTGTTTTCAGGAGGTAGTCCCTAGTGAACAAGATAGTTTCATAAATGAATAAACTTGGAACATTTAGAACACCAAGCTCAGTAAAATGGGATTTACAGGACCCCATCTTTTTGAGGCCACAAATTATTCTTAGAGCTCTTTTTTGCATTCTAAAAACCTGTACACTGAGTTGAGTATCCCCAGAAAATGATCCCATATTGGACTAGTGAGTGGCACTGTGCATAGTATGCCTGCAGTACTGTTGTTTTGCTTGTTGTAGCCTTTAAAATTCTTAGGCCATAGCACACAGATAATAGTTTTCTAGACAAGTTATTTATATGTGTGTCCCACTTTAAGTCTTGCTGAACCCATAGACTCAAAAATTTTGTGATGCTTACATTTTCTAGGGGACCATTTTTTAATTGTGCTTGAATAGACATTTGATTAGTTGGAGGAATTAAATGAAAATCGACACCCACAGTTTTTTCAGTATTTATAATGAGTTTGTTTTTTGTGAACCACTCAGAAAGACTTTTCGTAGAACTTTCTGCTGTGGACTGCAAAGTTTCTGGACTGGATCCAGTGAGCAATATGCTGGTGTCATCGGCAAACAAGATAGTTTTTGTGGGACTCATATATTCAACTAATTCATCCACATAAATCAAGAAGAGTAGTGGACCTAAGATTGAGCCCTGCAGTACACCATATTTGATTGGTAATTCACTAGAAAGAAAGGAGTTGTTTCTTGTTTTACTCATTTTGTTGAATTCATACTGAAGTGATACTTTCTGCCTGTGGTTTTTTAGATATGAACACAACCAGCTATGTGCTACACCTCTTACTCCTTGTCTTTCTAATTTTTCGAGCAGAATGTTATGGTCCAGGACATCAAAGGCACCTCTTACTCCTCGTCTTTCTAATTTTTTGAGCAGAATGTTATGGTCCATGACATCAAAGGCTTTTGATAGATCTAGAAAAATGCCTGCAGCTAATTTATGTTGATCAAGGGATTTTAAAATGCAGTCTAAAAATTCGAAAATTGCTGTCTGTGTAGATTTAGACTTTCTAAAACCATGTTGTTGTACTGTAAGAGGTGCCTATTTATTTATGAAAATTAAAAGCCTGTCATAGAAGAGCTTTTCGAGAATTTTTGAGAAGAAACTTAACTGTAACATGGGTCGGTAGTTTGATATTTTTTCAGAAAAACCTTTTTTTAGCAGTGGTGAAACTTTGGCTATTTTAAAAATATCTGGAAATACACCAGTTTTTAAAGAGAGGTTGAAAATTTTTGCCAAGGGGTTTGCTATGTGGTGACCACATGCTTTTAAAATGAAATCAGGTACTTCATCAAGACCACTTGACATTTTATTGCTTAATAATTTAATTTTACTTACAATTTCATTGGGGTTTGTTTCATAAACATACATAGAAGCAGACGAGATCACTGACTTGATGGAGAAACTTGAGACTGATCCTTGACAGTGTGCTTGAATGAAGTCTTCAGTTAGTGAAGTGAAGTATTCATTGAATTTTTCCACAACTGAATTTGGGTCTGTGACTTTTGTGCCTTCTAGTGTTAATGATACATTCTTTTTCTTTGGAGCTGAACTACAAGTTTCTTTCTTTATAACTCTCCACATGAATCTCATTTTGTTAGATGAGTTTCTTATCAAATTGTCATTACACATAATTTTTGCCTCTTTGACTACTCTACCATAGGTTCTTTTGTAGGCTTTTGAATAATCTGTGAATTCTTGAGTTACTCTATATCTCTTACAACAGTACTGCAGAAATCTGTTTCTCTCACTGAAAATTTTTATGCCTTTAGTTACCCATAGCTTATTATTGTTAAGTTTTACTGTTTTTACTACTTTTGAAAATGCTACATTAAAATAGAGAAGAAAGATGCTCTGAAAACTCATGTACATGCTATCAACATTGTTCTGAGTGGTGATGCTTTCCCAGGTTTCCTTTGCCAGTAAGAGAGTAAAAATTCTAATGTTATCTTCAGAAAACGTTCTTTTTTCAACTAATTTTTTGGAACTACTACTACCTGTTGGCATTTCTATACACAGCAGCTGTGCCTCAAGATCACTATAACCCTTGCTCAGTACTCTGCTGGTGAAACTGTAATTTGTTTCTGATATGAATATTTGGTCAATAATGGAATTTGTGCATTCTGTTAATCTTGCTGGGCAGTGTACTGTGGGGATCATATTGAATGTGTTGGTAATATTTATCAGAGCATCTCTGGTGCTGCTGTCTTTTGAAAAACCAATATTGAAATCGCCACAAAGCACTATTTTCATATTTAGTGTACTGATCCTGTTCAGCAGAACCTCAGTTTATTCATGAAGACTGGCAGGTTTCCACTTGGTGCTCTATATATGTTAATAACTATGAAATTAAGCTCTGGCAGTTATTTCTACCACATGCTAAAAGAATCCCTCCACTTGTTCAATATACCATATAACCCCGCTTTTACATTCTCAGAATTAACATTTTCCCACTGTTCACAACATTTTTTATCATTCGTGTCAAATTTCCTATGTTCACAATGTTAATTTGCATCAGATTTTGCATTAACATATTCATAATTTCCCCACGATTTACACTTTATGAAAGAATATTCATGGACAAATTGGAATAATTGGCATATAACGATGCTGGCTCAGTGTTGGCTATCGTAGCATTTACATACTGGTTTTGGTTCAAGTTCTTGACACTGGGGCGTTCTACACAGCACATCTGAACTGGTAAACGGGTAACAATTCCAGCCGTATCTCCTGCCGCTGCCAAGCTATACTCGGCTTGATGGCTGAGGGGAGTAATGAGGTTCATTTGAATAAAGGTATCATGACCAGTGACAAACATTTGCAAACTGTCTACTGCACATGAGCAGCTTCTTGATTGTTGTGATTGTCGTGACACCTTTTTCAAACCATATTTATCGTGTTTCATTGTTTCGCCACTAGTAGTGCTAGTTGACACCTTTGCACAGTTTGTATTGCTCAGAGCCTCAAATGTTTTTGGTTCAAAAACAGCACTAGTTACACACTTTTTTCATGCTAAGCAAGACGTGTTTCAAGAATTTATTCTCGTTGCCAAGTGCAATATTTGCATAAGTATCTTTTGTGATGTTTCACAAACAATATGAATGACAATTTGTGCTTGTATGGTTTTTATTGTAATTGAGGAGGCACAGACCTGATAACCTCAAAAAGGCGATTACACTGCAAGAGATGCACAACACATATTCAAAACACCACACAAAATACATATGTAAATATTTGTACTGACAATGAGAATAAATTCTCAAGATGGATCATGCTAAGCATGAAAAAATACTTAACTGGTGCAGTGTTTCATTATTGAAATAGTGAAAGAGAGCTGTAGGATTTCCAAAAACATCAATTATGATTTTCAAATAACTTCCGGGAATTCAGCCAGGTAACACTTTCAGCGACCGCCGATATTTCGGCGGGAGGCAGTTTGCCTTGAAAATGGCGGGGTGTTCTCCCGCCGAAATATCGGCGGTCGCTGAAAGTGTTACCTGGCTGAATTCCCGGAAGTTATTTGAAAGTTGTATACGCCAGGAGAAACTCAGATCAATTATGATGTATGAAATTAAGTAAAATATTTCTACTTTCCAGACAATTACCAGTTCCAACTACATCGACAGTTTTTATTAGATAATAAACCTTTATTAGATAATATACATGTCCATGATGTACATTGATACCTATTATGCCATTTATCATACATATAGTACAAAAATGCAAAGGGGGATCTCATACGTAACTTTTAGCACTTAGAATGTTATTTCCCACATTTAAAATTTTTCAGCATTTTACACCAATTTTTTAAAGTCCCTTTAAAAGTGTAAAAGTGAGGTTTCACTGTATTTTAAATGTTTACTGTTGTGGCTTGCTGACTGTCACTGTATGTTTTCAAGTCTATTACTGAAGCACAGCTTCCGAGCTATTCAGTATAGTAAACGATGGAATATTTGGGATTGAATAACATTATGATACATCACTACTCAGGCTGTAGAAGCATTGAAAAGTTTCCTGTCCTTTGCTTGTGTGGAGAGTAGCAGTCTATCCCAATTCTTATTGTTGTTCAATACAGTATTCATTAAGAGTACAGTGTAGACTTTACTCCATTTTTGGTATTTATAATGTCTTCTTTTATTTATATCAGAGATGAAGCTATATAGTAAAATATACATTTCTCCATTTGTATCTGCTCAATTTCTGTGACTTACAGATCATGTTATGTTATGTGTAGCACTTTGGCAGACATACCTTGTGATTAGTTTGTTTCCTGTAGTAAAGGCTTGCCTTTGTTTTTTAACAGACATATTTTGTCCTGATAAAAAATCTAAATATATTTTGATGTTTACCCAGTGTGTTATCCAAGCTACTGTTTCTGCTTTTCCACGAATTGCAGTATGTTGCCTATAGCTATGTGGTAGTTCTGTCTTTTGAAAAGATTTACCTTGAAAACATTGGAAATCGCAGAGGGTGGAGAAACAATGCTCTGGTTACACTGAATTATTCTGGAAATTATCTGTGGAAGTGCCTTCTTACTTTCAGATATGGAGCACACCAAGTGTGTGATCACCCCCTCTTAAAGTTCTGCATCTATGCATTCAACAGATCACATCATCCAGAGTTTGTCACATGCCCGAGTGATGGTGTATGTAGTATGGCATGCTGCAGGTCGCCAGTTTAAACCCTACCACCTTGTTATGGCTATACATTGGAGTTTGTGATAAACGTACTCTCAGTGTTAAATATTGCAATTCATGGAAAACCATGCTTTCAGATTTGAACTTGAGTGTAGTTATGACATGATGTTATTTGGCGAAGGTGCCGGATACTTTAAAATATCTGTATCATCATGGTTCCAATTAGGCTACGTAAAAGCCATCACCTACAAAGATAGGAACAGGAATACAAGCAGTACATTGTTTCTGAAGGCTCATATATTCAGGATACCAATGGAATTTTAAGCACTAACAAGTCCACAATACACCGAGAACTTAGTGTTTTCTGAAGACGCCGGTAACGATCTGAGAAAATGGCTGAAAGGATTCGACAGTCAGCAAATACAATAGGTGGGGTAGTGTAATGTGTTTGGCAAATGTGTACTTTTACTTAAGCTGCAGAGCTGAGCAGTGGTTTAAGAACAATGGAGAGAAGCTAAATATCTGGGATAAATTCCAGGCTGAATTGAAGAAAATGTATGGCAACAATCAGCAGCAAGTTCACTTAGCAAAAGAACAATTGAAGGGCAAGACTCAAGATCATGGGGAAATGACACAGTCCTACATACAGAATGTTTCGGCCCTATGTTACAAGCTGACAAAATATCACACCTGACAAAAGGGGTCGCAGAAGACATGTACCAAGTTCTGGTAAAGGATGTCAAGCAACCATGGAATTCATAAAATGGTGCCAGCACATCGAAGAAATGCAATGGGAAGTACAACCAGCCTCCAAATGTGGTCTCTATGGCTTTTCCAGAAGTCCATCACAACCTTTCCCCTCTTGTATGTTAAGTAGTGAGAGAAGAGATACAGAATTTTATGGAAACCAGAACTGTCAGACCCAGTAAACAAGAGAGAATATCCATGACTGTCAAAATGGCCCCTTATGTCAGAAGGTAATAGAGGATGTTGAAGAAGACTTGATCTTTAGCACCACCAATCTCTGATGCAAGAGGAATCTGCCAGGAAGAATGGACTGGGCTAATTTGGACCTGTGTGAGTGCTGTCAAATGACAACTTGGCACCTGGTCAACACAGGTACACCCAACTCATCCAGCAAGTACAGGGTGGGAAAATAAAAGTCGCGCGGACGATACGATTGGGCATGACTGTGTGCTTATACTCACAGCCCATGATGCATGCACCAAGTGTACACTTGCCACAGGATCCACACCTGTTCAGAGCATAGTGAGGGCTGTGTCATTGTGAGTGGAGCAGTGCAAGGGGGATAACTGCACTCACAATGGAGCAGTTGGTGTTCATTGTGGAAAGTTACATGACAACAGAGTCGTGGAAACTGTGTGGTCGTTCTTTGCTGAAAAGTTTAATTGTCAAAGTGCCAGCAAAGAGTGCCATTCAACACAGTGTAAAAATGGCGTCAGACAGGATTTGTTTTGGACAAGTGAAAAAAACATTCTAAAGTATCCCCACACACCAGAAAATGTGGCTGCAATTCACCAGAAAATGCTTCAGAGTCCTACGATATTAACCTGATGCCTGTCGAGAGAGACCAGCATATCATACCAATCATGCAGACAAATACTCCACCTGGTCGCAGCCTTAGCTGGCTACCCTGGGTCACCTGACCTGCCAGTGTGTGATTACTTTTTTTGGGGATCCCTCAAGTCGAAGGTGTATCACAACAACCCTCATAGTCTTCAAGAACTGCAGCAGAACATTTTGGATGAGACTGCAGCAATTCCAGCTGTCCAGCTTTGATCTGCCTTCAGCAATTTGCTGACCAGAGTCCAAAAGTGCCAAGAGACAAATGGTGGTCACTTTCAACATCTGCTATATTCAGGTTAATACTGTATTTGCTTTCATCTGCTGTGTTTCTTTGTACCCTGGAACTGTTTTCTGGGCCACATTTATTTGCTCCACCCTGTACAATGTCCAACAGAAGAGCAGAGGATAATGAGCTGCTGCATTTCCACTGTCAACACCCTGGACATGCATATCACTGAACAGAAAGAAGGAGGTTTTGACAACTACTTTGTCGCCTGACATCAACCATCACAATAGTTCTCTTCATGTCAATCAACTGCAGAAAATTATAATTGACCTTTGGGACAAAGGCCATTGCCACACCTTAGACGAGTTCACTCCCCAATACATTGGAGGTGTTCACCATCACTGTACAACGATACCAGCTGCATGCCTAGTTGCCAAATTTAGGAAAGCTAAATGAGGCTACCATCTGCAGAGCTGAGGCTGTCATATATGAAAATCCTCCATGGATGGCAGTCACCAATATGTCAGGAAATCACACAATGTCTTCGTTGAAGGCCAACTTGTCCAGGCAGCAGTCATCTCAGAGGGCTTCCTTTGCTGTAATGCTGAATGCTTATTGTAATCAACTAAAGAAGAATCATTCTCCTGTTGTCATCAATGAGTTCCAGTCATGGATTAAGATATTGAGTTAAACTGTGGAGCTTTAGTCGACTGTTAAAATCAATTCAGGCTCATAAAAGAAATCTGCATGCCAGTGATAATCATAAGTGTTATATGTGGTCAAGGAGAACTTTGGCCCACTAATTGCTGTGAACAGCTACAATTCATCCCTAAAGCAGCAGCCAAACTAAGCCCAGGAAGAGCAGCTTACTGCCATCGATGAAGAGTTGTGCTCTGCTACCACTACAGACTATGTGGGTGAGGGGAAGCTACTACTGAACTGCCAGTAGGATGTGGCCCAACTGAGGAACAACGTCATTGAGTGTTAGCATTCTATGTCAATTTTCAGGTGCGTTCAGATCCAGATAGAGAAAGGACAGACAAAGTGACCCATGATGGAAAACACCTTATCAACACTGGGGATCATCTGCCAGTTAGCCAGTGCTTGTACAGGGTAATCACTGGTTGAAAGGTGGATAATCTGATAGTGGAAAATATGCTGCAAGATGATATCACTGAACCTTAATGGAGTCCTTGGCCCTCTTCTGTGACCCTTGTGAAGAGTGAGGGTGGTGTTCGTGTATCGACTACCAACAACTAAACAAAACCACCAAAAAAGATATCTACCCATTTCCATGCATTGATTGATGACAGGAAAAAAGACTGCCTTCATAACACCTGACACGTAAGTGTTCAGAGCTATCCTGTCTGGACTGTGCAACGCTCCAGTCACCTTTGATCGTATGATGGACAGTTTGCTTTGACACCTTAAATGGAAATTATGTCTTTGCTAATCAGCTAACATTGTCAGAAAAGTGTTCCTGTTTCAACCAGACGATACTGAGAATTACTATGTGAAACACCTCATCACCACAACCAAAGCAACAAGACAGCTGGATTGTGTACAACTCTGGACACCTAGAAGGCTGACAGGACTGTAACCCCGAGTACCAGCCTTTGACATACAGTCTGGGACACTTGGTATGGATTTTCATGCTTGTGCAGGAAGTGGGACTGCTGGGAGAATTACTAAAGTACTACATTGAGCTGTATTTTATCCTTTGTCACTTGTCGAAGTCACATAAACTGTAGAGGATTGTGGCCCTCCATTGAGTAGACAGAAGTGTACAAGTGTTTTCCATATACTCTGTATGAAACCACTACTACAGACCTGACGTGCAGGTCAAAAGATCAGCAATTATTTGTCATTTCTGGGAGATTCTCGAATATTTGAAGTTTGTATAAATAACAGCACACTGTCCAGCAGTTTAGTTCTGTTCTAGCTATACATTGGCATTCATAATAAACATGCTTTCAGTGGTAAGTGTCATACTTTATTGAAGAGCCTGCTTTTGGATTTAGATTTGAGTGTGGTTACAATGTAACATTACTCAGAGTGCGACTATCTTCATATTAGTGTGAGGAACTTTCTCAGAAATATGCACAATGTTATTGTTAACCACTACAAGACTTTTTCACAGAAAGCATGTATCAGGTGTGGCATTACTGAGCCCTACAATTGATTTAAAAGTGCTGCAAGGTTTGTCCTGAAAGTAAAGCCCAAAGTCTATAAAAATTAATTTATTGATGAGAACAGTACATTACACCAAAATTCTTCAAAATACACCTGTCAATACATTTTTGCCAATGAGATTTCTTAGTTTCAGGCATCTAGGAAGGCCTGAGTTGGAATATCATTAAAGAAATAAGTAAATATTGTTTTTAACCAATTAATCCCCCATTAACAAGGTGCCGTGGCTAGACACATTGTCATGGAGGAACTCCCACGACCTGGCAATGTGTGGTCTGATCACGCGAACCTTCTTGCAGCCTTTTGTGCACTACCACATAAAAGACAGCATTGTTGGCTTGTTTGGCACATACATCAAAAAAGGCAATGAGCATTGCCTTTGCTTTGAATCTCCTCATCATGCCATCTTGGAGAGTAGTGACTGTGAGGTGTGCCACCTGGAGCTCTGTCTCAGACTCTCATACAGAAACCCATGATTCATCACCCATTATAATAGTGTGCAAGCAAAGTAGCACGATTTCTACACAATTCCAGAATTTCTTCACAAACAAGTACTTGGTTTGACTTGCCATCATTGGTCAAAATTTTTGGTACCAGTGTGGCAAATATTATTTCTTCTTTTTTTTATGCTTTCTGTTGTTCCTTAGTTGCCACTAAATGAAAGGCTGTTTGTTTTGTCCCATATTCGCTTCTTTTTATTTGCGATGAAGCATCTTGTTTACGAGTCATGTTATGTATAAAATAATAACATCATTATACTTACAGACAAGATACTACATTACAGTTTTTTGTTGTTATCAGATGAGAAACAATGTCTTGTAGGGCAAGTTTCGTGAGGTTAAATTACTGTTTGGTTCTACTTAACAGTTTGTGATCTTACTTATCCATAGGTGACATTGTGGATTTGTACTTAGTTGATCTACATACATCAGGATATCAGATTTTCGGTGTCAGCTTCTTATGGGTTCTTTATATCTAGTATTGAAATTTCTATTTGTCATTGCCAGGAGCCATTCTACCTTTGCTGAACATCTAGCGCAATAAAGCATGGGTGTGAAACATCTAATATGGGACAGGATAGGAAAATTGTTAGAATGAACAATCATGACAGAAAACTCTTATCATTATATCAGAGAGAGAGACCTTGCAACATATAAGAATATAATAAATGACCAAATCAATATAAGTAACAACTCATTCATCATTTTAGCCATTAAAACAGCAACAAACGGATTGAATAACAACTTAAATATCTCGCTCTCTGACACACTAGAAATGAGACAGCCCTTTGTATGAAAACAGTATAATTCCATGCATGTAAGCAGAACCAAATAGTAATTTAACCTTGCAAAACTTGTGCTACAAAAAGTTGTTACTAAAGCAAACATACACTCCTGGAAATGGAAAAAAGAACACATTGACACCGGTGTGTCAGACCCACCATACTTGCTCCGGACACTGCGAGAGGGCTGTACAAGCAATGATCACACGCACGGCACAGCGGACACACCAGGAACCGCGGTGTTGGCCGTCGAATGGCGCTAGCTGAGCAGCATTTGTGCACTGCCGCCGTCAGTGTCAGCCAGTTTGCCGTGGCATACGGAGCTCCATCGCAGTCTTTAACACTGGTAGCATGCCGCGACAGTGTGGACGTGAACCGTATGTGCAGTTGACGGACTTTGAGTGAGGGCGTATAGTGGGCATGCGGGAGGCCGGGTGGACGTACCGCCGAATTGCTCAACACGTGGGGCGTGAAGTCTCCACAGTACATCGATGTTGTCGTCAGTGGTCGGCGGAAGGTGCACGTGCCCGTCGACCTGGGACCGGACCGCAGCGACGCACGGATGCACGCCAAGACCATAGGATCCTACGCAGTGCCGTAGGGGACTGCACCGCCACTTCCCAGCAAATTAGGGACACTGTTGCTCCTGGGGTATCGGCGAGGACCATTCACAACCGTCTCCATGAAGCTGGGCTACGGTCCCGC
Source organism: Schistocerca americana (assembly GCF_021461395.2). Taxonomy (NCBI): domain Eukaryota; kingdom Metazoa; phylum Arthropoda; class Insecta; order Orthoptera; family Acrididae; genus Schistocerca; species Schistocerca americana. The sequence continues at coordinate 151,229,877 of NC_060122.1, forward strand.
ACACCGTTAGGCCGTCTTCCGCTCACGCCCCAACATCGTGCAGCCCGCCTCCAGTGGTGTCGCGACAGGCGTGAATGGAGGGACGAATGGAGATGTGTCATCTTCAGCGATGAGAGTCGTTTCTGCCTTGGTGCCAATGATGGTCGTATGCGTGTTTGGCGCCGTGCAGGTGAGCGCCACAATCAGGACTGCATACGACCGAGGCACACAGGGCCAACACCCGGCATCATGGTGTGGGGAGCGATCTCCTACACTGGCCGTACACCACTGGTGATCGTCGAGGGGACACTGAATAGTGCACGGTACATCCAAATCGTCATCGAACCCATCGTTCTACCATTCCTAGACCGGCAAGGGAACTTGCTGTTCCAACAGGACAATGCACGTCCGCATGTATCCCGTGCCACCCAACGTGCTCTAGAAGGTGTAAGTCAACTACCCTGGCCAGCAAGATCTCCGGATCTGTCCCCCATTGAGCATGTTTGGGACTGGATGAAGCGTCGTCTCACGCGGTCTGCACGTCCAGCACGAACTCTGGTCCAACTGAGGCGCCAGGTGGAAATGGCACGGCAAACCGTTCCACAGGACTACATCCAGCATCTCTACGATCGTCTCCATGGGAGAATAGCAGCCTGCATTGCTGCGAAAGGTGGATATACACTGTACTAGTGCCGACATTGTGCATGCTCTGTTGCCTGTGTCTATGTGCCTGTGGTTCTGTCAGTGTGATCATGTGATGTATCTGACCCCAGGAATGTGTCAATAAAGTTTCCCCTTCCTGGGACAATGAATTCACGGTGTTCTTATTTCAATTTCCAGGAGTGTGTATCACAAGCCAGTCAAGATGCTTCACAAATAAAAATATGTGAATTGTGCATGGCACAAAATAAATAACCTTTCATTTAATTGCACTGACAGACACCTCCTCTATTTCGTCACCTGTAATTGCTCTGTTAAAGTGTTGTGGATAACAGTCCTGGAAATATCCAGAGGCTGAGCTATCAGACGAACATTATTCTGTAGACCTTGTTTGAAAGTTTGCACAGCCAACTCATGTTGTCTTCATCTAAGGGCATCCAGAGTGGGTTTTGCTGTGGGTGTCAACCTGGCCTTCCAGGAATGATTTGCACCACAAAAATACCTGCCACTTTGACAGGCATTCATTCCCAAAGATCTGCTCAGTCACAAACATTTCAGCAGTGGACTTCCCAAGTTTCATGCAAGAATTTGATTGTATAGCATGGTTTAAGGGAAGGCTACATTATGGCTAGAACCAGATCACCAAACAGAGGTTCATGTACAGACACATCCTGCCTCACAGGAGATTGGAGGAAACTGTGGTTCCTGTGGTTTGGCGCATTGGGAAGAAAACAACCTCCACCAACTAGCCTGGGTGAGTAGACCACACTTCGACCAATAGGACTGTTAGAATAGTATTGGTGATATACTTTCTGGACAAAAGTTGTAGTTGCTTGGTATTTACCACTCAGAGGAGTGTGTGATAGTCCTCACATTCCCCATATTCATTGCTTTTTAGGAGATGTTCTTTTTTTATTTTACAATTACCATTAGCCTTGACTTGCATTTTTTGTTCTTCTCAGTCAGACTGTTCCTGAACGTCTTGGGTAGTCTGTAGACTTCTTCCACAGTCTCCAGAGCACTAATCTTTTTCCTTCTTCTACCACTCCAAAGTCTTACCACAGCACCTTCAACTCCTGTATTTCCATATACATTATATTTCTTCATGACGCAACATGTTTGTTTAAGTTGAGTGTGTCACAGCTGTGTATTCATATAGCTATTTTCCTTTCTGTACCTATTCAACTTGTCACAATGTGATGTGGGCGCTTCCACCAAAAGTGTGCTGTTTATCAAGAATGATATATTTTAGCATAGCCACTGTATATTGCAGGTTTTCCCTTCTCTTTAAATGTAATCAAGAACAAATTCTTTGACAAGTATCGTATCATTTCCCTACATCCTTTCTAGGCTGAAGTTCCTAGTGGGTTATCTGCAGCCTTTTATGTTGTGTGGGTATTATTGCTCCAGATGGAAGCCAACCATTTGAAAGTGTTTATAGAAATGCTAAATAAATAAAGGTCAATCTAGTCAGAGCCCTGCTAACTGGACAAATGTTACACAATGTGCATTGCAAAACCTACCTTAGTGGTTGTCTGATAATGATTTTTTGCCCCAACGGTGAGCCACTCTATCCACAGGCAACACATCTAAGCAGTTGAGGATTTCTTAAATAGATTTTTAGCCTTCACAATCTGGACAGTTCAGCAGTCCCCTGTGACACACAACGCTCTATTGCTGTGCCATAAAATGGTCACTGAAGTATCCACAGGATAGGCCTCTCACCAGCCTCCACCTCATGAATTCTAGGTTCACTAAACTGGCACACAGCTAACAGTGGAGTTCCTTGAGAAGTTCATCTTTGGCGTTACCTTATAAGGTGTCTGCCCCTGGTAGCTGAGTGGCCAGCGCGACGGAATGTCATGCCTAACAGCCCCGGTTTGATTACCGGCTGGGTCGGGGATTTTCTCCGCTCAGGGACTGGGTGCTGTGTTGTCATTATCATTATCATTTCACCCCAGCGACATGCAAGTTGCCACAGTGGTGTCAACTCAAAAGACTTGCATCAGGCGACTGGTCTACCCGACAGGAGGCCCTAGACACACGGCATTTCCATTTACCTTCTAAGGTATGTGTAGCCTATAAACACTGTATATATGGCAGTCTATAACACCTGTTAATTTAAACAAAGTTATTAACACTTTCACTGCCACAATCATAGAGAAGGATATTTCACCACCTGGTGAGCCCATAGTGTCAGGTATGAGGCTCTGCTGTGGCCACTGGCCATCATGTGTGGCAACAAACGTGTTAACCGAGTTTTCTAGAGGCTCATCAAGTCCTGAACTACCACCTCTTTTTTGAAACAACTCTTATAGTTGTTTGTCAGCAGATCCTATTAACCATGAAGTTGCAGTTTCTGAGAAGTGTGCTCCCTCCGGTTATCTCTAATAACAATTGTAGTGGTGATGACCAAGTCAGAGGCTGGTTGGAGCAAACAGCATAGTTCGACATTTGACAGGGTCATAGTCTGACAAATGTGAATTTACAGGCATAAAAATGGTCATGTTCATTAGATGAAAAATAAAAGCAAGATGTGTTACAGTTGCTTTAAAAAGTGGAGAAAAAAAAAATGAGGCGAACTTTTTTGTCTGTGTGGAAGTGAAGATTATTTAACTTTAATGCTAGTAAAATATTTTCTTTCAATATAAATGATGATAGCCAAGAACTTTTCTTCCTTGCAACATAGAAGAATATGTATTTCATTGTTTAATTTTTTTTCTCTGCATTTCATCTAAAAAATAATAAAATTCTCGTGACTTTACATTCAGTCTTCAAACTTTCCATACCCTTGCAACAGTTTCATCCTCTTAGAAAATAAAATCTGCTTATATCCTATCCAACACAAAGCCAACCTTATACAAAATGTATTATTATGAATTTGTTCTTTTATTCTTATGCATTCAAACAATAGGGATTTTTGAACAAGTTTTCCTTCTCTGCACTTCTGATTCCTGAGGAACAAACTCAAATATGATAATTTCTTGACATGTCCTGCTGTGGATAACTTATGTTTCCACTAATACACACATAAAAAAAAATTTGCGGCACCTCGGTTCCAAGAGTTCCGGAACCTGTACAGAAAATTGAAATAGACATCAACCTAAACATCATATCCGCCCTTTTTATTGCTCATGAAAACCACACATTGCATGTTGTACCACAATACAGTGAGACCTTCAGAGGTGGTGGTCCAGATTGCTGTACACACCGGTACCTCTAATACTCAGCAGCACGTCCTCTTGCATTGATGCATGCTTGTATTTGTTGTGGCATACTATCCACAAGTTCATCAAGGCACTGTTGGTCCAGATTGTTTCACTCCTCAATGGCGATTCGGCATAGATCCCTCGAGTGGTTGGTGAGTCACGTCATCCATAAACAGTCCTTTACAGTCTATCTCAGGCATGTTCGATAGGTTTCATGTTTGGAGAACATGCTGGCCCCTCTAGTTGATCAATGTCGTTATCCTGAAGGAAGTCATTCACAAGATCTGCACGATGGGGGAACGAATTGCCATCCATGAAGACGAACGCCTGGCTAATATGCTGCCGATATGGTTGCACTATCTGTTGGAGAATGGCATGTGTACGTCAGCCCCACATAATGCCACCCCAAAACAGCAGGGAACCTCTACCTTGCTGCACTCGCTGGACAGTGTGTGTAAGGCATTCAGCCTGACCGTGTTGCCTCCAAACATGTCTCCAATGATCGTTTGGTTGAAGGCATATGTGACACACATTGATGAAGAGAATGTGATGCCAATCCTGAACGGTCCATTTGATATGTTGTTGGGCTCATCTGAACCGCACTGCATGGTGTTGTGGTTGCAAAGATGGATCTATCCATGGACGTCGGGAGTGAAGTTGCACATCATGTAGCCTATTGCACACAGATTGAGTCATAACACGCAGTCCTGTGGCTGCGCGAAAAGCATTATTCAACATCATGGCATTGTTGTTAGGGTTCCTCCAAGCTATAATCTGTAGATAGTGGTCATCCACTGCAGTCGTAGCCCTTGGGTGGCCTGAGCGAGGCATGTCATCGACAGTTCCTGTCTCTCTCTATCTCCTCCATATCCGAACAACATCGCTTTGGTTCACTCCGAGACACCTGGACAGTTCCTTTGTTGAGAGCCTTTCCTGGCACAAGGTAACAAGGTGGACGCGATCGGACTGCTGTATTGACCGTCTAGGCATGGATGAACTACAGACAACATGAGCCGTGTACCTCCTTTCTGCTTTCTGGGGGAATGACTGGAACTGATCGGCTGTCGGATCCCCTTCATCTAATAGGTGCTGCTCATGCGTGGTTGTTTACATCTTTGGGTGGGTGTAGTGACATCTACGAACAGTCAAAGGGACTGTCTGTGATAAAATATCCACAGTCAACGTCTACCTTCAGGAGTTCTGGGAACCAGGTTGATGCAAAACTTTTTTTTATCTGTGTATTTCAGCTGTGTATTTCCTGGTCATCATCTGAGCAAGCCAAGAGGCTGATGACATTATATGTCCCACTGTGGCAGCATTGCACTTGCGAAAGGAAGGACAATTTGAGTTTAACCCTCCTTGATTACAAGGTCAAACAGAGATGGAGCACAAGCTCATATTATGGTAGGGTAGGGAAGGAAATTGGCCATGCCCTTTCAAAGGAACCATCCAAAAATTTGTCTTAAGTGCTTTAGGGAAATCAACCTGAGAATTACTGAGCATATGAGAACAAGTGTATCCTTTGTTAGCAAACAGTTGAGTAAGCATCTGCCACGCAAGGAATAAGTATACAACACAAGAATAAAATATTATAACAATTGGATGTGTACAGAATGTGAAATTAAACAATTATGTGTATTTTGTGTTCAACCTTCAAGAGACCAAAAGCTCTTTTTTATACTTTATTGAAACTTGAATTACTGCAGTGACCTCATTTTTAAAAAGATTGCATAACACAGTTTGTATTGCAAAATTTACCTCTGATATTTCCCATTTTTATAGAGGATTGCTAGAGTGATAACACAGTTTCTTACCAGATATTGGAATAATTTTTCCTTGTGGGGTGCAGAGAAATGACAGTCAACAAACATAAAAAAGCCTACCTCCAAAGAACAAAAACAGAAGCTACGATTGAAGAATTAAGAAGATTATAATTTTATAAACAGTTGCTTAATGGGGTGTGCTACAGCCTCCCTTCACAGCCCAGTATGCTGCTTGGCCAACATACATAACAGCCTTGCTCACATAATTGTCAGCTCACAGAGCTATTCCTTATGCAAAGTAGAAAACCTATACTGCGTAATATCTGTCCCATACACCTCCATACCACGACTTATTCCAATTCTGTCATGCAAGCCAATTAAAATGACATCATGGTTATTATTTTGGGTGCTGAGCTGTGGGGAGAGAACCATTTATACACTGACAACTGTTTGCTGAGAATCACCTTATTGTATTGCAATTACATTGTTACTGAAAATGCATAACTGGCTGTCAGTTTTCCGTGTAAATGCAACAATGCATGGAACCATAGCACATTGTTGTTACTTGTTGCTTATCTCCTGCTTGGGGAACCAGTTATTGAGTGATTGCTTCAGTTGATGAAAATGAACAACCCTTCACTAAGACAATCTTTCCACTGAGAAAGAAATTGTTGTTCACTTGAAAGTAGTATATTGAAATGGAGATTTGTTTTTGTGAGTGATTCATCAGCTGCTAGCCACTGCACCAATAATTTATCCTCTCTAGGTCTTCCCATGTTTTACTACAGCCTTCTCGCATAGCAACCTTCCTATAGACAACAAACAAACTTCACGGTGCTTCCGACACTGGTTATTTGGAAAATACTCCTTTTTCTTTATTTGACTTACGCGATATTATTTCTGCTTCATTTTTATTGTAAATTACTGAAAACTTCTCATTCCTATGGTAACAGCAGGTGCACTGAGTCCAGTATGCCAATTGACTGAAAACGGTGGAGGTCAGTTATAAGGTATTGTTTCTTCCTTGACAATATGCATGAAATCAATGAGTGTTGGAAGGTGGAGGAATGAAGTATAGTGCTTATGTGCTGCATTCCATTGGCTTATATTTAATTATAAATGGTGGTAAGCTGCTCACCTGAAGAGATACCATTCATTAAATATAATTTTTTCCACAAAACTGCTCATATCTTTAACATGTAATTGTCTGCAGAATAATGCCCCAATTATAAAAGTAAAAATCAACATTTTTAGCAATCTCAAGTACATTCTTATGGCTACACAGATAAAAAAAATCAACATGCAGCCATTTAGTTGCAGGGGGTCCTATTGTAAAAGAAGCCACATCACAAAGATTTCTGCTGTCAAAATCAGGGTTGACCAAGATAACACAGTAAATGTAAACTGGACCACATTGAAGTTCAGCATACAGAAATGAATTTCAGATGCTTCACTGCCAGTGTCTTGCAACTGTAATAACTTGTTTCAGTTTTACATGTAAAACTAATTTTATGGCTTATTTGATTCCAAATACTGCTGTGATTACGTGCTCAGGCCAATGTCTTAAGAGATTCTCACAGACTGAGGCGTGGCACCTTATATCGCCCCTGCCTAGAGCCTGTGTATCAGGAGAATGACTCATGCATGCATAGCAACTGATGGTATGAAGCAGGTTCAGTCGAGTATGTAGTTCTAATTTTCATCCACCAGAGTCCAGTAGTGCACAGACACACATTCAAGAAACAGGTCAAAAGAATGTTTTCGTAAATGATTCTGTTTATTTATGTCTGTACAGTTTTGTATAAGGTTTTAGCAGTAAGAATGATGCGTGATATGTAGATCATTGTTCTAGTGCTAAACGCTGTATGAACTAGCGTGAGAAATTTTTAAGACAGTATGAATGCAGACGATGGGGAATTTTGTTTCATTTGTTTTATAATATGTTAAGTAAGTTTATGGTAAAAGGAAAGCTAATTTGAGTGCAAATAAAAATAGTTAATAAGGTAAAGTATAAACAAAATATCAGAACATATCTAAAAACAAAGATGATGTGACTTACCAAACGAAAGTGCTGGCAGGTCGATAGACACACAAACAAACACAAACATACACACAAAATTCAAGCTTTTGCAACAAACTGTTGCCTCATCAGGAAAGAGGGAAGGAGAGGGAAAGACGAAAGGATGTGGGTTTTAAGGGAGAGGGTAAGGAGTCATTCCAATCCCGGGAGCGGAAAGACTTACCTTAGGGGGAAAAAAAGGATGGGTATACACTCGCACACACACACATATCCATCCACACATATACAGACACAAGCAGACATATTTGGTCTTTAAATATGTCTGCTTGTGTCTGTATATGTGTGGATGGATATGTGTGTGTGTGCGCGAGTGTATACCCGTCCTTTTTTCCCCCTAAGGTAAGTCTTTCCGCTCCCAGGATTGGAATGACTCCTTACCCTCTCCCTTAAAACCCACATCCTTTCGTCTTTCCCTCTTTCCTGATGAGGCAACAGTTTGTTGCGAAAGCTTGAATTTTGTGTGTATGTTTGTGTGTCTATCAACCTGCCAGTGCTTTCGTTTGGTAAGTCACATCATCATTGTTTTTAGATATATTTTTCCGACGTGGAATGTTTCCCTCTATTATATTAATATCAAAATATCAGAATGTTAGATACTTATTTCGGGAAAAAATACAGTCCGAAAGTGTGTTATTTTTTGATTGGTTAGTCATGAAAAGCACAGACTAACATGGGAGAGTAATGTTTTTCTATTGGCCTTAATAAAAATTGACCAATCAGAACAGGGCATTCCTTGCGCTTTTCTCTCTAAGATAGAGGATGCTTACAGCAGTCGAAGCCTAGCCTTTCAATGGTACAGTCGTGTGTAGTATGAGCTCCGAAGGAAGTTATAATTTGCCGGTTTTAGTTGTGTTACATGCCTCAAATGTGCTTTAAAGTGAAGGCATACTTATCGTCGTGTTTTTTTTTTAGAAAGTATGAATTTTTTAAAGTAATCTTGTGTATGATAAAAGACAGTAATTCTGCATGGTATATTGAGCAGATCGGTCACTAAAAACTTGAGTGCATTAGACACCGATAAACTTAATAGTGTGGTGAGCATTTTCATTTAAGAACAATCCGTGCGTAATAGCTGTTCAGATTTTGGCAAATACATTACCATAAACTTGCTGACGTGAATGAAAGGGTTTGTGCATGAATGTTAGGATTAGCACAGGCTTGGCAGTGAACATTTAATTCTCAACTTCAGAATATACTGAAATTTTGCCAGTATTTTTACCTTTCATTCAAAATTAAGACCTTTTCCTGATTCTTAGAATAATTATGTTGTATGCAGCCTGGTGCGAGTTGCAATACGGTAGGTTTCTGCTCAGCTTTCCTACTGGTGATATACTGCAACGAGTTCACAGGTAGGTGTGGGTAAAAAGGACAAAAGGAACCATGCCACCATAAGACCTCGTACCAGCTGTTTAACAAATATACTAAGATACAAAGGGTTCTAGGAAAGTTTTGCAATACAACACAGCAAAAGTCAGAGGAGGCTGATTGTTGCTGTGTTCTGAGAATACTACAGTCTGCATTGTAGTGTGCCAAGTCTGTGGGTGCAGTCATTCACTAGCAGGATTAGTTTGAAGAGCTTGCTATGGCATCATGGTCATAAAGTGAGATTCGGGCAGTTCTGAGGTACAACTTCGTGCATCATTTAAACAGAGACCAGTGCTTTGAAAAAACGACTCTTGCTCTTGGTGATGTGTGCCCACATCATACAACTATATTCAGGTGGTGCAGAGAATTCCAAACAGGAAATTTCACTCTGGAGGACTCAGAGGATGGGAAGGCCACGATCATCAGTTATGAAGGAAAACACTAATGCTGTGAGGAAAATGCTAGACAAAGACAGGCAAGCAACATATAAACCGATAGAGGATACCTTGGAGCTAAATGCACCAGCAATTGTTCAATTCTGCATGATCATTTGCAGAGTAAAGAAACTTTATTGTCTTTGGGCGCCGCATAGACTGACGGAAGAGCAGATCACATGACATGTAACTTGTTGCCGGGAGATGTTAAAAAAGTTTTCTAAGGAACAATCGCAGTATGTGAATAGCATCGCGACAGGCGATGCGACTTGGTTGTATTATTATGATGTGCTGAGTAAGACTCAAAACAAAGTTTGGGTCTATGAAGATGACACACCTGTGACTGTCAGAAAATCCCTATCAGTAAAGAAGAAAATGATACTGTTCTTTTTTCAAATCATGTGGAATTGTAGAGCGTGTTGTTTTGGACACACAGAAGACAGTCACAGCTAAAGTTTCTGATTACGGCTTCAAAAAGGTCTTGGGATCAATCCCAGGTTGTTCTTACATTTTAACTGACTCAGTTAAACTCTGTATACAAAGTTTTATGTATACTGTTTACATGGCATCACTAAGTGTATTTTTAAGGTCTTGCCAAAGAACTCGATCTTAAAGTGTACACACACAAATCCCAGTATATCACACACATTAAATTCCTAATAAATTATAACGAACCATGAAATTTTACAGATATTTGATGTTGCAAAAGTAATTCATCAGCAATCAGTGTTAAGGCCAAGCATTTCAATTAATCTAAATAGTCTGTAAAAGTGAAGCATACAAAATTTTTGAAAAGAAAGTCAAACGTTTCATGAAATGATTTGTCTAAAAGTGTGAAATAAAAAATATTAGGGAAATGTCTGGTGCACCTTATTTTCTGTTCATGATTCCGAGCATCATTCAAAGGCACGTAGAACATTTCTCTGAGCTATTTATTTCTTTTACACAAATCATTTCATAAAATATTTGACCGGTTTCTTTCTTTTTTATTTTCAATTTTTATTCAGAAAGCATGTCTTACTGACTCCTTGCCTGCCTTCCTAACGTTTTCTGTTCTCAAAAATCCTAACTTTGGTACTTGATTTGAAGGAAGCCTTTTTGACATTTAAATACTGCACCAATGTATCTTTTTGTGTGCAAAATACCTAGGCCTTGAACAGATGAAATTTTTGACACTTTATTTACATAGCTTGGCAGCAGCTTTATTTGTTGAAATATTACAGTTTTTCCTCAACTCATTAATTAAGTTTTTGTTAAGTACCCTGATTACTTTCAAGCAGTTAAATATTTTCATGCAAAACTAGACCTCATGCTGGTCACTTTGATACCCTATTTACCTGTTTCTCTCTCTGTATTTGGCTGTGAAAAATCGGACAAAACCTCATGGTGTAATTTATAGGGAGTCTTGTTTTCACTCTGTTCATGCGTTTACAAAACATATCAAGTGTTAGTTATACTATGAAATAGCCCTTTCTGTGTACTGTCAATATCCAAAAATCGTTGTTCAATATCTTGAACCGTTTATGAGATACAACAATTTTTACAACCACTTGACTGCAGAAGTGCAGGAAAGGTTCGGATGAGCTGCGAATGACTCATCCACGGATATAACAACCGATATCTCAAGAATGGAAAGAGATATCATTCCGGTCTAAACTTTACATACAATTTAGATATGTGGTTATATTTCATACGCAATAATTTAACACGGAAAGTCTACGCAATGTGATTTTGCCTCTGCAAATTCTTAAAAATTTCATGTAGCCGTATACTCAATTTCATGCAGCACAGTGACTATGACGAATAACTAAAATAAATTCATATCTTTATCGAGCAAAGATATCTAGCTGTAAGACGCAGAAGAATCAAATTTTTTCACCACATACTTTTCTCCAAATCGGGTGATAAGTATTTAATAGCTGCTGTTGCGTCCACACCACTGCTTTGCCGAGGAGATGCATGGCTGTCGTTCTGTCACGCTTGCTGCAGTGACAAGATTGAAACACGTCTGAATTCAAATGTCGCCAGTTGCAGTGCAAGACAGGCAGTGACACAGATGTTGCTCACATAGGACACTTCCTTAACTATACCTGCAGTTGTGTTTTGTCGCCTGAAGCTGTCGTGCGCTCTCAGTTGCTTCTGTCGCTTACGTAGGACGTGGCCTAAGTGGTACACTGAGCAGTGCCTGCCCAATGTCGTTCAATCTTTGAAGAAACTGTAATTGAAATCAAGAATGGACATTTGGTTTCTTCATCACGACAATGTTCTAGTTCACAGAGCCGAAGCATGCATCAAATATATACACAGTACAGGACTGAAACTTCTTGAGTCCAGATCTTGCTCCTTGTGACTTTTCAATGTTCCTGCGTGTGAAAATGAAGCTGAAAGGAGTGCAGTTTTAAAAGTTATGAGGACCCAGTGAGGGCTTGGGAAAACGAGTGGGCCTTACTCCCTACAGAAACTTGGGAGAACTGGTCTAGGGATTTGCTTCAGAGGATGGAAAGATCTATTCAATGTGGCAGAAATTACTTAGAAAAAATTAAATAAATAAATCTATATTGCAAAACTTCCCTGGTACTCTTTGTACTTTCCAACAGAAGGTCATCAGCATATTATGCCCTAAGAGGCCTGTCGTCAATGGCTTTATTACATACTGTTCATATGTACACTCAATGATTAGCCATGGAATTCTTTTCTGGGAAACAAATACACAAACTATGAAACTATTTTTCAAACTTCACAAGGTGTAGTTAATATGTTTACCAATCTATTACGCACATAAAATATAACCTTGGTAACTACCGCACAAACAGCTCTGACTGTGACCATGGAACAAGATACAGACTGTAAACTTACAATTAGTAAGAAAGAATGAACATAAAACATTTTGTACCAAGGAATAAAATTGCTGAATAATTTGCCTAAGGAGATTACTAAAACAAACTTATTTAAAAAGCTTGTGAACACACTGACAACCACAAGCAGTGATTGAAGTTTGGCCAGCAGGCCAGGCCAAGGCGTCAGGCTCTTTCTGAGCTCAACACGTTCACTCATAATGCACAGATGTCAACTCAGTTTTTCAGACAACCAAATGGGGTGTTGCCAAATATGTAAATCATACACAGTCGTTATGATCCTGGAGTTAGCTGGTAGTGTGTAGTGAGAAATTAATGGGCAGCGAGCACCAGTGTTTTACATTACTAAATAACTTCATTGCAAAACTGTATTGTACACTAGAGATACACTGGTTGAGGTTGTGTTGTTTTAAACAGATTGACCTGGCATTTGGAAGTACAGATCTTATCTCCATATTGTTATTCCGATTTAAAGTACAGACTATCCATAATGAAACTTCCAATTTCAAAACAATGTATAAAGAGAACCACTGCTCAGAATGACATCAAATTTTAACAGCATGTTATCGATACAGGGGAAAATGACATAGGTGGAAAAAATTTCAAAAATTTGAGCAATAGATAGCACTGTAAGCATCAGAATGTGCACACCAACAGACACACAGCACACAGCTGTTACTCAGTTTGCATTCAAGATGCCCAACATGCCTGTCTCCACGAAGGATTGCTTGCTGCTGGTAAAACTGTTTTACAAGAATGGTGACTGTGTGCCAACAGCACTGCAGAAATTCTGCACACTCAAGGGTACGAAAAAAGGCATTATTCCTATGGCTGCAAAGGGTGTGCAAAAAATGATTACAAAATTTGAAAAGACTGGTTCTTTCAAAGTGCAATGTGGCAGAGGGTGAAAAACAGTGATCTGACATCCGTGCGAAATGTGGCCACATCAGTGCAGGAGGGGTTGAGCTGTGACGTGCAAACATGCAGTACCCAGGAAATTGCCCGAATGCTGGATGTGCCAGTGAGCACAGTGCATAAAATCCTATGAAACATCCTCCACTGCTTTCCATACAAAATCACCCTTTTTCAGGAGTTGCTTCCAGCTAACCTGTCAGCCAAAACAAATGTTAACTCTGGAATTTCTTGTTTGTATGGGCAGCAGAAAATTTGCACGGACGTCAACCAGTAGCATCTCACTCTGCAAAGGTGACTCTGTGGTCTGGTTGTTGGCACTGTTTATCATAGGGCTGTATTTTTTCGAGGAGGTGAGTCCTGCAGGTCATATCACCTGTACTGTCACTGGTAAACACTATGAACTATCAGCCATAATTTCTCTACAGACTGGCCAACCAGATCACCTGCTTAGGACTTCTGGCTGTGGGGTTATCTGAAAGATGATGTGTTCAGTGTTACAGTTACAAATGTAGTTCAATTGAAGGCAAACATTGCAAAACACATTCCATGCATGACCCCCAAGACACTTCGATCCACTGTGAAACATGCCATTTCTCGATTTCAGTTTGTGGCAGAAAATGGTGGTCATCATATTGAACAAGTCTTGCTCCAATCTCATGACAATTAGAAACCAATGCCATTTTATTTTTGGTCTCAGGATACTTAAAAACAGATTTTTCCCATCCATGGTGGTATGACATTTCTGTGTTGGACTGGCTTCCTAGCTAACAGTGCCACAATTATCGACTGCTGAACTTGTGCAGTCATGCATATTTAACAACACACATGGTGTAATGTGCAACTCAAACAATAGCTATCGTTTTATGATTCACTGGTCATTTGTAGCCGACCCCATTTATGTTACGAAGCTTACTGCGCCGTCTGTTGGTAAAATTGTTTTTTGTTCCACATTCTATCACCCTGAAATGATACGTTGTTCAAATTTGACGTCATTCTGCGTAGTGGTTCTCTTTTTACAGTGTTTTTAAACTTGAACTTTAATTATGGGCACACTGTATGTGCATGGCTGTGTATATGAATTAAATCTTTATTTGTTTATTCTCAAACTGTAATAACACGACATTTCCCATATCCTTGTACAAGTGATCCATGGACAAACAACAATGTACAGTGAAACCCCTATTTTAAGTTTTTGTGCAGTGCAGACTTGAAAACTGCAAAATCGAGGAAAATGTTACAACCCCCAGAATACGTGCAAAAACAGTGACATATATGATTAAAAATCGCAATCCTCGTCAATACATTGTATAAAATCTGTATGAGTGAAGGAAATTACACGTTCAATACAATGTTTGTACAAGTAATTTGTGGTAATAAATTTTATCAGTTCTTAAAAAATCACGGTTGTGTAACAGCAAATAAACACTCCTAAAAAAATTGAAATTGCTACTGGGTACAAGGTTATCCAGCTATTTTCCTACATGGCTATGACCACAAATTATATGTCAAAACACACTTTTTTTTTTGAGGCATCTTTCCTTTGTGTTCACCCAGAAAAAGTAAAAATTGATGAACATGGCGAATTAAACTGAAAACTGTGAAATACGGAGAAAGACCTTGGAATCTAACATGCTGAGGTGTGTTTCCTTCTGTAGCCAATGGCAGTTTAATTGTGTCAAGTAGATTTCACACTACTTTTTGCAGTGGTGACTTTAGTGGACTATCGACTTTTGTGAGCACTTGTGAACGACCCATGTAAACTGTGTGCATTTCGATTATTCTTTACCGTCTTAGTGTGACATATATGCACAGTATGTGGTTTCAAAGCAATGGTGCATTGAAAGTATATTACAAATATATCACACTTATTACTAAATGTCAGTCAATAACACATCAATGATGCATGGCTTCAAGAGATTGTGTGACAACTAATGCATAATACAAAATTCAGATGAGTAAGCTGTAGGGTAACATCATGGTTAGTTGAGTGCTAATATTTTTTTCTCAACTCACAACTGTTATTACATTGAGAGCTTTGTTATGATTGTAACACAGTATATTCTGCAATATTTTTTTCTGTATGATTAAGAGAACGAAGGTTGAAATAAATATTTGCCTGTTTATTTATGAATGTGTGGTGATTTCCAAGTGCGTTGTTAAACAGAAAAGTAAGAGGACCGCATACATCCCTGAAAGTAAAATGAGCAGAAATAAAATTCATACTGTTCCTTGTTACAAATACTTCGCTGTTTATTTCTGAATATATGGCGATTTCTGAGTGTGTGGTTAGGCAGAAACCTAAGATGAACAATAACATTCATTTCTTCATTGTCACAAATATTTCACACATTGCACAACCACAAACGTATATGCGATTGCAGTCTTTCTTGGCGTATTCCACTGATGAATTATTCTCGGGTTATCAGTCGAGAGGTGGCGTCGTCTTGTTGCAACGTTTCAACGAGTTTCGTAACTCGTTGAAACGTTCCGACAAGACGGCGCCACCACTTGGCTGATAATGCGATAAGAATTCATCAACCAAAAATGTATTCCCTTACAGAGTTCTTGCTACAACTGAGATTCTCCCACCACTAACACATCCACAAACATCAACTTCGTGCTATAGTCATTGACAAATAAATAGCCGTCACAGCGTCACCACATCACGATTACAAAGTTCCTGCAAAAAGTAGTGTGAAACCTACCTGACCCATCACCATTCCGCAGTGAAGCTAAACGTTCACAGTTGTGTTAGCAATGTTGATCATGGATTACATCAGCATTTTCTCTCACATCTCCCCTCTCCAGATTGGCCCAAAATATTGCCTTACCTCAGCCACCACCCACGGTGTGAACCGTGCCACTTATAACTCGTTCAAGCATGTCAAAAGTCAATAGGAAAGTCAATAGGAAAAAAATGGGATGAAGTCATGAGAGACGTTGAGTAAAATCATAGAATATCATAAACGTTACTAGGAAGAAACGCAAAATCAGGGAATCTTTAGCATTGATATTATGGGTTTTTCACAGAGGCTTCAAATTTATGGTGTAGAATCGCAAAAAATGTAAAACTGAAGAACATAAAATCAGAGTTCCTCTGTATTCCGATATAATGTGCTCCTAATATTGTAAAGCATGTACTTTACTCTGATGAGTGCAGCATGTATAAATATGAACTTTGAGACACTGAAAACATTGGAGTAACTATCTTGCAGGCCTATGAAACCATCACTCAAACCACACACTACTTGGTGGCTTCTGAAACCTTTCCTCACAAGTGGTTTCCAATCAAATTGCGTGCATATGGAGTATTGGCTAAGTGGTGTGACTGGATTTTTGATTTCATGTCAGGAAAGTCACAGTTCATAGTAACTGACGGGAAGTTACTGATCGAAACAAAAGTGAAATCTAAGAGTTCCTGATTGAAATATTGTGTAGGCCCTCTGCTGGTCCTAATCTGCATAAACAATTTGGGAGACAATCTGAGCATCCCTGCTACATTATCTGCAGTGATACTGTCATTTACCATCTAGTAAAGTCATCAGTAGATTAAAACAGACTGCACAATGATTTATAGTTGCGCAAAATGTGGTAGTTGACCCTAAACGTTATAAAGTGTGAAGTCCTCCACGTGCTAATTAATAATAATTAAAAAAAAAAAATAATAATAAAAGTAATCTTACATTTTGGTTACATGATAAATTACAAATTTAAACGTTGTCGGTTCAACTAAGTACCTTTACAATTCAAATTGGAAACATCACATAAAAAAATGTTGAGGAAGGCAAACCAATAACTGCATTCTATTGACAGAACATTCAGAAGATACAACAAATCTATAACAGGGACTGCTTACACACACTTGTCCTTCGTCTTCTGGAATACAGCTGTGTGATGTTGGATCCTTACTAGATTGGACTGGCAGAGGACATTGAAGAAGTTCAAAGAAAGTTGGCTCGTTTTGTATTATTGCAGGTTAGGGGAGAAAGTGTCACTAGAACGATTTTCTCGTATGCTACTGGAGAAGGGAACAGTTGAGAAATAATCTGAAAGTGATTTTACTAACTATCTGCCAAGCTCATAAGTGTGAATTGCAGGGTGTCATGTAGATGCAGATGAAATATACTGTCTTATTTTTCTCAGGAACTGCAACTGTCAGTAAACGTAGTCACATATTTAATTTTTTCCAGTCATTTCCAACCTTAATTGGCAAACAATACTGTTAATGGAATCATTCTACAAATGTATTTTGTAACTGGTAACAATAACATTTCAGTTCGGATTATACAAGAGACACAAGATAATTACATGAGTTTACACCCAAATGCATGCAATATGTGTTTCTTTTACATGCTGCTTGCCCTATGAGGATAGTATATCTGGGAATGGGTTCAACTTATCTGGATTTGGAGTGACCATCAGCAATGAAAGTATTAAGAGAGTCATTCTTATATTTTAACTTGTATTTGTCAGCTGAACTGCAGATGGCCCCTTATTTTGGTAGATAAGTACATACTTCTCTGTCTCAAATGTTGTTGTATTTTTATATGTGTAAAGATATATGTGGCCTAATAATGTAAACAGCTTAAATGTTAAAGTAGATGTTTTACTTTTTCTGATAAAATGCTGCAAACAATTACTGATTACTACAAAATCACCCGTGTCTGTATTTTGTTCATTTGATGTACCCTACCTTACTAATCTACTTCTATTGACTCGTCTGCTTTCATAGTCTAAGTGGATTTCTGTGCTAGTAAGGTGAGCAACGAATTCAGCTCCAAACCAAGAGGAAAAATTTCCCACTGCCAGAACTGCCACATTAATTAAATGGACACCACTAACAAAAGTGATAGTTAAATGTACGACTAGATTCTCCAAGACAAGTTTCTGAGTATCATCATGTATCCTTTTTATTTATTACATCAGGTTCCAAACAGATACTTCTCATACGGTGTGGAGGACATATTTAGAAAAATAAATATATTAGAAAATGTAGTACAATTTATTTGTCTCTTATAAAATTGAACTTACAAATACAAATTAACAATTAAAATAAATGCATGAAAATCCAGGGCAGATGCCAAACACTCAAGTGCCGATGAAATGCATAGATAAATTTAAAGAATGATTAACATGGGTGCTCAAGACAAACAATATTATGTCATATGAGATATTAAACATTTTCATACACTGAAAGTATCTACTTTTATACTATTGTTGATGAGTAACCAGGGCAGAGACATGGGTGATGACAATAACAACATTACAGAAAGAAAGAACACATTTTAATCTCTGAGCACCAGAGCATGCTTTTAATGTGAACAAGGGTGGCAGAGGATAGGAGTGATGCACGCGCACGCGCGCACACACACACACACACACACACACACACACACACACACACACACACACACACAAAATTCTTTAATAGTACATTCAATACACAATGGTATAAGAAAGCTGAATCTGGGATATGTGAAAAAATGAAAATATTCAAAAGAAAATACCTACTTTGCATTTCTAAACTTGAACATATTTACGTTTTCCATAGCAGCCACCCAATACAGTACTGATATGGCCTCATCATAATACTTTTAAACACATTCTCTTAACCAATACATCAAATGTATTTAGAAATTCTGCCCCGTTCTCTTAACATAACTACTTTTCATATATGCAGTCACTGCAGAGGACAAATCCCCCACAACACACACACACACACACACACACACACACACACACACACACACACACACACACACACACACAAATAACAAAAACTATACAATTATACAAACAAAAAGAGTTTTTCTGTGACCAAGAGGAAAAGAAACTTCTATATAATCACACAGCCTTCAAATTCCTGTGACGCAGTGTTGATATACATGAACCCTTGTCAAGAAACATTTGCTCAGATGAGATGTTTATCTGAGGAAGTCAAACTGATGACAGTTTGCACACAACTGATGTTACAGTCAGAATCAGCCATGTTAATGCATCCATGGGTACACAGTGTGATGAGACGAGTTTCATGTGGCCTGTTCATGAAAATACTGCAACACAAAATTTTAATAATGTCGATCTAGTTCATACACTTTGTTCGTAATGTGTGATGATATGTAGATTGCGTTTACCATGCTTGTGGCAGACACACTTCTCTCTACTCGTTTCAACCCACTAAATTTCTCCTTGTTTGGAAAATTGTTCCTGCATTTGATTTATGGCACTCCACTGAAAACTGGAGTATCATAAAAATGTTCGTCATGTATTTGACAGTGTTGGTCATATATGTAGAATGCTTGAGGGTATTAAAATGAATGGGCTTCATTTAATAAAGATGCTTCAAATCTGCTTGCATGGAAGAATTATGGTGACAGGATTGTACAAACAAGGCTTGTTTGACCCAGGCTGATATACTTTCCTTCTAATTCATGGTCACAAGAACACTCTCCGAATATATTATGTATATGCAATGGACGATGATATGCAGTTCTCTGTCACACGTGCATATGTAGCCATTTACATCATTCACCCCCCCCCCCCCCCCCCAAAAAAAAGCACACAAATAAAAAGAAAATCAATGGTATGAAATTACGTGTACCTATCACAACTGCTCCTTATAAAACTTGTTCTTCAGTTATGCGTACATGCAATTTTAACCTCTTTTCAATTCCTTTAATATTTCAAAGCACATCTTAAGACTTGTCTTCTGTGGTTGATCACAGTACTGCACGTG
Organism: Schistocerca americana; assembly: GCF_021461395.2. Taxonomy (NCBI): domain Eukaryota; kingdom Metazoa; phylum Arthropoda; class Insecta; order Orthoptera; family Acrididae; genus Schistocerca; species Schistocerca americana. Next base: position 151,249,873 of record NC_060122.1, read on the forward strand.
ACAGACTCAGCTGCTATGGATGTCTGCGCAGTAAACATCTTGCCTGCTGCAGTACATCAGTCTGAACTTTCTCATGCAACATTTTGGTATTTATCATAATGTGTGGAAGTGTGCGTGCTTCTTGTTTTCTGACACTTCTGTTATCTGGATTTATTTGAGTCCTCAGTGACAGAAAGCTGGGTTCCAATTGTTTGAGGTTGATATTTCTGCTATGCAGCATCCAGTGCAGGTGGAGAGTAAGAAGGTACATTTCATCCACTTAAATGTAAGTGGTAGCCTGTAGTTTTTACTTTCATAATGTGGTAGAACATTAGGTACTATGTTTTAATGTGTCATCCGCACTTTCCACTTCTTTTATTCTACTTGACGGTACTGATGTGTACATCCGCCTTAGTTTTTCATAATGCTTGTGATCCTGGAAAAATTAAAACGAAAGTGACGATATTTGAAATTATCTCACACAATACCATAATAAAGTAAAATGCACTTCTAATGCTAAACACCAAATATATTTAATATGTACTTACAAGTAATGAACCTGCAAAACGAGTTTTTGGTCTACCAAGAATGGAAAAAATGGAAAATGTGCCCTTCGTAATTAATCAGTGAAGTTACCCTGTATTAATTTTGAGATCAGATGCATTAAGTGTGCTCGCTCTCTCTCTCTCTCTCTCTCTCTCTCTCTCTCTCTCTCTCTGTGTGTGTGTGTGTGTGTGTGATCCAGGCCACGACACCGATTACCTAGTTGTGAACTGAGATCGTGTGTACTGCTTTGGTATCTAATATTGTCACGTAGATTAAGGTGTAAGTAGATGAATGACGAACACTAACTTCACTTAACGAAGGTTTATTCAGCACCTGCACACACAAGAGCACGGAGCAAACTGATTCTTGCCATTTGTGGATACTTCTAGAATGTACTCGAACCGAATATAGAAATTAAAATTGTACAGTTCAGGTGAGTTATGAACTCACGACCCTCGATGCATCAGTTTAGTATCATATCCACTACACCACGGTGCTACTCAGCTTCTCCTGCGACATTGCATTGCTCCCTCCTTAACAGCGTCTCAGTGTTACATCCTCCTAGTCCGGGAAGGAGTCATCGGTGCTGCATACTCTGACTCCTGATGACTGATGTTTGCCCTGGCAGTGATCTTAGAACTTCCCCTGCTGCTACGTTCTTTGTTACCTTTCCACTTGTTGCCTGTCGCTAGAGCTTCAAATTTACACTGGGTCGCAGGATCCTTATAGGGCTTCATTCAAAGGACGTGGACTGTATCTCTGATCTTTCGTCGTCTTGTGTCGGGGTCTAAATCTTCAACTTCATAAGTAACATTAGACAACTGTCTTACAACCTTATAAGGTCCAAAGTAGTGCCTGAAGAGCTCCTCAAAGAGACCAAACTTCCAACAGGAGTGAAGATCCGGACGAGGTCACCAGGCTGGTAGACAACACGGTGGTGGTACACGTCATACCTCTGGCAATCATTTTCTTGAGCTTTACAGAGGCTGGGATGACCATGTTATTCTTCAGTGGTATGCTTCTTTTACATTCCACTACAAGATCCATGGGTTGATGCATGGCATCACACATGGCAGCTATCTTTCTAGCACTGACTGCAGGAATGATCACTTCATCCAGCACACAGTCTCCACACACTCGGATGCACATCTTCCTGTCCACAGTATCTCATCTCATCTCATCTAGCATAATCTTCGAGCGACCACAACCTATAACTGCTTGAGAAGCTTTCAGAAAGTCCCATCTGAGAATGACCTAATGACTACATTCTTGTAAGACGATGAATTCTAAGGGCTGTGGATGGCCACTTATACCCACATGAATGACAACTTCCTGTAGGTTTTACGTATTTCCCATTAGCCACCTTCAGCAGAGATGTTTTGTTGTTGACGAATACAGTTTTTTGCAACTGGCGACGGTACTTCTCTGACATGACTGAATACAATGCTCCAGAGTCCACATGAGCTTGGGCTGGTCGGCCATTAACTTAGTTTCCGATCATTTTTGTAGTGATCGACGGCGGAGGATTTTTCTCTTCGGCGGCCTCACCTCCAAGGAAGGTCACACCCTTTAGTTTTCCAGGTTGCAGCGGCTAGGTGATTGGCTGGAGATTCTAAACAGTGATGGAGACCTTGTTGGCAAGCATCCTCTCCAGTGGCTCTTTTCTGCTCATCAATCAATAAAATACCCTCCTCCATTAAAGAGCTCTTGCTTGTCGTACCAAACATTCGGAAACCCACAATCTGGAACTGACTTTCTGTTGAGATCAAGTTGATGGCACAAGAGTAAGTAACTTAATTTTTTCACAATTATTTGCATTTTCAATTTTCTGTTTGATTTTGTCCACCAGTTCATCATGATATTTTTTCCTTTTCTTCCAGTTCTATCAAATCCCTGTCAGGGATAGTGCTTGCACCAGCAGCCGGCTCAACTTGATAGGTATGTGAAATTTTAGTTTTCAGAGCCCCAGCTGCTAATTCCAATTTTCATTTGGCTGCTGCATACGAATTATGACAAGCAACTGGATGCAGCTTTGCAGGATATACTCCTAAGCTAGTATGGAGCACAGATTTTTCAGGAGTCTGCACCTTCACATTACTGTCATTTATATAGTCTGGTGATAGTCATCACTTTCTTGTTTTTCATTAACAAGTTTGACACTGGTTGGGCACATTTTCTCCTCAGGAAAAACGCTAAAGCCTCTCATTTTGAGGGTCTTTGCCTCTTCTGAACTAATTTCATGCATTCCAGATGAAACAGATCATTTATGGCACTTGAAGGGCTCGCAGAAAATTTTCTTATGTAGAGAGAATCTGCACAGATTGTCTTTGTGTTTAACACACACACACACACACACACACACACACACACGAAACACTTAAATCACAGTATGAATGACTGTTGCTTCACCATAAGAAGTTCTTGTTCTTCACTGGTCAGTTCATTCACATCTTGCAGATGCTGTCCAAGAAAACACTGCCTACTTGTACTTTCCAAGCATAAACATGGGTCAAAATCCACAGAGATATCTGATCCTACTGTCAGGGAAAATGGTATCCTTTGAACTAGTGAGTGAATAAAACAGAAAATGATTAATACATCAACTACTGTTATGGTTATTTTGCTGTAAACATGAGAGCTGCATTTGATGCAAACTTGTGGCCTTTATCCCCAACCTGGATTTACTTCATATAGGCAAATTAAATATACCTGTGACCTTATCTGTTCACTGTAATACTTAAATCATGTGATGTCTACATCAAACTGATTGCTGATAACAGTACATACCATTCTACTTAATATTTTGCAAAATAAAGAATAAAAATGAGAATGGGCTATCGTGTACACAGAATTACCTTTTCTGAGATGGAAGGACGTATTTTTGCAAGTGCCACAGCAAAATGCTCTGCAGTGACAGCTAGATTGCCTTCTGCATCAGGCTGTTTCAAATGATCCTTGAGAGACTGAACTGCAGCCTCTCTGACAAGGGCAGCAAGATCTGCACCGGTGTAGCTGTGACATCTGTCACTTTTTCCCAAAGATTCCAGATCCACATTATCAGCAAGACGAGGTTTCGTTCCATTCTGTAAAATGTTTAGAATATATTTAAGTCATTGGGTTTTGTGTTGGACTTTTTTGTGCTACACACCAAACCAATATTTTAAGAAAAATGAAAATGATAAGCCAGGGTTACTGTGAAGAACCCAAAGCACTCTTATAAATTAATGTAAATACACCAACGAAAAGCAAACTGAACATATTGAACCCGCCACCTTCCAAGAAGTAAAAAACACACATTCTAAGGACAAAAAATTATTAGGTATGTGCAGAAGACCAGGTTTTTATTGATGGTGGAAGTACTGAAGTGAGAAAGTCACGAACTCCCTACATATGCCTTCAACAAAAGAAGTTTATAACCGAACAACTCCCTGAATTACGGACCATGGCCACTATACATCCATTACACAAGAAGAGTGATAAGAGTAATATGGACAACTATAGAGGAATTCTCTTCTACAATGCACCTACAAGATTTTATCCAAGAGCCTAATTTTATCCAAGAGCCTATGAGGAAGATTCAAGGAAGAGTAACTGTTATGGAAATATCAAGGTGGTTTCAGACCATGGACAAGCTGTACAGAGTACATAATTAGATTAAAATTAATTGCAGTGTATTACAGGAAATGGTACAAAGCTCTGGCAACAACATTTGCAGACTTTAAGAAAGTATAACATTGTCACCACATACCTTCAGTACTAAAAATTATAAAGAATCTAAGACTTCATCCAAAACTAACTAAACTAACAGAAATTACTGTAACCAACACCAGATCAAAAGTTAAGTTTATAGGAAAAATTTCTGAAGTGTTCTTCATACAAACAGCCTTAAGAGTGGGTGATTGCCAATCAGCATTACAATTCCACTACGTACTGGAATGTGTGGGACAATGGTACAAGCACAAGCCAAACAACATAACAACTCGAAGTTCCAAAACTGATATAAGTTTAAACTGTTTGGGATTTATTCGGGCACTCTCTCCCCTTGCCTGCAATGTTGAAAAGAATCTGACAAGTTAAATTGCAAAAAGAAATGACAGAGAAAATTGGCCTTCAAATACAGTTTGAAAAAACAGAAATTGTGTTAACTCATCCACCAATTGCACACAGAATTACACAGAAAAAAGGAAATCAAAATTGTTGATAAATATTTATGTAAAACCATAACTTACAACCCAAATGAGAAGCAGACATGGTAAAATAGAAAATAAAATGGAACAAAGCAAATTACATACTCAAAAATGTCTATTGATAATTGAAACATTATAAAATAACGTAAGATTAGATAGGTTGCTACTTACCATAAAGGTAACATGCAGACAGGTACACTTGCATATAAGCTTTCGGGCACAGCCTTTGTCAGAAAAAGAGAAACACACACCATTCATTCACACAAGCAAGCATATCTCATGCACACATAATCATTAACTCTGGCCAGAATAGTACCATTGGCATTCTGGCCTGAGCTGCTGGAAATGGCGGTCATTGCACTATGTCATCAAAAGTATCCCAACACCCCCAAAACATACATTTTTCATATTAGGTGCATTGTGCTACCACCTACTGCCAAGTACTCCATATCAGTGATCTCAGTAGACATTAGACATCGTGAGAGAGCAGAATGGTGTGCTCCACAGAACTCATGGACTTTGAACATGGTCAGGTGATTGGATGTCACTTGTATCATATTTCTTCATCGAGATTTCCACACTCCTAAACATATCTAGGCCCACTGTTTCCGATGTGATAGTGAAGTGGAAACGTGAAGGGACATGTACACCACAGAAGCGTATAGGCCGACTTCGTCTGTTGACTGACAGAGACCGCCGACAGTAGAAGAGGGTCGTAATGTGTAACAGACAGACATATATCCAGATCATCACACAGGAATTACACTCTGCATCAGAATCCACTGCAAGTACTATGATCGTTAGGTGGGAGGTGAGAAAACTTGGATTTCATGGTCGAGTGGCTGCCGGTAAATGCCAAATGACACCTCACTTGGTGTAAAGAGCGTAAACATTGGACGATTGAACAATGGAAAAACGTTGTGTGGAGTGACGAATCATGGTATACAATGTGGTGATCTGATGGCAGGGTGTGGGTATGGCGAATGCCCGGTGAACGTCATCTGCCAGCGTGTGTAGCGCCAACAGTAAAATTTGGAAGCGGTGGTCATATGGTGTGGTTGTGTTTTTCATGGAGGGGCTTGCACCCCCTGTTTTGCATGGCACTATCACAGCACAGGCCTACCTTGATGTTTTAAGCACCTTCTTGCTTCCCACTGTTGAAAGAGGAATTTGGGGATGGCGACTGCATCTTTCAACATGATCGCGCACCTGTTCATAATGCATGGCCTGGGGCAGAGTGGTTACACGACATTAACATCCCTGTAATGGACTGGCCTGCACAGAGTCTTGACCTGAATCCTACAGAACACCATTGGAATGTTTTGGAAAGCCGACTTCATGCCAGGCCTCACTGACCGACACTGATGCCTATACTCAGTGCTGCACTCCGTGTTTAATGTGCTGTCATTCCCCATGAAACCTTCCAGCACCTTACTGAACGTATGCCTGCCAGAGTGGAAGCTGTCATCAAGGCTAAGGGTGGGCCAACACCGTATTGAATTCCAGCATTACCGATGGAGGGTGCCATGAACTTTTAAGTCATTTTCAGCCAAGTGTCCAGATATTTTTGATCACATAGTGTATTTGTAAGGTGTGCTTGCTTGTGTGAATGAAAGGTGTGTATTTGTCTTTCTCTGATGAAGGCTGTGGCTAAAAGCTTATGTGTAATTGTCTTTTAACTGTGCCTGTCTGCAACTCAGCATGTTATCTTTGCGGTAAGTAGCAATCTATCTATTCCCACATTGTTGATATTCCTAACTGGAGCTTTAACATTATAAAACAGTTACACAACCAAAAAAATACGCAGCTTAAACCATCTTTAAAAAACTAACACAGTAGAAATTGCCAGAAGACTTAAAATAAAAAATAATACTTAGGACATGTATAAATAAACAACATTAACTAGATGGACACCAGATAACAGCTTCGGATGAAACACTGTACAAGGAAATAGAACTGGTAATGAGCATGATCAGCAAGAAATACATCTCAGCAGAACATCAGAAAACAGGATTTAACGAAAAACAGAAAAATTGTGGAATAGTAAGAGCAATGTTAAATGGATTGCAGAAATTAAAGAAGGTATAAGAGAATGTCTGGGTACAGTAGTCGATTGCTGTCAAATTATAGTACAATGTTACGAAAAAAACAAAAACAAAACAGCCATCTTCGACAATTTTGGTGATAACAAGAAACAGATATCAGAATAAATGCAACAATAAAATCAAAATCTCAAGCTAAGTATGGAGCAACAAGTAATGTAATGATAAATAATGACACAGCAATACATTTAAAAAATTAGAAAATATTTCTTGATAATGGAGAAAAGAGATATGCTGTTCATACCTTGGTGAGAGCACGTAGTATATCTGTTCGGTCCTGTGGACCTGGTAGTCCTACATACACAATTTTGTCAAGACGGCCAGGTCTTAGGACTGCTGGATCTATGATGTCTGGCCTATTTGTAGCTGCCAGTAAGAAAACTCCTCGTCGACTTTCTACACCATCCATTTCTGTGAGCATCTGATTAACAACCCTCATACTAGCGCCACCCTAGAATTTGATAAAGTCTCATGGTAACACCAATAACAATATAGTATTCATGCATAACAGTATTTGTATGGCACAGTAAAATGAGTAAAAATTAATAATTAAAATGTGATATTTGCAAGGCAATTTTCTATTAAATTAAAAACTAAAAATTACGTATAAATGAAATGAAATGACCGTATGGCATTGTTGGCCAGAAGGCCCCATGCAGGGGAGTTCGGGCCGCCGTATTGCAAGTTCTTTTTAGCTGACACCACTTCAGTGACTTGAGAGTCAATGACGATGAAATGATGATGATGGACACACAACACCCAGTCATCTCGAGACAGATAAAATCCCTGACCCCCTGGGAATCGAACCTGGCACCATGTGCACGGGAAGCGAGAACGCTACTGCAAGACCATGAGCTGTGGACATTATTTATAAGTTTGTATGACACAAATTTAAGAACTTCAGACGGCAGCAAGGTGGTAGACAAAAAAAAAGTGTATGGAAATGATTTTATTTCACCAAGTCAGAAGGCAAGATTATGTACAAATGAAGCAAAATATAATGAACAATGTAATATAGGAGAGGATGCCATTGCATCACTGTACAAGAAATCGTTTCCAACAATAATTAAGAATATTGTTGAGATATTAATAATGATCTATGAAACAGTAAATGTACTGTAAAGATAGTACATGAATTTATAGCTAGCTTAAAGTAAATATGCATGAATTGGGAGCACATCTTTTGTGTTAAAAAAATCTATTTCACAAGAACTGATTTCCAAAGTACTATGTATTATGACAAGAAATGAGGTTTACAAAACCAACATTAAGGTATCATAACTGGCTACTGAACGTGTTGTTCAAAACTGTACAGGTAGCAGCTACCAGCTTTTACAGAAGGTGATGTACCATATGTAACATATGGAAGTAATGAAAACAAACAACTTATGCCAATCAAAGCTGAAATTTGAGACTGAATCTTTCATTCAACAATTGACAGTGGTGGCCTACATCAAACTAGTCAGGAGACTGACTGGTGAGGAACAGAATGTCAGATGTGTGTGCATTCTTGTGAGTCCATTCTGTTGTTAAGTTCTTTGATGCAGTATTGCTGGTAAGATTACAAAATGTAAGTAACAACATATAGAAATGTTGTCCACCTATTTTTTAGTTAGAAAATTTATTTATAGTAATTGCCATACAATTAGAAGCCTTTTCACTGACCAAAGTTAATTACTGAATGAAGTTTTATTTTTTTAATATTTTCAAAAAAAATGGTGGATGACGAGCCAACTGTTGAAATGGTTGGACAAAGAGCTTGCTAATGAAGATTGTACCAATCTAGAGTCAATCTTTGAAAGTGATCACAAGTCTGAAAGTGAGTCGTGTTTGGATGAAACTGATATTGTTGATAACTTTGACTTGTATATTATGAAAGATGGCAGGCAATGGAGCCATCAACCTATCAATTCAAAACAGGAGAGTAAAAAAGAGCTGAACATAAATCTGTCAAGCAATTACTGTGAGTCATAGGTGAAGCAAAAAATGTCAAGTGTTCAACTGGTTGTTTACAGCTTTTTTTCATAGATGAAATTTTAGAAGAAATTGTTTGCTTTACTAATATTTACATATCTACCATTCATCTTAAATATTCCCGAAAAAGGGATGCTGCAGACATTTAACATCGACGAAAGAAGTAGCTTACAAAACGCTTGTTCGTCCGATTCTTGAGTATTGCTCATCAGTATGGGACCCTTACCAGGTTGGATTAATAGAAGAGATAGACATGATCCAGCGAAAAGCAGCGCGATTCGTCATGGGGACATTTAGTCAGCGCGAGAGCGTTACGGAGATGCTGAACAAGCTCCAGTGGCGGACACTTCAAGAAAGGCGTTACGCAATACGGAGAGGTTTATTATCGAAATTACGAGAGAGCACATTCCGGGAAGAGATGGGCAACATATTACTACCGCCCACATATATCTCGCGTAATGATCACAACGAAAAGATCCGAGAAATTAGAGCAAATACGGAGACTTACAAGCAGTCGTTCTTCCCACGCACAATTCGTGAATGGAACAGGGAAGGGGGGATCAGATAGTGGTACAATAAGTACCCTCCGCCACACACCGTAAGGTGGCTCGCGGAGTATAGATGTAGATGTAGATGTAGATGTACATGATCAAGTCATATTCAGAATTTGTTTTTTTTTGGCAGATGCTCTACAAACATCACACACAAATTTACAAGATCTCTGGGCTGCAGATGGTACAGGGGTGGTGTGCTTCAGACTTTCAATGGGCATACATGGATTTTGTTTCTTGTTGACTGAGATTTCATGATGTCAGAAATAGACATCATTGAAAAGAAACATACAAATTAGTCGCTGTTTGATTCTAGATTGAGTTCGATGAGAACTGCTAGAAACATTACAGTTTATCAGAACTAGTTACAGTGGACGAAATGCTGGATCCATTAAGGGGAAGATGTGGATTTGTACAATGCATTCCATCAAAACTGGCAAGATATGGTATAAAAATTTTTGCACTTACAGATACGTAGATGTTTCATACTAGTAATTCAGAAGTATACTGCGGGAAACTGGTGGATGGGCCATATCTCTGTGACAACACACCACATGCTATTGTAAAAAGAATGGCAAAATGCACATCCAAATCCAGTAGAAATATAATGTGATAATTGGGTCACATCAATTCCACTTGCGGATGACTTGTTGAAAAATGACAAACTGATAGTGGTTGGAATAATTCGTGAACATAAATGTGAAATTTCTCCTTTTATGACAGTAGCAAAAAATCATCCTTTGGAATCCAGCATTTTCTAATTTAGGAAGAATATGACAGTTGTTTCATACATGCCTGAGGGGAAACAAGGTTGTTCTGGTACTGTCTCCTTTAAATGATGATAGTATTGGCAATGATTCGGAGAAGTCTAAGCCAGAAATTGTAACTTTTAATAATGGTATCAAATATAGTAAGGATAAAATTGATGAAATGAAATGTACGTGCTCTCTGACAAGAATTAGCAGAAGACAACCATTTATGTTGTTTTCCTCTCTTCTGAATATTGCTGGAGTCAATCGATCTGTAATCTACAAGAGTAATTCCAACTCATCCATTCCCAGAAAAGACTTCATCCATTCCCAGAAAAGCCTATCAGAAAGTTCTTGCCAAAAAATAGTTGCATGATTATTTGGCATTGAGGGTCAATCAGCTAAATACGCCTGCAAATATCAAGAACCGTATCACAGAAATTTTGGGATTACTGAAAGCTGAATTTCCTCCTAGAGCACCACAAGCAACTAGTTGAGAGAGATGCTACTTCTGTGATAGGGAGAAAAACAGACCAATAAGATTTTGTTTCCACGTGTAGAGTAAATTTGTGAGCCTGGAACACGTGGCAGTATACCCCTGCAATCAGTGCAATTAAAATAGCAACCACCATGAATGATTTGCTTGAAACTGACAGCGAGCCTATAAAGAACCATTATTCTGAACTATTTTTCTGAAGCTAACTGTTGGTTAAACTATGAGCAGGCGTGCCTATGTATAAAGTGTGTTAACCATAAATAACATTGCCTTATATTGATCAATTGTGGTTTTACAATAGTGAGCCAGTATCTACTCATTCCTTATTGGCTTAAGCTAACATAGTGATAAGTTTTGTTGCAATATGTCCAATTGAGCTGCAGTAATATAAAATAAATAGTGAGCTAGGTGAGAAAAAATTTATGATCCTTAAAGAAAATGACCAGATTCCGAGCTAGCATCAGAGCCCCACAATGACGCAGTTGTCGACAAGATAACAGACTGCCACCTAATTTCATTACCTCAATGTTACCCTTAAACTTACTTCTAATATTTATGTTTACATCAAATTAATTTTATTCTGCATTGTTAAGAACAAAACATTTTTGGGCTTAGGGGCGGGGGGACGGAGACGTAGGACCACCTGCAACAATCCCCTCACATGTTGTTATTGTTGCCCTCTGCTTTACCTATTTTTTAAGTCTTGGATGTTCATGTACTGAAAACATATTCTAGAAACCGATATTATGAAGGACAGTACCAACCTTTGGTGATCCAATAAGAACCAGTGTTACCTCTGTGGCAAGGTCGGTGGCCTAACAATAAATAAACCTGCTGCAAATACATATTTAGACAAACAATTCTAATATGATACTTGATACATATCTCAAAAAAATTTTTGCCACCATTGCAGTGCCTAAACGTTTCAGTCCATTTCTCTTTAAACACTTGATCACATATAAATAAATTCCACTTACTAATCAATCTGAATCTATCCACAATACTTTTCTCATTCAAAGTTCCAGCCATATTTCATTCCACTTCATTGAAAATGTTAAATACCCGTATGTATAAAAATCCGCTTTATAAATATAGTAGAAGGCATGCAGTTTAGATGCACTATTAAAAATCAACTTCTGGCACATAAAAATTACAACGCAAATGTGAGAAGGTTTAAGATGTGTAGGAATCAGACCTCACACATTATTTATTTGTTCCACAATGCTTCCTCCCATACAGAGTTTGAGTACCTCGTATTGCTCATGTTGTAAAATTCAGACTGGTGCCTCACTACTTCAATTACTATGTCATTTATTATGAAATTATAAAGTTTGACGTTGTACACATGGAAGAGGATTGGAGATACTGGAAGGTTTCAGACAGTTTATATAACGGTAAGACAGAGATTTAAGAACCAGGTTTTAAATTGTAAGGCATTTCCAGGGTCTACATCTACATCTACATTTATACTCCGCAAGCCACCCAACGGTGTGTGGTGGAGGGCACTTTATGTGCCACTGTCATTACCTCCCTTTCCTGTTCCAGTCGCGTATGGTTCGCGGGAAGAACGACTGTCTGAAAGCCTCCGTGCGCGCTCTAATCTCTCTAATTTTACATTCGTGATCTCCTCGGGAGTTATAAGTAGGGGGAAGCAATATATTCGATACCTCATCCAGAAACGCACCCTCTCGAAACCTGGCGAGCAATCTACACCGCGATGCAGAGCGCCTCTCTTGCAGAGTCTGCCACTTAAGTTTATTAAACATCTCCGTAACGCTATCACGGTTACCAAATAACCCCGTGACGAAACGCGCCGCTCTTCTTTGGATCTTCTCTATCTCCTCCGTCAAACCGATCTGGTACGGATCCCACACTGATGAGCAATACTCAAGTATAGGTCGAACGAGTGTTTTGTAAGCCACCTCCTTTGTTGATGGACTACATTTTCTAAGCACTCTCCCAATGAATCTCAACCTGGTACCCGCCTTACCAACAATTAATTTTATATGATCATTCCACTTCAAATCGTTCCGCACGCATACTCCCAGATATTTTACGGAAGTAACTGCTACCACTGTTTGTTCCGCTATCATATAATCATACAACAAAGGATCCTTCTTTCTATGTATTCGCAATACATTACATTTGTCTATGTTAAGGGACAGTTGGCACTCTGATGTGGACTCTGGCCACAATTTATTGTTATGAACTGTAGATTAAAACTGAAGAAACTGCAAAAAGGTAGGAATTTAAGGAAGTGGAACCTAGATCAACTGAACGAACCAGAGGTTGTAGAGAGTTTCAGAGAGAACATTAGGGAAAGGTTGACAAGAACAGGGGCAAGAAATACAGAAAAAGAAGAAGAAGAAGAAGAAAAAAGAATGGGTAGCTTTGAGAGATGAAATAGTGAAGGCAGCAGAGGATCAAGTAGGTAAAAAGATGAGGGCAAGTAGAAATCCTTGGGTAACAGAAGAGATACTGAATTTAATTGATGAAAGGAGAAAATACAAAAATGCACTAAATGAAGCAGGCAAAAAGAAATACAAAAGTCTCAAAAATGAGGTTGACAGGAAGAGCAAAAAGCTAAGCACGGATGGCTAGAAGACAAATGTAAGGATGTAGAAGTGTGTATCACTAGGAGGTAAGATAGATACTCCCCACAGGAAAATTAAAGTGACCTTTGGAGAAAAGAGAACTACCTATGTAAGCTCAGACGGAAAACCAGTCCTAAGCAAAGAAGGGAAAGTGGAAAGAGGGTCTATGCAAGGGCAATGTACTTGAGGCAATATTATGGAAATGGAAGAGGACATAGAGGAAGATGAAATGGGAGATACGATACTGCGTGAAGAATTTGACAGAGCACTGAAACACCCAACTCAAAACAAGGCCCCAGAAGTTGACAACATTCCATTAGAACTATTGATAGCCTTGGGAGAGCCAGTCCTGACTAAACTCTTCCACCTGGTGAGAAAGATGTATGAGACAGGTGGAATACCTTCAGACTTCAAGAAGAATATAATCATTCCAATCTCAAAGAAAGCAGGTGTTGACAGATGTGAAAATTACTTAACTATCAGTTTAATAAGTCATAGCTGCAAAGTACTAACACGAATTCGTTACAAACGAATGGAAAAACAGGTAGAAGTCGACCTCGGGGAAGATCAGTTTGGATTCCGTAGTAATGTTAGAACATGTGAGGCAATACTGACCCTACGACTTATCTTAGAAGATAGGTTAAGGAAAGACAAACCTTCATTTCTAGCATTTTTAGACCAAAAGAAAGCTTTTGACAATGTTGACTGGAATACTCTCTTTCAAAATTCTGATGTTGGAAAGTGTAAAATACAGGGAGCAAACAGCTATTTACAATTTGCACAGAAACCAGATGACAGTCATAAGAGTCAAGGGGAACAAAAGGGACACAGTGGTTGAGAAGGGAGTGAGGCAGGGTCGTTGCCTATCCCCGACGTTATTCAATCTGTATATTGAGCAAGGAGTAAAGGAAACAAAAGAAAAAATTGGACTAGGAATTAAAATCCATGGAGAAGAAATAAAAACTTTGAGGTTTGTCAACGACACTGTAATTCTGCCAGAGACAGCAAAGGACCTGGAAGAGCAGCTCAATGGAATGGACAGTGTCTTGAAAGGAGGATATAAGATGAACATCAACAGAAACAAAATGAGTATAATGGCATGTAGTCTAATTAAATCAGGATGCTGAGGGATTTAGATTAGGAAAGGAGACATTTAAAGTAGTAAATGAGTTTTGCTATTTGGGGAGCAAAATAACTGATGAGGGTCGAGGTAGAGAGGATATAAAATGTAGACTGGCTATGGCAGGGAAAGTGTTTCTGAAGAAGAGAAATTTGTTAACATTGAGTATAGATTTAAGTGTCAGGAAGTCGTTTCTGAAAGTATTTGTATGGAGTTTAGCCATGTATGGAAGTGAAACATGGACAATAAGTAGTTTAGACAAGAAGAGAATGGAAGCTTTTGAAATGTGGTGCTACAGAAGAATGCTGAAGATTAGATGGGTAGATCATGTAACTAATGAAGAGATACTGAATTGAATTGGGGAGAAGAGGAATCTGTGGCACAACTTGCTTATAAGAAGGGATTGGTTGGTAGGACACATTCTGAGGCATCAAGGGATCACCAATTCAGTACTGAAGGGAAGCGTGGAGCGTAAAAAATTCAGAGGGAGACCAAGATATGAATACACAAAGCAGATTCATAAGGATGCAGATTGCAGTAGTTATTTGGAGATGAAGAGGCTTGCACAGGATAGAGTAGCATGGAGAGCTGCATCAAATCAGTCACTGGACTGATGACCACAACAACAAAAAATGTTTAAAAAAAAATAATGAAAAGAAACAACTGACAACAAATAGCAAAAGTAGTGAATAACAAAGACTTCTAACAACTTGTATCATCCACAGAAAGTACGACGAAACAAAGTATGGAGGATGAGTGAATGGCTGTGTACGAGGAGGAAATAAGCTTGATGTCACGTGGTCAAAAACAGAGAATTGCAGAATGTTGGCGGGATTTGTGCAAGAAACTAAGATGAGGTGAGAAAATGCAGACTGTCTGGACTAAAGAGCTAAATAGTTTAAACAGTTAAATAACATATATACAGAAAAGTTTAAAAATGCAAAACAGAGTTGAGGGAGAAGGTAGCCTGAGGCCACTTGGGGCACATGCAGCGAGATAATCAGCCCCCCACCCCCCTCCCCCTGGGGCACATCCACCACTCCTGATACTGAATGTGAAAGTCCACATTAAATTTTATTATAAAATTAACTTTCCCTACGAAACTTACAATTTGGTAACTCCTAACCCATCATCTGCAAATATCTGAGGTAGACAGGTTGACTGTTTATTTCAGATCAGCCAGCACGGATACTCTTCAAGAATATGGGGAATTGTGAGAGGATTACCACAGCTGCACTGATGGAATATGCAGTCAGTAGAGTTCGACGGAATTTTTCTGAGACACCTGGAGGAAACTATGCCACACGTTGGTGGGGTCCCCGATTCCTCTTGGCTTGAAAACTGTAGCAGCCTGCCTTTCTGTATCCCAGGTTTTCAAAAGGAATATCACAAGTCTTGTGTTTGGTACTCCCAAGTTCTTTTCCTGCAGTTGCTTCTTTGGCTAATAAGTTAGCATGTTCCTTTCCCAGAATACCCACATGGCTCTGTGTCCATATGAATGTTACTGTCATTCCAGAGCTGTGGAGATCAACCAATAGGTCTTGGATGATACCATCAGTATAGATGCATGTTAAATCTGGGCAATCAAAAAAGAAGAAGAAGAAGAACAGGCATCTGACAGATTGTGACAATATTGTTCACTAAGAGCTGCTGGTGGTCTGACCCTCACTGGAGGGACAGCAGCTTCCATCAGGAGGCTGTCTGCAGTGTTTGTACGGAAGGGTCCAGGAGCCAACAGCACACCAATGTGCTGGACCAGGTCTAAGAAGTTCAGTACTGAAGGTGCTCCCAACCCAAAGGCAACAAACCCATGGCCCATTTGGGATAAAATCAAAGTTTTATAAAATTGCAGACGAACTGTATGGTTGAACTGTATGGTCTGCACCCCAGATGCTACTGCTGAGAAATTTAAGGCAATTTGCTGTGAGCTGACACTTGTGGTAACTAGAGATGGGGGATGCACTCTTGAACTAATTCAAAGAGTTGAATCTTTCAAAGGAGTGAACAATCAGTGATTCAGAAAAAAAGAACGGTAGCTCCAAACGTTTCCCACGGCAGAGAGAGAGAGAGAGAGAGAGAGAGAGAGAGAGAGAGAGAGACGGAGCATCGGAGCATATCAGCGGCGCCTCTGCTGGTCACAGCACAGTGCACGCCACACAACACAGCCAGCGCCGGCCTCTGCCCTGCTTCTACCTTGGCTGCCTCCATTGTGCAGTGCCCCATTGGATTTAGTGTTTCACATATGCTGTGCCGTCTCTGTGCCGCGCGCAGTGTCTGGCGCAGCTTGACTTCGTATCGCACTCCTGTCGGCGATCGTTTCAGTCGCACGTCCTGCCCTCTGGGCAGTTGATGCGAGCAACAGGACAGAGAGCCACCTAGCGGATAACATAGGAACTACTTGCAACAACCTGCTCGCAAGAGAACAGAAGATTTGTCTCGGAGCGGGTGAGTTCACTGCTCCCCCCACCCTCGGAACTCGCCCGCTCAACGCTCACCCCACCGTCTCGACTCTAGCCAGAGCGTTGAGCAAAGCGACTCAGGTGTCACTCTGGTCTCTGCGGTCTCGGCTCACGCAGTAATACAGCTCGCGGCTCGACCTGCTCGACTCAGCGGCTCTGCATCGGAGTTCGTCTCTACTGGATATTGTTCTTCGTAGTAATACCGCTACGTATATTACATTATTATGTTATGTATACATCATTTGTTTTTATTTTATTTTTATTTGTTTAAACTGATTAGATTAGGTTCCTGACGACTCCTCTTACTATAGGATTTTTATTATGGACACTCGAATTTACGCTTTAATTACGAGCGAACCGATAAACGTATCGCAAAATGTGATACACCAATATTTTCCTTGTTTTATTCTGCGTAAGGCTATATGCAGCACTTTCGTTTTACAGTCAAATTTATAGTTTTTTTCTTATTCTGGTACGGATTTTGCGATTTTAGGCGTCTTCGGAAGGAAACGTTCACTTTAAAAATATATGGCTTGCGATGTATTTGTATGAGGTTAATGAAATTTTAATACATTGTAGCCAAATATATTGTTAATGTAAATCTCAAGTTACAACATTTTCCGATCACCCAAAAAACCACGATAGTGCAAAATAAATCAATAATCAAAAACTTTGTCATATCGTGGAAATTTCAATAAACAATACAAAATTCTTACTCATTATCTGTGTTACTTCAAAATAGGATCAAATAAGATCAAAATACAGGTATAGTACTGGAATAAACCAAGTTTAAAGGGCAATGTGCCTTCCATTTATTTTCTATTGTAAATGAGTGGTGAGTCATGAAAAAGAGCTAATTCATTTCAGGGAGTGAACAGTTCTGATCCGATCTCTGAAAAGAACAGTTTTGCCCATCTCTAGCGGTAACCACGCTGGCTTACTGTCAAATAGAAGGCCTAACATTTTTAAAGTTTCAATGATGTCAAGTAACTTGTTACTGAGGTAAAGTTCTGGGAACAGATAACAGACCTGAGTTGACAAAAGTGAATAACATGAGTTTTCAGAGGAAAAAATTTGTATCCATGATTCAGGACCCCAACTATGTACTTTCTGTGAGTACCCCTGAAGTTTGTGCTCTGCAGTGCACAATGATCTGTGATACGAAGGTCATCCACACACACTGATGGTGAGACCTTGGGTCAAAATGCAGTAACAATATCATTGATTACAATGGCAAAGAGGGTTATGCTCAGAAGCAATCCCTGCTTCTGGTACATTTTGGTTGGTGAGGATCGAACGTATCCCGATCCAAGATTGTCAGAGGAATAGAAAATTCAGGATAAAATGGGTAAAGTGCCCCCAAAACAGCAATCTTGTTCAACGCAGATTCCAGACAAATCAGTTGTGTCTGTGTAGGATGCCCAAAAGCCACTTTGAAATTGTGATCTATGTCCTCTGGCTTCCAGACACTAGCACAATCGTCGGTTGACGACTTTTTAGAATAATCTGAACAGCCCACTCATTTGAGAGATTAGTTGAAATCTTAGTGTCCTTACATACTGTTACCCTAATTGAGAGGTAGACACAAACAGCCACAGCTTCTAATGCTGTGGTTAGTGGCACCAGCTCACTGGAAGTGTCAGATTGAATGAGTACAACGATTCTTCCAGATGCCCTCTCAGCTTTAATGAAACTTACACAGTAGGATTTGTGGTTTTTAATATGAGGGAGTTGGTTTTCTGAGAACCTGTCTCCTGGAGTGCCATGACAACTGTAGAATAAGTAGCCATTAGTTGATGGAGTTCAGCCAGATGGCAATGGTAGCCATTATGGTTCCATCAAAGAAACATCAGACTGGGATCTAAGAAAGCAGCGAAGAGGAAATGGGAGTATGAATTACTTTCCTGCTAAGATGCGCTTCACCTGAATGTGTGGTCCTTTATCAGGATTTAGAGGTTTGACCTGGATGGGTGGGAGGATGGGGTCCGGATCAACTGGAGCAGTAGAATTCAGTTTAACTTTCACTTTATCGATCTCATCCCTGTGAGGTTTCAGTTTCTGTGAGAATTTGTGTGTCGATTTCTAGGATAGGAGATCATTGTTCTTTTCTACAGCCTGCAGCATGTGGCTCTTATTGGTTTGGGTGGTGGTAGACTATTGGCCTATTTCATCCTGGGAGGAGGGCACCTTGGCAGATGTCCTCTTTCTTAATGGCACTTTGGGCATGTTGGTCGAACTGAAAAACAGGCACCAACATATGGCAACAGCCAGGAAATGCAGTTTAAAACCTTGTCATCAGATTAGGTGTGAATTCTGACACAATGTTTGCAAAGTCTGATGTCATATCGGTTGAGCAGTGTCCTTCCAACTTTTTCTTAGGCTCTTGATAAGACAGGCAGTCAACTGTTTTATACTCCTGGACTTTCTTCTTCTCTTGAAAACGAAACATATCAGTGAATGAGCGGGATGGTGTTCTGGACAGTTTACACATATAAGGGGTTATTGCAGAGGCTGCCCTCACAAGTTGCCTCATTAGTACTGAGGAAGGGCATATCTCCACACCTCTGGCACTGAAAACATCACATAGGAGGAGGAAAATAGGGCTCGAAATCACATCAGTAAACTATGACTTTAACTTTCTCAGGTAAAACATTTCCATTGAATGCTAGAGCTAAAGATCCTTTGTCCACTGTATTATCCTTATGTCTTCTCTGGAGATTATGAACAACATGGAATCCATGCTGTTCTAGGCTAGGATGCAGATATTTAACCATTTGTAGTGTTAGGTCCTGATGGAAGACGACACCCTGAATCCTGTTGAGTTTATTAGGAGGAGACACGGTAACTAGTACATACCCGAGCAGGCCTGAAGTGCCTGTGATTGGTAAGGATTCAATGTTTTGAATCCTCAATATTTTCAATGAAAAACATTGGCTTTGTTGATGCAAAAGTATCTCCGCCACTTCTGGAGCACACCAGGAACCAAGTGAACACTCCCCCATTGTTTCTCCTTGCCTGACTGTCATCCCCGCGAGAGGGAGAGGTGAGGGCGTGAGGGGGGGAGCCTGGGAAGGGCGGGGGAGCCCGGGAAGGGCGGGGGAGCCCGGGAAGGGCGGGGGAGCCCGGGAAGGGCGGGGGAGCCCGGGAAGGGCGGGGGAGCCCGGGAAGGGCGGGGGAGCCCGGGAAGGGCGGGGGAGCCCGGGAAGGGCGGGGGAGCCCGGGAAGGGCGGGGGAGCCCGGGAAGGGCGGGGGAGCCCGGGAAGGGCGGGGGAGCCCGGGAAGGGCGGGGGAGCCCGGGAAGGGCGGGGGAGCCCGGGAAGGGCGGGGGAGCCCGGGAAGGGCGGGGGAGCCCGGGAAGGGCGGGGGAGCCCGGGAAGGGCGGGGGAGCCCGGGAAGGGCGGGGGAGCCCGGGAAGGGCGGGGAGGCTGGGAAGGGCGGGGAGGCTGGGAAGGGCGGGGAGGCTGGGAAGGGCGGGGAGGCTGGGAAGGGCGGGGAGGCTGGGAAGGGCGGGAGCGGGGAGCGGGCATGTGGGGAGGGAGAGGGAGGAAAATGCCATAGGGCTGTAAGCATCTGCATTAGAATCTTGCTTTCTATCCGCTCTGATGGCTGTATTATCACAACCACTGGTATCTGTTAGTTTGATCCGTTTCACTGTGGATATTGTCTGCCCTGCACAATTTCCTTGCATATACTTTGTTCATCACTGTATACTTCTCCCCTGCATTCGATCCCACAGAAACTGTCCGAGGTTGCAAGTCATTTTAATCATATAATAAAAGGTAAAAATTTTTTTCCCCATGAGTCTGTTCATTCAACATTCCAGCCTGACAGTGTCATGAGAGAAAATGCCGATTTGGCTAAGTCACAGTAATGAATATTTTTATGTAATGTTTGCTGTTTGATACCAACTTGATAGCTTTAAAGAGTCCTTCATTTTATCATTTTCATACTCAATTTAGTATTTTTTGTCATAGTAATATTTGTAATACTTGGAATAAAGGTAGCCATTTGCCATGTATTGGAGTGATTGAAAGTAACATTGCCAGCACTGCAGGTCAACTGGATGGTGTGTTGAGTGGTCAACAGACAAATGAACATAACTGGAGACACCCTGACCTTTTGGACAATATCCTTCATTACAGCTATGTGCTGGAAAACTGCAGCCGTGCACTTCTGTTTTTTGTATTAATTAGATCTTCTTTCAGTATTAATTAGCTCTGAAAGAGGACACTGCGAAAAGTCCAACTACATTTTCAATCTTCTTTGTGGCCCTGTTGACTGCTGAACATCTCAACCATACAGTGAGAGATGCTTTATTAATTGACATTTAATGATAAGCAGGGTGTATTTGTGATGTACTTTCAATGCACCATTGCTTTGAAATGGCACACTGTGCATGTATGTCACACGCTACAAAGGAAATGAATAATCGTAATGCACACAGTTCACACAGGGGTCGTTCACAAGCGCTCCCGAAAATTGACAGTCAAATGCCCACTAGTGACGTCATCACTGCGAAAAGTACTGTGAAGTCTACCTGACCAGATTAAACTGCCACTGGCTACAGATGGAAAACACACACCCCACATTAGCTTCCGACATGGTTTTCAGTATAATTCTCTATGTTTGTTCAGTTTCCTGGGTGCCTCATGTCTCAAAAATGCTTGTTTTGATGTATAATTTGTGATCATAACATGTCAGAAAATATTCGATTAACTTGTACCCAGATAGTAATTCAATTTTTTGACAGGTTTTTACTTCCTGTTACAGATCTGTGTTTTTTAAGAACTGATGAAGTTCATTACCACTAATTACTGTATAAAATTTGTATTCTACATTTAATTTCACCTAAACTAGGAGTTTCACTGTACAATTAATAAAATATTCTGGATTACCGTGCTGTGGTCAGATGGATTTCACATTAAAACACAACATTTGTCCGCATCTACGACATTTTTGAGGAGGATCATAGCTTTTTTGAGTGTCTAGTTCACACCCTGGTTTGTTACTAGCTGCAGCAAATTCCACGCCTGCTCCTGTGCAGTGGCGAGACATCACATGCTTTGTATACCCAAGCATCAGTTGTCAGTTGCAGTCATATGCCGTTGCTATCACCCCACGATGGAAGACTTCTACATCTCTTCTTGAGCACCGAGATCCATGTTATTTAATTTCATGTCTCTCTCCTTCCTATCGAAATTCCTGGGGTGTTTAAAAATATGTATGGCCCCTCTGGTGTCCACTTGCGGCTGCTAGAACTTGAGTCCTATCAAAATGAAAGTGGTGGTCTCCCGGCTGCAAAGCATGGTCCGAAACAGCTGATCTGTTAATCTCTCAATTTGTACAGTTGCCCTCATGCTCTTCTGGTCGCATTTTGAATGTTCTTTTTGTGGTACCCACTTACACCATCCCACAACTGCATGGAATATTGGAATTACCCATTTTTTCCAGCAGTTTGTGAGTATTCTTGGTCAATTTTAAGTGATCCTCTATCTTCTGGGAGGGTCTGCATATTAAAGTCTTATTGGTAGCACAAATAAGTTGCTGAAGATGCACAAAGAGCATGTTCTTAAAGTGAGTGCCATTGGCTCACCCATCTATTCAATTGCCAATATCTTGACATCATCATTGTGGCTGTATGAATTTGGCATACGTAAGAAAATTAAACAGCATAGTGGTCCAGCTGGAGGACACTTATTAGATTTGATTTGGTATTGCTATGATTCCACTCAATGAGGTGTTGAAACAGTTGAATCTGATCCCCATGATGGTTCTATCGTTCAGTTGTTTTCGATCAGCCATGGAGAACAGAAAAAGGAAATGTTACACACCTGATAAGAAAGTAAAATTCATACAAGAGGTGGATACTATTCTGCACAAAACAAAATCTGAAACTGCTTCACACTGAAGAATTGCCGACACCAGACTATGAACACTCACCAGCAAAAGAGACAGTATTTTGAATCAGTTTTTAAAATTGAGTGCAAAATCAACATAACACAACTTTCAGCAAGAATGGAGATGCAGAGATTTGGGAAAGTCATTTTTTATGTCATTCCAACAAAAACGGGCTGCAGCTCTACTAAGCAGTGACACCATGCTGAAAGCAAAGGATATAGATTTAGCTAGAAGTATGAACAACACTGCTGATTTCAAGGCTTCATCAGGATGGTTACAAGTATTTGAAGATCATCATGGAATCACAGGGAGAACATTTTCCGGCGAATCAAACGCTATGGATGATGTCATGGGGCAACATTGGATTGTTGAGTTTCTGCTGGGTACCTTATGGGGTTATCAACTTGAAGAATATCTCCATCTGTGTTGAAATGATCTATTCTATAGTCTGCTTCCCCGTAAAACCTTGGCTGAAGAGGGCGACTCAATGCCACACAGGGAAGAAAAGTAAAATTCGCGTACAAAGATCTCTACTTTTGATAGGAAAATCTACGAATCTGAGGCATTTCAAGGGTGTAAGCACAAAGCCTACGGAAAACAAATGCAATAAGATTTCTTCTCTTCTTATGGAGCAGAGTGCAGCATTGCATCACACCCACCCAAAGTAACTATGGAAAATGTTCGAGTGGAATTTTTCCCTCCAAACTGCATCAGTGTTCAACAGCCAATTGATTTGGGCATTTTTGCAAATTTCAAAGTAAATTATGGAAAAAAAACTGGTTCAACATTTGATAGGACTGACTCCATTAATTTCCTAAGAGCCATGGAATTTATTTCGGCTGCCTGGCACCTGGCATCATCCTACACACCACTTCCGTAAACTGGTGCCTTACTGAAAGAGACACTCATTGAAACCTGGTGCCTTAGTGAAAGAGACTCTCACTGGTGGTGGTGGCGGCGGCAAAATTGTGCCTAGTAATGAGCTAGCTCTAGTGGAGAGTGCACATTTCAACAGTTTTGTACATTTTGATGATAATCTTGTTGTGCGTGGAACTACGGGATGACAAGATTATTGCTGATATGTGTCAACAACATGGTGATGATCAAGAAGGTGGACCAGCTTCAAGTGACAGTGATGGCGACGACAACTTTAATCTTGAATCACTTAAACTGTGTAAAATGGTAAGCACAACTGTTTTGTGCAGGCACTATATCTGTGTGAAAAGTAGTTGTAGAAAGCTCTGAATTCATTAATACGTTTGAAAAAGAAGGTGTACACACTTAATGCACAAAAAGTAAAACAAGTTGAATTATGTGACTTCTTTAGGCAGGATCAAGTTTTAAATAATGTTTTTTCTCTTTAATACTGCATCTCTGTTGTTTGTACAGTGCAAAGTGTCAAATTATAATACAATATCTGATCTCTCTGAAGTGGAACCATAGAATATTTTTTCTTTTAATACTGTATTCCATTTTTTTTGTAAAGTTTACATATGTAGGCCCGTTTGCTACAGCTACGGTAGGGGCGTATTTTTCCAGCCACTTTATGATCTATGAATTTGCTGATTTTCAACTTTTTTAATACTTGCAGTGTGTCTTAGCAGCTAAGATTTTGACATTGTGCTTCTCTCAGTTTGTTCCTCCTGTATAAAAAAAATCTCATGGCAGGGTTTTGACATGTCAGATTGGCCTGCTCCCTTGTGAGTTTAAACTGATAAAATAAACACAGTACACACATTTTTAAATAATTATATTTGTTTGCACAAGGTGCTACATTTCCATTAGTTGTTCAAAATGATGTTCCCCTGTTTTCTATGCAGTCATGACTTGTCACACAAAGCTCCGTGATGCCTGGTGGTGTGCAAACAATGCCAGAAGAACATTTTCTGTCTACTCCACCCGGCTTTCCTCATAATACTACAAGCAGGAAACAAATAGGATCATATCAGATGAACAAGTTAGCAACAAAATAGGACATCTTCTGTCTATGTTCTTTTCAGAGAACATCTGATGCAAGTGTTCATATGACGTTCAAAGTGAGCTGGGGCACCATCAACTTGGATTTACAAGCGCACACAATCAAGACATATCGTACGACAACGTGAGGAATATGTATCTCAGAACCACACTAGTGCACTTAATGCGGAGTTATCACATTTCACTGGCAGAGCTATCATGGAATCACGGAACATGTTTGGCTTTGCAACTTTTCACTCAGTCACCTCTGGTTGAGGTTCGGTATATTAAATTGATCCACTGAGGCTTCTTCACCATCCTTAAAAGTTTCACGCAAATAACATAGCATATTATCATTAGTGGCTTTCATGTGTATTACTTACTTCACCCGCATCACTTCTTTTGGGGCACAAAGCATCTAATTCATCGAAGAATATGACACATGGTGCAGAATTTGCTGCTCTCTGAAAGCATTGGCGAACAGCCCTCTCACTTTCACCAACATACTGAAATGCAATAACAAAATTTTAACTATATTATCATCATGCCATCTATACTAAAGAAGCAAAATCTTTTACACACACACACACACACACACACACACACACACTGTATTAGATATTTCACAGCTGCTTCATCTCAATTCAGAATAAATTTCTGTGAACAAACATATGTGCAGCAAGTTTAGAAATGAAGACAACAGTTACAACATACCATATTGAGCAATTCAGGACCTTTTACAGAAATGAAATTTATTCCTGCTTCATTTGCTACTGCTTTAGCCAAAAGAGTTTTCCCACAGCCAGGTGGTCCACAAAGGAGCACTCCAGTTGGTGTCGACAGACCAAGGTCAGCAAATTCCTTTGCATACTGGACTGGGCCCTGGACAACAAACAACGAAATGATGAGTACAGATTTGTAAAAACACATTTTTGATTTAATCAAACACTACAACCAGCAGTTTCCTTAACGTGGACTATATCGTTTTGTCCACTCCACGGGCACCACTATGATAGCATGAGACATGGAGGTTTGCAAAAACAAGTATCTCAAGAGTGCGTCCAATTCTGTGAAGCAATGTTAAAATGGATCACATAGGTGGTCTATAGATGACCAAGTTTTATAAATTTTGCATTAAGAGGACTGATGTAATTTCATTTGCCTGCAATACTAAAAAAAAGTGTGTGTGTGTGTGTGCGCGCGCGCGCGCGCGCGCGCGCAAGTGCTTATGTTTATGAATATACTCATGATTAGATTTGAATATAGTAAAATAATGAAACCAGGGACCACAAGCCTGAATGTGGGTGATTTTGCAGGGACTGAATAAACTAAAAAGTGTCATTGTCTGCCTGTCTTCTACTGTGGTAGTTAATAATAAGCACACCAAAACCTTTTGAGAGACTAGGCTAACCGTGGACAACAGTAGCACTGCAATGGGTAAATTTGCACCATGACAATGTATCCAAACAGGCAACTAACTACAGCATTCAGTTCCAGGAGTGTGTACAAGTGAGATTTGCATCCCATACTCCCTGCAACTCAATATGGCCACATGCTATTATTTCCTGTTCCTACAATGAAGAATCACACAGGTGGAGGGAGGTTCACCAGTCATGGAAAAGCTGTTAATGCCTTTGAACTAGTAGGTCTTCAAGAAAGTTGGTAGAAAATGTATTTCCAAAACTGGCTTACAAGAATGCTTGACACACAAACATTTGTGGTGAGTACACTGAGAGAATATACTCACAGACTTTTTTAAAGTTCTTTACATTATGCATACCTCAAAGTATCACAATGAAATAGGCCCCAGGTAAAGGGCAAATAATAAAATGAAATAATAAATACAAAACAAATCTTCCACATTGGCCCATGTACACCTTTTCTGCAGCTTTCAGAACTAGAATTTAAATCTAGTTCTATCACTGAGAGGAAAGTACAAAGGAAGAGCTAACAGAAAAAGCAAGTAACATGTTCTAAACAGTTTGCCTGTTACCATCTGCCCATACTCAAGAGTTTAGTGGTGGTCATATCACTGGAACTATTCTGCAACAAATAAAAAGGGGAGGAGGAATAAAACCACCTATTTAAGTCCTTGAAAAAACTTTGTGTGTGTTTTTTCTGTTTATTTCTCTGCCAGTCCATCCTACTGCCTGATAGTGTTGTTTTTGTTATTCTACGCCAGATGGTCTAGAGGTTCCGAGGTAACCATCTTGTATTTCGCTGAAATTTTTTGTGGACGTTCACACATGCCCCAATAACAATTGGTAAAGTTCCAACAATCACCAGTTAAATACTTGCAGAGATGAAGTCATTTGTTTGACCCCTAGTGCAGCTTTCAACAACTAACCCTAACTTTTCAGCAATTTTGGGACATAATATATCCAGCAATATTTTCTTGGAAGAAACAAAACTAGGAAATCTTGTACAACTTTTTGCAATCTCTGAATTGAAATAATATAATAATAATAACAACAATAATAAAATATCTCTATAAGTGCATAGTAAACCTAAAACTTTGCATATGATAACTTATCAAAAGAAGATCTTAGAGTATAAAATTTCATTTCCCTACTTCTATCCAATGGTTACAAATTGAGGTCAAAGTTGATGATTTTTGTAAAAATGACAAAACATGGGTATTTTTGGCACACTTTTACAAAAAAAGTATTTTCCACAAACTCTTTTAAACCATTTTTCAATGACTCAAATCTGACATTTTTGTGATGTTTTACAATTGTTTAATAATTGGTAATACTGAAAATTCTAATGAACAGGACATGAGCTCGAGTCAGAACAACTCAAAAAAGTACAGAAAAGAAGGGCACCACTTATCACGACTCACTGTGACATATTTCAGGTAGATTTTCTGCTGCAGTAACTGCAGAATCACACTAGTTCTAAACTTCAAAATTTAACTGTGCATTACCAAGGCAATGGAAATCACAACAACTGTTGTAGGACAGCTACAACGCACATCTTATATACTGCCTTCAAGTTTTACAGTATTCTTTCATATGCAAATTTTGTTGAAGTTCATAGCAGTCTGCCCAAGATTTTTTTTCCAGAAAAGGATTTGTGTTTATGAGAATTTTGAATCTGTCTTTTTATTTTGTGATGCTATTGATGTTTTAGTTTGATTTCAGTCTAAAGTATAGCATATTTTACTTTCATGCAGTTTGTAGTTTGCGTGGAGTAAAAGTGTACTAATGAAGAACTGCATAAATGTGTTCCTATAGTCCATGTACTTTGCCCACAGCTGGCTTCTTTTGAAGTGAGGAACCAGCATGCTCTTACCATTGGAGTGAGGTGGGAGGGGGGTGTCAAAACTGTGCAACAGCAACCATGGATGCGTTTCTTTACCACAGGACCCCAAACCTGGTACGTGCTTGTTTCTCAAGCCTGATAATACACTTTTATAAGTGTCCCAGGCCAAAGCTAGAAGAGGTCCCTTTTAGAATCTTAAGCTTATATTTACTCCAAGATACTTGAATTTTTAGAGATCTCAATTTGCTTTTGAACATTGCAATGAAAACCATACTGCCTCCCAAACAATGTCACTGATGGAGATGGAATACCGTATTTACTCGAATCTAAGCCGCACTCGAATCTAAGCCGCACTCGAATCTAAGCCGCACCTGAAAAATGAGACTCAAAATAAAGGAAAAAAAAAAATTCCCGAATCTAAGCCGCACCTGTAATTTCAGAATCGAAATTCAAGGGGAGAGAAAAGTTTTAGGCCGCACATCCAAATTGAAACAAAGTTGGTCCATTGTAATATGAGACACAATTTAGGTCGAATGAATGATGATACAGCTTCAGTAATTTGGTTCGAGTCGTAAGCATAGCAGTTAAGCTTTACCAGGTAGCCATTGCTATGCGTCAGGCGCTCCGTCCGTATTTATTCGCGTACCCTTCCTTTTTCACATGCTTCGTCTGGTTTGAATCAATTGCTTAATTTGCTTCAATCTGATAATTGCCGTTTTCTTTGTTATAGGTGTTAACGTCACTCTTAAGCTGAAAATGCAGTACTGTACTGTGTCATACATTGTTTGTCGCATTCTGATAGTGTGTGTTTACGGCCTGTCGCGGCTCGCAAAAAAAAAAAAAAAAAAAAAAAAAAAAAAAAAAAAAAAAAAAAAAAAAAAAAAAAAAAAAAAAGGGAGAGAGAGAGAGAGAGAGAGAGAGAGAGAGAGAGAGAGAGGAATCGCCTCATTAGCGAAACAATGGCAAGAGACTGCTATTTGTTGTTACTTACACTGCTGCTTTCTTTGATAATGATCAACAAGAACCAAATAACAGACTGCGTATGATAGAACATGTTCTGAAAGAGAGGTAGGTGAAAATTTTTCTCCGTTTGAAAATCTTTGCGGCCGCTTCTTTAGTATATCAAATTCTGCACAGAAATTAGTCATCTTAGGTTTAAAAATCTAGTCAGTTGCCGTGCTTCATTTTTGACTATCACTATTAGGCATAAGAATAATACGAATATAAACATGACACGATACGTATATTCTTCCACGTTTGCTGTTGTCTCACTCTAGTTTCGTAGTTTATTAGGCAGGCAGGATTTAAATGAGATAGCAGCAAACATGAAAAATACGTGGCAAAATGTTTATATTCTCATTATTCTTACGGTGAAGAGAATACTGCACGTGATTCACATTTCATCAGGTTCCTATTAGCAACCATCTCTTCTCACAGGTAGGAAAAAATTGAGAACGTTGAGTTGGCCATATTGACAAACATCCCAAACAGTCTTGCCAGTCGGATTTTCGTAGTACATTGAAATTCTGCTACATTCGAAGATGAACAATACGGAATTTGTATTTACTTCGTTGGATAATGTATGAAAATGCAGTGGTTGAAACTCGGGGCGGAGAAAAAAAAGCTCGTCTTGCACCCTTCTTCTTCTTTTTTTTTTTTTTTTTTTTTAACTGGCGCAGAGGTTTTGGCGCCAGTATTTATCTTTGTGCGTACAAAGCTTGCCTGTGTGGCGCTACATATATTCGACGGCAGAAGTTAGTTGTGGCGGCACCTACCAACATTTTTCAGAACTTCCGCTTGCTTTGCACTCGATTCTAAGCCGCAGCCGGATTTTTGGATTGCAAAAACTGAAAAAAAAAGTGCGGCTTAGATTCGAGTAAATACGGTAATTGAAACAATGTGCTACTCTGGAAGCCAGCAACTTTCACTTTTTGATGAGCAATAAAATTAATTTGCTGGCCCCTGCGGGGTTGATTCAATATCTAGGCCAGGGCTGCCCAACCTGTGGTCCAAAAAGTGAGCATCTATGACATTACCAGGAAAAAAAATTCTATAAAATTTTGTTTATGTAATGTTATGATGAATATCTTCATTTTTCCCCCCTTCTGTCAGCAGTTATTGTTAGTGCTAAGTGTATTGCAAGTCGCCCAAAATTACTCATCATCTCCCAGTGTGGCTTGCTTAAGCTAAAGGATTGGACAACCCCGATCTAGACACAATATAGCAAAGAGATGGGGATGGAACAAGCATATACGAATTTTAGTAGCGAAAGCAAATGGTCAGCTTCATTTATTGGGAGAGTTTCAGGATGGTGTCATTCACCTGTAGTACAGGAAATCATGTATAGAACACCAATGCGATCTGTTCTTGAGTATTGCTCAAGTGTGGAATTAAAGCAAGACGCTGAAGCAGTTCCGGGGTGTGCTGCGAAATTTGTTATCAGTAGGTTCAATCAACATACAAGTATTGCAAATATACCTCGGGAACTCAAATGGGAATGTGTCATTCTTTTCAGAGGAACGCTATTAACATACCTTTTGCTTAAGGACCGCAAAGGTAAGAGAAATTAGGGCTCGTAAGGAGGCATATGAACAGCCATTTTTCCCTCTCTCCATTTGCGTGTGGAATAGGAAAGGAAATGACTAATAGTGGTACAAGGTACCCTCTGTCACACATCATACAGTGGCTCGTGTAGTATGTATGTAGATGTAGACGCTTTTTGAAGTATCCTTCAGCTCAGTGGAAGTCTTACAGAAGTTTCCAATCCAGCACTCTTTCTCACATATACACGGCAATATTGTCCTTGCTGGAGGTCTGATGTTAATATACACTATGGAATCAAGAGTATCTGGACACCTGCCTGAAAATGACTTACAAGCTCATGGCACCCTCTATCTGTAATGCTTGAATTCAACATGGTGTTGGCCCATCCTTAGCCTTGATGACAGTTTCCACTCTCGCAGGCATACGTTCAATCAGGTGCTGCAAGGTTGCTTGGGGAATGGCAGCCCATTAAGCATGGAGTGCTGCACTGAAGAGAGGTATCGATGTCTGTCGATGAGGCCTGGCACAAAGTCAGCGTTCCAAAACATCGCAAAGTTGCTCTATAGGATTCAGGTCAGTCCATTACAGGGATGTTATTGTCGTGTAACCACTCCACCACAGGCCATGCATTATGAACAAGTGCTTGATCATGTTGAAAGATGCAATCACCATCCCGGAATTCCTCTTCAACAATGGGTTCACCGGGCGTTCGACATACCCGCACCCTGCCATCGGATCACCACATTGCGTACCGTGATTCGTCACTTCACACAACGTTTTCCCACTGTTCAATCGTGCAATGATTACGCTCCTTACACCAAGCGAGGCATCGTTTGCAATTTACCGGCATGATGTGTGGCTTATGAGCAGCCGCTCGACCACGAAATCTGAGTTTTCTCACCTCCCACCTAACAGTCATAGTGCTTGCAGTGGATCCTGATGCAGAGTGCAATTCCTGAGTGATGGTTTGGATAGATGTTTGCCTATTGCACATTATGACCTTCTTCCAGTGTCGGCGGTCTGTGTCAGTCAACAGACGACGTCGGCCTGTACGCTTTTGTGCTGTGTGTGTCCCTTCACGATTCCACTTCACTATCACATTGGACACAGTGGACCTAGGGATGTTTAGGAATGTGGAAGTCTCGCATACAGACATACGACAAGTGACACCCAATCAGCTGACCACATTCAAAGTCAGTTAGTACCGTGGAGTGCCCCATTCTGCTCTCTCATGATGTCTAATGACTAATGAGGTTGCTGATATGGAGTACCTGGCAGTAGGTGGCAGCACAATGCACCGAATATGAAAAATGTATGTTTTGGGGGGTGTCCGGATACTGTTTATCACATAGTGTACTTCCTTCACTGTCACAAATCGTTAACAGAAAGGAGGATGCACAATTTTAAACTCTGCTGATCTGAATTGTTTCTTCAGTTGGGGGGGGGGGGGGGGGGGGGGGGGGGGGGGAAATATTTTCTCTGGTTCCTGTTAGAGAAGGTCCATGTTTAAACCTCTTTGTCTTCTGACCCTTAAAAATATTTTCTTCAATTTCTTCTTTGCCGACGAAACAAATTTAATGTCATTAATGCTTTTAGTGCAAAAGCAAAACAGATTTATAGGTCCAAGAATCTGACTACTAACTGGTCCTTATAAGCTTGCTCTTACTACTGATTACTTTCACAAACTGAGAAAATTTTTGAAAGTTTTGTATTGGGTGCTGGGGCCACCACTCAAATAATAAATAAAAATCAGAGCAAATTGTGTTTTACATATTCCATCAATTCATTGATAAAGACAAGAAGAATTATTGCATCATGTCGGTCAGTCACTGACAACATAAAAACTCAAATTTTACCTTCTGATTTTGTGGAAAAAAGATGACAGAAAGATAGATGATGCTTAACTATTTTTCTCTTGGAAACCTTGCTTTATTTTCTAAATGAACAATTTTGACAAAACCCATTAGGATAATAAGCGCCTCTTCCTTTATATAAAACTTAAGGACTTTCAGATGCACACTCTGATTTTTGGAAATCTAATGACATGACAGACACCAAATTTTTGTTCCAGCTTTTTCAATAAATTCATCCTCTGTGAAATGCTTTGCATCCAGGTTGCCCCTATCAGTAGTGTGAATCCATTGCTTGTATAAAATAATTTCCTATGGATCATGTTGTATGAAATAGCTAAAAAATGCAGATGCTATAGCTTCTGCTCTATGTAACATGACGTACCATGATTTCCTTAAATCGCAGACTGCAAACACCTATGCTGAGAAACACAAGCAATTATTAGAGATACAAAAAAAGAAAAAAACTATCCTCATTACTGGACTCTTTATACCCTTTCATTTTTTATAAAAAGAATTTTGTAGATCTGAATAATGCGTTAGAGATGTTTAAAAATCAAGAAAGATTACTTCCCTTTGCAGATTTTCAAGTTTTTTGATTCGAGCTCACTTCATAGTGCTCTGGATTTTTAATACTATCTTAACGGGTATTAAAAAATTGTAAAACACAACAAGAAATGGGTCATTTAATTTGAATACCAGTGGAATATGGGTGTATTTTTAATGCATTTTCACTGTGTCGTCATTTTGTTACGGCATTATATGCATCACCGTAAAACGAAATCTAGATTTTTAGGTGGTTTAGGACAGGGTCTTTCCAATGGAAAATGTTTAAAAGAGTTTGCAGAAAATACTTTTTTGTAAAAGTGGGCTGAAAATATACATTTCAGGTATTTTTACAAAAATTGTCAACTTTGCCCTCAATTTGCAAACTGCTGGAAAGCAGCAGGGGGAATGTTTGATATTTGTACACCTTGTGTTGGTAAGTTACCACATGCAAAGTTTCGGCATTATCATGCACTTACTCCAGGAGACACAAAAAGCTAAACTATACATTTTTCCAAGCACTTTTTGTTCACTATGCCTAAAATTATCTATATGAAAACTGTTTATAAATCTTTATTATTTCACTTAAGAAAACACAAAAAAGTTGTACAACGTGACCTAGGTCTGCTCAGGGCGCACTGCTGAAAGCTGTGGTAGGCAGTCAAACAAATGACTGTATCTCTCCAAGTATTATATTAGGAATTAGTATGGATGTTCACACAAAATTACATCAAAATCCGCGATTGTCATGGGGACACTTTTTCTGAAATTAGAGCATTTGACATAAAATGGCACTACTTTGTTATCATGAACAACCAAAAGAATATTCACATTCTGTTTCCTCTAACTTACCAATATTGCTAGTTGTAACTCTTCTCTGACGTCTTTCAATGAACCAATGTCATCCCAGGTTACATCAGGAACAGTAGCAAAGCCTTCACGTTTAGCTGATGGTTGCACTGCACGGAGAGCTTCTTTGAAGTCTGACTGCTGTATGTACAGTTCACTCAGTTGTTCACCTGTTAGTGGAGGCTGGTTGTGCAGCCAATCTACTAGGTCTGAAAGTGTAACATTTTGAAGGACTGTTTCTGTCACAGGTGCAGATGTCTTCTGACAACTATCTGCTGAAGGCAAATTCTCCTTTGTATTTATATTATCCTCTGGGGAGCTAATACCTTCCTTACTGGCATTTAATGCCACCATATCATGTATTTTGCTGTCAGGATCTACAGCTTTATCACCTTCCACCCCACTGCCAATTTCTTTTTCACTGACTTCACTGCTAGAACTATCACTATCTTTAGCTTTAACACTGACTGTTTTTTTCTTTCTTTGTTTTCCATTTTCCATTGCTTTTGATGGACTGTCTATGGTGACAACCTCCTTGTCCTGTTTACTTTGTGTTTTTGTTTTCAAATAATATTTTCCATTTTCCACCACTTTTGTCGGACTGTCTATGGTGACAAGCTCCTTGTCTTTTTTAATTTGTGCTTTTGTTTTCAACTCGCTGAATACTCTGGAATAAGAGAACAAAAGTTAAGGATTTTATTTTCATTCAGAAAAACATCTCTGTAAAGCAGAGTTGGTGTTATCAAGTATAAGGGATTTGTTGAGCATATAAAAAAAGATGAGTAATTATTTACTGGGACAAATGTGCAAGCTTTTCTTCTTTATTACTAGGAAGTGTTTTAATAGCACACAAAGTTAATTAAGTAAATAATCAAAACACACACACACACGCGCACACACACACACACACACACACACACACACACACACACACACACACACACACACACACACACACGAACACTTTTTCACTTGACACTAGTATTAGTAGCTTTAGCATGCTACTCTCCTCTCCAAGGTCTTTAGGTACTACAACATTTGTTTCTAAAAGCTCCTTCATCATCATTTACAACTGCATGTTCTTGCTGTCTTCATGTCATTAAATGAAGACATTTTCTTCCACATTAGGAGAAGACAAAAGCCAATCTACAAAGACAGAAAGGAACGATCTCAAGAGGTCAACAGAGATCAAACCCACCAAAACAGAAATAGTTACTTTCTCAACTTCAAAGTAGAAGCTCCTCATTATTGCAATCCCATCGATTATTAAATGTAATTCACACTGTTCAACTGATTTTTCCATAATTTTCCATTTTTTATTTTTTTATCCTCCACTATGGATCCTACCTCCTTCCAACTGTGCCTGTAAAAAAACTTTACCCTACCCCTAGCCAGAACCCAGTCCAACACATTGTTCCTGAATTGTTGTCAGCTCATGGAATCCACCAAAAGGCCTGGTCATCAATTTACCAATCTTTCACTGCAGCCCTCTCCTTTCATGATGATATCTATCTGTTCAAATTCTTTGAATCCATTGCCCTCACCAACCTAGTCCTGCAAAACCATACAAACCAAGCCCAAACCTCCTGCAATACTCCCTTGCCACGTACAAAATTCTCTTGCTTCCAAAGTTATACATCCCATCTTATAGGAACTAGAGTAGCACGTGCAATGCTATCTCCAAGCACACTCCAACATGTTCTCCTCATACTCCTGTCTTGGACAACCACTATCCACCACTCCTACAAGGGCCTCCATCACAGCTCTCCCACATCCCTTCATAGCTGTTAAACCCTGCCTTGCAGACTTTACTTTTACCACTACCGAAGAAGCTCACTCTCACCACCATCCAGAATTCAGAAACTAAACAGATCTGCAACAGTGTCAGACAGCAAGAGCTCCAGTCCCTCCTTAAATTCTTTGGTCCATCCTGAAACTTTCCCCTGAATCTTCCTCTCACCTCACCCCCACCACCTCCTACTTGCTTCCTAAAGTTCATAAACCCAACCACCTAGGAAACCCCTTATGGCTGGTTACTGTGCCCCTACAGTGAGAATCTCTGCTCTTGCGGGCCAACTTATTCAGCTTATTACCTGTAACCCATCCTCCTGTATAAAAAGACACCAACCATTTCCTCTGCTGACTCCTCACAGTTCCTGTTCCTTTACCACCCACAACCCTGCTCATCACTGTCAAATTCACTTGCCTCTACAGTATACTCTAACATTCCCAATGCCCGTGGCCTTACCACTATTAAACACTATCTTTCCCAATGGCTGACAGACACTAAATCTACAACCTTCTTCCTGGTTACCATGACCAACTACACTCCTGGAAATGGAAAAAAGAACACATTGACATCGGTGTGTCAGACCCACCATACTTGCTCCGGACACTGCGAGAGAGCTGTACAAGCAATGATCACACGCACGGCATAGCGGACACACCAGGAACCGCGGTGTTGGCCGTCGAATGGCGCTAGCTGCGCAGCATTTGTGCATCGCTGCCGTCAGTGTCAGCCAGTTTGCCGTGGCATACGGAGCTCCATCGCAGTCTTTACCACTGGTAGCATGCCGCGACAGCGTGGACGTAAACCGCATGTGCAGTTGACGGACTTTGAGCGAGGGCGTATAGTGGGCATGCGGGAGGCCGGGTGGACGTACCGCCGAATTGCTCAACACGTGGGGCGTGAGGTCTCCACAGTACATCGATGTTGTCGCCAGTGGTCGGCGGAAGGTGCACGTGTCCGTCGACCTGGGACCGGACCGCAGCGACGCACGGATGCACGCCAAGACCGTAGGATCCTACGCAGTGCCGTAGGGGACCGCACCGCCACTTCCCAGCAAATTAGGGACACTGTTGCTCCTGGGGTATCGGCGAGGACCATTCGCAACCGTCTCCATGAAGCTGGGCTACGGTCCCGCACACCGTTAGGCCGTCTTCCGCTCACGCCCCAACATCGTGCAGCCCGCCTCCAGTGGTGTCGCGACAGGCGTGAATGGAGGGACGAATGGAGACGTGTCGTCTTCAGCGATGAGAGTCGCTTCTGCCTTGGTGCCAATGATGGTCGTATGCGTGTTTGGCGCCGTGCAGGTGAGCGCCACAATCAGGACTGCATACGACTGAGGCACACAGGGCCAACACCCGGCATCATGGTGTGGGGAGCGATCTCCTACACTGGCCGTACACCACTGGTGATCGTCGAGGGGACACTGAATAGTGCACGGTACATCCAAACCGTCATCGAACCCATCGTTCTACCATTCCTAGACCGGCAAGGGAACTTGCTGTTCCAACAAGACAATGCACGTCCGCATGTATCCCGTGCCACCCAACGTGCTCTAGAAGGTGTAAGTCAACTACCCTGGCCAGCAAGATCTCCGGATCTGTCCTCCATTGAGCATGTTTGGGACTGGATGAAGTGTCGTCTCACGCGGTCTGCACGTCCAGCACGAACGCTGGTCCAACTGAGGCGCCAGGTGGAAATGGCATGGCAAGCCGTTCCACAGGACTACATCCAGCATCTCTACGATCGTCTCCATGGGAGAATAGCAGCCTGCATTGTTGCGAAAGGTGGATATACACTGTACTAGTGCCGACATTGTGCATGCTCTGTTGCCTGTGTCTGTGTGCCTGTGGTTCTGTCAGTGTGATCATGTGATGTATCTTACCCCAGGAATGTGTCAATAAAGTTTCCCCTTCCTGGGACAATGAATTCACGGTGTTCTTATTTCAATTTCCAGGAGTGTATATCCATACCCATAATTACTACTTCTTTGAAGCCTTCACCTACAAACAATTTCTTGGTGCAATAATTGGCATCCAAACATGGCACCACCCTCTGCCAACCTATTCATGCCTCATCCAGAGGAATGCTTTCCAACCACCCCAAATCCTGAACCCCTCACATGGCTCTGCTTCACTGATGACCTCTTCATGATGTGGACCTACAATGAGGACATCCTATCTACATTCCTTCAGGATTTCAACATCATCTCCACCATCAACTTCACCTGCAGCTCTTCAGTACAGTAAGCCACTTCATTGATGTTTCAGTGCCACCCAGGACTGGAGTGACTGAATCACATTTTTCATCGGAGTTCCAACTGTCTCTAAGCACGACCTGAAATGAGGAACCTCCTCTACACTAACCTCCGATATTGGTATTCCGCCACTCACTCAAGTTATGCAATGCTGTTGTCCATCTCTACTCCAAGCCTAATCCCAACCCCATGCCCAAGACACAGTTACCTGTGAAAGCCGCCATGTGATTAAAAACCTGAGCAGTAACCACTGTGCCACTTTTTAGTGGGCATAACAACTAATGAGCTGAAACTTACTGGCAGATTAAAACTGTGTGCCGGACCGAGACTCGAACTCGGGGCCTTTGCCTTTCGCAGGCAAGTGCTCTACCAACTGAGCTACCAAAGCACGACTCACGCCCATCCTCACAGCTTTACTTCTGCCAGTACCTCGTCTCCTACCTTCCAAACTTTACAGAAGCTCTCCTGCAAACCGAGAAATCCAAGTGGTGAGCACGCGCGACTTTAATGATCCAACAACATGCCATC
Organism: Schistocerca americana; assembly: GCF_021461395.2. Lineage (NCBI taxonomy): Eukaryota > Metazoa > Arthropoda > Insecta > Orthoptera > Acrididae > Schistocerca > Schistocerca americana. The sequence continues at coordinate 151,288,108 of NC_060122.1, forward strand.
GCTCGGTCCAGAGATGCTGCTTGAGCGACGTGCAGCAGCCGGCCGCTGTGGTAGAGAACTGACAGCAGCAACGAATAATTAATTAACTGTCAAAAGTTGGTGTGGTGCTGCATGTTTGTTCATTTTAAATGGTTCCTATAGTATGACACTGTATATGTGGACGAGGAAAAAAAATTCCGGGATTTTTCCCAGATTTCCCGGTTAAAAAAATACACTTTCTCCTGGATGAAAATATACTTTTTCCGTGTTAAGTAACAATATACCTTTCCTCGGAACTTTAAAACTTATTAATCCTTTCAATGGTTGTGATTTTATTTCCCGGCACTTTAGAAAACGAAACTCAGGGGAAGAAATATGTTCAGGAAAGATGTCTGACGTGCAGCAACATGTACACTGCATATTTTCCTATTACGAAAGTATAAATACGAATTTCCACCAAACACCGCATGTTACTTTCCAAGGGATTGTAATCGAGATTGTGATGCGCTTTTGTAAGCCAGTCGTAGCTCATGTCAAGCCATCTCGCCAGCCGATGACCGTGTATATTCGGAGCATAGGACATGTGATGTAGTCAGTCAATAGCGACATCACTGTTAAGCAGCGCGAACACACAAATAGGAATAGGTAATGGTTTAAATTAATATATATAGTGTTTCTACAAGAAAAGAAAAGCTTTCACATATAAGGTTGGATTAATAAGCTGCAAGAGAAACTAGGCTTTCACACATAATGTTGATCTTTTTTGCGCATGTTACACTTTAAGATACATCACACAAATGTGCCAGTAAAATTTTTAAAAACTGGCATAAATGTCTGATCTTCTGGGCTCGTAAATATTCCAAATGGTCGTCCTCAAAGATTTGATTTTTGAATGAGAGTCAAACACACTGTGATTTAAGAAATTCATCGGACATTCGCGCACAGAGTTCATCTTGTGTAAAAGGAAATTTACGTTACTTGAAAATAACACTTTTTAAACAACCATTCAGAAAATTTTCCCGCGATCTGTTAGAAATAAATTCGTTTCAGCAGTTGCACCAGATGATGCCGCGTTTGCGCAGCTACAATGACGCAGGAAGCCCATATGCTCGTAGGTGTAAAACATTAAAAGATATTACATTATCTCATAAAAGAAACAAGACATTAGTAGAGATTCCAAGAGTATGGGAATTTTGTGAACCATATTAAAAAGTAATTCGGCTTAAAGTGCACATTCGTATGTCCACATTCAGATGTAAATTTTCTTGGAGTACCAGTGCTGTGTTATCTCATGTTTGGTTCTTTATTATGGCGTAATGCCACACTTGCTACAAGATGAAAACGTGAATTTGAAATGCAGCGAACAGTTGAAACTAGCCAATAGTGTGGAATCAAACACTTCGTTTCAAATAAATTGACCGTCTCAGCAGAAAAGATTAATGAAAGTCAAATTTCTTTAACAAACCGACAAAAAAACTTCATTGTTCTGCAAGGCGATTAATGCTTCACTGTCAGAAAGGTGGAAACAAAATCTGATACTAATAATATATTTTAGCCTTCCGTAATTATGTGAATGAATTTTAATTCACCTGATAGTTTCCAGCCACAGAAATCAGTTTTGTTTTCATTTGACGTGAGAGCAATAAACGAAGAGGAAACAACAAAATCAATACACGTAAACACAGTTCACGTGGAGACTACCACCTGCTCACTACAACTCAGACTGCTCTGTGCATGAGGTCTGGATCTATGATATTTCCGAACCGGGACAATATTAGATAGTGGCGCTCCCCCTCCCTCGAGCATTTGAGGCAGGACTCCAAAAATTTAAAAAATCGGGCTTTTCAAAGAATCTGCATTTTGTAGCGCACATCTTTCTGATGAGTCTGATACATGAAACATATATGTTTGAGGGAATGTAGCACATGTTATTTGATCTTAAGTGTGCCAAAGTGCAGTGCCACACCTTGTTACACAGCATTCTTCCAACGCACGTCTCTGTATTTCGCTCTGTGGAATCCAAATGTGTAATATTTTGCAATGGGTGCCATCAAACTATATTCAGGCCAGTGGAAATTAAAATGTCCTGTAGTGCCTCTCCTGCCCCAGTCGGCCAGTTTGACATCTACATCTACATCCATACTCTGAAAGCCACCTGATGGTGTGTGGCGGAGGGTACCTTGAGCACCTCTATCGGTTCTCCCTTCTATTCCAGTCTCGTACTGTTTGTGGAAAGAGAGATTGTCGGTATGTCTCTGTGTGGGCTCTAATCCCTCTGATTTTATCCTCGTGGTCTCTTCACGAGATATACATAGGAGGGAGCAATATACTGTTTGACACCTCGGTGAAGGTATGTTCTCGAAACTTCAACAAAAGCCCGTACCGAGCTACTGAGCGTCTCTCTTGCAGAGTCTTCCACTGGAGTTTATCTATCATCTCTGTAACACTTTCTCGATTACTAAATGATCCTGTAACGAAGCGCGTCGCTCTCCATTGGATCTTCTCTATCTCTTCTATCAACCCTATCTGGTACAGATCCCACACCGATGAGCAGTATTCAAGCGGTGGGTGAACAAGTGTACTGTTACCTAGTTCCTTAGTTATCGGACTGCATTTCCTTAGGATTCTTCCAATGAATCTCAGTCTGGCATCTGCTTTACCGATGATTAATTTTATATGGTCATTCCATTTTAAATCACACCTAATGCCTAATCCCAGATAATTTATGGAATTAACTGCTTCCAGTTGCTGACCTGCTATATTGTAGGTAAATAATAAAGGATCTTTCTTCCTATGTATTCGCAGCACATTCACTTGTCTACATTGTGATTCAATTGCCATTCCCTGCACCATGTGTCAATTAGTTGCAGATCCTCCTGCCCTCTTAAAATAATAAACTCACAATTAATACTGGATGGGATTATTTGTAACCCGAAGAACACGAATTCTTTAGAAAATTTGCACTCTTTATTGCCTATTAGCTAATAACTTGCTGTTTTGTGTGATATAGATAAAACCAGTAAAGATGGGAGACAAGCAAGACAGTACACATTTCTTCAATCCTTAAGTCCTAGCATCTTTTCTCTCTAATCTTGCTACAACTTTACATGGTGTGCTTTCCTTTATAGGAAAGAATCTATTACCTCATCAAAGTTCGTCAATGCTTTGCTACATGAAAAAACAAAATGTCATTGTCTAATATTAGAAAAGCTGTTAAGACAAATAGTACCCAAGACTGGCGTGGCTTCTCGTTCTGATTACGTGTATTTTGTCACTGTCTACTAGATAAAACGAAATAGGCCTGCCTAATATTCCAGCAACTGTTACACACACCAAATAAACGAGACTGTTTTGGCACAAATGGTCATTTTTATAACACAGCAGAAGATAATTCACGAAGTACCAATATCAAATGCCTATTAGGCCAACTACAAGCAAAAAGTTTTATGTTAGGAAATAGTTTCACATTTCATTCATACTCTCTAGCTTCTGAAGCACAAGATCAAAAAGTAGTAGTACGAAATTTTTATATAAATTTGGAATCATCATATTCTTCCATAATTTGTGGGAGTCCCCATTTCTTCTCCTTCCTCGTTCTAACAAACAATCTTGTCAACACTAATTCTGTAACTATTCCTGCCTATGTCAAAATTTATTCTCTGGTCAACTTCACAAATCCTGCCACTATCACCGGTTTAGTTACCCCGCATTTATTCTCCTGTTAGGCGTTATGTGTTCGTACAACACGTTTTCCATGCTACTTCCAGAATAGAACTTTAGCCGCTGCTATCCGGAGACTGTATAACTGGCCCTTAGTGGTGTAGCAGTCTGGCCAAAAATTTTCTGTCAACATTTCATTTTCTTGCATCACTGAGAAGATAATAAAATCTTTGTTGCCTGTTATTCCTGTTAGTCATTTATTTCTACTGTGGTAGACTGAATCTATGGAATTCACTAGTAATTATAACAACGCTGATCATTTGTAAACCCAGTCAACCACATAAACAGCAATTGTCATTCACCCTTATGCGTGAACGAAATTGCATTGCGATGTCAAACAAGTCCGCAGCATGTATTGCAACTAGACCCGTCCCCCCCCCCCCCCCTTTTTTTTTTTGCAGGAATGTTTACTCCTAGATGCGACGGGGATTCCCCTGGCAGAGACATCACATACACTATGCATGCATTCAAAAATCAACTTCCAATTCATTCGGAAATCAATATAGAATTTGATCATAAATGTTCAAAAACTAATAGGGATGCGTTCAAAATCATATGAGTAATCGATAGACCAATGTGCGCTGGATGCTAAGCGCTTTGTGAAACAAGGTCTTTTTACTCAATAATATGAATTCCCATATTTTTCCCAGTTTTCTCCCAGAAGCCAAATTCTTGGGTTTTTACCAGATTTCCCAGACATATACACCCTGTCATTAAGAATTGTGATCTTATGTTAAATGTTTAACACAACAGAACAAGTATTACAGTTAGAAACTATGCATTTATCTTGAGACAGCGCAATTGACGGCAGGCGAATACCCATATTTTATTCATGGAGTATTTGAGAATGAGAGCACAGAGGCTTCCAACAAACTCCACATATAATTTCAAACCTTCACAAAACTTTTTCTCACTGACACCACCCACAAAATGATGAAAGACAAAACATTTATCACTCACTACATTTTTGCTGTTCATACAGTAAAACTTCAACAACACACATGACAATCTAATTTATTATTGTTTCCTATTACCTATATGCAACCCATTTTGCAGACAGTATCTACACATACTACTGAAAATACCCGCAAAATTATATCACTGTGTGATACACAGTTCGTGAGCTATGGTGTCATAGACACTTAGATGTTTGGCTTCTGCTTAAAATGTCACACAGATTACCCAGACTACACTCGCCCGTAATGCATGAGAGCACTTTGTGACTTCCAATAAACTTTAACCATAATTCCAAACCTTTTCTTAATTACATGCTTAACACACAAAATTTAACACAAACTCATTTGTAAAGTAATCAGACATTTGAAGCTGTTTTATACGTGGAAGTTCAATTCTTTAAAGAATATAGGATGTTTATTGGTGTCCTCCTATCCGAGTTTGTATACTTTGGAGATAACAGACTACTTTTTAGAAAAAAGTAGCACTGCTTTATGACATACTTCCACTGATCTCTCAACTACCTACTGTCATCTCTGCTATTTCTCATATTTTCAAATATTGTTTGATTCAAACAATTGTTTTCCACTTCTCATTCTGGATGCTGTCTCTCCCTTAACCTGATGCCCTGAGTGACTTTTCCATTATCCTTAAGCCTCACAAGTCCTTTCCCCCTAATCTTACATCTTAAGTAAACTTTGTCCATATTATAAATATATCCAGTTCACTGATTACTATCATTGGCTTACAGCAATATACACTTTACAATTAGACACACTGTGTGTTAAACTGGCCACTCAAAATGCACAGCACTGACTTGATTTGAAAACATTTAAGCAAAAAATCAACGATTAATAAGTAGTAATATCTATTTCTTAATAGGTATTAATACATTTTACTGTCTACTATTGAAATAAGTGGTAAAACTTTTCTGAAGTTACATAAAAGGTATCTGAAGTGAGATGAAGAGAATTTTACATCACGGGTACCTGTTCACAGCTACCATTGCAGCTTCCCTCATCAGTGCCATCAAATCAGCACCCACAAAGCCTGGAGTGTTTCGAGCAACCTCTTCAAAGTTGAAGTCTGGCGCAAGGCGCAAATTTGTGCATAATACTTTAAGAATTTCTGCTCTTGCCTCCTGATTTGGAATTCCCAGGCAAACTTCACGGTCAAATCTACCTGCACGTCTAAGAGCAGGGTCCAAGGAGTCTGGTCGGTTGGTTGCTCCAATAACGAGAACACCTGAACCACCGTCTCTCTGATTCAATTCTGCATTTGAATACATGGAAGAAAACAAGAGAAATTTAGATTTACTAAAACAAAAACAGCAACATTATTCTATAATAAATTAAAAACTTTCCACTGTGTTGTCCTACATTTTAAGCCTACCAAGGGGTGGGGGTGGGGGGGGGGGGGGGGGGGGGGGGGTGGGGGGGGGGGGGGGGGGGGGGACGACACCAATCATCCAACCATTATGAAGGAACAACTTGAAAATTCTCTGCTCTGAAGTTTTAACTCTCTCTAGTTTAATCATTCAAATAGATCTCTTTTGCAAACCAAAACTACATATTGTGCCAGCTTTCCAGATTGAAATGGTAACTTACACATCACATAAAAGCAATTTATTATTATTATTATTATTATTATTAATGGGAATGAAATAATCGTGTATGTGTAACAAACACCCAAAGATGAGTGCCCTATGGGCAATAAAAAAAGGTAAAATACAAGCGATTTTGAACAGGGCTTTGAGACACTTTAGATATCACAAGAAGAAAGAGAACAACAGATGCGGAGATCCAACAGCAAAATGTGAAGTTTACACAAAATTACAGTCAGGTAGATACAAACTAAACATCCTAAACTGCTCTAGAAATTGATGTGAGCACAGACTGAGAAAGAAAGCAAGTGAAAATACGTACGAGGTCGGAAAGAAGCCAGCAAATAATGTTAAGCATATAATATTGATTTTCAGAATTTATTTAAAAAACAGGGAAGTATACATGATTAATTTAAGTAATTTTGGACATTCATACAGGCATAGATAAGAGAAGAATTCTTTAACAAAGGTACTAACATAAACACTAAAATATGCTGCAGATATGGAAAAAGCAAAAGAAAACGTCGAACGGAAAAAGCGAAAGTTTCCAACAATGAGGAACAGTACCTACCATCAGAGATAAAGTTTTACAAGCACTAGATAATTGCTTTAAATTATTGTGTAGCCTAACAGATGCACCAGGAACACAAATTGTTCTTCATGAAAACAATGATATTATGGAAGTAAATGCCACAGTATGTGTATGAAGTTATTTGAGATTTGATGAAGGGAGTATCGTCACTAAGTGGAAGGGGACTGCCAAAATTATTTACACAATTTCTGTGGAAGATGATCATTTCTTTAAACAAACAATGCCATAATTATTCAACATTACAAGAAACTTCCTGGCAAACTAAATCTGTATGCTGGACCTGGAATCTAATTGGGGATCTTTGGCTTCGTGGGCAAGAGCTGTAACAACTGAGCTAATCAAGCTTAACTCGCAACTCGCCCTCACAGTTTTCTTCTGCCAGTGCCTCTCTTCTACCATGTAAACTTCCATATTTAAGTCTTGGTCTGGTACGCAATTTTAATCAGCCTGAAAGTCCCAAATGAGTGCACAATCTGCTACAGAGTGAAAATTCTTTCAGATCCTGTAGACCATTCAGTCTAATGTCCATAATGTTGAAGATATTAACAAAAAATTGAACATTTACAGGGTGTTTCAAAAATGACCGGTATATTTGAAACGGCAATAAAAACTAAACGAGCAGTGATAGAAATACACCGTTTGTTGCAATATGCTTGGGACAACAGTACATTTTCAGGCAGACAAACTTTCGAAATTACAGTAGTTACAATTTTCAACAACAGATGGCGCTGCGGTCTGGGAAACTCTATAGTACGATATTTTCCACATATCCACCATGCGTAGCAACAATATGGCGTAGTCTCTGAATGAAATTACCCGAAACCTTTGACAACGTGTCTGGCGGAATGGCTTCACATGCAGATGAGATGTACTGCTTCAGCTGTTCAATTGTTTCTGGATTCTGGCAGTACACCTGGTCTTTCAAGTGTCCCCACAGAAAGAAGTCACAGGGGTTCATGTCTGGCGAATAGGGAGGCCAATCCACGCCGCCTCCTGTATGTTTCGGATAGCCCAAAGCAATCACACGATCATCGAAATATTCATTCAGGAAATTAAAGACGTCGGCCGTGCGATGTGGCCGGGCACCATCTTGCATAAACCACGAGGTGCTCGCAGTGTCGTCTAAGGCAGTTTGTACCGCCACAAATTCACGAAGAATGTCCAGATAGCGTGATGCAGTAATCGTTTCGGATCTGAAAAATGGGCCAATCATTCCTTTGGAAGAAATGGCGGCCCAGACCAGTACTTTTTGAGGATGCAGGGACGATGGGACTGCAACATGGGGCTTTTCGGTTCCCCATATGCGCCAGTTCTGTTTATTGACGAAGCCGTCCAGGTAAAAATAAGCTTTGTCAGTAAACCAAATGCTGCCCACATGCATTTCGCCGTCATCAATCCTGTGCACTATATCGTTAGCGAATGTCTCTCGTGCAGCAATGGTAGCGGCGCTGAGGGGTTGCCGAGTTTGAATTTTGTATGGATAGAGGTGTAAACTCTGGCGCATGAGACGATACGTGGACGTTGGCGTCATTTGGACCGCAGCTGCAACACGGCAAATGGAAACCCGAGGCCGCTGTTGGATCACCTGCTGCACTAGCTGCGCGTTGCCCTCTGTGGTTGCTGTACGCGGTCGCCCTACCTTTCCAGCACGTTCATCCGTCACGTTCCCAGTCCGTTGAAATTTTTCAAACAGATCCTTTATTGTATCGCTTTTCGGTCCTTTGGTTACATTAAACCTCCGTTGAAAACTTCGTCTTGTTGCAACAACACTGTGTTCTAGGCGGTGGAATTCCAACACCAGAAAAATCCTCTGTTCTAAGGAATAAACCATGTTTTCTACAGCACACTTGCACGTTGTGAACAGCACACGCTTACAGCAGAAAGACGACGTACAGAATGGCGCACCCACAGACTGCGTTGTCTTCTGTATCTTTCACATCACTTGCAGCGCCCTCTGTTGTTGAAAATTGTAACTACTGCAATTTCGAAAGTTTGTCTGCCTGAAAATGTACTGTTGTCCCAAGCATATTGCAACAAACGGTGTATTTCTATCGCTGCTCGTTTAGTTTTTATTGCCGTTTCAAATATACCGGTCATTTTTGAAACACCCTGTACATGTAATTAGTCATATTACAGAAAAGAGCAGTAAGTATGAACTATCACACCATCAAGAGATACTGCATTTTTAGAAAGTATGATTTGATTTTGACAAAATCTGTACTAAGAAACAAAGTAATAATTTAGCCAGCTTAGTATAATGAACACCCCCCCCCCCTCCCCTCCGCCTGCTCAAAACACACACACACACACACACACACACACACACACACACACACACACACACTAAAATCATGGGGGGAATTCAAATTTGAATGAGTCAGGCAAAGATTCTGCTATAGCAAAAGATTCTAGGCAATCATATGAGAAGTCTCCACATCCCTTAAAAGGTAAAATGAAGTAATAATGTGTTTGCCTTTATTGCACACAAACATCCACAAAAATGGCAATACTCAATACAGGAAGTTTGGAAAAACAACTGAAAAATTACGAAGATTAAAGTAATGAATAACCAACATATCAAAACTAGCACAAAATAATAATGAAGTCAAAGGATTAGTTTACAAATATTGGTTTGGCAGCTGTACATGGACATTTATGGCTGAAAGCAGCTCCACAAATAATGGAGATGTGTATGTTGATGATTATTAGGAGACATGGGAAAACAAACAAATCAGGGAACAAACTGGGGTGGGAAATGTAAACACAACTGACATAAAAATGAAGTGGAGGTGGGCAGGGCACATAGCCAGGTGAACAAAACGAGGTAACAGTACGAGGAAGTACTTTGCTGTTTTCCAAGAATAAGAAAAGATCAATACAGTTACCTAACATATGACATCAGGAAACATCAGGCTGTATATGTGGACAAGAAAAAAAAATTCCCGGATTTACCGGTTAAAAAGACACTTTCTCCCACGTGACAGTATATTTTCCCTTATCAATCATTTGAATTGTTACGGTTTTATACACGGCGTACAATTTCCCAGCACTTAAGAAAATGAAACTTAGGGAAAAAGACACGTTGTGGAAATATCTTTGATGTGCAGCAACATGTACGCTGTGTATTTTTGTATTGCGAAAGCATAGATTGGGATTCCACCAAACACCGCATGTTACTTTCCGAATCATTGAAATCGAGATTTCAATGCGCTTTTGTAAGCCAGTCATAGCTCATGTCACGTGATCTCGCCAGCCGATGACAGCGGATATTCAGAGCATAGGACACGTGATGTAGTCAGCCAACAGCAACATCACTGTTAAGTGGCACGAACACACAAACAGGGAAAGTTAATAGCTTAAATTAATATACATAGCGTTGCTACAAGAAAAGCAAAGCTTTCACATATAATATTGGTCTCAAGCTGCAAGAGAAGCTAAGCTTTCGGACTTGCTGTTGACCTTTTTTGCGAGTGTTACACTTTAAGATATATCACACAAATGCGCCATTGAAATTTTTAAAAACAAAGATGAGGTGACTTACTGAACAAAAGCGCTGGCAGGTCGATAGACACACAAACAAACACAAACATACACACAAAGTTCAAGCTTTCGCAACAAACTGTTGCCTCATCAGGAAAGAGGGAAGGAGAGGGGAAGACGAAAGGAAGTGGGTTTTAAGGGAGAGGGTAAGGAGTCATTCCAATCCCGGGAGCGGAAAGACTTACCTTAGGGGGAAAAAAGGACAGGTATACACTCGCACACACGCACATATCCATCCACACATACAGACACAAGCAGACATATTCATTTTGGTCTTTAAATATGTCTGCTTGTGTCTGTATGTGTGGATGGATATGTGCGTGTGTGCGAGTGTATACCTGTCCTTTTTTCCCCCTAAGGTAAGTCTTTCCGCTCCCGGGATTGGAATGACTCCTTACCCTCTCCCTTAAAACCCACTTCCTTTCGTCTTCCCCTCTCCTTCCCTCTTTCCTGATGAGGCAACAGTTTGTTGCGAAAGCTTGAATTTTGTGTGTATGTTTGTGTTTGTTTGTGTGTCTATCGGCCTGCCAGCGCTTTTGTTCGGTAAGTCACCTCATCTTTGTTTTTATATATAATTTTTCCCACGTGGAATGTTTCCTTCCATTATATTAAAATTTTTAATAATGACATAAATGTCTGATCGCCTGCCACTCTTTAAAAAATCTCGCAATTAATAGCGGATGGGATTATTTGTAATCGAGAGAACAAGAACTCATCAGAAAATCTGGACTCGGTATTGCCTATTAGTTAACAACTTGCTGTTTTGTGTGACATAAAATTGAATATAGGATATATAAAACCAATACTGACAAGAGACAAGCAAGAAATTACACATTTCTTCAAACCTTAGCTCCTATCATTTTTTCCTCTCTTATCTTGCTACAGCTTTACATGGCCTGCTTTCCTTTCTGCGAAAGAATCTATTACCTCATCAAAGTTCGTAAAACGTTTTGCTACATGAAAAATCGAAATGTCGTTATCTAATACCAAAAAAGCTGTTAATACAAATAATACCCAAGACTGGTGTGGTTTCTCAATCTGATTACGACTATTTTGTCATTGTTTGCTAGATAAAACAAAATAGGCATTCTAACATGGTAGCAATTTTGAAACATACCAAATAAACGAGACTGTTTTGGCACAAATGGCCATTTTTATAACGACAGGATATAATTCACGAAGTACCAATATTAAATGCCTATTAGGCCCACTACAAGAAAAAGCTTTATGTTAGGTAATAGTTTCACATTTCATTCATACGCACCAGCTTCTCAAGCACAAGATCGAAAAGTAGTATTACGAAATATCGAAAAGTAGTATTACGAAATTTTTATATAAATTTGGAATCCTCTTATTCTTCCATAATTTGTGTGATGTCCCTGTTTCTTCTCCTTCCTCGTTCTACCAAACACTCTTGTCATCACCAATTCTGTAGCTACTGCTGTCATTGTCAAAATTTGTTCGCTGATTAACTTCACTAACCCTCCCAGAATCACAGGTTTAGTTATCCCGCAATTATTTTCCGGTTAGGCGTTATTACGTGTTCGAACAACACGTTTTCCACGTTACTTCCAGAGTAGAACTTACGCGGCTGCTAGCCGGGGTCTGTACTACTGGCCCTTACTAGTGTAGCAATCTGGCCAAAAATTTTCTGTCAAAATTTCATTTTCTTGGATACACCAAGAAGATAATGCATAATCTTTCTCACCTGTTATTCCTGTCAGTCGTTTATTTCCATTCTGGTAGTCTGAATCTATGGATTTCACTAGTAATTCTAACAATTCTGATCATTCGCAAACCCAATCAACCACATAATCAGACAGTGATTGGCATTCGCATTCGGCTTTACTTTCTCAGCTCGTAAAGCCCTGTCCCCTTTTGTCTGCAGAAAGTTTATTTCTAGATGCGACAAGGATTCTCCTGACAGAGACATCACATACACTATGCATACATTCAAAAGTCAACTTATGATTCATTCAGAAATCAACTTAAAATGTGTTCAAAAACCAACAGGGAAGCTTTTCAAAATCATATGATTAATCGATAGACCAATGTGCGCTGGATGCTAGGTGCTTTGCGAAACAAGTTTTTTTCCTGATGAATATGGATTTGACACCCCTTTTTCCCAGTAGCATCCAGCTGCTTGCTGCGACTATTTGCACAGCCAACAGCCACATTCCTGTAGCCAGAAGCGGGAGAATCTACCCAAAGCCTTTGACACATTTTCAATTGGTAGACTGCATGAGCACTGGGTGTCGTCGTATATGGCGCATTTCCTTTGCAATTTAAGTTATTTTCATTTTTTCCTCTCATTTATGTTTTATTGTTGAAGTATTGTTCTGCAGTAGTGGGATAAAGTAATATCCTTTGTTAGAGTACCGGTTCTTACCAGTCAACATTACAAAAATTTAACTGAAAAATAAAACAGCGAAAAATTCCCAGAATTCTAAAAATATTCTGGGTTTTTCCCGGTTTTCTACCGGATGAAAAAATTCCCGGGTTTTTTACCGGATCTCCCGGTTGCCTCGCGTCATACACACCCTGAACATGCATGACTAACAAGGATGTGTATGACAAAAGATTACAGTACTGCAGATACCTCACCTGGAGGTTTAGGGGAGATGATTCCGAACTTTTGTTTCCAATACAGTGGCAGGATCTTGGAATCAACCTAAGTCCATTTGATTAAAACTTCATTCACAATAGGGGTGTCAAGAGTTGTGGCTGCTAATTTTATCTTGCCAAGGAGTGAAGATGGTTGATTTGGTTCTACCAATTTACATTCCCTTTATCAACTGTGCTGCATTTTAACCGGGTCAGACAGTGAATGCGTGTGTATGCATATGACTCTAGCAAATATTTGTTTCTTAATGAGGAGAGAAGGAATTTTACAAATTTTTGAATTATGAGGGGAGACAATGGCTGCACACTACTTAGCTACAAGAGCTAAAGTTCCAACTACTACAAACAAATTCTAAAGTGAACAATAACATCCCTAATTTACAGAACCAATATGTTCCTTACTCAAGGACAAAAGGGGTATTTTGCCTGGCGAAGGTTGGAAAGAGGGCAGGTAACTCAGACCACAGATTTAAAGTGGGGACAAAGGGAGATGAAACGTGACAAACTGTCCAGTACCAGTGAGGAGACAAAATATGACAAACTCTCCATCACCAGTGAAGATAGATAAATAAATGTCCACAGACAAAGTGAAATTGCTTCACACATAGTTCTGCACTGCTAACTTAATTTTTATATAAAATGCCTTCTCACACAAGATAGGAAGCTGTCTTATTCGAATAAAAATGCTGATTATTATTCTTTTGATGCAACATAATATAGAAATTTAAACAAACTTACCACTAGTTTAAAATTAATTTAACGATATACGTATCAACAAACATTTTTCCTTTTACCATCAAGGCAGGTCAAGAGCTGTGCAACAATTCTCCTTTCCATTTCCCTCTGAGCTGTCAGACGATGTGGAGTTATAGCATCTATTTCATCAAGAAACAAAATACATGGTGACAGGCTGACTGCCTGATCAAATAAATCTCTTATTCGTCCTTCAGACTCTCCAGAGACTCCACCAACAAGCTCTGGAGCAGATATTTTCAGCATCGGCAACTGCAGTTCCTGCAACAAAACATTTACACTGATAATATATATCGCAGGCAGCAGAGGAAGAGAGCAATGCCCTTTTCTGATTTCTTATTAATAGGACACTTACATCTCCACAGATAATCAGTGAATCACACTTAAGTTCCTGGCAGGGGATTCACAATAATTCTCTATTATTCCACTCTAGAACAGCGTGCGGAAAAAAATGAACACCTATTTCCTTCCGTGCGAGCTCTGATTTCCCTTTTTTTATTATGATGATTGTTTCTCCCTATGCAGGTCAGCGTCAACAAAATATTTTTGCATTCAGAGGAGGAAGTTGGTGACTGAAATTTCGTGAGAAGATACCACTGCAATGAGAAATGCCTTTGTTTTAATTATGTCCACCACAAATCCTGTATCATGTCCCAGACACTCTCTCTCCTATTTCTTGATAATACAAAATGTGCTGCTCTTCTTTGAACTTTCTTGACATACTCAGTTAACCCTGTAACTGCACGGTCACCAGCACCTGTACGAAGTCCCAATTTTTACACAGTCCAATTTAGCCACAGTCACAAATGATGATGAAATGAGGTGGTCAACACAAACATCCAGTCCCCGGACAGAGAAAATCCCCAACCCAGCCGTGAATCGCACCAGGGATCCCGTGATCCAGAGGCTGCAATGCTAGCCACTAGACCACGAGCTGCGGACGACAAGGGTGGTGTAGGCAGTCTCTTTAGTAGATCTATTGCATCTTCTAAGTGTTCTCCTAACAAATCGCAGTTTTTGGTTCATCTTTCCCACACCATTCTCTGTGTGTTATTTCCAATTTAAGGTGTTCATAATTGTAATTCCTAAGTATTTAGTTGCATTTATGGCCATTAGATTTGATTGATTTATTGTGTAACCAAAGTTTAACAGATTCCTTTTAGCACTCATGTGGATGACTTCACACTTCTCAGTATTTAGGGACAATTGCCAATTTTTGCACCATAAAGATATTTTTTCTAAATCTGTTTTCCAATTTGTTTTTATCTTCTGATGACTTTACTAGAGGATAAATGACATTTTCATCTGCAAACAACCTAAGATGGCTGTTCAGATTGTATTCTAAATCATTTATATAGATAAGAAATAGCAGAGATCCTATAACGCTACCTTGGAGAATGCCAGAAATCACTACTGTTTTACTCTATAACTTTCCGTCAACTACTGTGAGCTGTGACCTCTTGGACAGGAAATCACAAATCCAGTTCCATAACTGAGACAATAGTCCGTAAGCAAGCAATTACATTACAAGCCGCTTGTGAGGTACGGAGTCAAAAGCCTTCTGGAAATCCAGAAACATGTTAGCACCCAACACTTTGTGCAAGTAAAGAGATAGTTATGTTTCACAAGAAAAATCTTTTCTAACTCTGCTTCAGCAGCACTGTCACTGATAGTACTTCCACTGTTATCACGCTGAGAAGGCATTGGTTGTATCTTGCCACTAGCATACTTTACATACAACCAGAATCTCTGTGGCTTTTCTGCCACGTTTCAAGACAAAGCTTCACTGTGGAAACTATTATATCATCTTGCATTGAACTCCACACTAAAATCTGAGCTTCTGTAAAAGGTCACCAATCTTGGGAATTTTGTATTCTTTTAAATTTGGGATGCTTTTTCGATGTTTCTGCAACAGTGTTCTTGCCAATTTTGCGTACCGAGGGGGATCAATTCCACAGTTTTGGTAATTCATTTGGTATAAATCTCTCTAATGCTGCTGATACTATGTCTGAATTGAAGCCACATCTGGCCTACACTTACACTGTTAATTTGGAAGGAGAGGAAATTGTCGCTCACAAAGGTGTCAAGCGAATTTTTATCTGCTCTTCAGAATACGTATATTTTTCGCTTACTTTTGGAGAATTTGAAGGTTACAGTATTCACTCTTGCTCCAGCTTTCTAGTCCTCTGGCTTTTTACCCAAGTTTATTTATTAATGCATACCTTTCATGTACTAGGAGTTAACCACCACGTTTCACAAGCTCTGGCACTATATTATCTTCGCAAGGTGTGCAAGTATTTTTCAATCTGTGTGGCTCCACTTTCCCTTTCTTCTTTGCTTGTCCATGTACTTTTCCACTGTACTTGTGGATCTCCTGATACTTGGTCTGAGTTGATATTCAGCATGTTTTCAAAATATTCTTTTGATCTTTGCAATACTTCTTTCCCCATAAATATCATGCTATTTCTATTTTTATATGCATTTAATGTAGGCTGAAATTTTTTCTGACTGTACTACCACACAACAGAGTTTTATTATTTCATATTAATCCTTTAGTTCCAGCTCTTGAAATTTTTCTTGCTACTTTGCATTAACCATTAAACTATTCATTTCTTATGTAAATCTTAAAATTTTCCCAGCATTTTGAATACTGATGATTCTGAAATGTAGCCAGTTGTCTTTTTCTATCACACATAATATTTCGTTATTTCATCTCAACACATGCCAGACATCTTTGTGTGAAGTGTCTAAGACTGGCATTGGCTGTTCATGTTGCATAATTGGTACACTGTATACTTTATGTGCCTGAATCGTGATCATAAATACAACACTGACCACACTGCTAGTAGGCAATGCCTTGGATAGTGGAAATAAGCAACTCTCATGTCCGATGGGTTGCTGCTGACTGTGGCCATTGGCATACTCTGTCCTCTATGCTCAGAACAAATTCTGGAAATTCCATGCATTACACGACTGATAGCCATATGTTATGTTAACATGTGGGAAGAAGCCTTGTAACTAGGCACTGATCCAGCACAGCAGCAATTGCCTGCATATGGCTTCACTGCCACCCTAGGGTGGCTTAGAAGACATCCCCTGAGAATTCTGTGTTTTCCAGGTATTACAAACTTCCAGGTGAATATATACATTTGTTTCTCGCATATCGTAACTAACACAATCAATAAGTAACAACTTTATGGTCCTCACTTACAAGAAGATGGAACTCTCATAAAAAATTTAAAATGCTGTGTGTAACTATAGTTTCGTGGAAAACAATACTAACATATGAGGTTTATAATGAAGTAGTGAAAAATAGCAAATTAAGGCCACTGACAACAAAACCAAAATTACTGCAATGACAGAAATCTATTTAAAATCAAGCAGACTTATACAACATAATACACTTTACTGCCAAAAAATCAAACACTTTATCCACTATTTTCAATTGCAAGTAATGTGTACTTACATGATGCATTTACAGTATTTTTAAAGATTTCATTTATGTGAATTCCAATTATTTCTAGAAACGTGAAAGTCTCAATGATTTCTTGAAACACACAAGTCGCAACTCAAAACTCGCAGAATGTCATTTAGATCTTAAGACACAGGTACAAAATTTTCAATTTTTCATGTAATTTCACAATTTATGAAATGTATACACTGTCGCAATGAAATTATCCAATTTTTTAAAAGCCTTTATTTGTTCTTCTACTGCCAATGTTTCTTTTGTCGCACTTTCTAAAATTTTAAAATGGTTTGGGTTTAACCCCTTCACTTCCACATTTTTCTCAAGTACTATGATCGTCCACCCAACCTATACAACATACTAGTCCATCCCAATGCCACTCTAGACTCCCAATCCCTTCCCGTAGGGATCGTATCCCTGTGGCAGATCAAGGTGCAAGGCATGCCCATCTACCCACCCAGCACCTCCTACTCCAATCCTATCGGGGGCTTATCCCACCTCATCATAAGTCGGGCCTCCTGTGAAAGCAGGCATGTTACGTAGGAATTCTGCTACAAACAATTCACAGGCTTTTGCGTTGGTATGACTTCCAACCAGCTGTCTGCCAGGATGAATGGCCACTGCCAAATTATTGTCAAGAACAAAGTTTTACCACATAGTGGCCTGACATGCAGCTGAGCATAACATTCTCAATTTCAATGGCTGCTTCACAACTTGAGCCATCTGGATCATTTCCTCCACTACCAGCTTCCCTGAACTACTCTTGCTTGCAGTTATCCCGTAGCTGTCCTGGCCTCAATCTCTGATAACCCACTGTCCCCACAACTTCCACCCAAGGTCCCCTTTCTCTGTCACCCTCTCCCAATTCACTTCCCCTTCAGCATGAACCGCATTCCACTGGCTGCTAAAATCACACCAGCCTATATATCTGCCACTCCTCCATCCCACTTTCCTAGCTGGCAAACACACTGCCACCCTCTAAGCCAAGAGCCACCCACCCCTAGTCCTCCTCCCTGCCTCCCACCCACATCTCCCTTTACTCACCACTTCCGACACTACCCTCATAACAACCAGTCCACCTGCTGAGAATAGCACTATAGTGTGCATGTGGGTGTTTTAGTCTACCTCATCGAATAATAACTAAGAATATAGCAATTTTTCTTTCTTTTATGTGTGGTTATCAGCCACTCAGTGCTTCTGCTTTACATTGTGTGGTCTCCTTTAATGCTGAAGTATTTATATAACTTGTGTGAGAAGAGCACAATATCTTGTGTTCAGCTGAAATATGGCAGGTTAAGTTTATATGCAGGGAAACCAACAAGTGGTCCGGAAAAAAAAAGAAAAAAAAAAGGGGGGTTGCAGCACTGTGCATGACCATGGTGGAAGATTAGCATTAAAGACTGTTTAGATTAATGAAACACTTTACTTGACACTAACATTGACTGCTGATGAATAATGCTTCCAAGAGTCATACCAGCACAATTTATTAATTGTTCAATGTGTGTTATTAAGAATTTAATGTGTACAATATGAGAGCTGTAAATAAAGTAGTGGTAATATTAATAGAACACAATATTTAATTAACCAAAAATACATTTGCATTACATTCCTTCAGTACAGTCACCCAAAAAGCCTACTAAGTTCTGTCAAATATCAAGAAGCCGCTGGTGACAGTTGACAAGGCATAGCTCAGCTTAAGCTATACTTGACTATGTTCTTGTTGAAATTTCTGTGGGCATTGCAATCTGGGTGATGCCATCCTTCTGAGTAATGCTTTAACTCAGGCTTGTACCCACGTCTCAAAAATGGTGACAATATGCTGTAGAAATGTTTCCCTCATTGTGATGTGTGTCCAGGTGGACAGCAGCCAGTGCATACCAGTGCCATTTCGTACGTCATTCAGTCGATGTGGAACCCAAAGGAATGCAAGGAATGTTAAAGTCATCTCGTCAGTATGTGCCACACCATTTGATGACAGACCAACATCTACAAATAATTCCCAGATGGTCCATACATGGTCTATGGAAATGAGACCACTAACGATGTAAATGTGATGTTGAGGGATGGATGGCCAACCTGTGCGGTGCAAATCCACAATCTCCACACATGAAGTAGTATCAGGAACACAATGCGATGAAACCATCTTTCTTATCATGGTATGCCCAATGACTTTTAGATTCTGACACATACTAAAGTGCAATTGTTTCCACTTGATAACAGCCATATGGTCAAAACTGCAATACTGAGTTTTAGAAATAATTTTACAAAGGTGATCACGAAGTCTTTTACAGAATTTCACTAACTATGAAATCCAGCTACAACACTTTAATCTTTGTTTTTGATTGAGATTTCTCAAATGTGTTACTTTGCAAAATCATAAAAACCTTCTGGTTTCCAAGCACATATTTTACTGGACTATAATGCCCACCCACAAAAAATAAATGAAAAAATTGGCATCTAAATCATGTTTTTCAAATTAAAAATACAAATAAATGGATCATATTTTCTTCTATTCAAAGTTCATGGCCAAGCCACTTTGAGTGGTACCATCATTCACTGTTTCCATTTTGTAACACAGGCCTTGCATTTCTTATATTTTGGAGTTATAGTGTTGAAGTTGTGGAGGTATGGCCTGGGATTGTAGAAAGCTCACAGTTCAGCAAAAGCAGACAATATGTTACGTCAATGATACTCTTAACATAAAACTTTTTGACATTGCGAAGAAATACGATGAAGCACTGTCCATGTGTGAGGCATAATCAAAAATAAGGAAGTGTTCTTAAATGCCAATGATAACAATTCCTGGGGATACAAAAGGAAAAATTTTCACATGTCTGCACTCAAAGATGTGAAAACATCCTTTAAATGTAATTTCACGCAATGAGAAGTGATAGCATTCCTATAGTCAGAAACATACTGAAATGAAAGCTCGTGAAATCGCCCTGAAGATCGGTACTGAAAATCTCAGTGCACTGAAGAGCTAGTTAGATCATTTTAAAAAATATCATGATCTGTCACTTCAAAGTGTAAGAGGAGAAACTGAGGCTGCGGTCAGAGAGCATAAGCTATTGGAAGAAAATTACGCTGCCACCACTGATACAGCAATATATACAACTCCCTTTGCCAGAGCAGTACCAGACTAAATTCAATGACTGTATTACTCTGACATGGAGTGGTGCAGTTGGACTACTGGAACACAGAGGAATGTTGGGGCACAACAATCCACTTACCAACCCTGAAAACACATGGCTGACGACATGTTCAAACTGTCAACCACCCTCGGCGTCACACCAACATGTGCCAAGACTCCTGTAACTAGCAGCATCCTCTGTGCCTGCATTCATCGTTAGACGGGCAGGCTCGATGATACACCTGCAGTGAAGAGTTTGGTGACAGAAACCCGGTGACAGGTGGCCTCAGGACAAACTCCTTAGAGTGTGATGCTTGTGACAGGCTAGTGTCAGAGTTTCCACCAGCTGTACTAAGGACAGCTATGCCTGCTTTCAATCAAGCATGTTACATTTGCATGACCTGGTTGCTACTGCAGCTTGTTGTCAGCACCTCGCACTGTACAAGAGCTTCACCCACGACCACCTCCACGTCTTCAACATGATCCTGTGTCCATTACTCTCAAGTCGAATTCACAACTCCTGGGTAGAAAAGCAATTATGCCATCCCGACAGACCAAAGCAAATGCTCATCCACCTATCAACAACAGACTGGGGAAGCAATAAGTTACAATGCGAAACATGACCGAACACATTTGAATTTTGCAGGCTATGTCTAATACAAATCTTCTACAAAACTTTTAAAGTTCACAAAGAATAATCACTTCCAATTAACAAAAAATGGCTTTCTAAAATTCAATAATTAATGAACAGAGAATATACATCTGAAAATAAACTCTAGCCTTAGCTGCCATTGATAAGAGAAACAATTTTCATCACAGTATGCGTAAAACATTATGTGAGTTATTTACACACACACACACACACACACACACACACACACACACACAAAAAAAAAAAATTGTTCTGTAAATGGTTTCAACAGAGGTTTTATAAGTTTGTGAATGACACAGTTACAGTTAAAATTAAGTCCGAAAACCAGCCTCACATAGCTCGAGATGACAATTTAATTTGATAAGCCACCTGGACTTATTATTATTATTATTATTATTATTATTAACGGTTAACCTCATTTTCTCACCGAAATTTCTCTACTGATGTTCTGTCCAGGTTCTTTTGGTTCCAGTTCTTGGTCTGTCTACAATTTGATTACTCTCTACAATTGTGGAGGCGATATCCTGTAGAACACCACCTATGATGTCGGTTCCCTAATTATCTCTTTCAGTTTTAAGCACCTCTCTGAACTTGATTTAGCTAATGAGTTAGACAACCAGCCTGTCATCACTCATTGTGAAAAATAAACATTAATTTCACTTTTCTCTTCCTGAAAGTGCAGACTTCCTGAGATTTACTTTTCACACAAATTCCACTTACACAGATAGGGGCAAAAAATGTTCTCAGATTTTTGTTTTTTTGTTTTTTGATGTAATGAAATGGTGGTTTGCTACCAATTAGTTAGGTTTTCTATGTCTGTGATGCTTATAGTTTTATTAGTGTATTTTAGTGTTTTTGTTTTGCATTCAGAGATAATCACTCTGTTCCAAGAGATTCTATAGGCTTTTTGTAATTTAGAGATTCAATCTCTGTTTCACAATTTAATCTTCCGAAGGTTTATGAATCCCTCTAGCTACACTATGTGATCAAAAGTATCCAGACACCTGGCTGACAATGGCTTACAAGTTCATGGCACCCTTCACCGGTAATGCTGGAATTCAACATTGTTTAGGCCCACCCTTAGCCTTGATGACAGCTTCCACTCTCGCAGGCATATGATCTACCAGGTGCTGGAAGATTTCTTGGGGAATGGCAGTCCATCCTTCATGGAGGGCTGCACTGAGCAGACATATCGATATCTGTCGGTGAGGCCTGGCACGAAGTCAGTGTTCCAAAACATTCTGAAGGTGTTCTATAGGATTCAGGTCAGGACACTGTGCAGGCCAGTCCATTATAGGGCTGTTATTGTCATGTAACCACTCCGCCACAGGCCGTGCATTATGAACAGGAGCTCGATGACGTTGAAAGATGCAATCACCATCCCTGAATTGCTCTTCAACAGTTGGAAGCAAGAAGGTGCTTAAAACATCAATGTAGGCCTGTGCTGTGATAGTGCCATGCAAAACAACAAGGGTTGCCAGCCCCCTCCATGAAAAACACGACCAAATCCATAACACCACTGCCTCAGAATTTTACTGTTGGCACATCACACGCTGGCAGACGTTCACTGGGCATTTGCCATACCACAGCCTGCCATTGGATCGCCACATTGTGTACCGTGATTCGTAGCTCCACACAATGTTTTTTAACTGTTCAATCATCCAATGTTTATGCTCCTTACACTAAGCGAGGTGTCATTTGGCAATTACCGGTGTGATGTGTGGCTTATGAGCAGCCGCTCTACCACGAAATCCAAGTTTTCTCAATTCCTGCCTAACAGTCATAGTACTTGCAGTGGATCCTGATGCAGTTTGGAATTCCTGTGTGATGGTTAGGATAGATATCTACCTATTATACATTACGACCCTCTTCAACTGTCAGCGGTCTCTGTAAGTCAACAGACGAGGTCAGCGTGTACGCTTTTGTACTGTAAGTGTCCCTTCACGATTCCACTTCACTATCACATCGGAAACAGTGGACCCAGGGATGTTTAGGAGTGTGGAAATCTCGCGTACAGACATATGACACACTTGACACCCAATCACCTGATCACGTTTGAAGTCTGCGAGTTCCCCAGAGTGCCCCACTCTGCTCTCTCATAATGTCTAATGACTAGTGAGGTTGCTGATATGGAGTACCTGGCACCACAATGCACCTAACATGAAAACATATGTTTTTGAGGGTGTCCGGATACTTTTGATCACATAGTGTACGTGCTTTTAAGTATCTGAGGTATTTTGACAAGCTGAGTTGTTGTAGGTTGGCTACACAGGCTCTAAGTAGTTCGTACCAAGTGCTAACATTTTATGTAGGATATCTGTAGTCAAGTTTTGGCAGCAGTTTCTTGGAGTTTTTATAGGGAGTGAATCAGATCTTTTTTACGGTTGGAGAGAACCGCTAGATCTTCGAAGGCCAAATATTATACACGAATTATTTTGACAGTGACTGGCAATAGTTACTCCTTTAACTTCTTTCTCGCTGAGCATGATCACTTTTTATACAAAATTGAATTGGCAGCAGCACATACTTGGCTATTCAATTCTGCCAGAATTACTGCAGATAGAATTTGTTATAAACTATTATAATAAATGAACAGCTGTCTTCAAATATGAAACCAAATTATTTTTCATTTATATGGAAATTTATGGAAGATAACTGGCTTACTTAATAGCTCTTTTAGGAAACTTGGAAATTTTTGTACAGGAATCCATTTTCAAATCTTGAGTTTTGGCCAGGGTCTAAATATTTCCTCTTGGCTGTTTGAAACCCTAGTGAAGTAGCAGTGGTGACAAACCACACACCTATTTGAAGTTGATCTGTTCCCCCCCCCCCCCCCCCCCTTCATTTTTACACTTTTAAAGCGCCTAAAGGTCATGTATGCATCACAAATTACTTGCCTCAGCACTAAAACTTTATTTTTCACAAGATTTGATGCATTAATCCACTTTACGATTGCTTGTATGTTTAACAAGTTTTTTGTATTTTTGTTTCCGCAATAATAAATTTGTCATCGCTTCTAAGGCACAAAAACTCCTAAACCAGAAGTATTCACTGCAGAACACATTATTTTTCCCCTTTTTCCTATTGCATATAATTATTATTCTGACAGACAATTAAAAAATGAAATGTGACACTTCTCACATTAACATATCCGTACACTTCTGGCCAAACCCTCCTTGTTGTTTTGGAAATACCATGAAGGTTTCACACTGTCACACCAGACAGAATAATATTTTAGTTCTATGAGAAGGACAAAATAGGGTATTTGACTGTTTTCTGGAAATTGTCTTAAATGGTCAATTATGTCATTTTATGCTCCTAACATGCTTTTTTTCCCTCTTTAATTTCGGTATTCTTTTATAAAATTGAAATGAAATTCAAATAATTTGAAAACCCGCTAAAACGCTCCATTCGAGTCATGTGATGCCTGTGACATCACTGGCTAGCGTGCTGTTCCTGCTGTCATAAAGCTTAATCACAGTGATGTCTTGTTTTGGAATTAATGTTTCAGAAATTGGATTACAAATGGTATCCAGTACCATAATGTACAACTATATCTATAAAAACTTCTGAAAAGTTGTTATTGAGTGTTCCAGAGAATGAGAAGGTGTGTATAATGTGCCCGAAAATTGCCATAATGTCAATACGCAAGCTCGTGAAATTAATAAAAAATGTGTTGCATTGTGAAGTGGACATTAATTTACCTCCAAGACATGTTTTCCCACAGTTACAAGGAAGGATAATGTCACTAAACAAAATTAAACATTTAGTGAAAATTGTTGTTTTAGCCGAATCTACCTAAATTGTCTGGTAGCTTACCTGTTACAGTGGTAGATCATTGAATTTTATATGATGATGATTACAGATTGCTGATTTGAATCCAGTCTGAATGAATATTCTAACTTACTTGTAAAACGACTTTACACTTCTCTCAAATGGAAACCAAATCACGATTACGAAACTTCATCACACCAATCAGAAACAGAATATTAATCCTTGGTGTTTACATGCGTTTACATTTGCAATCACTTTTCACACACACATCGCTTTCAAAAAGATATTTTCTGGTTAATGTGACCACACAGTTTTTACCTTATTAGAAACAAAGTTTCATCATTTTACATAAAGATGAAGTAAATCTGCTTTGTACATTGATGTTAGTTCACACTCACAAACATAACAGCCCTTACATTTACGTTATCCGCATGCTGTAGATGCTTTATGTCTCTCTCTAAATAAAACCTAATGTTCTACACCTTGTTGTACTATGGGATTACGGTGATATTGTCACCACTAGCAATGCTCTCCAATAAAGAGAATTGTTTGTTCATAAAGTAGAATAATTTATTTATCCTCTGTTGTCCATTACTCAGACCAAGATTAATTTGATGCTGTATATAAAATATCCCAATATCGAAAGAACTACTAGACTCAGTTATTGCTACTGCTATTCTCGTATTTTGCATATAACTGTCAAAAAAATATGACCCTACCAGGACTCGAACACATGACCTCATAACTTCTTGTCAGCTGCACTATCCATTGCACCACCGAGCACCTACTGACCACAGTCTCTCTGGTAAGTGTCTTCTACATAGCAAATCAGCACTAAAGTTTGTCCAGAATAATTCCACTTTGTTTTTCTTTGTAGTTCATGGCTGATAGTCAACAATCTAGTTATAATGTACGGTCCCACTTTACAAATGTTCTACAATTCCTTATTTTTGAGCGAGTTTAACAATGTTGCAGGGAGAAGAATGTCCATTGTTGCACACATTGCCACTCTAAATGGGTGGTGCATTAATGGTTCAGCTTTTGCTAGTTTTGCACTATCAGCATTCACGAAATTCCTTTCAATTGTTACTTAGGTTGCAAGTGCATTTTCTATCACCAAATAGCTAAACTGTTTGCAGAAAAAGTACGTAAAGGCCTCGTAACTTCGGCTTATACTCCTGTAACACATGTATAGCTTTGTCTTTCTTCCTAGTCTGTGATGTCATGAGAGCATCACCCAGTGACAGAGTATTCTCGATTGCACAACCAAATCTTGATATTTAATGATTTTTAAGCTTTAATTAATTATATAAAAATAATATTTTGTGAGAATATTGACCATAAATGCTATTTAAATTTTATAAGCAATCATAGTAACAACAACCTGAACCACATTTTTAAGATAGGAAAATAGTTTATTAGAAGTAACCAGATTGGCTGACCTGTATTCACCTTTAGGGGTTGATTTTCTAAATACAATACTGCCAACAGACTCCTTTAAATGTTTCCAGTACTGTTGGTTCCTTCTTCATGAAGAAAGGGGTAGGTTCGGGAAGAGGGGAAGGCCCCAGATAGAGAGCAAACCACCTACAATAAGGATATGAAAGATGGAGATGTGACAGAGGTGTCAGAGAAATACAACTCTTTACTTCAAGCTGCACTGAACACCACAGTTAATGTTGTCCATGATCACAGTTTTCCCCCTGTATTGCTTCAAACTGATCCCTACAAGGGAACAATTACTTATATTGGAGCTGTGGCATGAGACTGAATATTTGTGATTGACAGGGGCATAACACCTAAAATGCAATAGCAAAATAATAGCTTATACACCCTTAAGCAGAAGCAACTCCTTCAAATTTTCCTCTATATTTAAAAAGCCAGCAATTAAAAAATGTTTGCACATCTGAATACCTGTTAGCCATGTTCTAATTTATTCCAATTCAGTGATAGCTAAATGTATACTTCTCTTCTGCTGTTCATAAGTTAATATTAACTTTTTATTTTCATATGGAATAAATAAGGAAGGACATGTTTCTTATATTAAATAGTTCAGTGAAAAACCATATCAATATTATCAGTAAAAAGAAAGATTAGAACACTTACACCAGCAATAGCTTGAGCCAGCAATGTTTTTCCACATCCTGGGGGCCCATGAAGAAGAAATCCTCGAGGTGGTGTCACTCCAATCCGTTTGTATATTTCAGGATGTTGAATATGGACCAGCAACTTGCACACCTCCTGCAAAATATTTGGAAAATTAAAACTGTAACAGAATCAAGATAATTTCATTTTATTTAGTCACATCTGAAATGTTTTAGGAACTTTGACAAATTCCATATACAAGGGTTTGACACAAAGTGACAGCTGAATATGTACTTGAAAAAGTGACCCGCACATGAGCAGAATACATGCTATAAGGCTGGCTGGCCATTAGCCTAGCTGTGCCTTCTTGCGAGTGCAATGGTGGAGTGAGCAATAGGGCTCTTGCCCCCATGGGGCACAGTTGGAACAGCCTGACTTAAATGAATGCTCTTTTCACTTCTCTAAGAAAATGGAGAAGCCATTTCGCCATACAGCCGATATGGTCCGACAAAATGGAAACACATTTTACTTACTACATCAATCACACACTGACAACCACCCTCTAAAAAGGACTTTTTCATCACTTCGGAAGAAGGAAAAGAATCTTTAAAACAAAGTGACAGGAAATGACTGAGCAGGTGAGGATATTCACTTCCTTAAAAGACATTAACTTAAAGCAAAGAAATGACAATCTTTACATAATCAGTGAATAAAAATATATGAACTGAAGTACTTGTTTTCCTTAGAGTCCAACAAAATCATTGCCAATAACCCAATCTCATTTTGCAAGATTGTGGTTTGTACAAACTGACTTGTTAATATCAGAGAGAAATTTCAATGAGGGAGAAGCATCAAGTTGTAATATAAGAGAACTACCATGCATATAAATCTCCTACACACACTCCCTAGAAACCGCACACTGATGATTACTGACAACTGACTAGCTAGTGTTTGTTTTCTACTGCGATGCAGCTCACAGAATGGCCACATGAATGAGTGTAATATCTTAACCCCCTAACATAATTTTTTTCAAAATTATGTTCCAAACAACAATATTTTTTTATTAATGCAAACATCCTATAATGAATGACATTACAGCCAGACATATAAATATAGTTTTTATAGATCAAAAGAATGAGTTACAAAAATTTGAAGGTCATCAATAATGAGCTCCTGAGTAAACTGGTGCACTTGACTGACAAAAATCTCCTGCAACTTGAAGTCATTTTTTACATCCTGTATGGCTATTTCACATCAATTTCCTGTGAACGTAAATCTTCGAAGAGCTAGCTGAAGCACAGTGGGTGTAATTATCTTGTACCACTGGCAAGCACTTGCCATTCAACTGACAAAATATTGCCACTTTTAGTCTCTAATGAAGTAACATCACATTCTTCTTCACTTTCTAAGCTTCTGAATTCAACATCAAACTCAGGATCACCATAGCCATCCTTTTTTGAAAGCATTGCTGCAACAGCAATGCAGGAGAGGCTCGAAGCACATGTTTTTCTGTTGGGTACCGAAACCTGCACACAATAAAGATGATATCTAGTGACAACCATCTCAAAACACAATAGCCAAGCTACAAATGTAGGGCCCAGATGCTCTCTAGTGGCCGAACACAAAACTATCATTGGTGAAATGGATGCAAGCGATTTTTATTTTTCCGAAGGTCTGTGTAAATCCATATGCATAAATCTCAGAATTTAAAATGTGTACTGATTGTGAAGGAGAGCAAGGTAAAAGATAGACTGTGGAGAGTAACGGAGTGGACAATTTTATGCTTCTGAAGTCACAGTGGCAACTAGTTCTCTCCAAAACTGATAAGCGGTAGGGAAATGCTTGGACTGAATGACAATGTCAGAAATATCAGCAAAATACTCCACTTTAAAATATACCCGGAACATTATAGTTGCGAAATCAACTGACCACCTGCAAACCGCTGAGTACTGACCCAATCCTCTCACCCACAGGATCGTCTGATCTGTACCAGATAAAAACTGTATAGTTTAGAAACTGGGAGCACCCTACACAATTCAGATCAACAGCAAAATATTCGCGAAATGAATGTACCACTTTATGCTTATTGGATGTCATCAGGCAATAATACATGTCCTTAACCTCACACCTGGAGAGCTATTTACAACACCAAGAGGTAACTAATCGCTATGAGCAGTATCCTGTAAACTAATTGTGAAATTAATGTTGTGGGCCAATCAATGGGATTATAATGTCGTTTTATTAATATTCTCTTCCTCCATTTCAAGTATTGGTCCATTTGGAAGTATGTTTCTGGCTTCTTGCCTGAAAGTTTGAACAAATTCACTGTTATAAAATTTGTGGTTATATTCCGATTAAAGTTAAGTTTGCAACTGACATGTCCAGTCCAATGGTAGGGGCAAGCCATTAGCCAATCCTAGTTTTTTTTGTGTGGTTTGCACATATGCATGGGCAACATTACCTCCTGCCAATTACAGAATTATTTAATTTGAGCTGTAGAGATGCTAACTGTGGACTTGTGACAATTTTCATTGCAACTGAATGAAATAAATCTGGCCTGGCCACTTACGATTTGTTGACATATTTCAATTACAATTGATATGCTCCTGAAAATATGGCCTAATGATTGGTTATATTGACCATAATATTAGCAGCTAATAGTTACTTCCTCTCAGCCATTTCTTTCCATTAGTCTAAGTTATCAAAGGCAGAAACATTGAAACTATATACATGTAATTGATAAAAATTTAACATAATTAATTCAAACACCTACCTCCAGAACCTTACCGATACCTCCTAAACTCGAAAAGTTGTATTGGGAATCATGAACGGTGAATTCTCGTTTTCTCCTCTGTGGTGTCCCCGCTTTTAATTCCTCTTCATTCTTACGTTTCCTTGTATTATCTATACTGTGTGAATTTTGTGGATTGGTAGAAAGTGACTGATTCTTTTGAATACGGACGTTTTTTGATTCAGCTGATGTTTGATTTTTCTTCAAAGGTT
Organism: Schistocerca americana; assembly: GCF_021461395.2. Taxonomy (NCBI): domain Eukaryota; kingdom Metazoa; phylum Arthropoda; class Insecta; order Orthoptera; family Acrididae; genus Schistocerca; species Schistocerca americana. The sequence continues at coordinate 151,317,981 of NC_060122.1, forward strand.
GTGCACTTCGTGAAACTGAAATTTCTGTTGACTTAAAAATGTTTGACACAGTTTGCTGTAAGTAAAATGGAGACCTTCATATATAATAATAAGATTTAAACAAAAATGAAACAGACAATAACTGCACATAACAAAACTTACCAGCTGAGAATCAGACAGAAGGGGTTTTGGAACTGCTGATAAAGTTATACCAGTAATTGGAGCATGCTGTTTAATTTTAGCTTGAACTTTTTCTTTCTTTACCACTTTATTTTCATCTTCATCACTGCTGATATTAATAAGTTCTTTGTCTTCACTCTTTGATGACATACTCTTTCTGTGAAAAATAAATATTTTCTATCAATATTACAACTTGTGCAAACAAAAATTATTACTAAAAATAATAATGAAAGGCATAATAGGAAAATGAGCTCTTTCTCATTATCTAATAGCTATACTTGAAGAATGCGTAAGCTGTTCTGAATTGTACTATAGCTACAGCTATGTATCTAGTCACTAGCATGCAGCTCTCCATCAATGTTTACAGCATATAGTTTAGCCCAAAGGCTATACTGGATGTAGTTATCTGTTACACCACATCAGGAGTTCAACTTGCCCTGAGACCAAGCAGAATGACATATCCCCATTCCTGTAAGCAGTTTTGTGGCCCAAACAATTTGAACAGTTTTGTTAGCTGTGTACTTTTGATACCTTTATGACAAAAAGCACAGATGAGTTCACTATTATGCTACGGTTTTTCATTTTTTACTTTTGTGTGACATTTAGTACTAAATACAACAGGCATTTACAATATGAAGCTAATCTAAAATCCTACAAATTTTTTTAAAATGCTGAAAAACGTAAGTTACTGTTTGTTTGAATGTGTCATGCACAGTATGGGGAACCAGGAATTTAAATTACATGATTGTGATTAGTCAGCTACCTATTCCATGAAACTAAGCTCATCAGACATAACACTGGTCCCCCCCTTGAAAGAGCACACTGCTCACTCTGGAGAGCTGCCATCAGTGTAGGACATGTACCAGGCAGTCAGTTGTATGAAAACAGCATAGTAAGGTGGGTGACATGACAGATTGGTAAAAAGTAACTATCGTGCTTGGGGACGTACCCGTCACCCCATGTGAATGAAGTTGCTCAATTTGTCACTGCAACAACACAAGATTGTACAATATGTTTACATGGGACAGTATCACTCACAGCCAAGCATAGAAATAGTGATCATAAAAAGATCCTAACAGACTGTCAATAGCAAAGTCACACCTCGTCAATGTTAACTGGTTTCAAACCAGACAGTAATCGAAGTTATCACTAAAGTCAGATCCATCTCAACTAGTCTTTGAGCAAAAGTGTGAACGGAACTGTATGCACTGGATATTCTCGCAAAAGACTATTACTCACATGAGCATATAAAGCTCCACCCTGTCAATGGGCAAAACAACAAAGAAACTACACAGTAGCTAACTGGAAGCATGTATTGCAGTCCGACAAGTTGTATTTTGCCTTTTTGAAATGAGGGAAGGTGTGTGACAGAAGCCTGACCCCTGCCAACCTACTTTGTACACCCTTATATTTCATGTATTAACATGTATATAAAATTTTTGCCAACTTTCTTTTCAGAATTGCCACGTTGAAGTTCTTACATTAACTATATAGTACACACATTATCCAAACTGTAGAAACAAATTCCACAACAAAACTTTATTATTCAGATCATTCAGTTTGTTGTCCTGGTTGCAATGAGCTAAACAGTTCTGTCAGAAATGACAGCAATCAAAAGTTATTGCAATTATAAAATTTTGTACACTGACATGTAGGAAAAATCTCATGAGCTAATAGGTAAATTCAGAAGGAAACACGTCTTCCGGATTAAAGAGGTATTTTTCCTCTCTTCAGTAAAGCGTTTACATTAACCCAAACATAATTAGTTTAAAAGATATTAATTAAAAATTACACCTGGTCGAAACTTTCTGTGCCAATTATACCTAAACTACTGTAAATTTCCGTGATCTGTTGATATACTTCTAACTGCCTGATTTTTCTGAATCTATTGACATCCACATTAATGGGCAAGCATCCTTAATTAAAAATTACTAACTTTTCAATAACTAAAATTTAACACACAATATTCAGCCTGTGGTCATAAACTCAGGATTCTCATGTTGTACACACAAATTAGTACTGCACACTTTAATAGATACTGCTTATAATGACAAAATCAATGACCCATAAAAGATGAACTTTCTGACCAATAAAATTTGTAAACTGTTTTAAAAATATCCCAGAGCGAGTCTTTATAAGGCCCAAACTTGTGTAATTTTCAGGAATTCTGTTTATTTTCCTCGTTGTCTTCAGCTAGTCTAGCCCAGCCTCAGGAACCTTTCAAGTTGCCTCTCTGTTCGTGCAAACTGGCTGAGAGAATTTGCTTTACGATAATACGCATTAAATACTAACAAAGAGATAGAGGGGCTGGCCAGTACTTACCTCAGCTCAGTACAGCCGATAGATGCACAAAACAGAACAGAAAATTTACGTTCCTAGCTTTTGGAACTTTGTTCCTTCATCAAAGAGGAGGGAGGGGAAAGAAAGGGAAGAATGGAAAGTGGCAGGGCCACATGTGAAACAACACGTCATTTATCAGCTGACATGCCTGCACTGCACAGCCTTTTACATCGGTATGACAACAACTAAACTGGCTGAGCGCATGAACGGACACAGACAAACTGTCCGCCTAGGAGATGTCCAATACCCAGTAGCAGAGCGTGCCCTCTAGCATAATTCTAGGAACCTGCTACACCGTATGTGCATATTTGGCTTCTCCCACCCAACACCAGTCCCTCGGAACTGCGGAGATGGGAACTTGCACTTCAACATATCCTTTCATCCCGCCATCCCCTGGACTGAACCTACGTTAACCAACCTCACTCCCATTTAATCTTCAGTCTTCTCCTCTTTCCCTTTCCTCTTTAGCCATTCACACATCTTTTCATTCTACATAGTTGTGTTTATCTTTATACTATATACCTCTTTACTTCTGTATGCATTCTCTTTGGTTTGAAGCTGGCACAGTACTTACAGTAGAATATCTTTGGCTTCCCTCTGACAACCATTCCTCCATCCTTGCTACCCTCCCTGTTTTCCTTTCCCTGTTGCTTCATAACCTGGGTTGTGAGTAACTGAACCCACTTTCCCTTTCTTTCCCCTCCCTCCTCCCTGATGAAGGAACAAAGTTCCGAAAGCTAGGAACGAAAATATTCTGTTCTGTTTTGTTTTGTGTATCTATCAGCTGTACTGAGCTGAGGTAAGTACTGGCCAGCCCCTCTATCTCTTTGTTGGTATTTGTTTCACATCTTTATGAGATTTTCCATTAATCATTTAGATAATAAGCATCAGACAATCAAAAGATGTCTTGGATTATTTGAACAATGTTAGTGCCTAATGACAGTTCTGTGACTTTTGGTACTTAATTGTGCGTGAAGAACCTTTTGTTCACTGCTTCTGTACTGTGTGAAGTTTTACTTTTAGATGAAGTTAAGAGCTATTTTGCTCTGTATATATTAAACTTATAATAAATGCTTGAACTCAGTATCAGACAACGATTGGCAGGAATACAGAATGTGGAGAAAAGATGCACAGAAAACAATAATTAAGGGGGGGGGGGGGGGGGGGGAGAGCACCGAAGCCTGGCAGAAAACCGGTGAAGAGTTAGAAAAAAAAGCATGGGGAATACATGAGCAAATAAAGCCTGAAAGGTATTAAAAACAATAAGAACACAGATTAAAGATAAAGCACATATAAACCTCATTAGCATGCAGCAATGCTTACAGCACTACCAAGGATTACTAACAGAACAGAGTGGCATTCACTGAGAACCGACCAGACATTGAAATCAATAATGATAATATACCCCTGATAACTTCAAAGGAAGTCCAAAATGCAATTAATGCCATGAAAAACAGAAAGCCGCCAGGTCCAGGATTAATTTATATAGAACTGGTTAAAGCAGCACCGTCAAAACTCTGAGATATTGGCAGTGATTTTTGACAAATGACTTAGAGGGGACGAAGCCCCAAAGGAGTGGAAAAAGGCAACAACTACATCAATATTTGAGAAGGGCAACAGGAGAAATTGTGCAAACTATCGTGGTATTAGTGTGATGCCATTCATGGCGAGAGTCTATGGTCATATCCTAAAAAAGGAGGATAGAAGAAGTAACTGAATCTGAAGAACAAAATGGATTCAGAGCTGGTTGCTTCTGTACTGATGGAGTATTTACCCTCAAAAACCTAGTGGAGAAAAGGACAGCAAGGGGCCTTACGACCCACCTTGTCTTTGTAGACCTCCATAACACAGTTCCACAGAACAGGCTATGGACAAGTCTAATTGATAATGGCGTGTCACTGAGCTATGCGAAAGCTGTCAGACTCCTCTACCAAGGTTGCACGGCAATGGTAAAAGTGAGAAATCGACTACCTCAAGAGTCTGAGGTGACAAAGGGACTACACCAGGGATGCACATTCGCCCCTACACTCTAAGATCTACCTTTAGGAGGCACTAAAATTTTGGAAAAGGAAATGTGGAGGAATGGGTATCACCATAGACGACAAGCTCTTATTCACTTTACTTTTTGCTGACAACCAAGTGTTGACAGCTGGAGATGAGGAAGATGCAAATTACATGTTCCACAAATTAAAATAAGAATATGAAAAATGGGGTCTTGTCATAAATGTATCTAAAACAGAATATCTGGAAGTGGGAGAAAATGCTGTTAACGACTTACAACTCGGTGCTGATACTGTCAAAGGGTGTCATAGTTTTAATTACCTGGGAGTCACACTGTCGTCTAATGGTAAAAGTACGGATGATGTAAACAATAAAATTGGCCAGGGCAAACGAGCCATAAAACAACTAAATGGTATTCTCTGAAACAAAAACATAACACGCAGAACAAAACATACCATCTACCACAAAATTATTGAAAGTATCACAACATATGGTGCAGACTTGTGGGAACTAACTCAGACGCAGAAAGATCGTCTGTCGTGATGGATTTCTGGAGACGGAGTTGTGGATATTCCAGGCTTCATCATATTAGAAATGATAGGATCAGAGAGAGGAAGTGCCTACTCTGGTATGGTCACTTACAGCATGCGCCTGACACAAGATGGCCAAAACGTGTATGGCAATGGATTCCACATCAAAGAAGAAAGTGCTCTAGACCTGCGAGATGCTGGAAAGACGACGTCATTGAAGCAATAGCGGCGAGAGGTCTTAATGATGGAGACTGGAGGTCCTGAGAAATGTAATTACCAATGTCTAAACTTCCAATTTTGAACTAAGAAGCAGCTTTTGGCTATTGACTTTAAGGATAGTTACTACATCAGCAATTTTAGATGGTGACCCAGTGAAAATGAGTAGCTACCAAGGCTAATTCCATAACAGGTAGGACTAGTTCACATGACATTTGATGTGGACACCTTCCTATTTGGCACAGTGTGCGAACTTAGGAATTAACAAGTGGCAAACGTGTGTGAGAAGACATATTGACATTTTGAAGTGTACAGAGTTTACAAATGCAGATATTTGGAACTGTGATTGAACTGTGTAAGACTCTTAAAAGTGTTATACAGAGAAAATCATAATCGTTTGCCTATGTGGTGAGGTGATATAAACAGTGACTAGAACCTACGAACGTTGTGGTTGCATTGTGGATAACTGAAGGCAGGCAGCAGGAGAAAAGTAGAGCAGGAGAGAAGTAGAGCAGGAAAGAGCAGCGCAGTGGCATCTTGGGTACCGGACTGGCAGTGCATTGCGAGAGCTGGAGACCAATGCAAAAGCATGATAGCACTATCAATTTCTTCAGACATTAACCAATCTAGCCGGAGCATTCGGGGCTAAACATTACGGCAGCATGGGTTGCCAGGTTGAAATGGCAGTAGCAGATGCCACCTGATTTCATTGGCAGTAATCAACGACAGCACATATGGCGTAAGGACTGAACGCACTCAGAGTAAAGTAAGTGTAAAAGATTGTGGAGAAAGATTGGAGAACATAGTCATGTAATGTCAGGAAGAACACACTGAACTGAGAGATGTTCTTTAATGTAAACGTTTCTTCAGCCAAGTAGTTGAAGACAGTGAAGTAGTAACTAATGATGGGGATACTTTATACAATGTTGAAGTAAACTGTGTGCAGTTAATGAATGAGAAGCCTGATAAACTGACCAATAGCGCTGAAAGTCAGGTTCACAAAGATTGTAATGCGTTGATAAGGGATAATGATGTAAATAAGTTGCCTTCAACACAATTTCTTAATAGTAAAGCAAATAATATTTTAGTGGAAGATTTATTTCTGAGAAAGGCAAAGAAACCTTTGTTAAAGTTACCAACTGCTGTTATGTATAAATTATTGTAAATTGATAATGAAATTACCTGTCTGAATATAAAAGTGTGTAAGATACATCTGCTGTGGGTGAAGATAGACGTAATTATGTGAAACGGTATCTTTAACATTTAGCTCATATTCAAGAGAAATGTATTTGTGGAAAGTGAAATGTTTAAAGGTTTTGTTGTGTCCTGCAATGGAACAATACCTGTTTTCAAAAGTAATGATATATATTCATAGACTGATGCAATATGAGTTGCGTATGATAGGGTCAGGGTCATCAGGAACCTACCAGTAGCTAGAGGGTCCATATATCTGTGATGTATACACCAAATGGCGAGTGATGCCTCCCCAGTTGGGTGTCGCCATTTTGATTTCCTGGTACACTTTTCTTCTTCTACTATCCTGTCTAGTTAGTAAGCACCAGTTGATAAGTACATGCAAGCAACTCTCTTTTACTACCCTTCAGTACATATTCTGATTCTGTGATTCTGATTCCTCTCCCTCTCCCACCCGCCCCCCATCTCTCTCTCTCTCTCTCTCTCTCTCTCTCTCTCACAAAGATAATGACTGAAATTTTTTTTCCATTTTTATTTATTTATTGTTCCGTGGGACCAATTTAAGGAGAAGTCTCCATGGTCATGGAACGAGTCAATACATGAAATTACAACACGATTTTAGAAACAGATAAAATGAAATATAAAAAAACATATTCAGGTGACAAGTTGTAAGTTTAAATAAAGAAAATCAACAATGTAACACTGGAATTTGCTCAATTTTTTAGCTCTTCCAGGAGCTCCTCGGCGGAGTAGAAGGAGTGAGCCATGAGGAAACTCTTCAGTTTAGACTTAAAAGAGTTTGGGCTACTGCTAAGAGTTTTTGAGTTCTTGTGGTAGCTTATTGAAAATGGATGCAGCAGAATACTGCACTCCTTTCTGCACAAGAGTCAAGGGAGTGCATTCCACATGCAGATTGGATTTCTGCCTAGTATTAACTGAGTGAAAGCTGCTAACTCTTGGGAATAGGCTAATATTGCTAACAACAAACGACATTAAAGAAAATATATACTGTGAGGGCAATGTCAGAATTCCCAGACTATTGAATAGGGGTCGACAAGAGGTTCTCAAACTTACACCACATATAGCTCGAACAGAGCATTTTTGAGCCAAAAATACCCTTTTTGAATCAGAAGAATTACCCCCAAAAATAATACCATACGACATAAGCGTATGAAAATATGCGAAGTAGACTACTTTTTGTGTTGAAGTGTCACTTATTTCAGATACTGTTCTAATGGTAAATAAAGCAGCATTTAGTTTCTGAACAAGATCCTGGACATGGGCTTTCCACAACAGCTTACTATCTATCCGAAAGCCTAGGAACTGTTCCGTCTCGCTTATAATATGCCCATTCTGTCTGATCAAAATATCGGTTCTTGTTGAATTGTGAATTAGAAACTGTAAAAACTGAGTCTTACTGTGATTTAGCATAAAATTATTTTCCAGAAGCCACGAACTTATTTCATGAACTACAGTATTTGATACTGTTTCAACATTACACACAAGATCCTTCACTATCAAGCTGGTGTCATCAGCAAACAGAAATATTTTTGAATCACCTGTAATACTAGAAGGCATATTATTTGTATAAATAAGAAACAGCAGTGGCCCCAGCACAGACCCTTGGGGAACACCCCACTTAACAGTGCCCCATTGGGACTGAACATCACTACCACTTTCAATATTGCGGAGAATTACCTTCTGCCTTCTGTTCTTAAAGTAAGAGGCGAACCAATTGTAAGCTACTCCCCTTACTCCATAATGGTCCAACTTCTGCACTAATATTTTGTGGTCAACACAGTCAAAAGCCTTCGTTAAATCAAAGAAAACACCTAGCGTTCGCAATCTTTTATTTAATCCGTCCAAAACCTCACAGAGAAAAGAGAATATAGCATTTTCAGCTGTTACACCATTTCTAAAACCAAACTGTACATTTGACAACAAATTATGGGAATTTAAATGCTCCAGTAACCTTGTATATACAACCCTCCCGATAACTTTAGCAAACACTGATGGCATAGAAATAGGTCTAAAATTGTCAACATCATCAATGTCTCCCTTTTTATAAAGTGGCTTCACTACAGAGTACTTTAATTGGTCAGGAAACCGACCACTCCTAAGGGAAAAGTTACAGATATGGCTAAGTACTGGGCTAACATACATATAACAATACTTCAGTATTCTGCTAGATACCCCGTCATATCCATGAGAGTTCTTAGTCTTTAGTGATTAAATTATTAACTCAGTCTCCCTCTTGTCAGTATCATGGAGGAGCATTTCAGGTAACAGTCTCTGAACCCTTTTTTGTAAGAGCGCTATATGATTCCCTGTTGGGACTAGGTTTCTATTTAGTTCACCTGCTATATTCAGAAAGTGATTATTAAATACTGTACATATACGCGACTTATCAGTAACACGGACATTCCCACTACGCACTGATTCTATATCCTCGACCTGTCTCTGCAGACCAGCCACTTCCTTTACGACTGACCATATGGTTTTGGGTAAAGATACTAAAACTGTAAAGTCAACAAATACGAGAGTGGTTTGAAAAGTTCTGAGAACGAAAGAGAGAAAAAGTACTTACATCACTGAAACTTTTTTTATTTTTCAATGTAGTCTCCTTGTAGATTAATGCTCTTGGTCCAACAATGTTCCAGTGCCTTGATCTCATCTCGAAAATGAGTTTCCTCCAGGCCTGCAAAATGTTGTCAACTCCGGCTATGAATTCTTTGTTTGAAGTAAATCTTCGTCCACCAAGAAACATTTTCAGTTTTGGGAAGAGATGGAAGTCTGACGAAGCCATATCAGGTGAATAAGGTGGGTGTGGCAACAATTCATACCCTAGTTCGTGTAATTTTTTCACGGTGATGGCACACGTGTGCAGGCGCGTCAAGAGTCGTGGCACCCATCTTGCAGATAATTTTTTCATTTCTAATTCTTCAGTTAAATGTGATGTATCCTTTCAGAGGGCATCTGGAAAGCATGAGTAATTTCACGCACTTTCAAATGGCGATCCTCCATGACCTTTTTGTGCACTTTGCCGATGATGTCTGGAGTAGTGACACATCTTGGCCGATCACTGTGCAGATCATCGTCTAAGCTCTCCCGACCAAATTTAAATTCATTTATCCACTTGGCAACAGCTGAATATGAAGGAGCCCCCCAGTGTATTCTGTAAAACGACACAAATGTCCTTTGCTTTCGTACCTTTATTTACAAGTACTTAATCACTGCTCGAATCTCTATTTTTTCCATCTTCGCAAATCACTACACAGGAACAACAGAGCCACGTCACCACCACAGCTCTATTCCAAGAGCACTGATGTGGCACGTGATTACAGGCAACAAGTCCCATGAATATCACATGAACAACTTATTGCACTAGCACTGACCTCTCATGGTGATTCCAAGAACTTTTCAAACCACCCTCGTCATCCTTATAAAACTGTCAAGGTAAAATTTAAAAGAAAAAATATCATTAAGAAACAATTACTCAAACAGTATTAAAGACAATCAGTTTTGCAAATAGCAGTAACTATAATGAGCTATAAATCATTTGTAGAAATTAGTGCCAATTTTGAGAATAAACAAAGGTTGATAGCAAGAGTAGTGTCAAAATGAAATATAGTAGCTTGCTGAAATGTGCATTTTTTTGCAGAGTTCATGTTACAAGTACACCAACAGCACAATGTGTTTAACCCGCAGTGTGCGGAGTCTGAAAGTCAGGCTCTGGATGTTTTCAGGTGGGTAAAATTCACACTGAAGGTAATTCTGGGATGTTTTCCATACTATGACAAGGGCCCATTCATTTAGGCTACTGTGAACATGAACCACAATGCATTTTAACACATCAGTGAAAAAAAGTCTTTTTTCTTCCACATCTTCACAATGTCTATGCTTTGTGCACTCTCATTTTCGAGGATGATGACAGCCATAAACACAGGGCTTAACACACATTCCTGATGACGAGTTTGGATGTACATCACTCAACAATGTGGTTGTCAGTGCCCGAGGAAAAGTCAGCATGTCATTCTTGTGCAAGGGCGGACAAAGGCTGCCCCCACATGCAGAGTAGTTTATAACATATTTAAGTACATGATCCCTCCCCAGCACTTTAGGGATGAGAACTGATTAACAAATGCTTCCCCTCCCAGCACTTTAAGAGATGAGACCTGACAGTTCACAAAATTGCAGAACCCGTTAACAATGGTGTCAGTATTGTCAAGGATGCTGGGCAGACCTCTGGCTGCCCTGATGTCAGTATACAAGACACACACAGTCAAAACAGGCTGCACCGAAAGAGGCACACCAAAAACTTCACAGCCTGTTGGAAGAAACCATATGTTGAGGGCTACATCCTACATGCAGACTGGCGAGCAGCACTTCGTTTCATCAATGTGGTTGGCGTGAAGTCCATCATGCCTGTGTGGCCGATTCATCTCTAACCATTCAGTTTCTCACTGACGCAGAACTGATCTGTCAGATGATAGTCTGCAAGGGAATGGCACATCAACATAAAACACCATCCCGATAGGCTTCTTTGATTGACCTGTTGGCTATGTTGTTTCCCTGTATCCTGATGTGTCCAGGCAGCCAGGAAAATATCACATCTTAGCCACGGTGTTAGAGCCACTATAAAAGGTCATGGATGAGCAGAATCAACTGGTCTACAGAATATGTTTTGTGGACCGCTTGGAGAGCACTGAGGGAATCAGAACAGATGACAAACCTTGTAGTGATGTCTATGGATCCACTCCAGTGCTGTCGTAACTCCTTACGACTCCACACCAGAAATTGTAAATTTTTCTCGAAAACACACTTTGAAAAACCATTAAAAAAAGCTGAATAACCAAGTGAATTCGCTTGCTGGTATCCATCTGCATAAGAAACTATGGTACACACTTAAAATTGAAGAAAATAAGAGTTGCACTGTGTCAATCTTAAAATCACTTTGGACTTCTGAAGATGCCAAGGCAGCAGTTTGTTCCACCCCTGGCTGTGTATCAGATGTCTGGTCTATCCAGATCATTGAGACAGTCAGTAGCACATATCTGGAATGGCTTGGTCGCGTGTGGTCAGTTCCTGAACAACTGCTCAAAGTTGGGATGAACCACCGTACTAAATGCCAATGACTGAGGCAATGCTGAGATTGAGCCAGAATGAGGTGCTGCCAAAGCCAGAGTGGTGGTTCACCAGCCTCTGCACACAGGCTCTTAATTAGGCTGCTCCAACAAGATCCAGTTAATATCCAAATACCCTCATGGTAGACAGTGTAATATCTTGAGGTAGGAAATATGGCCTCATATATAAACCACACTGCTGTAATCTGATCATGATCTCACGAACACCCCATAAAACTGCTGGAGGCAGGACCTGTCACCTCTCCACACCTTTCCGCTGAAGCATTTTAAGATATTCAACAATTTGAAGCCCGTTTTCTGCTGGTCTTTCAGGTTAAAACTTCAATGAGCATGGTTAAAATTGACATTGTAGTCTCCTCTGGTGAGAACCTAAATCCAGTTTTATTGGCCCAAGCTTCCAATCTCCTGATGGTGATGGTCAGCTGTAGTTGCTTCATTGTCAATGTAAGATTGAAGGAAGAGTAGTTGACTCCAAAGTCATCCGCAAACAAAAGAGCGTTTAACAGGGCTGCTGAATGTGGAGGAGATGCCACTGATAGTGATTACAAACAATGTGACACTGAGTACACTGCCTTGGGTGACCCCCTTCTCCTGAACATATCAGACATGGCATAGCCGACGGGATATCAAAAGCACTGATCTTTAAAAAAAGATTGGATAAGTAGTGGCAGACGTCCACCTAGTCCCCATTCCTGAAGTTGGTGATGGATGTTGTACAACACACACCAACCAGGTGGTTTCGGTATACGAAGAATTCCTGTATTGCTGTCTCCAGCAGAATTAAGTTGTCAAGGGCAGAACACTAGTGCCTGAAACCTCACTGGGAGTGGCACAGGTGGCCTCTGGATTCACAGAGCCACACAAGGTGGCAGCTGACCACGTGTTTGAGAGTTTTACCTATACAACAGGTAAGGGTTACACTCCGATAACTGTTAGGGTCAGTATGATTCTTGCATGCCTCGCTTGTGCTCTCACAGTTCTGAAGGCACAAAGGTTTTTGGTAACTGGACGATGTTTGAATTTCCTCAAACTATGCACCTGGCTCTGACAGCCTAGTGACACTCGTCATTCCATTAAGTCACAGATCATCATCTGAGGTGGTTACTGGACTGAGGAAGGGAATTTGCAGGAGCTCATTGAATCTTACTGGAGATATGGTCCACCACTTGTTCCCAACTTAATGTGATGCTTCAAACGTCAAAGATTTGGTCATACCACAAAGGCATGTAACGGGAAGGCTTCGCGTGATAATTGTGGAGGTCCACCTCATGAATCATGTGATTCTTGTACACTTCCTTCAGAATGTATAAATTGCTCTGGGGATTACCCAGTATGGAGCAGGAAGTTTGGGGTTTATACTGATGAAAGGAAAAATCACAAGTTGAAAGTTATGAGTTGCATACCCTATGGTGATGTTAAAAAAGGCTTCGAAGCTATGCAACCTCCAGTGTTCGCTAGTTCTTTAGCTTCAGCCCTTAAGAAGCCAGTTGCAAAGTGATGCCCCCACAAAAAACCAGACCATAAATTCAAGTATGAGTACATGTACTTGTGTGTGCGTGGGGGGGTGGGGGGGGGGGGGTGAGCTACATTTGAAGCTGAAATCCTTAAGAAGCGTTGACAATGGACACGAAACCTCAGCCACATACTGCTGCACAAGCCATCCTCTCTACCCATGCGAGCAATTCCTCCCAAAGTAAACAAAATCATCACACAAAAAGTCATTCCAAACAAGAAAGTGGCAGCTAAACCTTCAGATTGGCAAGCCCTCTTCCTTTCCAATGGTGAATTTACTGTCTAGGATACTGATATCCACATGGAGGAACTGGAGAGCCAGGAGCCTCTAATGTCCCCCTGACGTCTCTGGTATTTCACCTTACCCAAGGAAGAGGAACAAGGACAACCATTGCTAATCATTGGCTCCCACAGGGACTTCCATGTTGCAGTGGAATTGCAATTTATACCAATCACATTTGGGAAACTCATTTTACTGTCACCAAGACACCTCACCAAGGGGCTACCACTACTACAGGGAGGATATGTTACTGGACGCAGGGCTGAGAGTGGCATGGCTGTCTTTGTCATTGTCAGATGGCACTCTTCTCATCCCTCTTATCATAGCATACAAGCAGCTGCAGTGGAAGTTCTCACACCTGTTAAAATCACAGTATGTTCTATCTTTCACTTCATGCTTTGTGTATGCAGATTCACTGGCAGAACTCTTTCAGGCATCCCCCACCCATCCCTCCTCATGGGTGCTTCAGTACACACAGTGTGCTGTGGGGCTTGGCTAGCATTTGTTCCAGAGATTGAATTATCGAGTATCTTGTCCATCCAGAGAATATCTGCCTTTTGAACTCTGGTCAGATGACAACTTTTCCCATAGGTACAGGGTCATCTTCAGTCATTTACCTTTGTTTTTGTTCCCCAATTATTGCAGACTCAGTTCACAGGGAAGTGGCCACGGATGTACATTCTAGTGACCATTTTCCGGTGGGGATTTGTCTGCTGATTCAGATGATGGTCGACAGGAGACCATGAAGATGGATGGTTCAAAAGGCAAACTGGCCATGATACAGTCAGCAGGCCATCTTCCAACAACAGGATTGTGCCCAGAACCTTTAGATGGAATTATCCTTCAAAAATATGGCCAGATAATTCCAGAGTGTTGAATGTTAGAATAAATGTTACAGATATTTCCACCGTGCCACATTCTCCTCATGTAGTTCTGCAATTTCGTGATACCTATATTTTTCCATTCTTCACACTACTTCTCAGGGCCATCCCCATTATATCGGAGCAGGTAACCACACCTTTACAGAAATTAAATGTTTTATGTAAATCAGTCACCACAGGATAATCACCCGAAGCCTTGCATACCTGAAGCTAAGATACTTGGTTGGACGTGGCAGTTTCAACGAGTAGTTTTCCATTACAAAGTCATTTAATACATTTTAAGAACCCAGCAACACCCTCCAATGCCTTGCGAATACAGAAAGGTAGACCACCTGAAAGGAGCCCTTTGCTCTGTTATGCCAAACTAATGCGCTGTTACCATAATTCTGAGACGACTTCTCAGGAGGACAGACCAACCGAGCATCTTTGTTGGGTGGCCATAGGTACTATCTGACTGTACACTCGTCCAGTCAGGAGGAGATCTGAATTTAGGTTGCTCCACAGCAATCCCACGAACCCCTAGGGAAACTAATGTCAACACAGACAGAGCCCCACATGCCTGAGCAAGCCTTATACAACTCGGGGTGGGGGGCATCACCACACCAGTACCCAACCATTGCTGGCGGGAGTCCCTGGAAAAAACAGAGCCCACCCTTCTTTAAGTTGTGGGTTGCTCTTCATCAGACCCCTCCACTGAGGCCCATCCAGCTTGGGTGACCCTGCCGGTAGCTGTGCATAGCCTTCAGAGCCATTGAGGCATTCAAACCCTCCAACCCAGCAGATTGGGTAAGGATTCCAGGCGTTCGAGAACGTGGTTGGTGTCTTTGATGAAGGATGGGAGACTGCATGTAATGGGTTGCATCTACGTAGGCAGAGATACGTTCTGTGGGGGCTTGGTAACCAGCTACAATGGGGCGGCCGGGATGATTGGATCTTCGTGGCAAGCGAATCTGCTCCAGTCCGGAATCCCTGAACCATTACACCAACAACCTGAAAACAGCTTTCGCATCCCACAACTACCCTCCCGACCTGGTACAGAAGCAAATAACCAGAGCCACTTCCTCATCCCCTCAAACACAGAACCTCCCACAAAAGAACCCCAAAAGCGCCCCACTTGTGACAGGATACTTTCCGGGACTGGATCAGACTCTGAATGTGGCTCTCCAGCAGGAATATGACTTCCTCAAATCCTGCCCTGAAATGAGATCCGTCCTTCATGAAATGCTCCCCACTCCACCAACAGGGTCTCTCCGCCGTCCACCTGACCTTCGTAACCTCTTAGTTCATCCCTATGAAATCCCCAAACCACCTTCCCTACCCTCTGGCTCCTACCCTTGTAACCGCCCCCGGTGTAAAACCTGTCCCATGCACCCTCCCACCACCACCTACTCCAGTCCTGTAACCCGGAAGGTGTACACCATCGAAGGCAGTACCACGTGTGAAAGCACCCACGTGATTTACCAACTGACCTGCCTACACTGTGAAGCTTTCTATGTGGGAATGACCAGCAACCAACTGTCCATTCGCATGAATGGACACAGGCAGACAGTGTTTGTTGGTAATGAGGATCACCCTGTGGCTAAACATGCCTTGGTGCACGGCCAGCACATCTTGGCACAGTGTTACACCGTCCGGGTTATCTGGATACTTCCCACTAACACCAACCTGTCAGAACTCCGGAGATGGGAACTTGCCCTTCAGTATATCCTCTCTTCTTGTTACCCACCAGGCCTCAACCTCCGCTAATTTCAAGTTGCCGCCGCTCGTACCTCACCTGTCATTTAACATCATCTTTGCCTCTGTACTTCCGCCTTGACTGACATCTCTGCCCGAACTCTTTGCCTTTACAAACGTCTGCTTGTGTCTGTGTATGTGCGGATGGATGTGTGTGTGTGCGTGCAAGTGTATACCTGTCCTTTTTTCCCCCTAAGGTAAGTCTTTCCGCTCCCGGGATTGGAATGACTCCTTATCCTCTCCCTTAAAACCCACATCCTTTCGTCTTTCCCTCTCCTTCCCTCTTTCCTGATGAAGCAACCGCTGGTTGCGAAAGCTTGAATTTTGTGTGTATGTTTGCGTTTGTTTGAGTGTCTATCAACGTGCCAGCGCTTTCGTTTGGTAAGTCACATCTTTGTTTTTAGATTATATATATATATAACTTTTCTGCATTGATGGAACAAAGTATTTTGTTGTGCTAGCCAAAACAATACATGGGAAATTACTTTTAATTCAAAGCAGAGCATTTATGCTACGTTAAAGAGTAGTTCAGTATGTAATGAGGAATATCTACAACACAGCTTATCACTAATTATTTCTTTATTGGTCAGGACAAAAACTTTTCATAAACAATGTACCTCTAAATTCTGAGCTCAATATAATAATAAGCCTACTCATCTTACTTCATGCAATTTAAATTTTTTAGCTTCAGGCTACAGAATATGTCTGATAGACTCTCACATTTTTCCTCTCAGTAAAATCGATATTTCCTTCCTATGGCAACAGACCACAAAAAATTGTGTTTCATACTAAGGACAATATTCTATCAAGTGTACAAAGAATGGCAATGAGTTTTAGAGAGAGAGAGAGAGAGAGAGAGAGAGAGAGAGAGAGAGAGAGAGAGAGAGAGAGAGAGAGAGGATAAATAAAACATTTTTTTCCACACTTTAAAATTCCTACTGTGCAGCACTGAATTCTCTAGATATATAACACACTCTTAACTGTTTCATATGGTTTTACAATGTAAGTGCTGATCCAAAGATAACTAAATATTCCTAGATTATTAACCTTCTATTTTATCTATAACTTTCTTTCCAAATTGTTGTGGTTATGGGCAGATAAATATGAAATTTCTAGTATATCTTCATTCATTCTTCTAACTACTGCAAAAATGTGAAATACTGATATACTGTTCCAAACATAATTTTTGTGTAAGCTGAACACACACAAATTAAATACAAAAACAGCCTTATGACCAGCAGACAGACTTCTGACTTTTCACAGAATACAGGGCCATAGTGAGGAACGAGTCCTGCCCGATATTGTTATATTTGGAGGGGTGTTCATGTATTCGTCGGAATTTAAAACAAAAGAGAGGTAGCAAAATAGTGTAATAGTAATTGCAACTTTGGAATTATTGTGGATGGTAAAGACTACAGCAATCTGTTCATAATAATTTTCAATGTTGATGTTCCATAAAATGTGTTCCATTGATGGAATATTTATACATCTACTAGTTGAAATACTTCATCTCACCACATGGAATCTGAAGTAACTGCACTTCTTTAGGAGAGTGGGTTTGGAATGTGGCTGATAGGAATTTCATGAACTGATCAAGAATGAAAGAGGAGATATGTTTTGCCAAAAAGAAAAAAGCTTATGGTTGAAAAAATGTAACTTTTTCTTTTTCCATTTTTCCAGACTGATGTGTCACACCACAACCAGAAGACTTTCTGTGCAGAATACTGCTCTTTTCACACATGTGGTCTTAAGTTTTCTGTAAATTCTAGAAGACAAACAAATAATATAGGCAAACAATGAACCATTTAGAGAGAGCCGAGATATTACTTTGTATGAATGTATAGGCACAGACACGGACTTTGCAGTCACTTTTGTACATTTTTCAACTCACAATGAAAACATTTTTTAACCTGCAGTTCACTTCCAAAATTAGAGCAGCAAGGTACACAAAAGATATCTTTTATCATAAAATACGCCACCACTTTCTCTTTGTCTAATAAGGTAATTTTACTTTTTTACTTTTAGTGATAATTCCAATCAAATGTAGGAAGTGAATTTGCAGCCTGTGATGTTGAGGGCTTCAGTCATTAATAACCAATGACTGCACTAATTAAACGCCTGTCTCAAAGTTTGACCACCTAGTCACACATGGCGATCTCCATAGCAAGTAATAAAACCCTCACGGGCTTGCCTTCACCTGCACAACAAGGTTCATTGTATAATTTTTTTTTTGAGTTTGAACTATGATTAGAATGACATGATTCCAAACTACCACTAATAATAATATACAGGGGAAAAAAGCCCAATACTAGCTTGTTTTTAATAAAGCCTCCAATGAGCACTGCACCAATAATGTGATGGACACCAATTCCCTATTACGTGCACTATGTGCGCCATAACTACAACTAGCGAGATCCAATAGTACCTTTCTCTTAGTCACAAGCACCAGCCCTAAAATATCAGTCTTTTAAATGTGTATGCACATCTGAAATTTGGCATGTATTTCAAGTGGTGTTAACTACAAGTGGCAAAAAAATTACGGCAATTTCAAAATGACAAGTCTGAGTGTTTCCTTGCCAATAAGAAGAGCACTTTACAATTGATCACTAAAGCTGCATTCATGATTATGGTGATGGTTACCTCAAAAAGTACAACATAACTTTGCTAAACTGAAATACAATCAATTTTAGTGACATAACCCAGTTTGGAGACTGTACACTTTGTAGTTATGATATATGCAGCCATCCCCAGCAGAATCAAGACGACAACAGCTTAATGACCTTTTGAGAACTTTTTGAAGTGTGATTTACTTCTGGGGATTATATGCAGTCTGAAAGAAGCTGCATAAATATTCAAGATTTCAAAATGGTGCAAAGATTTGCAACCTAATTTAAATGTTCAGAAGCGTAAAATTGTGCTAGTACCCTATGTCTACAATATCAGTGAGTCATAGTTAGAATCAGACAATTCACAGAAATACCTGGGTGTAACACTTTGTAGGGATATGAAATGGAATGATCACTTAGGCTCAGTTGTGGGTAAAGCACACAGCAGACTTTGGTTTATTGTTATAATACTGGGAAAGTGCAATGCGTCTACAAAGGAGATCCAATCACAAATCACTTGTGCAACCCATTCTAGAATATTGCTCAAGTGTGTGGGACCAGTACCAAACAGGACTAACAGGGGATATTGGACATATACAGAGGGCAGTACGAATGGTTACAGGTTTGTTTGGCCTGTGGGACAGTATTGCAATGATACTTCAGAAACTGTACTGGCAGACTCGAAGTCATACATAAACTATTCCGAGAAAACCTACTAACAAAGTTCCCAGAACTGGCTTTAAATGATGACTCTGGGAATATACTACAACTCTCTTACTTACCGCTCACATAGGAATTGTGAGGACAAAATTAGAATAATTACAGCATACACAGAGGCATTCAAAAAATCATTCTTCCTGCACTCCATATGTGAATAGAATGAAACACTAATAAATAGTACCATGGAACGTACCCTCTGCCATGCACTTCACAGTGGTTGTGAGAGTATGGATACAGATGTAGATGTAATAGCTCAGCCAACTCATGAACTGTCCTCCTATAATTTCTTTTCCAGAAACCCAATTATTTAATTAAAAAATTCATCCATGAAGCCTTCTTGCTTTCTTTAACAATACACCTGCGTTTGATTCTATACAGCAGTCTCTTAGATGTGTGTCCAACTCATCATCTTAGTTTGTGGGAGACAGTCAACAGTAGAAAATAGGTGGATGTTTGCACGAGTAATGTACATTGGGGGGTCTGAGTGTATCCTATGAATGATACTGTTGCTGTGGGGGTCTATCAAGAGGCCTGAAAAAAAAAA
This sequence comes from Schistocerca americana, assembly GCF_021461395.2. Classification (NCBI taxonomy): domain Eukaryota; kingdom Metazoa; phylum Arthropoda; class Insecta; order Orthoptera; family Acrididae; genus Schistocerca; species Schistocerca americana. The sequence goes on from NC_060122.1 coordinate 151,337,842, forward strand.
CACATGTACTGGGGATCTGGTGTAAATATGACAGCCCACCAAGTCAATGGTGCATACAGTGTCTGCTTTCAAAACTGGTACAAGCCTTGGAATGGAGGAAGAAATTGAAAGAGAGCTGACAAAAATAGATTATAGTTTGAGACCCTGAATATTAAAGACACTGATATGAAAGGTGAAGCCGATTGTTGATATGACTGAGAAAGAGGTAACTTCATGTCCTCGAACTGGCAGAAATGCAGTGGAAACGAGAGGGAAGTGTCGAAAAAAGATTTTAATCTTTATTAGATTGGGAATTTACCAGGGCAGAGGAATGGAGTCCATGTTGGTACAAGTAGGTTGAGGTGTGACAAGATATTGGGACACTATAGACGGGAAATTAGAAACAAGGAAAGGCGATATTACATTTATGTGAGCAAAATAGACTGCTTATTGGCAATTCCTTGTTTAAGAAGAGAGAGAGAGAGAGAGAGAGAGAGAGAGAGAGAGACACACACAACATAATATGGTACAGTGTCAACAGTATCAAGATAATATCATCCAGTGCCTTAAATAGTGACTACATACTCCTGGTAATAGACGTTGGATAAACAAAGGAGGTGGCACCACAAAAGCATCCACATACATAGTGGCATACCAACCCAGTGGATGGCAGATGGCGCTTATTGCAGTGGATGTTAGGATTTCTTTCCATTCCACTCACATATGGCATGTGGGAAGAGAGTGCTTAAATGCTTCTGTGCATAGTGTGCCTGTCCGTGTGATCACTACAGGGACGACAGGTAGCTTGCTTGAAATACATATCTGTATTCTTTATTTAATAGTGGTTCTTGCAGTACTTACTGGTTTGTAAGTTGGCCAATTCAGACTTTCCCAACATTACTGTGGCACTCTTCCCCAAGTCACACACTGGTGACCATGTGTGCTGCCCTTCTTTGTATATATTCTTGTCAGTCCTACCGGGTACGGATCATACACAATTTTACAATATGTTAAGGTGGGACATGCTATAGTTTTCTAAGTAGTCTCCTTTACAGATTGACTGTGTTTACCCTGAATCCCGTTAAAGAACTGAAGCCTGCCTACCTATGACAGTCTATGTGATAGTTCCATTTTATACCTCTACAAATTGTTATATCCAGCTGACTGATTCCAGTTGTGACACACTGATATTGTAGTCATAAAACGTATCTTTTGTGAAGAGCATACTTTTCCCTTTCGTTACATTTAAAACAAGTGGCAATTTTCCACCACTTTGAAATCTCATCAAGATCAGCTTGAATATTTGTGCAGCTTTTTTTACAGGTAGTATACCCATCCACAAAATCATGCTGTATCCTCCTACAAGGAAATTTGCAACACAAATTTTGTTTGATACACCCATAAATTTACTTTTATTAATAAGCTGTGGTGAGGTATTGAGTCAAATACTTTTCAGAAATCCTTACTGCCTTGATACACTGCTTTAAGAATACCATATGAAAAAAATGTATGTTGGTTTTCGCGCGACTGACATGTGGAACCCACATCGATTGCTATAAGGAGGCCATTCTATTCAAGATGCCTCAGAATATGTTAAGCAAAAGATGGACAAATATTACACAAGATGTAGTGAGGTGGGGACGGGTCCATTTGCTACAATTGTACTCCATAAATACATATTCTTTTTTCTGCTATTTGTTTTATGGGCGTAATACTGTGGTCCAAAGCATAATTCTCTGCATAATGTTTCATTTTCCAGTGCTGGAGATACCATCAAAGGCTTTAATGACTCAAAGCAGTTACCGTCTCAAACAAGCTCAGCAAGCTGAGCTGTTTATATGTATCCACACAACAGTCAGTTTGTAACACCATCTGACAGCTGCTTGAGAGTGCGGAGTTCTTCCAACATAAGTTACAGAAGTTGTAGTAGGGAAGAGTTGGCACTGTTTGTTTTATTTAGCACTGAGGCACACGACCTGCCTAATTTCGATCTTTCTTCTTTTCTGTTAATGCTGTTTTGTGCATTTGAATTTCTACGCCACATGGTACAGCCTAGTGAAGTAATTGTAGATCTTACTAAATCCAGTGTCAGAGAAATGAATTTTATGGTTCCCTGGCCCCAGGGCATGATCTGCTGCTGCTGCTGATTTATCAATCATGCCCAGGTGACAACTGCTCTTGTGTTGCTTATGGTGGCTGTTAATGCTTCTTTTCGAAGTTTGTATGTACACATGACTGTATGTGCAAGGGATTTTATAAACTACTGCTGTGGCAAGCAGTTCTCCGATACTCACGAACCTTTCTATTTGGTTTAAACACTTTATAAATACCACATTTTTTGAATACTCAGCTGATGCAATCTGTGAGAGCTTTTACAAATGGAAGGAAAAATTTCCCTTTAGTTGGTGTTTTTTCATTAAAATCTCTTAGACCTTTCACGATGCAGTGCTGCATTTATCTCTGTCAGAGTAGCCTTTTTTTAAAGTCAATTCTTAAATGACCGAGCTCGTCCTTCAAGTACTGTAACTTAGAGAGTCTTTTAGTGTGGTCTACCAATGTTTTGAGAGCTAATCTTTTTTGGCTGGGATGGCAACTGCAACTTCTGTTAAGATATCTTCCTGTGGAAGAGTGCTTTCTGTGAAATTGATGCCTTTAAGTTCTGTCAGATTTTGTCAATATCTGTACCTCAAAAAATGAAATTTTTTCCCCTCATAATGTACATAATACATAGTCCATCTGTATGGAAAAGGACTAATTTCCCATTCCATTTCTTATTCATAAAACATTACTGTTCGCTAACTTTATGATTTTTGACAACATAATAATTGGTTTATTTGAAAACAATTTATTTGAAGAGATATTTAGAATTTTAAATACCTACAGAACATGTAGAACTGATATTTTCAATGAGCAAATAGCTAGTTGTTTATGAAACAAGGAACCTCATGGTCCTCTATTAGTAAGTATCTTTGTTTTGTTTTTTTTTTTTTTTCTCCCCAAAAACTTCCTATTTAAGAAGTTATTCATAATTAAAGTTACCATCCACCAGAAAATACTTCTTTGTTTTGACCTTTATTTGATTCCACGAACCAATGTGACAATTCTGTCATCAAAATTTTTCTGAACTAGGAAATACCTTTGATTACCAGAATGTGTTAACTAAGAAATAAGCAATTACAAGACCCTTGAAATTTACATGAAGCTTGGTAGCTACCTGTGGAAGTAAACATTATGGTCACAATATACCTCTATCAAAGTCAGAACCTACCAGCTAAATTGTTAACACCTATATGCCTGTCAGTGCCAGTGTGCATAATCTTTGTGAAATTTCTTTGAGTCAGCCTTAATTTAGTTACCAACTTGCAAACATCTATGTGTAAATGTCTTATTATGTCTCTACAAGAAAATGAAGAGCAATGCTTCAGCTATTTTATTAATAGTGTACAACTACAACTGACTAATGATGAAAAAGAAAGACCTCGCAAATTGCGATCAGCTATAGAATATTTCAGAACAAATGAAAATTTGTGCCAGACTGTGACTTGAACCCAATTTTCCCTCCGGTCGCTAGCAGTCGCCTTAACCACTTCGGTTGTCCAAGTACATTTCCCGGTGCAGCCCAAATCATGATTTGGTTTTTACTCTCACACTATATTACCATGATTTCCACACAGTTTGAGACACTGTTTTCTCTCATCACTGCCTAGCTATGGCATGAAATAATGCAGTGCTGTGTCTATGACACTGTGTTGATGATCAATAGCTGCATTCAATGAAGAATAAACTCGCAAGTTGTGATTATGGTTCCACATCAGCTGTAGAATATTTCAGAAACAATGACGAGTGAAAGAGATGGGCTGCTCCTGGAAGTGTGCTCCGACAGCCAAGTGAGTAAGACAACTGCTCACGAGAAGTGGGAAATACGGGTTAGAGCCCCGGTCCAGGAGAAATTTTCATTTGATCTGAAATATCCTACAGTTGATGTGAAACCATAATTGTAAATTGCAAGTTCATTCTTAATTAAATGCAGCTGTTGATCTTCAACGCTATGTCTCAGACACTGCACAGCAGTAATGATAGAAAGTGGGCTCTTCATATATGGCATGACTGTTTAAACATACATAATATTATGTCCTTTATTAAACAGAAATGGAGAATGAAACTGTACCAAAAACACATGGCCACTGCCAAGATTATCTGTGGCATGGCAGAATTACTAACCTGCAATTAATCCTATTGTAGTGTCGTGGAATAGTAAAGAGTTGGAAACGTGGAATATTCTCAAAGTTTTGTTGCCTATGCCGAGAGCCAGAGGCAGTAGGTTAGCCAAGCGCTAAGAGGATTGCACATATATCAGAATGTGTTGTCACGCAGGGGCAATGGCCTGGTTACACACAACAGGCGAGAGAGAATTGCTTAGCCCGCGTGTTTGTGTTAGACGGAGACTTTCGCAGAGTGCAAGCAGAGGTCTAGCGTCAGCTGTACTGCATTTCACAACTTCGCGTAAGTCTGCCGCAACAACACGTAACTCTGTCACAAGAACACCTAAGGGGCAAGTACAACAGATGAATCAGCAGTATAAATGGAACGAATGTGGTCATTACAAACAGCGCATGACGTCGCTCGTGCCTCCTTTAAATACGCCAGCTTTGATAGCAACGAGGCACTCGCACTCGCAGTTATACTTGCAGTTAGATGTGTACTGGGACGCTGCATAGCGCTCAGCTCGGCGATCGACATGTTAATCTTTATTAAGGAGATGTTGCAGTAAGGATGGCCCATCCAGCAGCAGACGTGAGGGGACAGTACCAGCTCTGGTCCTCTCTGCTGCCGCTGTCAATCATCATCCCAGGATTAGCAGACATCGCGGCAGACTCGCTTGCTACCAATGCTGACTGCATCAGTGAGCCGTCGACGAGATCGTGCAGGGCCTAGGCCCTGTGCATCCACCGTCACAACCGGGTGAGCCGACGACGCTGGGGGAATGCAGCCCGTTCCGCCCGTCCACCGCGGACGAGCCACCAGGAGGAGCAGGGAAGAAGACGGGGTGGGATAGAGTACACTCTGCACTATCAGAACGCCTCTCGTGCCGACAGCGCCAGGACTCCAACCACGAACCTCCACGTGCAGCAGCTCGCTGTCCGCAGCGGAGCCGCCGGTCAAACAGGCGCAGCCGAAGTAAGGACATTCCTCCGCTACGTCACAGCACGCGGTGTTGCGCTAGCAAGACTGTGCGGTGCGGATCTGATGTCATTGCTATGAGTCAGCGAGGACTCGGGGAAGGTCGTTGATATCACCAAGCCACATTGTACTCGGCAGGAATAAAGGTGTTATGAATTAATCATGTTTCTTTGGCGTTTCTGACGCTTCTACAGCCATTTCCTAGCATCCTGACAACTGGAGAGGTCACCGCTCGGCCATCCAGTCCACCGTGGGCGACCAGAACCACCAGGGCACCTACACTATGTATGAATTCTTATAAACAAGCTGGTTGTAAAGAAAATTATGAGTGTTAATAAATACGGAAGAATGTAAAATTAACTAAAAGCAGTGTTGCATCCATCATTTAAAGATTTGTTACAAAACCAAATTAGAGTAAGACGACGGACAATCACTGACTAGCTATTGAAGGCCATCAATCGGAGGAGAAGCACATTCCTAGTTGTTTTGTGGACTACCTGTGCTTTCTTCCAACTACTGGGGAAAGGTTTTTGTTAGAGGGATTCACAATGTGTGATGGTTTTTCTGTAGATAATCTTATGGGAATTGAATCGGGTCCTCGAGGTTTGTTATATTTTAGTAATTTCACATATTCCTCGATGCCACAGATTTAAAATGGGGCAGTTTTCTTGGATTTTCCTTTGCAAATGAACATTTGAAACCAGAGTTCAGTATTCCTGCATTGACTTTTCAACCCTCAGTTTCAGTTCCTGTGTCATTCATGACTGTATGGAAACTAATTTGGTGTCGGTGACAGCCTATTCTTTGCATTTTGTGACAGCTCTTTCGATAAGCTACATCTGTTATGTCTACGCCCAGTGTCAAGTGGATAAATATGGTATTGCAGAGCCCGTGTTACTCCAAATTATGGTGCAATGTTCCTTTGGGCATGCACACATTTCCAAAGGAACATCACATCGTAATTTGGAACAACACAGGCACTGCAATATTGCACTTATCCATCGACACTGGGCGAGCAACATTCAAGTAAAATGTCTTGCCTGTGCGGGAATATAAAAATGGATGCATGAGTACTGGTTCTAAGCGCATTGGTTGACGACATACAGAAACCTGGGTCTGGATGAAAGTTGTGCTCGGATAGCCTAATGGTAAGGCAACTGCTCACAGTAAGCGGGAAATCCGAGTTCCAGTCCCTGTCCAGCACAGATTTTCACTGTCGTCGTTCCATTATACAGCTGATCGTTGACCACATTCACAATTGCAAATACATTTCATGTATTTCAAAATGGCTACACTTGTCGCACTGCCTGTTCCTTCGAGCATGCATGCGCATCCAAAGGAACATTGCATCATAATTCGGAATAATGCAGGCACTGCAATATCATATCCCACTTTTGATGCAATTCTGTTACAGTAGTCTGTGAAGGCTTCTCGAATTTACATTGTGACAGCCAAATGATTTCCATTTACTATTTCTTAATCTACACTGAAACACCAAAGAAACTGGCACAGGCATCCACATTCAAATACAAAGATATGTAAACAGGCAGAATACGGCACTTTGGTCACCAACAAGTGTCTGGCACAGTTGTTAGATTGGTTACTGCTGCTACAATGGGAGGTTATCAAGGTTTGAGTTTGAATGTGGTGTTATAGTCGGTGCATGAGCGATTGGACACAGCGGTGAAGTGGGGATTATCATGTATGACCATTTCACGAGTGTATCACGAATATCAGGAATCCAGTAAAACATCAAATGTCCCACATTGCTGTGGCTGAAAGAAGATCCTGCAAGAAAGGGACCAACAACAACAGGAGAGCATCATTCAACGTAACAGAAGTGCAACCATTCTGCAAATTGTTGCAGATTTCAATGCTGGACCATCAAGTGTCAGTGTGCGAACTATTCACCAAAACATCATGTGCCTCCTTTTTCATCATGATCAGCATCCCTGTACGTCATTCCACTTGGTGGTGTGATGAGGTAATCATCACACAGACATCCAGAATACAAGAGGAGCATGTATATCTTTTTGTGGAACTTATTGTCTTTCCTGTACTGAAGTCATGAATTCACACATACCATGTCCATCAGATGTAATATTATCTCCAGGGTCCACTTTTTTGTTTCAAGTGTGTACAATATGCCTCCATCTGCTGATCACAAAAGTCAGCTCCTTCCACTGTACTTGCGTATAATCGATGGCCCATGAAATACTTTCAATGAGTTTTGTTCCATCTGCAAACAGTTTTGACAGGATAACAACTTGTTGCGGTTGAAGCAAGAGTAACAGCTTTTAAGTCCTTCCAAGGGACAACAAAAATTTTGTCATAATCGACAGAACTCTTCCATGTCGCCATGCTTCAGTGTGTTCTATTCTGTTGCTCTGACCTTCATCTTTACGTCTTTCATCTTATTCCTCTTTTGATTTCAGCATATCCAGGAGAGCCAATGTGGTGAAATACCAATCAAAATAAATGTGTTCTCCTTTTGGAAGTATTTCTGCTACCCACAAAACAATTGAATGCTAGAGCTAGAGCTATTTATGGCAAAGGAGTAGACTCGCCTTGACAAATTTTATGTCCCATTGGTCTGGCTTGTTTGGAACGTACTCCTTCAGTGAGCAACCACAAAATGGTATTATCTGCTCGTCAATACAAAAGTTATGCCCATAAGCTCGTAGCAGCATGAAGCACATGGCTCGTTACAGCATCAATAGCACGTTGAACTTTCCACAGTTTTTCCTTTGTTCTTCAGAAACATTACGACCCCTTTGCAACATGAAAAAATAAATAATTTCTTGCCACAGCATTAGCCACAAATGGACTCTGAAAAGCACATTGCCAATACATTTTTGCTCACGAGTACTTTACACATTCCGTTATAATATGCACACCGAACAATTCATTTATTGCCCATGAGCTTGTTGCAAGTTGTGTCCTATTTTAGTCATGTAATAAATGTTTGCACATGCTGCAGCTTCTTGGAAGAATTGCTCATTGAAATAATTTAGCAAGTAAGTTGCTGGAGTTTTTTGACAATATCCTGAAACAAAAGAAATGAAACTTTTCTTGAAAACATTCTATACAAATAAAATCCCTGTTTTAATATAAATAAGGTGCTGTTGTACCTGATCTTCAGAAGGTGGTGCCACTTAGGAAAAGGCATTTTCCTTCAAATGTATCTACAACTAGATTTTTCACCATTTCCTGGTGCAGTTGTGGCCACAACAAGTATGTTATGTTCCTTTTGCTGCAGCATTGTTGCTTGTGTTTCTGTTGGTTTACATTCTCCGAGTGTTCATTCTAGTACCGTTACATGTGACCTTAATTGTCCTATGAAGTGGGCAATTCTTCCAAAGAGGATGACCCAGATGAACTTTCCAGCATTACTCTCTGGAGCTGGGAGCCAAGTACAATCAAGGTATCATCATCACTGCTTAAATCCTCTTCACCTGACATTTTACCAAAGCAGCGATCACAGAATCACTCAAAGGTGCTGAAACTACACCAATAACTTAATTTTCTTTATGATTTATAATACCAGCGTGATCTTTTCAAACGAATGATAAAATAACATCACAGGAGCGTATAAAATTACCTGGCTGTTAGAAGTGATAGCTACAGACGTTGAAACAAATGTAGGTATCAACACTTTGTCAACATACCATTGTCTTAAAAATCTGACATTAGGCCCAACATGCACAATTCACTGTTTCTCAAATAAACAAACAGTTTATGAGTTATTTACATAAGACAATATATTTAAAGTACATTTATGCCATGGAACAGATCTAATCCAAACTTATATACACACCAACCCTGATTATGCAGTGCTGGCCTGAACTCCATAGTGTGAATCACAAAGAAATAAAGTGAGCAAGACCCCCAATACATAACTGATCATGCACAGCCTGAAGAGCTGTATGCTAAGCATCTCATTGTCTAACCTGAAAAAATATTGGGTGATGATTTTGCTGTCAATAGACAAACGTGATGTGTGACTTTACCTTCTGCAAGCCTTTCAAGGCAATGCTACTCTGCCAACCTGTACATCATTTCACTGTTTTAATATCCAAGCAGCTTTCAGTTGGCCTTAAAACACTGAATGGATCTCCTAGTCAACCTTTCTGCCAGAGAAAAATGAGAGGTAGTGTTCAGGAACCGAACCCGGTACCTCGGCATTCCGAGCCAAAAGTTGATAATCACTGGAACACACATTCGGCTTCCCATTAGTGTATCATGCAAAAAAGTGTGCCGATGACTACTGGAAGACTGATGCTTTGACAGGTTAAGAAACTGATAATACAATAAAATCAGTGGGCATTGACTCAAACAAAGAATCTGTGTTATCATATGTGACAAACAGCAGGTAATGAATGAAGAGAGACAACTCTATAAGATAGCGATATTATTGGGAAAGATACTTTTATGGATACTACCGGCAAAGAATTGTGAGCAGCACTTCACTCAATGGTGCCTGCACACACGTAGCAGGCAGGGCTCCACTAGTATGAGTACTGACTACCAGCTTGGCAAGGTAAGCAGTTTGCTTTACTGCATTGTAAGTGCATACTATTCCCACCCTGCTGAAGTTCAAATAATTTTGTGTGTATGCTTAGGTTAAGAAAATCACTGACAATGTAAGGAATGGGTGCAGATAATGATTGTTCTTGTAAGAATACTTGGAGAGGACCTAATTCATGTGAACATTATTCAAGACATTTCATATGCACTTTGCAGCAGTGAGAAAGGGAAAACGGAAATTCACAACGTTTTCAGTGAATTGTAATAAATATGGAGTTCAACAGCAGCTGTAAGCGTTGAGCATGTCTTACAAAAATGCTCTAGTCTCTCTCTCTCTCTCTCTCTCTCTCTCTCTCTCTCTCTCTCTCTCTCTCTCTCACTCACACACACACACACAAAAACAATTGCCTCTGGCTACTGAAGCTGGACTGCAGACTGCAACTGCACGTAATGGGAGAAGCTATCCGGCATGGGTGGTGGCAGCAATGAGGAGGCTGCGGCAGGGAGGAGGAGGGATAATACGGTATTTGGGGGGGGGGGGGGGGGGGGGGAGTAGTGCTGCTTGTGGGAGCACCCAGGGATGTGGTGAGGATGGGATAGGGATGCTAGGTGCAGTCTAGGAGGTTAAAAAGCAGGAGGGGGTGAGGAGTGAGAAAGGAGAGAAGCTGAGAAGGGGAAAAAGTTTTGTGGGTGCGTTGGTGGAGTAGAAGGCTGAGTAGCGTTGGAGTGCGGAGTGGGAGCAGAGAAAGAAACAGTAGGTGAAGGACAGAGACTAATGAAGTAAGAGATCGGGGGGGGGGGGGGGGGTGTAGGGTTACAGTTACATAGAACATATTGCAGGGAGAGTTCCCATTCACACAATTCAGAAAAGCTTATGTTGGTAGAAAGGATCCAGATGGCTCCGGCTGTGAAGCATTCGCTGAGGTGAAGCTCATTGTGTTGGACAGCATGTTCAGCACTGGGTGTCCCAGCTGCCTCTTAGGCGTACTTTGTTGTGGCCGTTTGTGCATATGGACAGCTTATTTGTTGTCATTCCCTCATAGAAAGCAGCACAATGGCTGCACCTTAGTTTGCAGATCACAGACAGCCTTCACTGGTAGCCCTAGCTTTGATGTGATAGGAGATGCCATTGATCAGATTGGGAGGATGTATGGTACAGTTCTTGCATCTAGGTCTACTGAAGAAGTATGAGCCGTGAGGCAAGGGGCTGAGAGCAGGGTTGGAAAGAATACTGAGTAGGTTCAGTGGGTGGCAGAATACCACTGTGGAAGGTGTGGGAAGGATAGTGGGTAGGATATTCTTCATTTCACGGTATGGTGAGAGGTAGTCAAAACCCTGGTAACAAATGTTATTCAGTTGCTTCAGTCTTTGGTGGTACTGAGTCACAAGCGAGTGTCCCTTTGTAGCCGGATGGTGGGTATGTGAGAAGTGGCAGGTGATTGGTGAGACAAGGCAAGGGCAGTCTGGTGGTGGTGGTGGTGGTGGTGGTGGTGGTGGTGGTGGTGGTGGTGGTTGTTGGGATGTTTAAGGGGGACTAAACAGCGAAGGTCATCAGTACCCCATTCCAAAAGAGGCAAGCCGAAAATTTGCAGAGCAGGTAAAAACCCCAGGGGGAAGGTGACTCCCCCCCAGGCACTAAAAGAACACAAATGCAGCAACAAACACTACAGACAAGAAGAGTAAAAATGAACACCAGACAGAAAGAAACAGAAGAAAAGAAGATGGCCGGAGACTGGTTGACTGACCACGAGAACAAAAAAAGGGAAAGAGTCAACCATCCGATGACACACCAAAACAGCAACAAATATTGAAAGACGCGAGGACAAAAGACACAGAAAGGGAAAGGTGCAGGACCCCCCCTAAATGGAACCATAAAAAGGACTACCACGGATAAAATTTAAAACGTCATCAGCCATGGAGGCATCGTCACATAAAACCAAAGGCAAAGTGCCCGGGAGATTAAAAGACTGCCGGAGGGTGCGCAGTCAGGGACACTCCACCAAATGTGGGCGACTGTCAGCCGAAACCCACACCGACACAGGGGGGGATCCTCCTGACGCAAAAGATGACCGTGCGTCAGGTAGGTATGGCCTATGCGCAGCCGACACAGGATTACAGAGTCCCTGCGAGAAGCCCGCAGGGAGGAGCGCCACACATCGGTCGTCTCCTCGACAGCCCGCAGTTTATTCGGGGATGTCATGCCACACCACTCAGCAGTCCACATCCCAACCACCTTATGGTGCAACACCAGCTGCTGATCGCGAGCCGTGAGGCCGATCTCCAAAGCTGGGGCGTCGATCGCCCCTTTGGCCAGCCTGTCAACACGTTCGTTCCCCGGGATTTCAACGTGACCTGGCATCCAAACAAAGACCACCGAACGACCAGAACAGGTAATGGCGGAAACAGATCCTGAATAGAGGACACCAGAGGAGAAGAGGTATAGCAGCGGTCGATGGCCTGGAGGCTGCTCAGGGAGTCACTGCAGATGACGATGGACATACCTGAGCAGAAATGCATATGCTCAAGAGCGCGCAATATGGCCACCAGCTCTGCAGTAAAAATATTGCAGCCAGCTGGCAAGGAGCGCTGCTCAACATGGGCAGCGTGAGCAAAAGCGTAGGCAGTGCGACCATCAACCAGGGAACCATCAGTGTAGACAGATTCACAGCCCGAAAATGAGGCGAGGAGCGCAAGAAAACGGTGACGGAGGGCCACAGGCGGAACCGAGTCCTTGGGTCCCTGTGCCAAGTCCAGACGGACGGACGGACGGCCAGGGCAAACACCAGGGAGGCATAGGTGCACGGACTCGGAAGGGAGGCAGAAGAGGGAGTGACCCCAGTTCCGACAGCAGGGACTGGACGCGGACAGCTATTGGAAGCCCAGACCTAGGTCGCCGTTCGGGCAGATGGAGGACCATGGCAGGGAAAGGCAGGCGACGATTGGGATGGCCTGGCGAGCAATGCACGTGGACAGCATAGTCGGCGAGCAGTCGATGGCGGCGAATCCGCAGCAGGGGAACCCCGGCCTCCACCAGGAGACTATCCACGGGGCTCGTACGAAAAGCGCCAGTTGCAAGCCGAACCCCACAGTGGTGTATGGGGTCTAACAACGTCAACACTGAGGGTGATGCAGTCCCATAGGCCACGCTCCCATGATCAAGCCTGGACTGCACAAGGGCCCTGTATAATCGCAACAGCGTGCAGCGATCCGCACCCCAAGATGTGTGGCTCAGGCAGCGGAGGGCGTTGAGGTGCCGCCAGCACTTTTGCTTCAGCTGAGTAATATGCGGAACCCATGTGAGCTGGGCATCGAAGACGAGTCCTAAGAAGCGGCAAATGTCCACCACTTCAAGCAGGTGGCCATCGAGGTAAAGTTCAGGATGAGGGTGGACCGTCCGACGCCTGCAGAAGTGCATAACTCGAGTCTTGGCTGCAGAGAACTGAAAACCATGAGTCAGAGCCCATGATACTGCCTTGCGAACGGCTACTTGCAGCCTGCGTTCGGCGACTCCCGTAGTCGTGGAGCTAAAAGAGATGCAGAAGTCATCGGCATACAAAGGAGACACCGACGACCCCACGGCTGCAGCCAGACCATTAATGGCCACTAGAAATAAGGAGACGCTCAGCACCGAGCCCTGCTGGACCCCATTTTCCTGTGTATAAGATGAACTAGAGGCGGCACCAACTTGCACCCGGAAAGAGCGGTGCAATAGAAAGGCTTGAAGAAAAGCCGGGAGCCGACCATGAAGACCCCACTCATGCAACGTAGCAAGGATGTGATGCCTCCATGTGGTGTCATACGCCTTCCGCAGATCAAAAAAGACAGCAACGAGACGCTGACGTCGGGCAAAGGCCGTACGGATAGCAGATTCCAGCCGCACCAAAATTTCCGCTACAGACCGGCGCCGACGGAAGCCACCCTGGGATGGAGCGAGGAGACCGCGCGACTCAAGGACCCAACACAAACGCCGCCCCACCATACGTTCGAGCAAATGCGGTTAAAGATGGTGAGGATGTGTCTCTGGCAGTCCCTGGCGAGAGGCTTCAGCATCTGTGCGTGGATGCAGTCTGGTCCTGGTGCTGTATCAGGGCAATCGGCGAGTGCAGTGAGGAATTCCCTCTCGCTGAAAGGAGCATTGTATTTTTCAGAACGACGCGTGTGGAATGATAACGGCGTCTGCTCGGCTCGCTCCTTTAGAGAGCGAAAGGCGGGGGGATAAGTTGCAGTCGCAGAGTTCTTAGCAAAGTGCGCAGCAAGGCGTTCAGCAATGGCGGCAGCGTCTGTGCAGACAGCGCCGTCCAAGGAGATCCCAGGGACACCCATAGGGGTCTGGTATCCATAAATCCACCGGATCCGGGACCACACGAGCGAGGGGGAGACACGGGAGCCCAAGGAGGAGACATACCTCTCCCAGCACTCCTGCTTACGCCGTGCAATAAGATGACGGGCCAAGGCACGGAGCCTCTTAAAGGCAATGAGGGTCTCTAGAGACGGGTGCCGCCTATGACGCTGGAGGGCGCGCCTAAGGTCGCGAATAGCCTCAGCAATCTCCGGCGACCACCAGGGTACAGCCTTCCTCCGAGGGAGTCCAGAAGAGCGGGGGATGGCAGCCTCTGCTGCCGAAATGATGGACGTGGTTAAGACATGGACCACGTCGTCAATGTCACCCTGTGGGGGAGACTCAATGGTTGCAGCAGAAGTAAAAGCCGGCCAGTCAGCACTGTTGAGAGCCCAGCGGGGCAGGCGGCCAGAAGAACGACACTGGGGCAGTGACAAATAGATGGGGAAATGGTCACTACCACACAGGTCAGGATGCACTCTCCAGTGGAGGGATGGGACAAGTCCGGGGCTGCAAAGAGAGAGATCGATGGTCGAGAACGAGCCATGGGCCACACTGAAATGCGTGGGAGCACCGGTATTCAAGAGGCTAAGGTTGAGCTGAGCCAACACATGCTCCACGGCCCGACCGCGGTCATCGGAGACAGTCCCACCCCATAGAGGGTTGTGGGCACTGAAATCGCCCAGAAGCAGCAATGGTGGGGGGAGTTGAGCCAGCAGCGCAGCCAAGACATGTCGGGGGAGCTCCCCATCCGGAGGAATGTAAACAGAGCGAACAGTAATAGCCGGCGAGAGCTCAACCCTGGCAGCGACTGCCTCTAAAGGCGTCAGAAGGGGTACTGGCGAGCTACAGACAGAGTGGTGAACAAAGAGGCAAACCCCACCTGACGCTCGTTGGCAGGCAGCACGGTTCTTATAGTATCCCCAATAACCATGAAGGGCGGGGGTCCGCATTGCTGAAGACCAAGTTTCCTGCAGAGCAATGCAGAGAACAGGGGAAACACTCAGAAGCATCCGGAGCTCAGGCAGGTGGCGGAAATAACTGCCGCAGTTCCACCGGAGAATGGAAGCAGGAAGGGACTGGGAGGGCGTTAATGCGACTAAGAGGCAGACGGCGTCTCAGAGCCAACTGCCGCCACCGGGGGAGAGTCTGCTGTGTCCATAGGAAAGGCCCCCAAGGGTTCCGTGAGGGCGAGATCCGCGGCAGAGGCGAGGATCTCCACCTCATCCCCAGAGCCAGGACTATGTACAGCAGGCAGTACTGAAATCGCCGGAACGTCCTTCTTCTTGGACACATTCCGTTCCTTCTTCTCGCGTCGGCCCTTAGGGTGAGAGGGCTGGGAGAGCTCCTCTGAAGGAGCATCGGAGGCTGACGACGACGCAGAAGCCCTACGACCAGCAGGTGGCGGAACCTTCAGCCACTGGCTGACATCCGGCTGGATAGGAGAAGAAACGGAGGAAGGGAGAGTCCCGAGGGACCCCTTCCGCGAGAGAGGAACCGGCAGAGCCAACGCCGGCGGAGAAGGAGGGGGAGGGATCGAGCCCCCCGGTTTTGGAGGAGATGTCACCCCCAAAGTAAGCGTGGGGGGAGCGACAGAAGAGGGTTTGCCCCCAACCGCTAAGGGGGCAACAGAGGAAGGCTTGCCCCCAGACACGAGGGGGGCAGACAGAGATGCACGGCCCCGAGGGCCCACTGAAAGCGGCACAGATGAGGCGACAACCGTCGCTCGCGTGGGCGACGATAACGTGGCTGCAGCATAAGATGTTCGAATGGAAGCAGGATACAACCTTTCATATTGCAGTTTTGCCTCTTGATAAGTAAGCCGGTCCAGGGTCTTAAATTCCATTATCTTCCGCTCCTTATGAAGAACGGGGCAATCTGGCGAGCATGGAGAGTGGTGCTCCCCACAGTTGACACATACAGGCGGAGGCGCACATGGAGAATCGGGATGAGAGGGGCGTCCGCAATCTCGACATGTAGCACTGGATGGGCAATGGGAGGACATATGCCCAAACTTCCAGCACTGGAAGCACCGCATCGGGGGAGGGACGTATGGCTTGATGTCACAACGGTAAACCATTACCTTGACCTTCTCGGGCAAGACATCACCCTCGAAGGCCAAGATAAAGGCACCGGTGGCCACCCTGTTAGTCTTGGGTCCTCTATGTACACGACGGGCAAAACGTACACCACGTCGTTCCAAGTCGGCTCTCAGCTCGTCATCGGATTGTAACAAGAGGTCACGATGGTAAATAATCCCCTGGACCATATTTAAGCTACTGTGGGGAGTGACGGTAACAGGGACGTCACCCAGCTTATCACACAAGAGCAACGCTCGTGACTGGGCTGGGGAGGACGTCTTGAGGACTCATTTTAGACAACCCCGCCACTTCCCCAAACTTATCCTCCAGGTGTTCCACAAAAAACAGAGGCTTCGTCGTAAGAAAGGAGTCACCATCAGTCCTGCTGCAGACAAGGTATTGCGGTACGTAAGGCTCCCGCTTGGCACTAGATCTGCGTCCCTCCCATGGCGCAGCCAACGAGGGGAACGACTGAGGGTCATATTGCGCAGCATCAAACTCAACTCTGCCTCGCTTAGAGACGCTGGTAGCCGTGCGACCACCAGCTTGGTGTGATTTATTGCGCTTCATTGCGCCACATCCGCCCAGATGCCACCTACTCCGAACGAGGGCTCTCCCCAAGGGCGCCACCCAGCCAAAGCAACGGGTACCTGGCCGATATCCCGCTGCCCGGAGTCCCCGTGCCCCAGACAAGATGGGCACATACTCCTTGGCATGCATGGGGAGGAAACAGCTCTGGCATCTGTAGTGCGATCCCTGCGTGGTCAGGGGGCTACCACCAAGAGGGTACATGACGACCCCACCTCAACGGACTGGCTACCGTGCTGGATTTTAGGTGTTGAAAGGGTCCACAGTTGTCGTGGGCGCTAAGAAGGGGATTGCGCACAGGATGAGGAGGCAACCCAGAAGACGTTGGGTGTAAATCCCGCCACACGACAATAGGTAACATGTAAGATGGTGGCGCATGATGGACCAATAGAAAAACACCACGTAAGGCGTCCTTCCCCAAATGGCAAGCACTAACAACGGAAATTTGGAAAAAAGGAGGTCAAACCCAAGAGGGGACCATCACAGAAGGCCGAAACGTTTGAGACTCCTTTTAGTCGCCTCTTACGACAGGCAGGAATACCGCGGGCCTATTCTTACCCCCGAACCCGCAGGGGGTCAAGGGCAGTCTGTTTCTGTACAATGTTGGAAGGGTCATTCAGTCTCTAAATGCCTCAGTGCAACCCTTGGATATTTGGAGAGGGACTGTTAGTCAATATAGATGTGACAACCAAGGGTGGCTAGATTATATGGAAGGGGCTCCTTAGTATGGAATGTGTGGCAGCTGTCAAAGTGAAGGTATTGTTGGTGGTTGGCAGGTTTGATAGAGACGGAGGTACTGATTAGCCATCCTTGGGGTGGATGTCAACATCAAGGACGTTTGCTTATTGTGATTAGGAGTACCAGGTGAAGTGAATGGGCGATAGGTGTTGATCTGGAAGAATGCAGATAGGGTGTCCTCACCTTCAGTCCAGGACATAACATCAGTGAATCTGAACTAGGTGAGGCATTTGGGATTTTGTGTGGTTAGGAAGGATTCCTCTAGATGGACCATGAATAGGTTGACATAGGACGGTATCATGTGGGTGCCCATTGCTGTACCATCGATTTGTTTGTAGGTGATGCCTTCAAAGGAGCAGTAATTGTGGGTGAGGCTACAGTTGGTCATGGTGACCAGGAAGGAGACAATAAGTCTAGAGTAAGTCAGGCATTGGGAAAGGCAGTGTTCAATAGCCCCAAGGCCATGGGCAATGGGGATGGTAGTGTAGGGGGAGGTGGCATCAACAGTGACAAGCAGGGCACAAAGTGGTACAGGAACAGAATCTGCAGAGAGTCTGTAAAGGAAGTAGTTGGTGTCTTTTATATAGAAGGGTAGGTTGGGGGTAATAGGATGCAGGTCTTGATTCACAATAGAAGATATTCTACCAGTGTGGACACAGTGGTTGGGTTTATAGACTTTAGGAAACTTTCAGAAGGAAAGAGTGCATGGAGTGAAAGAGGTGAAGAGAGAGATAGGCTCAGGGGAGAGGTTTTGTGATTGGGCTTGGTTTTGAGGAGGGACTAGAGAACCTGTTGTATCTGTGGAATGGGGGCTCTTGATCCCATTGTGTTTCCATGTTGATTTTAGTTTGTTTTCACCATTTACTATCAGCTCTAATCCCTCAGATTTCTTTTTTCTCCACACATCATACATCCCATCCTCCATGATTTTTTCTGCGCCTATTTTTATCCTCAACCACGGATTCTTGCTCCCTCCATTTGCGCCAGTTCAGAAAAGCTTCCCTATCCCTATCCAGATCCCAATCCCACATACTGTTCCTGTGTTGTTACATAGCTCATGGAATCCTCCCCCCAATGGCCTGACCATCGAATTGCCCATCTCTGACTACAATCCTATCTTCCACAGTGACCTCTATGTGTCCAAATTTTGCCAGTATGTAGCCCTCACCAACCTAATACTGCAAAACAGGTCCAAATCACCTTGCAATACCTCTCCATCTGTAAGATTCTCCTGCTCTGCAATCCCAAATACCTGCAACCCATCTCTCACATTGAAACTCTTGCCTTCCATGCACAGCATACATACCACCATATCAAAAAAGTCCCCAACCTGTTCTCCTCCTACTCGTACATTGGACTCCCACTACCCACCACTTCTACAAGAGCCTCCAACCCCACCACCCCCCTTCAGCATCACACATCCCCCTCATAGCCGACAAAACATACCTCTGCCTGTTGGGCCTTGTTCATTTATCACACCTTCAGAAACTCCCTCCCATCCCGTTGCAGAATCTAGAACTTAAACAAGTCTAAGACATTGCCATTAAATTTCCCAGCAATAGCCTCAGTCCTTACCAAAGGCCTTACCTTTTGCCCCGCTCCCAAATTCAACTGTGCTGGACTTGTCAAAGACTACTTCTCTCCTCCTCCTCTTCCTGGTCCCAACAGTGAAAAACACTTTTTTGCCATCAACCCTACCAGTTGGACTCAATCCAAAACCAGTACTGAACCCTGCCTGACTCAAATGCTCCATCCAAATGTGATTCCACCAAATCACCCTGTTAACATTCCAGAATTTCTCAACCTCAAACCTTGCCTCACCATCATTCCCCAAATCCCTCAACATGGAAACCAACCTTACATGCACAGCAGAATCGCAACCTATCACTTAAAAACTGATCATGACAATTTAATCCTACCTCCCACCAAAGGCTCCAACACTGGTTTTGAATTGCAGGGATTACCTGCCAGAGGGGCTCCACCAGCTGTCCTAATCTTCCATCTACCATCCTAATACAGTGACACCTTTCCAGAAATCCTAAATGATTCTTCAGTCACTCCTCAAATCCTTAGGCCCAACCTAAAAAAAAACACACGCCCCTCATATCTTCTAAATGTTTCCTGAAGCCCATTAACCCAACCACCCAGGATGCCCTCATTGTAGCCAGTTACTGTGCCCCTGCTGAGAGAATCTCTGCTCTTGTGGATTGACACCTTTAGCCTAAATATGTATTTTACCCTCCTATATAAAAGACACTGACTCTCCAGAGTTCCTGTTCCTTTACTACATGGCACTGTTCTCATCACTATTAGCGTCGCCTCCCTTTACACTTATGTTCCAAATGCCCATGACCTTGCCACCACTGAGTGTTACTTTCACCAATGCCCAAATGACTCCAAATATATAACCTCCTTCCTGGTACCATGAAAACCTATATTCTCACCCACAATTGCATTTCCTTTGAAGACATCACCTACAGACAATTCCATAGTACAGGAATGGACACCCACCTGGCACAGTAGTATGCCAACTTATTCATGGGTCATCCTGAGGAATCCTTTCTGACCAACCAGAATTCCAAACCCCTGATCTGGGGGCCTATCCTATATCTTTCAGCCACACTGCAATCTGGTAGGCAGATGCACCGAGCGGCCTTGTTTTCAAAGAGCCCCACATTATTCCATAAGCCATTTGGAACTGATACTGCATGGTTAAAAAGAACCGAGGCACTTTGTCAGTTCTCCAAGCACCAACCAACCAAAAGCAATCGGCCAAAAGCTGTAAATGCACACTGAAATGTGCATAGTGCCAAAAATACGAAGCAGCTAGTAGCCAACACAAGCACCCAACTCTTCGTAATACTGAAAAGTGTGTACGGAGTACATAGTATCGCTAAAATTTTGCTGACTACATTATGCCAGCATAATTACTATAGGGTATTTGACTACATTCTCGAAATTGTCATAGATGCCATATTATGTTATATTATTCTCATTAGACTGACATCTTGTTTTGGATTTAACATTTCAGAGTATGAGTTACAAATGGTGTGTAGTACCACACCGTACAAATAAATCTATAAAAACACCAAAAAAATTGTTTAAGTGTGTATCAAAGACTGAGATGATCCACAGAATGTTGTAACTCACTCTTAAAGATCCAAATGATGAAGTAGCCTACTTCCCTATATGATACATCAATGATTTGGGGCTTAAAACAAAATTTAAGAAATGCCTTTTTGAGAGCATGTGGCAAGTGCAGCTATTGAAGTTCATCGTAGTTCGTAACATGCATCTGATGAATCAAAATGTTTCATATATGGTGGTGTAGTCTAAAAATATTATGGCGAGGATCTTTCGTCTCCGTCTCCTGTTGTTAAGAATTTGATCGCAGATAAATACTTGTGACAAGCAAGAGTATGCTCTTACAAATAAACAACAATGAATACTGATTTATATATATATATATATATATATATATATATATATATATATATATATATGAGAGAGAGAGAGAGAGGGGGGAGGGAGGGGGAAGGAGGGGAAGGAGGGGGAAGGAGGGGGGAAGGAGGGGGGGGGGGGGGGGAGGGGGGGAGGGGGGGGAGGGGGGGGAGGGGGGAGGGGGTGGGAGGGGGAGGGAGGTGGGGGGGAGGGAGGGGGGTGAACACTCTACGTGGGAAAAATATATCTAAAAACAAAGATGATGTAACTTACCAAACTAAAGCGCTGGCATGTCGAGAGACACACAAAAAAAGACAAACACACACACAAAATTCAAGCTTTCGCAACCAACGGTTGCTTTGTCAGGAAAGAGGGAAGGAGAGGGAAAGATGAGAGGATGTGGGTTTTAAGGGAGAGGGTAAGGAGTCATTCCAATCAATCCCGGGAGCGGAAAGACTTACCTTAGGGGAAAAAAAGGACAGGTATACACACACACACACACACACACACACACACACACACACACACACACACACACACACTTAACTTTCACTAACAACAAAGTCTATAACAAATATGAGCAGAACAAAAAATCTTTCATACCCAGTGGGGTGCAAAACACTGCAGTTCGTTGCCTTAACCACTTGACTGCAACAACTAGTACACACCAAGCGCTTTATTCCTGGTCATTCTATTGGACAGGGCTGCAGGCTTAACTTCGTTGCTGAATGATGCAGGCGTAAGCCATAAACGCATGAAATTTTGGAAGGTTTCCACTATCATGCTTCACAAAATATGTTTCCATTGTTATTTAAAAGTAGTAAATGTGTTTCCATAATTAATAACTAAACCATTTGCGGGAAAGTATGCAAAAGTCACTAGTAAATTCAGCTAAGGCTCACGTAATATACATAAGCAGAGCCGATGTCTTGAAATTTAACAATTTTTAAACTCTTAATTCCATAAAAATAACAGTTATTATGTGATAATATGTTATAATCACTCCGCGTAATAATACAAACCGTAATTATAACAAAGGAAAACAGTCTATTATGAACTCACTTTCCACTCAGAGGCATCCTGGTGATTCTTCAGTGAAACAATCACTAAATCCGAAACTAAAACCACTCAGTAATTCTAAACTAACAAATCCTGGCTGTAAACAAATCACAATGAACTGAACAAGTGGTCATAGCAAAACCTAACCACCTCTCTGTATAGTTCTCAGCAAATTGGCAGAAGGATTGATCAGTAACAGGTTTCAGAAGCTTACAGAATAACAAATTCTCATAAAGAGCCAAAAATGACTTCATTATCGAGGCTAACATATTGCACTGATTGGCATGTATGATATACAATAGGGCCCCTGGTTCAGATGCACTGATGACAATGTTCTGGACCAAAGACGAGGACACCATATCTGCATTCCTCCAGAACCTCAACACCTCTCCTCCCATTCGTTTCATCTGGTCCTCTACAACACAACAAGGAACCCTCCTTTATGTTGACCTTCACCTCAAGAATGGCTACATTGGTACAATACGTAAGAATGATGTGGCCAGTAGATGCACACTTGGCAAGACACACGTGGGGGGAAAGCAGTAATGGTGGGAGTTGCAGACAGGTGCTGTAGACGGAATGCCGAATGCTGGAGGGAAAGTGCTGTTCTGAGCTAAAGCCTATGCTCACACTTCTCAAATATTAAGTGGAGCCCCTGCACACCTACACTTGCATGGTGACCATTGAAAAGATCTATTGTCACCTCTGCTTTGGTTAGTATCTAAAAACAATTCCATTGAAAAATGCAACAGAAGCAGTGATCTATAATGCAGTGCAGTTTACACAATGTCACTTCACTTATGTTGTGCAGATGTAATTCCAAGAGAATTCTGAAACATTTGTTTATTAAGCGAGGAAGTGAGGAAAAGTTAAGTCAACAGCTTACAAAAAAAAAAATGCATCCTATGTACGAAAATAAATGTGTAATCTCTTCACTTATATTGTTCCAATTATTGATGGCCCCTAAAAATTACATTCTTTTATTGAAAAATTCTGTAGTTACTGGAATAATACTGTAGATAATGAAGTTTGGAGTAATAACCATATGGCATAATACTCTCCTCTTTGCATACTATTATTTGCCAAAAACTCATTTCAATACTTCAAACCATTTATGAAATATGAGCAATGTTGTGAATATTCCATTCTAACTTTACTGCTGGAACACGCAATCACAAACAAATGTGCTATATCAGATCAATTTTCTTGAGACTGGTGACAGACACCTCCACCCAAGTCTAAAGAAAAATTTAATATATTAGCTAAAATTCATACTCAGCAACATATTATGCAATATGCATAAAACTTAAAATCTTAGCGATATCTATTTTCACTGCAAACTTTTTTTGAATTTCGCTTACTGTATTACTGAAATGCAAATATCACAATGCCTGTGACTATTAATGAAATGATGGGCATGTCATCAAAAACTGACATATGAAGCTATAAGTAATACAGAAATTTTATTGAATAGTTTCCTTAACATCATTTTGAGAAAGACAGCATGAAATGCGCCTCAATTTTGTCTCCGCCAACTGGCCGAAAACAGGCAAGATGTGTACGCTTCTCCTCCCAAACAAAGGAATAAACTGGCCCAGAGCTTAGGAAAAAAATGGGTCACTGCACATCAGCCACCATATTCTGTGTGGACTTTAGCTCAGTCCATATCAAGCTCACCAACCATCAGCATACTCCCACTGTAGTGATGAGCAGTCCCTCTCCAAATATACCAAGAGTCTTACTGAGGCCTTCATAGACCAAAATTAATCTCCCAACCTTGTACAGAAACATACCTCTCCAGACATCTACCATGCCCACAAACCCACCATCCAGTCACAAAAGGGCACTCCCCTAGTGACTCAGTATCACCCACGACTGGAGCAACCGAATAACATTCTCCGCCATGCCCTGAAATGAGGAATACATTACCCACCACACCATGCTTCCCACACTTTCACAGTGGTATTCTGCAGTCAACCAAACCTCCACAACATCCTTGACTATCCCTAATCCACACCTGCTCTCAACCTCTTGGCTCATGGCTCAGACCTAGAAGCAAAAACTGTACCACACATCCTCCCAGTCTGATCACAGGTATCTCCTATCACATCAGAGGTAGAGCTACCAGTGAAATCTGTTGTCTGATCTACAAACTAAGCTACAACCACTGTGCTGCTTTCTGTGTGGCCATGAGAACTAATAAGCTGTCTGTCCACACATATGGCCACCAACGAAGGATGGCCAAAAGGCAGCTGGGACTGCCCAACACAATGTGTTTCACTTCAATGACTGCTTCGCAGCCTGCACCATCTGGGTCTTTCCTACCAAAAGTAACTGTTCTGAGTTGCACAGGTGGGAACTCTTCCTGGAATAAATACAATATTCCTGTAGCGCCCCCCTCCCTCCCCCGGCCTCAAGCTTCACTAGTCCCTGACCTTCAACTATATATCCCTTTTCTTGCTCCCACTCCATCACTACACAGCCTTCTATTCCACCAACACTCCCAACAGATTTTTTTCCTCCTCCTCAGCTTCTCTCTTTTTCCTGCCCCCCCCCCCCCCCCCAAACTTCAAACCTCCCAACTGCACCTAGCATCTCTACTGAGTCTCCACCATGTCCCTGTGCACTTCCAGCAGCACACCACCTTCCCTACCTCTACCCTGCTATCCCTCCTCTTCCCCACCACAGCCTCCTCATTACCACCACCACCACCACCACCACCACCACCACACGTCAGGTAGCTTCTCCCATCAGGTGCAGCTGCATTCCACCATCAGCAGCCAGAGACATTGGTCATGTATGCATGCAAAAACCCACTATCTATTCACCACTAGATCCAAGTGGAAGTCAAATGAAAATCTTAAAATTGTAATTAAAAACTGATACTTCGCACAATTGTTACGAATGATGTAGGAATGTCCTACATGCAGCAACATACTACCGACAAGCAAAATGTAGCTACAATACCAATTCACAATGACAACCACACCTGCAACATGGACCAAGTTAGAACAGTGTTCCGTCACACATTTTCTCAGCAGTGAAGCTATGATACCTATTGCAAGCATTGGGCAAATGAAAGTCCAGTATGGTGATGCATATCTATCACTGCAGCAATTTTATCAGTGGAGTAGAAAGTTTGGAAATGACGTGACTTATGTGACAAACATTTAGCGTCAAAGTCAGGCACACCACATTGTGAACTAGTGTCTATTGCAGCAGTTGAAGCCATTGTGATTGAAAATTGTTGTGTGACAGTGAATGAAACAGCTGCCAATCTTAACACTAGTCATGGCTCAGCACATTACGTCGTTCATGATTTTGCAATGTGTATGCAACATGGGTGCCACAGCAGATAACTAAAGAATTGCCAGAGCAACATACTGATATCTGGGAAGAACGTTTGAGGCGCTTTGAGGCAGGAGGTGATGGCTTCTTCGCAAGAGTCATTACAGGAAACAAAACCTGGGTACACTACCACCAACCAAAAACAAAGAGAACAAGCAAGTCATTGTGCCATAACCAAAGACATTCTGGATGCAGCCATCTGCAGGGAAGGTTTTGCTGACACACTTTCACGATGAAGTGTTGTCTAGGCTTACTACATGACTAGGGGAAACTCACCAGTGTGTAATATTCCAGCATGTTAAATAATCAGCTTCAAGCTGCAGTAAAATCAAAGCAATGTGAACTTCTGACAACAGGTGTCACTTTGCAACATGACATAATGTTAATGCAACACTTGCAACCATCAATGACCTGCACTATAATACTCCACTACATCAGCCATTCTTCAAAGACCTCAATCCAAGTGATTACAACATGTTTGGACCACTCAAAGAGGCAAGGAGACTTTGAAGATCACGTTGCATCAATCAGTACTGTTGTATTCGTCAATGAGTAAACATCATAGGATTGAAATGTACTGTGTTATTGTGCCTCCTGCTATTGTGTATTGTGTGTTCTGTCATTCACTTCCTGCTGGCAGGAGTCACTACTGCTGAGATTCATCATTGACTGTGTCACTGTATGATACGGGGTTAGAGAAGTGAATGTGTGATGGAGGGTTGTAGAAAATTAAAGGATGGATGCACAGATGTGCACAATGAAAGCACGAGGAAGACATTCAGATGTGACTTATGAACTTGTGTAACATGTTGACGAAATTGTACATGTGAGATATCCAGTTTCAATTTCTGATACATGATCCAGATTTTGAGGACAACCCACACTAAAACTGTCACAGAGAGTTTAGGTCATCCTAAGTTTTGCACATAGTTGGTACCAAAGTGCTTAACTCATGTTCACATAACTGAAACAATGGGTTCGGCTTTGACATTCATTCAGCACTATCATGAAGAGCAGGAGGAATTTCTGAACAGAATCATGACTGGGGATGAGACATACATGGATTCACATCCATTTTCCCAATAAGCCCAAAAAACTCCAGTAAATACTGTCAAACTACTAAATGAATCTTACAGTTTTTTGTGACTGCAAAAGAATTTTGACGACAGGTTTCATGACACTAATGTGTGAGAACACTGACATCACAGGTTTATTGTGAGACTTACAAAATTCCAAAGGTCAATTCAAAACAAATGGAAAATGATTTTTCTTCAATCATTCTCCTTCATGACAATGTTTGACCCCACACTGTGAATTAAACGAAGAAAAACTCAAGGTTTTTGGCTGGGAGATTTTTCAAGATACTCCCTATAGTCAAGACTTGGCATCAAACAACTTTCATCTTTTCTACAAGATGAAGGCCAGCTCAGCTACTCAGCATTCAAAACTGATGATGAGCTCAAGGACACTGCCGACAACTGGCTGATGCACCATTCTTTAATGAAGGTATAACAATGCTGGTGTCACAGTACGTCAAATATTTGAATTTTGGTGGTGACGATGTGGAGGAGTAATGTCAACAGGTCAGTACAGTCAGTGAGACAATTTTGCTCCTAGGAGTGAGTGCACTTCAATCGGCTTTGTTTCACGAGGACACAGTGAACTGCTTGATAGTATATGCACAAGTGTCTTGAAATCACTCACAATGTGGTGCATTTTCCTTACACGCCACTATACTTGTTTACGGTGACACCACCACTTGTTTCTGATAATAGCCACAGAAGGCCAAGTGAAATAATATTGTGGTCAGGTAACATTTTCTGTAAGTGCTTGATTAATAAAAAAAATTGAGTTCCAGTTCAGCCTTCAGTTGTCACGTAATAGTCATCCACAGTCACTCACACTGTAATTTGATAAATTAACGCAGTTCACATTCTGCGGTCAACTTTATAAACTATCTAGTTACTTTGCAACAATATACGATCACATCTAGACAAAAAGGTCTAAAATTTATAAAAACTGATTGTGCATTTAATTCTACAGACTCAAGTTCACTATTAACCAATTTCAGTTTTAAGGAAGAGGTGTCAGTTTGCAGAGTAGAGATACTGAAGGATGGAAAACCTCTAATACCTGAAGCACCCATACACTCAAGCCTGACCACCACACGCCGTTAACAATACTTTTTCGACACTATTACTTGTGCCTGTGTACAATGACCAAGCTGTCTGCAAAGTGTTAAGTGAATAGTATGTATTCATAGCATGTGTTCTATAAGTGACAGAGCACATTTGGGAAGAATTATGTTGGCAATGCCACAACTATAAGTGCCACAGATGTCAGAGAAACAGAAACTTTGCATCATGATGTGACATTCCCATCATGTCAGAACTGTTTGGATGTGTGATGTTGCAATTATTGCACATGAAGCCATAATCATTCTTTCCAAAGGAGAAAGCGATATGTCATTAATATGCACAAGGCATGACCATCTCTATGGTTTTACGAAGTCTGCTCCTCAGGTGGATTCTCAACAAACATTTTTCTATGGCGCATGTGGAATGCAAGTATGACGCAAAGTTTCTCAATGCCAAACAACTAAACTGGAATACGAAGGAGGAAGTATCAGCACTGATTTTAGCTGATATTTTCTGTAACAATACAACTACATATAGTCATTTATAGTATTTTCAGCCTCAGGCCGCACAAATTGTATTATTACCAGTTTTGACTCCTTACAAAGTTTTAATCAAATGATATAAATACTTTACCATAATGATAATATTTGGGTAACTCAATGCCAAAAAAATACTATAAAGGAATTTATTTCAGGATAGTCACTGTGTTCCCCTTAGGCTCTAAAACTAGTCTATATAACACCATATCCTTCTGCATCTAAAGAAAAAAGGGCAGATACTTCATTCTATAAATGCCCAACAGTGCACATATTATGAATAAGTAAAGGGTGTTCCATAAATAGTCATCTGACTTAATACTGGAGGTAGAGAACATCGATATAAATACATTTTTATAAGGAACATATGGTCTCTAAGTCAACTTGTAATTATTTAGTTAGTGGAGCTGAAGTAAGCTGCTGTGTTGGTGTCACTGACTGGGAATGTGTACATTCACAACTCCTCTGTGTACAGACAGTTTGCTCCAAGGTCTGTTTGGAAACACTCTGATTCATTCACAAGTATCACCATATTTTGACAACAAAGGTGACTTCTTTGGGAATATACTGATTCAGTAGCAACTGTTACTCGCCTGTGACAGCAACAGTGAACATGGATTGTTTTATGTGTGTAGAAACGGCCATCATGCGGTTTTTGTAAATGAAGAGAGCACCGACAGTGCTTTCCAAACAGAAAGGTTCCACAACAAGAAACATTCAGATGTCTGCATTGCCTGCTTCATGAAACAAGCACTTTCCATGCAAGTATGCATGATGTAGGTTGAGTATGTATGATATAAGTTGGACTCTACAGCGCGAACTCCCAAAATGGAAGACTATATTCTGTGACATGTTGAAGTATACTCTTTATTGCATATATACTTGGTGTCAGACAGACTTGAGTGTATTGTATTACAGGGCTAGCAGCTTCATCCTTTTCATCTTCACTATGTGGCAGCACTAGCACCTTAATATCCCCCCCCCCCCCCCCCCCCCCCCCCCCAATGCATGCAGTTCGCCCAGTGGTTTTTACAACAGACTGTCCTGTACCCTTTATTTCCAGTCGAGGTCCCGCACATCGACGAGGTTTTTCTTACCCACGAAAGCTGTTTTAATACCCATAATTTGCTTGTTTGGGCACATGAGGATCCACGAGGTACTCAACCTCGTGCCATCAATAGCAATTCGGAGTTAACATGTGGGGCAGCTTTCTCAGTGATAGGCTCACTAGACCATACTGTCTTCCTTTCCATCTCAACGGGCAGAGATATCGCATCTTCATGGAACATGTGTTGCCAGAATTGCTGGATGGTGTACCTCTGAATTTTAGACAAAGGATGTACTTCCAGCACAATGGGGCACCAGCTCATTCCAGCACTCCTCTGAGGAACCATGTGAGAACCCGCTTTGAAAATCTATGGGTTGACCAAGGTGGCCTGGCCACCCAGTCACCTGATCTCTAGTGCCTGGATTTCTTCCTTGGGGGTGGGTGTGGGGAGGCAGCAAATGAGGCAGCTGGTGTATGAAACCATTGTGGAAACAGAAGATCTCGTCACTATAATTTCCATCACTGCCGATACCATTGCAGGCATGCCAGAAATCTTCAAATGGACAAGCAATCAATGGTCTGACGTACTGAGTATATACAGGCCAATGGTCACGCATTCTAACAGTCTGTGTAAATGCCCATGTTCTATTCAACATTCTAAACTACTTTCTGTGCAAACTGTCCCTAGCATTAGAAATTGCCACCAGGGACCATCTATACAGTAACTAAATATGTTTTTTTGATGTCCTCTACCTCCCGCATTAACTTGAATGAATAGCTTTGGATCACCCTCTATAAGGGTGCTGCTTCAACAGAACTGTACTTTGCATTCATTACAGACATGAAATATTCATCACTAGTTGTCAAATACTTAATCCTATTACAAAGCATACACAAAAAGCTGTTATCAGAGAGTTGCATACAACAGTGCAATATGTCCACAAATATTTCAAAAATTTAGTGCTAAGAATAAATTTAGTTGTTAAGACCAAAACTTACTTGAGAAGATCAGGCCGCATGTATAGTGACAACAGTCTTTCATTTACTCTGTTAACATCCTGAATTTTGAGGAAAAGAAACACAAAATTATACCTCACACCACAGAAGAACAATGTAAGTGCAAACTAATTCATAAAATTAGATTCTCACCGGTTCCTCATCTTCACCAAAATCGAATTCTTCTTCACTTGAAGTCATCATCTGATTGCTTGGACTTATATTGTAGCTTCTTAGGATGTGAGCAAAAGCTGGAAGAAAATAATAGGACAGTTTATGCTGCTGAAATGAAATTTTAAAACTAAAATTGTATGTCCTCACTTCTGTAGTTGTCCTATTTTCAACACCTGCTTGACACTCAGCAAAATAAATATGACTGAAGTGTGAAACAATTCTCAACATAATCTGAATTAAAAGTTAAATACAAGATCCTGTCATGAATGACAATAAATTTGTGGTACTTCAACTTCTCACAGCCGTGTGATCTCACAAAGTTGCATTTTCTTTGATTTGAGTTTAAGACAAATTTTTACCAAAGATTTCACAGTACATGCATAAAATTTACAGTTATATGACCAGTGCCAAACAATTTATATTTTCTGAATTATCAGCATCATTTTCACAACAGAGAAAACTGACAATAAAAATACATTTAGGGACTATGAACTGGACAATAAACAGAACTAAGCATCTGCAAAGTTCCTCGAGGAAGCATATCATTATTTTCTTTCTCGAAAAAATACTAATTCATTGGATAATTTGCCCATTACTGGGGTGCAAAACAATGTAAAAAATTCATTTTTGTAGCACCATTTCAAAGGTTTAAAAAAGATCAGTGTTTTTTTAAGTACAGACTTTTAAGGCTGTCTCTGCAACTAAGTGTCAGTGTGTGCCTGTGATGCAGAGGTGCTGGGTTACATATACAGACAATGTGATTTTTTAAACTTTTTTTTCTTTAAAGTCTACTGTGAAGTCAGTTTTTAATGTGACTGCCACATTTACTACAAAAACTAAAAAAATTACATGGCTCTGAAGGTATACCAAATCAACTTTTGACATTTATTTATTTATTTATTTATTTATTTATTTATTTTTATTTTTTTTAGAAAAGAGTCGTCTAACAGTTTCTTACAACATGGCAGATTACCAGTTTCATCTAACGCTCCAGGTTGTTGGTAGCTGTAAAATAATTTGCAACTATCAAATTTGGTACACCTATGTGATTTTCTTTCCTCTATGGTTGTTAGTATGTACCATTTGATGGACAGAGGAAGAAACAATTGTGGAACTGCTTCTACAAATTTGCAGCAGGTTTCCTTATTAATAAACAAGTGCCACCAGAGCCGTGTGTGTGTGTGTGTGTGTGTGTGTGTGTGTGTGTGTGTGTGTGTCACTCACCTTTAGCAGATTGACGCATGCACAGTAACATGTAACAGACAATAACATTCACACTTGCTTTCGAGCACTAACTCTTTATCCAGCAACAGTGAAGCAGTGGACACACACACACACACACACACACACACACACACACACACACACACACACACACACACGACTGACTTCACAGCCTACAGGGGGGGAACTCTGAAACACAGTGAACTCCTGAGACCAAACAGAACAGCGTGCATCAGCCAGCCCATCTGTGATCCTTCTCAAACAATTGTAAAGAAACTATTCCATAAAAAAATTTGATACTCGCAGATCTTATAGCTTCGTTCATCAGCTTCATGACAAACTGTCTATGGTCACATTTACCGTTACTTAGGATTAAGCAAAGTACTGCAAGAATTTTGAAAGTTTGCAATGAAAAATAGAGGTCACTATGAATTTGAAATGTAACTAACATATTGAATTTTTCTTTAAACTTTGAGGGATACTGCTATCTATCACCAATCTTAAGAAAATGGACTGTATTTAAATGATTCACCTCGAGCTCGCATGCCAACGAAAAAGGCAGTTTGTAATATCCACAGAATTTCTTTATCTCGTAAATGATTTCAGATACTGAAACACGATGTTGGCAAATTACAGTACACAAAGAGGAGAGTAGTTTGCTATATGACTACAGATTTTTTTCAATGAAATGATGTAATATTGAAGTGCCATCAATAACTGGTGAAACGAGTTATACTGTGGGTGAAGAACTAAAGTTTATTTTTATATCACGAAATGGCATTTTCATAAACTACTGATGCATTATGTAATCAGAAGTAACCAGAAACCTGGCTGAAAATGACAACTTCGTTGAGTCCTCCATTGGTAATGCTGGAATTCAATATGGTGTGGCCCACCCTTAGCCTTGATGACAGCTTCCACTCTTGCAGGCATACATTCAATCAGATGCTGGAAGGTTTCTTGGGGATATGCAGCTCATTCTTCACGGATTGCTGCACTGAGGAGAGGTACTGATGTCTGTCAGTGAGGCCTGGCACAAAGTCGGCGATCCAAAACATTCCAAAGGTGTTCTGTAGGATTCAGGTCAGGACTCTGTGCAGGCCAGTCCATTACAGGGACATTATTGTCATGTAACCACTCCGCCACAGGCTGTGCATTAAGAACAGGTGCTTGATTGGGTTGAAAGATGCAATCGCCATTCCCGAACTGCTCTTCAACAGTTGGAAGCAAGAAGGTGCTTAAAACATCAATGTAGGCCTGAGCTGTGATAATGCCATGTAAAACAACAAAGGGTGCTAGCTCCCTCCACGAAAAACGTGACTACACCACCCCACCACCGCCTCCGAATTTTATTATTGACACTACACACGCTAGCAGATGACGTTCACTGGGCATTCGCCATGTCCACACCCTGCCATCTGTTCGCCACATTGTGTGCCAGGATTCGTCACTCCACACAACATTTTTCCAAGGTTCAATCATCCAGTGTTTACGCTCCTTACACCAAGCGAGGCGTTGTTTGGCATTTACCAGTGTGATTGTGTGGCTTATGAGTAGCCGCTCAACCATGAAATCCAAGTTTTCTCACCTCCCGACTGTCATAGTACTTGCAGTGGATCCTGATGCAGTTTGGAATTACTGTGTGATGGTCTGAATAGATGCCTGCCTATTACACATTATGACCCTCTTCAACTGTTGGCAGTCTGTCAGTCAACAGATGAGTTCAGCCTGTACACTTTTGTGCTGTACGTGTCCCTTCATGTTTCCACTTCACTATCAGATCAGAAACAGTGGACCTAGGGATGGTTAGGAGTGTAGAAATCTCGTGTACAGACATATGACACACGTGACACCCAATCACCTGACCACATTCGAAGTCCGTGAGTTCCGCAAAGCACCCCATTTTGCTCTGTCATGATGTATAATAACTACTGAGGTCGCTGACATGGAGTACCTGGCAGTACGTGGCAGCACAATGCACCTAATATGAAAAATTTATGTTTTTGGGGGTGTCTGGGTACTTTTGATCACATAATGTATGTCTTCAGATAAGCTGTTCTATGATTCTGTCGCAATTTCAACTGCATTAGAATGTTAGTGAGATGAATATTTATAAACTCAGCTGTATTTTGGCAAAAGAAATCAATTAATATGGCAACAAGGAGTCTTAGATATTACTCAAAACTCATCACTGATAATACTACTCTGAAGAAAAATAAATGTGATGGTAAGACTGGGGAAAATAAATTGCTACTTCTGTTGAAATTTTGGTGAAATCCTATAGTCCGGTTATATATTTTAACAATGAATGTTGTGGATTGCAATTGGGCAATGGATTTTATTTCTATATCACAATATCTAAGAAATAGGAAAACAACGAACAGTACACAGCATGTCATCTTTTCTTTCCTATCCCTGTATGGAATGAGGAATGGTATTCTTTCACCATAAACATATTTTAGTGTGTCAAGTTATTGATAACCTCTTTACGCCTTCATGGGAAGCTGACTGGATTTTGATAATTTGCATGTTTTCATATATCTCAACTCAATGAGATAAATGAATGAAATTCTTTGACCAGCACCAGTACACATCATTCACTATTAAAAACACATTGGGGTGCAGGATTCCACTAAAATTTCAACGTAAGTATACATTTAATTTTGCCAGACTTCTTATTCCCTTTAACTTTCTTCACAGAGATGTTATACAGGGTTGCCACAAGTTTCACCAAGTGCAATTCCCTGATATTTCCCCGATTTCCAGACAAGTTTTAGCATTTTTCCCTGACAAGTTTTGAGAGCTCAAGGGTAAGTTAAGATGTAAGTTGACAATCTGTCTTTGCAGCTATGGTACCCGAAACAATAGTGCAAATGTGACATGTGTGTTCCATTTAAACCACTGATGTTATTTTATTTCAATAAAATGCAACACATTTGGTAGCATAAATATACATTTCCTTGGAGTTGCAAGACAGATTTAAAATACCTTCACTGATTTCAGAAATAACCTTAGAAAAAAGTAGGCCTCTTGAAAAAAGTGTATAAGGTAGAGAAGAATTGTGTAAACCCACACTGTAGGTGACCGCCAATAAAATGTTGGTTCTATGTTTGTTATTGTCAGTTATTACCCACTGTGTTATATCTATTATTTTACAGCTAACGTGTGGTTTTTCTTTGAAAAATATACAAGTACATAGTGTACAAACCGCCAGCAACTGACAATTTTCTTCTTCTTATCGCCCATACTTTCTAAAATATAAACTACTTTTGAAGCACCTAATTGTACTGGAGCAAATAAAATACCACACTGTACAATGTACTTGTGGTGAGACAGTCATCATTCCTGAAGTCCACTGCCCATGATCTCTGGCCTGCTGAGGAGCACCACAGTCCTGGGTAAACCATGAAAATCCACTTCATTACGCCACAAACAGACCTGACCTACGGGCAGATTGATGAAACTAAATCCGAAGGGCAGGGGCTGCATGTTAGTGGGAACTGAATGGCTTCACATTGGCAGGTCTGATCCATCACAGGTACCCGCAGGAACAGCCTCTGGTTTTGGCCCGTCATGGAAATCCACTCATGTTGTCAACTATTCACAACCCAAAGACAACATGTTGACAAAATGAGACCACAGTGATCAATCCATGCAACAGATAACTTGTTCAAATACTCTGAGAATCAATAATAATAAGGATAGGTAGCAATTCACCATACAGATGCTAGCTGAGGCGCAGACAGGCACGTAGAAAAGACAATCACACTCACAATTACATTTTCGACCACAGCTTTTGTCAGAAAATGAGAGCTCTCACACATTGTCACAATCCTCAGACACAACTCATGCACACATGACTGCTGTTTCCGGCCACTGCGTCTACAGTCTCTGAGAATCAGATTCAAACAAACCACTCCTTAAACCTCCCTGCCTCTCATTGGCAGCTTATAGCCTAGTGACAAGAAGTGGTGGGAGCACTGACTGCACGCTGAGGGGAGCGGTAGGAAGAAGAGAAGCGGTAGGAAGGACGGAGTAAGGAAGTGGTGCACATACACAGCTGCACCCAGCCAGAGACAATGCATGACACATCATTAAACAAACCATTTTATCTGAGACAAAAACGAGGTTTTTGCTGTGTTTTTTTGAAATTCCCTTAATTTCCCTGTTGTGTTTTATATTCCCTGATTTCCAGAACCTGCGGCAACTCTGTTATAAGTGGCAAGTTTTCAGTAATACATTAAGTTCTCTTGTTGCTATTTTCAAATCTGCTTCTTTCAGCAGAATTTGTAAAATTTAATGTCACCAACATTTTCATGCAGTTGAAATTGCAACAGAATCTTGAGAGAGAGAGAGAGAGAGAGAGAGAGAGAGAGAGAGAGAGAGAGAGAGAGAGAGAGAGAGAGATTCTCACACATGTTGTTCCAAACTAACATTAATTCTCGTTTCACCACCTATCAACGACACTTAAATATTACATCATTTCACTGGAAAGACCTGTAGTCACTTGAATAGCATGCTAGATATGAAAGTTTCGCATATTAATCATATGGCGAAATACTCTCCTCTTTGTGTACTGTCATTTGCCAAAATCTTGTTACTAAAATGTAAACTTTCACGGCCGGAAATATCATGTCCATTATAATTATCGTGTTTTGAAAACGTCAGTGCAATTGGCCGCTGTCCGTCGCCGTCGATCGCCGTTGCCATCACCCAGTAGTGGACAAGTGGTACACATCTTCTTTAACACCGGCATCCATATACCGTTTAATTTGACGCCCTCCTCCTTTCGGTTGAAATTATTTGGGTGTTTAGCGATTTCAATTGCCTCCCTGTAGAGCCTTTCGTAGTATCCGCTCGTGGCCGCTAGTACTTGCGTCTCATCGAAACGAATATTGTGGTTCCCTGGCTGGAAAGCATGCTCCGCAACAGCTGATCGTTCCGTTTCTCCTCTTCTACAATTTCCCTTGTGCTCTTCCAAACGTTTAGAAACAGTTCTTTTCGTGGTACCCACATAAACATCACCACAGCTGCATGGGATCCTATACACTCCAGATTTTTCCAATGGTTTGTGAGTGTCCTTGGCAGGCCTAAGCGGCCAATTGCACTGACGTTTTCAAAACACGTGACGTCACGCCGCGGCGCGGGGGCGCGCGGACACGGAATTTAGCGGCAGTCAGTAGGGAGCCAGTGTGTGTGTTGGACCTTCCATCAAGCTACGGACCCCCTTGAAGATGTCTCCCGCAGTCGGAGACAAAACGTTGGGAATCACCACAGAATTCATCAACCGACCACGGCATAACAGCCCGGATAATTATAATGGACAAAATCTTGTTACGATATCTGAAACCGTTGATGAGATATAAGGAATTCTATGAATAATTCATCCTGGCTTTTTCACTGGTGTGCAAGTTTAGAATGAAGTGCTTCATTTATGATCCATTTTCTTGAGACTGGAAACAATAGTAATAGCCTTTAAAGTTTAAAGGAAAATTCTGTATGGTACACACATTTCATAAGCAGTTACAATTGACCTAACAAGTACCATACGCAAATCCACAGTGACCTCTATTTTTCACTGCAAACTTTCCAAAATTCTAGCCGAAGTTTACCTGATCCTAAAATATCACTGTAAATATGACGGTTAACGAAATGATACGCAGTTCACCATGAAGCTGACAAATGAAGCTGTAAGACAAGTAAGAAACAATTTTTTTTACTGAATAGTTTCTTTACCCAATGGTTTGAGAATGACTGCACTTCAGCTGGCTCATGCGCCCTGCCATTCATTTGAGTGAAGCCAGTCAGCTATCTTGCACACTGAATCGTACACTGTGCGAGA
Source organism: Schistocerca americana (assembly GCF_021461395.2). Taxonomy (NCBI): domain Eukaryota; kingdom Metazoa; phylum Arthropoda; class Insecta; order Orthoptera; family Acrididae; genus Schistocerca; species Schistocerca americana. The sequence goes on from NC_060122.1 coordinate 151,375,081, forward strand.
GTTTCATCACATGAGGTAGCCGTCACACCCACCTGCTAGCGTGACATCTAGCAAACTTGCTGAGAACCTTGCTGCGTGAGACACGTTTTAGTTATATCACGTAGTACATGTATGTTTCACCACAACCACCAACTAGTATACCAGTCACTGACTTTAACATAACTACTAGAAAATACATGCTCATAACAGAATCGTCAAAGTCACACTCCACTCACCATTCTTTATTTATTAAAACTGAAGGTGTGTTAGGAAATTAAAAAATGGAATTGGATGAGTATACAATATCAGTGAATTAGCGAAGTGCAGAGGGGAAAAGAAAAGGTAAGCAGGCATGGCCATCAGTTTAATAAATCAGTGATGCTAAGTACTGACACAAATTATTTAAGACTGGTAGAAGCTGACCTCAAGGAAGATCAATTTTGGCCTCTGAGATAATGTAGAAATATGCAAGGCAATGCCGACAGCTTATTTAGTAAACTGGTTTAAAAAAAGGAAACCTATGTTTAATAACATTTGTAGACTTACAGAAATGTAAGACAATACTGACTCGACCACACTCTTCAAAATTTCAAAGATAGCAGGGTTAAAATAGAGGGAGCCAAAGGCTATTCACAACTTACACAGAAACCAGACTGCTGTTGCAAGTATCTTAGGATGTGAAAGGGAAGTAGTAATTGAGAAGGAAGCGATACTGGGTTGTAGCCTATCCACCACATTATTCTATATGTAAATTGAGCAAGCTTGGACGGAAACCAGGAAGTAGTTTGGAAAAGGGATTAAAAGTCTCAGGGAGAAGAAATAAAAACTATGAGATTTGTTGATGACTTCTTAATTCTGTCCGAGACAGAACAGAACTGATGTGCAGTTGAATGCAATAAGTAAGATCATCACCGCAAAAAGTGAAATGAGCAATGGGGGAATTAGATTAGAAAAGGACACATCGAAAGTAATGAGTGGTTTTTGCAACAACTGTGGTAGCTGTTAATCATCCAGTGCCAACACTTCAGCAACTTTTTTTAAACCAACCAGAAGCCTCCCCAAATTCGTGAAAGTCGATACACAGAGGTTGGCACAAATGCAGATATCCACAAAAATAATTGTTTTGTAGTTAAAATTAAATGACAATATCAATCTTCTTCTATGCTGTTTGTCGAATTGTGTTACCTGTGGACAATAAACGAGATTGAAGGAATCGGCACCATATGTCTATTGTGATGCAGCTAAAAACTTTAAGCCTGTGGGCCCATGTAAAACTGAAGTCTGTTCCCATGCCTATTTTCTGGGTGCAACTGCTTTAGTTGCACCTGAGGGTCCTGCACCTAGTGATATTGCATTGCCCTGACCTTATCTTTCGTCCAGTCTGTGAAGTGCATTCTGGGTAACAATCCTGGTGATTGGCTTCCTGAGGACTGCGAGTTGCCACAGGACTGCGAGTTGCCAAGTTTCAGATGCCTTCAGTTAACTCTCTGTAGCGACTGAGTAAACATTTGTGAGAGTCCTTTAGGTTAAACAAGGAGATTTTATATTTGTTTTGTGTAAATGAAAAATGCCTTCTTTTGCTGCACTGTATTTTAGTCTCCCAGAGTTTGCAAGCAAAAAAGTGTATTCTTACATTGGACAAAATGCAAATTCATTAAAACATTCATGTGAGGCTGGACAAAGTAGTATAACTACTTTTTTAAAATACTAAGTGATATGTATATGTGAAAGTGCCTGAAGTCCCATCAAATTTGGAGGCAACTGGGAGGGGGGCAGGACCCTTATCAATCTTGTGAAGACATTTTATCTTTCAAAGTTGAGTGTGAAAATAGATTTCTCAAGATTGTGCAGTTCCTTATTAGGTTAGGTTAGTGGTGTTTAACGTCCCGTCGACAACGAGGTCATTAGAGACGGAGCGCAAGCTCGGGTTAGGGAAGGATGGGGAAGGAAATCGGCCGTGCCCTTTCAAAGGAACCATCCCGGCATTTGCCTGAAACGATTTAGGGAAATCACGGAAAACCTAAATCAGGATGGCCGGAGACGGGATTGAACCGTCGTCCTCCCGAATGCGAGTCCAGCAGTTCCTTATTGATGTGTATGTGTGGCCAAGTATGGTGCAGTGAGTGCCAAGGAATTGTTACCCTCGTCTGAGCATCATTTTGAGGTATTTAAAGGCAACTGTTGATCATCTGCACAAAGATCTTTCTAGAAATGTGGAGAATGCTTTTAGATATGCAGGAGGGGCAGTAACAGTATATCTATGGAGTGATCCATGTTGTAAAATAAACTACACAGGAGTGGCTGCACATTACTTTAAGAGTGAAGAAGGAAAACTTGTGGGTTGAGTATTATCCACCAGCGATCTTTCGAGTGAGATTAAAAAACTAGAGAGAATATTAAACATTAATGGATGAAGATATTACAGTCATTTTATTTATTCAGCACTGTGCAGTACGTTATGGTTGTTGCCAACAGATGTCCAAACACTGTTCAGCACACGATTCTGAAAGATATCGAGTAATAATATGATTACTTACAGGATTGTCTGAAATAACAGATACGATTGACAATCCACAGCTGTATGAAATATTTTCAAAATTAAGTTGCTGACTGCAAATTTCCTAGACATCAGCTGTATTGCGGATAGATCAACTACTCAATTGTGCCACATGAAAATTTGTGCCACACCAGAATTGCAACCTGAATTTCCCTGTTTATCACGAGCTGTCACCTTAACCACTATAGGTATCTGTGCACGCTCGCCAGATTAATCTGAACCTCCATGTCACACTGTGTACTCCCAATACTACTTTAATTCCTGCAACAGGGAGAGTGAGACAAAAAAAGAATCGAGACCAATGTTGTCATCACCTTGTGAATCCAATAAACTACAATAAGAGGATGTAGGTAGTGTGAGATAAGTAAGTCTGAGGAATGCACACATATAGCCAAACTGGTTAAGGAGACTGCTTGCGATGAGTGGGAAATCCAGGTTCACAAATTTTCATGTGTCGCTCTTACATCATACATCCATAACAAACACAGCTGATGTAAAGGAAATTCGCAGTAAGCGAGTTGATTTCGAAGGTACGAAGACTGACGTACAGAAATTACTAAATTCTTGTTGAGTTGTCACAACCTTTTCTGAAAGGTCTGGCTTTCAGAACTGCCTACTGATGTAGTTGAAAGATGTGGTCCAATGATGAGAGAGCAACTAGACAGGTTTGAGTCAATTAATGCACAGTGGTCTGAAATTTTAGCAATCTTGTCCGTAATAAACCAAGACAATTTAATTGACTGTTGACAAAAAAAAGGTGTAATAAGCTTTCTGACACTACTTAAAACTTCCACCCTCTGGATATTTTTAGTATTTTTACTATTTCCAACATTTATCCGCAAAATTCAGATTTGTGAAATATTATGAAACTAAACAATAATGTTCCTAAGTAAGCTTTTAACATGTATGACAATGTTTTTCTGTAACAGACTGTTCCAGCTCTTTGACCATTGTCGATCTCTGTAAACGATGTAACGGGTAGGCACACAGGGTAGTGATGGAGCCTAGTGATATATCAGCACGACTTACACAATTGGCAATTTCATACTCTTAGTGTCCACACCACGGTCTCCAAGCTGCTACAGCGTGTGCTCTGGAGAGCCCCTGCTCCATGACACTCACTGCACCTCACTTGGCACTGACATCAATAAGGAACTGTGCCATCTCAACAAATCCATTTCCACAAGCAACCTTGAAAGGTAAAAGGTTTTTGCTGACGAGACTGATGAGTCATGGCTACCTCCAAAGATCTGTAGAGATGGATATGGATGTCATAAAATGTCAAGTATTTCAATGCTCACAAACTCTCATCAAAATCTTTATGGTACCTCCCTTTGACCTAGAATCATGAAATTTGGGAAGAAGTTAAGATTTCACAGAACAAGTATGGGGAGGGGGGGATCTGGAAATTGTTAAGTTGTAATGGATAGATAAAAAAATGTACTCACCAAGCAGTGGTAGGAGAATACAAACACAAAGTTATGCTTCTGGCAGAAGAGTTGAAGGGGAACGAAGTGGGATGAAGGAAAAAGACTGGAGACGTTTAGGGAAAGTGGTACACTTCAGAAAAGTCATCCAGACCCTGTGGCAGGAGAGTGTTACTCGATGGAATGAGAAGGAAATCCACCCGTCTATTAAGACCCCTATTTCTCAGGATCAGATATAGCTATCAAGCTGAAATTAACATCAGGTACTAAGGTCCACAGTCTCTCAGAGCAGCCTAAAAAAAAAATAAGTATCTAAGTACATGTAGTGAAAACACATGGCCATTTATGTCACACATTTTAATACTTGCACAAACTCACTCATCAAAACCTATGGGTGAACTGGTGGTCTAACATACAGCACATTCTTGGAAACAGAGAGATTGAAGGTTCGAATGTCAGTCAGACCACAGATTTCTTCATTTTAACTTAGCTTTCATCTCTCAATGATGCAAGGAGTTGCCAGAAACAATGAGTGGTTCAGATTCCACATAAAACTGTGGTTCCCTACCTCCAGTTGAACAACTGGAATAGGTTATGAACACGCTAGTCGCTGAAATGGAATTCAACAGAAATACTTGCACTAGGCCACTGACCCATTCGAAATAATAATAATAATAATAATAACACAAACCAAAAGAAATTTTACCAGACAATAGATAACACACACATTAAAATAGACAATCCACCAAACATAACAGACATGGCACTCTTTTGGAGCAACATATGGTCAAACCCGGTACAACATAATAGACATGCACGGTGGATACAAGCAGAAACGGACACATACGAGATGATACCACAAATGCCAGAAGTGATAATTTTGCAACATGAAGTCACCCGAGCAATTAATTCTACGCACAATTGGAAAGCCCCTGGAAATGATAAAATAGCAAATTTCTGGCTAAAGAAGTTCACCTCAACACATTCACATTTAACTAAATTATTTAACAGTTACATTGCAGACCCATAAACATTCCCTGATGCACTTACACATGGAATAACTTATCTGAAACCTAAAGATCAAGCAGACACAGCAAACCCAGCAAAATATCGCCCCATAACATGCCTACCAACAATAGACAAAATATTAACTTCAGTCATTACACAGAAATTAATGACACATACAACACAGAACAAAACTATAAATGAAGAACAAAAAGGCTGCTGCAAAGGAGCACGGGGATGTAAAGAGCAACTGATAATAGATACAGAGGTGACATATCAAGTTAAAACTAAACAAAGTCACTGCACTACACATTCATTGATTACCAAAAAGCTTCTGATAGTGTACCCCACTCATGGTTGCTACAGATATTGGAAATATACAAAGAAGGTCCTAAATTGATACAGTTCCTAAACATAGTAATGAAAAATTGTAAAACCACACTTAATATCCGAACAAATTCAAATAATATCACATCACAGCCAATACAGATTAAGCGTGGAATATACCAAGGAGACTTATTAAGTCCTTTCTGGTTCTGTCTTGCTCTGAACCCACTATCCAATACGCTAAATAATACAAATTATGGATATAATATTACTGGAACATACCCACACAAAATCACACATTTGTTATACATGGATGATCTAAAACTACTAGCAGCAACAAATCAACAACTCAACCAATTACTAAAGATAACAGAAGTATTCAGCAATGATATAAATATGGCTCTTGGAACAGACAAATGTAAGAAAAATAGCATAGTCAAGGGAAAACACACTAAACAAGAAGATCATATATTGGATAACCGCAGCAGCTCCATAGAAGCGATGGAAAAAACAGATGCCTATAAATATCTAGGATACAGACAAAAAATAGGAATAGGTAATACAAATATTAAAGAAGAACTAAAAGAAAAATATAGACAAAGACTAACAAAAATACTGAAAACAGAATTGACAGCAAGAAACAAGACAAAAGCTGTAAATACTTATGCTCTACCAATATTGACCTACTCATTTGGAGTAGTGAAATGGAGTAACACAGACCCAGGAGCACTCAATACACTTACACAATCACAATGCCACAAATATAGAATACATCACATACATTCAGCAACAGAAAGATTCACATCAAGCAGAAATGAAGGAGGAAGGGGATTTATCGACATAAAAAACCTACATTATGGACAGGTAGACAATTTAAGAAAATTATAGAATGAGCAGAAACTAGCAAAATACACAAAGCAGTCACTCATATAAATACATACAAACCAGTCACTCATATAAATACATCGGCTACACCATTGCAATTTCATAACCACTTCTACAACCCTTTAGCTCACATAACATCAACAGATACGAAGAAAGTAAATTGGAAAAAGAAAACACTACATGGCAAGCACCCGTATCATCTAACACAGCCACACATCGATCAAGACGCATCCAACACATTGCTAAGAAAAGGCAATATACACAGTGAGACAGAAGGATTCATGATTGCAATACAGGATCAAACAATAAACACCAGATATTACAGCAAGCATATTATTAAAGATCCCAATACCACAACAGATAAATGCAGACTTTGCAAACAACAAATAGAAACAGTAGATCACATCACAAGCAGATGTACAATACTAGCAAACACAGAATACCCCAGAAGACATGACAATGTAGCAAAAATAATACATCAACAACTTGCCATACAACATAAACTAATAAAACAACACGTTCCCACATACAAGTATGCACCACAAAATGTACTGGAGAATGATGAATACAAATTATACTGGAACAGAACCATTACAACAGATAAAACAACACCACATAACAAACCTGACATGCTCACCAATAAAAAGAAGAAATTAACACAAATGGTTCAAATGGCTCTGAGCACTATGGGACTTAACTTCTGAGGTCATCAGTCCCCTAGAACTTAGAACTACTTAAACCTAACTAACCTAAGGGCATCACACACATCCACGCCCGAGGCAGGATTCGAACCTGCGACCGTAGCGGTCGCGCGGTTTCAGGCTGTAGAGCCTAGAACCGCTCGGCCACTCCGGCCGGCAAATTAACACAACTAATCGAAATATCCATACCCGATACAACAAATATACAGAAGAAAACAGGAGAAAAAATTGAAAAATACATCCAACTGGCTGAGGAAGTCAAGGACATGTGGCATAAGGATAAAGTTGACATTTTACCAATTATACTATCAACCACAGGAGTCATACCACACAATATCCACCAGTACATCAACGCAATACGGCTACATCCAAACGTATATATACAACTACAGAAATCTGTAATTATTGATACATGTTCAATTACCCGAAAGTTCTTAAATGCAATGTAACATATACCGTACAGTTAAAAGGAAGTCACACTTGATCAAGGTCCGCGTCACTTTCCATTTTTAACCAGACCTAAGGTCTGAGAAAGAAAAGAAGATAACAATAATCATCTATGTACATAACATAAGTTTGTGAAGTTCGTACAGAACCCTCAGAGTGCGAGTCGTCCTTGCACTTATCTGGTTTTTCTACACGCCAGTTTTCATGTAGTCATCTTCTGAAACCCTGGAGGCCCTTATATAACTATTTTACAAATTTGAAGATAAAGTTATAGTATGCAATGACAAGTTGGTAATATGGAAAAAGGCACAATTTACACTTTCTTGCGAACTAAAATTTACAGTTCTAACAGAGCTTGCATTTTAAGTTTTAACTTGCATTGTAGCTTCAGTAAAGGCTGAGAAAAATAAGAAAATAAAACCAATACCTTTTTCAACCAATCCTCTAAAAGCTGATCTCTTTCTTTTTCCATATTCACGGTACCGCTTCTGCAGAGCCTCTGCCATTGTTTCAATATCAATATAGCTTGTATCATTGTGTTCATCCAGGTACTAGAAGGAAAGAAAATGGCTAATTACTTCAATATATTCTGCAATAGAAACGTGCTAATTTACATTGTTTTTAGGACACAATAAAACCTCTCGAACACAAAATACATAAATTTATTCCAGTGAAATTTGATAAGAAAGCCCAAGAAGCTAGTACTTTTTATACATATCTACCTAAAAAGCTAAACATTTATTGTGCAAACTACAACAAAATTATAATGAGAACAGTTGTGACTACTAGTTATCAATACAATCACCAAGTAACTTCATACAGATTTGGTTGTACAATGGTCATGTCAAAAATGAAAAATACTGGAGCTGGGGGTAAGACATTTTGGTTACGCATGTGTTGATTATGCAATTTCAACATTTTACATTCTGGACTTGATTACTGCATTGTTCAAACATTGCACAGTTTGAAATTTTTTTGTAATCATGCTAGTGAATTGACACATTTGACGTAATCACGAACATTTTGCCGTGATGAAATTACCAAACTATGAATATGGCTGTCAGTTTTCCTGGCTTAACCTACTCATGCATTCAAAAATAAGGTATCTTTATAAACTAACACATTTTAACTCTCATTACCCTACAATTATCTTGAGTGTGTTACATAAGCAACACAATAAGTAAGAGATGCCAGTTTTTTCCCAAATAGGTATACTTCACATCAACTTAGCAACTGAATTGTCAACAGCAGACTGTGTTAGCATTTTGTGAAAATTCTAATGAGTTTATGGTGTGTGTGTGTGTGTGTGTGTGTGTGTGTGTGTGTGTGTGTGTGAGAGAGAGAGAGAGAGAGAGAGAGAGAGAGAGAGAGACGGGGGGAGGGGGGGGGGGGGGGGGGGAATGATGGGTCACCTCATTGACACTTGCTCTGGAAAATCTAACAGATAACTCTTCTGAAGTTTCATGTAAAACATAGCAGGAGAATGAATGCATTAAGAAAACTGTTGCCATTAATATACCTTCACTAATTAACTCTGAAGAAAAGAAAAGGAAAAAAAAAAAAATAGTTACATACCAACACTGCAGAAACTGCAACAACATAATGCAGAAGCGATGGGGTGTGTAGAGGCTGGATAATTGTGTTTATTGCTTTACAGTAATTTTGCTGAGAGCTGGTATGTTTTTCCGCCACAAGAATTGGAAGTGTACCATTGGAGTAGTGACCAAATTTCAATTTCTACAGTACTGAATTTTCAAGCCAAGACCACAAGTGCTGCTATTATGTCATCACAGGAAATAACTCAGCACATGTACTGTTCTCACTGCACAGCAGTTCTTACCCGATGGATTCATGGGCAGAAAAGAATGTTAGTAATAGTGCTCACAGTTACTTTAAAAATCACCTCAAACTGTTTAAGTTTACGAAGTATTTTGTGCCCGTGTTGTGGGTATACAGTGCTACTGGTCATGGATAGAGGGGCCTTGTGGTGGGGTAGGAGATGTGTTCGAGAGCCACTCTCGAAAACAATTTATCCAGCCACTGTACCCAACAACTCAGATTGCTAAGGATTTTACAAGAGTGGTGAAGTCACATACATCAATAGCCCCATCCTAATGCTCAAAGAGAAATTTCAAGAATTGTCAGCAGAAAACAGAAAGTAATTTTACTGTGCAAACTTTAAAGAGCTAGAAAGTAGGATTTAATTTACCCAATCACAACCTCAGAAAACCCAGGAGAATAATCACAGTCACAAACAACAAATAGCAGAGATGCTGAGTCGCAGATAAGCACAACAAAAAGAGTGTCTTTTGTTGTGCCTAACTGCGACTCAGCATCTCCACTATATGGTGAGTAGTAACTTTCCTTCTCATAATATAGTTACATTCCATTCTGGATTTTCCATTGGGTGATTCAAGGGTTTAATGAAATAGCTATGCTACCAGATGAACTGGCTGCTGGTTATAAATTTGCAGCTGCAAGACAGCAGCATTACTAAAGTACTCATTTCCAATTCACAATGTTTTGAGAACTGTGGCTAATCCAATATGAAAGCATTAATCAGTATCAAAAGGAAGTTACTGACTCAGGTGAACACACATTTAGTTCACTAAACTGGTGACTTCAGTTAAGCTTCATGCAAAAGAGAGCTACTGCTTGTAAGTTGTATGGTTGGTATTTGCATTTACATAATACAATCTTTTAGAAAGTTTGAAAGTTGCGTCTATTATATATCACTCAAATTAATTAAAGTACTATATTACATAATGCTGTTTTCATTTATGAGATTAATATGTGACAATATGGTAATGCAACCTAGTTAAAGGCAAAAATTCAGTTCTATAAAACCTGTTAAACAAAACAGTTTTTCTTTTACAGGGAATGTTGTGCTGTGCAATACTGATCCAAAGTAACATGAAATTAACATTTCTGAGATGCCATTTTTTTTATTTTATTATTTGGGGGGGTGGGGGGGTGGAAGGGCTCACCATCAGAGCTACGACAAAAGAATCTTCACGCCTTTCCAAAATGAGGTTTTCCCTCTAATCATAACATAATTACTAACAAAAGGAACAAAATATCTAAATGTTCCAGAAACACATTGCTTCAATATTTTACATGTTACCAAAGATGCCTGAGGAGCCACTTTTAGGCAGCGTGTATCTCGGGCCAAGATTATATATATATATATATATATATATATATATATATATATATATATATATATTTTTTAAGAAAGAGTCAATTACTCTTTAATTACTGTCATGAAATTAAATGTATGTTAAATTCAATGAGACCTAAGTCTGTGAAGGTAAGATCTTTTCTTAGAAGAAACAAAAATACAGCAAACTGACTTCAAGAAAAATATTTTTATTTCTGATTCTTTGAATTTTTAAAATTTGATGAACTGCTCTTCAGTTTATAAATACCATGAGTTTGTATAGTAAATAGTATTGAATACTGAAATCAACATTGTGTAAACTAAAATGTTAATGTCAAGTGTGTACACATCATTGTGTTGTTTTGTGATATGATATTCTTATACCAAAGATTTTAAGAAATAGATATGAACAGATAAATGTATCAAGCCACTTCGAGTAGTATGTTTGTCCACCAATGGTACCTGAATGACTGACTGTTGGAGCCATTATACCTAATTCTGGTATGTTAAAGAATTTTTAGGCAGTTTTAATGTATAAAGCTGTCTATGAAAGCAAGTGGACAGGTTGTGAATAGATACTGCAGTGGCACGAGGTTGAGAAATGCAGAGTACAGCTTGGGACAAGTCACTGTACTGGCCAACCTGTGAGAGAGGATTGAAGCGCCTAGAACTGCTCGGCCACGGGGAGTAATTAGCTACATTCAGAGAATTACGAATGCACCCATCAAGATCATGAGAATTTTATAGTGAGTGAAAGGTAAAGAATAGATGGAATATGGCAAGTGCAGACTGAAGAACAGTGCGAAGCTCGCATAGACACTGATCGACTTCGACACTCCGTAAGTAGAATGTCAATTTTGTCTGTAGATTCATAAGAATCTCAGGAAATTGTTGCAGAACATGCCAAATCTCCTTGGGTCGATAAAGACAAAGTGCATTTACATATAATCCTGTGGCTAGTAGCCACATTTGCTGCAACCAGTGGAAAGGTCATAAGGTGTACATTTTGTGAGGCTCTGAAATGGCAAAGAGAAACAGCTGGAATGTGTTGCTTGAGCTGAAATTTTTCAGAAGCCCCTGAGATTTTAAAATCTGCTGAATGTTGACCATTGAGAATGTAAACACTGTTTTGATAATGTTCACGCGTATAATATGTTTCAAATGATATCTTTTGGCATGAACAAAAAATGGAAGGACAATTCAAGACTACATTTAAAGTTCAGAAGTTCAGCACCTTTTCAGTGCTTTGCTGCTTGAAAACAAAAAAAATAAAAAATAGTTCAAATGGCTCTGAGCACTATGGGACTTAACTTCTGAGGTCATCAGTCCCCTAGAACTTAGACCTACTTAAACCTAACTAACCTAAGAACATCACACACATCCATGCCCGAGGCAGGATTCGAACCTGCGACCGTAGCGGTCATGCAGTTCCAGACTGAAGCGCCTAGAACCGCTCGGCCACACCGGCCGGCACTTGAAAATCAGCCCAAGTCTCTTGAGATAAATTGGTGCCTGGCAATTTGCGCTGTACAGTACTTTCACTTCAAGACCTCATTTCTTCCATTTATGGTGATCAAATGCAAACAACAACAACAGCAACAACAACAACAACAACCACCACCACCACCACCACCACCCATGAAAACTATTGGTTTTGTGAAAGGGCTAGACTGATACCTCACAATGATCAAACTGCAAGAATTAACTCTCACATAATTACTCATGTTGATGGAGAAAATGTAGATTGCATCTCTTTTAACAGAGTTACTGAGCAAGTCGAATTTTTGAACTTAGTGCACCTGGTTTACCATCACACAAAATTAAATTTGAAAAAACAGCATCCCAATTACTCTGTCGCAAAATATAAGCTCACCAAAACTGTGTGTTACGAGGCTTAAAGTTACTTCAATCCAACTTACATCACAGCAGCGAAAATTTTGACAGGAAATGGCACAGATGAGCATGTTATTGTACCCCAAATCCCACTTATTCCTACCAATTTCCAATTTTGCTCGAAATATGTACAATTCCTGGTGAGCTTAAGTTGTGTTATGACCATAAATAAAGCAAAAGCCCAGACACTGCTTGTTGCGGGAGTGGACCTTAGCGCCAGATACTTTTCGCATGGCCAGCTCTCTCCCAGTTTGTGAAGCAAATAAACTCTTTGTTCATGTCCCCAATCATACTATTTCAACTGTTTTATACAAAGGATCTTTATAATCATCAAAAAATAAATTGCACACATATGGAGTCTTGGGCACAGCCCATGCAATGCCAGGTTTCTCAGTTAGTAGGCTAACATTTCTATCATTCAAGCAAATTTTATTAGTGGTTACCAGTTTTCCATCTTTCGTATACTTTTTATGAGCTTGCATTTTACACAGCAAAATTCTCTTTCTTTGTGCACATTATATCAATTTAGTTTGGATTGTCCTTTCGCTGAATGTGGAGGTAAGTAGCCTATACACGTCAGCTAACATTCATATCAAGTATTACTTCCTTCTAGTTACAGATGTACTGACAGCAGTTAACAGGAGAATAGTATCTGTTTCTGCAACTTTATAACCACTCTAGAGACCCTTCACCCCTTTCATTGACTGTTTTTTTACACATTCAAATAACAAAGTCACAAGTAGCAAACTTTTATTTTTCTCCCATTTACTTAGGGGTATATTGACATCTTTCTGTCTACCTTCTCTGAAACAGTGTTCACATTGAGACACTGAAATGAAATCCAATCAAGAAAATTAATAAATTCTAGCACGGAGGGGTCCCCAGCAGTGGGATCTATTTTTTAAAACCTTCTAGACAGTTATGTAGGTCAAGATCCCAGGTACCCCACTCTGCAAGTAACTGGCACTCAACAACATTAAAAAAAAGTTGCATTAAATAGTCTGGTTTGAATTATAATGGTTATGGTAGTAGCTTCATACGCAGGAGGTTGTGGATTCAGCTCTTGTCAGCTGCAGTAATTTTTTTATTTTTATTTTTTATTTATCAATATTTATCGAAATGACTGATCACCATTTTTTATTCAATTAACTGAGTTACACGTAATTTTTTATTTCATTCCTTTGTCACATCATTTTAATCATATCTTCTCCATTTGCTCTTATTTTTCTTCCTATCATTCTTTTTCCACTTGAAATCTCTGTTCATGTGTGTTTAAATAACTTTACGTATTATTTCAAGCTAATTTCTTTTGTTTTATCAACTTGTTTTTTCGTCCACATTACTGGGTTCATTATATCTATTTCTCATTTTGTTTGAATTTCATTATACTTATAAGCCCATTATTTTGTCCATAGTGCAATAGGTGTTTAAGATCTGTTTTAAATGTTAGTATGATTGCTATTATGGAAAAACAAAAAAAGTTTGCATATTTGGTAACAAAAAATACATTTTTCACACAACTGCACAGTCATTATAAATAGATTTGATTTTTTGTCTTTTTAATTGGGAAATCAGAATTTTTCAAATAATTGAATGTTATAATAGTTAAATATAATTAAGTAGATATGCACAAAAATACCAATGGAAAAATAATGATACAAAGAAAGAATGAAACAAATGAAAAAAGTTTACACGGTGATCAAAATAATGTGACAAAGGAAATAAAATTTTTTGGACTTATGGGATGAATGCGGGAACGTAACTCTTCATTCTAAATACAGGCTTATAAACGAATTTTAAGATTCCAATTTGTAAATAAAAATTACAATTAAACCAATTAACTGAATAAAAATAATGATCAGTCCTTTCTATAAAAAATTTAATATAAAATATTTGCTTCACTTTTTTTTAACATAGTATTTATTCAGCATTTGACAATTTCAAACAATAATAGAAAACAAACTCATCTGAAAAGTAATTACATAAATCAAAACACTTTCACATTTCAGTCTTTTGTGCAGAAATCTGCAGGAAATTATCTATTGAGTTATATCTTGGATGAAGGTTTTGTAGAATATACAGTACACTTCCTTTTTTCTTCTGTGAGACTTCATGTCAAAAGACTGTCGCAAGCTTTACATATTGGAATCTTAAAAAAATTCGTGTATGTAACCCTGTATTTAGGATGACAAGTTACTTTCTTGTATTCATCCCATAAATATGCCAGGTACAATAAGTTGTCCATTAATTTAAGTTCAAAAATTATATGAACTGTGTGTGCGCCTTTATCTACATTGTTGCATGTCGCTTTGCTTTGGGAAAAGATTTCCATTTGGGTATCATGACGTTAGAAATCTGTATATAGTGTATGTTCGTTCTGTTGAGGAGTCTCATCATGTCCCTTGCAGTGTGCCATATCTCGACAAATTTCAGTCGCTCAAAATGATGTTCGATTATGTCCTCCGAATTACAATTTCCACATGCAGCTCACAGTTTTAACTGGATGGAGTTGGTCACTACTGTCTGTTTTATCACTTTGTACCAAGTTGATTTGGCACCTTCTGGTATTATTTTCATTGTTAAATTTTCCCCCATATGATTTTCCTGTTTTGCTGGGGTAGCCGCAGCTCCCATTTACTAGGAATTAGTATTCCTTTGAGAGCTATGGCCGTGTTATGAACTTTTCCTTTTTTTTAGGATGTCTGTTGGTATGTAACTTTTTTTGAGATAGTAATTTAGGATAACGTTTAATGAGTGTGGGGTACTGACAATGTCAAGTGGCACTAGCCCTGATGTTGGGCGATATCTGTGAAACAGTTCAGCAGATGGTGAGTGTGGTCCCTTTCCTATTACACGCTTAGTTCTGTTGTCGAGTAGTGCTACACATTTTACGTGCAAGACCATTAGCCCCAGTCCACCCTCATTTACGCAGAGGGTGCAGGATGGCAGAGAAACCTTACAATTTCGCCCCTCTGTATAATCCAGTATATCAGTTGCTGTATAGCCTCCCCCCCCCCCTTTTTTTGGGCATTGGGAGGACCTGAGCTAAGTACCACATTTTTGCGAGTATTTGTGTGTTGCACTGCTCGACTCTGTCACAGCTAAATTTCTACCTGCGTGGATTTTTACTACCACTCTTGTGCGCTAACTGAGAGCCACCATTCTTTGTGAGTTATTTGCTGCAATGACATCTGACGATTGGTGTTGATTTTTGATAGTGAACCAATTCTGCTTTATATTCCACCTATTATTTGTAATTGGCAACATCACAGTCTGGAGTTGACAATAGCACATGTAGCTTTTTCGTACTGTCAGAGGGTGTTGTGTAAGATATCAACATCTCGAGAACTCTCCATGAAAACATCCAAGTCATCAGTGTAAGCACTGTATTTGAGCCTTTCATTTCCTATTGAGATTCCTTGGCACTCACAACAGATGGTACAGAGGAGTGGATCTAAAGCTACTGCATAGAATGTCATCGATAGCAGACTGACCTTTTGATGGGAATTTTCTCTCTTGATCTACCATAAACAATAACTTGTATCACAATGTTGCCCAAAATATTCTGAACTGCATTGGTGAAATTGGTGCCAAAGCCCATTTTCATCATGACTTTCCAGATATTCATGACTAACCCTATCAAAAGCATTTTTACAGTCTATTAATACAATCACTGCTTCCTTTGACACATTAGTTTTTGTGAACGAAATACAATCTATATATGCCAGTAAGGCATCATATGTGTTTCTGAAATACAATCTATATATGCCAGTAAGGCATCATATGTGTTTCTGCCTGGAATGGCACACATTTGATACGAACTGATCACTTTTTCATTGTTTGCTTTAATCTCCCAGTGAAGCACTGACCGATTAGTTTACGGTCAATTTTGAGTAATATGATCGGACATAGATCATGTAAGTTAAGCGTTTCTTTAGCTTTTGGTATCAATGTGAAGCGCCCTCTTAGAAGTTCTTCCTCTATGTTGAAACCATTTGGATTTTATTAGCAATATCTAGTAAAACTTCCCTTAAAATACTAAAGAATTTCAGATAAAACTCAACAAGAACCCCATCCACTCCTGTAGATTTTCCTTTAGAACTCTTTTTTTTATTGCTTCCTCAATTTCTTCTAAAGTGAAGGGCTTGTTAAGATGCATCCTGTCTTTTCCATGAGCATATGGAGCGTTTCCTGAATAAACCTCTTTATTGCGGATGGGCTGATGTTGCTTTTTTTGAATAGGTTTGTAAAGTGGGTGGTGATTTCAGTTATCATTTCATTTTCATCTATAGTTTGCTGGCTGTTATGTTTTTTTTTCCACTCTGTTATAAAACAATTCCTGCCTCTCTTCTGTTCCCTGTCTAAGTGGTAGATAGAAATGGGTTGTTCTGCGTTGCCACCTACTGGCTGACTTCTTATAAAGGTACCT
Organism: Schistocerca americana; assembly: GCF_021461395.2. Taxonomy (NCBI): domain Eukaryota; kingdom Metazoa; phylum Arthropoda; class Insecta; order Orthoptera; family Acrididae; genus Schistocerca; species Schistocerca americana. The sequence continues at coordinate 151,391,891 of NC_060122.1, forward strand.
TCAGTTTTCTTTTGAAGAACACGGAGAAGTCTTGCCTTCATTTGCCTTAATTTGTCTCCCCTCGGTGGTAAGGTCAGCTGAACCGTTACTTTACTAACTAGATGTTGCAAGCAACTCCAAAAGAATTGCGAGGCTTATTGAAGCCAATGGGCTTTTTCAGCACTATAGTTTATTAATAACTTTCAAATAGCAGGCTTGTTTTGCGTGAGCCATCATTCCACGTGGCAGCGTTTCGCCTCTTGCTATGTAACCAATAAATCTGTGTCAATATATGATCCTCCATATGGCTAATGTTTAGCTTCAAATCGCCTTTCTCATGACAAAGATGTGTTTCCGAGAATTTAGTTTGGCAGACGTAGCAGCAATGACCCAAGAATATCACAGGTTTTGTTTCAGTTTTAACTATTTGAGCTCGAACTGAAGATAACACGTATATCCTATCAAGTCTGATATGTCCATTAGTATAAAAATAAGTGTACTCAGTTTTGTTGGGGGTTCAAAATTCGCCAAGTGTCTTCAAGATAGTAAATTTCAACCAGGGCTTAAGTTCATTACATTTATTTGGAACAGGTTTCTGATCGTCATCATCCACTACACAGTTAAAATCGCCATTGGTGGCAAGTGTACTATTACTTCTGTGAAATAACTGGCAAAGTTCTCGACAAAGGAAATGGCTTCTGTTCGCTTGTTTCCACTACTGGATGGAGCATAAACATTCACAAGAGTTACATCATGAATGGCACAAACGATTCCACATCCACTTGGTAAAAATTCTGCATTCTTTATTTCAATGTCACGATGTATTATAATGGCGGTACCAGTTCTAGTCTCTGGGCCGATGTTAGAAATGACTGAAGTCAAAAATTTGATTAGCTGCTTCGCTTGTAACTTCTTGTACTAAAGCTAAATGACATTTAATCTCCTTTAAGAAGTTGTTAAGACAACTATTTTAGTAACATTGGATTTCTTATTTATGTTAAGAGTGAGAATGTTCCACAGTGTACGGCTGTGTGCCATTTATTATTAGGCTATGCATACACCTCATCGCCTGCCCATTCCATTGGTTTTACACTTCCCTCATCTATGGATATGTACAAAAGAATAATGTCGAAATCAAATGCTTGAACAGATTTCTTAGCATAGGCCTACTGACCTTCAGATTTTGTTTTCCATTTTACCTGAGGTGGGTCTTCCATTATTTTGCTTGCCTGGTAGAAAGGTTTAGGTGTTCGTTTTTCCCGCGCGCTGTTCGGAAGTGGAATGGTAGAGAGATAATATGATTGTGGTTCGATGGACCCTCTGCCAAGCACTTAAATATGAATTGCAGAGTAATCATGTAGATGTAGATTTGATTGTTTATCACACTGTTCATGGGTGACATCTTCAATCTGACATGATTCTGTAACAGGCTGTACAAGAGGCCACACTGTTTTTGCCTTGCTCAGCTAACGATAAGGATGCTGAGGAGTTTGTAAGCAAGATACGGAAGATAACAGAGGAAGAAGATTTAACTGCTGATGCCTTTTTACAAGATGCTTTCTTCAAAAACATTAGCTGCCAAGAACAAGAAGGAAGCTCATGGTTACGAGCAACAGAAACAATGCAAAACATTAATGGCGTGTTGTAATGCAAATGGGAGTCGTAAACTACCGCTTATGGTGATTGGAAAATCCCAACATCCATGTTGTTTTCAACACACTGACATAAATAGTCTACCAGTGCAGCATTGCACTTAGGAGAAAGCATGGATGGACAGACAGATATTCTCTCAGTGGTTCCATGAAATGTTTATACCAGCAGTGAGAAAAGAGTTAAGTAAAAAAGCTTCCATTGAAAGCTATCCTTATAATTGACAATGCTCCAGCCATCCTTCTGATGTTTCTCTGAAGTCCGATGGTATACATGTACAAGCACTCTTTCTCCCATCCAGTGTGACAGCCCTAATTCAGCCCATGGACTAGGGAATTTTGGAATCTATTAAACGTCATTATCTACGTTCACTTCTCGTCTCCTTGCTAAACAAAAGTGAAAATGACTATCGAGACTGTGCTGAAGGCGTGGAAAGCAATTAACATACATGGTTTTCGAAGCAAGGGATAAAGTGGAGAGTTCTACCATAATGAAGAGCTGGAGAAAATTGTGGCCATTGATGCAGAGTTGGAGCCAGTAGTGACTAACAGTGATGAACCAGTCAATTCGGAATTATCAGTTACTTTGTACACTGACATGCTCCAAAACTTTCCAGGAGGAGAAGAAATTGATGATGAAGATGTTACTAAGTGGCTGAATGAGGAAAATTGTGATATGGACCAAGCTTTAACAGATGAAGAAATAATCAAAAGCATGCAAGAAAGTAATGATGGAAGTGATGAAAGAAGAGGACACAGGAGGAGATAGTATAAAGATTTCTCACATTGCTGGTGTTGAAGCTGCAGAGATCTTCCTGGGGTACATTATGCAACAACCACGTACCTGCAGTACCGATGTAATGCCTGTAAAGCGGTTGCATGATAAAGCATGCCACCGTCACGTATCATCATTGCAACAGTTAAAAATTAGGGACATGTTTCATAGTGAGTGATACGACTGTATAATTATGTACAGTATACACTCAAGGACTAAGTTTTCTTTGGAAATTAATGTATTTTTTGGATTTAATAAAGTATATCCTCTGTTTTAAAATTGTGTCCTTCGGTTTAATAAAGTACAGTACATATAACCCCCGTGTTTTCAAAATAAATGAATAAAATAAATTTCAGACACTCAGTAATCTGGCACACATATGTGCCAGGAATGGCCAGATTAGCGAGAGTCTAGTGCAGGGGTCTCCAAACATTTTAGTCCACGGGCCACATTGACTCCTCCACGAAGGCATAAGGGCCAAGATCTACCTAGTGGGATTAAAGTACCCTAGCACTCCATGATCACCGTAATGTAAGGCTAAAGGAAAGATGAAATCGCAAGCTAGCACTAAAACGAAATACGATTTTTATTTAATTAAATAATTTTGATTGGTGGACATACCTGACTGCGGTGTATTGGTCGCGATAGGACTCTAAAGTCAATTGTTGGCAGTATAGGTACCACTTCAAATATATGGCGGGCCGGATACCGGGGATGTCCAGCCAGCTAACGCGGGCTGCTTTGCCGGCCCTCGCGGGCCGTTTTCAGCCCACGGGCCGTACTTTGGAGACCCCTGGTCTAGTGTAACAGCTGCCGACCAGTCTCCCCTAAAGTCTCTTTGGCCCAGCAGAAGCTACTTTGTCTCTACACAACAGTTGGCTAAACTGCCAATACCACTCAAAGAAACCCTGTCAAAGAGCCAAAGTACGTGCAAGTACAGCTCTCTCTCTCTCTCTTTCTCTCTAACAGCAGATGAGACAAAGAATGGAAACACAGGACTATAATATACCCTTCATATACCTATAGATGTATGAAGATACAGTTCATCACTAATTTGTGTTGCTGTTTGGGTGCGCCATCACCACAAGGTTGCACAGCACTGCGGCAAGCGAGTGCAGCAGTGTAATTGGTGGCACCACTGATGCCTGCGGACAACCGTTTGCACTGTCAATCTTCAAAAACCTTTGAAGAAAAACTGTGAGTAAAATGACAGTGGCCAACAGAGTAAATACCGTACAGTCTTATCTTTGATAGGAATGCAGTTAGACCATCACCATTTGAAATTCATGAGTGGCTGTTTAAAGAACTCGAAATTGTAGAGTATGATATATTAGGTATTCAGTTGGATTTCATTCAGAATTGTGTGTTCATCAAATTTAAAGATGCTGAAAATTGTGACAAACTAATGATCGCAGGTGGCAACACTAAGAAATTCAAGCATCTTGGTGGATCTATTAGTAATGTCGCTGTAGTATGTGCAGGCATGGTTTACAAAACTCCAGCTACTACGGCACTGAAGAGTGCAATCTATGCACCACTGTACCACTGCTTGAACACTGATGAGAAAACACAACACATGAAGTGTCCAACAGGTGAGAATTTTTGGCATTTCTTTAATTGTGCCCTGGCCAAAGAAGAATATGCAGAACCACATAAAACTTCTATCCATGCTGCTCTGAGACCATCTGTTGTTAGAATGATATCTATTTATCAGAGGCTAGCATCTGATACAATTCTCTCCAGATGTGCTGCTGGAGAGATTCAAAATGAAAATGAGTGTCTAAATAGTATAACATGATCAAAGGGCCCAAAGGATGTATCTGTACCCAAAAGAAAAGTAGAAATAGTAATGACAGAAGCCATTTCACAGTTAAATCAAGGGTGCTATCTGTGAGAAGCAACAAGAACAACGACCACTTCTCTGCCAGCAATAAGGATACGAAGGAGAAAAGTTAAAGACAAGCCAAGAAGGAAGTAAAAGGCCAAACAATGCCTAGAATTGGGAAGAAGAAGAAGAAGAAGAAGACTGCAACATGCATCCAGACCCAAAGCCACACAAGCTGAGGAAGCTCAGAAGAGAGCAGAAAGAAGAACGTACCACCCAGGTGGATTTTAGGACAAGGACTGGGGAGTGACTGTGTTGTAACTTTTGACTGCAATTATCTCTAATTTGTAAAACTGAACATTTGAATATCTTTTTCACAGTAAATATTCCCTAAATTTGTACTGTCAGTACTAACAGTCAGAGTATAATTTTGGGAAAACAAAGAAAATATTGATACAGGACTGTTTTGATATTTCAATAAAAGATTCAGAAATTTGAAAATTAATTTTAAGGTCACTGTAAAAGATATCCAAATAACCTTACACAGAACTGTTTGTCTATATTATTAAATACAGTCTCCAATCTTTCAATCACATTATAGTACATTTACTATATAAAAACAAGTTCCAAAAAAAACCTTCAGAATAAAAGAAAATAATAACTTCTAAAAAACTTTTGGATGGATCAAGTTGTAACTTTGTAGTTATATTAAGCAATATTCTGAAATTGTATGTTTAAAATTTGAGACCAACTGATTAATTAGGGAAGAAGTTTCTTTTTCACCAGACTATTACTTTAAGTGTTAGGGTGGATCCCAGTCTTTCTCAATTGTGTAGTTGAGGTTATGGTCCAAAGCTGTCCCCAGTACCCCTAATAATGACTACTGAGTTTTCTTTAGAGTCTTCTTTACCAAGCTCTTTCCATAGAGATTCTAAGGCATAAGTGAACTTGCCGAGTCCTGCACTTGGGTTAAAAATGCTAGTTACCTGGTATTCCCTGATATGGCAGTCAATCAAAGTTTAATGTACCACCTGTCTGCTTTGACCTGTAATGTAACTATGTTGTGTTGTGTGATGCCATAGTGACAATGTGTGTCTGAAGTGGACCATGTTTGCAGTGGGTGTGTTGGAGTACACAGTGGCACCCCCTAGTGTGCTACGTTTATCCTTTTAACTAGATAGCAAGTGCTGTTAGTGTTTCATTAGACATCTTCAGCGAAATCTAAAATGCTTAACTCCATTTTCAAATGTTCCTTTACAAAGCAAAACCTTGGAGAACTGTTCCAATTTAATCCTCGTACCACTGAAAAGATGAATGAAATAAGTATTCCAGGTCAGTGGTGTTGCGAAACAGCTGAAATCATTAAAACTGAACAAAGCTCCAGGCCCTGATGGAATCACAGTCAGATTCCATACAAATCATCTGCAACTGAGTTAGGCCCTCTTCTAAATACAATCTATTGTAGATTCCTCTAACAAAACACCATGCCCAGTTCTTGGAAAAAGCCTTAGGCCACATCCGTCCACAAGAAACGTAGTGAAAGTGACCCACAAAACTATTGTGCAATACCCTTGACATCGATTTGTTGTAGAATCTTAGAACATATTCTGAGCTCAAACATAAAGAGGTATCTTGAACAGAATGACCTCAATGCCAACCAGAAGGGATTTCAAAAACATTGATCATGTGAAACCCAGCTCGCACTTTTCTAACATCACATATTGAAAGCTTCGGATCAAGGCAACCAGTCAGATGCAGTATTTCTTGATTCCCAAAAAGCATTTGACTCAGCACCACACCTACACTTATTCACAAATGTACAATCACAAGGGGTATCAACCGAAATTTGTTGTAGGGAGGACACAACATGGTTGGTTGGTTGGTTTAAAGGGGTAGTGGTGGGGGGAAGGGACCAAACTGTGAGGCCATCAGTCCCTTGTTTCCAGTAGAAAGAAGAAAACAAAGATGACATGTGGCACAATAACAGGAATAAGGAAGAACCAGAACAACAACAAACAATACAGTGGACAAAACAGGACAAGAAAAACACAGAAATATGCAAGAAACAACGAGAAGAAACTAAAAACAAGAAAGCAGATTACCATGACTGGCTGACCATGAGAATAAAAAAGGAGAAGCCATCCACATTAAAACCTCTACCCTAAAAGCCCTTGGGTGGACAAAACAGAGGGACAAAGGACATGCACCAAAACTCAGATCAAATGAGAAATCCCACCCTCATGAATAAAACGTAAACTAAAGCTGCTGCTGAGGCAGTGTCGCCCACACCGAAGGTAGGGTGCTGGGAAAGTTAAAAGTCCACCACAAAGCGGCTAAAAGTGGGCAGTCCCGCAAGAGGTGGACAACTGTCATTTGGGAGCCACAGTGACACTCAGGTGGGTCCTTGCAATGGAAGAGTTAACCATGTGTGAGCCATGTACGGCCAATGCGCAGCCAACAAGGGACAATCGATTCCCTGCGAGAAGCCCACAGCGAAGACTTCCACACATGCGCAGTCTCCTTAATGACACGCAGTTTGTTGTGCATACTGTTACGCCACTCCGTCTCCCAAAGCCGAAAAACCTTGTGGCGTAAGACACAACGCTGGCCAGTTTTAGATTTACCCATCTCCAGCAGCGGTTTCCGCGTAGCCTGTTTGGGGAGGACTCAGCATGTTATCTTGGACGGAGAGTCATTGTCAGATGTAGAAGTAACTTCAGGTGTGCCCCAGGGAAGAATGTTGGGACCCTTGCTGTTCATATTATATATTAATGACCTTGCAGACAATATTAATAGCAAAATTGGGCTTTTTGCAGATGATGCTGTTATCTATAATGAAGTAGCCTAATATCTGAGGGAAGCTGCATAAACATTCAGTCAGATCTTGTTAAGATTTCAACATAGTAGAGAGATTGGCAACTTGCTTTAAATGTTCAGAAAGGTAAAATTTTGCACTTCACTAAATGAAAAAAACAGTATTCTGTGATTATTATATCAACCACTCACTGTTGGAATTGGCCAACTCAAATACCTGGGTGTAACACTTTGTATGGATATAAAATGGAATTATCACATAGGTTCAGTCGTGGATAAAGCAGATGGCAGACTTCAGTTTACTGGTAGAGTACTGGGGAACTGCAAACAGTCTACAAGACAGATTGCTTACAAGTCACTCATGCAACCCATCCTAGAATACTGTTCAAGTCTGTGGGACCCGTACTCGATAGGGCTAACATGGGATATTGAACATATACAGAGAAGGGCAGCATGAATGGTCACAGTTTTGTTTAATCCGTAGGAGAGTGTCAGAGATATTGAAGGAACTGAACAGGCAGCCTCTTGAAGACAGTATTAAACTATCCCAAGAAAGTCAAAGTTTCAAGAACGAGCTTTAAATGATTATTTTAGGGACATACAACAACCTCCCACATATTGCTCACAGAGGGATCATGGGAATAAGATTAGAATAATTACTGCATGTACAGTGGCATTCAATCGATCATTCTTCCCGCACTCCATACGTGAATGGAACAGGAAGAAAACATAATAACTGGTACAATGTGATGTGCCCTCTGCCCTGCACCTCAGGGTGGTTTGCAGAGTACAAATGTGGATGTGGATATTTGCGAGAATTATTCTGGAAGAATTTGTGACAGATTTTTAGTGAATTATTTTGATGTTGACAGTTATGGATAATAGATTTGTTTTTGGATTTGAAATTTATTAGTGCTGTGTGTTGTTTATGGCTGGAGATTTAATTCTATGATCAATTTTTTGTTGCTTATGGATATTACAATGAAGTTCAAGTGCAGGTGCCTGCATGGCACAATGGGGATATCATGCTGAACATAATTCTTAGTTATTTAATTTAAATGTGACGTTTACGAGGTGTTTGGCTTGCGGAGAAGGTATGAGAGTGACCAAAGTTGCTGCATCTTGTAACAGGGACCAGTATATGTGGTGCTAGCTGCAGGACACCTTATGGCTTTCTATCCGGAGGGTTTCTTGAAGTGAGAAGTCTAAGCTGGCCATTAGAGAGACTGTTGATGACATTTCTGCTATAGCTAGACTTGTGTGTGTCAGCTGACTAGGATGGGTAAGCCTGTTTTTATTTCATATGTATGGTATGCATGTTTCTTATGAGTCAAAAGTAGTGTAATTGCAATTTCTTATAAACTTCTGTTGTTGTGAGGTGTTGATAATTATACCGTGTTGTGACTGGTAGGTAGTGTGGGTTTGAAACTTCCTGGCAGATTAAAACTGTGTGCCGGACCAAGACTCGAACTCGGGACCTCTGCCTTTCGCGGGCAAGTGCTCTACCAACTGAGCTACCCAAGCACGACTCACGCCCCGTCCTCACAGCTTTACTTCTGCCAGTACCTCGTCTCCTACCTTCCCAACTTTACAGAAGCTCTCCTGCGAACTTTGCAGAACTAGCACACCTGAAAGAAAGGACATTGCAGAGACATGGCTTAACCATAGCCTGGGGGATGTTTCCAGAATGAGATTTTCACTCTGCAGCAGAGTGTGCTGCTGATACGAAACTTCCTGGCAGATTAAAACCGTGTGCCAGGCTGAGACTCGAACTCGGGACCGCAGTCTCAGTCCAGCACACAGAATAAATGTTAAGAGAAGGTGAACAAGTGCTTGTAGCTCTTAAAGTATGTGTTTTAGAACTAACACTTACTAGATTTTTTTTTTTTTGCTCCAAATAACTGTCCCTTTCGTATCGTTGAACTGGCCATTCCTCCTGGGACATCCTGTATTGCTCATGTGAAATTTGCAGTTCTGGGGTTTCTGTGCGGGGGTTGGTGGTATCATGGACTTTGGGCATATAGATCAAGTGAAATTTCTGATTCCACATTTGTTTCTAGTTTTTTATTGTGGTTTTGTCACCTGCAGAGGATTTCATTTGCTGCTTTTTAGTGTTTGTTTTTGTTCTGATATGTCTTCATAATTAGCTCTGTTAAATATATTGTTGTTCCTAGCCCTAAACTCCCTAATACTCGTGCATGTCCCTTCAGTTTTTGTGTTCACGTGTGTAATGAGCAATGTCACTTGTCACACTGTATAGCTTGAAATCCTAATGTCACAGTTCAATGGTGATGAGTGGTACCGCAATCTTAAATTTTGCCCTAGTTCTGACATTCCTCTCCCATGGCAGCGAAGGATCTTCTTGGTCTTTTTAACGCTGTGGTTACTGTTCATCTGGACTTGCATTTTTAATCCTTCTCTTATTGGGATGTTCCTTAACTTCTTGCTTCATAATCGCCAACATGCAAAAAATACAGGCAGTCTTCAAACTGTCCATCATTTCTCGCTACTCTGTGACCGTTTTCATACTTGTCCACTCTGGTGATAATTTTTCGTATAGACAGATCAATTAACAAAATGTGTCCAGCAAGAAATTGTGACGAACCTTTTAGCCATTTATGTGATAAATAATAACTGATTATTTTACATGATAAACATTTATACAATATGTTGATGTCATCGAGTTAGGAAAATGTTGTGCTACTAAATATTTTTCAATGAAAGTTGTTTGCTGTATATATGATTTCATTGGTATTACAGCATAGACTGAGATAATGTTAAATCACATTCCCTACCAAAGTAGACTATAAAGTGAACAAATGTTTTAGTAAATAATAATAACTTAGTTACTTTACGTCCTATAACATCTGCATCAATACTCCGCAAGCCACTTGACGGTATGTGGCAGAGGGTTCTTCTGTTACTACTAACTGATCCCCCTTCTCTGTTCCAGCCACGAATCGCATGTGGGAAGAATGACTGTCATTAAGTGACTGTATCAGCTGTAATTACTTGAATTTTCTTCTTGTGGTTATTCCACTAGGCCCATGTGGAGGAAGTGATGTTGGCTGACTCTTGGTGAAAGTATTCTCTTGAAATTTCAATATCAAACCTCTCTCTAACGCACGCAACGCCTCTCTGGTAGCATCTGCCACAGGAATTTGCGAACCATCTCAGTAAAATTCTTGGGTAAACTAAACAATCCCACGACAAAGTATGCGGCTTTCCTCTTGTATCAGTCTCATCTGATAGGTTGTCTCAGACTTATGAGCAGTACTTCAGAAGTACTTGGAAACAATACAAGTACAGGAACAAAAAGCAGTATGAATGCTCTTCCTATACTGAACAGATAGCTAACAAAATATTTAAGGGGGGGGGGGGGGGGGGAGATTACGAGAAGGTTCAAGGTAAACAGATTACCATTTAATTTTTGGCAAAATTCAGAACATACAGCTATAATTCAATATCTCTTAGAACACCACAAGGTTTAAAAATTATCTACTCAATGAGGTACAAAAAGTAGAAAGAGTGAAGATTTTAGAAGTACAGATAGAACATAGCCATAACAAACACCTACGGCCCAGAATTAACGAAGTGCCTTGGCACAGCTTCATTGACAGTATGCAGCATTAATGCTGTATATGATCAAAAAATAAAGAAACTACTTTATTCTGCATTCATTATTAAGTTATGGAAATACTTTTGGGGGAAACTTGACAAATTAAAATAACATTTTCAGGAAACAGAAACATTACCGAATTAACATCTTGCAGAGGCCTCGCAACTAACAGTCATACAGATAAAGTGAAAGCGATCAAGACCCAATTAAGAAATTTGTAGTGCAGCTCCTACAACACTGAAGAGTGTTGTCACTTAAGATCTTAAAATTTATCTTTCAGAGAACTTTATAATTAGCACTGCAATACTTTAGTTCTCTGCAATACGAAGCCATTGCAATGTAATTTATTGCACTTAGGATCCGGATTATGACTTAACGTAAAACTCTTACACGACCACATAAACCTTGTACACCGTAAGCATTTTTTACTGCCTCATAAGCACTTCTGATTTTATTTCAGACAACGACCACTCTTACAATAAGGGAACAATATTTACAAATGCAAACCTAGGATCAACACGACTGAAATAGGTGTGGGCTATACATCTTTTAAGTAAAATGGAACATGTTTATAGTTTAATTACTTCACAGAAGGGATTACGTCCATATTTCCGCAAACAGCTCCCGCTAGGAACTTTAAGCAACTTTGTAAGTAAACAATAAACCCTGAGGCAATTACAACCACGAATTTAACCAGTGAAAACAATGGCCTTTATTCTGTGAAACCAATAGTCAACCTACATACAATAGTAAATAAACAAGCACTAATGCCTGTAGGGCAAGGGAAGAGACATACCTGAAACTTACCTATATGTTACTACTATCCCACTAATATGAACAATGGGTGGAATAAGAGCATACAAATCATTAAATATGAACATTTACCTGTTTTACACGGTCAATTATGTGTGGATCAGAAAAGTATGGATTCAGTCCCTGCTTCTTCATTTTCATATCTTTCCTTCCTTCACTTGGACCCTCGATAGGAATAATTTCTGTTGATGAATTCAGTTTTCCGAGGAGACTCATCACTGAAAGATCACTCATAAGCTAACACTACAAAGAACATAATCACAAGTCGTTAGTTACATTACTTGGTTCAAATTTCCGGGGGAAACAGAAACCCTAATCTACACTTCGCGTTCCAAAGATGATCAAAGTAAGATGACAGAATCTCCAGTGGCAGCGCAAGCTAAAGGCTAAAGACACTGTACCGTCGCAATATATTCGTTCACACTTGACAACATAAAGGAATAAACTGTAATAACAGCTTGTACTTCAGTTACTGTTCCATTGGTACATAATCTATCATTATCAAGGACGTCAACGGAACGGAACGGAAATAACGTCGCCGTCAAAAGGAGGTCTGTTCTCACTAATGGAGATGGAACTTCGTAAATAATGTCACTTCGCTTTAGCCTAACACTGAACGGAGAAACTGAGATTATTGGAGACCATCTTGTATATAAATAAGAACGTAGATTGAGGAAGTAGTTTTCATTAAATAACCTTTTTCTAACAATGAAAGACTAAGCTTTGTTGGAAAAGAAAAATACAGTAGTTCTGACGTTATTTGGTACTTAAGAAATGGATAACGTAAAAAGGCTGTATGTATTGCATTCTACTATAAATAATGTAAATGTTCAGAAATATTTCTAAGGCAGTTCTCCTATTCTTCACTAATTTATAGTTTACCATAAAAAATTTGTAAAGAATATACGTTACAATATGGGCTTTGGCCTTTAATATATTATATCGTAGCTAGTTCCGTCATTGCAATACTATACAGTGACTCCGGATGGCGTATGTAGAACTTTAATTCCATCCTTCAGCACTAGGCTGAGCGTAGTGACGTTTTATTGAAGTTCTACCTGGCGTAAACATACCACGCTGACGTCGCCTGCCGAGGAATTCCGTTCTGCTGACGTCCACTGTAAATAGACCACTCATAGAACAAATATCCAAATCCTCTTGGAATCCAATTTCATGAAAACAAAATAAAAATTAAAAAGGTACAGCACCACAAAGCTACCGATACAATATGAGTGAGTGAAGAGAGAACAGTATAACTGCCAATCTTAGCAGACAATGGTAATCTCTCTACATAAACATCCCGCTCCATCCTCACCATATCCTACCCTATCTTGTTAATGTTTTATATGTATGTATTATTTCTGTAATGTTTCTGACACCTCCGATACTATTAAAATAAATATTCTAAGGACGAATAAATAAAATAAACGCCAAAACTTCCTTCCCTAGAATTGTTGACGCTCCGTCAGATCCATTGATGGTGTCTGTAACCGGTGGCATTTAAAATGTATTATGGATTGTTTGGACGTTCCGTTTCACTCCGTGACCTCCGTGTGAATAGACTTCCATGCGAATCAGATCACATTTCGTGATACATTCTTGAAACGTACTTTCAAAGGCTCTTCATGTGCCACTATTATGTCAGCCATTTAGCTCCATTAAAAATAATGTACTAAATAGATGTATCTTCCAGAATAAATATTTTACTCTGTAGTGGAGTGTGAGCGGTTTTGTGACTTCCTGGCAGATGAAAAGTATTGCCAGCATGACACTGTCATGTAAAACTATTCTTGGTCTGACACACGCTTTTAATCTGCCAGGAAGTTTTTGTTCCTCTGTATGTGCATTGCACCATCTAGCCTCTTACATCATGGTATTACCAAGTCCAGTTATATTTAATGTAACCACCGCCTGTGTTTGACGTCAATATGCAACAACCACTCAAAGACGCCGGTGGCAGCGCTAATTATGGAGGGAATATAAAGCATGTCCGGAGAAAGCGGAATACAGCGCAATCGTTGTTGTAATGTGGAAACAGAGGGATTTATTGGTCACCGAAAATGGCATGATCGTTAGTCTTTGAGCCAAGGGTGGAAGCATTTCCAGAATAGCTAAGTTTGTAAACAGTTTGTGTGGCGTCGTGGCTAAAGCTTGCTGTGCATGGCAAGATGGCGCTGTCTAAAACCAGCTCTGAGGAAACTGTGGTGCACAACAGGCCATACATAACAGGAGTGAACGATGTCAGCAGAGATGTCCACAGACGAACAGATGTGCAACTGTTGAGCAACTGACGTCAGAGACGAATCATGTGGCTAAAGATAGTGTCTCCTCAACAATCGTTCAGCGAATGTTGCTGGGTATGGGCCCCTGTAGCACAGGCCTATTTCATGCTCCCATGCTGACTGCTGTTCATCAGCAACAAAGCCTGGAGTTTGCACACCAATCCAGCAACTTGACATCCACTGAGTGACAAGTGCCCATTTCAGATGAATCACGTTTTTTGCTCATCAGGCAGATGGCTGACACCATGGAACATTCATTGGAAGTGTCCAGGCTGGAGAAGGAGTGTTATTTTCGGGGTAATGTTTGTTTTCCTTCGCACAACCTCGTCTACCAGCAGGACAATGCAATGTGTCACACAGCTCACAAAGTACTTATGTGGTTCGAAAAACATCTGGATGAGTTTACTGTATTCCTCTGGCAACTAAACTTCCCAGATTTAAAACAAATTGAGAATTTGTGTGACCAGCCTGACTGACTTGCTTGTGGCTTGTATCCTCAACAGAGAAATCTAGCACAGCTAGCCATGGCACTGGAGACAGCATGGCTCAATAACTTTATCAGTACCTTCCAATATCTCACAACGATCCATGCTGCCAAACTGGTTATTCAGTGTATTGACAGGTGGTCACATTAATGTGACTGGACTGTGTCAAAGTTCAGCAATGTAAATAATGCAGTATTCCATTTCCAAACTATTACTATGCTAATGTTATGTAAATACAAGTTGCAGAATCAAAGTCAGTTCACACTGGCTATTACACCACATGAAAACATTTTACAGTGCATTTTGAATGGCTGCATTCACGCAGACAGTCAATGGACCATCACATCAAGGCTTCTTGGGAAGGAAGTTTTGATGGCGTTGTTGACTGCTAACATCGAAAGTTAACCTACTTTCGCCACTCTCACTGGTGGTGTAATAGTGGTTTTCGTGCTTTCGTTTCTTCTTAATCTGCATCTTAGGATAGTGGTTTACCTTCGTGGCAAATTGCAAATGCTCCATGATGACTTGGATGTTTTTGCCATTGAATGTTCTTTCAGAAGCTAAGACAGATATCTAAAAGCAAGCGACCACATTGCACAATGTGATCCAAAAAGAAAGAAGAAACAGACTACAGTTGTTCATTACAGAGAATTTATGAAATATAGAAACACATTGCGTATGTCACTGGATTGAGGAAGGTTCAAAGTTTTATGTTCACAAAGACTCTATACCACACACTCAAAAAGCACCGTACATTGGTCGAAAAACATAAAAATGGTGGTCCACTTCAATCCAAACATGAATCAAGATGCCCCTGTTTTTTGAATCGACAGCTTCAACAGTTCCATTTCTTAGCTCTTGAAGAGTAGCTGCCATAGGTGAGACAAAGACTCTGTCTTTTATGAACCCCCACAGAAAAGAAATGGAAATATGTGAGGTCTGTGGATCTGGGAGGCCAATAGCAATGAACAAGCTCTTGTTATCCATCTCTTCCAAACCAACGTTGTGCGGTGTTGTTGTTAAGGTAACGCCACACCTCAAGGCGAAAGTGAGGCAGGGTACCATCATGCATAAAAATGAAATCATTGGAATCTTCGTGAAGTTGAGGAAATAACCAATTTTGCTGTATGTCGAGGTGTAACATACCTGTCACAGTTTGCTCCACAAAAAAGAAAGGTACACTCACTTTGTGAACAGAAATGGCACAAACGCATTCAGTTTCGGCGAGTCTCCTTCATGTTCGACGACGATTTTTGACCCCCAAATTCTTACATTATGGTAGTTTATTTTACCTGATAGATGAAACGTCGATTCGTCTGAACAGATGAGTCGTTTGGAAAATGTGTACTCTGCCATATCCCAGAGAATTGAAAGGCAAAATTCGGATCTTCTGTTATCATCACTGGGACCCAATTGCTGCAGTAACTGCAAGTTGTAAGGCTTCATATGCAGCTGTCATTTCAGAACAAACCACATCATTGTTTGAGAGAGTTGCAGTTCCTGGCTTGCCCATCTTGTGGGCTTTTGAGGGCTCTGTGTGGACTTATCTCTGATATATTCGACTTTTTATCAGACCTGTGTAGCCAACCAGTGCTCATACTCTTGCCTATGCAACCAACTTCCAACGATATTGTACGCCAGTCATAAATCTGCTTGCGCAGAGGTAGCTTCTTGATGATCCAATGGCGGAATGCATGTTGTACTTCAACAATAGATTGACTTCACGCAAATTGTTTTTCTTGTGGTGAGTCGCCATGTAGGTACAAACATCAATAGCACAACCGTGTCAAAACTTTGAACCTTCCTCTATCGAGTGGCATGCACAATGTATTTTTATTTTTGTAGTTAGTCTGTAATATATAATTGAAATCTGTTCTTTCTTTTTGAATGACATGGCTTATATATAAGATCATTAGCTGATGAAGTAATATTCATCAAATAACATTTTAAGTGAAAAGTCAGGTCTAAAAAAGAGAAAAATACAGTTGTTTATGACATTATTAGTTATGTAAGGAAAAATCGTAATGTATAAGGTGAACAGGCTTTATTTATTTCCTTACAAATATTGTTAGATGTCTTTGTGTATATATATATATATATATATATATATATATATATATATATATATATATATTCGCTAGGAGATAAATGTCGATGATTTGAAATGTTGTTTCACTTCTCAGCACTTTACCACATAAAACTGATCTAGAACATACGTTGTGAGGTTTGCTTTGGCCTTAAATAAACTTTATCGTCCTTAATTCTGTTGTTATATTGGTAATCTGGTTCCTTGTTTCAAGTTTATCAGTGCTGTCTATGACGTGTGGACTATCTTTGTGTAGTAGTTCCTTTTTGTGTGTGTACCATGTAACACATTTTCTGTGAATACAAGTGTTGTGAACAATGTAATCATTATTTACCTTTACTACTGCAAACCCCTTGCTAACAGGTTATGTTCCCAGAATTGTAAATTTGTGCAGTGAACTGTGTATGTTGTGCAGGCAGGAAGATAAATAACTGAACATTGTATTAGAATATGTGACCACATTCTAAATGATACGTTGTTTCGACCGGTGTTTCGTCAAATTCAGCAATGTTTGCTCTCCGTTTTAGAAATAAATCGATTACATGATTTAGTACCTGTAAATTCTGGTTTGCAAAAGATCTTCAAACGTAAGTTTGACCAAAACCACCACTCCAATGGTAGACAAATGAGAAACAAGGATTACTACAGCACCTGGAAATTTTGAACGAAACTCATTCCAATGCACAGAAAATTTAATCTTATGCCATAGGTGCAAGTATTGCTATGAATACAGAGAGTGATACAGATGTGTGGACACTTATTCTTTTGCATGTGAGTAAGTTTTTGTATGCCCATATGGAAATCGCAACAAATGCAAAGGAGGCTTGGGAACCCTGGAAAACCTGCTTGCTGGAGGGAATAAAATTAGTTGCCTGAACCTCTGGGCTACTGTGTTGAACACTGCATTATCCAGATTCGAAAAAATTGGAATTGTGTAATCATATTCTGAATGTAGTGGACAAACTACAGAATACGGGAAACAAGGAGATGATGGACTAATTGTACTCATATGCTTAAAGATTTACCAAAATCTTGTTTGCCTTACCAGATGGGTATGGAGTCCAGTACAAATTTCACATCAGAGTACATCCAAGCGAAGTTACTAAACGAAGGTGTGGTAGAATACCTCATATCAGACGAAGGAGGTGACAGTGCCTTATTCACAAGGCATTGTAAGAAATCACAGCAGGGTTCTCCAAAGATAACCAAAGATTACCCTCCACGCTGCCCTCCAATGCTAAATTTGTGATCCCTCGATGCCTCAGAACATGTCCTACCAACTGGTCCCTTCTTCTTGTCAAGTTGTGCCACAAACTCCTCTTCTCCCCAATTCTATTCAATATCTCCTCATTAGTTATGTGATCTACCCATCTAATCTTCAGCATTCTTCTGTAGCACCACATTTTGAAAGCTTCTATTCTCTTCTTGTCCAAACTATTTATCGTCCATGTTTCACTTCCATACATGGCTACACTCAATACAAATACTTTCAGAAACGACTTCCTGACACTTAAATCTATACTCGATGTTAACAAATTTCTCTTATTCAGAAACCCTTTCCTTGCCATTGCCAGTCTACATTTTATGTCCTCCCTACTTCGACCATCATCAGCTTTTTTGCTCCCAAATAGCAAAACTCCTTTACTACTTTAAGTGTCTCATTTCCTAATCCAATTCCCTCAGCAACGCCCGACTTAATTCGACTACATTCCATTATCCTCCTTTTGCTTATGTTGATATTCATCTTATATCCTCCTTTCAAGACACTGTCCATTCCGTTCAGCTGCTCTTCCAAGTCCTTTGCTGTCTCTGACAGAATTACAATGTCATCGGCGAACCTCAATGTTTTATTTCTTCTCCATGAATTTTAATACCTACTCCGAATTTTTCTGTTGTTTCCTTTACTGCTTGCTCAACATACAGATTGAATAACATCGGGGACAGGCTACAACCCTGTCTCACTCCCTTCCCAACCACTGCTTCCCTTTCAGGTCCCTCGACTCTTATAGCTGCCATCTGGTTTCTGTACAAATTGTAAATAGCCTTTCGCTCCCTGTATTTTACACCTGCCACCTTTAGAAATTGAAAGAGAGTATTCCAGTCAACATTGTCAAAAGCTTTCTCTATGTCCACAAATGCTAGAAATGTTGTTTCGCCTTTCCTTAATCTATTTTCTAAGATAAGTCGTAGGGTCAGTATTGCCTCACGTGTTCCAACATTTCTGCGGAATCCAAACTGAACTCCGCCAAGGTTGGCTTCTACCAGTTTTTCCATTCGTCTGTAAAGAATTCGCGTTAGTATTTTGCATCTGTGAGTTATTAAACTGATAGTTCGGTAATTTTCACATCTGTCAACATCTGCTTTCTTTGGGATTGGAATTATTATACTCTTCTTGAAGTCTGAGGGTATTTCGTCTGTCTCATACATCTTGCTCACCATATGGTGTAGTTTTGTCATGACTGGCTCTCCCAAGGCCATCAGTAGTTCTAATGGAATGTTGTCTACTCCTGGGGCCTTGTTTCGACTTCGATCTTTCCGTGGTCTGTCAAACTCTTCACGCAGTATCTTATCTCCCATTTCATCTTCATCTACATCCTCTTCCATTTCCATAATGTTGGCTTCAAGTACATAGCCCTTGTATAGACCCTCTATATACTTCGTCCACCTTTCTGCTTTCCCTTCTTTGGTTAGAACTGGGTTTCCATCCGAGCTCTTGATATTCATACAAGTGGCACTCCTTTCTCCAAGGGTCTCTTTAATTTTCCTGTAGGCAGTATCTATCTTACCCCTAGCGAGATAAGCCTCTACATCCTTACATTTGTCCTCTAGCCATCCCTGCTTAGCCATTTTGCACTTCCTGTCGATCTCATTTTTGAGATGTTTGTATTCCCTTTTGCCTACTTCATTTACTGCATTTTTATATTTCCTCCTTTCATCAATTAAATTCAATATTTCTTCTGTTACCCAAGGATTTCTACTAGCCCTCGTCTTTTTACCTACTTGATCCTCTGCTGCCTTCACTACTTCATCCCTCAGAGCTACCCATTGTTCTTCTACTGTATTTCTTTCCCCCATTCCTGTCAATTGTTCTCTTATGCTCTCCCTGAAACTCTGTAAACCTCTGGTTTAGTCAGTTTATCCAGATCCCATCTCCTTAAATTCCCACCTTTTTGCAGTTTCTTCAGTTTTAATCTACAGTTCATAACCAATAGATTGTGGTCAGAGTCCACATCTGCCATTGGAAATGTCTTACAATTTAAAACTTGGTTCCTAAATCTCTGTCTTACCATTATATAATCTATCTGATACCTTATAGTATCTCCAGGATTCTTCCATGTATACATCCTCCTTTTATGATTCTTGAACCAAGTGTTAGCTATGATTAAGTTATGCTCTGTGCAAAATTCTACCAGACGGCTTCCTCTTTCATTTCTCTCCCCCAATCCATATTCACCCACTATGTTTCCATCTCTCCCTCTCTTATGGAAGTGAAAAGTATCTTGTATTAAACATTTAAATGTGTGGTTGGCAAGCCCTTCTCTATATACCAGACAAAAATAGAAGAAAGTGGTATGCCAAATCTAACTTGTTTTTGTAGGTTACGATGAACTGTGCAATGGTTAAAGACTAACGGATCCACTGAACCCCAAGAAAATTGTGAAAGACGGGAGTGTTTATTTTCTGGATTATGAGTGCATGACGGACAGTAACAGGACGCCAGTTGTAAATAATGAAGATTACTGTATGTTCTGACGAAATAAACAGTGTGCTGAATGAGGACAGAAAGAGGAAGTAGAGGAAATCAGCAGTGCTGAGAGTGACAAGCTGACAGCAATCAAGAACAGAGCCAACACTGATCGAGACCTACACTACATCCCAGATGCTCAGTCAGTGGTAGACATAGAAGAGACTGAGATGCAGCTGACAGACACTGATGCTCCAGAAGGGGACCAGGCAGTCAGAAAGTCAGTCCGTGTACCCAAACCTATGGAGTACTCATGTTATGTCACTTATATGGTAAGTACTTTTTCCAGCACAACCAGTCAAAAGCTGCATATTTCACTTTTTTTTTGTTCACTCGATGACTAGTTTCGAGTCGAGACCTAGTCAATGGGCAGGACTGGTTTTTCATAGTACTGATTAACAGAAGTTGCTGACCCACAGATATTGCTTTGTGTCATAGACCACAGCACGAAATTATAATACCTAGTGGACACATGGGCAGAAGTGTCAGTATACCTGGCAACTAGTCTACCATGTTGGATCTGCAACGACTGTCGTCTGTTTGCTGCTAACAACTCTAAAACTATAACATACGGTCGGGTCACGTTGTTGCTTAACTATGAAATACCTCTGAGTGGCAGTCCACAGTTGCTGATGGATTGCAACCTATCATAGGCCGATTTCTTATCATTTTATAACTTGATACTTGACCTTTGATGCTAGCAGGTGGTCGATTCGACTACATATCTAAATACTCCTGGGAAGATGTGTTGTGTCAACCTGATGATGGTATGAATTGTCGCAGGAAATACGCCGTACACTCGACTACTAAAAGAATTTCTCAAAATCATGCAGCAGTCACCTATTCTCTCACCAGTTAAATGCACAATGCTGAATCACATTTGACCACCTCAGGCACACCAACTCACACTCTGCCTAGATGTTTCACATGAGAGAAGTTGAAAGTTGTGAAGCAGGAATTCTGCAGCATGCTGTTACAGGGCATTTGTAGAGTTTCGAGTAGCAGCTAGGCAGCCCCAATCCATGTGGTACCTAAGAAGAAGAAGCACAATTGGCACTCATGTGACGTTTATCATTAGCTCAATGCGAGGACCATACTGGATCCGTATGCTGTGCCACACAGAGAAGACGTTTCTTCCAGTGTTCATGGTAGCTGGCCGGAGTGGCCGAGTGGTTCTGGGTGCAACAGTCTGCAACCGCGCGACCGCTGTGGTCGCAGGTTCGAATTCTGTCTTGGGCATGGATGTGTGTGATGCCATTAGGTTAGTTAGGATTAAGTAGTTCTAAGTTCTAGGGGACCGATGACCTCAGAAGTTAAGTCCCATAGTGCTCAGAGCCAGTTGAACCATTTGTTCATGGTAAGACTAGATTTTCCACCAACGATCTAGTCCAGGTGTACTATCAGATCCCTGTTGTTACAGAAGATAACCAAAACAGCGGTCACAACCCCATTCGGCCTATTCGAGTTCACTAATGCCCTTCAATGTTTGCAAGGCACCACAGACGTTCCTCGTTTTATAGTTGAGATCTTTCGTGACTTTGACTTCTGTTATGTCTACGTAGACAAGATATTGGTCATGGCTGCATCAGAAGGAGAACATTTACAGTATCTGGCCCAGGCATTTCATCGTTTATGCGAGCAAGGTTAGGTAATCAATCCATCAAAGTGTACTTTTGGAGCTAGAGAGGTACAATTTCTTGGATACATTGTAGACATGCATGGTATTCTATCAGGACAGGGTGAAGAAGAAGCCATAAGCAAGTACCCTCGCATCGTTAGAGGTCGTAAATTTTTATCAAATATTCATAAATAATCATGCATTGGTAACTGCTCCCCTGAGCTAACTTCTTAGGGGCACACCAAAGACAGACGACAGGGTACATTGGAGAAACGAGGCAGGCGATGTTTTTCAGGCTGTGAAACCAGAAAATGCAGAGATTGCACGTTTGGCATCAGTGGCACAGGCTCCACTTGCAGCGTATGCTTGATACTGTACTGCAACAATGGGTCGAGCATGTTGGTAGCTCATTGTTTTCTTCAGTCATAAGTTGTCACCTTCACAGCAAACATTGGGCAACAGATAGTCCCGAATTATATGCCACCTATGTTGCAGTCAAGAAAGTCAGGCATTCACTAGAGGGCCGCTGGTTCGCTGTTTACACAGACCACAAGATGTTAACTTATGCTTTTACTGTAAAACCAGGGAAAGCATTGCTCAAGCAACTACGCCGTTTAGATTACATTAACCAATCCATTACCTGTATTGTCTATGTACAAGGGAAGTTGAATGAGCCAGCGGACACACTCTCGTGTGTAGAGTTTGTGTACATGGCAGCATAACCATGCTCCATGTCGAAGCTATAACAACTGACATTGATTTTGATGCCCTCGCACAGGTGCAACAACGTGATGAGGAGTTACGCGGTTTCTTGAAACAACTGGAGGACTAAATTCGCAACATATCTCGACACCTGAAGCGAGTATTTAATTGTATTGTGACTTATCCGGAGTGAAAGCACATTCATTTGGGCCACAACAATATCGAAGCCAAGCAATTGCATTAGTACACAATCTGCGCATCCAGGAATATGAGATACTCTTAGATTGGTCAAGTAAAGTTTCATCTGGCCTGGAATGCGTGCAGATTGCAAAACATTTGTCAAGCAAGGCATAACGTGTCAGAGGAACGAGATCACACAGCATGTTAGAGCACAGTTAGGCGCATTTCTACCGAAGATCACGTTTCTAACACGTGCACTCCAATATCGTAGGCCCACTCACAGTCTCAGAAGGCTATAGTTACTGTCTCAAAGTTGTGGACCGATTTTCCAGGTGGGCTCTAACATTGCCCACAAAAGATACCACAGCTGAAACAGTAGCACAAACACTTCTTCGTGGTTGGGTCGTCCAATGCGGCGTACAACTGCGAAAAACCACTGACCAGAGGTGACAATTTGAGGCTTATCATTTCAAAGCATTAGTTATTTTGTAAGGCATGTAGCGTAGTACTGCATAAAACGGCGTAGTCGAGTGTCTGCATAAACAACTAGTAGCAGCTCTGCGATACTATATGACACAGAATTAGGTGGGGGCAGTACCTACTGCGCTCCATGGTCTACAGACATCATTCAAAAGTGATCTAAGAGACTCAGAGATCTGCATATAACTGTTTTTCAATCAGATTTTGAAGGTGATTTAGATTCAGTGTTGTCACAATATGGAAGTGCTTTTACGCTGGCGAAAAATATAATTTGCTGGGAGAGCGAGAAAATAAGGGATGAAACTTTCCAGAATGAAATTTTCTTTCTGAAAAATAAAGGATGTTGCAACCTCAACTAATGAAGCTAATGCACTTTTAAATTCTGCAGCCAAATAGGCAGTTTATCCGAGACAGTGGATAGGAGAATTGTTAAATTATTAGAATCAAAATCCTGTAATCACTTTTTCTGACAATCAGAGATCTCTTACATTGTCACAAAATCTTGTGATGCATTAACTGAAACATTTTTGTACTAAAGGACATTTTATTAGACAATGTGTAAAAAGAAATGGGATTGCTGTAAGTACTTGCAATCAAAGGAAATGTCTGCTGGTGTATTAAGTAAACCACTTGCTAGAAACCAACACATTTATCTTGTTTATAAGTTAATACTGTTGCCAGGTTAATTGGTAGTGTTGTTATTTTGGTGATCTGGTTCCTTGTTTCATCTTTGCCACTGCTTTCTACAAGGTGTGGTCTATCTTTGTGTAATAGTTCCTCCTTGTGTGTGTGTGTTATGTAACACGTTTTATATGAACACAAGTAATATCAACAATGTAATCGTTATTTATCTTTAGCGCCATAGACCTCAGTCTGGTAACAAGTTCCTCAATTTTGATACTATACTCCAAATTTTTGTTTCACAGCTGGTAACTCATAACCTCAGTTTCACTGTTCAGTACTAGTGTAAAGGGAGTGATGTAACGTGATGTGATGGACATGGTGAGTGCTCCCTGAGATGATGGTGTCATGATGTGATGGCCAGTGTGAACTTGGGTTTCGTCTTTGATGAAAAAAAATATTAAAATAAAAATTTCCATTTCATATGTTGTTGGAGGGCTATCTCTATATCAAAATAACTGCTTTTCACTGACAAAAATCGGTCATTAAAATAATGGATAACTACAGCTGTGTAATCAAACAGTGAAGTTCCTCAAACAAATTGACAGATATATTGAGGTTTGTCCATTTATTTTCTGTTGAATACAGGAATGGAGTTAGATTGGTCTTAGCAATAATAGTAGAGAGGTATTGCTCATAGTTTATGTGCAGTCGCTTAATGACAGCAAAAATCACTTCTAGAAGAACTCCTTATGCTTTGTTCGATTTTTTTGTTCTTCAAATTTTCTATATTTCTTCCATTCAAAATGGTTTTCCCGATTTTCTGTTACATGGTTCTACCCTTAGCCTAAAGGCTGTAACCTACAAAAGTGATGATGCTAAGACATGTCCATGAAGAAAAAACTATTATCAATAAGAACTGTTCCACTGTGAAAAAGACTGCTCAAGATCTTCAACATTTAAAGTAATGGTTCTGTAGACATGTCCAGTAATAATCAAGAATTTTATATTTTTTTGTGTAAAAAGCCAACCAGCAAAATATCCGTTTCCTCCATAAATAAAGAAATGAATCAAATTTTCCAATACTAAATGAACTACAAAGTGCTTGCTGATCTATTCCTACAGGAACATAGCAAAATACAGTTTATGATCAGCAAGATAAGTGTCACAGAACACAATAATATAATACAGCTCTTGAACAACCATTTTGACATAGTACACCAAGAACTAGGAGAAAAAATTCTAAATACAATAACACATAGAAATGATTTATCAGCCCCTATGAAAAAACTAGGGCGCTACTAGTGACAAAAGAAGAAGAAATGCTAATTATAACAAAAAACCTAAAACAAACAAGATCATGTGGAATTGATGCAATATCATCTGTGCAGTTAAATATTGCATTACTGAGCTCAAGAAACCTCTTACATAAGTAATCAACGCAAAGTTCTTGGAAGAAATGTTTCCAAATTATTTGAAAAAACAATACATGAAAAAAGCAAATTAATATGAACCAGAAAATAATAGAGCTGTATCTCTTCTACAAGTCAAATAATAAATATTTGAACCAGTTTATGCGTGAGCCTGTTGTATTTCTGATGAAATATGGGGTAATCAATTATAAATGTTAGGTGCATATTGTATAAGAGGGAAGGCAGGAGTTTGGATCCTATCACATCTGGAAAGCAGGGACCAAACAAAGAAAGCACAAAAATTTCACAATAGAGAATAAAATGTGAACCAACCATTCTACACATCTCTGCCCCATGTCAAGAAAATCACATCTAAAATTCTGTTAATTATGGCAATATAGTTTGTAACACAGTTGATGCAATTCATCTACATGATTACTCTGCAATTCACATTTAAGTGCTTGGCAGAGGGTTCATCGAAACACAATCACACTATCTCTCTACCATTCCACTCCCGAACAGCGCGCGGGAAAAACGAACACCTAAACCCTTCTGTTCGAGCTCTGATTTCTCTTATTTTATTTTGGTGATCATTCCTACCTATGTAGGTTGGGCTCAACAAAATATTTTCGAATTCAGAAGAGAAAGTTGGTGACTGAAATTTCGTAAATAGATCTCGCCGCGACGAAAAACGTCTTTGCTTTAATGGCTTCCATCCCAACTCGCGTATCATATCTACCACACTCTCTCCCCTATTACGTGATAATACAAAACGAGCTGCCCTTTCTTTGCACCATTTCGATGTCCTCTGTCGATCCCACCTGGTAAGGATCCCACACCGCGCAGCAATATTCCAACAGAGGACGAACGAGTGTAGTGTAAGCTGTATCTTTAGTGGACTTGTTGCATCTTCTAAGTGTCCTGCCAATGAAACGCAACCTTTGGCTCGCCTTCCCCGCAATATTATCTATGTGGTCTTTCCAACTGAAGTTGTTCGTAGCTTTAACACCCAGGTACTTAGTTGAATTGACAGCCTTGAGAATTGCACTATTTATCGAGTAATCGAATTCCAACGGATTTCTTTTGGAACTCATGTGGATCACCTCACACTTTTCGTTATTTAGCGTCAACTGCCACCTACCACACCATACAGCAATCTTTTCTAAATCGCTTTGCAACTGATACTGGTCTTCCGATGACCTTACTAGACGGTAAATTACAGCATCATCTGCAAACAACCTAAGAGAACTGCTCAGATTGTCACCCAGGTCATTTATATAGATCAGGAACAGCAGAGGTCCCAGGTCGCTTCCCTGGGGAACACCTGATAATCACTTCAGTTTTATTCGATGATTTGCCGTCTATTACTACGAACTGCGACCTTCCTGACAGGAAATCACGAATCCAGTCGCACAACTGAGACGATACCCCATAGGCTCGCAGCTTGATTAGAAGTCGCTTGTGAGGAACGGAGTCAAAAGCTTTCCGGAAATCTAGAAATACGGAATCAACTTGAGATCCCCTGTCGATAGTGGCCATTACTTCGTGCGAATAAAGAGCTAGCTGCATTGCACAAGAACGATATTTTCTGAAACCATGCTGATTACGTATCAATAGATCGTTCCCTTCGAGGTGATTCATAATGTTTGAATACAGTATATGCTCCAAAACCCTACTGCAAACCGACGTTAATGATATAGGTCTGTAGTTCAATGGATTACTCCTACTACCCTTCTTAAACACTGGTGCGACCTGCGCAATTTTCTAATCTGTAGGTACAGATCTATCGGTGAGCGAGCTATTGTATATGATTGCTAAGTAGGGAGCTATTGTATCAGCGTAATCTGAAAGGAACCTAATCGGTATACAATCTGGACCTGAAAACTTGCCCGTATCAAGCGATTTGAGTTGCTTCGCAATCCCTAAGGTATCTACTTCTAAGAAACTCATGCTAGCAGCTGTTCGCGTTTCAAATTCTGGAATATTCCATTCGCCTTCCCTGGTGAAGGAATTTCGGAAACCTGCGTTCAATAACTCCGCTTTAGCGGCACAGTCGTCGGTAACAGTACCATCGGCACTGCGCAGCGAAGGAATTGACTGCGTCTTGCCGCTTGTGTACTTTACATACGACCGGAATTTCTTAGGATTTTCTTCCAAATGTCGAGAAAATATTTCGTTGTGGAACCTATTAAAGGCATCTCGCACTGAAGTCCGTGCCAAATTTCGCGCGTCTGTAAATTTTAGCCAATCTTCGGGATTTCGCGTACTTCTGAACTTCGCATGCTTTTTCCGTTGCCTCTGCAACAGCGTTCGGACCTGTTTTGTGTACCATGGGGGATCAGTTCCATCTCTTACCAGTTTATGAGGTATGAATCTCTCAATTGCTGTTGCTACTATATCTTTCAATTTGAGCCACATCTCGTCTACATTTGCATAGTCAGTTCGGAAGGAATGGAGATTGTCTCTTAGGAAGGCTTCTAGTGACACTTTATCCGCTTTTTTAAATAAAATTATTTTGCGTTTGATTCTGGTGGATTTGGAAGAAACGGTATTGAACCTAGCTACAACGACCTTGTGATCACTAATCCCTGTATCAGTCACGATGCTCTCTATTAGCTCTGGATTGTTTGTGGCTAAGAGGTCAAGTGTGTTTTCGCAGACCATTTACAATTCGCATGGGTTCGTGGGCTAACTGCTCGAAATAATTTTCGGAGAAAGCATTTAGGACAATCTCGGAAAATGTTTTCTGCCTACCACCGGTTTTGAACAAGTATTTTTGCCAATATATCGAGGGAAGGTTGAAGTCCCCACCAACTATAACCAACCATAACCACATGAGTGGGGCGTTTATTTGTTATGAGACTCAAATTTTCTCTGAACTGTTCAGCAACTATATCATTGGAGTCTGGGGGTCGGTAGAAGGAGCCAATTGTTAACTTAGTTCAGCTGTTAAGTATAACCTCCACCCATACCAATTCACATGGAGTATCTACTTCGACTTCACTACAAGATAAACCACTACTGACAAATACTCCACCACCAATTCTGCCTAATCTATCTTTCCTGAACACCGTCTGAGACTTCGTAAAAATTTCTGCAGAACTTATTTCAGGCTTTAGCCAGCTTTCTGTACCTATAACGATTTCAGCTTCTGTGCTTTCTATTAGCACTTGAAGCTCACGGACTTCCCAGCACAACTACAACAACTTACAACTACAATTCCGACTATACCTTGATCCAAGCACGTCCAGTATTTGCCATGCACCCTTTGAGATTGCAGCCCACCCCATACTTTCCCGAGACCTAAAAAACTGCCCAGTCCACGCCACACAGCCTCCGCTACCCGTGTAGCCGCCAGCTGAGTGTAGTGAACTCCTGACGTATTCAGCGGAACCCGAAACCCGACCACCCTATGCCGCAAGGATAACAACACAGAAGGTCTGGAAATAAAATCCAGTTTGGAGATAAATACTGATATCTGAATGGTTGTTGGAATGAATTAGCATAATAACAATGCCTAAACACTTTGTTTGAATTTCAGGCACAAAAAGAAAAAAAAACTACACAATGAGGATGTCAGCAGTGCAAAGTAGAAAACTCCACATACACAAAATTCATCATTGATAATTGATGAATATGTAACCTGAGATAAGTGCATAGAATAAATAAGTGGAAAACTCCGCTGGAACCTATATGCCATACACAAACTGAGCTAGCAAAAAGGCACAAATATTGTGAAAATTACATATTATGTGTGAATTCATTCTACATTAAGTTATGGTATAATTTTTTGGGGAGGTACTTCCAAGCAAATACTAAGAGATTACTCAAAATGCAGAAGTGAACAATAAGAATGATAGCCATCATTAAATGGAGAGAATCATGTAGGCTGTCACTTAAAGTGGTTAAGACACTAAAACTACCAATAATACATCTATGTGAACTTCTATGCAGGACAAAGTTCAAATACACTCCTCATACTCTAAATATACTGCATATAATAGAAAGGTATGGTCAGACTTTCGGTGAAAGAGTCCTCACATGAAGAGGGATAAAA
This sequence comes from Schistocerca americana, assembly GCF_021461395.2. Lineage (NCBI taxonomy): Eukaryota > Metazoa > Arthropoda > Insecta > Orthoptera > Acrididae > Schistocerca > Schistocerca americana. The sequence goes on from NC_060122.1 coordinate 151,421,033, forward strand.
GATGTTGTGTGACAAGGGTCTGGAAACGCTTTATTTTAATATTAAAATTCATTTTATATGTCTCTTCAGAATCACATTAGTCATGGGAAACACAATGGATTTGAATCATACTTAACAAACAGAATGCAAAACATTGTGCCGCGTAATTCAGACAACATTGGGTGGAGAAAAACATCTGGTAACAAGGGAGAAATTACAGAGGGAGTTCCACAAGGTTCAATGCTGGAACCACTCCTACCCCTTTTTATGGGCTGTTGAGAATCGCCACGAAACCGTGCAATCACATGGTCAACAAAGAATTTCTGTCAATGTCTGGGTCAGCATTGTTGGTGACTGTTTGTTAGGGTGTCATGTTCTTCCATTTGCCATTCTTTCTTGGCATGCTAGAACATTTGCCTTTACAAATGGGACAAAACATGTACTTCAAGCGCAACAAAGATACTCCTTATTTCGTCGCATGGAGTGGCCACCCAGTTTGAGGCGTCATGTTATGGATTGCTCGGCCCCTCCCACAAGAGGTTTGAGTCCTCCCCTGGGCATGGGTGTGTGTGTTGCTCTTAGCAGAAATTAGTGTAAGTAGTGTGTAAGTCTAGGCATCGATGACCTCAGCAGTTTGGTCTCTTGGGAATTCACACACACTTAAACATTTCCTTCTCATTTTCGTTTTAATGTTTGTAGGCATCTAAACAACAAATTCTGTAACAGAAGAATAGGTAGAGCTGAACCAAAGCTTTGATCTCCATGCCCCCCAGACCTAACCCATTAGACTTTTATTTGTGGGATCATTTCAAAGATCTTCTGTATGGAACCCTGGTACAAGATGTACAGAGTCTTCATGCTCATATTGTAGAAGGCTGTGAAACAACACACAATTCTCCAGTGGTGTATCAGCACATCAGGGATTCACTGCAGTGGTGGGTTGAGGCAGGTTTCATTTCTAAGAGAGAGCATTTGAACATTTAATTTATGAAAGTGTTTCACTCTATGCTGATACGTCCTTTTCCTGCGTGTTTACCATGATTAATGTGATGAAGAGTTGTAGAAACTGAGCTCTAACGCGGAAATGGAACGTTTCTAGACCCATATCCATGTAATATATTTTCTTACTCTACGTGTGAGGAATATTTTTGGAAAGTTTGGCCATACCTTTTTGTTACATCTTGTGGAGACATGACACAACTGTGACACAATGATATGGAACATCTACCATGAGCCCAGACCACCATGAAATTCAAATGAAAGCCATCCTATATAGAACCAAAAGCCATGGTAAAACACCTTACAGACTTGAAAGAGATAAACAAAAAAAGGTTTTCGAAAAATCTCTCAAAGTATTCCTTGTACAAAACTGTTTCTATAGCATAAAAAATATTGGGAGCACTACAGTATATGACAAATCGCAATGACATCTGAATAGTTTGGTAAGTGGTACGATTGTGAAGCTGATGGAAGTTGCCCACAAACGCTTCGTGTGTAAAGGCTACAAGCACTGTGATTATGTACTGCAGGGTATCTACAACGTCTGCAAATGTTCGTGAACAAAAGTTATTTCTCTGTTTTTGTTTATCTTCCACTCTTCTGGCCAACAACCTTGCTGCAGTGGTAACACTGGTACCCATCAGATCACTGAAGTTAAGCACTGTCGGTCTGGGCTAGCACTTGGATGGGTGACCATCCAGTCTGCCGAGCGCTGTTGACAAGTGAGGTACACTCAGACCTTGTGAGGCAAACTGAGGGGCTATCTGATTGAGAAGTAACGGCCCCGGTCTCGGAAACTGATATACAGCTGGGAGAGCAGTGTGCTGACCACATGCTCCTCCATATCTGCATCCAGTGACGCCTATGGGCTAAGGACGACATGGCGGCTGCTCAGGAGGAGTTTAGTTTAGTTTCGTCCTTCCGTCCTTTTTCTTAAAGATTGCAGCCAATCATCCAATAGGATCTGTCGCACTCGTGTCATTGCAAAATGGAGTGAAAAATGGAACAACATGTTAACACGGGACAGGATTAGCCACATTCATGTCAACATGACAATCCCAGACAACATCAAACGAGTGTGACTGATGCTTATGCATGGTTAGCGGCTCTATTTAAAATGAGAGCAGAAGAGTTAAAGATAAACAAAGACAATGGAAGCACTATCGTTCATGAACATTCGCGGATGTCGCGAATATCCAACTACAAGTGGTCATGGTGCTTCGAGAAATTCCACAAGAAGCGTTTGCAGACAGTCCCCATAGCTTTACGACCAATATAAGAGGTCTGTTGTAGCTATTGTGATTACTTTGAAGGTCGCTTAAGTTGTTTCATAATGAATATCAGGGTTTTAAGGTTTTGTAGCAGTTGTTACATTCAATTTATAATTATAAGCAAGCTTAACTCTTGTTTCTTATCTTAATGTGCTAGAACTATGGTTCTCTCCTTAAGTGGAAGAAACTAAACCAAAGAACTTTATTTGGCAGCAAGATGGTGTACTGCCTCACTGGTATAGCTGTGTATGCAGTTGGTTAAACGATGTTGTACCTAATAACTGGATTGATCACAAGGGTCTGGATGACAGAGTTTGTTTCAAATGACAGCCATGCGATTTTTATCTTTTGACGCTCATAAAAGGTAATGTATATGTGCTCCACTACCAGCTGATTTACCCAACTAAAGAAACAGGATAGAGCAGTTGTTGCAACAATTACTCTGGACACACTGATCAAGGTTTGGAAAGACCTCACCTACCGACTCGATGTGTACTGTGTGACAAATGGTACACACATTTAACACATGCAAGAAAAACTGTTTGAGTACTCTTTCACTTGATGTACTGCTTATAATTGAAAGTAAATGCAATAAATGCTGCAAAGCCTCAAAATCGAGATATTCATTTTTAAGCAACTGGTGTTTTGTTTGTAAGTTTTGTTGTTTTATTTTTTTAACTATTCACTGCACTTGTCATATGCACCTTGTACTTCATAAAAACCGAGGCATAGCTTACATGAACTACAAAATATGTTCTTAAAAGAAAAATAAGCAAACTCTTAGACATTATGCAAATATATATACATACAGCATAGATGACATAAGCAGTATTGTAATTTAATATGGCATAGGACTAAATGTTAAATGTATATAATGAAAATTTGCTGAATGTTACTTATTAGTTGTATTTGCTTGTCCATGTTTGGGATACAAATTTGGCTTAATATCTACAATATGTGTTGTCTATGGATCCAACAAACATTACATTACATCTATTTATGCCACCATTTAATCTCTCAAACACTGTCTCTCTCCATACACAGTGTTAGTGACATATCCTTAGGAGGTTGTGATACCAAGTGTACAGCCCATAAATACTCGTATATATAGCACCAGCCTTTTCTCTGTGGTTTTGTATGCGTACATATTCAACACATACTGCACATATCTCATCCTTCTCCTTCTCTCTGTCCTTCTCGCCCCCTCCCCCATTTCTTTGTGGAGGGACATGAAGCGTTTACTTATTCCATTATGCAACTATAAATGAAGTAATGTAAACTGTCTTTGCAGTGCTACTGTATATCGAGAATATGGTGCTATGTTGATGGCTTACATTTTGATTTTGTAGTCGATAGTACTTCACAGCTGAAAGCTGTCTGAAGAGTTCCCAAGCTTCAGGACTTTCCTTGTTCCAAATCTACTATTGGGGTGTCTTGTCATGACAGTATATGTATCCATGGTCCGTTTAATATATGTCCCATGTGTCTGTCCACCTCTTCCTTCTCATCCCAGGCTCTGTCTATCTCTCCCTCTATCATATCTCTGTCAATGTCCTCCTCCCTACCTCTCTGTGTCCATTTCCCTAATTCTGTCAAATTCATTCTCCCCTCTCTATGACCACCTCATCATCATCCCTTCCTGTCCATCTCCTCCTTCCTCCTCCCCCTGTCTCTGTCCATCTTATCATACCCTTGCCCTGTCCACCTCCTCCTCCACTTATCTCTGACCACCCCATCCTCCATCTCTCTCAGTTCATCTACTAAGTCCCTACTATATACATCTCCTATCTCCACTCCCACCTTTCTTTCTGCCCATCATCTTCTTCCCCTTTTCTTTCCATCTCATCCTTCCTCTCTCACTATCCATTTCTGTATCCACCACCTTGCAAGTGATCAATTACTGGTGTGTCTTGTCACCACAATATACATAGTCATGGTCTCTCTCCTAGACCATCTCACTCTCACCCCTCTCTGTCCATCTCCTCCTACTCATCTCTCTGTCCATGTCATCCTCCCTCTGTCTGCCCCCACCTCGACTCTGTCCCTCCTCCTTCTCCATGGCTCTGTACGTCTCCTCCTTTCCCTCTCTCTGCCAAAATCCTCCTCCCCTTTTTCTCTATCCATTCCCCCCTCTCTGACCATCTTCTCTTCCACCTCTTCCTGACCATCCCCTCGTGCCCCTCTATCTGTAAATCTCGTCCTCCCACTCCTAACTGCCAATCACCTCCATCCCAGTCTCTCAGGCTAATTCCCCCTCCTTTTCTCTCTGTCCATCTCTTCCTAACTCCTCTCTATCTGTCCACCTCTTCTTCCCCTCTCTCTCTGTCCTACTCCACCTGCTTCCTCCATGTCTGTCCATTTCCCTGCCCCTCTTTCTCTGCCCATCTCATACTGTCTCTCTCTCAACCCATTTCCTCCTCCCACCTCTCTCTGACCAGCCATTCACATGTGCAGGTGTAGCCCCTGCAATGCATGCTGATGCTACCTGGACATCACACCTGTCATTCAAAGCAGCCTACCTATTCGGGATTATTATTATTTACAGACACACACACACACACACACAGATATATATATATATATATATATATATATATATATATATATATATATATATATATATATATATATATATATAGGGTGTTACAAAAAGGTACAGCCGAACTTTCAGGAAACATTACTCACACACAAAGAAAGAAAATATGTTATGTGGACATGTGTCCGGAAACGCTTACTTTCCATGTTAGAGCTCATTTTATTACTTCTCTTCAAATCACATTAATCATGGAATGGAAACACACAGCAACAGAACGTACCAGCGTGACTTCTAACACTTTGTTACAGAAAATGTTCAAAATGTCCTCCATTAGCGAGGATACATGCATCCACCCTCCGTCGCATGGAATCCCTGATGCAGCCCTGGAGAATGGTGTATTGTATCACAGCCGTCCACAATATGAGCACTAAGAGTCTCTACATTTGGTACCGGGGTTGCATAGACAAGAGCTATCAAATGCCCCCATAAATGAAAGTCAAGAGGGTTGAGGTCAGGAGAGCGTGGAGGCCATGGAATTGGTCCGCCTCTACCAATCCATCGGTCACCGAATCTGTTGTTGAGAAGCGTACGAACACTTCGACTGAAATGTGCAGGAGCTCCATCGTGCATGAACCACATGTTGTGTCGTACTTGTAAAGGCACATGTTCCAGCAGCACAGGTAGAGTATCCCGTATGAAATCACGATAACGTGTTCCATTGAGCGTAGGTGGAAGAACATGGGGCCCAATCAAGACATCACCAACAATGCCTGCCCAAACGTTCACAGAAAATCTGTGTTGATGACGTGATTGCACAATTGCGTGCGGATTCTCGTCAGCCCACACATGTTGATTGTGAAAATTTACAATTTGATCACGTTGGAATGAAGCCTCATCGGCAAAGAGAACATTTGCACTGAAATGAGGATTGACACATTGTTGGATGAACCATTCGCAGAAGTTTACCCGTGGAGGCCAATCAGCTGCTGATAGTGCCTGCACACGCTGTACATGGTACGGAAACAACTGGTTCTCCCGTAGCACACTCCATACAGTGACGTGGTCAACGTTACCTTGTACAGCAGCAACTTCTCTGACGCTGACATTAGGGTTATCGTCAACTGCACGAAGAATTGCCTCGTCCATTGCAGGTGGCCTCGTCGTTCTAGGTCTTCCCCACTCGCGAGTCATAGGCTGGAATGTTCCGTGCTCCCTAAGACGCCGATCAATTGGTTCGAACGTCTTCCTGTCGGGACACCTTCGTTCTGGAAATCTGTCTCGATACAAACGTACCGCGCCATGGCTATTGCTCCGTGCTAATCCATATATCAAATGGGCATCTGCCAACTCCGCATTTGTAAACATTGCACTGACTGCAAAACCACGTTCGTGATGAACACTAACCTGTTGATGCTACGTACTGATGTGCCTGATGCTAGTACTGTAGAGCAATGAGTCGCATGTCAACACAAGCACCGAAGTCAACATTACCTTCCTTCAATTGGGTCAACTGGCGGTGAATCGAGGAAGTACAGTACATATTGACGAAACTAAAATGAGCTCTAACATGGAAATTAAGCGTTTCCGGACACATGTCCACATAACATCTTTTCTTTATTTGTGTGTGAGGAATGTTTCCTGAGAGTTTATATACAGGGTGAGTCACCTAACGTTACCGCTGGATATATTTCGTAACCCACATCAAATACTGACGAACCGATTCCACAGACCGAACGTGAGGAGAGGGGCTAGTTTAATACAAACCATACAAAAATGCACGGAAGTATGTTTTTTAACACAAACCTACGTTTTTTTTAAATAGAATCACGTTAGTTTTGTTAGCACATCTGAACATATAAACAAATACGTAATCAGTGCCGTTTGTTGCATTGTAAAATGTTAATTACATCCGGAGATATTGTAATCTAAAGTTGATGCTTGAAACCTCCGACGTTCAGTTGCGTGTTGTAACACGGGCCACGGTCGGCGAGCAGCATCTGCAGGGACATGTTTACGATGACGACCGTGTTTACGAGTGTGGCTGTAGTGCAGTGTTGTGGTTTGGTCTAGCTGTCGCAGTGTCCGCATGTAGCGCTTGCTCCTATTGTTATTCTGCATTCGTCTCCGCACGCAGACCAGCTGTAGTACACCGTGTTACCAGACGTCTGTGATAGTGTAGTGTTGTAGTAACTGTGACCACGGTGTATTCGAACTCTGAAAAGGCGGAGATGATACTCATCTATGGCGAGTGTCGACGAAATGCAGCTGAAGCCTGCAGGGTGTATGCAGAACGGTACCCGGACAGAGAGCATCCAACGTGCCGCACATTGCAAAACATCTACCGCCAACTGTATGCAACAGGTATGGTCGTAGCACGCAAACGGGTCCGTAACAGGCCCTTCACAGGAGAAGCGGGTGCAGTTGGTGTGTTAGCTGCTGTTGCCATGAACCCACACATGAATACACGGGACATTGCGAGAGCCGGTGGACTGAGTCAAAGTAGTGTCATGCGCATACTGCATCGTCACCGCTTTCACCCGTTTCATGTGTCGCTACATCAGCAATTACATGGTGATGACTTTAATCATCGAGTGCAATTCTGTCAATGGGCATTAACAGAGAATGCGTTGCAGTTCTACCTGTTTACCGATGAAGCGGGTTTCACAAGCCACGGGGCAGTGAATCTACGGAACATGCATCACTGGTCCGTGGACAATCCTCGCTGTCTCAGACAGGTAGAGCGACAGCGATCGTGGACTGTAAATGTATGGTGCGGAATCATTGGCGAGCACCTCATTGGTCCTCACTTCATTGCAGGGGCCCAAACAGCTGCAACATACATCGCGTTTCTACAAAATGATCTGCCAACGTTGCTCGAAAATGTCCCACTGGAAACGCGTCGACGTATGTGGTATCAGCATGATGGTGCACCTGCACATTCCGCAATTAACACTAGGCTGACCCTTGACAGGATGTTCGACGGGCGTTTCATACGACGTGGAGGACGCATAAATTGGCCAGCCCGTTCTCCTGATCTTACACCTCTGGACTTCTTTCTGTGGGGTACGTTAAATGAGAATGTGTACCGTGATGTGCCTACAACCCCAGAGGATATGAAACAACGTATTGTGGCAGCCTGCGGCGACATTACACCAGATGTACTACGGCGTGTACGACATTCATTACGCCAGAGATTGCAATTGTGTGCAGCAAATGATGGCCACCACATTGAACATCTATTGGCCTGACATGTCGGGACACACTCTATTCCACTCTGTAATTGAAAACGGAAACCACGTGTGTACGTGTACCTCACCCCTCATGGTAATGTACATGTGCGTCAGTGAAAAAGACCAATAAAAAGGTGTTAGCATGTGGACGTAATGTGCTGTTCCAGTCTCTTCTGTACCTAAGGTCCATCACCGTTCCCTTTGGATCCCTATGTAATTCGGTGCTCTCCGATACACACGATCGAACAGCGGAGGCGTGGTACTCAAGCGTCAACTTTATGTTACAATATCTCCGGATGTAATTAACATTTTACAATGCAACAAACGGCACTGATTACGTATTTGTTTATATGTTCAGATGTGCTAACAAAACTAACGGGGTTCCATTTAAAATAACGTAGGTTTGTGTTAAAAAACATACTTCCGTGCATTTTTGTATGGTTTGTATTAAACAATTACACTAGCCCCTCTCCTCACATTCGGTCTGTGGAATCGATTCGTCAGTATTTGATGTGGTTTACGTAATATATCCAGCGGTAATGTTAGGTGACTCACCCTGTTTGTATATATATATACAGGGTGAGTCACCTAACATTACCGCTGGATATATTTCGTAAACCATATCAAATACTGACGAATCGATTCCACAGACCGAACGTGAGGAGAGGGGCTAGTGTAATTGTTTAATACAAACCATAATAAAATGCACGGAAGTATGTTTTTTAACACAAACCTACGTTTTTTTAAATGGAACCCCGTTATTTTTGTTAGCACATTTGAACATATAAACAAATACGTAATCAGTGCCGTTTGTTGCATTGTAAAATGTTAATTACATCCGGAGATATTGTAACCTAAAGTTGACGCTTGAGTACCACGCCTCCGCTGTTCGATCGTGTGTATCGGAGAGCACCGAATTACGCAGCGATCCAAAGAGAACGGTGATGGACCTTAGGTACAAAAGAGACTGGAACAGCACATTACGTCCACATGCTAACACCTTTTTATTGGTCTTTTTCACTGACACACGTGTATATTACCATGAGGGGTGAGGTACACGTACACACGTGGTTTCCGTTTTCAATTACGGAATGGAATAGAGTGTGTCCCGACATGTCAGGCCAATAGATGTTCAATGTGGTGGCCATCATTTGCTGCACACAATTGCAATCTCTGGCGTAATGAATGTCGTACACGCCGCAGTACATCTGGTGTAATGTCGCCGCAGGCTGCCACATTCGTTGTTTCATATCCTCTGGGGTTGTAGGCACATCACGGTACACATTCTCCTTTAACGTACCCCACAGAAAGAAGTCCAGAGGTGTAAGATCAGGAGAACGGGCTGGCCAATTTATGCGTCCTCCACGCCCTATGAAACGCCCGTCGAACATCCTGTCAAGGGTCAGCCTAGTGTTAATTGCGGAATGTGCAGGTGCACATCATGCTGATACCACATACGTCGACGCGTTTCCAGTGGGACATTTTCGAGCAACGTTGGCAGATCATTCTGTAGAAACGCGATGTATGTTGCAGCTGTTTGGGCCCCTGCAATGAAGTGAAGACCAATGAGGTGCTCGCCAATGATTCCACACCATACATTTACAGTCCACGGTCGCTGTCGCTCTACCTGTCTGAGCCAGCGAGGATTGTCCACGGACCAGTGATGCATGTTCCGTAGATTCACTGCCCCGTGGCTTGTGAAACCCGCTTCATCGGTAAACAGGTAGAACTGCAACGCATTCTCTGTTAATGCCCATTGACAGAATTGCACTCGATGATTAAAGTCATCACCATGTAATTGCTGATGTAGCGACACATGAAACGGGTGAAAGAGGTGACGATGCAGTATGCGCATGACACTACTTTGACTCAGTCCACCGGCTCTCGCAATGTCCCGTGTATTCACGTGTGGGTTCATGGCAACAGCAGCTAACACACCAACTGCACCCGCTTCTCCTGTGAAGGGCCTGTTACGGACCCGTTTGCGTGCTACGACCATACCTGTTGCATACAGTTGGCGGTAGATGTTTTGCAATGTGCGGCACGTTGGATGCTCCTATCCGGGTACTGTTCTGCATACACCCTGCAGGCTTCAGCTGCATTTCGTCGACACTCGCCATAGATGAGTATCATCTCCGCCTTTTCAGAGTTCGAATACACCGTGGTCACAGTTACTACAACACTACACTATCACAGACGTCTGGTAACACGGTGTACTACAGCTGGTCTGCGTGCGGAGACGAATGCAGAATAACAATAGGAGCAAGCGCTACATGCGGACACTGCGACAGCTAGACCAAACCACAACACTGCACTACAGCCACACTCGTAAACACGGTCGTCATCGTAAACATGTCCCTGCAGATGCTGCTCGCCGACCGTGGCCCGTGTTTGTTACAACACGCAACTGAACGTCGGAGGTTTCAAACGTCAACTTTAGGTTACAATATCTCCGGATGTAATTAACATTTTACAATGCAACAAACGGCACTGATTACGTATTTGTTTATATGTTCAGATGTGCTAACAAAACTAACGTGGTTCCATTTAAAAAAACGTAGGTTTGTGTTAAAAAACATACTTCCGTGCATTTTTGTATGGTTTGTATTAAACAATTACACTAGCCCCTCTCCTCACGTTCGGTCTGTGGAATCGGTTCGTCAGTATTTAATGTGGTTTACGAAATATATCCAGCGGTATATATATATATATATATATATATATATATATATATATATATATATATTTGTGTGTGTATGTGTGTAAAGAATGTAGTCTCTGTATGTCCATCGCCTCTTCTTCCCTTATCGGAAATTCGTAAAAAATGATTTCCAAGTTTTAGTTCTTAATATGAGATATAGGTTCTTTAATTCACTTTTGGTATACATATACAAGGTGAGGCATTTAAAACTGTTTGTCGGAATACTTGGTGAAATACACATCGGATTACAAAAAAAAGTGGTAATAAACGTTGCTCACCTCAGAGAGGGACATGCACAATATAACGCTCGATCCCGCTACGACACCCCCAGGAACGGGGGAGGAGTGACTTCGAAATCTTAAAAAGGACCCCTATTTTTATTGCAGTTTTGGATTCTCTGTGAAAAAGTATGTAACTTTCGTATGAAACATTTCTTTCGTTTCACGATAGATGGCGCTGTAATCGACAAACATGGAAATGAGGTGACAATTGTTGCAAAATGACACTATCTCAAAAAACATGCATCCGATTAAGACAGTCGAAGTACTTTTTCGACATTTTTGATAATGGTATCATGTGACACCCCCAAAAGCGAATGAAGCACAGACAAAGATCTTGCGCTCAGTCCACATTCAGACTGCGCATGTTACTTCAATGATTCAGACTGTACACATCTCGTTACAATTGTTCCACGATGTTAACGATTGCAGAGGAGGTTGATATCACTGCCGGTTACTTTGAGGCTCATAGAAATGTTGACACAGCTCGTCAAAGGTATGCTACTCTGTTCCCCGGTAGGAACGTTCCCTCTGCAACAGCGTTTCGCGGTATTGTCCACCTATTTACTGAAAACCTGGAGAAGGTGTCCGACTGTGGCCTGTGACAAATGAAAATAACACAGTGAATGTTTTAGCTGCGGTTCCTGCAAATCATTACATTAGTTCTCGGCAAATTGCGCGAGGTTCAGGAATTTCGCAAAGAAGGGTTCTATCCATACTGCATGCACACAAATGACATCCATTTAATTTATCGCTGCATCAAGAACTGCCTGACGACGATTTTCACAATCACCTGAATTTCTGCAACTGGATACAGGAGCAACTGGTAGTCAATAATAATTTCATTTCACAGATACTTTTATCTGATGATTTACGAATTGTGGTCAAATGAATCGACATAATATGCATTATTGGTCAGTGGAGAATCTCCATCGATAAGCCAAGTTAAACATCAATGCCTATGGAGTGTCAACGTTTGGAGTGGTACTTTAGGTACGCAGATAATTGGCCAATACTTCATGGAAGGTAATCTCACTGGTCAAATGTACAGCGACATGATGGATAATGTTTTACCCATTTTAATGCATTATGTTCCACTTTAAACGAGACTGGATATGTGATTTCAACACGATGGAGCCCAGTAGATTATTCACGAATAGCTCGAGAAGTTTTGAATCGAAACTATCTGGGTCGATGGATTGGATGAGGAGGTGCTCATGGTTAAAAGAGAGATATTACATGTATGTACAAATAACCCCCGAAGATATGCGGCAGCGAATTCGCAATGAATGTAAAAACATTAGCGCAGAGGCATTAATACATGTTGGATTGTCTTTCAGACAAAACGTTTCAATGCGCATTAGAAACAATGGACAACATTTCGAAGATTTGCTGCACTGAAACACTTGCGAGAGGCAAGGGGACTGACAGTAACCAGGCACCTAGAGATAGTGAGAGGCAAGGGAACTCACCAAAATGAAGCACCTCGAAGGGAACACACTACTACTATGTCCACATCATTGTTCCTGGGTAATGCAAAATGTAGTCTAAGAATGCATTGCGGGAGGGTAGACAGTGTCACATGACAGAATTTTGCCATATATCAAATAATGTACTTTGATTTCCCTAATCAGATGCATATTTTTGCGAGATATTACCGTTTTGCAACAGTTGTCAGCCATATTCATGTGTGGCGATTACAGCGCCATCTATCCCGAAACAAAATAAATGTTTCACACAAAAGTTACATACGTTTTCACGGAGAATCCAAATCTACAATAAAAAGTAGGAGTTCCTTTTAAGATTTCAAAGTCACACCCCCTCCCACCCCCAATGGTGCTGCTGGGGGGTCGAGTGTTATGTTAATGCATGTCCCTCTTTGAGGTGAACAACGTTTATTACCACTTTTTTTAAATATGAGGTGTATTTCTCCAAATATTCCGACAGTTTTTTAAGTGCCTCACCCAATATATATATATATATATACTTCACATGGGTGAAATATCAGAGCCCTTCCTGATCAAAACTGATGGCCGACAAGGTGATGGTCTGTCTCCTGTTTTTTAAATGCCTCGCCCTATATACACTACTGGCCATTAAAATTGCTACAACAAGAAGAAATGCAGGTGATAAACGGGTATTCATTGGACAAATATATTATACTAGAACTGACATGACTTTACGTTTTCACACAATTTGGGAGCATAGATCCTGAGAAATCAGTACCCAGAACAACCACCTCTGGCCGTAAAACGGCCTTCGTACGCCTGGGCATTGAGTCAAACAGAGCTTGGATGGCGTGTACAGGTACAGCTGCCCATGCTGCTTCAACACGATACCACAGTTTCACAGTTTATCAAGAGTAGTGACTGGCGTATTGTGACGAACCAGTTGCTCGGCCACCATTGACCAGACGTTTTCAATTGGTAAGAGATCTGGAGAATGTGCTGGCCAGGGCAGCAGACGATCATTTTCTGTATCCAGAAAGGCCCGTAAAGGACCTGCAACATGCGGTCGTGCATTATCCTGCTGAAATGTAGGTTTTCGCAGGGATCGAATGAAGGGCAGAGCCACGGGTCGTAACACATCTGAAATGTAACGTCCACTGTTCAGAGTGCCGTCAATGCGATCGAGAGGTGACCGGACGTGTAACCAATGGCACCCCATACCATCACGCCGGGTGATACGCCAGTATGGCGATGACGAATACACGCTTCCAATGTGCGTTCACCGCGATGTCGCCAAACACGGATGCGACCATCATGATGCTGTAAACAGAACCTGGATTCATCCGAAAAAATGACGTTTTGCCATTCGTGCACCCTGGTTCGTCGTTGAGTACACCATTGCAGGCCCTCCTGTCTGTGATGCAGCGTCAAGTGTAACCGCAGCCATGGTCTCTGAGCTGATAGTCCGTGCTGCTGCAAACGTCGTCGAACTGTTCGTGCAGATGATTGTTGTCTTGCAAACGTCCCCATCTGTTGACTCAGGGATCGAGACGTGGCTGCACGATCCGTTACAGCCATGCGGATAAGATGCCTGTCATCTCGACTGCTAGTGATACGAGGCCGTTGGGATCCAGCACGGCGTTCCGTATTACCCTCCTGAACCCACCGATTCCATATTCTGCTAACAGTCATTGGATCTCGACCAACGCGAGCAGCAATGTCGCGACACGATAAACCGCAGTCGCTACAGGCTCCAGTCCGACCTTTATCAAAGTCTGAAACATAATGGTACGCATTTCCCCTCGTTACACGAGGCATCACAACAACGTTTCACCAAGCAACGTCTGTCAACTGCTGTTTGTGTATGAGAAATCGGTTGGAAACTTTCCTCATGTCAGCACGTTGTAGGTGTCGCCACCGGCGCCAACCTTGTGTGATTGCTCTGAAAAGCTAATCATTTGCATATCACAGCATCTTCTCCCCGTCGGTTAAATTTCGCGTCTGTAGTACGTCATCTTCGTGGTGTAGCAATTTTGATGGCCAATTGTATATATACTTCTTCCAAGGTGAAAGTCATGGGTGAAATATCAGAGCCCTTCCTGATCAAAACTGATGGCCGACAAGGTGATGGTCTGTCTCCTCTCCTGTTCAACCTTGTGCTGGACAAGGTCATCTGCGAATGGGAATAGTAATTGAAGAATGAAAAATGCTGGAAACCTGTGGCAGATGGGGTGAGTCAAGGATGACATAAGAATTTCATGTTTAGCTTTTGCTGACGACTTAGCCTGACTAGCAGATGATGAGATAACAGCAATGGTCTGCAAATATCTTATAAGTCTGAGTTCATCACCACAAAAACTGACACCCAAAACTTGACTACAAAATACAGTCATATCAATAGAGTTCCCTATTTTAAATACTTAGGTGAAGTCCTTGAACCTAAGGGGCGAGAAAAAAGAGAACAAAACATTCGCCTCGAAAAACTAAAGAGAGCCTATGCAAGAACCTAAAAGGTGTACAATAAAAATGCTTGTTCAAAAACACTATAATTAGGCATTATAATACAGTATTAAAGCCTGAAGTTCTGTATGCCAGTAAAACCCTGACACCCCACATAATAGGTAACCTAGAAAACTTATTAAGGGCCTCCGGAACGCCCTATACTTGCAATGTTAAAATAACGCTTATAAATTACATCTTTCCTCACAAAGTATTTGAGGTAGGAATTTGAACTTTTTACAGATTATTTATTGGAATATGGGCTACAACTTAACACAGGGATTTTACAAAATTTTAGTTCAGTTATTAAAGATGGTTTTTTTTCAATTGTAATGAAAATTCACAACATTTTTTTGCAATTTTTTATTTATATATTCAAAAATATACAGTTTTTTGGAAAAAGGCTGTGTTAAATTATGCAGAAGGTACTGTGTAACATTTACTGAAAGTTTGAAACAAATATGTTTGGAAGATCCTTAGAAAACATGTAATTAGTATGAGAAAATAAAAGTTTTGGGAATCGAGCGACAAAGATTGGATTAATTTTTTAGTGCATTCCAGGTCCATAGCATGGATTATCTTCATCCTCTGCAAACTCCTCCTCCAGCTTCCTCTTATTCCTCCTCCTGTTTACTCTTGCTTGTATTTCTAGACTCTTTACAGCCCTGTCTGCAGCCCGAAGGCGTTCCTTGTCTAAAGCAAGCATCGCTCGTTGTTGTGTTCGTAGATTTTGCTACCATTTTCTTCAGTTGCAGTTACTGCAACACTGTTCCAAAAGGTGTTCATGTATGAACACTTATCACATTTCAGTTGTATTTCACTAGCAAGTCCTACGTGCTTTATTATGGAGAGTTCCAGACCAACTTCACTACAATGAATACATCTTACACAGTTTGAAAAAATTCCTTTGAGAACCGACATATCAAATATTTCATTCACATCCGATTCGCCCATAAAACATTCATAGTTTTCACTCATTGAACCAAGCTTCTTCTGTGAAGTATTTTCTTTCCACTTTGACTGCTATGGGCAGGTGCACTTGAGAGGTTGGGTTCACTCACTTGGTTATAGTCTTTATTGTTTACAGTAATAACACATACCTTTGGCTTTCCAACATTTCTCCTTTTCTTAAAAGCCTTCAGAGGATTTCTAATAACTTTACTTTTACTCATTATTATACTTCAACAAAACAGAGACTCAAGAAACAGAATTAATTATGAATATTTTCGAGATAACGACAGAGTAAATAAACATGAAACAATCGACAATCACACCAGCGATATATATTGAACCATCACAGGTTAGCCACAACACATACTTTATCTCACATCACTAAAATGTACCTGATGAACGCGGATGTTAATAATAACACCATTTGACAGCAGTTTAACAGCGCCACAGTGGGTCACGCCCATGTAGAACACATTTCAAAAAAAATTTAAAAATAGTTGTAGTCTTCGGAATTGAATAAATTATATATCTATTAAAAGGTAATAGTCTGCAGATTCAGAAAACGCAAAAAAGTAAAAATTGAACTTTTCATGATTTTGAGCCTTCCCGGAGCCCCTTAAAGGAAGAGCATAAAATCATCAGAAAGATACTAGGGCCAAAGAAAACAGAAGAGGGCTGTAGACTACAATCTCGTCAAACAACTGAGAAATTGCCCAACTTTGCAGCAGACATTAGAAAAGGCGATAAAAATTTTATGGGCACGTCTCTAGGCTTCCCAAAGCAAGATTTACGCACAAAATTCTTAAATACATAGAAGCACTTAAAACTATACCTTGGATACAAGAGGTTCAAAAGGGCCTACAAAAAGCTCAGATAAATTATTCAGATATTTTGGACATAGGGGTATTTAAGAAGAAAGTTGACAGATGGTAAGTTAAGTCAGAGAACGAAGATCCAAAGAAAGCAGGAACAAATTGGACAGAGGAAAGGAAGAGCGCCCATGCACAAAAAGTGAGAACAGTGTGGAAAAAAAGGAAAAAGAACCAAGAAGCTTTGTGTGATCCAACATGGTCTAATCGCACATAATAATAATAGTAAAAATCGTTAATTCCCCCATAAGTACTGAAACTCAATTTTAATGGCATTTTCCCCGTATCTTTCTTTCTTCTTCCCAAAAAGCACTCATATATTCACTCCGTTTCTTCTGCCTCTCTTCTGTCCACTTCTTTCGTATTTTCTTCTCTTTTGATATTTGCTGAACTTTCTGTTTTCCGACTATTTCTTTGTATTTTTCCCTGTCTGTCATATCTTCTGCGGAGACATTCAGTTTCTTGAGGTCTTCCATGGTTTCCTTTACCCAATTGGTTTTCACTTTATTATTTGTCACTATGTTAAAAATTTTCTTCATCAACCTATTTTCGTTCATCCTATGTATGTGTCCATAAAACTTTGCCCTTCTTTTCTTGATGTTGTTTGTAATCGTCTCTGTTAGTTCAAACACTTCTTTTGTCGGCCTCTTTATCTAGATATTCTCTTTCTGAACTGGCTTTTAGATCTTTCTCAGTACCTTCCCTTGATTACTGTTGTTTCTGAGGCATACAAGGCCTCTGGTAAGACTACTGTGCTATAGTGTCTTAATTTGGCGTTGATGAAAATACTTCTTTTGCTGTAATGGTTGTATAGGCTTTTTGTAGTTTTCTGATCCTTTCTTCATTGGATGTCGAGTTCAGTCCTGTTTTCTGCACAATCTCTCTCAGATAGCTGAAACTTTCTACTTTTGTTATTTTTCCATAATTCGTTACCAGTAGGTGTCTGTTTGGATTTTGTGACCATGTATTTTATTTTTTCGTATGCAATTTGCAGTCTTCTCTCGACTGAGATTTCGTGTAGTGTCCCTTGAGTTTCTTTGGCTTCTTTTGCGTTATATGTTATGATAGCTATGTCAACGTCAAAGACCAGACTTTTATGTACATGGTTCTATCCTTGTGTCGCCCCATCTTTATCCCCTTGACTCCTTTGTCACTTGTCTTGACTATTCTCTCCAAAACCGAGTTAAATAGAATGGGTGACAGGCCATTTGCCTGACTCATTCCTGTTTTGATTTCGAATGGTTCCTAGATCTCGCCCATAAACTATACTTTGGATGTTGTATTTGTAAATTGTTCCTGGATTAGCTTTCTGGTCTTGTGGTCCACCTTCATTTCTTCCAGTGTGTTGCAGTCGTAGTCTTCTTGATGCCAACGAATGTTATTATGATGTTCCTGGAACTCCTGGTTGTTAATATTGTTTTCTGGCACCAGATGTACTCACTGCACGATTTTTCCTTTCTGAACGCTCCTTTGTATTTTCCAATCTGTGGTTCTATTTCAGGCTCCAGTCGATTTAACAGAACTTTGGATAGATTTTTGTATCTCACAGGCAGAAGTGAAATTCCTCTATAGTTCCATCTCCTTTATTGTGGAGGGGGTGTATTAACCCTGATTTCGATTCTTCTGGTATCTTTTGTGTTTCCCAGAGGTTTTTGATGATTCTGTGTATTTTGGGTCTGATGTTTTAGTGGTCTGATTTCCACATTTCCGCAATCAGTCCATCTTCTCTAGGTCCTCTGTTATTTTTCAATGATTTTGTCATTTTCACCATCTCTTCGTGTGTTGACGGTCTGCAATCGAGGTTAGGTTCTGGCTTCTCGAACTGCAGAATATGCATCTGTTTATCACAGATCAGTACCGGTAGTGTGTTGAAGTATTGCACTAATATTTCACAGTTCTTTTTAAGGTTTATCCACAGCGTTCCGTCTTGCTTTTTGAAGAATAAGCTCGTTGTTTAATATCCTGCCATATTTTCTCTGAATATTCTGTAAGAATTTCGAGTGTTGTTTTTGTTGAAGTCCTATGTCTTTGAATCTGCTGTTTTCGTAACCTCTTTTTTCATGAGAATTATTTTGGTAGTGGTCTTCTGTATCTTGTTGGAGTATTCCCATTTTTCAGATGTTCCATGATTGTGAAATTTTTTCAGGATTGTATTCTGTCTTCTATAGCTCTGTTGCATGTCATGTTTGACCATCTGTGTTTCTTTTTTTCTCAGTGATTGCCCCAGTTTTATCAGCTCCTTTTGTCTGACAGTTCGGTCCAATCATTACTGTCGATTTTCTTAATACTTTCTGTTATTTCTTTCTTGTTTAATTGCAGGTATTCTATTTTGAAAAATCTATTGGTTCTCTTGATTTGTCTGTCAGGTATAAATTTCACTTTAATTTGGAGTAGGTGACGATCGGATTCGAAAGAGACTTACTTCGTTCTTACATTCGTAATTTATCCAGTGTTTTTCGTAGATATCGCTATGTGGTCTATCCGAATTTGTCCTATGGCTTTGCTGGGTGATTTCCATGTTCGTAGTTTCTCGTACGGTTTCTCGAATTGCGTAGACATGATCTGAAGGCCGAAATTGCTGTAGAAATTTATCAAGTTCTTTCCAATCTTGCTTGTCCGCTTGCAGACCGTGTGTGTTTTTGTTTTGTTATGTCCTTGAATTTTCCTTCTCTGCCTAATAGTGCATTAAAATCTCCTAGTAACACTTTCGTGTGCTTCGTGGGGATTTTGTTGGTGGTTTCTTCGAGATCTTCCCAGGAATCTATCATCTATGGGTTTTTCTTATTGTAGTTATTTGTGGGGCATGTGCATTGATTTTGTTTCCAGATGGTATCGCGAGTGTTGATATTTCCTCTGATTTTGATGCGAAATCTACTAAAGAGTCCAGTATCGATTTGTGTACTTCAAATCCCATTCTGTAGAGTTTAAGATTTCTTCTTGGAATGGTTATGGCTGGTTTCCCCTTGTATATTCTGTAGTTTTCCGAATCAAAGTGGTTCTCATCTGAGAATAGTGTTTCCTTTATTGCCAGAATTCTGATATTGAATTTCTCCATAGTGTTTGTCTATTGCTTCAGTTTACCTGGTTTCAGTAGTGCGTTCCAGTCGAGTGTTCTCATGTAAAATATTCCCTTACTCTTAAGGGTTTTTGGGACTCCAATCTTCATGACTTGCCCGATCTTCTGGGATCCAATGATCAGGTGTATTACCCAGCCTTACTGAATGTGGCTCAGGGTAGTGGAATCTTTCCTATTATTCTGTCGTGATTATTGGTTTCTGTTGAGGTTTTGATGGTGAAATCACAAAGATTCTCATATAATTTCGACTGGAGTCTTGAGTTCCAGAAGATTCAATCACAGCTGAGCACACAGAGCCAACAGGCGTTGACCAGAGTACTGGTGGCCACCACACAGACATATCTGAATTTTGGAGGTTCACCTGTAACACTAGGCAGGGGCCCTCACAGAGTGCTACCATCCAGAGACAGATGAAGTCAGGTTTTTTTAGTGAGTTGGTTATTCCTCTCTCCCCTCCTTCTTCCTCACTTGTAATATGAGACCTGAGCTTGGAACTGGCAATGGCAGAGAGTTACAACAAACTAAATATTTTCTCCTGCAAATGAACACACATATTATAACACATATTAAAATATTAAAATGCAGTAACAAACTATAAGAATGCATAATCTCTGCAGGGGAGAATGAAGAAAGGGGGATTACATTGTACATAAAAAATAAAATCAACTTCATATCTGTCCACATCAGTAGTTTTACCTAGATCAGTACCGGAAACCCTTGCTTGTGAACTGCTGCAGCTGGAGAAGTCATTTGCAATTGTCACAGAATATAGATCTCTACTAGGAAACTTTCAAATAATCTTACAAATACTTGAGACATAATTATGACATCTAGCAGAAAAAGAAAACAAATCACAACTCAGGTCGACATGGGTTCTGAGGCTTGGAAAGTAAGTGACCTGCTATACTACTTGGCACCTCTCAACATAAAAATGATATCATTTTTTTTTCTATCACCCTCAGTTTTCTCCGCACAGCTGCCCCTCTTCCCAAAGTACTGTGGGCTATTTACTATTGGCTACAAAATCTATTCTGTGTAATTTGCATAAATGTGGCAACATTGCTTGTTTGTAGGAATACGGAAGGCGAGCTACTCGCTGTTGAGAGGAATGTCGCACATGCATTAACAATGCGCTGACGCATGTTGTCAGACGTCGGTGGATCACGATAGCAAATATCCTTCAACTTTCCCCACAGAAAGAAATCCGGGGACGTCAGATTCGGTGAACGTGCGGGCCGTGGTATGGTGCTTCGACGACCAATCCACCTGTCATCAAATATGCTATTCAACACCGCTTCAACCGCACGCGAGCCGTGTGCCGGACATCCATCATGTTGGAAATACATCGCCATTCTGTCATGCACTGAAACATCTTGTAGTAACATCGATAGAACATTACGTAGGAAATCAGCGTACATTGCACCATTTAGATTTCCATCGATAAAATGGGGGCCAATTATCCTTCCTCCCATAATGCCGCACCATACATTGACCCGCCAAGGTCGCTGATGTTCCACTTGTCGCAGCCATCGTGGATTTTCCGTTGCCCCATAGTACATATTACGCCGGTTTACGTTACCGCTGTTGGTGAATGACGCTTCGTCGCTAAATAGAACGCGTGCAAAAAATCTGTCATCGTCCCGTAATTTCTCTTGTGCCCAGGGGCAGAACTGTACACGACGTTCAAAGTCGTCGCCATGCAATTTCTGGTGCATAGAAATATGGTACGGGTGCAATCGATGTTGATATAGCATTCTCAACACCGACGTTTTTGAGATTCCCGATTCTCGCGCATTTTGCCTGCTACTGATGTGCGGATTAGCCTCGACAGCAGCTAAAACATCTACTTGGGCATCATCATTTGTTGCAGGTCGTGGTTGACGTTTCACATGTGGCTGAACACTTCCTGTTTTATATGCCCTAGGAATGAAGCAACAAGGTGGTCCCCGAACTTAAGTAAGTATGTGAACCAGGCCTCTATATTTACATCTACATGGATACTCTGCAAATAACATTTAAGTGCCTGGCAGAGGGTTCATCGAACCACCTTCACAATAATTCTCTATTGTTCCAATTTGGAACAGCATGTGGAAAAAACGATTTCTTTCTGTGCGAGCTCTGATTTCCCTTATTTTATTATGAAGATCGTTTCTCCATATGTAGGCCGACGTCACCCAAACATATTCGCATTCAGAAGAGAAAGTTGGTGATTGAAATTTTGTGAGAAGATTCCTCCACAGTCAGAAAAGCCTTTATTTTAATAATGTCCACCCAAAATCCTGTATCATTTCAGTGAGAATCTCTCACCTATTTCGAGATAATACAAAACCTGCAGACCATCTTTGAACTTCCTTGATGTACTCCATCTATCCTAGCTGGTAAGGATCCCACACCGCACAGCAGTATTCTACATAAAAGAGGACAGACAAGTGTAGTGTAGCCAAGATTTACTACGTTTTCTAAGTGTCCTGGTAATAAAATGGAATCTTTGGTTAGCCTTCCCCACAACATTTTCTACATGAGTAGGAAGAAAAGGCTGGCGTCAACCCACAATGCATTGTTGCCAAATTTATTCAAGATGGCGGATCCAAGACAACGATGCTAGATGAGGCAACGTCGCAATGATATGATGGTAAGTTCAAATTTTGGCAGGAAAATAACTCTGTTGGTATATCTCCACTAATCTAATGCCCTCCCATCCCCCCTCCTCACCCCTCCCCTCCCCTCCCCAAGAAAATTGTGGGAAGTACAAATTTTGGTGGAAAAAAGGCACTTGGGCTACCTCCACTAACCTAAGAAAATAACAGGAAAATTTTGGCGGGAAAATAGGTCAACTGGGCTACCTCCACTAACCTAAGTCATCTGACCACCACCTCTTCCTTGGAATTGGCAGGAAAAGCACTCTATCTGTGCTGGATAGGATCGACATCTTTATTTTGAATGCATTGTTTATTTAAACAATTTGAGTTACCACAGGCACTGGCTCCATCCAGTGTGTTCACCATGAGGTCTGGAGTCCAACTGGCCTAGTACACAGTACCACCACTAGAGAGCGCTTTCGTCCCATGGTGGTCTGGGGAAAATGGCGGGAAAAGGACTCAGTCTGTGTCCAGCTGCTGGTGAGAGGAAGGAGTGTACTTTATTTATTTTGGAACAATTTGTTTAGGGATAGATTCACGTAGTTTATTTGTTTATTACACTTGCCCTGTTGTGCCTGGGGTCGCACTACCCCCATAGCCTACAGACCTGCGAACTACTCGTAAATCACCGAAATAATGCAGTACACTGATGTGCTGACACGAAAACAACTCGTAAATTGTCAAAATAATGTTCGTATAATTCTCTGCAAACAAGCTCACTAACTGTAAACTCTCGAAATAACGCATTGAACAGCCTACAGACCTGCAAACTACTCGCATATCACCGAAATAGTACAGTACACTGATGTACAGACAGGCAAACAACTCGTAAATCGTCAAAATAATGCATGTATAATGCTCTGCGAACATGCTCACTAATTGTAAACTGTAGAAGTAGTGCACTGCACAGCCTACAAACATGTTCACTACATATAAAACTGGAAAAAAATAATGCTTGTAGGACACTATGCAAACACGCTCACAATGGTAAAACAGATGAAAATAATGCAGAGCACAAACACTCATTGCACATAAAAAACGCTTTCGAACTATTGGTAAGAAATGACTGTAACATATCAGTGAATTCCCTACAGAGGCCCAAAGGCGCACACGCCAGGGCAGGTAAAGCACTTCAGTCCAGCCTGTGAGATGCCTCCAGCCATGCACATGTTTACCTAACCACCGTTGCTGATACGATGATGCATATAGAAATGTTTTACAACGCTTTCAGAGACTGTTAACGAAAATAGAATAACACCACTTATATTCTTCCTGATTCTCCTAATGGCAGAGACCATCCATCACATATCAGCCTGTCTGGCCGCGCACTCATGGTTAACTGCCCAGTGTGGCGGACACATAGACACGAGATGTTTGCGCAGTGTGGCTGGAAGTTTTGGTATTCTACAGCTATTGGTCTGGAGATGTTCTAAGTCCACAATGGCAAATGAGGGGCAGAATCATGACAAAGGTGGATGGTCTGCTGCAAATAGTCTTTGAACACTTGAGAACAGAATACATCACTTTACTCTGAGAGCTGCACAGGGTAGTCACATGGTCTGAGGCATATTGTCACGGTCCGTGCGGCTTCCCCGTCGGAGGTTTGAGTCCTCCCTCGGCATGGGTGTGTGTGTGTTGTGCTGAGCGTAACTTAGTTTAAGTTAGATTAAGTAGTGCGTAAGCTTATGGACCAATGACCTCAGCTGTTTGGTTCCATAAGACCTAACCACAAATTTCCAGTTTTAATCTTTCGGAACTTTCCATACATACCTTGCCCCCATCTTGTTCGAACCAGTCTGCAGAGGCTCCTATGTCCCAGCGCAAAGGATGTCTTGTGAATGAATGGTGCATTCTGATTGGCTCTTACTGAATTTACACGCGAAACTGCTCCGGTGTGGGAGCACATGCCCTAGCCAGACACATGACCACAGGGCCCTCACCGGACCTAGGTCACTTTCCAAACTGTCGTAGAAAGTCTGGGTCGGTTCCTCTCGTCACAAAGGCTTTACTGTTCCTGGCTCCTGCCTGCTTGCTTGCTTTCTACACCCATCTCAAGATTTTGGGATTACAAGAACATATGTATTTTCACAAGGTTTGCGAGAATATTATATCCCTTTCGCCATACTTCTCGATATCAAGCACTTATGGAGAACACACACAATCACAAAGGCTGCCCAACACATACTGAGTATTAGTTCGTTATTCAACCATCTAGTTAGGTCCGGTACTTTCCTGTACCCCATCAAGACTTTACATTCAGATAGCTTCTGCCTTTAGCCAGAAACGTGAATCATTCCTGTCACAGACCACCACCGCTGCATGCCATACAACCCCAGACAGAACTGTCCTAGGAAACTAGCCACTTACATATTTGATCACTACACTTACAATTAAATATTACAATTCTGGTCTCAATTGGACGACATTCGACAATGAGAGGAGTATTGGAAATACCCCTTGCTGACGACTGTGGGTCTGGAAATAGAAAATCTCTCCCATTCTTATGACTTGACATATTTTTCAAAGTAAAAAAAAAAAAGTCTTTCATTCCTTTTGCGGCTATGCAGCATTCCACATCAAATCCATACCTTCCCTTATGACAGGACATAATCATTTTCTTTGCACATGTCAGAACACACACACACACACACACACATACTTTATAATCCTGATGCTCATGGCGAATCTATTACGCACCCCCAACTACTATTTATAATACGTCGCCAATAACTGATTGTTGCCGATACGAAAAAATACTGTGCGAAGATCAGAGACAGGTGGTCATATCTCATAAGTTTTTCTTGCAAGTGGTACCACAGTGTCTTAGAAAGGGAGACGTAATCTTCTTACAAGCCACCAGATGTTAAAAACATGATGGCACCGACTATGTTACTGTCACAAGCGGTCTTGGTTCTACAGGTGCTTACAAGTATCACTAACGATATCTACGTTATAAACTGTACAAGCCTTATAAATCGTGGTATGATATTACTTCTGAACAAAGTGGTTTTTCCACACATATACCACAACACTGAATATAGATGGTGGTCGCCGGAGTGTATATTAAGAGACCAAAAGCGCGGTTACACGTCGCCGATGGTGTAAGATCGTAACAAAATCACCAAATTTAGAAAGTGATTCGGCCAAGGAACTTGTTATGAAGTGGGTGTTTGAAGCGCCCTCATGCTACCGCTAGATGTTCTTCCAGTATTTGTAACGCATTCTCTCTCAATGCCACGTCAGAGGTTCTGCGATATATCCACTGGGTGATGGCTGATTGAGAATGATCACAAACAGCAGATTTTGTGCTGATTGAAGAGTAACAAATGTACACAGGCTTTTCAGATTACTAGTGCTACGCTTCCTGGTAGAATCAAGTCTTTCCATTCAACCACATGCCTGCATTGGATCCTATGGAGAAGTCTTTTAATGATTACATATACTAGTAAATGATGTTTTTGGCACTCTCATATCTCGAAACGAGTCCCTTTTTCGAACCTATCTGCTATATTAAAATTCCAACGTCGTTTTAGGTAGTCCCTATGCATCTTACAACTGCCCCTCAGACTCTGCACTATCATCCCTGCAGCTTTGCACATGTGATTGTTCCAATTTCAGTCAGAACTGAGTAGAAGTCGGAGAAAGCTATATCTATCACAATATGCAGTCTGTGTAGAAACAGTCTAAGCTGAGTTAGTGGAACAGGACCGTGTTTTGACCATTCGATGGAAATAGGAACATGTTGTCGTAGCTCCACCAATGTTGCACGATGTGTAAGGTCGGCGACAAACGAAGCCTGTTCCTGCAACACGAGGTACTATATTGACAGTACGAGCAGTTATGGTGGTGTTTCTTATCGGGAAAATCGGGAAGACTCAACATCATAGAGGTATTCCAGTCCAAAGCAGATCCGCGTCACTCAGGGTCCATGCATGTCTATCATTCCAACATTCTATCGCCGTTATTCTGTACCATCCAACAGAGAAAAATTACGAACTATAAAAGCTCTGCTAACTTCATCCAATAGAGAACTCAATAAGATTTTTACCGCATCTCGCTCTTCCCATATATCGAAAACAAATACTGTCTGCGTACTGGCATCGAGCACATGTGTCGATCTTATTAAATATACAGGTATTGATCCAGTGCACAGACCAGTGTAAAGTTTCATCACCTGTACCGTAGGAGAATGACTGTATCCCACAGATTATACTATCAGTCGCAAGAGAGGCTCCCTGTGACCCTCTGTCATTGTTTCTTTTTCTGCTGTAACACGCTTTGTACACTGCCATACATTTTGTTTCTTCCGCCGTGACTTCGAGGTCTGTGTCAGGTTCCAAACTGATATTAACATGTTCTGATCCATTGCCTCTCACAGAAAGCTAGATGTCACATGGTGTAAATCATGTTGTTGCTGCTGCTACCTAACACACACACACACACACACACACACACACACACACACACACACACACACACGTTATGATTTTAAATAAAAGACAGTCGCAACATAAGGAAACTGGAAGAGTTTTGCGACATAGTGGAGCATTTACAAACTGCTGTCTGAAGGTGATTGACAGCCTCTACAATTAAACTCATTTGTCACAGTGACAGAACAGCTGATGGATCTGCGTTCCATTTCGACTAATTCCTCATATTGCAGACATGTACACGATCGCTTTTTCGGTGCTAGCCATCCCCAGAAGGTGTTACCCTCCACCAAGACTCTTTGTCCATCTCAGACAAGTGATGTCAGTCAATCATTATGTGGTAATCAACAGCATACCAGTGGATGGATGGGATGGAAAAGACACCGTCGATGTACTGTCAAATCATAAGAATGGTAGTGATATTTCTATTTCCAAAGCCACAGCCATCAGCAAGGGGTATTTCCAATACTACGCTCATTGTCGAATGTAATCAAATTGATACCGCAATCGTAATATTTAATTGTAAGTGTGGTGATCAAATATGTATGTGGCCGGTTTCCTAGGACGATTCTGTCTGGGGATGCGTGGTGCGCAACGGTGGTGGCCTGTGGTGAGAATGATTCACGTTTCCAGCTAACGGCAGGAGCTATCTGAATGGAAAGGCCTGATGGGGTACAGGAATGTACTTGACCTAACTGTGTCGTTCTCTAGATGGCTGAATAACGAACTGACACTCAGTATGTGTTGGGCAGCCTTTGTGATCGCGTGTGTTCTCCGTAAGTGCTTGATATTGACAAGTATCGTAATAATGGTATGATATTCTGGCAAACCAAGAGAAAATACATATTTTCCTGTAATCCTAACATCTGGAGATGGGTGTAGAATGTAAACGAGCACGTAGGCAGGCGCCGGAAACAGAAATGCCTTTGTGCCGAGGGGAACCAACCCAGCATTTGTTCAACAGTTTGGAGAGTGAGCCTGGTCCACTGAGGGCCCTCTGGTCATGCATCTGGCTGGTGTATGTGCAGGGGCAAATGGCTGTGGCCGTTGTCTATGGAGGATGACCACCCGACCTCACGGGAAAAATCTAGTGCTGTGAGGAGTACATAAAGTGCAGGTGCTTATGCTATCTGTCTTTATGGTATATGTACGAGTGTCTTGTGGTCGATAGCTACACGCTGGATGCAGAAGTGGCGATTTTGTATGGCGCAGGATATGAATTGTGTGTTTACTACGTCGATATGGTACTTGGAGATCGGTTTCACCCCGAAATATTCAAGTTTCAAGTTGTCTGTGGCAGAGCAGTGTAATTGAGGAAGTGTCTTCCATATTTGACGATCTGTAGACCACTTTTGCAGGGTTTAACTGTCTGTGAAATATGGCGATCTGTACAAAGTAGTTTTACTGCTGAAAAAATGGCGGACAGAACCCCCACACCGGTAGCAGCAGCAGTTAAGTGGGTAAATTCAGTAAGAGACAATCAGAATGCGCCTTTCATTCACAAGACATCCTTTGTGCTGGGGCATAGGAACCTCTACAGACTGGTTTGAACAAAATGGGGGCAAGGTATGTGTGGAAGGTTTTGAGAGTAAGGTGATGTATTCTTTGTTCAAGTATTCAAAGACAAATTGAAGCAGACCATCCATATCTGGCTCGATGCTGTCCCTCATCCACCACTGTGGCATTAGGACATTTCCAGACCAGTAGGTGTAGGACACTGAAAATTCCAACCACTCTATGCAAACATCTCATGTCTATGTGTCAGCCACACTGGGCAGGTAAACACATGCGTGCAGCCCAATGGGGTGATATGTGATGGATGAGCTCTGCAGTTGGGAGCATCAGGAAGAATGAATTTGGTGTTATTCTGTTCTTGTTAACAGATTCTGAAAGTATTGCAAAACATTTCTATAGCGCCCAGAGGGAGGCTTGGCTATTATTTACATAGCCACGAGACATCAATATAACACTGAGAAACTTTTAGCTGCACTTGAGGGGTGAGTCACTAAACAGACATCTCTCGCTTGGCAACTATGCCTGTTCAAAAAAAAAAATGGCTCTGAGCACTATGGGACTTAACTTCTGTGGTCATCCCCTAGAACTTAGAACTACTTAAACCTAACTAACCTAAGGACATCACACACATCCATGCCCGAGGCAGGATTCGAACCTGCGACCGTAGCAGTCGCGCGGTTCCGGACTGAGCGCCTTAACCGCGAGACCACCGCGGCCGGCTATGCCTGTGCTGGACTGTATAACGATATGTTTACGTAATGTGTACACATAAACATACAGTTATAAATGTCCCCGTTCGTAGTCGCTAATTATAACAATATGTTTACTTTTGTGCTGTAACATATAGCTATAATCAGCGGTGGAAACATATTTGCGAAACCGACCGTGTGCGGCTGTTTCTTGTTTGATCGTATTATCAGTCGGAAGTTGCATTGCAGAGGAGAGTAAATGCCTATTCAAAATATAATTATTTTTGGATAGCTCAACATAAATTTCCTAAGGGACCGTAGTTTATCATGCATTTACCAGTAGAATATGGCGCGGAGAAAATATTTCGCCGCTTAGAACTTCCGTCCGATTTCGACGAAAGAATTCGTGACTGTGAACTCTCTATTTGGCAGAAACATAAAGAAAATTAAATAACTTCATGACGGAGTGAGGCATAGATTCTATATTAAATAAATAGTCCATACACCAGTTCCATTTAACTCTGAATTTATGGCAATTAATAGACGAACTTACACTGCAATGAAGGATTTAACATGGATGCCGTTTTGACTGGCACTTCTCATAATGAAAACAATTCCTTTGACGTTTTCACATACACGTCGCACAATAAATCTACTACTAGACACTTTTAGTATTACACATTTACTTTACACTAAAACATTATTATTTTTAACGATAATAATACGGCGGCAAGACATGCGCGTCCGACACAAGTTACAAGAGACAAGAGAAGAATGAGTAACTGTTCATCGAGAATATCTCGTACATAAAAAAAAATGTGTAAAAGTGTTCTTCTTCTGTCCGTTTTTCGCGCCGCGGTTTTCAAAGTCAATAACTCACTGCATCTCTGACGGCGCTTCGACAATAAACAACTTACGTCACAGGTCGTTCACCTTTTACATTCTCGCAACATTATTTGCTAACTGTAGCTGTTGCCGAGCGACTGCTCGATTAGTGAATGATTTAAAATGATAAGGCAATCACATAATGTTACAACTGGCAGGTATGCACAGTCGGAGGTGTCTCACATGTGAGACAGGCTGTCCTGTTAGGATCGCTAGAAACAACGCAGCCTGTGTTATTGTGGGAAGCATGGCAACAGATTCCTATAGCACGTCCAGAGGGAGACTCGGCTGTTATTTACATAGACGTGTGACGCCAGTATACGACTGAGAACCTTTTAGCTGCACTTGCGATGGTGAGTCAATCGACAATTAGATCTTCACTGGACGACAAGTACAAAGGCTATGCATCATCGCACCAGCAATGGTGGTTAGGTAAACACGTCTGCAGTGGAGGCATCTCACAGGCTGGACCAACGTGCTTGCACCATCCTGGCGTTCGCGCCTTGGGGCCTCTGTAGGGAACAGTTTGCTGATGCGCTGTTGTCGAATTTCTTACCGATAGTTCGAAAGCATTTTTTACGTGCAATGAGTGTTTGTGCCCAGCATTATTTTCGGCTGTTTAAGCGTTGTGAGTGTGTTTGCATAGCATCATACATGCATTATTTTTTGCCAATTTTATGTGTAGTAAAGTGTCTGTTGCATTATTTCGTGATCATGTCTGTAGGCTGTGCAATGCATTATTTTGACAGTTTATAACTAGCCAGTGTGTTTGCAGAGCGTTTTACAGGCACTATTTTGACAATTTACGAGTTTTTTCCGTGTCTGTACGTCAGTGTACTACATTATTTTGTGAACAGGTGTGTAGGCTGTGCAGTGTACTATTTCTACAGTTTACAATTAGTAAGTCTGTTTGCAGAGCGCTATACATGCATTATTTTGACGGTTTACGAGTTGTTTGCGTGTCTGTGCATCAGTGTACTGCATTATTTCGGTGATTTACAAGTAGTTTGCAGGTCTGTAGGCTGTGCATTGCGTTATTTCGATAGTTTGCAATTACTGAGCTTGTTTGCAGAGCGCTATACACGCATTATTTTGACGATTTACGAGTTGCTGTGGATGGAGCATCCAGAATGGTTTTTACTGAATTTACCCGCTAAAATGCTTCCGCTGCTGTGGGAGTGCGGTCCACCACTTTCTACACATGAACAAATTACAAGAATTATAACCACAAATGATTCTACCACCACGCCATATTGCATTGTCACTGTAGTAAACGCAGTTCATATGCTGCACCATACGAATTCATCACTTCCGCTTCCTGCAAAAAGCTATCGACCGCCAGGCAGTCCCACACATATCGCAAAGACTCACTATCCCAAAAACAGAACCAAATGGCCATATACAGTCACCGTGCCAGATATTGCTCGTGAGGTCAGTCTGTGGTCCACTGCAGCCAACGGTCACAAGTCAACTACCCCCCACATGCACTGGCCTGAAGCGTGATTGGGGTGTCCTCCACGGACAACAGTCACTCTCCGAATTGGTGTACGAGGTGTGGGCTTGATCCTCCAGCACAAAGGCGTCTACTAACAGTATTGTTTCCGGCCACGCCCGTTTGCAGCCATTGTTTCTGCAACAAGTTTCAACCATCTGTAGACTCAGTGATTACAAGAATATTTACTTTCTGAGCTCTGTCGATGAGAAATACCTCGACAGAAGTGAATTAATTTACCGATCTAGAAACCGATGTTGTTGTTGTTGTGGTCTTCAGTCCTGAGACTGGTTTGATGCAGCTCTCCATGCTACTCTATCCTGTGCAAGCTTTTTCATCTCCCAGTACCTACTGCAACCTACATCCTTCTGAATCTGCTTAGTGTATTCATCTCTTGGTCTCCCCCTACGATTTTTACCCTCCACGCTGCCCTCCAATACTAAATTGGTGATCCCTTGATGCCTCAGAACATGTCCTACCAACCGATCCCTTCTTCTTGTCAAGTTGTGCCACAAACTTCTCTTCTCCCCAATCCTATTCAATACTTCCTCATTAGTTATGTGATCTACCCATCTAATCTTCAGCATTCTTCTGTAGCACCACATTTCGAAAGCTTCTATTCTCTTCTTGTCCAAACTATTTATCGTCCATGTTTCACTTCCATACATGGCTACACTCCATACGAATACTTACAGAAATGACTTTCTGACACTTAAATCAATACTGGATGTTAACAAATTTCTCTTCTTCAGAAACGCTTTCCTTGCCATTGCCAGCCTACATTTTATATCCTCTCTACTTCTACCATCATCAGTTATTTTGCTCCCCAAATAGCAAAACTCCTTTACTACTTTAAGTGTCTCATTTCCTAATCTAATTCCCTCAGCATCACCCGACTTAATTAGACTACATTCCATTATCCTTGTTTTGCTTTTGTTGATGTTCATCTTATATCCTCCTTTCAAGACACTGTCCATTCCATTCAACTGCTCTTCCAAGTCCTTTGCTGTCTCTGACAGAATTACAATGTCATCGGCGAACCTCAAAGTTTTTATTTCTTCTCCATGAATTTTAATACCTACTCCGAATTTTTCTTTTGTTTCCTTTACTGCTTGCTCAATATACAGATTGAACAACATCGGGGACAGGCTACAACCCTGTCTTACTCCCTTCCCAACCACTGCTTCCCTTTCATGTCCCTCGACTCTTATAACTGCCATCTGGTTTCTGTACAAATTGTAAATAGCCTTTCGCTCCCTGTATTTTACCCCTGCCACCTTTAGAATTTGAAAGAGAGTATTCCAGTCAACATTGTCAAAAGCTTTCTCTAAGTCTACAAATGCTAGAAACGTAGGTTTGCCTTTCCTTAATCTTTCTTCTAAGATAAGTCGTAAGGTCAGTATTGCCTCACGTGTTCCAGTGTTTCTACGGAATCCAAACTGATCTTCCCCGAGGTTGGCTTCTACTAGCTTTTCCATTCGTCTGTAAAGAATTCGTGTTAGTATTTTGCAGCTGTGACTTATTAAGCTGATAGTTCGGTAATTTTCACATCTGTCAACACCTGCTTTCTTTGGGACTGGAATTATTATATTCTTCTTGAAGTCTGAGGGTATTTCGCCTGTTTCATACATCTTGCTCACCAGATGGTAGAGTTTTGTCAGGACTGGCTCTCCCACGGCCGTCAGTAGTTCCAAGTAGTAGAAACCGGTATCAGTAGTAATATCCGATTTTACACGCCAAAAAACGATGATGTTTGCGACACTTTTATGCTGAAATCATCGAGAAGCATACGAAATATTCCAGAATTTCACGTATTTTTACATGGTCTGCCGGACTATCATACCATTTACGCGTCTGTTCTCAATACCAACCACATAGCAATATTCTACCGATCGCCTGCACAGTATAATTCTGAAGATAAAGATACAGAGTGGTGATTATATCTTTAGAGAGCCGAAACTTTAGCATGTGACATGCTCCAAACATTGAGTAACTAGAAACGTATCTTGTCTCTGAAGATTTTTACGTGAAAACTCAAAAATAGAGGAAACTGATGGTTCCACTCGAATTTTTTTTGACGAATATTGATGTTAAAGGCATAAGTAACAGCCGACCGAGACAGACACAGCAACAGGGAAGTAACCGTTTCTGTGACAATTACGAGTTGCTAACCAGGAGCGGATTTTATTATATCATATGCGTGCTTTAATAGTTTAGTTTCTTGAGTTTCTGTGTGTAAATCAAATATTTAATAGCCATAGTTCTCGCGTTTTCGTTTGCGTCGGGAAGAAAACCGATTTTGTGACATATTACAAGTTCCTAATCAGGGGCAAATTATTTAGTTTCACCTGAGTGCTCCGGTAGTTAGGTTTTCGAATATCTGCGTATTACTACACACAGTTCGTGCTTTTTCGTCAGGGTCTACAGTAGAGTTGCGCAGCATGTGCCGATAGTCCGTTCATCTGCATAGTTTAGTTTTACACGGTCTTTGGTATGGACAGGAACTGCGATTGTTGTGTGCGGATGCGAGCCGAGTTGGTGACACTTCGCTCTCAGCTTCAGGCTGTGATGGCTTCGGTTACACAGCTTGAGGCTGCAGTGGATGGGCACCACTGTTGTGGGCCGGCCGTGGGGATCCAACGGACGTCCAGCAAGTCAGAGTCCTCCGATCGGTCCTCACCGGTGGCCAACCCAGTTACTGCTCGCACTGAGGCTGATCCCTCACCTGTGGTCGAGTGTGGGGTCACCCTGGGGCGAAGCAGGCGGCGAAAGACTTCCCAGGCGGCCGCACATAAGGCTTCCCCAGTTTGTCTGACAAACAAGTTCCAGGTGCTGTCTGTGGCTGATGCTGTCGCTGAGCCAGATGCTGTCACCTGTCCTGTTTCAGAGGAAACCACTCAGCCTGCAAGATCCAGGCAATCAAAGAGGGTGGGATTATTGGTAGTTGGGAGCTCCAACGCTAGGTGCGTTATGGGGCCCCTTAGGGACTTGGCTGACAAGAAAGGTAACAAAACCAATGTACACTCCGTGTGCATACCGGGTGGAGTCATTCCAGATGTGGAAAGGGTCCTCCCGGATGCTATGAAGAGCACAGGGCGCAGCCAACTGCAGGCAGTACCAATCATGTGTGTCACTTTGGATCAGAAGAGATTCTCTCATGTTTCGAACGGATAACAGACGTATTAAAGGTTGCCAGTCTTGCTTGAAAGATGAAAGCAGAGCTGACCATTTGCAGCATAGTCGACAGGACCGATTGCGAACCTCTGGTAGAGCCGAGTGGAGGGTCTGAATCAGAGGCTCAGACGGTTCTGCGACCGTGTAGGCTGCAGATTCCTCGACTTGCGCCAAAGGGTGGTTGGGTTTCGGGTTCCACTGAATAAGTCAGGTGTCCACTATATGCAGGAGGCGGCTACACGGGTAGCAGGGGCTGTGTGGCGTGGACTGGGCGGTTTTTTAGGTTAGAGGGTCTCGAGAAAACACAAGAAGGGCTTCAGTCACAAAGGGTGCAGGCTGAACACAGGAAGAACGTAGATACAGGAACCATTGGTATAACAGTTGTAAATTGTCGTAGCTGTGTTGGGAAAGTACCAGAGCTCCAAGCGCTAATAGAAAGCACTGATGCTCAAATCGCTATAGGCAATGAAAGCTGGCTAAAGCAGGATATAAGCTCAGCCGAAATTTTTGCGAAGAACCAAACGGTGTTCCGAAAGGATAGGCTAAACACGGTTGGTGGTGGCGTGTCTGTTGTTGTCAGAAGTAGTTTAACTTATCGCGAAATTGAAGTAGATACTTCCTGTGAGTTAGTATGGGCATAGGTCATTGTTGGCAAATAATGATTGGATCCTTTTACTGACCTCCCAATTAAGATGATACAGTTGCTGAAAGGTTCAAAGAAAACTTCAGTTTGATTTCAAACAAGTACCTGACTGAACGATAATAGTTGGTGGTGACTTTAATTTACCCTCGATATGTTGGCGAAAATACATGTTTAAATCCGGAAGTACGCATAAAATATCACCCGAAATTGTGCTAAACGCATTCTCTGAAACTATTTCGAACTGTTAGTTCATGAGCCCACGCGAATAGTAAACGGTTGTGAAAATACTCTTGAACTCTTAGCAACAAATAATCCTGAGCTAATAACGAGCATCAAAACCGATTCAGGGATTAGTGAACACAGGGTTGTCGTAGCGAGATTGAATATTGTAATCCCCAAATCCTCGAAAAATAAGCGAAAAATATACCTATTCAAAAACGCAAATAAAAATTCACTTGACGCCTTCCTGAGAGACAATCTCCACTCATTCCAAATTAATAATGTAAGTGTAGGTCCAGATGTGGCTTAAATTCAAAGAAATAGTATCGGCAGCAATTGAGAGATTTATACCAAAGAAATTAACAAACGACGGAGCTGATCCTTCTTGGTACACAGAACTGGTTAGAACAGTGTTGCAGAAACAACGAAACAAACATGCCAAATTCAAACAGACGCAAAATCCCCAAGATAGGCGATCTTTTACAGAAGCTCGAAATTTAGTGCGGACTTCAATGCGAGATGCTTATAACAGTTTCCACCACGAAACTTTGTCGCGAAACCTGGCAGAAAATCCAAAGAGATTCTGGTCGCATGTGAAGTATGTTAGCGGCAAGAAACAATCAATGCCTCCTCTGCGCGATAGCAATGGAGATGCTATCGAAGACAGTGCTGCCAAAGCAGAGTTACTAAACACAGCCTTCCGAAATGCCTTCACAAAAGAAGACGAAATAAATATTCCAGAATTCGAATGGAGAACACCTGCCAATATGAGTAACGTAGAAGTAAATATCCGCGGAGTAGTGAAGCAACTAAAATCACTTAATAAATGCAAGTCTTCTGGTCCAACTTGTATACCAATTAGGTTCCTTTCGGAGTATGCTGATGTAGAAAGTCGTGGACCGCACTCCCACAGCACCAGCACCAGCATTTTAGCGGGTAAATTCAGTAAAAACCATTCTGGATGCTCAATTCACAGAAAGTTCCGTGACGTCAGAGAGGCATAAGACATCCTTCGTTAGAATGGGTGATGGGAGCATAGAAGCCTCTACAGACTTGTTCCAACGAGACAGGGTAGAACAAGGCATCTACAGAAAGTTCTTTGTTCGAGTGTTCAAGGACAGGTCCAGAGAGGCCAGCCTCTTCTGGTCCAGACAGGTGGGATGGTCACCGGTCACCCATCCGCCATTATGGATTTATAGCATCTCCAAACCAGCAGCTACAGGACATCCAAAATTCACCAAAAATTCCAGTCTTTTTTCTCGTCTATACGACAGTGCTTCGAATTCTAGGAGAATGCTTTAGACATCCAATCTGCTGTGTGTATGTGTTTTTTTCACTATCTGTTGTGGGTTTTGAAATATGTCATGAACTTTTATATATGTGATTGTTCTGATTTTCCTATCTGTGCTTAGGCCATACGCTCCACCATTATCTTTGCGTTCTAATCCACATGCAGAGAGCTGTCGACACAGTCCTCAGCTGCGTGATTACCGGCGATCTTTACCATTAAACTCCTCCTTGTCTGACACCAACAACATCTCTTCCATTGAACAAATGGAAACTGTGGTGTGCGTACTGTAAGACCTTCGGTACACACACCATCAGATTATTTGACTTTTCGCTCTAACGAAGTAGGCGAGTGTCAGCAATATGTCTCGTGGTCTTATCGTGGCGTGTTTATCTTCTGCCATTATGTCAGACGATAGAAATGCCACTTGCACGCTTAGAGTAGCAGATTGACGGTGACCAACTTTAAACAGAACTTGATTCACTTTCACACACATTTATTAAAATAATAAAAAGCATAGACATTACGTAACTTGATTCAGGATGCTATTTACAATTGACAGTCTGAAGTTCCTTTGGTCTGGGTAAGTTAATCTTATTCTCACATATCTCTGATACTTGACAAAGTGACTATACATTTATCTTCATGGCTATGCACAGGAATATGGTAATCTTATTAGGTGCAGACTGAAACTTGACTACAGACTAATGCAGACTGATACAGACTGGTGCAGACAAATGCAGACTAATGCAGACTGGTACAGACAAATGCAGACTGGTACAGACTAAAGCAGACAAATGCAGACTGACTAATCGGAGGTCTGTACACTTGTTACAATACCTCACGCATTCAGGTATCACTGCGCGAGTGTGATCTGCGAGGAGAAAAGGTTCTACGTTAGCAACAATTTCATTGGCTGCGTTACATAGTAATACGCGGACTGGCGGAAGCAGAATTTGGTCCGTCTCTAAGGCAGTGCCATCCCGTAGTGCGGAGACGGACGAGCGCTACGCCTGCGCTGTTGTGCTTAGCGGGGCGTGCTCTAGTGGGAAAGTTGTGTACGCACTGACTACGCGGAACTATGTACACAACACAAACACTTACATCGTTCTACGCAAGAACTCAGCACTAACTGAATCTTTCGTGGAAGTGGAGGGGTGGGGGAAGTGGTTTTCAGCACGTTGTTATTATTAGTATCAGATATACTTAGATCGAGTTTTTAACAACACTGCAGTTCTAGCTTTTAAACACTCTGTAATTTCTATGCTTAATACAGATCATGGATTTGATTCAGTTATTGTTTTAGACTGAATCTTTTTCTTGACAATTCACAAGCGGAACAGAGGGATTTATTTCGACTTGTAGGCGGATGGAGCGTCCACTATAGAGTTACCATTTATTCGGAGTCTGTCTGCAAATACTTTCAAGTGGTGTGAATTTTTTTGCAGCAGGATAACACCAGTTGTGTGACACCGTAAATTTTGAGCCATATGCGATTTTAGATTCAAATGGCTTTAAGCACTATGGGACTTAACATCTGAGTTCATCAGTCCCCTGGACTCAGAACTACCTAAACCTAACTATAACCTAAGGACATCACACACTTCCATGGCCGAGGCAGGATTCGAACTTGCGACCGTAGCAGCAGCGCGGTTCTGGACTGAAGCGCTTAGAACCGCTCGGCCACAGCGGCTGGCACGATTTTCTGCATTCGTTGTGAAATAAGGAGCTATCTTTACTTCAGTTTCCCCACCAAAAATAAATAATGTAGACTAACCTAATCTTCTTCTCCAACAGCTGGACATAGATTGGCCATTTCCAGCCATTTCTAGAGGAGGCGTTGTGGTGGGAGATTCGTGATGTCGTAGGAGAAGGGGGAAGGGTGGGGGAGTTAAGTTAGTGGAGGTACCCCAACTGACCTATTCCCCACCAAAATTTTAAATCCCTGCGATGATGTCAGTGCAATGTTGCCACATATTTGGTCCCATCTTGGATCCGCCGTCTTGAATATATCTAGCAATGAATGAAGCTGCGCTACAAACTGCCTAGCCCCACTACTTGCATTAACCTACAAGTTTAATTTTTTTCACCACTAAGGGTCCATAACCTTCATTTGTGACATAAACATCAACTAGATATGTCTACCCATTCCTGAGAACAAAGGTTATTAACATTCTACATATTTTTATTGTTTATTTTATATAAATATATATTTGCTATAGCAAAGGGAAGGTTTGTAGCAAAATTTTCGGAAAGTTGTTGACCAATTTACTTCAGATTCTTTTATGATACTCTAATAAACGTCTGGACATGTGCTTGCGAAGTTTACTCCAGCACCCCAGGTGGAAAAGAGGTTGCGAGAAGATTGATAGAGGTCAAAGACAGACTCGCAAGAAATGTGTCGCCAACACTCCCTCGACAGCCAGTATTTAGATCGCCGCTGTGGACCGAAGTAGCCAGTTCCAGTCACTCATGCAGTGAGTTACTGAGTTATCAGTAACAGCCTAGTGGGAGTCGCAGTGGCAGTTAGTTCAGGCCCTAGCTCAGAGTCAGGCATGACACAGCAACCAGAGTAGTGTACATAGCGGACTTGTACTTCACCAGCGGTGAGGCTAACGTGGGCTAATTCGGAAGAGCTTG
The DNA here is from genome assembly GCF_021461395.2 of Schistocerca americana. Taxonomy (NCBI): domain Eukaryota; kingdom Metazoa; phylum Arthropoda; class Insecta; order Orthoptera; family Acrididae; genus Schistocerca; species Schistocerca americana. The sequence continues at coordinate 151,460,484 of NC_060122.1, forward strand.
AACCACAACACCTGGAATCTTAAGTTAAGTAGCTCTCTGCTTATGTTAATAAAGAACTGCGTTACTACATTTCAGGGAGAAGAGGGGGGGAATGTGCTGGCAAGCTGGCGTCAGCTCAGCGGCGGCAAAGAGATTACGAGAAGATTGCTAGAGGCCAAAGACAGACTCGCATGAAACGCGCCGACAACGCCCTCTCGACCACCAGTATTTGGATAGCCGCCCTGGACCAGAGCAGTTAAGTTCCAGTCAGTCATCCAGTGAGTTACCGAGTCATCAGTCGCAGCCCAGTGGGAGTCTCAGTCACAGTTAGCCTCTAACTCAGAGTCAGGCAGCACATAGCGACCAGAGTAGATTACATAGCAGACTTGTACTGCACCAGCAGTGAGGCTAATGTGGACTAATCCGAAAGAGCTTGTTGCACAACACATAGACTCTCTTAAGTTAAGTAGCTCTGTGCTTATGTTAATTAAGAAACCTGTTACTACATGAGTGCTGTTGTGTTATAGAAAGAGGATACTGGCCAGCAAGCAACATCCTCTCCTTGCTTCCCATGGTACAAGCCTGCAGTGACAATGAGACGACACAAAAACTCGCGACGAGTGTAATTAACTGCAGATTTTGCTTACTTTCTTGTGCCTCAGCTTGCAGGGGTGATCATTTTTCACTGATAATGTGTTGATGTGTTCTTGCATGTATTCCAGGGGGTGTGGCAGAACTAATCAACTTTCTCTTTTCAGACGCTTTACTTGCGTTTTGTTATAAGGTGTTTGTGTAAACCTGGCAATTTCTCCCCCCCCCCCCCCCCTCCACTCTATGTTCCCGCGCCTGAACTGCAGACGTTCAATGTGATGGCCCTAACACAAGCTTTTCGGTCTCAGAACCAACAAATTGTTGATTTGCTGACAACGGTACAACAACTTCTGGGTGCACAAGCCACGTCGGCCGCAAACAACCGACCGACCAACTAGCCCAGCAAGTGCTGCTGACCTGCATACCAACGTTCCGGCAATTTAACGACACAGAAGAGGAATGGCTCGAATACCTGACATAGTTCCAAGCACATTGTGAAGTTCATCATGCACCAGGTACTGTGAAGCTACAATACTTTCTTTCGATTGCGGGGTCCCCAGTGTTCGCGGGATTAGCCGAGTGGCCTAAGGCGCTGCAGTCATGGACTGTGCGGCTGGTCCCGACGGAGGTTCGAGTCCTCCCTCGGGCATGGGTGTGTGTGTGTTTGTCTTTAAGATAATTTAGGTTAAGTAGTGTGTAAGCTTAAGGACTGATGACCTTAGCAGTTAAGTCCCATAAGATTTCACACACATTTGAACATTTTGAGCATGGTCCCCAGTGTTCAGGTTAATACAAAAACTATTCCCAGCTGCGTCTCCCGACGAACTCAGCTATGACGAAGTAATCGCTGCGTTAACTCAGTACTACGACCAGCAAGTTCAAGTAACTGCAGCCAGTGAAACGCCCCCTTAGAAAAATTAATGAATTACTGTGCTGGAAAACCTCTTACGTTATTTGCTTTTCAAACAGCTGAGCAAAACTGAACGTACTCAGACACTACTCTCTTTACTTATTCTGATCAACACTAAACTGACACACAATATTTTTAGCGCAACGCAATCTGACTTTCAAAAATCCCTACAAAAGAATGGCCCTGACTAACAATAACCTATACCTGTCATGAATCACTTACCTCACAAAAATCTTGGTTACTCGAACTACTGCAATACAGCGAGCGCCAATACTGCCAGCTAAATAAAAGATTCTAACTACTGAAGGCACTGCCTACTGATAGGCATAGTTAGCAAATGAAAGATTTTGATAGAGAACAATGTATTTACCTTAATAGTGTTCAAAAGTCATTATATATATACCTTAATAGGTAAATACATTGTTTGTTCTCTACATATATATATATCAGTTCATGACATCCAGTCTCACAAATTTGCTGTCTCTGATGGACACACGTCCAGATCATCCGCTCTCAAAACTCCGCCATCTCTCTCCCCACATCCACCACTGCTGGCGGCTCACCTCTAACTGCGCAGCGCTACGTGCTATTAACAGCCAACTGCCCAACACTACAATAGCGACTATTCCAACAATGCCACCCAGGCACAGACTGCACACAGCAGAGCCAGTGATTTTCATACAGAGCGCTACGTGGCGTTACCAATATAAAAACCTAAACAGCCTACTTACACCAGATATCAGTTCTTTCACTTGCACAAAAAGCCGGAACAGACGTACCGGTACACAGAACTAACGGGCATGTCTAGGAAGTGTAAATATAAATGTAACTGTGGCAACTTTTACAGTGATTTAATAATAAGAGATGCTACAACATTCAAGGTCCCACATAGAATACGGGAACAGATCCTAAAGTAGTCTGATGCGTCACTTCCCCAAGTATTGCAAACCTTAGAGCAATATGATTCGGGTGTCGTAGCGGCCGATAAGTTTTACAAGGCCCAGATCTGTCGGGTCGAATCGGCCCTAACTCGCGACCTCCTCAAGCAGCCGCAACAACGAGCGCGTACACAGCCACACGTAAACAAATCTGTGAACTTTGTGCAGTTTTACCCTAGACGTTTTGCTTGCCATAAAAGACAGGATTGCCCATTACGTAAGGCAACGTGTTATACGTGTGGAAAAATAAGACCATGTCCAAGCAGTTTGTTTGCAAAGGCACACAAACTCCAATTTTGCCCGCTCCCAGAAAAAACAGGCTCGTGCACATGAAGTAAACGCTGTGTTTTCTAAATCTAAAACAGGTTCTGACAAAAGTAAGATTAAGTTGTATCTCATTCCCGCCCTAGTGCTGTGCAGCGACGTTCTAACGAATTATGTGTCTCCTTACGAATTGCTGGCCGTCGTGTGACCTTTCAGTTAGACACAGGTGCGCCAGTCACTTTGCTTAATCGTGCCACGTACGAACAGTTAGGCCCACCACACCTTTCTAAATCTAACAAGCACCTCTCTGCTTACAACGGACAGGAGATTCCAGTGCTCGGACAGTATAGTTTGCCTACCACTTACAAATCTCACACTAGGACAGTGAATTCTGTGGTGTCACCGCCAGACACCACACTTGCTAGGTGGTAGCTTAAATCGGCCGCGGTCCATTTAGTACATGTCGGACCCGCGTGTCGCCACTGTGTAATCGCAGACCTAGCGCCACCACAAGGCAGGTCTCATGATACGAACAAGCACTCGCCCCAGTTGTACGGACGACCTAGCTAGCGACTAGATGTACGAAGCCTTTCTCTCTCATTAGCCGAGAGACAGAATAGCCTTCAGCTAAGTTAATGGCTACGAACTAGCAAGGCGCCATTAGCCTTACAGTGATTGTAATTAAAGTCTCCTGTGTATCGTCAAGAGCGATGTACCACAATGATTGATTAAAGATAAGTATTAATCCAGCTACGTACTTTTCTTCATAGCATTAATTACGTAGCCTGTTCCAGTACTTCACGCCCGTCTGCGTTAGTCTAGCGTGCATTTTCAGCCATCTCGAACTACAAGGTGTTGGCCCAGCTGCCGACACATCAAATTCTACTGTTATGAAATCAAGAGTCAGTGAGAACATATTTGGTTTAGATGCCTTGGATTTGTTTGGCCTTAGCATGCATGACAATGTACTGTCAGTCTCTACTTTTGCACCAAAAGACAGTATCGCTAGCTTGCTCAAAGAATTTCGTGAACTATTTTCAAAATGAATGGGAAAAGCAAATAACTTTGTAGCGCATGTTACACTGAAAGACAACGCACAGCCTAAGTGTTTTCGAGGCTGCCCCGTTCCAATTGCATTAAGAGACAAAGTAGCCAGTGAATTGAAAGAATTGGAAGATAATGGTGTAATTGCTCCCATTCAAGCTAGTCAGTGGGCAAGTCCACTAGTTTTGTTGCCTTAGCCTTCTGAGGGCACTCACATTTGTGTCAATCCACAGACAGTAGTTGACACTTATCCGTCACCTCACCCTCAGGAACTCATGGACAGGCTTCGTGGCGGACGTTACTTTTCTAAGATAGATTTGCGTGATGCCTACTTGCAAATTCCATCGGATGAAGAATCACAGAAAGTGTTTGTTATAAATACACACTTAGGACTGTTCAAGTACACTCCTGGAAATTGAAATAAGAACACCGTGAATTCATTGTCCCAGGAAGGGGATACTTTATTGACACATTCCTGGGGTCAGATACATCACATGATCACACTGACAGAACCACAGGCACATAGACACAGGCAACAGAGCATGCACAATGTCGGCACTAGTACAGTGTATATCCACCTTTCACAGCAATGCAGGCTGCTATTCTCCCATGGAGACGATCGTAGAGATGCTGGATGTAGTCCTGTGGAACGGCTTGCCATGCCATTTCCACCTGGCGCCTCAGTTGGACCAGCGTTCGTGCTGGACGTGCAGACCGCGTGAGACGACGCTTCATCCAGTCCCAAACATGCTCAATGGGGGACAGATCCGGAGATCTTGCTGGCCAGGGTAGTTGACTTACACCTTCTAGAGCACGTTGGGTGGCACGGGATACATGCGGACGTGCATTGTCCTGTTGGAACAGCAAGTTCCCTTGCCGGTCTAGGAATGGTAGAACGATGGGTTCGATGACGGTTTGGATGTACCGTGCACTATTCAGTGTCCCCTCGACGATCACCAGTGGTGTACGGCCAGTGTAGGAGATCGCTCCCCACACCATGATGCCGGGTGTTGGCCCTGTGTGCCTCGGTCGTATGCAGTCCTGATTGTGGCGCTCACCTGCACGGCGCCAAACACGCATACGACCATCATTGGCACCAAGGCAGAAGCGACTCTCATCGCTGAAGACGACACGTCTCCATTCGTCCCTCCATTCACGCCTGTCGCGACACCACTGGAGGCGGGCTGCACGATGTTGGGGCGTGAGCGGAAGACGGCCTAACGGTGTGCGGGACCGTAGCCCAGCTTCATGGAGACGGTTGCGAATGGTCCTCGCCGATACCCCAGGAGCAACAGTGTCCCTAATTTGCTGGGAAGTGGCGGTGCGGTCCCCTACGGCACTGCGTAGGATCCTACGGTCTTGGCGTGCATCCGTGCGTCGCTGCGGTCCGGTCCCAGGTCGACGGACACGTGCACCTTCCGCCGACCACTGGCGACAACATCGATGTACTGTGGAGACCTCACGCCCCACGTGTTGAGCAATTCGGCGGTACGTCCACCCGGCCTCCCGCATGCCCACTATACGCCCTCGCTCAAAGTCCGTCAACTGCACATACGGTTCACGTCCACGCTGTCGCGGCATGCTACCAGTGTTAAAGACTGCGATGGAGCTCCGTATGCCACGGCAAACTGGCTGACACTGACGGCGGCGGTGCACAAATGCTGCGCAGCTAGCGCCATTCGACGGCCAACACCGCGGTTCCTGGTGTGTCCGCTGTGCCGTGCGTGTGATCATTGCTTGTACAGCCCTCTCGCAGTGTCCGGAGCAAGTATGGTGGGTCTGACACACCGGTGTCAATGTGTTCTTTTTTCCATTTCCAGGAGTGTATTTGCGTTTGCCCTTCGGCAGTGCTTCCGCACCCGCCTTTTTTCAACGTTACATGGAACACCTGACTGCGAAAGTGCCATTTTGTTCAAACTACCACGACGATATTGTCGTCTCAGGTCGTACACCAGAGGAACACATTGTCAATTTGCGTACTCTTTTTCGAGTGTTGTCAGAAGCAGGACTCAAGTGTCGTCTCGAAAAGTGTGACTTTTTTCAAACTGAACTACAGTTATCACTCATGTGATAAAACAGTTAGGGTGCACACCCCCCTCCAATCTCATTTGCTTGCAAGGTAAGATGACATACTACATTCGGCTCATACCAAATGTCGCCCAGATCACGGCTCCATTGCATCGCTTGCGTCACAAAAATGTACCTTTTGTGTGGACTAAGGACTGTCAAAAACGAATTTTAGAAGCTCAAAAATGCTTTGCTTGGTGACAAATATTTCGTGCATTTTGACCCTGCCAAGCCAGTAGTTTTGCAAGTCGGCGCTTCTTCCTACGGAATCGGCGCTGTGCTTTCATACAGAATTGGTGCACAAGGCAGACCTATTGTTTTTGCCTAAAAATTGGTCACTCAAACTCAGTGCAATTATTCTTAAATTGAAAAAGAAGCTGTCGTTATTGTGTATGATGTGACCAAATTCCATCACTATTTGTATGGTCGCAAGTTCTGTTTAGCGACAGATCACAAGCCTTTGCAGTCCTTGTTTCATCCGTCAAAGCCCGTTCCTACACGCACTGCTCAAAAGTTGCAACGTAGGGCTTTGTTGCTTTCACAGTAGCAGTATGAAATTGTGTACAGGCCTACGGCAAACATAACAATGCAGACGCCCTATCTCGCTTTCCGATTGTCCTAGACACTGATTTTGATGCATCTGCTGCATCTTGTTGCCAAATCGATGTGCAGGACTGTGAATTGCTGGAATCTTTTCCCTTGCACTACAGAAAAATTGCACAGGCCACGGAAGCAGACCTTGACCTCAAGATTTTGTAGACAGTCGCACGTCTTGGCCTCGGTCATTGAACGGTATCCACAACTCAGTTGTGCGCCGATATTTTGCACGTCGGCATAACCTTTCAGTTGACAGGGTGTGATTCGAGTTGAAAATGACAGTGGACAATCGCGTGTTCTTATTCCCAAAGTGTTACAAAAGGATGTGTTGCGACTGCTCCACCAAGGACATTGGGGAATTGTTCGCTCTAAGCAGTTAGAGCGACGGCATTGTACTTGGCAGGGCGTGGACGTCCACGTTGAACAGATGACGTCACAGTGTCGCGGATGCGCAGAGAACCACTCTGCTCCGTCAGAGACATTCTCCACTTGGCCTAACACCCAGTTGCCATGGTAACCAGTGCATGCTGACTTTGCAGGACCATTTTGGAACACTCGTTGGCTCATAGTGGTAGACTCGTACAGCAACTTCCCATTTGCGGTGCCTATGAACTGTATCACATTACGTAGCACCATTCAAGCATTGTCCTCCATATTTTGCATCGAAGGTTTGCCTGAACTATTTGCGTCAGACAACGGACCACAATTCACTTCACCTGACTTTGAACAGTTTTGTGAACGCAATGGCATTCGTCATCCAACAAATGGCTCTGAGCACTATGGGACTTAACTTCTAAGGTCATCAGTTCCCTAGAACTTAAAACTACTTGTATTGTATGTTAACCAGGAACCTAGAAACAACGGAGAGGCTCCGTCCCCGCCGCAGCCACAGCCGCAGTGGTCCACAACCCCACGGCAACTACCGCAGTCCACTTCACCCCTCCGCCGCCCCACACCAAACCCAGGGTTATTGTGCGGTTTGGCCCCTGGTAGACCCCACAGGGAACGTCTCACACCAGACAAGTGTAACCCCTATGTTTGTGTGGTGCCGGCCGGTGTGGCCGTGCGGTTTAGACGCTTCAGTCTGGAACCGCGTGACCGCTATGGTCGCAGGTTCGAATCCTGCCTCGGGCATGGATGTGTGTGATGTCCTTAGGTTAGTTAGGTTTAATTAGTTCTAAGTTCTAGGCGACTGATGACCTCAGAAGTTAAGTCGCATAGTGCTCAGAACCATTTGAACCATTTTTTTGTTTGCGTGGTAGAGTAATGGTGGTGTACGCGTACGTGGAGAACTTGTTTGCGCAGCAATCGCCGACGTAGTGTAACTGAAGCGGAATAAGGGGAACCAGCCCGCATTCGCTGAGGTAGATGGAAAACCGCCTAAAAACCATCCACAGACTGGCTGGTTCACCGGACCTCGACACAAATCCTCCGGGCAGATTCGTGCTGGGGACCAGGCGCTCCTTCCCACCCGGAAAGCCGTGTGTTAGACCGCACGGCCAACCGGGCGCGCTAGAACTACTTAAACCTAACTAACCTAAGCACATCACACACATCCATGCCCGAGGTAGGATTAGAACCTGCGACCGTAGCAGTAGTGCGGTTCCAGACTGAAGCGCCTAGAACTGCTATGCTGGCAATCTAACAAGTGCTCCGTTTCATCTGCAGTTCAATGCAGAAGCAGAACGCTTCATATGCACTTTCAAGCAACAGACGGCCAAGATTTGCACCACCCACACACGGGAACAGGCGATGCAACTCTTTCTCCCCTGCTATCGCTCCCACCCACGAGACAGACCATCAACAGATCAACTTCAGTATGGCTGCCGCCATCGGACGCAACTACACTTGCTACACTCACTGCAGTATCTGGCATCACCAATGGTCTGCAGGTATCACTTTGCACCATGCAATCTTGTTCTTTTCAGGATTTATGGCAACCATGGGCGCTGCGAAAGAGGTGTGATACAGGAACGCATTGGCTCTTATATGTATTTGATTGCATGTCCCGATAGTTTGCAGCGCTGCCACGAGAACCTACTTCGCGCATGTCATGTGCCTCGTGATTCTGCTGCTTTTCTTCCGTCAGACTCACGGCTTCACGGGACCTCGCAGCCTTCGCAGCCGCTTGGTGTGCCACGAGGGCACCCCAGGAAGAGCAGATGGACGATGCGCCCTCGCCCCTGCCATCCCCTCTCACCGACCACTCGCACGTAGACCCGCCATCGCCATCGCCGTCGCCGTCACTGCCTCAGCACACGCCCTCTGGCCTGGACGTGTGCCCTGGCAACAGTTTTCCGGAGGATGTTCCTCTTGCCTCACAAGCCAGATGGCAGATTACGATCGGGAGTACACCATCCTCCACAGCCATGGCTCCCAGCTCATCTCTATGTCCAGTGTCCTGCCTCCCTCCCCGTTGCCCTTCACAGTCTCACTACACGACAACATTGCGGCATTTCAGGGGGGAGACGGGGGGGGGGGGGGATGTGCTATGTGCTGGCAAGCTGGCGTCAGCTCAGCGGCGGCAAAGAGATTACGAGAAGATTGCTAGAGGCCAAAGACAGACTCGCAAGAAACGCGCCGACAACGCCCTCTCGGTCGCCAGTATTTAGATCGCCACCCTGGATCAGAGCAGTAAGTTTCAGTCAGTCATCCAGTGAGTTACCGAGTCATCAGTCGCAGCACAGTGGGAGTCGCCGTCTCAGTTAGTTCAGCCTCTAGCTCAGAGTCTGGCAGCACATAGCGACCAGAGTAGATTACATAGCAGACTTGTACTTCACCAGCAGTGAGGCTAATGTGGACTAATTCGAAAGAGCAACACATAGACTCTCTTAAGTTAAGTAGCTCTGTGCTTATGTTAATAAAGAACCCTGTTACTACATGAGTGCTATTGTGTTATAGAAAGAGGATACTGGCTAGCAAACAACATCCTCTCTTTGCTTCCCATGGTGCAAGCCTACAGTGACAACGAGATGACACAAAGGGACAGACATAGGCGTCATATTTTTTATTTATGATACATAAATGTAAATAAATATATATAAACTATACTTCTACATGATGACAAGTCCTAATGTAACGTTGTTACCAAAAATTTTGAAAACTCTGTGACCGATAAACTTCAATTGTTTAACATTTGGATGAACATAGGTGACTTATTTATTCAAAAATATACGTAGGTTGGAAGTTAAATACTGGCAACACTGCTGTGGAGACACCATGCGATGGAATCTACTATTATCGCTGATAGCACATGTTGTTGACATACCCACCTTACCTCTGAGCAAATGGACTCGCCCTTCCCACGTCACCGGCTTGTGCACAATTGAGGGAAACATAGTGACTTGTGAGCGAGCGGGAAAACATAACGGTGTCACTATGTTTTCGAAACGGAAACAATGGAGCTGGGTCAAGATTGAATATGCCAGAGGTCGTACAACACGACAGTGTCATCAAGATCTTCAAGAGGCGTGCGGGGAATTGGCATTGCTGTACATAACAGTAGCACAGGGCGAAAAAGCCTTCAACCAAGGTCGGCAAACTGTGGCAGACATGCATAGGGCAGGTCGTCCTAGCGTCTCTGGAGAAGAAGTGTGTTGCCTTGTTAGTGGACAGTGATCGATGCCATGTGATTCGTGAGTTCGCCCACGAAACCTGATTAGCGCATACGACTGTGCTTCGCATCCTGAAGGAACGCCTGGGCATGCGAAAAATTCCATCACGATGGGTTCCGCGTGACTTGATGGAAATTCAGAAATGGACACGTTACGACGCTGCCCAGAAGCACTTGGAATGCTGTGAGCGCGAAGGAAGGTTTTCTTATGCTGTATTGTAAGACTGGTTGAGACATGGGCCACATCATACGAGCCAAAACTGAAACGCCAATTCAACAAATGGGGTCGCCATCCACCATACTTCCCAGACTTAAGTCCTTGTGACTTTGATTTTATTCCGAAGATGAAGGAACCACTTCGTGGCATTCACTTCATAACTGTGCCAGAGATTTGACAGGCAGTAAACTGCTCCATTTGCACCATCAACAGAACAGGCTGTGCTATCGGAATACTACGCCTTCCAGATCACTGGCAACGTGTTCTACACAACGCTGGTGACTACTTTGAAGGACAGTAACAGGTGCAAACATGTAACTCTTTTGTATCGGTTGTGAACAAATAGTTACCACTATTTAAGTTCCTACCCTTCCATATAGTATGTAAGAATATATACATCTACATCTACATCCACACTCCGTAAGCCACCTGACGGTGACTATATAAATGGGAAAGGTTGTTAAAAAAAGGTCGAAAAGACACGACATCTCATAAATGTACAGACAGACATATGTATATATATATATATATATATATATATATATATACATATACATATAATAAAACTTAACATATGTCTGTACATTTATGAGATGTCGTGTCTTTTCGACCTTTATATATATATATATATATATATATATATATATATATATATATATATATATATATAAGAGGAATATTCTTAGCAAAATCCTCCAAAAGTTGTTGATCGATTTACTTCAAATTTTTGCAAGATACTCTAATAATAAACCTTAAAATAGATGTAGACTATAAATTTTTTAAATATTTATAGTATAAAGCAGGTTGATGCATAAGTTCATAGCGTTTCTGTTTTGAATGTTGGTATTCCAGTTGTTATGTGTTTATTTGTCGACTGTCATTTTTATTTCTAGTTCACTGTTGCCATTTATATTGTCATTTTGTCATTTGGAGATAGTGAGTGACGCGGTGGACGCTATAAAATGGAGTGCCAAGAGAAGAAATTGGAACATTATCGACATATTCTTCTGTTTGAGTTCAATAGGCGGGTAACAGCAGCAGACGCAGCCAGAAACATTTGCGTCATGTATGGGTAAAGTGCCACTGGACAGTGCACAGCAAGAAAATGATTTTGTCGGTTTATGGAAGACCATTTTGATATTAATGATTCTCCACATTCGAGAAGACCATTGGGGTTCGATGAAGATCGTTGAACGCATTAATCCACAATGATCCACATCAGTTTACTCGAGAACAGGCAAATGTGATGACCTATGACCATTGCACCATCGTGTGATATTTGTTTATAGTGTTGAAGTTTAAAATATCTGGTGTATAGATACTGAATGCTCCAAAATAAAATCACAAAAATCAGATGGTGGCCATATTTGCGTCTCTACTTGCTCATTATCAATTGGCTCATGTTCAACACCAACAATTCTTACCATGTAGCATTACTGGTGATGATAAATGTCTTTATGGTAACATAAGGAAAAGAAAAGAATGGCTGATCCCAAACAAAGCAGCAATTCCCCATATACCAGTAAATACCTATGTGTATCCACTAAAGATAGCATTATGCATCTGGTGGAACAGTGACGGTGTGGTGCATTGCAAATTGGTTCCCTGATGTGTAACTATCACTGGTGACATTTATTGTCAACAACTGAGACACCTTGCAGATGCGGTCCATCATGAACGACTAAGAAGACTTCGAGAGGTGATGCTTCTCGACGATAAAGCCTACCTCATTGTGCTACACTGCAAAGAAGAATACACAGGAGTTGGGTTGGAAAGTCATTCCACGTCAATATTGGTCACCTGATCTTGCGCCCTCAGATTTTCGTCTATTCCGCTCTGTATCTTCAAGGAAATTCGTGTCCAGATGAAAATGCGCTCCTAATTTGGCTCGATGAGTTCTTTGCCTCAAAACCACGTAATTTCTACAGCCACAGAATTGAAAATTTAACCCATCGTTTGCAGACTGTTGTAAATAGTGAAGGAATACATATTATTGATGACCAAAGTCTCCGTTACGTGTGTCTGTAGTTTTCAAACTTATGGAAAAACGCTACAAGCTTATGCACCAACCTAATGAAAACCCATATGTACACTACTATACAGTAATATGTTATCGATTTACGTTGTTACCAAAAATATCGAACTCTGCTTGGCCAAATTACTCCAGATTTCTCACAATACTCTAACAGATGTTCAAATGGACATAGGCTACATATGTTTATTGTATATGGTATATAAATATATATCTAATACATAGAGCATAAATATTGTAACCTAAATCTCAAATGATTTTTGATTGATTTACTTTAGATTTTTACGCTATACTCTAATAAACGGTCTAACGGACATAGCCTACATAATTTTCAATACACGAGGCATATACATACATATAATACATAAAGACGAAATATTGTTAGCATAAATCTTGAAAACTTCTTTACTGATTTAATTACAATTTTTATGTGATGCTCTAATGTGCTTTCAGATGGACATACACTACATATTTCTTTAATACATGTGGTACATGAATGTATATGTAATACTTTAATGAGAAACATTATTAGGAAAAAGCCCAAAAGGTTCTTAACCGATTTACTTCAAATTTTAGCCTCATGTTCTAATAAACAGTATGATATTCTTCAACATACACACAAACACACACACATACACACACACACACACACACACACACACACACACACACACACACACACACACACACACACACATATATATATATATATATATATATATATATATATATATATATATATATATATATATAGTGTGTTACAAAAAGGTACGGCCAAACTTTCAGGGAACATCCCTCACACTTAAATAAAGAAAAGATGTTATGTGGACATGTGTCCGGAAAGGCTTAATTTCCATGTTAGAGCTGATTTTAGTTTCGTCAGTATGTACACTCAATGGAGCACGTTATCATGATTTCATATGGGATACTCTACCTGTGCTGCTAGAACATGTGCCTTTACAAGTATGACACAACATGTGGTTCATGCACGATGGAGCTCCTGCACATTTCAGTCCAACTGTTCGTACACTTCTCAACAACAGATTCGGTGACCAATGGATTGGTAGAGGCGGAACAATTCCATGGCCTCCACGCTTTCCTGACCTCAACCCTCTTGACTTTCATTTATGGGGGCAGTTGAAAGCTCTTGTCTACGCAACCCCAGTACCAAATGTAGAAACTCTTCGTGCTCGTACTGTGGACGGCTGTCATACAATACGACATTCACCAGGGCGGCATCAGCGCATCAGGGATTCCATGCGACGGAGGGTGGATGCTTATATCCTTGCTAACGGAGGACATTTTCAACATTTCCTGTAACAAAGTGTTTGAAGTCACGCTGGTACGTTCTGTTGCTGTGTGTTTCCATTCCATGATTAATGTGATTCGAAGAGAAGTAATAAAATGAGCTCTAACATGGAAAGTAAGCGTTTCTGGACACATCTCCACATAACATATTTTCCTTCTTTGTGTGTGAGGAATGTTTCCTGAAAGTTTGGCCACACCTTTTTGTAACACCCTGTATATATATATATATATATATATATATATATATATATATATATATATATATATATGTATATATATATATATATAACATAAGGGGGAAATGTTGGCTAGCAAAAATCTCAAGACATTGTTGACCGATTTACTTAAAATTTTCGCATGATACTCTAATAAATGTTCAGGCAGGTATAGCCTACATTTTTTAAAAATACAGCGTGATTCAAAAAGAATACCACAACTTTAGGAATTTAAAACTCTGCAACGACAAAAGGCATAGCTAAGCACTATCTGTCGGCGAATTAAGGGAGCTATAAAGTTTCATTTAGTTGTACATTTGTTCGCCATTTCAGCCAATAAAGTTTTTGGTCCCTTTTTCTTCGAAGGTGCTACTGTAACTGGACTACAGTATCTGTAGATGTTAGAGAATTAGCTGTTCCCTCAGCTCGAACAAGAAGCACAACAATTCATATTTCAGCAGGATGGAGCGCCACCACAGTGGCACTTATCTGTCCGTAACTACCTGAACGTCAACTACCCGAGGCGATGGATCGGCCGCCAGGCAGCCCGTGACAGAGCACTTCATCACTGGCCTCCAAGAAGCCCTGATCTTACCCCCTGCGATTTTTTCTTATGGGGGTATGTTAAGGATATGGTGTTTCGGCCACCTCACCCAGCCACCATTGATGATTTGAAACGAGAAATAACAGCAGCTATCCAAACTGTTACGCCTGATATGCTACAGAGAGTGTGGAACGAGTTGGCGTATCGGGTTGATATTGCTCGTGTGTCTGGAGGGGGCCATATTGAACATCTCTGAACTTGTTTTTGAGTGAAAAAAACCTCTTTGTAATGATGTATAACAGAAGGTTATATTATGTTTCTTTCATTAAATATACATTTGTAAAGTTGTGGTATGCTTTTTGAATCATCCTGTATATTTGCTAAATTAATATATATGTAATACAGAAAGGGAACATGTTTATTTTAGCAAAAAACTGGAAACGTTCTTGACTATTTCATTTCAAAGTTTTACAAAAATTTACAAAAATCTCCTGAAAGTCTTGACTGTTTTACTTCAAATTGTTATATTATACTTAAATAACATTTAGAGAGATGTAGGCTATGTATGCTTTTAAATAACAATGTACACATTTTCTGTTGAAACTGACTGTAAGAAAGAAAGTGCTGTGCTGTGAAAATGTGCAGGTATATTTTCTTTCTTATATTCAGTTTAAACTTAGATACCACATCACTGAAAGAGTTAGATAAATTATTTCTTTCCTATACATATACAGAAACTGTGTACACAACAGTGTGCCATTTTTTTTTTGTCCTTGCACTCACTCTTAGGAGGAAAGAGGAATGTTGTATTATGGCTTGTCAGTTTATGATTAAAATACTACTATGGAACCTGAATTATCCGGAACTTTGTATTCCTACCCATTCATGGCTTAAAACTATGAGAAATACTGTTGTTGAAGCTACTACCCTCACAGATCCAGCAGCTGGAGATGTCTCTCTAATACCACTATCCCAATCACGTCAACCGATTTACCCATTCATTTTAATTGACTTTATTTCCAGTATATATTTCGTTTGCAAATACAATACATAGTGCTCAAGGTCAGAGAGAGGAAGGAGAGATGAACATTTTGGGGAGGGGGGAGAAAATGAACAGTGAGAGGGGAATGGAGGAGATGGACAGGGTGAGGAGTGAGGAGATGGAGAGAGATGGGGACAGGATAACATGGACAGAGAGAGGGGGAGGAGGAGTAAATGGACAAAGAGACAGGGGAAAAGGAAGAAACAGACAAAGAGAGGGGAGGAGTAGACGGACAGAGAGGGAGTGAAGAAAATTAGGACATATATACAATTCCAATACACATTTAGCAATTGAAAACCATTGTTGTGTTCCACATTGTACAGTATAAACATCAACAAATCTGATGAAGTGTATAAAGATTTTAAAATGTGTAGTGCAACATTAGGAACAAAATATTATTTATTCAACTAAATTATCTTTCTAGTTGGTAAATTTAAATTCAACTCAAAAATTTAGTTTCCTGTTGTGACCGAATCCTCACGATTTTACATATATTCGATCTATGTTTTTAAGTGGTAACAAAATGTGTACAGTCACTTCAAGTTTCTAATTTGACAGCTACTGTAAAACGTATTTTTGTGATTAACTAGTGTCATAATTGTTTGTTGTATATATAAATATCATTTAAATGCACTGAGTATCATCAAAACCTTTACACTCACGAAAGTTATTGCCCTGCATCATCGACTGGTGCACTCAAAATCAGATGCTGTAGTTGCCATTTGTGTAGCAATTATGTGTGACCTCAGATTCAACACAATTGCAATTTTTAGCCTTTGCAGAAGTTACAGGTGTACACAAAAGGTTCGCACTATCACTTACTGAAGTGTTTGCAATATATTTATTATTATTATCATCTCTCTTTATGGACTGAATCATACATGTACTAAATTAATTGTTGTTGAACAATTAGGGTGATCTATCAGTTCCAAAGCAATTGACAAATGCAGGGCACACACAATTGTAGAATTCATCCACTATTACAAAAACACAGCCTTAATCATAGCACTACCTACCTTCAGAATCGTTTTGATACTGTTAATACATCCATCCATTGAATAGCTTACGCTGAAGGGTTAAAAAAAAGAGATTACTGTAACTTATTTTACTGAAACCTCTGAAAAAATGTTATGTATGGTTCTTACAGCTCCAATGGAGCTAATTTAATTTTAATTAATTTTGAAACTTACTGTCAATTTAAAAGTAAATTTATTAATTTTGTTTTATCCAAAAAACTCTTAGATAGAAGCAAGTCATATTGATTGTAATGGCATGCTTTGGCAGCCATCTTTCAACTGTTTTATGCTATGATTTACTGAGAATTATTAACTCTATTGTTAACTCTCAATTAATAAAATTTACATCAGAAAATGGAAAAGTAAAGGTGACCAATGCATATAGCTTAAATTTATTCAGTTTGAAAGATCTGTATTGTCAGCATTGTATTCTGAAAATATTGTTATGATTCCAAAGATCACCGTTTTTATACATATTATTATTTGTAACAAGTGACAAACGTTTTATGATAGAACAGTAACATATCAAATAAAAGCATGATAACTGTTACTAATAAACTATAACGTTCAAATAAATAGTTATTTCACTTTGGCCTATTGTGACTGTTATTCCACTTATAAAATTACTTTACTGAACAAAATGAAAGTCTTGTCTTGTCGTGGTTTGCGTTATTGGAAGTGTGATCATAGTGCTGCAGTCTGAACGGTGATGCACAATGATCTCTCACAGTTTCTTCACATATCTGGTAAATTAGTTCACGCCAAGCAACATGATGCTTCCCGGGACTATTGCTCCAGTGGCAGCCATGGTTTACGAATTTTCACAGCGTCAGAAGTCTGGAAAGTCTTGCATTCATGACTTGACGATTTCAGATACGACTTAATAGTTTGTGAGTGAAAACCAACAGCATTTTGATGAAAATTCGACTCGTTTTTTTAACATCACAAAGATTTTAAATCTGCAGCTTTCGGCAAAGTGTCTACACCATTCAAGGCCTCACCACTGTCTTCCCTCTCCTGTTGTGTACATCACCACAGAGAGCGCCAAGTCAATTGCTCAGTCTGATTACCACACTTTTGTGGTATTAATTTTAATTAACTCACTATCTAAGCTCTTGGAGTAGAATAGTCGCTTACAATTAAAAAAATATATTTTTCCAACTTTTCATTATTTTAAATTAATATACATATCAAAATAGTACATTAAAATCATACAAAGATATCTCTATTGACAACCTCCATGCATAATTTTAAGATTAATCCGTGATAGTTGTATTGAAAACATTTTTGAAAAATAATGAGTTATTCTGTTTTGTATGTACCATATTTTCTGGAGTTGTAGCCAAGAGTATAATTGCAAGAAAATGTTTCACTACAAGACTTATAGTTCTGAGTCAGTGTATCAGTTATCTTACATAATAAACAGTATAAATAAAGGAACCATGCTGTTGTAATTGACAACACACATGTCATTTTAATAGGCTTTGTATTAGTCAGTTTTCATCTGAATATGTGACTATCATATGCAGTCTCCGTGGAAGTGTTGAAACTCTATGTATATAAGAGTATATGTGTCATATGAACACATATTGTACACTATGTATTTGTTTCATACAGTTCAAGTGTTATACTTTGTTTGATTTATTAATTTTATTTACTAATTAAAATTTCTTCAAATATTTTAAACTTTTTCGTTCTTATCTACTACTAACATATCATCACTTCATCGGTGTTTATATACAAATTAATTCAAAATTTGGGACATATTTTTCACTAGAAAAATACCCCCTCTAGCTTTCTTTGTTGCTATGTGTTTCTTTCACTTTTTCGACTTTTGGTCAGTTACTGAGTCCTTTTCTTGCCATTTTACACATTATTCATTCTTTGTCACTCACTAGTGATTTAACTTGGGTCATAAAGACACTAACGTTAAATTTTGTGCTCTTTAACTTTTCATCGTGCCTACTGATCCTAGCTTCTACCTACTTAATCATCATAATTTCAAGCACCTCTTTCTTTTTATCAAGGGTACTCTCTGTGTGTGGAGAGGATTCTACCAGTTCTTCTTGTTAACCATAGGGATTTCCTTTCTTGCAAAATTTCGTCAGTAGAGAATCGTGTACTCTCACATTTCAAACCAGACATAATGTGTTCAGATTCTGATACATGTTTGCCCCAAGATCACTGATTGTCATGAGAAAATGTATGACATTGCCTATCTGTTTCATGCCTTTTAATGGCTTAATTTCTACACCAGAATTATTTTTGATCATTCATAAAATGCATTTGATATGGTATGTATTTGCGCTCCTGTGTCCAGTAAAACAGATCAATGATTCCTGTAGATCTCTATATGAATTACAGTCTCTGTTCTGGTATCCAGCTTCCTGTTCTGGTCATCTTCCCACAACAATTCCTTGTCTATTGCCATTTCTTTCTATGAAATCTATCCAACTTTTACTGCTTGACCCTTGTCCGAAAGTTTCTTACTCCTCCTATCCTCTACATCTTTCAGTGCCGTTTCTCTCTATTGAACATTATCATTTTCCCGACTTTCAGTTTCGTCAACTTTAATTTGTATTACTATGGGGTCTTCATGAGCGGCGGTAACCTCTTTAAATGTATCTTGTAGTAAGCACATTCCCCCTTCAATCTCACTAGCCTCTATTTTGCTCTCATTGTATTTGGCTTCCTTACTCATATACCGACATAATAACACAAGATCTGTGAATCTATATGCCTCTTTCTCAAACTCACTCTTTTCTGTCACGAAACCATCAGAATCGTAAATTATGTTACTGTCAATCACCTATGTGATTACTATATCTTACTGTATCACATCAACATCTACAGGGGCAAAATTGTTATTCCATCATCAGATAACTTATCTTCTTTAGTTTCACTATTCTCTGAATTACTTTCGCTTTTGTCTGTTTCATTATACCTATCTTGTCCTGGGAATGCAAATTCTTCTTCATTGCTGCTAACTGAATCGCATTCACTAACACAACAGTCTACTTTCACTTCATGAAGATCGAAATCGGCATGGTTTTCCACTAATCTTATGTCTGGATCCTATTTGTCTGCTTCGAAAGTTACCGTTTTAACTGGATCGTATTTCTACACAATATGCTAATTGGATTATTTCATCTACATCATCTTTGACAAGCATCTCCGTGTTATGCCTCTTTTCCTCCTTACTTCCCTTTAATGACGGCAGAGCCCCTTCAGGTCACTGCCTTGTCCATTTTCCAGTTCTTGTACCACGTCATTGATTAGATCGAGTTTCTTCACAACCACCTCTTCCTTTTTTACCTCGTCCATTAGGCTGTAGCTGTCATGTGAAACAACAACATGCATTTCTGTCGGTACTTCCGATCCCTTACTTCAATCTACTTATCGCCATTTGTCACAAATTCCGACTGGTGGTTCTTTCTTTGGACTGGTTCTTGTGTGACCAATTCTACGCTCACATCCAATGTTTGTACACACAATGTATTCCGATTATAATTCTTCTTTCGAAACAATTTTCCATTTCGACAATACAATATCGTCTCGAAAATACATATCTTTCCTTGTCGTCTTTCCACCAACTACTCTCATCCATTGCCCTCCAGGCCCTCGTCATTGTGCATTCTGTAACAAAGGAAGTTAACTCAATCACGGTTAGCATAATTATCTCTACCGTGTTTTCCATTCATATTAGTTTGTGGTCCATTCCGGCCAACCCTATCACAAACGTTCACTCGTCTGAAATTTCGTTGTTTGTGAGCTTCGCAACAACGATTTTCATTCTCCACCTTTTCCGAAAACTCGAACGTTTAATGATTACTTCCGATGTGATGTTTTCAGCCATCTGAAGCTTTTTTCCAGAGTTCCCATACTATCTAAAATTCGGACTTTCTGTCTTTCAGGTATTCAAGTTTTAGAAATCATGACTCTCAAAAGTCTTTCATGGAATTCCTTCCATGATTGTCCGGCACTCGTTTGACGACAATTTCGCACCACAAGTTGCTTTTAGATAGACCAGAAATCTTCCAAAAACTTGTCTTGTTCCAAAGGCAGCCATGGCTCACGAAATTTCACAGCTGCCTAAATCCGGAAATTCTGACATCCGAGACTCGATGACTTCAGAGACGACTTAGTAGCCACACCACTCTGATGAAGATTCGACACACTTTTTAACACCACAACAATTTACATCCGCGGCCATGGGCAAAGCGTCTACACAGTTCTAGGCCTAGGAATTGCATGGCTTCCATGTCCTGTTGAGTACGTCACCATGCGGCATACCAAGCCAATCGTCTAACCTGATTACTTGATTTTTGCGGTATTAATTTTACTTTTAATTGACTCAGTGTCTAAACCCTTGGAGCAGAGTTAGCACCAACAATTAAAGAAACATTTGTTACATCTTTACTTCATTTTAAACTAATACACATATAAAAAGAAAGACATTTTAAAAGTTTACAAAGATATCTTTATTGCCAACCTGCGTATATTGTTTCAAGACTAACTGATCGATAGTTGTATCGAAAGCGATGTCGAAAAAAACGTACTATTGACGTGCTTGGATACAGTTATTCCGCTACACTGTCTAAATATTTTTGTCATAATTTCAAAGGGATGTTTGTTTTCACTAAGAGTACTAATTACAGTGACACGCAAACTACGTGAATATCTGGCGTTCCGGAATGTATGTTTTATCAGTAGAATAGTTAAGCTTCAAGTTTCTAGAGAATTTCAGCAATAACAAACGAAACGCGTAATTTTTTATTAAGTTGGATGCCTTTCAGCCTCTGTTAGCGACGAACATTTTTTGCGCTTTATTCGTGTTTGACATCGAATGTGAAACCCAGAGAATTCCCTTCTGAAGTTTGATTAACCGGCTGGGAGCAGACAGAATATCACCTGCAGATAATGAAATTTCGCGAGCGCTGCGTAAACAACAGGAATTGCGCGAGTAAAGGGAGAACAAACATTGAATACAGGAGTAAACTGATTAGAAAGCGTAACTTTTATCACACGCCTCCCATCTCTTCCCGCCAACCCTCTTCATTCTCTCTCTTTCTAGCACTCTCTTTCTCTTTTTCTCTGACTGTCTGTCTGTCTGTCTCGCTCCCTCGCTCTCGCTCTGTCTCTCTCTCTCTCTCTCTCTCTCTCTCTCTCTCTCAAACACACACACGAGACACTCATACGCCCTCAAGCTTAATAAAAATTATACATAAGCACGCACAAAACGGCGAGCTTGGTTTTGAATGTTTTAACAAGCACTAATAAGGTGTAGTTCTGTGAAAGTATAGCAAAATTAAAGAGGAAACAGCAAATACTCATCGACATTTTGAAATAATGAGAGTGCGACCTCGCTGGTAAGCTTACCGGAAAAAATACGCACGAATTTCAAATCCAGTACAAGTTCAATTTCCCAGAACACTGTAAGCATGGTTCTGCCTGCTGATGGCACGGCTTTTAACTTTTATGGAGCCGGTAATCCTTTGTTGGCACCGACATAGTCGCGTCACACAACGCCATGTTTCACGTTAAAATTAGGAGCCCTATAGCGCAAAGTTCTGTGAGACCCTCATAAAAATGAAAGCAAGAATTCGAAGAGTTTTTTCTTACGTGTAGAATCTTCTTCTTTAGCATGACAACGCCAATCTATACACGAGCGCTGCGACATCAACAATCTGAAGCCTTGCGTTCACCGTCATCGATTAACCTCCATACAGACCCGACTTGGCCTGATCTGATTCCCATCTGTCTCCAAAAGTTAAAAAACACCTTCGAGGGCTTCACTGTGATAGTTACGAAGGGGTGTAAGGGGAGGCGACGTTGTAGCTCTGTCAACAAAGACAAACGTTCTACAGTGACGGTATCAACAAACGTCTCGTGTTGGGAGAAAAGTGTTCGTCGTCAGGTTCACTGCGTTGAGAAATAAACATACAGTCGCGAAGAATAAAGATTTAGAACGTTAATAAAGTTTGTTTTACTTTGTAATTTTAAGAATTTTCACATAAAAAATCGGAGGCATTACTTTTCAGCATGCCCTTGTATTTTTTCCTTAAGCTTACCAGCGATACAGAAAATGTTCGACTGCTGCCCTGGACAGCACATTCTCCAGATTCTCGCCAATTGAAAACATCTGGTCAATGGTGGCCGAGCAATTGCCTCTTCACAATACGCCAGTCACTACTCTTGATGAACTGTGGTATCGTGTTGAAGCTGCATGGGCAGCCGTACCTGTACACGCTATCCAAGCTCTGTTTGACACAATGCCCAGGCGTATCAAGGCCGTTATTACGGCCAGAGGTGGTTGATCTGGGTACTGATTTCTCAGGATCTATGCACCCAAATTGCGTGAAAATGTAATCACATGTCAATTCTACTATAATATATTTTCCCAATGAACACCCGTTTATCATCTGCATTTCTTCTTGGTGTAGCAATTTTAATGGCCAGTAGTGTATAATGTTCACGGAGTTTAGAGAGGCCAACAAAGGATTGCCGGCTCCATAAAAGTTAAAAACCATGCCATCAGCAGGCAGAATCATGCTTAAAGTGTTCTGGGAAATTGAACTTGTACTGGATTTGGAATTTGTGCGTAAAGGCACCACCATAAACTCTGCAAACTGTTCGTGCAGATGGTTGTTGTCTTGCAAACGTCCCCATCTATTGACTCAGGGATCGAGACGTGGCTGCACGATCCGCTACAGCCATGCGGATAAGATGCCTGTCATCTCGACTGCTAGTGATATGAGGCCGTTGGGATCCAGCACGGCGTTCCTTATTACCCTCCTGAATCCATATTCTGCTAACAGTCATTGGATCTCGGCCAACGCGAGCAGCAATGTCGCAATACGATAACCCGCAATCGCGATAGGCTACAATCCGACCTTTATCAAAGTAGGAAACGTGATGGTACGCATTTCTCCTCCTTACACGAGGCATCACAACAACGTTTCACCAGACAACACCGGTCAACTGCTGTTTGTGTATGAGAAATCGGTTGGAAACTTTCCTCATGTCAGCACGTTGTAGGTGTCGCCACCGGCACCAACATTGTGTGAATGCTCTGAAAAGCTAATCATTTGCATATCACAGCATCTTCTTCCTGTCGGTTAAATTTCGCGTCTGTAGCACGTCATCGTCGTGATGTAGCAATTTTAATGGCCAGTAGTGTATAGCAATCCGTCCTGTTGCGTCTTCATTCTCAGCTACACGTTACAAATCAGCCAGAGAGCTAAACGACCTGATCAAGATAAAAGCAAGCTTAAACTTAGTCTGGTACTCTTAATTAACCTGACTTAGCGAACAAGTTAAAAGACACGCAAATCCCCCTTAATGTCAAACGCCAGGCTAGTTTCTTTTGATGTTAGCAACTTGTTCACTAATATACCTGTACAGGAGTGCCCAAACATTCACATGTGTTAACCTAACTGTCACAGATCACATTAGGTTACCTACATAAACTTGCCTAACACAAAATTATTTCCGTTTCGGTGGTAGGGTATACAAAATGGTTCAAATGGCTCTGAGCACTATGGGACTTAACTGCTGAGGTCATCAGTCCCCTAGAACTTGGAACTACTTAAACCTAACTAACCTAAGGACATCACACACATCCATGCCCGAGGCAGGATTCGAACCTGCGACCGTAGCGGTCGCGCGGTTCCAGACTGTAGCGCCTAGAGCCGCTCGGCCACTCTGGCCGGCAGGGTATACAAATAGTTAAGTTTTCTAAATGTTTGAACCAACAAAATTTCACTACACCATATATTTATCTTTCATCTACATCTACATCTACATTCATACTCCTCAAGCCACCCAACGGTGTATGGTGGAGAGCACTTTACCTGCCACTGTCGTTACCAGGGTGGTACTGTTCCAGTCGCGTATGGTTCGCGGGAAGAACGACTGCCGGAAAGCCTCCGTGCGCGCTCGAATCTCTCTAATTTTACATTCGTGATCTCCTCTAGAGGTATAAGTAGGAGGAAGCAATATATTCGATACCGCATCCAGAAACGCACCCTCTCGAAACCTGGACAGCAAGCTACACCGGATGCAGAGCGTCTCTCCTGCAGAGTCTGCCACTTGAGTTTGCTAAACCTCTCCGTAACGCTATCACGCTTACCAAATAACCCTGTGACGAAACGCGCCGCTCTTCTTTGCATCTTCTCTATCTCCTCTGTCAACCCGACCTGGTACGGATCCCACACTGATGAGCAACACTCAAGTATAGGCCGAGCGAGTGTTTTGTAAGCCACCTCCTTTGCTGATGGACTACATTTTCTAAGGACTCTCTCAATGAATCTCAACCTAGCAACCACCTTACCAACAATTAATTTTATATGATCATTCCACTTCAAATCTTTCCGTACGCATACTCCCAGATATTTTACAGAAGTAACTGCTACCAGTGTTTGTTCCGCTATCATATAATCATACAATAAAGGATCCTTCTTTCTATGTATTCGCAATACAACACATTTGTCTATGTTAAGGGTCAGTTGTCACTCCCTGCACCAAGTGCCTATCCGCTGCAGATCTTCCTGCATTTCGCTGCAATTTCCTAATGCTCTGTATACTACGGCATCATCCGCGAAAAGCCGCATGGAACTTCCGACACTATCTACTTGTACCTGATGGCGTAACAGCCGGAAACTCTTTGTGAAATAAATAATAAATATTGTAGAATATTACACCATTTTTGTGTGTGTTTTCATTTATAATGTGTAAAATATTCTACCAAGAACCGACGGATCAGCCAATCAATGCCGTTAAAATAGAATAACTGGTTCCTGAAGCGAGTGAAGTACTATCGTGTTCCTACGGAAACGGCGGAACGGCGGTCCAAACTTGCAACGTAATGCGAAAGGCAGCGGCAGTAGTGGCTGGAGACCCTGAGTTCAGCTCTCACTCTATACGCAGTACTCAGTCAGAAATAGAGGTGTACATGTCCCGCTTTTAACCCGCCCATGCTTGCCCGGTGGCCAGGCGGGCAGGCCGCCGCTCGTTGTCAACAGAACGGGCAGGGTGCCTCACTCCCAGCCAAGCCAAGCAGAACCCAACCCGGGCAGGCTGCGGGAAACTTGCTTGCCTGCCCATATTACTGCTGAGCTGCGCTACGCAGCCGTTTAGTCTGCGCGCGTCATTGTCGTATTATGAACGTTAATCAAAAGTTTTTATTTTACCTGAGCACCAAAAGACAAACCCCAACATTATATATATATGTATTAATTTCAGGTAAAAAAAAATATTGGTTTTATTTGTATATTCTTCCTTTACGCGTATATTTCGGGCTTCTTATCTATATAAATAAAAATTAATTGCCAAATGTGTTGATAAGCGTAAAACTCGAGAACGCCTGGACCAGTTCGGCTAAATTTTTTTTGCTGTGTTCGTAATTCTCAGGACAAGGTTTTTATGAAATAAAATTTTTCGAAAATCGACCGAAAAATTGGAAAATTTGACAAAAACTGGAAGTGCGTTTTCATTGTGTCCGTGTGTTTGTATTGCATACAATCTTGATGAAATTTTGCACACAATACCTTGAAACCAAGAGGAAGGTCACAGTATACATAAAATTTCATATGGTGCATGGCAGAGGTTCCTTTACATAACGGAACTCGACAAATTGTACGTATTTATTCCGATCTTGATGAAATTTGGCACACTTGATATTCAAAGCAGGATGAAGGGCGCTGCCTGCTTAAAATTCTGAATGGTGCATGGCGGAGGGTACTTTACGTACACACTTCTACACCAACCTACAATTTTATTCCGATCTTGAAGAAATTTTGCACACTTGACCATCAAGAGGAACATCACTGTCTACATAATATTTCGGACAGTACATTGAAGAGAGTACCTTACAAAAGATTTTGACATCGTTTGTGGGTTACCATGAAAGTTCACTATGTACGCATGTTTCCATGGAGAAGGTTTTTGAATATTTACATGTGCATGTATATGTATATATATATGTATATATGTTTATGTATATATATATGTATATGTATGTATATGTATAGGTGTATATATGTATATGTATATGCGTATATATATGTATATATATATACATATATATATATGTATTTGTCTATGAGTATATATGTATGTATATGTATATATATATATATGTATTTGTCTATGAGTGTATATATATACTCATAGACAAATACATATATATACATATATACATATATATACGCATATACATATACACATATATATACACATATATATACACATACATATATATATACATAAACATATATAAATATATATATATATATACATATACATGCACATGTAAATATTCAAAAACCTTCTCCATGGAAACATGCGTACATAGTGAACTTTCATGGTAACCCGCAAACGATGTCAAAATCTTTTGTAAGGTACTCTCTTCAAGATCATAGACATTTCGTTTAAAAGATATATATATATATATATATATATATATATATATATATATATATATATATATATATATATATACATTTCTTTTAAACGAAATGTCTATGATCTTTTTGAAATTTGAGAGCTGTCTGACACATTCACAGTCATCGTGTTGGACAATTCGCGCACAGCAAATGTCGTTTAACAGTTGCAAACCATTTTTGGTTGAGTGAACGTGTTATATTGGCTGCAAAAAACCTTGATGTTAACGAAATGAATTTTCAGATTCAAAATATGACACCTGGCGAATTGCTGACATACAAGTCGGTTTATTCCGTTACTAAGATGATGTAGTCAACTATCCTACGGAATTTTTAAATTCGCTGGATTTCCCCGGATTACCGCCTCCCAATCTGTAATTAAGTCGGATCGGCAATCATGTTGCGAAAGGTAAACCAGCCACGTCTTTGTAATGGCACCCGGCTTGCGGGGAAGAAGTTAAAGAACAACGTAATCGAAACCACAATTTTAAAAGGAAAGTACGAAGGTGAGGACAGTTTGATTCCAATATCACTAAGATTCCGACCGACATGCCATTCGACTTTAAACGGTTATAATTTCCAGTGCAGCTTACATTTGCCATGTCGATAGATAAATCGCAGGGGCAGTTGTTATATGTTTGTGGCATCAATCTTGAAAATCATGTTTTTCCCATGGCTATTTGTATGTCGCATATTGCCCTGTCGGGACACCTTCAACTTCATTTGTTTACGCACCAGAAAACAAAACTATCAATGCTGCGTATCAAAAAGTATTACAATAAATGCTACCTAGCAATAAACTTTGACACTGATTCACTGATCACCACAAAAGTTGACAGATATATATGAGTCTTCATAGATAGGTGAAGAGGAGATGAACTGAGGTGGCGGAATCCAACAGAGAGAGGACGAGGAGAAGGATAGAGGGTGGGGGGAAGATGGGCCAAGGGATGGGTTCAAAAATGGTTCAAATGGCCCTGAGCAATATGGGAGTTAACTTCTAAGGTCATCAGTCCCCTAGAACTTAGAACTACTTAAACCTAACTAACCTAAGGACATCACACACATCCATGCCCGAGGCAGGATTCGAACCTGCAACCGTAGTGGTCGCGCGGTTCCAGACTGTAGCGCCTAGAACTGTTTGGCAACTTCGGCCGGCCAAGGGATGGGGAGTGGGGGGGGGGGGGTGGAGGTGATCAAAGAGATAGTGGGAGAGGACTAAATGGATAGAGAGAAAATACGGGAGGGATGATGGACTACGAGAGTATGGAATAAATAAATGCCCAGGCAACGCAATGCAGTCTGTGCTGCACTTTTCAACACCGAAACGGATGGATATTTGTACTAAAGAAGTGAACCTCCACCCCCCAAAAAGAAGATTGGTCACCTCCCCAGAAGAATAAATTATCTACGCCCCTATTAACCACTGTACTGCAATGAGAACCAAATTAAGATTTTGGAAGTCTGGATTCTTTAACTTTAGTATGTTTCAGACAAGTATGACACCAATTATATAAATATTTAACTACGTTTCCAGGATGTATTTTACTGGTTCTGTGAATTCATTCGAAGTTGGAAAAATCATTCTAAATTGCTAAAATGCATTTTAACAAAATCGAAGGACTTGTTTCGTATCCAGTTCGTCTAAAAACTATAGTACTGGGAATACAATGGCGACCCTGAGCCATTTTTCGCGGCTCCTACGTTTGCGTCATGAGAGTCCACACTTGTAGTCTAGGTCTGCATCATGAGGGACCATATTTCGGACCATCATGATGCAGACTAAGACGACGAGTGTTTACTTGCATGATGCAAATCTAAACGACGACTCTAGACCTAAACGACGAGTCTGAATCCTCATGACGCAGATATAGACGCTGTGGAGAGTGGCTCAGAGTTTCCATTATATTCCTACTACAATACATTCATGGAAAAAGACGCTCTTCATTTTAGGAGTATTTGTAGTGTCTAGGTCTTCAGCATCTTGACTCTGCATGTGGGATTCCCCTTAATATAGAAATACAAGAATAAAATTACATTTTGCAATGTGTGTGGAACTCAACAAAATAAATTGTAATTTAAACTCATAATGTGTATTGCCTTACTCCACAAATGAATATTTTATTTTGCAGAACACTTTTCAACATTAAATCTTTACAAATTTTCCTTCAGTTCCCCTGAAAGTATTATTTAGGCCAAACCAGATACTCCTAAAAATATTTGTCTACTTTTGCAAACCCAAGTAACAGAAAATGGTTTACAAACAATAATTAATGTCACTTGGAAGGATTGAAATCAAAAAGTTTAGTCTCAAATAAAAATGAACTGTATGCATTACAAAATTTCTATCTCAGAAATTGACGCCCAGAAAGCACAAGAAAGAAATCTGCACTCTTAATTAGTAAATTTGCGCTCAAACTCATAGTTTCCCGTTCAATGTTCTACTGTATTTTCAATGTGTCTGCTGATTAGTGTTTGAATTAATTATGACGAGATCGTTAAGTCTGTCTGCATTAAGACGTGATCGTTTTTCGCTAATTAGGTTTCCAGCGTAACTAAAAATTCTCTCACTAGACGCACTAGTGGCTGGTATATTTAATATTTTTCTTGCCACACACGCAAGTCGAGGAAGTCGTTGGGAGTTATTTTTCCATCACTGTAGAATATCTCCCTCGTTCACACAGTGTTCTTGCAAGTATCTGCTGACTTCATCATGTAGGAGAGGAGGCTCTTCTGCCCAGTCCTCAAATTTCGCCATTTTGTACGGCCCTGGATTTGTTTCTTGGTTGCTGTGATTGGGCACTTGTACTGAAACTGTACAGGTTCCAATTAATATTTGCAGAATAATGTGAAGATCGTACTACACATAGTTGAAATTATAATAGGTTTTAGATGATGCTATCATTTATCGCCCTGTAAAGTCACCAGAAGATCAAAACTAACTGCAGGACGATTTAAATAAGGTATATATTTTTGGTGTGAAAATTAGCAGTTGGCAATAAATAATGACAAGAGCGAGGTTATCCCTGTGTGTACTAAACTAAGTCCGTTAAACTTCGTTTACAAGATCAACCAGTCAAATCTAAAGGCTGTAGATTCTACTTAATACCTCTGATTACAATTACGACCTACTTAAATAGGAATGGACACACAGAAAACGCTGTAGGCGTTTTAATGACAAAACACTCTTTTGGAGCGTTGCTACGAAGTTGGAGAGCCTTACTATTGACGGAAGAGGTCGAAAGAGTCTAAATAAGGGCAGCTGGTTTGGTATGATCGTAAAACAGGGGAAAGAGTGTCGCGGAAATTACACAAGAGTTGGGGTGGTAATCATTTCAACAATGGCGTTTTTTGACGTGGCGCGATCTATATATGAAATTTCGATCACCAACTTACACCTCCGAATTCGAAGAGATATTGTTGAGTCCCATATACATTGGAAGAAATGATCATCAGAATAAAATACAAAAAAGCAGCGTTCAGACGGAGAGCTGTAGGTGTTCTATCCCGCGCGAAATTCGAGAAAAGGAGACAAATAAGTTGAAAGTGGTTCGATGAACCCTCAACTAAGCACTTGCGTGTGTCTTGCAGAGTAACCATGTACGTGTAGATGAAGAATATATGCATTATCTTAGGAGCTTACCTTCAGCACACATCTGTCGTGCTGCTTGGTAAACTTCAATTTTTTCATCCTCGGTTAACTTTCTTAATGTGCGGTAGTTAGCCACCATAAACGTTGCAATTTTATGCAACATACTAACGCACATTTTCTGTTCTAGGAAGGCATCAGCGGCTTGTTTCAAAGGTTTCATGTCCTGAAAATACATTTTCTCAACATACATATTTCACAAGTGGTTCTATAATATTCAGATGGAATAAAATTACAAACCTCTTCATCGTTATCCAGTACGGTACAGTGAGTTTTTAAGGCATAAAACCACGGTAGAACTAAATGTAGATCCTTGTCACTCTCTAGATCAACTGTGGCTTCTTTAAACGGCTTAAGAAATTCTATAAGCTGGCCAGTTATATGGTGGTCATAACCCAGCATCTTATCAGAGGCACCTTCATTATGTAAAACAGCCTTCACTGAATCAATCTGAGAATGGACTGATACAAGCATGTCAAAATAACTATTCCAACGAGTTGAAACCCACTGCTTTAAAGATGAGTTCAGTCTCACACAGAGACCTCTTCTCTTGAAGTACGAAACCGTAGCCCGCACTGTATTAAGAATGGCTAATATATTTGAAACATTTTCTTTCAAAAACTGTTCGCTCAGAACATGTTTCAAGACTGTGTTTATACTATGAGCCATGCATGGAAGACGCTGATATACTTCGAGAGCTTTTACAATGTTAGTGCCCTGGTCTGTGACAAACGTAATTTTGGCAATGTCTTCACGAGAAACACCCATAGTTTCTAAGCCATCTTCGAACTCGTTTCGAATATTCGAGCCAGTTTTTGGGCAGTCAGGAAACGCAGAGCACATTAGTACATATTTATTCAAACGCCAGTCTGAATTTATGTAATGCATTGTCACGGACATGTAATGCACCCCTTTGTAATTGTCTGTCCATAGATCAATTGTACTGGCACATATACCAGAACGAATCGCATGCATTATATCTGGGAGCATTTTGCTGCGCACTTTATCAGCTAAGGTTTGAACTTTCCTAGCTACTGTCACTCGGGAAGGCATAACATTTTTAATATCAACTGAGCCGTATTTTTTACCTATGTCGATCAGTGTCTGCCCTAAATTAAGAAATCCTTCTCCCTCTATACTGCTAAATGGTCTCAGGTCCTTAGCACACATTTCGACGCACTTTTCGGCCACTAAATCTTTGTCCTCTTTCTAGATATTTACGGAGTGAGGGAACTGCTTGTCAAATTTGCACACATGTCGTAACATACTCGAGGTTCCCGAATAAGTACTTAAGAGCTTTTTACATAGTTTGCATTGAGACACACCTACCGATTTATTTGAAGCGGCCTCATAAACACACGAAAACGTTTCCCATGCGGCACTTGTGCTCTGTTTCGTTACCAGCATGTATTCGCCAGTTGTCAATTTTTTTTCAATCTCACTAAAGTTCGACCTATTCATTGTGCTGTCTCCACCGTTGCGATAAATGAACTGCAGGCTAACTACCTGGCTACTCTAGTCACGGTAGCTTGACAGCGCAACCTGTTGTCAGGCGCAGCAAGCTGAGCGGGTCCCGTGAAGCTTGGCAGGCTTGCGGGAACCCAGGTAGCCCGGGCTTGCGGGAGCCCGTATCGCCCGCATTGCCCACTATGCCTCAGTACACGCGCACTCTTGTGTTTACATCGCGGCAGGCTGACCTGCATGAATGGTTGCAGAGGTGCTAGGGGCAAGCAGGCTGCAAGGGGAATTTGTACACCTCTGGTCAGAAACAACCTTCGGTGCGACCGCAAGGCTCGCCTCATCAGCTGTCCAGCAACGTGTCTTTACTCCACCATATCCTTGCAGCCTCTGTCATCTCCCTAGTAGCAAGTGTCTCTTTCTGGACGCTCTGAAAATTTGCTCTCTCTCAGAGCCGGAAACTCGCCTATCAGTAGTGGGAGACATTGGATCTCTGTCCAGTAGAACAAAAGTAAAGATGATGAACGATCTCTTGCTCTTTTGAATTTACGCTATGTTTAACCAATGTAGCCATAGGGTGGGGAGGCATGCAGAAGACCTCTTTCACTCCATGATAAAACTTCAAAACAGACCTTTGAGTTGCTCGACACATAGGCACGAACGAGAGAGTGCGTGCTCTAAGTAAACGACAGTAAAAACCGAACAGAATGCTCGATTCTGAAATTTGAACCGAAATTTATTTTGTGACATGGCTTCTGATGTAATGGAGATTCACACACTAACCTCCAGAGAGCGATACCTGGCTAGATTCTTCACAAAAGGCTTCTTTGATAATGTTGTGTTTTTCTCTGTGTGACAGCTGTCCCGTCCACCATTTGGAGTGCACGGGTGGGGCAACAGAACGCCATTCTGGCTATCTGAGCTGAGACCCAGCCTTGGACTCTGAACATTTTCATGGTAGCCAGCTCCTTTTAGGACTCTTTTATCTTTTGCTACTCAGCTCGTAGACTCTCAGTTGTCCAATCCTTCCGCCACACTGAGAAGAGATGTGAAAAGAAAGCAATAAAAGTGACAGTCACTGGAGGTACTGAATCTAGCTTGCAATCATAATGCAGTGTCAGAAATCGACTACACTGATCAAGGCAATGAGCATAAGCTATCCTGAAATGTGTTGTGTGTCAGTTTCAGAGAAAAACTAGTCACGTAACAAAATAACGCAGAAACTGTGCGGTACCTGACTGGCGGCGAGTAGTTACATCCTCTCATTATGATGAGCATCGAAGATAGATCCTTCACGATCACTGAGTGGGTCTTCAGTTTCCTTGAACTTCCCTTTATCGACTGTGCCTGTGGACTGTAGAAGAGTTTCATATGGAGAACATGGGCGATGTCATCGAGCTTTTGTCTTCTTGATGAAGGGTCATAACCTTCGCCTTCATATATAAGTCTCATTTTCCACACAGGCGTAAGATCACACTCGTAGGTAATATTTAAAAACTTTCACAAGCTATATCTTACTGGCTGATGCTGGCGTCATAACGCTCTAGGTCTTTCTCTTGGGTGTCCAGGGTGCATATGTGGGCCAGATACCTTGCTTCTTCGGTCGTTATGATAATGTGTTCCACGTAGTCATCCAGAGTATCGTCCAGCTGAAACAGGAACGGCGTATCCATTGGCGTTTTTACTTCGTGACTATGAAACAGAAAGAACGGTGTGAAGCTTGTACTGCCTAGCTTTGCTGTGTCATGTCCAAATAGCACGACTGGCAGTATTGTATTCCTGTCCCTCTGTTCGACATCAAGAGCATATCTGTCTACGTCTTATTAAGGCGTACTGTGAAGCTATTCGTCTATGGATGGTAGGCAGTTGTCATCCTCTGGGTGACGTCGCAACGTGAAATTATTTCTTATGTCTCTCGACTGGAAAACTTTACCACGATCAAAGATCATCACAAGAGGTGCTCCATGCTTCAGAATGATGTCTTCTACAAGGAGCTCTGCGATTTCTGACGGCTGTTGGAACAGCTTTCGTGACAGCATAGAAGCTGAGATAATCAGGGCAGACTATCATCCATCGATTCTCATTTGCCAGGTTCGGGAACTCCCCCCCCCCCCCCCCCATCCCCTTTCAAGAGGTCGATTTCACTTCGGTGAAATGGCAATGCTGCAGGTGAGTTAGATACCAGATGCCCTGGAGGTAGCTGCGGCAAGTGCTTCCGTCGTTGGTATCCTTTAGAGTGGTTCACATGGTGGCTAACGGAATGGTAGAGACCTGGCCGGTGATATTGCGTCTGAAACTTGCCCACTGCAGACTGTTGAGCATGCAGATTAGGTTCCCAGATATTGCACGACTCCATGTTCTTTTGAGTAATAGAACCCACTACTTTATCCTCAAAGACGACTGTTCATTAGACGAGAGTACCGTCAGGAGTTCCACAGGGAACTGTGATAAGACCGCACTTGTGATCTATAAACGCAAACGGCCGGACGGATAAGGTGAGCAGTAATCTCCGACTCTTTGCTAATGACGCTGCTAAAGGGAAACTGCCATCGTTGAGGATGCAGGATGATTTAGAAAGGATTTCTGTTTCGTATATTGAATGGCAGCTTCCTCTAACTGTAGGAAAATGTAAGTTAACGCAGATGCGTTGGCAAAACAATGCAACAATGTTCGATTACAGTATTTATGGTGTGCTGCTAGATACAGCGACGTCCATTAAATGTCTACGAGTAACGTTGCAAATCGATACTAAATGGAACGAACACGTAGGGTCAGTAGTAGGGAAGGCGAATGGTCAACTTCGTTTTATTGAGAGAAGTCTAGGAAAGTGCAGTTCATGTGTTAATCTGACCGCTTATACAACGCTAGTCGGATTCATTCTCGAGTACTGCTCGAATGTTTGAGATCCCCATCAAGTCGAATTGAGTTAAGACATAGAAGCAATTCAGAGGCTTGTTGCTATATTTGTTGCCTGTAGGTTCCATCAGTACGCAAGCATGCTTCGTGAACTCAAATGGGAAACCTTCGACGGAAAACGACGCTGTTTTTGCGAGGAACTACTGCGGAAATTTTGAGTCCGGGCATTTGAGGCCAACTACAGGTCGTTTCTACTGCCGCCAACGTAAATTTCGCGTGAGGTCTACGAAAATAAGCTGAGAGATATTAGGGCTCATACGGAGGTTTATGGACAGTTGTTTTCCCCTCGCTCTACTTGCGAGTGAAATAGGAAAGGAAATGACTAGTAGTGGTACGTTGTACACTCCACCATGGATCTTTCGGTGGCTTGCGGAGTATGAATGTAGATGCGGATGTAGATGGTTCCGTCTAGAGTCTTCACGAATCTGAGATGACCAAATGTTGGAAATACTTTAGGGCCTATGGCTGCTAGATGAGCTGCGATGGCGAGCAACCATTTCCAACCCAATGGCTGATAGTTACACTGATACAATCTTCGGTTTATTAATTGGAATTCTCCTCTGATTCGTCCCTTCTTCTTCAATGCTTCTATGGCTTTCAGCAGTGCAGGATCTTCCCTCCGTCCAGCAGCAATATCATTTAGTGTAGTATTGATTGAGATTTCATCCATGCTACTGTGTCCCAGCAATGAATTCTTTGGAAAGGCAATGGACGTTCTTGTATTTGAGTTCAGTTCTGTATGCAACTATATCGTCGTACTTCTGAAACCTGAGTGCCATTCATCAAACGTCATCGGATATTTCATGCTAGTTACCCACCTTAGAGAATGGTGATTCACAACAAAGGTGAACGATTAACAAATAAAAACAGCCCAAATTTGTCGATGGGCCAAAAAACAACAAGTCACTCTTTCTTGGTTGTTAAGTAGTTCATCTCTGACTTGGTGAGTGCTATATGCTGTATCTGGATATGCTCTCCGCCAGCAAAACAGGCCGGATCATTGAAGAACGAACACAACTGTCCCAAATGGAACGGCAGCAATATAGGTTTCCCTGCACCGTGTCACTGAGAACCAAACATAGCAGCCCTGGACAACAAGAACATTTAATTTTAATTTTTATTTATTTATTTATTTTCTGGCATTTACAAGCGACCTGCCACCTTGCTACTAAGACAGGTCGTACTTTCACAATATGAAATTGTACATGTTATAAATAAGGATTAATAATATTGCAGCTCTAAATACTTACAGACTTAAAGCTAATTAAGAAACGAAAATCTTAAAATTAACGATTTATGAATAGATGTTAGGAATTTATGAAAACATGGAAGAGGTTATGACATATTATAACTTTAAGACATATTATAAATAACGTTTTCTCTATTTTTTCTAAAATAAACAAGATTCTTCCAATTAAGATGGACTGATAAAAGATAATAAACATTTATGAACTTAACAAAATTTTTGAAAGTCGAAGTATGAACCGTAACCATATTTTTAGAAAGAATAAAAACAGAAGATAGGAAAGATGATAGTGGAAGAATGTCTTTTCACCAAGTGTGTATGACGGTGAGAGTCTTGGAATTGTCCACCAAGCCAGCAACCCCCAATCACAGCTCTTCATCTAAATCTAACATCTACCTTAGATTTCCTAATAACTAAACCTTAACCTCTAATATTTTTTTAGGCTGTTGCGTTGTTTATTTAGAGTATTTCTTCATTTTCATTTATGGTCATGTCGGGATCCGTGTCATCACCTGATTCCATGTCGTAATCAATACTCCACCCTGTGGACTCCTTCCTGTCTCTGCATATAGGCTAGTTGTCTGGCTAGGACATACTCTGCATAGGTCGCTGTGGATGTATCGACAGTGTGTTTAACATGGTCTGTTGGTCTTCGTCTCTGAGCTTAGCGTGTGTGGTGTCTTGAATATTATTGAGGTTTAAGTGTAATGTATGTCTATCCTGTTAAGATGTGGACCATGCCGCGGCTAGGGTCGATATCTTTTAGTTTTAGTGTCTCCTTTACATCTAGAAAGAACGGTTGTATCCTGCGGCCCTTATCACTTGTGTCCCACTCACCTTGCCAACTATCCATCCCCCAATTTTTAATTGGCATTTCGTGTCAGTTCGTACTTCAGTGATGTTTCGAACCTGGTAGTGCCTTCCTACCTTAAGCCAGTACACAACCGCTTTATATCTTATCGTAATGTCTATTGGGTAGATTCCGAGCACGACACAGAGTGATTTCACTGAGGTGGTGCTGAAAGCTCCCGATAATCTAAGTAAGCCAGTTCTTTGTCCTCGTCTGACAAGGGTCTGGTTGTTGATAGCCCCAACCTGTGAGCCCATCTGCTGGTGGCGAAGCTAAGTACCGGCTCGAAGGGAACACAAAGGTATGTCCGTGCAACTGACTAGGGGAGTTTAAATTGTTCTGAATTTAGTCTTGCCAATTTGTGGGTAGTATTTTTTCTGCTCTGTTTGTGACAATGTGCACATGTTCATCTAAATTTGCTTTTTGCCTATATGTACGCCAAGATAGCGTGTGGTGGCTGCTCATTTAGTGTTTGTGTCCAATATTTTAACACTAGGGTTTCTCTGGAGAGACCCCTTCAGTAAGTGCATGTTGTTTTGTTGTCTTGAGTTTGCTGTTGTGACACCATTGTATAACTGTTTTGAGTGTTCCTTTTGCTCTTTCTTCTAGCTGGGACCTATTGTTAGCAGGCACTAAGACCAAAAGGTCGTCTGCATATGCGACAACTCCATCTGTCGTTATTGTTCCCTCCGGTAGTTGCAGGAGGAGCTCAATAGTAATGTCCGAGAAGATGGGGCCACATATCGACCCTTGGGGGGCAGCCTCAGAGTCCATTAGGATTTATAAAGACAAGCTTTACCCGGTTAGCCCTGTCAACTCGAGTTTTCAGTAGCCAATCTGCATGTTCAAGCAGTGTAGGGGTTAACGAATGCGCAGCAATGGATAGACATATTGTAAAGTTGTAACTTTAATTTGGTATGCTGATATCGGTGCTAATTGACAATGAAAGTGGGTTAAAAGCCGTGATCTGTCTGGGGACGTTAACCGTGGATTACTGGGCAACTGTTTCATCAGATATTTAGTCTAGGTTTACCAAGCAGACTAACATTAATGATAATCTTTTAATAGTCATACAAAACCGGTAATATATATATATAAAAAGAGAATTTAAATAAAAAGAAAGAAATCAGTTTATATTTGGAAATTTATTTTAAGATTGTTCATTGAAATTTCAGCATATTATACGTGAGTTATAACTGAGCTGGTGCCTTATTTACGATTGAAAAATGTGAGATTGTAATCTTACGGAACACATAAAATATGGAGCCAAGATTGGGAGACTGCGTACGACACTGCATTCATAAAATAACTCACGAAGAGCATTGAAACATAAGCAAGAAGAAATTAACCACAACCAACAGATTCAGTTTTTACCCAAAGAAATTACGTTCATACCACAATCCTGTCCGTCATGTAATTACCACACACTGGTATACTAAATTCATATTAACTCTTTGTGAAGTCTTCGCAAAAAGAATAGCTGAGGGCTACTTTGATGATTACACCACATGCTCCACGTGGTCAACTTGGTTTACACAAAGCGTACAACTCCACAATAATTTTGATAATTAAAATACATTAGATCGAAAAGCAATTGACAAAAGCAAAACCTTGAACTGGTTACTAACGTCTTACTATTAACCTGATGGGTCAAACAGTTATATAAGCACGTGGTAGTGGTCTCGCAAAGTACACCCCACGTGGCTGAACATAAAGAAAAGTTGCTATATTGAAAATATAGTCAAGACGAGACGTTATAATCACACAAGCATTCGCATTTAAGATTGATCTTATTTAGTTACTGATCAACACGTAGTTCCACTTTACTCACAAAGTAGTAACAAAGCAACTACCGGAAACTAATCTGAACTTCACACGAGAATAATACTGCGCTGCAATTTAAGATAACATCGGATATTTTAGACCTAAACCCGAAATAAAGGTGATTAAATTTTCAGTTAGGCTGAACTTAAGAAATCCATTGTCCTACGGGCTTAACAGACACGCGCTTAGCCGGAGATCTTACCACTTCAGACGCTCGCCACGGCCACACTGCCACTGCCCTACAGCCGAGCGTGCTTCCTGAGGGTGGCTCACAAAGACCAACGGAAGTGGCCAGAGGGGCAGCTTCCTATACCAACATGACAACGGACGGACAGAACCATACTAAGGATAGAAACCTCTCTGCTTTAAGAAAGCGTAGCTACCTGTTCCGACGTTGGTCCTACTGTTCTCTAGCAGACAGCCTTGTCTGCTACCCTCAAGCATGCAACTACAAATACATTTGCTCATTCATACTCTCACACAGAAGGGAAGGGGGATGACAGTATCTTATCATGTACAGTATATAAAAGAAAGCGGATGTAGGTTCCGTATGAGACTGTGTGACATGAATTACATATAAACTGTGTTTTAAAGTGTAGTAGTGTGACAGATCGTTCTTGTTTATGTGTAAAAGTAACACGTTCCACTACTCAGTCTCCTCCCAGATAGTCAGAAACGCCACAGTAAATTTAGAAGAGGAATTTATTCCATAAATGACAACAGATTTAAGAAATCAAACATGAAAGGAATCCAACAGAGACCTTTCAATATGTCTTCATGATTTGGTTTGCATGGGGGCTTAATTAAATATGATTGAAAGTATTTTTAGTTTTTAGTAGCTGTATGTCCAATTACGCTGTTTCGTAATCGGTTGGCCCTGACTAGTTTTTGTACGCAATCTGACTGCATAGAACAACAACAAACAATGAAAGAAAATTTTCGTTATCACAATTAGTTAATTAAGTCCCCAGCAACTATAAAACCTACAAAACCAAAGCACAAATGTAATTGTTCTGTGTGTGGGAGTGTGACTCAACGTACACATCTGGCACGGTTCTTCTTCAACAAGACAAGAAATTTCAAATACCATTTATACTGACGTGATAAAAGAAAATTACAAATACTATAATTGCGTAAGGAAAGCAGAATTAAACTCTAATACAAGAACACACGCCAGATGCTTTGTTGACTGAACCTGTAATGACGCATTATTTAGGACACTGAAATAAAAGGAAACGGAGTTAGTTACCTCATTTATATTGATGAAAATCACTCTAATCCTTACATTATATCTCACACCGACTCTCTACTATCACATCTCAACCAGAACTCTCCAATATCACATCTCGGCAAGCACTGCCTACTAGCACATCTCAACAAACACTCTCTGCTACAACATCTCAACACAGACTACCCCGAGCTCTCGACAAGCACTGACTACCACGAGCTCTCGACAAGCACTGACTTCTACGAGTTCTCTCCAAGCACTGTGGAGGCGGCAGAATAATACTCTTTGGCGCAATCTCTGGCGCAGTGGCACAGTGGCTCAGTGTAGCCACCTTTCATATGCCCCTCCTCCACAGGCCAGAATTTGATGGTATTTTTGCCAGCATTGGTGGTGAAAATACCACCAAATTCGTCCACAAAAATACAGACAAAAATAAAAGATAATATTAATACCTAAATATCACATAATTAGTTAAAATTTTGGCTTTGCACTGACCTTTCAATAACCTAATATATAAAATACAGTACGCAATACAAATTCTTTTCATACATGTGGCTTTACATAATAGTTTACACAATACACAAAAAATCAGTTTATACAAATGTTCGCATAAAATGTTTTCAATGATTAGTTTATACAAAAAAAGACACCAACAGGTGACATCTTATCAGTAGAAGCAGTCCATCAGTGGCACCCAGTAATGTTGAGTAGGTGCAGACAGCAAGAAGTAACATCATTTCAGTAGAAACAGTTTTAACAGTGGCATCCAGCAATGTTGAGTAGGTGCAGACAGCAACAAGTGACATTATTTCCATAGAAGTAGCTTCATCTGTGCACCCAGTAATGTTGAGCAGG
Organism: Schistocerca americana; assembly: GCF_021461395.2. Lineage (NCBI taxonomy): Eukaryota > Metazoa > Arthropoda > Insecta > Orthoptera > Acrididae > Schistocerca > Schistocerca americana. The sequence goes on from NC_060122.1 coordinate 151,501,329, forward strand.
TGCAGACACCAACAAGTGACTTCATTTCAGTAGAAGCAGTTCCATTAGTGGCACCCAGCAATGTTGAGTAGGTGCAGACAGCAACAAGTGACATTATTTCAGTAGAAGCAGTTCATCAGTGGCACCTAGCAATGTTGAAGAGGTACACACAGCAACAAGTCACATTTGTTCAGTAGAAGCAATCCATCAGTGGCACCCAGCAATGTTGAGTAGGTGCAGACAGCAAGAAGTAACATCATTTCAGTAGAAACAGTTCTAACAGTGGCACCCAGCAATGTTGAGTAGGTGCAGACACCGGCAAGTGACATCATTTCCATAGAAGTAGCTTCATCTGTGCACCCAGTAATGTTGAGCAGGTGCAGACACCAACAAGTGACTTCATTTCAGTAGAAGCAGTTCCATCTGTGGCACCCAGCAATGTTGATGAGGTACACACAGCAACAAGTCACATTAGTTCAGTAGAAGCAATCCATCAGTGGCACCCAGCAATGTTGAGTAGGTGCAGACAGCAAGAAGTAACAGTTCATAATATTCACTATCACTGATCACACAGTTCATCAGAGTATATAAGCACAAATTAAACATGTCCTAGTGGCACCAATCATGTAGAAAAAGTACAAGTAACAGTCCATAATATTCACTATCACTGATCACACAGTTCAGGCATGAACAATAGTTTGAATGCACATACAAATGCTTTTACACTAAACATACAAATCATAACAAACACTCAAATGATGTCAGATAATTGTCATATTAACTATTACAAATACTCAAATATCAGTAAACCTATAATATTTATGAGTGTCAGCGCAAGCCAATACAAACAAATAAAATAATATTTAGGAGATAGGTGGGTAGGATTAGGAAAGGAAAACACACAAAACACACTCACTCATCTTTCATCCACATTAAGTACTACTGTGTAACTGAATAGTGTTAACTGTGTAAATGCAATTCTTTCAAAATCTGATGTTCATCATGTGTATCAAGTAGTAGTGGCAGCAATGTATAACAGTCAATAATAGTTAAGTCAACGTCATAGTCATCATGTCAAGACCAATGTTTGCCAAGCCAGATCAAATGTACTGTAGCTGAACAACTGTCAGTGAGCCAAGATATGCAAATATTTCCTCTCTTAAAAAAAAGTATATACCGCTTAGTGATTTAACAAAGTGTGTGTATAGACTATCTTCCTTCTACTTTAGTGTTCTAGTCTGCTGTCTTCATCCTCCTTGTTCCATAAGACCAACAAAAAAAAAAATATGCTCCTCACTTACTTTACCTCTTATATACCAAAACTCCAATAATCATCAGCATCACATAATCTCAATACTTCAATAATACCTCTTACGTCGATACATATAAATCTTATCATCAATATCATTTACCTTACCTCTTGTACACCAAATCTCCAATAATCATCAACTTCACATAATCTCAATACCTCAATAATACCTCTTCAATACGTCGATACACATGAACCTTATTGCCAATATCATCTCACTTCCAACACAACTCTTCCCTCTAGTCAGTCTCCTCGAACAAGTACAGATAAAATCCTAGTGCAAACTTCAGTTCATCCTCCCATACAATCTGAAGACACATTGTCAACACACAACCTCTGTGTAATCCGTCTGACCCAAATCTTCTACTCATTATGAATTATTAACAAAAGAAATGCATACATGACCTCTAACAGACTTAGTTCGAATAACTCTCAGTAATTAAGTACGATTACGGAATGTGAATGATCATAATATTTCACAGTGTGTACACCACTTCAAGAATTATGGCAGAAGCAAACATGTGGAGTATTTTTTTGTGTCAAGTGTCACTTCCTATTTCAATTGCTCACGAAGAATGCAGTGTAATAATTGTTAATAGTCTAAACCTAGTAATGGTATGTCATGTCGTTAGCTTCCTTCCTATTAGCATAAAGTTATACAGCTTCCAAAAAAACCTCAGCTCATGTGACTTCTATGAAGTTCTTTGTACCAATGTCGTTCGTCGAATTATAGCAGTTCATTTTCTTATCTTAAAAATATAAGGCACTGAGCGTAAGCAAAACAAGCAATAGCGAGTAAATATACCAGTAGAGAACAGAATGTCAACAAGTGGATGCAGCACAATCCTTACAACGAGGCTCTGCCAAGCAAACAATCTGTAACCTATACCATAGTGTAACCTAAACTCTATGTTCGTACACTGTACATCAGCATTGCTATATACCAAATTTAAAAGTAGTTATCACAACAAACAGAGATGTATAAATATGCAATCCATACGCATAGCAGTAAACATATGTTATCTAACATAATAAACAGGTCATTAGCATCATATCAGCATAAGCAAATAAATGTTCATATGTCATCTTAATAAGTAAAATTGAAGGCGCAAGCAGATAAATCACAAAGTATAACTTACATAAATATCAGCACAACTAATCAGGTGACAACTATAATTTAAATAAATAAGCACAGCAGGCACATAATTTAAAAAAATATGACATCAGTGAAAAAGCATAGCAGCCAAGCGATGCATAATATACACAAGTTACAACCCACTTCATTAATAATCATTGTCAAAATCAGTTAACGTACGCAAGCACGTCGCTTCACACGTAAATTCATAGTACATGAAATTAGCACAAAGTATGAATCACGTAATCGCGAGCAGCAAATTACGTCTAAAGTACGTACCTAAGTGGAAATATGTTACCTGAAAAATGAACTCAATTAACAGTTACCTTTTTTTAGTTTATTAGTTTCTTCTTGGAAATTACATACTTTCTGAAATTTTCTCGATAGCAAGTCCTCTTAACGTCGGAGACACACAGAATTTACCTGAAGTTCTTAAATATTTTATAGAACCGTATCCTGAAAAATACTGAATGTTAATAACATGATTCAACAAGTCACTATAGCTTTATACTGAATGTAATCGGAGAAATTAAACTGTGTATTTGTTTACGGCTGTCAGTGCATTCGCACTGAGCACTCGATCAGCTGTAGGCGCGTGGCGTAGGAAGCAATTGTTCGCGGTCAACGACTGCCTTGTGCGGCGCGCAGACTTGACTGTTGCTTTGAGTATGTGCCGCCGCCAAAACACAGCGCGGTATCCTTGTACTCTCCGCATGTTTACATGTAGCTGTTAGTTTCTCACAAGTATGTCATTCCACAAAAATTTTTCAAAAGTATATCATTCCACAAAAATTTTGGAAACTACGAACCTCACGTTTTGTGGTAGGAACAGCATAATTACGAATAGCGTCTAATTTCTCTGGATCAGGAAGAATACCTTCTGTAGAAATAATGTGACCGAGAAATTTCACCTGAGAACGACCAAATTCAGATTTTTCCAAGTTCACAGTAATGCCAACTCTTGCAAAAATACGTAACAATGAATCCAAAATTTTGTTGTGCTCACTTCAAGAATGTTTAGCAATAAGAATATCATCAACATATGAAGTAATGTTGTCACGAAGATAAACAGGTAAAATTTCATTTAAGCTACAAATGAATGCTGCAGAAAATATAGTAAGTCCAAACAGTAAATTCCAAAGTCACTTTTGGGTAAAACAGTCATATCCGGTTATTGTTTATCGATTCTCTAGATAGATTAATAGTCGAAGAGTTGTTTTTGACAGATGCAAAGAATAGTAAAAGAGTAGGCAGCGGTACAGAAAACTAAAAGAGAAATAGCACCACTACAGCTCGGGGCCCTATGCTCGCTACGGCACATATTCACTTAGTGTAGTGAATCCCCTGAGGACTTTAATAGCTGCACATAATTTCAAGTTTGTGACTTAGTGGCAAATTTGGCGGAAGTGCGTACATAAATTAATCTAACCATGCACATGGATGTATGTCATTCTTAGAATTGCGAAATATCTTAATCTTCCGAACAGTTAAAAAGTGTTTATAGTCAAAGTTTTCGCCTCGTGGAGACAAAGACCTACCGCGACTGTCCCAGTCCCAAAGTCGATTATTGTCAAGTTCGCGCGCCTGGCGCTCTCTTGTCGCATCCCGTAAATGAAACAAATTATTTTCTTCAAACCCCTCTGATATCTGCGATTCTAAATTTCTTTTGCTGTCTTTTCCTACAATTTCGCCTTCGATCTGTTTGACTTGCTTTCGTAATGCCTCAACTTCCCTTTTAACGCGTTCATTAAATTTTCCCTGATTTTCAACAGTTCATCAGAGTTTATCAGCAGAAATTAAACATTTCCAAGTGGCACCCAGCAATGTTGAATTGGTGCAAGCACGAACAACAGTTTGAATGCACACACAATTGCTTTTACAAAATTATTATCAATGCTCTTACACTAAACATACAAATTATAATAAACACACAAATGATATCAGATAATTGTCATATTAAATATTACAAATACACAAATATCAGTAAACCTATAATATTTATGGGTGTCAGTGCAAGGCACAACAAACAAGTAAAATTATATTTAGGAGATAGGTCGGTACCAATTATTCGGGATCAGGAAAGGAAAACACACAAAACACACTCACTCATCTTTCATCCACATTAAGTAATACTGTGTACTTGAGTAGTGTTAACTGTGTAAATGCAATTCTGTCAAGGATTTGATGTTCGACATGTGTATCAAGTAGTAGTGACAGCAATGTGTAACAGTCAATAATAGTTAGTCGACATCATAGTCATCATGACCAATGTTTGCCAAGCCAAATCAAATGTACGGTTGCTGAACAACTGTCAGTGTGCCAAAATATGCAAATACTTCCACTCTCCAAAAAAAACATATATACTGCTTAGTGATTTAACAAAGTGTGTGTGTAGACAATCTTCCTTCCACTTGAGTGTTCTAGTCTGCCATCTTCATCCTCCTTGTTCCATATAAACCAAGAAAAAAATATGCTCCTCACTTACTTTACCTCTTATCTACCAAAACTCCAATAATCATCAGCATCACATAATCTCAATACTTCAATAATACCTCTTGCGTCGATACATATAAACCTTATCATCAATATCATTTACCTTACCTCTTGTACACCAAAACTCCAATAATCATCAACTTCACATAATCTCAATACCTCAATAATACCTCTTCAATACGTCGATACATATAAACCTTACTACCAATATCATTTCACTCCCATAACAACTCTTTCCTCTAGTCAGTCTCCTCGAACAAGTACAGATAAAATCCTAGTGCAAACTTCAATTCATCATCCCATACAATCCGAAGACACAATGTCCACACACAACCTCTGTGTAGTCCACCTGAGCCAAATCTTCTACTCATTATGAATTATAAAATACATTTTGGTTACCTTGTCCATCATAAAATAAAAGAAATGCATACATGACCTCTAACAGCCTTCAGTTTGAGTAACTTTCAGTAAGTAGGTGCGAGTACGTAGTATGAAAGATCACATAAGACTTTGAGTGAATAAATCGTAATATTTCAGTGTGTACACCACTTCAAGAATCATGGCAAAACAGAAGCAAACATGTGGAGTATTTCTTGTGTCAAGTGTCACTTGCTATTTCAATTGTTCACGAAGAATGCAGTGTAATAACTGTCAATGGTCTAAACCTAGTGTCGGTATGTCATGTCGTTAGCTTCCTTTCTATTAGCATAAATTTATACAGCTTCCATAAAACTTCCAGCTCATGTGACTTCAATGAAGTTTCTTGTACTAATGTCGTTCGTAGCATTATAGTAGTTCATTTTCTTATTTTAAAAATATAAAGCACTGAGCGTAAGCAAAACATGCAATAGCGAGACAATATACCAGTGGAGAACAGAATGTCAACAAGTGGATGCAGCACAATTCCTACAATGAGGCTCTGCCAAGCAAACAATCTATAATTAATACCATAGTGTGACCTAAACTCCATGTTCGTACACCATATACCAGCATTTCTATATATCAAATTAAAGAGTAGTTATCACAACAAACAGAGATGTATAAATATGCAATCCATACGCATAGCAGTAAACATATGTTATCTAACATAATAAACAGGTCATTAGCATCATATCAGCATAAGCAAATAAATGTTCATATGTCATCTTAATAAGTAAACATGAAGGCGCAAGCAGATAAATCACAAAGTATAACTTACATACATATCAGCACAACTAATCAGGTGACAATTATAATTTAAATAAATAAGCACAGCAGGCACATAATTAAAAAAAATATGACATCAGTGAAAAAGCATAGCAGCCAAGCGATGCATAATATACACAAGTAACAATCCTGTTCATTAATCAATCATTGTCAATATCAGTTAACACGAAGTATGAATCACGTAATCGCGAGCAGCAAATTACGTCTAAAGTACGTACCAAGTGGAAATATGTTACCTGAAAAATAAACTCAATTAATAGTTACCTTTTTAGTTTATTACTTTCTTCTTCGAAATGACATTCTTCCTGAAAATTTCTCGATAGCAAGTCCTCTTAACGTCGGACACACACAGAATTTACCTGAAGTTCTTAAATATTTTATACAACCTTATCCTGAAAAATACTGAACGTTAATAACATAATTTATCAAGTCACTATAGCTTTATACTGAATTTATTCGGAGAAATTACACTGTGTATTTGTTTACGGCTGTCAGTGGATTCGCACTGAGCGCTCGATCAGCTGTAGGTAAGCGTGACGTAGGAAGTAATTGTTTGCGGTCAACGACTGCCTTGTGCGGCGCGCAGACTTGACTGTTGCTCTGAGTATGTGCCGCCGCCAGAACACGGCGCGGTATCCTTGTATTCTCTGCGTGTTTACATGTAACTGTTAGTCTCTCAAAAGTACGTCATTCCACAAAAATTTTAACGTTCGATATGATGCAATCCCTTAGAGCGCCGAGATTTAAGAGTTTCTACTTCAACAGTGTTATCATGAATAATTTTGCGAATCCTATATGGACCGTTATAAAGCAGAAAAAATTTGCGACACAAGCCCTATCCTTTGTGAGACAAACGGTGAGACTTAATTAACATCTTTTGACCAACTGACAAGATTTTTAAACGACCAGGACGTTTAGCTGATTTCTCTCTTCTAGCAGCCGCAGATGCAATATTTTGTAGAGCCAGATTCACAACTTCAGAATGCCGCAGTTTTCGTGTAGGCGGAAAAGGAACGATTTCAGAAATGCGATTTGTCGGTGCTTTATCAATATAGGCGGTAAAGAAGTTGAATCATTAGGGAGTTCATTCAGAATGTTTTGAAAAATATGAAGATACTGATCCCAGGTTCTGTGATTCTGATGACAATAAAGTCGACACAATTTATTGATTTCCTTCATCCATCTCTCTGAAGCGTTAGATTGAGGGTGAAAAAGTGAAATGAAAATTGGTTTAATCTTACAACACCTTAGAGTACGAAGCCAAATTTTGGAGCGAAACTGTGATCCATTATCTGATATAACCTTATCAACATGACCCACTTCTCTAAGAAAATGTTTGATGAAAGCGTTAGATACTGAACGAGCTGTTGCTTTGCGTAAAGGTGTAAAACACACATATTTTGATGTCAGTTCCACTGCTACCAAAATGTACGCAAAACCATTAGTAGAACGAACCACTGGACCGAACAAATCGACTGCAGCCATCTCCTTTAATTTCGCTGGAATGAATGCTCTGTGAGAAATAGTTGGCGGCTTAGCCTTTTGACATAATTTGCATTTGGCAAGAACAGATCGAATACGTTTTTCCATATTACTGAAATAGCAATATTCTCGAAATTTATGAAAGCATTTTCTGGGACCAAAGTGTGCATAACTGAAATGTGTGTACCTAATCAATTTATTAACCCACTCATCAGGAATACAAACTAACCAAACAGAGTTGTCGACCGATTTTCGTTTAAAAAGAATATCATTGCGAAGTAAATAATACTGTCTAATCGCTACGCTTTCCTTTCTCCTCCACTTCTCCTTAATGTCCTTCCAGATTGGATCCTTATTTTGCTCCTTAGCGATGTCCTGGAGCGAAGACAAAATAAAATTCTCAGACGCAATACCTTGAATATACATCAAACAATAATTGTTTTCTTTGCAATCCTCTTCAGCACTTTGTTTCAAACCCATCGGTGCACGTGATAAAGCATCAGCAATAATATTTGAAGAACCCTGTATGTAAACAATACTAAAGTCAAATTCCTGTAGATACAAAGCCCATCGTGACAATCTTTCATGTGTTAATTTTGTTGACATAAGAAATTTCAGATCTCGATGATCGGTGTAAACCTTAGTATGTCTGCCATACAAAAGTATGCGAAATTTTGTGAAAGCCCATACAACAGCCAAAGCTTCAAGTTCCGTAATCGAATAATTCTTTTCTGATTTAGAGAGAACACGACTTCCAAATGCAATAGTTTTCCGTACTACAACGCCGTTTTCTTCTATCTCTTGAAATAAGTGCGCACCTAGGCCTTTGTATGATGAGTCCGCCGCCAAACAAAAATCTTTAGATAAATCCGGGTGTGAAAGAAGTGGAGCAGCAACTAAAGCATCACGAAGTTGTTCAAATTCTGATTGAGCTTCCTCATCCCAACACCAATTAGATTTCTTTCCAGATAGTTCACATAAACGAGGTGTGGTCAAATCGTCCAATTTAACAAAGCGTCTGAGAAAATTACAGACACCAAGGAAACTACTCACGTTTTGTCGTAGAAACAGCATAATTACGAATAGCGTCTAGTTTCTCTGGTTCAGGAAGAATACCTTCTGTAGAAATAATGTGACCAAGAAATTTCACCTGAGAACGACGAAATTCAGATTTTTTCAAGTTCACTGTAATGCCAACTCTTGCAAAAATACGTAATAATGAATCCAAAATTTTGTTGTGCTCATTCCAAGAACGTTTAGCAATAAGAATATCGTCAACATATGAAGTAATATTGTCACGAAGATAAACAGGTAAAATTTCGTTTAAACTACGAATGAATGCTGCTGGAGATACAGTAAGTCCAAACGGTAATTTCTGAAACTGGTAACAGTTACCAAAGGCTAAAAAGGCAGTGTATTTTCTACAATCAGGGTGGAGTTCTACTTGCGAAAAACTTGCGCGCATATCAATCGTGGATAAAACTTTAATTCCATGGAAATGTTGAAGAAGTTCATCTAAATTTTGTGGACGGTCAGTTTCAGGAACGATGATATCATTTATCTGTCTGGAATCCAGAACCAAACGAATTGACCCATCTTTTTTGAGAACGACGTGTAAAGGGCTAGTATAAGGACTGACTGCAGGCTCAATAATGCCGTGATCTAACATGTATTGAAGTTCATTCTTAACCTTGTCTCTGTAAGCCAAAGGAATTGCGTACGTTTTCCCCCGAAATGGTGTGTGTTCTTTTACTTTAAATAAATATTGTAAGCCTTGTATAGTTCCTGTGTGATGACTAAATACTGTAGCATGTGAAGTCAAAATTTGGTGCAGTTCTACTCTCACAACATCATCTGGCACTTCAGCTTTCTTAACCTTTTCATTAATTAATTCTTCGCTATTAATTATATCATCCATCCCGTCTCTGTATCTATTGTCATTGCCATGAATGAACACATTGTCATCATAATGCTCAGCGAAAACATCAGAAGTAAGAAACCTTAAACATTTTGTGTCTGATTCAGATTTTGTTAAACACTCGAAAAATTTCAAACTTTTCGGCATTCCGGCAACAGTCAAATTCACACTTCCTTCTTTAAAGTTCAAAATTGCCTTACGTGTGTTAAGAAACTCCATACCTAATATAATTTGTGTACTGAGTAATGGAGCAATAATAAAATTAGCAGATAATTCGTATCCTTGACAAATGAAATTTAAGTTGGTCTGTTGTTTGACTTCCACACTTTTTCCAGAAATAGCTCCTCGAATTGTAGTTTTAGAAACAGGTAACACAGGACAAGCAATAGTTCTTACACATATACGAAAAACTGATTCACTAATGACATTCAATGGGCTCCCAGAATCTAAAAACGAAGTGAACTTATTCTTACCCACACATACTTCAATAACAGGATGTAAAAATGCGTCTACATTATTTTCCTTTTCGTCTAGCAAAATGTCTCTCATGTCTTCCAGGCGTACGTAGTGTAAAGTCGTAGTGTCATTATTTTCTGAACCGTCTATATTGCTGCCAGAAGCCGAAGCTACAAGTCATTGTCGAATGCCTGCGTCACGTCTTTGATTATTCGCGTCATTTCGCGGATCAATTTCTACGATTTGCACTTGTCTCTCTGGAGTTCTGTCACGTGGAGGATGCCAATTAGGTCCTTCCTGTCTGTTAGATGCAAATTCTTGGTTGTGTCTGTTATTAAAATATCTATTTTCCTGTCTGTCTGCATAACTACTTCTTGAGTAATTTCGACTGTCACTTCTGAAATTATTGTTGTATCTACTACCCTGGTTATTTCTGTAGTAAGAATTTCTATTATTGTATGAATAATTTCTGTCTTGATGATACCGATTACTGTTTCCGTATGATTGATCATTCCGGTAGGAATTACCGTTATTATAACAGTCTGTGTAATTTCTGTTAGAACGTCAGTTATTGTCATAAGGCTGGTATCTATTGTGCTGTCTGTTTCGTCTGTCATTCTCAAAATTACCCATATAACGTCCGTTCCGATTACTATCCCTTTTCTCTGAAAATCTATTGTGAGTACTGTTACTGAAAAAATTACAAGAAGTCCCGTCGTCGTTGTCATACTCAAGTTCTTGTAGCAAAGCCTTAAAAGTCTCAATATCGTCTTTACATCTTCCGGCTAAAGCAATTTGTCTTATGGATTGTGGCAGCTTAGTTAAACAAATGCGAATTAATTCAGTTGGGCTATAAGGGTTGGACAGGAATTGATTCTTTCGAATCATGTCTTCAAAGTATTCTGCTGGCGTGCGGAACTCAGACTGTTTAAAATTACGCTGCATAATAAGACTGTGTTTGACTCTGTCTTGCGTGTTTTCGGACCAATATGCCGATAGAAATGCATGATAAAAATCATTTAGATTATTACAATCTCTAATAAGTGCGCGCATCCGCGTCGCCGGTTCGCTTTCTAAATATCCACACATAAATTCCAGTTTGTGACTTAGTGACCAATTTGGTGGAAGTGCGTACATAAATTGATCTAACCATGAACATGGATGTATGTCGTTCTTAGAATTGCGAAAGATCTTAAATTTCCGAACAGTTAAGAAGTAAGTTTTCTCCTCGTGGGGACAAAGACCTACCGCGTCTGTCCCCGTCCGAATGTCGATTATTGTCAAGTTCGCGGGCCTGGCGCTCTCTTGTTGCTTCTCGTAAATGAAATAAATTACTTTCTTCAAACCAATCTGCTATCTGTGATTCTAAATTTCTTCTGCTGTCTTTTCCTACGATTTCGCCTTCAATTTGTTTGACTTGCTTTCGTAATACCTCAAATTCCCTTTTGACGCGTTCATTAAATTTTCCCTGATTTTCAACATGCTTATTCATGTTCTGGTACTCTTCGGTTTCTGCAAATGGTAATGGAGCTGTATCATCCGATCTCTGTCCCCGTTTAAACTAAGACTTGTCAATTTATCCGCAATCTCCTCAACTCTTTCCGATAAGTCACCTATTTGTTCTTTCTGTTTATTTACGTCTTCCGTAAGTGTCGCGACTCGGGTTTCGGTATTGTCACATTTAGTAGTTAACTGTTCATACTGTTGCGTTAAGTTATTTATTCTGTCATTTGGTACGGATTCCTCGATTCTTTCAAATATTTCTTCCCTATCGTGTGCACGTTGTAAATTTAACTCTGAAAATTCTTGTACTATCGCGCGATCTCTTTCTTCCTGTTCTCTATCCTGTTCCTTTTGTCTGATTTCTATTGACATTAATCTATTATTGTGAGCATTCAAAATCGGTTGTACTTCTTCTCTAATTTCTTTCTTTAATTCATCTTTCATGTTTTTGAAACATGTCCCTTATCGTGAGTCTAACCGTGTTTCCATTGTTTCCACCTCTGTTTTAATTGTTCCTATTTGTGAGTCGAACCGTGTTGCCTCTGTTTTTAATTCAGATCCTAACCGTGTTTCCATTGTTCCCATATCTGTTTTAATTGTTCCTATTTGTGAGTCTAACCGTGATCCCACTGTTTTTAATTCAGATCCCAAATTTAATATTGCACTCATCAACTGCTCCACATTGACTGGTTCGAAATTCTTTTTGCCCCTAACATTTCCCGCAAAACCAGCTTCGTTCGTCATAGCTGTAAAGCTATCTGTGTTCGATACTATTCCAGAATCTTCTGTCGTTAATCTCGTATTCTGAAAATTTTTTGATTGTGAAAAGTTTTGAACTGGTTCCGGACTATTTTCCCGACTTATTAAATTGTTTTCAACTTCATTATTCATCATACTGTTCTCCTGTGTCGGCGAATTCGCCATGTTAACAACTTCGTCATTCTCACTATTCATCATTTTTGCCTTTTTCATCGATCGCGTAATCATTTACAAAACATACAAAACTCGTCACTATACGAACATTACACACAATGACACTTTATCACCAACAATACCATTCACACGAAATGCTTCCCTCAAACACGATTAACGAACAATTGAAATCTTCATATTTGCACAAAATTGTCAAACCCGTATACAAGACAACAAAAATTAAATTCTGCAAAAAAAAATACCATTAGAAGAATGACAATTACCAAATCTACACATGCAATATAGACTACAATTACTGAACTACAAATTACAGCAACAATACTACTGTCTGCTATTTTTACAATCAGAAGAATTCCAAGGGACGATCCGAAGCAGCGGTCGCCACGTGCATGGGGGCGTAATTAAATAAATATGCAAATAATTTTAATTTTCAGTCGCTGTCTGTCCGGTTACGCAGTCTCGTAACCGGTTGGCCCTGACCAGTATTTGTACGCAATCTGACTGCATAGAACAACAACAAAGAATGAAAGAAAACTTCCGTTAACACAATTAATTAATTAAGTCCCCAGCAACTATAAAACCTACGAAACAACAAAACACAAGTGTAGCTGTTCTGTGTGTGGAAGTGTGATTCAACGTACACATCTGGCACGGTTCTTCCTCAATAAGACCAGATATTTTAAACCCATTTATACTGAAGTAATTAAAAAAACCAGAAATACTATAATTGCACATAGAAACCAGAAATACAGTCTAATACAAGAACACGAGCCAGATGCTTTGTTGACTGAACCTATGACCAAGAGGCATTCTTGTTTAAGACATTGAAATAAATAAATAAAAAAAGGATTTTTTTTACCTTCATATATATTGACGAAAAGCACATTACAGCATCCCTAATCCAACAACATCTGGTGTCTAGCCCATCAAAACAATACTACAAGTTCTGAACAAGCACTCTCCATGGGAACTTCTCAACAACGACTCACCACTGCTACATCTTAACAAGCACTCTCCACCACGACTTCTCGATAAGAACTGCCAGTGGAGGCGGCTGAATGATACTCTTTGGCGCAATCTCTGGCGCTGTGGTTCAGTGTAGCCACCTTTCAACATCTCTGTCACCTCTTGTTCGCATTGACGACACTCTGCACAGTGGATGTCACATTTCAGATGTGTTACGACCTGTGGCTCTACCCTTCATTCGATCCCTTCGAAACCCTACATTTCAGCAGGATAATGCACGACCGCATGTTGCAGGTCCTGTACGGGCCTTTCTGGATACAGAAAATGTTCGACTGCTGCCCTGGCCAGCACATTCTCCAGATCTCTCACCAACTGAAAACGTCTGGTCAATGGTGGCCGAGCAACTGACTCATCACAATGCGCCAGTCACTACTCTTGATGCACTGTGGTATCGTGTTGAAGCTGCATAGGCAGCTGTACCTGTACACACCATCCAAGCTCTGTCTGACTCAATGCCCAGGCGTAAGAAGGCCGTTTTACAGCCAGAGGTGGTTGTTCTGGGTACTGATTTCTCAGGATCTATGCACCCAAATTGAGCGAAAATGTAATCACATGTCAGTTCTAGTATAGTATATTTGTCCAATGAATATCCGTTTATCATCTGCATTTCTTCTTGGTGAAGCAATTTTAATGGCCAGTAGCGTAGCTTCATTTCACATTGTAAGATATCGCTGGTACATGTGGACAGGTATACATCGTATTTCCGTGCGCATGTACCACATGACGTATTCTATATTCATCTTATAGGCTAACGCCATACCTCATTAAAAGGACGACCTAATCCTTTTTAGTTGGGCTTTGTACTGTAATTTCTAATGTTACATGTGATATGACACATTATGTTTGAGTTTCGATCATCTACATTTAATAAGACAGCACATGCGAGAATAACGAACATATTATGCCAATGAATACTGCGCCAGTGGCTTACTTCTATCGACTATGCATAGATTGGATTCTAAACATCTTTGTGATACTTTAACAACTGTGCCTGTACATGATATGGTAACTGTCTTTTGTGTCGGTTAATGGACGTAATCACATATACTATAAATTGCTTTTTTTTGTGGCAGATACACACAGAAATACGATATATACTTGTCCTCATTTGCCAGAACTTCATTAGAAAATGGGATGAAGCTAGAAACTTAAGGTATGTAAGTAACTTGAGCTATAAAGTATATCTAAATGCGAGAGCTTGTAGACAATTGTTGTATCAACCAATGTCACCATTTTTGAACATGTTACAGTTGTTTGAAAGTGACTCACGGTTGAAACTGGCAATTTGCACTGATAATGAAAAGAATACAGCCTACTTTGATCGTGTTTTCATTCTCTAAACGCGACGAGGCTGTGGATCACGCCCCCCCCCCTCTCCCCTCGATCTCTCTCTTTCTCTCTCTCTTTCTCTCTCTCTCTCTCTCTCTCTCTTTCTCTCTTTCTCTCCCTTTCTCTCTCTCTCTCTCTCTCTCTCTCTCTCTCTCCCTCTCCCTCTCCCTCTCCCTCTCCCTCTCCCTCTCTCTCTCTCTCTCTCTCTCTCTCTCTCTCTCTCTCTCTCTCTCTCTCTCTCTCTCTCTCTCTCACACACACACACACACACACACACACACACACACACACACACAAAATATATCTTGCGTACTCGATGCGACAGTTCTGGCTGTCATAAAATTTGGTGACAGTCATCAGCAAGTTCGCTTAGCAGAAAAACAGTTGAAGAACAGGGCCCAACGGCAGGGCGAAACAACAGGCGAAGCGAGGTCATGGCGGTCTCACACACCTGACAGAGGGAGTCGATAAAACCTCTTTCGCCAGTCCATTTTTCTGTTGCATTTCCTCGATCCACTGCCACCGCTTTATGCATCCTTATGTTGTTGTGATATCCTGCGACTCCTTTCATCAAATGTGAGATTTTGTCGGCTTCTGTCATATTCGGATTCGCACTGTTGCAAAGCGCCAAAACATTCTGTATGTATGAGCCTGTTGTTTCGCCCTGCCGTTGGGCCCTGTTCTTCAACTGTTTTTCTACTAAGCGAACTTGCTGATGACTGTCACCAAATGTTTTCCTGAGTTCGTCCTGGAATCTGTCCCAGCTACTGAATTTCTCCTTTTTGTTCTCGAACAATTGCTGGACTGTGTCGTCCAAGTAAAAGTACACCTTTGCCAAACATATGATGTCATCCCAGATGTTGTATTTAGCGGCTCAATCGAATCTTTTCAGCAATTTCGTCGGGTCCTGACCTGCGTGTCCTGAATACACTGATGGGTGCCTGAAGTGCAGCTCACTTACTGCTGGCTTGGAATCCATGGGTGCCTTAATACACGGTCGTTTGGAACACTGCACTGCTTGTATTCCGGTTCCTGTCCATGTGCGCGACGGCTTTTGTGTTGCCTACTTGGAGCCACAGTGAGGTAGGTTGTTTGAAGAGCCTAGCACTCCGCCAAATGCTCGTCTATGAAATACAACACTTAGCGGTGAAAGCACTTTTATTACTAACAAAACGTACAACCTGGAAGGAGAGTGCAGCTATTTATACACACATCGACTGCTCCAAAATACTGGTGTCTATATAACCATCGAATAATCCAAAATATACAAACATAAGATATGTCAAGAACCTTCCAGAAATGATAAACCCTGAATAACAAATGACTGCTGGGGGTTGGGTTCGAGATGGCAACACGCACCATACGGGGCAGCTATGTTAGCCACTTTTTAAGTAGCCTGTTTGTATGTTGGCAGCGCTATAGACTGTGTTAATATAGCTGACAGCGATCTGCGCCCTCGGCAAGAGATTCTGTGGTTGGACGGGCTAGCAGATAGAGAGTGGATTAAGTGTACGGACATGTTTTCTCTTAGTAGAGGCTCTGTGTTGGTAGCATCTGCATTGTAAAGTGAGACGCAAGCAGGAATTATTGACAACTGTACAGTTTTTGAACAGGATGTCACATGAATAAGATAAAATTTTCTAGATACAGTCTTCAACTAAATCTTTCTTTTGCTAACCATATGCCTGCTAGTATTTAGAGTCTATAGTAGTTAGGATCTTTTTATTTAGCTGGCTGTAGTTTCTGGATGCTGTGATTGCTGTAGTTCGTGTTATGAAGATTTTCTGTGAGGTAAGTGACTTATAAAACGAAAAAATGAGGTTTCCGCTATTGGGATTCGTGATTGAAATGAGATTACGCAATTGACAGAGTTGGAGGTAGTTTCACATAGCTTTAATTTCATATTTTTTGGATTTTTATTTTGTTAGGATGTCTTGCAATTCAGAGCCATTCTTTTGTGTTAATTATTGGAAGTCATGTTGTCACTGTATAGCAGCCAGATTGCGATAGGCTTGTATATTGTGGGTAATAAATGAATAGGTTAAGTTTGAGTCGTCTTTGTCAGGGAAAATTCTATTGAACAGGGAACTATTGACGATTGATCAGTCGGTAACACTTCGCCTCAGGAATGCGAAATAACGGAACAAAATCTTGCAGAAACCGTAGGTACAGGTCTTGCGTCAATACACTTTTCTCAATTAAGTCAAGACACACACTCTGCTTTTCAAAATACGAATATTGCCGGTGCAAACGAACTGATGAAAAACACAAAGGAATATGTTTCAGTCACTAATGCATTGTCATTGCAATTAATTCAAAAATTTTATCAAACAGAGAAACAAACACAGCAACAACTTCAAAAGTTAGACATAGTTGACGAAATTAAAGAAACACTTGAACAAACACGTGAAGATCTAACCACTGAGATACACAAAATCGAATTGAAACTTCAAAATATTTCTGGAGACGTAAAAACACAAATTTATGAGCATTTTCAGTCTATTTTTTCGCGACATGAAGACATTACACAACCATGCAGCAGCAATAAAAGAATTGCAGGTCACTGTACACGAAAATCACGACATTATGGGCTAAAACTGACTCTGTTGCATACGGTCGCGCAACTTGTAAAAAATCAGGAATACTTAAAAGTACACAGTAGATGCGATTACGACACAAATGGACACTCTAAAACGTGGCTCATAAAAACACACGGAGGAAATAGACACATTATCGGAAAAAGTAGCCGAACTTTCGGATCAGTTAACAAATTTATCTACGAAGGTAGATAATGATTTGAATGATACAAGACCGGTAGCCTTAACTGACACAGAGGCGTATGAAGAAATTAGGAAATTCAACAGAGTCAGAAACAAATTAATACGCAACACAAAAGGGAAATACGGGAAGTACAAGATCAGTTGTCACAGGTAATACAAGAATTACATATTTCAGATTATACTCGCGCTCCGACGCGATTTAGAAATACGGAAAAGTCACACAGTAATAAGTCACACGGTATTTCAGAGTTCTTGAAAGGAGTCGACAGGGCGCACCGAGCCTTGAGACGGAATCGCCGTCACAACGTAACGATGACCGATTTGCGACTCGGCAACACGATGACTGACTATAAGCTCTTCATCATAACGCGTAAATTTTAAATATTACATAATTCTAGCAATAACATACATTCACAAACTTGGTTTCATCAGTTTTCTCATTGATTTCCTCCTAATTGGTCATTAGAGCATAGATTAGAATTTATGTGTGGCTATTAAGAAAATGAACCAGCTGTAAGAATGCACTCGGTTAATCGCGACTGTCACAGTGAAGGAGATTTTTATCATGCCTTCCTTTCCGCATATTGTTCTCAGGCTACACAAGATCGAGCAAAACACAGTATTATAATGATGAAGCATTTCGAACAGCCTGAGTTTTCCAGCCCTGTAAAATATTTTGAAGATGTTACACAGGAACCAGTATTTGTCAAACCTGTACAGCCCCTCGGAACTTATTCGCATTTGCTTAATTAAATTGCCTGAACACTTAAGACACATTATTTTGGCGGGACGTTGTAAAGATGATATCGAAGCTTTCAGGGACTTTTTCAAGAACTGGAAATTGACACGGACAATCGCATGATGCGAAAACAGGATAACAACTATTACAGGTCACATCCATCACAATTTTGTGACGACAGAAACAATAACCGTACACGAAAAGTCTATCGTTTTAACGCAAACCGTGAACAAAACAGACACCATCTGTATGACAACCATTGGCAGAATAACAATAATTACACAGACAGATCACATTTCCATGGTAATGACTATGGCAGAGACAACATTAGAAACAGACAAAATGGGAACCAGAATAATTATTATCAAGGGAGGCAAAATGACTTCAGACGCAACAATCCCCCTCGTAATTACAGTTCCGAGAGAAATTCTCCACCACATAATCGACAAGAAAGAGATTACAGAAATTACCGACAAGACGACAGATGCTATAGTCATGACAACAGACCTGAATTTGATCAGAACTACCGTGATTCAAATAGGGCAGGGCCCTCTTGAGAAGTTGAAATCGGAGAAGTTAGATCTCCAAATCCCAGTAACGACGCGCGACAACAAAGAGACAATAGACAATGACTCCCACCGAAGGCAGCCACAAAAGATACTTATGAAGCTGACGACGTAGCTGCCATGACTATCAGTTATGTGAAAATGGTAGACATTAGAGACATTTTACTCCAGGAACATGACATGAAACAGAACAATACTGCATATCCTGTAATTCACATCACAACAAATGACATAAAATTTACGGCAGTACTTGGCTCCGACAGTCCTATTTCGGTAGTTAGTGAAACAGCTTTCAGTAAATGCAACAAATCGAACGATTGCCCCACACTTACTTTACGTAAAATTAAATTACAAGCTGCAATTTTTGGAAAAAAGTGTAGATGTACGCTAAAATACTAACTTAGAATTCATTTCTCAAAGTCACAGATTTATTATGAATGTTCTTATTGTTCCATTATTGTCGACGGAGACTATATTAGGTGTAGATTTTTTCAATGAGTATAAAGCAATTTTAAAGTTTCATGAGGCTGAAATAAGTTTAGAGAAAGAAGGTAAGTCAATAACTTTGAAATTTGAAGATTGGCATTCAAATCATCAAGAGGAAATCCATCAGCTTTACCTTTTGTCATATCACAGTGTGGAACTTTCGACGGAATTTGACACTAATAATCACTTTGCAAGTACTGACAGGAATGATACTGATGACGTATTAGATACTAGCGTTTTAATTCAGAAAAAAAACAGACAATTGAGAACTGTAATGACACTGATAGGCAGGACCTTTTTGACATCTTACAATCACATTCCACAGTTTTTACTCACAAGACAGGTGTTCCTGGAACAGAACTTCTTCAAAATTTCAATGACGTAAAAGTGTTGTCTTCTACTGGTCTCAGATCCAGCTTTTATCAAATTGAACTTCATCCAGAATGTAGAAAATATACGGCTTTTCTTTGTTTCGACGTTTGTCATCAATTTCCTTCTGGTTTGACAATTTCTGCGGCAGCATTCATTCGTGGGCTAAATTCCTGAGTTTTTAAAAAGGCACATCATAATTGCATCCTCAACAGTTTGTTACGTATTTTTGCTGAATCTGGAATTGCAGTTAACTTGGAAAAATCTGAATTCGGTAGGACATAGGTGAAGTTTTTGGGACACATTATTCCTTCTGACGGCATTCAGCCAGATCCTGAAAAGTTGGAAGCAATCAGAGCTATTCTTCTCCCATCCACAAAAAGACGATTTCGCAGTCTTCTAGGTCTCGTGAATTTCTACCGTCGTTTCCTGAATACGCAAATTCTAGTAACACCAAAACTTTGTTTTCTCACTGGCAAAAATACTATTTGGAACTGGGACGAACATGAACAGTTTGTATTTGATTCTTTGAAAGAAGCGCTACTTTCCGCGCCACTCTTAGCTCGCCCAGATCTTTCACAAGATTTCTGTCTTAGCATGTATTCCTTTAAAGTTGGTTTTGGTGCCAATTTATTTAAAGTGGCTACAGAAAATGACATTACTGTTCAGAAGACCACCGGTTTTGCTAGCAGCGTGCTAATAAAATCTGAGAAAAATTATTCCGTCACTGAACTGGAAGCTGTATCGTTTGAGTATTTTTCAAATATCTGGCAAATATGTAAAAGTTTATAGTAATCATCGAGCATTGCAATTTCTTATGTCTTCAAAATTAAGTCATGACGGGTTGGAACATTGGGCATTATTTCTGCAAGAATTCCGCTTCACAGTAGTCTACATTCCTGGTACGGAAAACATTGTTGCGGACCACTTTTACGTGCACTGGCTGGCCTTGAGAAAAGCAATACAGAAGCTAACCTTGAGAAAAATTTCAGTAATCTCTACATTCAGAAGTAGCTTTTGAAAACTTCGTCACTGCATCTTTAAAGGACATTGCTCATGAGCAAGACAAGGATCCGATTTGTAAAGATATTAAAGTAAATGGCATGAAAAGACACACACGCAGATTCGTCATTATTACCTGGTTAGAAATAACATACTCTTCAAACGTTGCACTGTTGATGACAAGCTATGGGTACTTTGTATTCCTGAGAGTTTGGTTAATGGGCTCATCTGGTACATTCATTTCAGCTACGCACATTCTGGTCCTCGAAAATGTTATCACATACTTCGGACGACTTATTATTTTAACAACATGGAAAAGAGAATCAGGAGAGTTTTGTCTATTTGCAAACGTTGTCAAAAAGCTAAACCGTCTACCATCTCACATCGTGATCCATTGTTTCCTATTATTCCTACTAGATCAAAAGAATTAGCTGCTGTTGATCTTCTGCGGCCCCTTGTTAAAATATTGAATGGATCTTCGTACATTTTAGTCGCTGTTGAACTTACTTCAAAATCTGTTTCTTTCACACGCAAAGCCACTGGACGTTCTGTATCCAATGCCTTTGTTAAAAATTTCTTACGTGAAGTTGGACATGTTGACAAAGTCATTTCAGATAACGGACGACAATTCAGATCTGCTATTCGGTGACGCATGCTTCGCAATCGTAAAATGAAACCTGCTTTTATTTCATTGTACTCTCCACATTGTAACCCGTCTCAACGCATTATGAAAGAAATTAATAAGCTTTGCAGACTTCATTGTCACAGGAAGCATCAGTATTGGAAGATACTTAGACTTATTTCAAAATGTACTGAATGAATTGCCTCATGACTCCACTGCTTAACCGCCTATCCTTGTACTGAAGAACAAGGAACTACCAAACAGAATCAGAGGGCTTGCACCTTTTCCGAGTACTTGTAAACTTCGACATAAAGACGTAACTAATTTGGCTATTAAAAATATAAATTCTGCTGCAGACGAAAGGAGAGAACTACATGGTATGACAAATGCAAAGAAACTATACATTGGTCAAAAAGTTCTCATTAAAGCCCATTCATTGTCAAATAAGAAGAAACATTTGAGTCACGAATTCTTTCTGATTTACACTGGACCTTACAGAATCCGACGTATACCGCATGATAATTGTGCTGAAGTCGAAACTCTGCGTACTAGGAAAAGTGAAGGATTACACCAAATTTCTCATGTAAAACGGTTTATTGAGAATTAATTTGCTTTCTGACTTTGCTATAAAAATTTTCCTCTTCAAGTTACTATTAAGCGTTGTCACATTTAGAAACTGATAGCATGCAGCGAGGTTTTGAGGCCAGTTATCCAGTCACGAACCTATGGAACATATTAAGACAGAAATTTTACAAGTACACCTTTATAGGCAACAGACGACACAGTCTTATTGTGGGTACATTTTCGCTTGTCAAAATGGTTCAAATGGCTCTAACCACTATGGGACTTAACGTCTGAGGTCATCAGTCCCCTAATCTTAGAACTACTTAAACCTAACTAACCTAAGCACATCACACACATCCACGCCCGAGGCAGGATTCGAACCTGCGACCGTAGTAGCAGCGCGGTTCCGGACTGTAGCGCCTAGAACCGCTCGGTCACAGCGGCCGGCCTTCGCTTGTCAGTTGAACGATTATATCACAACTGTAATACTCACATTCTTGAAACTTATACTGTTAATGAGGTTTTATGCAACAATTTGGTGCCGGCCGGTGTCCGAGCGGTTCTGGGCACTTCAGTCGCAGGTTCGAATCCCGTCTCGGGCGTAGATGTGTGTGATGTCCTTAGGTTAGTTAGGTTTAAGTACTTCTAAGTCTAGGGGACTGATGACCTCAGATGTTAAGTCCCATAGGGCTTACAGCCTTTGGAACCATACGAATACTTTGATTTACTTGAAAAGACATTTCTAATTAAAGTACTTTCTGAGAGGTCACAGATGACACAGTATTTGGTTTGTTTGACAGCTACACAATTATACTACAACGCTACTTATGAGTGACAATTTTATTATTGCTTTTACGCTGTATCTGTTTTATGTGTGCACAGTCTCACATCACTACGTTACAGTACCGTACTTTTAAAGTCACGTCAGTGAGCGTATTAACTACGACATTTATATGTATAGCACTTTACTTTTGTATCTGACAAGGTAAATACATTGATTTTTTGAGAACTTTGCTTATGAACTACGACACTTGGACATTTTTACCGTTAAGCAATGACAGAAATTTTCTTAAAGCAAGAAGTACAGTTTAGCGCTACATTACACGCATTTGAGTGAGTAATTTTTGTACTTGAAACACTATTGCAAATATTTTTGAACTACAATGGTACAGGGAAGATTTTCGGTGATACATTTCATTCCACAGTTTTCATATGTAAGATCTGAGCTGTAATAACATTATCCTTCATGGGGGTGTGCCTACTTTGTGTACCATGTGTGTGGCAAGCTCAAGGAGCCCTAGCTAATACAGTACAGTTTTATACATCGGTATCATATTTCTCTAACACAGAATTACACAGCTATCTGGTCATTTAACAGAGAGAAATGAACATTCTTAGTACGTCTCTGACACATGTCTAGGTAATTACGCAGTTGGATTACTTCGCATTTATGAAACTGAGCTTTGTGTGCAATTTGTGAACCGTTCGCATATATTTTCGGTACCATTGTGATACTGCGAGAGCTTTGAGTGATGTATATGGTATGTGATCATGATTTTTGAATCACGGGTGAGGTGGATGACACTATTGAAACGAGCAGAGAGCATTTTTTAGAGGTTTTGAGATTATTGAAGGAAGCTACGACGATTTTGAGGTTTGATTGACGTGTTATGATGATATTATTACGACAACGATATGTATTATGACATCGAGATATGGTTATGTTCAGTATGAAAAGTGAGTATATATATGTGAAAGTGAGTACCAGAATGCCGCCGGAAATTTTCAGACACTGTTACTGATAAGGTTTCGTTTCTACATACTTCTCCTGTAATCTTTCAACCTGTAAAATTTTTTTATTTGTGTGAAAAGTCATTGTAGCTGAAACTATTGTCATAAATATTTTGGTAAAGAGTATGTGTGACCTTGACGTAGTGCTCTGCTGTGCTGGGCTGCGCAACAGCCTCCTTCAAATATACCCATTGTTGTGTTGCCTTTCGACTTTAATGGTACTGCTTAAGCTGCTTTGAAGCTCGCCGCACTCCTGCAAGCACTCATATAGTTGTAGAAAAGAGAGGCCGTTGACCTCGCTATTGACATTCTTAGCAGAACACACCACAAACACGACATGCACTATTACTTGTAAACATATGATTACACTTTGGAGTTTGAATTTCGTGCTTATGAACTGATGAAAAATATTCTTACAATTACACACTTGATTATGACAAGTGTCTCTCTACGAGAGTTGAGCTACCGGCTTATGAAATGCCGTATGTTTTAATGTTTCGATTTGTACATATTTGCTTATTTTATTTGATATCTCGTTTCTAGCTGCACTGCAGCATTGGTTTTATAAAATAAAATTCAATACATATGCTAATGAGAACACTTTCTGTCAACAGATCCATTAAGTAACAATTTTATGATCCATATTCTTAAAAAAGAGCACTTGGACAGGAAAGAACAATAAGAATGAGAAGGGGCTAGTAACAGGAACTGCATTCATAATTTGTTTCAAGAACTTGGTAATTTTTTTGGTAGAATAAGTTGTTGTGGTGCACCACTTTAGTGTTAAGATGTGACATAGAATCATTGCAATTCACATTGGAGATAGTATAGATCTTGTTCCTTGTGCCGCCACTTTGCATAGTTTTGATGATTATAGATGCACACACGCTATTGTAAGCTTCCACAAAAATTTCCCTTATCTGCATTGCTGTCTTTACTGTAATATTTTTTCTGCTTGTGCTTTGTGGTGTTTAGTTATCAGCTATTGCATTTGCTGCTGCTATTTGCCAGGCAATGTCCTATTGAATTTTACTTTGTATTAAGGTGCTAAGCCAGTTTTACCACTGATTAATTTTTCTTAATTGCTGCATATAGCCTTATATTAGTAATAATGTTAGATTTGATTTGCTAATTTAAATATGTAGAGAGGATATAAAATGTAGGCTGGCAATGGCAAGGAAAGCGTTTCTGAAGAAGAGAAATTTGTTAACATCCAGTATAGATTTAAGTGTCAGGAAGTCATTTCTGAAAGTATTCGTATGGAGTGTAGCCATGTATGCAAGTGAAACATGGACGATAAATAGTTTGGACAAGAAGAGAATAGAAGCTTTCGAAATGTGGTGCTACAGAAGAATGCTGAAGATTAGATGGGTAGATCACGTAACTAATGAGGAAGTATTGAATAGGATTGGGGAGAAGAGAAGTTTGTGGCACAACTTGACCAGAAGAAGGGATCGGTTGGTAGGACATGTTCTGAGGCATCAAGGGATCACCAATTTAGTATTGGAGGGCAGCGTGGAGGGTAAAAATCGTAGAGGGAGACCAAGAGATGAATACACTAAGCAGATTCAGAAGGATGTAGGTTGCAGTAGGTACTGGGAGATGAAAAAGCTTGCACAGGATAGAGTAGCATGGAGAGCTGCATCAAACCAGTCTCAGGACTGAAGACCACAACAACAACAACAACAATTTAAATATGCTGCTGTTTGCTTTGCCATTTTGGATTTTTGTCATTGTTGTTTGTGTTAATTTTTTGTGCTGCTGCATTGCCACGTTCCCTAGTTTATGTATCTGAGCTCAGTAGATTTAAGTTAGCTTAAGAGGGTGTATGCTATGTAAGAAAATGAGCTGTGATGAGTTGGGAAGAAATGCCTTGAGATGCTTTAAGGAAAAGGTCTGGCCAAGGAGTATTTTATAATGCGGAACAATTACTTTGAAAGAGAAAATTAACACATATAAGTAGGGTGTAGTGAGAAAAGGTTTAGGTAGGATCTTCTTGAAAACGAATGATGAGGTCAGAAAAATATGGAAGTATAAGCACTGGTTGAAAGTATAAACACAGATAGCTTAGGTAGGATTTTTGTGGAAACAAATGTTGAAGCAAGAGGGGTCTGCAAGAATTACATGAAATTTTGGTTGGAAATGAAGTAGTTTTAGTTGAAAGTAAAGGAGGTATGAGTGTGAAGTATGTTAGGTATAAAATGCACACCACAAGTACTGCAGTATCAAATGTTACCTTTATGTTATTCCGATATGTTTATGTGTACCCTTGTGCCTCTGTGTTCTTCCTATCTCTTTGTGTTTACTTAATAAGATAAATTTGGTAGATTTTTCTTCCTTCTAATACTAAGCTACATTCACTATGATGAGGAGTACTGTCATCCTCAAACCTAATCTCTATTTTTTGTACCATGTTCTTTAATTTAGGAAGATGTTCAGATGTTATTTACCGAGCGAGGTGGCGCAGTGGATAGCACACTGGACTCGCAATCGGGAGGACGACGGTTCAATCCCGCGTCCGGCCATCCTGATTAAGGTTTTCCGTGATTTTCCTGAATCGCTCCAGGCAAATCCCAGGATGGTTCCTCTGAAAGGGCACGGCCGACTTCCTTCCCCGTCCTTTCCTAATCCGAGGAGACTGATGATCTCGCTGTTTGGCCTCTTCCCCCAAACCAACCAACCAACCAGACATTATTTATTCTGTTATTTTATCTTTTAATATTCATGTGCTAAGTTAATGTTTCTACTGAATTCCCATTTTTCATTATTTACTTATGTCATAATTCGTGTAATACTCATATATATGCTTATTTCTATTCTTTTTATAAAGCCTGTCTTAGTACAAACGTTATTTGTATTATCATGATGTTTACTATAGTGATGATTTCTTTACATTTGTAATTTTATTCTTATGCTGTAAAATTGTAATTGTGTAGACACCAGTTCTTCAAGTTAGGTAATAGTAGGGATGCTTTTTTACTGCACACATTTGTCTGTTGGTCATACTATATGTATCAAATCTCAGAAATTACACTCCTGGAAATGGAAAAAAGAACACATTGACACCGGTGTGTCAGACCCACCATACTTGCTCCGGACACTGCGAGAGGGCTGTACAAGCAATGATCACACGCACGGCACAGCGGACACACCAGGAACCGCGGTGTTGGCCGTCGAATGGCGCTAGCTGCGCAGCACTTGTGCACCGCCGCCGTCAGTGTCAGCCAGTTTGCCGTGGCATACGGAGCTCCATCGCAGTCTTTAACACTGGTAGCATGCCGCGACAGCGTGGACGTGAACCGTATGTGCAGTTGACGGACTTTGAGCGAGGGCGTATAGTGGGCATGCGGGAGGCCGGGTGGACGTACCGCCGAATTGCTCAACACGTGGGGCGTGAGGTCTCCACAGTACATCGATGTTGTCGCCAGTGGTCGGCGGAAGGTGCACGTGCCCGTCGACCTGGGACCGGACCGCCGCGACGCACGGATGCACACCAAGACCGTAGGATCCTACGCAGTGCCGTAGGGGACCGCACCGCCACTTCCCAGAAAATTAGGGACACTGTTGCTCCTGGGGTATCAGCGAGGACCATTCGCAACCGTCTCCATGAAGCTGGGCTACGGTCCCGCACACCGTTAGGCCGTCTTCCGCTCACGCCCCAACATCGTGCAGCCCGCCTCCAGTGGTGTCGCGACAGGCGTGAATGGAGGGACGAATGGAGACGTGTCGTCTTCAGCGATGAGAGTCGCTTCTGCCTTGGTGCCAATGATGGTCGTATGCGTGTTTGGCGCCGTCCAGGTGAGCGCCACAATCAGGACTGCATACGACCGAGGCACACAGGGCCAACACCCGGCATCATGGTGTGGGGAGCGATCTCCTACACTGGCCGTACACCACTGGTGATCGTCGAGGGGACACTGAATAGTGCACGGTACATCCAAACCGTCATCGAACCCATCGTTCTACCATTCCTAGACCGGCAAGGGAACTTGCTGTTCCAACAGGACAATGCACGCCCGCATGTATCCCGTGCCACCCAACGTGCTCTAGAAGGTGTAAGTCAACTACTCTGGCCAGCAAGATCTCCGGATCTGTCCCCCATTGAGCATGTTTGGGACTGGATTAAGCGTCGTCTCACGCGGTCTGCACGTCCAGCACGAACGCTGGTCCAACTGAGGCGCCAGGTGGAAATGGCATGGCAAGCCGTTCCACAGGACTACATCCAGCATCTCTACGATCGTCTCCATGGGAGAATAGCAGCCTGCATTGCTGCGAAAGTTGGATATACGCTGTACTAGTGCCGACATTGTGCATGCTCTGTTGCCTGTGTCTATGTGCCTGTGGGTCTGTCAGTGTGATCATGTGATGTATCTGACCCCAGGAATGTGTCAATAAAGTTTCCCCTTCCTGGGACAACGAATTCACGGTGTTCTTATTTCAATTTCCAGGAGTGTATATGACAGTGTTAGTGCTTGCACGTGTGTTGATAATTCAGCAAGGGACTTGTTAAACGCATTGCTGATTGTAAAGACATCACAAACAAAATTATTATTGAACGCACAAGTGGGGGCTAGAGGACTTGCAATATGCATCAATACTGACCACACAGAGGTGGTTCATTGACTTGCTATTTTATCCTCAATACTTTTCAATTGTCAATGTGCACTTGCACAGTTGCAACAAATGGCTGCTGGTCATCTCTACAAGGACTGCAGTGGGTCTGCACATTTGGTGCCCTCTCCTATCATAATGGAGAAGTGTATGGACATGTTTTTTCTTAGTGGAGTCTCTGTGTTAGTAGGACATGCATTGTAAAGTGAGACACAAGGAAACGTATGATGATGTATGTTTGATTGGTAATGTTTGGGCAGTAGAATTATTGACAACTGTATAGCTTTTGGAACTGGATGTAACATGAATAAGGTAAAATTTCCTAAATACATTGACTGCTCTTAAACAAAATGTTTCTTATGCTAACCATGCCTGCTAGTAGTTAAAATCGTATTTAGCTGGCTGTAGTTGCTGCTTGCTCTAATTGCTGTAGTTCGTGTTATGAATATTTTCTGTGAGGTAAGTGACATATAAAATAAAAAATGGGGTTTCCACTATCGGGATTCGTGATTGAAATGAGTTTAGGTAATTAACAGAGTTGGAGGTAGTTTAATATTGCTTTAATTTAATAGTTTTTGGGTTTTTATTGTTAGGATTTCTTGCAATGTGGTAGTTATTGGAAGTCATATTGTCAATGTATAACAGTCAAATTGCCTTAGGATTGTATTTTGTGGGTAATAAATGAATAGGTTAAGGTTGAGTTGTCTTTGTCAGGGAAAATTCTGAAGGTCAGTGTTTAGATGTTCTTGTTGTGGTCTTCAGTCCTGAGGCTGGTTTGATGCAGCTCTCCAAGCTACTCTAACCTGTGCAAGCTTCTTCATCTCCCAGTACCTACTGCAACCTACTTCCTTCTGTATCTGTTTAGTGTATTCATCTCTTGGTCTCCCTCTACCATTTTTACCCTCCACGCTGCCCTCCAGTACTAAATTGGTGATCCCTTGATGCATCAGAACATGTCCTACCAAACGATCCCTTCTTCTAGTCAAGTTGTGCCACAAACCTCTCTTCTCCCCAATCCTACTCAATACCTCCTCATTAGTTATGTGATCTACCCGTCTAATCTTCAAAGACTTAGTTTCGTTCTGAGCGCTGCACAGCGCGCGGCAATATGCTGAGAGGCCTGCAGTCGAGGCTTGATCTGTATTTCTTACTTTGTCATTCTATTTATGCCATTTCGTCTATGAGATTGCGACTGGACACCGTGTGGTGTACGGCTTGAAACGACAGCACGTTAATGATGTTGCAACTAAAGAGTCTCGTCAGGTTTACTGTGGAGAATGCTTCACAAGTCTCCCATTAAGATGACATGTTCCTATTGACACCGAATCGAAAGTGATTCCGATAGAAAGGAAGCAATTGCGCTGATTTTTGGAGGCTTGTCGACGAGATGAATTAAGCAATGTTGGCTCTGTAGACGTGTTTCAACGAACATGAATTCCAGTTGTCTTTCTGCGTTAGGATTCAACGTGCTAAAGTTTTCAGCTCAAATCCTGTGTAGGCACTGCGTTTGTTTGCCCTGTCAACCCTAAGAAACGTACAGTGGTTGAATAAAAATATGAAATCGCCAAAAAACAACACATTACCGTGACTAATAAGGTGTAGGAAATCTGTTGACACTCAAAACATCTTCCAGTCTTTTCCGAAGTGATAAAAAGAGGTCCTGTGCGGTTTTGAAGGGAATCTTTTGCCATTATTCCTGCGGTGGCAAGTTCAGGTAATGTAATGGAGGTGGATAGCTACCACGTACCCTTTTCTCCAAAGCAGACCACAAATGCTCAATAATACTGAGATCTCTTGTCTGTGGTGGCCAGGGGAGATGCGTCTGTTCATCCATCTGCTCACAAAACCAGTCCTGGACGATCGAGCTATGTGAACAAGAAACCCTGCCGCCTTGGAACGCAGCATCACAACTGGCAAACAAACATTGTACCATGGGATTGACGTGATTAGCCAAAATGGTCACATAATTCTTAGCAGTAATGTGAATGCGAGCTTGCAGAGAAACTATGAGGCCTATGGAGTACCACGATATGGCTGTCCAAATCGTCACTGAAGCCCCACTATGTTTCACTCTTAGAACGCATGCTTTTTTTTTCTAGTGCAAGCAGCTGAACTGATATTCGACGTCCATATATTGGTACGTTACATCTACAGTATACAGGTACATAAAAAGCAAAGTGCGTTACGAAAAATATTATTCCGGTACCGGGAATCGAACCCGAGCCTCCTGGGTGAGAGCCAGGTACCCTATCCACTTTCCCTTTTCTTTTTCCTGAGGGAATTTCCAATTTATTGGTCATAACATTCCACAGTAGTACATAATTTTCAACTGACGTCTAAAAGTAATAAAACAAACTAAAATTAATTACAGGTTCCTTGACGTTTTAGAAAAAATCCAAGTCTAAACCAGATAGTGATGTTCGTCACTTGATCATATTTCATATATTCTCTCTCGTTTCTTCATGTTCTGAATCGCATCCTCGAAAATGGAGTTCACATGACTGTTCTTCTGAGGAGGTTTGCGTATGTATCATAATAATTATTCATGCGTAGTAGCTTGTGATGCTGGTCGGAGATGTACGTCCAAAAATCTCCTTCGCTCCTTTCTTTACTATGCTTGGGCAGAAGATGGAAACAGTTTGAAACAAGACTCATGCGACAAAAGACGTTCTTCCATTGTTACATAGTCCAGGTTTTTTGGCTTCGGCACCACGTTTTCCTTTTATAGGCATTTGCACCTCTGATTTTGTTTTTCCTTGACAGAGTTAACGAGTGCGAAATTCAGTTCTGCAGTGACTACTGCAGCTGTCCTCCTCTTATTTTTAGCCAAAAACGTCTTCAATTACCATCTGTCACGATCACTCAACGTATAGCTTTGTCGGCTTTATGACTTAGAGAATGTTGTTTTTCAGCTTTCACTGTATGCGCTATAAAACTTCGATACATACCTCTTGAAACACAAATAGCTTCAGCTCCCTTGGTTACGAGCACCAACAATTTGCCCATGTTCGAATTCACTTATCTCCGATGTAATGCGCTATCAACTACACCAGTTTTTTCGAAACTGGGGGGAAATTACCACCTGAGGGGTAAAATGAAATTTTCTGAGTGGTAATAACTAAACGATTCAATTATTTCAGTCACGAAACTAAATTATTTTCAAAAGACCATTACTGTTATCACTATTTTGTAACACTCTAATATTGATTGTATAAGTTACCAATAATTAGTTTTTGTCAATTAGTAGCATTAATGCGGTGGTGATTACAGGTTATTCACATAGTCCACTCACTACGCGAATATGTTGGGCTTCGTCCCGTGCATCGTTGATGATAAAAGTGAGACATATAAGTAACAAATGCTGAATATCTCACGAAAATATCTTCTCCAAGTTGTAGGTAGTATCTGCAGTAGTCCATAAACAGCTTCATTACTTGCTTCGAAACTGATAAATGAAGTAATTGATAGCACGACGCAGCAGTAACTACATAAGTGCTACGTTAGTGCTGTACACAGATTTATTAATATTATTAGAATGGTTAGACAAAAAGCATTAATAGCCTGAAGTCGTCCAATTTCTGCCAGTTCAGAAATAAGCGTGGTGTCACCGCCAGACACCACACTTGCTAGGTGGTAGCCTTTAAATCGGCCGCGGTCCGGTAGTATACGTCGGACCCGCGTGTCGCCACTGTCAGTGGTTGCAGACCGAGCGCCGCCACACGGCAGGTCTAGAGAGACGTCCTAGCACTCGTCCCAGTTGTACAGCCGACTTTGCTAGCGATGCTACACTGACAAATACGCCCTCATTTGCCGAGACGATAGTTAGCATAGCCTTCAGCTACGTCATTTGCTACGACCTAGCAAGGCGCCATTACCAGTTTATATTGAGATTGTTATTAATGTATCAACAAGAGCGATGTTCTCCAGTTATGGATTAAAGTTCAGTATTCCACTACGTTCTTTATTTATTAGACTCAACTCCTTTAATTGTTCCAGATCTCACGCCAGTCTGCGTGAGCTTAACGCGTGCCTTTCGGCATCCTCGCATAGTGACTTGGCTGTCTTGCCAAGTCACAACAATAAGGAGTGCAGCAATGAAGTGATTTATGAACAATAAGTATAGTGCACACATCTCAACTCGTTTGATTTTAAATGGGGCTGCAGTGTGCAGGTCAAGCAAGTGCCGCAGTTGAGAGGAGTAATGCAGGGGAAGCACGTTTTGTAACAACTGTCTACCCTCACTGTGGATAGTAAGCTTTCTCTTCTGAGAAGGAGTTGTGGGTAGCACTTGCAATGCACCACGAATTCTTTTGCCATTCATTCTATCGGAGACAGAAGAAGAGAACGTTACGATGACAGCAACTGTGTGCCACTACATGAGACGCCCTTCCGCGTTCTCTGGTGACGGTGGACAAGATCCAAACAAGTGGTTGAAGGTATATGGGCGTATAGCCAAATTTAACAAATGGGATGACACCGTGTGTTTGGGTAAAATATTTTTCTACTTGGAGGGCACTGCCAAGTAATGATATGAGAACAACGAGGAGAAGTTCACAAACTGGGAAGTACTCCAGGTGGAACTGCACAAGTATTTCGGCGACACACAACGACAGAAGTGCAAGGCCGAAGATAAATTTAAGGTGCAGGGCACAGCGCCCGGGAGAGCCTATAGCATCCTGCATTCAAGACATCTTGGAGCTATGGTAGAATGAAGGAGGAAGACAAGGTTGCACATCTCATGAAGGTTGTTGCTGAGGATACGTATCAAGCCCTACTCCTGAAGGAGGTTTCGACAGCAGACGCCTTCATAAAATGGTGCCAGTATATCGAAACAATGCATCAAAAAAGAATTACACGCAAGAAGTGTGGTGTCACCGCCAGACACCACACTTGCTAGGTAGTAGCCTTTAAATCGGCCGCGGTCCGTTAGTATACGTCGGACCCGCCTGTCGCCACTATCAGTGATTGCAGACCGAGCGCCGCCACACGGCAGGTCTAGTCTAGAGAGACTCCCTAGCACTCGCCCCAGTTGTACAGCCGACTTTGTTAGCGATGGTTCACTGACGACATACGCTCTCATTTGCAGAGACGACAGTTTAGCATAGCCTTCAGCTACGACCTAGCAAGGCGCCATATTCAGTTACTACGAATGTATTCTGAACAGATAATATTGTGAATCATTTACCGTCAAGAGCGACGTTAATCATTAATGGATTAAAGTTAAGTATCAAACTAATTACGTCCGCTTTCTGAATTCTAATTCCTTGTCATGTTCCAGACCTCACGTCAGTATGGTTCTTCCCTCCTCACGCCAGCCTGCGTGAGCTAAAACGCGTGCATTTCGGCCTCCACTAGTAACACGGTGTTGGCTCTTCCGCCAACACAAGAAGTTTTAACGGCTTCCAAACGTCGTATCGATGTCTCTGATGGAGGAAGGAACTGATTTGACAAGTGTTTTTCGTCAGATAGTGAGAGAGGAAGTTCAGAAGGCACTTGGATTGCACGGCGAGCAAAAAACCGAGACGCTTCAAGAGGTCATAAGGGAGGAAGTGGAACAGACATTGAACCCAATCTCTCGTCCTTCATTTCCCTTTAAAACTGTGAAAAAGTCGAGATCCAGGCGAAGTTACGAGGAGCTAAATTAAAAAATACACATAAACATGTAGACACTACGTAGGAGACATACACACGAAAACAAACTATATCCGTTTTAGCACCTACCTATATTTTGACTATTTTCTTATGTATATACATTGACCAAAATAATAGCAGTTTAATTCGGACAAAAATTATATTCTTTAAAAATAAATTTACTTTCCTTTTTGCAGTGAACGTTTCGAGACAGACTGTCTCCTTCTCAAGTACTTTCTTCATTTGTCTTTTCCTTTCTTGAAAAACTTCACTCACTTTAAATTTAGTTTTTTTTACATTCAATAACAATGTTCATTTTACAAAAATAAACATTCAAACATGATTTAAATTTCTTTCTCCAGTTTTTTAAATTATTTTGGCCCATGTATATACTAAATTATATACATTGACTTTCACATACCTACGTTCATGAAAATTACCGCAAAACCTTACCTTTTCATACAATGGGTCCACATAGTTCTTTCTGAGCGTTGACTCGTGAGGAATATCTTTTCCTGTGTGTTTTTTCAAGAAGGACCTTAAACCTTCATTCTCCAGCTTATTCAAGGGGATGTTTCCTTTTATTAAAGCCTCGCAAAGATCTTCATTGCACTCATTTTTGTCGTCCATATACTTCGAAAATGAGGAGATCAATGGTTGCTGTGAAGTTTTTAACCGTGTCTTGGTTACGTTGTTCTTGTGCTGAGATGTCTTTTTATGCTCATCCAGTTGAAATTTTTTCTCAACCCTGACCTAAAGCGTTGGAGAAGTGAATAAATATCACGAGCAATTGTACAAAAATGTAAGAGAACATTGTCTACCCGCGAGATGGTCACTTAAAAAAGTGAATTAAGACTAAAAATTGGAACTTCGATCCCCTCACAACATTTAACATTTTTTTTTTAATTTGCAAAAACGCCGAAGGTAATTCCTAAAGATTTTTTGCCCTACCCATTCGCACATAGAAAACATGCACACAAATTTACAAATGAACTTAATAATTGTTTTAATTTCTTGGAAAAATTATAGAAAAAAAATTAAACTTACCTCTTTTTCACATAGTTGGCAGAATATTATTTTTCCGTCCGTTGTGAAAGCACAATCGCTCCCGATCCATTTCCGTAAAATATTGGTTTTTGGCCTGGGCATATTCGTAATATGAAGAAGGTAGCAAAGAGTCGATGCGAACAGCAAGAAAACACACGGAAGAATGATTCATATTCCGAAATGCCAACAATAACTAGTAGGGCACTGCAGAGATCAGGTGAGCGACCTGAACACGCATGAACTGCGGGCAAGAAATACCGAAGCACGTTTCTACTCCGATAATCCATCTTGCAACAATGAAGCATCGCAAGTCTTTAGCGTCCTTATCTGAGGGACTACCTAAGTGGAAAAACAAGACTATGTCCCTCCATAAGCTAGCCACGTTTACCTGAAAGGCTTTTATTCTAATGGCTCGTCCCATATTATCTCGTTTTGCAGATTTGTTGTCCTAATACTCTGGTAGGTTCTTGGGTTGTCAGGGAACAAAATGAACCTCAATATGACTTCCAAATGTCAAAAATATGCATCTTTACCGCCATTTCCTCTAAATATGACAACAATATGCTCAAACTCCAAAAATATGCAAATATATGCATTTTAAATTTTAATTTAAAGCAGCCCAGTACCTCCAAAATATAATTAGTAAAGATACAACACCATGTACCGTAAAAAAATGATATGAAAACTATGCAAAATCCGAACTCTACTAATTACACACATTTGTACGCCATTATGTGTGATGGAATACGAAACTGAAGGGCCAGATCCAGAATTCGGGATACAAACACAAGAAAGAAAGCCGGACAAGACGCATAACTTTTCTGGCAGTTTGCAACGGTGAACGGTTCGGGCGTGACGCTGAGCGCTCTGACTGGAAGAAACAAGCTCCAGTCCATGGAGTGTCAACCATCAAGTTATACTGATCGGACTATAGATGCTTCAGGATGAGTCCTGTCAACCGAGTCCTTCTTTCAGTCTCATTGTGACAAAATTTCATTTTTGATCCAGTTCATTTCAGTATCACTTCATTAGTTATTCAGCCTACCGAACTAATTATCGACATTCTCCTGTAGAACCACATTTCAAAAGCTACTGTTCTGTTCTTGTCTGAATTGCTTATCGCTCACATGTCACTTCCATACAAGGCTACAGTCCAGAGAAATACCTTCATAAAAAATGTTCTTTCACTTAAATTTATATTCAATGTTAACAAGCATCTGTTTTTCAGAAAAGCTTTTCTTGCTATTGCCAGCCTGCGTTTCCTATCCTCTCCACTTCGATCATCACAAGCTATTTTGCTGCCTACACAGCAAAACTCATCTACTACTTGTAGTGCCTTATTTCTTAATCTGATTCGCTCAGCATTTTCCGATTAGATTCGATTACATTCAATTACACTAGTTTCACTTTTGTAGATATTTGTCGTAGAGCCTCCTTTTCAGAACGTTAACCATTCCGTTCAGTTGCTGTTCCAAGTCCTTTGTCGTCTCTCACAGAATTACAATGTCACTGGCAAACCACAACATCTTTTTTTATTCTCTTTGAATTTTAGTCTACTTTCCGAATTTCTCGTTGCCTTACTTTACTGCTTTCTTATTCTACATAGTGTATAACATTGGGGACATGTTAAATCCCTGCCTCACACTGAACTACTGCTTCTCTTTCATGCTCTTCGACTTCTACAACTGTAGTCTATTTTCTGTGCAAGTTGTACATAACTTTTCGCACCCTGTGATTTACCCTCAATACCTTCAGGAATTTCAAAGAACATATTCTAGTTACCATTGTCAAAAACGTTCTATAAGTCTACAAAAGCTGGAAACGTATTTTTGCCTTTCTTCAGTCTAGCTCTAAGACAAGTCATAGTATCAGTGTGGCCTCGCATGTTCCTGCATTTCTCCAAAACCCTACCTGATCTTCCCTGAGGTCGACTTGTATCAGTTTATCAGTTTTTCCGTTTTTCTGTAAATAATTACTGCCACTGTTTTGTGATCTCGACTTGTTAAACTGATGGTTCGGTAATTCTCATACCTAACACGACCTGCCTGATTTGGAACAGGAAATAGTGCATTCTCTTTGAGGTCTGATGATACTTCGCCCGTCTTGTACATCCTGCGTACAAGACAGGACAGTTTTGTTGTGGCCAACAATCCCAAGAATATCACTGATGCTGCGAGAATGTCACGTACTCCAGGCAACTTGTTTCGACTGAAATCTATCAGACTTCTGTGAATGAATTTTCAGATGCTTTTAAAATACACATTCCATTTTTCGATTCAAAAACAAAAAAGTTCCATGATCGAAAAGCTGTCTAAAAGCTGGTAAAAATGGAAATGTCGTGTGGCTAGGGCCTCCCGTCGGGTAGACCGTTCGCCTGGTGCAGGTCTTTCGATTTGACGCCACTTCGGCGACCTGCGCGTCGATGGGGATGAAATGATGATGATTAGGACAACACAACACCCAGTCCCTGAGCGGAGAAAATCTCCGACCCAGCCGGGAATCGAACCCGGGCCCTTAGGATTGACAGTCTGTCACGCTGATCACTCAGCTACCGTGGCGGACGTCCAAAAGCTGGTGACCTATCATGTGTGCGAGACACATTTTCTACCTTTTTTCATTCTTTTGCTTGTCTCACCTTGCGTTCACATTTACCCCTCTCTAAGGAAGTGATCCTTTAGGTCCAAAAGCTGGTGACCTAAAGGATCACTTCCTTAGAGAGGGGTAAATGTGAACGCAAGGTGAGACAAGCAAAAGAATGAAAAAAAAGTAGAAAATGTGTCTCGCACACATGATATCCTCTTGCGACAAGAGTAACAATGACATCTGAGACGACAGGGCACTCGCATGCTAATGGAAGTCCGCGCGCTGTGTTTACTTTCAGTGGATGGCTCTGGAGAGTGGGTTGGAGGGGGAAGTTGGCACCTGGTGAGAGGCGTTGGGTGACGGTTACGTGACTTCAACATAGAAACCAAACGTCAGGCAGTGTGTGTACACAGTCAGTCAGCTTAATGCATTACTCGAGGACGCAAAGCGACAAGGTAGCTTCGAGGGGTGCTTTTTGGTTTAAGCATAGAGATTACAGACAATCTGTGGACGAGGAGATGCAGGAGCTTCAAGGTAACATCTAAAGCCCTCCTTACACTGAAGCGAACACAGGTGAACGAACATCAATGAACGAGAATTCTCTCTAGTGTAAACGCTTGGTGCGTGGTGTTCGGTCCAGTCTCGGATCTACGATAGTTTCGAATCGGGACAAAAGCTTGAGAGCGGCGTCCCCCCCCCCCCTACCCCCCTTCGAGATTTTGAGATGGGACGTCAGAAATGTAAAACAATCAATTTCTCAAAAATGTGTTCATTTTGCAGCGCACATCTGTCTGAAGAGTTTGATATATAAAACATTTTGCTCTGTGGAATTCAAACGTGTCTATTTTGTAATGGAAGCTATAAGACCTACATTCACGACAGTTGAAATAAAAATGTCCTGTGGTGCCTCTCTTGTTCCGTCTGCCAGTTTGACAATCCACCACAAAAAAAAAAAAAAAAGTTTCACATTTCATTCATATACTCCGGTTTCTCAAGCATGAGATCGAAAGGTAGTGGTAATACGAATTTTTTATACAAATCTGGAATCGTCATATTCTACCATATAATTTGCGTGGTGCCCCCGTTTCTTCTCCTTCCTAATTCCAACAAACAATCTTGTTATCACTAAGTCTGTAATTACTCCCGCCATTGTCAAAACTTGTTCTCCGGTTAACTTCACTAACCCTGCCGGAATCACCGGTTTACTTACCCTGCATTTATTCTCCGATTAGGCGTTATTACGTATTCCTACAAAGCATTTTCCGCGCTATTCCGAGAACAGAATTTGACGGCTGCTAACCGGGGACTGTACAACTGGCCCTTAGTAGTGTTGCGATTTGGCAAAAATTTTCTGTCAAAATTTCATTTTCTTAGATACCTTACCTGTTATTCCTGTTAGTCGTTTATTTCCACTTTGATAGTCTGGATCTATGGATTTCGCTAGTAATTATAACGACCCTTATCATTCGCACACCCAATCAACCACAGAAACAACCAGCGATTGGTATTCACCCGTTCGGGTTTATTTGGCTCACCTCGCATAACCTCGTTTCCTTTTGTCTGCGGGACAGTTTTTATTTCTTGATGAGACGGGGATTCCCCTGGCAGAGACATCAGAAATTAATTTAGAATGTGTTCACAAATGTTCAATGACCAGGAGGGATGCGTTTTAAAATCATATGAATAATCGATAGACCAAAGTGCGCTGGATGCTAGGCGCTTTGTGAATCAGGTTTTTTTTCTTCAAGAATATGGCTTTGGCGCCCCTTGAAATTGCTGCCCGCGGCAGATATCACGGTTTGCCTCCCCCCCCCCCCCCCCACAATGCTAGGTCCGGGCTTGGTTCGGCCGTGGGCGTGCCGCATTGGAATGTGTTCACTTGTGATCCTCTGGGTGTTGGCTCTAGAGCGAACCGTGAAATGAAATTCGCGTTCTCTCCGCTTCGACGCCAAAACCCCCCCCCCCCCCCCATTTTTCTGTGTGTACGCCGTTTTGCTTTCGCGGCCAAAGCGCGCTCACTACTCAAAGTAAACCAAGTTGTATGCTTCTATTCTCCATCACGCTATCACGCTGTACTGAATGTAGTTTAAGCAATTTCACCGCGACAATGTTACAGCGGAAAAAAAAAAAAAAAAAAAAAACAGAACACCTCGTACGCTTTCTTTTCCGTTCGCTCCAGTGTAAATGCTTACTCGTAGATACAAGTCAATAACGGCGCGCGCAAGCGAACCCACTGCGCGCTGCTTGGAATGCGCGTTCGCTTACGTTCGCTCGTGTTTGCTTCTATGTAAAGGGGGCTTAACGCCGTGAACTGACGACAAGAAGACGAGACTCCGCCCATGGAAGAGACGACAGAACATGCTTCCATTATACCTAAATAATCCGACACGAATATCAAATACGAGATACGCAAAGTACTGAGTAGAATTCGCATATCGTCTCCAGAGAGGAAAAAAAGACAAAATGTGCTTAATTTAAGTGTTTAACTGACGATCTGCACATTTACCCACAGAAAGAGGTACCAAACAAGGTGATTCCTATTATTAACTGTTTCTCCTAAGAAGGAGTAATGGCTAAATGATTGTGTATTACCAAGACAGTCTCAAGCATAACAAGCAGTTCATGTAATACAGACGTGCTACGTTGTCGTAGAACACAGGTTATAACATCGGCAACATTGTGACGACAGATCTACTCCAAGTCGGTAGTAATCGTAGTGGTCCAAGATCATCCGGTTAGCATAACACCGGAACACATGTCAGTAAACACGGGTCTCCGTCGGAGCTCATTTTTTCTGTTGACTGAGAATCAGTGTACTATATCTCAAGTTTATTCCAGTTATATTCGGTTCTCCAGTGTCTTCCAGTCCACTCTGTCAAAAGCTTTCTCTAGGTCCAATATTATAATTTTCAATCTTTACCGCGGACTAGGTGGCCCACGGGTTAAGCGCCCGTTCGATCCACGCTCAGTCAGAATTTTTATGTGTCACATATAATTTCTTATTCTCTTGGTAATGTATGTTAATGTGAAAAACTTTGAATGTATGTACCCCCTACAGTTGCTAAGACAGTTCGAAGGTCAGAGGTAGACAAAGGTATGCCAACTCCGAGAGGACCGTGTTTTGTAAAGCACTGCAGTTTTCCAACCATCCTTTGAGTCAATGGTAACTTTACCTTTTTCAGCCCTTATTTCTATAAGTAGATTGGGGTGATCGAGTTATTCACCCTTTGTATAGTCAGGATAGGTTTCAGCCAAAAACCAGGTGAACTGGCAGAGGGACAAAGTTGTATGTTAACTGGGGATACTTGGCTGGTGATTTCCGGTGGCAGCTTTGGCCTTAATATCTTGGTCAGAGTTGAGGGATGGGAACTACGAGAGTCTCCTATTTTTTTTTTATAAGTACAGAACTCTGTTTGTATGGCAGTTGGTCACACTGTTATGAAGACTGCTTCACGCGCAGTGTGTAAACATGCGCACGCCGCGCTGAGGCGCTCAGTCTTGGCTTGGCAGCCGTTGAGAATGGAGCTCCCGTTGGACGTTACCGCCAAGTGCGAATTGCGCGCAGTTATTCGCTTTTCGAATACAAAGGGCACTGCGCCGATTGAAATCCATCGCCAATTGACGGAAGTGTGTGGTGGATCGTGCATGGATGTCAAAAATGTTCGTAAGTGGAGTAGAGATTTTGCAGTTGGTCGGACCGAAAGTCAAGACGAACAAAGGAGCGGGAGACCGTCAGTTTCTGAGGAGACAGTGTCGAAGGTTGAGCAAAGCATGCGTGGAGATCGGCGGATCACCCTGGATGATCTCTGCACGTTGGTTCCTGAGGTTTCCCGAAGCACCGCTCACAGAAATTTAACGGAAACGTTGAACTACCGGAAGGTGTGCGCAAGATGGGTGCCACGCATGCTGACTGAGGACCACATGCGGCAACGAGTTGATGCTTCCCGCGCATTTCTTCACCGCCTTGCAGCCGAACACGACAACTTTCTG
Organism: Schistocerca americana; assembly: GCF_021461395.2. NCBI lineage: Eukaryota > Metazoa > Arthropoda > Insecta > Orthoptera > Acrididae > Schistocerca > Schistocerca americana. The sequence continues at coordinate 151,542,879 of NC_060122.1, forward strand.
GACTCAATTGTCCCGGGTGACGAACCTGGGCATACCACTTTACATCTGAGACCAAGCAACAATCACGCCAGTGGCGGCGTCCTTCTTCGCCGAAGCCGCGGAAATTCAAACAAACGCAGACTGCCGGTAGTCATGACAACCGTTTTTAGGGATCGGAAAGGGGTATTGTTGGTCGGCTTTATGCCCACTGGAACCACAATTAACGCTGACAGGTACTGTGAGACTCTAAAAAAAGTCAAACGGGCGATTCAGAAACGGAAAAGAGGAATGTTGAGCAAGGGAGTACACATTCTCCATGACAACGCTCGCCCACACATCGCTCGGGAAACCGTTTCTCTCCTGCAACAGTTTCAGTAGAACAAAATCACCCACCCACCCTATAGTCCTGACTTGGCGCCCAGTGACTATCACCTTGGTTAAAAGAACGTTTGGCCGGAAAGCGATTCAGCTTTGACGACGAGGTGAAAGAAGAGGTTCATAAATTTCTTAACAGCATGACGGCGAGCTGATATGACATGGGCACACAAAAACTGCCACATCGTCTACAAAAATGCATCGAGGGAAATGTTGATTATGTCGAAAAATAGCTAAATGTTCAAGCTGTAAACTGATGTAAACCATTGTAGAAATAAACAGGTCGATGTACTTACAAAAAAAATAGGAGACCTTATTTTTGGGATTACCCTCATTTCTTAATGTGAACCTGGGACAATATATACCAGACAAAAAAATAATAGCTCTGTGTGTGTACGAGTATAAGTGTACTTGTTTGTGTATATACACTGTAAGGTCGGTCATTTCTTCAATCCGTTCATGGTACCTACGTCGCTGCCGAAAGCGAGTGATGAGGTCAAATTGTAACAGAGCCAGAGATCTTTTTTCCATCTGTTATTGCTTCAGTCCTTAGCTTGAGGCGGGCTCGTTAGTGGATAAAATCGCTCTTCAGCCAAAAGTTTTAAATTTTTGATAAAGTTTTAGTATATACGTAATACATAAAAATAATTTTTTTCAACATTTGTGAACAAATTTGAATGTATTTTTAAAACATTTTCACATGACCTTCCACAATAGTTATAATATAATCAATAATGATGATCTAGTACATATAAGGCAAGGAAAAAAAATTGACAGCAGCTGTCGAAAGTACAGGGGAAGGACAGAAGGAAACTGAAAGGAGAAAAACAATAATGCTGGATGAAGTGCTAAGAGGAAGGTACCAGACTACGAAGCAGTTGGCTTGGAGCAATGTGAAGTGGAGACAGCAGTGGTGTCAGGAACCTGACAATAGACAGGATACCTCATGATGACAATGACTATGATAATGATAATGTTATAATGATGATGCTGGTGGTGTCTGAAAACGATCATGTTCATAATGCAGATGGAATAATAATTTCAACAAAAGGGCATTGTGGAAACCACAGGAACTGTTACTGAGAAGGAAGATGGAGGAGGGATGAAAATGGAAGGATAGGGTGAGGTGGAACATTGTTCACTAGGGCTAGAAGGAAGAGTTTAGCTCTGGACGGATTTCGTCGTTGAGTACTGCGAGTTGGTTGAAGTTCCAGTAGTTTAGGATGGATAAGGCATGGGGGTGCACTTTTAACGGTGGGATATGGATTGTTGATTAACGGAATGGGATATTGAGTGCTCGTCAGAAGGTACTCCAAAAGGAAAAAACCTGTGAGAAGGGGTGCTATAAGATGCGAGTTCTGGAAAGTAGGCAGATGCGAAAGGCCGGATGGAGTACATGTATTCCTAGTATATCAAGGAATTTGTAGAATTCTGGTGCTGGACCTCTGTGGGGCCGGCAGATTGATACTGGATGGCTGCGCATTGATTGGTTCGCATGATTATGCTCTAAGGTGACGAGACTTGCCTCAAGCACTACTGTGGTAGGAGCGAAGGTACTTGTGCTGACTGTCTGACTCCAGCACTCAGACAACCGTCACATTATCCTCGCTACGCCTGCTCTCCATCTCTGCATCCACCATACTTACGCTACTCTCAGCTGTCTCGGAAAAGAGGAGCTGTCGAAAGTGAACTGGAAACAAAGGGGAATCAGAGGCAACGGAACAAAAGGCTAAACGATTTGAAATTTGCGGATGATATTGTGCCTTTGGCCGATAAGACTGAGGAACCAAAATTCTGATTACTTCCTCCCAATGTAAAGTAATTGGACTCCGCTTGAACATTCCGACAATATGCAATAAGTATAACAAAAGGATCGCAGCGGAAGCGTATAGGTTGGCAATGTCTCTACAAAATGCCAGTGAGTGCATCTGTCTTAGATTGCAGATGTGAAGGCTGGTGTAAGATCTAAAATCTCGCGCCGCATTAGGCTGGCTAGCTTTGAGAAACACTCGTCAGTCTTCGGATCTTGCATGTCAGCAAAAATGGAGAATAAACTTTCTGATGAGTGCATTTTACTGGCGCTCACCTATGGCAGCGAATCCTACTCACTGAATGAATTCACCGTACGGAAATACAAAACTGCACAAGAGGTCATGGAAAGGTCTATACTAAACTTAACGGGAAAAAGTAAAAGGAGAACCCGGGAAATGCTTTTAAAATTTTTCTTCTCCGTATCTGGACCAGCTAATGGGCTGTTACATCGTTTATATTTGTCTAATATCAGTGTTGAATCTTTCTATTAAGAGGCTTCCTCTGTTCAAATGGTTCTGAGCACTATGGGAATTAACATCTGAGGTCATCAGTACCCTAGATCTTAGAATTACTTAAACCTAACTAACCTAAGGACATCACAAACATCCATGCCCGATGCAGGATTCGAACCTGCGACCGTAGCGATCGCGCGGTTCCAGACTGAAGCGCCTAGAACCGCTCGCCCACACCGGCCGGCGCTTCCTCTGTCCAAATGTATTTCTTGTAACGGTTCTTTCAGGTACTCATGAAAATATAATCAACATTTATATTATTTGAGAGTACTCCCACTTGATAAACAGATGATGCCCCAGGGGAGGCTGCTACACCCATGGGACAAGGTCATGTTTGACGTTCAGCAAAGTTAAGTGGCAGAGACCAGATCAAGATCGCGCCGGATCCATCAGTCTGATAAAAGCCTGACTCAACATCTGAATGGCCACATTGTTGTAAGATAGGAAAAGCTGATGACGTAGGAACACGGTCTGTATGAACGTATTAGTGGCATTTGTCTCACTGGCACTGTGGCCAATGCGAGTTCAAGGAAATATCAACGCTGTGCAAACGTTCACAGTTTTTGTGGCACAGATTTGGGCCTTAAAAAGAACATAGAATCAGTAAGAAAAATGATTTTGCCAGTTCGACTCCTGAATCTAAAATACACAAATTTTGCAAGAAGATTACTTTAGCATTCACCAGAACCTGTTTCATTATGCAAACTGATATCTGGAGAAACCAATTTCGCAAACAGCCTTCATGTGTGTGACATGATTACATCTTTAATGCTTTAAAAAATTGGCCAAGTGCGAGTAGGAATCGCGCTCTGCGGGGTCAGCACGAACTTTATGTGTGTAGACAGTTTATCCTTCCCAGAAATTGCGAATCTCGACGATTTTTGCCTGTTATCGGTATCACCAATGGTGGCCCAAGACTTCGGGCATAAGAGGTCACCCGTGCTCTGCCAACAGCCTTGACAAAGAAGGCGGAGGAGCGGACTGAGGTTCAGTGTACTGTCGTGCCCTTGGCGTGACAAACTGCCAAAAAGGTGGAAAAATCGCCAATGATTAACGACATGAACGTGCAAAGCGCAGTGGAAACACTGACACGTAACACGTATATACAGCACATGTGACCCGTAACTGAAGAAAGTGTCATGATCTCTCCACAGGAGAAAGATTCCCATCAAACCCCCCATTCGGATCTCCGGTGAAGGACAGCCAAGGGCGAGGTGACCGTGAGACCACGAAAAACGACTGAATAACCAACGGAACGGTCACAGTCTACCTGCAGGGCATGGAATGTCTTAAGTTTGAACGTGGGAGGAAAGCTAGAAAATCTGAGAAGGGAAATGCTATGGCTCAATCTAGATATAGTGGGGATCAGTGAAGTGAAAAGGAAAGAAGACAAAGATTCCTTCTCAGACGAGTATAAGGTAATATCGACAGCAGTAGGAAATGGTGTAATGGGATTAGGATTCGTTATGAATAGGAACGTAGAGCAGAGAGTGAATTACTGTGAACAGTTCAGTGATGGGATTGTTCTCGTCAGAACCGACAGCAACCAACACCGACAACAATAGTTCAGATATACATACCGACGTCGCAAGCATAAGAATAGGAGATAGAAAAAGTAAATGAGGATATTCAACGGGTAATTCAGGACGTAAAGGAAGATGAAAATCTAATAGTCATGGGGGCTGGACTGTTTTTGTAGGGGAAGAAAAGGTTAGGGACGGGAAAAGCAGACAGATGGAAACCGACTCTGGTATTTTAGTTCTGAATAATTGACATTTTTCGGTATTTGTATGATCCAGCTTATAATAAGATTTTCTTATTGTTTACTAACAGCCGGGTAAAAAACCAGTTATCAGTTTACCATAGCTGTGGCGCTGAAATTGTTGGTTTTTAAATTAAAAAAGAGTAATGTTTAACAGTAACATTTTCATTGCTTTGAAATATGGGGCTTGAGGCGTGGCGGTTGGCGCTAGGTTTTCGACTTGCATCGCTGATATCGACATTCTGCTGTCCTGCTATCTTTGATTGCTCTCCCAGCGGGATTTCCGGGGGAACGTGTGACGAGTGGGTCTCCGGTCGGCGTTCAACAAGCCAACTTGTGTTGAAAACAAGTCCGCGTCCCTAACCGTGGTTGTGCCGTGGTGCACGGGTCTCGCCGTGCTCGCCGCCCTTGTCTTTTGGCGCGCGCCGGATGTACGGTGCCGATCATAGGGCGCCTTGACGTGCAAAATTGTGGTGGGTTCGTCGTCTCACGCTGAACAGCTTCCCAGCTCGTAATTTGCAAGCTCCAAGTTACGTATGGCTTTTATTCTGTGTTTAACTAAGAAGATTGTTGAAACTTATTGTGGCATGAGTAGCTGCCGGCGATGATTCTGTACTCGGTTCCATAGTGGCTGTTTTAAGGAGGCTGATGTTCCTCATTCCGTTTTTGATCATCCGTGGAGTGTGTGTTTTAAGTGGTTTTCATGCCAATTTTAACTTGTTGTAGGACATTGTCCGCTGTGGGACTGGCTGCGATTGTGTACGTGCCAAGCAGCCATAGAGTTAATTGTTTAACCATTTGTCACGGCAGCATTTGGTATGTTTATTTAATGTTGCAAGTACCTTAAGGCAACTGGAACTGATCTCTAAGTTTCCAGCTAATTTACTGGGAGGCGGGTAATTTTGGAGTATTGCTCCTTAAGAATTTGGGGGCGTGCTTATTATATAAAGTCCAGTGTGGCTGTGATTTGACCTTTTCTATATTGCAATCTATTTGTGCTGAAGGCCATTTGTTAAGACTGCTCGTTCCCTGGCGTCGGCGCGGTTATGGATTCTTGTCAGGACCGCTCATTGTGGGACCGGTCGGATTATAAATAAATATATATAGCGCCTGCTATGTGACCCTGCGCACAAGCCGTAGGGAGTGAGCGCTCGTATTGCCTGCCGGCCGTAGCGTTATTGCTTCTGAACTCTGCTATGAGCCTTAACGCTGTTCTCTAAAGTTAAGTGCAATTTGGGAATAGTTCCGAGTCATTATGTCCGTTAATTAAGTGAAGCCACCTTGTTAATATTGGCGTTTCTGTATGTCATTTTATTGGTTGAGTTATTACTAGCTCCTCTTTTTTAACAGTTATGTTAATCATTTGTGTATCTTTAATGAACGTGCAACTTATTATTCCTATGTGCAAATTTTGCGACCTTGGTTGGCACATTTTGTATTTTTTGGTATAAGCATGTTTCACTGTGGACATTTATGTGGGCGGTTCAGTTTTATTAAGCTTTAAGATCGCTTTGTTCCTCATGAAGTTGTGGTATTATGTGGCTGTGTAACAATGATTGCCGGCCAATGTGGCCGAGCCGTTCTAGGCGCTTCAGTCTGGAACCGCGCGACCGCTACGGTCGCAGGTTCGAATCCTGCCTCGGGCATGGATGTGTGTCATGTCCTTAGGTTAGTAAGGTTTAAGTAGTTCTAAGTTCTAGGGGACTGATGACCTCAGAAGTTAAGTCCCATAGTGCTCAGAGCCATTTTTTGTAACTTTGGTTGGAAGTGTATAGTGTTATTAGTCTCTTAAGACATGGGTAAACAAGAACGATTGTTTGTGATTTGATTATTCACCGTGCCTACTATCAATGATTTCGGTTGCGGGCGCAAAATAATATGTTTCTTATTCGTGTTTATATAATTCAATCAAAGTGAAGATTTGTATATTGCATCAGTAAGAGGACAAATGTCCGAATTGACGTTTATAATACAGTCTGTTTCGAGTCAAATTAAAACTGTAAAACAATCACAATCTTGTCTATCACCAGTGATCTCGGGCTTCCCATTTCCTTTAAATAACTGTGGTGATATTGTAATTTTGATTTTCTAAAGAATTGGGTAGTACCACGGTTCAGGGTTATTAGAGAAAATGAGAAAAGCGATCAGTGCTGTTTTAATAACGGCGACAATAAGAAACGAGCAATAAACGCATGACATAAGAATCGGCACAGCATTGCTGAGCCAATAATGTACTTGTTGCCGTGTGGCGTTACCTATTAGACGATGCTTATAATCCTTGCAAGTATACAACTTAACACGAAAAACAGAATTCCCGACCTCAGTTTTCTCGCTTTAGCACTATTAGTAAGGCCAAAACAGTGGCACGATCTTCATTTACAACACGATGCTTGAGCAGAGTTTCAAAAACATAGTAGACTAAATCCAACTTTTTGTACTCAACCTCTCACTACTTCCGGTGGAAAGCAGAGCACGCTGGACAGACAAAGTTTTTTTTGTTTACGTTCTTTATTTAATACTTTGATTCTACATATGTTGAAATGTATAATGCGAAAGTGTGAGAGTCTTAGAAATTTTCAATTCTTGTTCGGTGTCTGTATTTGTTCCTTAAAACAATAACAATAAACAACCAATAATCGGTTATTTCAGAAACTGGTTATTTTGTGCGGTTTTAACAGTCAGGTTAGACTGGAGATGAAAACAATCGATATAACGGCAAACCGGTTGTTTCGGCGATAACCGCCATCCCTAGGATGGCTTACGGAAGAACATGGTTCAAATGGCTCTGAGCACTATGGGACTTAACTTCTAAGGTCACCAGTCCCCTAGAACTTAGAACTACTTAAACCTAACTAACCTAAGGACATCACACACATCCATGCCCGAGGCAGGATTCGAACCTGCGACCGTAGCGGTCACGCGGTTCCAGACTGTAGCGCCTAGAACCGCACTGCCACCCCGGCCGGCGAAGAACATGGGCTTGGTAGTAGGCATAAGAGAGGAGAGTTGTGCAATAAATTCAGCTGGTAGCAGCGAACGCCCTGTTCAGTAATCATAAGAGGAGGAGGTATATTTGGAAAAGGCGGGAAGATACAGAAAGATTACAGTTAGATTACATCATCGTCAGGCAGAGATTCCGAAATCAGACATTGGACTGTAAGACGTACCCAGGAGCAGATATAGACCCAGGTTACAGTTTAGTAAGGGTGAAGAGCAGGCAGAGACTAGTCAAGAAGAGTCAATGCACAAAGAAGTGCGTTATGGAAGCGCTAAGGAATGAAGAGATACGCTTGAAGTACTCTGTGGCTATAGATCTTGTGATAATGAAAACCTCACTAGGCAGTTCAGTTAAAGAGGAATGGGCAATCACAGAAACTGCAAAGAAAAACATAGATACAAGGAAGGTAGTTGCGGAAAAAAACATGGGTAACAAAAGAAATCCTTCAGTTGAACGATGAAAGAAGGAAGCACAAAAAGTTCAGGGAAATTCGGGAATACAGAAATACAAGTCACTTAGCTATGAAATTAATAGGAATTGTAGGGAAGCTACGGCGAAATGGCTGCATGAAATATGTGAAGAGACCGAAAAACAAATGATGGTCGGAAAGACTGATTCAGCATATGGAAAGCCCAAAACAAGCTTAGGTGAAATTAAAAGCAAGGGTGGTAACATTAAGAGTGCAATGGGAATCCGTTAAACGCAAAAGAGAGAGCGGATAAGTAGAAAGAGTTACATTCGTGACCTCTACGAGAGGAAGAACTTGCCTGAAGAACTTGACTGGAGAGGAAACAGGAGCACAGATGGAAGAGGTAGGGGATCGAATATTATACTGAAGCGCCAAAGATATTGGTATAGGCATGCGTATTCAAATACACAGATATGTAAACTGACAGAATACGGTGCTGCCGTCGGTAACGCCTACACAGGGTGGTCCATTGATAGTGACCGGGCCAAATATCTCACGAAATAAGCATCAAACGAAAAAAACTACAAAGAACGCAACTCGTCTAGCTTGAAGGGGGAAACCAGATGGCGCTATGGTTGGACCGCTAGATGGCGGTGCCATAGGTCAAACGGATATCAACTGCGTATTTTTTTTAAAGAGGAACCCCCATTTTTATTACATATTGGTGTAGTACGTAAAGGAATACGAATGTTTTAATTGGACCACTTTTTTCGCTTTGTGATAGATGGCGCTCCAATAGACACAAACGTATAAGTACGTGGTATCACGTAACATTCCGCCAGTGCGGACGGTATTTGCTTCGTGATACATTACCCGTGTTAAAATGGACCGTTTACCAATTGCGGAAAAGGTCGATATCGTGTTGTTTTGTGGCTATTGTGATCAAAATGCCCAACGGGCGTGTGCTATGTATGCTGCTCGGTATCCTGGACGACATCATCCAAGTGTCCGGACCGTTCGCCCGATAGTTACGTTATTTAAGGAAACAGGAGGTGTTCAGCCACATGTGAAACGTCAACCACGACCTGCAACAAATGATGATGCCCAAGTAGGTGTTCAGCTGCTGTCGCGGCTAATCCGCACACCAGTAACAGACAAATTGCGCGAGAATCGGAAACCTCAAAAACGTCGGTGTTGAGAATGCTCCATCAACATCGATTACACCCGTACCATATTTCTGTGTACCAGGAATTGCATGGCGACGACTTTGAACGTCGTGTGCAGTTCTGCCACTGGGCACAGAGAAATTATGGGACGATTACAGACTTTTTGCACGCGTTCTATTTAGCGACGAAGCGTCATTCACCAACAGCGGTAACGTAAACCGGCATAATATGCACTATTGGGCAACGGAAAATCAACGATGGCTGCGACAAGTGGAACATCAGCGACCTTGGCGGGTTAATGTACGGTGCGGCATTATGGGAGAAAGCATATTTGACCCCCATTTTATCGATGGCAATCTAAATGGTGTGCTGATTTCCTACCTACTGATGTTACTGCAAGATGTTTCATTGCATGACAGAATGGCGATGTACTTCCAACATGATGGATGTCCGGTACATAGCTCGCGTGCGGTTGAAGCGGTATTGAATAGCATATTTCATGACAGGTGGATTGGTCGTCGAAGCACCATACCATGGCTCGTACGTTCACCGGATCTGACGTCCCCGGATTTCTTTCTGTGGGGAAGTCGAAGAATATTTGCTATCGTGATCCACCGACAACGCCTGACAACATGCGTCAGCGCATTGTCAATGCATGTGCGAACATTACGGAAGGCGAACTACTCGCTGTTGAGAGGAATGTCGTTACACGTATTGCCAACTGCATTGAGGTTGACGGATATCATTTTGAGCATTTATTGCATTAATGTTGCATTTACAGGTAATCACGCTGTAACAGCATGCGTTCTCAGAAATGATAAGTTCACAAAGGTACATGTATCACATTGGAACAACCGAAATAAAATGTTCAAACGTACCTACGTTCTGTATTTTAATTTAAAAACCCTACCTGTTACCAACTGTTCGTCTAAAATTGTGAGCCATATGTTTGTGACTATTACAGCGCCATCAATCACAAAGCGAAGAAAGTGGTCCAACTAAAACATTCATATTTCTATACGTACTACACGAATATGTAAAAACAAATGGGGTTCCTATTTAAGAAAAAAAAACGCAGTTGATATCCACTTGACCTATGGCAGGGCCATCTAGCGGGCCAACCATAGTGCCATCTGGTTTCCCTCTTCAAGCTAGACAAGTTTAGTTCCTTGTAGTTTTTTCGTTTGACGCTTATTTTGTGAGATATTTGGCCCCGTCACGATCAATGGACCACACTGTGTGGCGCAGTTGTGAGGTCGGTTACTGCTGCTACAACGATAGATATCAAGATTCAAGTAAGTTTAAACGTGGTGTTATAGTCGGCGCACGAGCGATGGGACACACAATCTCCGACGTAGCAATGAAGTGGGGATTTTCTCGTACGACCGTACGTTTACCGTGAATATCAGGAATCCGGTAAAACATCAAATCTCCGACATCGCTGCAGCCGGAAGAAGATCTTGCAAGAACAGTACCAACGAGGACTGAAGAGAATCATTCAACATTACAGAAGTGCAACCCTACCGCAAATTGCTGCATATTTCAATGCTGGGCCATCAACAAGTGTCAGCGTGCGAACCATTCAACGAAATATCATCGACATTGGCTTTCGGAGCCGAAGGCCCACTCGTGTACCCTACATGACTGGATGACACAAATCTTTACGCTTTGCCTGAGTCCGTCAACACCGACATTGGACTGTTGATGACTGGAAACAGATTGCCCGGTCGGACGAGTCTCCTTTAAAATTGAATCGAGCGGATGGAGGTGTACGGGTATGGAGACAACCTCATGAATCCATTGATCCTGCATGTCAGCAGAGGACTGTTTAGGGTGGTGGAGGTTCTGTAATGTTGTGGGGCGTGTGCGGTTGGAGTAATATGTGATCCCTGATATGTCTAGATACGACTCTGACAGGTGACACGTACGTAAGCATCCTGTCTTACACACCTGCATCCATTCATGTTCATTCTGCATTCCGACGGACTTGAGCAATGCGACACCTCACACGTACAGAATTGCTACAGAGTGGCTCCAGGAACACTTTTCTGAGTTTAAATACTTCCGTTGGCCACCAAACTCCCCAGACATGAACATTATTGAGCATATGTGGGATGCCTTGCAACGTGGTGTTCAGAAGAGATCTCCACCCCCTCGTACTCTTACGGTTTTGTGTTTTATGGACAGCCCTGCAAGATTCATGGTGTCAGTTCCCTCCAGAACTACTTCAGACGTTAGTCGAGTCCATGCCACGTCGTGTTGCGGCACTTCTGCATGCTCGCGGGGGCCCTAGACGATATTAGGCAGCTGTACCACTTTCTTTGGATCTTCAGTGTAGAATCAGAATTTAAAAGAGTTTTGAAAAACTTAAGATCGGATAAGGGATAGATAACATTGTATCAGAATTTCTAAAATCATTGGAGGAAATACACTCCTGGAAATGGAAAAAAGAACACATTGACACCGGTGTGTCAGACCCACCATACCTGCTCCGGACACTGCGAGAGGGCTGTACAAGCAATGATCACACGCACGGCACAGCGGACACACCAGGAACCGCGGTGTTGGCCGTCGAATGGCGCTAGCTGCGCAGCATTTGTGCACCGCCGCCGTCAGTGTCAGCCAGTTTGCCGTGGCATACGGAGCTCCATCGCAGTCTTTAACACTGGTAGCATGCCGCGACAGCGTGGACGTGAACCGTATGTGCAGTTGACGGACTTTGAGCGAGGGCGTATAGTGGGCATGCGGGAGGCCGGGTGGACGTACCGCCGAATTGTTCAACACGTGGGGCGTGAGGTCTCCACAGTACATCGATGTTGTCGCCAGTGGTCGGCGGAAGGTGCACGTGCCCGTCGACCTGGGACCGTACCGCAGCGACGCACGGATGCACGCCAAGACCGTAGGATCCTACGCAGTGCCGTAGGGGACCGCACCGCCACTTCCCAGCAAATTAGGGACACTGTTGCTCCTGGGGTATCGGCGAGGACCATTCGCAACCGTCTCCATGAAGCTGGGCTACGGTCCCGCACACCGTTAGGCCGTCTTCCGCTCACGCCCCAACATCGTGCAGCCCGCCTCCAGTGATGTCGCGACAGGCGTGAATGGAGGGACGAATGGAGACGTGTCGTCTTCAGCGATGAGAGTCGCTTCTGCCTTGGTGCCAATGATGGTCGTATGCGTGTTTGGCGCCGTGCAGGTGAGCGCCACAATCAGGACTGCATACGACCGAGGCACACAGGGCCAACACCCGGCATCATGGAGTGGGGAGCGATCTCCTACACTGGCCGTACACCACTGGTGATCGTCGAGGGGACACTGAATAGTGCACGGTACATCCAAACCGTCATCGAACCCATCGTTCTACCATTCCTAGACCGGCAAGGGAACTTGCTGTTCCAACAGGACAATGCACGTCCGCATGTATCCCGTGCCACCCAACGTGCTCTAGAAGGTGTAAGTCAACTACCCTGGCCAGCAAGATCTCCGGATCTGTCCCCCATTGAGCATGTTTGGGACTGGATGAAGCGTCGTCTCACGCGGTCTGCACGTCCAGCACGAACGCTGGTCCAACTGAGGCGCCAGGTGGAAATGGCATGGCAAGCCGTTCCACAGGACTACATCCAGCATTTCTACGATCGTCTCCATGGGAGAATAGCAGCCTGCATTGCTGCGAAAGGTGGATATACACTGTACTAGTGCCGACATTGTGCATGCTCTGTTGCTGTGTCTATGTGCCTGTGGTTCTGTCAGTGTGACCATGTGATGTATCTGACCCCAGGAATGTGTCAATAAAGTTTCCCCTTCCTGGGACAATGAATTCACGGTGTTCTTATTTCAATTTCCAGGAGTGTAGGAACAAAATGATTATTCACGTTGTTGTGTAGAATGTATAAGACGGGCGAAATACCGTTAGAGTATCGGAAACAGCATCGTCCACATAAGTCTGAAGATTGCAAGAGCCGACAACTGCGAGAATTGTCGCACAATCAGCTTAACAGCTCATGCATCGAAGTTGTTGACAAGAATAACGTAGAGAAGAATGGAAAAGAAAACTGAGGATATTTTAAATGACCGTCAGTTTGGCTTTATGAAAGGTAAAGGCACCAGAAAAGCAGTTATGATGTAATGGAAGGAAGACTGAAGAAAAATCGAGACATGTTCACAGTATTTGTTGACCTGGAAAAGCGTTCGACAATGTAAAATGGTGTAAGATGTTCGAAATTCTGAGCAAAATAGGGATAAAGTATAGCGAAGACGGGTGATATACAACACGTACAAGAACCAAGAGAGAACGATAAGAGTGAAAGATTAAGAACGAAGTGCTCGGATTAAAATGCGTGCAAGGTAGGGCTGTAACCCTACTGTTTAATTTATAGATATCGAAGAAACAATGAAGGAAATAAAAAAAGGATTCAGGAGTCTGATTAAAATTCCAGGTGAACAGATATCAATGATTATATTCTCTGATGAGATTGCTGTCCTCAGTGAAGGTGAAGAAGAATTACAGTATCTGCTGAAAGGAATGAACAGTCTAATGAGTACAGAATATGGTTGGAGAGTAAGTCGAAGGAAGACGAAAGTAATGAGAAGTAGCTGAAATGAGAAAAACCTAAAACTTAAAATCGGAATTTGGGGATCACGAAGTAGACGACGTTAAGAATTCTGGCTACCCAGATAGCGCAATAAGCTATGACGAACGGAACAAAGAGGACTTAAAAAGCACACACTTTGGGAAACCCGGAAAATAAGAGAATCGGAGCATTTCAGACGCGATGCTACAGAAGAATGTTGAATATTAGGTGGACCGATAAAGTAAGGGACGAGGAAGTCCTCCAGAGAATTGGTGGGGAAAGGAATATATGGAAAACAGTGACAAGAAGATCGGACAGGGTGGCAGGACATCTGTTAAGACATCAGGGAATAACTTCCACAGTACTAGAGGGAGCTGTAGAGAGTAAAAACTGTAGAGGAAGACAGAGATTTGAATACATCCAGCAGATAACTGAGCACGTAGGTTGCTAGTGCTACTCTGAGATGGAAATGTTGGGAAAGAACTGGAATTCGTGGCGGGCCGCATCAAAGCAGTCAGAAGACTGATGACTCAGAAAGAATGGCTAGTCTTTCAGTGACGTTATTGTTTTAATATGATATGACGCCATTTTTTTAAATATCGATAACGGTAATTTCTCACAACGTACATCTAGCAGTATTTTGTTGCGAGTGTACATACTCCTACTCCGATTTTTCTGTGGTTATTTACTTGACTTACAGTGACATCACACATTATTACTAATGTATTAATGTACTAATGTATTAATGGTACTTGAAAACTAATGTATTAATGGTACTTGAAAACTAATGTATTAATGGTACTTGAAAACTTAATTTTTATACAGTTGGCAAGGGTAGTTCTTTACAGTGTGAATTTTTGTTGTTGTTAATAATAATTTAACTATGGATACTTATAGTGACGTCACACACTGATGATGCAGGCGGAGTGTAGATTTGTTCCTTTGCAAGAGGATATTTGTTTTTAACTAATGCGTTGTAGAAATTGTTAAGCCCGTTGGTTAGAACATCGAACTGTCGTAGTTGCTTAACACGCTATATTGACGCAAGCTTTTTATTATTGCACTGTGGTAAGTGGCCACTCATTTCTTTTCACACGGGTGTCTTTAGAGAAAATCAGTTCACCTTGTCAATAGCAGTGAGACGTGTGTTGCTAATGCTATTGTTTTTTAACAAACTGTGAGAGTTTGGTCGATATGTGCGTTACAGTAAACTACATATCTGTCCTGTAGTATTCTTCGAACTCCCGACTAGACGAAATCTTAAATCTTGATTCGACGCTAACGTCAAACAGTACTACAGCTTTTGTCTCCACACGAAGCCCATTAGAAATACCTCAAGCAAATAAATAGAAGAACCACTACAGAATATGCTCTGCAACAAACCTTCATGCATAATAATGATAATTTTAATTCTATAAATGACTATTCTAGTTGACGTTACCAAAACATCCAACAAAGTACACTTGTTCATTTATATGTAAAGCTATTATGGGGTTTTCCTGTTAACTGAATTGTTTCCTTTTTTGATATCCTTACCACAAAATGGCTGGAAAGCTCGTATCCTCTGAAGACTATCATAGCACAGCACACATTAACATTAATACAGGAACTTGTTACCCGTAGCAACAGATTATTTGTTGCACTTTGATGCTTGTTTATACCGTCGTTTTTATCACGTTGCGACGTGACCACGAGCCGGAGGTGCTGTTTATGTACAGTGACCGCGCTCCACAGCTCTGCAGGATTGCACCACTGCTCTTTGTGGTGCCAGACAAACGTTGTAGGCCTGTGTGCACAATGAGAACTGCAGTTGGCAGTAGACACAGTGCGAAGTGCATTGTAGCACTCCAATTCACGTTTGAGGAACACTGCTAGGTGTTTTCCCCAGGCTAACCAAGGAGGTGTCCAGAGATTACAGGAGGCAGTGTAAAACATAGATGATGATGATGAGCCGGCCAAGGTGGCCGAGCGGTTCTAGGCGCTACAGTCTGGAACCGCGCGACCGCTACGGTCGCAGGTTCGAATCCTGCCTCGGGCATGGATGTGTGTGATGTCCTTAGGTTAGTTAGGTTTAAGTAGTTCTAAGTTCTAGGGGACTGATGACCTCAGAAGTTAAGTCCAATAATGGTCAGAGGCATTTCAACCATTTTTTGATGATGATGATGATGATGATTGGATTGTGGGGCGCTCAACTGTACGATTATCAGCGACCGTACAAATTTCCAACCTTTGCTTAGTCAAATCTCGCCACGTGCATGAATAATGATGAAATTACGAGGACAACACAAACACCCAGTCATCTCGAGGCAGGTGAAAATCCCTGAGCCCGGCGGGAATCGAACCCGAGACCCCGTGCTCAGGAAGCGAGAACGCGACCGCGAGAGCACAAGCTGCGGACTGCAAAACATGGAGAGAGCACAGAAGGGCAGAGGGCATATTTCCTCATAACAATGGTTTATTTCGTGCGCTAGTCAAGTTCTTAGACCATGTATTTGTGGAAAGCTTGATTTAAATTATACAAATTACAGAAAATGCCCAATACTTTGATGTTAATTTTGTTAATTAAGATACCAAACTTGAAGGAAGCCATTATGGAGTATTAATTACGCTAATATTGGCTAGCATTGTTTAGTAGGGTAGCACCCAGCCAAACGCACACAGTTCACCTGGAGGAGTGGATAGATTAACATTTTCCGTCATGTTTGCGGAATCTGAAACCCACAAGAATCAAACTCACAACAGCTAAATTTAGAAACAATGCCATGCTTCATACTGAATACGTTGTAGTACTCCACTTTAAAAGGATTAATTTTTTCAAAAATTTCCACCATTTTGCAAAACATGACATGACGTCATTACGTTTTAGTAACTCAGACGCGCCAGAGTCTGACACTGCTTTGTCAAATTGTCAATTTTTTACCGACGTTTTGCAGAATTTGCTGTAACATCATCAAATTACAGTATTTCAGTCAATAGGACAACGCACTCATTTTAAAACATACACTGTAATATCACACACACACACACACATACACACGCGCAGGCGCGCGCTAATGTAGGGGTGATGTAGATATGCTAAAGTGATGTAGATATGCTAAAATATATAGTAATTCACCCACACACCGCATTATCAAAATATCTTACTCCGTAAATCACGTTAATGTCAACTGCCATTTTGCAGAAAATGCCATATCACTAATTTACACACACACACACGCATATACACACGCGCACACACATATACACACACACACACACACACACACACACACACACACACACGCATATACACACACACACACACACACACACACACACACACACACGCATATATACACACACACACACACACACACTCGTATACACACACACACACACACACACACACGCATACATAACACACACACACACACACACACACACACACACACACACACACACACACACACACACAATTCTAATCTGAAGTTATCTTACCTCACAAATTACGATAATATTCACCTCCATTTTTAAGTAGAATAATTCAGGTGCTACCGCTCCTCTCATAACAGCATACAGAAGCACGTAATTGGAATAATAGTAAAATTAACTATTATTATTATTATTATTATTTATAACGTCCACGCTCTGGTCCTCTCTCTGCAGAGCAGGTAGTTCAAATGGAGAGCAACAATGAATAACCGACAAATAATTCATATTGTTCAGATACTGTTGACCCCGGGCTACCTTGTGTTTGGCTGCCATATGGGTTTGCCTGCCCATCGATTGGCTTAGAGCATACTGACGTCGACGTAACGCGACGTTCACGTGTTGCGACATTGGCATGATGACGAAAGCAGTTGGACGAAACTCGCGTCCTTGGAATAATAAAAAAATTAATTTGTTATTATTACTATTTATAGCCCTGATATCAAACAAACCATATCCTCTCACTGTGGTGCACAGAACAAGAACGACATCGCTCACACATTTACTATAGCTATAAAAGGATGAGAAGGGGGAGGGGAGCTTGAATTGTATCGGTCCTGGTGGGCAGGGAAGTGGAGGAGAGGGGTTCGGTGGGTCCTCGGGAGGAGAGACGTGGAGGGTGACACTGAACACTTCACCCAATTGCTTCAGGTGCGACCGGACGCCGGAAGTTCTTATCAGTTCCTGGAACCACCGCACTTATCAGTGACTTCGAGATAAGACCGTTATCTCGTCCCGTATCGATGCTGCTTATCTACTGCAGAATACGTACTACAATAATAAATACTTAAATGTCAGTTGTAGATCTAAACATAAATACCGTATCTGCCTGTGCGCGTGACAGTAGTTACGTTGCAACCGTGCTAGCATTCGGGAGGACGTAATTCACAATTATTCCCTTTCAGCCATCTGTATTTAGGTTTTCCGTGGTTTCCCAAAATCAGTCAGGACAACTGCCGGAATAGTTCCTTTGAAAACGACACGGACCGTTTCCATTCTCATCCTTCCCAATCCCTGCTTGTGCTCCTTCTCGGACTGTAGTAACTGTACGAGGGGAGGCCGAAATGCACGCGTTTTAGCTCACGCAGGCTGGCGTGAGGAGGGAAGAACTATACTGACGTGAGGTCTGGAACATGACAAGGAATGAGAATTCAGAAAGCGGACGTAATTAGTTTGATACTTAACTTTAATCTATTAATGATGAACGTCGCTCTTGACGGTACATGATTCACAATATTATCCGTTCAGAATACATTCTTGAAGAATATGGCGCCTTGCTAGGTCGTAGCTGAAGGCTATGCTGAACTGTCGTCTCTGCAAATGAGAGCTTATGTAGTCAGTGAACCATCGCTAGCAAAGTCGGCTGTACAACTGGGGCGAGTGCTAGGGAGTCTTTCTAGACTAGACTTGCCGTGTCGCGGCGCTCGGTCTGCAATCACTGATAGTGGCGACACGCAGGTCCGACGTATACTAACGGACCGCGGCCGATTTAAATGCTACCACCTAGCACCTGGTTTCTGGCGGTGACACCACAATAACCTCTCACCGATATGAAGTTAAAATGTTAAATCTTCACATTCCTTCGTTTTTGACGGACGGTATATCTTAGAATACAGCAACAGCGGAATAGACACGTAAACTACTAATAGGGGCCTAACACTTAGCACTGAATTGGCGGAAGGAAGTCGTTCGACGGTCACAAATGACGAAGACCGTGGTGTCGCCGCAAAAAAATAATTCCACGGATAAAGCTAATTAAATTCGTGAGCAACAGTTTGTCATGTTGTATGAGACGAGTAAACGAGAGACGACGTAAATGTCTTGGACTCCCTTGTGCAGTGGAAGAAGTAGGTCTGTGTGTAATATTAGTACTTGTGGCTGGCTACATACTAAATTTTTTCTACTGTACGTCCTGAGACGATTTTTTTCAGAAAGGACACTATCCAAGTCTGTGTTTCCTCGAACAAAACGTATGTTTCGAGAATTCAGTCTTGAGCAAACACTGGTGACGAGATATTAAGCCAAAATACTCCCTTTCTTTTTGGATATTACGTATTTTCTAGCAAGAAAGTACTGTGTAATCTTTCGAAAGACTTGTTGATAGTTAATTTGCAAAGAGAATAATCAGATTAGCTGTTCCTAATGCAATGAGGAAAGGCTGATGAAGTGATTTAGAGTTTGAAGTTAATACGAGAGGCTATGCTGACGCCACATTTTCAGCAATGAGCGGTCATTACCAGAGAACGGATTTGAAACGTTGCTCTGTTCGAAATTCCACTAGACGCGTGTGCAGGAATAAAAATAAAGTCAGGTGGAGTAAACAACATCCAGTGAAATATGGCATAGCACGGAACTGAAGCCCACTTCGGGATTGATATTCTCCTGCGCCTGAAATTAAGCTTATTTCGCCGAGCGCACCCTGACATTTGTTACGTAATGAAGCAGTGCTCCAGTGTGTTTTGCGTAACGCACGCCGCTTTGTAAACCGGCCTAATTAAACCACTGTCATGGGTGTCCGGTGCTCCACAAAATATGTGAATAATTCAGAGTTTATGTAACTTCTGCGTGCGGTGAGGAATTATATACCACGATATGGCACAGTGTATTACAATATTTTAAAATCAGATTAAATTATTTAAAGGAATTGAAAAGGCGTCAAAATAAAATCATTTCAAGAATTATAATACACGTGTCTTGTTACAGGCTTCTGCAAAGGGGAAGAATCTGAAGTTCACCGGGAAAAAATTTGTCACTTCAGTCCTAACGTACAGACGAATCGTTTTGCCTTTACAGATGGCGAAGTTTCAATGTTGCATTTTTGTGTGGGACCCTTACGAGGGAGAAAATTCTTTTGTCGGCACCTCGCTTTCTGAAATTTGTTCTGTAGTAAACACTTCTGGAATTCACGGTGAATAAAGGTCACAAAATTCAATTTATTAAATTCAGTTTGCGATACTTCAAAAAGTTAAACTTGTATCTACGACAGAAAAATACATGTGGCATAGAACATGCTACAATTTACCAACTATCTCTAAAAACTGTTATTGTTAGGTAATGAACCACACTCCTAGTAAAACTGAAACGCATTCGTCAGCTAAAAGACTGGAAATAAAAGACAAGCCATACATTATAAGTACACTTACTCTTATCTCACTTGTATTGAAAATTCGCCCTCTTCTTTTTTAATGATACAAATTTTCATCACGAGATTTCTTTCAGTGGAAACAATGGCCAAGGCTGTCAAAGAGTTGCGTAAGAATGATTTTATATTTTCAAGTTGAAAAAGTTGCTTCCACCGACGTCGAGGGAATTGTGACAGTTATGCATCAACAGTTTAGAGCGTTCGTTGAACGTCTTCCCCAGGTTGTTAGTTATTATAAACTCCGCCAGACTAACAGCCCTAGCCAGTGATATACAGGGTGTTTCAAAAATGACCGGTATATTTGAAACGGCAATAAAAACTAAACGAGCAGCGATAGAAATACACCGTTCGTTGCAATATGCTTGGGACAACTGTACATTTTCAGGCAGACAAACTTTCGAAATTACAGTAGTTACAATTTTCAACAACAGATGGCGCTGCAAGTGATGTGAAAGATATAGAAGACAACGCAGTCTGTGGGTGCGCCATTCTGTACGTCGTCTTTCTGCTGTAAGCGTGTGCTGTTCACAACGTGCAAGTGTGCTGTAGACAACATGGTTTATTCCTTAGAACAGAGGATTTTTCTGGTGTTGGAATTCCACCGCCTAGAACACAGTGTTGTTGCAACAAGACGAAGTTTTCAACGGAGGTTTAATGTAACCAAAGGACCGAAAAGTGATACAATAAAGGATCTGTTTGAAAAATTTCAACGGACTGGGAACGTGACGGATGAACTTGCTGGAAAGGTAGGGCGACCGCGCACGGAAACCACAGAGGGCAATGCGCAGCTAGTGCAGCAGGTGATCCAACAGCAGCCTCGGGTTTCCGTTCGCCGTGTTGCAGCTGCGGTCCAAATGACGCCAACGTCCACGTATCGTCTCATGCGCCAGAGTTTACACCTCTATCCATACAAAATTCAAACGCGGCAACTCCTCAGCGCCGCTACCATTGCTGCACGAGAGAATTCGCTAACGATATAGTGCACAGGATTGATGACGGCGATATGCATGTGGGCAGCATTTGGTTTACTGACGAAGCTTATTTTTACCTGGACGGCTTCGTCAATAAACAGAACTGGCGCATATGGGGAACCGAAAAGCCCCATGTTGCAGTCCCATCGTCCCTGCATCCTCAAAAAGTACTGGTCTGGGCCGCCATTTCTTCCAAAGGAATCATTGGCCCATTTTTCAGATCCGAAACGATTACTGCATCACGCTATCTGGACATTCTTCGTGAATTTGTGGCGCTACAAACTGCCTTAGACGACACTGCGAACACCTCGTGGTTTATGTAAGATGGTGCCCGGCCACATCGCACGGCCGACGTCTTTAATTTCCTGAATGAATATTTCGATGATCGTGTGATTGCTTTGGGCTATCCGAAACATACAGGAGGCGGCGTGGGTTGGCCTCCCTATTCGCCAGACATGAACCCCTGTGACTTCTTTCTGTGGGGACACTTGAAAGACCAGGTGTACCGCCAGAATCCAGAAACAATTGAACAGCTGAAGCAGTACAGCTCATCTGCATGTGAAGCCATTCCGCCAGACACGTTGTCAAAGGTTTCGGGTAATTTCATTCAGAGACTACGCCATATTATTGCTACGCATGGTGGATATGTGGAAAATATCGTACTATAGAGTTTCCCAGACCGAAGCGCCATCTGTTGTTGAAAATCGTAACTACTGTAATTTCGAAAGTTTGTCTGCCTGAAAATGTACTGTTGTCCCAAGCATATTGCAACAAACGGCGCATTTCTATCGCTGCTCGTTTAGTTTTTATTGCCGTTTCAAATATACCGGTCATTTTTGAAACACCCTGTAAATTCTCGTGCTAGGTAGATTAGATGATAGTTCGTGACGTATACACTGAACACACTTCGTTTGGGATACCTTAAGAAAACTTAAGGTACAGGGGAAAGTTTTCTGGAAGAAACAATGATGAAGCTACAAGATGACCTGAGAAACTAGAACGATCTTTAGCTTCTGAAATTATCATATCGCACACTTACTTTGCTTCTCTTTTCCACTCAGTCTTGACCAACTTCCTGTTCTGCATTCAGCAACCAGTAGATTCATTACTACTGATGATGCCAAATTCCTCTTGAATCTTGATAATATTTATTTCAAATGGTGAAATAGCCTTAACGGCAGAACACGCATTAGTGTCTCCTTGCAGTAGCTGAGCGAAGAGAACTTCGACTGATGGTATAATTTTACCAAAGAATTCCAATAATAATTAATGCTGCAACAGGAAAGAACATTTTTTAGACAAAGAACCTGGGAAATTGTGCACTGATGCACCAAAGAAACTGGTATAGCCATGCTTACTGAAACACAGAGATATGTAAATAGGCAGAATACGGCGCTGCGGTCAGCAAAGTCTATATAAGACAACACATGTTTGGCGCCCTTGTCAGATCGGTTACAGCCGCTACAATGGCAGGTTGTCAAGTTTAAGTGAGGTTAAACGTGGCGTTATAGTCGGAGCACGAGCGATGACACTGCTTCTCTGAGGTAGCGATGAAGTGGGGATTTTCCCGTACGGCCATTTCACGAGTGTACCGTGAATGTCAGGAATGTGGTAAAACATCAAATCTCCGACATCGCTGCTGCCGGAAAAAGATTCTGTAAGAACGGGACCAACGACGACTGAAGAGAATCGTTCAACGTGGCAGAAGTGCAACCCTACCACAAAATGCTACAGATTTCGATGGTGGGCCATCAACAAGTGTCAGCGTGCGAACCATTCAACGAAACATCATCGATATGAACTTGCGGAGCCGAAGGCCAACTCGTGTACCCTTGATGACTGCACGACACAAAGCTTTACGCCTTGCCTGGGCCCGTCAACACAAACATTGGACTGGTGATCCTGGAAACATGTTGCCTGGATGGACGAATTTCGTTTCAAATTGAATCGAGCGGATGGATGTTTACGGGTATGAAGACATCATCATGAAGCCATTGATCCTGCATGTCAGCAGAGGACTGTTGAAGCTGGTGGTGGCTCTGTAAAGGTGTGGGGTGTGTGCAATTGGAGTGATATGGATCAAATGGCCCTGAGCACTATGGGACTTAACTTCCGAGGTCATCAGTTCCCTAGAACTTAGAACAATTTAAACCTAACTAATCTAAAGACATCAGACACATCCATACCCGAGGCAGGATTCGAACCTGCGACCGCAGTGGTCTCGCGGTTCCAGACTGTAGCGCCTAGAGCCGCTCGGCCACACTGGCCGGCCAGCGCGTAGCTTTGGGCAGTTGGAGGTGAGCCGCCAGCAGTGGTGGATGTGGGGAGATATATGCCAGAGTTTTGAGAGTTTACTATGAGCGGACGATCTGGACATGTGTCCGACTGAAAAAGCAAATTTGTAAGACTTGATGTCATGAACTGATATATATGTATATATATATATATATATATATATATATATATATATATATATATATACACGAGTATAATGACTTCTGAACTCTATTAAGGTAAATACATTGTTTTTTCTCTGTCAAAATCCTTCATTTGCTAACTATGTCTATCAGTAGTTAGTGCCTTCAGTAGTCAGAAACTTTTATTTAGCTGGCAGTATTGGCGCTCGCTGTATTGCAGTAGTTCGAGACACGAAGACTTTTCTGAGGTAAGTGATTCACGAAAGGTATAAGTTATTGTTAGTCAGGGCCATTCCTTTTCAGGGATTACTGAAAGTCAGATAGTGTTGCGCTAAAATATTGTTTGTGAGTTTAGTGATGATCATAATAAGTAAAGAGAAAATGAGTACATTAAGTTTTGCTCAGTTGTTTGAAAATAAAATAACGTAAGAGTTTTTCCAGCACTGTCATTCTTTACATACAAAGGGGAAGTTTCAAATTCAGCGCTAAAATTAATCAGTCCTCTGAAAACACAGGGTTCGATGACGACTCAGTTTCACAATAGGCCGTTAAGGCCAATTCAAAGGAACTTAAGAAATGATCACACTTTATTAAAATATTTAACACATATATATTATGCCTAACTTCTCCACAGCTTGCTGTGTACATGCACTATTCTGTGTTCAGCTACGCTGACAATTCCGAAAAGTTCCAGTCTTAATTTTGTGTGTGAAAAGCTGAAGACTCAGGATTATTCACTTTGGTAGTTACATGATTTATGTCCGCAACTCCCACTTTCGACCACAAGGGTTCCCCGCCAAACAACAGGCATGGGGAGCAGAATAATGCATATTTAATCTAACAGGCCCATAACCAATTACTTTTTTTAAATATTCAATTTATATGGCCTCTTAAACTGTAGATTTCCAGGATTAACATTTTGCGCAATACTGAGAACTGATGACGGCCGTCCTTGGCTCTTTACAATTGGCTTCTCTTCATTAGATAAGTGGGAACAGTCCCCATCTTGTAAATTGTTTACGCTATTCGTTTTAACACGCTTCTCACTGCATAGAAACAATGTGACGATCTATTTCTTACTGTACAGAACGTATCAGAGACAGCAAACCATAGAAAACTGGGGGGATCTCTTGGTACAAAAGCACTCATGGTCCAATGCTGGGTAGTACTGCTCTGTGCAGGGGGATATGGCAGTTTCATCTTGGCATCATACCTCCACAATGCACCCTCCTTCTCTCAGCTCCTCCACCACTACAAGAACCCTCATACTGACTTGACTTCTCTCCAGTACAGGTGACAAAACTTCACACAAGTCTTCAATGCGTCTATGGAAACGACTTTGATCATAGATCTGTACATGCAGCACGATAGGTAAAATCTCAAGAAGATAATCTGTGAACTGATGCATTTCCAGTACTCCCTACGTATAAATACAGATAGCCAGCGAGAACATGATTTTGTGACGTTTTCCCATACTTTCGATATTTATCCATATTTATCTAAACCTATTACTTTCCAGATGTGGCTTGCTACTTCAGTTATACCATCCAACTCCGATACATAGCCCCCCCCCCCCCAACCTATTCATGGTATCTACAAACTATTGTAAACACACACACATATGTAAATGAATTAATGCAGTGAGATAGGGTGTTGATGTCATTGTGTTGTAAACACACACACACACACACACACACAGCAGGGGACAATTACAGTACTTCGTGTGTTGGATTCCCAAATTGGGTCCTCCCACATCCTCTCTCCCTCACTCCACTGACATCTGAGGTGTTGTCGTCGTCATCACTGGTTGTTCTTGCAGTATCAAACCTAAGGTAAAAGATCTACCTCTCGGATTTCTGCAGACCTGTAACAGTATATCACTGTCAACCTAACACTGACAAAATCAGAGCATCACCAGCAGAAGGACATCTTTGCGTACCACCAATTAGAGGTTAGAAAGGGCTATGAAAGCAAAACCATTATCTGTAGGACAGTTCAGCAGCAGACCGGAAACAATATATCATTGTCAACCCAACACTGACCAAAGCAGAGCACCTCTAGTGGACGGACCTCTTTGTATACCATCAGCGGCAGGTTAGAGCATTTCTGTAAAACCAGTATCCCTACATATAGGGGAAGGAGAGGGAGCGAGGAGCGGAGATAGGAGGAGGGGTAAGAGGGGATGTAAGACTGATTCTAAGCTGTTTAGTCTGTGTCCACATATCGAGGTGAAGACACATGTGCTGTTCTGGTGGAAGGTTTTTTTCCGATATTTCTGCGATGCTATTACAGTGTTTCATCTTCCTGTAGAACCAATGCCTGTATACAATCGTAGTGCAACATAGTTGTTGCTATTGTGTTTTTGTTTTTTATTTTTTAAATAGTTTTAAAAGTGTAAGACTACTCCCTTTACACAACATGAGGTTCGGTCCATCAGTACAGTATTCTTTGTAGCAATCACACTTAGGGAATATGTGATGGTAATACTTCATGGAGCAAATAAGTGTTTTTGTTGATTCAGTCCCTTTTTTAAAATAAATGAGATGACATTACAGCAGTTGAGCTGTTAAGAACGGCAAAACATTAGGCAGACATGCAGTGTGTAACTCCACCTGTGTAACTGACCTGTGTAAAGTTCCTCTGCTGTCTATTCTTCTATCCTCTGTGCAGCAGGAGTCTCATTCATCTGCAGTACATGACAAAATACACACACACACACACACACACACACACACACACACTGCTTGAGTCGTGGCGCTCGTTACTGGCGCGCCAGTCTCTTGGATGTCCATTATCGATCCTTCGATGTTTCTCATCTTTGCTTGCCTTGTTGTTTTCCGAATTCGCGTGGCGAGTGGGAGTTGACGTCTGCTCGGGCTACCTGCTGAGACGCCACGAGGTACGAGGTGGGAAGCAACCACGTATAGGTGGAGTTGGTTGTACGCGGTCTGCCGGTTCAGCATGGAGGATATATGTTGGCTGCCTGCCTGTCTACTCTCCTGGTTTTGCTCGCCGTGCCTTGCGACCTCCTAGCTTGGGTTGCTGCCTGGTGTATCCTACACGAGCCATACCGGACGTCCAGCAGAAGCTAGGAGAAGTTAAGCAGCTTTGTGTTTCTTTAAAGAAAAGGAGCAAATGTATAAGACCTATTGTAACCAATTTTGGTGGCCTCTTAGGGTGGCCTTCGCGTTTACACTGCCTTTGGGGAGAGCTAATTCTTTTAAAATTAAATAGTTGGGGTTCCCTCTCCTTTATAATCTTTAGGGGGTTTTATTTGAATTTTCTCTTTGGGGTTCCTTCCTTGTGCTTGGTTAAATGTTTACTTGTATAGCGGGAAGTGACTCCTGGTTAAAACTACGAGAAGGTGTTTGATGTTACTGCCGCTTCTGGCATTTGTCTTTTCAATTAAGTGCTGTCATCCCTTCGAGCGAGCTGGTGTCACTCCTCGTTAAGTAATGTGTACTTAATTTTGAATTGGCCATTTTAATTAATATTTTGGAGCGCAAATAGCACTAAGGCAACCTCATTGTATACCACCTTGCGCCCCAGTCTAGCACCTTAATTTTCAGTGCCATGAGTTAGCTCCACTACCGGTTTTACTGATGTGCTCCCTCCAAAATCTTGTCTTGTATAAGTTTGCCCCATGTGTGTCTGGGAACACAGAGATGAGTTTTAGTGTGACTTCAATGTTAGTCAGTTAATGGAATCTTCGTTTTGGCTTGGCTTCCACTGAAGAGTTTGAGTGGAGCGTAGTGTGTTTGATTTGTTATTCATTTAATTACTGTAAGTTTGATTATGTAATGGGGAGCAAGACATTTAAAGACTGTTGGTATTAACTCCCCTAGTTGCGGGGTGTTGCTGATTCGTTCCAAATGGCCTACTACTTATTCAGTGGCAGGGCTGTTGATTAGTTGGTTACTGTGAGTACAAATTCACGCTATTTATTTGTTACCGAAATTGTTGAAGTGTCTGTGACGTGATTCAATCACTAGCTACGTGTTTGAGCTAAACTGATATAAACCTTACACTGCCTCCTTAAAATTTTTTGCCAGTAGAAACCCTTAAGACAACTAAGTTTTGTCACTGTTTATGTTAACCTTTACTGGGAGCGATATTTCATGTAGTTAAATTTTGTCTTAAAATGTGTATTTCTCTGACGTAATAAACGAGTGATAAAAGAAAAAAGCAAAGGGGCCTGGTCCTTACCATTGTGTCCAGTTCGTAACACATATCATTATTGGTATTCCCAGTGTTTGCTCTCGTTCTGTTGGAAAGGAGGTGGGGGGTAGGATTGTCTTCCCTTAATTCTTTATCACTCCTTCTTTGTGTGTTATTATTTAGTGTTGTTGTACGCTTTCACTTAACGTTACTGTTCACAGGTGCTTGGCGTCCGATATGGCTTTGAGGAAATGTCCAGGCATTGGGTATTTAAAGAAAGAGTTTTTGCAGTATGAGCTCAAGATCAGGGAGCAACCAGTGATGGGTAGTGTCCCGGAATTAGCGACTAGGTTGGGCGCGGCTTTAGATCGGCCGGTTTCTGTCTCCCCCGACATCATTGGCGTGGTAGGTGACGTCTTGCAATTTCTTGTGGGTGCCGTGGATGAGATGGATAGAAATATTAACTTCTTGGGCGATACTCAACCGATACATAAACAAGTATGTCGTGTTCAAGCACAGTTAATTCATTTTAAGAATCGGTTGAGAGACCTGGGTAGTATAGAGCTTAAGGATACAGAGAAACGAGAAGTTGAGCAGGTTATGGATTATGTGCGTGGTTTACAGATTAGAGCTGCATCTTTGGATTTAGAAGCTGAAGGGACCAGTTCAGAACACGGAGGCATCCAAGAGCAACAACATAGTACGACTCAAATTTCTGAGGCAGTGCATTCTAAAGAAGTGAACTTTGATTGTTTTGTTAAATTGCCAAACCCCATTATGGGGTTATTCTCTGGCTTATCAGAATTATCGATTGATGATTTGGCTCAGATTCAGAAATTGTTGTGGTTGTTAGCTAAACTTGAGATTCAGGCCGACACATTGGGTGTACTTCACAGAGTTGTCCTTTTGTTGCTTTACCCTCTGACCAGGTTTGAGGTGTCAAGGCTTAATTAAACACTTGAGGGGCCAAGTAATTACTAGGAAGCTATCGGCACGTTAGAGCAATACATGGAAAGAATTCGTACTGCCATGTTAGCTCTGGAAATGTCAGTCTCTGAAGCGGATGCTGTTCAGAGTATTCTGGAGGGAATGCGCCCGGATGATCGTTCGAGGCTTATATTTCCTAATCGGCCCAAAAGCTTTGTGGAGTTGGATACTGTGGTCGAGTCTATTCAAGCTCTTGTGTTTGCCGATTCGCAGTGTAGACTTAGTCAGAGTTCTGTAACACGGCCCACACTTTCGGAAGGCAATAAAAGACGGGTTGAACCCGCGTTCCAGTCTGAAAGGCGTTGTTTTAGGTGCGGTGATCACAGGCATTTGGTGCGCGACTGCCCTAATCCGAAACCTCAGAAGTCAGGTATTTAACGCCATGGAAGGAGGAGGGGTAGAAACCGTAAATTCCTGTTTCGATGTGCGCACATTCGTGCTCTCACTAGACCCCCTCTTCCTTATATCTGTGCCCATGCAGGAAGGGAACCCCTTTGTGACTTAATTGATTTGGGGAGTGCTGTGTCTTTAATTGATTATGACTGGTATCTTGAATTCCGGCGTTTAAATAAGTTGTCGCCTGTTCAACCCACCACGCAGAGTTGTTATGCCGCTAATGGTCAAGCCTTATCAGTGGTAGCTCGGGTGCAGGGGAGTATTTACAATTGTAATTTCACTTGGCCGATTACCTTCTTGGTGGTTAAAGATTTAACTGTGTTACTTCTGGTAGGCTGTGACTTCATTCAACGTACTGGTTTGATACTGGACTATGCCAGCAAAACCTTAAGTTTTAAATTTAAACCTCAGGAAAGAATTGCCATGCATCTGTGTACAAGTTACTTAGTAGCTATACACCTGTAGATCGGTAGGAGGGAATTATTCCAACAGCGGCTGTAGGGCAGTTTCCTGCCAATTTCGAGTGGTATTGTGAACTATGGTTCATAAATACGTGATCGAAAAGGGGTAAAGAACCATTTCGAGCGTCCTCAGTCATACACCAAGGAGAGCACCTCTGGTTCATTCAATCTGGGGTGGTGGAATAAGACGAAGTTGACTCCTGCACTGTGGATTGACTGGCCATTTCGAAAAACACAAACAGCTACAGCACATGCAGTAGTATCTATGAGCTGCATAATGCATTCTTAGTCCTACAACATCACCATTATTTGCTGCAAAGTATTCCCCTTACAGTCATCCATTATCACCTACTTCCATTCCTCATGTAGGAGGCTATGGATACAGTCTTCAGATGTATGTCTACAGGTAATATATATTTAATTTAACTCTTCTGTGTTCAACACCAACATCTCATCAGTTGAACACATTTCCAGCCGAAAATAAATGAATAAATGAATGCCTTACGTCCTTCCTCTCCAGCTGCTCAGCACAGATTGTCTTTTTCCCGACAGTCCACGAGTGGGACAGGGGAGGAGCGTTGGGAAGAGGGGAGTACGGAAGGGGAGGGGAAGTAGGGGAGGGGAGAGGAGTAAGGGTGGTGACATCAACAATGCGATGTTCCCACATCCACCCCCAGGCAGTGGAGGTAGCGGGAGGCCCCCCCTCCCTCCCCCCAAGGAAGAATCACCGTACTAAATAATTTAAAACTGCATCAAAATTCCTCTTATTCGCCTATTAAAGTTAACTCCGATAGCAGGCAAAAGTTTATGATTTTGAAGATTTATAAGGGAATGGGAGTCTTCATCTCCAGCTGGTTACTCATTTTAGCTTGTTTCCTGCCTGTTGGTTAGCAGGTGAGGTTTTCAAATTAGTTTACAGTAGATAATTAATTTGATGTGTTAAACAGAGTTGGTTCACTAAGATAAATCTGTCTTTAATACACTACCGTTTGTAAATAGTGGAACACTCTGAAGCAATGGTCTGCAACACGCGAAGATAAGAGGACGTGTAGAACAGTGGAACCGCAATAAATGATCTAAATGGAAGAGATGTGGCTTGCATGTAGGCCCAACAGCGCCCTGTTTCGTGCAGCCGGGCTGGTGAGCGCTACGCAACGTTATGTCGATGCGGAGCCGTCATACGAAGTGGAAAATTGTAACCAAGTGCCACTATGTCTCGTCGACATCGCTGGGTGGAATGTCGGCACGTGAGTGAGTTCGAACGACGTAGAATGGTTGGTCTCCGGAGGGAAGGATGTCGCTCTAAGATATAGCCGCCCGTACGGGGCACGCTGCTTCAATGGTGAAGCGTATATGGAACCAATGTAGAGAAGTGGGTCGTACGGAGCGCCAACAGGGCACTGGACTACATAGTGTGACCACAGGGCGAGATGACCGTCATCTCCGCTTGGCCGTAACGTACAGAACAACTTCGTCCATAATGTTGCCGCGATCTGGTGTATATGAACGTTGCAACTGCGGAAAAGTGTATATTGGGACCACGAAATGAAGTGTCAACACCCGCAACAACCGAGTACAAAAGGACATACCGAAAAATCGGCCGTAGCAGAACATGCTTTTCGAGGTGGACTGGGAGCGTTCACTTTGATGAAAATCTGGCTACCATTCAAAAAAAGGCTAATGAAAGTGTCCTGGTAGGATGGTTAGGTGGGTTTAAAGAGCAGCATACACACTGAAAGTGCACAGAATAGTGAAGAGCAAACTATGTTACTCAACTTTGGCAGCGCTGGTTACAGCAATTGTAGAATGCTGTCCCGCATTGTTGACAGTTCCATGAACACAAACTAAATAATTTTCTCTGAAAACAAAAGTTAATCTTCTGTCTTGAAATACCATTCGAAGAACAGTTCGAAAGTAATAGTACTCATTTAAATCTCTAGGCAGGCCGTCTGCGTCCATACACGATGATTCTATTCACTGCTCTGTTTCTACTGAGGATTAACCACTGTCAGTCTGTCGGCCACTGTTTCTATCTCACTCAACGTCTCGAAGACTTGAAGAAAGGACGAACGTTCTGCTGGAATCCCTAGCAAGACTCGAACTGACTTACAGCTTGCAACTGACAACATCTGCTCATGCACGGTTACGTAAGCACGCATCTATCTTCCTGGCGGCGCTGCCGCTCCAGGAGGCTTGATTCTCGCGCGCAGCGTGATTGGTTTGAGCGCAGCGATTTTCCTGCTGCGGACGGACGTCCGCGTTACGTCCGGTACTAACTTTCGCAAACTCTTCTTGTGTGGTATCTCAGTACACCACAGGAACCACAAAATAAAATTCAGTGACACGAGCATTACCATGCACACACGTATAGAGGAGCAACAATAATTTTAATAGACGAGAAGGTCTGAAGTTGGATAAAATATGGAATGACAATCGATTATTTTTAGTCGAGAATGATGACGCCGTCCAGAGATAGTCATATAATCAGCATCACGTGATGCATGGCGATGCCCCCTAAGCGAACTATAAATGCGAGAGCCTCACAAGCCTTAGTGGTAATAGCCGTTTTACCTAGGGAGATGTTCCGGAGTCGGCGACGAAACGTCAGGAAGCAGTTTTATACACCGACCACGGCCTCTCTGTCTGGAAGCTTTAATTGAAGATTTAGTGATGTGTTGTGAGTGTACATGCTCGGATTTTCCATAGTTGTTTACGGGTCTTGTAGGAACATCACACCCTGCTGATGTAGAGTTGGTGCTTCACAAGTTGGTATTACTTGTTACAAAATGCACTGCACAACTTATTAAACGTTCAAGCATGTCATATGGGTTTTGGAATACTGGTTGGGGATCATGCTTTGTTGCGGTTACAGAAAATGTCGCAACATTGTTAAATTATAGTAATTCTATCGATAGGACAATGTGCATGTTTTTAACACACACTACGACATCACACACACATATGTAATGAAGGAGTGATATAGATTTTGCATGTAGCAAGAGTTTATTTGTCTAAATATGGTGTTGCAGTACATCCTTTCTTAGACTTTTTATTCTGCCTGGAAGTCGCTGGCTGACCCCTGTTGTTGCTGGTGTTTCATGTTGATGCCCTGTCTATGGTGAACAGAACAAGAGGGACGCAGTAATAAAAGCGGTAGCGGAGAGATGGAGCTTGGTATTTATTGGTGTAGAGAAAGTGAGGGGCCGAGGGAAGTATTCACGAGGGCGGTAGGGACCTGAGATAGTGTTTGATAATGGACCAGTCTCTCTCTACTCAGCCATACAAGATACCAGTGAAGAGTAACAGAAGGATGTGGTCAATTGTCAGTGTGTTGGGTGCTCCAGAGCTCTACAGCATGACAGCACAGCTCTTGGTGATCGTAGACAAATGCTACCTGCATCAGCTTAAGCCATAGTGCGAACTGCAGCTCGTCTAAGATATGTTTGTGGAAAACGTTGTATCAAGTGCATCGCTAGCATTGCGTCTTTCATGCTAACGTTTGAAGGATACTGCTGGATGTTTCCTCCAGGTTAACCTTACCAATGTAACGCACATGCACTTTTTGCCTAGAGGAGTGGTTGGACTAACATTTTCCGCCATTTTGCAGAACCTGAAATGAAAATCATCTGACGACTAAGTGAGAATCAAATTTATACACATTGTCATGCATTGTAAAGAATATACTGGAGTCTTCCACGTTTCTGGATTAATTTTTCATAATTTTACGTCATTTTGCAAAATATGCCATGATGTAATTACATTATACACTCCTGTAAATTGAAATAAGAACATCGTGAATTCATTGTCCCAGGAAGGGGAAACGTTATTGACACATTCCTGGGGTCAGATACATCACATGATCACACTGACAGAACCACAGGCACATAGACACAGGCAACAGAGCATGCACAATGTCGGCACTAGTACAGTGTATATCCACCGTTTGCAGCAATGCAGGCTGCTATTCTCCCATGGAGACGATCGTAGAGATGCTGGATGTAGTCCTGTGGAACGGCTTGCCATGCCATTTCCACCTGGCGCCTCAGTTGGACCAGCGTTCGTGCTGGACGTGCAGACCGCGTGAGACGACGCTTCATCCAGTCCCAAACATGATCAATGGGGGACAGATCCGGAGATCTTGCTGGCCAGGGTAGTTGACTTACACCTTCTAGAGCACGTTGGGTGGCACGGGATACATGCGGACGTGCATTGTCCTGTTGGAACAGCAAGTTCCCTTGCCGGTCTAGGAATGGTAGAACGATGGGTTCGATGACGGTTTGGATGTACCGTGCACTATTCAGTGTCCCCTCGATGATCACCAGTGGTGTACGGCCAGTGTAGGAGATCGCTCCCCACACCATGATGCCGGGTGTTGGCCCTGTGTGCCTCGGTCGTATGCAGTCCTGATTGTGGCGCTCACCTGCACGGCGCCAAACACGCATACGACCATCATTGGCACCAAGGCAGAAGCGACTCTCATCGCTGAAGACGACACGTCTACATTCGTCCCTCCATTCACGCCTGTCGCGACACCACTGGAGGCGGGCTGCACGATGTTGGGGCGTGAGCGGAAGACGGCCTAACGGTGTGCGGGACCGTAGCCCAGCTTCATGGAGACGGTTGCGAATGGTCCTCGCCGATACCCCAGGAGCAACAGTGTCCCTAATTTGCTGGGAAGTGGCGGTGCGGTCCCCTACGGCACTGCGTAGGATCCTACGGTCTTGGCGCGCATCCGTGCGTCGCTGCGGTCCGGTCCCAGGTCGACGGGCACGTGCACCTTCCGCCGACCACTGGCGACAACATCGATGTACTGTGGAGACCTCACGCCCCACGTGTTGAGCAATTCGGCGGTACGTCCACCCGGCCTCCCGCATGCCCACTATACACCCTCGCTCAAAGTCCGTCAACTGCACATACGGCTCACGTCCACGCTGTCGCGGCATGCTACCAGTGTTAAAGACTGCGATGGAGCTCCGTATGCCACGGCAAACTGGCTGACACTGACGGCGGCGGTGCACAAATGCTGCGCAGCTAGCGCCATTCGACGGCCAACACCGCGGTTCCTGGTGTGTCCGCTGTGCCGTGCGTGTGATCATTGCTTGTACAGCCCTCTCGCAGTGTCCGGAGCAAGTATGGTGGGTCTGACACACCGGTGTCAATGTGTTCTGTTTTCCATTTCCAGGAGTGTATTTCTGCAAAACACTTATTGGTGTCGATGGTCCAACAGTTAAGTAAAATATAAGTTGAATAACAGGGAAACAATAGATTCCTACTGCACGTAATTAGTTGTGAACAACAACATAGCTCGCGAGATACACACTTCTAAACGCACACTACGTCTTCACTACAGAAACGTCGGAAATCTCTCAAGTTCACAAGTCTGCACTCCGAAGTATTTCTATCTCTCGCGACCACGCGCAAACTGCTCCACGCTCCAAGTCCTTCCTCGCGACCGCGTCCTGTTCGTCAGTCCCTCGCGCCGCAATCTCCCGAACTCACTGTCCTCCCTCGAAACGATGCTCTTTCCCCCTTCCATCCAGTCTCCTCATTCACGAGCGCTGTGATTGGCTACAGCGCTCGTGCCATGTCTTCAAGCTAACGCACCCACACAAACATAATGAAACACATTCGAAGTACTGGATTTACATTTAAATAACTTGAAATTATATAAATATTCCTACGGCTGGACCATAAACACGCTCTAACACACATTATTAAATACATAGACAATTAAATAAACATATATTAAAGAAAAGAAGCAAAAGGTAGGCCAGGAGCCTAATGTCTCTGTGCTTTCTAAAACACGGTAAGTATTTAACCAATTTCTTCATGAATAGTATATATCGGATATAAACAAAGACATGGATGAATAAATATATTTATAAGCACGTTGCTACCGTTTCTTCGTTTAACTGTGGAGTACTTATGCCCTGACGCGATCGATAGAAATCGGTCACTTTGACCTCCAATAACTCATGTACTATTCAAGTTACATGCCTCTAATTTATACCAGTTTAGGTTTACACTAATAGCTTTCTAAAGACGTGGCGATCGACAAAATCGGACGAAGTGTTTATATTTCGGAAATTCGTTGCTGGGTGTTACTTGTGTAATTTACTGTCAGATACTAAACTTTAAACTAATAAAGATATTGAAAATCTGATTACACCATCAGAATCGGCGTGCAAATAATGGTAACGTACATGTTCATTATGAGGTATCATGATTCATCTGGTTACTATTAATTTCTATACGAACTGTGAAATGTCTGCTATTAAGGTTTCACAAAGTCCGCCATCTTTGGCACTCCCGGCGTGTCTCCTTCATCAACATAGCGTCACCATGGAATTCCCAGCCACGCGGCTCGACGCCCCTTGCTTCGGCCAGCGTCTGCCACCACGTGGTCGGCCTGCCGAGCGGCCCATTTGGCCACTGCTCCCTCCGAACTCACAAGGGAACCTCCCCATCGCACCCCCCTCAGATTTAGTTATAAGTTGGCACAGTGGATAGGCCTTGAAAAACTGAACACACATCAATCGAGGAAACGGGAAGAAGTTATGTGGAACTATGAAAAAAATAAGAAAATATACAAACTGAGTAGTCCATGCGCAGATAAGCAACATCAATGATAGTACGAGCTCAGGAGCGCCGTCGTGTCGTGGTTTGCGTGAGTAACTGTGGAACTGGAGGTCCTTGTTTCAAGTTTTCCCTCGAGTGAAAATTTTAATTTTTTATTTTCACACGATTATTATCTGAAAAACTCTTATGTTTTCATCGCTTTTTTGGGAGTGATTATCAAATCGACAAGAAAACCTAAATCGGGCAAGGTAGAAGAATCTTTTTACCCATTCGCCAAGTGTACAAGTTAGGTGGGTCGACAACATATTCCTGTCATGTGACGCACATGCCATCACCAGTGTCGTATAGAATATATCAGACGTGTTTTCCTGTGAAGGAATCGGTTGACCTATGACCTTGAGATCAAATGTTTTCGGTTCCCATTGGAAAGGCACGTCCTTTCGTCTACTAATCGCACGGTTTTGCGGTGCGGTCGCAAAACAGAGACACTAAACTTATTACAGTGAACAGAGACGTCAATGAACGAACGGACAGATCATAACTTTGCGAAAATAAAAAAAGTGAACTTTTCACAGGTGGGAAGACTTGAACCAAGGACCTCTCATTCCGCAGCTGCTCACGCTAGCCACGGGGCCACGGCGCTCCTGAACCCTCGCTCTCCTTGATGTTGCCTATCTTGCGCATGGACTACTCAGTTTGTATATTTTGCTTATTTTTTCGTAGTTCCACACAACTTCTTCCTGTTTTCTCGATTGATTTGTGTTCAGTTTTTCAAGGCCTATCCTCTGTGCCAACTTACAACTAAATCTGAGGGTGGTGCGATCGGGAGGTTCCCTTGTTAGAATATTTTCAGAGCGCGACGACTTGCCCGTTACCTCACAGGGTGAAGGATGGGACAAGAGAGGAGAGGTGAGACCTTTAATGTAACTCGCCCACTTGCTTCAACTATAAATCTGACGCCACACATGTAATGTGATACCCCCTTCCCACATATCAACAGTTCCTAGAGTTAGCGCCCTTATGTTACAAACGACCTTGAAAATGGAGACAAGTTATCCAGTACTCCCACTACAAAGCTGGTTAGGAAACCTAATGGCAATCACAATAAATTCCAGTCGTCTCAGAAAGGATAAATAGAGGTTCCGTATGGTTTTCAAGGGGATCTTACCATTCTACCTGCAAAACAGTGAAAATTCAGGTGACAATGATGGAAGTGGGTAGCGATTCTAACACGTGTGAGACTGGTTCCGATCTATCTTCCTACTACAGTTGTGCAAGGACGCTCTGTGAGTGTTTTAGGAATTTGGGGTTGAATCTACAGCCTGCAAGGTAGGAAGATACCATTTCACGCTTGCAGAGTTCACAACAGTGCAGCAGTATGAATAGTGATGTAATCAGGCAATGATTTCAATGTTCGTTCCACTACACTCTCTGTAAAGGAAAAGTTATGGCTAATAGAAATTAGTGTACAGGTTGAATCGTAACTATATGTTAGCAAAAATGAAAAGCTCAGATTTTCGTTATTAAGGTTTATTTTTACTCTAAGTATGATTTCATGACACAGCAGTGATAGCAAAATTACATACAGGATGGCAAAATATTGATACTGGGTGTTCACAACTGCGAAGCGAAATTCCTGACTATTATAAGGTTCTTTAATGGTAAGATGGTTGATGACCATGTCTGGGGGTCGATAAAAATACAAACAGTTCAAATACAGTTGGAACCAGGCAAATCAGTTACGCTAAAATGCACAATGAAAATACCCTAAATGAATGGGGGTCAGTAAAGAGCAATCAAAAAGAAGTACACAATTAAAACAATTCAACAATCCATGGCACAAAATACTCTACAAATGGCTGATCAATCCTTTTCGTAGAACAGATATATCGTGTTTCTCATTCAATTAAGCCAGACAGTCGTTAATAGGTTTAACTACAGGTCATGGCAGAATGTGCAAGAAACATAGGAGAGACGGAGACAACCGCAGTTCTGAGTGTCAATTGAATATCACTTGCTGGCGTGGCGCGAGCGCACGTGTGTTTACCTCGCATTGGCGGTGGCAGTGGCGGTTGTCGGCTCGAGCTGTAAACGTGAGAATCTATTCTAAATCTCTCTCGACTGTTAAACACCAGTTGGATACAATTCCTACGTCTACAGAGAAGCTGACCTCCTAGTTATTCCCTAGCTACGTTAATTGGCATGGTACACGCTATTTGGCTGGAATAGTGCGTCGTCATTGCCCTCAAATCGCTCGCAAGCATTAACTGTCAGTGCTCGGTGCGATTCTCTGTACTAGGAGACTTTGCAGTTTAACTCCTTACGAGTTAAGACGATCCTGAACAAGTGTTTTCACAATTACTCTCGCAATCGCCTCCGCGCAGCACGAGTCGTCTTGCTCAAACACTCGACAGTTTTCCGCAAGAGAAGAGGGAATTATTCTGTCTGCAATTTGCCTATATCAAAGCTGGCGGCCACACATTTTCTTTCTGGCCAGTCACAGCGTCCATACTAGCTATAAATCCACCCACTAAACTTTTTGCAGCCTATCACAGGCGTTATTTCTTTCGTAGGGCAGAGTTTAACTTCTGCTACGTAATACTGAGATAAACAGTTTTTTCTTTCATGCGAGTTTTCAAGACAGGTGGCTATTGTGCGTCACCAATGTTTTGAGTTGGGTTTCTCTGGACGTTTTATCTGGCATCTCCCACCGTGTTCCTGTAGGAAGGCATTCCGAAGGGTTGTCGTTAAAAGCAGGGACAAGGTTCGGCTTTTGCTGATGGCCCATGCAGTGACTGCGCCATCTCATTGTGTCTGCTAGGTGCCCCATGGCGAAGGTGTCAGCCTGCATGGGACGGACATTGCTGTCATAAAATTCTCTTTCCCTCATAACTGTATCTCATAGCTTATTTATTAGATCTGCTTGTTAACAAAATTCGTACAATATCATGTAACTATGTTGTGTGACATATCGAGTTAAATGGAATTGTTTCAGGAATTCACTGTAAGATGTGTTATTTGTTTGACACCTTACATGATCACGGGCCCTTCTCTTGAAAGTAGACCACAAAGACTAATTAGTATTGAGACCTTACGACAGAGGTGGCCAGAGAAGATGCCATAACTCACCCTCATACTCACGAAAGTAGTCTGATGATGCGAGCTGTGTGAACAGAGTCCTATCGCCTTGGAACATAGCATCACCATTGTGGAAGGAACATTTTATAATGGGATGGATCTGATCAGCCAAAATGATCACAATATCCTTTGCAGAATTGTGGCTTTGCAGAGTAACTACAGGGCCTCTGGAATGCCACGATATAGCTGTCTAAATCATCACTTAACCTCCTCCATTTTTCGCTCATGGGAGAGAAACTCGTTCAGAAATTGTAAACAGTATGCTAAATGCCTCTCCAACCAAATGACTTTCTTCCATTACTCCTTAGCCTACACTTTATGGCTTAGATGCCACATTTTCCTGTTATGTGTGGTTCCGTGTACCTGCGAGGGTAGCCGAGAACGCTAATGTGCTGCTTCCTAGACTTGGGTAGGCGCTCTGGCCCTGGATCGAATCCACCAGCCAGCCTGGATATGGTGTTTAGGCGGTTTTCCGCATCCCGCTAGGCGAATTCCAGGCTGGTCTCTACGTTCCTCTTCAGTTACACCACTTGCTGAAATCTGAAAACGTTCACATTGTTTCTTGGCTTACACTAGAGGCAGACAGCTGGGATGCACTAATTCCCTCCCAGGGGGTTCGGGGTGGCGGCAGGAAGGACATCCGGCCACCCTCTGACACTAACAGTGCCAAATCCGTAGTAACAAGGCCGACCCCACGTTGAAGCAGGACAAAGGCCCAAAAAAATGATGACGATGATGAATGTGTGGTTCCACAGTACCAGCTTATATTGCTGTTCCGAGCTTACAGAGGCCCCTTCAAGTTGTTTTTGTGCTGACAGGGTTTGCATGAGCAACATTATGTTCTGCAGTGACTTGTGCAACTGCCGTCATCTTATTTTTCGCCACAGTCCTCTTCAATGTCCGTCTGCCACCCTTAGTCAATACACTCTTCCATCCACATCGTGACCTACCCGATGATGCTTTTCTGCTTTCTCTGTATGTGGTACAAATCATCGATACAGTGCTGCTTGAAACACCAAACACTTCGACCACCTCGCTTGAGGATGCATCCACCATAGGAGCACCAACAATTCGTCAACTTTCATAGTCACCTGCAACATGACACGCTAGCAATTAGACAGAAGACTGTTCTAACCACAGCTGACTCTTGCAACATATTAAGGACATTGCGCAGCTACTGTTCATAGTGAAATACAACAGCGCAACCTGCAGGTTTGGCGAGCACTTGCATTGGTATTAAAGTACTCATTTCTCGCTTTGAGCAACAGGTTTAACCTGGATCACAAAGAAACTACATCTATAGAGCTAAAAATTCTGTGAACGAGGCATTACGCCAAAGTGGGCTTGCAAGCAACATTCTCACCATAAATTCCTGTATGTTGCAGCGTAGAAGTGACCTTCAAAATGAAATATTAGACAAGGTGTCGAATGAGAGC
This sequence comes from Schistocerca americana, assembly GCF_021461395.2. Taxonomy (NCBI): domain Eukaryota; kingdom Metazoa; phylum Arthropoda; class Insecta; order Orthoptera; family Acrididae; genus Schistocerca; species Schistocerca americana. The sequence continues at coordinate 151,583,616 of NC_060122.1, forward strand.
CGCGAAAATTGCCTGTGTCTAGAACAGTAGCCCTGGAAACACAAGCGTTTTTGGATCACCTCAATGGCATCAACAGTAATATCCAGTTCACCATGGACGTGTAAAAAATAATGCATTGCACTTCCTCGACATCCTTGTCCACCATAAACGAAATAGGTGCCTTGGCCACAGCGTCTACAGAAAACCCACCCACACAGACCTATACCTGCACGCCACCAGCCATCATCATCCAACACAGAAGCGCACAGTATTACAGACATTGGTGCATCGTGCAAGAATAATATCAGACGACGATAACCTGCCCCATGAACTGAGCCACCTACGCAAGGTTTTCAGAAATAACCGCTACAGCGCCCATCAAGTGAAAGAAGTGATTTCTGGGAAATATCAGAATAAGACCACCGACAAAGAGCAGGAAAAGAAACTTGCTTTGCTGCCATTCTGTGGCTCTGTGTCGGGCAAGATAAGCCGCTTGTTGAAAAGATATAAGATTAAATGAATCTTCAGGCCTCCAACGAAAATCCGTCAATTACTGAGACCTGTTAAAGACGCAGTAGGTCTCAGAACACCTGGAGTCTACGAAATACCTTGTGAGTGTGGCCAGAAGTACATCGGACAAACAGTGCGCACTGTGGAACAACGCAGGAGAGAACATGAGAGGTATTATCGCCTACGCTATCCAGAGAAATCTGCGTTAGCTGAGCATGCGTTAGAAAGCGGTCACCATATAAAATTTGACGATACCTCTGTCGTGGCTTGCACTAACGGCTTCTGGGACAGTTTAATAAAGGAAGCTATTGAAATAAAAATTACCACAAACACCCTGAATAGAGACAGTGGCTTGCAGCTCAGCGCTGCGTGGGATCCAGCGATCACGCGGTTGAAGAGGGCACATCGAACGCCGACTCAACTAGACAGAACACTGTTCTAAGCACGGCTGACGCATGCAATGTATTAAGGACTCCGCTCCACTGCACCCACACAATGCCTAACCGCGCCGTGTATCATATAGTGGAATGAGGAACAGGTTTTTAAAACATTAATTCCATCCCAGGGGAATTGTGATGGCAGGAGGGGCATCTGGCCACCCTCTGACACTAACATTGCCAAATCCATAGTAACAACGCTGACCCCGCAGTGAAGCTTTGTTCATTGCGTCGAAATGCGCGGTTTCTAAGTAGTAGCTGGTGCCAGGAATTTCTTTGCTTCCAACAATTTTATGTTGCATTTCACAACTACAGTGTAAATGAATGAAACGCATGGTGTGTCATTAAAAAGTCGTTAGCGCACGTTAATCATTCACATAGCAGTTATGCGGTATCTTATTTGGGTTCTAAAGCTGGTACTGTTAAAGCAAAGTACATTTGCAGGAGATACACTACTCTTCAAAGTGATCGGCATGATCAAATCGTAAATAAAGACATCAACTTCATTTCATAATAATTTTAGAGTTGATGAAGTTTATTCATTTTGATTTTGAGGCATATATACAACTGCAGAATGTCAATATGAGAATACTGTCAACATAATAATGAATTTCAATGTGTTTGAGGTTGACGTATTATGAATTGATACTTCTTACTATTTTTTGCCTAAAATAACATGTGTTCCCGAATACCATTTGAAAAAACGTTTGGCAGACGTTGAAAGAGTGAATGCATGTGCATACGACGTACCATGAATAAACAAACAAGCAGTAACTCCAAGATAATGGCTATCACATCGCTGGTAGTTATTGTGTACTGTCAGAATTATGGCCCAAATTTTCGTGCGGGATCGACTGCTGGTGCTGACACCTTGTGTGTGTATTTTTTTCGCCTTAGAATATGTCAAGTTGTTTACTTTTTAGAATTGACGTAAACATAATTTTAGTATTTCTTTCTCATTCTCTCTTTCCCTTATTCTTGCTGATTTTTTTAATCATTTTACCACTTGTTTCACAAGAGCCTTTACTGTATCCACAAATGATCTGATTATTGTGGCCCAAAGTAACATGTTATCAGCTTAGAATTAGTCATATTCCAACATGTCCTTCCAAAACTTTTGGAACAATTGAAGGAGGAATCGAGAAACTGACAGCTCTGCTGAAAAATATATTTCCGATATCTGGATAAAAAAAAATTGACTGGAGACAGCTACACTCAACGCACCTTACACGCAAATCACCTAAGGTCCCTCAATCAGAAATGGTCGTAAGGAACATGAGCTAATAATCATCACTGTCCTCTCTTAAAATGTTAGTCTCATCAAAAAGAAATGTTATTGCCATCAGATTTTCTGTAAATTGAGAATATCAGTTGCGTCATCTCTTACATCCTTACCGAGAGGCAAGCGCGATGCTGAAAGAGTGAATACAGGTGCATATGACGCTCCATGAATAAACAGGCAAGCAATAACTTCAAGAAAAGGGCTATCACACATCGCTGGTAGTTATTGTGTTCTAAGAATCCCATTACTGTCAATTATATTTTTTTCTATACATTGTCATTTTCGAACGTATTTTTTTGGCAGAAATCTCTCTATTGTGGTTGATAGCTATCTGTGACGATCACAGTTTTCAATATTGATTTTCTTTCGCTTATTTCAAATCACAGATATTCTGTACCGATCATTCGATCTCCGCAAGCATGCATGTCTTTAAACGTTCGGTAGGATGCGTGGGATACTGCTACGAAACTCTTTGACACGCTGGTTACAACGGACCAGTGAGACGTAAGGAGACTGCGTTATCTAGTTGGGAACGTACGTTTTGAATGCACAAAGCAACAAATATTCGTCGCTGATGGTCGACATGGGCAGGTGTCGTGAAACGCTGATATAGCTGTATAAGATTTAAGCAGAAATGAAGTCAGAGTCTGTTCTTCATTCACAGATCTTGCATTACAAATGCGCGTCAATACTCTGGTACAAATTGCAAGGCTTGGCGTAGTGGAATCGTCAGTATTTTCAGTACTGTAGTATACTCTTATTTACATGGAGTTGGTTAGTTCGGTGTTTGATGAGATGGGTAACTTTCGAAGCACGCCACACAATTAGTTTTATATTAATCCATCCAATTACTACAGCATATAAATTCGTCATATTCCCATTTAGTGAGCAGCTTTTAATATTTTCTGATGCACACGTGTAGGCCAGTAGGCTTAAAATCCAAATCGGAAATAATTCCTACAAAAGAGATTATTGTTTTAATGGAATTATTTGTGGTCCAGCATCACTATGCTAGGTTTTCTTCCTGGCAGTGTTGTGCTTAAGTAGTATGGGGGGGGGGGGGGGGGGGAGGACTGTATCTCTAAAAAGAGTATTTTTGCGGTTTTACACTTATATCTAGTAAAAGACTCACGGTATCTAAAACATGCTCCGAATAAAAGTTGTAGTGCATTAAATTCTTCATTGAATGAGAGCACACCAGTGCTAATTAAAGTTGGACAAATTTTACATATTTATGAAAAATTTGTGTTTTAACTTCTGCTTTTGGTAATATTGTCTAAACCAATCCATCTATCAATAATGTGATCCATAAAAAAGTTGTAGAAGAATAAATTCTGCGTTCTAGAAGAATAAATTCTGCGTTCGGTGAGACTAAAAGTGAATTTTTTTGACCACTCATTTCTGTACAGCTCCACCTTAAATTTGGACCAACTCACATTGATTGTGTAGGTTGTGGGGAGGAGAAAGGAAGCCTTTTGCTGCTGCTTGAAGAATTCTTCCATTATGGATTGGCACGCTATCCCCTCTCTCTGTTCGATGCAGTTGGCATGAAGAAGACTCCCAAGTCAGAGTTATATGTTTAGTTCATATAGCTGAATGCGGCAAATCTGGGAGGAGCAGCTTTTGTCATCGTGGTGGATTCCTTCTCCCTGGGTAGTGTGGAAGAATGGTGAAACATTCCAGTTAACCTAACAAAATACGTTGACTACTATGTTGAGCCCCTCTGCCAAAGCAAAAGACACACTACTCCCGAGGTCACCTTTACCAAATTAATGGTGGTGACCATGACTCATGAGCAATTCCTTTCCAACAGCTCAAAAAAAGCGCGTCTCGTTAGCTTTCTTACTGAGAGGCTTGAAAGTGAAGGCTTCCAAGTAAAGCAAGATAATGAAGACGCAAATCATCTGATTGTTGCCATGGGAATTGAGGTATCACAAGAGCATGAGAAGGTTGTGATTGTTGGTGAGGATACAGACCTTCTCATCGTGCTCAGTACCCTAGCAACAACATCACCAAACATATATTTCTCAAAACCTAGAAGAGGAGCGATCCAGTCAAAAGTATTCCGCCTCACAGCTTCAAACTGGCAGACAACATCAGAAGGCCATAAGCGAACGCGACACATATTCAGAGGTCTTCAAGCAGAGCAGGCAGAGGATGATCAAGCAATTGGTCGAAAATAGATGTCTTCTAGCAGAAGTCAAACCTTTCTTCGAGCGTGACACTCGAGCTAAAGCTATTATGGAAGCTAGCCTACGATTTTTAACAATCTTCTCGGAGGTATGGCAGGAGATACTTTTGATAAATTGCGACTTGATCTGTTTTCCAAAGCCCTCATGAAATCTAATTTCAACCTGGCATCCCTACCAGCAACATGCGACGCAGCCTGCCAACATTTCTTGAGAACATAACTACAAATAGAAATATGGTTAGGATACCAGAGGGATCCGCTCCTCTGGGGATGGTAGGCTTCAAAGCTCGGTCCTGCCTCCGCTCCTATTTCCATGGCATCAGCTCCACAGTCTTTCCTGTCAACAGTTTTCTGAAAATGCATCAAGGGACGTGTAGGTGGTAGTGGGTGTCGAAACGCTGGGATTAAGTGCTCACTGACTTGTGCCAACTGTAGGGGGAACTCTTGCACTAACTCCCTCCAACCAGATGAAAGTGATGAATAAGATCTTAATGAAGACCTGCTCTGCATATAGGGGGCGACCAAAATTGCATACTTTGAGGGGCCAAGTGATTGGGCTATGGACTCCGAATCGGAATTTACATACTTTGAAGAGCTGGGTGGCCCAATGACAGACAGATGTCGCATCTGTGAAATTTGTGTACCTAACCATTTGTTCACTTTTTCATCTTCAGACGTGTAACTACAATTTTCGTTATTACAAAATATAATCAAGACCAACTGATTTCAAGAATTGTGTTTATTATCTTGCTTCCATCTTCATACCAGCTGAACGGATGTCATCATACCACATGAATCCATTTCTTAGTGTTATCTTTTTATATATTTCACAATTTCAATATTTTACTGTATTACCATATTTACTAAGTACAAAACTAGTACAATGGACTAATGTAGTACTATGTTTAATATACTGCAAATAACACTTATTGATGAACTGCAGTTTAAACAGTTGTCACTGATAACGAGAAATGGCCCAATATCAAAGTGGAGCTGTATGGAAACTGGTGGTCCAAAAAATACACTTTTGGTCTCATTGAAAGCAGAATTCATTCGTCTATAACTTTTGTATGAACCACTTAACTGACAGATAACTTAGTCCAGATGATATTATCAAAAACAGAAGTTAAAACGAAAATTTTTCATAAATATTTAAAATTTGTCCATCTTTGATGAGCACTAGTATGTGAAAGGGTGGTCCAAAAAATATGTCTGCCCACATTCAATGCAGAATATAATGCCATACAAGTTTTAAGAGGACCATGTTTTCGATATTGTGAAATCTTTATTAGATACAACTGTAAACCTCAAAAATATGCCTTTTGGAGGTACATTTTTACCCCCCCCCCCCCAATTGCTTAAGCTCAACACCAGCGAGGGCGAGCAACCTAGGATAGTCGCTCTGGGCCACCAAATTCACAATTATGTTTAAATGAAGCAATAGAAGCAGTTTCTCTAAGAAAATGATCATTATGTTTAACAAACATTCCATCAGTCAAATAAAAAATTTACATTAATTAATTCAAATGGAATGATTTAGAATCATGTCAGCAACAGTTTTTTATTAGGTTCAATAATTTGATTATTAAATCCTAAAATTTTACCAACTCAATCTTCTTTACTCATAATATAAATGTCATGTGACTAGGGCCTCCCATCAAGTAGACCATTAGCCGGGTGCTAGTCTTCCAATTTGACGCCATGTTGGCAATGTGTGCATTGATGCAGATGAAATGATGATGAGTAGGACAACACAGCACCCAGTCTCTGAGTGGAGAAAATCTGACCCAACTGGGAATCGAACCCGGGCCCTTAGGATTGACATTCTGTCATGCTAACCACTCAACTGCTGGGGGCAGACATCTTCATTCATAAATAATTTTTTATCACTTTTGATAACAATTCTATTTATTTGTCTGCTTTAAAATGAATATTTCGATTATTCAAAGGATTAATATTTTCTAAATTTTTCAAACTATTTTGATCAACAGCAATTTCTATTGTTTTTCCATCACAGTAAAGTTCATTATTTTTTGATGTGATATTTGGAGTTAAAAAAGTTGAATAAAAACCAACTACTGAAACAAATTTAGACATTCCTCTTATTGGAACAGGTAATGTTTTTTTAAGAACAGAAGAATTATCACTCAGTTGGAATAATGCACTCATTTATACTAAGAAAAATTATGTAAATGAATTGACCAATTGACAACCAAAAATAATTCCAGAAAAGAAATTAAATATAAACATGGAAAACTATCACCAAATTCTGTTCTATGTGCAATTATAGGACCAATGGTTAGTGGAAAACAACATTAATGACATATTTAACACCTGGATGGTTAAATTGGAAAAAATTAATCATTTGTATATTTATTCTAAACGTTTAGGTCAACCAAAAACGTCAAGAATTTATAAAAAGATGTGAAAAAACTGACAATAAAATTAATGTACACCTGTTATTTTTATCGAAGATAATGATGATAGTATTCCATTACATGACTATGAAGTTGATTCAGTTGTAGTTTTTAAAGATTCTATTCTTGAAAATCAACATATAGTTATAGAAAGTTTTACTAGAAGAAGACATAAAGGAGTATATTCTTTTGATTTAAGTCAAACATTTCAAAAATACCAAAAGTTTAGTTAGACATAATATTAATTTATTGAATATTTTGGACAAGAGAATACAAATTTACATTATATTTATCATGAATTTGTTGCTAGTGATATAAAGATTGCTGAATTAAAAAAAATATTTTTTAAATGTTAAAATAAAGACGAATTTGGTTTTCTAACTATAGATATGACAAACATTAAAAATGGTAAGTATAGAGAAAAGCTTAAGAGTTTTTTTAAATGTTGAACATAAGCACTCAACATAACATTGAACATAAATGTCAAACATAACATTGAACATAAATGTCAAACATAACATTGAACATAAATGTCAAACTAAACATTGTATGTAATTGTTAAACATAAAACATTGAACATAAATAGTAATCATACATGTTTTAAAATAAAATTATTCTTAATATATGGTTGCAACATATGATCTAAAACTTGTTAAAAAATCAAACGAAATCGAAAAGTAAAACTAAAATTCAAAGAATATGAAAAATTTAAAAAAGAAGATTAACCAGTTATCGATACAACTGAAAAAGTTAATGAAGGAACTAAAGGAGTCAGAGAAAAAGTTCTAAAAGCAACTGAAGAAAATAGAGAAGGTGAAAAACAAAAGGTTCCTTATAATCAATATTATTTAGAAGAATTTTATAGTACAACAAAGAAACATTATGAAAGTGGTAAAATAGAGTGGACATTAAGTGAATCAGAAATTAATAATTTGTTAAAGAATTATGAAGAGCAAAGAAAATTAAAAGAAAAAGATGTTAAAAAATAAATATAGGTGAAAGAATATTAGAATTTGTTAATAACATTGAGTATAATTTTTTGGATTGAGACCTGTTGGTCAATTTAAGTATGTTGGAAAGTGAGCAGAAGAATTCGATGGTGATAAATTAAAAATTCGCGAAAAGGAATATGAAAGAACAGACAAATTAAAGAAACTTTTAATTAGAAAACAACTATGAGTAAATTAGAAACAAAATTTTATTCTCTTGATTTACAAAATTATGCAAGAATGTTACTCGATTCAAATGCTATTTATAAATAAAGTAATCGACATAAAATAAATTCAAGTAAAGGAAATAAATTTATTTGATTAAAACAATTGTTGATGAATATTCTCAAAGGTTTTCAGAAAGAAATATGTGATTCATTTGAAAAAGTGGGTGAAGGTTTTGTAAAAAAATAATCAGAAAAAACGAGTTGAATATATTTGCATGAATTTTATTAGAAATTTAATTGATATATTAATAGTAATTCATAGTGAAAAATTAGCAGGAAATAAAAATTATCATAATGAAAAAGTTGGAATAATGGAAATGTAAACTAATAAATTAAGTGGTTTCATTATTAAAGATCCAAAATAAATTCCTTATTTAATCAGAGTTTTGAATAATTTACCATAAACAATTTGGAAAAGTTAAAAATATGGAAAAGGTTTAGTTAATACTTTAATTAACAAATTACCATTTGAAATGCATATACCTGGTTATAAGTTACATGGTCCAGGAACAAAATTAGGAGAAAGACTAACTAGAAGTAATAAAGGAATTAATCCATTAGAGAAGAATGTAAAAAATATGATATTTTTATAGAGAAAATAAAGATTTAGAAAACAGACATCAAGCAGGTAGAACTATTCAGTTATTTGCAAAACAGAATGTATCAAATGATTCTTCAGTAGAAGAAAAAATTGCCACAACTGCAGTTAGAGGTATAATGTTTGGAAAATGAAAATTTGGAATGGGTTTAAATGTTGATAAAATGGGTAGGGCTTATAAAAATTCATTTTTTAATCCATATAAGTGAGTAACTTTTAGACTGATTATACTTTGCTTACAACTGGTAAAACTAAACCATTTCATTTAAACTTAAATTCAACAATGAACTATTTAATAATATTGAGTCATTTTTAATTGATACTAAAAAAAGAAAGACAGGAAAAAATGGTGGAGATTTATTTGTTTTATTAACTATTCCTGTTGGAGAAAGATGTAGAATATTTAACAAACAAAAAGAAACAAAACAAGAAGGTTGATTTTTAGCATTACTATTAGCTGCATTACCTTATTTAGCAACAATTAGTTCACTTGCTGGTGGAACTGCATCAATTGCAAATGCAGTTATAAAAAAAAGAAGGTGACAATTAATTAGAAAAACAAAAGAGGCATAATTTGGTAATGGAAAAGAAAGGAAGAGGAGAAAAATTTTCAAAGAAATAATCAAAAATTTAATAATCCTTCGTTCATTATTCACATAGAAGATTTAGTTAATCAACTAAAAATTAAAGAAATTTCTGGCCTTTTAATGACTGATTAATTACCTAATAAACCAAAAAATTTAGAATGTGGAATAATAAATTTAGGTTTCTTTGCATCATGTGGGAACTGATTGGATAAAAATAAAGATATAAAATTTGTTTTTGATTCAAATGGAGGAAACATAACCACACAACTAGATAACTAGTAGGGAATACAAATTTATACTACAGTACTGAGAGAATATAAAATTTCTATGAGGTAATTTGTGGTCATTAGTTTTCATTTGTTTTAAAATTATCATACATGAATTATAAGTTCAATGATATTTTAAATGTAATAGATAGAGACTTTTGGAAATAAATTCAATAACGATTTAGAAAAAATGGAAAACTTTCATTCACTACAGACAACAATTAATTATGATTTAATTACAAGCTTGGAAGATTTTGAGACAAAAATCAAAGACTTTCAATCAATTATAGGTCCAAAAATTAATGAAAAAATAAAACTGTTGTTAGAGTTGTTAGAATAAAAATTAGATTTTTTGCTCATCAATATATACAAAAAAGTTAATATAGTTAAACAATTTCAGATCAGTTAATTTATTTTTTCTAAGTTCAGAATATTTTTTTATTTTTTATGTTTTGTTTTACAGATTTGATGAAGCACTTTTAGAGATTTTTTATTCAGTTCCTTATTGTTATCATTTTTATAAATATTTTCAACAGTATTTACAATAGGATCAATTAATTTTTTTATTAAGTTTGGAATAGCTCTTTAAATTTCCTGTTCTAACAATTGAGTTCTTTTATATTTTTACATTTAAGTTCTTTCTTCTTCATTTCTTTATTTCTTCCCTGTTAAAATACTCATTAAATTCCAACAGACATTTTCTAGTTACAATTGAATAACCATTTTATTTACAATAATCTTTATAGCCGGCCACGGTGGCCGAGCGGTTCTAGGCGCTCAGTCCAGAACCGTGCGACTGCTGCGGTCGCAGGTTCGAATCCTGCCTTGGGCATGGATGTGTGTGATGTCCTTAGGTTAGTTAGGTTTAAGTAGTTCAAAGTTCTAGGGGACTGATGACCACAGATGTTAAGTCCCATAGTGCTCAGAGCCGTTTGAACCATTTTTAAGTCTTTATAAATAAATTTCTACTTCCTGTTACTATAATTTTCTAAGTTTTTAAATAAGTTTTTGTTGTATTTATATAGATTAAAACGTGACTTTGAGATTTTATGTGTGATGGTTCTTACTTACAAAAAATAAAATTTATTAGATTTGAAAATTTATATATATGAACATGAGAATTTGGTTTTTTCAATATAGATAAATGAGTTTTGATGGTTGTTATTTATAAGGAATAAAATTTGTTAGATTTGAAAATTTTAAAATGAGAATTTGGTTTTTTCAATATAGGCAAGTGAGTTTTGCTGGTTCTTATTTATAGAATAAAATTTATTGGATTTGAAAATTGTTAAATGAGGAAATGAGAATTAGTTTTTTCGATATAGGCAAATGAGAGTTTTTTGGTTGGGAATTAGATTCTTGGTTTGAAACCTGGAATTTTTACTCCAAAATCCATTTTGGTCGAGAATCGGCAAGAATATACTACTGACTTGATGTATATCGCCCCACGTGTACTGTGTCACACGTAAGGTGTTAAACTTAATTCATCGTTTGAAAGGCATTTCTTCTGGGGTTAAGACACTTAATGGTGGAGAGGAGCTCCCGGCGATAATTACCTGGCTTTTAACGGAAAGCCGGACGCTGGAGCGGTGGCGAGTATTGGGAGGCGTGTTGCCGGCTGAGTAGGCTCGGGAGGAAGCTAGAGATGCGTAGTGTTCGCGTGGCGGCAGCGGCTGGCCGTAATCCCGCGACGCCACGCCAGCTCATCCCGTGTTATTCCATTAGGCTTAAAGGCCCGCGCAAATCCCGCCTAAGTGGCGGCAAGAAGCTCTGCGTGCCAGTCCGTGGGCGCCGACGTTGAAGAATCGCTAGCGAGAGGGACTTGTGAGCGTGCAGTTCGCGAAAGAAAACTCGCTCTTAGTTCCACATGTTCCACAACGGACCATACGCTTCCTTGTTTTATCACATCAACATCTATGCTCCGCAAGTAGGGTTGCCAATTATCCTGTGTATTCCAGGAAATCCGTATTTTCACTTAATTTGGATGAAAATCTCGGGTCCGACACTTTTGAAGATATATCCCGCATTTTTAGAATTACCACCGTTCTTTCTTTTAAATTAGATGATGATTGCTTTGATGCTGTATGTCATTTTCTTCCCTTTGTTTCCCTCGCTCCTATCGATGAGTTTATGCTCATCTATATGACTTCCGTTCGTTATTATGTCGGCTTGATACATATCGATGCCTGTCGAGGTATTCCTCTTTCACTGTCGCTCAATCGTTGTAGCTGTGTTCTGAGAGGACAGCATGTACCAGTTAGGCACTGGAATATTTTGTAAAGATGAGTGATGCTGGCGAGTATAATGGAGAAGAAAATTCACCAAGGAAGAAAGTAAAAAGTTACGTGTATAACGCACTAACTGGGAGACAATGTACTCGTGGATTGCACATGTAAAGAATAATCGTAATAAAGCACATTGTTCTTTCTACAAGAAGTATTTTAGTATTGTACATGGTTTCAACCTGGACTGTTTCCTACATTCGAAAATGGTATGTAGATAGGATAAATTATAGGATTTTATGTTACTATTTTCGTAATTTACGAAATGCAGCAGTGACTAATAATTATTTTTCTGTCTTGGTAGATCACAAATAGAGGGAAATGGAAGCCAAGGAGGCAAACAAGATATCTAAATTCTTCAGCGGGACATCAAAAACGGTTCAAATGGCTCTGAGCACTATGGGACTCAACATCTGAAGTCATCAGTCCCCTAGAACTTAGAACTACTTAAACCTAACTAACCTAAGGACATCGCACACATCCATGCCCAAGGCAGGATTCGAACCTGCGACCGTAGCAGTCACGCAGTTTCAGACTGAAGCGCCTAGAACCACACAGCCACCGCGGCCGGCCGGGACATCACAGAAAGAATTATGCAGCGCAAGTGTAGAAGAAATGTCATTTGCGTATCACGATGTAAGACATAACCTCAGTTATAATAGCATGGAGTGCAACGTCAAAAACTAACTAAGAAAGTGTTCAGTGAACTGTGTATTTCAAAAAAATATGCGTTGTAGTTGCACAAAAGCTGAAAGTCTCTTGGAAAATATTTTGGCCCCCAGAAGTGTGTCCGATTTTAGTGAAATTTTGAGGGACCCATCTAAGTCGGGCTTATGTTTCTTTATTCGTACTGATGCGTAAAGCCATAAAAACAGGAAAATTTTCCCAGTACTCTAAAAGTATTTTGATCCGGTTGTTGGCATGCAACATAAACTTTTAGATTTTATAGAACACATTGATGGAAAAGTTACAGGTATTCACAACTTGCTGAAAATCTCCCTTGTGTCTCACGGTTTACGTGTTTCCAGTTGTAGTATCTGAACTCAAATTGAAACACATTCAGAAACGTCTGGAATTTCTTTGGATCTAAGTTGACGAAGGTGCTTTGTGTGAGGAATTAACCAGTTCCTACGATGTTTTAAGAAATGCCATCTCTCAGGACGGAAATGCTTGTAAAAGCAGGTTTATGTTTTCACTTCTTTAAAAAATAGAAATACCAATTTGTCTAATCTTTTAAAGCTAACTGGATATGTTTTCAGTCTGCCTGGGTCAAATGCAGAAACAGAGAGAAGTCTGTTTGTTAATGAATAATAAATGGAGGGACACATGAAAGAAGAGTGGTTTAGACCTAATAAGAGCACAACATCAGTTTAGTATAAATTTTGAATGTAGTTGTAAAAAGTGAAACACTTTTGCAGAAAGAGGCAAGATCTGTTGCCAAATACCAGAAAGCCAAAAATAATTAAAAGATAAGGTTTTAAATCACTGTCAGTGAAATCTGTCAAGTGGTGAACCTCTGCTCGTTCGTTTTTTTCTTTCTTTCCTTTTGGATTTGCCGGAATGTATGTAATTTGCTTTGTTAATGTAGTAATATAACTTGTTTTTATAGAGAATGACAATCCAATACGATTATTCACCATTTATTATCGTGTACGAATGGTGAACTTTAGGTCCCTTAAATTTTGCTTTTATCCCTTTTTTACTTCTATTATACACTGGTACCCCTTAGCTCCACTTTAAAGAGTTGGCAGCCCTATCCGAAAGCTACCTTAAGCCGTTCTCCTACAGGACGTGGCAGCTAACGTTGACGTGGACGCGGACGAGACATTCAACCTCACGAGAGACAGTGCCGTAGGCACACAGGAAGAGCCGTTCGATGTGATTTGCGCCCCAAGGGCTCGCCTGCGGCCGTTATCGGCTTTATTTGGTTCTCAAACCACACTATTTCCTTACGAATATGGACGTGCGTGTACTAGCTGCGGTAGCTCTGTTAGCGTGCCGGCCTGTGTGGCCAAGCAGTTCTAGGCGCTTCAGTCTACGGTCGCAGGTCGCAGGTTCGAATCCTGCCTCGGGCATGGATGTGTGTGATGTCCTTAGGTTAGTTAGGTTTAAGTAGTTCTAAGTTCTAGGGGACTGATGACCTCAGATGTTAAGTCCCATAGTGTTCAGAGCCATTTCTGTTAGCGTTTGTCGAAGAAGAGGGGAGAAAATCGCGAAGCTGATTTTGGACTCAACGATGGTTGGAATAGTGAATTGCTGGTAATGGAACACTACATAACGGTGTACAACGATCCGATTGATATATATATATATATATATATATATATATATATATATATATATATATATATATATATATATATATATATATATACTAGTAGTAGACGTTACTCGATAACTCAGTTGAATTTTCATCCCATTTTCGGTTTTAAAATTAATATAGTTGAGGTATGGTGTCTAATGTCAGCTTGCGCATGCATAATATCGAAATTCTTGACACTGCATTGACTACCGACACTCTAAAATAACATACTTCATCACATAGATTTCAAAATCGAGATTCGTTTCGTAATGTCATTCGAATGGGATGACAAGCAGCTCACCGTCAGTGAAGAAGATGTTTATGAGCAAGATACAAACGTCAGCGGCTTCTTATACCCAAAGATAAGTATGTTCCCGAGAAAGTTTCATAACAGCAAAAATTTCCAGTGTGAACGTGTGTTTACTTTAAGACATAGACTGGCAGTCACGATTTCTGGCCATTGGTGAAATATTCCAGTCGTTGGACTTTAGAACAAGAATTGCAGCAAACACATTGTTTATAATTAATAACAATGATTCTTAAGATGATAATTCTATTAAATGAATAAGAAAGACCCAGAATCCTGTAGAAACCAGAAAGTAAGAAAAGGAAAATACTTGAAAGAAGGTGACTGCAAATCCGCTACCTACTCTTCACTACATCGAAGCTCACCACATCATCACTTGCGCTACAGCTTCTCCATATAGAGACAGCTTCTGCATATGAAATTGACGCAATGTCGTTTCCTGTCATTTTATTATAACGAATCGTAGCTAAAACGACGCGTTCTCGAAAAATCCTCAATTTGCTGATGCTCTGAAACAGCTTAGATTCGTACCACGTACTCCACGAAAAAGAAAACCAACCAAATATTATGTTTTACGCCGTACGATATAGCGGCTCCTCTGTTCTGCTTGTGACGTGACATGATGTCGCATCTCACTTGTCACATCCTCTCCACGAGGCAAAAATTTAATATGTACGGAAATTCTACGCTGTAACGTCACCAGCCATACCCTATAATCCATGGACCTTGCCGTCGGTGGGGTGGCTTGAATGCCTCAGAGATGCAGATAACCGTACTGTAGGTACAAGCACAATGGAGGGGTATCTGTTGAGAGACCAGACAAACGTGTGGTTCCTGAAGAGAGGCAGCAGCCTTTTCAGTAGTTCAGGGCAACAGTCTGGATGATTGACTGATCTGGCCTTGTAACATCAACCAAAGCGGTCTTGCTGTGTCTCGCGTGACAACTTGATTTTTTTTACACAAATTATGCATTGATAATGATGGAGTATTGTTGTCATAACGTGGTGGACTTTGCTCAAAATAATTTATAATTTGGTTTTGATTTTGAGTTACATTAAATTGCATTTGTGGCAATTGTCCGTTTAATCAAAGTTAATTTTTAGCAAAATTATTTCTCACTTTACTAACTATAAGACACACTGATCTTAGAACATGGCCATATACGTAGTAGTCTGGATCGTGGCTCTGGATCTCGGCTATTGAACTGAAAATAGAAATCTTAAAACTAAGTGCTCTGCTGCAACGTCTGGTGGCTGTGAAAAAAATGTTGTTATAATTGTAGCGGGCGAGTTCTTCGCTTCCGCTAATATCGTAAGTTAAGATTGCCACGCAATGGCGTCGTTGGCTGCAACGGCCGCCGCAATTGTTGCGCTGTAAATTACTTAAAATGCAGGTTATTTCAAGGAAGCGTCAATGAGATATGGCTCACCTCTTACAAATTAAAAGTGAATAAATTAAAAGTGAATAATAACATGAAACTAATATATTATCTGATTAAAGATACAGTATTGCTTACATTCAACGGCACTCGCCAAGATATCCGTCTACTCGCGACGAAGACAAGAGAAGAAGTGATAACGGCTAAAATAAGACAAATGATAGCTCCTTTTTCAGCTGTCTGGTCCATTCCTGTTTCGAGTGCTTCTTTTTATTCTCTTCACTCGAAAATGATTCACAGAATTTTATATAATAATAATGATACGCATGAGAGAAAATTGTATCTCGCCTGAGCGGTTAGTGTTCACTTATAATCTAATATTAAAATGTTTTTTTTTCTTTCACTGTCATTTCCAAGTTATTTGTAGTATTTCACTGGGACGGTACATGTGCTGGTACTGCCCATCGTTGAAAGCAGGGGGAAACTATAGCCGTAATTCCTCTCGAGGGCATGCAGTTCTACTGTCTAGTTAAATGGTGATGGCGTCCTCAAGGGTAAAATATTCTGGAGGTAAAATAGTCCACCATTCGGATCTCCGGGGGGGACTGTTAAGGAGGGTGTCGTCATCAGGAGAAACAAAACTGGTAGTCTGGGGATCGGAGAGAGGATTGTTAGATCCGTTATTCGGGCAGCTTGGTTAGAAAACTGACAGAGGGAAATGGATGGGTTGAAGTTAGATATAGTGGGAATTACTGAAGTTCACTGACAGGATGAACAGGTCTTCTAGTCAGTTGAATGCAGGGTTCACAAATATAGGAATAGGTTCAATAATGAATGCTGGTGTAAGTTTAATAATGAATAAGAAAACAGGACTGCGGGTGAACTGTTGTGAAGCATAGTGAAGGTATCGTAGCCAAACTAGACATGAAACCCACGCCTACCCCAACAGTACAAGTTTACATGACAATTAGGTCCGCAGATGAGGAGTGAGCCGTGGCGGCACTGGCGCCAGTAGTATCTCTGACATGAGAACGATTGATTCATAGTGCAGGAGTTCGTCTTTGGGCTTGGTCCGGCTCGAGATATAAGGGAGTGCCGACCACGAGTAGGGAGAGAGGACACAACGCTTTGAGGACGTTAAGTCGCGGTGCGCGAGTCGGCGATTGGCTAGCGGACAGAAGTCAAGAAGGCGTGCCTGAGGCCGGGCGGCGGTTGTCACGTGGTTGTACTGGAGTCGGCGGGAGTTGGCTGGCGCTGTGCATTCTCCGGTAACCTCGTGAGCTGTGAATGTGCCTGCTTCCTTGGAGGGACACGCTGTTGTGGTCTTGCGAAGTGATGGTCGCATCTTCGCAAAATCGCCCCAGCATCAATACAGCCAGTTAAGTGCGTTAGTTACTAAGAGCGCTTAGTTAACTGTGAATGTCATCGCTCTTTGTACAGTAAGACGTTGCACGACGTGTGATGTGATGCTTGTTAGATTTCATTGGAGGCTTCCTACTGAGCGTGTCCTCTGCTTCCGCATAATATTGATGTACACTCCTGGAAATTGAAATAAGAACACCGTGAATTCATTGTCCCAGGAAGGGGAAACTTTATTGACACATTCATGGGGTCAGATACATCACATGATCACACTGACAGAACCACAGGCACATAGACACAGGCAACAGAGCATGCACAATGTCGGCACTAGTACAGTGTATATCCACCTTTCGCAGCAATGCAGGCTGCTATTCTCCCATGGAGACGATCGTAGAGATGCTGGATGTAGTCCTGTGGAACGGCTTGCCATACCACTTCCACCTGGCGCCTCAGTTGGACCAGCGTTCGTGCTGGACGTGCAGACCGCGCGAGACGACGCTTCATCCAGTCCCAAACATGCTCAATGGGGGACAGATCCGGAGATCTTGCTGGCCAGGGTAGTTGACTTACACCTTCTAGAGCACGTTGGGTGGCACGGGATACATGCGGACGTGCATTGTCCTGTTGGAACAGCAAGTTCCCTTGCCGGTCTAGGAATGGTAGAACGATGGGTTCGATGACGGTTTGGATGTACCGTGCACTATTCAGTGTCCCCTCGACGATCACCAGTGGTGTACGGCCAGTGTAGGAGATCGCTCCCCACACCATGATGCCGGGTGTTGGCCCTGTGTGCCTCGGTCGTATGCAGTCCTGATTGTGGCGCTCACCTGCACGGCGCCAAACACGCATACGACCATCATTGGCACCAAGGCAGAAGCGACTCTTATCGCTGAAGACGACACGTCTCCATTCGTCCCTCCATTCACGCCTGTCGCGACACCACTGGAGGCGGGCTGCACGATGTTGGGGCGTGAGCGGAAGACGGCCTAACGGTGTGCGGGACCGTAGCCCAGCTTCATGGAGACGGTTGCGAATGGTCCTCGCCGATACCCCAGGAGCAACAGTGTCCCTAATTTGCTGGGAAGTGGCGGTGCGGTCCCCTACGGCACTGCGTAGGATCCTACGGTCTTGGCGTGCATCCGTGCGTCGCTGCGGTCCGGTCCCAGGTCGACGGGCACGTGCACCTTCCGCCGACCACTGGCGACAATATCGATGTACTGTGGAGACCTCACGCCCCACGTGTTGAGCAATTCGGCGGTACGTCCACCCGGTCTCCCGCATGCCCACTATACGCCCTCGCTCAAAGTCCGTCAACTGCACATACGGTTCACGTCCACGCTGTCGCGGAATGCTACCAGTGTTAAAGACTGCGATGGAGCTCCGTATGCCACGGCAAACTGGCTGACACTGACGGCAGCGGTGCACAAATGCTGCGCAGCTAGCGCCATTCGACGGCCAACACCGCGGTTCCTGGTGTGTCCGCTGTGCCGTGCGTGTGATCATTGCTTGTACAGCCCTCTCGCAGTGTCCGGAGCAAGTATGGTGGGTCTGACACACCGGTGTCAATGTGTTCTTTTTTCCATTTCCAGGAGTGTATTTGAAGATGTGTGTCCTTAAGTTCTAGAGAGTGCCGGTTCTCTTGAGCCAGATCATTTCCCACTCTTAGTGTTTGTTTATCAAGTACTGTTTCGCTTAATGAAATTAGTTGTTGTTTAGCCTTGGTTTTATAGAGCTAATTTACTGATCAATCTTAAATGTTAAGGTTAAGAAAGCTTTTTCCGCCTTCTGTTGTCGGGTGTGGTCTGTGTTTCAGCGAGCTGAGGCAGCAGGCAACCGAAGCGCAGGGGTTCCCTTTACATTACAAGTTTGGCTTACGGACAGTGGACTTCGCCTGAGGTCGCGTGTTCCGCTTCGGTAGCGTTTGCTTGGTTCACATTTTGGTGGTCTACTCGACTTGGGGTTGCAAACGGAGCGACGTCTTGGTTCGAAGTTAAGTATTACTTCTCTCGGTCGGTTCCACCGTTCGTGGGTAAATTTCGGCCTTACAAGCTAGGACATTGCTTCTGTTATTATACATTTATCATTGTACAGGGTTGTAACTTTCTATGCCCTAAAAGTTCATTTTAGTTAAGTTTAATAAATACGTTTTAAGCTTTCGTATTAAAGTTGAGGTTGGGTGTCAAATGTTATTTACATATAATGTTAATTGAAAAGGTCTTAAATAATGTGTCTTAACTAGAGTTGTTTGTTAAAGTTATGGTTAAATTCTATCTCAGTGGCTTCTGTCAATCTTGGTGGGAAATCGCGGGTCACATGTAATGTTAATTGAGAAGGTCTTAAATAATGCGTCTTAACTAGAGTTGTTTGTTAAAGTTATTTATTAACCTGCTCATGATTTATGTAATGAATGTCTCTTAAATAACCTTGTCCGAGTGCCGCTTATCAAATGTTAAGTGAGATTATTTTGGTTGATTAATAAATCCATTGGAATTGAAATGTTCACTTTATTGAGTCAGCCCTTCCACCTCCTTTAGATTTAAAGGTTACACAAAACAGCTGTTAAGTAAAAACGTACCAAGGAGATTCAAGAAATGTATGATGGGATTAAGGAAATTATTCAGATAGTTAAAGGAGACGAAAATTTAATAGTCGTGGGGGACTGAAATTCGATAGCAGGAAAAGGAAAAGAAGAAAAAATAGAAGGTGCATACGGACCCGTACACGTCCATCCGCTCGATACAATATGAAACGAGACTTGTTCGCCCAGGCAACATGTTTCCAGTCATCAACAGTCCAACGTCGATGTCGACAGGCCCAGGCGAGGTGTAAAGCTTTGTGTCGTGCAGTCATCAAGGGTACACGTGAGGACCCTCGGCTCCGAAAGTCCATATCCATGATGATTCGTTGAATGGTTCGCACGCTGACACTTGTTGTTGACCCAGCATTGAAATCTGCAGCAATTTGCGGAAGGGATGCACTTCCGTCACGTTGAACGATTCTCTTCTGTCGTCGTTGGTCCCGTTCTTGCAGGATCTTTTTCCGGCCGCAGCGATGTCGGATATTTGATGTTTACCGGATTTCTGATATTCACGGTACACTCTTGAAATGGTCGTACCGGAAAATCCCCACTTCATCGATACCTTGGAGACGCTGTGCCACTTCGCTCATGCCCCGGCTATAACACCACGTTCAAACTCACTTAAATCTTGATAACCTGCCATTATAGCAGCAGTAACCGAACAACTGCGCCACACGCTTGTTGTCTTCTACAGGCGTTGCCTACCGCAGCGCCGTATTCTACCTGTTTACATATCTCTGTATTTGAATACGCAAGCCTATACCAGTTTCTTTGGCACTTGAGTGTATAACAGCACCATCCACGGAAAGCCCCATCGAAATTCCACTGCTCTCTAGTAGGTCATTTACAGTATATACAGGCTTCTGTGAAAAATAGTAATACTGTAAATTCCATTGGGATATGGTGTTCCGTTTCCTACGAACTATTTAATCCAGTCGCACAACTGGTCTGACACTCCGTAAGCTCTTGACCTGTTCATTAGACGGCGGCGCAGAGCAGTATTGGAGGCTTTCTGCAAGTCAAGGAATACTGTATGAACCTGAGCGTTGGTATCTACCGCTTTCTGTTCCTCATGGATGGACAGAGCGACCTGGGTTTCGCGGCATTGTTGTCTTCAGAATCCATGTTGATTCCTACACGGGAGATTTTCGGTCTCTATAAATGTCGTTATACGAGAGCATAAAAGATATTCCAAAATTTTACAATAGATTGTCGCTAATGATACAGGCGTCTATTTGACGAATCTTCTTGAAAACGGGAATGACCTGTGCTTTCCTCCAATTCAGTATCTACTGGAAATAGGAGAAGTAGTGATGATTATTCTTCAATGATATGTCCAGTTTGAAAGAGTAATATAAATTCTAGTATTACCTATGCAGAAATGTCTAATAAGTGTTGATTACCGTGGCAAACGCCTCAGTTTAGCATGATCAGTCTGCGGCCTGACACCCATATCTATTTCATTATCTATTGGGTCTTGCAAAAAAGCTGCCTACCAAAATGTTTCAGGATGCAGAAGTAAAATACGTGGACGGAAGTAAAAGTTTTTTCCTCATTTGTTTTCAGTCTAAAGATCGATTGCACACCTGTGCAAGACTCCTCTCATTCATAGAAACGTTAACTGCATAAAATTACTTAAAATGCATGGAATCAATTGAAATAGTTCCTAGGCTATTTGAGAGTTTATAACTTCTCCTATCCCGGATTACTTTATATTGATACAAATAGTTTCATCTACTGGGTGAAAGGGTGCAATCTACATGAAGTAATTGTGGTGTCACCGCCAGACACCACACTTTGCTAGGTGGTAGCCTTTAAATCGGCCGCGGTCCATTAGTATACGTCGGACCCGCGTGTCGCCACTATCAGTGATTGCAGACCGAGCGCCGCCACACGGCAGGTTTAGAGAGACTTCCTAGCACTCGCCCCAGTTGTACAGCCGACTTTGCTAGCGATGGTTCACTGACAAAATACGCTCTCATTTGCTGAGACGACAGTTAGCATAGCCTTCAGCTACGTCATTTGCTACGACCTAGCAAGGCGCCATTTCCAGTTACTATTGATGCTGTAAAACATGTACCGTCAAGAGCGATGTTCACCAATTATGGATTAAAGTCAAGTATTCCCGCAGCTACGTACGTTTTTTGTTAGTCTCATTTCCTTGTCCTGTTCCAGACCTCACGCCAGCCTGCGTGAGCTAAAACGCGTGCCTCTCGGCTTCCTCTCATAGTGGGTTGGCTGTCTTGCCAATCCACAACAGTAATTAGGCACCATCACGAAACACTCGACACATGTGGATATGGGAGGATAATTTTTACGGAATACACTTCAAAACAAGAAGGTCATCGGTCTGATGAAAGACGAGGCGAAGGGTCGTTGATTGTGGAGTTTTTGGGGGATCAGGTCCAAGATATGCGCATACCGCATACATGCAGGTGTCACCCAGAGACGAGCCAAAGGTGTCCTTCATGCGGCCTCAAAGGCTCTCACGGTTGAAGACTATAAGAGCTGCTTGCTCGTGCGTGTTGGCGCCGTTCCGTATATGGTGCCCCACGTAGGCTTTATGTATCGTGAGGTCATGAGGTACACTGCAGCTGAAAATCGGGCTGTCGCGTGATGACGACAAACGGTTCATTTTTGAGGACGGAGTCAGGACCCTCCTGTACTGTGCACTCACACTATTCACTTGATAGTGACTGAGTGCGTTGCTGGTTATTTACAGTAGCTACGTATGCGGACAAGATGGATAAATCGTTTGACATAGGAAAGTTTGTGAATGTGTGTGAGTGACTGCACGCTATGAGTAAGTTCGTAAGACCGCTATGATATAAACTGCAAATTAGCTTTCTGGAAAAAAGTTTAATCCATGAAATCTATCTATAACGCGTTATAAATTCTTACAACAATGTGTCATTTCTTATGGTATATGTACGGAAAATTTGTATTGCAAGACGCCATCATGATACGCCGTGATGCACGAGCGATTACAGAAGTGCACTGGACATGGAAACTTCGGAGAAGAGTGAATAATTCGTAGTAACTCGATTTCTCCTGAAATTACAAAATTTATAAAATCAGGGCTGATAAACAGTCTGGATGACTGGTTTCGCAAATTAAATTACTTTGAAAATAACTTCTGTGTCGAAATTCTCCATACTCAACTATATGTACAGTAACTTGAAGTCCGCCAGAACAGGCCATGAAGGACCAACGGTACCGACCGGCCGCCGTGCCATTCTCAGCCCACAGGCGTCACTGGATGCGGATATGGAGGGGCATGTGGACAGCACACCGCTCTCCCGACCGTATGCAAGTTTCCGGGACCGGAGCCGCTACTTCTCAATCAAGTAGCTCCTTAGTTTGCCTCACAAGGACTGAGTGCACCCAGCTTGCCAACAGCGCTCGGCAGACCGGATGGTCACCCATCCAAATGCTAGCCCAGAGCGACAACGGTTAACTTCGGTGATGTGACGGGAACCGCTGTTACCACTGCGGCAGGACCGTACTATATGTACAGCCGGTGGACAAAAATATGGAAACACCAGAAACACAACACATTATCATGCCCGATATGGTGTAAGAAAACCGTTGCCATTCAAAAGAGCTTCTAATCGTCTCTGAATGGATAAATACAGATCAGTATGATTTTAAAGGGACGCTTATACCATCTTCCTGCAAAATAGTGGCCATTTCAGGTAACGATGGTGGAGGTGAGTAGAACTGAAACACCCTTCTCTTCAAACTAGTCCGCAAGGGCTCAATAACATTGAGATCTGGTGACTGTAGTGGCCAGGGTAGACACGGCAATTGGTCCTCACGTTCACAAAATCAGTACGGCACGATGTGTGCTGTGTGAACAAGAGCTCTGTCGCCTCGGAACACATCGTCACCAATGGGGAACGAATATTATACCATAGGATTGACCTGATCAACCAAAATGGTCGCATAATTCTTGGCAGTAATGCAACGTTGCAGAGTACCCAATGGGGTCCACGGAACACCACGATATGGCTGCCTAAATCATCACGAAACCCTCGCCACTTTTCACTCTTGGGACTCGTCCAGATGTTGGGAACAGTTTGAAACAAGTTTCATCCGACAAAATGACATTCTTGCATTGCTCCACAGTCTAGGTTCTATGTGTGCAGCACCACGTTTTCCTGTTACAGGAGTTGCGTAATTGATGTGCAGTTTTGAAATTACAGTTCGCTCAGCAATTATGAGTTTGTGGTGCTCCCTTCGTGTTGCTTCAATGCAGACAGCGTTCGCGAGTGCGACATCCAGTTATGCAGTGACTTTGCAGTTGCCGTCCTCTTATTTTTTGTCGCAGTCCTCTTCAGCGACCGTGCAGCACCATCAAAAATGGTTCAAATGGCTCTGAGCACTATGTGACTTAACATCTGAGGTCATCAGTCCCCTATAACTTAGAACTAGTTAAACCTAACCAACCTAAGGACATCACACACATCCATGCCCGAGGCAGGATTCGAATCTGCGACCGTGGGCGTCGCGCGGTTTCAGACTGAAGCGCCTAGAACCACTCGGCCACCAGTGGGCCGACTTCCAGAACCATCACTCAACGTACTCTTCCGCCCTCGTTTCGACTTAACGGATGCTGTTTTCCCGCTTTCTTATATGAGAAGCCAGGACGAAGGCAGGCCTACAGCAACGCCATTGGTGTGGACGCTGTCGGTATTTCACATTATACATATTTTATGACGTTTCTACACGTTCAGTCACATTAATGTGACCAACGCCTATGTTCGACATCAACGTACAATAACCACTCACAGACGAAAGTGGCAGAACTAACAGTGGAGGTATAAGTAGGCTGTTTAGGTTTTTATGTTGGTAACGCCATGTAGCGCTCTATATGAAAATCACTGACTGTGCTGTGTGCAGTCTGTGGCTGGTTTGCATTGTTGGAATTTGCTGTTGTAGTGTTGGGCAGTTGGCTGTTAACAGCGATTAGCGTTGCGCAGTTGGAGGTGAGCCGCCAGCAGTGGTGGATGTAGGGAGAGAGATGGCGGAGTTTTGAGAGCGGATGATCTGGACATGCGTCCATCAGAGACTGTAAATTTGTGACTTTTGAACACTATTAAGGTAAACACATTGTTTGTTCTCTATCAAAATCTTTCATTTGATAACTGTGCCTATCAGTAGTTAGTGCCTTCAGTAGTTAGAATCTTTTATTCAGCTGGCAGTATTGGCACACGCTGTATTGCAGTAGTTTGAGTAACGAAGATTTTTGTGAGGTAAGTGATTCATGAAAGGTATAGGTTATTGTTAGTCAGGGCCATTCTTTTGTAGGGATTTTTGGAAGTCAGATTGCGTTGCGCTAAAAATATTGTGTCAGTTTAAGCACAGTCATTTAAAATTTTTCTAAGGGGACGTTTCAGAGGGTATAAAAAGCGTGTCAGGGGACATGCGAAATGGAGCAGTGGTTGTAATTGGGAAACGGAGCGATTTATCTGACATCTAAAAGGGCAAGAGTAAAAGCATTATCGAAACTGCTAAGTTTGTAAACAGCTCACCCATTGCCGTGGTTTAAGTATACCACACATGGCAAAATGGCGCTATCCAAAACCGCCACCGAGGCGTATGTGATACACCATGGGCTATAGATGACAGAGGAGAACGACAGTTGCGGAGATGTCTTCGGGCGAATACACTTGCAACTATTGAGCAACTGACAGCCCCAATGAACCAGCGGGCTACCAACAGTGTCTCCTCAACGATGGTTCGGCGAATATTGCTGCGCATGTTCCTCCGCACCAGGCACTTGGTTAATGCAACCAAGCTGACTGCTATTCATCGGCGACGAAGTTTCTAATTTGCACGCCAATACCGCAACTGGACGTCCAATGAGAGGCGACAGGTGCCCTTTTAGGTGAACCACGTTTTATCCTGAATCGGAAAGCTGGCTGTGGAGCGTTATTCCCTGGGGACTGTTTTCGTGGCATTGCCTGGGTGATTTAGTCATTCTGGAAGGCACAATGGTTCAAGAAAATGTGCGTTCATCCTTAATGACCGTGTCCAACCCTACATGCAGATGGTTTTTCCTTGGCACGGTGGCATCTACCAGTAGGACAATGCAGTGTGTCACACGACTCGTAGTGTTCGTGCATGGTTGAAGAGCACCAGCATGAGTTTACTGTACTTTCTTGGTCACCAAACTGCTCGGATTAAAAACCAATCGAGAATCTGTGGGTCCTACTCCATGGGGCTGTTCATACCATGGATCCTCAACCGACAAACATAGTGCAGCTGGCTACGGCGCTGTATTCGGCACGACTCCACGTCGTTGTCGGTAACTTCCAGAACCTCACTGACTCTCCTCCAGTACATCTCGCAGTGGTCCGCGCTGCAGAAGGCTATTATTCAGGCGTTTGACAGGTGGTCACATTTATGCATCTGGACAGTGTATAACGTCTTTTAACTTTCAAAATTAAGCATGTAAATTTGATGATAGGTGGAGAGGCTATTCTCGTAACCTATACATTCATCTACTTACTGATGCATTTGATGTTGGCATGGCCTGGCAACTTTTTGTTTTTTTGTAGAGTATTTGCTAATTAATTATTTTAATGTTGTACGCTTATCTGAGAATGGTTCATACTGAACCGAAGCTGCACATTTAAGAAATTTATTCCATGTTTGGAAACCAGTGATTGCAGATTTGTTCTCCAAGGACGTTATGCCACTTTAAGCAAACAAGGAGAGGACTCGAAACCACTAAAATGGAAAGGGGGCAGGGATGTATGAAGGGAAGCACTAGGAGATTCGGATCGGATTGTACTGAGCAATATCTTCATAAAACCTATCTTTCACCGGTATGGACGCTCTCGTTCCTCGTTTTCTGTTACTAAGTGGGCGTGCTGAAAAGTAGTGCCTCCTAGGTTATTATGTCAAAACCCTTCAAGCTTTGTAAACAAAATGAACTACTGTAACATAAACAAAATATATTAACATTCTACATCTTTATTCTTCATGACTACATATTTATTTCTCAACATAGTCGCCTTGGCGACGAACACAAGTCGGTCGCAGTGGCCGAGCGGTTCTAGGCGCTTCAGTCCGGAACCGCGCTGATGCTACGGTCGCAGGTTCGAATTCTGCCTCGGGCATGGGTGTGTGATGTCCTTAGGTTAGTTAGGTTTAAGTAGTTCTAAGTCTAGGGGACTGATGACCTCAGATATTAAATCCCATGGTGCTTAGAGCCATTTGAACCATTTTCGACGAAGACATTTCCCCCAACGAGAGACAAGGTTGTTGAAACCGTCGCTGTACAAAATGTTTGACTTTGTTGACGGAGTCACAACCTCATCTCTGCTTGCGTTGCTTCATCACTATCAAAGTCGTCGAAGGTGTTCCTTAAGCTCTGGAAACAGACGAAAATCGGATGGGGTCAGGTCAGACCTGTGTGGAAGATGACGGACGACAGTGAACTCTAATGCATCGGATTGTTGCAGATGTCGCAGCGCGCGTGGTTTGGAAATGTCATGATGAAGGAGAAGGTGCTCCATGTGTGGACTCTCTCTTCGAAGTCGTTCTTTCAGTATTCTGGTCGTCTCGCAGTACCCTGCAGCGTTTATGGTGGTGCATCAGTACCAAATGCAACACATACTGACCATCCCAGAACTTTATGTGCATGAATTTGGCTGTAATGGCATGGTCTTGAACTTTTTTGGTGTCGCGGGACTCCCTTGACGCTCTCTTGTTTTTGGGTTCAAAATGCTGAGCCCAGATTTCATTATCTGTCGCAATGTTGTTAAGGTACCCTTCATACTCATGCTCAAAACGCAAAAGAAACTGTTGACAGATGTCCAATCTCCTCTGTTCCAATTGGAGGCACGATTTCTGCCTTGCAGCGTGCTGTTTCTCACACACCGACATAGTTACGTTACAGATCGCCATGTTACACGCTACATTTCGGAGCCCTCTAACGGCAGAGCCTTGCAATTCGCGTCAGTGAAGCTGAAAAGTCGACTGAGTAATAAGTACGAGATGTAACAACTCAAACGATATTGAGAACAGAATAAAAAATCGTGAGGCATTACTTTTCAGCACGCCCTCGTAGACAGAGACTGTTACGTATCATTACCAGCCCACTTCTGTATGCTTGTCAAATGGGTGTTGTGTTTGCCAAAGCCAGTAACTGGGGGGAGGAGGTGTTCTCCAGCCTGGAGGTGATGGCCTGGTCTTTCTCCAGTACTCCTTAATGATTTGTAAGCGGAGCCTACATGGATCGCTTACAGTCTTGTGATTGCCTATACTGCCAGTATTTTCCGATACCCATTATGGAGGCATGGCGCAGCAGGACAGAAGGTCTATTAGCGGAAGCAGGAAGTGGCCAGTGCAAATGCCTGCATTTTACACCTTATTCTGTTTCGCTGCATTGGTCATAATTTCGTGGAGCGTTTTGGGAACTCGCGATATTGCTGAGTCAGCAGCCGGTTGCCTTCGTGCTGTTGAAGTCACAAGTCGTGTGATCTCTGGGGGTGGAGCTGATGTTTTCGTGGGTGTATTTCAGAAGCGGGGATAGGGTGACCCTTTGTGACCAGCTGAATTGCTTCTTGTGGTGCGGAAAACAGATTCCGAAAGCGTGTCCCCGTAGGCGGGAGTGGAATTCGGATCGAATTTTCTGTTTCCGTATTTAAAAAAAGCCAATAGAATCGTCACAGGAAATTAAAGGAGAGTCTGTTTGTTAGATGTAGGATACAAAATTTACGGAAAGGTTCTTAATGAAAAATTACAATCTATCGCTGATGCAACAACCTTAGCCCGCAGCTCGTGGTCGTGCGGTAGCGTTCTCGCTTCCCACGCCCGGGTTCCCGGGTTCGATTCCCGGCGGGGTCAGGGATTTTCTCTGCCTCGTGATGGCTGGGTGTTGTGTGATGTCCTTAGGTTAGTTAGGTTTAAGTAGTTCTAAGTTCTAGGGGACTGATGACCATAGATGTTAAGTCCCATAGTGCTCAGAGCCATTGGCACCATTGGAACCAACAACCTTAGATGAACAATCAGGCTTCAAAAAGGGCATTCGTGTAACAATAATGTATTTATAATAGGACAAATTATTGAAAAACGTCGGGAATTTGGCTTAGAAACGCATTTAGCATTTATTGATAACGAGAAAGCCTTTGATAAGGCAAAAAGACTCGTTTTGTGGAAAATTCTGGAAATAAAAGGTTTATTAATATCGTAAATAGTCCATATGTAATACGAAAATAGTTATATGATCAGGTTCGAAAACGTTGTAAGAAATTTCAATAAATCGCGGCATTCGACAAGGGTGTAGTATTCGCCCACTTCACTGAATTTTTACACTGAAGAGCCAAAGAAACTGGTACACCTGCTTAATATCATGTAGGGCCCCCGCGAGCACTCAGAAGTGCCGCAACACGACGTGGCATGGACTCGACTAATGTCTGAAGTAGTGTTGTAGGGAACTGACAACATGAATCCTGCAAGACTGTCCATAAATCCGTAAGAGTACGAAGGGGTGAAGGTCTCTTCTGAAGAGTACGTTGCAAGGCATCCCAGATATGCTAAATAATTCAACTGCACATGATGCTCCACACCATTACAGATCCTCCACCAGCTTGAAAAGTCCCCTGCTGATATGCAAGGTCCATGGAACCATGAGGTTGTCTCCATACCTGTACAAGTCCAATCGCTCAATACAATTTGAAACTAGACTCGTCCGTCCAGGCACGTTTCCAGTCATCAACAGTCCAATGTCGGTGTTGATGAGCCCAAGCGAGGCGTAAAGCTTTGTGTCGTGTAGTCATAAAAGGTACACGAGTGGGCCTTCGGCTCCGAAAGCCCATGTCGATGATGTTTCGTTGAATGGTTCACGCGATGTCGTTTGTTGATGGCCCAGCATCGAAATCTCCAGCAATATGCGGAAGGACTGCACTTCTGTAACGTTGAACGATTCCCTGCAGGAAACAGAAATGAAATTCTGCAAAGCTGTGTCTGTACCTACTCTTGTATAGGGTTTAGAGTCATGGATAGTAACAACAACAAAAATTCACATTTACAGGTAGCAGAGATGTTCTGATGTTCATGAGATATGTATGAAGCTGTAACAAAATGGATAAAACAAGGAATGAAACAATAAGACCAGATTTAAATTTTTTTCAGCTAATGGCAAGACAGAAGAGAATAGAAAGAAATAGAAGGATCATGTTGATAAAATGGTAGAAGACAGATTGTCAAAAAAGTCATTGAATTATTGACTGACTGGAAAGAGAGAACTAGGCAGACCACCGTTGAGAAGGATGGATGATAGAGACCAAAACAGGTGACTGTAACATCTAATCCTTGGAAGGAGATAGTGGTGATGATTTTGCGGTATCCTAGGCAACTGTTGGCTTCAAGTATGCGTACATGTACTTGGTAAGCAGAGTACTTACATCAGATCGCAGTGACAGTAGCTATCTGGATAGTAGTGTTTTAGTGAAAGATGGTCTTGGCGAGCTTTAGTAGAAGCTAATAAATCAAATTTTTCCATGGACATTTGAAAGTGGGTCTTGTCATTGCTGTGGTGAGTATCAGCGAAAGTCTCTAGTAGCCAGTTGGAGGTGGTGTGTGAACTGTTGGCAGTATACACCTTCTAGCCCAGTGGTCAGCTCTCTGAATCTTTTCTGGAAATAGACATAGTCGCACGGGATACGGTGGTCGACGCATAGTGACCAACTTTCGTCCAAAGTGCTGGGCGAGCTCATTTGTTTGTTGGGAATGGGAAACTGTGAATGTTTACTCACTTTCGAACGATGGGCGATGCTCTCGGATCACAGAATAGAGGCACAAGCCCTTCAATCTTTCTCAAACGATTTTACAGAAACTATTCAGTAAAAAAAATTCTTTTTCGTTTTACTTACTGCTTTACACGTCAGTTTCATGATCACGTGCCCATCATTTCGTTAATGGTCGTAGTTATTGGCCGTCCGAGGCGGCGGAGCGGTTCTAGACGCCATAGTGTGGAACCACGCGACCGCTACGGTCGCAGGTTCGAATCCTGCCTCGGGCATGGATGTGTGTGATGTCCTTAGGTTAGTTAGGTTTAAGTAGTTCTAAGTTCTAGGGGACTGACTGATGACCTCAGAAATTAAGTCCCATAGTTCTCAGAGCCTTTTGAACCATTTGAACCATAGTTATTGTGGTATTTCCGTTTAAGTAAGACTCTTCCAGAAATTTGAAAAAGTTTACAATGAAAAATAGCGGTCGCTATGATTCTGCGTTATGAAATTTAACTGAATTTTTCGTTGGACTTGAGAAAATCGATCTGATGTAGCACACACAACTGCAATTGTGTGCATCAGCGATAAAGCCAGAATGAAATATCGACGCCATTCCTCTTATTTCATAAACAGATTGAGATGTCTAAATGAGATTTTGGCAAACGATAGCACGCAAAGAGGAGCGTATTTTTCCCTATTATTATTACGTAAAACTTCATTATCTACTACATTATTCCACCAACTAAAGACTTTTTCGATGAAAGAATGTAATTTTTAAGGACCATCGGTAGCTGGTGAAATGAGAAATGCTGTAGGTTTGCAACAGCGTAAGTAAAGACATTACACATTTACAATGATCAGCCAGAACATTATGACCACCGACCTACGATCGATATAAACCCATCCAGGCGACAGCAGCGTCACCTGGCGAGGAATGACTATTAGTCAGACACGTGCATAGTGCATTTAGTGTCTGTGAGCCTGCTGTCCTTGTGTAGAGTGGGGAAGGCTTGCAATCTACGTGAGTCTGACTGAGGGCGGAGCGTGATGCCCCGGAGGCTTGGCATGAGCATCTCCGAAACTGTGTGACTTTTCAGATCGTGCAGCCACGTCTCGATCCCTAACAGATGGGGACGTTTGCAAGACAACAACCATCTGCACGAACAGTTCGACGACGTTTGCAGCACCATGGACTATCAGCTCGGAGACCATGGCTGCGGTTACCCTTGACGCTGCATCACAGACAGGAGCGCCTGCGATGGTGTACTCGACGACGAACCTGGGTGCACGAATGGCAAAACGTCATTTTTTCGGATGAATCCAGGTTCTGTTTACAGCATCATGATGGTCGCATCCGTGTTTGGCGACATCGCGGTGAACGCACATTGGAAGCGTGTATTCGTCAACGCCATACTGGCGTATCACCCGACGTGATGGTATTGGGTGCCATTGGTTACACGTCTCGGTCACCTCTTGTTCGCATTGACGGTGACCAATGCCCAGGCGTATCAAGGCCGTTATTACAGCCAGAGGTGGTTGTTCTGGCAACTGATTTCTCAGGATCCACGCACAAAATTGCGTGAAAATGTAATCACATGTCAGTTCTCGTATAATATATTTGTTCAATGAATACCCGTTTATCATCTGCATTTCTTCTTGGTGTATCAATTTTAATGACCAGCAGTGTATATTGACATTACTTTTCCTCAATTCCTCACATAATAAACTTGATGAACCACAGTTTTAGAATTCTCTCGCAGCTGTGTCTGCACAATATATTAATGAGGTGACATTGTGTAAACTCCGCTGTATTTTGGCAAAACAAGTAAATTTTAACATGGCAACAAGAGGAATATGGGATGTACGTAAAATTCGCCACTCGTGACACTTGTATGAAACTTACAAATTGTTAAAAAACCATCCGAAAATAAATCATTGCTGTTGTTGCATTTTAGGCAGCCTTTGTGACCGAGCGGTTCCAGGCGCTTAAATCCGGAACCGGCTGGCCGGAGTGGCCGAGCGGTTCTAGGCGCTACAGTCTGGAACCGCTCTGCGGCTACGGTCGCAGAATCGAATCCTGCATCGGGCATGGATGTGTGAGCTGTCTATAGGTTAGTTACGTTTAAGTAGTTCTAAGTTCTAGGGAACTGATGACCTGAGAAGTTAAGTCCCATAGTGCTCAGAGCCATTTGAACCAAATCCGGAACCGCGCTGCTGCTACGGTCGCAGGTTCGAATCCTGTCTCGGGAATGGATGTGTGTGATGTCCTTAGGTTAGTTAGGTTTAAGTAGTTCTAAGTCTAGGGGACTGATGGCCTCAGATGTTAAGTCCTATAGTGCTTAGAGCCATTTGAACCATTTGTTCTTTCTAGATACTAACCAAAGCAAAGCTGACATAGACCTTTTTGGTCACCGTGCAAGTATGTGCATGGAGCGGCTCCATTTAATATTTACAAAAAATGTGAGTGAAGGCTTCTTTAGAATGGCACCTCCTCTCCAATACTCGGCATTTCTCCTACTGCGCCTGCCCGCAATCGCCACCACTACCCCTCTCCCCACGTGTAACCTGCCGACTGCGCATCTACCCACCATGTTATTCTGTGCGGACTCTAGTTACAGGGTATTTCATAATTGAATTTAGAGTGGTGAGTAGTTTAATCTTGTCTCGCAAGTCGAAGCATTCCTGGCGAACCTTATTCAGCTGATTCTGCACGTGCGGCAGTGCAGAGAATTAATCCGGGCTCGCCAATAAACGTTTCCGATTGAATCGGTGGACCAATACGACGCTCAATTTGTTTCGCGCGCCGCACATCGTCCATAGTGCGTGGGGCATGGCCGCAGTAGCAACTGAGGTTTAGCGGGACGCAACGAGATCTCCGAACCACGGACGAATCGAACTTTTCGCAATAAGCTCATTACTTTTTTAGAGGGTCTCGGGAAAAGTAGAGAGAGGACTTCAGTCTCAAATGGTGCAAGGCAAACACAGCTAAGCAACTTCAATCACTTAATAAATACAACAGGATAAACATGTAAACAATCGGTATTGTAGTTGTATATTGTCGTAGCTGTGTTGGAAAAGAACCAGAGCTCCAAGCGCTAATAGAAAGCACTGAATCTGAAATCGTTATAGGTGCTGGAAGGCGGTTAAAGGTGGAAATTAGTTCTGCTGAAATTTTTGCAAAGGACGTAACGGTATTCAAAAAGGATAAACTAAATACAGCTAGTGGTGGCTTGTTTGTTGCTGTTAGCACTAGTTTATCTTGTAGTGAAACTGATGTTGATAGTTCTGGTGAGTTAGTACGGGTAGAGGTTATTTCGACAACGACGATACATTAGTAATTGGTTCCATTTACCGCCCCCCCCTTCTCAGATGATACAGTTGCTGAGAAGTTCAAAGAAAACTTGAGTCGCATCTCGGACTGCTAACCCACTCACACAGTTATAGTTGGTGGTGACTTAAACCTATGTTCGACATGTTCAAAGCTGGTGGTATGAATAAAATATCTTCCGAAATTGTACTAAGTGCATTCTCTGAAAACTATTGTGAACAATTAATTCAGGAGCCCGTTCGAAGTAGAAGTCCGCTTGATGCCTTCCTAAGACACAGACCGCATTACTTCCAAACTAATTATGTAAGCGTAGACCAGATGTGACTTAAATTCAGAGAAATAGTATCGACAGAAAATGAGACATTCATAACAAACAAATTAATAAGAGACGGAACTGATCCTCCATAGTACACAAAATAGGTCAGAATACTGTTGCAGAAAAGTGTGAGGTCATACAGATGAGTGCTGCAAGATGTCCGTTAAATTTCGGTTGCACAATAAATAACACAAATCTTAAGGCTGTCAGTTCAAGTGGCATGTCAAATTTAAAAGAAAACAAAATCCTCAACATTGGATAAGTTTTACAGAAGCTCCAAATTTAATGCGGACGTAAATGCGAGAGGCTTTTAATAATTTCCACAAAGAAACTCTGTCTGGAAATCTGGCAGAAAAGAGGTTCTGCTCGTATGTAAAGTACACCAGCAGCAAGCAATGGCAATGTTACCGATGACAGAGCCACTAAAGGGGAGTCACTAAATACGCTTTTCCGAAGTTCCTTTACCAAAAAGACGAAGAATATGTTTCAGATTTTCGAAACAAGAACGGCTTCCAACGTAAGTAACTTAGAAGCAGATATTATCGGTGTGGCGAAGCAACTTCTATCACTTAATAAATACAGCTCTATCAGCCCAAGTTGTATACCAATTAGGTTTCTTTTCAGGATATACTGATATAAACAGCTGTATATTTAGCAATCGTATATAACCGCTCTCTCGACGAATTATCTCCATCTAAAGAGTAGAAAGTTGCACAGGTCACACAAATACTCAAGAAAGGAAATAGGACCAGGCCTCTGAATTAAAGACCCATATTACTGACGTCGACTTGCGGTAGGATTTTGGAACTTGTACGGTGTTGGAACATTATGAATTACCTCGAACAAAACCGACCTACTGATACATAGCACGGATCAAGAAAAATCGTACTTCTGCAACAAAGCTGCCGCTTTATTCTTATGAAGAAATGATTGCAGTCGACAGGGGATCTGAAATTGAATCCATGTTTCTGGGTTTCCAACAGGCTTTTGATATCGTACTTCTGCAACAAAGCTGCCGCTTTATTCTTATGAAGAAATGATTGCAGTCGACAGGGGATCTGAAATTGAATCCATGTTTCTAGGTTTCCAACAGGCTTTTGATATGGAGCTGTCAGAAATAATCATTTCCATAAACTACTTCACGAAGCTTCCAACAGCTGTGAAAGATTAAGTATCAACTGTACGAGGGGGTACCCAAAAAACCGGAATTATTTTTAAAAGCTATATATTTTCCAAATGTTTACAAAACAACCTTATCCCTTTCAAAATGGTCCCCATTACAACAAATACATTTCTTCCATCGGTGCTTCTACGGCTTGAAAATTTTTTTGGAGTCATATTTAGAAATGAATGACAGCTCCTTCCTCGTTTTTTTCTTGACTTCTTCAATATTATCAAATCGATGTCCTTTCATGCCTCATTCAATGCGTGGAAATAAGAAAAAGTTGTACGGAGCCAGGTCAGGCGAGAAAATTGCGTGGGGCAGCGGAACTATGCCATTTTTAGCCAAAAACTAACAGAGATGTTGTGTGTAGATGTGTGTCGTCGTGGTGGAAGCACGAGTCTCCTGTCTGCCTAAATCTTCCATTAAAATTTGCTGAACAGAGCTCCAAGGTAACCTGCTAATCTCTGACAATTGATCAATTGTCTGTCGGCGGCCTGTGAGCACAAACTCTCGAATGTTTTCAATATTTTTGTCGATTCGGGCAGTCGATCGACGACCAGAAGGAGGTTTGTCATCAATCGACATGTCGCCACTTTCAAATCGAGCAAAACAGTCGTTCACTTTTGTTTTTTCCAATGCGTCATCTTGGTAAGCTGTTTTCGACAATAAAACAGATTCAGCAGCATTTTCACCGAGTAGAAAACAAAATTTACGACTGCACATTGCTCATCTACATCTACATCTACATCTACATTGATACTCCGCAAGCCACCCAACGGTGTGTGGCGGAGGGCACTTTACGTGCCACTGTCATTACCTCCCTTTCCTGTTCCAGTCGCGTATGGTTCGCGGGAAGAACGACTGTCTGAGAGCCTCCGTGCGCGCTCTAATCTCTCTAACTTTACATTCGTGATCTCCTCGGGAAGTATAAGTAGGGGGAAGCAATATATTCGATACCTCATCCAGAAACGCACCCTCTCGAAACCTGGCGAGCAAGCTACACCGCGATGCAGAGCGCCTCTCTTGCAGAGTCTGCCACTTGAGTTTATTAAACATCTCCGTAACGCTATCACGGTTACCAAATAACCCAGTGACGAAACGCGCCGCTCTTCTTTGGATCTTCTCTATCTCCTCCGTCAACCCGACCTGGTACGGATCCCACACTGATGAGCAATACTCAAGTATAGGTCGAACGAGTGTTTTGTAAGCCACCTCCTTTGTTGATGGACTACATTTTCTAAGCACTCTCCCAATGAATCTCAACCTGGTACCCGCCTTACCAACAATTAGTTTTATATGATCATTCCACTTCAAATCGTTCCGTACGCATACTCCCAGATATTTTACAGAAGTAACTGCTACCAGTGTTTGTTCCGCTATCATATAATCACACAATAAAGGATCCTTCTTTCTATGTATTCACAATACATTACATTTGTCTATGTTAAGGGTCAGTTGCCACTCCCTGCACCAAGTGCCTATCCGCTGCAGATCTTCCTGTATTTCACTACAATTTTCTAATGCAGCAACTTCTCTGTATACTACAGCATCATCCGCGAAAAGCCGCATGGAACTTCCGACACTATCTACTAAGTCATTTATATATATTGTGAAAAGCAATGGTCCCATAACACTCCCCTGTGGCACGCCAGAGGTTACTTTAACGTCTGTAGATGTCTCTCCATTGATAACAACATGCTGTGTTCTGTTTGCTAAAAACTCTTCAATCCAGCCACACAGCTGGTCTGATATTCCGTAGGCTCTTACTTTGTTTATCAGGCGACAGTGCGGAACTGTATCGAACGCCTTCCGGAAGTCAAGAAAAATAGCATCTACCTGGGAGCCTGTATCTAATATTTTCTGGGTCTCATGAACAAATAAGGCGAGTAGGGTCTCACACGATCGCTGTTTCCGGAATCCATGTTGATTCCTACATAGTAGATTCTGGGTTTCCAGAAATGACATGATACGCGAGCAAAAAACATGTTCTAAAATTCTACAAGAGATCGACGTAAGAGATATAGGTCTATAGTTTTGCGCATCTGCTCGACGACCCTTCTTGAAGACTGGGACTATCTGTGCTCTTTTCCAATCATTTGGAACCCTCCGTTCCTCTAGAGACTTGCGGTACACGGCTGTTAGAAGGGGGGCAAGTTCTTTCGCGTACTCTGTGTAGAACCGAATTGGTATCCCGTCAGGTCCAGTGGACTTTCCTCTATTGAGTGATTCCAGTTGCTTTTCTATTCCTTGGACACTTATTTCGATGTCAGCCATTTTTTCGTTTGTGCGAGGATTTAGAGAAGGAACTGCAGTGCGGTCTTCCTCTGTGAAACAGCTTTGGAAAAAGGTGTTTAGTATTTCAGCTTTACGCGTGTCATCCTCTGTTTCAATGCCATCATCATCCCGTAGTGTCTGGATATGCTGTTTCGAGCCACTTACTGATTTAACGTAAGACCAGAACTTCCTAGGATTTTCTGCCAAGTCGGTACATAGAATTTTACTTTCGAATTAAATGAACGCTTCACGCATAGCCCTCCTTACGCTAACTTTGACATCGTTTAGCTTCTGTTTGTCTGAGAGGTTTTGGCTGCGTTTAAACTTGGAGTGGAGCTCTCTTTGCTTTCGCAGTAGTTTCCTAACTTTGTTGTTGTACCACGGTGGGTTTTTCCCGTCCCTCACAGTTTTACTCGGCACGTACCTGTCTAAAACGCATTTTACGATTGCCTTGAACTTTTTCCATAAACACTCAACATTGTCAGTGTCGGAACAGAAATTTTCGTTTTGATCTGTTAGGTAGTCTGAAATCTGCCTTCTATTACTCTTGCTAAACAGATAAACCTTCCTCCCTTTTTTTATATTCCTATTAACTTCCATATTCAGGGATGCTGCAACGGCCTTATGATCACTGATTCCCTGTTCTGTACATACAGATTCGAAAAGTTCGGGTCTGTTTGTTATCAGTAGGTCCAATATGTTATCTCCACGAGTCGGTTCTCTGTTTAATTGCTCGAGGTAATTTTCGGATAGTGCACTCAGTATAATGTCACTCCATGCTCTGTCCCTACCACCCGTCCTAAACATCTGAGTGTCCCAGTCTATATCTGGTAAATTGAAATCTCCACCTAAGACTATAACATGCTGAGAAAATTTATGTGAAATGTATTCCAAATTTTCTCTCAGTTGTTCTGCCACTAATGCTGCTGAGTCGGGAGGTCGGTAAAAGGAGCCAATTATTAACCTAGTTCGGTTGTTTAGTGTAACCTCCACCCATAATAATTCACAGGAACTATCCACTTCTACTTCACTACAGGATAAACTACTACTAACAGCGATGAACACTCCACCACCGGTTGCATGCAATCTATCCTTTCTAAACACCGTCTGTACCTTTGTAAAAATTTCGGCAGAATTTATCTCTGGCTTAAGCCAGCTTTCTGTACCTATAACGATTTCAGCTTCGGTGCTTTCTATCAGCGCTTGAAGTTCCGGTACTTTACCAACGCAGCTTCGACAGTTGACAATTACAATACCGATTGCTGCTTGGTCCCCGCATGTCCTGACTTTGCCCCGCACCCGTTGAGGCTGTTGCCCTTTCTGTACTTGCCCAAGGCCATCTAACCTAAAAAACCGCCCAGCCCACGCCACACAACCCCTGCTACCCGTGTAGCCGCTTGTTGCGTGTAGTGGACTCCTGACCTATCCAGCGGAACCCGAAACCCCACCACCCTATGGCGCAAGTCGAGGAATCTGCAGCCCACACGGTCGCAGAACCGTCTCAGCCTCTGATTCAGACCCTCCACTCGGCTCTGTACCAAAGGTCCGCAGTCAGTCCTGTCGACGATGCTGCAGATGGTGAGCTCTGCTTTCATCCCGCTAGCGAGACTGGCAGTCTTCACCAAATCAGATAGCCGCCGGAAGCCAGAGAGGATTTCCTCCGATCCATAGCGACACACATCATTGGTGCCGACATGAGCGACCACCTGCAGATGGGTGCACCCTGTACCCTTCATGGCATCCGGAAGGACCCTTTCCACATCTGGAATGACTCCCCCCGGTATGCACACGGAGTGCACATTGGTTTTCTTCCCCTCTCTTGCTGCCATTTCCCTAAGGGGCCCCATTACGCGCCTGGCGTTGGAGCTCCCAACTACCAGTAAGCCCACCCTCTGCGACTGCCCGGATCTTGCAGACTGAGGGGCAACCTCTGGAACAGGACAAGCAGCCATGTCAGGCCGAAGATCAGTATCAGCCTGAGACAGAGCCTGAAACCGGTTCGTCAGACAAACTGGAGAGGCTTTCCGTTCAGCCCTCCGGAATGTCTTTCGCCCCCTGCCACACCTTGAAACGACCTCCCACTCTACCACAGGTGAGGGATCAGCCTCAATGCGGGCAGTATCCCGGGCAACCACAGTCGTAGTCCGATCAGGGTATGCGTGGGACGAGCTGGCCGTCCCCGACAAACCCCCATCCCGACCCCCACAGTGATGCCCATTGGCAACAGCCTCAAGCTGTGTGACCGAAGCCAACACTGCCTGAAGCTGGGAGCGAAGGGATGCCAACTCAGCCTGCATCCGAACACAGCAGTTGCAGTCCCTATCCATGCTAAAAACTGTTTTGCTAAGAACGTCTGAACTAATCTACAGAGAGCGCAAACAAATCGACAAAATTTAAACGGTTATTAAAATACAAGATTGCCTAGTAAATGCAGTAATGCTGCTACTTGCGCACTGCTGACACTGCTCGGCGGCGGAAGGAGACTAAGCGAAATTACACTATTCAGGTACTAAAACACGATGCTACACTCTCAAATACTATAATACGCCCGAAATTTATGAATTAAACAATGCAAGAACCAAAAACACGCAAAGAAATTAAGAATTAAACTATGTAACAAATGAGTGAGCTAGGAGTATACGACTTGCTGCTCAGCTGCTTATCCAACGGCGGCAGGGAGCACACTCACTTACACTTGCCATCATAGAAAACGAAACAAGAACAAAAATGAGCTAGCAAAACAATCACTGCACAGGAACAGAACACGCCAGGTCAACAACACAGGTGGCACTGAAGTGGCAATGAGTTGCGCTATACGCTCCTAGCGGCAGAGATGCATACTACGCAAAGTCCGCCTACTGCAATGTTATTCCGTTTTTGTTTTTTTTTGGGGGGGGGGTATCCCCTCCTAAATTCCCTAACACAAGAATCAAGAAAATTTTCAGTAAAGGAGGCTGACAGAGCCCTTAAACCGACTAGCAATAACATTTTATTAATGCATTTATTCGCAACGCAATACCTCATTTGTAGTCCGCATCTCGAAGTCTAGTGGTCCCGGGGTCGATTTCCTGCTAGGTTGGAGATTTTCTTCGTTCGGAGACTGAATGTTTGTGTTACACTAATCATTTCATCTTAATCACATGCATCAGTGTTGTTGCTTGCCTATATAACTTACTGTTAAGGTAAATAGATGTAATGCATCTCAAAGCAAAATGGTATAACGAATTCTTAGACCACTGCCTGTGCTTCAAACAGATAAAAATTACTATCCCACAATCAAGAAAAACACCTGGTAATGGTCAGTAGGACGTACATTGCGTTACTTAACCAGTGAGCAGGAAAAGCAAGCGTATGCGGGCCGTAGAGCACACGTTGCAACCCAGGCGCAACTATTGACGAAAGACGATAAACATAGACACAAGAATGCAAATTATACCTCTGTACTGGATTTATTAAAAATCGTCGTCATCTCTGTTTCCACTTCGTCTTGCATCAGGGCGGGTTCGGACAGTTGCGGTACTCCTCCATTTTCCCCTGTCTTTCCATCATTAATCTTCTATAATTGTATTGTTCCAGTCCAGATTCCTTCTTAAACTGGTCTTTATAGAGTCAATTATTCTTCCTCTAGGCTCCCTCTTGTCCTCTTGCTCTCAAACTTGGCCTCTATCATTCATTTCGGTATTCTCCTATCTACCACGGTCGTTGTATGTTCAGATCATTTTAAACTGTTCTTCCCAACTCTCTCAGTGAGATCTTCTACTCCAGTCTCGTACCTAACATTATTTCTCAGTCTCTTATCGTTTTACCTGACATATATTTCACTGGTTTGTATCCTACTCTCCTCATTTCTTATCATTGACCAGTTCTTCGATGCAAATGTCAGCGTTGCTCTAAAGTAGTCTTGTACAGCTCTATCTTATATCTCATTGACCCCTCGCTTTATCACACTTCCTAGATGCTGAAAGTTATCCACAATTACCCTATCCTGTCTTTTAATATTAATTTGTTCCTTTCTTTTTTCGTCTCCTCTGGTTACCACCATAGACTTGCTTTTCTCCACAGTACATTTCATCCAGTATTTCTCGATTTTTAACATTTAAGATGTTCATTTGTTTTTGTACATTTTCAACTGCTGGTACCCACCTCCACTACATCGTCGGAAAACAGCAATAACTTTACCTCTCTTCCTCCATGAGCTACTTTCGTCTGTTACACAATTTCATCCATCACCATTATAAATGATGACGGCGTCAACACAGTTCCTTGTCTGAGCCCCATAACACTCCCAAGCCAATCATTTCTTCCAAATAGGGTCTGGACACAGCTGAAGCTTTTGTCACGCATATGAGGTGAAAAAAAGAAGAGGTAGACATAAGAATGCGGCTATTAGAGTTTTTTTTGTGGGTTCCTGCATGCGGTTATTCCAACCACATGCTTTGCGGGAAAAGATATGAAACATCGGGTATGCCTGGTCACACTCTTAATGTGAATGTACTTTTACCGCATGCTCAGTTATACCAATAGTCGCAGGAAACCGTTCACTGAAATTGGGAAGAGAGCAAGGGACTATGTTGCTTAACATTACATCATGCACCAAGGAAAACAGAACGAGACTGACTGATGACAGACTCGTTAGGGCAGTGAAGCAGAGAAGATGATGTCAGTGAAGATGCTGTAGGTTAAGAAGAAGAAGAAGGTGAGGAGGATCAAACTGCAAATCGGGCACCCAGAATACTAATTAAGTAATCAGTAATCTTCGCGAAATTCAACAATAATTATGAATGTCTCTCTCTCTCTCTCTCTCTCTCTCTCTCTCTCTCTCTGTGTGTGTGTGTGTGTGTGTGTGTGTGTGTGTGTGTGTGTGTGTGTGTAACTTTAAAAGATAAGATACGACTGTATTCATCATGAATAAATTAAGACAAAAATTGTAAAAGGAGTAACAAAGTTTATCACTAAAAAACAAGATAGTTTGTATGAAGTAAAAAGTGGCAATTGCCTCTAAACAATGAGAAATGTGAAGTCATCCACACAAGAACTAAAAGAAATCCGCTAAATTTTGGTTACATGATAAATTACATAAATCTTGATGCTGCAAGTTCAACTAAATATTAGGGATTGCAATTACGAATAACTTAAGTTGGAACTATCACATAGATAATGTTGTGAGGAAAGCAAACAAAAGACTGCGTTTTATTGGCGGAACACTCAGTGCAACAGGTCTACTAAAGAGATTGCCTAACCACGCTTGTCCGCCTTTTTCTGGAGTATGGCTGTGAGGCGTTGGATCGGCATCAGATGGAACTGACGAAGGACATCGAAAAAGTTTAAAGAGGAGCAGCCAGTTTCGTGTTGCGGTGAAACAGGGGAGAGAGTGGTATGGACATGATACGTGAATTGGGGTGACAACCATCAAAATAAAAGCATTTTTCGTCGCAGCAGGATCTTCTTGCGAAGTTTCAACCACCATTTTTCTCCTCTGG
Source organism: Schistocerca americana (assembly GCF_021461395.2). Lineage (NCBI taxonomy): Eukaryota > Metazoa > Arthropoda > Insecta > Orthoptera > Acrididae > Schistocerca > Schistocerca americana. Next base: position 151,626,616 of record NC_060122.1, read on the forward strand.
CTGAGAAAATATTCTGTTGGAGCCCACCTACGTAGGAATAAATGATCATCATGATAAAATAAGAGAAATCAGAGGTCGCACAGAAATTTTTAAGTGCTCGTTTTTCCCGCGCGCCGTTATAGAGTGGAACAGTAGAATAATAACTAGAAGGTTGTTCGATGAACCCTCTGCCAGGAACTTAATTCTGAATTGCAGAGTAATCATGTAGATGTAAAGGTAGATGCAGATGCTTCACGTATATGACCGAAACTAGTAGCAACTCAGTAAAGATTTTGACAGTAGCTGATGAAATAACTATATAAATATGTCTTTACTGCAACTTAAAAAGTTTTCGAATTCAGTGATGGATGTGTCGAAATCACTGAGTTTTGTGGCAAAAGGTGTTTCTTGCAGCTTTGTTTTGTTTTAAATTCGGGTGCTATAAAATTATTTTTTATGCGTAATGGCAGAGAAATTGGGAGGAAAACAAAAATCTATTTACTTAAGCTGAAGATGGAGTTGGAAAATTGTAAAGAGTTTAGAATTGCTGACTCTACGCTGTCCGTCAATAGTGTGATTAAAAGCAGAGACCAAATTACAGCAAACTTTGAACGCAGAGGAAACATTTGAGAAAGGCTAAACACGAAGATATTGAAACTGTGTTTTTCTTCTCTTTGTACCTTGCTACATTGCTTGTTAGCCTCAAACGAGCTAGGTCTTAGAATGCTACCATATCAAAACCTTTGTTTATTTATTTATTTAGTCTTTGACCGTGGACTCCAGGTGATACGTAGACTAACAAGGGGACGTCCACAGGGATAGGATCAGTTTTTCGAAGCCACCTATAGCCTACAGTGGAGTGGGTTAAGGTCCCATGCACTGCAGCCATTCGCCCTAGCGGACTCTCCTCTGCGAGTTATCTTCTTATCAGAATAACTCGTGATCCAGTGACTGCATGACGCTTACAACACGCCTTGCCATGGGTATATTGTTTTGGGTTTCTTCTTTTGTATTACAAATAAAGTGAAAATTAAAGGCTGGACAGAGGCTCTGGTATTTCTTTTAAATACTAATATTACTACACCCAGATCTAAAACGCTGGTGCACTGACAAAATATGATGTGACAACAAAATTGTGACTTAAGACGTTCATTTTGTTATTCTTTCAGCTGTTAGCTCCGTTTTACAGATAGATAAAGTACTTATTTTTAACTGAACATCTGTAAGCCACATAAAAACGTCTTGTGCTTGCTGCGTTTCCTCATTCCCCTAATCACTTTTCTGCTGTTCGCCTTCCCGCTGAGATAATTAAAGTAATAAAAAAGGTCCTATTATACATCATGTAATATGGACGCTGAGTTATAGCGACAGTACTGCCGTTTTAACGTACAGCGTGGCGCAGTAATTATATCGCAAATATTTATCTACTCAGCATTGATTTCCGAGCACCGTCAGACCGTACAGGGATCAAAGCGGCGGTGTGGTACGCTCGTATTTTACCTGCCGCTGTTCGTTTTACACGAAAGTCAATATTTTGTTTCCATGGCGACCGGTAACGCCGTTATAGACGGCGAAGCGAATGATCGGTGGCAATTTCATGGACGTGCCGGTATTGCGTATCGATTCGAAAGTGGTGCGGAAAAGCGTACGAAATGTTGCCCACGACTGCCCTACCCTCTACGAAATTCTTCGCTACCGTCGTTTCACATTGAGGTGTTGGGATAATTATGGAAGATGTATCAGTCTGCTGAGAACACGGAGCCATATGTGCAATGTGATTAGCCTCTGTCTTTGACTGATCCTCCTCCAGACAAGAATCGCTGACGACCACAATAAGCTTCCGATTTTGAAAACTACGTTCGAACAGTGGCATTAAAAGGTCAGTATTTTCATATACATAGACGTTAAAAATTCTGGCACTGGGTTATGTCTTTCGGAGGGTGTGGTGATCTCATTATTGTTGCAGTTAAGTGTTGTTATCCATCTGCCTCTCTGAAGTTCATAATGCTTGTTACACGTGTGATGAAAAAGCCCTACATGAAAGAAATCTGTGCGATGCACCACGACAAGATTGACCGTTGTCAGGAATAAGAGACTGGCAAATATAGACGACAACGCAGTTTATATTGTCAGTCAGTTTAGAAGGGCGAAAGCTTTGAAAATATCACATGAAACAAACATTTTACATTTTTATTACCACAAGATAAAGTAAGGTCAAAAATAGGTGCAGAATAATCTATGAATTTTGCGCTATGTCCTTCGCGATTTGTTACGTGATACTATTGCCTTCATCGCCACGTGTGATAGCTAAAATTCGTTGTATATGTCTAGCTGCGAATAATCCACTGCAACCAATTTCAAGAACATTCTGGAAAGAGCCGTAAAATATGTCTAGGACGAGCGGGCTATTTCTACAGTATCTGTATGTGTTTGTACGCAGTTTGTGATACAATGTAACAAATAAGGGCAAAAACTTCGTAATAGTCACATATCAGCTACAAAATTGTCATCTACTCTCTGTGTAACGAAATTACGAACAATGGACTGATATAGGTGGTATAGTGTATTGTTTATCTACCGCACACAGGATCCAGTGTCAAAGCATTAATTTTCTGTTACTATGAAAGATTTCCAATGTTGGGCTTTACGGGCGAAGTAGATGATGTAAATGTTTTCAACGCATCAAATTTTGTATGGCCCAACTATCAGAAGCTGTAGTTGACCGAACAAGAAATACCACTAATATTGTCTATTCTAAAATATTTCCGTCTGTTTTCAGTAACGCAACGGAAGACCCGCGTTTTTTCGCGCAAATTTGCATATTAATACGATTGCCCCTCCTCTCATCGGCTTTATAGTTAGTATTTTCTCTTCTAGTGAAGTCGATGCCAGTACACTACTGTAAATTCCTGCATTCATGGTCAATGCACTTTTTCAGAGAGAGTTAATGGGTAATAAATGTTTTAAATCACGTATAAAAGCGAACAAACGAAGAATCACAATCTGATAATATGCTCTCTAGTTTAAGAACAACATAGGATACTTTGGGAAATTTCTGTCTGAGTTAATTTTTTGAATTATTCATCGTAATTAATACAGTGCAACAATTATTTATCAAGAAAATTAACATAATATGTTGTAGTTTTAACTTCTCTAACCTGCTTGATCGTCAGTATCAAATCATTACGTTGAGATGCGCAGTGTTTCGTATTGGAATACTGCTCGCAAACTCTCTCGTTAACAAAGGTTTCTAGTTGATGTATGCAATCGCGAAGTAAAGATTAGAATTAGCAACAATATCAGAAAAAGTCCTAGCATGCCGATTTTTTACAATGTATTCTCAGCACGTCTGTATTTACACAACATTATAATCGTTTCACCATTCATATTTATCCCAAGTTGCTTCTCCGAAGACAACGTTTCGAGATACTTATTTTTACAGGGCTGGGGAAACAAAATTTTGTGCCGCTAAAATCTACACCACATTTTAACACTTTCATAACTTGACAACCTTCCAACAATGTAAAGAAAACGACTACAGACATCACATTAATTGTTAACATATTGTAACGTCATTAACTTTTATCACGAGGCTACAGGATGTATTTAAAGAATACGTTTTATTTCTGCAGCGTACTGTCATTGATTTCCTTCTTACAGACGAAAAGTGTATTCCCGAAATTCGTCGCAGACTTCAGCTTGCACATAAAAATGTTTGCATGGGTCCCATCAGTATTTATAGATGGGCGAAGTACTTCAGAAGGCAACACGAGAATCCAAATCACCCCGGAAAAAGATTAAAAACATCTGTTTCATCTTGCGCAATTTTAAAACCCGATCCAAATTACTCCCAATTTCCTTCAGAGCTTGTTCGATGTACAGAGTGAATAACATCGGCAATAGGATACAAATCTGTCTCACTCCCTTTTCAACTACTGCTTCCCTTTCATGTCCTTCAACTGCAACCTGGTGTTTGTACAAGTTGTAGGTTAGGTTAGGTTAGTGGTGTTTAACGTCCCGTCGACAACGAGGTCATTAGAGACGGAGCGCCAGCCCGGATTAGGGAAGGATGGGGAAGGAAATCGGCCGTGCCCTTTCAAAGGAACCATCCCAGCATTTGCCTGAAACGATTTAGGGAAATCACGGAAAACCTAAATCAGGATGGCTGGAGACGGGATTGAACCGTCGTCCTCCCGAATGCGAGTCCAGTGTGCTAACCACTGCGCCACCTCGCTCGGTCACAAGTTGTAAATAACCGTTCGCTCCGTGTATTTTTTCCCTGCTACCGTCACAATTTCAAAGAGTGTATTCCAGTCAACAGTGTCATAAGTTTTTCCTAACTCTACGAAGAGCGTAAACAGAGGATTGCCTCCCTTTAACCTAGCATCTAAAGTAAGCCGTAGGGTCAGTACTACCTAGCGAGTTCGTACATTTCATGGGAATCCAAACTAATCTTCACCGAGGTAGGCTTCTATCAGTTTTGCCATTCTTTTATAAATAATCAGTGTCAGTATTTTGGAGGCATGACTTAATTAAACTGATGGTTAGATAACATTTATAACTCTCAGCATCTGTCTTCTTTGGAACTGAAAATTGTTCTTGAAGTCTGAGGGTAATTCGCCTGCCTCATATGTCTTGCATACCATGTGGGACAGTTTTGTCATGGCTGACTCTGCCAACGACAATAATTCCGAGGGAATGTCGTCTACCTAGGAGCCTCGTTTCGACTTAGATCTTACAGTGCTCTGTCAAATTCTACTCGCAATATCACGTCTCCCATATCAGTTTTATCTACTTCCTCTTGTCTTTCTACAATATTATCTTTAAGTTCATCTTGTACAGACACCCTGCCTATTCCGTTCAACAATCTGACCCCGTTTCTTTGCTTAGTACGGCAATTTGCTCGTAATTATATACGTGATTTTCTTTCCTCTAAAGAAAATTTGATTTTCCCGTGAGCTGAATCTATCTTTCCCCCAGTTATTTATCGTTTCGCAGCCTTGCATTTATCCTCTAAACATCCATGCTTAGACATTTTGAACTTCCTGTTTATCTCATTTTTTAGACGTCTGTATCCCCTTTTGCCTGTTTCCTTGCTAGATTTTTATATTTTCTTCTTTCTTCATTTAGATTCAATATCTCGTGTGTTATCGAAGGATTTCCACTTGGGTTTTCACTATTTCATCTCTCAAAGCTTCTATTCTATTATACTCTACTTTATTCTGTTCTTTTCCCCTGTTTCAGTCTGTTGTTCCCTGGAGCTACCTTTGAAACTCTCAACAGACACTGGTTCTTTCAATTTATCTCAGTCCGATCTCCCTAATTTCCTACATTTCGGCAGTCTTTTCAGTTTTAATGTGCACCTCATAACCTATAAATTATGGACAAAGTCCATATCGTCCCCTGTAAATGTTTTGCAGTTTGAAGTCTGTCTTCCTATTATGGAATCTATCTGAAATCTTCCGGTGCCTCCAGGTCCCTTCCACCTATACGACCTTCTTTCGAGGTTGTTAAACCAAGTATTTCCTATTATTATGCTGCAATAAAGAATTCACTATGCAGTTAATAGTAGCCACATTCCTTTTTTTTCTTATTCATTATTGACCTATTCCTGCACTATCCCTATTTGATAATCCTGTGTTGAGGAGAAGTCCTGTTGCTCCTGTCACCACTTCGCTAATTCCCAACACATTTAACTTCGACCTAATCATATCCCGTGGAACACTGTTTGGTTTTTCCTCATACCAACACCCTCCTGTGTAGTTGGCAAATGTTCGGATCAGTCAATCGTCTAGACCGATATCCATTAACTACTGAAAAAGCTGTAAATTCTCTTCAGAAGCCACGTGTTTGTCTGCTCTCTCCGCAGACACCCCTCTAATGTGGTGCAGTCAACTGTATCGAAGGGGCGCGGAAGCAGCCCCACCTCGGCAAGGACCACAGTTCACGGGGCGATGGACGGTATTATCGTGATTCGTTTACTCTATCGTGAGCAAGAAAATTTCACGCGTTTCAAAAATGTTATCATAGCTCTGTCTGAGCAGTTTTGGACATGCCTGGAGATAGTGTAGAGAAATATACCTTGCACGAATTTCAAATTATTTAAATGTTTTTCGTAGGAGATAAAGACTTTAGAGCGATTTACGATCGCCACGGACAACGAAGCGCCCTGGCGGCTACTTGCAAGTTGTACTTTTCGCGTTACAATTTCGGATCTTAGATGTCGGATTACCAGTCAGTTTAAGTCTGACTACTGTATAGGGCTTCTTCCCATTCCATTCCACGTTTCATTTCATATTCTTAGAAATTGTTACACCAATACATTTGTATGAACTGACTGATTCTAAATGCCAGTTATTGACATTATGGACGTACTGTTCTTGTGTTTTGTGAAAGGCACAGTTTTACATCCGTGAACATTTAAAGCAAGTTGCCAATTTTTGCATCACTTTGAAATCTTATTCAAGAGCTGACTGAATATAGGGTGATTCAAAAAGAAGGAACGGATTTCAGATGTTTATTACAAACTAACTATGAAAGATAGAAATACATTGCGCATGTCAGCGGGTCGACGAAGGTTCAAAGTTTTATGTTCGCATAGACAGCTCTTGTACAGTAGCTGCAGTATGTGGGACAAAGACTCTGTCTTTTATGCACCCCCACAGGAAAAAATTGCAGGGTGTGAGGTCTAAGGACAAGGGAGGCTAAAACCTTTGAACAAGACCATGCACAAAGATGAAATCATTGTAATGTTCACGAAGTTGAAGAAACAACCAATTTTGCAGCATGTCCAGGAATCACATTCCTCCACAAAAAAAAGAGATCCATAAACTCTGTGAAAAGAAACGACACAAAAAACATTTGTTTTCAGTGAGTCTTTTTCATGTTCGACGACGACGCCAGGATTTTGTGAGCCTCGAATTCTTACATTAAGGCTGTTTTCTTTACTCGATAGATGAAACGTCGATTCGACCGAGGAGATGAGTCTCTCGGAAAAAGTGTTCAAAGATGGTTGAAATGGCTCTGATCATTATGGGACTTAACATCTGAGGTCATCATTCCCCTAGAACTAGTTAAACCTAACTAACATAAGGACATCACACACATCCATGCCCAAGGCAGGATTGAACCTGCGACCGTAGCGGTAGCGCGGTTCCAGACTGAAGTGGCTAGAACCGCTCGGTCACAGCGGCCGCCGGAAGAAAGTGTACTCTACCATATCCTGGAGCAACGGCCTTTCCGCAGTGGATACAACGGTTCCCGTGAGATCACCGAAGTTAAGCGCTGTCGCGCGTGGTCGGCACTTGGATGGGTGACCATCCAGGCCGCCATGCGCTGTTGCCATTTTTAGGGGTGCACTCAGCCTCGTGATGCCAATTGAGGAGCTACTCAACCGAATAGTAGCGGCTTCGGTCAACAATACCATCATAACGACCGGGAGAGCGGTGTGTTGGCCCCACGCCCCTCCTATCCGCATCCTCTACTCTGGGTGACACGGCGGTCGGATGATCCCGATCGGCCACTCGAGGCCTGAAGACGGAGTACCATATCCTGGAGAACTGAAATGGAAAATTCGTATCTTCTGTTATGGTCGCCGGGATGCAATTTCTGCAGTAAATGCAACTTTTAAGGCTCCATACGCAGGAGCCATTTCAGAACACTCCACATCGTTGTTTGAGGAAGTTGAAGTTCCTGGCCTGCCCGTGCTGCGGACTTGCGAGGGCTCCGTGTGAACGCATGTCGGATACGCTCAACGTTTTCATCAGACGTGAGTGGCCGACCAGTACTCCTCCCTTTGCAATGAAACCGACCTGGAAGAATTTTGTATGCCAATCATAAATCTGCTTGTGCAGAGGCGGCTTCTTGCCGAATCGACGGCGAAATGTACGTAGCGATCAAACAATGGATTGACTTCGTGCAAATTCCAACTCACAAAACGATTTCTCTTGTGATGTAGTCGCCATGTTGGTACAAAGAAACAACGGCGCAGCTTTGTCAAAAGTTTGAAACATCCCCTATCCAGTGACGTGCGAAATGTGTTTCTATCTTTTATAGTTTGTCTGGAATAAATAACTGAAATCTATTCTTTCTTTCTAAATCACCCAGTATTTGTGAAGAGTCTTTTCAGACAGTACTTCATTACAGGTAACAGCATCATATGTGAAAAAAAAATGGTTCAAATGGCTCTGAGCACTATGGGACTTAACAGCTGTGGTCATCAGTCCCCTAGAACTTAGAACTACTTAAACCTGACTAACCTAAGGACATCACACACATACATGCCCGAGGCAGGATTCGAACCTGCGACCGTAGCAGTCGCGTCATATGTGAAAAGCCTGAGACTACTGTTGACGTTATCTGGCAGAACGGCAAAGTTCCAAGACACTTCCGTAGAGTGAGTTCTACATTTGTCGATCACTATCCATCCAAAATAATATGATGTGACCTCACTACCAAGAAAACTTCATCTTGTCACATTTCGCTTGGTACTGCATCTGATCGTAATTTGTTTAAAGTATTGGTGTGGTATTGAGTAAAATGCTTTTCGTAAGTCAGGAAATACTGCGACTACCTGACTGCCTCGATCCACGGCTTTCAGGATGTTATGTGAGAAAAAGGGCGAGTTCGGTTTCGCGTGGCGGATTTCGGATCCGTGCTACTTGATACAGATGAAGTCATTCTGTTCGAGATACCTCATTACGTGAGAGGTCATATATTCTAACAAGGAACCCCTTGAGTGCGAAATCGCGAAAGGCCAATGATGTTTACAGCATTCGATGCCCCACATATTGTCTACCATGCAACCAACAATGGTTGCTAATGGTAACAGTGGTAAGCACAGCGTGAGGCGGCGGAGCCTAGATGAACTGTTTAGTCGACGAATAACTCACAAGAATGCTACGCTGCTAGTGGTGTTGATTCAAAGCAGGGAAATGGCAACGATGAACAAGGCAAATAAAGAATTATATCTACAACAACAGTTGTGAAATTTGACTTTTATTCAGAAAGGAATATCGCAGTTGTATCAAGATCAACTAACATCAATGCCTTAACGCATTCGTATACAAATATGTCGACTGTTAATCTGGACGATAAATTGGTTGGAAAGTTATTGTGCTGCTAGAGATTGTAGGTGCTCTGTACCCTACGTCTCTTTCTTGTGTGCGTGACCTTACAAGGGCAGTGGGAAATATTTGCGTCACAGCAAGCAATAGTGGGAAAATGGGCCTAAGAGAACTACGTTGAACACTGCTTTTGGTCACTTGCTGGTCAAGATAACTTGTTTTCACTTGATTCGTGGTCTGCGTATAAAAAAAAATACTTCTTTAGAACAAACTATCCCTCCTGAAAAGCACGAGACATTGCAATTCATACTATCTGGAACCGCTGGATAAATTCAGGTTCCGGATGTTCGCTTATTTCATGTCTTTAAAACATATTATCTCACTGTCCGCAACTACGCCTTAAAGTATAGACAGTTTCAATATATACAGGGTGTTACAAAAAGGTACGGCCAAACTTTCAGGAAACATTCCTCACATACAAATAAAGAAAAGATGTTATGTGGACTTGTGTCCGGAAACGCTTGATTTCCATGTTAGAGCTCATTTTAGTTTCGTCACTAAGTACTGTACGTCCTCGATTCACCGCCAGTTGGCCCAATTGAAGGAAGGTAATGTTGACTTCGGTGCTTGTGTTGACATGCGACTCATTGCTCTACAGTACTAGCATCAAGCACATCAGTACGTAGCATCAACAGGTTAGTCTTCATCACGAACGTGGTTTTGTAGTCAGTGCAATGTTTACAAATGCGGAGTTGGCAGATGCCCATTTGATGAATGGATTAGCACGGGGCAATAGCTGTGGCGCGGTACGTTTGTATCGAGACAGATTTCCAGAACGAAGGTGTCCCGACGGGAAGACGTTCGAAGCAATTGATAGGCGTCTTAGGAAGCACGGAACATTCCAGCCTATGACTGGCGGCTGGGAAAGACCTAGAACCACGAGGACACCTGCAATGGACGAGGCAATTCTTCGTGCAGTTGACGATAACCCTAATGTCAGCGTCAGAGAAGTTGCTGCTGTAGAAGGTAACGTTGACCACGTCACTGTATGGAGAGTGCTACGGGAGAACCAGTTGTTTCCGTACCATGTACAGCGTGTGCAGGCACTATCAGCAGCTGATTGGCCTCCACAGGTACACTATTGCGAATGGTTCATCCAACAATGTGTCAATCCTCATTTGAGTGCAAATGTTCTATTTACGGGTGAGGCTTCATTCCAACGAGATCAAATTGTAAATTTTCACAATCAACATGTGTGGGGTGACGAGAATCCGCACGCAATTGTGCAATCACGTCATCAATACAGATTCTCTGTGAACGTTTGGGCAGACATTGTTGGTGATGTCTTGATTGGGCTCCATGTTCTTCTACCTACGCTCAATGGAGCACGTTATCATGATTTCATACGGGATACTCTACCTGTGCTGCTAGAACATGTGCCTTTACAAGTACGACAACATGTGGTTCATGCACGATGGAGCTCCTGCACATTTCAGTCGAAGTTTCGTACGCTTCTCAACAACAGAGTCGGTGGCCGATGGATTGGTAGAGGCGGACCAATTCCATGGCCTCCACGCTCTCCTGACCTCAACCCTCTTGACTTTCATTTATGGGGGCATTGTCTACGCAACCCCGGTACCAAATGTAGAGACTTTTAGTGCTCGTATTGTGGACGGCTGTGATACAATACGCCATTCTCCAGGGCTGCATCAGCGCATCAGGGATTCCATGCGACGGAGGGTGGATGCACGTATCCTCGCTAACGGAGGACATTTTGAACATTTCCTGTAACAAAGTGTTTGAAGTCACGCTGGTACGTTCTGTTGCTGTGTGTTTCCATTCCATGATTAATGTGATTTGAAGAGAAGTAATAAAATGAGCTCTAACATGGAAAGTAAGCGTTTCCGCACACATGTCCACATAACATATTTTCTTTCTTTGTGTGTGAGGAATGTTTCCTGAAAGTTTGGCCGTACCTTTTTGTAACGCCCTGTATATGAAGACAGTAACTGTTCTCTATAAAGAACAGATTACTGTTGTTGACGGAGCAGCTTTTCCCTGGAATAAATGATGACTAACTGAAACCCTCAGCTGCCGACAGGTGTTGTTGATATACCTCGATGTGGACAGTTTCAATATAAGCTCCACGTGAGGCTGTTTTACATTCCCTTGCATACCATCTCATTCCATCAGTTGTCATCACTCCAATACACCAATATGATTCTCTATGCATTCCTTAAGAGTGGATACCTAGTTGACCATACTGCATAGTTTGTAACACCCAATGTTAATGGTGCGAACCTTTGTGATCACTGTGGCGCGTCATATTTCATTCGGTGCTCTTGAATGTCGAGGATGTCCATCTTGTGAAGTGTAATATATACACGTCATAGAAGGTTGATCTCTGCACCTCCCGGACACTCATTTTCTGTCGCCCTCCTGATGCACATGGTGAGTCATCAACAGCAAACGAGCCTTACTAAAGACTGAACGTATGACCTCGCACTGAAGGGGTTCCCTTTGTTGTGTTGGCACCGACACAAATACGCAAGGAGAAAAGTTGCGGTTGCCGGTCACAGGAACCATAATGATCTGTACATGTTGTTGTTGTTGTGGTCTTCAGTCCTGAGACTGGTTTGATGCAGCTCTCCATGCTACTCTATCCCGTGCAAGCTTCTTCATCTCCCATTACCTACTGCAGCCTACATCCTTCTGAATCTGCTTACAAGGGAACCTCCCCATCGCACCCCCCTCAGATTTAGTTATAAGTTGGCACAGTGGATAGGCCTTGAAAAACTGAACACAGATCAATCGAGAAAACAGGAAGAAGTTGTGTGGAACTATGAAAAAATAAGCAAAATATACAAACTGAGTAGTCCATGTGCAAGATAGGCAACTTCAAGGACAATATGAGCCAAGGAACGCTGTGGTCCCGTGGTTAGCGTGAGCAGCTGCGGAACGAGGTGTCCTTGGTTCAAGTCTTCCCTCGAGTGAAAATTTTACAGGTCGTTGGTTCAAGTCTTCCCTCGAGTGAAAATTTTACTTTATTTATGTTCGCAAAGTTATGATCTGTCCGTTCGTTCATTGACGTCTCTGTTCACTGTAATAAGTTTAGTGCCTGTGCTTTGCGACCGCACCGCAAAAGCGTCTACTAATCGCACGGTCGCACGCTTTTGCGGTGCGGTCGCAAAGCACAGGCACTAAACTTATTACAGTGAACAGAGACGTCAATGAACGAACGGACAGATCATAACTTTGCGAAAATAAATTAAGTAAAATTTTCACTCGAGGGAAGACTGGAACCCAGAACCTCTCGTCCCACAGCTGCTCACGCTAACCACAAGACCACAGCGTTACTTGGCTCATATTGTCCTTGATGTTGCCTATCTTGCACATGGACTACTCAGTTTGTATATTTTGCTTATTTTTTCATAGTTCCACACAACTTCTTCCTGTTTTCTCGATTGATCTGTGTTCAATTTTTCAAGGCCCATTCACTGCGCCAACTTATAACTAAATCTGAGGGGGGTGCGATGGGGAGGTTCCCTTGTTAGTGTACATAACACTTTCAAATTAGTAGGACACTTCATTTCTGAAAAAAAAAATTAATTTGTCGTTATGACGTGTTTTGATGTGCTTCTGCGTACATGGAACTACATTACTCTCTATAACAACATGCAGATCGCAGGCTATTATGTATCGTCTTCCTATTTCTCAATACTGATGCTACCGAACTGGGCCCGACAATCCCGTTTCACTGCGCTGCGCTGATCGGTGTGCCGACGCTGCTTTGGGACTCCACGCCTTGTAAGATTCTGGAACAAACAGATGCCAGAGTTACTGAAAGGCATTTTGCTTGGATAAACATAATCGGTGGAGTACTTTCACGGGAATGGCTGAAGTCCTGGTTTCGAGTCTCGGTCAGGGAGTTTCAGAGCGCACATTCCGCGGCAGAGTGAAAATTAGTTCTGGGAACGTTGAACTCCGTTTTGAAAGTCATAACTGTCAAAGAGCTGTCACTACAGGAAAACATTCGCTGTCAAATTACATTTGTCGGAAATGACAAACGGTCCGTTTCATGGTTTCGCTGTTTTCTTCTACTACGGTATATGGCCGAAATTCAAATGAACTTACAACATTTGTTGCACATTTAACACTTTTCAGCCAAGAGTCCGAATTTGGAGCTGCCGCTTGACTGAACGTCTCGTAAAATAATCTTAAAGCTATTGAGTTTTAGGGCCACTTTCCATTTTACGTTGAAAGATGTTCCCAGTGCCACACTATGCTCATATCTATTACACCTCCCTAATGTTACCGCCAAAGGAAGAATCCCAAATCTGGCTCTTGTTTCACACGTCCTGGCAATGTACGCGCTCGTCCCAATGACAACGGTGATCTCTCGCACTGCAATTAATGCATGTAACATTGCTTTTGAAGTTGCGGTCCGGTGCGAACAATCACCCATTTGACAAACTGCCGACTCCGGCCTTTAAGTGACACGACCCCACCAACGGAGTTTTCTGAACACGCCATAAGGAATGATGCTTTCGCAATCTTCTATATTAATAATAAATCTCTAGAACTGTCGTGTCTATATGTCTGTCTGTTTGAACACGTTTCCTCAAAATTACTGGACGAATTTTCGTGGCGTTTTCAGGTAACTTGAGCATAGCTTGGGGCACCGTATACGCATTGTTTCATCAAAATTGATCCACAATAATATCATAAATGCGAAAGTAACTCTGTCCGTTACGTTTTCACAACTAACCCACTGAACCGATTTCGTTAAATGTGGTATGGAGATAGCTTAAAGCACGAGGAGGGACACAGGCTACTTTATAAAGCGTGAAGTGCAAGTTACTGATTGATTTGAAGAATATTACGCGAATTAGTGATAAATATTTACTCTTTGGAGAAACTATACGCTCTTCGACTTTTCATCTCTACAATAACAGTGAAAATGCTTTAATTGTTTGTATGTGCTACATTTTGAATCATACGTAGTATGATTCAAAATAACGAATACAATATTAGTACAATCTTTAATGTGTTTAATCCACACTTCCACACTTTTTGTTGCATAAAGTACACTTTGGACACTGAGGTGACAAAAGTCATGGAGTAGCGATACGTACAGATACGGAAGGCGACAATAACGTAGACAGCTTTCCCTTGTATTCTCAACGATAATTGGCATTGCGTACCGCCTGCGAATTTCAACATTCTACATCTACATCTACGAGAAAACTCTACTATTCACAATAAAGTGTCTGGCAGAGGGTTCAGTGAACCACCTTGAAGCTCTCTCTCTACCGTTCCACTCTCGAACGGCACGCGGGAAAAACGAGCACTTAAATTTTTCTGTGCGAGCCCTGATTTCTCTTATTTTATCGTGATGATCATTTCTCCCTATGTAGGTAGGTGCCAACAGAATGTTTTCGCAATCGGAGGAGAAAACTGGTGATTGAAATTTCGTGAGACGATCCCGTCGCAACGAAAAACGCCTTTGTTTTAATGATTGCCACTTCAATTCACGTATCATGTCTGTGACACTATCTCCCCTATTTCGCGATAATACAAAACGAGCTGCCCTTCTTTGTACTTTTTCGATGTCATCCGTCAGTCCCACCTGATGCGGATCCCACACTGCACAGCAATACTCCAGAAAATGGCGGACAAGCGTGGTGTAAGCAGTCTCTTTAGCAGACCTGTTGCGCCTTCTAATTGTTCTACCAATGAATCGCAGTCTTTGGTTTGCTCCACCCACAATATTATCTATGTGATCGTTCCAATTTAGGTTATTTGTAATTGTAATCCCTAAGTATTTAGTTGAATTTACAGACTTTAGATTTGTGTGACTTATCGCGTAATCGAAATTTAACTGATTTCTTTTAGTACTTACGTGAATAACTTCACACTTTTCCTTATTCAGGATAAATTGCCATTTTTCTCACCATACAGATATCTTATCTAAATCATTTTGCAAGTCGTTCTGATCATCTGATGACTTTACAAGACGGTATATGACAGCACCATGTGCAAGCAATTTAAGACGGCTACTCGGATTGTCTCCTATGTCGTTAATATAGATCAGGAACAATAGAGGGCCTATAACACTTCCTTGGGAACGCCGATATTACTTCTGTTGTACTCGATGACTTTCCGTCTATTACTACGAACTGTGACCTTTCTGACAGGAAATCACGAATCCAGTCGCACAACTTGGGCGATACTCCGTAGGCACGCAGTTGTTAGAAGGCGCTTGTGAGTAACGGTGTCGAAAGCCTTCTGGAAATCTAGAAATATGGAATCAATTTGACATCCAGTGTCGATAGCACTTATTACTTTATGAGTATAAAATTGATTCCATGATCATGAAGTCAAGCGAGGTGGCCACCGAAGAATTTCGGTCCTCCTTACGGCAAGTCGTTGCTCGGATTCTTTTGTTGCGATCCAACATATTACGTCGTACAAGGCAACAGGCAGACTGCGGAGAGGTTTATTTTCGACTTGAGCCGCTCTAGGGTTTTCGTATCACAAAGCACACGTTTTACTGACTGCTGTTTAAGCCAGTCATTGCTAACACGGTTTGTGATTTCTTGAACAGGTGAACCGTCGACAGCGATTTTTGAAGAGAGCGACTTGAAAATATTCTAACTGCCGTAGACGAACTTACCATCTGACGCCCGAATCGGTATGCATGCGACAGCATGCGTACCTAATATTTTCCAAAAAGCCGCGCATAGAAACGGGATTTTCCGGTGCTCATACCTCGGGTTCTATTGGTGATAAAAAGGTAGGGTCAAGTGTTTTGCATAGCCCTTGGGCTAGGGATCATTTCCACTCAACAGACCATCGTCTTAGCGTCGCTATTCTAAAGTAAAGAGTGAAAAGTACGCCGGTGTCCAAAATAAAAGCACTACAGTCTGGAACCGGGCGACCGCCACGGTCGCAGTTTCGAATCTTGCCTCGGGCATGGATGTGTGTGATGTCCTTAGGTTAGTTAGGTTTAAGTAGTTCTAAGTTCTAGGCGACTGATGACCTCAGAGGTTAACTCGCATAGTGCTCAGAGCCATTTGAACCAAAATTAAAGCAACAAACCCAAATTTTGCAAGGTTGCATTTATTTTGCCACAAAGCAATCAAATAGGTGGTAATAAAGTAGAAATAATATAAAGAATACAGAACGTAAACAACTGCAACATGCATAACGGTAGACAAAAATGTTCTTCATTTTTTCCAACATAACGGATTTGCACACACATTCTGAAAACTGGTTAACGTGCTCAATAGGGAATGTGACCATCTATGGCAGCAATACAGGCCTGATAATGACAGGGAATGCTGTGAATGATATCGCCAGTCTCATGTTGACGCAGTAACACACATTATTTCTACAGAGCTACTCGCGTATCTAGGAAGTTGTTGGTGAATGCTGACGTGATGCAACCCGTGTCCCTAGTGCATTCCAGACATGCTCTGTGGGGATTCAAATCGGGAGAGCGAGCAGGCCACGGCACGAGTGCAATATGTTCCATTTCCAAGAAACCATCAACCACCAGTGCTCTATGAGGGCGAGCATTATCGTCCATCGTCACAAGGTCTCGGCCCACCGCAGCTCGCAACAACCGTACATGAGATCCCAAGATCTCTTCACGATACCAGCCCCCTCCAGAGGCCTCACCGCTCTTTGGCTGATTCGTGCTTGGCTATCTCGGAGCCCCGGCCTTTGCAGCATCTTTACCCCTTCCGTTCTGCAACTCTCTCCTCTTGCTGTTCGTTTCCGGCCGAAGTGGCCGTGCGGTTAAAGGCGTTGCAGTCTGGAACCGCAAGACCGCTACGGTCGCAGGTTCGAATCCTGCCTCGGGCATGGATGTTTGTGATGTCCTTAGGTTAGTTAGGTTTAACTAGTTCTAAGTTCTAGGGGACTAATGACCTCAGCAGTTGAGTCCCATAGTGCTCAGAGCCATTTGAACCATTTTTTTTGCTGTTCGTTTTCCCTGCCTTGGGGAACATGTCAGGGCTGTTTTTGGAAACGTATTCTGCAATTTCGGTAGTCAATATCAGAATACTCTCCACTGTTCTTTTTCTTTCTTCGGAAGCCTTCTCCTATGCTTCCTCCGCTTCGGTGTTGGAGGTTCCTCTTTCTTATTCCTCCCTATGCGCTCCTGAGGGCCGGCTCACGCGCTTGACGCGCAACAGGTGACTGGTAGGGTGACAGGTAGGGTTTGCAAGTAGCCCCTGGTACAGATAAGGTCCAGGGAGGGGTGACTGCCTGAGCTGCTACCTTCCCAAATTGCCGATTGCTTCTTATGTCAGGCATTCAAGAGGTGTGACCTGAGGTATGAACAATCACCTAAGGCAGGTGCACCCCCCTTCTGAAGGAGGCCCCCAGTTGGAAGGAGCGCGCCATCGCAGACGCTGGCAATCAAGGGGGATTTTCTCGCAATGAACCAATCATCTTCACAGTCGAAGACTACGAAACGTAAACGGAATGAGGTTAACGATTCAAAATCCCTCCCACCTGCATCAAGGTTCTCCGTGGTTTCACGAACTGAAGATGGTCAGTCCTTCTCTACGATGAATTCGTTATTCAAAAATGGCTCTGAGCACTATGGGACTTAACATCTGTGGTCATCAGTCCCCTAGAACTTAGAACTACTTAAACCTAACTAACCTAAGGACATCACACACATCCATGCCCGAGGCAGGATTCGATCCTGCGACCGTAGCGGTCACGCGGTTTCAGACTGAAGCGCCAGAACCGCACGGCCACACCGGCCGGCAATTCGTTATTCAGAAAGGGGCTGGTGCAATTGCTGGCCCTGTGGAATCCTGCACTAGATTGAACAATGGTACTTTGCTTTTGTAAACTACTCCTGATTCTCAAGCACAACTGCTTGCAGCTTTGCTCCTCCATGGCTATTCCGTTCGTGTCGAGGCCCATTGAATGCTGAATTCTTCCTGTGGTGTTATTTACACTAGGCTGCTCGACAGCCTGACTGGGGCAGAAATCCAAACATACGTTTCTGATCAGGATGTCATTGCTGTCCATCGGGTGATGAAAAGAGTAGATGCTTCCTTAGTGCCCACACGCACTCTCTTTCTCACTTTTGGCAGAGTGTTTTTTTTTTCCGTCAAAGATCGAAGCAGGTTATGAAGTTATCACAGTCAGACTGTGTATTCCGAACTCCGTGTGCTGCTACCACTGTCATCGTTACAACCACACTCGAGAGTTAAAAAAAAAAAAAAAAAAAAAAAAAATACGTTTCAAATGGCTCTGGCCACTATGGGACTTAACTTCTGAGGTCATCAGTCCCCTAGAACATAGAACTACTTATACTTAAACCTAACTAACCTAAGGACATCACACACATCCATGCCCGAGGCAGGATTCGAACCTGCGACCGTAGCGGTCGCGCGGTTCCAGACTGAAGTGCCTAGAACCGCTCGGCCACGCCGACCGGCGCTCGAGAGTCCTGTCAACAGCCAGCCATATGTGTAACCTGTGGCAGAGATGCTCACAAGAGCGATTGTCTGTCCCCTTCTCCCCACTGCGTCAACTGCAATATCGACCATGCCCTATCCTCCTGTGTTTTCCCATGTGTTTCCATGAGCGGGCAGTCCAGGAGATCCGAGTGAAGGAAAAAGCGTCTTACCCGGTTGCTAGCAAGTTGTTGACTAGTAGGAAACCCTGTGTTCTACCATCTGGTACCTACAGTACTGTTTTTGCTACATCTCGCCCCACGAAGGACATCGCCACGCAGGCATGTGTTATGAAATCGCCCAGCATCATGCTCACGTCCACATTTCCTACTCAAGTTGTGCAACACTCCGCCAGACTTTCGTCTCGCGGGGCGAAGCCGCCAGCTACACAACCAGCAGGCCGGAAAGGACAGAAGGAATACTCCCATGAAGACTTTCTGCGTCTCTCCAGCCAACCAACATCTGAGTCTTCCCCAGCTACCCGGAGAGGCTCGAAGAAATCAACGAAAGGCAAACGGTCTTCTCCTTTGCCGACTCGGCGATCCTCTTCGACGGTGTTGCCACGTGATATCCTCGCCTGACCGACCTCTGTGTCGCCGTGCGCAATATCAACCGTTTTTCTGCGCTGGACTCCGCAGGCCGACAGCAGAAGAATGCTGACGCTCCTGTAGACCTCATGGAGCAAGATCATCTTGTCTCTGTGCTCTGTAGCAGCGAGTCTTCAAAGGCTGGCACTCAGCAGCCGCCGAAGTGATACCCCTTCATTTTTTCCTTATCATGATTCTTCTCCAGAGGAACATTCGTGGCCTTCGATCCAACAAAGAGGATTTAAGGCTGTTCTTGGCATCGCAGCATCCACTTGTTCTCTGCATCCTCATGACCGCTTCGAGCTCTCGTCGCATTTATTCCCGGTCCATTTTAACGTTCCCCCCGAGGTCGGAATTCCATCTAATTGGGGAGTCATGCTGCTCATCCTGGACGACGCTCATAGCCAACCTATCTCCGTAACTACCCTCCATCAAGCTGTTGTAGTTCTCCTTTTCCTTCCTCAATTGACCTTATCCCTTTCTGCCGTTTACATCCCTCTGTTACCTGATATCACCAGGGCAGACTTCCTCCAGCTTATTGGGCAGCTAGCTCATCCTTTGCTGCTACTCAGTGACTTTAATGCACACCATCCTCTTTGGGGTTCTCCGCCGGCCAGAGTGGCCGAGCGGTTCTGGGCGCTTCAGTCAGGAACCGCGTGACCGCTACGGTCGCAGGTTCGAATCCTGCCTCGGGCATGGATGTGTGTGATGTTCTTAGATTAGTTAGGTTAAAGTAGCTCTAAGTCTAGGGGACTGATGACCTCAGGTGTTAAGTCCCATAGTGCTCAGAGCCATTTGAACCATTTTTTGGGGTTCTCCCAGAACCTGTTCGAGAGGTGCCCTCTTGGCTGACCTTCTTAATCAACTTAACCTCTTCTGCCTTAATGCAGGAGCACCCACGTTCCTTCCAGACTCTACGCACACATATTCCCATTTGGATCTATCCTTCTGCACTGCCCGGCTTGCCCATCGTCTCGATAGGGCCGTTCTCTGACACACAATCGAGCGACCGTTTCCCGCGTGCTATCCGTTTGCTGACTCTTACCCCACCTCTGTGCACATGCAAATGGCAACTTACTAAGGCCGACTGGAGGGTTTACTCCTCCCTGGCGACGTTCGACGAATAAGTTTTCCCCAGTTGTGATGACAACGCGGAATATCTAACACAAGCTATCCGTACCACCGCAGAACATTCCATTCCTCGCTCTTTCTCTTTACCACGTCGTGTCCCTTGGTGACGCGACGCAGTTCAGCACGGAGACGTCCTCTCCGCGTTTTTAACTGTCATCCTACGATGGCAAACTGCGTTCATTATAAACAGATGCATGCACAGTGACGTCGCGTTCTTCAGGCTAGCAAAAAAGCTAGGTGGATTTCATTCACTACTTCTTTTAACAGTTCCACTCTCTCTTCCGTCATATGGGCCAACCTCTGACGTTCTCTGGGACCAAGATCCTTTCCCCGATTTCCAGCTTGACAGCAGCAGACGATGTCATCGGTGACCTACTGCTGTCTCCAACACCTTTGGCCGCCATTTTGCGGAGATTTCGAACTCCTCCCACTATCACCCTGCCTTCCTCCATCGGAAACCAGCGGAGGCGGCCCGGGCGATACCCTTCTCTTCACCGAATTGTGAGAGCTACAATGCCGCCTTCACTATGAGGGAGCTAGATCATGCTCTCACTTCATCACGATCCTCCTCCCCGGGGCCAGACGATGTTGAAATTCAGTTGTTGCAGCACCTTTCTCTTGTGGGCAAGCACTTCTGCTTAATACGTACAACCGCATCTGGGCAGAAGGCACATTTCCCATATACTGGCGTGAAGCCACTTCATACCCACACCTAAGCCTGGCAAGGACAAATACCCTCCTTCTAGCTACCGCCCCGTTTCTCTCAAGAACTGTGTTTGCAGGGTGATAGAATGTATGATTCCCGCTCGGCTAGTATGGTGGCTCCAGTCTTGCAGTTTACTAACCGCTGCACAGTGTGGATTTCGAAATCGGAAAATTGGAAATTGGTGGTAAGTTCCTATGTGACCAAATTGCTGAGGTCATCCGTCAGTGGACTTACACACTACTTAATCTAGCTTAAACTAACTTACGCTAACGACAACACACACACCCATGCCCGAAGGAGGAATCGAACATCCGATCCGGGGAGCCGTGCATACTGTGGCAAGACGCCAAGACCGCACGGCTACCCCAGAGGGCTGTCGATTTCGAGCGCGGCTTTCTGCAGTTGACCATCTCGTCACTTTGTCCACCCACGTCTTGAAAGGTTTTATGCGGGAATCCCAGACTCTAGCCGTGCTTTTCTATTTGGAGAAAGCCTACGACACCTGCTGGAGGACTGGTATCCTCCATACTCACTAAAAGCCTACTACACCTTCTGGAGGACTGGTATCCTCCGTCCTTACTACACTTTGGGTTTCGATGGCCACCTGCCCCTTTTTCTTCAAGAATTTTCAGAAGACCGAGTTTTCAAGGTACTTGTCGGTTCTCCCTCGTCGGACACCTTCATCCATGAAAACGGTGTGCCTCAGGGTTCCGTCCTGGCGTCGTCCTCTTTGTATCGCCAATGGGAAGCAGATTGTACCAGTTCCTTGTCCGTTCGAAACTAGACTATGGGAGTTTCTTTTATGCATCTGCATCTCCGTCCTTCTTACTCTGTCTCAATGCTATCCACCATGATGTCATCCGTTTGGACACTGGCCCCTTTTACTCCAGCCCGGTTGAGAATCTGTATGCAGAAACTGCCGAACTATCGCTGTCCTACCGCTGTGACTTTCTCCTCAGCAGATATGCATGCCGTTTGTCTGCCATGCGTGACCACCCATGCTATGCCTCCTTCTTCGATGACTCATTTAATCGCCAGTATGGGGTGCGTCCCTCTTCTCTATTACCCCCTGGAGTTCGCTTTCGGCTCTTATCCCGGCAGCTTAACTTCACGCTACCTGCGACTTTCCCGGTGGCTTCGTGTGGCGGCTTGTGTTCACCTCGGCTTTCATTCTCTTGCTAAGTACACTATTCCAGCCTCGCTCTATCGCCTTCAGTTTCACGACCTTCGCACGAAAATTCGCGATAGTCCGTTTGTGTACACTGATAGCTCTCGGACCGACCGTGGTGTCGGGTGTGCCTTCGTCACTGGCGCCGACGTTTTTCGGTATCGGCTTCCGGAACACGGCTTAGTATTTACAGCAAAGCTTTTCATCCTCCACTCTCTTATGTGGGCTCCCGGCCACGTCGGTCTAACAGGAAACGAGCCCGCTGACGCTGCTGCCAAGGCTGCAGTCCTTGTACCTCAACCCACTAGTTCTTACATTCCCTCCGATGATCTCTGTATTCAGAATGAGATTTTCACTCTTCAGCGGAGTGTGCGCTGATATGAAACTTCCTGGTGGATTAAAACTGTGTGCCGAACAGAGACTCGAACTCGGGAACTTTGGCTTTCGCGGGCAAGTGCTCTACCATCTGAGCTACCCAAGTTCTGCAGGGTTCGCAGGAGAGCTTCTGTAAAGTTTGGAAGGTAGGAGACGAGGTACTGGCGGAAGTAAAGCTGTGAGGACGGGGCGTGAGTCGTGCTTGGATAGCTCAGTTGATAGAGCACTTGCCCACGAAAGGCAAAGGTCCCGAGTTCGAGTCTCGGTCCGGCACACAGTTTTAATCTGCCAGGAAGTTTCGATCTCTGTATTGCCATCTGTCAGCAGGTGGTGTCAGTTTGGCATCACCACTGGTCCTCCCTTTATGGGAACAAGCTCCGGATTATTAAACCTCTCCCAGCGGGCTTGGACGACCTCCTCTCGGCCCTCTCGCCGCGAGGAGATCATTTTAACTAGGTTGCGTATTGGGCACTGCCTTTTTAACCGTCGCCATTTGTTAAGTGGTGCTCCCCCACCAAATTGTGCACTATGCGCTCAGCTTTTGACGGAATGCCCTTTTTTTAATCGCTTAAATTCTCATTTGTGTTATCCATCTGAGTTATCGGTCGTTTTAGCGAACGACTCGCGTGCTGTCGACCGCGTTTTACTTTTTATCTGTCGTAGCATTATGGCGAAGGCCATTTAATTTTTAGTTCTGGACCTCCGTTTCTCTATGGTATACTTTATAGACCTTCATGCACGTCCCTGTTTTTAGTGCCTTCTCTTACGTCGATTGGGACTGACGTGTAAGCTGGCCGTTGTGGCCGAGCGGTTCTAGGTGCTTCAGTCCGGAACCGCCCTGCTGCTACGGCCGCAGGTTCGAATCCTGCCTCGAGCATGGGTGTGTGTGATGTCCTTAGGTTAGTCAGGTTTAAGTAGTTCTAAGTCCAGGGGACTGATGACCTCAGATGTTGAGTCCCATAGTGCTTAGAGCCATTTGAACCATTTGATTGACCTGTAGTCGTTTTAAACTCCTGTCTTTGTCTTCGTGTTCTACAGTTTTAACATGGGCACGTGTGACCCTTAAAACAAAACAAACGATACCTGTCAGCAGTTAAACCTTGCTGATTCAACCACACAATTTCATGAAGAGGTATTCGAGTGGTCGAGTGGTCTCTGCCCACACGAATAGGGATCTTTCTGGATATCAGTTTCTTTCCACAATGTTTGCGTTCCGAAATCCTGTTCCACGTTCCCTGCAGATGTGAACTCGGACTAATTTGTGAAAATAATAGTAGCCCGCCCGAGGCTTGTGGTCTAGTGCCTACCGGCACGGTAGCTAAGCGTGTTCGGTCAGAGGGCTGCATGCTCTCTGTAATAAAAAAACTGAGTCAGGGAATCAACAATCAACTTGAACGGATGTCTTGTGACGTCCGCCTAGAGCAAACGCTACGAACTATATCGAACCAAAAAAAAAAAAAAAAAGTGGATAGCGTTGCTGCCTCTGAATCACGGAGTCCCGGATTCGATTCCCGGCCGGGTTGCGGATTTTGTCTGCCCGGAGACTGGGTGTTTGTGTTGTCCTCATCATTTTATTATAATCATCATTCGTGGCAGTGGAAAAAATGAGCGTTTGGCGTCATTCGCCAGGAGGCCCCTTGCGGGGCAGGCCCGGCCGCGGTGGTGCAGGTCTTACTTACATTCGACGCCACATTGGGCGACCTGCGCGCCGGATGGGGATGAAATGATGATGAAGACAACACAATACTCAGTCCATGAGCTGAGAAAATTCCCCGGCCCAGCCGGGAATCGAACCCGGTCCCGTAGGACGGCAATCCGTCACGCTGACCACTTTTTCTTTTCTTTTTTTTTTCATTTTGTTCGATATAGTTCGTTGCGTTTGGTCTGGGCGGACGTCACAAGACATCCGTTCAAGTTGATCGTTGATGCCTTGACTCAGTTTTTTTATTACAGAGAGCACGCAGCCCTCTGACCAAACACGCTGAGCTACCGTGCCGGCTGACCACTCAGCTATCAGGGCGGACATTCGTGGTAGTGACGAGATTGGACTGTGAAAAAAATTGGACTGTGCGAAAAACACGGGCTTTATAAGGGCGCTGATGACCACGCAGTTGAACGCCGCACAAATCAAACATCATTACTATTAGCCCACTGTTCGACTGTCCAGGTGACATCCTGACGACACCACTCTAGACGTTCTTTTCTGTGAAGAAGCGTCAGAGGTACAAATGCAGCAAGTCTCCGATGGTAAAGGCCACTTTGGCGAAGTCTTCTGTTCATCTTTTATCTCGATACAACACGTCCAATGGATGCCGCGAGGTCAGATACCAGTTGCCATGCAGTGCTGATGCGGTACCGTCGTGCCGTTACAACCAAATAACGGTCTTCTTTTTCGGATGTCATACATGGTCGGGTCTGCGCTAGTCTCCAGGATAGAGTTTCGGTCTCCCTAAACAGTCGCCACATACAAGAAGCAACAGAACGATTCACATTAAGCCATTGGGCCATTCCTGTTTGGGACTGTCCTGCTTCCATTGTTCCTATAGCCCTCCACTGCAGAGAGTCTGATAGGCGTCTTCTCTGTGCCCCACTGCGCCATCGGTCACTGTGTACAAAGCGACTGTGGGTGTGGGAAACACTATCGAGTTTGGTATGTGGTGTGACGTCATCAAATGGTTCAAATGGTTCTGAGCACTATGGGACTTAACTTCTGAGGCCATCAGTCCCCTAGAACGTAGAACTACTTAAACCTAACTAACCTAAGGATATCACACACATCGATGCCCGAGGCAGGATTCGAACCTGCGACCGTAGCGGTCGCGCGGTTCCAGACTATAGCGCCTAGAACCGTTCGGTCATCCCGGCCGACCGTGACGTCATCGCTGGCGTGGTTGTTCGTTGACAGGAATGCCATCTTCCGTGCAGAACACGATCGTACAGGCTTCTGTTGACAGTGCATATGATTATATCGTGAATCAGACGTAGGACGGGGAAAAGCGGTTTGTTGCTTTCATTTTGGACACCAATGTATGAATGTTACACACTTCCTCTGGCTTAGAAAAATGGAACAAATCGCTTGGTTCTTTTTCAGTCTTGTGTGGTCTCTGATGGGCTAGATGGGGCGTATGGAGGCACCATTAGTTCATGGGCGGTTCCTCGGAAAACCCCACAAGAAGGATTTTGTACTATATTTTCGCCGTCATCAGCGTGACCAAAACCTAGCCTAGGTTTACAAGACGGCTACGTACAGCAAATGGCTCAAATCTGTACGATATACTCCTAAGATACTGATCTCGAACAACAGTGAAAATTTTCTTGGTATCTTTATCCGTTTCCAAGATACGGAAGTTCAAAGTTAGCATGCTTGTACACAAAGAATCTGATATGAAGGGAATTATAACTAACAAATAACCGCAGAAAATTGGTGAAATTTTAACGATTTATTCTGTAGGTTTTTATCTAGCAGAGCCACCTTCCCGTTTTCAAAAATCTGTCCGTTGTCGCGAAACAGCTCAAAAACATGTTTTTTAGGTTCTAAAATCCAGCCGCAGATTCTGAGATGGCTGTGCACAAATGGCTGTAATTTATACGATTATATTCCTAGAATCCCGATCTCGGACAACTTTGAAAATTTTCTTCATATCTCTATCCGTTTCCGAGATACAGAGGTTCAAAGTTACTCTTCTTGTACACGTAAAATACGCGCGTAAAATCCAGTGCGAGGCGAAAACGTAGTTTATAAAGTGACTTACCACTAAGAAAGACGCTGAAAAGTGCCTCCGTTTCATCTGGGGGCCTCATGTTGTAGTACTGAAGCACTTGCAAAATTTTTTCGCACGTAAAATGCGGCCTGAGGTGTAAAATTAGTTTTGCGATATTTCAGTTTCACATACATAAACATCTAAAATTTACTGACCAAAGCATTTCTTTTGTTATTAGTTACATACCCTGTTGTAGTAGAGAAAAGTAGGGAACCAGCGGACATATGCTTTTATCTGAGCACAAAAAAGTCGAGTATGTCCATGTTTATTTAAAAGTCTCTGTCTGAAAAGTGGGGTACCAGCTGCCTCATTCCACTTTTAAAAGTTTTTCCAACGCTTTTGGCATGCGAAGAAATTCACGATTTTTTATTCTGAGAGAGAAGAAGACAGTAGCAGTGGCAAAGATGGAAAAGTAATAAATACTGGAAGGTAGTAAATAGTGACTGTATTATAGAAAGAACGAAGGAGATAATGGCAGTGTGAGAGAGTGAGAGGGACACATTGGCAGTGGAACATAGCTGCCAATGATAGAACAGTGCCAGGATAAGAACGAAGGAGACAGTGCCAGGGTTAGAGCAATAAATAGAAAGACAAAGTGGAAATGGGTGTGATCCAGTGATAGTCATAGGCAGACTCTGTGACAATGACAACGAGGCTGAGGGATAGTGACAGTGAGAAGAGACAGCAATAGTAGGCAGGAAGGAATGAGGTATTAGCAGTGAGAGAGAACAAGAGACAGTGACAGTTCCAAGATGATACTCCAGGCGGGTGTAAAATGAATGTGCGCAACGGAAAATAATAAACGCTAAAATGAAGATTTGGACCTGTCTGCCTAGGCCCTGAAGCAGATCTTAGGATCTCTTAATTCTATAAATTACAACCTAAACATAAATGAATGATGAAGGCAACTAATCCTACTAAATGAAAAACGTAGTTCCTGCTTATATATTTATTGTAGATTAAGATTCCTAAGATTCCTAAGTTAACATTACTCATCAGTTGCCCAACTTTGCCCCTTAATATGACTGCGCGGTCTAATATCAATAACGCGAGCTGACTGACATCATCTACGTACCAAACACTAGAAGACACTACCTTCAAAGATGAACTACGGTGGTGTAGAACCTCAGTGGGAATCAACTAACGTGATCACAGTTGTTTAGCTTTTATAGCCCTGATAAACCGCAGCAATTTGCGATATCACCGTATGTACTATATCCGGTGCGTCGAAGTGCTGGTTCTCGTATTCGTCTGCGACGACGGATGAACTCCAGCCACAAATAAACTCTTTCAAACACTAGGACGGCAGAAGGTTGGTCCTCTGACTAATATACTCTAATGCTGTCTTCTCCTCTCTGTGTTCTACAGACGAGAAGCGCGAACTCCCAACCACAAGGACGGAGTTCAGATAACATCTCAACGTAAGTATACGTAGAGGAACTGCTCTCAATTACTGAATGCTGCGTACTCAACGACGACTTCCAACCCGGAGGTGAAATAGTATAGGTCGCAACAGTATAGTTCCTAACTGTTCTAGCTATAAACTCTACGGAAATCAAAGACAGCCAGTCCGTCTGTACCAACAAAACTGATATCGAGCGACCGTCACACACGGGCGCTCACAACAGAAGACCTCTCCTCTCCACCGCTGGCTTCCCAGCAACACTCGGCTCCCCCACCATCATAATGCCGGAAACGAATCATATTTCCGAAACCATGGAATATTCTCCCTCTCTATAGATTCTTCCGAACGCCGACCAACCATATTTTAGTCTTTTGTCGTCCAGATCGGAAAGTTTGCGAGGAAAAACCTATACCCGTACAATGGTACGCTTCTGAGTAAAAATCCTTGGAAATAACCCAGCCTGCGTGGTTTCCGAGGTGCCGCTTCTCCGTTCCTCTCACCTGCGTCCAAGATTTTCAGCGTTCATAAATATTATCCGGTTATCCTTCCGGCCCCTACTACAATAGCGGCCGGCCATCACCCTATGTGCTCCAGAGCTCAGGTGCAACGACGTCCGTCTAACTAGTTTCTGTGTTTAAGCAGGATCAACACCTGTGTGGGCTTTCCACTCAGAGCTTGAGTTCTGCCTGCCGTTTCATCTCCACTGGCGTTCCAACCTCTACTAGTACAGGCAATCATTCATTTCGCCGTTTTGATAATAAAGACACTCCGTCACCTTTCATGCAACAAGCGTTAACAATTATTTACATGGCGTGCGTGACAATGTCAGTCTCCTTTATGTATTCATATATACGATGTACAACCTATGAAATGATAGCTAATTTTGTTTGTAGATCACGGCAAAATATGTGGATGAGTGTTTGTAAGGTGAGAAATTATAGCCACCTTACACAGTGAGGGTAGACATTAGTAGTAGGACAGGACGAATGGAACTGAGACTGCAACACAGGACACAATGACAGTTAGAGAGACACTAAGAGATAATGACAGCGAGTAGGGCTGAATGAATGAGTGAGAAAGAGAAAATGCGAGTGGATGGGTATGAGGGACTTACGGCAATGGACTAATGGGTGTGAGCGACTTAGAGTTTGTGGAACCTGTGGGAGTGTAGAGGTGATTTGCATGTTAAAAAGAGCACGAACTTGCTCACAAGCCAAAATTTTGGGGGATTTTTTTAAAGGTGCTGAGGAAGGTAGAATGAGAAAGCTGGTACCTTCTTTCCAGTCAGTCTTTTAAATAGACAGGAACATATCCGAATTTTTCGTAGTGTTGTATGCCCATCTGGCTCTCTGCCTCCACTTAGCGCAATCTTGATAGTGGTCAGGATGGAGACTCACTTTCCGTGTGAAGGTTCCCTAGCCTATGTTACCTGTTTCCCAGTGAAAACTCACTTTGTGCTATTGATTCTTGATCTGTCAGAGGTAAGTGTTCATAACACCGTAGACAACTTTTCTTCGCCTTCTCAGTGATATCTGCCACTATGTAGCGTCTGCGAATTTCATCTTTGGTCGTATGATCGTGAAGTGTCGGGCGAGACGGCCACCGAAGAATTTTGGTATCCCTTACAGTAAGACGTTGCTCTGCTTCTCTCGTTGCGTGCCAACATTTTGCCTCGTAGAGGGCAACTGCGCACACTGCAGAGTCGCTAGTTATCACAAAGCAGAAGCATCATTGTCTACCATTGAAGACTTTCATTGCTGACACGGTATGTATTTTCTTGAACAAGTGAAACATCGACAGAGATTTTTGAGAGAGGCACTAGAAGATAATTCAAACTGTCATGGACAAACTTACCATCTAATGCCCAAATACACAAGGGGCGTTCAATAAGTAATGTCACATGCTTTTTTTCTCGGCCAATTTCGGTAGAAAAAATGCGGAATATGTTGTGAGACATCGTGAAATACTCCCACTTGAGCCCCTACAGAGTCACGAAGTTCCGATAGGTGGCAGGCCTATACATAGCTTTCAAAATGGCGTCTGTGATGGACGTGTGTTCCAAACAGAGAGCTGTTGCGTGATCAGGGTCCAAACCTGGGACTCCAGATGGCAGAGCTGAAGCTGGGACCCACCGCGCCATATTTTGTCAGGAGGCTGAGCAAGTCCAAGAGCGTCAAGGAGCAGTGCAGAGTGATACAGCGGTAGTCGGTAACATTTGTTTATTCCGATAATTTACAGTGCTCGATGGGTGAAGCATAGTGTCAGCGTGTCGTGCTCGCGCTGTCCTGCGAGTCCAGCTGGCTCAGCAGACTGCTGGTATGGTGACGCCGCTATTGCTGTTAACAAGGCCGCCCTGCTGGAAGTCGGCTGTGCTATCCTGGTCGTCGCCTACTGATGCGTTGCGACTTGCGCCACGCTGGTGCCTGCGATTCTGGAAACTGCTACGATCTCTGGTCGTCACCGCCCTCCGCCCCATTTGGCCTGCTCTGTCCGACCATGGGATGAAGGTGGGTGTACTGGTCAACCGTGACCCTCGGGCCGCCGCTGCTCCAAGGACAGGAACAGACTCGAACCTGCGCCCTCCTGGATGCTGTGCCACAACTTGCCACTAGTTGTGCTTGCCAGATGGCAACACCCACCACTGTCTCTGGCACTTTTGCAGTGCTGCTGCACCTCCCACAGTGTACACTTCGCCCGGACCCTGATATGCCAGGTGGGAAGCGAACGTGGTCTGTAGACTCGAGTGGAACCGAGCCCCCTTCTGGACCTGCTGCAGTCCACTGTCACTGCCCTCCATCAGGCAGAGCATGCGATACGAAAGTTCCAGGCTGCCGTTCTGTGCTGCCCTGGTGTTATGTCCCCAGAGGCAGAATATAGCCCGAACAGGTACATAGAAACAAAGTACATGTTTATGCAGAATACTTATAACAAGGTTGCCAGACTGGCCCCTATAAGTGTAGACCAGCACAGGTCCGTCCTGCCGCTCGACTGACCTGGCACACACTGTCTGTTTATATTGGTTACTCCCTCGCTTCTGACATAGTGTCAGCGAGAGATAGAAACAATGGCATGGATAAATTCCCACACGCCAGCCACTTACAAATCGCCACTCTTGGCTCTGGCCTAGTGCCCCGCCTCATACATAACAATAACATAAAGGAATGCTGCAGTTTCCCAACTCGTTGTTGCTCCACTCAAAACAGATCGTGTGTGCAATACCGCCATCGCAGCTCCACGCCCACGAGTCCCATGTTTTCTTTGCCTGTCCTGCTGGCTGTCGACTGTTACCACACTCTGCCAGCGGCCCCAGATTTCATCGCCCAAACGCGCCTTCATTGAATTTTGATAAAATTTCGCTTTCCCTCGACTAGGACTGACACTAGCGCAGCAGAGCTATCACTGAATTTCTTTTGGCAGAATATCAGAGCATTGCAGATATTCACAGGCGCTTGAAGAATGTCTACGAATGGTGGCCAGCCGCACACAGCTATGAAAAAAATGGTTCAAATGGCTCTGAGCACTATGGGACTTAACTTCTGAGGTCATCAGTCCCCTAGAACTTAGAACTACTTAAACCTAACTAACCTAAGGACATCACACACATCCATGCCCGAGGCAGGATTTGAACCTGAGACCGTAGCGGTCGCGCGGTTCCAGACTGTAGCGCCTAGAACCGCCCGGCCACTCCGGCCGGCCACAGCTATGACTCCTGCAGTATTGAAATATGCGGACACTCTCATTTGAGGTGATGGACGGATCACAGTCATGCACCTCGCTGCACATTTGGACATCTCTGTCGGTAGTGCTGACACACTCGTCCACCAGGTACGGTAATCGAGGGTGTGTCTCCTCTGAGTTCCCCACTGTCTAACAGAAAATTATTAAGAGAAACGAAGGACCATCTGTGCGAAACTGCTTGCGCGTTGTGAGGTTGATCATGACAATTTTTTGTCAACATCAGCACTGGCGAAGAAACATTAGTTCGTCACTTCGAAATGGAAACAAAGTGGCAACCATAGAGTAGTAACGCCACACCACCTCTCCTGCGAAGAAAAAGTCCCCGACGCTGTTCTGGGACTCTGTAGTAGTTATTCTGTTTAATGTGCCCCCTCATGGTGCAACGATCAACTCGGAAGTGTTTAGTGCTACCCACAGGAAATTGAAGAAACGAAAATTCAAGCGAGCTTCTCCTTCTCCATAACAACGCAAGGCCTTGTACAAGTCTGCACACCTGAGAGGAGCTCACAAAACTTCATTGGACTTATCTTCCTAACACACCCTACAGCACGGATCTCGCACCACCAGACTTCCATTTTTTTGGCTCAATGAAGGATGCCCTCCTCGCGAAACAGTATGTGGATGCAGCAAGACATTGGCTCCAACGTTGAGCGTAGAGTGGTATGACGTGGGCATAAAGGCCCTCCCAGTAAGGTGGCATAAGGCAGTCGCAGTAAACGGAGATAACGGCGAAAATAGCCTAAAGAGTGAGGAATAATAGAGAGAGATGATAGAAGTCATGGGATAATGATATGCACATATACGTACATATGGCGGTAGTATCGCATACAAAAGGGGTAAAAGAGCTGTGCATTGCCAGAACTATCGTTTGTTCTCAGGTAATTCATGTGGAAAGGTTCCGACGAGATTATGGCCGCACAAGGGGAATAAACAGACTTTGAATGTGGAATGGTAAGTGGAGCTAGATGCTGTTTCGGAAATCGTTAGGGAATTAAGTGTTCTGAGATGCACAAGAGTGTGCGGAGAAGACCAAATTACAGACTTTGTCTCTCACCATGGACAACGCAGAAGACGACGGTCTTCACTCAACGATCGGGAACAGTGTTTGCGTGTAGTTGTCAGTGCTAACAGAGAAATACACTGTGCAAATAACCGCACAAATTAATGTGGTACATATGACTAACATAGCGTTTCCATAAGAACAGTGCAGCGAAATTTGGCATCAATGGGTTATGGTAACAGACGATCGACGCGAATGGTGTTTGCTAACAGCAGGACATCGCTTGCAGTGTCTCCTCGGCTGGTCACCATATCGGCTGGACCTCGGACGACTAGAAAACCGTGGCCTCGTCAGGTGAGTCCCAATTTCAATTGGTAAGAGCTGATGGAACAGTTCAGAGTGTGGCGCAGCACCCACGAAGCTATGGACCCAAGTTGTCAACAACGCACTGTGTGTACTGGTGGCTGCATCATAATAGTGTGGGTTGTATTTACGTGGAATGGACTGGGTCCTCTGGTCGAGATGAAGCGTCCATTGACTGGAAACTGTAGACCATTTTCGGCTATCCATGGAGTCCATGTTCCAAAAGAATGTGTCATGTCACTGGGCCAGAATTGTTTGAGACTGGTTTGAAGAATATTCTGGACAATTTGTGTGAATGATTTGGCCACCCAAATCTTCTGACATGAATCCCATTGATGGGATATAATCTAGAGGTGAGTTCATGCACAAACTCATGCATTGGCAACATTTCGCCACTATATGGGTAAGAGTCAGCATAGCCTGCCCGGTTGGCCGTGTGGTCTAACACACGGCTTTCCGGGCGGGAAGGAGCGCCGGTCCCCGGCACGAATCTGCTCGGCAGACTTGTGTCGAGGTCTGGTGAGCTGGCCAGTCTGTGGATGGTTTTTATGTGGTTTTCCGTCTACCTCGGCAAAGGCTGGCTTATTCCGCCTCAGCTACACTATGTCGGCAATTGCTACATAAACAAGTTCTCCACGTACGCATACACTACCATTATTCTACCACGCAAAAATAGGAGGTTACACTGGTCTGGTGTGAGACGTCCCCTGGGGGGTCCACCGGGGGCTGAACTGCACAATAACCCTGGGTTCGGTGTGGGGTGGCAGAGGGGTGAAGTGGACTGTGGTAGTCTTTGTGGAGTATTGGACCACTGAGGCAGGGATGGAGCCTCTCCGTCGTTTCTAGGTCCCCGGTTAACATAACATAACATAAGAGGCAGCATGGCTCAGCATTTGTGCAGGGGACTTGTAATGGCTTGTTGTGTCCGCGGCATGTAGAATCACTGTACTGCGCCAGGAAAATGGAGGTCTGTCACGATATTAGGGGGGATCCAAGACTTCTGTCACCTCAGTGTATCATGTATTGGAGTCATGAATAAAAGCAACCAACTTTTAGAAAAAAAATGTTATTATATATATAATAAAATAGATTATTTTATCTGAATCAAGCCAACACATGTCGGCAATGTTTCACTTACGACAGGAAGCGGAGCAGCACGGGATGACCGACTGCTGCATGGTGTACGCGGACGACGCCAGCGACGACGAGGATGTCCGCCCCGACAAGTGCCTGGAGGAGCCGGTGCTGGTGCGCGCGGCAGTGCGGCGCGGCACGCCGGCGCTCGGCCTGGCCGCGTGCTTCAGCGACGAGCTGCCCGAGCGGCTGCGCGGCCGCGTCGCGCCCGAGGAGTTCGCGCGCAGCGTGTGGCGCGTGAACGCGGCGGCGCGGCGCGCGGCGCCCGGCTGGGCGCGCTGCGTGGCGGGCTGGGCGGGCTGCGCGCTCTGCTGCTGCACGCTCGGCTGCTCCCTCTGGCCCGCGCTCTGGCTGGCGCGCCGCTCGAGGCGGGCCGCGCTGCGCGCGCTGCGCCGCGAGAACGCCCGCCTCTACCGCCGGCTCGGCCTGCGCTGGCGGCTCGCGCGCGTCGCCAGCGTCGACGCTCCCGGGCTGTCCGAGTACGTGCTCGCGATCGACTTCCTGCCGCCCAACGGCATCTACAGTCCCGACTGAGTGTGGACAGTTCACAGCACCTGAAGCACGACCTACCTCTGACCACACTTTGGTCTCTATTTTTGACAGTTATATTGAACAAGATCATCCTTTGATTTATAGTGTTTTGCAAGAACACAGAAATAATTATAGTAATGAGAACTGCTGGCTTTTGAAAAAAAGAAAGAAAAAACATAAATTCTTCTTGACTCATTTACTATGTGTCATCATTAGTGAGCCTCAATTTTACAACACCGAGCGAGGTGGCGTGCAGTGGTTAGCACTCTGGACTCGCATTCGGGAAGGCGATGGTTCAGACCTGCATCTGGCCATCCTGATTTACCTTTTCTATGACTCCCCTAAATTGCTTCATGCAAATGCCGGGATGGTCCCAGCCCAGCCAACTTCCTTCCCTATACTTTCCTAAACCGATAGGACCAATGACCTCACTGATTGGTCCCGTCCCCCCGTATCAACCAACTGACCTTTATGAACACACACACACTTGCATAAGCACGCGTGCATGCTCGCTCACTCTCTCTCTCAGCTGGCCGGTGTGGCGGAGCGGTTCTAGGCGCTTCAGTCTGGATCTGCGCGACCGCTACGATAGCAGGTTCGACTCCTGCCCCGGGCATGGATGTGTGTGATGTCCTTAGGTTAGTTAGGTTTAAGTAGTTCTAAGTTCTAGGGGAGTGATGACCTCAGATGTTAAGTCCCATAATGCTCAGAGCCATTTTTGAACCATCTCTCTCTCTCTCTCTCTCTCTCTCTCTCTCTCTCTCTAACACACACACACACACACACACACACACACACACACACACACACACGAACATACATACAAATACTGTGGCTCAACTGCTAGCAGGGTAGGATGTGTGCTGAAAAGACATGGACTAAGACCAGAGTTCTGGTCCACCTCCTATGTAAGTGATACTCTACCCTCCATTAAAGACAACACAGATCTTTGACTTCCTAGCGTAAATGGTGTCCCCTGTGAATGTGGTAACATTTACAAAGATCAAGCTGTTTGCAGTGTTGCTGAGTATTCTGCAGAGCATTCACGACGCATCGAAGAAAGCAAACTTGAGAAGTCGGCTTTGGCTGAACATTGCCTAGAAAACCGCGTAAAATACAGTTGGAAAATATGAGAGTTGTAGATCAACTACTAGTAAGGTAGGATGTGTGCTGAAGAGACATACACTAAGACCAGAGTTCTGATCCACCTCCTATGTAAGTGATACGCTACCCACCATTATAGGCAACACAGGTCTTTGAGTTCCTGGCGTAGATGGTGTCCCCTGTCAATGTGGTAACATTTACAAAGATCAAGCTGTTTGCAGTGTTGATGAGTATTCTGCAGAGCAATCACCATGTACCAAAGAGAGCGAACTTCAGAAGTCAGCTTTGGCTGGACATTACCTAGAAAACGGTGCAAAATACAGTTGGAAAATATGAGAGTATTGCCTCGAGCACCATCACACTGCACAGTTTCAAGTGTGGTGTTGGCCTCTCGCACCACGTGACGTCACTCGGCCCCACACAAGGCCCATGAGAAAAACAGACTGTGGTGCGTACGTGACGACACGTGTCACTGCAAGTCTCACGAGTGCCAGCAGCCGTCTTCAGTGGGAAGTGAGTAACTATTTCAGACGAGTTTAATAATTCTTGACTGTGCGTTTAAATGCACGCAAGTTCTTGATAGCATTCGATGAAGTTAAGACATTTAGAGGGTACCTTTTCAATTACACGCTGACATCCTGTGGGCCCTGCACGGAGAAGAGCATTTTCAAAGTGTGGCGGACAAGCCGACTAGTGTTGTGTCACAAGTTCGTTGCAGGGCCGGTATTTCTCGAGGACGCTGGTCCCGTAGCGGGACGGAGCTGCTACGAGCTGCTGAACTTGCCTTCCGTGCATGCATCACTCTGGCCCTCTCTGAAAGTTCCAAATGTTGCCATTACATCTATTTAAGCAGAACACTGTGCCAGCCCTGGTAGTCAGTAGTTTTAACTCCCAAAGATGATGGCGGAGACAGGTATCGAAAGCCCAAGCGTTTTATTCGAAGTGATGCGGCTTCTAAAGCGAGAAGATATAATTGATACAAAGACAAAGACAGAGCTAAAATTAAAGTGGGATGCCAGAAACAGGAGGAACACAATTAGACACTAATTGTACACATACAGGGATATTCATAAGTGCGTCCAGAGTTTCAGAAGACGACTTGTGAAAACTGCGAGACATACAGAAAATGACACGTATCAGCGGATAGCATCTCTCCACGTATTTAACTCACACTGCAGGTGCTCAATACAGGTACCATTTTTGATGAGGCAAACATTAATGCATGTGTGCCACCCACTGAAGTCACTAACATGAATGGCCCAGAAAGGCACAACAGCAGCCTGCTTTGGAAATCTGTTCAAGGGCTGTCACCGTAGAATGTTGGAAACAGAGTGAAAAGTATTTATAACAGGCGACAAAGGTACATTTTTTACTTATTGTCGCACAAAACATTGCCATTTAAGGGCGGCACTTGCTTTGGGGAAAAAGAAGCAAGCATAGAGTGGCATTAGTGTTTACCACAAACGCTAATGGTTCCGGTTAATTCGAATCACTAGTGATGGGAAGTCAGCGAAGCCTCGTTGTTTCAAGTGAGCAAAACCGTAACCCACAGACTATGAGTCAAACAAGACGACATGGATGACTGCAAATCTCTTCAACAGTCACCACGAGAAGCGTAATTCCCGCATGCGCCACGAGAAGAGGAAAATACTTCTTCTTATCGAGAATTCTTTGGCTCATCCTCCGACACTGCATTTCAGCAACATACGACTAGCATTCCTTCCCAGCAAACTACACTAGCTATATTCATCTTCTGGGCTTAGGCATCGTTGCTGCCACAAAAGCAAAGTACAGGAAAATGCTAGTTCAATGCGTCACCGTACAACTCGACAGTGGGAAGGAAAATTCTAAACTGTCCGTGTTGCGGGAAAGCCAAACAATCCCATTGTAGGTTAGGGTACTTCACACATGCGCTATACATTCTCTGTCATTTCCTTCTGCATTTTGTTAAATTCTTTAGAATAGCTCTGTAAATAAAGTTAAATGCAGTACAGATATGTGCGTGTAGATTTTTACTTTAGTTTTACATATCAAGCCAATGCAGTACATAAGGACTGATGGGGATCAATTGAAGCCCAACACAATACGCAAGTGCTTTCGAAAAGCTGGCACCACAAAAGGTGAAACTCACGCTGAGCCCAGAGAAGTTGAAGATTTTGATGTACCGAGAGACAATGACTGGGCTTATATTTCAGTTGGGACTTTTTTTTAACGATTTTGTTCATTTTGATGCTGATGCTCCTGTGTGTTATGAGCAAAATGATAATAAAATAATTAAAGAAGATGTGCCTCGAAAAAAATACGAGGGCCGTTCAG
Organism: Schistocerca americana; assembly: GCF_021461395.2. Classification (NCBI taxonomy): domain Eukaryota; kingdom Metazoa; phylum Arthropoda; class Insecta; order Orthoptera; family Acrididae; genus Schistocerca; species Schistocerca americana. The sequence goes on from NC_060122.1 coordinate 151,664,464, forward strand.
AAAGTAACCTCCGGTTGATTTTAAAAAATACACCAAGTTAAATAAAAATATTTTAATATATACATCTTACAACTACTTCTTTGCACTATTTTTCTACATAGTCTCCATAGCGATTGAGGCACTTATTGTATCTCTTCACAAGCTTTCAAATTTCTTCTGCGTAAAAATCACCCGCTTGTGCCTGGAGCCAGCCTGTAACCGCATCTTTGAGCTCTTCGTCGTCATCAAACCGCTGTGACCCGAGCCATTTCTTCAAATGCATGAAGAGGTGATAATCACTTGGCGCCAGGTCTGGGCTGTAAGGTGGATGGTTGATAACGTCCCACTTGAAGGACTCAAGAAGGGCCGTTGTTCTGCGAGCAGATTGAGGACGGGCGTTATCGTGCAAAAAAACGATACCGGAAGTCAGCATACCACGGCGTTTGTTCTGTATAGCCCGTCGTAACTTTTTTATTGTTTCACAGTACACGTCTTGCTTAATGGTCGTACCACGTTCCATGAATTCAACCAACAACACCCCTTTGGCATCCCAAAACACCGTTGCCATCAGTTTTCTGGCAGAAAAATCTTGGTTTGGTAGGCGAATTTGAATGTGCCCACATCTTTGATTGTTCTTTTGTCTCAGGGTTCACGTACTTAATCCAGGTTTCGTCACCGGTCACGATGCTGTTTAACAATGGTTCTCCTTTGTCCTCATAACGTGACAGAAAGTCTAATGCAGAGGCCGTTCTTTGAGTTTTGTGGTGGTCGGTAAGAATTTTGGGCACCCATCGTGCACAGAACTTACGGTAACCCAATCTTGCTGTCACTATCTCGTACAAAAGAGTCTTAGAAATCTGTGGAAAACCAGTAGACAATTCCGACATAGAGAAACGTCGATTTTCACGAACTTTTGCATCAACTGTCTGAACGAGTTCGTCAGTCACCAATGATGGTCTACCACTCCTCTCTTCATCATGAACGTTTTCTCGTCCACTTTTAAATAAACGTACCCTTTCACGGACAACTCCTTCACTCATAACTCTTGGTCCGTACACGGCACAAAGCTCACGATGAATAGCTGCTGCAGAATATCCTTTGGCTGTAAAAAACCTTATGACAGCACGCACTTCATATTTGGCGGGGTTTTCTATTGCAGCACACATTTCAAACTGCCACAAAAACTAAACTAGCGCAGGTACGACGTTCACTCGACCACGGCTTGATGCCGACTGACCTGCTGAGTGCGTGAACGCACAGACGGCGTCGCTACTCCCCCCACAACCCGCACTGTGACCAATCGGAGGTTACTTTCTGAACCGCCCTCGTAGTTCTGAGGCATCCGAAGAATCATATAGTGAATCTGCGGACCCTTCCAGTTCGTCAGGAGTGCTTACTGTGCTGGAAGTAACAAAACGTTCGTCAGGAGCACTTACTGCGCTGGAAGTAACAAAACTTACATAACGCAAAGAAACGTTAGTGATGGCTGATGACAAGATGTGCACAGTAACTACATATGAAAACTTGGTCTATAAATGCAGGGTTGCATTCAAAATAACAAACAACAGTTGTTTCATTCTTTCGGTCTAATCAACTTAAATTTTTATAATTTAGGCAGAAGACCATCTTAACTACTGCACCTACTACTATGTAGTACATGTATCCTCTGTTTATGCACTTAATGCAGATATATTACGAGGTCTCGTTTTAACTTAAATACATTTTTATCATTCCCTTTCAATCACATATAAACGAGGTTCTATTATAGTGGGGTGGGATATCCTCATAGTCATACCCACCCACGCTCAGCAGAAATACAGTTACATCACCTTCTTTGACAGTTGCCTAGGAATTGTGCGCATGCTTTCTCCCTTTCAGTCTGTCTTTTCTTCGAGCAGGAGATACATCTTATCCTGAGCGCTCATCTTCTTCCTCTTACGTAAATTTGTGCCACTGGATTCAAGACCTCCATTTATATGCACAGAAGTTGCCTGTTTTATCTGAAACATTTGATGGAGCTTTTATCTTCCTCGCGTTAGGCATTTGCAGATTAAATGATACGGAACTATCTTCTATATTGTCTCTGGAATCAGTCACAATGTATGAAAAAAATATTGTTGGTCGTTTCTTCCGAGTGAGCGAGTCAATTATTGGAGGTCGATCTGCAGGCCTATAAAGAAGGTACGATAAGCAACAATATCTCTGTCATAGTAAGCCTCCAACCCTTCTAAAGGCTTATCACTACCTCGTACTATGGCAACAGTTAACCAACCATTACCAGTAACAACTTCAGTGGTAGTACACGAAAAATTAATTTTGGCTCAAACAATTGTTATTGGGCCTGAAAGTAGCTGTTCTCGTGCAACATTATTAGGCGTTGAAGAAAAAGTATGAACAGTCTTGTAAACAGGCATCCTAGATCTTCTTCCATATCTTCTCCTCCTATAAGGCATGGCTGTGTGCTTCGTGCGGCTGCCTCGAGTGAAATGAGCGTGCTGCTGCCTGCAAAGCGGATGTTGATACTGATAAGACTGGGCGCGGCAGGAAGTAGCCCGCTCAGAAACTGTCATGGCGACCGGAAAACGCCTTTTTTCTGCGGATCGCGCTTAGTTAGATCTATAGCGCGATCCGTGGAACCCTAGCGGCAGCCAAGCGAAACTCGTTCAAGGTCACCAGCCAATATGGCGGCGCACACAGCCAACGAAGACAACTGGCAGATGAAAGCTGTGTGCTTAAAAACGACAGGTTTGTCTATTGCCTTTCGAGTTGAACAGTATCCAGGTAAGCCAAGAGGCCATACAGAACCCATTTCTTTGGTTTCACAGAGATCCTCCAAGCTTTCTTTCTCTTTTATTTCTCCGATATGAGTCCCTAATGTTTCTCCATCTGCTCTCGAAAATTTTATTTAAAACTACATGAAGTATAGGTTTATTGCAAAGAAAAGCATACTAACTTAATTATATTTTTTTAGGTTATTGACAACAGCAAAATGTACCCATCTTTAGTACTTTCTTCTGAATCATTACAGGATATGTGAGTAGAATTGTGCAAAAATTACTGTTCCATTTCTCTGCAAACTATCTGCTACTGACTCGTCAGTTTCTCCATCAGAAAAATTGGCAAAATGGCAAAATGTTTGGCGAGGAAGGCGGAATAAGTATTGAGGCAGCTGATTCCGCACGTTCTGTCAGAACGTTTTAAAAAAATGCCTTTGCCTTTTTATCCTCCGACAGGAGGATTTTTACTCTGGTTTATATATTACTAAACGGCTAACCCGGGCCAGCCGGTGTGGCGAGCGGTTCTAGGCGCTACAGTCTGGAACCGCGCGACCGCTACGGTCTCAGGTTCGAATCCTGCCTCGTGCATGGAATTGTGTTATGTCCTTAGGTTAGTTAGGTTTAAGTAGTTCTAAGTTCTAGGGGACTGATAACCTTAGATGTTAAGTCCCATAGTGTTCAGAGCCATTTTTCGCTAACCCGGTTTATGGTTTGCGGTGCACTGCATAAGCTGCAGGTTGCCTATCTAAAGGCTTCCAGGGACAACAAAAACTTTAATTTTCATTATTTCATATTATTATTGACCGAATTAAAAAAATAAAATGCTATCATAATGCACTCATTAAGAGATGTAATCTCATGTTAAAGGTTTAACCCAGTAAGACAACTTTTACAGCTGGAAACTGTGTATGTGCCATGGGGCAGCGTAACTCAGAATGTGCAAGTCCGGGTACATCCATCCAGTATTTGAGAATTAGAGCACTTAACGGATTCCAATAAACCTTACACTTCATTTTTCGCTTGCAACCCCGGCAAAATGATGAAATGAAAAAAAAAAGTTTATCGCTTACTACATTTCCTTTGTTCAAGTAGTAAGATTTTTAGCATCAGGTATTACGTTTTAATTTATTACTTCTTTAATTCTAATTCCATTCGGAACACGTTTTGCAGACAGTATCCACATTTACCACTGAATGTACTTGCAAAATTACGTCACTGTACAATTCGTGGTTCAGAAGATATGACGTCATAAACAGTGAGATGTGTGAAAAAGTAGCTTGTGCTTAAAACGGAGGCAAATTATTTAGGCTATGGTCTTCCAATGTTTCATAATGAGAGCACTTAGGAACTTACAACAAACTTTAAATATAATTTCAAACCTTTTCTAAACATTTCCACGCTTAGATGGTTAATAGGATATATCTGACCTATTAACGTATTAATTTGTAAAGAACTCAGACACATCTATCTGTTTCATACTTGATAGTTCGTTTGTTTAATGAATCAGCGGTGGATGTATATGTCACCCCAGGTTAGAGTTCTCGTATTTCACGTAAAGTTTTACTGTTTCAAATTTTACTGTGGCAGCTATTGTGTGGATCAGTATCGCCCTCTTAAGCGACCTCAGAATAGCCACATTGTATGTCCGCGACCTTTCGAGCCGATTATGGTCTGCGGTGGCGACACACACACAAGCTCTGCGCGGACTGGATACTTTCCAGCCGGTGCTGCCAGCAGAAGCTGCCAATCAATGTTCCTCGTTTGAATAATGAAACAGCGACGGAGCCAATTGAGCGGGAGGCAAATCCACCTGTCAACCGCATGAATCAGAACAGTGCCAGGGGGGGGGGGGGGGGGTGGCAGGGACAGCGGCCAGAGTTGTACGAAGCATTTGCTGCCGTTCTCATGATAACTGATTTACTTTTCACGGTGTAAGTATAATCACGGAGTAGTCATACATTGTGTAAGTGGGCTGCTTCTGTGTTGGCAGAGCTGTGTAGCGCTTTGCATTGGATCTCTGACTGCGCTCTCTTTGTAAGAGACTCTGTGGCTGGTTGGACTCGGGCCGGCCGAAGTGGCCGTGCGGTTAAAGGCGCTGCAGTCTGGAACCGCAAGACCGCCACGGTCGCAGGTTCGAATCCTGCCTCGGGCATGGATGTTTGTGATGTCCTTAGGTTAGTTAGGTTTAACTAGTTCTAAGTTCTAGGGGACTAATAACCTCAGCAGTTGAGTCCCATAGTGCTCAGAGCCATTTGAGCATTGGTTGGACTCGTTGTTGGAAGTTAATCGCCAATAGTGTTGGGCAGTTGGAAGTTAGCCGCCAGCAGTGATGAAAGTATTGTTGGGCAGTTGGAGGTGAACAGCCAGCAGCGATGGATGTTAGTATGAGAAGTTAGCATTGATAGAGGGTAGAGGTCTGAAGTGTTAATGTAGGATAACGATCTGGAAGTATCCGACTTGGAGACTAAAAATTATTCAGCATTATATATCTTTGTACTGGATGTCAATGACGATTTGTATTCGTGTCTGAACTGGATGTCACATTATTAAGGTAAAAAAATACATTATTTGGTTTGCAACAAAATCTTTCCTTTGCTAACTCCATGCCTATTAGAAGTTAGTGGCTTTCGTAGTTAGAATCTTTTATTTAGCTGGCAGTAATGACGCTCGCTGTATTACAGTAGTTCGCATAATGAAGATTTTTGTGAGGTAACTGCTTAATGAAATGTATAGGTTATTGTTAGGATTTATTTTTAGTCAGGGCCATTCTTTTGAATTAATTATTTGAAGTCAGGTTATCTTTTCTTTGGCCAGTCAAGTTGCGTTGCGCTAGGATATTGTGGGTCTGAGTCATTCAGCAATTTAAGTTCAGAGTCACACAAATAAATAAAGGAGTTTCAATTGTTGGATGAGGATGAGCAACAGGCTGTCGCGGACTTCTTCACGTAGCAGGACACAGTGTTTAGCAAATGGGTAACTTCAATCTCTTGCGTTGATGAGTTGGTTGCCTTTGTGCTCACGGCGATTTTGTCTGATTGGCATAGCGATTCTGAACTGTACGAAAATATGGTTCAAATGGCTCTGAGCACTATGGGACTCAACTGCTGAGGTCATAAGTCCCCTAGAACTTAGAACTACTTAAACCTAACTAACCTAAGGACAACACACACATCCATGCCCGAGGCAGGATTCGAACCTGCGACCGTAGCGGTCGCGCGGTTCCAGACTGAAGCGCCAGAACCGCTCGGCCACCAGCGGCCGGCTGAGCTGTACGGTCTTTGAACGAAAACTTTTTGATCGCCTCTATAAATAGGCATTCATGCGAAAAGGTGTCTGCAGCAACACACAGTCAAAGCCTATCCGTTTGCCGTACACAACAGGACAGAATTCGCCACAATATATTTCACTTGGAACTTCCTTACTGGCAGTCTGATGCATCGTATAGTTAATCAACACAATGGCTCGCCCTCAGGCAAACAAACTAATCAAAGTAATACGTTGTCCCAAATATGGTTCCAGTACAAAGCACATCGCATCACTCGCAGCTGTGCCATTAAACTGCAGTAGAATAAGACGACTGAGATTGGAAAGGCTGACTTCCTTTTCGAATATGAAGCACATGGCATGTTGGCTTACACTAGCGCCAAGTCCTGTGATTGACTGAGAGCCAACGATACAGCAGGTCATGCAAAGAGTTTAAAAACCACGCACGATACGCAATAAAGCTGACTAGGTTTATCTCACTAGGGGTAAGATAGATACCGCTTACAGGAAAAATAGAGAGACCATTGGAGAAAAGAGAACCACTTGTATGAATATCAAGAGCTCAGGTGGAAACCCAGTTCTAAGCAAAGAAGGGAGAGGTGGAAGGAGTATACAGAGGGTCTATACAAGGGCCAAGTACTTGAGGACAATATTATGGAAACGGAAGAGGATAAAGATGAAGATGAAATAGAAGATATGATATTGCGTGAGAGTTTGACAGAGCACTGAAAGACCTGAGTCGAAAAAGGGCCCCGGGAGTAGACAACATTCCATTAGAACTACTGACGGCCTTGGGAGAGCCAGTCCTAACAAAACTCTACCATCTGGTGAGCAAAATGTATGAGACAGGCGAAATACCCTCAGGCTTCAAGAAGAATATAATAATTCCAATCCCAAAGAAAGCAGGCGTTGACAGATGTGAAAATTACCGAACTATCAGTTTAATAAGTCACAGCTGCAAAATACTAACCCTAATTCCTTACCGACGTATGGAAAAATTTGAAGAAACCGACCCCGGCGAAGATCAGTTTGCATTCCGTAGAAATATTGGAACACATGAGGCAATACTGACCCTACGACTTATCTTAGAAGAAAGATTAAGGAAAGGCAAACCTCCGTTTCTAGCATTTGTAGACTTAGAGAAAGCTTTTGACACTGTTGACTGGAATACTCTTTCAAATTCTGAAGGTGGCAGGGGTAAAATACAGGGAGCGAAATGCTATTTACAATTTGTAGAAAAACCAGATGGCAGTTATAAGAGTCGAGGAGCATGAACGGGAAGCAGTGGTTGGGAAGGTAGTGAGACAGGGTTGTAGCCTCTCCCCGATTTTATTCAATCGGAGTATTGAGCAAGCAGTAAAGGAAACAAAAGAAAAATTCGGAGTAGGTATTAAAGTCCATGGAGAAGAAATAAAAACTTTGAGGTTCGCTGATGTCATTGTAATTCTGTCAGAGACAGCAAAGGACTTGGAAGAGCAGTTGAACGGAATGGACAGTGTCTTGAAAGGAGGATATAACATGAACATCAACAAAAGCAAAACGAGGATAATGGAATGTTGTCGAATTAGTAATAAAGGAGTTTTGCTAGTTGGGGAGCTTAATAACTGATGATGGTCGAAGTAGAGAGGATATAAAATGTAGACTGGCAATGGCAAGAAAAGCGTTTCTGAAGAAGAGAAATTTGTTAACATCGAGTATAGATTTAAGTGTCAGAAGTCGTTTCTGAAAGTATTTGTATGGAGTGTAGCCATGTATGGAAGTGAAACATGGACGATAAATAGGAAGAGAATAGAAGCTTTCGAAATGTGGTGCTACAGAAGAATGCTGAAGATTAGATGGGTAGATCACATAACTAATGAGGAGGTATTGAATAGAATTGGGGAGAAGAGGAGTTTGTGGCACAACTTGACTAGAAGAAGGAATCGGTTGGTTGGACATGTTCTGAGGCATCAAGGGATCACCAATTTAGTATTTGAGGGCAACGTGGAGGGTAAAAATCGTTGAGGGAGACCAAGAGGTGAATACACTAAGCAGAATCAGAAGGATGTAGGTTGCAGTAGGTACTGGGAGATGAAGAAGCTTGTACAGGATAGAGTAGCATGGAGAGCTGCATCAAACCAGTCTCAGGACTGAAGACCACAACAACAACGACAAAATGTTAATATTCCAGAGATAATTGTTCACTAAGTACTATAGATCTTCAAAAATATGAAATGAGTGTTGAGAAAATGAAAGTGCAACCGCAGGCACGTTTCACTGTCACAATGAACTAGAACTCCTGTCCTTTACGCAACGGGTGATGGTCTTAACACAAACGAATTTACATTGTCATCTGCCCATGTCCTCACGGTGTTCCACTTTGTTTTTTATCTGGCAGTGTATAAACGCCTCTCTCGCAATCTTTTCACGTAAGAAGCATGGAAATTATGTGGACTCCGTGAAGATATGAGTGGAAATGAGGTCCCATTTTCAGTGAAACACGATGGTCCAAGAGCCCCGCCTTCTACAGTCGCGAAGCCGCGAGGCCGTAGCTCGTCCCCCAGACCGCAGCAGCCGCCGGCTCGCCGCAAACATAACGGCGCCGGCTGTCGGCCTCGCCAGGTCCGTAGTGTGGTATTAATTACAGAGGCGCCCAGCGGCAGATACGGCAATTAGCAGTAAATCTGTCACGGCACGGGCTGCGTCTCGCCTCGCCCTGAACAAGATTGCTCTCGCAGGTTGCAAAGATGGGGAGTCTAGAGCTCCACAGGCAGCGGCCGGGAACCGAATCTGGGGCACAGCTGCTAAGTAAAGGCAACACCGACCCAAAGGAAGGCCTCGGCGCTTGTTCGTGACGTCACGTCAGCTAGGCACGGCGAACGCCAGGTCTGTTGCAGGCATACTCATAATGGTGGTGTCTCCCTCCCTGACACAGGAAAACGTGAAACTATTGGCAGTAGTTGACCAACACACAATGTTCTGAGAGATTTATGCAATCAATTAATTGTGCAATTCATTACACTTCTTAACAAATAGTGTACTCCTGAACTTAAATTTCCACCTGTTTTAAGGACTGACATACAAAAACAACTTCATGGTCCAGCAGCAACAGAATTCGTGGATCTTTACCTTATTTGTAAATCTGAGGAAGTTACGTTTGTGCTGGGTTGCTTTTACAAGAAACTGTGAACATATTGGTGCTCTTCTTTAGGTATCTTGGTTGGCTATCGGGTGATGAGCACTGAATGTTAATGAAATATCTTGCGATTGTACACGTTGGGGGAGGGGGTGGGGGACGGAAGAAGAGGCAAAAGAGAGATACTTGTTTTATCAAACAAAATTTTTTTATCTTATAAAGTTTCTCCTTTCAGTTGCAAGAGGGGACTCTTTATCTTTTCTAATGTGCATGTTTAAAAAAGTTTAAGCTCAGCAGTATTTTCGATGTATGAAGCTATTTTGTTTCCTATTTAGAATTCCTTTCGTTGAAAACGACTGTAATCTAATGACTGGCAACAGTTGGACATTTACACATGTAAATTCGTTCACATTTCTAGTGACGATGTCAAACGGAAATAAATAAATAAATAAAAGAAACGAGTTCATTGTAAGGGGGTTGGGGTAAGTTTCGACAACAAAATGGATCAAGTAAATAAAGTTACTTGAATGCAAAATTTCCGAAGCTTGCAATGGGACAAAGTGTCTTTTCATATTAATCTACGTTTGTTTCGACAGGATTCAGTGATACAGAACTATGATCTTCATTTGTAGCTTTACGATAGTAAGAAAATCTTTCATCTAAATAAAACTGCAGAATCCAAAACAATACCAAACATTTTGTCCAAAAATAAGAGATTTATAGCGATAAGCACGCCCAGGCGTTTCTGCCTGCAACAGACCTGGCGCTCGCCGTGCCTAGCTGACGTGACGTCACCAACAAGCGCCGAGGCCTTACTTTGAATCGGTGTTGGTAAAGGCCAATTCACACTGTCCGTTAAGGCAGCGTCACATCACGGCGCCGTCACGTGTTATTCACACTGTCCGTCACGTTACGGACGTCAAGTCAATTCAAGTCACGTGATTTCAACTCGCGTGGCTCTCCTCAACTGTTCTTTCTGCGGGAATTCCAATCTTCGCAAGATGATTTTCAACTGTTTTTACGCGCGAATCGCACATACACAGCGCGCTAGCTTATATTCGTGGATAGTTGAGCCAACATTTATACGAAAATAATATTTATTGGAATCAAATGGTTTGCTGCTTGCAAGGATTGCTTGGGTCTTAGAGAAGGGAGAGTGCAAAACAACACAAAAAATGAGTGTGGGTCCGAAAAATGTCGTTACGTGATACAGAAAGGGAATTTCGCACACTATACAAGGAGCTCGAGGAAAAGGAATCTTCATTTTGTATTTTAGAAAATCGAAGCATCAGTTTTTTATTTGCTACGTCAAATTGCACCCAAAATTACTAAAAAGAAACGCAATGTCATGAGCTGCCATCACATCCTGTGAAAAATTGGTTTGTTTAAGGTTAAGTTTCGTTGTTAGTCCAGGGCAAATTTTGGCGCAAGAATCGGTTGGTAGGACATATTCTGAGGCATCAAGGGATCACCAATTTAGTATTGGAGGGCAGCGTGGAGGGTAAAAATCGTAGAGGGAGACCAAGAGATGAATACATTGAACACATTCAGAAGGATGTAGGTAGCAGTAGGCACTGGGAGATGAAGAAGCTTGCACAGGATAGAGTAGCATGGAGAGTAGCTTCAAACCAGTCTCAGGACTGAAGACCACAACAACAACACAATCGTACAGGGTGTTTCAAAAATGACCGGTATATTTGAAACGGCAATAAAAACTAAACGAGCAGCGATAGAAATACACCGTTTGTTGCAATGTGCTTGGGACAATAGTACATTTTCAGGCGGACAAACTTTCGAAATTACAGTAGTTGCAATTTTCAACAACAGATGGCGCTGCAAGCGATGTGAAAGATATAGAAGACAACGCAGTCTGTGGGTGCGCCATTCTGTACGTCGTCTTTCTGCTGTAAGCGTGTGCTGTTCACAACGTGCAAGTGTGCTGTGGACAACATGGTTTATTCCTTAGAACAGAGGATTTTTCTGGTGTTGGAATTCCACCGCCTAGAACACAGTGTTGTTGCAACAAGACGAAGTTTTCAACGGAGGTTTAATGTAACCAAAGGACCGAAAAGCGATACAATAAAGGATCTGTTTGAAAAATTTCAACGGACTGGGAACGTGACGGATGAACGTGCTGGAAAGGTAGGGCGACCGCGTACGGCAACCACAGAGGGCAACGCGCAGCTAGTGCAGCAGATGATCCAACAGCGGCCTCGGGTTTCCGTTCGCCGTGTTGCAGCTGCGGTCCAAATGACGCCAACGTCCACGTATCGTCTCATGCGCCAGAGTTTACACCTCTATCCATACAAAATTCAAACACGGCAACCCCTCAGCGCCGCTACCATTGCTGCACGAGAGACATTCGCTAACGATATAGTGCACAGGATTGATGACGGCGATATGCATGTGGGCAGCATTTGGTTTACTGACGAAGCTTATTTTTACCTGGACGGCTTCGTCAATAAACAGAACTGGCGCATATTGGGAACCGAAAAGCCCCATGTTGCAGTCCCATCGTCCCTGCATCCTCAAAAAGTACTGGTCTGGGCCGCCATTTCTTCCAAAGGAATCATTGGCCCATTTTTCAGATCCGAAACGATTACTGCATCTCGCTATCCGGACATTCTTCGTGAATTTGTGGCGGTACAAACTGCCTTAGACGACACTGCGAACACCTCGTGGTTTATGCAAGATGGTGCCCGGCCACATCGCACGACCGACGTCTTTAATTTCCTGAATGAATATTTCGATGATCGTGTGATTGCTTTGGGCTATCCGAAACATACAGGAGGCGGCGTGGATTGGCCTCCCTATTCGCCAGACATGAACCCCTGTGACTTCTTTCTGTGGGGACACGTGAAAGACCAGGTGTACCGCCAGAATCCAGAAACAATTGAACAGCTGAAGCAGTACATCTCATCTGCGTGTGAATCCATTCCGCCAGACACGTTGTCAAAGGTTTCGGGTAATTTCATTCAGAGACTACGCCATATTATTGCTACGCATGGTGGATATGTGGAAAATATCGTACTATAGAGTTTCCCAGACCGCAGCGCCATCTGTTGTGGACAATTGTAGCTATTGTAATTTCGAAAGTTTGTCTGCCTGAAAATGTACTGTTGTCCCAAGCATATTGCAACAAACGGTGTATTTCTATCGCTGCTCGTTTAGTTTGTATTGCCGTTTCAAATATACCGGTCATTTTTGAAACACCCTGTATCTCCCTCCATACCTTTCCATTCGCGATTGATCAGTTTTCTTTATGTCTTGTATTTGGCTTTTAATAGTTGAAGTACCTTATTTGTTCTGGGATTAGCTGGTGAGACCACATAAATATCTATCACTGATGCCTACAAAACTGTTTCACACACAATCCAGAGAGCTACTGAAAGGTGGCTACACTGTGCCACTGCGCCAGAGAGTGCGCCAAAGAGTACTATTAAGCCGCCTCCACAGTGCTTGTTAAGAGATCGGAGAGGACAGTGGTTGTTGAGAGTTCGTGGCAGTCAGTGCTAGTAGAGAGCACAGTGTGTGTTGGGAGTTCGTAGCAGGCACTGCTTGTCGTGAAATCGGAAGGATATGTTGTAGTAAAAAGAGTGTTCCATGTTTTATGCAGTTATTTGATGGGAGAGATAGCAGATGTTATTGTAATGAGTGCATTTCGTCAATATATATGAAGGTAAAAATTACAATGTTTTTTTTATTAGTTGTGTATCTGAAATAATGTGTCACTACAGGTTCAGTCAACAAAGCATCTGGCTCGTGTTCTTGTATTAGAGTGAATTTTGGTTTTCTTGCGTAATTATAGTTTTTCTAAATTTCTTTTGTCACGTCGGTATAATTGGTATTTAAGAATTCTTGTCTTGTTTGAGAAGAACCGTGCCAGATGTGGACGTTGAGTCACACTCCCACATACAGAACAGTTACTTTTGTGCTTATTGGTTTTGTTGGTTTTTTAGTTGCTGGGGACTTAATTAATTAACTGTGTTTACTGAAATTTTCTTACATTGTTCTCTGCAGTCAGATAGCGTAACAATTCTAGTCAGGGCCAACCGATTACGAGACTTACGTAATCGGACAGACAGCTACTAAAATCATTTTCAATTATATATATTTAATTAAGCCCCCATGCACGTGGCGACCGCTGCTTCGGATCGTCCCTTGGAATTTTTCTGATTGTGAAAATTGTAGACTGTAGTATTGTTGTAGTAATTTTGAGTTTAGTGATTGTAGTCTGTATTGAGTGTGTAGATTTGGTAATTAGCATTCTTCTAATGGTATTTTTCAAAATTTAATTTTTATTGCCTTGTATACGCGTTTGACAAATTAGTGCAATTATTTCAATTGTTCGATTGATCGTGTCTGAGGGAGACATTTCATGTGAATAGTATTGTTGGAGATAAGGAGGCATTGTGTGTAATTTTAGTACAGTGACGAATCTTTTGTATATTTTGTAAATGATTACGCGGTCGATGAAACAGGCAAAATTGATGAATAGTCAGAATAACGAAATTGTTAACATGGCGAACTCGCCAACAGAGGAAAACAGTATGGTGGATAACGAGGTGGAAAACAGTGTAATAAGTCGGGAAAATAGTCCGGAACCATTTCAAAATTTTTCGCAATCAGATAATCCACAGAATCCGAGATTAACGATAGAAGATTCTGGAATAGTATCGAACACAGATAGCTTTACAGCCATGCAGAAGGAAGTTAGTTTTGCAGGAAATGTTAGGGGTGAAAAGAATTTTGAAACAGTTACTATGGAGCAGTTGATGAGTGCTATATTAAATGTGGGATCACAGTTGCGATCTGAAATTAAAACTGAAATAGGATCAATTAGAACTGAGATGGAAGCAATGACAACACGGTTATGCTCACGAATAGGGACATGTTTCAAAAATACGAATGACGAATCAAATCATGAAATTAGAGAAGAAGTACAACCGATTTTGAAGGCTCACAATAATAGCTTAATTTCAACAGAAATTAGACAAGAGGAACAGGACAGAGAACAGGAAGAAAAAGATCGCGTGATAGTACAGAATTTTTCAGAGTTAAATTTACAACGTGCTAAGGATAAGGAAGAAATAATTGAAGGAACCGAGGAATCCGTACCAAATGACAGAATAAATAACTTAACGCAACAGTGTGAACAGTTAACTACTAAATGTGACAACACCGAAACCCGAGTCGCGACATTTACAGAAGACATAAATAAACAGAAAGGACAATTAAGTGACTCATCGGAAAGAGTTGAGATGATCTCAGATAAATTGACAAGTGTTAGTTTAGCAGTAGGGTATGAAGAAAATAATTTATTTCATTTACGGGATGCAACAAGAGAGCGCCAGGCGCGCGAAGTTGACAATAATCGACATTCGGACCGGGACAGACGCGGTAGGTCTTTGTCGCCACGAGGCGAAAACTTTGATTATAAACACTTTTTGACTGTTCGGAAATTTAAGATCTTCCGCAATTCTAAGAATGAGATACATCCATGTGCATGGTTAGATCAATTTATGTACGCACTTCCGCCAAATTTACCACTAAGTCACAAACCTGAAATTATGTGCAGCTATTAAAGTCCTCAGGGGATTCACTACTCTAAGTGAATATGTGCCGTAGCGAGCATAGGGCCCCGAGCTGTAGTGGTGCTATTTCTCTTTTAGTTTTCTGTACCGCTGCCTACTCTTTTACTATTCTTTGCATCTGTCAAACCAACTCTTCGACTATCAATCTATCTAGTGAGTAAGTGAACAATAACCTGATATGACTAATTGTACCCAAAAGTGACTTTGGAAATTACCGATTGGACTTACTGTACCTATTGCAGCATTCATTCTTAGCTTAAACGAAATGTTACCTGTTTATCTTCGTGACAACATTACTTCTTATGTTGACGACATTCTTATTGCTAAACATTCTTGGAGTGAGCACAACAAAATTTTGGATTCATTATTACGTATTTTTGCACGAGTTGACATTACAGTGAACTTAAAAAAAATCTGAATTTGGTCGTTCTCAGGTGAAATTTCCCGGTCACATTATTTCTACAGAAGGTATTCTTCCTGATCCAGAGAAATTAGACGCTATTCGTAATTATGCTGTTCCTAGCACAAAACGTGACGTTCGTAGTTTCCTTGGTGTCTCTAATTTTCCTAGACGCTTTGTTAGTTTGGACGATTTGGCCACACCTCGTTTTTGCGATCTATCTGGAAAGTTCTTTTTAAACGAAAATCGGTCGACAGCTCTGTTTGGCTAGTTTGTATTCCTGATGAGTGGGTCAATAAATTGATTTGGTATACGCATTTCAGTTATGCGCACTTTGGTTCCCGAAAATGCTTTCATAAATTACGAGAAAATTGTTACTTCAGTAATATGGAAAAACGTATTCGATCTGTTCTTGCCAAATGCAAATTATGTCAAATGGCTAAGCCTCCAACGATTTCTCACAGAGCACCGTTGTTTCCCGTCATTCCAGCGAAATTAAAGGAGATGGCTGCAGTCGATTTGTTTGGTCCAGTGGTTCGTTCTACTAATGGTTTTGCGTACATTTTCGTAGCAGTGGAGTTGACGTCAAAATATGTGTGTTTTACACCTTTACGCAAAGCAACAGCTCGTTCAGTATCTAACGCTTTCATCAAACATTTTCTTAAAGAAGTTGGTCATGTTGACAAGGTTATATCAGATAATGGATCACAGTTTCGTTCTAAAATTTGGCTTCGTACTCTTCAGCGTCGTAAAATTAAACCAATTTTCATTTCACTTTTTCACCCTCAATCTAACGCTTCAGAGAGATGGATGAAGGAAATCAATAAATTGTGCCGTCTTTATTGTCATCAGAATCACAGAACTTGGGATCAGTATCTTCATATTTTTCAAAACATTCTGAATGAACTTCCTAATGACTCAACTTCTTTACCGCCTCTATTGATATTAAAAAATAAAGCACCGACAAATCGCATTTCTGAAATCGTTCCTTTTCCGCCTTCACAGAAACTGCGGCATTCTGAAGTTGTTAACCTGGCTCTACAAAATATTGCATCTGCGGCTGCTAGAAGAAAGAAATCGGCGAAGCGTCCTGGTCGTTTAAAAAATTTGTCGGTTGGTCAAAAGGTATTAATTAAATCCCACCGTTTGTCTCACAAAGGAAAAGGCTTGTGTCGCAAATTTTTTCTGCTATATAACGGTCCATATAGAATTCGCAAAATTATTCATGATAACACTGTTGAAGTAGAAACTCTTAAATCACGACGCTCCAAGGGAATACATCATATATCAAACGTTAAAATTTTTGTGGAATAACATACTTTTGAGAAACTGACAGCTAGATGTAAACATGCGGAGAGTACAAGGATACCGCGCTGTGTTTTGGCGGCGGCACATACTCAAAGCAACAGTCAAGTCTGCGCGCCGCACAAGGCAGTCGTTGACCGCGAACAATAGCTTCCTACGTCACGCGCCTACAGCTGATCGAGCGCTCAGTGCGAATGCACTGACAGCCGTAAACAAACACACAGTCTAATTTCTCCGACTAAATTCTGTATAAAGCTATAGTGACTTGATGAATTGTGTTATTAACATTCAGTATTTTCCAGGATACGGTTGTATAAAATATTTAAGAACTTCAGGTAAATTCTGTGCGTGTCCGACGTTAAGACGACCTGCTATCAAGAAAATTTCAGAAAGAATGTAATTTCCAAGAAGAAACTAATAAACTAAAAAGGTGACTATTAACTGAGTTCATTTTCAGGTAACAAATTTCCACTTAGGTACGTACTTTAGACGTAATTTGCTGCTCGCGATTACGTGATTCATGCCTTGTGCTAAATTTTATGTTCTATGAAATTACTTGTGAAGCGACGTGCTTGCGTACGTTAACTGATTTTGACAATGATTATTAATGAACTGGGTTGTGACTTGTATATATTATACATCGCTTGGCTACACTGCTTTTTCACTGATGTCATTTTTTTTTAATTATGTGCCTGCTGTGCTTATTTATTTGAATTATAATTGTAACCTGATTTATTGTGCTGATGTGTTTAGGTATGTAAGTTATACTTTGTGATTTATCTGCTTGCGCCTTCATGTTTATTTATTAGGATGACATATGAACATTTATTTGCTTATGCTGATATGATGCTAATGACCTGTTTATTACGTAAGATATATGTTTACTGCTATGCGTATGGATTACATATTTACACATTTCTGTTTTGTTGCCATAACTACTCTTTAATTTGGTGTATAGCAATGCTGATGTACTGTGTATAAACATAGAGTTTAGGTCACACTATGGTATTAATTATAGATTGTTCGCTTGGCAGAGCCTCGTTGTAAGGATTGTGCTGCATACACTTGTTGACATTCTGTTCTCTACTGGTATATTTACTCGCTATTGCTTGTTTTGCTTACGCTCAGTGCCTTACATTTTTAAGATAAGAAAATTAACTGCTATAATTCGACGAACGACATTAGTACAAGAAAGTCATTGAAGTCACATGAGCTAAAGTTTTATGGAAGCTGTATAAATTTATGCTAATAGGAAGGAAGCTAACGACATGACAGACCAAAACTAGGTTTAGACCATTAACAATTATTACACTGCATTTTTCGTGAGCAATTGAAATAGGAAGTGACACTTGACACAAAAAATACTCCACATGTTTGCTTCTGCTATAATTCTTGAAGTGGTGTACATACTGTGAAATATTATGATCATTCACACTCCGTAATCGTACTTAATTACTGAGAGTTATTCGAACTAAGTCTGTTAGAGGTCAGGTATGCATTTCTTTTATTTAATGATGGACAAGGAACCAAAATGTATCTTATAATTTATAATGAGTAGAAAATTTGGGTCAGATGGATTACACAGAGGTTGTGTGTTGACAATGTGTCTTCGGATTGTATGGGATGCTGAATTGAAGTTGCATTAGGATTTTATCTGTACTTGTTCGAGGAGACTGACGAGAGGAAAGAGTTGTTATGGAAGTGAAATGATATTGGTGCTGAGGTTTATATTTATCGATGTATTATTATAGGTATTGAGAGTATATGAAGTTGTTTGTGGACAAGAGGTAAGGTGATATTGGTGCTGAGGTTTACATTTATCGACGTATTATTGAGGTATTATTGAGATTATGTGATGCTGATAATTATTGGAGTTTTGGGGGATAAGAGGTAAAGTAAGTGAGGAGCATATTTTTTTTTTGTTGGTCTTATGGAACAAGAGGATGAAGAGAGCAGACTAAAACACTAAAATAGAAGGAAGATAGTCTATACACACACTTTGTTATATCACAAAGCAGTATATACTTTTTTTTGAAGAGAGGAAGTAATTGCATATCGTGGCTCACAGACAGTTGTTCAACAACAGTACATTTTGATCTGGCTTGGCAAACATTCGTCTTGACATGATGACTATGACGTTGACCTAACTATTATTGACTGTTATACATTGCTGCCACTACTACTTGATACACATGATGAACATCAGATTTTGACAGAATTACATTTACACAATTAACACTATTCAATTACACAGTAGTACTTAATGTGGATGAAGGATGAGTGAGTGTGTTCTGTGTGTTTTCCTTTACTAATCCTACCCACCTATCTCCTAAGTATTATTTTATTTGTTGGTAGTGGCTTGCACTGACACCCATAAATATTATAGGTTTACTGGTATTTGTGTATTGTAATAGTTAATAGGACAATTATCTGACATCATTTGTGTGTTTGTTATGATTTGTATGTTACTGTAAAAGCATTTGTATGTGCATTCAAACTATTGTTCATGCCTGAACTGTCTGATTAGTGAAGATAAATATTCTGAACTGTTACCTGCACTTTTCAACATGATGTGTGACATTTGGTCGTGTTTAATTTCTGCTGATGAACTGTGTGATCAGTGATTCTAAAAAATTATGGACTGTTATTTGTACCTTTTCTACATGATTGGTGCCACTAGGACATGTTTAATTTCTGCTCATAAACTCTGATGAACAGTGTGATCAGTGCTAGTGAATTTTGTGGAACTGCTTCTGCTGAGAGATGTGACTTTTTGCTGTCTGCACCTACTCAATATTGCTGGGTGCCATTGATGGACTGCTTCTACTGAAATAATGTCACTTGTTGCTGTCTGCACCTACTCAACATTGCTGGGTGCAACTGATGAACTGCTTTTACTGAAATAATGTCACTTATTGGTGTCTGCACCTGCTCAACATTGCTGGGTGCAACTGATGGACTGCTTCTACTGAAATGGTGTCACTTGTTGATGTCTGCACCTGCACTCAACATTGCTGGGTGCAACTAATGAACTGTTTTTACTGAAATGATGTCACTTGTTGGTGTCTGCACCTGCTCAACATTGCTGGGTGCAACTGATGAACTGTTTCTACTGAAATGAAGTCACTTGTTGCTGTCTGCACCTGCTCAACATTGCTGGGTGCAACTGATGGACTGCTCCTACTGAAATGATGTCACTTGTTGGTGTCTGCACCTGCTCAACATTGCTGGGTGCCTCTGATGGACTGCTTCTACTGAAATAATGTCACTTGTTGCTGTCTGCACCTGCTCAACATTGCTGGGTGCAACTGATGGACTGCTTCTACTGAAATAATGTCACTTGTTGCTGTCTGCACCTGCTCAACATTGCTGGGTGCAACTGATGGACTGCTTCTACTGAAATGGTGTCACTTGTTGCTGTCTGCACCTACTCAACATTCCTGGGTGCAACTGATGAACTGTTCCTACTGAAATGATGGTCACTTGTTGGTGTTTGCACCTGCTCAACATTGCTGGGTGCAATTGATGAACTGTTTTTGCTGAAATGGTGTCACTTGTTGGTGTTTGCACCTACTCAACATTGCTGGGTGCAACTGATGAACTGTTTTTACTGAAATGAAGTCACTGGTTGCTGTCGGCACCAACTCAACATTGCTGGGTGCCATTGATGGACTGCTACTACTGAAATAATGTCACTTGTTGCTGTCTGCACCTGCTCAACGTTGCTGGGCGCAACTGATGGACTGTTTTTACTGAAATTGTGTCACTTGTTGGTGTCTGCACCTGCTCTCAACATTGCTGGGTGCAACTGATGGACTGCTCCTACTGAAATGGTGTCACTTGTTGCTGTCTGCACCAACTCAACATTGCTGGGTGCCACTGATGAACTGCTTCTACTGAACTAATGTGACTTGTTGCTGGGTGTACCTGCTAAACTTTACTGGGTGCAACTGATGAACTGCTTCTACTGAAAAGATGTCACCTGTTAGTGTCTTTTTTTTTTTTTTGTATAAACTAATCATTGAAAGCATTTTATGTGAACATTTGTATAAACTGATTTTTTGTATATTGTGTAAACTATTATGTAAAGTCACATGTATGAAAAGAAGTTGTATTGCTTACTGTATTTCGTACATTAGGTTAGTAAAAGGTCAGTGCAAAGCCAAAATTTTTAACTAATTATGTGATATTTAGGTATTAATATTATCTTTTATTTTTGTCTGTATTTTTGTGGACGAATTTGGTGGTATTTTCACCACCAATGCTGGCAAAAATACCATCAAATTCTGGCCTGTGGAGGAGGGGCATATGAAAGGTGGCTACACTGTGCCACTGCGCCAGAGAGTGCGCCAAAGAGTACTATTAAGCCGCCTCCACAGTGCTTGTTAAGAGATCGGAGAGGACAGTGGTTGTTGAGAGTTCGTGGCAGTCAGTGCTAGTAGAGAGCACAGTGTGTGTTGGGAGTTCGTAGCAGGCACTGCTTGTCGTGAAATCGGAAGGATATGTTGTAGTAAAAAGAGTGTTCCATGTTTTATGCAGTTATTTGATGGGAGAGATAGCAGATGTTATTGTAATGAGTGCATTTCGTCAATATATATGAAGGTAAAAATTACAATGTTTTTTTTATTAGTTGTGTATCTGAAATAATGTGTCACTACAGGTTCAGTCAACAAAGCATCTGGCTCGTGTTCTTGTATTAGAGTGAATTTTGGTTTTCTTGCGTAATTATAGTTTTTCTAAATTTCTTTTGTCACGTCAGTATAATTGGTATCAAAATTCTTGTCTTGTTGGAAAAGAACCGTGCCAGATGTGGGCGTTGAGTCACACTCCCACATACAGAACAGTTACTCTTGTGCTCATTGGTTTCGTAGATTTTTATAGTTGCTGGGGTCTTAATTAATTAACTGTATTTACGAAAATTTTCTTACATTGTTCTCTGCAGTCAGATAGCGTAACAATTCTAGTCAGGGCCAACCGATTACGAGACTTACGTAATCGGACAGACAGCTACTAAAATCATTTTCAATTATATATATTAAATTAAGCCCCCATGCACTACTTAACAATAAATAAGCTTGCCACAAACGCATATTTAAACAAGCAACTTGCAGTGTCTGTAGCTTTCAGGCCATTTCTTTACGAAACGCTACAAATGCCTGACAGTATACAAACTAGTTCCACCTACTAAGCCGGCCGCTGTGACCGAGCGGTTCTAGACGCTTCAGTCCGGAACCGCGCGGCTGCTACTGTCGCAGGTTCGAATCCTGCCTCGGGCATGGATGTGTGTGATGTCCTTAGGTTAGTTAGGTTTAAGTAGTTCTAAGTTCTAGGGGACTGATGACCTCAGATGTTAAGTCCCGTAGTGCTCAGAGCCATTTGAACCAGTTTTCCACCTACTAATCAATCTCATTCTATCCACAATACTTTTTTTCACTTCAGGTTGAAGCCATAGTCCATGCTTTCATTGTAAAATATTAAATTCATACCGTGTGTAGCAGAGGACACGCAATCTAGGAGGCTCATGTCATACAATTCAGGCTGCAGCCACACCGCTTCAATTAGTCTTTCGTCATTTATTATAAATTTTAACAAAAGAAATATCGAAACGAAACAATTTTTAACAAATAACAAACAAAAACCAACTGGCATTAGCCACTAAAATCACAACTAAACGAAATATGGAGATCTGCGCATGGCCGTGTATCGGTAGGGAATGAGCTTGGGGGTTACGTGATCAACAACGAACTGATGACGTCAGCCGTCAAAACTTTCTTGCCGAGAAACGTTGACGGTGCCGTGACGTTAAGGGAGGGCAAGTATGTATGCCGCCATTTGAAATGCGTTGCAGAATGTTTTGACTGGGCGGAACGGGACGTGACGTGACGTGAGGGTCAGTGTGAATTGGCCTTCAGAGACCCCTTCCGTCTGATCGAGTAATTCAGTTTTTGTGCGTTAACCCAGATATCTGATAGTTTCCATCATCTTTAAAATGTACAGGGGCTCATACAATTAGGTATTCAGGGCCGGTATTAAGTTGATTTAAAACTGGAAAGTTTTTCTTCTCTTTATTAGTAAAATTACAAATCGCGCTGGGAAAATTTTGGGCAAGTAAAGAGCTGAAACTATTTTCAGACTCACCAGGAAGATACGAAGGGCGTCCAATAACTAATGCAAAACATCTATTTTCTGGAATACACCATATTATTCCCAACTCATTTTGCTAGACGGCCTTAGACCACCTTACTGGGAAGGCCTGTGTGCCTGCATGACACCAGTATACTGATCGATATTGGAGCCAACATTTTGCTGTATCAGTAACCTCCCAATCGTCTACGTGCTGCTTCTTGCTGAGTGCATCCTTCGTTGGGTCACACAGATGGAAGTAGGAAGGTGCGAGATCCGGGCAGTAGGTTGGACTAGGAAGAACAGTCCAATGAAGTTTTGTGGGCTTTCTTATATGTGCAGACGTGTGAGGTCTTGTGTTGTCGTGGAAAAGTAGAAGTTCGTTTGCATTTTTGTGGCCACGAACATTTCAGAGGTCACAGATATGTCGTGCGGGAGAGCGGTCAGGTTTGAGCGACCTTGTTGCAATAATGACAGATACCTCAGCCAACGACTCGTCGTGCTTTTGTTCTCTGCCAGGTCTCCGTAGGCATTTTGCAAGTGTGTATGATTATCTGCGATGCTCTATCTTTCCGCCAAAAGGAACTCGACAACACCTCTCTGCTTAGACTGTACCTCCGCTGCAGAAGTCATTTTGAAGCTATGTACAGCAGTGCCACTTATCAGAACTTCACAAATCTACAGGGGCTGAAGTGAGAATATTCCAGGATGTCCCACAACAGATTCCCCATTTTTCCACCGAATTAGATCGAGGATAAAAATGTGTTGCATTAATTATAGAATGACCCTCATTAAAGAATATTTAAGAACGGCAGAAGATATAAGGCATCCTTTGGCTATGCCGGGGTATGTAAAATTCCTTAGAGTTCTAGATTAGTATACACCGGTAGCACGAAAAGAAGTGCTAACACTCGTTTAGTTGGACATAAGAGAAATTGCCGTCTGGTCCATACGGATAAATCGGTCGGAGTGGAACATGTGAAGCAAGATGGAAATCACTAAATAAAATTCAATGAGACGAATATAATATCGAAATTGTCGCACTATAATGCATGCACATGTAAAGACGCTATTGAGAATTATGAACACTGTAAAAGTTTTAACACGAAAGAGGAAGATGTCAAATTAGATAAAATATGGACGTTGACTTTGCACCAAGAGAATGCTGATCGATTACTTTCAGTCGAGAATATTGACACTATCGGAGATAGTTTATGGTGCCCTCTATACTGCCTACATATTCAGGACTCCCTCGAATTCTGATGGCAGTTAGCCGCTTCACCTTTGAGGATTTCCATCGCAGCTGGAGACGAAACATTAGGGGAGAGTGTTGAGAGAGGACAAGTTACTCTCTCACCTATTGTTCATAAAGATTTTGTTACAACGTTACGCAACTTGAGCGAGACTCTAATAAGTTAACAGCCTGAGCAGGCGTTGCTGGAGCCTGATAGGGCATTAAAGCATGAGGTATTTTTATAGTTCTTAGTTCGTAGAAACAGCATGTTGGAAGTTGAAAGCAAGTGGCGGTGAGCCCTTCCCTCAGTAAATATTGCCAGACAGGCCTACAGCCATACAGGGCGGACAGAGCACACCCTAGTCGAGACAGGTCTCCAGCAGGAGAATGCTGCTATACCTACATTAACGCCAGCCAAAGGCTGGGCTGGGAGCGACGGACTGAAGGGATGTGTCTACACAGTGGAGTCATAAACTGGGCATTGTGTGCAACGGCACGCCTAATAAAAATTCACAAGTTTTTGTGTTCGCCGATACTGCAAATAGGCCTGTGACCCACTTCTATTGGCCGCCTCGGTCATGTAAGAAACTGTGGAGTCTGAGAAACATTTAGAGATAGAATCTTTATGACTCCTCATAGCTAGAACTAACATGCTCCAATGCACAGGCGATTTAGATAAAGATCTTTAAGATTGTATCTGTTCACTTGTTGCTGTGGGAAGCGATGCAACTTCGGAAGAAACATCTTCTCCCTCCGCAAAAACTTAAAAAGGCCAGTAATTGGCGGTATTTTTTTCGGAGACGCAGGTTTCTTAACTCTTGCCCTGGTTTGACATGTGTTTGTGCTGTCGTGTAGGAGGGGAGATTTGGCGCCTCTAAAGCGCTGTCATTGGCCTAAGATGGGATGAAGGCGGTATCGTTTGTGCACTTTGCGGAAAACGGAATTGTTTCCTCTAGGAGAGATGTGAGGCAGTCGGGTTCTGGACTTCGGTCTGAAAGCAACTTCCGGTCGAAGCTCTGGCATGTGTGGTTGGTGCTTGGGACCTGTCCTAAGACTGACTTCACTTGCGAGTAATTAGACTGCAGAGTCTGTGGTGAAGTTCTTACTCTACCGGCAGTGCGACTTCAAACGTCTCGGACTACTCGTTTGCCGAGGGCACACTTATTCCTTTGTGGTTTACCAATCTTGAAGTTTGGTACCCTTATGCGCTCTGTCGTATAAGTGAGCCAAATTGGTCCTTGGGTCGACCAGCGAACAGGTGTGTCACACACTGAGATCTACTGTGACTTCAGAGCTCTGGTAGAGAGTAAATTGTGATCCGTCTGCTTGATCGCTAGACCATGAGATTTTGTGTTTCTTTCGTGTCCGCGAACGATTCACAGGTGCCGCCTTACGCCTCGCTTCAGCCGCACACATCTCGCCAACAGCAAGTTACATCACTGCACGAAGCCAACAGGGTAACATAGTGCTGCGCCGGCCTTGTCAGGGCGTACTCAGCTGCACCAATATAAAGTTCTGAAGATTTGAACAGTCAAAGTCTGCTCAGTGTCAGATTAATTCAGATTGCATTATCCACCTTTTTTTTAGGGCCAGAGTAGTTGACTCACCTTTGCTACCAGAATCCTTGTCCAGTGTGGTCTTAAACCGCCTATAAGTTGTTTACGATATTCTATCATAACGTGTTTTGCATAAAATTATGTTAGTCTTTGTTTTTTTTGGAAAATAAATGTTGTCAGTAAACTAGATTTAGCATACATTCTCAATCATTTTTATATAGCCCCCAAACAGGATAACTTTCAGTGTTACAAAGCGACCACCGCCTGCCAGCCCGGAGCTCCGTTATGCTCTGCAGAACTCTCTCGTGGGCATCAATGTGTCCTGTGGAGCTCGTGCAAGGGACCATGGCAGCTAAGGACTATCACACACTGATTGCAGACCACATACACCCCTTTATAATGATCATGTTTCCCGACGGCAGTAGCATTTCTCAACAAGATAATACGCCATTTACAAGGTCAGGAGTGTGATGGAGCGGTTCGAGGAACACAGTGGGGTGTTGCAGTTGACATACTGCGCCCGCCCCCCTCCACTTCCCCCTTCCCCGCCCAACTCGCGATATCTGTACCCGATCTAAAACATCTGGGAAGGATTGACGTGGCGTCAGAGCTCATCGACCCCTGACAAGAATTTATTGGAAGTAGAAAACTTCTGTGTGCACATGACGTGCCAGTTCCCTCCAGCGACCTACACTGCTGGCCACCGTAAATGCAACACCAAGAAAGACAAGAGGTAGCACAACAAAATTTATTTTGTAGATAACATGTTGACCAAGTATCAAATGATTACGTTTACAGACGTCTGTGACATGTGGTTCCTGCCAGAATCAGTAGCCAGAGTAGCCGCCATTGTTGGAGATCACCGCTGCCACACGTCTCGGCATTGAGTCAAAGAGACGTTGGATGTGTTACTGGGGTACAGCAGCCCAAGCAGCTTCCACACGTTGCCAAAGATCATCTGGTGTGGCAGCTGGGGATGTAATCTGGGTCACTCGTTGAGCAACCATGGGCCACATGTTTTCTATCGGCGAAAGATCCGGAGAGCGAGCCGGCCAGGGAAGCAATTCAATCTGGTTATTGACGAAGAACCTATGGACAATGCGTGCCACGTGTGGTGGCGCATTATCCTGTTGAAATATGGCTGTGGCCGAGCCCTGAAGGTAAGGAAGGACAACTGGCTCCAGCACCTCGGATATGTAGCGCCGGCTATTTAAGGTACCGGCAATGCGTACTAGAGGCGTGCGAGAGTAATATCCAATACCGCCCCATACCATAATACCCGGTGCAAGACCAGTGTGGCGGTGCATAATGCAGCTGTCCAGCATCCTCTCTCCGCGGTGTCTCCACACTCGAATCCGACCATCGTGGTGCTGCAGACAGAAGCGTGCCTCGTCAGTAAAGACAACGTCATTCCATTCTGCCGTCCACATCCGCCTGTCATCACACCATTGGCGACGGAGACGTCTGTGGTTCTGCGTCAATGGTAGACGAAGCAATGGACGTCTTGCGGACAGACCACTCTGCTGTAAACGGCGTCGAATGGTACGCGCAGACACTGGATGGTGCGTTACAGACGCAATGTGCTGTGCTATGGTTCGGGATGTCACTGAGCGATCCGTCACTGCCATGCGCACAATTTGCATATCAGCACGTGCAGTGGTGCACCGAGGTGAATGCGATCGACCACGTCGGTCCGTCGTACCCTCCTGCATCCAACGGTCACATATCCGCATTACAGTTGTTTGGTTTCGTCCAACACGACTAGCGATTTCTCTGTATGATAATCCACAATCTCAGTAAGCCACTATCCTTCCTCTATCGAACTCGGATACTTGATCAAACGATGTACGCTGTTGTCTACGAGGCATAACTGATCGTCTTGTGAAACAACCACAAGGTAAACACACGTGCCGAACGTACACTTGTCGAAATCGCCAAGCCTTAAATGGCGCTATGAGGTGGCGCGACAGGCGCGCGTGATGTGCGTCTGCGCTGAAATTCTAATCAGTTGCATATCTCATCGCTGCAAACCCATGGTGTAAATTTCACTTGATTCGGATGCTTCCTTCAGGGTGTTGCATTTACGGTGGCCAGCAGTGTGGTAAGGCCTCATTGCTTCCATGCCACGAGGTGTCACCGCTGTTATCCGTGCCAAAGGTGGACAAACCGGCTATTAGGTAAGTGATCATAATGTTCTGGCTAATCAGTGTAATTCTATGCACATTGGTGACTTATGGACGCTATGCGCAGCGCATGAAATCTCCTTAATGCTATGAAACTACGATCGATCTGATGGTATTCAGCAATGAATAAAACTGGTGATTACAGCAAAAGTTAATTCGAAAATAGACTGCATTAAAAGACCTTTTAATAATTCAGTTGTTGCGGATTTTCTCCTCTTAACGGTATGTCAAGTTCCGCAAATATACCAAACAATGGGAAATTCAGGTTGGCATATCAGTAATATTAAAAAGGGTAGATTGCTACTCACCATACAGATAACGCAGTGAGTTGCAGACATGCCCAACGAAAATATTGCTACTCACTGAGCTTCGGCCAAAGCCTTCTTCAGGAAAGAAAATACACACACCAGCAGGCAATCTCACACACAAATGACCGCTATCTCCGAATGCTGCAATGAACAATATCGGAAAGGACAGATTAATATTCACCGCCGCAAAGGCGCTTATTGGCTGTAGCGGCCGGAGCTAGCTGTCGTTTGTGCGTGAGGTGTGCCTGCTTGTATGAATGTGAGTGCGTTTTCTTTTCTGAAGAAGGCTTTGATTGAAAGCTCAAGGTGTAACAGTTGCGCCTGCCTGAAACGCAACGTTTCATGCACGTATCTTCGTTAATGTATGTTGTTATTCTTAGTTAACTTATAAGGGGTTCACCACCCTGCTGGAGCAAATGTAATTTCGATGTATTGCTCACGCGCTGCCTGTGACAGAGAATATCTTTGCTGCAATAGAGTCGCAGGTCAGAGCAGTCTCGGCAGCAGTTGCAGTCTGCGCAGTACATAGCCATGTACTGTAAGGTAACTTTTATTATTTTTATTGGCATGCACGTAGTTAAGTCACTTGTCTGAGATGTTAATATGAATTTGTTTCAATCTTTTTGTGATTCGTGAGCACCAGTTGACCCAGATTTGTAATATTCAATTTTTCATATACTGGTAATGGATTGCAGATCTTTATCAATAATGTAAAGGATTTTCAGACTATAATTTTTACAATTCAACAAAAAAAGGAAGGAACAATTTTGCCATAAGTCATTACCAGTCCCGATCCAGTCATTTATTTAAATTTAAATATTTCAGAAATTTTCTCAGATCATAATCATGTGTTCTTTAGCAATCAGACGACCAACTGTGCAGCTATATCAATAAGCAGAGTCAATTTTTCTAATAATTCAGATCCCAGACAAATATTGTCCAGTATTAGTAGATAGGCGCAGCTTAGTACAATGCTGACGAATCACAAAAAGATTGAAACAAATTCATATTAACATCTCAGACAAGTGACTTAACTACGCGCATGCCAATAAAAATAATAAAATTTACCTTACAATACATGGCTATGAACTTCACTGTACCAGCGACAGACTACAATTGCACTGTAGAGGCGAGCGACTGCGCTGGCAAGACTGCTTCTGACCTGCGACTCTATTGCACCAAAGATATTAGCTGTCGAAGGCAGCGCTGAGCAATACATCGAAATTACATTTGCTCCTGCAGGGAGGTGAACCCCTTACAAACTTAAGCATTCAACACCCACTAAACTGTGTACTGCACTATCAATTGGACCCATGTGCAACGGAAGCTGTTTCTAAGAAAGAAAAATGAACGAAAAGAATCTTTTTCAAAATCTTGAAAAGTAAGAAAAATAATTCTAAAAACTATATTAATATGACAAGGATAAATCTGGTTGAAAGTTACTATATCAGAGTTTCAACAGTCTGACACCGCCTGCGCTTGCTCATTCACACACATTTTCCAGCTGTTGAAATAGAAAATAAAATCGGAGAAAGGACATTCGGCATCCAGAACACAACAGGAAAAATAGCCATTAAGAAACGGCGCTCATTGTAACACTGTGTATCACAAATGGCAATAGTACAACGAGAAAACAGAAAAATTATGTAAGCTAGCTTATCCGAGAATGAATAACTACTTCTGCAGTTGCTGACACTTTACGTAAGCAAAACTGAAAAACAACCCACTTACGATTTCAGTATTTCTTTTTTGAGAGGGTATAAAGGAACAACAGAGTAACAAACTAGTGAGGCATCGCGAACGTTACTTGCAGCTGTAGCAGCTTCTTTCTTCCCATTTTTCACCTCTTTCTGCTGTCAGCGTCGTTGCTGCATGTCTCAGGCCACCATTTCCTCAAATGGTTCAAATGGCTCTGAGCACTATGGGACAACATCTGAGGTCATCGGCCCCTAGAACTTAGAACTGCTTAAACCTAACTAATCTAAGGACATCACACACATCCATGTCCGAGGCAGGATTCGAACCTGCGACCGTAGCGGTCGCGCGGTTCCGGACTGAAGCGCCTAGAACCGCTCGGTCACAGTGGCCGGCACCATTTTCTCGTTGACACTTTTCTTCCATGTTCTAGGCGGCCGTCTTCTCTTCCTCCTCCTTTTCTCCTTTTTGGAGTCCGTTTCGACATTCGTTTTGGCGGCATTTCATAATCCATGCTCTGTATTTTCAGAGCCGCGTAGTTGATGTGATTTTATTCTTTCAGTTATAGTGCTTCTAGCTCCTAGACTCCCACCTACAATATTTTCCTCATGGTCCATCCTGTAAATGTCACAACTTCTTCTCTAGAACTCCATTTCCACTGCCAATAGCCTCTGTCTCTTGATTTGCTTCATCGTTTTTGCTTTGTTGCTGTTCCAGAAAACAGAGTTGCGTTGTATTATTGCACTTTTCCCTTGGTCTGTTTTGTTATTTATGTCATCTGTGCTTCTTCTGTTCTGTGGTAGCGATATACGCAAGCGTTTGAAAGGGGAACATGCTTAGAAACTGTCAGTTCAATACTGAGATCTTTTACATTTTTCTCCTACTGCTATATATTCAGTTATCTGCATGTTAATTATTGTCATCCACCATCTTCAATAATCTTTCTTCAGCTTTCGAAGAATGTAACTGACATGTTTCTTATCTCCAGTTGTAACAACTGCAGCGCCATCGAAGAGAAGTGTGTAAGAACTTTTGCCATCTGTGGGTATTTCTTCTCTGGAACAGTTTTTGCTCTCCATCTCTGAAGAGCTTCCTCCATGTATATTTTAAATGCAGTCCTTTGGAGACTGTGAATAACAAGGAGACTGTTTCCTACTTGAACCCAGTTAGTGAAATCTCTATAGAATTGCTGCATAGTTTTAATGTCCGCCTGCTTACCTGGGTGGTAACGTGCTCACCTCCCATGCAAGCTGGTTCGGGTTCGATTCCCGGTCGGGTTGTAGATTTCCTCCGCTCGTGAACTCGGTGTTGTGTTGTCCTCATTAACATGTCATCCTCTCAATGTGGCGTCGACTGAAATAAGTCTTTCAATTTGCGGCCAAACTTCCCCGGATGGGACATCCCGGCCAACAATGCCACACACTCATTTCAAATTTTATAGTTTTAACATATGTGTGCGATACCTTCTCAATTACCATGCTGCAGGTAACGTATGTTGTTTGACGGTGTCCTATTTACAGGTCCGCAAAAAGTTGCGGTCCCACTACATCCTTAGCTGTTTGTTCAACTGCGCGTAAAAGTAAACTTTTTCCACAAATGGCTTCATTGTAACAAAAATCATCTTCTTAGCGATAACTGATGACTTATTGACGCCAATACTGATGTTGTTGTTGTGGTCTTCAGTCGAGTGACTGCTTTGATGGAGCTCTCCATGCTACTCTATCCTGTGCAAGCTTCTTCATTTCCCAGTGCCTACTGCTACCTACATCCTTCTGAATGTGTTCAATGTATTCATCTCTTGGTCTCCCTCTACGATTTTTACCCTCCACGCTGCCCTCCAATACTAAATTGGTGATCCCTTTATGCCTCAGAATATGTCCTACCAACCGATCCCTTCTTCTAGTCAAGTTGTGCCACAAATTTCTCTTCTCCCCAATTCTATTCAATACCTCCTCATTAGTTATGTGATCTACCCATCTAATCTTCAGCATCCTTCTGTAGCACCACATTTCGAAAGCTTTTATTCTCTTTTTGTGTAAATTATCTATCGTTCACGTTTCACTTCCATACATGGCTACACTCCATACAAATACTTTCAGAAAAGACTTCCTGACACTTAAATCTATACTCGATGTTAACGAATTTCTCTTCTTCAGAAACGCTTTCCTTGCCATTGCCAGTCTACATTTTATATCCTCTCTACTTCTACCATCATGCCAATACTGATACAGTCGCAAAAATCGGAGAGAATATACATTAAATTAATATTCGAATTTAAATAATAACTAATGACTCTTTGATTTCATGTCTAGCTTAGTTCAGTTCTTCTTCTTGTCCTTATTTGATTCTTGAACAGCAGCAGCCTCCCACACAAGTTCTTTAAATAAAAAGAACTTCCTTGTATAAAACAGCTTCAGGCATATGATTAGTTTACAGACGATTTAGAGTGTAAAATATTTGACGTTATGCACTTTAGACCTTTATGATTGGGGACACAAAAACGCAATTAAGTTAATATTTTAGTTTCGGATTTTCACCCACAGACGAATGAAAAGGTCAAATGAAAAATTAGACGAGTATAGTCTGGGTAATTTGCGCTCTAAGGAAGGTTATTTGCTCACATATCTGATTCTTCACCCAGCTCAACGTTTATGACGTCATGTATCATGAGCTGTAAGTCATAAGATGGTTTAATTTTGCAGGTACGTACAGTGGTATATGTGAATACTGTCTGCAAAATATACAGCGAATAGAGTTAGCAGTAAAGAAGTAATACACTAAAACAACACGCCTGACGCTGAACTACTACTGCAGGAATAACGAAAATGTTGTAAGTGATAAGCTATTTTCCTCTTATTATTTTGTATGTGTGTCTGTCGGAGAGGGGTGGGGGGTGGGGGTTAAGGGCGTCAGCGAGAAAAAGTTTCCAAAAACTATGAAATTATGTATAAAGTTTGTTGGAAGTCGCTAAGTGCTCTCATTTTCAAATAATGTACGAATATAGTCTGCTTAAGTTGCGTGCAGTGAGTTACGCAGCCTCACGACAAATACACAGTTTCTAGCTGTAATACTTATCTTACAGTGTCAAACATTTAACGTAAGACTATACCTCGTAATGAACAGATGACAGTTCTTTTAAATTTTTAAATTCAGTAGCTAGAACACCTCAAAACTGTACTCCGAAAAAAAACGGGTACCCAGAATGGGTACCCAATATGGGAAGACGTATGTTGGAGAGACAGTGCACGCCGTCGAAGATCGTTACCAAGAACACCAGAAAAAAACCATATTTGTTGCTTCCGTAAGCCTTTAGATACGCAACCTGCAACGGTGAAGAGTGACCGTGTTAGTTGTTTAGTGTTACAGATAGATGATACGACCACCACCTGTGCACGTGGCGTCACGCATGCGCAATGAACCCTGTGTGAAAGAAACAATTTGGTCACATTGCTTGCGCATGATGGTTGTTAAAGGGGTGTGTTTGCTGCTCTATCGATACTCTTCACACTTTATTGTTAAAAATCACGCGCAAGATAACGGTTTATGCTTACTTACTGATGAATTATCCCCCACATGATTCGACAATTTCACCTCAGATTCTACTCTGTGAACAATGTTGATGAACCTGGCCAGCTGTCTGTGTCTCTAACCCATCCAGTTTGTACGTATCTGTTAACGGCGATAAATTTTCCAGTTTTCACGATGTCTGTTTTGAAACTTTTCTCTGTGTTTTCGTTCACCTTTCTCGGCATTACATTCTGCTGCACCATACAGTACATGTATGTCTGCAAGTTTTCTGTAACGAGTAATGTTCCATCTTTGTCAACCAGCCGTGAATGGTAATGGCTCATCTTCGACAGTCAGTTAGCACTTGTAAACCGTGGTAAACTCCACTGCAGATATACAGTGAATAGCCGAAGAAACTGGTAGAAACTGCCTACTATCGTGTATGGCCCCAGCGAGCACGCAAAAGTGCTGCAGCACGATGTGGCATGGACTCGACTAATGTCTGTAGTAGTACTGGAGGGAATTGACGCCGTGAATCCGGTAGGGCTGTCCATAAATCCGTAAGAGTGTGAGGGGTGGAAATCTCTTCGAACAACACGTTGCAAGGATCCCAGATATGCTTAATAATGTTCACATTTGGGGAGTTTGGTGGCCAGCGGAAGTGTTTAAACTCAGAAGAGTTTTCCTCGGGCCACTCTGTAGCAATTCCGGACGTGTGGGGTGTCGCATTGTCCTGTTGGAATTTCCCAAGTCCGTCAGAACGCACAATGGACATGAATGAATGCACGTGATCAGGCAGGATGCTTACGTTCGTGTCGCCTGTAAGAGTCGTTTCTAGACGTATCAGGGGTCCCATATCACTCCAAGTGCACATTCCCCGCACCATTACGCAGCCTCCACCAGCTTTAACAGTCCCCTGCTGACATGCGGGGTTCATGGATTCATGAGGTTACTTCCATACCTGTACTTGTCCATCCGCTTGATGTAATTTGAAACGAGACTCGTCCGACCAAGCAACATGTTTCCAGTCATCAACAATCCAATGTCGGTGTTGACGGGCCCAGCGGAGGCGTAAAGCTTTGTGTCGTGCAGTCATCAAGGGTACACGAGTGGGCCTTCGGTTCCGAAGATCGATGATGTTTCGTTGAATGATAACCTGCCATTGCAGCAGCAGTAACCGAGCTAACAACTGCGCCAGACATTTGTTGTCCTATATAGGCGTTGGTGACCGCAGCTCCGTATTCTGCCAGTTTGCACATGTATTTGAATACGCATGCCCATACCAGTTTCTTTGGCGCTTCAGTGCATAACAGACGACTGTGTGTAACTTCTGGAGGTAAGGCTCCTAGTATCGATGCGGTAGGTGTTTGTTATTACACGTAAGTAGTTTACAAATATGTGTCTTAGAGGCATTGTTAATTGTAGAGGTCGTACCAGACGAAATGTTTCGACCACTGGTGTTCGGATCCAAAGTACAATTTAGGATTCCCTATTATCCACATGATTTTGATCCTAAAGATTTGGGTCTCCCTTGTATATCACTCACAACGTAAGTAGCAGATCATCTCGCCTGTTTTTGAAGATATTTTCCACGAACGAGTTTCACTCTTTCTCTTCCTGGTGACAAGGTGTAAAGTAACTAACTGGAATGTGGCTAGGATGAGATTTTTACTCTGCAGCGGAGTGTGCGCTGATATGAAACTTCCTGGCAGATTAAAACTGTGTGCCGGATGAGACTTTTTGCCTTTCTCGGGCAAGTGCTCTACCAACTCAGCTACCCACGCACGACTCAGGACCCGTCCTCACAGCTTTAATTCCGCCAGTACCTCGTCTCCTACCTTCCAAACTTCACAGAAGCTCTTCAACGAACCTTGCAGAACTAGCACTCCTGGATGAAAGTATACTGCAGAGACATGGCTTAGCCACAGCCTGGGGATTGTTTCCAGAACGAGGTTTTCACTCTGCAGCGGAGTGTGCGCTGATATGAAACTTCTGGGTAGATTAAAACTATGTGACGGACCGAGACTCGAACTCGGGACGTTTGCCTTTCGCGGCAAAGTGCTCTACCAACTGAGCTGTGAGGACGTGTCCTGAGTCGGGCGTCAACTTTATTCCTTTCTCCCTTTTTATAAAGCGGCATCACTTCTGAGTACATTAAGCGTTCAGGAAACGGCATTCTTAAAGGAAAAATAACAAGTATGGCTAAGAACAGGTCTAACGTGTATCGTCAGCCTCAGCTGTGGAAATGACAGCTGTTGTTTGTGACATTTTTTGTTCTTGCAGCTCTGATTACTTTACTCTCATCGAAGCATCTTATGTGCTACAGCAGGCAGCTGACGTCACACAAAAGTATTGATGGGTGTTTGTGACCAAGGAAAACTGTTACGTGTGAATTTACGCATGGCGCTGCAGTTCGGTAAGATCCCGCAATTAGCAAATATTGAACCAGTGAAAACTGCTACGCCACGATTGGTTACTGGGGTATGGATTGCATGCCGCAACTTATAAATTCAATACTAATTACGAGTGTTATTTAAACAAGATGTCAAATATGAATTTGCAAAATGGTAAGCAGTCTCTTTTCAGTTAACTCATTAGGACGTATTTGGTAAAGTAATACAACTATAACGACTGTATAAAATCGGAAAACATTTGAGCAGCCCGAATCACTTCATGTGTTCTCGGGTCGTCACGGATAATAGCTTAGGAAGTTGTGAGCATTCCTCTACATTTGTTCAGTTTGTTGATAATTGCTCCTATGCTTCTCAGTGATGGACTGCATCATGACTAGTATAATTTGAAGATCGTTAAGAAAATTCGATTGAGATGCCACCATTAGTTTATTATATCCTTTGTCGAAAGGTTTACTGAATTATAGTAACAAAACATGCCACGATATTCGATTAAAACTTCAACTTTCGAGATTGGTTAAATCTTGGACGACATTCCCTTTTGCGAATTACTATTCAATATTCTTCCGACTACGACCAGAAAACTCAGTAAACTACTTGGCTTTCTTTTGAATACTTTCTCAGACAAAGTGTTCACGCCCTCCCAGAGCTGTAGAATCCACTTTGACGACTGCCGCTCCAGAAACAACGAAGCTTAAAACCAATTGTTGAGACCGCCGATGCTTAATCACCCGTTGTCACACCTCACAGAGACTGTATTTGTTCTCGATCGATAGCAAAACAGCAGCGGTGGCCTCACAAAGAGATCCGTGCTAGTACATTGCGCAACACAATTAAAGGATCACTTTTTCGAAACCCAATTGTCTTCCATTGAGAAGCATAAGTTTGAAGATTGGTTCAAAGGTGCCTGTAACCTTTCTCTATAATGGTGCAAAAGTGTGGCGCCCTGCGACGTCATCCTTGCCGCTCGCCAACGCTACAAACAGCGAGGTGTCGAAACATTTCCAAAAGATTGGAAAAGGGCACGGGTCATCCCCGTTTTCAAGAAGGGACGTCGATCAGATGTGCAGAACTATAGACCTATATCTCTAACGTCGATCAGTTGTAGAATGTGAAGCCCAGCTCGCGCTATTCGTCCACGAGACTCAGGGGGCCATAGACACGGGTTCAAAGGTGGATGCCGTGTTTCTTGACATCCGCAAGGCGTTCGATACAGTTCACCACAGTCATTTGATGAACAAAGTAAGAGCATATGGACTATCAGACCAATTGTATGATTGGATTGAAGAGTTCATAGACAACAGAACGCAGCATGTCATTCTCAATAAAGAGAAGCCTTCCGAAGTAAGAGTGATTTCAGGTGTGCCGCACGGGAATGTCCCAGGACCGTTGCTATTCACAATATATATAAATGACCTTGTGGAAACATCGGAAGTTCACTGAGGCTTTTTGCGGATGATGCTGTAGTATATTGAGGGTTTGTAACAATGGAAAACTGTACTGAAATGCAGGAGGATCTGCAACGAATTGACGCATGGTGCAGGGAATGGCAATTGAATCTCAATGTAGACAAGTGTTATGTGCTGCGAATACATAGAAAGAAAGATCCTTTATTATTTATCTACAATATAGCAGCTCAGCAACTGGAAGCAGTTAATTCCATACATTATCTGGGAGTAGGCATTAGGAGTGATCTAAAATGGAATGACCATACAAAATTAATCGTCGGTAAAGCAGATGTCAGACAGATTCATTGGAAGAAACATAAGGAAACGCAGTCCGAAAACAAAGGAAGTAGGTTACAGTACACTTGTTCGACCACTGCTTGAATACTGCTCACCGGTGTGGGATCCGTACCAGATAGGGTTGATAGAAGAGATAGAGAAGATCCAACGGAGAGCAGCGCGCTTCGTTACAGGATCGTTTAGTAATCGCGAAAGCGTTACGGAGATGATAGATAAAATCTGGCGGAAGACTCTGCAGGAGAGACGCTCAGTAGCTCGGTACGGGTTTTTGTTGAAGTTTCTAGAACATACCTTCACCGCGGAGTCAAGCAGTTTCTAGAACATACCTTCACCGCGGAGTCAAGCAGTATATTGCTCCCTCCTACGTATATCTCGCGAATAGACCATGAGGATAAAATCATAGACACCAGAGCCCACACAGAGGCATACCGACAATCTTTCTTTCCACGAACAATACGAGACTGGAATAGAAGGGAGAACTGATAGAGGTACTCAAGGTACCCTCCGCCACTCATCGTTACGTGGCTTGCGGAGTATGGATGTAGATGTAGATGCGAGAAAAAGGCCAGAGCTAAGGCTTCCCTCTTCAGCAACACTCTCGGTGTCACCCGGCCACCTTTTTTGTGCATTCTGACAAACGCACCTCGACAGAGACCACCTGTGATAGGTGCTTGTAGACAAGCAACCCCTTGATACCCCTCCAATTTCGCATGGCTACTAGCAGGCGGAAGAACAGCAGCGTAGCTTGTCTGCACCCGCCTAGGACTCTCGACACGGGTTGTCTGTGTACAGGCGCTTTTTTAAAGTCCTCAAGAAACATGAGCGGGGGGCACTGAAGGCGTTGCCGAACTGTGTGGTTTTAGAGCAGTGGTTTCCAACCTTTCTGAAACTAGAATGAAAAAAAAAAATTCTTTGAACACATTTATTTTTAAAATCATTTGCTTGTACCTCTGTAGGATTGTTACAGGCTGCCTAAGGCCAACCCCCATGGACAAAGTTCAGTGTCTCGCTGGGATTGCTCCATGTGACATCAGAAGAGAGGTCGCCGCTAACATCGAGAGGCATAAATCAAATACAGTGATCTCACATCCACTCTTTGGACATCAACCTGCCAAGCCAAGACTGAAGGCCAGGAAGAGTTTCCTAACAACGTCACAGCCCTTAGAAGGATCAGCCGCGGCTACCCGACTCACCAAATGGAAAGAAAGATGCCAACACCTGTCAAACTGGATGACACCACAAGAATCCCTGCCACCTGGACACATGGAGAAGTGGGTCATCTGGAAGTCCTCGAACAGCCTACGGACCGAAGTCGCAAGATCGAGGGACAATCTCCTTAAATGGAACTTCCAACTACCAAATGCCAAATGCCAGCACAACACTGTGCGAATGCGGTGAATTGCAGACAACCCGGCATCTCTTCAAATGTAACTTACGCTTAACCAGCTGTAGCATGAAGGACTTAAAAGTCTGCAGCACCCAATGCTATCAAAATTGCCCAATTCTGGGTGAATACTGTATAGTTTTCCTTACATGTTTTGTATATGTGTTCGTTTTAGTGTACCTCTGATACAAATAAAGAAGATTTTTAAAATAATTAAAGATAAAGAATATTTAGCTTTTTGTTGTTTCAGTAAACCACGAAATAATAACAGAGAGAAGAAACAGCTACTGCTTGTTCCTAACAGTCTTTTTCTTTTTAGAACGATGAAGCAATTATCAGTGCATCGCGAGTGCTACCTACAACTCCTAGTCAGGAAATAAAGGTAAGTATTCACATTCAGGATAGGAACTTGTTACAAACATGCTTCTACTGCGGCACTCGTCTCACTGGTGGCACTTACTTCACACTGAAACGCAAAAGTCTAATTGAAACCCATTTAAACACGTAAATTTTAACCATAAACAGTAATTTCTGACATAGAGGTGTATGGAAACATGTACTTGTGGAAAAGTTACAAAGAAAAAAAATTATGGAATCTTAATTACACTAATGCATAGATATCCATTAATTGGTAGGAACACTTTATATGGTATGAATCTTCTGTAATTAG
Organism: Schistocerca americana; assembly: GCF_021461395.2. Classification (NCBI taxonomy): domain Eukaryota; kingdom Metazoa; phylum Arthropoda; class Insecta; order Orthoptera; family Acrididae; genus Schistocerca; species Schistocerca americana. Next base: position 151,703,714 of record NC_060122.1, read on the forward strand.
TAAATATAACAAGTGTATTGTTAACATTTGATACCTAAGCGTTTATACACACTTCCATTAATGCGTACACTAGAATTCACTCATGTGTTTAATATGTAAGAGTCATTTGTTTTAGGATGAGAGTTTTAATTGTAATTTAATCAAAAAATTATTTTAAACAATGCTGAGGATTATTCGGGATTGTTAAGAAAGTATAAATAGTTACAGCCATGTTTGCAAAGGGAGTCAGTACCTTGTGTGATAGAAAGCATGTAGCTTGTTGACCATGATTTATTTCATTATTGTAAGAATGTTACAACTTATTTCAGATTTGTCAAGATGCTTATAATTAATTTGACATTATAATAAATGTTCAGTGGAGAGAATATATGGGATAAATTATTTAAAAATAACTTTATAGTTATTTTTGTACAGTAACTGTTTCCAGGACTTTTGCTGCGACATATTGCCAGCTACGATGAGTAAAACCAACCCACAGAACGTTGTAACACCCACACACACACACACACACACACACACACACACACACACACACACACACACGACTCTTGTAGTGTTGGCAGAAGAGCCAACACCGTGTTACGAGAGGAGGCCGAAATGCAAGCGTTTTAGCTCACGCAGGCTGGCGTGAGGAGGGAAGGACATACTGACGTGAGGTCTGGAACATGACAAGGAATTAGAATTCAGAAAGCGGACGTAATTAGTTTGATACTTAACTTTAATCCATTAATGATGAACGTCGCTCTTGACGGTACATGATTCACAATATTATGAGTTCAGAATACATTCTTGAAGAATACGGCGCCTTGCTAGGTTGTAGCAAATGACGTAGCTGAAGGCTATGCTAAACTGTCGTCTCGGCAAATGAGAGCATATGTAGACAGTGAACCATCGCTAGCAAAGTCGGCTGTACAACTGGGGCGGGTGCTAGGGAGTCTCTCTAGACCTGCCGTGCGGCGGTGCTCAGGGCGCATTCACTGATAGTGGCGACACGCGGGTCCGACGTATACTAACGGACCGCGGCCGATTTAAAGGCTACCACCTAGCAAGTGTGGTGTCTGCCGGTGACACCACATTCCTCCCCCGCAAATCGGCGGACGGTTGCGGTATAAGGCCTCCGCCCGCTGTGGGGAGGACCCCATGTTGACGTATGCGACGAAGTGGGGAGCCTAACAACAGGCGATGCTGTGCCACCTGCACCCTGCATTCGGACCGTGGGGAGCTAGGGAACGCCTGGAAGCCTACTCCAGGGTGCACGCCAACATGCGGTGTATGTGCCCGTAGAGAGACGGGAGGGGCCGAAGGGTCGACCTCCATCGCGCCGGGGCACCCGACGGGCGAAGACGACATATGGTCCGGAGCGGGAGAGAGTTCCATGTCGGAGGACAACTGGTCCCGGGGAGCGATCGGCGGCTCGTGATCCAGGGAGGCGCCTGGCGGCTGCAGCAACGTGTCCACTGCGGGCGTCGACGGCAGGAGAACAGGCGGCGGCGGCGGCGCGTGGCCATGGGGCAAAATGGAAGGCAGCGTCGGTAACACCTGGCGCTGAGGCGAGCCAGTAGATGGGTCCCCAGGGCGTTGACCGGACGGCACCGTCACTGAAAGCAGACGGTGAGCGGCAGATCCCATGCGACGACAGAGGCGCAGCTGGTTGAGATGCCGGCGCACCTCACCAGAGGCCCCCAAAACCAGATACATAGCGCGTCCGAGGCAGCGAAGAATGCGCCCTTCGAGCCAACGCCGTGAACCTTGTTAGTGACGATAGTTGACAACGTCGCCTGGAGCAAAAGCAAGTGTCTGCCGCTGCACAGGAACCTGATGCGGCGGATGTAGCAAAAACATCAAGGGTCGATGATGACGACCGTGGAGCAACTCAGCCGGCGAGCGACCATCTCGGGGCTGAGAGCGATACGAGGACAAAAAGAGCAATAACGCGTCCTCCCGAGAATGCGACTCTTTCAACTTCAACATCTGTGACTTGAAAGTCCTGACCAATCGTTCTGGGGCACCGTTTGACTGTGACGAAAACGGCGCGGACGTCGTACGTTGAATACCATTGGCCTTGCAGAATGACTGAAATTCTGCGGACATGAATTGTGGGCCATTGTCGGAAACAATTGTCTCTGGAATACCTTCAATGCAAAAGATAGCAGATGATGCTTGGATGGTGGCAGATGATGTCGTGGAAGACATCCGGACAACACAAAGGAAAATCACTGAATGAATCTATCACAACCAACCATTGAGCATTCCAGAATGGACCAGCAAAATCGATGTGTAAGCGTTGCCAGTACCTTCAATGCAAAAGATAGCAGATGATGCTTGGATGGTGGCAGATGATGTCGTGGAAGACATCCGGACAACACAAAGGAAAATTACTGAATGAATCTATCACAACCAACCATTGAGCATTCCAGAATGGACCAGCAAAATCGATGTGTAAGCGTTGCCAAGGGAAAGTGGCTTTTGGCCATGCAAAGAATTTCCGCTGTGGTGCTGATTGTTGTTCGGCACACACCATGCAAGAAGAGCACATAGTCGTAATCGCGGCATCGATTCCGAACCAAGTACAATGCTGACGAGCAAGTTGTTTCGTTCTCACTGTACCCCAATGTCCTTTGGTGGAGAAGCTGTAAGACAGAGGACTGTAACGAACATGGTACCACGACCCTCGACTGATCATTATCAGAACGCAACAGCAAAAAACCACGTCGAACAAAAAGTCTCTCCTTGTGAGCAAAAAAATCGGCGAACCAACGGGTCCCCGATCTGTGACTTTGACAAGGGCCATTGCGTAGCAACAAAACGCAGAACGGTAGCACGGACAGGATCGGCAGTTGTGGCTGTAACTACACGACGAAAACCAATCGGAAACGATTCGACCACGTCATCTGTTTCCGAATCAATGAACATGCAAGCAAGTTCGGAGGAATCGAATGCCCTACCCTCAGCAACAGGCAAACGGGACAACGCATCGGCGTTTCCGTGCTTAGCAGTGGACCGATACAAGATATCGTAGTGGTACTGCGAGAGGAAAATAGACCAGCGAACGAATTTCTGAGCTGTACGTGGAGGTACAGGCTTGTTCGGATGAAAAAGAGATGTCAAAGGTTTGTGGTCTGTGAGTATGGTGAAGTGATGACCATATAAGAAGTCATGAAACTCTGTAACACCAAATACGAGAACCAATGCTTCTTTCTCGATCTGTGAATAATTTCTTTGCGCAGACGAGAGCAATTTGGATGCAAAGGCAATAGGGCGATCTTGCGAGCCATCTTTGTGCGCAAGCACAGCACCGATCCCGAAATCCGATGCATCCACCATCAACAAAAGGGGCTTCTGGGGATCGAATGGCGTAAGGCAAGTATTGGAAAGCAACGCCGATTTCAACTGGCGAAAGGCGCGTTCGCATTCCGTCGTCCAGGCGAACGGAACACCTTTACGGCGTAAGCGATGAAGCGGAGCTGAAATGGAAGAGGCATGCGGCACATATCTGTGATAATAATTGATTTTTCCCAGCACACTCTGAAGCTGCTTCAAATTCTGCAGCTAAGGCAAGTCTTGTATGGCACGAAGGTGCGTGGGACTGGGATGTATGCCTTGGGCATTGAGTACATGTCGCAGGTATGGCAAGTAACTAGCAAAAAACACACATTTGTCCTTCCGTAAGCGAAGACCATTTTCTCGCAAGACCTGAAATAATGTTCTGAGATTGGCTAAATGTTCTTCTTCCGTCTTTCCGGAGATCACAATATCGTCCAGATAGTTTGCCACAGTAGGGACCGATACACAAACAGTTTGTAGATATTGCTGAAACAATGCAGGGGCGGATGCACACCCGAATGGCAGTCGTTTGAATTGATACAACCCAAGATGCGTGTTAACCACCAAAACGCGCTGGGATTCTTCATCCATCGGTATTTGCAAGTACGCATCAGCTAGGTCCAACTTCGAAAAATATGTGCCTGGGCACAGTTTGTCAAAAAGATCTTCCGCTCGGGGTAAAGGAAAAGTTACAATCACTAGTTGTGGATTCACTGTTGCCTTGAAGTCCACACAAAGTCTCAATTTCCCCGAAGGTTTTGGCAAAATTACTAAGGGTGATGCTCAGAGAGAAGCCTGCACACGTTCAATTACACCTTCTGATTCCAAATCGTGTAATGTTTTTGCAACCTCATCACGCAATGCGTGGGGAACATTGCGCGCTCTGAAAAATTTTGATTGCGTGTTTCCTTTCAGTTCCAAATGTGCTTTATAGTTCTTAGCGCAACCAAGGCCCGGTGCAAAAATGTCTGCAAATTCTTCACATAGATGAGAAACACTGTCTGAAGGCAAAGTCTGGTTCACTGATAGGACCTGATTTACTATAGACAAGTTAAACAACTGAAATGAATCGAAACCAAACAAGTTCACTGCAGAAGAAGAACGAAGGACGTAAAATGACACAAGTTTTGTTTGTCCTTTGTATGTTACAAAAAGGCTGCACTGTTCTAACTCAAGGATCTCATGACCCGAATAGCTAGTTCACTTAACATTTGCAGAGGTGTGCCCAGAAGTTTGTAAGTGTGTTGATTGATCAGCGAAACTGCAGCTCCAGTATCGAGCTGGAATGGTATCACTTTGCCGTTAATGTCCAAGTCTACAAAAAGTTTATTATCCTGATAACGACAAGAGCGACTGTTGCATGCAATGTGAACTGACACAGGTACAAAATCACCTGCGACTTGACGGGAGCTCTGGCGATGTCGACGCACACTATTTGTGGGACGAACACAGTCACTGTTAGAGAGAGTGACACTGGGCGGAGTGGAATGAACGACATGAATTTCCATGGGCAAATGTGCGCGAGCCTGAGTATCCTTGGTTCGATACCGATTCCAGCACGAAGCAAAGGGCCTGGAATGGTTTTGAGTTTCTGATCCATGCTTTTTCTGGCAAACACTTTGAACATGTCCTTTTTTATTACAGTAAAGGCAAATGGCTTGGCGTGACGGGCAATTCTCACGCGAACGTTTAGTAGCGCACCGTGGGCATGATTTGTGCGTTGCATTTGCTTGCCGGCGTGGCACATGTGGCTGAGAGTCCGGCGGCAGCGGCGCGGCCGGGCGCGAGGGCTGTTTACTGCTCTGTGCAGTTCGCCCGCCGGACCGGTTAACCTGACACACGGTTGGCGAAGTTGCAAATGATTCCTGAGCAAAGTCAAATGTGTCCTGCCGATCCAATATGTCCATCACTTGTTGAAGGGAGGGATTGACTAGTTTCAAAATCTGTTCCCTTATACGAACATCAGAAACGTTCTGTGCAATTGCATCATGTAACATAGTGTCTGAATATGGGAGTCCACATTGACACTCAAAAGCACAATCCCTAGTAAGGCCTTGCAAGGTTGCAACCCACTCCCGATTAGTCTGACCTGCCATACGTTTTGTACGAAAGAAGGTATACCGTTTCGCAACTACATTGACTGATTGTTTGAAATATGCATCTAATGCAGACAAAATTTCTTCATAGGATAGAGTTGCTACGTCGCGTCGGGGAAATAATTTGACTATCACACGGCAGGTTTGCACACCGACGGACGACAAAAGATAAGGCTGCCGCTCGTTACCTTGAATTCTGTCGGCGGCGAGATGGAATCCAAATTGGCGTGACCACTCTGTCCAGCTTTCCAGTGCAGCATCAAACGGTCGGAAGGGCAGTGCAACTGTGTGTTGTGGCTGCGTTAGCAGTGGAGCGGCGCCTGCCGCATCGGTTTCCATTGCACGTTGATCCTGGACGAGCTGTCCAAGGGCATCCAGTAATGCCTGCATCTGCTGATTCTGTAAGCGATAAAATTTGGACAGTACATCTGGAGATTGTGGCGAAGCCATTACACAATTAAATCAGGGCAGTATAGATAAGGACACCGTTTATACACTCGTCGCCAATGTTGTGTTGGCAGAAGAGCCAACACCGTGTTACGAGAGGAGGCCGAAATGCACGTGTTTTAGCTCACGCAGGCTGGCGTGAGGAGGGAAGGACTATACTGACATGAGGTCTGGAACATGACAAGGAATTAGAATTCAGAAAGCGGACGTAATTAGTTTGATACTTAACTTTAATCCATTAATGATGAACGTCGCTCTTGACGGTTCATGATTCACAATATTATGAGTTCAGAATACATTCTTGAAGAATATGGCGCCTTGCTAGGTCGTAGCAAATGACGTAGCTGAAGGCTATGCTAAACTGTCGTCTCGGCAAATGAGAGCATATGTAGACAGTGAACCATCGCTAGCAAAGTCGGCTGTACAACTGGGGCGGGTGCTAGGGAGTCTCTCTAGATCTGCCGTGCGGCGGCGCTCAGGGTGCAATCACTGATAGTGGCGACACGCGGGTCCGACGTATACTAACGGACCGCGGCCGATTTAAAGGCTACCACCTAGCAAGTGTGGTGTCTGCCAGTGACACCACAACTCTCATTTAAAATCAGCCAAATTAAAATGTGTGTACTATACTTAGGCGAACTGTGGGTGAAGCAATTCAATGCTAGACTCCTTACTTCTGAACTGAAAGAAATTACCACTGTCGTAAATAATTATAATAACAATAATAATAATATGAAGACCCTACAGAAGTACAGTAACCGTCACACAGTTATTTTTCTATTGTGCTGTCAGTTAGGTCATTCACTGTTCCAGAGTGAATAATGAACCGATTGGTAATGTATGTAATCAGAATTTCAGTCTTAGGAAATAGGCATAATAGAAATGATCTTTAAATTTAGTATCGTGACCGAAACACAATTGAATGCTGTTCTTTTTACTCCTCAGAAAATTATATTCTACCCTGCAATGGGTAATTACCCCCAGGTTGGGAACCACTGTTTACAGGAAATCTTTTGGCCTTTTTTCCACTCATGTATCAATGTCTCACCTACCCCTATCCGTTCCTCCCCTCTTGTCTACGTCATAGGAGGGCACGAAACAGGCGAGCTGAAAAAGCACAAACATCCTTTGCTGCTTCGGTTGCTCTCAAATTTCGTCGAATGGTTTTGACTGGTCCATACTGATTCCACCCTTTACACCAGAGCACAAATTGCCGTCGCACAGCATTCCAAAGGTGTGCCATCACGTTCAGTGGTGTTGATGGCCCACAACGTCCTTAGAGGAGGGTTCAATCGCACGAGAGGACTCAGCAGTGTCAAAGGCTGCCAAGAACGTCATCCTATTGTTCATCGCACAAAAAAAATGGCTCTGAGCTCTATGGGACTTAACATCTGAGGTCATCAGTCCCCTAGAACTTAGAACTACTTAAACCTAACCAACCTAATGACAACACACACATCCATGCCCGAGGCAGGATTTGAACCTGCAACCATAGCAGTCGCTCGGTTCCAGACTGAAGCACCTAAAACCGCTCGGCCACAGTGGCCGGGGTTTATCGCACAGCAATCAGTCATTTCCGACAGCAAAATGTGTGCGAATCCACGCCCCAAAGAAAAGGGTTGTTTCAATGACGCTCTTTATGCCACCACCTGAGGCCTTTAAGTGTCGAACCTGAGTGGCGCTGTGTCTGAAATGTTTTTCTCGGCCACTTCAGTCTGGAACCACGTGACCACTACGGTCGCAGGTTCGAATCCTGCCTAAGGCATGGATGTGTGTGATGTCCTTAGGTTAGTTAGGTGTAAGTAGTTCTAAGTTCTAGGAGACTGATGACCTCAGATGTTAAGTCCCATAGTGCTCAGAGCCATTTGTTTTCCTTAGCCACCCACAAGAAAATCGCTGGGCTTCGCATTTCTGGCTTCCGTTTCAGAGGCGTCAAAGGAGGAGCTGATGTGTGTGTTAGATGGGAAGTTACGACCTTCCCATCATGCGACACGTCCATGGTGGCATTGCACAGAATTGTGGTGACATCAGACGCCAGTGTGACATCATTAAGCCATCTTACATTTTTTTTCTGAATGTGTCAACGCCTTGCCCGAGGGCAACGCCAAAGGACGCCACGCATTTGCATGACTACCGAGGAAGTTTGTAAGCACCTTTGAGCCAAATTTCAAACTAATGCGCCGCAACAGGAGGGAATTACGACGTTAAGAAAAAGTGATCCTTTAATTGTGCTGCCCAGTGTAGCGCGTCGTGGGGTGCACGTCTTGCCTGAGGCAGTAAGGTTGCATCCAAAGTTGGGTAGTGGCAAATTCTGACACCGAATGTAGCAGCAACATCAAATGTAGTGTGAAGAGGTAGAAGGCACCTTATTAAGACTCGTCCGAGCTTTCCAAGTGATTTATTGTTTCAAACTACAGTACTGCATTCCCCTGTGTCTGCATCACTGGGTCCCGCAATGCTGAGGACACCACTTCGCTGACCACGAAACAGCTTGGCTCGGAATGACTGCCTCAGCGATCCATGCACACAATGCTGTGTGTCGGCCTTGTACGGCCGTGTCGTCAGGATGTGCCGACAGTCGACTCAATAGTCTTCACCCCTGCCACCTCAGCGCCACTTGCTGGGAGCTGCAGACACGCTTCTTCGCCATCGTGATACAGATAGTGGGTGACAACCAGCGCTGCGCCTGCGATCCGATGTCCGAATCTGCTGCCCTTGCCTCGGGATGCCTCTAGCATGTGTTCGAAGCCAACACATCTGCCCGCAGTAGTGAGCCATGGCGTGACCCGTTGCTGGCTGGTTACGGAGCAACCCGCTGTGGACTGGAACGCTGGCGCCGGTGGTGAGACACGCCCCACTGTCCAGGACAGCTGTCATAGTCGAATACTTTGTTAGTGAACCGGCACCTATTTATATGCGGCTGTGCGCCTTTGTTTTGCTAAACGCACCACTGTGTGTCACGTACTCACAACACTTAGGTTGGCCAGTGGGCCCCTTCTGCCTGTGACTTGCGCCATGGAAACCGCTGCATGTACTTTTTCGGGAGTGCTACACCCCTGTGGCCTCTATCCTACTTTACAACTGCTGGTGAGAGTAACTCACTGTAAACAGACCCGCACCTGGCTAAACTTGCGCGCTCAGAAATATTGCACCAAAACTGACTTTTCCTATCCCAAACGGTAGTGCTGCTACAGTTGAAATACGTGGGGAACAAAATTCTTGTGTACAAATCGTCTAAATTGCACACAGATTCACAGTAAAATGTTTCAAGCGACTGGATCCAATATAAAGTCCTGTCCAGCTGTAGAAATGTTGTGGCAGCAATAAGAGCAAGGCAACACAGACGTGAGTGATGCTGATCTGTTGTAAAGTCCAGATATCGGACTACACGATTTTCATCTTTTCGGCAAGCTGGTGGAACATTTCGGATGTAAAGAGTTTTTTCATGTTGAGATGTACACACAGAGGTTCTCGAATGGCTCCAAGCGGATTTCTGCCTTGGTGTATAGAGCAACTGGTGGAACGCTTCGGCCTTTGGTTAGAGAGCTGCGGTGACTACGTTGAGAAAGTGTCATGTATCTGTGTGACTTTGAAGTGTACTGCAACATTCAATAAAAACTACTTGGCCTACCATGATTATGAGTAACACAGTTTTGGAAGTCTCCTTTGTACTAGCGGTTCTAGGCGCTCAGTCCAGAACCGCGCGACTGCTACGGTCGCAGGTTCGAATCCTGCCTCGGGCATGGATGTGTATGATGTCCTTAGGTTAGTTAGGTGTAAGTAGTTCTAAGTTCTAGGGGACTGATGACCACAGATGTTAAGTCCCATAGTGCTCAGAGCCATTTGAACCATTTTCTCCTTTGTAATCGGTTTATGGACCTTTGCAGACTCATAGGTTGTAGTTTACAAGTTCATAAAACCCGCGACACATGTCTACATCTACATCTACGTGGATGCTCTGCAAATCTCATTTAAGTGCCTGGCAGAGGGTTCATCGAACCACCTTGACAATTCTCTATTTTTCCAATCTTGTATAGAGTGCGGAAGGAACGAACACAAATATCTTTCCGTAAGAGCTCTAATTTTCCTTATTTTATCGTGGTCATCGTTTCTCCCTATGTAGGTCTGTGTCAACAAAATATTTTCGCATTAGAAGTACAAAGTCGGTGATTGGAATTTCGTATGAAGATTCCGTCGCAACGAAAAACGCCTTTCTTTTAATGATGTCCAGCCCAAATCCTGCATCATTTCTGTGACACTCTCGCCAATCTTTCGCGATAATACAAAACGTGCAGCCCTTCTTTGAACTTTTTCGATGTACTCCGTCAGTCCTATCTGTAAGGGTCCCACACTGTGCAGCAGTATTCTAAAAGAAGACGGACAAGCGTAGTGTAGGCAGTCTCCTTAGTAGATCTATTACGTTTTCCAAGTGTCCTGCACATAAATCGCAGTATTTGGTTAGCCTTCCCCACAATATTTTCTATGTGTTCCTTCCAATTTAAGTAGTTCGTAATTGTAATATCTAGGTATTTAGTTGAATTTGCGGATTTTAGATTAGACTGACTTATCGTGTAACCGAAGTTTAACTAATTGCTTTTAGCACTCATGTGGATGGCCTCTCACTTTTGATTATTTAGGGTCAACTGCCAGTTTTCGCACCATTCAGATATATTTTATAAATCTTTTTGCAAATATGTTTTGATCTTCTGATGACTTTATTAGTCGATAAATGACAGAGTCATCTGCAAACAACCTAAGACAGCTGCTTAAGGAACGCCAGAAATCACTTCTTACTCGATAGCTTTCCTTCAATTACTACGAACTGTGACCTCTCTGATAGGAAATCACAAATCCAGTCACATAACTGAGATGATACTCCATAAGCACGCAATTTCACAACAAGCCGCTTGGGGTACAGTGTCAAAAGCCTTCCGGAAATCCAGAAATGAGGAATCGATCTGAAATCCCTTGTCAGTAGCACTCAACATGCGAGGTTCCAGGGCTAGCAGTGTACTTAATACTAAATTCTTCTAGAATCTTCATATGGGAATGATGGTCTAAGCCCCCCCCCCTTTTCTAACTCCGACTTTTGCTGTGGCACATGGATTACGAAGAAACGCAAACTGACTGTAATCGACCCTGCTTGTGGAGTAGAAAAGAGTTTGGCACCTGCAATAATTTAATTTGGTACAAACTAATTTCACAAAGGAAAGTTTCATTAACGTAGTGAGAAATGAAAGGGCTGCTGTACCGATCTTCAGAATGAAGGTTCTGTCCAAAATAACAATTTGATTTACTATGAGTAAACTCAAAATAATAAACATAACACATGAAACATTTTACAATACGTCAAATTGGATACTCAAATAAACGCTGTGAAGGTGAAGTTGTCCATAAACTAGCTTGTGACATTTATGACCAAGTGGTATGTGGAGCCAATTCCTTGCAACTCAAATCTTAAGAGAAACACCCAGCCAACCCAACATTAATTGCTGCTACAGTAATGAGAAATCAGACAATGAACACCCAAGACAGAACCACATTAGGAAAGACGAAAAGGCGCGCTCTGCTGAGCTCTGATTATCATGTATCAGAATTCCCTAATCTGCCGGTGCTGCGGACATACATTACCAAGCTGTCTTCTTTACTGCAAGGACACGATCTGGCGTACCGGAGGCGATGGCTGGTTGCTTCGACGTCCCGCCGTTGTGATGATAATGTCGCGAATATAGCTCGAAACCAATTATTGTGGTCTGGTTGTTCCAGACTAAGGACTTCCTAGCAACACAAATGCGCCTCTGAGGGAGACGAAGAAGGCTCGCCACACTATCACTGATAGTACAGTGATTGATTTTAACAAGCGAAGTCACACAGTAACTCCGATACAGTCAACTTTAGCCAAAACTGCTGAAGACAGACAACATAGGCCACTTGTACGCAGAACGCTCAATTGCCAACTGTACTCGGAACGTTACATTGAAGTCGAAACTTCAGCAACTTCGTCAAACAGTTACAATGAAATGAAAGTATATTAGACAGCCAACGGACGGTAGGCTGTCCAGAGCAGCGAGAGCTAGTCTTGTAACCTACTCCGACCGAAAGGTGAGAGCCGACTCCCTCAAGAGCACCTGAACAAACCGAACACAGAACATTCCTGCCCCCACGACAGTGGCCGTGGTTAACGTTCCAATCAGCAACTCGAAAACCAGCGGAAAATTCCACTCTATTGCCGACGCACTACTACTCCACCAATGGAGATACTTGGCGCCAATTTCTGCTCCGATTTTGCTACGTCACGGAGCTATCCCCTGAGCATGCCAATTACAGTTATGATTTTGTAGAAAACGCGGGAATTTGCCCGCCAAGACTGCCTGGGAACACAAGTCATTCCCATGCCTCGCTGGTAGCTCGCCAGAAAGTGTTTTCACTAAGTTTCTGCGAAGTAACGGAATCTCTAGCCCAGCCGCTCCGTCAGACCCCTGTGGGCGTGTCACCCCCACTGTTATGACAATGTCGGCGTCTGGAAAGCGTCCACTCGACTCCCTCACATCCGTAGGCTTAACTCCTTCAAGATCAGAAGAACCTGTCTGTCACCAGACCACCCAGGTGACGAGAGATGCTGCGTGGGAAGTCCGCTTGTGAAGGAATAGCAACTTTTCGCCGCATGCAATTAGAGAGGAATATCGAATTACTCAGAGTAAGATAGAAATATGAGAGGGGGCTCATGCCAGCTCTCAAACAATTCGTGTGAATAAAGAGCTAGTTGTGTTTCACAGGAACGATGTTTTCTAAACCCATGTTGACTGTGTGTCAATAGACAGTTTTCTTTGAGGTAATTCATAATGATTGAACACAATATATGTTCCAAAATCGTGCTGCATATCGACGTTAACAATATGGACCTGTAATTTAGTGGATTATTCCTACTACCTTTCATGAATATTGGTGTGTCCTGTGCAACTTTCCAGTCTTTGGGTACGGATCTTTCGTCAAGCGAACGGTTGTATATGATTGTTAAGAATGGGGGTAATGCATCAGCATACTCCGAAAGGAACGTAATTGGTATACAGTCTGGAGCAGAAGACTTGCTTTTGTCAAGTGATTTTAGTTGCTTCACTACTCCAAGGACAGTTACTTCTACGTTACTCATGTTGGCAGCTGTTCTCGTTTCGAATTCTGAAATATTTAATTCGTCTTCTTTTGTGAAGGCATTTCGGAAGGCTGTATTTAGTAACTCTGCTTTGGCAGCACTCTCTTCGATAGTATGTCCATTGCTATCGCGCAGAGAAGGCATTGATTGTTTCTTGCCGTTAACATACTTCACACACAACCAGAATCTCTTTGGATTTCCTGCCAGGTTTCGAGACAAAGTTTCGTTGTGGAAACTGTTATAAGCATCCTGCGCTAAATTTCGAGCTTCTGTAGAAGATTGCCAATCTTGGGAATTTTGTGTCTATTGAAATGTGGCATATTTGTTTCGCTGTTTCTGCAACAGTGATTATTAATTTGGAATGAGTGAAGATCGTCTCTCAGGAAGGTGTCGAGTGAATTTTTATCTGCTTTTTTGAGTAGCTATATTTTTTGGATATTTTTGGATTATTTGGAGATTACAATATTCAATCTCGCTACGACAACACTGTGTTCACTAATCCCTGTATCGGTTTTGATGCTCGTTATTAACTGAGGCTTATTTGTTGCTAAGAGGTCAAGTGTGTTTTCACAACCGTTTACTATTGGCGTGGGCTCATGAACTAACTGCTCGAAATAATTTTCAGAGAATGCGTTTAGCACAATTTCGGATGATATTTTATGCATACCTCCGGAATTAAATATGTATTTTCGCCAATATATCGAGGGTAAATTAAAGTCACCACCAACTATTATCGTATGAGTCGTGTATGTGTTTGAAATGAAACTCAAGTTTTCTTTGAACCTTTCAGCAACTATATCATCTGAATTGGGAGGTCGGTAAAAGGATCCTATTATTATTTAATTCTTGTTACCAACAATGACCTCTGCCCATACTAACTCACAGGAAGTATCTACTTCAATTCCTCGACAAGTCAAAGTACTTCTAACAGCAACAAACATGCCACCGCCAACCACGTTTAGCCTATCCTTTCGGAACACCGTTAGGTTCTTCGCAAAAATTTCGGGTGAGCTTATATCCAGATGTAGCCAGCTTTCAGTACCTATAACGATTTCAGCATCACTGCTTTTTGGTTGAACTTATATGTTGCTTTGGCCAGCTTTCAGTGTCTATAACGATTTGAACATCAGTGCTTTCCATTGGACCATGCTTTCGAAAATATCAACGTTGAGCGTGCCGACTTCGTGCTGCTGAATGCTCAGAAACGATGCGAGTTGTTCATAGGGTAGAGTCCACGCAGAATACCGTGGCCAGCAAGCGCGCAGACGGCAGGACACGTGTGGGGGGAGTGGTGGTGGTGGGGGTTGTGGGAAGGCGCTGTAGGGACAATGCCGAGCGCTGGAGGGGAAGTGTCATTCTAAACTGAAGCCTACATTCACATTTTTTGTAAATATTAAGTGGGGCCCTCCACACCCACACTTGCATGGTGACCATTCAAAAAGATCTGTCACCTCTGCTTTGGTTAATATCTAAAAAGAATTCCGCCGAAAATGCGGCGATTTACTTTCGCCTGGCTTGTTAACCATTTGTAACTCTCAGGGAAGCGTCATGAGTGGCGAATTTTGAGTAAGACCTACGCATTTCTCTTGTTGCCATGTCAAAATGTGCTTCTTTTGCCGAAACATAGCGTACTTTACACAGTCTCACATCACTAACATACTGTGTAGACGCAACTGCGAGAGAATTCTGAAACTGTGGCGTCGATAGTTACGATGCCACAACGTAGGTGCACGGTCTCGTAAGTTGGCACTACGAGAGAAGACAGCCTCAACAGCGAACTCTGGCCGACGCTGTGGAGCTCAGGGAATGCCGTTTTGATTTCGGCCCATTTCATCAAGAGCAGACTGCCTGGAAATATCGCTTCTACTACCGAGTGGGCTAGCTTGCTATTGAGACTTTGCATTAGTTACGTAAATTAAAGTTTGGACAGCAACGAGTATTTCTTAGCTTTGAGATTATACAGAACAGTCAACCTATCTTCACTGGATTAGACATGCACCACGGCTTCACACCTACGTGCTCATCCTAGCCAAAGTTACGTATGCATTTGATATTTACTTGTGTTTTTGACTTTGTTAAAAGTGTTAAAGTTACATGCAGTACCAAAGTGCTTCACCTCCCCTGCTCCGACTCGCTTCCTTCACTCTCGGCCTATATTACAGAAGCAGTTCGCAGTAGCAGACCCATACACCGCCTATCCAGGCGGATTACAAAAGAAACAGTAGTTTATTAAATTTATTAAAGGAGGAACTATGGAAAAGTAAGGTCAGTAACTTATGAAAAAGCACATCCTTGGTACAAAACAAATGTACAACATAATCACTTACGTTGTTCCAAACCCAAAGCATTTCTCGCTTCAACAGCTGTCGATGGCCCTTAAAAATTGCATTCTTTCATCGAAAAAGTTCGTAATTAGTGCTATAACACAATACATAATAGAGTTTTGCATAATAACCATAATGAAATGTAGTCTCCTCTTTACATGCTATCATTTGCCAAAATCTCATTTCGATATCTCAAAGCGTTTATGAAATATGAGGAATGTTGTGGATATTTCACTCTGGATTTATCGCTGGCGCGGCGCAACCTCATACGAGTGTGGTACGGGGGACTGATGACCTCAGATGTTAAGTCCCATCGTGCTCAGAGCCATCTGAACCATTTTGAACTGGTTTAAAGAAAAAGCCAATGTGTTAGCTCAATCAGCAACGTGTTCTGTAATATGAACCAACCGCAAAACCATATCTACCCCTATTTTTCATTGAAAACATTTTCGAATTTCGCGCACTGTCTTACTTCCACGAAAATATCACAGCAACTATGACCATCAGCGAAATGATAGGCACATAATCATCAATATGACATATAAAGCTGCAAGTAAAGCAAAAACGAATTTTCTTATCGAATAGCTTCTGTAAAATCGTTTGAGAAAGATTGCAGAGCGTGTACCTCGATTCCGTCATCGTCGACAGGCCAAAAGGTGGGAGACGCTGTCGGTCATGTCCTTCCAAACAAACGATTGAAGTTGGACGAAAATTGGTGACTGCACGTCGGCCACCTCATCCCGCACGGACTCTGCGTGTGCCTCAGTGTGCTGTAAGCAACTGCAGTGTGCTCCAGAGACAGTTGTTGGCTGTACCTGGCTCGCAAATCATACTGTTTACGAAACAGACACGCGTAAAATTCCTACATTGGGTCTATTAAAACGTACATTTGTTCCTTGTCCATATGTTGGTCATTATCTTCTGTCTCTAGTATACATAAATAAAAACTACAGTATCCATGAGCACATTATAAACGAAAAAGGAATTTACATTGTCCAGTCAATAAGGACCTCGGCTAATAAATGTTCCATTACAAATAGTCTGATACAAGTTTGCGATAGTTCATCACTTAAGATAACAAATATTTTAACATTCTCACTTTTTAGTAAAACCCTAAAGTCATTGTAACTTGATCACCGTTCCTATTCAGTAACTGAATCCTTACAGGATGTGCATGGGGGCTTAATTATCTTAAGAATGCAAATACTTTTTAATTTTCGTCGCTGTCTGTCCGATTACGAAGTCTCGTACCTGTTGGCCCTGACTAGCATTAGTACGCAATCTGACTGCATAGAACAACAACAAAGAATGAAACGAAATTTCCGTTAACACAATTAATTAATTAAGTCCCCAGCAACTATGAAAGCTACGAAACAACAAGGCACAAGTGTCGCTGTTCTGTGTGTGGAAGTGTGATTCAACGTACACATCTGGCACGGTTCCTCCTCAATACGACAAGCTATTTTAAATACCATTTATACTGAAGTAATTTAAAAGGAATAAACAGAAATACTATAATTGCACATAGAAACGAGAAATACAGTCTAATACAAGAACACGAGACAGATGCTTTGTTGACTGAACCTGTGACCAAGAGGCATTATTGTTTAAGACATTGAAATAATAAAAAAAAGGAATTTTTTTACCTTCATATATATTGACAAAAAGCACACTCTGATCATTACAGCATCCCCAATCCAATAACATCTGGTGTCTAGCCCATCAAAACAATACTACAAATTCTGAACAAGCACTCACTACCGCAACTTCTCAATTACGACTCGCTACTGCTACATCTCAACAAGCACTGCCTACTGCTACTTCTCAATAAGCATTGTCCACTACGACATCTCAACAAACACTCTCCACTACGACTTCTCAGCTAGCACTGCCATTGCTACATCTCCATAAGCACTGCCTACTGCTACTTCTCAATAAGCACTCTCCACTACGACTTCACGACAAGCACTGCCAGTGGAGGCGGCTGAATAATACTCTTTGGCGCAATCTCTGGCGCTGTGTCTCAGTGTAGCCACCTTTCAGATGTGAAGTACAAAACCTGAAACAAGAAAGTGCAAAATATCTTACTGCAAGTACTGAAAACTGTCTTGCAGACAGAGCGCTTGTTTGTACATAACATGGAATATTATAGGATATACTTGTATAAAACTATTAAGAAAGTATCAGAACTTATCAGAAAACTTGAAGATAGTAAAAAAAAAAAAAATTGGATTCACTGAGATGTGACCAGTACCATATTACATCTTATCTTACAGTTCTCTGCCTGTATTCATCACACTACAACAAGTGTGAACAGTGCAGAGTGATACAGCGGTGTTTGGAAGCATTTCTTTATTCACACCATTTACAGTACTAACAAGAGAACCTCCTCATCGCACCCCCCTCAGATTTAGTTATAGATTGGCACATTCGATAGGCCTTGAAAAACTGAACACAGATCAATCGAGAAAACAGGAAGAAGTTGTGTGGAACTATGAAAAAATAAGCAAAATATGCAAACTGAGTAGTCCATGTGCAAGATAAGCAACATCAAGGATAGCGCGAGCTCAGGAGCGCCGTGGTCTCGTGGTTAGCGTGAGCTGCTGCGGAATGAGAGGTCCATGGTTCAAGTCTTTCGTCGGGTGAAAATTTTTACCTACTTTATTTTCGCAAAGTTCGTTCATTGACGTCTCTGTTCACTGTAATAAGTTTAGTGTCTGTGTTTTGCGACCGCACCGCAAAACAGTGCGATTAGTAGACAAAAGGACGTGCCTCTCCAATGGGAACCGAAAACATTTGATCGCAAGGTCATAGGTCAACCGATTCCTCCACAGGAAAACACGTCGGATATATTCTATACGACGCTGGTGACGGCATGTGCGTCATATGACAAGAATATGTTGTCGACTCACCTAACTTGTACACTTGGCGAATGGGTAAAAAGATTCTTTTACCTTGCCCGATTTAGGTTTTCTTGTGCATGTGATAATCAGTACCAAAAAAGTGATCGCATCGGACGGACAGATAATAATTGTCTGAAAATAAAAAATTAAAATTTTCGCTTGAGAGTAGATTTGAACCAAGGACCTCTCACACTGCAGCTGCTAACACTAAGCACGGGACCACGGCGCTCATGAGATCAGATTGTCCTTGTGTTGTGCATCATATGCATAGACTATTCTGTTTGTATATTTTGCTTATTTTTTACATACTTCCACACAACTTCTTCCTGTTTTCTCGATTGATCTGTGTTCAGTTTTTTAAGGCCTATCCACTGTGCCAACTTATAACTAAATCTGAGGGGGGTGCGATGGGGAGGTTCCCTTGTAAGATGGCTGCAGCGTAGTCTTGGCGTGCTGCCCGCAGTGTTGTCCCGCGAGTCCAGTCGGCTCAGCAACTCCTGGTATGCCGACGCTGCTGCTGTTGTCAACAAGGCCTCTCAGCTGGAAGTCAGCCCCAGTCGCCGCCGCAGCGTATGCCTCACCTGGACCCTGGTACGCTATGTGGGAAGCGAACGTGGCCTGCCCCGGACCTGCTGCAGACCGCTGTCACTGCCCTCCTTCAGGCAGACCATACAATCTCCAAGTATCTGGCTAGCGTCCCGTCCTATCCCGCCCCGGTGTTGTGTCCCCGGAGGCGGAATACAGCCTGAACAAGAACGTAGAAATAAAGAACGGGTTACACAGAATATTTACAACATCGCTGCCAGACTGGTCCCTATAAGCGTAGACCAGAACAGGTCTGGCCTGACTCTCGTCTGACGTGGCACACACCCCTTTCTAGCTAAAAGTACACGACTACTTAAACTGCTTTTCCCCTCGCTTCTGACGTAGTGTCAGAGAGACAGAAACTATGGCAGGGATAAATTCCCACACATCAGCCATCTACAAATCGCCACTTGGCTATGGCCTAGTACCTCGCCTCATATCGCAATAACTTCAAGCATTGCTGCGGTTTGCTGCCTCCGTTGTTGTTTCACACAAAGCAAATCGTGCACGCGATACCACCGTCAAAGCCCTGTGCCCTGTTTACCCTGTCTGGCCTGCTGGCTGCCGGCTATTACTACACAGTGCCAGTGGCTCCAGCCTTCATCGTCCAACCGCGCCTTTACTGAGTTTTAACAAAATTCCCCTTTTCTATGACTAAGACTAATACTAGCGCAGCAATTTTCAGAGGATGTTGATCTTACACTGTGGGCATCGTTGATGGGATTTTTCGAAATTCCACTACTAAGGGGGTGGAACAGGGGATGAAGGGTTTTTAGAAAAATGTCGATGTTAACGCAATTTTGAAGCTAGACTAACGAAAGTTGATATTTGGTTTCTCAGTCAGAAATTAAGAAATTTATGTTTCAGAATTTTTGGAAATTTAACCCTATGGGGGTGGAAAAGTGGGTGAAAGCTTCTTTTGAAAATATATCACTGTTAAAGAACTACTATTAAAGTTTTTTTAAAGATATGTGTATGAACATTGGTATTTGACTTTCTGATTACAAAAAAAGTTACACATTTTAGTGTTTTTTGGAAACTGAACCCCTATGAGGGTGGAATAGGGGATGAGATTTTTTATGAAAATATTTTATTATGAAAGCATTTTTAAAGCTAAATCTACGAAAATTTAAATTTGGCTTCTCAGTTAGAAATAAAAAAATGTGGTTCACTGTTTTTGAAATTCAACCCCTGTGGAGGTGAAACAGGGGACAAAGTTTTTATGGAAATATGTCATTTTGCAAGTTCTTGAAGCTAAATCTAAGAAAATTCGTATTTGGTTTCTGTGTTAGAAACAAAACACGTGTGTCACTGTTCTTGGAACTTCAACCCCTAAGGGGACGAGATAGGAGTTGAAACGTTTTATGAAAACATTTCATTGTGAAAACCTTTTTAAAGCTAAATATTTGAAAATTGGTATTTGATCTCTCGGTTAGAGATGAAAAAATACGTGTTTCACTGTTTTTGGGGTTTCAACCCATAAGAGGGTGAAATAGGGCCAGGCTGATTCACTGACTCGTCATCGCCCAGCCCAAATCGCTAAGGATAGAAACTTGAAATCTGGACAAGTTGTTGAAATTATACTGTGGGCATCATTTAAGAAGTGACTGTCTGAAATTCCACTCCTAAGGGGTTGGAATAGGGGATGAAAGGCTTTCAGAAAGCATGTCGTTTTTGAGGGAATTTGGAAGTTAGAACTACGAAAACTACTATTTGGTTTCTCAGAATGGGTGTTTCAGCATTTTTGGGAATTCTACCACTAAGGGGGCAAAATAGTGCACGAAAGTCTTTTGAAATTAAATAATTACTAAAGAACTACTAAAGGATTTTTAAATCTACATCCTTGACAATTGGTCTTTGACTTCCCAATTAGAAATAAAACAAATGTATGTTTCAGTGTTTCTGAAAATTCAACCCCTAATGGAGCACAACAGAACGAAAATTTTTAAGAAAATGTTCCGTTACATTAAAAAAACTTTAAAGGTAAACTATTGAAAATTAGTATTTCACTTCTCGATCAGATGTAAGAAAATATTTGTTAGGGGATGATAGTTGCTATGGAAACAACTCCACAAGAATTCAGAAGGCGTGATTAAAAAAACTTTGGACTCCAGCTACCAGAATCGTTTTTTGGTCAGAAGTACATTCGGAAAAGACCAAGCGTGAAAAGCTCAGAAGGCGTTGTAATTTGTGAAGAATATAAAAATTCGATTAAATGAAAAAAAAAAATCTCTGTGGGCCATACAGTCTACGCGAGCGAAGCAGTGGGCGCTAACCCAGTGCTGTACATTGCTCCCTATGCTCGGGAAGACTGCCCAATCTGCTTTACCCACACTATGATGTCAGAAACTCGGTACGCTCAACGTTCGAAAGCACGGTCCGTGTGGCGAAAACACGTTTCAGCTGTCAAACAGCGTGCGGTGGTCGTCCACAATAGGGCCCCCGCCACTCACGTTGCCCCCTCCACTGCCGCGCCGTATGCGCAGGTACGTATCTAGATATTTTGCACTCGCTGAAACTTCTCTGACGCTGAAAGCCTTGTAACCGTGCCGAACACCAGACCGCAACAACTGCGTCCTTATTTGCGACGCTGGCTTCATTGGTGGAACCAGAGAATTCCCCTCCGTGCGGCTCGCTGTGCTCGCGGAATTCTTTCGGACGCTTCCGGCGGCGGCGCCTTTGTGAGCGGGGCTGGCAATTGTTCGGCTGCGCCCCGCTGAATGGCCCGGCGGCGCGGCGCAGAACCGGGAAGCCGTATTTTAACGGCGCGGCCCTCCGGGTGCCGGCTCGCCTGCTCACTAGATTAGGCGCCATTGTGGAGCGGCGGCGGCGTAGGCGGAGGCGCGCAGTCAGCACGCGACCGGGGCGGCCACCCCCTACCGGAATCTCGGCCTCCGCCGCCGCCCTTCAAAGGCGCCACTCGGCAGTAACTCCAGAGCCCAACTCCTCCGAAAGGTTGCGCAGTTTCCCCTCCTCAACAGAAGTACTTTACTGCAGCGGTGAGACTTAAAACTCAGGTCAGCAGGTCTACCAACCTATTCACAAGTGTTGTGACTGACAATTCGCAATTTTTCACAAACGTAAGTTTTATTGATGTAAGTTCACGAGGTTGATGACTGAACATACAAACGAAAGGTAACAATAACGATGCCAGTAAAAGTCTCCTAATTGAGTCAAACAAAATTTCACTTCTAATTTTCCACAAAGGTTCGTGGTAACACACACACACACCAGTAACAGTCCAATTCCGAGACGAAGACGTTATCTTCGACGGTCGCAGTACACGAGGTCGGCATCCAGCGTGAACTGAACTTCAGGGCTCGATCGAGTTCCTTTATAGCTGTTTCCAGCCTATCAAGTTTTGGCGTAGTGATACTTCCTCCAGGCCGTGGCTCGAGCTCCCCCTGCAAGAAGTAGTGCTCGGAATATCTGTTTCCACTATCTTTCTTTCTTACTTTCACTGGTGCCATGTCCCGCACTGACGCAGGTTCAGCATTGGTAGGAACGGATATGGCAAGGTTAGGATGAAGGGGTGGCTGGATGACCTTCCCGCTGCCACCCCGTACACCCAGGGGCGGAATTAGTGTACCCCAGCTGTCTAAGTCTAGTGTAATTCATGGAATAGTGCGAACATGTTCAGATGTCAGCAAGTCGTGTAACTGAGGCGGAACGTGGGGACCAGCCCGGTATTCACCCAGCGGGATGTAGAAAACCGCCTAAAAACCACATCCAGGCTGGCCAGCACACCGGCCCTCGTCGTTAATCCGCCAGGCAGATTCGATCCGGGGCTGGCACACCTACCAGAGTTCAGGAAGCAGCACGTTAGCACTCTCGGCTATCCTGGCGGGTCAATGTCTGTTTCCATTATCTTGTATGTAAATAGCTGGTATTTACCATGGTGCTTTTGGTACGCTTTTGGCATAGACAACCTCATCCTCTGTGGTGTAATATGGGTTGCCGGCCCTCAGGGGCTACCTTGGCTCTGGTATAACAACAAGGCTTTTCAAAATTCATTAAAACAGCAACAACTGGCGAAGAAACGAAACAATTCCAAACGATAATTGAGTATATTATTGATTCGGTAGTAATACTAAAACGACAATAAGATGACATAGTTGTGGGATACCTCTGAATATTGTCGGACCTCCTTTTGCCCCACGTAGTGCAGCAACGTGTTGTGGCATGAACTCAACAAGGACGTCCCTGCACAAATATTGAGTCATGCTGCCTCTAAAGCCGTCAATAATTGCGAAAGTGTTGACAGTGCAGGATGTTGTGCATGAACTGACCTCTCAATTATGGTCCCACAAATTTTCGATGGGATTCATAACTGTCGATTGGGCGGCTACATCATACGCTCTGTCTGGAATATTCTTGAAACCAATCCCGAAGAGAGTATGTGGTGTGCAAACAGAATAGCTGATTCACAGGATAAAATAAAAAACCATATGGTCAGTTGTGAACGAAGTGTTTGGTCAGCAGCACAAGGTCAATGATATAAAGTCAGTTTGCAGTAAAAATATTTCTGTTACTGATGAATCAGATATATGCACAGTATTTAACAATCATTTTCTGAGCATTGCTGGTGAATTAAATAAAAATTTAGTTTCTACAGGAAATCATATAACTTTCTTGGCAAATACCACTCCGAGATTGATGTCTGAAGTAGTCCTCTGTGATACAAAGAAGAGGGAGATTGAATCAATAATTAAATCACTGAAGACTAAGGACTCTCATGGTTATGATGGCGTTTCTAGCAGAATATTAAAATACTGTGCTGCACATGTTAGCCCTGTATTTAGCCATATTTGTAATTTTTCCGTTAGGAATTATCAGTTTCCTGAGCGATTAGAGTACTCAGTAGTAAAGCTGCTTTATAAAAAGGGAGAAAGGGATAATGTAGATAATTTTAGACCTATTTCTATGCCATCAGTGTTTGAAAAAGTTTTTGAAAAGGCTGTGTATGTAAGGATAATTTATCATTTTATATCACACGATTTGATATCAAATGTACAGTTCTGCTTTAGAAGTCGTTTAACAACTGAAAATGCTATGTTATCTCTTCTCTGTGAGGTACTGGATGGGCTAAACAAAAGGTTTCAAACGCTTGGCATATTTTTCGATTTAACTAAGGCATTTGATTGTGTTGATCACAAAATATTACTCCAGAAGTTGGACCATTACGGAATACAGGGAGTAGCTCACAATTGGTTCACCTCTTACTTTAGCAACAGGCAGCAAAAGGTCATTATTCACAATGTTGATAACGACTGTGATGTGGGATCTGAGTGGGTTACTGTCAAGTGCGGGGTGCCCCACGAATCAGTGTTGGGGCCACTCCTGTTCCTTATTTATATAAATGATATGCCCTCTAGTATAATGGGTAACACTTAAATATTTCTGTTTGCTGATGACACTAGCTTGGTAGTAAAGGATGTTGTATGCAACATTGGCTCAGTTTAAAATAGTGCAGTACATGACCTAAGTTTATGGCTTGTAGAAGATAATGTAATGCTAAAGCGCAGTAAGACTCAGTTTTTACAGTTTCTAACACACAATTCAACAAAACCTGACGTTTTAATTTCACAGAACAGGCTTATGATTAGTGAAACTGTGAAATATGATTATTGTAAATGAAGTGAAAATCCACATAGTGGACACCAAGTGAAAAAGCCACTCCTTATGTTTCTGATCTAGACTGCCATAAAAATGCGAAGGAACTGTTAATCAGAACCCAAAGAGAAGTTGTAGTCTAATTCAAAATCGATTTATTGATCTTAAACATGACAAAATAACAAAATTATTAAAGAAACATCATACAAAAAAATATTTATTTAACAAAAGCCTTACTAAAATGGGATCTATGGTGAACAAAGTGAACTGCTGAGGATCGACACACAACGCTAACTAGAACATTACTCGCTCTATCTCACTTCATACACGTGAATCCAGGTTATGGCATCAAACTAAGCCACCACCAAGCATCTATATTCTACTACTACTACTACTACTACGTGATCAGGCCCAGTGGACCGCCCGCATCTACAAGTTTCCTCCTCCACTGTATTCTGTCCATTGCTGCTATCCACCATCCATTCTATTTTTGTCAGTAATGTTCTGAGGCTTACTTGTAGTCTTGAAAGCAAGTTTAATTTTTTCCCATCCAACCTGCGGTTTTACCCTCCCAGCTTCAGGACTAGCGGCTTTTCTTAAGGGGTGGGCTCCCCTCAGGAGTTGGGTTAGAAGTAGGAACAAGAAAATTGGAAAGACACCCTCGTGCCACGAAACCTAATACCATTGGGATCTATAAAGCAAGAGTTGGCCAAGGGAGGCTGACAGGGAAGGAGAAAGAAGGAGCATGACACAAGTAAGTGGAAGCAATGTCAGACTCAGCTCGGGGCCCCACGGTCGCCACCCCGGTACTTCTACCATACAAAAAAAAGAAAAATATGGTTCGAAAGAACAGGGTGCTGAGAAGTATATATTATAGCCGTTCGTTGCAGCAGCCAATACTTTACCGTCCTGCTGGTCAAGACGGCACACCAGGATGCGTTCGGCGACTGAAGTCACAGATGGTGGCAATCTGTTGTTTCAATGCGCGTTCCCAAAAAATGCAAGTACTCGGTCTTGCATTTGGTTAATTCAGAATGCAGGTACTTCCCTATGAGCCTCTGAAACACCGATGGATTCCAGTGTGCAAGTGGACCCATTTGCTGGTCTGCCCAACCAATTTGATTCCGTGCCATGACTGTGCGTGTCAGAATACGCCAAATGTTTAGACGGCCGACTCAAGACAAATAAGTACACCCACGCATCACTCGTTGTGATGGTAATGATATAAGCAGTACCTCCGACAGTTCAGAAGGTGACTGGCACAGGCTCTCTAAGTTGCGCCCTAGTAAAGGACACAAGTCTCACCGTTTTGGTAGAGACCTGCAGTTCTTTACTAGCGAAGCGCCAGTACAAGAGGCTTGTAAAAGAGTGATCTTCCTTTCTCCCAGTTTCTTCTTCAGCTCAATTCCAAAAACACATTTCTCTTTTTCGCTTCCCCCACATTCACACAAGCCAATCACGAGCTGGAGCCTGCCATTCTAAGCTCAGTGAATGGTCTTCGCACTGCAAACCGATCTGGTCAATCAGGGACTTTAAAGTTAATTGGAAGTAAATGGAAAAAATTCAGCTTCGCGGCCTCTTTCCCACACGTTTGCAGTGTCTTTTGCTAACACAATACAGGGTGGAAGCACAGCCCTCCATAAACAGCTTGTTATCCCCCCTGTTGCGTACATTTCAAAGTTTGTAAAGAACGGCCATAAACTTGTAAAAAAGCTTCATGCTCTGACAAACATCTTTTGAAACAGAGTCAGGACGTCTGGACGCCAGTTTCCCTGTCCCACGGACATTTGCAGAACGTTTATATTTCTTTTGGCGGCTCGCTCGCTAACAAGGCCTACATTGCGCTGTCGGCGACTTTTCGGCGCTAGGCCGTATACCTGGACGTCTGACCCCTGTCCAGCGCCAAGCTTAATGTGTTTCTGCAAAATACGACCGCGGCACATGGCCTTCTGGAAATGTCTCCTCACTGTTCTCTAGAAAAAAACGCGCTTTGTCGCCCCACCAATGCCGTGCTTTTACTGCAGTAGTTAAAGTCAGCACCCTGTTCTCTTGAACACTGGTAAAGCTATTTCACACAATGTATGAAGTCAAATCGCCGTAGATCGTATTTCCTGCACTGAATCAGAAGAGAGAGTGCCCTGCAATCGCCCACAACCTCCCCATTCCTCTCATATTTTTTCATGGGGAGTGTCGCACTTTAAAAGCTTAGTGTGACGCAGAACAGAATAAATTGTGACATTATCCAAGAAATGAACATGAATCAATAGATTGTGACATTACCCAAGCAACGAACATGAATCAATTTTTCTACACCATATATCCCAGCACAGTGTTATATCCTGTCTTATCCACATTCAACCAGGGGTCATCCATACCCTCTCTGCTGCATGCCCACAACAATAAATGAAAAATAAAGTGTGATGGGTATACCATTGGGTCATATTCTTGAAGACCGTGATTTAAACAACAATTATTAAATGGTTACAGGGCCATGCAGATGATGTTTCATTGAATAGTTCGCACGCTGACACTTCTTGATGAATCAGCGTTGAAATCTGCATCAATTTGCGGTTGTGTTGCACTGCTGTCAGATTGAACGATTCTCTACAGTCATCGTTGGTACCCTTCTCGCAGGATCTTTTTCCGGACATAGCGATGTTGGAGATCTGATGTTTTACCGGCTTTCTGATATTAACGGTACACTCGTGAAATGGACGTTCGGGAAAATCCCTTCATCGCTACCTCGGAGATGCTGTGTATCATTGCTCGTGAGCCGACTATAACACCACGTTTAAAGTCACTTAAATCTTGGTAACCTGCCATTGTAGCAGCAGTAACCGATCTAACAACTGCGCCAGACACTTGCTGTTTTATATAGGCATTGCCGACCACAGAGCCGTATTCTGACTGTTTACATACTTCTTATTTCAATACGTATGCCTATAGCAGTTTTTTTGGCGCCTTGGTGTATAGGTGTATATACTGTACTTTTCCGAAGCTTTGGTAAGTGTGTTGGCCACAATGTTGTGTGGTCTTTCAAAATATTTTGTGCAACTATCGTGCTTCAAATCACATCTGCAACCACAGTTGTAGGGTACATCTTGTATTGTTAACATAAATTACCGAAACCGCTATTCAGCAAACGATACTTACAACTCCTCTTCCAGTGCCTACAAACAATAACGAACACACGTAAAGAGCAGATCTGTTGGCAGGCCTATGCCCATCTTTTCTTCAGTTGCATATGAGACATCCAATGGGCGTGTTGTTAAATTGTTGTTCTGTAGGGTCTTTGTGTTTCAATTAATCAGTATGAAATAGGTGACTTTGGGTCAGAAACTACATGCTGTAATGCGAGTGGATTCTGAGGTAGCAGCGAAAACTATTGCTTTGGATTTAGGGGTAGGAAAAAGTACTGTTAGGGAATGGATGAAAAATCGAGCAGAAATTGAAAAGTGGTGCGCTTTCCAAGCAGTGGAAGTGGAATATAAGTAAGGAAGACAAAGTTGAAAGGTAAGCTTAAAAAAGTTCAGGAATCTTTATTATTGTGGCATAAACATGTGAGAGGAAAAAGTTTGCCAATTACTGGATTAATATTACAGGAAAATACATTGCAGTTGCAGCGATGAACAGAAGGAGAATACTGAAAATTCAGTGCCAGTGATAGATTGCTGAATCGGTGGAAAAACGGTTCGGTATTCTCCACATTACCATAACTGTAGCGCAGTGGCTTAAGTTGACTTAGACAGGCCCTGTATCAAAATGTGTCACCCGACTGTGGCGAAACTCAAATGGAGGGTAAAGATTTTTCACAAAAGAAACAGTAACTCTCATTTTGAATAAAATAAATATTTATTGATTAATTGTAGGTTGCATAGGTACATAATTATATACAATTAATGCCCCTAGGAGCCAAATTAGCCAAGCAATTCAAATAAGCTCTTTTCTGGCATTTTTTTTTCGGCAAACTTAAATCATCCATAGCTGAAGACGATTTTATTTTTTCGATATGTTCTGCCTCTATAGGTAGCACTGACAAGTCTGAAAACCCTTCTTGGCTCACAGAACTCCTAAGATAGATTTTAATCAATTTTAATTTCGAAAGACTTCTTTCAGCTGCTGCAGTTGTAACAGGAAGGGTCAAAAATAGGAAACATGCTGTTATTACCCCCGGAAAACTGAATGCAAGGCTATTGAATTTAATCAGTAATAATTCCCTGAGTTCCTTAATGCAATGGATTTTCTGAATTTCAGTTTTTAAACACACTTTCAAAGAAATTAGTTGTTCATATAGATCATATGACATGTCTTTACTGTCTTTAGCAGTTAGTTTTCTCGCTTCCTTTTCTGTTATTTCATTTGAAAATATAAGAGTTTCTCTGGTTGTAACACTTCGAATGTATTACTAAGGTCAGAGGCATTGAAATCTAAACAGCAATAGTATACATTGACTTTGAAGTACGATTCCGGATCTGAAATTCTCTCATCTTCTAATAACTCATTAAAATATCGTTTCGTCATCTTTTATTTTTGAAAACAGATTTCACCCCTCTCCCCCCCCCCTCCCCCCCCCCCCCCCACACACACACACTCTTTTGCTAGGTCTCTGGACTCGTTTAGCAAACCATGGAATGAATTTTGATTTCTTATTTCGCTCAGAATGTTCAAAATATTACTTAGTAAACGATATCTTTCTGTAAGTCATTCTTCTCATGCTTTAATTTCGAAAGACTTCTTTCAGCTGCTGCAGTTGTAACAGGAAGGGTCATGCTTTAGAGTCTTAGAAACTGGATTAATGATTTCAAGTAATGAATTAAAAAAGGAGACAAGCACTATAAAATCGTAGTTCTCTAACATGTTAATTATACTTCTATATTCGTCACGCTCGTCTTTCTTTAGTGGAAATTAAATGTATCTGGTACAAAGTTTTCATTACTGAATAATTTTTCTTTATAACCGATGAAGCGTCGTGTCTTGAAGAGCATATATTAGGGCATACCTTCTTGGGCGTAAACTAATATTTTAAATATATATTGTTACTCAGCATTGACCAGCGTTTTATACTGTTGCTATAAAAGATATATATTTTTTCCAAATTATCGAAAAAAATTGACACTTCAGGTAACATGTTTCGCAGCATCATTTGAAATTAAATTTAATGCGTGTGCCGCACACTGAGTATAATCAACATTTGGCGCATGTTCTTTTATAAGGGCTTGCAATCTTCCACACATACCTGACGTAACATTTGCTGAATCGTAACACTGTCCTCTGCATTTGGACAAACCAATTCCATATTCTTGTATAGTATTAAAAATTTCAGTTTTAAACCCTTCTGAACTACAATTAGCTACTGTTATAAATCCCAAAAAGGACTCGCATATTTTTATTTCTTTGCGCAGACGATTATCATTTTCTGCTATCGAGACGTATCGAAAAACTACAGAATGTTCGTCAGTTTTTGACAGGTCTTGAGTTGTATCCAAAATAATCGCCAGAAATGGAGGTGTTTTAATTTCTAAAACAATATTTTCTCTGTGGTGGCAAGTAAATTAACAATCTCATTTTGAATTGTAGTGCTTAAATAATTTATTTCACCTTTTGGCTTTGAAAGAGGTTCTTGTTAAATAGGATCATAATTCGATACTAAACGTAAAATTGACATGAAATTTCCAGATTCAGATCTATAGCCTCCTAAAGGTAAATTGCATGAACTAAAGTAATTATGACATTAATAACACGATGCAATACATCTCGCCGGAAAGTAATTTTACTACTGATTTCACTTTGCAGTAAAGTGTCGATGGTATTACCGTGTAAGCAATTATTAAAAGATAGAGCCGCGTTAATATGCTGCTGTGAGTTTTCATGATCAGATACATATTGTGTAAAATAGCTTCTAACTCGAAAACCGTTAACCCACGCGTAGCAGTATGAATTGCTTTGACCATCTGCAAACAACAAAAAGAAGCGACAATATGATTTGTTTAAAATATTAGAATAACGTAGCCATGGCCTTGAAATTTTTATACCAACCTTATTGAAACATGAGTAATAATAGGCTGATAAACATTGCTTTGTTTCTGGATCATTTGGATACGGTCCTTCTGGTTTAAATGGGCCCAATTTAAAAATTATTTTTCGTTCGTATTCAGTAAGGCTGTCATCAAAATTTCATCTATCTGACGAAGATACATTATGAAATTCCTCAGACTTATTAAGATCTTCGATATGGGCTTCTTCTATTTCCCGAACCTCTGGCAGACATTGTGTTCAGATGAATCTAAAAATAAAATGAAGTAAAATTAATATTGAGAAATTTGGGAAATTATTCAAAACCATAGGTTTAAAAATGTCAATTAAACGAATCTTTAATTTTCTGTCCCATGGACCTCCTTGATGACGTGCGACGTTAAAGTGGGACATATTTTATAGTTTGTTCAGTCTTAAGACTTTGTTTGACTTTCCTAATTTCTTCGTACTCTTCTGTGTCAGTAAAGGCTACCGGTTCTATGTCATTCAGATCATCATTTACCTTTCTAGATAAAGTAGTCAGCTGCTCCGAAAGTTCGACTGCTGTTTCCGATAATGAGCTAATTTCATCCGTGTGTTTTTCTGAATCAAGTTTTAGTGTGTTCATTTGTGTTGTAATCGTATCTACCGTGTCCTTTAAATTTTCGCCGGCCGCGGTGGCCGTGCGGTTCTAGGCGCTGCAGTCCGGAACCGCGGGACTGCTACGGTCGCAGGTTCGAATCCTGCTTCGGGCATGGATGTGTGTGATGTCCTTAGATTAGTTCGGTTTAAGTAGTTCTAAGTTCTAGGGGACTGATGACCTAAGATGTTAAGTCCCATAGCGCTCAGAGTCATTTCTTTAAATTTTCCTGATTTTTTTGCAGGATGCGTAACCGCATCGTTAGATGCAACTTAGTGAGTTTTAGGTTGCAAGGTGTCGTGATTTTGGTGAACAATAATCTGCAGTTCTTCGTGACTCTTTAATGTGTCTTTGTGTCACGAAAAGATAGGCTGACTATGTTCACAAATTTGTGTTTTTACATCTTGAGAAACTTTTTGATATTTCGATTCGATTTCGGATGTCTCAACGGATAAATCGTCACGTGTTTGCTCAAGTGGTTGTTCAATTTGTAATGCTATTGTAAATATGATACTGCCATTAATCTGTATATTTTAAAACTTTTTGTTCCATAATAATTTTGAAAAATTAAGCAAATACTATAATGAGAGTAAGCTTTTTTAAGTGCAGTTTATCTGTTGAAAATAACCTCTTTGACGTAGGTGGAATAAATATATTAAAACATATTTTGTAAATAATTACGTAATATTTCAAGTACAACAGTAATTAATTATGTCAATTTTGTGTGTATATGCTGTCATGCAATTGTAGATGATTAATACTTCGGTTTTTGTAAGCAGAAGTGTAAATTGAAAAGGTGTAGGGTTCATAGGTAGAACGGAACTCTGCTCTATGGTGGAATGGAAAAGGTGGTGGGGCGCGCGAGTGAGATTTGGCGCACAAGTGGCTCAGACGGTCGGTAGCTGCCCTGCAAGTGGTGAACACGTATTATGTTGGTCAAGCACTAGAGGCCCCGAATTTACCTGTAAGACTGGGTCTTTGGCCTCGGACGTGTTCTACACGATTGGTGCAGTACGGCAATAAATCAATAGCTCAGAAATTTACAATTTTATTGTCGCCACCAAGAGGAAGACAGAGCTATGTACATCAAGAGCCGTACCTACGCAAAGTTACTACGCAGCACCGCCTCACGCCACCATCGACATCAGTAACAGGCAAAGTACTTTGTTTAGATGTGTATCACAGTATGAACCATCCATTTTCAGTCAGTGGAATATAAGTGTTAAATGTACCTTTGTGTTTAGCCGTGATTTTCCTATGTCATGTACCTCAGTAGGGTCCTTACCTAAACGAATTTATTCCGAGTATCCTGATGTTTATTGAAGCTTAAATAATAGTAAATTACTGTCGTAAGAGTACTGTTTTGGTAGTAAATTCTGAAAATCAATATTAAATACTAAAGTTTGCACGTATCAGTTTAAGGGCTACCGCTTTGCGTGACCATGAGGATAAGTTTTCAATAGTATTCCTGAAAGTAAAGTAACATAATTGTTTAACTGCAACAATCTTAACAGTAATTGTTCGTATAGCTTCTCCATCTCAAAGAAAGCCAGAAAAACATTGTTGTTAACAAATAACAGTCATAAAGAAATGAAATTTAGTCGTGTTAAATAACAGTTTTTGGTCATATGAATGATAGCTATAAGTTTAATATTTTTTTAATCCTTGTTGAAACATATGTGCGTCTTCTTTAAATAATTACTGAAGTATAGTGATAAATTCCAAAAGTAACAGAAAATGGGATTAATAGTATTGATTGCCAAGTGACCGTAGTAAGTGAAAGTAGTTATTTATTCAGTGTCGAAAATTGACTTCATCTCTTTGTGTAGACACTGTGCCCGTCTTGAGCTGGCGGCCGTTGTATTAAGCGAAACAGTTTATTGTTATAACAGGCTTTGTCTGATAAAAGGTTTCCAAAAGTAATTATTCTCACTGCTTTTCCGCAAACTGTATGATTCGTAGAAAAATAGTTCGATACTTTACCATTGGGTTGAACACGGTTAAAATCCCTCTCCGAGAGTCGATGGTTTGGAGTGTTAGTGCTGCGTGATTTTGTGGTGGTGTTCCTGCCGCTACTTACTGCACAGTTCTGACATTCCGAATCGCGGATCCTCCATCTTTACAGTGGTAGGACTTAAACGTTCTAGTACCGTATTGACGAGAACGCAGAAGTGTCGTTGCAAATTGTGTTAAAATGTTGAAGCTCCTGGTTCATTTGATTAACTTTTTGAATTAATAGCAATAACAATGCATGAGTGACTGAAACATGTACCAATGCGCTTTTCGGCAATGCATCCACACAGGCAATACTTATACATCGAAAAACAAAAAAGTATGAGTAAATTCAGAAACGGGTAATGACGAAAAACCTATTTCTATGGAATTTGCAAGACTTCGTTCTGTTACTTCGCATTCCTGAGGCGAACAGTTACCGACCGACTGCTTCCATGTCACACCGTCATTTACTGCCTGATCCATATCCCTTATACACAATTCTCAAATTACTGTCTTAAACACTTGTTAATTCGTTACAAAGTGATGGTAACACGCTACTCTCGTCGTCACTGTAATTTCTCAATTAAAAAAAAAAAAGTGTGTGTGAAATCTTATGGGACGTAACTGCTAAGATCATCAGTCCCTAAGCTTACACACTACTTAACCTAAATCATCCTAAGGACAAACACACACACCCATGCCCGAGGGAGGACTCGAACCTACACCGGGACCAGCCGCACAGTCCATGACTGCAGCGCCGCAGACCGCTCGGCTAATCCCGCGCCGCTACTCAATTTACTTTCAGCCTAATGTTACACTTGTCACACGCCAGAGTTGTCACACTGTTTCGCACCACAACACACACAAAAAACACAATTTGAAAAGCAAAAATAAGAAGAAACACTAAAATAGCACTGAACATAACCAATTTCTAATTAGTTGCCCTGACAAACAGAACTCAAACTTTTCCTATTCATTAATTATTAACAATATTCAAGGATAACGCGCTCTGACTGCTTTCAAATTAATTCAGGAGAATGGCCCTGAATAAGAAGATATCCTGACAATAACCTATACATTATATATAAGTCACTTACCTCGCAAAAATCTTCATTACACGAACTACTGCAATACAGCAAGAACCAATACTGCCAGCTAAATAAAACATTCTATCTACTGTAGGCTCTAACTACTAATAGGCACGTGGTTAGCAAAGGAAATATTTTGTTGAAGAGCAAACAATGTATTTACCTTAATAATGTGGCAACCAGTTCAAAAATTATATAATCGTCCCTGACATCCAGTTCCAAAAATTGTATATATAACCATCGACAAATTACATTTCCATGAAGGACATACATACAGATCGTCAGCTCACGCTAACACTTCAAACCTCTAACCCCCATCACCGCTGGCTACTCATTCCCAACTTCCATCACTGCTGGCTGTCCACTTCCAACTTCCATCACCGCTGGCTACTCACTCCCAACTTCCATCACTGCTGGCTGTCCACTGCGAACTTCCATCACCGCCGACTGTTAACTTCCAACTGCTAGTGCGACCAGCCACAGAGTCTCTTACAGACTGCACACAGCGCTGTCAGAGTTATTAATGCAGAGCGCTATATAGCGCTGCCAACATACAAACACATGCGCGCTTACGGTCTATTTAATGACTTATGCGGTTGGATAGAAAGTTTTCTAACCGACAGGGAGCAGTATGTCGTCCTGAACGGGGTAACTTCAACAGAAACAAGAGTAACTTCAGGTGTGCCCCAGGGCAGCGTAATAGGTCCTCTGCTTTTTACGATTTACATAAACGATCTGGTTGATGGTATTGACAGCGGCCAAGGCTGTTTTCCGATGATACTGTAGTCTACAGGAAAGTAGTATCACACGAAAGTTGTGAGCAAATCAATGAGGATTTGCAGAAAATAAATGCGTGGTGTAATGACTGGCAGTTATCTCTCAATATTAGTAAATGTAACCTACTGCGTATAACAAAGCGAAAATCCCCATTAATGTATGAGTACAAAATAAATGATCAGTCTTTGGAAGCGGTAACATCAGTCAAGTATCTGGGTGTGACTATTGGAAATGATCTCAAATGGAATGTTCAGATTACACAAGTAACGGGTAAGGCGAACTCTAGATTGCGGTTTATTGGTAGAATCCTGAAGCGATGCAGTCCTTCAACAAAGGAAATAGCTTACAATACGTTAGTTCGTCCAGTCTTAGAGTATTGTTCGTCTGTATGGGATCCTTACCAGGTGGGTCTGATTCAAGAGATTGAGAAAGTCCAAAGAAGAGCGGCAAGATTCGTGACTGGTACATTTAGCCATCGCGAGAGCGTTACAAATCTCATAGAAAGTTTGAAGTGGGACACACCTGCAGATAGACGACGCGCTAAACAGAAGGGGCTGCTTACTAAATTCCGAAATCCAATATTCACCGATGATGTAGAGCATATATTATTACCACCAACTTTCAAATCGCGTAATGATCATCATTCAAAGATAAGGAAAATAAGAGCTCGTGCTGAGGCGTTCAGACAGTCGTTTTTCCCTCGCGCGATCCGCGAGTGGAACAGAGGGGGGAAAATATGACTTTGGCGGAAATTGTGCCCTCCGCCACACACTGCTTGGTGGCTAGCGGAGTATATATGTAGATGTAGATAAACAGCCTGCTTACAGTTTGCCTCACAAGGGCTGAGTGCACCCCAGTTCCCGGCAGCGCTCGGCAGACCAGATGGTCACCCATCCAAGTGCTAACCCAACCCGACAGCAGTAAACTTCGGTGATCGGACGGAAACCGGTGTTACCACTGCAGCAAGGCCGTTGGCAAATATTTTGTTTAATTTAATATATTCATCATCACGTTTTTTACAATCATTGTGTTCTGCAATGTTTGGTGAACAGTTGTCTTCTGAATGTGTTAAATTCTGCCTGTATAGCGTTCAAACCTACAGCCGCAACAACACAGGTATACCATCTGTGAATTCAGCTTCTATGGACTTACACTTATAGGATCTGCACTTGTACACTTTGCGACTAGGAGAATACAGCCGTTTGTATAGTGTTCTTTGGTTCATATTTACACTATTCTCACACAAATAGCTCACTAAGTCATAGTATGCACCCCTGAGATATGGTTGCCAGTGGCTCAGTCTGTCAATCATGATCGATAACACATAGCAGAGATCATTTAGTGTCACAAACTCATTTGTTTTACGTAAATGATGTTTTATGTAATGACATTTGTTCAAGCACACCTTTTCGGTATGTATCTACATGGATGTTAATAGCTGTATGGGATGACTTGTTCTCTGCTGTAATTTTCTTCTTATGTACCTCCTCCAGCTGCACAGTTTGTCCCATTTGCATCCAAAATACTGCACTCTCGCCCCAACACATCGATATTCTTTCTCAATTACTACATCAAAGTCACTGTCAGGTGATAGACCAACATTCGCATGATTAGACTCACTAGCAGTCCAATTACACTATGTGATCAAAAGTATCCGGACACCCCCAAAAACATAAGTTTTTCATATTAGGTGTATTGTCCTGCCGCTTGCTGCCAGGTACTCCATATCAGTGACCTCAGTAGTCATTAGACAACGTGAGAGATCAGAATGGGTCGTTCTGCGGAAGTCACGGACTTCGAATGTGGTCAGGTGGTTGGGTGTCACTTGTGTCATACGTCTTTAAGCGAGATTTCCACACTCCTACACATCCCTAGGTCCACTGTTTCCGATGTGATAGTGAAGTGAAAACGTGAAGGCACAAGTACAGCACAAAAGCGTACAGGCCGACCTCGTCTGTTGACTGACAGAGACCGCCGACACTTGAAGAGGGTCGTAATGCGTAATAGGAAGACATCTATCCGGACCATCACACAGGAATTCCAAACTGCGTCAGGATCCACTGCAAGTACTATGACAGTTAGGTCGGAGATGTGAAAATTTGGATTTCATGATCGAGCGGCTGCTCATAAGCCAGACAACATATCGTAAATATCAAACGACGCCTCGCTAGGTGTAAGGAGCGTAAACATTGAACGATGAACAGTGGAAAACCGTTGTGTGGAGTGACGAAACACGGTACACAATGTGGCGATACGATAGCAGGGTGTGGGTATGGCGAATGCCCGGTGAACGTCATATGCCAGCGTGAGTACAGCCAACAGTAAAATTCGGAGGCGCTGGTGTTATGGTGGGCTCGTTTTTTTCATTGAAGGGTCTGGCATCCCTTGTTGTTTTGCGTGGCACTATTACAGGACAGGTCTACAATGATGTTTAAAGCACTTTCTTGCTTCCCACTGTTGAAGAACACGATCGAGCACCCGTTCATAATGCACGGCCTGTGGCGGAGTGGTTGTACGACAATAACTTCCCTGTAATGGACTGCCCTGTACAGAGTCCTGACCTGAATCTTATAGAACACCTTTGGGATGTTTTGGAACGCCGACTTTGTGCCAGGCCTCAGCGACCGACATCGATACCTCTCGTCAGTGCAGCACTCCTTGAAGAAGAGGTCGCCATTCCCCAAGAAACCTGCCAGCACCTGATTGAACGTATGCCTGCGAGAGTGGAAGCTGTCATCAA
Source organism: Schistocerca americana (assembly GCF_021461395.2). NCBI lineage: Eukaryota > Metazoa > Arthropoda > Insecta > Orthoptera > Acrididae > Schistocerca > Schistocerca americana. Next base: position 151,741,408 of record NC_060122.1, read on the forward strand.
GGTTATGGGTGGGCCAACACCATATCGAATACCAGCATTACCGATGGAGGGCGCCACGAACTTGTAAGTCAGTTTTAGCCAGTTGTCCGGATACTTTTGATCACATACTGTATAAGTACTGGCGAATAGCAGTATTCTGCTAGCACGTAACTGTGGCTCGGAGAGCACTGTTGGAAAAAAATAACAAAACATAAATATAAACTAATACGTTAATAAATGAATAATATCAACACTGACAGAGCATTTGAGTTCATGACTTCCGTGTGGCTGGAAAACTTACAGTTGAAACACTATGTGCAGTGCTTATTGCAAAGTTTGATATGGGCAGCTTGTGGCACCATAGTAAGATATTATATAATTTTTTTCTTCTGATTAATTATGTTTTGCATAAAATGTATTTTCTTTAATGTGTGCTCTTTGATATGCTGTACTATTTTTTTCTCTTTACTAACTAATTGCTTTGGTTGTACTTAGAAATTGATGTTTTTGGCTAAATAATTTTGTATTGATTTGTTAATATGGGTAAATGCAAGGTTTGCTATAAATATTTACTTGCTACTTTGTAACTGCTGATCCACACTTAGGGCTATAGGTTCAAGTTATGATAAAAGACGGCGTGGTTCCCCTCTAAAACGGAAGTCATTTAGTGCGCGCAAATTGCGGTTGGCTGAGAGTGAAAAGGTGGACATGAGAGTCAGTTGGTGGCTAGCTACGGTACAGTTGTCAGCTAGTGATAGGAAGATGCATTGTGCAGGTGCCGAGTGAGGCTTAGTGCTTGGATTTATTACGCAAAAGCCTAGGGTGGATGAATGGATTTAATACAATACTCTGTGGTCTGAAAGTATTATAAAATCTGATGATCGTCGCCATGAAGAAAATAACAGAGCATTTCAATTCCAACAGCAAGTCCATCTGAAATCATATATTCGCCACCAATATTGCGCAATCACTGTAACAGAGAGGAGGAATCATAGTTTGTAAAGTGATGGATCAGCACATTCAGTATGTGCAAATGCAAGCTAACTCATACCAAAATTTATGTACCTACCTTGATTTGTTCCTCACCATAATACCTCTCAGGATCCTCTCCGGTTGAACAATGATTTCCGAGTGTCCAGATTGCGAGAAATGATAATCAAAAAGAAAGACTATTATTTGATTAATTGTGTTTAAAATTGAGTGAAAAAGGCTATCAAAAATTACTGTGGATTTTGATAAAGTTGAGGAGGAAGTAAGAGTGGCTTTTGTGAAAGCCTCCCAGTGACTGAACTAATTCATTTTAAAGTTTTGTTGATTTTAAAATTGCTTGCTTAACTTCTGATTTCAAAAGTAAAGAACTATGATGATAACTAATAGACAACATATATTTTGAGGTTAACTTTAAAGTAAAGTAAATGTTCTTAAAGATTGGTTTGATACGATATCCCGGTGAACATATTTACTGTAAAATCTGTTATAAAAATGCATACAAGGTGAGTTAATATTTCAAAAGAATTCCAAAAGTTGACTTTATTTAAATTATTCATGGAAGTGTGTTAGTTTGCTTTACAGCAGTGGTCAAGATTAAGGGCCCGCCACTGAAAGTTGTTAATAATACATAAAGTTACTGGAATAATGAATATTCTCACTGATATTGAAATTTATGTTGACTTTAGTGCACATTGTGTGCCAAAAGGTGTAATATCAGTTTATTAGCACCCGTTTACTGTTTTATTCTCGCTGAAGGTAGTGTTCCTATGAATAACATTATGCATTGAGCTGTGTGTGGCTCATGTTCCCACCAACATCTATTTTACACCCTGTTTTAACGTACCTCCACCTCACTACGTTAATTTAAATTACTGGTGTCGCTGAGTTGCTGCTTTGCCTGACCGGGAGCGGCGCTAGCAGTACGTATCAGTATACCCCCTCTCGCAGTATCTTTGCACCGCTGCTATTACTTGCCAGTCGTTGTCTGTCGTAAGCGAGTTCGGGTCGCAAGTTCGAGCTGCCAGGCGGTGAGTTCCAATGCTGCACTGGTGCAGTCGGGTTGGAGTAGTGAGGTCTGCGTCGACATGGCTCGCCCGGCCATTGCCGCCACACACCACGTGAGCTGGGCCATGGTCTTGCTGGATCGTTGATCGGTCTTCCTACCGGACGACGCGTTTTGACTGGCCATCGTTCATGAGTCGGCTGTGTGTGTGTGTGTGTGTGTGTGTGTGTGTGTCCCGATTTGTCTTCATGCGTGCTTAATTACTGTTGGGTATCGTTCAGGTCTTCGTGCAAGTGTTTGTCAGGTTGTGTGTGTAATTGGCGTTATTTCCACTGACAACTATTTTAGATGTCGGCATTCTAAGGGGAGTCGGTCGGTTGGTGCGGACCATGGAGGACATTTCCGTGTCGTAGCAGTCGCCTGGATCCGCTGGCGGTCCCTGCACAGTGTCAGCATGTATGGAGCTTTCCGATCGGTACGAGCAGGCAATGATGTGATGGGCATCTTAGCAGTCTATAGGGGCCCAGACTTCCCGTTGGTGGAAGCACGACCCTCGCCTCGCCCTGCACCACAGAGACACAGGTAATCATGCTGAGTATTTACGGTGAGCATTATTAGCAGAACGGGCATTGTAGGACAACCCTTGGCCCACATTTGCTCAGATCGTTGCGGTTATCTCTCAAGCCAGCACTGTTTTAGTAGTAGATGCATGCATTCCTTTGTCTGTCAGTTGTCAGTTACCTTAGAGGCAGCAGGTTTCTCTAATACAATTCATCTAGGGCACATATCTTAATATCAAGTGAAGTTTTCTTGTAGTCAGACGAGTTTAATGCGTGTTTTTAATCGAATAAATTAATCTGTTCATTTAAAACGTCTCATATAACACCTTCCCTTAATATCAAAGTTAATACTACGCTTTCTTCACTTTAGGTTTCATAGCTCCAGCCGTAAATTCTTCGTGTTAGTTATTTAATTGTGCACAATATCAGCTTAGATATTAAGGGCATGCCCGGCTGATGATTAACTTTCTGGATCAGGGTTAACATTTTAAACAATGACAGGGTTTTGCATGCTTAGCTTTAAGGAGTGACCAGGTGCCGTTCCTATCGCCACCACATTACCCCCCCCCCCCCCCCGAACTGCGTAAATGAGGCGGCATTTGGGTACCAGCTCAGTTTCCATCTGGAAAAAAGAAGCGCAGCTGACTCCAGTATATGAGAAGGGTAAGAGTGGATCCGCAAAATTACTCACCAATATCGCCAACTTCGATTTGCTGCAGAATCGTTGTACATATTCTCAGTTAGAATGTAATAAGCTTTCTTAGGACTGAGAAGCTTATGTCCAGGAATCATCATGGGTTTAGAAAACACCATTCATGCGAAACTCAGCTTGCACTTTTCTCACGTGATGTACTGCGAACTATGGATGAAGGGAAACAGGCAGATTCCATATTTCTAGATTTCCTGAAAGCATTTGACACGGTGCCCCATTGGACGCTGTTAACGAATGTACGAGCATATGGAATAAGTTCACAGATATGAGTTGCTCGAAGATTTATTAAGTAATAGAACTCAGTATGCTGTCCTCACAATAGGGTTGTTGGCTGATGTGTCTGTTGTGTACGGTAAGGTGTCGAAGTTGAGTGGCTGTAGGAAGATAAAAGACGACTTGGAGAAAATTTCTACTTGGTGTGATGAATGGCAGCTAGCTCTAAATGTGGAAAAATGTAAGTTAATGCGGATGAGTAAGAAGATAAAACCTGTAATGTTCGGTTACAGTATTACTAGTGTCTGCTTGACACAGTCAAGTCGTTTAAATGCCTGGGCGTAACGCCTGCAGAGTGCTTTGAAATGGAACGAGCACGTGGGAACCGTGGTAGGGAAGGTAAATGGTAGACTTCGGTTTGTTGGGAGAATTTTAGGGAAGAGTGGTTCACCTGCAAGAGACCGCATATAGGACGCTGGTGCGACCTAATCTTGAGTAGTGCTCGAGTGTTTGAGATCCGTACCAGGTCGGCTTGAAGGAAGATGTCGAAGCAGTTCAGAGGTGGTTGCCAGATTTGTTATTGGTAGGTTTGAATAACACGAAGCGTTTCTGAGACGCTTCGAGAACTCAAATGGGATTCCTGAAGGGAAGGCGACTTTCTTTTCGAGAAACACTGAGAAAAATTAGAAAACTGGCGTTTGAAGCTGACTGCCAAACGAGCCTACTGCCGTCAACATACATTGCACGTAAGAACGACGAAGATAGGATTCGAGAAATTAGGACTCATACAGACGCGTGTTTCCCTCGCTCTACTTGCGAGTGGAACAGGAAAGGAAATTATTAGTGGTACCCTCCGCCACACACCGTACGGTGGCTTGCGGAGTATTTATGTAGATGTAGATGTGAAGTGGTCTCAAAAGCACATTTACGCTGGTCTTACACACTGACCCTCGTCGCTAATCCATTCTGCGGACTCAGTCCTGGTGTTTTGTCTCTATAAGACATGGTAGACACGATCAATCCTACTTGGGGAAAAAAATCACTCTGTTATAACTTCAAACGCGTTAGTGAGGCACCACTGACAGTTAATAGTTGGTAAGAATCGAGAGAATGCATGGACGACTGTTTTGGGGGGCGGGAGGGGGAGGGGAGAGAAATCGTGTTTCTAGATCTCTGCCAGAGTTCTCCACTAGATCCACTTAAATAACTGTACATGCAAATTGTCCTAAGAGAAATTTGCAAGGTACGTCTCCGCTTAAGTTTAAAGTATCTGCACACTAGAGACGGATTAGCGTGGAGCAGCCACACGGCCGTACCTTGTAGCATATACAGTCGAGCGCGATCCCCTGCGGCCCGTTGTCGAAGTTCGCAAACGGCTGTTGAGAGTGTTTGCGCTAAGTCGCGCGCCCAGGGCAAATGAAGCATATAAGTGAATCCCCGGCGGCGGATGGCCGTAATCAACTTTTATTACGCATAGCTGAAGTTCAGCTAATCTCACGCAGGAGCGCCTCTTCCCGGCGCTAATCGTGATGAGACTCAGAGTTAGCTGCGGGGCCACGGGCTAAATTGAATCTGCCTCACGCAGCGGAGTCAGAAATTCCCTCCTCCCGAACGGAGCCGTGCCCTCAGTATAACGGACCTAGTGAGTGCCGCGGTTGTCAGCTAAAGGTACACACCACCAGTCCATACCAACAAAAGTACTTAGAGTTCTTGCTTTTTCTACCTCGAAATCCTTCTAAATTTAGTGGTTTATTCCTAGAAAAAGTTTCATTTCGTTGTTTCCGATTCTTTGATGTATTTCGAGTTCTTTTCTTATTTTGGTAATCCGTCCTATTCATTTCTTCCAGAATATTAAGTTTCGTTAGCTGCATTCGGTGGAGTGTCCCTTTGTTTCCGATATATTTTGTAAGCTTTCCTCATTACTTCTAATTTTCCATCTAAATGCAGTTTGTTGTGCATTTAGTGATTTAAGTACTTTTTCGGCAACTGTATACAGGGTGAATCACCTTAAACTTGCGCCGCAAATATTGCGGAATTGGGAGTGCTATCGCTGTGCATTTTTCACAGAATATATTGCTAGTCATGGGCTCGTACTGTTAGCCAATAAACATATTGTATGTAATAATATTTAGGGACCGTATTTTTTGAGAAAACAAGCATTTTTAAATGAACAAATGCCTATTGACATTAAGTAACTAAAAGTAGGGTAAATTAGAATGTCAGTGGTGTTTGTTGCAGGATTCTAGTGCGAGTAGTTTGCAAAGTTCCCAGACCAACAGTTGTAAAATACCTATGGAAGCACACACTATGAAACGTCCCCTTTGAACAATTATACAAGACTGTGCTTAAACTGACACACAATATTTTGTTAGCGCAACGCAATCTGACTTTCAAAATTCCCTACAAAAGAATGGCCCTAACATTAAACTATACTTTTCACAAATCACTTACCTCGCAAAAATCTTCGCTGCTCAAGCTACTGCAATACAGCGAGCGCCACTACTGCCAGCTAAATAAAAGATTCAAACTATGGAAGGCATTAACTACTGATAGGGATAGTTAGCAAATGAAAGATGTTAATAGAGAACAAACAATGTATTTACCTTGATATCATCATATATAAATATAGCAGTTCATGACAAATTTCAAAACTCCGCCATCTCTCTCCCCACATCCACCACTGCTGGCGGCTCACCTCCAACTGCGCAACGCTACGCGGTGTTCACAGCCAGCTGCCTAACACTTCAATGGCGAGTATTACAACAATGCAAAGCAGACACAGACTGCACACAGCACAGCCAGTGATTTTCATACAGAGGTGGCGTTACCAATAAAAAAACCTAAACAGCCTACTTACAACTAAAGAACACCACCAATGTGCATATTGGTTTTGTGCATTCTCACCATTAACGAGACCAATGACAATCAGTTTGTGTTAAAGATTACTACCGGCAGCGGCAATACACACTTCCAGTCTGGAAAAAATTGGAAATTTGTGGTAATTTTCTATTGGAGCAAACTGCAGAGGTCATCGGTCCCTAGGCTTACACACTACTTAATCTAACTTAAACTAACGCTAAGGACAACACATATTCATGCCCGAGGGAAGGCTTCCGACGCGGGGGAGCCGCGTGAACCGTGGCAAGGCCCCTAAGACCACGCGGCTACCTCGCACGGCTTTCCAGTCTGGTATGGAAGGACTGCTACACACGTGCTGGCATTTCAGCCGAGATGTCCAAGCGGGCTGCAGTAATACTTCATTATATATCATCGGTAGTAGTTGGTATGTCCTGTAGACAAAGTCTTCCAGCTTTCCTCGCAGAAAAAAGTACAGGCGTCAAATCAGGGGTACGAGCCGGCAAAGGTACAGGTTCTTTGCGTCCAATGCAACGATTTGGAAAAAATTCGTGAAAACGTGCTGTAGTACTTCGTGCACTATGGGGCTGGACAGTCATGTTGGTACTGCAGATTCCACCTGGTCTATAGAGAAATGTTTTCTAATATTCGTCGGAGCTGATCTTTTACGACGCTGCGAAACTTGTGCGCGTTCAGTGTTCCGTTTATGAAACACAGGCCTATGAGCTGGTGGTACACTATCCCACGCCACACGCCTACAGTTCATGAACTCTGGTATTCCTCCTGGTTAAGCTAATAAAGAGTGCATGTTTCAGCGGTCTACCTCGGCATGATTGGTAACTGTGACTTCATCACTAAACAAGAATACATGATACATCTGGAGTATCCTTGTAACCTCCTAGCAGATACTGATAAATGGAAATGGAGCCAAGTGTAACCTCCTCACACAAAAAATGTTAAATAATAATGAAAAATGGAGCCAAGCGTAACCTCCCCACAAAAATTAAAAAAAAATAATTGACCATAAACCTCACAATAATATTGATTAAATAATGAACCATGAATCAAATGTAACCTCCTACCAGAAATAATATCTGGTAAATTTTATAAGGACAGCAGCGCTGACCTTCGGCCCTGTATTCTGAATAAAAAACAAATTCTTACCTCAATAAAAGACTGCAAATATATCTGCTCTTAATTATACATTCTTCGACACAGCTTCGTGCAATGCTGGCGTATATATATTTTTTGATTCTTGGAAGTAATGATAATGCATTGGAGATTGAAATGAATGCTTTTCTTTAAAAGAGTTACTTTATATTATAAAAATTATTATTGGGGCATTTTTTCTGAACAAATTAAATTACAATTAGCATATATTATTAATTATGCGCAATGCTGCTTCTTTACCTTCTACAACAATACTCATCGTCCAGAGCACTGACCAGAGTCGCGAGCAGAGTACACAGCCGATGCATGCCGACTCCCGCAGACTACTCCTGTCCACTCGCTACTGTATCCGGCCGACTACTACTGTCGACTCGCTTCTACCGTATCCGACTGACTACTACTGTCGACTCGCGCAGACTACTACTGTCGACTCGCGCAGACTACTACTGTCGACTCGCGCAGACTAGCGCAGACTCGCGACAAGCAACAACTAACAATAAACTACTCTCTGGTCAGAGATTCTGTCATGCTTCGCCCATCGCCGGCGAAGCATACTCCTTACATCCTGTCTTAATGCCCATGTACAGAATCGTTTCCCTCCAGCTCTTGAAGGACAGAGATGTGACAGGGATGGAACCTGTGTGTTGACGGAGAATAAATAGGACACTTGCCTGACTCACGCCATTTCCTCGTGCAATTGCGCAGCAGGTAATGTGCGGAACAACTGCAACAGTAGGTACTGTTCCACTTAAAAAAGTGGATGTTTGCACAAAAAATACACTTTCGAAGTATTATTACTCACTTTATTGGCTAACAATGCGGTCCCCTGACTGTCAATCCATTCTGTGGAAATCGCACATCAATAGCGCTTTCCGCTCGTATGCGTGCAAGTTTGAGGTGATTCGCCCTGTATATATCTGATATTTGGAGAAAGTCATTATGCCAGTATTAAAAAAGTAAATATAAATAAGGTCAAAATATTAAAAGGATGGCTGAATGTTAACTCAGACAAAAATCAATTAAATGACCAAACCTGCTTTGTAGGGAGAATACCCTGTACTGACTGTAAGGATTATACTTATGGCAGAGCAGTTAGGTATAAATTACGAGATATTGTGCAAGTGAAAAGAGTGCCAACCTAGCAGCTAAATGTGATTAGAAGCCTCTATCGCAATCCAGACACTGAAATGCAAATAAACTGTATAAAAAAGTATGTACATAACTGTAATGAGAGGGTGTCCTTTATCAACTATGCCGTGTTCCTTTTTTATACACTACTGGCCATTAAAATTGCTACACTAAGAAGAAATGGAGATGATAAACGGGTAGTCATTGGACAAATATATTATACTAGAACTGACATGGGATTACATTTTCACGCAGTTTCGGTGCATAGATCCTGAGAAATCAGTACCCAGAACAACCACCTCTGGCCGTAATAACGGCCTTGATACGCCTGGGCATCGAGTCAAACAGAGCTTGGATGGCATGTACAGGTACAGCTGCCCATGCAGCTTCAACAAGATACCACAGTTCATCAAGAGTAGTGACTGGCGTATTGTGACGAGCCAGTTGCTCGGCCACCATTGACGAGACGTTTTCAATTGGTGAGAGATTTGGAGATTTTGCTGGCCAGGCCAGCAGTCGATCATTTTCTGTATCCAGAAAGGCCCGTACAGGACCTGCAACATGCGGTCGTGTATTATCCTCCTGAAATGTAGGGTTTCGCAGGGATCGAATGAAGGGCAGAGCCACGGGTCGTAACACATCTGAAATGTAAGGTTCTGTCCAAATTGCCGTCAATGCGAACAAGAGGTGACCGAGACGTGTAACCAATAGCACCCCATACCATCACTCCGGGTGATAGGCAAGTATGGCGATGATGAATACACGCTTCCAACGTGCGTTCACCGCGATTCCGACAACCACGGATGCGACCATCATGATGCTGCAAACAGAACCTGGATTCATCCGAAAAAATGACGTTTCGCCATTCGTGCATCCAGGTTCTTCGTTGAGTACACCATCGCAGGCTCTCCTGTCTGTGATGCAGCGTCAAGGGTAACCGCAGCCATGGTCTCCGAGCTGATAGTCCATGCTGCTGCAAACGTCGTCGAACTGTTCGTGCATATGGTTGTTGTCTTGCAAACGTCCCCATCTGTTGACTCAGGGATCGAGACGTGGCTGCACGATCCGTTACAGCTATGCAGATAACCTACCTGTCATCTCGACTGCTAGTGATGCGAGGCCGTTGGGATCCGCATTACCCTCCTGAATCCACCGATTCCATATTCTGCTAACAGTCATTGGATCTCGACCAACGCGAGCAGCAACGTCGCGATACGGTAAACCACAATCGCGATAGGCTACAATCCGACCTTTATCAAAGTCGGAAACGTGATGGTACGCATTTCTCCTCCTTACACGAGGTATTACAACAACGTTTTACCAGGCAACGCCGATCAACTGCTGTTTGTGTATGAGAAATCGTTTGGAAACGTTCCTCATGTTAGCACGTTGCAGGTGTCACCACCGGCGCCAACCTTGTGTGAATGCTCTGAAAAGCTAATCATTTGCATATCACAGCATCCTCTTCCTTTCGATTAAATTTCGCGTCTGTGGCACGTCATCTTTGTGGTGTAGCAATTTTCATGGTCAGTGTGTAGATTATATCATACACGACTAGAAAAAATACAACAAAGTGCTACCAAAGAGGAACATAATCTTTGGAGGTGACTGAATGATTATAATACAACCAGAAGACAATTAACAAAAGGTAGTGCACGAACTGCACTTAATAACGAAATCATATAATTCTGAAATACCTGAACATGAAACTAAGAAGCTGATGAGAGCAAACTGTGTAACAGGCCAAAGTTTTTAAATGTTTAGTTACAGTTCGGACGATTCGTGACAGACTTCAACTAATTTATGCTGCGTAATTACAAGAACCTCAGATCCCAAAAACCAATGTTGAATTAATAACCCCGGAAAGTAAAATCAACTTTCACTATTTCAAAGTAAATATGGAGCTGTCTAGGAAAACATGTAACGCAGTCATCGTCTTCGCAGCTTTTCTTTGCTGAGGAACTTGGTGGGTATCGCCGTAGATCAGGTTGTTGAATCTGTGGAGCGTATTGTCTTGTCAACCGTGTCGCTCAGCTTTACAGCCTTGTTACATTACAGCCACATTACTACAAAGTAAATGCTAGTATTTGGAAAAAACTGACTAGAAGAAGGGGCAGGAAGACAGGGCATGCGTTAAGGTGACCACACCCTGCCTATCTAACCCATGTTAACTTAGGCAAGTATTTGACCCATTTCTGAAAAACACTGATGCATGACCTTAATATTTTTACTGTTACATGATGCTAATAGAATCAACTGTACTAAAATCTACTTTATCCGTTTTATAGTTTTTACGAAATAATTTTTTTAAATTTAACAAAAAATATTAAGTTTTTTCTGCAGAAAATATTTTTTTGTAAACTTCCTACTGCTGGAATATTAATGAAGGTAGTACCACAGGTGGCTTTTTATGTTATGCAGAGTCTCTGAAAATTTCATTCATATATCTATGATAGTTTCTGATATAATGAGGAATATGTACTGAAAATTCTAGTTTGCGGGAAATTGACTTTAAAGAAAAAACTTTTGAAATTTGTCACTTACAATTAATTAAAATTGTCCTGCTGCATATGATGGCCCTTCTTTGGCCTCTAGAAAGTCTTCCAGCCTCTTTTTCACCTTCCTGGATGTTTGTCTTGCTTTCTTGGACATATTAGATTCAGACCTGTCTGCATCGGATACGCGCATTTTATCGCAATGTTGCAGCCCAGTGATCATTTTTTCACCAGGATTAATTCCCAGCTTTTACAGTACCCAACAATATTATCACAATTGAATGTAATAACAGCATCATGAACTCCTAGTTTCATTGTATGCATGCCTACAAATACAGTTTTAGGAAGGCGGTTCCAAATTACGCTGTTGGAACATTCATTTGGGTTCTGTGCCTGCCCATGCACACATTTCCTTAGGTCAGGATGAGCTAAGTCTCTGAAAATACGTTTAATTGCTGTAATAACAGCAGCAGGAAGAGAATGCTGGTAACAATAAGATTCTCCAGTTGCCTGAGCCCTATTGTATTTGCACCACGAATTTTCTCCTGATGGACACAATCCATGACATGGCTTATAATCAGTAGAGGACTTATGGAAGAATATGGCCCAAACATCTCTCTTCATTGCCTTCAGATTTTCTTTATTTCTCCGAATTGCCTGCCCATAGTATACCTGCAAGTTTTCTGTAACAACTACTCGCAATCAGACTTGAAAAAAACTTAAAGCGTGTTTTTACAAACAGAAACAAAAGAATACCGACGTTGCTTTCGAAGGATAGCCAACGCACTCGGGAGTAAAATGTGCATTGTAGGGGATATAAAGATCTAAAATATATGCAGAAAAGTGGTGACACAAAAGTGGGCGTGGCACAGACACACGTGGTAGGACTACGCTCTTTAACCGCTCGAAAAAAAATTTTTTCAGCAAAATAAAATCTTACTCTATCGAAATATGATGAAAACGAAAAATCGATTTTTGCCATGAACCACGGTGTGGTCCCCTTAAGACACCAGGAAATAACTTCCTTGTTACTAGATGGAGCAGTAGAGGACAAAGGCTGTAGAGGAAATCAGAGACTGAAATATATACACAAATAATCGACAACGTAATGTGGAAAAAGCTGAAGAGTTCTCCAACTCGCTGTATTATTCTTATCCAGACGCCGTTGGCTTATTCTTATAGTAACATTGTCGTTTGTAAATTGTATAACTGTGATGAGAAGAGCATGAATTTTCGAAATACTGACCAAATTCTGAATCCCGCGTTCTGTTAGCTTTCTTGCAGCCCCCTGTCTTCACAGAAGGTATGATGGCATCTGTCCGCAGATGTTCGGTTTTTATCGTCGGACCACACTGTAATATCTCGACGTTGCTTCCATCGTGCCAACTAGCTCTTGGCATAAATAGAAAGGCTGAGAGGTACAAATACTGTCATAATGGTAGTCAGTGGTCAGTTTGCGTAGTTTCAGGAGCATCTTGTTTAAGACATTGACGTCTGATTTTCCACACGTCGCTGAGTTTTACGGGTCTCGACGACACTCATCTACTATTTTCTGCGAACTCGACCGTCGACATTTGACTGTTTTGCATTTTGTTTTGGACCGCTGAGGAAACGTTGCTTGGAATCTTTTTTTTCCGTCGTTTCACTGGACACTGTTTCCCCCGATAAATCTAACACAGTAGCAATCTTCTATACATCTGTTCCAAACAATCGCACTCAATTTCCGTTCATTGAAATTCATGGGCGTTTTCCACTTTCCTTTGTGTGTGTGCAGCCTGCACCACTGAATTCGTAGCAGACAGCCGAAATTCTGTAGATTGAGCCTGCAATGCAGACATTCGTATAGCGAACGAGTGATCAACGATACGGTGGAACAAAGGTATTACTACTATTTCCAGCATTAATGTCCATAGCGCATTGAAGTTTTCACTGCAGCTAGCTTTAAGAGACATGATAATTTTATGTGACTGCATAACTGAGAGACGGTAATAACTATCATTCATGATTACAAGAGAATGTGCAGTGTTGTTGGTAAACGGCGACGATCGACAGTTAAGACTCTCCAGTGCAATGTATCAGGTAACAGAACTCGTTATGACACGAAAAATAAATAGAACGGAATAAATTCACATGTTTTAAAAATTAAGGAAAATGTACCGAAATTGTGGACATAATTATCAAGAGAAAATTCGAATACCATTAAACGTTCTTCTTTATTGCCTGATTCTGCATACTCTCTGGAGCGTTACCCTCACGAAATGTAGGATCGTGCTAGAAGTTTCCGTACTGAAGAAGGGAAAAAGCTAAATATTTAACTCGGGCTCATGCGCTGGAGGAATGTACCCTCGAAAAAAAGTCGTAATTAGCAAGACACCGACAATTAATACCTATAAATAAACTTTCTGGCAGATTAAAACTGTGTGCTGGTCAGGGACTAGCTGAATCTTTGGCTGCGGTCTCACAGGTGTCGCCTGGGAATCTGAAACTGATGTCCATCAGTTCTCGTATCAAAGTCTTGGTTATTAAAGCCACACTTCGCAAACAAAACGTGATGCACTTTGACCACCTACATAGAAATTTTTTCGTCGTAGCTAATTTCCCAAACACTAACAGCTCATCACGGTATTTCTTTCCATGACCAACAGAGCTGCTTGCCATGAACTCGCAGCAGTCTCGATATGTCTGTCGAATCAAGCACCTCTTCGAAATTTACTATGGTCTTACAGTCGCTCCCATCCAGCTCTGCAAATCTCTCCTCCACCCATGGCGAAGTCATGAGTGTTGCCTCCATGTGCCAGTCGATTGTACCGACCCAGCGCAGTAGAACTATAACCTCCCCCACCATATGCCTGTGTATGAAATTTAGCCCAACTTTACCTCCCACTCTACAAAAAAATCTGCATACAATCAAAACTACATACCCACACTGTTATGAAACTTCCTTACAGATTAAAACTCTGTACACTCAGTTTTAGTCTGTCAGGAAGTTTCATATCAGCGCAAACTCCGCTGCAGAGAGAAAATTTCATTCTGGAAACATCCCTCAGGCTGTGGCTAAGCCATGTCTCCGCAATAGCCTTTCTTCCAGGAGTGCTATGTCCGCAAGGTTCGCAAGAGAGCTTCTGTGAAGTTCGGAAAGTAGGAGAAGAGGTACTGGCGGAATTGAAACTGTGAGGAGGGGTCGTGAGTCGAGCTTGGGTAGCTCAGATGGTAGAGCACTTGCCTGCGAAAGACAAAGGTCCCGCTTTCGAGTCTTGGTCTGGCACACAGTTTTAATTTGTCAGGAAGTTTCATATCAGCGCACACTCCGCTGCAGAGTGAAAATTTCATTCAGGGAATATACCCACAGTGTTTTCCAACTTAAACTCGTTTGATAAGCTTTGTATGCACAGAACCTAATATGAATTGAACTGTAAATTGTGTGAATACAACTTACCTTTATATTAAATGCGCAACTGAAGTAAAAATGAAATGTGTGGCTAAGGCCCCCCGTCGGGTAGACCGTTCGCCTGGTGCAGGTCTTTCGATTTGACGCCACTTCGGCGACCTGCGCGTCGATGGAGATGAAATGATGATGATTAGGACAACACAACACCCAGTCCCTGAGCGGAGAAAATCTCCGACCCAGCCGGGAATCGAACCCGGGACCTTAGGATTGACATTCCGTCACGCTGACCACTCAGCTACCGGGGCCGGACGCAACTGAAGTGAAACAACTATCATGCCCTAATCGAAATTTCCACTTACTTCGCGTCTTTACAACATTGTTATACATTTCTCGAAAGCACAACAACAAACAGCAAGCAGGCAGCGACTAAGGTAGATTTCTATTTTTAAATAAAATTCAAACTGTTGCATACCACATGGTGCAATGCTTTAATGCATAATCATAAACCTTATTTAAACAGTGAAGTGGGAAGATTAATTATTCCAATGAAATGATATTCGCAAACAACGATCTTAGAATGAAGTATATAGTTAAAAAAAGAGTAAAACATCGCACGATCTTCACACATAACATCGATCTGAACAATACAAGGCTTAACTAAGTGTACAATGATTCGAAAAGGGTACAGTGCTAAAAGCGAATTTCTATAGAAATCGGTTTGATCAGTTGATATCTTAATGCACTGAAGATAGGTGGTCTTTCTCTCAGCTCTGAGTAAGCTAACAAGCTGACAATAAATATTCTAAGAAATTAGCTATGCAGTGCTGCAGTCTTACTTAATTAAAGCTTTTCGCTTCTGAAATAATAACATAGTTTAAAATTGATATTCTCTTCTCTTTCCAATATATACATCATATTCATCCTTGCTGTCCTTAACAATAAATCTTCCTTCATGTAACAGGTACAATCACAAGTCAACACAGCAGTACTGAATATGTCCATCTACCACATTTCAATTAGGAATGTGTCAGACTGCGCAGAGGCAAAGACTGTGCTACACCAAGACCAAATATAGTTTAACAGTAGCATAACTTGCTCCCTCCCTGACGTGTACATCGATAACCTATAAAAATCAAAATGACATGCCCACCTTACAGAAAGGGTCGACATGGAGAAGTGACACAATGACGGAGAGGAGGTATTGGGCTGTATGAATGAAACTGATAGAAATAAAGCAGACACTTGTAAGATACAGACAGAAGTCAGAGGATTTACTTGTAAGCAAAATAAAGAAGCGAAGCTTTTGCTTTAGATTGTATCATTAACCTTCATCTTTTCCTCCTACCTTTTACTTCTAAAACAAAAGCAAAAGGCTCTAGCGAGCTGCTTCGTCTGCATTGCCAGCAACCTTTATTAAGTGCAGGCATCTGATTTCGACGATTCTTTGACTGCAAAACTTCCTTTCCTTTCAGTTGTTGTAAGTGAGCACATGTGAAATCTATTAAACATGCCCTCAACCGATTCAGAGGAAAGATCGTCATGGGAATCCTGCGCAGTATCTTCAAAAACCTCATTCTGTAAACGTTTCGCAACGTTATGCAGCACAAAGCAGCAAGCCATAATTATTTATTAGAACATTTGATAAGACTAGGCTGCACGCATACTGTGAAATAGGAAACTGCCTCTTCATCTTACCAAATTAACGCTATTTCACGACCCTCTTTCTTTTTTAAAACTTGTTGAATGTTTTGTGACTCTCTTCTGTTTGGACGGTAGGGTCTTCAACAGGGGTCTAAGCCATATTATTTGTCACCCAAAAGAAGAGTGTCCTTCAATTCACTTAACTTAGCACTGGCCAGGTGACATGAATACCTGCACGTTCGACTGTCATGTACCGACCCGAGCCAGCTACCCTCAGCGCTGGTGAACTGTTCATTTACATTGCATGTAGTCTGCACATTTATATTAGCGTAACCATTTCTATTGATATATTTAGTCGCAACGCTACACTGGTCTCGGAATTCGCATGCACTTACAGCTAATTACGCTAGCAGCAGTTTGAAATTTACATTTTTCTAGACACTGGTTTTTTTTGCTACGATCGCTTGATGTGGTAACGACGGAAGTTTGGTCCCCAACTCAGCTTTACCATTATCTTTCTTAAAAATACTACTCACTCTTTTAGT
This sequence comes from Schistocerca americana, assembly GCF_021461395.2. NCBI lineage: Eukaryota > Metazoa > Arthropoda > Insecta > Orthoptera > Acrididae > Schistocerca > Schistocerca americana. The sequence continues at coordinate 151,758,088 of NC_060122.1, forward strand.
CACAGTGGTTTGACGAGTCCCCGCTTCTTCCGCTGTTCAGGACTGGAATCCTCGATCAGCTACATACTGAAGAGAGTTTTCATCTTCTGTTCTGAAGATAGTGCTCCACGTCTTGTTTCTCCTGTGTCTGGCAGAAAATGATTCGCCATCCACGGTAAATTTGCTTGGTTGAAACGGAATAGACATCTATAATGCTTTCTAAGTAGCATTCTTCACAGCATACACATAGTGCTAGTGCAACCATATCTGCACTCTTCAAACGCGAGTCTACAACTGGCCTGCCTTCAAATGAACGCTTCACTCCAGTGAAGTGTGAACTAACCACTCAATTTCAGTGAACTGGTACTTCAAACTCTTCACAGATAACACACTCCACACTTTTTTCTAGTTCACTCACTCTCTTCTCCTCTCCCTAATCCCATTTCATCGGCGCCATGTCACTCATTCACTCAGCCCCCGCCTCTAGTGCCTGTCGTCGAATCGCACGGCGTTTGTGGGAAACGATAGGTTTTGCGATGGGATATGGTGGTGAGGGGCGAGGGGAAGGCAGCGTCAGCTGCTTCCTGCAGTGCTGACATCATTACCCGTGATTATTTGTGCAGTTCAGTTATACTTCGCGTCTACCGGTAGCCTACCGTTGGCAGCGCTTGCGGACAAATGAATATTACAGATACATACAAAGAGGCTGGCTGTGTGAGCACGCACAGCCAAGATGAAAATAAAAGGTTCGTAATAACACTGAAAGAGGGATTTTACCTGAAATCGTACCAATCTCTACAGGTGACAGTTTACGTTTTGAATCTGGAGGGTTATTATTCTCAACAAAAATAAAATCTACAGGAAAACTTCTGAATAATTACTTAACGTAGATATAAAGACTTTGTGACAGTGGTAAACATACCCATTCTATTTTGGATTAAATTTTAAAAGGAACATAAAATTGGACTGCATTTCGTTGGTAGCCCTAGTTTTCAGTCCATGAATACAACAAATAATGTTTCACTTGGCAGATAGACTTTTTTGGGCGCTTCATGAGAAAATGTTGAGCAAGATTAAATGTAATACCTTCTTTATATGTGACGGGCTTCTCTGTTTCTTTCCTTTGTCCCTTCGACCATGCTCTATTTAAGTTAGCTCAGACGCTGTAACAGCGTAAAACGTTGCGTGCACCTTACTGCATAGTTCGGCCATCTGTTGGTAAAATTATGAAGTAATACGAAGCTTTATTGTACGAGCGAGCGTAGCCGCGGCTGAGCGGCGAACTGAGCAACTTCGCCAGGCTTCCGTACTTCATGAATGAACTGCTTCGTTTGAATGCTTCACGGCAAAGCGTGAAATGAAGTAGTTCACGGGAATGAACGAGTTCGACCCATCTCTACTGCCTTCACATTTTGCGAGGTCTGTTAGTAAAATTTTGTTTTTTTGCGAGCACCAGATGGATCTGAGTCTAGCGCTCTTGCACGAGCCGACCTTGAACCTTCGTGCGCATGCGTGAATTTTTTCCCCTCCTGTCGATGGCGTTAGTCAAGGAATGCCATCATATTGGCTTCCCGCGCAGACTGTTTGCGAAACGGCGTGGCGTCATTCGGAATAGGGACGCGAGAAGCGGAAGGCGAAAACTCTACACGTGCGTTGCTAATGCAAGCAGATTCTCAAATCCCTGCGTTGAAATTAATTTGAATGCAGCCACTAATTAGCTATCCTTCTTGCTGGTCGATTTGTAGTACCATGAGCAAAATTTGAATCATTTTTCTATTGCTGAATGCAAAACCGCTTCACATAAAACAGCGGATGCCGCTTACCATCTGTTTCATAAAGATAAGAGAGCTACAACGCAAATGGATGACATGCTGTAAAACAACTGATCCTGTCAATGTCAGTAACGCAAGGACGTGTTGGGAACATACGAAGGTTATGAGCGGCAGTACAAAAATGAGTTTTTGGGGTTTGCTTTGAAAAGATAATTCAAGGGTGACTTTTTGGCGTCATAAAAAAATTCTAAGTTGGCATGGAGATGCATCCAAGGTTGTTGCAAGAGCCGGCAAGGACAACGTACGTGTAACTGTCAGATATTCACCATCTTTAGAAACACGTTTCTGTGTGTTATTGGCTTTGGAATTACGCGCGCATTACTTTCTATAGGGAAGAGCACGCTGTCTGCTTCAAGAGCTTTATCTCCGAAGAAAATATGAGATCAGTCGACCGGGACAGATGTAGTTCTTGACCTAGATGTTACTTCTAAACACGAAATAGACATTAAAAATTAAGACACATCTGATAAGGAGAAAAAACTACGCTCTGAAAAGAAGTAACAGGATTCTGCAAGCCAAGTCGTCGAAATATTTTGTGGAACTAAATAGACTTGCTTCTTCTACATCCACACGACTACTCTGCATTTCGCAGTTAAGGGCCCAGTAGAGGATTCACTGAACCACCTTCAAGCTATTTCTCTACCATTCCACTCTTAAACAGCGTGAAGGAATAACGAACATTTAAATCTTCCCGTGAGAGCTCTGTTTTATTTTATTAAGATGATCATTTCTCTATATGCAGGTGGGCGCCAAAAAAACATTTTCACATTCGGAGGGGAAAGACGGTGATCGAAATTTCATGAGAAGATCCTACCGCAACGAAAAAGCCTTGTTTTAATGATTGCCACCCTAATTTATCATATTTATGACACTCTTTGCCCTATTTCGCGATAATACAAAACGAGCTACCCTTCTTTGAACGGCCTCGATATCCTCCATCAATCCTATCTGATACAGATCCCACACCACACAGAAATAGTTCAGAAGAGGGCGGACGAGCGTAGTGTATGCAGTCTATTAGATCTGTTGCATTTTCCAAGTATTCTACCAATAAATAGCAGTCTGCGGAACTTCGTCTGGATTCAGATAACATCACCGGTAATGACTGGGTCTCCGTAATCTCCAGAGGCGGGCTTACTTCTCCCTCAAATGACCTAGTAGATAGTGTCGGAAGTTCCATGCGGCTTTTCGCGGATGATGCTGTAGTATACAGAGAAGTTGCAGCATTAGAAAATTGTAGCGAAATGCAGGAAGATCTGCAGCGGATAGGCACTTGGTGCAGGGAGTGGCAACTGTCCCTTAACATAGACAAATGTAATGTATTGCGAATACATAGAAAGAAGGATCCTTTATTGTATGATTATATGATAGCGGAACAAACACTGGTAGCAGTTACTTCTGTAAAATATCTGGGAGTATGCGCGCGGAGCGATTTGAAGTGGAATGATCATATAAAATTAATTGTTGGTAAGGCGGGTACCAGGTTGAGATTCATTGGGAGAGTGCTTAGAAAATGTAGTCCATCAACAAAGGAGGTGGCTTACAAAACACTCGTTCGACCTATACTTGAGTATTGCTCATCAGTGTGGGATCCGTACCAGATCTGTTTGACGGAGGAGATAGAGAAGATCCAAAGAAGAGCGGCGCGTTTCGTCACAGGGTTATTTGGTAACCGTGATAGCGTTCCGGAGATGTTTAACAAACTCAAGTGGCAGACTCTGCTAGAGAGGCGCTCTGCATCGCGGTGTAGATTGCTCGCCAGGTTTCGAGAGGGTGCGTTTCTGGATGAGGTATCGAATATATTGCTTCCCCCTACTTATACCTCCCGAGGAGATCACGAATGTAAAATTAGAGAGATTAGACCGCGCACGGAGGCTTTCAGACAGTCGTTCTTCCCGCGAACCATACGCGACTGGAACAGGAAAGGGAGGTAATGACAGTGGCACGTAAAGTGCCCTCCGCCACACACCGTTGGGTGGCTTGCGGAGTATAAATGTAGATGTAGATGTAGCCTTCGGATGTGTATGATTTATAGCATAACAGGAATTTAGCGGATTCCTTTTAGTATTCGTATGGATGACTTCATTTTCATTATTTAGAGTCAATTGCCAGTTTTCACACAAGGCCAGATTCTATCTTACATTGACAGTTCCTTGAGTTAAGTCTCAGAGAAACTTCGTCTGGATTCAGATATCGCCGGTAATGACTGGGTCTCCGTAATCTCAAGAGGCGGGCTTGCTTCTCCCTCAATTGACTGGTTCAATAAAGTAAACGACTATGAAGTGATATTTTGCTGTTTTCATGGGCGGCATGATCCTAAGTGAGTCGTAGTGATGCAAAAGAAAATTTCTACAGTAACTTCAAAGTTTTTCGAAATGCCCCACAAAGTGGTTTCTCTCTACGTAAGGCCCATAATCCTTATTATAAGGCATTTGAGCGTACAAGCTAAAACAGGAAACATAAAAAAGCTTGTCGCGAACAAAAATCTTCTTTGGGATGCTTCGTGATCTGAGCTAGTGAGTATTTACGAACATAGTAAGGTCGTCTAGCTCTTAACATCAGGTCTCTGAAGGTGGCTATTATTGTAATATACAAGTGCTTATTTAATAATTTTAGGTTTGTTGTTGTTGTCTTCAGTCCTGAGACTGGTTTGATGCAGCTCTCCATGCTACTCTATCCTGTGCAAGCTTCTTCATCTCCCAGTACCTACTGCAACCTACATCCTTCTGAATCTGTTTAGTGTATTCATCTGTTGGTCTCTCTCTACGGTTTTTACCCTCCGCGCTGCCCTCCAGTACTAAATTGGTGATCCCTTGATGCCTCAGAATATGTCCTACCGACTGACCCCTTCTTGTAGTCAAGTTGTACCATGAATTTCTCTTCTCCCCAATTCTATTCAATACCTCCTCATTTGTTATGTGATCTATCCATCTAATCTTCAGCATTCTTCTGCAGCACCACATTTCGAAAGCTTCTATTCTCTTCTTGTCTAAACTATTTATTGTCCACGTTTCACTTCCATACAAATACTTTCATAAACGATTTCCTGACACTTAAATCTATACTCGATGTTAACAAATTTCTCTTCTTCAGAAACGATTTCCTTGCCATTGCCAGTCTACATTTTATATTCTCTCTACTCCGACCATCATCAGTTGTCTTGCTCCCCAAATAGCAAAACTCCTTTACTGCTTTAAGTGTCTCATTTCCTAATCTAATTCCCTCAGCATCACCCGATTTAATTCGACTACATTCCATTATCCTCGTTTGGCTTTTGTTGATGTTCATCTTCTATCCTTCTTCCAAGACACTGTCCATTCCGTTCAGCTGCTCTTCCAGGTCCTCTGCTGTCTCTGACAGAATTGTCATCGGCGAACCTCAGTTTTTTTTCTTCTCTATGGATTTTAATTCCTACTCCGGATTTTACTTTTGATTACTTTACTGCTTTTTCAATATACAGATTGAATAACATCGGGGATAGGCTACAACCCTGTCTCACTCCCTTCCCAACCACTGCTTCCCTTTCATGCCCCTCGACTCTTATAACTGTCTTGTGGTTTCTGAACAAATTGTAAATAGCCTTTCGCTCCCTCTATTTAACCCCTGCCACCTTCAGAATTTGAAAGAGAGTATTCCAGTCAACATTGTCAAATCTTTCTCTGTCTACAAATTTTAGATTTAAGCAGTGCTTAATAATGTGCATTGTTAAAATTCTCGCGGACCGCGGAGACCATATCCCGAGGCTCACGAGCGGGAGCCCCGAACACTATTCCCGCTGACGTCATACGCTTTAGTCAATAGCAGCGCGACCCTGGAAATTGCTTACCTGGTTACCTGTAGTTGCCTTGAGCGTCAGTTGCTGGCAAGCAGCAGTTGAGAGAGGTAGTGTGTAGTGCTCGTGTCTGCGTTTTCATTGCAACGGAAATGACGTAACGACTGGAGCAGCGCTAGTGCATCGAATTTTGCCAGAAACTGGGCGACAGCCAGGTGGAAACTGTTCGAAAGATTCAGACGGCTTTCAGTGACGGTGTTATGGGCATCAGATTAAGTGGTACAACAGGTTGAAAGACGGTTGCACATCGGTGGAGAACGAGCCACGCTCCGGTCGGCCATCATAGTGCCGAAAAGACCAGGTGATTGCCAAAGTTAACGCCGTGGTGATGCGGATCCCTCGTGTGACTATCAGACAAGTTGCGGAAGAGGTGGTCGTCAGTACTTTTTCGGCACATTAGAACAGGACTGAAGATTTGGCCATGAAGACAGTGGTCGGCGAAATTCGTGACGAAGCTGGTGACGGCGGAGCAAAAGCAACTTCGTATTGAAATCTCACAGGACACGCAGGACTCCATACAACAGTGACCCGACTTCGTGAACACCATAGTCTCTCGTGACAAGATCTGAGTGTACAGGTACGACCTTGAAAGCAAATCCCAGTCGTCACCGTGGAAACATTCCTCGTCACCGTGGCCAAGGAAGGCCCGCCAAGTGCACAGCGAGGTCAAATTGATACTGACTACTTCCTTTGACTACCATGGTGTGGTACACCACGAGTACACACCACAGGGTCAATCACCAAAGAGTACTTCAGGGATGTCCTCCGTCGCCTACGTGATGCTGTGTGGCGCAAGAGACCGGACTTGCTGTCGACAGGAAATTGGCTCCTCCATCACAACAGTGCTCCGGGATATTCCTCGCACTTGATTCGGACTTTTTGGCAAAAAAAAAAAAAAAAATTCTGTGCTTCAACAGGCTTCTTACTCTGCTAATATGGCCCCTGCGACTTCTGGCTGGTCCCAAAACTGACGAGACCATTGAAAGGAACGCAATTTCAGACAAGGGAGGACATTATGACAGCAACGATAGCCGAGCGAAATTCAGTTCCTAAAAGGCTTCTTCGGCATGATTCCAACGATGGCGGCACCGCTGAGAGAAGAGTCTGGAGTCACAGGCGAACTACTTTGAGGGTGATTAGGTGTCCAACGCTCCAGATAAGGTAGTTCTTTTCCTGACCAAAGGTTGCATACTTTTCTAACAAACCTCGTAAAAGCTGTGGCTTCCAAAATGAAGTCAGAGGTTCTCTTTATTCACACATTTTATCTAATGCTGAAGCCAGAACTTAGTGCGAAGAAAAAGCTTCTTTATGCATTTTGTCCATGCAGGCTAGAACTCTTGCTTCACATTTCGTGAAGTCAATACCGTCACTGCGGCATAGCGATGGAAATGTTACCCATGATGGTGCCACTAAAGCGGAGTTACTAAGTTACTAAATAGTTTTCCGTAATTCCTTCACGAAAGAGGACGAAGTAAATATTCCAGTATTCGAAACCAGAACAGCTGTTAGCATGAGTGACATAAAAGTAGATATCTTATCACTTAAGAAAGGCAACTCTTCCTGTCCAGATGGTATACCAATCAGGTTCCTTTCAGAGCATGCAGACACAATAGCGCCTTTCTTACCAATCATTTACAACCGCTCATTTGACGAGAGGTCTGTTCCCAAAGACTGGAAAGTAGCACAGGTCACGCCAATATTCAAGAAAGGAAATAGAAGTAACCCGTTGAATTACAGACCCACATCACTGACCTCAAGTTGCAGTAGGATTTTGGAGCATATACTGTACCCGTACATTATGAATCACCTTGAAGGAAATGACTTATTGGTACATAACCAACACGGGTTCAGAAAATATCGTTCTTGTGCAACACAGCTAGCTCTTTATTCCCATGAAGTAATAAGTGCTGTCGACATGGGATGTCAGATCGATTCCATATTTCTAGATTTACAGAAGGATTTTGATACCGTTCCTCACAAGCGACTATTAATCAAATTGTGTGCATTTGGAGTATCGTCTCAGTTGTGTGACTGGATTCGTGATTTCCTTTCGGAGAGGTCACAGTACATGGTGATAGACGGTAAATCATCGAGTAGAACAGAAGTGCTGTCTGGCGTTCCGCAAGGTAGTGTCATAGACCCTCTGCTGTTCCTGATTTATATAAATGATCTAGGTGATAATCTGGGCAGCCCTCTTAGATTGTTTGCAGATGACGCTGTTTTTTGTCTAGTAAAATCATCAGACGATCAATTCCAATTACAAAATGATCTAGAGAGAATTTCTATATGGTGCGAAAAGTGGCAATTAGCACTAAACAAAGAAAAGTGCGATGTCATCAACATGGATACTTAAAGAAATCCAATAAATTTTGGGTACATGATAAATCGCACAAATGTAAGGGCTGTCAATTCGACTATATACCTAGGAATTACAATTATGAGTAACGTAAATTGGAAAGACCACATAGATAATGTTGTGGGGAAGGCGAATCAAAGACTGCGCTTTGTTGGCAGAACAATTAGAAGATGCGACAAAGCCACTAGAGACACCCTACATTGCACTTGTCCGTTCTCTGATGGGATATTGCTGCACGGTATGGGATCCTTACCAGGTAGGATCGACGGAGGACATCGAAAAAGTGCAAAGAAGGGCAGCTTGTTTCGTGTTATCGTGCAATAGGGGTGAGAGTGTCACTGATATGATACGAGAGTTGGGGTAGCAGTCACTGAAACAAACGCGGTTTTCTTTGCGGCGAGATCTATTTACGAAATTTCAATCACCAACTTTCTCTTCCGAATGCATAAATATTTTGCTGACACCCACCTACGTAGGGAGAAATGATCATCATAATAAAATAAGAGAAATCAGAGCCTGAACGGAAAGATTTAGGTCTTCCTTTTTCCCGCGCGCCATTCGAGAGTGGAATGGTAGAGAAGTAGTATGAAAATGGTTCGATGAAACTTCTGCCAGGCACTTAAGTGTGAACTGCAGAGAAACCATGTAGATGTAGACCATGTAGATGTTGTTCATAAATTCTAAGCTTAAGCTTCGAAATTCGAAGCAAAAGCCTTTGCGTGACTTTATGCATACATCCTATTGCGCTTGGACATGTCCAGTTTGTTGGTACAACAACGTGCACTGTCCATCGTGCCTATAAAGAATGCTTACCACCCGCTGACACATAATATGGCGTGAGGACAGTGGACGTAAATCGTTCCTAACCAACAGGGTAAGAAGACGAGTACCACGCTTCATCAAGACTGTCGATTCAAACGCGACAGGAATTGCTGCTGTCACTGATTGCAGGCCCATATCAACCTTTAATTTTAGGAGCGAATATTATGAAGGGAACTGCATGAAATGGGCGTCTGGAGTCTGGTATATCTCAGGAGGCCTTTGCTCACAGCGGCACATGAGGCTGTACTTCTTCAATGCGTCAAACAATACAGAAACCTAACATTTAGCTGAATGGAGGTGTGGTTTGTGGTCCGCAGAGTTGTGGCGTTGCCTCTTTTCATACGATGCAAAACAGGAGCTCAACTACAGCCCTGGGGCTCCCTTAGCAATTGCTTAGAGTGGGGCCTTCCCCCCTCCCTCCCTCCCCCTGCCCGCCTGCCACCACACCATTCCCCACAGGAGTTCGCCCACACGTGGTCCCTTACAGTCAGCTGCTCGCCTTCTCACCACACCTTCAGGTATGTACACATTACACTATACCGTCATATGTCCACCCTCCTCTTACTTGAGTGAAAAAGTGAAATAAGAACAACAAAGCTTAAAAGTATTTTACTTTGAATATCTTGGTGAAGTGAAACATGATTTTAATAAGATTTCTCTGACTTCTCAATATATGAAACAGTCATTTGTCCCAACATCGTAACACATAAATACTGCATACTGTCCAAGGTAAATTTCAATTAAATTGTAAATGAATCTCATTCTTAAGAAGAAATATTTATTGCAGTTGTTTCAAAGAAAATGCCTTTTTTGCATGCTGCACATCGAAATTTTTATTTTTATTTATGCACCCAGACGCGTTTCGCCTTTTTTACAAGGCATCTTCAGTGGGTGACCTGAAATATTACTTGTCCATTTTTACGCATAGGTTATTGTTTCACATCTATTTATTATTATTATTATTATTACATTTTCCTGTAATACTTATGAGAGGAATCAGATGTGTGACCATTTGTTGGGATTTCTGTCTGTTATATGATCAGTCAGTGTAAACAGTGACTTGTTAGTAACACTTACTTGGTCATTTAGTAGTTGTTTCTTTTCAGCCTTTGTTTTGTATATATAACTTTCCTGTAATGTTAGGAGATGTGTTTCATTATTTATTCTAATTATTTTCATATCAGTTTCTCTTGCAGTAGGTTTGTGGCAATTTTCTCTCAAATGTTCTGCAAACGTTGAGAGGCTTGTTCCATATTTCCATGCTCTGATATCTTTGTACCAGGTGTCAAATGTTCTGCTGGTTTGTCCTATATACCTTCCATCGCATGTGCTGCACTGTAGTTGATATATTCCTGCTTTTTGATAGATATTTGTGTTTTTTGTTATTTTTTGAATGTGCCTTTGGATTGAATTGTGGGTTTTGAATGCTATGTTTATCCCTTGTCTTTTGAAAACGTTTGTTATTTTATGCGTAAGTTTGTGCTTGTATGTCACGGTGCACCATCATGAATATTCTTTCTTGTTTTCCCGTATTCTTTGGGTCGTTATTGTTCTGTCACTGTTTGTGCCTGTTTGTGTAGTGTTTTGTTGTACTGTTGTTTGTGGGTGTTTATGTATTGTGTTCACTGACTGTATTTGTTTTGTAATTTAATTTGGTGACTAGATCCCTATTTATAGCTTCAGCACTGAAAAGACGTTTTTGGTTCAAAAATGATTCAAATGGTTCTGAGCACTATGGGACTTAACTTCTGTGGTCGTCAGTCCCCTAGAACTTAGAACTACTTAAACCTAACTAACCTAAGGACATCACACACATCCATGCCCGAGGCAGGATTCGAACCTGCGACTGTAGCGGTCACGCGGTTCCAGACTGAAGCGCCTTTAACCGCACGGCAGACGTTTTTGGAATTTCCATTCACGCTGTTCTGAGATTTCAGAGTCTTCGCCCCATTAAATTTTTTTAGAATTTCTGTTACACTTCCTCGTCAATCAAACAAACCTCTGACCATTCCCGGCACTCTTGCAATATTGATAGTTCTGCAAGACAAGATTATAGCCCCTGCTTTAGTATAGCAGGTAAGAATTTTTAAATACTGTTAGCTTGGTAATACAACGCTCATCTTTTGCTACAACTACAGGTTCTTTTACAAGGGAAACTCCCCATTGCATACCCCCCCCCCCCCCCCCCCCCCCCCACAGCCCTCAGATTTAGTGGTAAGATCGGCCAGTGGACAGCCCATCAAAAACTGAACATAGATCAAGTATTAAAACAGGAAAAAGGTGTACTGAACAGTGAAAATAAAGTAAAATAGAAATAGTGAACGGCCCAAGAAGTAGAAGTGCAATAAAGAGAACCCTCAAATAGCAATGGCGTCATGGGTAAGTGGTCATTGTTTTGGACAACCATGCGGGCGAGCTGTGTTCATAAGTCCCTCCTGCTATTACTACTTATTTTTCACAACATTATGAACTGTCTGTCAGGTCATTGAAATGTTTGTTCCCTTTCTGTAGTCCTGGCAGTTGTCGTACTATACATTGGTTATAGAAGATGAGTCATTTGGTAAGAATACGTTACCGTCGCAAGTAAATGTGATGAATAGTGAGAGCAGGCGAGATACCACACAGACACAACATTAAAAATGTTAAAAACAGATGTTTTGACAGTGTACACAGAAACTCTGATTGTGAAACCGTTGGTTCATTTGTTGCAGCTTATGTGACATACTATTAGGTCATCATTTGCTTGGGAGTGATCACAATCACATTCGTACGAATTCACATATCGAACAAGGAGGCATATCTCACTCACTTACCAGTTGTACAAATTAGGTGCGTCGATAACAGATTCCCATCATATGACATATGTATTGTCATTAATGGCGTGTATGACACACCAGACGTGTTTTCTGGTGGAGGATTCGGTTGACTTGTTGCCTTGCATCAAAAGTTTGCGTTTCCCTGCTTACTTTCAGCTGCTAAAAGAGTAGTTGTGCAGAATCAGCTATCATTTTATGTCCCTACCCTACACCTCGCTATTGCAAACGGGCGATACACCACGACACAAACACAAATTTGAATTAAGGGAACAGTAAAAAAAAAAAATTGCACGAGAGAGGTTTGAACACAGTTCAGATGCGCGGGAGTCGGTCACCCTTACCACTTAACCATAACGCCATTGCTCAGCACCGTTGCTCTATATAGCATTTGTTGTTCTTGGACCGTTTACTGTTTCTACTTCGCTTTTTTTCTCACAATCCAGTACACCCCCTTGCTGTTTTTATGCTTGATCTGTCTTCAGTTTTTGATACGCTGTCCACTGTGTGCTAACACTAAATCTGAGGTGGATGCGATGGGGAGTTTCCATTTGTTAGATACACTAGGACACTTGGACATGCGTCTGAATAACTTGAGATATTTAGATTGAAAATGTTAAAATGAATTAATTGCAGCACAGTGTAATGTCACATTAAGTAAAATAATATCTAACATAGTATTGCAAGACAGAACAGGAAAGGATATAAACATGAAAATTGAATTAAAAATACAAACTGCTTTGATTGTGCGGCCCCTTCTGCTGGAGGTTAGAGTCCTCCCTCGGGCATGTGTGTGTGTGTGTGTGTGTGTGTGTGTGTGTGTGTGTGTGTGTGTGTGTGTGTGTGTGTGTGTGTGTGTTCTTAGCATTAGTTAGTTAGTTTAAGTAGTGTGTAAGACTACGAACCGATGACCTCAGCAGTTTGGTCTCTTAGGAATTCACATACATTTGAACATTTTGAAATACAAACTGCTAATGAAATGTGTGCGCTTGTTGAGCAAAATTCTTGTGTTAGTTAAATGAGTATTTCTTCGTTTTCGCATTTGTAAAACAATTATGATTTTAAAAAATGAATATTTCGTGCTCTTTACTTTTCTTCAGATTCATCCACATCTTCCGCTATAATTTTCAGATCACTGTAAAGAGTGGCAGTGGGTACTTTTTATACAACTGTATCTTACATTCTCTTCCTGTTCCTTTCGCCGATGGGGAGTGAGAACTTTCTTTGCTAATTTAATCTGCATGACGTAAGTAGTTGAAAAATATGTTGTTTCAGCGCTGAAAATACGGTTTTTGGAATTTTCCACGCGCATTCTTCTGAAATGTTCAGGATCTTGCTTAGAGTTCAGCCAGTTGAAATTTTTTAGCGTATCTGTTAGACTTTTTCGCCAGGCAAACAAACTTGCGCAAGATTGGAAACCATCAAACATTACGTCACGTCTACGGACTGCACTCAGTGGCCGAGCCTTGGTTGGAGAAATGGCGTGTTAGAGTAAACGTCGACAAGTGCGAAGCCGTTCTGTTCACTAGAAGACCGAAGCAACTGCACAAACACCGCTACTGCAGACCAATAACTCCACATGCACGTCCAATACGTTTCCGCGAGAAAGTCAAATACCTCGGTGTCTGGCTGGACCGAAAATTACTCTGGGTTGACCACATACAACACATGACCAACCGAGCTAGCGCGAGGCTCAAACAGCTCTATCCTATGCTCAACAGGCGTAGCACACTGAACAGAAGGGTGTCGAGGTCCATGTACATGACACTTATCCGACCCCTGATGACGTACGCAGCTCCTGTCTGGGGATACGCTGCGCCTACACGCCTGCGCCGTCTGCAGCTCATACAAAACAAAGTACTCAAAATCATAAGCAATGCTCCACGATACACACGCATCGCGGACCTTCACCGGGAATACCGACTTGAGACTCTCACGGAGGTAATCCACAAACTCACCACAAGACTATACAGAAACTCCAGACATTCGCAGAACCCGTTTATTCTGAATCTGGGGAACTACGACCACAACCATAGATGGAAACATAAAAGACCAAAAGACATACTTGTAAGGACATAACATCTATGGCCAAGCATACGCAAACATAACGGCAAAGGCGAGCCCCTGTTAATCAGACGCCATTACTGGATATCCAGCTGAAATACACTGTCGAATAACTGGCACCACACAGGGAAGCCGTACCGTACACTGCATGCAGACAAGCTCCACACATCCCCCACACAGTGAGATGATCTATGGCCGATCTCCCACTACTGTATAACGATCTTGATTGTTCCAGGAATGTAGCAGCTGCAGCAACTGGGACACATCGCCATCGCTTGTCACGGTAATGATGCATGATACCTATACTAACAAATCCAACCTTGCATGAGCTATCGCAGCTAGTAAGCCACTACTGCTCTCACTACCCATCCCACTGTCGCAGAGGTTTTTTTCCCACGGCACGAACCATGGCACTTTTTTCCCTCTGCTTTTCAAATCGCTACCCTCACTCGCGTTTCGTCCACTATCACCTGATGGTCTGTGTTAATGCGTAGTCTTACCCAGACGCACGGATAACATCACAGCCCAGCATCCTGTGATCCACTTACTAGATAACTAACATGTTTACGGAGGTGACAGTAGAACTTTTGGTTTGGTCACCACGTTGGTGCGGGGGTGGAGGGGCCCCATCTCTTTTTACCCCCTGCGGGTCCGGGGATTAGAATAGGCCTGAGGTATTCCTGCCTGTCGTAAGAGGCGACTAAAAGGAGTCCCTCGCCCTCAAGGGGGTAGTTAGCACCTGCGTCCGGAGACAAACGGTTCCACGACCTCTATTTGTGGTCATTTTGCTTTTTCACTTCTCGTTTCTTCCTTCCTTTGGTTGGTTCCTTTCTTTGCTCTTCTCCACCTCACTGTCTTCCTTACTCTTTCCCTTGCCTTCTTCTCCTTGCCTTCTCATTGCCTTCTTCTCCTTGCCTTCTCATTGCCTTCTTCTCCTTGCCTTCTCATTGCCTTCTTCTCCTTGCCTTCTCATTGCCTTCTTCTCCTTGCCTTCTCATTGCCTTCTTCTCATTGCGTTCTTCTCCTTGCCTTCTCTGGTCTCCGCCTCGGCGTTTGAGACAGTCTGTCCTCTCTCTCCCTCTCTTCTTTTTCCTCTTCTTCCTTCCTCTGTGCGCGCCTGAAGGCCGACCCACGCGTTTGCACGCATAGCCGGTGACGGGGTAACGCGTGATTCCCCGCCCTGGGTAGACATGTAAGGCATGCACGTACCCCCTGGTAAAGGCCAGGCCCAGGGAGGGGTGATTGCCTGAGCTGATACCTTCTGACCATGCCAAATGGTCCCTCCGTCTGTTCCTCGGGAGGTGTGACCTGAGGTGTAAACATTCACCTAAGACGGGAGTGCCCTCTGAGAGGGTCCCCACAAGGAAGGAGCGCGCCATCGGAGATGCTGGCAATCAGGGGGATTCCTCCGCAATGGATTTCACTCCATCTCTCTCGACTTCTGCCCAAAAACGGAAACATGATCAGCCACCAGTGACAAAAGTACTACCGCCTGCCCCACAGTTCCTCTTCGTTTCTCGATCTGAGGACGGAAAGAATTTTTCCTCTGTCTACGCTTTCGTTATCCAGAAGGGCGTAGATGCCATAGCCGGATCTGTCAAATCTTGTACCAGGTTGCGTAACGGTACCTTATTACTAGAAACTGAGAGCGCCTTTCAGGCACAAAAACTGCTTCGGGCCACACTCCTGTACACGTTCCCTGTCCGGGTGGAGGCTCACCGAACTTTGAATTCGTCTCGTGGTGTGGTCTATACTAGATCCCTCGACGGATTGACTGACGAGGAGATTCAATCTTTCCTCGCTGAGCAGGGCGTGACAGCTGTCCATAGGGTCATGAAAAAGGTCAACAATGACCTTGTACCGACCCGGACACTTTTCTTGACCTTTGATAGTGTTAAGCTGCCATCGCGCATCAAGGCGGGCTACGAGGTTATTTCTGTTCGCCCCTATGTCCCGACACCTACGCGCTGCTACCAGTGTCAGCGTTTCAAACACACTCGACAGTCTTGTTCCAATGCAGCTAAATGTCACTTGTGGCAGGGATGCCCATGAGGGTGACTGTCCACCTCCGTCTCCTCGTTGTGTGAACTGTCAGGGTGACCATGCCGCATCCTCCCGCGACTGTCCTGTCTATAAGGAAGAACGCTGTATCCAAGACATTCGGGTCAAAGAGAAAGTGTCCACCTCGGCTGCTCGCAAGCTATTGGCTAGTAGGAAGCCCACGCTGCTCCCAGCGGGGAAATACAGTACTGTCCTCGCCTCTCCTCGGACTACCAGGGAGGTGGCAACCCAGACGTGCGATCTGACCTTCAGCACCACGGTCGTCCGTTCGGCCAGTGCTAAGATCGCGCGGTCGACGTCTCCTCTTCCTCCCATCACCCCACAGACACCAGCCCCTTAATCAGCTTCTGCTAAGACGAAGACCCCGAAGTCAGATGCACGGGCCTTCAAGAAGGAACCGTCCCGTGCAGACTTCCTACGTACCTCGACCTCCCAGCCTTCGACCGGTACTTCCACCAAACGACCTTCCAAGAAGGCTCATAGGAAGCACAGTTCTCCTTCTCCGCCACGGCGCATTTCTTCTCCTGCGCCACCCAGCGGTTGCCTCCCCAGGCCGTCATCCGTTTCGCCTGGCCGCACCGCTGGTAGCCGAACATCTGGCCGTTCACCGGCGGAGGACGCTCCCCCTCCCGGCCATCTTCCCAAGATGGCCGATGAACCTATAGACCCAATGGACGATGACTGTCCGCCTACTGATAGCGGCGGCAGTGCTCGCTCGAAGCCAAGCTCTCAGCGGCCTTCGAGGTGACCCCTTCTTTCATCTTCCTTTTCTTATTACGATGGCACTTATTCACTGGAATATTCGCAGCATTCGCTCCAACCGAGAGGACTAGAAGTTGCTGCTCCGCTTGCACCGTCCGCTCGTCGTAGCCCTCCAGGAAACGAAGCTACGCCCATGCGATCAAATTGCCTTGGCACACTACACCTCTGTGCGTTTTGACCTACCCCCTGTGGTAGGTATCCCGGCTCATGGAGGGGTTATGTTGCTGGTCCGGGATGATATTTACTACGACCCCATCAAGTTGCACACCGGCCTGCAGGCAGTTGCCATCCGCATTACTCTCCCCACTTTTACATTTTCCATTTGTACCGTTTACACTCCATCGTCGTCTGCCGTTACCAGGGCAGACATGATGCAACTTATTGCTCAGCTACCTGCACCATTTTTGTTAACTGGAGACTTCAATGCCCATCATCCCCTTTGGGGCTCTCCAGCATCCTGTCCGAGGGGCTCCCTGTTAGCAGACCTTTTCAACCAGCTCAATCTTGTCTGCCTCAATACTGGCGCCCCTACTTTTCTTTCGGACACATCTCACACCTATTCCCATTTAGACCTCTCTATATGTACTCCCCAACTTGCACGCCGGTTTGAGTGGTATGCACTTTCTGATACATATTCGAGCGACCACTTCCCGTGTGTTATCCATCTCCTGCAGCATACCCCCTCTCCGTGCTCATCTAGTTGGACCATCTCCAAAGCAGACTGGGGGCTCTTCTCTTCCAGGGCGACCTTTCAGGATCAAACCTTCACAAGCTGCGATCGTCAGGTCGCACACCTCACGGAAGTCATTCTCGCTGCTGCTGAATATTCCATCCCTCACCCTACTTCTTCTCCACGTCGCGTACCGGTCCCCTGGTGGACCGCAGCATGTAGAGACGCTTTACGTGCTCGTCGACGTGCTTTACGCACCTTTAAATGCCATCCTACAGTGGCGAATTGTATCAATTATAAACGATTACGTGCACAGTGTCGTCGTATTATTAAAGAAAGCAAGAAAGCCAGCTGGGCTGCTTTCACAAGCACCTTCAACAGTTTTAGTCCTTCTTCTGTTGTCTGGGGTAACCTGCGCCGGCTATCTGGCACTAAGGTCCACTCACCAGTTTCTGGCTTGACGGTCGCGAATGACGTCCTTGTGGCCCCTGAGGATGTCTCCAATGCCTTCGGCCGCTTTTTCGCAGAGGTTTCGAGCTCCGCTCATTACCACCCTGCCTTCCTCCCCCGCAAACAGGCAGAGGAGGCTAGGCCACCTAACTTCCGCTCCTCGAATCGTGAAAGTTATAATGCCCCATTCACCATGCGGGAATTCGAAAACGCATTTGGCCGATCACGGTCCTCCGCTCCAGGGCCTGATTCTATTCATATTCAGATGCTGAAGAACCTTTCTCTTGCGGGTAAAGGTTTTCTTCTTCGTACTTACAATCGCATCTGGATTGAGGGACATGTTCCCGCATGCTGGCGCGAGTCTATTGTCCCGATTCCTAAGCCGGGGAAGGACAAGCACTTGCCTTCCAGTTATCGACCCATCTCGCTTACCAGCTGTGTCTGTAAAGTGATGGAGCGAATGGTTAACTCTCGATTGGTTTGGCTGCTCGAGTCTCGACGCCTACTTACCAATGTACAATGTGGATTTCGTAGGCGCCGCTCTGCTGTTGACCATCTGGTTACCTTGTCGACCTTCATTATGAATAACTTCTTGCGGAAGCGCCCGACCGCGGCTGTGTTCTTTGATTTGGAGAAGGCTTACGACACCTGTTGGAGGGCGGGCATTCTCCGCACCGTGCATACATGGGGCCTTCGCGGTCGCCTCCCTCTTTTTATTCGTTCCTTTTTAATGGATCGACAGTTCAGGGTACGTGTGGGTTCTGTCCTGTCACACCTTTCGCCAGGAGAATGGGATGCCACAGGGCTCAGTTTTGAGCGTCGCTCTCTTCGCCATAGCGATCAATCCAATAATGGATTGCCTCCCAGCTGATGTATCAGGCTCCCTTTTCGTGGACGATTTTACCATCTATTGCAGCGCGCAGCGTACACGTGTCCTGGAGCGCTGTCTTCAGCGTTCTCTTGACCGTCTTTACTCCTGGAGTGTCGCCAATGGCTTCCGTTTTTCTGCCGAGAAGACGGTCTGTATTAACTTCTGGCGCTACAAAGAGTTTCTCCCACCGTTACGACTCGGTCCCGTTGCTCTCCCATTCGTGGAGACAACAAAATTTTTAGGTCTTACATTTGACAGGAAACTTAGTTGGTCTCCACATGTCATATTTGGCTGCCCGTTGTACCCGTTCTCTAAATATCCTCCGTGTTCTCAGCGGTATGTCGTGGGGAGCGGATCGAACCGTCCTACTTCGCCTATATCGGTCGATCGTCCGCTCCAAGCTGGATTATGGGAGCTTCGTATACTCCTCTGCATGGCCATCCATCTTACGCCGCCTCAACTCCATACAACATCGGGGTTTACGACTTGCGATCGGAGCGTTTTATACTAGTCCCGTCGAGAGTCTTCATGCTGACGCTGGTGAGTTGCGACTCATCTACGGGCGCAATATACTGCTTTGTCGGTATGCCTGTCGGCTACTGGCAATGCCCGACCACCCGTCTTATCGTTCCTTTCTTGATGACTCTCTCGACCGTCAATATGGGTTGTATGTCTCTGCCCTGCTACCCCCTGGAGTTCGCTTTCGTCGCCTCCTTCAACACCTTAATTTTTCACTCCCTGCAACCTTTCGAGTGGGCGAGAGCCACACGCCACCTTGGCTCCAGGCTCAGGTTCGCGTCCACCTTGACCTCTGCTCGCTCCCGAAGGAGGTTACCCCCGGTTCAGTCTACCACTCCCGTTTTGTCGAACTTCGTTCGAAGTTCATTAATATGACCTTCATTTATACAGATGGCTCTAAGACCAATGACGGGGTCGGGTGTATTTTTATTGTCGGGGCACAAAGTTTCAAATACCGGCTCCATGGCCATTGTTCGGTATTCACAGCTGAGCTCTTTGCCCTCTACCAGGCTGTTCTTTACATCTGCCGCCACCGACATTCTGCATATGTCATCTGCTCCGATTCCCTGAGCGCTATCCAGAGTCTCAGTGATACGTACCCGGTTCACCCTTTCGTGCACCGGATCCAACGCTCTCTTCAGCAGCTGGTGGACGTCGGTTCTCCGGTTAGCTTTATGTGGGTTCCTGGCCATGTCGGTATCCTTGGGAACGAAGCTGCAGATGCCGCGGCCAAGGCTGCGGTCCTCCAGCCTCGGACAGCTTCTTGTTGTGTCCCTTCGTCAGATTGTAGCAGGGTCATTTGCCGGCGCATTTTATCGCTGTGGCATGCCGATTGGGCTGCACTTACAGACAACAAGCTTCGGGCCTTGAAACCTCTTCCCGTGGCTTGGACGTCCTCCTCACGCCCTTCTCGGCGGGAGGAGGTAGTTTTGGCCCGGTTACGAATTGGACACTGCCGGTTCAGCCATCGCCATCTGCTGACGGCTGCACCGGCGCCGTTCTGCCCATGAGGGCAATTGCTGACGGTCCGCCACATTTTAACGTCCTGTCCGGATTTTAACACACTGCGTCTTGATCTTGGCCTGCCATGTCCTCTAGAAGCCATTTTAGCGGATGACCCACGAGCAGCTGCTCGCGTTCTTCATTTTATCAGTTTGACGACCCTCTAAGGACATTTGATTATGCTGTTTTCTTTTTTAATCCTATGCCTGTCAGTCTGTCTTTTATCGTGTTTTCCGTTTCGTTGCTGTTTTAAACTTGTGACTCGCGGTGCATTCCTAACGTAGTCTGGGCGCTAATGACCGTTGAAGTTGTGCGCTCTAAAACCACAAAAAAAATCTCTTTTTACCCACACCACACTTGTACTGTCCGTAGTACTGCAATACAAGATTATATCCTCTGATTCAGTGTAGAAGGTAAGAATTTTTAAATAGTTACAGCTTGGGAAAACAACGCTTATCTTTTGCAGTGATTACAGGTTCTGTTAGATACATGACACTTGTACACGCGTCTGAATAGTTCTACATAAACTCTGCTCCTTTTTGTTCATCATTCGGTTCCGATATTTCTACTTCAAGTGAAGTTTTTATCTCAGCCTTACTAGACACAGAAGGAAAATTTCGTGAGAATATACAATGGAAAAACACAGATGCTTCATTTGTTAAGAGCAATCGTTATGTTGCTCTATACGCGTCTGTAGCTTCTGTCTTTAAATCCAGGAATTTAGTTGCGAATGAATGTTGCCGATCAGTGGGTAAACAAAAAGTTCCTAAGTTACTGTTTCCGTCAGTCTCTTGTCATCGGAAACCTCAGTGAAGGGCTTCTTCGCAGTTAATGTTTGCTTATTAGAAGATTTACACTCGGTGCCCCATCTTTCAGGGATAGTGAAATCTTCTTGGAGCAGTTTTCGAACAATCCTTTGTTTCCAACTATTTCTGACAGAACCTGAGAGGTTATATGCAGCTGCAACGTGCAACTCTCGGATTTCAAAGCATGACGTATTATATTAGTTCTTTCCAGAATTTTTTATTGAGTAACAAGACTGTAGGATTCAGTTATATTTTAGATCTCTTGCTACACTTAGTTCATTACATTTGTTGTTCGCAAGAATTATGTTTTTCAGAGCCTTAAGAACATTAGTGAAACTCAGTTTAGTTCAAAGACTGAGCTGTATCTGCTATCCCGATGCAATGGGCTTATCGCCTCTTACCGGTACCTTGCAAACACACACGGAACACCTCCCCAGGGGGTCCACAACTCTTTTGTGGACACGTGCGTAGCGAGCACGGGACCCCGAGCTAATGTGGCCCTCCTTCCTTTCCGGGCTGCATACCTTCCCTTCCCTTTCCGCATCCCTCCCCGTCCCCCATCTTCGCCCCCCCCCCATACCTCTGGCTCTTTCCTTCCCTTTCTCCCCCTCTGGGAGTATGGTTTGTGCCTACGTCCGGAGACGGACGCTCGAAACTGTTCCAAATTCCTTGCTTTTTAGACTTGCAAGTCCTCGTCCTTCCTCTGTCCTTCTCTTTTCCTTCCCTCTTCTCCTTGCCCTTTTCTCCGCTGCGGCGTTTGAGACCCCCTCTTCTTTCCTTTCCCTTTCTCTTTTTTCCTCCCTGTGCATGTCTGAAGGCTGACCCACGCACTTCCATGCGTAGCCGGTGACGGGGTAACGCGTAATTCCCCGCCCCGGGTAGACAGGTAGGACACGTACGTACCCCCTGGTAACGGCCAGGCCCAGGTAGGGGTGATTACCCGAGCTGATAACTTCCGAAAGTGCCGATTGGTCCCTCCGTCCGTTTGTCGGGAGGTGTGACCTGAGGTGTGAACAATCACCTAAGGCGGGTGTGCCCTCGGTGAGGGCCCCCACAAGGGAGGAGCGCGCCATCGGAGACGCCGGTAATCATGGGGGATTCTTCCGCAATGGTTTCCTCACCTTCCACTATGTCTGCTCACAAACGTAAGTTCACTGAGTCTCAGCCACAGACGGTTCTTCCATCGTTGCCACAGTTCCTTGTTGTTTCTCGGTCTGACGAAGGTCACGACTTTTCCACGGTCAACCCTTTCATTATTCAGAAAGGTGTCGACGCAATTGCGGGTCCTGTAAAGTCTTGTTCCAGATTACGGAATGGCACCCTGTTGTTAGAAACACACAGTGCCCTCCAGGCTCAAAAATTGCTGCGTACTTCTCTGCTCCACACCTTCCCTGTCCGGGTGGAACCGCACCGTACCTTAAATTCCTCGCGTGGAGTCGTTTATACACGCTCCCTCGATGGATTGTCTGACGAAGAAATTCAGCACTACCTGTCTGACCAGGGCGTCACGGCTGTTCGTCGGGTTATGAAAAGGGTTGACTCGAACATCATTCCAACCCGCACTGTCTTCTTGACATTTGACAAAGTTCAACTCCCATCAAAAATCAAAGCAGGCTATGAGATAATTTCCGTTCGCCCTTATGTCCCAAACCCTACGCGTTGCTATCGATGTCAGCGGTTCAATCACACCAGCCAGTCCTGTTCCAATCCGGCCAAATGTGTTACGTGTGGTAAGGATGCCCATGAGGGTGCTTGTCCACCTCCATCCCCTCGCTGCATCAACTGTATGGGTGACCACGCTGCTTCCTCTCGAGATTGCCCCGTTTTTAAGGACGAAAAGCTCATCCAGGAAATAAGAGTGAAGGAAAAGGTGTCGACCTTTGCTGCTCGAAAGTTACTCGCCAGTCGACAGCCCACCGTGCCTCAGAAAGGAAAATACAGCACTGTCCTTGCTTCTCCTCGGCCAACAAAGGAGGCGGCCACGCAGACTTGCGACCTCACATTTAGTACCACTGTCGTCAGATCGGCCAGCGCAAAGATCGCCCGTTCAACCTCACCACTTTCGCCTGCCCACTCTATGGCTCACCCTTCGTCGGGTTCTGCTAAATCTCGAGCCCAAAAGTCCGACGCCAAGTCTTCGAAAAAAGAGCATTCTCGTGAAGAGTTTTTACGTACTGCAACTTCACAACCATCGGTTCCTCCTTCATCTAAACATCATACTTCCAAGAAGGCTACGAAGAAACACAGTTCCTCTCCTTCTCCGCCAAGGCGTGTCCCATCTACAGCACCACCTGGCGGAAATCGCCCTCGGCCATCTTCTGTGTCGCCGAGGCGCACTGCTGGTGGCCGGTCAACTGGCCGATCGTTGGTGGCAGGAGCTGCTCCCGACCAACCTATGGATCAGGATCTTCTGCCTTCGACTGAATGCTATTCCATGCTGCCGGTCGCAAGCTCTGAGCAGTCGTTGAGTTGACAGCACCCTTGGTCACGTTCCTCCATTTTCTGTTCACCCTATGTCCATTATCCACTGGAATATCCGCGGCATTCGCGCCAATCGGGATGAATTGTCGATCCTCTTACGATCCCACTCGCCGGTCATCTTCTGTCTTCAGGAAACAAAGCTGCGTCCCCATGACCGCTTTGTTCTCCCTCATTTTCAGTCCGTCCGATATGACCTCCCCTCTGTGGAAGACACTCCAGCCCATGGAGGACTCATGATTCTTCTCCATGATACTCTCCATTATCACCCAATCCCCTTAAACAGTTCCTTCCAAGCTGTCGCCGTCCGTCTTTCCCTTTCTGGATACACGTTCTCTCTTTGTACGGTATACATTCCATTGTCTACACCAATGGCACGATCTGATCTCCTTCATCTTCTTGATCAGCTTCCACCCCCCTATTTGCTGGTTGGGGACTTCAATGCCCACCACCCGCTTTGGGGATCTCCACATCCTTGTCCACGTGGCTCACTATTGCTAGACGTCTTCCACCAAGCGGATCTAGTCTGCCTCAACACTGGGGTCCCCACATTTTTGTCTGCCTCCACGGCAAAATTATCTCATTTGGACCTTGCGGTCGGTACTGTTCCGCTAGCTCGGCGCTTCGAATGGTTCGCCCTTGATGATACACACTCGAGTGACCACTTTCCATGTGTTCTTAGACTGCAGCCTCAACTGCCATATATGCGCTCGCGACGCTGGAAGTTTGCCCAAGCCGATTGGACACTTTTTTCGTCTCTAGCGACATTCGATGACCGTCGCTTTCCCAGCGTCGATGATGAGGTCACAGATGTTACCGACGTTATTCTCACAGCTGCGGAACGTTCAATACCACGCACCTCCGAATTGCCCCGGCGCCCCCCAGTTCCTTGGTGGAACGAGGCATGCCGTGACGCAATACGTGAGCGGCGACGTGCTCTTCGCATTTTCCGTCACCATCCAACTTTGGCCAACTGTATCCGATATAAGCAGCTCCGTGCGCGATGCCGTCGCGTCATCCGCGATAGCAAGAAGGCAAGCTGGAAATTCTTTATTAGCTCATCTAACACCTTCACTCCCTCCTCGGAAGTTTGGAGTCGGCTTCGACGGTTCTCCGGCGCGCCTAGTTTCTCCCCGGTCTCTGGGCTCACTGTCGCGCATGATACCTTAGTGGACCCCGTCGCAAATTCTAACTCATTGGGTCAGCACTTTGCTGAGATTTCGAGCTCTTCAAATTACCCGCCAGCGTTTCTCCCGAAGAAACGTGCAGCGGAAGTGCGACATCTTGCTTTCTCCTCTCAAAATCACGAAAGCTACAATACTGTTTTCTCCATGCGGGAACTCCGACATGCCCTCTCTTCTTCTCGCTGCTCCGCCCCAGGACCGGATGGTATCCATGTCCAAATGTTGCTGCATTTATCAACCCATAGCCTGCGTTACCTCCTTCGCCTTTATAATCGAATTTGGACCGACAGTACCTTTCCCAGGCGATGGCGGGAAGCTATTGTCGTTCCCGTTCCGAAACCTGGAAAGGACAAACATCTCCCCTC
Organism: Schistocerca americana; assembly: GCF_021461395.2. Taxonomy (NCBI): domain Eukaryota; kingdom Metazoa; phylum Arthropoda; class Insecta; order Orthoptera; family Acrididae; genus Schistocerca; species Schistocerca americana. Next base: position 151,782,954 of record NC_060122.1, read on the forward strand.
TAGCTATCGCCCCATTTCTCTCACGAGTAGTGTCTGTAAGGTTTTGGAGCGTATGGTTAATTACCGTTTAGCTTGGTGGCTGGAATCCCGCAGTCTTTTAACACCAGCCCAATGCGGATTCCGAAAGCATCGTTCTGCCGTTGACCATCTTGTTGCTCTCTCCACTTATATCATGAACAATTTTCTCCGGAAACGCCAAACGGTAGCAATATTTTTTGATCTGGAGAGAGCATACGATACCTGTTGGAGGACAGGCGTCCTCCGCACACTGTTCTCTTGGGGCTTTCGAGGCCGGCTGCCCCTTTTTCTTCGCGAATTTATGGCAGAGCGCACATTTAGGGTGCGGGTGAACACTACTCTCTCCCGTACTTTCTCTCAAGAAAACGGGGTACCCCAGGGCTCCGTGCTGAGTGTTGTACTGTTTGCCATCGCCATTAATCCAATTATGGATTGTCTCCTTCCTGATGTCTCGGGCTCCCTCTTTGTGGACGATTTTGCGATCTACTACAGCTCTCAACGGACCAGCCTTCTTGAAAGACGTTTTCAAGGATGTCTCGATCGCCTCCACTCGTGGAGCATCGAAACCGGCTTCCGTTTCTCACCCAGTAAGACCGTTTGTGTTAATTTTTGGCGACGTAAGGAGTTTCTTCCGCCCTCCTTACATCTAGGTCCTGTCAACCTTCCGTTTTCCGACGTCGCTAAATTCTTGGGTCTTATGTTTGACAGAAAACTGTGCTGGTCCTCCCACGTTTCCTATCTTTCGGCTCGCTGTCTACGTTCCCTTAACACCCTCCGTGTCCTGAATGGTACCTCCTGGGGAGCGGACCGAGTGGTCCTTCTCCGCCTGTATCGCGCCTTAGTGCGCTCGAAATTGGATTATGGAAGCATAGTCTACTGCTCTGCTCGGCCGTCTATTCTTCGGCGTCTCGACTCTATCCACCACCGTGGATTACGTTTAGTGTCTGGAGCTTTTTACACCAGCCCTGTGGAAAGCCTTTATGCTGAGACTGCTGAACCTCCACTGTCCAATCGGCGGGCAGTCCTTCTGAGTCGTTATGCTAGCCATCTGTCTTCCATGCCTGCTAATCTAGCCCATGACCTTTTTTTCGACGCCTCCTTTGATGTCGGGTATGCAGGCCGCTCCTCCTCCCTACTACCCCCGGGAGTCCGCTTCCGTCAACTGCTCCATTCTCTTTCCTTCCGCTTTCCTAAAACCTTCTTGACAACTTGGGGTACAGCACCGCCTTGGCTCCGTCCCCGGATCGACTTGCTCAGAGACCTATGTCAATTTCCCAAGGATGGTACCCCTACACTTGTTTACCGTCGGGCACTTGCTGCTCTATGTGCACAAATGACGGAAGCCACATTTATTTACACCGACGGCTCGAAAACATCGTTAGGTGTAGGGAGTGCCTATATTGTTGGCGACACCCCAAATCACTTTCCGCTTCCCGACCAGTGTTCGGTTTATACTGCGGAGCTTTACGCTGTTCTCCAGGCTGTCCACTACATCCGCCGCCATCAGCGGATACAGTACGTAATCTGCTCAGATTCTCTCAGCTCTCTCCTAAGCCTCCAAGCTCTTTACCCTGTGCACCCTCTGGTCCACCGGATTCAGGACTGTCTGCGCTTGCTCCACCCGGGGGGCGTCTCAGTGGCGTTCCTCTGGCTCCCGGGACACGCTGGTATTTGTGGGAATGAGGCGGCCGATAGAGCGGCCAAGGCTGCAGTCTCTCTTCCTCGGCCAGCTATTCAGTCTCTTCCGTTTACCGATCTACGGAGCGGTTTATGTCGCCAAGTTGCTCATTTATGGCATGCGCATTGGTCAACACTTCCCCATAATAAATTGCGGGAAGTGAAAGCCCTTCCTTGCGCTTGGACCTCTTCCTCCCGAACGCGTCGTCGGGAGGAGGTAATTTTAGCTAGACTCCGGATAGGGCACTGTCTTTTTAGTCATCGACATCTTTTAAGCGGTGATCCTCCCCCACTCTGTCCCCACTGCTCTCAGCTGTGGACGGTCAGACACCTTTTAATTGAATGCCCCTATTTTAATCCGTTACGCTCGCGTCTACAGCTATCGCCTGATCTATCGTCGATTTTAGCAGATGACACGCGCTCAGCTGACCGCGTTCTACAGTTTATTAGTGACAGTGAAATGACGTCAGTCATTTGAAGCTTTTTTTGGGGACAACCAACCCCTTTCTATAGTGGATTTTTAAGCATTCCTCCTGCCTTTAGTTTCTCAAATTTTATGACTTTGTTCCCATTGCTGCTGATTTTAAATTTCGTTTTTTCCCTGTTTTCTACGTCACGGGCTGGGCGCTAATGACCATAGAAGTTTTGCGCCCTAAAACCACAAAAAAAAAAAACACGGAACACGATCTTTAACCTTACCACCATAACATTCCGTACAAAGGGACTCCTACATGTGCTCACCTATCTTGAAATACGAAGTTGATTCTCGACTAACATCTACAATGCGTTTAAGGTCTCGTTTCTTTTTTTGTAGACATTCTGCACCGAACTCGGACGGATGCTTCATCATAGTCTTGCCCGCAACGTTTTCTCACATCCAAATACCGTTATTTCAAAGGAATCATGTAATTAGTATTGTAACTTGATCTCTTCTCGTGGCATGTGCCTGTGTAAAACGACGTGGGCTTGTGGGTCCGCCTTGATGTAAACACCATTTTTTGTATTTTAACTCCCGGGACCTAGCTTCGGCGAAATACTGCTATCGTCCGTCGGTTTATTTATTCTAAAACATGCACAAAATTAGCATCTTTACCATACAGTTCCAAAAACACATAATTATGTGTGTACTGTTGGGTTTCATATATTGTATGCATAATTTTATAGTATCTTTTATTTTAAAGTCGCTGCACAATTTCTTTATGGGTTGCTGTTTTTTTTTTTCAGCATACAGCTCGTCTGCAGACGTATGAGCGTCTGTTATTAACAAATTGGAAAATATGAACTCAAAAATTCTGTGTTATTACACATGCTCTTGTTAAAGTTTTGCTGGGCACTAGGTTGTAATGTATGCTGTCGTGTACTCAAGTTAGTTGTTTGGCTCTCATTGCTCTGAGGAACAGAGAAAGCATTACGCGTCAGCAATAACACCCCATCGTACGTTAGACGTTCGTGAGATGTATGGCGTATCGTGAGACATTGTTAAAGCTCTAGTGGGAATACTGAGATCCTTGGTCTCTTTGTGAAAGGGGCGTAAGAATCCGTTTTTGTGTTTGTGGTTGTGGTTGTTGTGGTTGTGGTTGTTGTGGTTGTGGTTGTTGTGGTTGTGGTTGTTGTGGTTGTGGTTGTGGTTGTGGTTGTTGTGTGTGTGGTTGTGGTTGTTGTGTGTGTGGTTGTGGTTGTTGTGTGTGTGGTTGTTGTGTGTGTGTGTGTGTGTGGTTGTTGTGTGTGTGTTTGTGGTTGTTGTGTGTGTGTTTGTGGTTGTTGTGTGTGTGTTTGTGGTTGTTGTGTGTGTGTTTGTGGTTGTTGTGTGTGTGTTTGTGGTTGTTGTGTGTGTGTTTGTGGTTGTGGTTGTTGTGTGTGTGTTTGTGGTTGTTGTGTGTGTGTTTGTGTTTGTGGTTGTTGTGTGTGTGTTTGTGTTTGTGGTTGTTGTGTGTGTGTTTGTGTTTGTGGTTGTTGTGTGTGTGTTTGTGTTTGTGGTTGTTGTGTGTGTGTTTGTGTTTGTGGTTGTTGTGTGTGTGTTTGTGTTTGTGGTTGTTGTGTGTGTGTTTGTGTTTGTGGTTGTTGTGTGTGTGTTTGTGTTTGTGGTTGTTGTGTGTGTGTTTGTGGTTGTTGTGTGTGTGTTTGTGGTTGTTGTGTGTGTGTTTGTGGTTGTTGTGTGTGTGTTTGTGGTTGTTGTGTGTGTGTTTGTGGTTGTTGTGTGTGTGTTTGTGGTTGTTGTGTGTGTGTTTGTGGTTGTTGTGTGTGTGTTTGTGGTTGTTGTGTGTGTGTTTGTGTTTGTGGTTGTTGTGTGTGTGTTTGTGGTTGTTGTGTGTGTGTTTGTGTTTGTGGTTGTTGTGTGTGTGTTTGTGTTTGTGGTTGTTGTGTGTGTGTTTGTGTTTGTGGTTGTTGTGTGTGTGTTTGTGTTTGTGGTTGTTGTGTGTGTGTTTGTGTTTGTGGTTGTTGTGTGTGTGTTTGTGTTTGTGGTTGTTGTGTGTGTGTTTGTGTTTGTGGTTGTTGTGTGTGTGTTTGTGTTTGTGTTTGTGTTTGTGTTTGTGGTTGTGGTTGTTGTGTGGTTGTGGTTGTGGTTGTTGTGTGGTTGTGGTTGTTGTGTGGTTGTGGTTGTTGTGTGGTTGTTTGTGTGTTGTGTTGTATGGTTGTTTGTGTGTTGTGTTGTATGGTTGTTGTGTGTTGTGTTGTTTGTGTGTTGTGTTGTTTGTGTGTTGTGTTGTTTGTGTGGTTGTCGGTGTTCTGTTTTAGTTCTCGTAAAGCAGTAAAGAGTGTTGTCGCAAAGCGTACTGTTTTCACTGATATAGATTCATGTAATTATCAGAACTCTCATGCAAATTGATCTTCGATCTAGGTAACGAAAGTAAATGGTAGCGCACTTTAATCTTTAAAGGGTTTTCTGAACCATCTTGTGTCTTTATTCTAAAGCAGCGGGAGACTTCACTTGACTGATCTGTTTGACTAGTTTTCCACTTCTCCATTTTTCCTTTACATTGTAATTTTTCCTCCGGCTCCTTATTGTCCCAGTTGCCGTAGGTTATTTATGCCCTACTGTTGTCACTGAATGTTTATTAAAATTATGACGTGATTATATTTCACATACCCTCTTTGAATAAACGACAAATAGCGACGTGACGCAGTTCTCAACAATACAGAGATGATCCCTGCAGTGGCAAATGCCGTTTCTGAGCATCGGTTGGAGAAGAGGCGAATGGCAAGCAAAATGAATGAGTCTATCCACAGTTGGTAATTACTTAACGAAAACCGTGAAATACAGTAACCGCATGGAGTAACGGTAGTAGCCAGCAGGTAAGCAACAAATATCTGAGTTCTGCGAACCTCTGACACCCAAAACACAGGCAGAAAACCGATAAACCTTTCTGCGCACGCGCAACATAAATTACGGGCGTATAGCTGTAACTAATACGGACATAGTCGACACGTCAACTGCGTTCACGATAATTTGGTTTAGTAAACCACTCATGCAGTATTGGAGAAAGCTTAATTTTATTTGTTTCGTTGTAATTAAAAGAAAGTCGGAATACTACATACTGTACACTACCCCACGAAGCCTAAGTGACAAGTGCTTATCTGCATTCGCTCGTACACACAATGTTCAACAGGTCGAATATGTCACCATGACTTCTTAAAACAATACATTCCCATGCACATAGGCCTATAATAGGAATAATACATTTATATAAGAACTTCTAATTAATTAGACACTTTTCTCGAATTAATCTCAATTTTGTAAGAAAGTTATTTCTCTTTTAAATCATAAACGTCTTAAAACGTTTGTACATTAACGAAATGAAACGCAGATTTAAAATTTCTGCTTCTGCTGTCATCTAAATTTATAATCTTTATGGCAGTGCACTTTGTATCCTCAGTCCCAGTACGGTGCGCCCGTAATTCCTTGGCTTCTCCTCTCCCTAGCAAAAAATCGTTTGAAAGCGCTGGAATTCGAGATGCTAATATTTCGATTCCGTCGCTGCCAACTTTGGCTATCCAAACGATACTGTGTGCAGTAGGTATGACGCAGTAGTCGTCATTGCTTAATGGAGTGTGTGATTTCGTTGATAAAAAATTTCCTGTACTATCATTTGTACGTGTCTTCTTACTCCGTTATGTTGACCCTGGTATGGCACCTCGTATAGTTACGTCGACTTCAGAGCTCAAGACTTCCACCCACAAGCGGTAGGCCTGTATCGCTGTCACGAATTTCACCTGTTATCGGTCGCTCTCATCGACTCTGCCACATTGCAAATTAATTCCAACCATTACTTCGCACTCCATTGTGTAGGGAAATTTAGTTATGGAAAATGGGTTACTATCAAACATTGACGGTTCTCTTGCAGTGTCAATCAACTTCTGTGTCCAGCAGCGATAGTAGTTGATGTGCGTTCATCGTCTAAAACTCATAAAAAACAAGATTTGGAATTTGTTAAACGGTTTTCGAACCGTCTTTATTAGAAACAGTCATCTATCGAATAGGACACTGTTCAAATGTACATTATACGCAACTTACGTAAAAAACGAATTGAAAATATGTACACTTTTAGGGCTATCTTTCAGCAGTTCATTGTTTGTCTTTAAAGAAATTTTCACATTTTTCTGAACCCTTTTTCTATTTTTTCTTTGTTCCAAGTAGTTCTTATGTTGCCGGCGGAGAAATATATTTTTTCTTGAAAATACATTCGCTGGGAACACATTGCAGTCATGTTCAGGACATGGTAGTTCAAATCCCCGTCCGGTCATGCAGATCTAATTTTTTCAGGATTTCGTCAAAGTGGTTTAGGCAAAGGCCGAGACAATTCTTTTGAAAGAATATGGCTGAATTCCTTAGCTTTACCTCGCCCAGCACGAGTCGCTCTCCGTTTCTAGTGACCTTATCGTAGACGAAATGTTAAACTTCAGTTTTCCGTCATTTTTTGGTAATATATATATATTTTGACACTGCTGACTTTGTTTAGAATTCTACAGGTTCATTTGTGGTATTGTTATTCTATTTGTAACATGGAGTATACAAGCATTTTAATGTATTAATACTTACACAGATTACTTTTTTTTCAGAACAACAGTTTCAAAAGCGTTTCTTACAGAATGTATTAAATTTTCGGCAATGGTATGTGTGTTGTCTACTTCTTTTTTCAGTCTCTATTTGCAGTTCGTTAATCCTGTAATCTATTTACAAACATTTGGTTCAAATGGCTCTGAGCACTATGGGACTTAACTTCTGAGGTCATCAGTCCCCTAGAACTTAGAACTACTTAAACCTAACTAAGCTAAGGACATCACACACATCCATGCCCGAGGCAGGATTCGAAACTGCGACCGTAGCGGTCACGCGGTTCCAGACTGTAGCGCCTAGAACCGTTCGGCCACTCCGGCCGGCTACAAACATTTACACAATGGCTCAGTCTCTGTTTCTATAAAAAGTTATCATTCAAGTGTTGCTGTTCTCACAGCCCTGTACTGGGGTGGGATGCATTGTATGAAATGTCAAGGGTCTTAACTACAGTTCTTCCGTGATGGGTCATGCTGCAATTTTAATCAGTCACGAAAAAGCAAAGACGTAATACAGAAATGTGAAACAAAATGGAAATGAAATAGAAACTCGGCTGTCCATATCTGTTCAGCGTAGTCCGACGTGGGTTCCATTTGTTGTCCCATACATATCTAAACGGTATTCTGGTCCTTCCGACACACGTGCGAGGACGCCTAATATAACAGAGTGAATAGCGTCTGTGATTCTTTGTTTTAAATGATGAAAGTCGTTGATACGTTCACTGTAGATGCATTGCTTCACAAAACCGCAAAAGAAAAGGATTGTTGACGCTAGGTCCGGGGATCATCGTGGCCATGACTTAAAACCACCACTTTCTATCCACCGCTGGTGAAATTTTTTATCCAGAAACTCGCGAACATTATTGGCATGATTAAAAAGATGACAACTTCTAGGTTTGGTTATAAATAACTTTTATGCTGCCAGTTACGATTTTCTTTTGTTCATATTTTATACGACGCGCTTTGGGAAATGATTCCCATTTTCAAGTGTTTTTCTCCTTGCGCTACGCCATGTTTACGTAATGTTTGCATGTGCGAGGTTCTGCTTTGTTTTTTTTTGTTAGTGGCGAAATTTCGAAGAACTTTCGCCACTAACTACATCTAAAAGTCGATAATTAGCTAAAAAATGGCACGTTTCTCTACATATTGCAGCAAAGTCAACAAAACAAACCAGAACCCACACACCGAAAGTTGAACGTAAAAATGGAGTACTAAAAAGAGTAAACACTTGAAAATGAGAATCGTTTCCCGAAACGCGTCGTGTAAAATATGAATAACAGAAAATCGTGACTGGTAGCAGAGAGTCGCAGGCTTTTAAAAAACCATTTACAATAGACAAAACCAAACACCTTCTGAAAATAGAAGAGGCAGTTGTTTGAGATCAGTCTCTTCCACACAGGAAAATGGGCCTATGACTTTATCATGCATCAGGGCGCATCACGCGTTCACCTTAGGGGTGCTACGTTCATACTCAATGTAGGCAGAAGATTTCCAGAAGACTGTATCCTGATGTTATAGCGATGAACATGACCACAAACATGGGATGTGGCCTCATCGCTAAATGCAAACTTTTTCATGAATCGTCACCATAGTCGATCTCATTAAGCATTTCTGTAACAAACTTCGGTCTACCAGTCGGTTTGACAGCGTGCCACAACTGCAATTTGTAACCTGAAAAGTGGTGACGTTTCTTCAAAACTTTTAAACTGTAGTCTTTTTTTAGGCCTAATTCTAGAGCAAACGAACACACCGATTTTTTTTTGTGGCACCTAAGGGAGCTATCCCATGTAGCACCTATATACAGGCTTGTCATTTACCGAGGGCTTACCAGAACCGGATTTGTCCAACAAACTGACAGTACCTTTTCACCGATTAATATTATTTCTATGTGGTAGCTGTTCATCGTAAAAGCGACGATATCCACATTGAACATTGGTCACGGATTTGGATATAACAAGTCACAAAATAGACTGAACTTCTCTTTGTACCGTCCACATGTCGACTAACGGGGCTGATGGGTTGTTGCTACTCGGCGCGTTGTCTTACGTCATTACCTGCGTGCACACACCATTGAATATCATACTACAGAAACTCTTTGCGATACTGCTCTACGGAGCACTTGCTTCTACCTTTCGTTTTGTTTCTGTTAACCACAACAAGCGTTCATAACTGTACCACTTCCTTTTGTTTAGAAATTAAATTTTTTAATCATACGTGAAGTTGTTTCGTGAAGAAATCAAGATTACAAGCTGGAGGTTACTATATTGTGACTGTCAGAATTAACTTCCCACATATTTCTACTCCTGCAACACGAGCTTCAAAATCCTGATCACTGCAACATCTAAAGGTATTAATGTATAATTATGTTTATATTTGTTCTTAAAATAAGTAGCGACCAACTGCTTCGCTTCACTTTCCAGAGAGCTTGGTACTCCCTGAATAACTGTAAATTGTAATGTAAAGTCCACGTGGCCATAGCGAACAGACTTTGTATTGCGCTGTATTCGTCTATTACTTGCAGTGTTCCTTAAAACCAGGCATTTCATTCACGGTGTCTATCTTCATATCAGAGCTGCACATCCTATATGCACGGCTAATACTGACGAAACCATTCTCAGTATTGCAGATGGAAGTTTGAAATTACAGTTAACTTCGGTAGCTCAGATGGTAGAGCACTTGCCCGCGAAAGGCAAAGGTCCCGAGTTCGAGTCTCGGTCGGGCACACAGTTTTAATCTGCCAGGAAGTTTCATATCAGCGCACACTCCGCTGCAGAGTGAAAATCTCAATCTGGCAACAAAAATTAATATTAAAAGATTTGTAGACCAAATCAAGCAATGTGAATGGTTCAACCGCACCGCTGGCTGACTGCCATATGGTAGGTCGAGCCTGTTGCCGCATAGCGCCCAGGTCGGCTCAGTTATTACGTGCCTCCTGACAAGTGACGTGTACCTACCAACGTTATAATTTACCTCCAGTCCATGATTAGAGCATGCTGTCAGTAACACTCGACATTTAAGAACGTAGAGGTTTAACAACCGTAGTACTATCACATTTTTAGACTATTTAGAACGTTTCTTTTTCTTGTAGGTATTATGACAGCTAAATAGCGGAAACTGGTTACCAGTGCATAAATTTCATCGTATTTTTAAACCATAGTCCCCTGGTGGATAGGGTGCCTTTAGCGTTATCTTGGAAATAGCCGTAGAACGACATTTTAAATCTTACCACCGTAACATGCTCTGGCAAACAATATGAATCGAGTTTTTTTAAAAGGGCGTATCTCATGCTGAGTAAATTTTTCAGGACACACAAAAAACTGTGTCAACTCCAAACTACGAACCATAGACGCTTTTTGGTGGTTTTATGTGATTAGCACAGTAATATAAGTTTATGTGAGAAGGATTTTCACCTTAAGTAATTATGCTATGTGTAACTGAACTATGAACTTCATTGATTTACGCCCTTTTAAAAAAATACATCCTAAATTAAAAAACTGGGATTCTCTGAATGTGGGGTATTAAAAACGCACTTTTAGCTCTAATCGATAGTCATATTTATCGGGTTTCTGAAACAACAAAAAACTGAAAAATCGGTGAAATGATGAGTTACGCCCCTTTAAAAAAAACCTCGATTCACATGCACATGACTGAAATTTTCACTCTGCGGTGGAGCGTGTGCTGATATGAAACTTCCTGGCAGATTAAAACTGTGTGAAACGATCCACGATGAACTTGAACTTCTGCCATGTGACGTCTGCCCCGACAAGATGCAACGGAAAAAAAGTCGATAGAACACACCCCCGCGAAAGACTAAGGTCCCGATTTCGAGTCTCGGTCCGGCACAAAAATTTTAATCTGCCAAGAAGTTTCATATCAGAGAACACTCCACTGCAGACTGGAAATTCCATTGTGGAAACATCCCCCTCCCCCCCCCCCCCCCCCCCTGGCTGTGGCTAAGCCATGTCTCCGCAATATCCTTTTTCCCAGGAGTTTTAGTCTTGCAAGTTCCGCTGGAGAGCTTCTGTGAAGTTTGGAAGGTAGTAGACGAGGGACTGGCGAAAGTAAAGCTGTAAGGAGTGGTCGTCAGTCGTTCTTGGTAGCTTCGTCGGCAGAGCACTTTCCCGTGAAAGGTGAAGGTCCTGAGTTCGAGTCTCGGTCTAGCACATAGTTTTAATATGCACAGGTCTTCAACTGTTTTACACAGTCCAGTCACATTGTGACAACCGCCTATGTACGACGTCAGCGTGCAATAACCACTCACAGACGCAGGTGGAGGCACTAGCAGTAGAAGGTATATAAAGCATGAGGGCGAGGGGTGGAGTGGAGGGGGGAACGCGCAAAACAGTGCAGTCGTTGTCGTAATGGAGTGATTTACCTGACGTCCAGAAAGGCACGATCATTGGCTTTCGAGCCAAAAGTGGAAGCATTGCCGAAACGTATTAGTTTGTAAACTGTTAGCATGCCGCCGTGGTTGAAGTGTACCGTGCATGGCAAAATGGCGCTCTGCAAGGCCTGTGCCTAGGCCACTGGAGCACCACAGGCCATCTATGACAGGGATGAACGACGTCTGCGAAGATGTGTACGGGCGAGCAGACGTGCAGCTGTTGAGGACCTGACCACCCAGGTAAGCCAAGGGGCTACTAACAGTCTTCTAAACGACCGTCTAGCGAATGTTGCTGGGTGTGGGTCTCCACAGCACGCGCCTGGTTTGCGCAACCATGCTGAGTGCCTTTCATCGGCAACGAAGTTTGAAATCTGCAGAACAATAGCGCAACTGGACGTTCACTGAGTGCTGGCAGATTGCCTTTTCAGTGAGTTACCTTTTACACTCCATGGGACAAGTGGCCGTTGGCGTGTACGGCTTGAAACGTCTGAGAGTAAAACACCTTTCAACAATTATCGGAAGGATCTAGGATGGAGGACGGAACGTTATGGTCTGAGCAAAGTTTTCGTCCCACTGGAAAGCGCAATGAATCAGCACAAGTACGCATTTATCCCTGGGTACCACGTCCACCCCGAAAAGCAGTTTGTATTTCATCACGATGGCATCTACCAGTAGGACAAGGTAACGTGCACACAGCCCGCAGTGAACAACCGTGGTTCGCAGAGCATCAGGATGGGTTTACCGCACTCCCCTGGCCACCTTAATCCCCGAATTTAGACGCAATCGAGAATCTGTGGGACCACTTCGATTGAGCTGTTCGAGCTGTGGATTCTCAGCCTAGAAACGCAGCGCAGCTGACCACAGCACTGGAATCTGCACGGCTCCACCATATCTCTGTTGTTGTCTTCCAGAACATCACTGACTCTTTCTGCACGTCTCGCAGCGGTTCGCGCAGCAAAAGGCGGTTATTCAGTCTTCTGACATGTGTTCACATTAATGTGACTGGACAGTGTAAAACGCAGGACTGTTTCTTCACTAAAGTGCCTTTAAAGACTAAATGGAGGCTTAATTATTTTTTCCACACCCGTGAGTACGTCACTTGTGCCGAATGTTCATGTTATGTCCGTCGGCGTAACGATGTGGAACACGGCAAACTATAAAAGGATTAACACGCAAGCGTATTTGTTTGCAATATATTCGACGTGAAACATACATAACTTTGTATCCTGTAGTTTCCCTCTCCCACCCGCACCTCCTCTCTCTCTCTCTCTCTCTCTCTCTCTCTCTCTCTCTCTCTCTGTTCCACTAGAACTGAATTTATAATGTTCACTAGCATCGAACTAGGTTCTTAAAGTCTCACTGGCTTCGTGCTGCGTTCGCAAGATCTCACTGCATTGTCACGCATGCTCTCAGCATGATTAGAGAGAAGTCTGATGATGATCTGAAGATAATCTGAGAGCTTTGAGAGGGGTGGGTGTAGACGCGCGGTCCAATTACAACTGCAATTAGTGAGGTGTTGCGAATTCGCTGTCCTCTGGCGGCGTCTGGCGAACTCTCCTTTGCAGCGGCTCGCGGCAACCGATTTCTCTGTGGTGCCTCATGACAGCTTTCAATGGTCTCTATTTTTGGCCTTTCCGGTCAGTCGTGAGGCTGCAAATGCATTCAGGGGGTAGGGAGTGCCCAGAGCAGTAGACTGCGTGCATTTGCAGTCTCAGTACTGACTGAGAGAGCCAAAAAAGAGACCATTCACGGTTGTCCACTGCAGTGGACCCGACGCACCACAGGGTTAAATGTTTCTTCTGCCGAGATATCACGGGGTCCCGGGTTCGATTCCCAACCGGGTTGGGGATTTTCTCTGTCCAGGAACTGAGTGTTTTTGTTGTTCTCATCATTTCATCATCATCGTCGTCGTCATTCGTAACGGTGGCTAGGTTGGACTGTGTAAAAATTGGATTATAAAAAAATTGGGGCTTTGATTGGGCGCTAATAACCGCGCAGTTGAGCGCCCCCACAAACCAAACCACATCATCTGCGGAGAGTGGCGCGCGACGGTCCGAGTACCGTCGACGAAGACACTGTCGATACCGCAGCTCTGCCACAGACTTGGCCCTAACATTTGGTTACATCCAGTCCCTTTCGTTCAGCAAGTATTTGTTGTTAGAGTGCTAATGCAGACTGATCTTCGACCTGGGTGACGGAAGTAAATCGTTAGCATACTTTTGCTTCTGAAGAATTCCCAGAATCAACTTTGAAATATTTTAACATAGCGAAAGACTTCACTTGACTGATTGACGTGACTAATGCTTCCAGTTTGGTTTTCTATTTTAATGTTCCCTTCGTTTCTTTCGGGCGACAGCGATCCTTGCCTTCAGGACCCCCAGGGCATTGCTATGGTTGCCTCAGCCTAGTTAAGCTGGTGTGCAAATCGTACAGTGCACTGACAATCCAGCGAGGCGTTTAAGCCGCATTGTTTTGGGCAATTTCCTGGTTCCATAATTTGTTTCCACTCATTCAAGTTACCGTGACATGAATGTTGTTGTTGTCTTCAGTCCAGAGACTGGTTTGATGCAGCTCTCCATGCTACTCCATCCTGTGCAAACTTCTTCATCTCCAAGTAACTACTGCACCCTACATCCTTCTGAATCTGCTTAGTGTATTCATCTCTTGGTCTCCCTCTATGGTTTTTACCCTCTGCGCTGCCCTACAATACTAAATTGCTGATAGCTTGATGCGTCAGAAAATGTCCTACCAACCGATCCCTTCTTCTAGTCAAGTTGTGCCACAAATTCCTCTTCTCCCCAATTCTGTTCAGTACCTCCTCATTAGTTACGTGATCTACCCACCTAATCTTCAGCATTCTTCTGTAGCACCACATTTCGAAAGCTTCTATTCTCTTCTTGCGTAAACCATTTATCCTCTGTTTCAGATCCATAAATGGCTACACTCCATACAAATACTTCTAGAAAACACTTGCTGACACTTAAATCTATACTCGATGTTAAGTTTTCTCTTCTTCAGAAACGCTTGTCTTGCCATTGCCAGTCTGCATTTTATATTCTCTCTACTTCGACCATCATCAGTTATTTTGCTCCCCAAATAGCAAAACTCAGCTACTACTTAAGTGTCTCATATCCTAATATAATTCCCTCAGCATCACCTGATTTAATTAGACTACATTTCATTATCCTCGTTTTGTTTTTGTTGACGTCTATCTTATATCCTCCTTTCAAGACACTGTCCATTCCGTTCAACTGCTCTTCCAGGTCCTTTGTTGTCTCTGACAGGACTACAATGTCATCGACAAAACTCAGTTTTTATCTCTTCTCCATGGATTTTAATTCCTACTCAGAATTTTTCTTTTGTTTCCTTTACTGCTTGTTCAATATACAGATTTTATAACATCGGCAATAGGCTACAACCCTGTCTCACTCCCTTCCCAACCACTGTTTTCGTTTGATGCCCCCGGCTTTTATAACAGCCATCTGGTTTCTGTAGAAATTGTAAATAGCCTTTCGCTCCCTGTATTTGACCTCTACCACCTTCAGAATTTGAAAGAGAGTCTTCCAGTCCACATTGCAAAGGCTTTGTCTAAGTCTACAAATGCTAGAAACGTAGGTTTGCTTTTCCTTAATCTATCTTCTCAGGTAAGTCATAGTGTCAGTATTGCCTCGAGTGTTCCAACATTTCTAAGGAATTCGAAATGATCTTCCCCAACGTCAGCTTCTATCAGTTTTTCCGTTCTTATATAAAGAATTCTTGTTCGTATTTAGCAGCCGTGACTTGAATACAGCTGTTTATTTCAATATTCTGCAACTTTGTGATGAACGGGTTTTGGACAATCCTATCTTTCAAGACGACAACATCCATATTCACAGGACTGCACGCCATTCAGACACCTTTCCTTCTCGACCACAAAGATGTTACGATACACCAGGAGGTATAACTATAATTCAACACTCATAGGGGCCCAGTGTGGACTGTAATTATCATATGGCAGCGAAACTTGGAACATATTCTAGTATGTTAATGCGGAACTGGACTGCGCTGAAAAAAAAAAATAGTTCCAATTTTGGCCACTAGTTGCAAATGTGGCGCGCTGACGGCAAGAAAGACGTTTAGTATTGTTTTCGTATATAATTGATTAGGAACGGTACGTGGACAGAAATAGTCAAAAAATAGAAACACGTTGATTTTATTATTAACTCCTGCTTACACAATTCGTTCAGTATGAGCACTGAAGATGTCGACGAGATGATGCATCCGTAAAACGACGTGATCAACAGTTGTCCGCAGCAGTTCTGGTGGAATCTGAGCAATATACTACTGTTAGATATCCTTTATTCCCAGAGACAAAAGTCGGATTCAGATTAGGTGACCTTGCAGGCCACGCATCAGGAAAATATCTGGTGGCAACACTTCCGTGGAAGATGCGTTAAGCAGATGTTTCACTGGGCAAGCGATGTGAGGTGCTTCAAGAGAACGATGGTTTCCACATAGCTGCGCTCTTCCAAAGAGGTAATCGCGCGTTGTATAAGGAAGTCTCGATGACGTGGCGACGTCACCGTGCACCTGACAGATCCTCCGGGTGTATTCTTTTCAAGGAAGAACGGACAGAGAAAAAAGGTTCTTGTGAATCCACAACACAATCACATATGGCGAGTGCAGTGGCTCTTCATGCACAACATGCAGTTTAACAGTGTCCCAAATTCGGCGCTTCAATCTGTTCACTGCATCCTGTAAGGTAAAATACGCCTCATAACCGCAGAGAATATTGCCCGGACACTTGTCATCGATTTAGATCTGTGCCAGAAACCAAAGGGCAAATTTAGAACATTGCTGCAGATGAAGAGGTTTCAGTTGCAGCACCGCCAGGATCTTCTGCAGGTACCATTGTAAAATAGACCGCAAAACGTTCTGAACTGTTGACCATGGGACCATTTTCGTGACACTGCAGTTGCACTACCTGGGGCACGTGCTGCATGATCATCAACTGCAAACTCGTCAATAACTTGCACCGGGATAGGAAGCCTTCCTCTTCCAGGTGCCACACCAAGCTCGCCCATGTTGTCGAATTCAATTATCATCTTCTTTAGACCATTTAATGACATAGATGACTCGTGCTGTGGTTCACGTTGGTGCTGTTTCCAAGTTTCCACCCTCTCTTGGAGGCCAGACGGTATCGTTTAGTTGGCATGGTTGCAGTTGTTTGTCTTCTTCTCGTGTTAACTGGCGCCATTCCGTTTCGCAAGCATGTCCTGTCCGCTAGTGGCAGCAGTGGCGATTATCGATATGTAGTAAGTGTTGCCCTATCTTTGGGGCGACGTCGTTGTTTTTCCAGGTCGTGAGAGTGGGCCAATTCAGTTGGGGACTCAGGAGGAGCCAGGTCCGCGCAGTGCGTGAACACGCCGGGACCGCTGGCGGCAGGCATGGACTGCCAGATGGAAGGGCTGTGGTCACGAGGGTGTACGACCTCGTTATAAGCAAGCTTCAAGATGACCGCATTTCAATCCAAGTACAGAAACCTCCACCACTGATATCTTGCGATTCTCCAGTGACTTGGGTTTGTGTTGTTGCTCGTAGTATCGCAAAGGCGAAGGATTCTTCTACTCTGGTGGTAGTGATTCCTTTCTCGTTCTGGGCGCTCTAAACACAGTATTCTGGGGGGCGTAGTGCAGTCCGCCGGTTCCGGCTTTGGCGTATTGTTCCATCGCTGCATTTGGTTTATTGGACGTCAGGTAGCTTCAGCAAGATTATCATTAGTCGTTCGTTAGACTGCCACTAGTCTGAGTTACCATGTTGTGAAGTGAATGTAACTCTTGCCTGCCTATCTTATCGCTTACGAAAGTGTTTGTTGCCGGACCTTCTCAGAGGTCGATTCCTGGAGCACTGTCTGTGGCCCCTTGGTTCTTGTAAGACGTGTGTGTTCTAATGTGTTACAAAGTTGAAACTTCCTGGCAGATTAAAACTCCCCCCAGGGGGTCTACAACTCTTTTGTGGACACGTGCGTAGCGAGCACGGGACCCCGAGCTAATGTGGCCCTCCTTCCTTTCCGGGCTGCATACCTTCCCTTCCCTTTCCGCATCCCTCCCCGTCCCCCATCTTCGCCCCCCCCCCTCACCTCTGGCTCTTTCCTTCCCTTTCTCCCCCTCTGGGAGTATGGTTTGTGCCTACGTCCGGAGACGGACGCTCGAAACTGTTACAAATTCCTTGCTTTCTACACTTGCAAGTCCTCGTCCTTCCTCTGTCCTTCTCTTTTCCTTCCCTCTTCTCCTTGGCCTTTTCTCCGCTGCGGCGTTTGAGACCCCCTCTTCTTTCCTTTCCCTTTCTCTTTTTTCCTCCCTGTGCGTGTCTGAAGGCTGACCCACGCACTTCCATGCGTAGCCGGTGACGGGGGTAACGCGTAATTCCCCGCCCCGGGTAGACAGGTAGGACACGTACGTACCCCCTGGTAACGGCCAGGCCCAGGGAGGGGTGATTATCCGAGCTGATACCTTCCGAAAGTGCCGATTGGTCCCTCCGTCCGTTTGTCGGGAGGTATGACCTGAGGTGTGAAGAATCACCTAAGGCGGGTGTGCCCTCAGTGAGGGCCCCCACAAGGGAGGAGCGCGCCATCAGAGACGCCGGTAATCATGGGGGATTCTTCCGCAATGGTTTCCTCATCTTCCACAATGTCTGCTCACAAACGTAAGTTCACTGAGTCTCAGCCACAGACGGTTCTTCCATCGTTGCCACAGTTCCTTGTTGTTTCTCGGTCTGACGAAGGTCACGACTTCTCCACGGTCAACCCTTTCATTATTCAGAAAGGTGTCGACGCAATTGCAGGTCCTGTAAAGTCTTGTTCCAGATTACGGAATGGCACCCTGTTGTTAGAAACACACAGTGCCCTCCAGGCTCAAAAATTGCTGCGTACTTCTCTGCTCCACACCTTCCCTGTCCGGGTGGAACCGCACCGTACCTTAAATTCCTCGTGTGGAGTCGTTTATACACGCTCCCTCGATGGATTGTCTGACGAAGAAATTCAGCACTACCTGTCTGACCAGGGCGTAACGGCTGTTCATAGGGTTATGAAAAGGGTTGACACGAACATCATTCCAACCCGCACTGTCTTCTTGACATTTGACAAAGTTCAACTCCCATCGAAAATCAAAGCAGGCTATGAGATAATTTCCGTTCGCCCTTACGTCCCAAACCCTACGCGTTGTTATCGATGTCAGCGGTTCAATCACACCAGCCAGTCCTGTTCCAATCCGGCCAAATGTGTTACGTGTGGCAAGGATGCCCATGAGGGTGCTTGTCCACCTCCATCCCCTCGCTGCATCAACTGTATGGGTGACCACGCTGCTTCCTCTCGAGATTGCCCCGTTTTTAAGGACGAAAAGCTCATCCAGGAAATAAGAGTGAAGGAAAAGGTGTCGACCTTTGCTGCTCGAAAATTATTCGCCAGTCGACAGCCCACCGTGCCTCAGACAGGAAAATACAGCACTGTCCTTGCTTCTCCTCGGCCAACAAAGGAGGCGGCCACGCAGACTTGCGACCTCACCTTTAGTACCACGGTCGTCAGATCGGCCAGCGCAAAGATCGCCCGTTCGACCTCACCACTTTCGCCTGCCCACTCTATGGCTCACCCTTCGTCGGGTTCTGCTAAATCTCGAGCCCAAAAGTCAGACGCCAAGTCTTCGAAAAAAGAGCATACTCGTGAAGAGTTTTTACGTACAGCAAATTCACAACTATCGGTTCCTCCTTCATCTAAACATCATACTTCCAAGAAGGCTACGAAGAAACACAGTTCCTCTCCTTCTCCGCCAAGGGGTGTCCCATCTACAGCACCACCTGGCGGAAATCGCCCTCGGCCGTCTTCTGTGTCGCCGAGGCGCACTGCTGGTGGCCGGTCAACCGGCCGATCGCTGGTGGCAGGAGCAGCTCCTGACCAACCTATGGATCAGGATCTTCTGCCTTCGACTGAATGCCATTCCATGCTGTCGGTCGCAAGCTCTGAGCAGTCGTTGAGTTGACAGCACCCTTAGTCACATTCCTCCATTTTCTGTTCACCCTATGTCCATTATCCACTGGAATATCCGCGGCATTCGAGCCAATCGGGATGAATTGTCGATCCTCTTACGATCCTACTCGCCGGTCATCTTCTGTCTTCAGGAAACAAAGCTGCGTCCCCATGACCACTTTGTTCTCCCTCATTTTCAGTCCGTCCGATACGACCTCCCCTCTGTTGAAGGCACTCCAGCCCATGGAGGACTCATGATTCTTCTCCATGATACTATCCATTATCACCCAATCCCCTTAAACAGTTCCTTCCAAGCTGTCGCCGTCCGTCTTTCCCTTTCTGGATACACGTTCTCTCTTTGTGCGGTATACATTCCATCGTCCACACCAATGGCACGAGCTGATCTCCTTCATCTTCTTGGTCAGCTTCCACCCCCCTATTTGCTGGTTGGGGACTTAAATGCCCACCACCCGCTTTGGGGATCTCCACATCCTTGTCCACGTGGCTCACTATTGCTAGACTTCTTCCACCAAGCGGATCTAGTTTGCCTCAACACTGGGGTCCCCACATTTTTGTCTGCCTCCACGACAAATTTATCTCATTTGGACCTTGCGGTCGGTACTGTTCCGCTAGCTCGGCGCTTCGAATGGTTCGCCCTTGATGATACACACTCGAGTGACCACTTTCCATGTGTTCTTAGACTGCAGCCTCAACTGCCATATATGCGCTCGCGACGCTGGAAGTTTGCCCAAGCCGATTGGACACTTTTTTCGTCTCTAGCGACATTCGATGACCGTCGCTTTCCCAGCGTCGACGATGAGGTCGCACATATTACCGACGTTATTCTTACAGCTGCGGAACGTTCAATACCACGCACCTCCGAATTGCCCCGGCGCCCCCCAGTTCCTTGGTGGAACGAGGCATGCCGTGACGCAATACGTGAGCGGCGACGTGCTCTTCGCATTTTCCGTCACCATCCAACTTTGGCCAACTGTATCTGATATAAGCAGGTCCGTGCGCGATGCCGTCGCGTCATCCGCGATAGCAAGAAGGGAAGCTGGAAATTCTTTATTATCTCATTTAACACCTTCACTCCCTCCTCGGACGTTTGGAGTCGGCTTCGACGGTTCTCAGGCGCGCCTAGTTTCACCCCGGTCTCTGGGCTCACTGTCGCGCATGATACCTTAGTGGACCCTGTCGCAAATTCTAACTCATTGGGTAAGCACTTTGCTGAGATTTCGAGCTCTTCAAATTACCCGCCAGCGTTTCTCCCAAAGAAACGTGCAGCGGAAGTGCGACATCTTGCTTTCTCCTCTCAAAATCACGAAAGCTACAATACTGTTTTCTCCATGCGGGAACTCCAACATGCCCTCTCTTCTTCTCGCTCCTCCGCCCCAGGACCGGATGGTATCCATGTCCAAATGTTGCTGCATTTATCAACCCATAGTCTGCGTTACCTCCTTCGCCTTTATAATCGAATTTGGACCGACAGTACTTTTCCCAGACGATGGCGGGAAGCTATCGTCATTCCCATTCCGAAACCTGGAAAGGACAAACATCTCCCCTCTAGCTATCGCCCCATTTCTCTCACGAGTAGTGTCTGTAAGGTTTTGGAGCGTATGGTGAATTACCGTTTAGCTTGGTGGCTGGAATCCCGCAGTCTTTTAACACCAGCCCAATGCGGATTCCGAAAGCATCGTTCTGCAGTTGACCATCTTGTTGCTCTCTCCACTTATATCATGAACAATTTTCTCCGGAAACGCCAAACGGTAGCAATATTTTTTGATCTGGAGAGAGCATACGATACCTGTTGGAGGACAGGCATCCTCCGCACACTGTTCTCTTGGGGCTTTCGAGGCCGGCTGCCCCTTTTTCTTCGCGAATTTATGGCAGAGCGCACATTTAGGGTGCGGGTGAACACTACTCTCTCCCGTACTTTCTCCCAAGAAAACGGGGTACCCCAGGGCTCCGTGCTGAGTGTTGTACTGTTTGCCATCGCCATAAATCCAATTATGGATTGTCTCCTTCCTGATGTCTCGGGCTCCCTCTTTGTGGACGATTTTGCGATCTACTACAGCTCTCAACGGACCAGCCTTCTTGAAAGACGTCTTCAAGGATGTCTCGATCGCCTCCACTCGTGGAGCATCGAAACCGGCTTCCGTTTCTCACCCAGTAAGACCGTTTGTGTTAATTTTTGGCGACGTAAGGAGTTTCTTCCGCCCTCCTTACATCTCGGTCCTGTCAACCTTCCGTTTTCCGACGTCGCTAAATTCTTGGGTCTTATGTTTGACAGAAAACTGTGCTGGTCCTCCCACGTTTCCTATCTTTCGGCTCGCTGTCTGCGATCCCTTAACACCCTCCGTGTCCTGAGTGGTACCTCCTGGGGAGCGGAACGAGTGGTCCTTCTCCGCCTCTATCGCGCCTTAGTGCGCTCGAAATTGGATTATGGAAGCATAGTCTACTCCTCTGCTCGGCCGTCTATTCTTCGGCGTCTCGACTCTATCCACCACCGTGGATTACGTTTAGTGTCTGGAGCTTTTTACACCAGTCCTGTGGAAAGCCTTTATGCTGAGACTGCTGAACCTCCGCTGTCCAATCGGCGGGCAGTCCTTCTGAGTCGTTATGCTAGCCATCTGTTTTCTATGCCTGCTAATCCAGCCCATGACCTTTTTTTCGACGCCTCCTTTGATGTAGGGTATGCAGGCCGCTCCTCCTCCCTACTACCCCTGGGAGTCCGCTTCCGTCAACTGCTCCATTCTCTTTCCTTCCGCTTTCCTAAAACCTTCTTGACAACTTGGGGTACAGCACCGCCTTGGCTCCGTCCCCGGATCTACTTGCTCCGTGACCTATGTCAATTTCCCAAGGATGGTACCCGTACACTTGTTTACCGTCGGGCATTTGCTGCTCTATGTGCACAAATGACGGACGCCACTTTTATTTACACCGACGGCTCGAAAACATCGTTAGGTGTAGGGAGTGCCTATATTGTTGGCGACACCCCAAATCACTTTCGGCTTCCCGACCAGTGTTCGGTTTATACTGCGGAGCTTTACGCTGTTCTCCAGGCTGTCCACTACATCCGCCGCCATCAGCGGATACAGTACGTAATCTGCTCAGATTCTCTCAGCTCTCTCCTCAGTCTCCAAGCTCTTTACCCTGTGCACCCTCTGGTCCACCGGATTCAGGACTGTCTGCGCTTGCTCCACCTGGGGGGCGTCTCGGTGGCGTTCCTCTGGCTCCCGGGACACGCTGGTATCTGTGGGAATGAGGCGGCCGATATAGCGGCCAAGGCTGCAGTATCTCTTCCTCGGCCAGCTATTCAGTCGCTTCCCTTCACCGATCTACGGAGCGGTTTATGTCGCCAAGTTGCTCATTTATGGCATGCGCATTGGTCAACACTTCCCCATAATAAATTGCGGGAAGTGAAAGCCCTTCCTTGCGCTTGGACCTCTTCCTCCCGAACGCGTCGTCGGGAGGAGGTAATTTTAGCTAGACTCCGAATAGGGCACTGTCTTTTTAGCCATCGACATCTTTTAAGCGGCGATCCTCCCCCACTCTGTCCCCACTGCTCTCAGCTGTGGACGGTCAGACACCTTTTAATTGAATGCCTCTATTTTAATCCGTTACGCTCCCGTCTACAGCTATCGCCTGATTTATCGTCGGATTTAGCAGATGAAACGCGCTCAGCCGACCGCGTTCTCCAGTTTATTAGTGACAGTGAAATGACGTCAGTCATTTGAAGCTTTTTTGGGGACAACCAACCCCTTTCTGTAGTGGATTTTTAAGCATTCCTTCTGCTTTTAGTTTCTCAAATTTTATGACTTTGTTCCCATTGCTGCTGGTTTTAAATTTCGGTTTTTTCCTGTTTCCTAAGTCACGGGCTGGGCGCTAATGACCATAGAAGTTTTGCGCCCTAAAACCACAAAAAAAAAAAAATTAAAACTGTGTGCCCGACCGAGACTCGAACTCGGTACCTTTGCCTTTCGCGGGCAGGTGCTCTACCAACTTCTGCCAGTATCTCGTCTTTACAGAAGTTTGAAAGGTAGGAGACGAGATACTGGCAGAAGTAAAACTGTGAGTACCGGGCGTGAGTCGTGCTTCGGTGGCTCAGTTGGTAGAGCACTTGCCCGTGAAAGGCAAAGGTCCCGAGTTCGAGTCTCGGTCGGGCACACAGCTTTAATCTGCCAGGAAGTTTCATATCAGCGCACACTCCGCTGCAGAGTGAAAATCTCATTCTGTTACGAAGTTTACCATCTTATTTCACCCGTTTGGTGATCAGTTGCTTGTTTTTTAATTAACCTTTCCTGCTGTATTTGCTGTTTTACAGCAGTTTTCTAATTTTTTTATATTATTGCCGTTCCTGGCGTGAAAGGCCTTCAGCCGTGATTGTGGTCATTTGCCTTAAAATTCTGATTTGGTATTTGTATTTTAGCAGTAAACCTTAAAACCTTATTTGCTGCCATTCCTGGCGTCTGATGCCGTCTGCTGTGTTTGTGGCGACTTGCCTTTAATATTTCAATACCTGTAAGTTGTAAATTGCAGCGATTTTTAAACATTCTTAATTTATTGCCATTCCTGGCGTGCAAGGCCTTCTGCCCAGATCACAGTGGCTTGCTTTTAAAACATTATCTGTTGTATCTGTATTTAATGGTGATTTGCTAAATAGTAACTCACTGAAAACACTATTATTTACACTCTTGTTTTTCCCTTCATTAATAACGTGTGGTATTTTTTATTTATTGTTGAGTCTGTAATTACTGGTTTAAAATAAATTGTGTGTAACAATAAAAGGCAAGCAATAGTAACTGAGTACGGCGCCGTCCACAATAGTAACCGAATCCTGCCTTCCCTCGACTACCAGGTCCCAATAGAGCCTCCGCCGACCTTTCAGCCGGCGATACTTTCTCAATGCAGCACTGTAATTGCTGCCATTCTCATAAAATTGTTTCAGTAACGGCGCACGGCCCCTCTTCTCGATAGCCATATTGTTCACAGCCATTATGGCGTGACAGATGACAGCGTGGATGTTAAACTGTCATCAAACAGTGTACAGCGCCAGATGTGACTTGGTGGCCACAACTGCAACTAATGTGTTTTTCAGAGTAAAAAGCTTCTGCATTAACGCATTACCAAATATAACACGTTTCGATGCCGAACGATAATTACAGCCCACAGTGGACCTCCATCTATCACGTAAGTTCACCCTTTGACTGACGTACGGTAATGCTGTTCAGTTTAAGTTTGTACGAAAACGGATGAACGTATATTACGCGGACAGTATATCGTGGCAGTCGACTGCAACCGTAAACAAACCGGACTTTGGACTGTCCATGGGAGAGGAGCGGTGCGGTGCGGTGCAATAAGCGCTACCGCTACCTCTGTCTCGAAGGGCTGCCATCCTACGTCTGCGTTCTGTGCTTCCACGAAATCAGAACTGACATAATGGTAACAGGGATCGCTGATTCCTTTTGTTGCGTTGAGAGTCGCATTCGAAACCCTTTATGTACCAGGATTAGTCTATTCACTAATTTCAAAATAATAAAAAGAAAACACGCTACCTACAACACACAGCAAACTGAAGTACACAAAGCATTTGGTAGTGTCTACAGCGCTACTGTTTGCTGCGGCTGGCAGTGGGGGTTCAGGCCCAACCTCTTCCGCCATCTTACGCATCCATAGTTCAAAACACTCCCCACCTAAAACTGTCACGATGTAGTGTCCGCATAACAAATGTTGTATTATGTCACTACTACGAATGGGTATTTAAATAACTTTTTGACTATTTGTTAATTCTTCTTGTGGGTAGTCATGGTTACTGAAATCGACGACATACCGAAATAATGCGGTTATCAAGCATTGCTATTCTACGACAATTATCATTTACTAATTTTCCGTTTTAGGTGTTTATTTTTGAAGTTGTCTATTTTGTATAAACCTATACGTGAGTAAACCTACACGTGAGTTGCTTCAGTTCAAGTAAGTCGTTCGTCATGTTTTTAACTAACCTTTCAATGATTTAGACAGTAATCTTACACTCGTACATTATTCCAGGCATTTGAAAATGTCCTGTCAACCGAAAGTGCAATAACGTAAATAAAGGTTGCAAACTCAGCCAAATGTGGACTCAGTTGTCATTTAAAAATGCAATTACTCTGTTACGACACGCTGGAGAGCTCGTGTCCCTGATACCAAAATACTCAGAAAATATCTTTGAACGAACTCCGGAAGCGTGTCGACGGAGTCCGTGTTCATCCCGTACAGCGCACCATAAAACGTATCTTAACGTTTCTAAAATAGAAATACTGTTCGCCGGGTATTATAGATTCTCGATCATATGCGTGTTCAACTCTCTGCTCAGTTTCTCTTCTGTCCACGTTATACAGGACCATGACAGTTTGAAAAGCTTGTAAGATTGTTACAGTCTAGATCGTGCTGAAAAGTAATTGTTAAAACAATATGCCACGTTGCACCGTTTCCGAGTTGTTTAGCACTGAAATTAGCCAATCAGGCCGTTGTGCGCACTTACACCTCAGTGTTCTTGTAGGGAGCCTGTCGTGCACTCAGGTGTTGGTGTGGAGGGGGGGGGGGGGGAGAGGGGAGAGGCAGCCGACTGTGTCGACGAGGATGTCAGCTGTCGTGAAGAGCAGGTCCTGGTCATCCACCATGAAACATCCAAGACTGCAGCGGATGTTTGCGAGTCAGCTAGGGGCTGTGCGAACGCGCCACACTTAGTGGTGTGAAGGTGTCATCTTGCAGATCACCTGCGATTGACCCTCCATGGAGAAGAGCTGGCAACGTACCAGTCTTCTCCTCATCCACATCGTCCCAGTAAGCACCAATGGCGGTCCACGGATGCGGTCTGAATTAGGTTGACAGGGGTGTAGAAGTCAGCAACCAGGTTGCAGGTAGTCGATCATCGATCAGCCTGTCGTGGTTTCACTGAAACGCCGTAGAGCGTCATTCGCTCCGGTTCTAGCGACATGGACAGATTCGGGGCGCACCTGGATGTGACTTTGAGCTCCAAAACCACCGTTATTTAAAGAACCGAGCCTATACCTATGACGTATTAGTTCTGCGTGCGTGAGCGAATTTGCCCTCGTTTGTTGGTCTCCGCAGTGTTGGAGTTGCGTCGGGGGAGGATAACAGACAGCAAGGTCATCAGACTCAGCGGATTAGGGAAGGACGGAGAAGGAAGTCGGCCGTGCCCTTTCAAAGGAACCATCCCGGCATTTGCCTGGAGCGATTTAGGGAACTCACGGAAAATCTAAATCAGGTTTTCCGGATGAGGGATTGAACTGTCGTGCTCCCGAATGTGAGTCCAGTGTGCTGGCCAGTGCGCCACCTCGGTCCGCAGCGTTCCTTGCCTCGCGATGGCGCTACAATACTCATTCAGGGTCGCCGAGCTGGGTCTTTCTGCAATGTTTGACTGTTACAGTGGTCCTATGGTGCTGGAAGTTACGGAGTATTACTTCATACTGACCTGATAAATTGTACTAAGTTGTACTAAGGCATTTGCTCTTTTGCTACCGTCTGTTAGAGGTTGTATGGAAATGTTCGCCTAGTGCCCTATTTTCCGCTACACCGGCTGTACGTCGTGTTGACATTACGACTGGCACAAGAGCACCCAAAGTAGGAGGAGGAGGGGGGGGGGGGGAAGGGTAGACATGAGGGCATGGAGTATTTTTAATATTTTGGAAGACGAATGGAGATTTGTAAGTAGTCATTAGAAAGTTTCAGTTCCGACTCTGTCAGAAACCTATATAATGCGGATTATGGCCAGCCCGGCTAGCCGCGCGGTCTAACGCGCTGCTTCCCGAGAGGGAAGGCGTGCCGGTTCCCGGCCCGAATCCGTCCGACGGATTAGTGTCGAGGTCCGGTGTGCCAGCCAGCCTGTGGATGGTTTTTAAGGCGGTTTTCCATCTGCCTCGGCGAATGCGGGCTGGTTCCCCTTATTCCGCCTCAGTTACACTATGTCGGCGACTGCTGAGCAAACACTGTCTCCAAGTACGCTTACACCATAATTACTCTACCACACAAACATTTGAGGTACACTCGTCTAGTAAGATACGTTCTCAGCTGGTGTCCACTGGGGGCCGAACCGCACAGTAACCCTGGGTTCGGTGTGGGGCGGCGCTGGGGCAGGTGGACTGCTGTGGCCTGTTGTGAGGCTGTGAACCACTGAGGGCTACGGCGGGACGAAGCTTCTCTGTCTTTTCTAGGGCCACGGTTCATTAAATACATACATACGTACGTACATGTCGACTTTTAAATCATTTCCTTGAAAAAAACACCAGTCTGCATTATATTTTCTCCTTTCCCTGAGAGCCAGTGGGGGGGGGGGGGGGGGGGGGAGGGGGAGGCGTGCTTGGGCACCGTTGGATTGGCACACTGAGCCCAAGCTGATCTCCTCTGCTTTGAGCTCACCGGGTAGTACAACTTCAAAAATTTATGCGAGTGAACCAAATTTATTCTGTGGTGGAAATGTTTATCATATACTTGTAGCTTAATTCTGTCACATAGCAACATTTTTCCACATCACCCTGGCCTTATTACTTAGAGGAAATGAAAAGGCGCATGGACAGCCAATACAGGCGGATCGCCGTCATTGACATTATTGGAGACGAACCAACAACTCGACTGATCAACAAAGATGAGTGGGGAACCGCAGTTGCCTTGTTGACGGAACCAGTTGAGCATTCCCTTTAACTGATTTATGGATACCAACCGTTAAGGTTCAAGGAATGGGGTTGATTCCATTTCCTTTCAAAATAGAATCCACTGTCTTAAACACTGCGACAGTTGAGTAGGTCGTGGTTTTGCTATCGTCTTATTTTCAGGCAGTTTTTTTGTTTCCAACATTAGTCTCCACAGCGATGTAATTGTGACGTCTAGCATTTTCATTATCTTCTAACGGCTATCTATTATCACAGTAATCACGCTTCTCTGTTTTGTGCTGTCCCCTTCATTTTTGCGCTTTGTTACCGCCAATAGATTTTTTATGTCTTCTTTCTTGGATGCCCTTGGTTCCTCCTTTCAATTTATTTTGTAAAACCTGATTTGTTTAAATAAACCTCGAAAAAGTTTGTTATTCCTCTTTTAGACAATTGCTATGAGATTTCCCAGCTCATTGATTTCTCTCAGAATATCTGCATAGGGTTTCCTTTCTGTCCAGTTGGTCCTAGATAGCTTTCTCCATAACCACATTTCCGTCTCTTCTGCGCGCTTTTCGCCTGCCTTCAACAGTGTGTTGCCATGACAACCATACATTGGCACACTCCAGACGAACGCCTGCACAAATTGGTTCTTTTTCTTCCTTCTGTTCTAAAAGACTTGTTCGCTAATAGTTGTCTTTTTTAATTGAAAGCCATTGCAACTAATTTTGTTTTCCACATTTCAGTTGTTAGCTTATCCAATTTAGGTCACTAAATAACAAAATTTATCAACTTATTGGTATCGTTCAGTCTTGAGAATTTTAACGTCAGGTATAGATTTTATGGTTTATTTGCCTGCTATCTTAATATTTGATTATTTTATTATTGATTTTAAGTTCAAAATATTTCATAATTGTTACAAATTTATAAAGTATATTCTGCATATGTTTCTCACTATCAGGTATTAAGCGAATGTCATTGTCAGATCTTATGAAGTGAAGGGAAATTCCATTCATTTAAAACCCAGCTCTTTGCTCATCTCTTATATATGTACAAATGCGTTGCTACTGTGCACTATAGATTTACATAAACTGTGCAATGGTCTGGTAACTACGGGCAGTGTTAAACTCACAAGGGACGCAGTTAAAGTAACAAGAAAGGACTTCGCCTAGCCGTTATTACCTTCCCTCGCAAGCAAATCATAGCACTACTGTTATAAAACTCTTTTACAAAGAAAAGAACGCGGAAGAGCATTTCAACAATGAATACAAAGAGAAGGATTTCGCACACCGTCCGTCAGTTCAATTTAAAACAGCGTCCTTGCTTTGATATTACAGGACGTGGCACGTGATATTGGAAACAGTGAGCACAATAGACGGCAAATACTGCTTTTGACCGTTGGAACAAGAGCCTGACTTACAATTCAATTACGCCGAGTTCTTTCACGATGATACGAGTTGAATTTATTCTTTCATATTTTTTAAAAACAGCGAAGGGTACACTGGCTTCGAAACTAAGTGAGGAGTAAAGTTATTGTGCAGAAAATTTAATTTGCCTTACGTTTGTGAATGTTACAAAACTATTTTTTTTCCATTTGGTGGATTTTGTATTGTCATAAGCATTCAGAATCTTTGCCTGGCTGAAATTAGAATCATGTGAAATAAAGTGCGAAGAGCATACAATAGTGGCTCCGAACATCGGGGAAATTTTTACTTATGGATTTGAACTTATAATAAAATGACCATTACCCTCCAGACATGAAAGCGGGCGCCTTCAGTCGCACTATGAAAGAGAGAGACGTTTAGGAGGAAAGCAAAATAGCTTCAATTTCCCAGAGATATGAAACACAGGAACTCGATGGTTGAAATTCTGTAGTTAGAGAGGAATTGAGAGTGGTAGGGTGCCAAACGACAAAAATCATACCTCATCAACCAGAAATGACTCTTTTCTACCATTTCTCTGCACAGTTCTTGTGAATTATTTTGAGGGATGAAACAGGCCAAATTCAAGGAAATGGAAGAAAATTGTCAATTAATCATTATTATCTGAGATCTAAACACTTATATTTTGAAAGCATGCCGTTGTGTCGACCTTCTATCAAAATAAATTCAACAATACATAATCTGAAAATTCAGCCATTAATGGAACACACGGGAAATTTTCAGCTAACACATCAACAGTCAAGAGAGCTGAGACCTGTAAGTCCAGCAGATCAAAAAACCAATGGCCAACCGTAGCATATAGGCCTTAGTTAAATCGAAAAAATAGTGCTTGAAGCTTTTAAACAAAATACAAATTGCAGAGGCTGCCCGCATAATCGAATGTATGAGGGCTTTCTGTAAAGTAATGCCGTGATTTTTTCATATGAAAACTCGTTGTAAAATGTTTCACTTCGTTGAAGGAGCCACAACCTCACCTTTGTTTGCACCACTTTATCACTATCAAACTGAAGTCCTCGAAACGATTATTTAAGTTTTGGAAGTAATCCGATCTCTGTCACACACGTTGATTTTAGCACCACCGTTTCCTTCATTAGGAGCAGAAACAGCTCAACGTCGCACATTACTGAAGTCGATAAAATCATAACCGTACGCAGCTTTAATCTTTTTCCGGAACTCAATTTCAGACACATTTTCTGCGGTTAGAAACTCGGTTGGAGCACGCTGTTTGTCTCACACCAACATGGGTCCGTTGAACACCGCCATGTTGCACGCTAGAGAGCCTGTATACAGGCTCTCTATTGCACGCTAGAATTCGGAGCTCTCTAGCGGCGGTGTGTTGGAACTTGCGTCCGCTGTGTAATATGCGTAGCGTGTAGTAATGTTTCGCGTAAATAAAATATATCAACGCCCACAAGGCTTCCACGAAAACAATAGCCAATTACATTAATGCTTAGAACTACATAAAAGTCACAAAGGCAGCACAAATATCGATAAATTGAAAACTGGGCTCTAACCCGCTAAACAAGAATGACTGTGCCCTGAACCGGCGGTAAACTTTAGCAATATACACTGAAGAGCCAAAAACCTGGTGCACCTGCCTAATATCATGCAGGGCCCCCGCGAGAACGCAGAAGTGCCGCAACACGACGTGGCATGGACTCGATTAATGTCTGAAGTAGTGCTGGAGAGAATCCTCCAGGGCTGTCCATAAATCCGTACAAGTACGAGGGGTTGGAGATCTATTGTGAACAGCACGTTGCAAGGCATCCCAGATATGCTCAACAATATTCATGTCTGGGGAATTTGGTGACCAGCAGAAGTGTTTAAACTCAGAACAGTGTTCCTGGAGCCACTCTGTAGCAATTCTGGACGTTTGGAGTGACGCATTGTCCTGCTGGAATTGCCAAAAAGTCCGTCGGAATGCACAATGGATCTGACAGGGTACTTGCGCTACGTGTTATCTGTCAGAGTCGTTTCTAGAGGTATCAGAGGGCTCATATAACTCCAACTGCACACGCCCCACACCATTACAGAGCCTCCACCAGCTTGAACAGTTGCCCTGCTGAAATGTAGGGTCCATGGATTCATGAGGCTGTCTCCATACCCGTACATGTCCATCCGCTACATACAATCTGAAACGAGATTCGTCTGACCAGGCAACATGTTTCCAGTCATCAACAGTCCAATGTCGGTGTTGACGCGTCCAGGCGAGGCGTAAAGCTTTGTGTCGTGCAGTCATCAAGGGTATAGGAGTGAGTCTTTGGCTCCAAAAGCCCATATCGATGATGTTTCGTTGAATAGTTCGGACACTGACACTTGATGATGGCCAAGCATTGAAATTTACAGCAATTTGCCGGAGGGCTGCACTTACGTCACGCTGAACGATTCTCTTCAGTAGTCGTTGGAAACGTTGCAGGATCTTTGTGCGGCGGCAGCGATGTTGGAGATCTGATGTTTTACCGGATTCCTGATATTCACGGTACACTCATGAAATTCACTACAGGAAAATCCGCACTTCATTGCTACCTTGGAGATGCTGTGTCCCATCGCTCGTGCGCCGACTATAACACCACGTCCAAACTCACATCTTGATAACCTTCCATTGTAGCAGCAGTAACCGATCTAACAACTAGCGCCTGACACGTTTTGTCTCATATAGGTGTTTCCGACCACAGCGCCGTATTCTGTCTATTGACGTATTTCTGTATTTAAACACGCATGTCTATACCAGTTTCTTTGGCGCTTCAGTGTATAAGGGGCAGTCAAATGGAAAAGTGACAGATGGGAAAATATAGGTAAATTATATATTATTTCAAAAGTAATCGCAATAATTATTAACACATTTGTTACACTATGGAACTGGGGAACCATGAAGCAAATCGATGGCTACATATGTCTTTCTTCAGTGCACCAAAAACAGGGAAATCGCATGGGGCGATATCAGGGCTCTATAGAGGATGTGTAAAGACCCCAGAAAAACTGCTGCAGCGTGCTCGAAACAATCTTCGCAACATGTGGGCGACTTGAGTACAGTCGTGGTTACATAGGTAACCGCAAACATTTTTCCATTAAGGCATTGACCGTCTTGGCTCACAGTGGGATAAATGCAGGGCGACATTTATTGAATTACATGAAGAAAGCATAAATTAGTTACGAACTACTCGGCCACACACATTATTCAACATGTAAACGTCACTACAGATATTCGGATTTGGGTTATGTGACATGGTCGATATGGCTGCCATCACTTGCGCTGATATGGTGCAGACGAATAGCGAAATTCTGCATGACCCGCTAAAGAGTCGGAACATCGATGCTGTCGATAGCCTCCTGAATGGCTCTTTTCGGCTCAGCAATGGTTTTGGCGTTGTTGCTGTGCACCTCGTCTTTAATAAAGCACCACAAAAGCGAGTTGCATATGTTGAGATCCGGAGACTATGGCGGCCAATCGAGGCCCATGCCATTTTCCTCTGGACGCCCCAGAGCCAGAATGCGGTCTCCAGAGTGCTCCTCCAGGACGTCAGCCCCTGTACTGGTTCGATGGGATCGAACTCCGTCATGCATGAACTACGTCTTGTCGAAATCAGGGTCACTTTGGATAATGGGGATGAAATCATCTTTCAAAACCTTCACATACCGTTCGGCGGTCACAGTGCCATCAAGGAGTGTCGCACTGATTACTCCGTGACTGGACATTTCACACCACACAGTCTCTTGTAGAGGGTGAAGAGACTTCTCGATCGCGAAATGCTGATTCTCAATCCCCCAGACGTGTCAATTTTGCATACTGACGAACCCATCCAAATGGAACTGGGCCTCGTTGCTAAACCAAATCATACTAATTCCCATCAGGCCCCGCGGCCAGCTGTGCAGTTTGAACGTCCTAAAGCAAACCGTTCAGAAGTTACGAGGATTTTATTTCATATAGTTCAGTAATTGTCATACTGTATGTCAACAGTTATGGCGATTACTTTAGAAATAGTAAACAGCGTACTTATTTTTTCCACCGGTCTCGTTTTCATTTGACTGCCCCTCGTTGGTTAGCCATCGGTAAAGAATCATCTTAACTCAGACCTAAAACATTGCCGGCCGGGGTGGCCGAGCGGTTCTAGGCGCTACAGTCAGGAACCGCGCGACCGCTACGGTCGCAGGTTCGAATCCTGCCTCGGGTATGGATGTGTGTGATGTCCTTAGGTTAGTTAGGTTTAAGTCGTTCTAAGTTCTAGGGGACTGATGACCTCAGAAGTTAAGTCCCATAGTGCTCAGAGCCATTTGAACCTAAAACACATAGCATAATAATCACTACAATACAACGGTTAGCGCCAAACTGTCATACAGTTTATACACTACTCTTATCACAAAGCCAGTCCAACGGGTGGCAATGACTATCATCCAGTAATCCTATTTTACCCGTACATTCTGTAGCCATAAACAGCAGATAAATTCCCATGGCCGTCATCCACAGAAGGCAAACGATGTGCTTCTCGGACGTATAATTGGACCGAATAACGCCGTCCAATTGGTCGAAATAATAATCAGGTCCAGCAAATGCTCATGACGACGTCGTCCTACTCGACTACCAGCACATGCTCTTGGGTGACGGTCCTCTCGCTATCGATTGTAAACGACCCTGAGCTAGGGGGAAAACCAACTGGTAAAATCCGATACATTTTAGTTGTGAATAACAGGTAGTTTTCGGTATTTGTTTCGTCTCTGTTATAAAAGTTTTTTAAAAATTTATTTGCCATAAAAGCTGTGCCAATTTTTTTGTTTTTAAATAAAAATATTCTTAAAAACTGTTTTCATTTGGAATAAAGAAACAAAAGAACGTTATAAATTTTACACGAAACATTATTTGTCTGCCATTTCTACGTAATAATAAATGAGAAAGCACAGTGTGTATCAGAAAGAATCATCTGATGTGGCCTGTCTATATTTCTGAAACTAACAACCATATAGTGAATTTTGTATTTTGATGAGCGGGAGACTAAAAAAGTTCTTTTTTTCGTACCTTTTCATAAGTGTTCAATATGCCCCACTTAAGATGCACGACATACGTCACTGCGGTATTCAAATTGTTCTCACACTACAGCGAGCATTCCTTGAGTTGCAGCTTCCACAGCTGCTGTTATGCGATGTCTCAATTCATTCATTGTTGTTGGTAATGGAGGAACATAAACAGTCTTTTTTATAAACCCCCACATGAAATAATCGCATACAGTCAGGTCCAGTGACCTTGGAGGCCAGTAATGCGAGGTGAATCATTTGGTCCAGTGCGACCGATTCATCGTTCAGTAACTCTTTGATTTAAAAATCCCCGCAATTCCAGATGCCAGTGTGGCGCTGCCCCATCCTGTTGGTAAATGAAGTCGTTCGAATCAGTCTCCAACTGTGGAAAAAGAAAGTTCTCTAGCCTATCGAGATATGTGCTTCCTGTAGCAGTGTTTTCGGCAAAGAAAAATGGACCATACACCTTTTCCAGTGAAACTGCACAGAACACATTAAATTTTGGAGAGTCCCTCTCATGTTGTACAACTTAATTTGGTTGTTCCGTACCCCATATTCTCACATTATGACGGTTCACCTTTCCATTTAAATGGAATGTAGCCTCGTCACTGAACACTACGCGTGGAAGAAAACTGTCATCCTCCATCTTGCCAAGAACTAGATTACAGAACTCTACACGTGGTTGTTTGTCACCTTCACGAAGAGCTTGCAATAGATTAATTTTGTATGGTTTCATGTGTAAACGTCGACGAAACACGCCAGACGGACGTCGAGGTCACGCTAAGTGGTCCAGCTGCACGGCTAACGGATTTCTGCAGACTCCTTGCGAAACTTTGACGGTTGCGTCCTACGTCTGTGTCAGACACTCGGTGACGGCTCGGCGATTTGCCTTTACACAACCAACCTGTTTCTCGGAATTGTTTATGCCATCGTCTAATGCTCTGTGCTGTAAGATGATACACACAACACGTAATACGAAAGTCACGCTGAACAGTTACTACTGACCCGCGCTGCGCAAAACGTAAAACACAAAGCGCTTTCTGTTGTGCCGACACCATTTTTACTTGACCTGAAGCAGGAGCACACTGTTGATACCTAGCGGGGACCATTTAAAACTCGAGAGTTTCCTCTTTCCAACAGTACATTGTTCGCGCACTTATCTCAGATAACATTATGATTTTTTAAAGAAAAATCAGATGCTTGTTTTTGATGGTAACAGTAATAAATTCAAGGCTTAATAGTTCATTCGTAGTTTATAATAAAAATAGATAGTAGTGGACCTGCTGGCTGTGTTTATATGGAAATGAAATGAGCGTATGGCATCGTTGGCCGGGAGGCCGCAGCCGGGGAATTTCGGCCGCCAAGTGAAAGTCTTATTTCAGTCGATGTCACATTGGGAGACTTGCGCGCCGGTGATGAGGATGAAATGAGGGTGGGGACAACACAACACGCAGTCCACGAGCGGAGAAATTCTCCAACCCGGCCGGGAATCGAACCCGGGCCCGCTTGCATGGAAGACGAACACGTTACCAACCAGCTAAGCAGGCGGACTGTGTTTATATAATATGCCTTTATCTGCTTGCAGTTCTTGATAATGTATAACTTAGCACGAAAAACAGGGTTCTTCAACGTCAGTTTTCACACTTGAACACTGACCATTCATGATGCCCAGACAGCAGTATGATCCTCGAATACAAGATGACTTTGGAACAGTGTTTCAAAAAATTATTTCGGAAACAGGTTATTCTGAACAGTTTTAAAAGTATGGTTAAACAGGACATTAAAAAACCGATACAACCCCGAACCCGTTGATTCAGAGATAACCGCCATATCTATTCAGAGTGAGCTGATGCGGACCGCCATCAAGTCATCTCGGCAGACCGCGCGAATGCCCCTGGCGAGACGCGAAACATGCCATTGCATGCCGTTGCTTAGCTACCCGCTATCGCCCTTTCTATTACATATCGGAACAGCGTGCGGCTCACTGACAATGTTTTCCCCATGACAGGTGGGCGAGATACTCTGTACGGTGCACAAAAATCACCGACAGCTCTAGTTATACTTATGCAACCCTTATGTGATCTTCTCGAGGTGAAAATGGAAAACATGGTGGTTCACACTGTGCAGAAAATTAAGTTAAATAAGGCTTTGGTCGCCTAATGTTAACGATATGGAGACTGGATATTCGTACCTATGTCGATCCACCAGTGATCTCCCTGCTATCTACACGTACAACAGTGTTACTGGAAGGGTAGATGATAATGATATGCAGACTGAATATTCGTGCCAATGTCGGACCATCTATTATCTCTGTGCTACCTGCATGCACAACTGCGGTGCTAATAGGGCATAATGGTGGCCGAAAACCCACACTCGTGTTACTTGTGCGACTAACCTCTGCTGAATGCATGTCGGTGTCAAATGTCTGTCAGTCGCTAGAAGCATAAGAGCATATTTCCGATAGTGAGAGCATATTCGCGATCGTATGTCAGGATGTGGGAACGTATTTTAGTTGAGAGAGCGTTCACTTTGCTTGTGAAAGGTACTGGGTTCACATTCCGGCACCCACAAAATGTCGGGTTGTTTTGCGGAAAGTGTGGCCTTCTGTCCAGCAACTGTGTATTGTGCTGTCACCTGGCCGCGTGTTTTACTTGCGTGAATTGTGCAACACTGAAGTAACACCAATAAACGGTTGAAACGTTCCTCTCGTCTTCCCTCGTCTTTCCGCAACGTTGCACCTCGAGGCGCGTTAAGACATATTACTAGACGTATTACACTGTAGGTTTAATTGGAAACGTATATTGGCAGACTCGGATTAATTATCAGCACTGCAACATTACCAAATTATAACTAATTTGGGCCATCAGTCTCGCTTTGACCCGCGAGACAGGGTTGAACTACACAACTCAAAAGTCAATAATTAAACACCCTTAAAAATTACTAGCAGAAAAGATTCCCACGTCCGACCACTGGAATAGAATATGTAAACCGCTAACGGTTCATACGTCTCCTGCACGTAGCTAGTAGCAACTCTTGCGTTTTTTTTTATTTATTTTACACGTCTAGTTCCATAGAACTAAATTGAAGAGCAAACAACCTTGGTCACGGGAAGTGTCAGTACATGAAATTACAACAGAAAAGTAATGAAAGATACAATAAAATGTTTATGAACCAAAAAAGACAAGCCATAAGTTCAAGTAAAAGCAGTGAACAGTATAACATAGGAATCAGCTTAATTTTTTCAAAGAACTCTTCGACAGAATGGAAGGAGTGACCCATGAGGAGACTCTTCAGCTTATATTTGAAAGGGCTTGTATTACTGCTAAGAATTTTGAATTCTTGTGGTAGACTACTGAAAATGGATGCAGCCGAATACTAGACGCTTTTCTGCACAAGTGCCGAGGACGTGCGATCCAAATGCAGCTTGGATTTCAGTCTATTATTGACTGAGTAGAAGCTGTTAATTATTGGGAATAAGCTGATATTGTTAAGAAGAAACGACAGTAAAGAATATACATATTTAGGGCCCAATGTCAGAATACCCAGGCTAATGAACGAGGGTCACCCGTTTCTGAGCCAAAAATATCCGTTGAGAATGGGAAGGGTTACACTGAAATATAATACCATACGCCATAAGAGAATGAAAATAAGCAAAGTAGACTACTTTTACTTACTTCAGATACTATTCTAATAGTAAAAATGGCAGCATTAAGTCATTGAACGAGATCCTGAACGTGGGATTTCCACGATAGTTTACTATCTGTCTGAACATCTAGAAATTTGGACTGTTCAGTTTCACTGATCATATGCCCATTCCGTGAAATTAAAAAGTCAGGTTTTGTTGAACTGTATTTT
Organism: Schistocerca americana; assembly: GCF_021461395.2. Taxonomy (NCBI): domain Eukaryota; kingdom Metazoa; phylum Arthropoda; class Insecta; order Orthoptera; family Acrididae; genus Schistocerca; species Schistocerca americana. The sequence continues at coordinate 151,821,039 of NC_060122.1, forward strand.
AGAAACTGTAAAAACTCTTACTGTGATTTAGCGTTAGGTTATTTTCTACAAGCCAAGAACTTATGTCTTCAACTGCACTATTTGAAACAGTGCCAGCGTTGCACACAACATACTTCACTACCAACCTAGCATACCTAGCATCGTCAGCAAACAGAAATATTTTAGAATCATCAGTAATACTAGAGAGCATGTCATTTATATGAGTAAGAAAAAGGAGTGACCCCAGCACTGATCCCTGGGATACCCCCATTTAACCATGTCCCATTTGGACCCCACATCATACCCATTTTTAATACTGAAATGATAATTAAATCAAGACCACAAGACGGGCGTTGATATACATCAATGGGGACAGTTGAAAATGTGTGCCCCGACCAGGACTCGAACGCGGAATCTCCTGCTTACATGGCAGACGCTCTATCCATCTGAGCCACTGAGGGCACAGAGGTAGTGCGACTGCAGGGGTTTATGCCTTGCACGATTCCCAACTTAATGTCCACATACTACATTCGTAGTGCCCCTGCCCATTACACTCATTACTCGCGGCAGACAATCTTACCGAGTCCCGTAAGAGTTCGGGCAATGCGTGTGCACAAAGCACAGAAGAAGATGGTCAATGGCCGGTTAGCCTTAATTATATGAAGATGAACAGATACCATCTTCATATTCTTAATATTGTCTTATGCTGTCTGGTCCTACGGCAACGACAACAAAACATAAATATATAAGGTACAGTCGCATTATTTTCACTGCCGGCAATGTTCTATGTTAATGTGCAAAACCACTCACAAATGGGCAGGCGGCAGCACTAGCAGGGAACAGTATATAGAGCGTGTTGGGTGGATGCGGAAACCAGTGAAGTCGTTGTAATGCGGAGATGGAGTGATTTACACCGAGCTGACAAAAATAATAGGGTAGCGATAAGCACGTATACAGATGGCAGTAGTGTCTCGTACACATAGTATATTAGGGCAGTGACTGGGGAAGGGGGGGCCTTCACTTGTGCACTGGCGATTCACGTGAAAAGGGTTCCGACGTGAGTGTGGCCGAACGATGGAAATTGACAGACTCTGAAGGTGGAATAGTAGTTGGAGATTGACGCACGGGACATTCCACTTCGAAACTCGTTAGGGAATTCAATATTCCGAGATCCACAGTGACAAAAGTGTGTCGAGAATACCACATTGCAGCCATTACCTCTCACCTCGGGCAACGCAGTGGCTGCCGGTCTTCACTTAACGACCAAGGTCAGTTGTGTTTGCGTAGAGCTGTCAGTGTATGAAATAACAGCAGGAGTCAGTGTGAGACGTACGACGAACGTGTCCGTTAGGAGAGTGCGGTGAAATTTGGCGTTAATGGGCTGTGATAGCAGACGGCCGACGCGAGTGCCTTTGCTAACAGCACGACATCGCCTGCAGCACATCTCCTGGGTTCGTGACCAGTCGGTTGGACCCTAGACGATTGGAAGACCTTGACCTGATCAGATGAATCCTTATTTCAGCTGGGTTCGAGTGTGGTGCACCCCACGACGCCAAGGACCCAAATTGTCAACAAAGGTCGGCCGCTGTGGCCGAGTGGTTCTAGGCGCTTCAGTACGGAGCTGCGCTGCTGCTACGGTCGCAAGTTCGAATCCTCCCTTGGGCATGGATGTGTGTGATTTTCTTAGGTTAGCTAGGTTTAAGTAGTTCTAAGTCTAGGAGGCTGATGACCTCATATGTTAAGTCTCATAGTGCTTAGAAGCATTTGAACATTTTTTGTCAACAAGGCACTGTGTAACCAGGTGGTGGCCCTGTAATGGTGTAGGCTGTGTTTACGTGGTCCAGCTGAACCGATCATCGGCTGGAAATGGTTATGTTCCGCAACTTGGAGACCATTTTCAGACATTCATGAACTTCATGCGCCTAAACAACGATGGAATTTTTATGGATGACAATGCTCCACGTCACCGGGTAATAATTGCTCGCAGCTGGTTTGAAGAACATTCTGGACAATTCGAGCGAATGATTTGGCCACCCAGATCATCCAATATAAATCCCATTGAACATTTATGGGACATAATCGAAAGATGAGTTAGTGCACAAATACCTGCAGTGGAAATACTTTCTCAATTATGGACGGCATGACTCAAGATTTCTGCAGGGAGCTTCCAACGACTTGTTGAGCACATGTCACACTGACAGGAGAAGCGGAGTGGTTAGCACACCTGACTCGCATTCTGGAGAACACCCGTTTAAACCCGCGTCCGGTCATCCTGATTTAGGTTTCATGTGATTTCTCTAAGTCGCTTAAGGTAAATGCCGGATGGTTCCTTTGAAATGTTACGACCGTGTCGCTTCTGCAAACGTCCTTAGTCAGACAGGTGCTTCGTCTCTAATGACCTCGTTGTCGATGGGACGTTAAACACTAATCTCTTCCGAGTCCACGCCACATCGAGTTGCTGCACTACACTGAGTAAAAGGAGTTTCCACGGTATTCGGAGGTATCCCATGACTTTTATCACTTCAGTGTATCTGTTGTCCAAAAGAACACGATCATTGGCTTTGGGGCCAAGGTTGGAAGCATTTCCGAAACGACTAAGTTTATAAACTACCCGCATGCCGCCGTTGATAAAGTCTACGGTGCAGGGTAGAATAGCGCTATCCAAACCCGGCGTGGGCCGGCCGCTGTGGCCGAGCGGTTCTACGCGCTTCAGTCCGGAACTGCGCTGCTGCTACAGTCGCAGGTTCGAATCCTGCCTCGGGCATGGATGTGTGTGGTGTTCTTAGGTTAGTTAGGTTGACGTAGTTCTAAGTGTAGGGGACTGATGACCTCAGATGTTAAGTCCCATAGTGCTCATAGCCATTTGAACCATTTGAAACCCGGCGCAGAGGTAACTGTTATCCATCGGGGCCCATAGATGACAGGGGTGAATCACGGCTGTGCGCGGGCGAATAGGCGTGCAACTGTTGAGCAGGTGACCCACCCAGACGAACTAATGGGTCAACAACCGAGTCTCCTCAACGACCATTCAGTGAACGTCGCTGCGCCTGGTTCGTGACGCCATGCTGACTGCAGTTCATCTGCGACGAAGTCTGGAGTTTGCACGCCAATACTGCAAATAGACGTCCACTGAATGGCGAGCTGTGGCCTTTTCAAATGAATCACGTTTTATTGCTCCGTGGGTCAGATGGCCGTTGGCGTGTACGGGGCGGAACGTCTGAAAGCAAACGCTTTGCAAGCGTTATGGTCTGGGAAACTTTTTCGTGGCAGTCTCTGGATGATCTCGTTATTCTGGAAGGCACAATAGAGCATCACGAGTAAGCATCTTTCTTTGGGGACCATGTCCATCCATATAAGCAGTTCGTTTTTCCTCAGTATGATGTCATTTACCAGTAGGACAATGAACGTATCACACAGCTCGCATTGTTTGTGTGTTGTAAGAGGTATGCGCTATATGCGCTGCCTGCAACAGGCAAGACTTCGGAGAGTCTCTGACCAGAGAGCAGTATGTAGTTAGTTGTTGCTTGTCGCTAGTCGGCAGTAGTCTGCAGTAGTAGTCGATAGTAGTCGGCAGTAGTCGGCGCGTGTCTGCGCGTGTCGGCAGTCTGCTCTGGTCGGGACTCTGGAGGATGAGTATTATTGTAGAAGGTAAAGAAGCAGCCTTGCGCATATCTAGTAATGTATGTTAACTGTCATTCAATTTCTTTAAAAAAATGCCCCAATAATAATTTTTATAATATAAAGTATTTTTTTTTTTTATTTTTTTTTAAAGCATTCATTTCAATTTAAAGATTTTACCCAATGCACGATTATTCCTTTCACGAATCACAAAGCATAGGCCAGCATTGCACGGAGCTGTGCCGAAATTTTTTTAGGTAAGAGCAGATATATTCGCAGTTTTTATTGAGGTAAGAAATTTTGCTTTTTTTATTCAGAGTACAGGGCCGTGGCGCAGCGCTGCTGTCGTCATAAAATTTACCAGGTTACTGAATTTTTTATTATTTTGGTGTTTAGGAATTTTCCTGTTTCGAACTTAACATTAAATGAGAAAAGAATTTTGTGCGTACATCAAATGTGAATGCATTTCTGCACAGAGATTATGAATGGGAACCAATTTTGTTCAGAGGTTACAATAGTTAAAAATTCATTTAATTATTATTTTTGTGCGGAGGTTACACTTGGTTCATGGTTCATTTAAATTAAAGTATTTTTGTGGGGAGGTTACTGTGTGGTTCGCAGAGCACCAGGATGAATTTATCATACTTCAAATGGTTCAAATGGTTCTGAGCACTATGGGACTTAACATCTGAGGTCATCAGTCACCTAGAACCTAGAACTACTTAAACCTGACTAACCTAAGGACATCACACACATCCATGCCCGAGGCAGGATTCGAACCTGCGACCGTAGCGGTCGCGCGGTTCTAGACTGAAGCGCCTAGAACCGCTCGGCTACACCGGCCGGCAATTTATCGTACTTGCCTGGTCGCCAAACTCCCGCGGATATAAACCCAATCGAGAATCTTTGAGGCCACTTCGATCGAACTGCTTACGCCATGGATCCTCAACCGAAAAACGTAGCGCAGCTGACAACGGCACATGAAAATACTCAGAATCAGCAATGGGAAACATCTCCGGTACCTGCAATAATGGAGTAGAAACACATAATAAATGACCAGACAAACATCAGCAACCAGACACTACTTAAACTAATAGAACATATTGTTGGGAAAGAAGAACCCTCTTAGACACCACAAAATATCACAAACTAGGCAATATCCCCACCCTAGATCATCCTCCACTGTAAAATAGTAAAGCAACAACTTACACACATAGTAGCCAGGACATGTTAACTCCCTTCACACACAGACACACACACACACACACACACACACACACACACACACACACACACACACACACACACACACACACTTGCTATCTCTCTCTCTCTCTCTTCCCATTCGGAAAATATGAACACTCACAGAGTCATAGCAGACGCCTGCACCGCCATCCAGACAGAAGACGAACACATCCCGCAGTAGCAAAACAAAAAACGCAAAATGATAAGAGAACCATAATATTTCCCAACACGAAAGTGAAAATGTGTTAGCCGGCCGAGGTGGCCGAGCGGTGCTAGGCGCTAGTCTGGAGCCGCGCGACCCATGCCTCGGGCATGGGTGTGTGTGATGTCCTTAGGTTAGTTACGTTGAAGTAGTTTTAAGTTCTAGGGGATTGATGACCACAGAAGTTAATTCCCATAGTGCTCATAGCCATTTTAACAATTTTGAAAATGTGTTAGGTGCAGTGAAAGTGCCGTTTGTAAATACCCAACACAAACACGTGGAAAACAAAGGAGAATGCAATAAAAAAACAAAAAAAAACCGTGAGTAACGAAAATAATAAAAACTGTTTGTAGTAATAAGTAAGCGTGCGAACTGTTAATGATCGTAACAAACAAATGTGTAAAAGAAAAAGAAAATATTGCCACAGTGACCACTGAAGACGCTTTAAAACAAAGCGAACAGCGTCTGGTCTTAATAAGACTTTTATTACAGTTGCCGAAGATGGCAATTAATCTATACAGATTTCAAAATGTACTTCAGTACTGAGTTTCAGTTAAACAGTTTCCACTGAATGCACGATTAGTTACTTCTGGCTTTTATTTAGACTAGTTTTATTTATTTCAAATTCAGTATTTCACTAAGTTTAAAGTTTTGTATCATGACGCTGTTCACATGCACAACAGAGGGCCAGTCAACAGTCAGTATTAGACATGGCAAACCGAAACGCGTAACTGTTTTCAAACAAATGAGACAGTACAATATAATGTTTGGAAATGCTCTTTTTGTGTTTCATAAATGTTTATGCCTACACATTACATCATATTGAGTGTCTACTGTATAAATACTGCCATATAAGCACAAATGAGTCAAAACAAAGCCCCGGGAGTCGACAACATTCCATTAGAACTACTGACGGCCTTTGGAGAGCCGGTCCTGACAAAACTCTACCATTCGGTGAGCAAGATGTATGAGACAGGCGAAATACCATCAGACTTCAAGAAAAATATAATAATTCCAATCCCAAAGAAAGCAGGTGTTGACAGATGTGAAAATTACCGAACTATCAGTTTAATAAGTCACGGCTGCAAAATACTAATGCGAATTCTTTACAGACGAATGGAAAAACTAGTAGAAGCCGACCTCGTGGAAGATCAGTTTAGATTCCGTAGAAATATCGGAACACGTGAGGCAATACTGACCCTACGACTTATCTTATAAGCTAGATTAAGGGAAGGCAAACCTACGTTTCTAGTATTTGTAGACTTAGAGAAAGCTTTTGACAATGTTGACTGGAATACTCTTTCAAATTCTGAAGGTGGCAGGGGTAAAATACAGGGAGCGAAAAGCTATTTACAATTTGTACAGAAACTAGATGGCAGTTACAAGAGTCGGGGGACATGAAAGGGAAGCACTGGTTGGGAAGGGAGTGAGACAGGGTTATAGCCTCTCCCCGATGTTATTCAATCTGTATATTGAGCAAGCAGTGAAGGAAACAAAAGAAAAATTCGGAGTAGGTATTAAAATCCATGGAGAAGAAATAAAAACTTTGAGGTTCGCCGATGACATTGTAATTCTGTCAGAGACAGCAAAGGACTTGGAAGAGCAGTTGAACAGAATGGACAGTGTCTTGAAAGGAGGATATAAGATGAACATCAACAAAAGCAAAACGAGGATAATGGAATGTAGTCGAATTAAGTCATGTGATGCTGAGGGAATTGGATTAGGAAATGAGACACTTAAAGTAGTAAAGGAGTTTTGCTATTTGGGGAGCAAAATAACTGATGATGGTCGAAGTAGAGAGGATATAAAATGTAGACTGGCAATGGCAAGGAAAGCGTTTCTGAAGAAGAGAAATTTGTTAACATCGAGTATCTACATCTACATGATTACTCTGCATTTCACATTTAAGTGCTTGGCAGAGGGTTCATCGAACCACAATCATACTATCTCTCTACCATTCCACTCCAGAACAGCGCGCGGGAAAAACGAACACCTAAACCATTATGTTCGAGCTCTGATTTCTCTTATTTTATTTTGATGATCATTCCTACCTATGTAGGTTGGGCTCAACAAAATATTTTCGCTTGCGGAAGAGAAAGTTAGTGACTGAAATTTCGTAAATAGATCTCGCCGCGACGAAAAACGTCTTTGCTTTAATGACTTCCATCCCAACTCGCGTATCATATCTGCCACACTCTCTCCCCTATTAGGGGATAATTCAAAACGAGCTGCCCTTTTTTGCACCGTTTCGATGTTCTCCGTCAATCTCACCTGGTAAGGATCCCACACCGCGCAGCAATATTCTAACAGAGGACGAACGAGTGTAGCGTAAGCTGTCTCTTTAGTGGACTTGTTGCATCTTCTAAGTGTCCTGTCAATGAAACGCAACCTTTGGCTCGCCTTCCCCACAATATTATCCATGTGGTCTTTCCAACTGAAGTTGTTCGTAATTTTAACACCCAGGTACTTAGTTGAATTGACAGCCTTGAGAATTGTACTATTTATCGAGTAATCGAATTCCAACGGATTTCTTTTGGAACTCGTATGGATCACCTCACACTTTTCGTTATTTAGCGTCAACTGCCACCGGCCACACCATACAGCAATCTTTTCTAAATCACTTTGCAACTGATACTGGTCTTCGGATGACCTTACTAGACGGTAAATTACAGAATCATCTGCGAACAACCTAAGAGAACTGCTCAGATTGACACCCAGGTCATTTATACAGATCAGGAATAGCAGAGGTCCCAGGACGCTTCCCTGGGGAACACCTGATATCACTTCAGTTTTACTCTATGATTTGCCGTCTATTACTACGAACTGCGACCTTCCTGACAGGAAATCACGAATCCAGTCACACAACTGAGACGATACCCCGTAGGCCCGCAGCTTGATTAGAAGTCGCTTGTGAGGGGACGGTGTCCAAAGCTTTCCAGAGTATAGATTTAAGTGTCAGGAGGTCGTTTCTGAAAGTATTTGTATGGAGTGTAGCCATGTGTGGAAGTGAAACATGGACGATAACTAGTTTGGATAAGAAGAGAATAGAAGCTTTCGAAATGTGGTGCTACAGAAGAATGCTGAAGATTAGATGGGTAGACCACACAACTAATGAGGAGGTATTGACTAAAATTGGGAGAAGAGCAGCTTGTGGCACAACTTGACTAGAAGAAGGGATCGGTTGGTAGAACATGTTCTGAGACATCGAGGGATCACCAATTTATTATTGGAGGGCAGTGTGGAGGGTAAAAATCGTAGAGGGAGACCAAGAGATGAATACACAAAGCAGATTCAGAAGGATGTAGGTTGCAGTAGCTACTGGGAGATGAAGAAGCTTGCACAGGGTAGAGTAACATGGAGAGCTGCATCAAACCAGTCTCAGGACTGAAGACCACAACAACAACAAACACAAATGAGGACGATTGCGCCAATTATATCGCAGAAAGTACGAAAATTTCAATTGGGTGTCTTGGCAGTTTCGTATTTCCTGCAGCAAATGCGCTGCTTTCGTGTCATGTGACTTTCATATTTTTCAACTGCCTGAGGTCAGAGTTTGTATGTTTGACATAATAGATTTTGTCAAACTGTTTTCCCTGTATTCTAGTGCCTAATTTTGATAGGTTTTATGAGTGATGATCCGTATGTCCTCTTGAAAAGGCGTATCATGGGATATAATTTATTGAGATAGCATTCTGGGAAGCGAGGCACTGAATTAACATTTATGAGTGTGCCATTCACACTTTTCTTACTCACAGTTAAATTTTCCATTGTTTTCGGTATGTTTCCTTGAAGTATAAAATCCAGACTAAAATTTAAAACAATTCTTGCGGCGTAATGCCTTTGTGATACCTATATCATGGCAGATCTGGTTCTACACCCCTTACAATTCTTGTTAAGGAAGTTTGTGAGATGCACAGGTATATGGAGCTCCCTCAAGTACTCACAGCAAGCAGATATATTATCATCTTATTACAAACTTCCCCAGGGAATCAGAGATAAAGTTAAGCTGCTGTTGAAATGCAATTTTTGTCACAGTATCTGAAAGCCAAAAACAAAAGTACCAAAGTACTGTTGTTGAGTTGCTTGAGAATTAACTATGATACACAAGTATTAAGCTGCCTTTATTGTGTAATAGTCAAACATAGCACATTTGCAACACACAAACATATACACACATAAATCAGATAATTATTCTCGAATACATAAATAAATAAAATACTCAAAAGTTAAAATCACTGAATGGTTGGCAAAAACGTAAGTGTCTATTGTGTGCAAAAAATCTGAGAAAAATGTTCTTGTAAGGTAGCTACATGTAAGATTTAGTGGACTAAAAAAAATATAGTCAAATACAAATCCAGTGCACATAGGCCAGAGAAGAACAAAATGATCTGAAATTTTACTGTTTCATTTCTGAGTAGAATTACTGTAGTTGTAGTTTAAAAATATCATTGTTGATACTTACTGATACTTACTTGATGCTGATATTTGATACTTCCTGAGTAGAACTACTGTAGTTGTAGTTTGGAAATATCGTTTTTGATACTTACGACTGGATCGTCTGTCTGTTATTATTTGCCCCTGCTTTGAAAATATGCGCTCACGTGTAACAGAGGTGGTCATAACACAAAGACGTCGTTTCATTATTTCAAACAGCGTAGGAAACTACACGATTTTCTTTCCACCCCAGCAATGGATCTTGTGATCGGTGGCATCTTCATATATTTATCAAGCTCGCCTATAGATGTAGCACGTGTATGTAATAAGAGATATGTAATTTGACTGAATGGTATTCGAACTTTTATTATTTTGAATGCAAATAGTGTGCGTTATTTTATTGGTTGTTGGTGTTTATAAAGCACATATTACGCCATTTTGGAATAGGGCAGTCAATTAGAAACGAAGCTTTATTTTCGGAAACCTTCAGCTTCGTGCTGTTGTGTGTCAAAAAGATTTCGACACACTTGAAAGTGTTTGATGAAGCGAGGCGTTAAATGTGTTTCAGTATCTGTACCGTGCCCGAATCTCGTCCGAGACAGAGCGAAATGAAACGTCACAGTTTCGATACAGTTAGTCCGTTCCAAGCACAAGTGGACTCAAACAGTGTTATTTTGAAACAGCGATACAGTTTCTGTGTCTGACCCAAGATGAAATCTGGTCCCGTTATCCGAGACAGAGCGGTATGAAACACCACTGTTTCGAAACACTGAAACATAGCCGTTTCGAAGCACAGAAACTGTTCCACGTATCGATACACTGTATCGAAACATAGAAACAGTGGCCAAGTCTAGTCAGTATTGCCCAGCAGGTGAATATGGTATCTAAAGCACACGTTACTCGATTAGAAAGTTTTTGAAAAAACAAGAATATGCAGTATTTTAGTTTACAGACAATTTTTCTTAGAAAGTCTACAAGCGTAGTTTAAAATAAATAGGGAAACGTTCACAAAAAAATATCGCTCTCAAACGTGCGGGCAGAGAAATGAATTTTCGTGCCAAGTCCGTCCTATTATGCAACCTGCAGCTTGCTAACGGCTGCACGCTCTATTCTGAGGCCCCTTTGTATGGAACAAGGCCTCCGTCACTAATGCGTAACAATCGCCGATAAAATCAGGGAAGTGACCTAACAGAATTCGACGCCCGCGCGCACCAACACACTCTGAAGGTATTGCAGGCTTTCTGTGGCCTAAAAGTAACCTCGTTGATCACGAAAGATCACTGCCTCCAAACTTACACCATAATAACAAACTTCATCCCAGAGGGTTCATGATTCGACTCCTTAACATCACGTGGGCTGATGGCAGACTCCCCGACTGTGCGACCAACCCACCGCACCACGAAATCACTTAACACACAGGCCTTTCACCCAATCAGAATCAGGAGAAGAATGTAGACAATCTCATTAGCGATATCCTGCTACCGGATAAAGTGCTTCTCTAAGGAGCCTCCTCCTAGCGGGAAATTACGAACCTTTTCTGCAACGAATGTTGGAAAAACCTCCTGTCATGCGGAAAATGCTCTCTTGGCAAACCCGGCAAGTTGGCACTAGCCTACCCATTTAGGAGGTTTAGTGGAAAACCCGGTCCATCCATACCATGCTGAAGTAAGCGTTCCCCCCCTCCCACAGAAAAACGAACCTGTCGCGGCCAAAGGCCAAAGGGAGGGCACAGAGGCACCACCACAGGAACTGTGACATTACACAATGATGTGACGACAGACGGACTAATGAAATATTTTAAAATCGAAACATAAAATTTCGTATGGCCTGTAGTGTCAACGAGTTTACAATCAAGAAACATAGAAACATTTTAAATATTTTTTGTTATACTTATCCTCTCCCTCCCATTTTACACTTGTGCTCCCCCCCCCCCCCCCCCCCCCCCCCGCCCAAAAAAAAGGTGAGACCCATATTGCCATGACTGTTTTTTACAAATTTTCGATAAAATATTTTCAGGTAACACAAGAGATCAGAGATGATATTGGCGATTCAAACGTGTGGTTATCTGTAGATGAAACGACTGACTCATGTGGGAGATATATTGCCAACATTGTCGTCGGAAAAATGGCGGAATCTGAACCAGGAACACTTCATCTCATTGTCTCCAGAGTACTGGAAAAAACAAATCATTCTACTATTGCTAGGGTTGTTCGTGGTGCATTACGCGTTTTGTGGCTCGCTAATTAAACGAGGAAAAATTCCTGGTGACAGTTACCGATGCAGCAGCATATATGATTAAGGCTGCTAAAGCTTTGCAGGTATTTTATCCCAAGGCAGTTCGCATAACGTGTTTAGCGCATGCTCTTCACCGACTGGCTGAAGAAATTTGAGCGTATTTTCCAGAAGTAAATGCCTTAATTTCCTCTGTGAAAAAAGTGTTCGTGAAGGCGCCATCAAAAGTAAAATTATTTACTAAAATTATGCCAGGTATTCGTTTACCCCCATAGCCGATCACCACGAGGTGGGGGAACATGGATAGAAGCAGCTCTGTACTACAGTGAGCATTTAGAAGACGTGGAAAGGGTGCTGGACATCATGGACAGAAACGAAGCAGCAAGTATCCCAGCTGCAATTAGTGCTTGCAGTGAGGAGAGTCTCCAGAGCAAATTAGTGTTTATTAGGACAGGTACGTGCCGAGTAAAACTGTGAGGGACGGGAAAAACCCACCGTGGTACAACAACAAAGTTAGGAAACTACTGCGAAAGCAAAGAGAGCTCCACTCCAAGTTTAAACGCAGCCAAAACCTCTCAGACAAACAGAAGCTAAACGATGTCAAAGTTAGCGTAAGGAGGGCTATGCGTGAAGCGTTCATTGAATTCGAAAGTAAAATTCTATGTACCGACTTGACAGAAAATCCTAGGAAGTTCTGGTCTTACGTTAAATCAGTAAGTGGCTCGAAACAGCATATCCAGACACTACGGGATGATGATGGCATTGAAACAGAGGATGACACGCGTAAAGCTGAAATACTAAACACCTTTTTCCAAAGCTGTTTCACAGAGGAAGACCGCACTGCAGTTCCTTCTCTAAATCCTCGCACAAACGAAAAAATGGCTGACATCGAAATAAGTGTCCAAGGAATAGAAAAGCAACTGGAATCACTCAATAGAGGAAAGTCCACTGGACCTGACGGGATACCAATTCGATTCTACACAGAGTACGCAAAAGAACTTGCCCCCCTTCTAACAGCCGTGTACCGCAAGTCTCTAGAGGAACGGAGGGTTCCAAATGATTGGAAAAGAGCACAGATAGTCCCAGTCTTCAAGAAGGGTCGTCGAGCAGATGCGCAAAACTATAGACCTATATCTCTTACGTCGATCTCTTGTAGAATTTTAGAACATGTTTTTTGCTCGCGTATCATGTCATTTCTGGAAACCCAGAATCTACTATGTAGGAATCAACATGGATTCCGGAAACAGCGATCGTGTGAGACCCAACTCGCCTTATTTGTTCATGAGACCCAGAAAATATTAGATACAGGCTCCCAGGTAGATGCTATTTTTCTTGACTTCCGGAAGGCGTTCGATACAGTTCCGCACTGTCGCCAGATAAACAAAGTAAGAGCCTACGGAATATCAGACCAGCTGTGTGGCTGGATTGAAGAGTTTTTAGCAAACAGAACACAGCATGTTGTTATCAATGGAGAGACGTCTACAGACGTTAAAGTAACCTCTGGCGTGCCACAGGGGAGTGTTATGGGACCATTGCTTTTCACAATATATATAAATGACTTAGTAGATAGTGTCGGAAGTTCCATGCGGCTTTTCGCGGATGATGCTGTAGTATACAGAGAAGTTGCTGCATTAGAAAATTGTAGCGAAATACAGGAAGATCTGCAGCGGATAGGCACTTGGTGCAGGGAGTGGCAACTGACCCTTAACATAGACAAATGTAATGTATTGCGAATACATAGAAAGAAGGATCCTTTATTGTATGATTATATGATAGCGGAACAAACACTGGTAGCAGTTACTTCTGTAAAATATCTGGGAGTATGCGTACGGAACGATTTGAAGTGGAATGATCATATAAAATTAATTGTTGGTAAGGCGGGTACCAGGTTGAGATTCATTGGGAGAGTGCTTAGAAAATGTAGTCCATCAACAAAGGAGGTGGCTTACAAAACACTCGTTCGACCTATACTTGAGTATTGCTCATCAGTGTGGGACCCGTACCAGGTCGGGTTGACGGAGGAGATAGAGAAGATCCAAAGAAGAGCGGCGCGTTTCGTCACTGGGTTGTTTGGTAACCGTGATAGCGTTACGGAGATGTTTAATAAACTCAAGTGGCAGACTCTGCAAGAGAGGCGCTCTGCATCGCGGTGTAGCTTGCTCGCCAGGTTTCGAGAGGGTGCGTTTCTGGATGAGGTATCGAATATATTGCTTCCCCCTACTTATACTTCCCGAGGAGATCACGAATGTAAAATTAGAGAGATTAGAGCGCGCACGGAGGCTTTCAGACAGTCGTTCTTCCCGCGAACCATACGCGACTGGAACAGGAAAGGGAGGTAATGACAGTGGCACGTAAAGTGCCCTCCGCCACACACCGTTGGGTGGCTTGCGGAGTATCAATGTAGATGTAGATTTCAGTAAACTCCCAGCCACAATCACACGTTTGGAAGAAAAATCAATGCCTCTATTTTCTGTCCTTGAGGTCTACGAAACAGCTGTCGTCGGAGACATACCAGGAGAAATAGAAAAGTGTCATCGCAACAGAATTGAGAAAACTGAAGCAAGGAATCCTGGTTTAATGTTTCTTCGGGATCTGAATAAGGTGTTACAAGGAGAATCTGAAAAACAGCTTAATGGTTATTCTGTAAGTGACATAGCCTCTTTTCGGTACTGTCCTGTGACTTCGTGTGATGTAGAAAGATCTTTCTCTTCATACAAAAACATTTTACGTGGCAGAAGTAAATCATTTCTTCCAGAAAACTGTGAAAAATATTTAACTGTTTATTGCAGTAAAAGCAACTTACGCTAAAATAGACTAAGAGAAAGAGACAAACAGACAGTAATAAATATTAACTTCGTTAATTAATGTTTTAGGAATAATTGTATAATCAGATTGCTTTAGGAGGATTAAAAGATGTGAGAAAGTTGAAATAATGAATTTTATTTATTGTTGTTGTTGTGGTCTTCAGTCCTGAGACTGGTTTGATGCAGCTCTCCATGCTACTCTATCCTGTGCAAGCTTCTTCATCTCCCAGTACTTTTTTACGCTTAAGGGTTTTAGAGCATATTTATCAGATTTTTAATGCATAGATGCATGCATATATTCATACTTTTCAGTGTATATAAATCCGAGCACTAGTCATGACATTTTGTAGTGTTTTCGAGTTCAGAAGAGTGTCTTTTCTCTGCTTGTGTTTTGTCATATTTTTAATATGCCAATGGGGAAGATCACACTGGGAACGGAGTTGGGTGAGTTTCCATAGGGTTTTGTTAACAGAACATCCGCAACTGAGCTGCATGGTGAATCTGAAAACATCCGCTTCAGTTGTGAGTTTGTTTTATTAAAAACTCGACCGTTTCAGGAAAATTATGCACCCATCATAAGGTGTATAAATGTACTGCAATAAGAGAAGAACTGCAGTTTAAGCCCGTATAGTGTATGTGGAATCGTAAAAAAAAAAAAAAATTAATTCTTTTTCCTGAAACGTTTCTGCGTATGCAGGTTGTTCACAGAGCCTTTTCCAGGCTTCCCTTTTCTCCCACAGTCTATCATTTAGCATCTGCCCCCATTGCAGTCGTCTTCGGTTGACATCATCCTCTCTCCATCTTGTTCGTTCTCTCCATCTTGTACGTGTTCTTCAAGCTGGTCTTCATCCAGATTCTGTCCATTCTTGGCTCTTCTCGGAAGTCCCTCTTGTCCCATTCTTTTAATGTAGTTAAACCATTTAAGACGGTTAATCTCCATAGCTTGCTTTAGGGGCTTGATCTGCAGAGTGTGTTGTATTGTTTCATTCCTTACCCTGTCCCTTTCGGCTCAGGATATCTTGTAGAAAGTGCACCTCAGTTGCTTGTATTGTGCCCAGAACTTTCTTCGTCCAAGTCCAATATTCTGGTTCATAGGTCAAAACAGGCAGGTAATATGGCTTGTACATCGTGACCCTTTCTTTGACAGGTATTTTTCAATTTCTGATTATGTCCGCTTCACAATAACAAAATTTAGAACAATTTTCTGTTCTCTCCGAAGTTTCATCCTTGATACTACGTTTGTAAATAGTGCAGCGTGGAAATGGTGACAGAAACTGCCAAGTGTAGGTGTGAAATGAAATCTTTCGACACCAACAGCTGCTAGCAAGGAGAGAATAAGTAAATAATGTAAAGAAACACCGAAACTACCTTGCAGACCAATTTTATAAAGAAAACGCTGTTTTTAACCTTAAACAATCAAAAATGTACAAACATATGTATCCAATTTACAGAATAACCACGGAAGATGGTTTACAAATAAAAGCGAAACGCGTCTGGTGTAGTTGTTTTTAATTAGATTGCAGTCAGCTCAAGACAGCTAACCTATAGTAACAGATTTTCATCCTTGATCTTTCCCTTCTCTGTTAATTTACTTGCAACATAGTTGAAAACACCTACTTCTTTAATAAATTTTCCATTGCAAGTTACTTTCTTCACTTTCTTGCTTTTCCTCCTTATTTTCATTACTTCACTTTTTGTTAATGTCATTTCCATGCTTGCTTCTTCAGTTACTCTCTGCCAGGTATTTAGCTGCTCTTCCAGCACCTGCTCATTTTCTCCCAAAATCACAACACCATCTGCATCTGCTATGATTTTCGTATCATCTGCTGTTGATCGTTGGAGAACTTTCCTTGTGATGTTGTCCATGACTATCTTACAATGGACTGGTGAGATCACACTTCCTTGCCGAATCGCTCTGTCCGGTGCACACCGTTCTGATTTTTGTCGTATAACATAATTAAGGCTTTTTTGGCACATGTTTCTCATTGTCAGATGCGTTCATTTTGACAATATCTGTCTATTCAGGCTTTGCCGTATCTCCCCCTTCTACCAATGTCATAAATCTTACTTAAAGTAACTACCGCTGGTGATTCATTTACAAGCATAACCGAAAAAGTGCGATCCGGTTAGTCAGCTTAGAGCAGAGGAAACACGGAAAGGTAAATAAATTGATGGAGGCCTCGAATTATGTGAGTGAAAAATCTAGGAAAAGTTGAAATCACTAAAACCAGAGAATAAAAAGAACTCATGTTCTCAGCTGTGAGGTGGTCGCATGCTGTAGAGACAAGACTCCACTGTGGAACAGGCGGACGTGTTTGTAATAAAACAGACACAACTGAAGCGACTGTTTTCAATCTCACCATGAGTGAGTTTTACTTCATTTTTATTACGTTCAGCATCCCACGTACCTTTAACCACAATTACTAAACGTGATATGATTGCTAGATTGTATGGATGGTACATGCACATTGGTGAATTCAGGTGGACATTCTAGGTTTATTCTTGTAGCAGGGACTGGGAACGGGCGCTGAATTTGATTTCCAGGCCTGGCTGAGGCACCACTCTGATGGGTCATTTGTCTGCGTGGACTCTTTTGAGGAGACCACACCATGGTTCAGGTCGAAAAAAATCGATTTTCGGTTTTCATCATATTTCGATAGGTTAAGTACTCTGAAAAGGATTTTGCTGAAAAAAAATTTTTTTCGAGCATTTAAAGAGCATTTTCCTACCGCTTGTGTTATGTGCCACGCCCACTTTTCTGTCACCCACTTTCAACCCACCCACTATCAACTCTAAGCCATATGGAGATGCCATTATTAGCAAAATAGAATGTGTAGGCCATGTTCAAAAACGTTTGGGAACAAGGCTGAGAAAACTAACTGTTGATATGAAAGGAAAAAAATTTGAAGATGGAAAAGTTGACCAGACAGGGTCGGTTAACTACAAATGAAATAGAAAACTTGCAGGTATACTATGGGCAGGCAAGTAGGAGAAATAAAGAAAATCTGAAGGCAATGAAGAGAGTTGTTTGGGCCATATTCTTCCATGAGTCCTCTACTGATGATAAGCCATGCCATGGATTGTGCCCATCAGGAGAATATTCGTGGTGCAAATACAATAGGCCTCAGGCAACTGGAGAATCTTATTCTCACCAGCATTCTCTTCCTGCTGCTGTTCTTACAGCAATTAATCATATTTTCAGAGACTTGGCTCGTCTTGATCTAAAGAAATGTGTGCATGGGCAGACACAGAACCCAAATGAATGTTTCAACAGCATAATTTGGAACAGCCTTCCTAAACTGTATTTGTAGGCACGCATACAATGAAACTAGGAGTTCATGATGCTGTTATTACATTCAATTGTGGTAGTACTGGGAAGTGTTGGGTACTGAAATAGCTGGGAATTAATCCTGGTGAAAATATGATCACTGGGCTGCAACATTGCGATATAATGAGGATAGCCGATGCAGACAGGTCTGCATCTAATATGGCCAAGAAAGCAAGACCAATATCTAGGAAGATGAAAAGAAGCTGAAAGACCTGCTAGAGGCCAAAGAAGGGCCATCATATGCAACAGGACAGTTTTAATTAACTGTAAGTAACAAATTTAAAAGTTTTTTCTTTAAAGTCAATTTCCTGCAAACGAAAATTTTCAGTACATATGCCCCATTATATCAGAAACTATCATAGATAAATTTTCAGATACTCTGCATAACATCAAAAGCCACCTCTGGTACTACATTCGTTAATATTTCACCACTAGGAAGTTCACAAAAAATATTTTCTGCAGAAGAAACTTAATATTATTTATTAATAAATTTAAAAAGTATTTCTTAAAAACTATAAAATGGATAAAGTAGATTTTAGTACAGTTGACTCTATTAGCACCATGTAACATACAGTAAAAATGGGTCAAATACTTGCCTAAATTAACGTGGGTTAGATAGGCAGGGTGTGGGCCCCTTATCGTGTCGGCTCGCGATCAGCTCTGTTGCGCCCACGCAGAAGGCATGCACTTCTTTAAATCTTAGACGGTTGAACCGACGTGTAGTTGTGAGCACAGGAACCAGGCGTTATTTCTCCTTTATACTGATTGGAGGAGACGCCTGGAACCACTGAAAAATTCGTCGTGTTTGTTGGTCAGTTCGTTCCCTCGCACTCTTAGCGCTCTGTGTGAGCGGAGGCGAGGTATGCTGGGTTTTGTGGGGGGTTGGGCGGTCGCTGGGTTGTCGCTGTGATGCTCTCTGGTGAGTATGACACGCCACCTCTGTACGCACGTGCAAGTGCAAGGTTCTAGTGAGTGCTAATTTTGCTATCGTTTAGCTAGATGTACATGGTACCGACCCTGTTTATTATTCGGTCACGAGTCACTTAATGCATCGCGACCCCAATTAAATTTCATGCTTCTTTTCCCTGCGAATAACAAGCCAGCATTGATGAATCAACCTTTACTTAAAAAAAGGTGAATTGTACCTTCAATTATTCTGTGATTATTTGAATCTTTGTGTGTGAACAAATGAGCATGCATGTTGCGTCCTTTAGTCAAGCTAATACTCGCTGAATAATGATGATTAACACGATAACAAACTGTTTCCCCTTACGGAACCATAGTGACGATTTTATACGTGTTAAATCTTTACTGAAGTCCGGGAATACATTCAATTTTGTTAATAAAAGTCAATTTAGAATCAACTTAGTTCGTTAAACGTTTTCCAGATGTGCATACCAGAACATCCTAGCTCGTGTGGTATTTAACACCATGTACTCTGCATGAGAAAGACAATGGAGGGCATTTACTAAAGTTCAGTGTCTGATCGGTCGATCTGAAGTCCGATACTTAGATTTCCGTTGCGCGGTTCCTAAATTCAATTACATTGTTTGTCGATCCTTGTGATTGGAGGTGTGGAGGACTTGGGCCGTTCAATTATGTAAGAAAACGAAACACCTACAGCCGTCCTTATGATGTCATTTATTGTATGGTTACTTGTTTCGATGCTTCAGTGCACCATCTTCATGCCTTAGCTGATGCCAAGAGGGTTAAACCAACTGTATACACGACGTGTAAGTGGCCAACGTCCTTAACTGGTTTCCGCAGACTGCCTGTAACCGCAATGTTATCTCTCCAACCATCAACCATTGGCCACTGTTACATCGTGTATACTATTGGTGTTAACCCTCTCGGCATCAGCTAAGACCTGAAGATGGTGCATTGAAGCACCAAAAGTGGTAGCCATACAATAAATGACATCATAAGGGCGGGTGTAGGTGTTTCATTTTCTTACATAAATTCAATTAACATTTATTTGACTTCAGAAGACTTGGCATTCAGAGAAACTTAGAGAAAGATAAGCACTGATTTGATCGATAGGATGTTCGCAGCCACGACAAAGTCCATGTTATATGAGAAAAATGAACCCCGCTTAATCACGAATTACCAATATTTAGGAGCCGGCCGGAGTGGCCGAGCGGTTCTAGGCGCTACAGTCTGGAACCACGCGACCGCTACGGTCGCAGGTTCGAATCCTGCCTCGGGTATGGATGTGTGTGATGTCCATAGGTTGGTTAGGTTTAAGTAGTTCTAAGTTCTAGAGGACTGATGACCTCAGAACTTAAGTCCCACAGTGCTCAGAGCCATTTTAACCAATATTTAGGTTTCCGATCTTTTTGAAAACAGTGGGAGGCTTTTAACAGCTTAACCTTGATAAAGACGTGGGAGCAGGTTAAGTCGTTGCTTGATCCGCTCTGATTGTGGTCAGTTTTGATACGACGCGAGAAGCAATGAGAACGATGCAGTTACCCGACACATTGGGAATGCTGGCGGTCTACGGAATTATAGGAATGCTTGTGTGATTGCTGCGAAACTGGCTAGCAGAGGCTGGAAGATGTGCTGTGGGGATGTAGGTCAGTTAACAGACACGTTGCATGAGAAGTGAACGAGGGCTCTGCAAACTTTTTGACACATGCAAGCTGGTGAGCACGCTAATTCCTCTCGTCTGCGTCATACGGCACGCTGTAGTTGGGAAAAACTTTTCATTGAGCAATGCTCAATAATGGGCAACTTATTTATTTCTGGTTATAAAGATTATGCTGTCAACTGTTACAGTGTCTAAAGTGGGAAACTATCATATTAAGACAATATTGTAATACATGACTCCATACAAGCAAAATAATTCCGCCCTTCACATGAGTTACGAAAGTTGTAATTTGTGGTTTCGTTATTGTATATGGTAACAATGAATTTACCACACTGGAATTATTTCGCATGACTTGTATGTTTACTCTGTATATCATCTAGTCGACTGGCAAACATTTGTAACACTGTTCCCGAATTCCGTTGCCTGACACCTCGATAAATTGCCATGTACCTGAGTAGACGGCTGTGTAGGGGAAGGGCCAGAGGTAGAGGGGGGGGGGGGATGCGTTGTGAATGACCACTGAAGCCGACACAGTAATGTGTATATCGCATAACTTGTAAGCTACAGCTAGTGAGCGTGAAACAATTGTATTGAAAGGGTATACGAGTTTTAGCACTCCGTCTTCGGGCCACATGTGGCCCATCGGGATCATCCGACCGCCGTGTCATCCTCAGTTGAGGATGCGGATAGGAGGGGCGTGTGGTCAGCACACCACTCTCCCGGTCGTTATGATGGTATTCTTGACCGAAGCCGCTACTATTCGGTCGAGTAGCTCCTCAATTGGCATCACGAGGCTGAGTGCACCCCGAAAAGTGGCAACAGCGCATGGCGCCCTTGATGGTCACCCATCCAAGTGCCGACCACGTCAGACAGCGCTTAACTTCGGTGATCTGACGGGAACTGGTGTATCCACTGCGGCAAGGCCGTTGCCGGAGGGTGTATGAGTATGGTCGTTAATTCGACTAAAATAGACCTTGAAAGTTAATAGTTTCTCTAGAGCACAGAAATTCATTAAACAGCTGCATATACAAAGACTCAGCCAAACTGGTGTGACGACATACTATCAGAAGGAAAACTCATAAAACAACAAAGGGGTAAAAAATGTAATACAGTGGACAACACGAATAGCTTCAGTGCTGGTCATTTGAAAATTATGTGTCTGCCCTCATGAAAGCTGGTTGTTAATTTAAGCTGAATAAAACTGAGGTCAAGAGAGTTATTACGCCATCATATAAGGAAATTACCGTCCGATAGTCCGCCTCGGTTACTGAGTGGTTAGCGTGACAGAATGTCATACCAAGGGGCCCGGGTTCGATTCGCGGGTGGGTCGGAGATTTTCTCCGCTTAGGGTGTAGGTGTTGTGTTGTCTTCATCATCATTATCATCTCATTCCCAGTTCAAAAAGACTTGCACCAGGCTACCGGTCTACCCGACGGGAGGCCCTAGCCACACGACATTTCATTTTGGTTCAAATGGCTCTGAGCACTATGGGACTCAACATCTTAGGTCATAAGTCCCCTAGAACTTAGAACTACTTAAACCTAACTAACCTAAGGACATCACACACACCCATGCCCGAGGCAGGATTCGAACCTGCGACCGTAGCAGTCCCGCGGTTCCCGACTGCAGCGCCAGAACCGCTAGACCACCGCGGCCGGCACATTTCATTTTTACCATCCTATATTTATTACACCACTCTCTGGCTTTCATATAAAAGAGTGTCATATAGATTGCCGCATATGATACTTTCGATCTCAAGTGCAACGAAAAGAGTGATCAGCAGTTATTTTCAGGTAGGGTACTAGGAACTGGGTTGCAAGTGAAACATTAGGAAAGTGTTCAAATGGTTCAAATAGCTTTAAGCACTATGGGACTTAACATCTGAGATCATCAGTCCCCTACACTTAGAGCTACTTAAACCTAACTAACCTAAGGACATCACACACATCCATGCCCGAGGCAGGATTTGAACCTGCGACCGTAGCGGTCGCGCGGTTCCATTCTGAAGCGTCTAGAACCGCTCGGCCACTCCGGTCGGCAACAAACTCCCACTCCAGACGCGTAGGGGAAAGTTGAGGCACGAAGAAGTCTGTCAAGAGTCTCAGTTATGCCACGTCGGTCGGTTTAATTACTCATTACGGTAATACTTGACCATGAATTACGGAAAAGCTGCTACGAGGACCGATTGAAGGTCCAAGGGACGCAAGCGGCCGCTTGGGGTGTTAACTTTGTCCAGCTGGAACTGACAGAATTGAATGTATATGATGATGGAAGTAAAAGCCGGCCGAAGTGCCGTGCGGTTCTAGGCGCTGCGGTCTGGAACCGCGAGACCGCTATGATCGCAGGTTCGAATCCTGCCTTGGGCATGGATGTGTGTGATGTCCTTAGGTTAGTTAGGTTTTACTAGTTCTAAGTTCTAGGGGACTAATGAGCTCAGAAGTTGAGTCCCATAGCGCTCAGAGCCATTTTTGATGTAAGTAAAAATGTTGCAGTTAACAAGGATTCACAAATGAACCGTTTGCGAGATAATTGCAAATTTATTGCAAAAAACTACAAGAATTGCGATTTATTTTTTTATACGGTGGTCTTGAATGAAAGTATGTGTAAGATCAACCAGGTCAGCAAAGCTCTCCAAAGAGTTACTGTAAACGTACAGAACGTCGTGGGGCAGATGTTTTCTTTCTTTTTTGTACGAAAATGATGCCAGAAGAGGGCTCTAATAATGTGATAAAGGATAAAAAAGTGCTTGTTGATAAACTTATTCGGACTTTACAGAAGAAAAGAAAATTTGCCCCAGGTGAGTGAAACATCAGTATACCTACTCGTCAAACGATGAAACTATTGGTGAAGTGGAACGCTATTTTAAGTTACATTTTTCTGCCTTATTGTCTGCTCACTAAAGGATAGATTTGAGATTATGTACGGTGACAGTAGCAGTGTGTCTACTTTTACTGGAGCCTTCTGTGTTTAATGCTGACCTCCCGTTAGTCACTTCCTCCCGTGCACCTAGAATCGTCTTCTTACCTCCAATATCGCAATGTGCGTTTGAGTCGGCAATCCCTATCACATTCCTCATATCAGAATGGCCGCCAAGGGCGCAAAGAATTTTTTTCTCTCCAGGCGTACAACAGCGGCTGGGTGAGACGCCCTGAGCATTTCTGTTGTGCGTTGACCACGTGGTGTCTAGGGCCGATATATTAACAGTGTCGTAATAAGGAACGACCAAAGAATTTCCGTTCAAAGACCTAACAGTCCAGAATCGGTACGCCAAACAGACTAAATCGCCGTTAGCATTGAGACGACCATCCCACCGATACACCAGGTTGAAGGTCCCCATTTGGCAAGTCACCGCGTCCTGGTGCGTGAGGAAGTCTTTAAATGCCTGGTGTGCTTCCGGATCCGACAGAAATCGGCGGACCTTCAAGGCCTTTTAAGAGACCGAAGGGTTGATAATCGTCTGAGGAGAGATCAAGACTATAACGCAGATGCTCGACTGTCTCCCACATTAGTTGGTTTAACTTCTGCGACATTAATTATATGGAGAAGTGTGTTATTGTGAAGCACCAGCACCCCTTGACGCACCATTCCATAACATTGTTATCGCATTGTTTTTGTGTCTCGAAAGCGGACAGCCATCGATCCGTACTTGTACTAATAGAATATCTACATCTACATCTACATGGATACTCTGCGAATCACATTTAAGTGCCTAGCAGAGGGTTCATCGAACCACCGTCACAATTCTCCATTATTCCAATCTCCTATAGCGCGCGGAAAGAATGAACACCTATATCTTTCTGTACAAGCTCTGATTTCCCTTATTTTATCTTGGTGATCGTTCCTACCTATGTAGGTCGGTGTCAAAAATATATATTCGCGTTCGGAGGAGAAAGTTGGAGATTGGAATTTCGTGAGAAGATTCCGTCGCAACGCCTTTCTCTTAATGACCTCCAGCCCAAATCCTGTACCATTTCTGTGACACTCTCTCCTATATTTCGCGATAATACAAAAGTGCTGCCTTTCTTTGAACTTTTTCGATGTACTCCGCCAGTCCTATTGGTAATGATCCCCACACCGCGAAGCAGTTTTCTAAAAGAGGACGGACGAGCGTAGTGTATGCAGTCTCCTTAGTAGGTCTGTTACATTTTCTAAGTGTCCTGCCAATAAAACGCAGTCTTTGGTTAGCCTTCCTCACAACATTTTCTATGTGTTCCTTCCAATTGAAGTTGCTCGTAATTATAATACCTAGGTATTTAGTTGAATTTACGGTTTTTAGAGTAGACTGATTTATCGTGTAACCGAAGTTTGAGTTCCTTTTAGCACCCACTTTTCGTTATTTAGGGTCAACTGTCATTTTTAGCACCATTCAGATGTCTTTTCTAAATCGTTTTGATCTTATGATGACTTTATTAGTCGATAAACGACAGCGTCATCTGCAAACAACCGAAGACGGCTGCTCAGATTGTCTCCAAAATCGTTTATATATATATAAGGAACAGCAAAGGGCCTATAACACTACCTTGGGGAACGCCAGAAATCACTTCTGTTTTACTCGATGACTTTCCGTCTATTACTACGGACTGTGTCCTCTCTGACAGGAAATCGCAAATCCAGTCACATAACTGAGACGATATTCCATAAGCACGCAATTTCACTACGAGCCGCTTGTGTGGTAAAGTGTCAAAAACCTTCCGGAAATCCATAAATACGGAATCGATCTGAAATCCCTTATCAATAGCACTCAACACTTCATGTGAATAAAGAGCTAGTTGTGTTTCACTAGAACGATGTTTTCTAAACCCACGTTGATTGTGTGTCAATAGATCGTTTTCTTCGAGGTAATTCATAATGTTCGAACACAATATACGTTCTAAAATCCTGCTGCATATCGACGTTAACGATATGGGCCTGTAATTTAGTGGATTACTCCTACTACCTTTCTTGAATATTGGTGTGACCTGTGCAACTTTCCAGTCTTTGGGTACGGATCTTTCGACGAGCGAATGGTTGTATATGATTTTTAAGTATGGAGCTAATGCATCAGCATACTCCGAAAGGAACCTAATTGGTATACAGTCTGGACCAGAAAAGCACTTCGTCTTCAGGCCACGAGTGGCCTACCGGGACCATCCGACCGCCGTGTCATCCTCATGGAGGATGCGGATAGGAGGGGCGTGGGGTCAGCACACCGCTCTCCCGGTCGTTATGATGGTATTCTTGACCGAAGCCGCTACTATTCGGTCGAGTAACTCCTCAAGTGGCATCACGAGGCTGAGTGCACCCCGAAAAATGGCAACAGCACATGGCGGCTGGATGGTCACCAATCCTAGTGCCGGCCACGCCCAACAGCGCTTAACTTCGGTGATCTCGCAGGAACTGGTGTATCCACTGCGGCAAGGCCGTTACCTGGTCTGGACCAGTAGACTTGCTTTTATTAAGGGCAGAAATAATAAAAAATTTAGAAATTATTTTTATTTGCTTATTTGATAGTAAATATAATTGAGATTATTATCCCAAATTTTTTCCTTGAAATTCGAACTACAAATGGCATAAAAAATTAAAACCCTAAGTAGTGTAATGCGCCAAGCCCGCTCTTCAGTGTACCAAATGGAGGAAAAATTTTATTGTAGAATTTGGCCTGTGAACCTAGAAAATATAGCTTTAGAAAACTGTGGCTTTTGTATACATAACAGCAGTGTTGTAAAGAAGGCTGTGGAGACATTTTCTGGTTCAATCAGTGTGGTATAGAAGGCTGTGGAGTGTTGTAAACAAGTTTTGTGCTGTTCAGTGGAATTCGAGTGACACTTGATTTATTTTGCCATTCTTTGAATTTATTGATCCCTTTTTACAATGCCTAGGCCTCGTAAAGTATTTAAAAATATAGTAAATCCCATATATCCAATATAAAGCGAAAAACTGACATTGAGGTTAGGATCGGGCCTGCAGATGCAAACATTAGCTTGTTTCCAAGTGCATCTAAAATAAATCTGGGGACAGGGATTGTGTCAGAAGAAACAAATCATGACAGAAATACAGGTTTCAGAATTGTGGATCTGGAAATGGTGGCAGAAGCACTTAGAAAAGCCTGCAAGTGCTCAGTTTGTGGAGGAAATGTGTATTTGGTTGATGATGGAAACAGAGAAGGTTTGGTTTGCACATTGCACATTTTGTGTCAAAACTGTGATGCTGACAGACCATTCAAGACATCAAAGGTCAGTAATAGAATCTATGAAGCCAATATGAGATTTGCTTATGGACTAAGATGTATAGGGATTGCAAGAGACGGTGGAAACCTTTTATGTGGTATTATGAACATGCCTGGTCCTCCACTAAAATTTTCTGCAATGAATGCTGCTCTCCTCAATGCAGTTGCAGAAGTAAGTGAAGGGAGCATGAAAATGAAAGTCCTTGGGGCAATTCAAGAAAATTGTGAAGCAACTAATAGCAACGATATAGCAGTTTCCTATGACAGTTTCTGGATGAAGAGGGGATATACTTCACTGCATGGAGTTTCAACAATCATTACTGTCGACACTGGAAAAGTATTAGACTTAGAGGTGATGTCTAAATATTGTTCTGCATGTTCCTTGCACAAGAGATATATTGATGCAGGTAAAGAAACAGAAGGGCAAGAAGCCCATAAAGCTGTTTCTAGCAGAAATTATGCAGGCTCCAGTCGTGAGGTGGAAGCTGCAGGTATGAAATTCATTTTCCATAGATCTTTGCAAAAGTATGGAGTAAGCTTTGCAAAAGTATGGAGTAAGATACATACAGTATTTAGGAGATGGAGCCTCTAGTGCTTTCAAGAATGTAGTTGAAAGTCAGCCTATGGAAAAGATTGCACTATTGAGAAACCAGAGTGCTTAGGCCATATTCAGAAGAGGATGGGTGGACAACTCCGAAGACTTGTTGCAGACAATAAAGGCAAGCTACTAGAGGATTGGAAGCCACTGGGAGGTAAAAACAGACTAACAAAGAAGAGAACTGACAGCCTACAAGTCTATTATGGTGCTGCAATTAGAAGTAACCTCACAAGCTTGGACAGTATGAGGGAAGAAGTATGGGCCATTTGGTTTCATTACTTGTCGCAGACACTACACCTCAGCATGGCCTCTGTTCTAATGAATGGTGCAAATTTTTGAAAAGTAAGGAAAGTGGGGAAGCTTATACCCATAAAAATAACCGTCCTTATGAGGTTTCAATGGCCATTAAACCAACATTTAGAGCACTGGCTTCACCAGAACTGCTAGAAAAATGTCTGCATGGGAAAACACAGAACCCAAATGAAAGCTTCAATGCTCTTATTTGGAAAAGATGTCCAAAGACTGTGTTTGTTTCCAATTTGGTGGTGAAGATTTCTGCTTTGGAAGCTGAAGCAGTGTTTAATGATGTGAAAGTGTCAAGACTTCACATCCTCAGCAAGTTGGGCTTTACACCTGGAGTCTTCACTGAGCAGGTACTGCAGATCATCGATAAGCAAAGAGTCGCGAAGGCAGAGACTTCAGTCCAGAACATACAAAAAATTTCTAGGAAAAGGAGCAGTGAAGCTAAAAGAGCTGTAGAGGATGATGAGGAAGAAATGGAATATGGATATGGGCAGTTTTAGCTAAGGTATGACAGATTTTTTTTTTTTTTTGTTTTTACATTTCATCCAAACTTTAAAATGATTTTTCTGCACCTTAAGGTTTTCTACTTTCAGGAACACATATATCAGAAACTACTGGAAGGATTGCAATGAAATTTGGCACACCTATTCTTTTACTTTGAAGCAATATTTAAGCGGAACAAAATTTTAATCGAGATATTATACACAGTTTTGTGGTTGATAATATATTGCAAAGTTTGCTTGTAAAAAATGTTGGAATCCAAAATATCACAGAAAATAATAGCATTAATTTACCAAAAAGTTACTGCACTTAATTGTACACTTATTAGTGTAGATAATTTTAGCATTAAAAAAATTTGCCAATTTTGCCGCGAAATTATGAAAAAGTGTACCTTAAAATAATAATGCAATAAAAAATTCAAAATTATCTCACTGCATTGGATTGTTATTAAAAAGTCTGATTTTTTTAAAAAATCATATTAAATCTCTGTACATAAGTGTGCAAAATTTCAATGAAATTTAACAAAATGGCAAAGATATGGATTTACAAAAATATCAGTGCAAGACTGCCACCGTCTCCCCTTAAGTGATTTAAGTTTCTTCACTATTCCGAGGATATTTACTTCTACGTTAATCATGTTGGCAGCTGTTCTCGATTCGAATTTTGGAATATTTACTTCGTCTTCTTTTGTGAAAGCATTTCGGAAGGCTGCGTTTAGTAATTCTGCTACGGTAGCACTGTCTTCGATAGTGTCTTCATTGCTATCGTGCAGAGAAGGCATTGATTGTTTCTTGCCGCTAATATACTTCACATACGATCAGAATCTCTTTTGAATTTTCTGCCACGTTTCGAGACAGTTTCATTATGGAAACTGTTATAGGCATCTCGCATTGAAGTCCGCAATGTAGACAAAGTATACCTGCAGGTTAACTTCCATGATAACTTTAGATGTTGCTTTATTCAGATGAATCCAGAATGGTTTCTCAATCGTTAATCTGAAGGAGTGCCTTTCTTGGTAATGAGTGTCCCACAGCGAAGTGCAAAATCAGTACAGCAGTGGAAAGTTGCTTCCAGGAAATAGTTTAATCTGCGAGGTGCATTCAAGTTCTAAGGCCTCCGATTTTTTTTTCTAATTAACTACTCACCCGAAATCGATGAAACTGGCGTTACTTCTCGACGTAATCGCCCTGCAGACGTACACATTTTTCACAACGCTGACGCCATCATTCCATGGCAGCGGCGAAGGCTTCTTTAGGAGTCTGTTTTGACCACTGGAAAATCGCTGAGGCAATAGCAGCACAGCTGGTGAATATGCGGCCACGGAGAGTGTCTTTCATTGTTGGAAAAAGCCAAAAGTCACTAGGAGCCAGGTCAGGTGAGTAGGGAGCATGAGGAATCACTTCAAAGTTGTTATCACGAAGAAACTGTTGCGTAACGTTAGGTCGATGTGCGGGTGCGTTGCCTTGGTGAAACAGCACACGCGCAGCCCTTCCCGGACGTTTTTGTTGCAGTGCAGGAAGGAATTTGTTCTTCAAAACATTTTCGTAGGATGCACCTGTTACCGTAGTGCCCTTTGGAACGCAATGGGTAAGGATTACGCCCTCGCTGTCCCAGAACATGGACACCATCATTTTTTCAGCACTGGCGGTTACCCGAAATTTTTTTGGTGGCAGTGAATCTGTGTGCTTCCATTGAGCTGACTGGCGCTTTGTTTCTGGATTGAAAAATGGCATCCACGTCTCATCCATTGTCACAACCGACGAAAAGAAAGTCCCATTCATACTGTCGTTGCGCGTCAACATTGCTTGGCAACATGCCACACGGGCAGCCATGTGGTCGTCCGTCAGCATTCGTGGCACCCACCTGGATGACACTTTTCGCATTTTCAGGTCGTCATGCAGGATTGTATGCACGGAACCCACAGAAATGCCAACTCTGGAGGCGATCTGTTCAACAGTCATTCGGCGATCCCCCAAAACAATTCTCTCCACTTTCTCGATCATGTCGTCAGACCGGCTTGTGCGAGCCCGAGGTTGTTTCGGTTTGGTGTCACACGATGTTCTGCCTTCATTAAACTGCTGCACCCACGAACGCACTTTCGACACATCCATAACTCCATCACCACATGTCTCCTTCAACTGTCGATGAATTTAAATTGGTTTCACACCACGCAAATTCAAAAAACGAATGATTGCACGCTGTTCAAGTAAGGAAAACGTCGCCATTTTAAGTATTTAAAACAGTTCTCATTCTCGCCGCTGGCGGTAAAATTCCATCTTCCGTAAGGTGCTGCCATCTCTGGGACGTATTGACAATGAACGCGGCCTCATTTTAAAACAATGCGCATGTTTCTATCTCTTTCCAGTCCGGAGAAAAAATCTCGGAGGCCTTAGAACTTGAATGCACCTCGTATTTTCTAACAGAAATTTTGGGTTTAAAGATCACAATTACCTTCTTTACTAAAATGTACAGAGAGGTTCAAATGATTCAAATGGCTCTGAACACTACGAGACTTAACTTCTGTCATCAGTCCCCTAGAACTTAGAACTACTTAAACCTAACTAACCTAAGGACATCAGAGACATCCATGCCCGACGCACGATTCGCAACTGCGACCGTAGCGGTCGCGCGGTTCCAGACTGTAGCGCCTAGAACAGCTCGACCACCCCGGCCGGCTACACAGAGGTGACAACAGTCATAGGATAGTGATATGGACATACACAGGCATAAAAGGGCAGTGCATTGGAGGAGCTGTCATTTGTACTCAGGTGATTCATGTGAAAGGTTTTCCGACGCGATAAAGGCCACACCATAGGAATTAACAGACTTTGAACGCAGAATGGTAGTTGGAGCTAGATTTATGGGGCATTTCATTTCGGAAATCGTTAGGGAATTCGATATTTTGACATCGACAGTGTCAAGAGTGTACCGAGAATACCAAATTTCAGACACTCTATTGACACACAGTCAACATAGATTTAGAAAACATCGTTCCTGGGAAACACAACTAGCTCTTTATTCGCATGAAGTGTTCAGTGCTATTGACAAGGGGTTTCAGATCGATTCCGTTTTTCTGGATTTCCGGAAGGCTTTTGACACGGTACCACTCAAGCGCCTTGTAGTGAAATTGCGTGCTTATGGAATATCGTCTCAGTTATGTGACTGGATTTGGTGATATCCTGTCAGAGAGGACACAGTTCGTAGTAATGGACGGAAAGTCATGGAGTAAAACAGAAGTGATTTCTGGCGCTCCATAAGGTAGTGTTATAGGCCCTTTGCTGTTCCTTATCTATATAAACGATTTGGGACACAATCTGAGCATCCGTGTTCGGTCATTTGCAGATGAAGATGTCGTTTATCGACTAATAGTTTTCAGAAGATCAAAACGAACTGCAAACCGATTTAGAAAAAATATCTGAACGGTGCGAAAAGTGGAAGTTGACCCTAAATAACGAAAAGTGTGAGGTCATCCACACGAGTGCTAAAAGGAATTCGTTAAACTTCGGTTACACGATAAATCAGTCAAATCCAAAGACAGTGAATTCAACTAAATACCGAGGTATTGCAATTACGAACAACTTAAATTGGAAGAAACACATAGCAAATGTTGTGGGGAAGGCTAACCAAAGACTGCGCTTTATTGGCATTAGACTTGGAAAATGTAACAGACCTACTACGGGGACTGCCTACACTACGCTTGTCCGTCCTCTTTTAGAATACTGCTGCGCGGTGTGGGTTCCTTACCAGATAGGACTGACAGAGTACATCGAAGAAGTTGATAGAAAGTCAGCACGTTTTGTATTATGGCGAAATATGGGAGAGAGTGTCACAGAAATGATACAGGTTTTCGGCTGGACATCATTAAAAGAAAGGCGTTTTTCGTGCGATGGAATCTTCTCACGAAATTCCAATTACCAACTGTCTCCACCGAATGTGAAAATATTTTGTTGACACCGATCCTACATAGGGAGGAACGATCACCACGATAAAATAACAGAAATCAGCGCTCGTACGGAAAGATATAGGTGTTCATTCTTTCCGCGCGGTATACGAGATTGGAATAATAGAGAACTGTGAAGATGATTCGATGAACCCTCTGACAGGCACTTAAATGTGATTTGCAGAGTATTCATGTAGATGTCGATGTAGAATAAAATACTAAGAAAGTATGTACTGCAACACCATACTTAGACAAATAAACTCTTGCTCATCGATGTAGATGTAGACATTATCTCTCACCACGGACAACGCAGTGTTCCACGGCCTTTACTTAATGACGGAGAACAACAGCGTTTGCAGATAGTTGTCTGTGTTAACAGAGAAACAACAATGCGCGAAATAACGGCAGAAATCAGTGTGGGACGTACGACGAACGTATCCGTTAGGACAGTGTGTCGAAAATTGGCGTTAATGGGCTTTGGCGACTGACGCGAGTGGCTTTGCTGCCTTTGCTAACGACGGCATCGCCTGCAGCGCATCTCCAGGGCTCGTGACCATATCGGTTGTACCCTGGACGGCGGAAAAACCGTGGCCTGGTCAGATAAGTAACAACTTCAGTTGGTAAGAGCTGACAATATGGTCCGAATTTGGCGCAGACACCAAGAACCTATAGACCCATGTTGTTTACAAGGCACTGTGCAAGCTGTTGATGGCTCCATAAAGTGGGTATTACACGAGGATCCGCCGCGAAAGGTACTGGTCTAGCACGACAGCCATGTAGAGGTAGAACAGGTGAAACTACGAAAATTAGCAGCTTCTTATTGCTTACTGCTTGGTGGCTATTAGCTCATTTCAGATTTTCGTGTTGGGGATTTTCCGCGTTTTTTTTCAATAAGTAGGTTTTCATAAATTCAGAGAAAAAACTTTTTTTTTGCCAGTAGACGTTCTTTTACACTAGCTGTTTGTGAAAGCATTATTTCTATTGATTACTTCGTATTCTAGAAATGAAATGGAGCAAAGAAACATTAAGCGTCTTAATTCAAGTATACAGTGAGGAAAGGTGTATGTGCGACTCGCTGTCTCATAATACGATACGTCGGCAATCGTTTCTTTCTGAGTACGCCGGACGGAGTGGCCGTGTGGTTCTAGGCGCTGCAGTCTGGAGCCGAGCGACCGCTACGGTCGCAGGTTCGAATCCTGCCTCGGGCATGGATGTGTGTGATGTCCTTAGGTTGTTGTTGTTGTTGTTGTTGTTGTCTTCAGTCCTGAGACTGGTTTGATGCAGCTCTCCATGCTACTCTATCCTGTGCAAGCTTCTTCATCTCCCAGTACTTACTGCAACCTACATCCTTCTGAATATGCTTAGTGTATTCATCTTTTGGTCTCCCTCTACGATTTTTACCCTCCACTCTGCCCTCCAATGCTAAATTTGTGATCCCTTGATGCCTCAGAACATGTCCTACCAACCGGTCCCTTCTTCTTTTCAAGTTGTGTCACAAACTTCTCTTCTCCCCAATTCTATTCAATACCTCCTCATTAGTTATGTGATCTACAAGTGTAATCTTCAGCATTCTTCTGTAGCACCACATTTCGAAAGTTTCTATTCTCTTCTTGTCCAAACTATTTATCGTCCATGTTTCACTTCCATACATGGCTACACTCCATACAAATACTTTCAGAAACGACTTCCTGACACTTAAATCTATACTCTATGTTAACAAATTTCTCTTCTTCAGAAACGCTTTCCTTGCCATTGCCAGTCTACATTTTATATGCTCTCTACTTCGACCATCATCAGTTATTTTGCTCCCCAAATAGCAAAACTCCTTAGGTTAGTTAGGTTTAATTAGTTCTAAGTTCTAGGCGACTGATGAACTCAGACGTTAAGTCGCATAGTGCTCAGAGCCATTTGAACCATTTTTCTGAGTAATATTCATAAAACTCTACTCGGTGATTTTCGATTTGTATCGTAATGCCTTACCTTACAAAAGTTCATGTTTGTTTCGATTGCATCTCTTGTTTATTTCAGCATATCAGAAAAGATTAACTGGCAGTGATAGGCGACAAAGTCCTTTCAAAATCGCCCAGTGCGGCAGACGAGGACTGAAAAACTCTGAATAGCACTTATATACCGTATATTCAAAACTTGTAAAAATAACACAGGCAGACCTGTAAGTATTGGTCCTTTCAAGTGCAGGAAATTGCAGTACATACATCCACAAGAAGTTTTAAAATGGTGGGCTGTGCTATTCTATGGCTAAAAGTCAGACTCTTAAAAGATTCCCCATTCGCCAGGAAACGTAATGTTACAACCAGCCTGCAACATAACAGGGCGTTTACCGGTATTTCATCAGTGATGTACGCTGGTACGATCGTAAAACGATTTAATTCCTACTTTCGAGAAGGTGAGATAGACTCCCTCATGACTGCGTCACACTTTCTGATTCAATCTTCTATCATAGACAGCATATTCTCGAGACAGGCCATGTCCATCCTAACGAAGTTCCGAAAGAGTTGCGGATCTTCGGGCCTCAGTTCTTTCATTAACAGTGAATGTATTTCCCCTGCCTTCGTCCCTTCAAAAGTGGATCCTCCAAGTGCAATATGCTTTAAAAATGTAAATTTCGATATGCGTATACCTGCGTAACCAAGTGTCGTAATATAAAACTGTTGAGTCTGTGCCGGCCGGGGTGGCCGAGCGGTTCTAGGAGCTACATCGGGATCCGCGCAGGTTCGAATCCTGCCTCGGGCATGGATGTGTGTGATGTCCTTAGGTTAGTTAGGTGTAAGTAGTTCCAAGTTCTATGGGACTGATGACCTCAGAAGTTAAGTCCCATAGTGCTCAGAGCCATTTGACTTTTTTTTTTTTTGTTGAGTCTGTAATTCAGAATAGTACTAACCTACATTAGCGAAAAACAATTACTTAATAAATAATGATAAAAAATTTCTAATTAAACAGGAACCTTGAGCTCACAGAAATAATTTGAACGTATGACGCTCCAGTATGTCATACAGTCCCCCTTGAGTTGCGCGCGGTAGAACGAACGACTTTACAAGACATCAGACAGTTCTGTTTTCTTTTCGCGCGTGTCGTCTGCTGCTGCGAATGCGCGTAGGTATATCCCGCGTGGATGGTGTGATACGTCGGAAGCGAACCCAGTCTGTAGTTACAGGTACGCATTTTAGGAGCGCTGGTGCATGGGTGTACGATTTAGGCGCATCATGTAATACGGGCTTAATGGTGTAAGCTGTGTTTACATGGTTCAACTGAACCGATCATTGACTGGCAATGGTTACTTGGAGACTATTTTCAGACATTCATGAAGATCATGCGCCCAAACAGCGATGGAATTTGCATAGACGACAATACGCCACGTCACCGGGCCACAATTTCTCGCGACTGGTTTGAAGAACATTCTGTACGATTCGAGTGAATGGTTTGCCAACCAAGATCGCCCGATGTGAAACGCATCGAACATTTATGGGACATAATGGAGATGTCAGTTCGTGCACAAAATCCTACACTGGCAGCATTTTCACAAGTTTTGACGCCAATAGAGGCAGCATGCCACAATATTTCAGCAAAGGACTTCCAACGACTTGCTGAGTCTATGCCATGTCTAGTTAATGCGCTACGGTGGGCAAAAGGAGGTGCGACTAGATATCAGAAGGTATCCCATGATTTTTGTAACCTCATTATATCTCCCGTTGAGACTGGCGGCTGTAACGTTACCTTGCTACTGCTTCTTAACGACAGCTCTGTGTGACTGAACAAGAATGGTTCACAATCCACACATTTTTGTGTGCTGATAATGGTGTGCTTCGGAGATGAATAAATAACTTTGAGTCGTACTGCCTAAGGAAACCTTTAGTAACACGATTGCGGCAAAATTACGAAAACAACTCCATGCATCATATAGATTTGTGACAGAGTGTTGTGTGAGAAGGTTCTTTTACTGCTGACGATATTTGTCCGCTTCAGTATTGACAATAAGTGGCCGGCCCCTGGCAGTAAAGGGAGAACTGTCTCCGGAGAATACAGTAACGAAACAGTGGTGAGAAATACGTGAGATTCTGCACACTAGACAGCCGTATAGCGTATCAGATCGACAGAGCGGATCGCGAAGGCGGGTAAATATCGCGGCACCCCAGCCGTCGGCGTGTTATCGACCATCGCTCGCTGCGCAATTGGTGACGGCGTGCGGCGCTCGGGCCGCATTGAAACGGCGCAGGGTCTGAAACATTCAGCTGCCCACAGTGGCGGGCTCGCGCTGTATCGATACGCGGCCGCTGGGAAAGGCCGTTCATCGCCGCTCGAGAATATTTTCTGAATAAGTCGTCAGCATTATACTTTCATGCAGGCGTTCCTGCCGGCAGTAAACCTGCATGGTGGTCGTTCCCGGACTGCTCCGACGAGCGCGTTTCGCGAATAGAAGCTTTCAAAAGGGTCTTACCTCGTTGCAGCAGCCGGAGAACTAGAACGGCCGTCGAATCACTGGTGAACTGCTCTTCTAAATCTTTACCCAGCTTCGTAGCACTGCTGCGTTTGTGAAAATTTCATTGCGACAGAACGCCAAGTATCAATTCAGTCTCGCAAGACCAGTAGCACATTGGAGTGAGACGATAGATACACAACCAGCAACGACATGTCTTACACAATGTGATCAAAAGTATCCGGACACCTGGCCCTCCATCGGTAATGCTGGAATTCAATATAGTCTTGGCCTACCCTTAGCCTTGATGACAGCTTCTTCTCTCGCACGCATACGCTCAATCAGGTGCTGGAAGGTTTCTTGGGGAATGGCAGCCCATTCTTCACGGAGTTGTGCACTGAGGGGAGGTATCGATGTCGGTCGATGAGGCCTGGCACAAAGTCGGCGTTCCAAAACATCCCAAAGGTGTTCTATAGGATTCTGTGCAGGCCACTCCATTATAGAGATGTTATTGTCATGCAACCACTCCGACACAGGCCGTGCATTATGAACAAGTGCTCGATCTCGCTGAAAGATGCAATCGCCATCCCCGAAATGCTCTTCAACAGTAGGAAGCAATAAGGTGCTTAAATCATTAATGTAGGCCTGTGCTGTGATAGTGCCACGCAAAACAACAAAGGGTGCAAGCCCTCTCCATGAAAATACGACCACGCCATAACGCCACCGCTTCCGAATTTTATTGTTGGCACGTCACACGCTGGCAGATGACGTTCAGTGGGCATTCGCCATACCCACACCCTGTCATCAGATCGCCACATTGTTTACTGTGATTCATCACTCCACAATCCTCCAATGTTTACGCTCCTTTCACCAAGGGAAGCGTCGTTTGGCATTTACCGGCGTGATGTGTGGCTTACGAGCAGCTGTTCGACCATGAAATCCAAGTTTTCTTACGCCCCGCCTAACTGTCATACTACTTGCAGTAAATCCTGATGCAATTTGGAATTCCTGTGTGATGGTCTGGATAGATGTCTGCCTATTACACATAACGATCCTCTTCAACCGTCTCGGCGGTCTCCGTCAGTCAACAGAGGAGGTCGGCCTGTACGCTTTTGTGTTGTACGTGTCCCTTCACGTTTCCACTTCACTATCACATCGTAACAGTGGACCCAGGTATTTATAAGAGTCTGGAAATCTGGCGTACAGGCGTATGAAACAAGTGACACCCATCACCTGACCACGTCCGAAGTCCGTGAGTTCCGCAGAGCGCCCCATTCTGCTCTCTCACGATGTCTAATGACTACTGAGGTCGCTGATGTGAAGTATCTGGTAGTAGGTGGCAGCACAATGCACCTAATATGAAAAACGTATGTTTTTGGGGGTGTCGGGATACTTTTGATCACATAGTGTACACGATGGCACTTGTAGTGTCACACATAAATTACTGAAGTGTCGGCTAAATAACTGCAAGCGATATAGCATGAGGCAGTGTAATATGCCTCCGGAAGGGCCGTAGATTTGAATATAATTATGAACTATGTCTTAAATTGAAGCACACTTAACTTAAATAGAAGTGTCACATTTTGTTGAGACAATTAGCTACAAATTAACATGTGGTAATACTTAGACAACGATTTTCCATGTGGTCATGAGTCGAGACCGTGACAGATATTAGTTCCTATTATTCATTAGATAAGAAAAGACTTTTGAATGATTTTAATTTTCCTGGAATTCCTCTTAGTTTACAAATATTAATTTTTACAAAGATGGCTACGACCGCCACATACTTTTCTTTGTATGAAACAGGATGCCATGAGGGACAGAATACCTCTGTGGGAATCAGTAGATGGTTGCGGACACTGTGACAGTTTTTCGCGATATATAACCACGCACTATGGGTCGATTCGGCAAGATTTTCTGTTTTGTTGATCGTCTTTGCTTTCAATGTTAAGTCATTTCATATTTTATTACCTATTCTGTCGATGCAGATACAGACTATGAACGTGTAGAAGTGTATGAAATTTCACTGCAAAACTATTCCTTTTATTGTTATACTGAATGTATGCAGTGCAAATTTTGTGGTCTGCTTAACAAAGTACCATTCCTGTTAGTTGGTAAT
Source organism: Schistocerca americana (assembly GCF_021461395.2). NCBI lineage: Eukaryota > Metazoa > Arthropoda > Insecta > Orthoptera > Acrididae > Schistocerca > Schistocerca americana. The sequence goes on from NC_060122.1 coordinate 151,859,566, forward strand.
TATTATCTATCTTCAGAAAAGGAAGTAGAAGACAGATGAAGGTGGAGAGATGGTGGGAGGTGACGGTAGTACCGCTAAGAGAGGAGAAGTTATTGTGGTGGCGAAGTTTTGGACAGTGATGTATGGAGAACAGTGTGGAAGGAAGCACTGCAATGAGAAGATGATAAAGGCAAGCTATTTTGGAAGATTAGTCAGTGTAACAAAGAAGATTATCGAAGACTGAGGGCCGGCCGGAGTAGCCGAGCGATTCTAGGCGCTACAATCTGGAACTGCGTGACCCCAACGGTGGCAGGTTCGAATCCTGCCTCGGGCATGGATGTGTGTGATGTCCTTAGGTTAGTTAGGTTTAAGTGGTTCTAAGTTCTAGGGAGTGATGACCTCAGAAGTTAAGTCCCATAGTGCTCAGAACCATTTTTTTTGAAGACTGAGGAACGGTATCTTGGTAAAATGTGTTCCCAATCTTGTAGTAGGGCAGCACATATATGAAATACTCAGAGAATGTGGAAGAGTAAGGTATTTGTGCAGTGTAGTGCAGACAGACTGTAGCAAATGGTTCAAATGGCTCTGGGACTCAACATCTGAGGTCATCACTCCCCTAGAACTTAGAACTACTTAAACCTAACTAACCTAAGGACGTCACACACATCCATGCCCGAGGCAGGATTCGAACCTGCGACCGTAGTGGTCGCTCGGTTGCAGACTGAAGCGCCTACAACCGCTCGGGCACACTGGCCGGCCAGACTGTAGCAAATGAATGAACTGTGTTTTGTGAAAAGACGAATATTACGTGGCGTTGCACCACGACTTCGTCTGTGATAATAAACTGTTCCTACGTCTATTCAGCCGAATGACATCATGTGGAGAGAAGTACCCTTCAGATCGAAAAATATGTGCTCTGGAGCAAGAGTAAGTATTCAGTACGCAAGAACACTGAGTCAGTACACTGATGCAGAAGACACCAACTAGCGTCTCTGAAAGCGGAGTTATGACACCTTACAGCACTGGCAGGGCTTTTGGAAAAGCTGATCAGACAGGATAACTAGGGAGCAGTGCTGTCGTTGAAGAAATATCAGCCAGACCCACTCACGTTCGCATCACCTAATTTAGACCCTCAGTCACAGTAGTGTTCAGTTGTACACAGTACGCCCAGTTGCGCGGTCAGCGCCGGCTGCTAACTGCGAGAAGAAATCCGCTTGCTGTCCTCAAGATGAAGCAGCTAACTGTTACCTTCTCTACTGCTGTGATGACTTCAGCACGATCCCACCAACGCCACGTACCCTTTTCCTGGCACCATGGTTGACAATGGCACTGTGACCAATGACAGCCCTCCACTTTGATTCCATGATTGAAACTATTATGAATAAAAGACCTTCTTAATCAGGGATGTTTCTTTGACAGGCCACCGTTGGACCCCAGCCGCCACCACCACCACCACTGTTGTCCATGTTCAAGTGGTGGAACTGCACTTCGTCCTGAAGTAGTAGTCCTCTGCCCGAGATAAGTCTGTGCGCAGCCAACTCGGCGCCTTTGTACCATCGAGTCACCTCCTGCGTCACTACCTTCTACTGACAATCGGCTCTATGGTGAGGAGGAGGAGGATATTGGTGTTTAACGCCCAGTCGACAACGACGTCATTAGAGACGGAGCAGAAGCTCGGATTAGGGAAGGATGGGGAAGGAAGTCGGCCGTGCCCTTTCAAAGGAACCATCCCGGCATTTGCCTGGAGTGATCTAGGGAAATCACGGAAAACCTAAATCAGGATGGCCGGACGTGGGATTGAACCGTCGTCCTCCCGAATGCGAGGCTCTATGGTGAGCTGTGGGTTCGAGACTGCGCCGTCTAGCTGACAGCAGCCACCGCCAAGGCAGCGCACTGCTGTTATCCACTGCCTTGTGTGGGTCTACATTGTTGCTGTTCAAAATCACAGGGGGCACATGCCACCATCTTCAGCCAAGCAAGAGGGCACAGTCTGACCTCATCTGGCCCAGTATCTTCCATTACCTCTACAGAAGCAGGCCAGTCTCTGCTGCCCATCACCAGTAGCCACTGCTGTCTTGTGTCAGTTCTCTATTGCTGAGCTGACTTCAGCATGATCCCACCAACGCCACGTGCCCTTTTCCTGGCGGATGACTTCTGAGGCTTGCACCATGGTTGACAATGTCACCGTGACCAATGACAGCTCTCCAACTTCGATTCCATGACTGTAACTATTATGAATAAAAGACTCTCTTAATCAGGGATGTTTCTCTAACAGGCCACCGTTGGACCCCAGCCACCACCACCACCACTGTTGTCCATGTCCAAGTGGTGGAACTGCACTTCATCCAGCAACCCAATTCACCTCCACTGTAGGGGTCGCAAACCCAACCACCACAATTTACGTCAGATCTCATCAGTTTCTGAATCACTCATCTTCCATGGAAAAGTAAATTTAAAACAGTTTTACAAAACTAAGAGAAACTCCAATCAATTGTACCCGTGTTACTAAGACTGCACTGTGATTTATCTCTGATTAGGTGGAGTATAACGTAGCTAATCAGCTTCAAAGCTTTTTGTGGACTGCTTAATAATTTTCCTCCTTCATCAAACCTCAAATAATAATTTACTTTAATCATTTCTCAAACTTCGTATTTTGTGAAAAGTAAATATCACTCCACATACTGAATGTAATTAACGAAAGGAGAAAATATAAAAATGCAGCAAATGAAGCAGGCGAAAGGGAATACAAACGTCTAAAAATGAGATTGAAAGGAAATGCAGAAAATGCAAAATGACTGAGCAGAATAGCTGAATGACAAATGTAAGCATATAGAAGTGTATTCACTAGGAGAAAGATAGATACTGCCTAAAGGAAAATAGAAAAGGTGCTTGGAGAAAAGAGAAGCACCTACATGAATATCAAGAGCTCAGATGGAAAACCAGTACTAAGAAAAGAAGAGAAACCCGAAAGATGGAAAGAATGTATAGAGGGCCAATATAAGGGAGATGAACTTGAAGGCAATATTATAGAAAGGAAAGAGGACGTAGATGAAGATGAGATGGGAGATGATATTGTGGACAGAGTATGACAGAACACTGAAAGACCTAAGTCGAAACAAGGCCTTGGGAATAGACAACGTTCTGTAGAGATACTGATAACCTTGGGAGAGCCAACCATGACAAAACTCTTCCATCTGGTAACACAGATGTGTGAGACAGGCAAAACACCCTCATATTTCAAGAAGAATATAATAATCCCAATTCCAAAGAAGGTAGCTGCTGACAGGTGGGAAAATTCCCGAATTATCAGTTTAATAAGTCACGGCTGCAAAGAACTAACACGATCCTTTACAGAATGATGCAAAAACCGGTAGAAGCCAACCTCAGAGAAGGTCAGTTTGGATTCCGGAAAAATGTAGGAACACTCGAGGCAATACTCATCCTATGACTTCTCTTAGAAGACAGATCGTGAAGACTCTCTTTGAAATTCTGAAGGAAGCAGAGGTAAAACACAAGGAGCGAAGGCTATTTACAACTTGTATAGAAAGCAGACGGCAGTTATGTTGAGAGTGTGAAAGGAAAGCAATGGTTGAGCTGGGAGTGGTACAGGGTTGTAGCCTATCCCAAATGTTATTAAAAAAAATGGTTCAAATGGCTCTGAGCACTATGGAACTTAACATCTGAGGTCATCAGTCCCCTAGAACTTAGAACTACTTAAACCTAACTAACCTAAGGACATCACACACATCCATGCCCGAGGCAGGATTCTGCGACCGTAGTGGTCGCGTGGTGTCGCACTGAACCGCCTAGAACCGCTCGGCCACACCGACCGGCCAAATGTTATTCAGTGGACAAGCAGTAAAGGAAACCAAAGAAGAATTTGCATTAGAAATTAACGTTCAGGAAGAAGAAATAAAAACTTTGAGGTTTTCAAATGACACTGTAATTCTGTCAGAGACAACAAAGGTCTTCGAAGAGCAATCAAACGATGTGGTCAGAGTCTTGAATAGAGGTTATACGATGAACATCGCCAAAAAAGCAAAACAAGGATAATGGAATGTAGTCGAATTAAATGAGGTGATGCTGAGGGAATAAGACTAGGAAACGAAACACTAAAAGTGGGAGATGAGTTTTGATATACAGATAAATAATCGGTGATGGCCGTAGTGGAGAGGGTATGAGATGGAGAAAGGCCATAGCAAATAAAGTGTTTCTGTCGAAGAGAAATTTGTTAACATCGAGTATAGATTTTAGTTTTAGGAAGTCTTTTCAGAAGGTATTTGTGTGGAGTGTAGCCATGCGTAGAAGCGAATGTTGGATGATGAACAGTATAGAGAAGAAGAAAACTGAAGATTTTGAAATGTGATGGTAGGAAGAATGCTGGAGGTTAGTTGGGTAGATCGCGTGACTAATGACATACTGAATAGAATTCAGGGGTAAAAAATTCGTGGCGTAACTTGACTTAAAGAAGAGATCGGTTGATAGGACACATTCTGTGAAATCAAAGGATCCCTGATATAATATTGGAGGGAAGTGTTGCTGGTTGGGCGCGGGGGGGGGGGGGGGGGGGGGGGGGGTGTAGAAATCGAGAAATCGAAGAGGGAGACCAAGAGCTGAATACAGTAAGCAGATCCAGAAGAGTGTAGGTTGTAGTCATTACTCAGAGATGAAGAACCTTGCAACATGATAGTGTAGCACGGAAAACTGCATCAAACCGGTCTTTGGACCGAAGATCACAATAACAAATAAAGTCAAAAAGGATTCATCTCTATCGTAAAGTTTTGATCCTGTCATCTTCTAACAGGCTGCTTCACATTAAGCACATCATACCGTGTATGTGACACACTGCTCGATTTCTGAATGTGATTCACTCTCTCGATCATAATTCATTATTAACAAATTCCATGACTCATATATCACATAAATCTCGTATTCACACCCTCACTCACCTCTGACAACATACCAAGTGAAAACTATAATCTCGAATAACTGAAAGTTATAATTACTGTTTGTAAACTGTAAACATCATGTAACATATGCTGTTATGAACAAAATACAAAAAAAGCGACTAGTTACGGTGTACTGCGGCGGAGCTCTTAATTACGTGGGCCGAAGACAGCATATGAATGACTTCACTCAGAGAAGAATCGTTGGGACACTGGAGGACGAAGTGATAGTACAGGAGTCTGTAATTCCTTACGCATTGTTCCACGTACGTGGGGAGGGTTCCTAACCGTAGAAACCGCTGCTCGAAGAGGTGAGGTGATCGAGCACGCTCTGCTAAGGCAGCAGATGGCCGCTACGTTCTGCAACACCCAAGAAGGGACCCACGTCAAACAATTGGTTCGGTTGCAAACACATTTGACAGGACTCCAAGGCACGCAACCTCATGCCCCACAATGGAAAGGCGACTGTATGGGGATGACATCTTTCCACGGCGACCAGTACTGTTCCGGTCACAGCCGCACATCGGCGGGACTGTTTGCGATGGTGGCAAGAGCATAGGGACTCGAACGACGAGGGGTGGATTGTGTGCTCTTCTCGGATGAGAGCAGATTCAATATGAGTAGTGAATCCGAACATACCCTCACATGGTTGAGAAGTGGGAACAGGTAATGTACCCTGGAATAGTGTCAAACATGACCGATTTGATGAGCCATGTTTTATTATGTTTGGAGGCATAATGTTGCATGGATGTGTTGACCTCCAAATCTTTGAACACGGTACACTCATCAGATAACGTTATTGTGGCACGGTACTGCCTCCCCACGTACTGGCTTGTCGGTTCTCCCCGACTTAAATTCCATCGAGTGCGTATGGTATGCGTTAGGGGGACGTATTGCAGCAGCACGTTCACATGCACCAATAACTGTCCAGCAGTTGTCAACGACGCTGGTGGAGGAATGGAACTCATGACCAAGAGAACTCTTTACCAAATGAAACCATATGGTTCCAGAGACCTTTTCAGTTCTCAAGCACCTATGAAGTACATCTGCAGAGTTAAGAGACGAATGAAAAGTTGTAGCAATGTCAGGATTCCAACACGGAGCTCCTGCTCGCCAGGAACATGTGCTAACCACTACGCCAGCCTGGCACAGTGACTTTGCACAACTGCACGGACTGCCCTAGCACGTCATCGTCCTCGATCCAAATTCCCATTCACGCCTCAGCCCACTTGGCAGTCTCCCTAATTGGGACAGCACTACAGAGGCTCTCCAACTCTATTGGAATAGTACCTCCGCATCGAACTAAAGGTGGGATCCTGCCCTCAACCCAGGCATAAGTGCTTTAATCAAATGAAACTATATGGTTCCTGAGACCTTTTGAAGTCTCAAACATCTATGACGCATATCTGCTGACTGAAGCGACGAATGAAAATTTGTACCCGGGTTTCTGTAAACTAGGCAGATGCGCTACCTACAAGGACCGTTCAATAAAGAATGATCATAATATTTTTGACGGCATACCTTCATACATCCTCATAATTTTGATGGTCCTTCTCAAAGTGGTCGCCCATGAATGCTATGTACTTGTCCCAGCGTTCCTGCCGGCCTTCAAATACATGCTGGAAACCAATTTTTGAGAGGTCCTTCAAAATCGTCTCCGCAGCCTTCACCAATGCTTCTGATAATTGATAATGCCTTCCACGAAGGCGTTTCTTCATGTTAGGGAATAGAAAAAAGTCACACGGGGCTAAATCCGGACTATAGGGAGAGTGAGGGATGCACTTGACGTTGTTTTTTGCAAGATATTCAGCAACAACATTGGCAATATGCGGCCGCGCATTATCGTGGTGCAGCATCCAGCCTGCTTGACGGAAATGTGGTCTTTTGAGCCTGATATGGACTTGCAACGTTTTCAGGACATCCCTGTAGTATTATACAGTTACTGATGTCTGTGCAGGTACAACATGCTGATAAACGATTCCATGAATATCAAAGAATGAGATGACCATAACTTTCCTAGCAGAAGCAACCACTTTTGCTTTTTTGGGTGTTGGTGATGATGGAGATTTCCACACTCAGCTTTACTGTTTGCTCTCAGGATCAAAAGATGTAGCCAGGTTTCTTCAGCAATGATTACATTTTAAAGAAACTCCGGATCTTCCTCTAACATCAACTTTAACTGCATGCGGACCTGCAAGCGAATGTCCTTTTGTTCGAAAATCAACACTCATTGAACTCATCGCGCACAAACATGTGTCAAGCGTAATTTTTCTGTCACCAACGTGTGGGCGGCACCCAATGAAATGTTCACTATTTCAGAAAGTGATTTTAAGGTAATTCGTCAATCCTCTCTCACAATGACAGCAGCAGTGTTGATGTTTTCTTCCGTAAGCGCAGTAACTGGAGCACCAGGTCCACCTTCCTTTGAAATTGATTGTTTTCCCTCTTTAAACATTTTAAACCACCTTCGAGCTGTGACTGCAGGAAAGAACAGATTCTCCATAGGCCTCCTGTAACATTGTATAAGCCTCAGCTGAACATTTGTTGAGACGAAATCAGAATTTCAAAGCCGCACATCGTTCCTCATGTGTTACCTCCTTTGCAGCGGTAGGCGATATTGAACACGTCTGACCTTGTCTGCCTCTCACAGGCGGGAACCAGGAGACCCAACAATTGAACTATTACGGCGTGTTTGTTGCACATTAAACTAACAGAATATCATAAGATTAAATTTTAGCGAGAGAAATTATGATCATAAAAAATTATGATCATTCTTTATTGAACATCCCTCGTAGTACGCCATTTGTGATGTCCAGGGGACCAACATAAAACACGGCGACTTCAGTGAAATTATTGTCTTATTCAAAAAGTGTCGTTTCTGTTTTTATCTTCGTGTATTTCTTTGAGTCGCCTTCTGTACTGTAATGTACTTTACTGTACTGTAGCAGTTCATTCTATGTACAGTCCAAGTTTCATCATGCTATGTTTGCCGTGACACACCACGCGAACGTTACTTTCGTCCAAAATTTTTGCACACCTGTGTACTTCGAGTATAGAACTGAAACTCGTACAGCAGTTAACTGTTGTTATTTCGGAAAGCTACAAAAAGTTTCATAGCGATTGCTTTATGGGTAATGACTTTATTAATCAAACGGTTGGTTTGGGTTTAAACGATGTGGCAACTGTGCAAGCGCTTGGTGAGGCCTGCAGCAAGGGAACACAGGGACGACAGATGGCGACTTCCCGGGCTGGGAACGCGTTCTGCAGGGCACCTGGCAACTGAGCAGCACCAAGTATGAGAGGCAGTCAAATGGGAACCGAACACCCACCAGAACGAGACCATGGAATGGTTCCATTCAGAAATAATCACCACACGGATTAAGACATTTATCCCACCTGCAGAGCGACGATCAGTTCCTGTCTCGCAGAGTGCTGTCGGCCGCTGACGGATCCACAACGGCGCGTACCCTTGGACATCGTGTCAGACTGAAACCGACTTCCAAGCTTGTGTATCTTCAGGTCGCCAAAGATGTGAAAATCACACGGTGAAAGATCCGGGCTGTACGTAGGATGTTGCTGCAGTGTTTCCCGACCAAATTGCTGAACCGTAGTCCTCGTTTGATTGGCAGTGTGGGGGCGTCCGTTATCGTACAATAGGATGATGCCCGTTCGACAGCATTTCTGGGCATTTTGACCTTGTGGCGCTTCACAATTTCTGCAAAGTGTCTTCGCAGCGCAGTTCATTGATTGTTGTTCCATGCTTGAGGAACTCGACAAGCTAATGGCCCCTGCAGTCGAAGAAGAAGGTCATCATGACATTATCACAACTTCTGTGAACAACTCTGGGTTTGTATGGCGGTGGAGACGTGGGATGTTTCCACTACTGGGTTTGCCGCTTGTCCTCGGGCTGGGAATGGTGGCACCACGTTTTGTTCGCTGTGGCTGTACGGGACAGAAACGCATGGCTACCTCGCGGTACCGCAGCAGATGATTCAGACTTGACGCCATTCTGTTCATCTTTTGTCACTCCGTCTGGTGACGCGGCACGCACTGGGCGCAAATTTTGTGGTATTGCAAGTCATGTTTGGCGATGGCATGCTCGGAGCCATGGCAAATACCTATCTGAACACGGGTATCATCCTCCATGATTCGTCAGTCTCCCCAGGCAAGGCTGTTAATCCGTCCCCTGACATCAGGGGTATCGGCACGATGGACCTGTCTGGGCGCGGGTCATCCTGCAGTGCTGTGCGCCCATCACGAAATCTCCTCTGGCACTCGTATACACACGTCAGGGACATACAGTGTTCACCATAGACAGCGGACATGCGACGCAACAGTGCAGCCACCTATCGCGCTTACTGTGTATTATATCGAGTGTTCGATTTGCATTAGCGAGTCCCTTATAATATGTTGCAGCTACCAAGTCTCTAAATTAAATGCCCCTCACTACGTTACATATGTTATTAACCTTCCGTCTGGCGCGGCTGTTCAAATTGATACACCTCGAAGTTTACTGTAAATTATTTGTCAACGAGTGGCAGCACTGACGCCTACTCGCTAGTAGCTAGCCTTTTCCGAACGCTTGTCGTTGTTGTGTGCTTCAGTGTCGATACGACTGCTCTGTTATCGATATATGTGCTGATTGATCAGTTTGATACACTGCGCCCATTCGTGTTGCAGTTCAACAATTCATTTCTTTGGTTATCAACATAACTTAGTAAGAAGTACAATGTTAATATAAAATGTGTAATGCACTTATTTTCTTTTTGGACCGTTTAATCGTCAGTGAAGAATGTTTGAGTATCAGGTATCAAATTGATACACTGCACCTGACTGCCTTATTTTATAGGAATTTTATCATTTTAGGTGTGAGACACTGGATCATGGCAGGGTACAGTATGACGTACAACCTCCTTGACCCAAATCATGTTGCTGAAATACAAAAAATGTTGTTCGAAGAGGATAATGATGAAGTTCAAGAGGATTTCGAAGATGAAGTAGACACAGATTGTGATGACGCAGTTGAAGTTCGGCAGGAAGATTCGGAAACAGAGGAAAACGACAGTGAAAACGACGAGGAAGTACTTGAAGAAAGCCAGCATTATTATACTGGAAGGGACAAAGAGACAAAATGGAATAAAGTTCCACCATCGCAGAAAGTACGTTTCAGGGTCCACAATATTATTCGGAAGTTACCTGGTCCTATAGGTGCGGCGAAAGCATTGAGAACGCCTTCGGAATGTTGGAATTGCCTCATAGATGACGACATTTTGTCGATTATAGTTCTATATACCAATGAGTATATTGATAGCATCAAAGCTTCTTTTCAGCGACAGAGAGACGTAAAACCTATAGATATTATTGAATTAAAAGCTTTCATTGGTCTTCTGTTTTTGGCTGGTGTTAACAAAAGTAACAGACAAAGCTTAGAAGATCTGTGGGGAAGTGATGGGGATGGAATTGAAAAATTCGTCTCGTTATGAACAAAAAACGTTTCAAATTCATCATGTGGTGCTTCAGATTTGACAGTCGTGTGACTCGCGATGAAAGGAGAAAATTAGACAAGATAACAGCCATTCGGGAAATATTTTCTCTGTCTGTACAGAATTGCCAGAAATCCTACACCCTTGGAGAAAACGTTACAGTAGATGAGAAACTTGAAGGATTCCGTGAAAGGTGCAGTTTTCGCCAATACATATCTAGCAAACCAAACAAATATGGAATTAAGATATATGCTCTTGTGGATTCCCAAGTATTTTATAATCTGGAAATATACGCTGGCCTGCAGACAGAAGGATTGTACCACGTTAGCAATAAACCTTCAGATGTTGTACTGCGACTATGTGAACCAATTTATCAGTCTAGTCGGAATGTGACAGCAGACAATTGGTTTACTAGTATTGGTTTGATAGAAGAGCTAAGAAGAAAAAATCTTTCTTTTGTTGGGACGATGAAGAAAAACAAGCGTGAGATTCCTCTGGAGTTTGCTACCAGTAAAGGCAGGGCTGTCCATAGTTCATTTTTTGGCTTCAAGAAAGGCTGTGCTCTAGTTTCCTACGTTCCTAAAAAGGGGAAGTGTGTTATCTTGGCATCAAGTTTGCATGAAGATAATTCAGTAGATGCTGAAACTGGTGATAAACAGTGCTCTAGTTTCCTACGTTCCTAAAAAGGGGAAGTGTGTTATCTTGGCATCAAGTTTGCATGAAGATAATTCAGTAGATGCTGAAACTGGTGATAAACAGAAGCCATCCATTGTAACATTTTACAATGGCACCAAAGTGGAGTCGACACTACAGATAAGTTGACTGCTCCATACAATGTAGCAAGAAATGGTCATATTTTTTGCAATGATCAATATGAGTGGAATCAATTCACAAGTAATTTACTATGGCAACAACGAGAATTTTATCTGAAGGAAAGCATTCCTGAAGCAACTCTCACATGCGTTAGTTCTACCTCACTTGGTTTGTAGATGCTTGGACACCTCAGGAATTCACAGAGGTCTTCAACTGCGGCTACAACAATATAGGCCAACGTGTGAAGAAGAAGCAGAAGACACAAGCAGAAACGAAGAACAAGGGACTGGGATCAAGAGGAAAAGGTGTAATATCTGCACAGAAAAAAAGACTGACAAAATATTGTTGCAAAATGTGTCAGAAGCCTATCTGTTTGATACACATTGAACCTTTTTGCTCTGAATGCGGAAAAATTCTGCATTTGTTACCACAGTCAAAAAGTGACGATGAAACAAATGAATGAGTTGTAATATCATTGTTGTTCTGCTCCAGTGTCATAATAGCCTTTCTGTAAAGATAATTGTCATTTGTAATGTGTTTTATTAGTGAAATATAATAAAGAAGCAAATGAAAAAGCGACGTTTTTGTCATTTGTTACTAAAGCCCAACATTGACAATAAGAAATCTGAATGATGAATATTTCTACTGCAGTTGTGCTCGTATGTCATCTTTGTCTTTCTTTAAATATATTTGGCACTCATAATATGTTTTGTGAACAGAATTTAATAAATGATCACGTGAATAAACGGTGTGATCAATTTGATACACCGCGCCCGATCTCACTGTGACAAACACCGCGCCCGACAGAAGGGTAAAATAATGGGCTAGTGCAGATAATCGACTACTACAGTACAGTAGGGTCTCAATAGTTCAAGGTGAAAGAAACCGTGACAACACTGTTGACAATTTAAAAAATATCGGGAATCCGATGCATCGAGATTTTAAAAATATTGCTGTCGGCTCTCGATGTATCGAATACAGTATCTATACATCGACACCTCGGCGAAAAAATATCGATGTACCTGTCCTTAAAAATATCGGCTGCACATTGTAAATATACTGCCGGTTTTAGAGCTGTATATTTGTAAGATGGCAAGAACTATGCCCCTTACATGAAATCACCAAAGATCATCAAACTCATGTTGAGTGAACAGTAGGGCTGAACAAAAATGACTGACAAGGCACAATGCATTTTGTAGAGGGTATAGTATGGACCTATTGGAATAATTAATGTCGGGTGACGGTTTTAAAGTAATTCACACGACATGAAAACTTTGTGGAAACGCGTCGATTTACTGGAGGCTAGTTTATTCCAGGGAAGTATTCAGAGTTGACTGTGGCCAGCTGGGGAGCGGCGAAGGGAAGCGACAATAGGCAGCTTAGGGCAGCTCAAGCTCTGAGAAAGCTGTAACAGGGCGCGGCCTCCAGCTGCCTTAAGATGAGTGACAGTGAGTGGGTGGTTGACCCCACGCTGGTGTACCGGGAAGCAGACGGAGAACTTGTACACCTGTTGATAAATGTCCGTCGTCCCATTTTCAGTGAAATGTGAGAAAGCCGCGCAAAGCTATGATGGAGCGGTCAACAGAGGCCAAAAAATGTGTGTTCATGACTCCAGCAAATTCACGCTGAATTCACAGTCCACAGAGTCAGAAGTAAAAAAGGTGAAGAGCGAAAGAATGAAATACGCTGGCCTCCGATGGGAACATAGGAACAAGGAATTTGAAGTACTCTCCTGGGAGTCAGAATTCCGGAAAAATTGGTGTTTTGTGGAGACGCTAACCTTGATGGGTGGACTGGGAGGAGCTGAATAGCAGAAGTTGAGAGGAAGGGAAATTTTGTGGGAATTGGTTCACTTCCCAGAGCAGGCATTGGTTGGCGCTGGGAAGCGACACATAATTAACACGACTTGCACTGCAATTGGCGTAAGTGATTTTGCTGGAGGGGAAACCACGGCGAAGAGCGTACTGGGAGAAGTTTCTGTAGTGGTCTTTCGTTCCCAGCTTGCCTAGAGTGCGGACGTGGCGTTCTTTACTCAGCTTGCCTGAGAGAGAATGGTTCAAATGGCTCTGAGCACTATGGGACTTAAATTCTTTGGTCATCAGTCGCCTAGAACTCAGGATTACTTAAACCTAACTAACCTAAGGACATCACACACATCCATGCCCGAGGCAGGATTCGCATATGCGACTGTAGCGGTCGCGTGATTCCTGAGAGAGAGTGAGCATCTCTACAGTTTAGGACTTAGCAAACGGAACGATTGAGCTTAGAGATAGAAAGTTTTGGTTCAGCTGTGTACTGAGCAAGATAGCTAGGAGTGAATAGACGAGCGCAGCCTTGCAGCACCACGAGGCTGGGCGACATCTGCACAGCGATACTGCCCCGCCACGCTGAATTTGGTGAAATAGCAACCGCTCCGGCTTGAGTTAGGCACTCATTAATTTGTTAGACCATGTCGGCAAAGTTTTCACGAGAGTTTCATGGGCCGTGTATTGTGGAATTCTTCTCCCACTTTGCATTACGCCTGGGTCAGTCGATAGGAATTACTTTTGATTTATCGCGCTTTACTCCACTTAAACGCAATTTATTACCACTGCCTGTTAGGAGAGTCATGTAACGTAATGATTGAAGGTCGGGAGTTAAAATAAATTTGTGCTAATCGACTGCATCTCTTTTCAATCAAGTAGTTGAAATCCCAAGTCACTTTCTTAATTAATTTTATGTTCAGCATTTGCATCTGATGTTCAATAGCTGAATATAACATCAATGTGCACCCCTTTTTAATTAAAAGTGATCAATCCTGAATCAATTAATGTCAACACTGCCAACGCAGTTCAATCAGGAGTCACATGGCCTTATTAATTTCTTTACGTTCTCCGATATTGCGGCAGTTTTGCACTCTCTGTTGATCTGTTAGTCTATTAGCTGGGGTGAACACACGCCAAAACAAGATAAGTGACGGGTGGGGTGTTACATATATAAGTATTGATTTATTGTTAGGTATTCTGTAAATCAATTGGTTAGCTGCCTGCCTATCCCCCTTAGAGCGAGAATTAACAGGAAACGGATGTACGTTCACGCTTGGTGATAACCACTTTGCTAACAAATGGTAACTGCATGTAAGTAAGGCAATAAAAGCTGTCTCATGGATCCGTCGTTCGGTTTCGTCACATATTGGATCAGTCGGGAACACTTCATGTCGACTTCCCTCCTTTTCCATTTTTGCAAACGCCAGCGTTCTAGCAGCTGTAGGATCAAAATTGCGTGATGAAGTTAAACTTTGCAGTTTATGTTGGTAGCGCTGAGGGCCAATTACGTCAGTATCCGCCCACCGCAGCGACCAGTCTTTGTCATTTAAATTTTTTTCCCTAATTTTCAGCTACTGTTTTTGAATAATGTCGATGTGAAGAAATAGCACACTAGTTGCATTAAAAATTGCTTTTTAACGCAGTTGGTGTGCTGTTTCTCCGCTTGGGAAATCTTGTTATTCTATTCACACCGTCAGGCCCCAGTGCAATCGGAGGTTTTCTTTCATGCCACATATACTTGCTTCACACTCTCAGTGGCAAAGACTGGATCAGATGAAAAAGAATGTTCTACTACGGTTTCAAAAGAACAATTTCAAATATATTCCAAAAGTGGCAGAAAAGTAATCTAAAATAATAATATCGGCGCTTTATATTGCTTTTTGATATCGATGTATCTGAGGAAAATACAGCTCCGATATATATCGATAGTTGTCAGAGAACAGCAGGTACACGTATAAATCGACATTTCTCAAAAATTATCGCTATATCGATATTTCATCAACAGCCTCACAGCGGGAACACCTCAAACTATTGAAAAGTCGACCTATTGAAATTTATGCGAGAAAAAGAAATATAACGATGTTGAAAAGAAAAAAATCACGTACACAACGCCTCAATTCTTTTTCGTTTTAACTCTTCGACTTCTTCATAGTTTTTTGGTTAAAAGATTCTTCGTAGCATTTCTTTCAAGAGAACTGTTCCAATTCCAGTCGGCATTTTCGCCAGTCACCGACAGTAACTTCGTCGACACAGTACTCGAGAGAAGTATTTTTTTATTGTTTCTCCTTCCTCAAGTCGTTTCAGTGCATCTAACTTAACAATGAAAGTAGCAAATTTTGTTTAGTTTGTTACAGCACTCATTTTTAGATGTACTAACGAAAACAGTTAGCAAATAAAACGAAACACTGTACCGTACCGACAATGACAAACCAAAAATACCACTGTAAACAATTAGAAACCCGGAGCAACGTATACCTGGGGCCACTGACCCCGACACAGCTAATAGGAGTGAGTGGTTTGACACGTGGTGTGCTATGAACAGCCGTGGAAAACGGATCGACGAGGCTTGGGTGCATGGGAAGCTCGTCATTCCGAGCCGAGACTCGGGATATCGGAGACTCCACTGTAACGGCAAATATTTGACAGCCGGTTGTTTATTCCAAATGAGTCGCTTGCAGTTATCGCCACTGCTTTCAACAGCCCTGTGGGAGACAGTTACGGAAGTAGTCGAAATATCGTGGGACACATTGTGCCATCAGCATGGCTGCAAACTCCAGCGCACCGTTTCAAAACCTCCGATTTAATACAACTGATTTGCGGCGGAATACGTAACAAAACAGATGAAATTAAACATTTGGAAAGATGTATCCGTGGGATGGTGTACAATACGAGCAGCAGCGCCTGCCAGAGACAGCAGGGGGGAGAGGGGGGGGGGGGGGTCTGCCGTCGCCGGCAGCTTTTGTACAGCGCGGCGTTACGCCGCCGCCACTGCACGCTGCGCTGTGTTTCGGTCGGTTCTGCATTGTTATTGCTCTGTCGCGCGCTGCCTGAGCCGGACCGCCACGTCGCGCGCGTAACACGGCGTTTAAATGAATTTGAAATTAATAACAGAGGCGGAAGCGTATTTTATTTGGGCGGACTGAGCACCGCTATTCATCCGCCGCTTTTGTCGTTTTGTTTTGCGAGAGCAGGTAAATTGAAATTAACGGCGGGCGTCATCTGCAGCGAACACCTGCCCGGAGCGGGCCTGGGAATGAGGCGGGCACAGCACAGCCGCTGCTGTCCGCCCCTCCCAACTCTCACTGCCGTGCAGACCTGCAATTAGCTTCCGCATTCGACTGCCTGTCACGAAGGGACACACAACTGCGTACCAGCTGTAGGCGCTGCTACGACGGACGCTTCCGTTAAGTAACCGCCAGTAGCCTCTGATATTTTCACTCTTAAGTTTACGCCAGGGTCGCAGTGGCTCTCAGTTATTTGCTGGAGGAAGTGCCTGAAAATATCCTCATATTCAGAAAGAAACAGAACACCTTGAACGACTAGACACAGGACGTTCATACAGGGTTATTACAAATGATTGAAGCGATTTCACAGCTCTACAATACAATCTCAAATTACAATTTGAGATATTTTCACAATGCTTTGCACACACATACAAAAACTCAAAAAGTTTTTTTAGGCATTCACAAATGTTCGGTATGTGCCCCTTTAGTGATTCGACAGACATCAAGCCGATAATGAAGTTCCTCCCACACTCGGCGCAGCATGTCCCCATCAATGAGTTCGAAAGCATCGTTGATGCGAGCTCGCAGTTCTGGCACGTTTCTTGGTAGAGGAGGTTTAAACACTGAATCTTTCACATAACCCCACAGAAATAAATCGCATGGGGTTAAGTCGGGAGAGCGTGGAGGCCATGACATGAATTGCTGATCATGATCTCCACCACGACCGATCCATCGGTTTTCCAATCTCCTGTTTAAGAAATGCCAAACATCATGATGGAAGTGCGGTGGAGCACCATCCTGTTGAAAGATGAAGTCGGCGCTGTCTGTCTCCAGTTGTGGCATGAGCCAATTTTCCAGCATGTCCAGATACACGTGTCCTGTAACGTTTTTTTCGCAGAAGAAAAAGGGGCCATAAACTTTAAACCGTGAGTTTGCCCAAAACACGTTAACTTTTGGTGAATTGCGAATTTGCTGCACAAATGCGTGAGGATTCTCTACCGCCCAGATTCGCACATTGTGTCTGTTCACTTCACCATTAAGAAAAAATGTTGCTTCATCACTGAAAACAAGTTTCGCACTGAACTCATCCTCTTCCATGAGCTGTTGCAACCGCGCCGCAAATTCAAAGCGTTTGACTTTGTCATCGGGTTTCAGGGCTTGTAGCAATTGTAAACGGTAAGGTTTCTGCTTTAGCCTTTTCCGTAAGATTTTCCAAACCGTCGGCTGTGGTACGTTTAGCTCCCTGCTTGCTTTATTCGTCGACTTCCGCGGGCTACGCGTGAAACTTGCCCGCACGCGTTCAACCGTTTCTTCGCTCACTGCAGGCCGACCCGTTGATTTCCCCTTACAGAGGCATCCAGAAGCTTTAAACTGCGCATACCATCGCCGAATGGAGTTAGCAGTTGGTGGATCTTTGTTGAACTTCGTCCTGAAGTGTCGTTGCACTGTTTGACTGATGTGAGTGCATTTCATGCACGACATACGCTTTCTCGGCTCCTGTCGCCATTTTGTTTCACTGCGCTCTCGAGCGCTCTGGCGGCAAAAACCTGAAGTGCGGCTTCAGCCGAACAAAACTTTATGAGTTTTTCTACGTATCTGTAGTGTGTCGTGACCATATGTCAATGAATGGAGCTACAGTGAATTTATGAAATCGCTTCAATCGTTTGTAATAGCCCTGTATTCACGGGACATACAATCGCACCAAAAAGTATTGGCACAGTTACATTTCAGTGGTTGTAGGTTAAGCGAAACACATATTTCAGAACAGAACCCAACACGTGCCACCTTACATTACATAGGTTACAAATATGTCCAATCACCTGTCCGTAAAGTAACATACAGTGTTATGAAAATAAACATCGCTCTTTTGCATACAAAAAAGTATTGGCACACGCGTATGAATCGGACAGTTGGTTCGTTTTCTTCATTGATGTTCACCTTCTAATAGCTAGTGTCCATCCCTTTAGCATCTACAGGGTGGCGCACGAAATGCGTTACCATTTTGTTTTTGAATATAAACTTTATTGTCAATAAAATCTGAAAGGAACATATACTACAATGAAGAGCCGTCCATGGAGATTTGTTCTAACTCAGCACATGCTCAATATGTCCACCATTTCGTTTCCTAACTTCCTTCAAACGAACACTGAAGTTAGTGATTACCCTACGGCACATGTCTTCCGTAATTTCACTGCAAGCGGCATTAAATCACGTTAACGTTTCGGGAACATTTTTTCCTTTAGGTACCCCCAAAGAAAAAGGTCACATGGATTGAGGTCTGGACTATTGGGGGGCCAATTTTGTCCATAATTGAAGCGACCTGGAAACCTGAGTAAAATGATCTGCATGTCGAAATGCTCGTGTAAAAACTCCAACGCAGTGTTTGCAGTATGTGGCCTTGCTCCATCTTCCATGAACCACTGCGTGTTGAAGGGCAAGGCAGTAGCAAGAAGCTGTGGAGTGAAGCTATTGCGAAGCATGCTCAAATAACGCTCGCTTTTCACAGTTTCTTCAAAGAAAAAGGATCCAATAAGTCCGTGACTGGAAATTGCTGTCCACGCTGTAATCCTCGGAGCATAATGTTGTCGTTCATGAAGCACTTGTGGGTTTTAAGTAACCCAAAGGCGTACATTTTGTTTGTTAACCACACCGTCTAAATGAAAATGCGCCTCGTCTGAAAACCAAACGTTAATGAGAGTTTCTTCCCTGTCCTCCGCCCACTGAGCAAACAGTAGTCTCTGCTGCTTGTGTTCTTCAGTGAGCTTCTGTTCACAGATCATCTTGTATGGGTACATATGGAGGTCACTTTTAAGAATGCGTTGAACGGAGCGTCTGGATATTCCCAGTTGCACTGCTGCCTTTCTACACGATTTCGCGGGACTTCTCTGTACAGCAACTCGTACCGCTTCAGTATTCTCCGGCGATCAAAAAGGCTTAGGCCGATGTCGCTTCTCTTCCAATACTGTTCCTTCCTGTACAAATTTATCGCACAACCTCTGGATGGTCTTCTTGCAAGGGACCCATCGAGTGTTACACTGTTGTCGAAAGCGCCTCTGAATCACAACAAGGCTTTTCGTTTCATGAAAAAGTAACACAATTGCCGATCGTTGCTGTGTCGTCAGTCTTCCATTGTCAGCCATTGCTGCTTACTAGTCTCCTAGCGGCAGTATCACGAATTGCACGTCATTTCGTAACTCATTTGATTTTCCAAGCTCTGCTGGTGTTGCTGTAGAGATCCCAGCGGGTTATCTAATGTGCGTCGTAAATTATGAAAGAAACAATTGGTAACACATTTCGTGCGCCACCCTGTATAATAGCACGTAAACGTCTAGGAATGCTTTGTATTAAATTCCGGGTGATATCAGGGGTAATTTTCGACCATTCCGCCAGGAGCACTTTCTCCAAGTCGTTTTTACCGGACGGACGCCTTTTTCTGACTTGTGTGTCAATATGAGCCCACAGGTTCTCAATGGGGTTCAAATCAGGGCTCTGAGGTGGTGTTAGAACCCTTCTGGGGGCATTGTACAGTAACCACTCCCGGGTTTTCATGGCGGTATGCTTTTGGGTCGTTGTCTTGCTGGAAGTGAAACACCCCAGTAAGGCCCAATGTGTGTGCACTAGCGTGTAAATTACCTCGCAACACGTCGATGTATCTCATATGACCCATTGTACCGTGGATTACAGCTAGATTTCCAACGGCGGACGCCGCCATACAGCCCCAGACCATGATACCGCCCCCACCGTGTTTTTGACTGTGGGATGCATGAGTTTGATGTCGAGGTGCGTATTCGGCTTGCGCCAAACTTTCTTTCTTGCATCAAATCCGAACACATTGAACTTCGATTCGTCGCTTAATATCACAGTGTTCCAAAACTCCATCGTCTTGCTGATGTAGTCTTTGGCAAACTGCAGACTTTTCTGCCGGTTAATTTCCTGGGAGAACGTCCATGCATGTCAGCCTCATTCAACACATTTCGTATAGTTTGAGCACTAACCGTCTTGTCGGACGTTGTCTGAACAACCTCTGCAATAGTTGCTGTACTTGTAGCAGGTTCCGTCTGAGCAAGTGCCATGATACGGCGACGCTCTGGGGTTGTAAGCACATTTGGACGTCCAGGACGACACTTATTCACTGTTGTTCCAGTCTCTTTATATCTATGAATGATGGCTCGTACCGTGGTGTAGCTAACAGACATCTCTGCTCCGATTTGTCGGTAGCTTCTCCCTTGTGAATGGAGCAATAACACTCTCTCACTCAACGCCACTGAATGTTCTTTCTTTTTCGGCCCCTTGGTGACCACTAACGCGCAATACAGCAACATACTAAAGACTGGGCTGTCAACAACACGCAGTATCTATTGCGTCAGCAGATGGCGTTCCGGTACCTGAAAACCCAGTAATATACCGAGAAGCCACGTTCCGTGCCAATACTTTTTGTGTACAAAGGAGATAAATCTTTGCCCTTAACACTGCATTTCTTTGTTAATGGTAGCCACTGTGGGCAGAATTGTAATGTCTGGTATGTGAGGTAGCACATACATGTGCTGTGTACCGGAAGGTGCGGCGTTTGGAACCAGCCACGATAAATTCGCACGTGTGCCAATACTTTTTGGTGCGATTGTATACATTAGTACACTAGACTCTCGCTAATGCGGCCATTCCTGACACATATGGGTGCCGGATTAGCGGAAGTGCCGGATTACTGAAATTTATTTTATTCATTTATTTTGAAAACATATGGGATATAGTATACTATACTTTATTAAACCGAAGGATACAATTTTAATACATAGAGGATATACTTCATTAAATCCAAAAATACACTAATTTTCAAAGAAAACTTAGTCCTTGAGTGTATATTGTACATAACTGTACAGTCGTATCACTCACTATGAAACATGTCCCCAGTTTTTAACTGTCGCAATGACGATACGCGACGGTGGCATGCTTTATCACGCAACCGCTTTACGAGCACTACATCGGTACTGCATGTATCTGGTTGTTGCACAATGTACTCCAGGAAGACCTCAGCAGCTTCAGCAACAGCAGTGTGAAAATTCTTCATGCTCTCTCCTCCTGTGCCCTCTTCCTCATCACTTTAATCATTACTTTCTTGGACGCTTTTGATTATTTCTTCATCTGTTAAAGTTCGGTCTTCCTTCTTTTTGATGTCATAAATAGTTGCTCGTCCAACATTGAACTCAGCTGCAATGACTTTTCTTCGAATAAACTCGATTTAACTTATCTAAAATCATGATTCCGAACTGTAAAGAAATCTACAGTTTCAAATACAGTATACAAACAATTGTTTAACTAAGCACTGTTGCGCACGATGATCCATTCTGCACGTATGTTTGGATGTGCGTCGGATTACTGAGAGGCCGGGCTACTAAGAGCCAGATTAGCGAGAATCTAGTGTTATGTTCTGCAGAAATGATTAGTATTTGAACCATATCGGCCAGCGGGCTCACGGCCAACATCGATATCGGCGGTCAATACCACCGACCGGTAAAATGTGCGTGCGGCTCTCCTTGTCACTATCAACCGAAGGTGACCTGAGGAAACGTGCGGGATGCCTCGCAGAGGTATGTGCGAACCGTGCCGTCAAATCAGTGAGTGTGGAAGAGGGTGCCTTATTGGTATGAGAGACTGCGACGCATGCATCGGGAAATTGCTGCTCGTGTGGGACGAAGTGTTTCGACTGTTCAACGGGAGTGTGCATAGTAGTTCACGGAAGGCCGTAGAACACGGCGACACCAATCAGGTCACACCACCCAGCCCTCCCCCCCCCCCCCCCCCCTCCCCGTATAAGATCGACACATCATCCTTACACTTTTAGGTGTGACAGTCCATCGCCTTTTATTACGGCATGGGTAAAGTGCTAATCGTCCACTTCTCCGCCTATCTTTGATGAATGTGCAGAAACATTCTAGACGGCAGTGCTGTATGAAACGACATCACTGGGGACAGCAATGGCGTCAGTGTTTTTGGATGAATCCAGGTTCTGTTTGTGGCCGAATTTTGGTTCGCTGCAGACAGGGGAAGCAGCATCACAGTGACTGTATTCCCACAAGACATACAGCGCCAACTCAAAGTCTTATGGTGTGGGATGCTATTGCGTACAACCACAAATCAGAGCTGGTGCGTGTCCAGGGCGCTGTGACCAGCGTAACCTACATGAAAGACGCCCTGCGACCCGTAGCCATACCCTTTCTGCACAACACCCCAGACGCCTTTTTTCGGGAAGACAGTGCAAGACCAAACGTTGCTGCACGAACATGTGCCTTCTTAGTGTCACAAGATTCAGCCTTTTCCTCCTGGGCCGCCAGAGCACCAGAGACTTGTCGTCAATCGAAAATGTTTGGGATGTGGTGCAACGACAGTTGCAGCGCTGTGATCCAACGCCGATCACCACGGATGAACTTTGGAACCCCGTGAATGCAGCATGGATGGCTACACCACAGGACGCTCTTCACGCCTTATATGCGTTGATGACATCACGCAAGAAACAAGTTCTCAGGACCCATGACGGACCCTGTGGCTACCAGACAAAACAGGACACGTGCTGAACCGAGGTGACTGAAATACTAATCATTTCTTATAGATCTTATAATTAAATGTTTGCCTGAAACATTATCTACGATAATGATCGAAGCAGAAGACACGAATTAAAAGTTGTGCTGCAGCCGGGACTCTAACCCGTGTCTTCTTGCTCCTTTTTTTTTTTTAATCTCATTTTATTCGTTTTCGTTCGTTGTATCTGCTCGGGGCGGACGTCACAAGACACCGGCTTCCGTTCGTCGTTGATCCATTAACTCAGTTTTTTTTTATTACAGAGGGCAGCGAACCGCCTGCCCGAACACGCTGAGTTACCGTGCCGGCAATGTTTCAAGGCCGAAATGCTAACCATTACACCACCACAGCACGATGGCCAGCACTCCTGCACGAACCACCCAATTTGAGTGCCCTCCCCAACACAAACTTCAATTCATATCTTCTGCTTATTTTCCCTTACATTGTCACTACTGCCAGGGCTCTCCAACATGGGAATAGCACCCCAGCGTTGGACGTAATGGGAAAGTCTGCTTCGATCATTATCGTAAGTAATGAAGAGACTTAAATCAGGTTACCTTCCATTCGGAAAGTTGGTGCACTCAGCGACTGTTATGTGTCTTATAAATTATAGAGTGCAGCAATCAGTTGTCCTTTTTAGATTTTATCACGCAAATTCAGATTTCAGCTAGTAGATAGCCATTCTCAATGCACTATTTTTCTATTCTCAATGCATGTAAGTCACTGTTGTTCGGGCGTCAGTCACAGTCACAGTTCTTGATTGAAGCCCGAACAACAGGGACTTAAACATGCACTGAGAACAGAAAAATAGTGCATTGAGAATGGCTAGCTACTATCCGAAATCTGGGTTTGCGCAATAAAATCTAAAAAGGATGACAGATTGCTGCACTCTAAAATTTATAAGACACTTAAATGTCTCAGGGAAACACTTAATCATAAGATCTATAAGATCACCTATGGTACAGGACTTTCCCATGACGTCCAACGCTGGGGTGCTATTCCAATGTCGGAGTGCCGAGGCAGTAGTGACAGTTAAGCGAAAATAAACAGAAGATATGAATTGAAGTTTGTGTTGCGGAGGGCACTCGACTTGGATAGTTCGTACAGCAATGTTGACCATCCTGCTGTGGTGGTGTAATGGTTGGCATTTCTGCGAAGCAAGAAGACCTGCGTTCGAGTCCCGACCGCGGTATAAATTTTAACATATTAATGTTCATTTTCTGTGAATGTGAACGTCCTATCTCTAGTCGTGCAAGGCGTTCTTTTTTTTTTTTTCTAAACATGAGTGTAGAATATTTTATAATGAAACTGTACTCTCATATAATAAATACATTTTTTTAACCTCTCTCATGTACATTTTTAATCAATATTAGTGTCAATAAATCAAAATTGGAGACTTAGTAAAAACTGTCATGGAAACTCTCCAGTGAAGAAAGCTGAGAGTGATCCGGATCTAAAAACTTTGTTTCTTGTTTAATTAGATGAAGATGCTATTCTTTTAATGAATTGCACATATTACACGAATATTTTTGAAGTTTTCTCAGTTATTCGTAAATCCATTCATTCAGTATTTCCACACTCTTGTAATATGGACTACATGTTATCTCATCGTGGACGACTGTATTTTCTTCATCGCTGTCTGAAGATTCGGTAGACTGGTCAGTTTCGCCATTGTCCGTAACTGCTTTAGTCACTTCCATCACGAAAGTCACTTTCACAATTGAGTTCTTCCAACAGTGCTAGCGCCATAGCACCCCCCAATAGTAAAATGTCTTTCTCACGTGTCCTTATCACTTAAGTGAACTTCATACTCAGCGACAGAACAGTTACACAAGGTGTACTCCAGGGTCACAGTGATCCTCAAAAAATAGTTCTGTCAAATTAATTAAACAACAGTGTCTCACAACTTCGAACGTCCGTCCTCTACTGTATCTCATTCAATGGTGAATTTAAACACTGGTGGCAGCGGGTTGTGTAAGTGCTGTGGCGCATCCACAGTAACAAACAAAAAGCCTCCACAGTCAGACACAATGGTGCACACTTCTAGGGTCAAGAAACTTTTCCCTCAGACTCCGGAAATGTGGAAGCTGCACAAAACGTTTCATTTACAGATATGACAGAAGCTTTCAGGGCGTATGCCAACCTTGCTGATTTTTTTCCTTAATCGATATTTGTTTAGGGTTCCGCTCCTCAGTCGGTAAAAACGCAACCTTAGCGTGATTACTTTGGTGTGACTGGGTGACTGTCGGAAGCCCTTTTTCTCTGGAACGGTAGACGTAACAAGTTGAAATTTGTGCCTCATAACAAGGTCTACGGTCCCTTAGCGATGAAAAAATTGAAGCTTCTAAGTCAATGCAATCAAAAGATACGGCCATTTATACCACAGACTTTGATACTCGAAAATTCACTCATCAGAATTGTGGCGTCGATAGTTACTATGCCACAACGTAGGTTCACGTTCTCGTAAGTTGGCACTACGAGAAAAGACTAACTACGCCGACCACAGCGCCCCCTGGCCGACGCTGTGGAGCTCAGCGAGTGGCGTCTTGATTTCTGGCCCATTTCATCAAGATCAGACGGTCTGGAACTATAGCTTCTACTACCGAGTGGGCTAGCTTGCTATTGCGACTTCGCATTAGTTACGTTCAGTTAAAGTTTGAACAGCAACGAGTATTTGTTAGTTTTTAGATTATACAAAACAGTCATCCTAACTTCACAGGATTAGACATGGACTACGGCTTCACACCTACGAGCTCAGCCTATCCGAAGTTATGTATGCATTTGATATTTACTTATGTTTTTGACTCTAGAAAAAGTGTTGAAGTTACGTGCAGTACCGGAGTGCTTCACCTCTCCTGCTCCTACTCGCTTCCTTTACTCTCGGTGTGTATTACAGAAGCAGTTCACAGGAGCAGACCCACGCACCGCCTATCCAGGCGGGATACAAAAAAGATGTCTATGGTACTCCCCATAGACCTTCAATTATGAAATTTGGGAAGAAGCAAGATTTCACAGCAAAAGTGAAGGGAAAAACCCGAAAAGTCTTAATTTGTAATTGTATCAGACAAAATTTCTTTATCTGACTGTATATTTGTCCATCCGTCTGTTAACACTTCATTCAGTCACGAATGAGCAGATGTATCAAACTGAAATTTATGTCACATTCTAAGGTCAAATGTCACTTGGTGGTGTAATAAATGTAAGCTTCTAAATCAATGCAATCTAAAGATACGGCGATTTATGTCACATATTTTGATCTTCGCAAAATCGCTCGTCAAAACCTCTGGGGTACTTCCCATTGATCTAAAATCATGAAATTTGACAGGAAGTAAGATTTCACATTACAAAAGAAGAAAAATCCAGAAATTGTTAATTATTAATCGTGTCACAAAAAATTCTTTTATCCTTTTTTATCTGACTTTAAACATAAAATAAAAAAAAAATCTTGAAAGTCTTGAAATTCCCGCGACCAGTATCTTACCAGAATCAATATCGATAACTGACAAAAATCGCAAGATTTTCGGGATGGATAAATTGTCTATATACATACACTATGTGATCAAAACTATCCGGACACCTGGCTGAAAATGACTTAAAAGTTCGTGGCGCCTTCCATCGGTAATGCTGGAATTCAGTATGGTGTTGGCCCACGCATAGCCTTGATGACAGCTTCCACTCTCGGAGTCATACGTTCAGTCAGGTGCTGGAAGGTTTCTTGGGGAATGGCAGCCCATTCTTCACGGAGTGCTGCGCTGAGGAGACGTATCGATGTCGGTCTGTGAGGCCTGGCACAAAGTCGGCATTTAAAAAGATCCCAAAGGTGTTCTGTAGGATTCAGGTCAGGACTCTCTGCAGGCCAGTTCATTACAGGGATGTTATTGTCGTGCAACCACTCCACCACAGGCCGTGCATTATGAATAGGTGCTCGATCGTGTTGAAAGATACAATCGTCATCCCCGAATTGCTCTTCAACAGTGGGAAGCAAGAAGGTGCTTAAAACATCACTGTAGACCTGTGCTGTGATAGAGCCACGAAAAACACCAAGGGGTTCAAGGCACCTCCTCGAAAACCACGCCACAACACCACCGCTTCCGAATTTTATTGTTTGCACTACACACGTTGGCAGATGACGTTCACCGGGCGTTCGCCATACCCACCCACACCCTGCCATCGGATCGCCACATTGTATACTGTGACTCGTCACTCCACACAACGTTTTCCACTGTTCAATCGTCCAATGCTTACGCTCCTTACGCCAAGCGAGACGTCGTTTGGCATTTACCGACGAGATGTGTGGCTATGAGCAGCCGCTCGACCATGAAATTCAGGTTTTCTCACCTCCCACCTAACTGTCATAGTACTTGCAGTGGACCCTGCTGCAGTCAGGAATTCCTGTGAAATGATCTGGATAGATATCTGCCTATTACACATTACGAACCTCTTCAACGGTCGGCGGTCTCTGTCTTTCAACGGACGAGGTCGGCCTGTAGGCTTTTGTGCTGTACGTGTCACTTCTCGTTTCCACTTCACTATCACATCGAAAACAGTGGACCTAGGGATGTTAAGGAGTGTGGAAATCTCGCTTACAGATGTATGACACAAGTGACATCCAATCGCCTGTCCACATGCGAAGTACGTGAGTTCCGCGGAGCGTCCCATTCTGCTCTTTCACGACGTCTAATGACTACTGAGGTCGCTTATATGGAGTACCTGGCAGTAGGTGGTAGCACAATGCACCTAATATGAAAAACATATGTTTTTGGGGGTGTCCGGATACTTTTGATTACATAGTGTAATTACGTTTGTACGGAACCCTCAGAGCGCGACACCTGCTCGCACCCGGCCAAATTTTATTTCTGTCGTCGCACGCGGGTAAAAAGAGTATGCCAGCGGTAACTACTACATCGACCCTTAAGCCAGTTTTAAAATAAGTAGAAGTTGTTCAAAATAATAAAGAGGTGTTCAGTTTTGAGTTTCTAAATCGTAAAAGCCCATTTTCTGTAAGGTCGCTTATCTGAAAACTGATGTAAGCTCACTGGACAAAATGTTAGTCACCCGTTAGAAATCCACACGTATCGTACCGGAGCGCTGACCCTTCACCTGGGGTTGCCATGTCCGCAAACAGAAAAGCCACTATCGGCGTTATATTTGGCTAGACATTTTGTCCTAAAAACCCGACTACGTAATTTAAATAGAAACATCATCAGTTGGGTGTTTTCAGTTGTTTATTAATAATCTACAGAGCGATTCTTTCCAGCATGTAAAATTTTGTGGTTTGGCGGACGAGAGGATACGGAACAAAAAGTGCCTAATGAAGTTTTGCCCGGAAATGCATGGCTTCATGCTAGAGATCATCTATTCAATCATACATTATTACAGAGACGCACTGTACCATGAAGCCACATTTACAGTATGTGCTGACAAGGGTTTCCATGTGCCTCAACTCATGCGTGTACGCGCCGTATCATGTTCTGTCTCACGCTTTCACATTGGCCAGGCTGGATCCGAAAAATGTCAATGGCAGCATGAATACGCTGCTCCAGTGTCTCTACACCTGGAATGGGCTCTGCATACACGATACTTTGAGATGGCCCCATAAACAGAAATCACACAGGTTGAGGTACGGTGAACGACCAGCCCATGCAATTGGACCCCCTCATCCGATCCATCGACCAGGGGAGGCACGAATGAGATGCGTCCGGACGTTAACGTGGAAGAGGGATGGAGCACCATCATATAGCAACCACATTGCCCTCCGTATCATCAATGGCACTCCTTCCAGCAGGGGAGGCAAAGTCACCCACAAGAAACGCCGACAGTTCCGCCCTGTTAGCGGACGTGGAAGACTGGTGGCAAATTACGGTCGCCAATAATCCCGGCCCATTCATTCCGGCTGCACCGATGCTAATGATTCGCTGTCACTATACCATACCTCATATGTGAATAGGATGGATGGCACAAATCCCGGAATCGTGGTTGCCTGGTGAAGAAACCAATGACAAAACTGCTCCTGATGTGGAAATTCTGTCGCTGGTAAGTCCTACACAAGCTGTAAGTGATAAGACTAGCTGGCCGCTGTGGCTGAGCGGTTCTAGGCGCTTCAGTCCGGAACCGCGCTGCTGCTACGGTCGCAGGTTCGAATCCTGTCTCGAGCATGGATGTGTGTGATGTCCTTAGGTTAGTTAGGTTTAAGTAGTTCTAAATTCTAGGGGACTTATGACCACAGCAGTTGAGTCCCATAGTGCTCAGAGCCATTTTTTTGCTACTGACACGGCGGTCGCCTTCCACACTGTTAATCACATTTTGCTCCAAATCCGGTGTCCGAACATTTTGGGTACGTCCTTCATGATTTCCTGCTTCCCGAAACGACCCTGTCGCAGACAAACGGCAGAATACTGTTGCAAACATTGAATGCGGTATTTTTGTCGGTTGGGTTAGGTCTCCTGCAATCTTGCTGCCCGCTGCCCGTTGCCATTTGCCTTTCCGTAAGTAAACACCATGTCAGCAAGCTGTCGATTCGAATACGGAACCATTGTGTACAACACAGTATCACATCCGCTACAAGGTGAGTCAGCAGAAGAAGTGAATCGGATACAACATTAGCAATTACTATGGCAGGAGAGGGCGCTAGAGCATGACGTATGAGGAATAGTATCACTCTTTAGGAGGAAACCAAGCATACTATAACTGTGGCTGTATGGTACGGTTTATATTAAACGGCAGTCTTTGTAACAAAGTATGACTGAATATATCGTCTCTAGCATGGAAACCCCGTATTTCCGGACATAAGTTCATTAGACTTTTTTGTTCCGTGTCCTTTCCTCGATCAGTCCCTAGAGTTTGTACACGATGGGAAAAAATCACCCTGTAATTTGCCAATTATGATGTAGTTGCTCAGTCTTTTCTATTTCTTAGTCTTCTTGCTAAAACAAGTTGGCGTCAAAGTAAACAACTATTTTCTCAGGCACAGAAAACGGAAAGATTTTCAGTAGCTTTGATCTTTTCAATCATACGACAGTTGCTAGTTTTTGGAGGGAAGGAGACCAGACAGCGAGGTCATCGGTCTCATCGGATTAGGGAAGGAAGTCGGCCGTGCCCTTTGAAAGGAACCATCCCGGCATTTGCTTGGACCGATTTAGGGAAATCACGGAAAACCTAAATCAGGATGGCCGGACGCGGGATTGAACCGTCGTCCTTCCGAATGCGAGTCCAGTGTGCTAACCACTGCGCCACCTCGCTCGGTATACGACAGTTATTTGGAAAGTAAGGAACGATCGGTCGCGAAGTGGGAACCACAATGAAAATCCAATGGCGCGTTGCACAGATGTGTTGGGTAGTGTGTCTAGTATGGCCGAGTACAGCGTCACGTCACCCTCGGTTCTGAGCGCGCAATGAGCGCGTAAGCATCCGTAGAAAATAGTGTGAGATTTCGCTTGATTCCATCCAACGCCACGTCATGTAACTGTCATGCATTTTCCTCTTCGTGGCACTTCTCGGCCGCACACTGCAGAGGCAACCAGAAAGGTCCCGCACCGTTTTAGATGGAAGTGTTCGATCACCCACCATACAGCTCGGACTTGGCTCCCTCTGATTTTCATCACTGCTCGCATGAATCTCTGACTATGCAGCCAACATTTTGGCACAGACAACGAGCTGCAGTCCAGCGCAGAAAAGGAGGCTGCCTTGTGTGAAAAAAAGGTATTCTAAAGTTGGTACAACGATACGACAGATGTGAGCCAGTGCGTCGACTGTGTAGATAAGTAGCTAGAATGCGTAGTTAATTGTTGCAAGCAGTTCTGATTTTAGCTGTCGTTTCCATGTCACAACCGATCGCTCCTTAATTTCCGAATAAGGCCTCGTAAAGAACAGAGAACAATCTATAGTTAATTATTAATATATCTCATTTAAACC
Source organism: Schistocerca americana (assembly GCF_021461395.2). Taxonomy (NCBI): domain Eukaryota; kingdom Metazoa; phylum Arthropoda; class Insecta; order Orthoptera; family Acrididae; genus Schistocerca; species Schistocerca americana. Next base: position 151,890,300 of record NC_060122.1, read on the forward strand.
CACTTCATCAAGAACGTTATTTTTCTTGGAATTCATATCGTGGAACGCTTGTCAGGAGAATTTTAAATTAGACAGCAATAACATCGTCACTTGGATTGTATAAATTTGTAGTTCATTGATTTCCCTTGTCCACTGGACGTTTGAGAAACAGAATACCCCTTCGACGTTGTCATTATTGCCTGCATTTGCAAAGTAATCGTCTGTCAGGTCCCGTAATTCCTAATACAATTCTTCATTATGCTGTGATTTGAAACGAGATGTCTACTTTTTATGTGCCAAAACCTTTGTAAAGGCAGGGTCTTCTTTTTTTGTCGCATGAATTTCGTGAGTTCTGTCACTGGCTAAACCAGGCCTATATCTATTCACCTGTGTCCCACAGAGCAAGGAAATAACATTCACAAATCTGTATATAGTTGGTATTTGAGGAACAAAGTTGATCCGAGAACAAAAATGAGACATCAGTTAGCGGCTTCCTGAAACAGGAAACTGTGGTTTGATAATACGTCGCGACTTCTGTCTGCGGCGCTGTCAGCCATGAGCCACCTTAGAGACAGGAGCTACTATCTTATCTTGATCAGCCTTCTACCTCGAGTCACCAGCTGGCTTTTTATCTTTCAGTACCGCTAGTGTGGAGGAAACTGCTCATTCATGAAACAACTGTTCAACCGATTTTAAAAATTCAAAATGCTAGATAAGCAAATTTTTCGGTTTAAAAATTCTTAGTTAAAATTGTGAGTGGCACATCATAAGTGAGGTTGTTCTTATCGTACATAACTACATATGCCAAAGTATCTGTACGAATTTTTTCATTAGGAGTTGCAACTAATTTCAGTGTTGTCTTCTGAGTCATTACAATATTTTTTCTACAAGTCATGTTAGTCACACAAATAGGATAGTTCGTTATGAAATCATATGGAATTACGTCAGTGTCTCATTTGAGTAGCGTAACTCATTTAGTATCGAGAAATGCATCATTGTTGTTGTTGTGGTCTTCAGTCCTGAGACTGGTTTGATGCAGCTCTCCATGCTACTCTATCCTGTGCAAGCTTCTTCATCTCCCAGTACCTACTGCAACCTACATCCTTCTGAATCTGCTTAGTGTATTGATCTCTTGGTCTCTCTCTACGATTTTTACCCTCCACGCTGCCCTCCAATGCTAAATTTGTGATGCCTTGATGCCTCAAAACATGTCCTACCAACCGATCCCTTCTTCTAGTCAAGTTGTGCCACAAACTTCTCTTCTCCCCAATCCTATTCAATACCTTATCATTAGTTACGTGATCTACCCACCTTATCTTCAGCATTCTTCTGTAGCACCACATTTCGAAAGCTTCTATTCTCTTCTTGTCCAAACTGGTTATCGTCCATGTTTCACTTCCATACATGGCTACACTCCATATAAATACTTTCAGAAACGACTTCCTGACATTTAAATCTGTACTCGATGTTAACAAATTTCTCTTCTTCAGAAACGCTTTCCTTACCATTGCCAGTCTACATTTTATATCCTCTCTACTTCGACCATCATCAGTTATTTTACTCCCTAAATAGCAAAACTCCTTTACTACTTTAAGTGTCTCATTTCCTAATCTAATCCCCTCAGCATCACCCGATTTAATTTGACTACATTCCATTATCCTCGTTTTGCTTTTGTTGATGTTCATCTTATATCCTCCTTTCAAGACACTGTCCATTCCGTTCAACTGCTTTTCCAAGTCCTTTGCTGTCTCTGACAGAATTACAATGTCATCGGCGAACCTCAAAGTTTTTACTTCTTCTCCATGAATTTTAATACCTACTCCGAATTTTTCTTTTGTTTCCTTTACTGCTTGCTCAATATACAGATTGAATAACATCGGGGAGAGGTTACAACCCTGTCTCAGTCCTTTCCCAACCACTGCTTCCTTTTCATGCCCATCGACTCTTATAACTACCATCTGGTTTCCGTACTCATTTGCTTTCAGAAAATTATTAGGTGGATTAATATTTCACATCTCATGAGGATTTCTAAGGTATATAGTCTTTAGCTTAACATAATCGAATAATGAAGAGTCAAGAAACTAATTATTTTTACGATTTGTTTGAAATGCAACAAATAGGAAATGTGGAATATCAAACTGTACAGAGTTATAGAAATTCGTAATATCTATCTCAAAATTTTTCTTACCAGTCAATCCAGCAACTTCTACAGTTTATAAAAAGTCAATTAATGTTGTATTGGATTTTCATCATACGTTGGATAATCTGTACCATCAGTTCCAGTAATACTGAAGCTCATGTATTATTGAGCATGGCTAGGATGCAGCCATCATTCGCCAATATTTATTTATATTAGTGTCTGTGTCCTTGTTTGGTACATTTAAATTATTTTTTTTTATTTCTCATTCACAGGGCATGAGTAGAATTAACAACTCTGTATTACTCATTATTTATTAAAGTATAAATTTTATTAAGCATCAGCAAATTCTGTAACTAAGCCATTTCTAAAACAACTCTTACACAAGCACCACTGAAGTCAATAAAATTGTCATTTCTATCAGTTACTGTTAGTTCTAAATGTCGAATAGAATCAAAATTGGAATACATACAGGATAATGTGATTCATGAATTATTGGTCACCAAACTCCGCATTTGGCTTGAATGAATCAATAATATTAGTTTCTTGATGACAATGATTAATATGCCTTACAAACATTCCATCAGCTAAATTAAAATTAATATTAATTAATTCCAATGAAATAATTTTAGGAACATCATTAGCAACAGTTATTTTGTTAGTTTCAATAGTTTGTTCACTAAATCCAAGCACACTTCCATTGTTATCTTTTATATCCACACATAATTTAACATCACTCCCAATAGTAGTTCTTTTTAAAATTTCATTTGCTTTAATATGAATAATGGCTTTTTTGTACAAATAAATTTCTTTAAGTTTCTAAAACTATACTGAGCAACTGAAATTTCGATCGTTTCTGGCTGAGAGTGAAGTTAACTATTTTTTATACAGTATTTGGAGTTATAAATGTACAAAAACCAACTAGTGCTACATTAGTATAGCTGTCACAATCAGGCACTGTTAATTTTTTTATTGAGAACAGATGACTTACCATACAATTGAGATAATCTGTTTGTATATATTAATAAAAATTATTTTAAGTAAATGAACTTGATTAACTAAAAATAGGAATTCCAGAGAAGAAATAAAAAAATGTGGTAAGGTTTTACCGAATTCTATTCGATGTGCAGTAGTAATACCAAGCACATATGGAAAAATGACATTAATGATCGATAATTATATTGTAATCACTGGCTGGTTAATCATTTGTATATTTACTCTAAAAGTTTGGACCAACAGAAATATCAAGACTTTATAAAAATGTACAAAAAAACTAAAGACAAGCATATCAGCAAGACTGCTACTTTTAGTACAAATAACAATGAAATTATAGCATTAGATCAATGCTAAGACAATTCACTTGTTGTTTTCAATGACTTCATTCTTAAAAATCAGGATACAGTCAGAACATTTTACTAGAGGTAGACATAAAAGAATAGATTGTTTTTATTAAGCTCAAACTTACTCAAAAATACCAAAACAGTTAGTTAGAGATGATCTAAATTTTTTAAATATTTACAGAGAGGATGAGACAGATGTAAATCACACTTGCTGCAAATTTGTTGGTGATGATTTAACTTGATGATTTTAAAGAAATGTCTAGTATATGCTGGAATGATGAGTTTTGAGTTTTTACAATAGTCGCAACTGGAAAACCAAAAGAAGATAAGTTCAGAAATAAAGTAACTCCTAACAACATAAATATTGAAAATAATTTCTTAATATTCTCATCTACTTAAATGTTTTCGAAATATCACCCAGAGGTTGTTAAAAAAGCTAAAGAGAACAGAAAAAATTGGAGAAATGGAAGAACATGTATTGGAAAAAAATACCAAAAATTATAAAAGAGGTCAGCCTATTATTGACATAACAGAAAAAGTAAAAGCAGCAATTAAACATTTGGGTGATAATATTCTGAAAACTATTGAAGAAAACAGAGAGGCTGAAAAACTGATGGTTCCATATCATCACAAATATTTAGTAGAATTTTCACCGATCAAACCATATGAAAGTCCAGAGCATGATTATATGTTAAGTGAATCAGAAATACAATATGTATTGAATAAATATGAAGAAGAGACTAAAATCAGAAAAAGATTTGGAAGATACATCTCAAGCTTATATTAAAAAATAAATACAAGTGAAGGAAGGTTAGAATTTATCAAAAATATAGGTGATGCAGTTTTTGGATTAAAACCTGTTGGTATATTTAAATTTGTAGGCCATTTGCTGGTTGAATTCAATGGAAATAAATTAAAAGTTGGTGGCAAAGAATACAAAGGCACAGGTGAACTGATGAATCCTTTAACTCAAAAACCAATTACTGTGGATGTTGTTGTTGTTGTGGTCTTCAGTCCTGAGACTAGTTTGATGCAGCTCTCCATGCTACTCTATCCTGTGCAGGGTTCTTCATCTCCCAGTACCTACTGCAACCCACATCCTTCTGAATCTCTTTAGTGTATTCATCTCTTGGTCTCCCTCTACGATTTTTACCCTCCACATTGCCCTCAAATGCTAAATTTGTGATCCCCTGATGCCTCAGAACATGTCCTACCAACCGATCCCTTCTTCTAGTTAAGTTGTGCCACAAACTTCTCTTCTCCCCAATCCTATTCAATACCTGCTCATTAGTGATAGGATCTACCCATCTAAACTTCAGCATTCTTTTGTAGCACCACATTTCGAAAGCTTCTATTCTCTTCTTGTCCAAAATAGTTATCGTCCATGTTTCATTTCTATACATGGCTACACTCCATACAAATACTTTCTGAAACGACTTACTGACACTTAAATCAATACTCGATGTTAACAAATTTCTCTTCTTCAGAAACGCTTTCCTTGTCATTGCCAGTCAACCTTTTATATTCTCTCTACCTCGACCATCATCAGTTATTTTGCTCCCCAAATAGCAAAACTCCTTTACTACTCTAAGTGTCTCATTTCCTAATCTAATTCCCTCAGCATCACCCGACCTAATTCGACTACATTCCATTATCCTCGTTTTGCTTTTGTTGATGTTCATCTTATACCCTCCTTTCATGACACTGTCCATTCCGTTCAACTGCTCTTCCAAGTCCTTTGCTGTCTCTGACAGAATTACAATGTCATCGGCGAACCTTAAAGTTTTTATTTCTTCTCCGTGGTTTTTAATAGCTACTCCGAATTTTTCTTTTGTTTCCTTCATCACTGCTTGCTCAATATACAGATTGAATAACATCGGGGATTGGCTACAACCCTGTCTCACTCCCTTCCCAACCACTGCTTCCCTTTTGTGCCCCTCGACTCATATAACTGCCATCTGGTTTCTGTACAAATTGTAAATAGCCTTTTGCTCCCTGTATTTTACCCCTGCCACCTTCAGAATTTGAAAGAGAGTATTCCAGTCAACATTATCAAAAGCTTTCTCTAAGTCTACAAATGCTAGAAACGTAGGTTTGCCTTTCCTTAATCTAGCTTCTAAGATAAGTCGTAGGGTCAGTATTGCCTCATGTGTTCCAACATTTCTATGGAATGGAAACTGATCTTCCCCGAGGTCAGCTTCTTCCAGTTTTTCCATTCATCTGTAGAGAATATGCGTTAGTGGATAGTGGATAGTACAAGTAAAAAATTTACTGATGTTGGTTTATCATATTGTGCAGATATATTGTATCATTCATGTTCATTACATTCTTAAATTAGCTTAAATAAAATACAATCAAATAAAGATAAAAATACAATAAACTGATAAAAGTAATTTGCTGCTGTCTATTTTCCAAAATTATGCCAAATACCATCAGAACCAGATTCTGCAAATTATACATCACCAGATGAAACAGCACCAGCTAAAACAGGTCTCAGCCCACGGCTAGTTGAAGGTTTCAATAAAAAATTACACAGGAAATCAGTTGAATACGTTTGAATGAATAATGTTAGAGATTTAATCGATAGATTAGAATTCATAGAGAAGAATTAGCTGGAAAAAATTATAGTAATGAAAAAGTGGCATAACACAGGTCTTAACTAATATATCTGTGACTTGACAATCAACAAGCTAAAAGAAACTCCAAATTTAATTACGTTTTTCAATAACTTACCACATACATTTTGTGAAAGGGTTAGATTAACAAACTTCCTTTCGAAATATGTCTTTGAGGCTATAGATTTTGTAGGCCAGGAATCAAACTAGATGAAAGAATAGCTAGAGGAGACGAAGGAATAAATCCTTTAGACGAAATTCGCAAAGGATATCATACTGCCTTTAGAGACAATAAAGATTTAAAAACAGACATGAGGCAGGTAATGAATTTCACTTAGCTGCAGCAGACAGAATGCATCCTTCTGATGCTTCATTCAGAAAAAAATTAGGAGCAACAGCACATAGAGGAATAATGTATGGAAAACAAAAATTATATGTGGCTTCAACTTGATGCAAATGGATGAGGTTTATAAAAATTTCAATAGTACCATTTCAGTGCTATCTAAAAATATTCGTTCTCATAAAAAATTACCTATTTGTAGAACAACTTCAGTATTGATTATACTTTGCTACCTAGTGCAAGACAAAACGGAAAGCAATTAAAATTAAACTGAATAATGATGATTTAAATAGTACTGACAGCTTCCTAACAGATGCAAAAAAGAGAGAAAAAACAAGGTATTCCTGAATTATTGAATGTTTAACAAAAATTTCTTCCACTTTTATTGGCCACATTACCATATTTAATAACTATTGGTCACTATCTGATGGACCTGCAGCTATTGCAAATGCAGTAATAAACAAGAAAAAAGGTGATAACCAATTAGAAGAACAAAAAAGACAATTTAGCAGTGGAGAAAGAAGGACGTGGGGTAAAAAATTGCAAAAAATAATCCCTATGCGTCCTAATGCCTTAAATGATTTCAATATCGGAAAACTTGCTGAGCAACAAAAAATTAAACACTTTAATGGTGTATTGGTGACTGACGAGTTACCTAATAAATAAAAAACATTGAATCTGGAATGGTAAATTTAGATATATCTAATAATCCTGGTACACATTGGATTTGTTATTATAAGAAAACAGGTATAAAAATTTGTGTTTGACTCATTTGGAAGAAATATTCCTAAAGAAGTGGTTAAATACCTTGGTTCAAGCAGGCTGTACAATAATCAACAACAAATACAAAATTTAAATGAAGTAATTTGTGGCGATTTATGTATATTTGTGTTACCTGGTAGTAGCAAGTTTAATGATATTTTAAATTTAATAAATGGAAATTTTTGGGAATACGATAAATAAGCAAAATAATGGAAAAATGAAAAATTGTGACTTAGATAAAATAAGAAATATTAGAGAATTTTCAACCAGATTCAGAAACAGAAAAAAAGGTAGGTCCAAAATTAGAAAAAATAATCAAACAATTTCAAAAAGAGTTAGGTAAAATTTTTGACGTAACTAAAGGTTATATCGATTTTAAAGTTAGAAGATTAGTTGATTTCAAGGTCCTCTAAGTGGTTATGATGCAGTTACCAAACAATATTAAAAAAGAATATGTTGCAAAACCTGAGTATTCAAGAATTCTAACACTATTCAATAATTATGTAACTAAAACATACTATAATGAAACGATCAATCAACTTCACAGTGAAATATATAACACTTTTGCAAATTAATTTGCAGAAAAGGAAGTAGAAAAAGGTTTTACAGATTATTTCTCAAAGTCGGATTTAACACCATTCGTAAGTCAGTTAAGTAATCTACAAAAACGAATATGTGACAAACATATTCTGAAATTTAAGTTTGTTAAGTGTGATGAAATATTAAATTACACATTTCAGTATGATGTGAAAATCAAGAGTTATTTTATTTGGAGCCAATGTAAATGATGACCTGCTTCCTACTGATTTCAAAATAGTGGTAAGAAGATACAATGTTGATGAACTGCAAATATTACATCTGACAAAATTCAGTTACCTGTCACTTGAAATAAAAAAATCACATTTCTAAATCAATCTGTTAAAACAGTGCCTGTGTCAAGTGAATTACTTACGTTTGGAGAACTGATTTTAGAATCAAATGATGATAGAACGGAACAATACTTTAAAATATATTAAATTTTTAATCCATATAAATGGATCATATCTACTGTCTACAGTGTTAAAAATTTACTGACACACATAATCCTCACAGAGTAACAACTAAAAATGGCAGGCAGAGAACTGAAAATCTTTACACAGCATACAAAACTAAAAAGAGTAAATTCATTAAAAAATGTTGTATCTGAAGGGCTGAACGAATCGTTCCCCTTCCGAGAGTCATGAAGAAATTATTATAATTACATACACCATTGACAAAAAATTTGAAAATAAGAAATGCCATTTCTCTTGGTATAGATCTTTTAGGCAAGCTTATCTAGTGAAAATGGGTTCTGGTAAATTAAAAGGAATTTCAAAAGTGAATAAAGGATATAAACATTTATTAACTGTTATTGAATTTTTTCAAAATTTGCCTGGGCTATTCCAGTCGAGGATAGAACAGGTAAGAATATAATTGCTGCTTTAGAAAAAATATTTAGAGAAGGAATGCCAAGAAATTTAAAAACTGACAGTGCTAAATTCTATAATAAAGATTCTCTAGAAGTGATGAAAAAATATAATATTAATCATTACTCAACTTTTAAAGAATTAAAAGCATCTGTTGTAGAAAGATTTTATAGACAATTAAAGAAAAGTGTGGAAGAGATTTAGTCTTCAAGAAGTTATAATTGGCTTCATTTAGTGCATGGGGGCTTAATTAAATATAAGATTGAAAATGTTTTTAATTTTTGTAGCTGTTTGTCCGATTACGCTGTGTCTCGTAAACGGTTGGCCCTGACTAGAATTATTACGCCATCTGACTGCAACCAACAACGTAAGAAAATTTTCGTAAACACAGTTAATTAATTAAGTCCCCAGCAACTATAAAACCTACAAAATCCAAGCACAAATGTAACTGTTCTGTATGTGGGAGTGTGACTCAACGTCCACATCTGGCACGGTTCTTCTCCAACAAGACAAGAATTTTTAAATACCAATTATACTGACGTGACAAAGAAAATTAGAAAAACTATAATTACGCAAGAAAACCAGAATTCACTCTAATACAAGAACACAAGCCAGATGCTTTGTTGACTGAACCTGTAGTGACGCATTATTTCAGACACACAATTAATAAAAGAACATTGTAATTTTTACCTTCATATATATTGACGAAATGCACTCATTACAATAACATCTGCTATCTCTCCCATCAAATAACTGCATAAAACCTGGAACAACACTCTTTACTACAACATCTTACTCCGACTTCATGACAAGCAGTGCCCACTAGCACATCTCGGCACGAACTCTTAACACACACTGTCCTCTCCGATCTCCTAACAAGCACTGACTTCCACGAGCTCTCTACTAGCACTGACTGCTATGAATTCTCGACAATCACTGTGGAGGCGGCTTAATAGTACTCTTTGGCGCAATCTCTGGCGCAGTGGCACAGTGTAGCAACCTATCATTAGTTTAAAATCTAGTCAATGAATAGAATAACACAAAGCATTCAACAATAGAATGAAATCAGTAGAACACAACAAAGGAAATTGTAAGCCAGCTGTTGTTGTATCTAATGCTAAGGCGAAATTTAAAATAGCTGATGAAGTTGGAATTAGTAAACTTTAAGGAATTCTTGAAAAGGTTGCACAGCTAATTCTTGAACAGAAAATTGAACACATTGTTCATTCTAATCCAACCACATACAAATTGGGAGATTTAAATGGTAAAGAAGTAAAAACAATTTTATAATTAGTAGTTACAGAAAACTAATTATGCATATGATTATTTAGAAGAGAAAGTATTGAGAAAGACAGGAGATAAAGCACATGTTAAATGACACACATGATATTTGGGTAGATAAAAATAATAATACTTTACAAAAGTTCAACCCTTAACAGAGGCAGTTCTAGATCGTGATTTTAAAACTCATTCATTAATAAGATTTAATTTTTTGTTGTTTACATCATTTTCGTGTTCTTCCTTGCATAAGTGTTAGATTTTAGTGTACAGCATTTCCACCAGCACTAAACATATTCACGTTTTTGTGTTGTGAAGAACCACTGTCGTCTCACCATTTCCTGTTTTTTGCTTTGCTGTTGTGAAATGTTTATTTTGGTAGTGGTGGGAGCATCTACTATTGCTCTGAGTATGTGAGTATATTTTTCGACTTGTGTGTGTGTGTGTGTGTGTGTGTGTGTGTGTGTGTGTGTGTGTATGTGTGTGTATGTGTGTGTGTGTGTGTGTGTATGTGTGTGTGTGTGTGGTGTGTGTGTGTGTATGTGTGTGTGTGTGTTTGTGTGTATACAGATTTTTTAGTTCATGATCCTAGCAAACAAAATTGTTAGAGAAAAAAACCATGTTGTTAGACTGACCATTGAAGATGCGTTAGAATAAAAGTGAATCACATTAAGATTTTCATTACAGTTGTGAAAGATAGTATTTAACCTTCACAACTTTTACACACTGAAGTCGCAATGTCATTTCTGTTGTGTCATTTCGTCGAAGTAGCATCATAAAAAAGACACTACTACTGATCAACAGACGTCTATCGCTAAATGGTTTATGTGGCAACACTGTTTGGTTCACAAAGCTGTTGCCTGCACAGTTCACACATGTTCAGTTCACAATACCTCTGTGGTATTGTAGGGTTTCAAAGGTCACCTACCGGCTGCTCATGCAAATAGTGATGTTTGACCAAGAGTTACTGATGTTTGACGAATTATACAGAAAATGGTTCAAATGGCTCTGAGCACTATGGGACTTAACTTATGAGGTCATCAGTCCCCTAGAACTTAGAACTACTTAAACCTAACTAACCTAAGGACCTCCCACACACCCATGCCCAAAGCAGGACTCGAACCTGCGACCGTAGCGCCTAGAACCGTTTGGCCACACTGGCCGGCAATTATATAGAACTTCCTGAAAAGATATCTTTATCCTTTTAATTATAGTCCTTTTTCTCTATTTCTAACTAGTAATTTGTGGACTATTAGTAATTTATGAAGAATAAATAAAGTCTGTTCCTTATTATACCTCATGCCAAAATCATTGTGATGTATCTTATTTCGTCCACTCTCCCACGCTGGATGTCGTTTGGATACAGCGGCTGTTTATGAGATATAGAATAAATTATGACAAATATCTGTATCAGTCACTTTTATTTTATCGCATGATGCGTTTTGGGGGATTAAACACTCTTCTTTAGGAGGACCAGTGGATTATACTACAATTATGTTTGCTGGATGTAGCTTGTTGTCTGCATGGAGTTTTATTTCGCTACAAATCAATACTTATTATAAAAGTAAGTGTACTCTGTGCACACTGCTGAAACTCAAAAACGAGGCATGGTATGATCAAGGGAGATATATGGCATGGTAGCCCTGTATTCCCTATAAATGAAGAAGGTTCCCTTTTTTACTTGAAGGGCGTGCTTTTGAAGACATAAAGGCTGGGAAGTTTTGCCCTCTAGAAATTTCTAGAACATTCCGCTGCAAGGGTATATAAAGCAAGATCCATTGTGCATTCGAATGTGAGTTTCTTATCAATGGTGAAGGTAGGAATCGAAAAAGTAGTGAAGTGTGAGTAGTGAAAGTGCTATAGTGACTGAATATAAATCGAAAACAAAGTGTGAAAAGTGTGTAAAGTGTGCTTGGTGTATTTGTTAATAAGTATTGTAAATAGTTAGAATATGTTTACAATAAAAAAATTTATTTCTTATTGTTTAAAGTTTATCCTTTTAATTCAACTACCACACAGTCTCATATCAACTCCCTGAGTTGCACTGGGTACATCAGCTTGTGTGGTACAACTGGCACTTGTCACCATACTATGGCACTGTAATCGTAAATCTGGAACAATATTAAAGCTATTAACAAGATGTTCCACCAGAAAGGTCTTCATGAATATAGGTTTTCATCTTTAGATGTTGCACAAACACATAACAATGTAAACTGTGTAAACATTATGTAGATGTAGAGATACATTGCCTTGTAAGTTAAAGAATATTCGTACCAGCTTACAATGAGAGCCAAAGATATAGGTAACATGTGTATAAGAGTTTAAATTTTTCGATTAAGAATATCTTTGATGCAAGAAAATATGTAAAAATATACAAATTGAAGACTTATAAGTGTATGTTACAGTATTTTTCTTTGTAAATGAATCAGTCTGCTGATCTGTGAGTTGTATACAGGAGTTGGGTCACACAAACGTATATGGTAAGAAAAATTTCTGTGGATCATCTAGTATTGTTGATAAGGTTCTAAAACATTCAATGCAACTGTCTGTTTTATCACATGTAGGTGCTCCATAGAGCTTCAATCTGTAGCTTCTGTTTAGTTTATGAAATATAATTAGATTATTATCTATGTTATAATATTATCCACTAATCCACTAGAAGATGTGAATGTTAGAACTCTAAATGCGTCATAGGCGAAATTAAAAGTATAACTTTATATCCAGTCTACAGTTGCTGATATAAATAAGATACAGATTTCGTTTAAATTTCAATCTTCTGTAAAAGTTCATGCAGTTAGTAATTTATTTACTACAATTTTAAATTTAATTCTTTATGTGCACTGTATCTCATCAATTTAGTTTAATTAATATTTTTCAATAATGATACATGTTATTTAATCATCATCATCATTTCAAGGATTAGGCTGTTGTCTCTTCTGAACTCACAAACAATATGATTCCCATAATTTTTTTTCCATTTGGCTTGCAGTTCAGTATTTTCTTGGGAATTGTGTGACCTGGTAATGTTATGAGGTATTGTCTCCAATCTTTATGATATTTTTGAATTTTTTCATTCATGTTGAAAATGTTTAATTCTGTTCTACTGTATTCATTTATAATCATATGTCTTCTTGTGCAGCCTTTTGTCTTCCTAAGGAACCTTATCTCTATGTTTGAATGCTCTTTTCTTGTCTTATTTTGTGGTAACCCAGCTTTCATTTGCATAGGATAACACAGAATTATAACCATGTTATAGAATTTCATGATCTCTCTTTGCATACTGTATGGCCCAATGTTCTGCTGTGGTACCACAGATAGCTTGAAATTTGTGTATTTTATTTTGCATATCAAAGTCAGACTTAAAACACATAGCACAGCTCAAATAAATTTGAGAGACTGGTTCTAAAAATGAATTATCCAAAACCATTTTTGATCTAATTCGATATTTCCCTCGGAATTCTATTATTTTGGTTTAATTAGTAGAGCTTTCAAAGTTGTATTTTTAGCATATTTGGTTGAGATTGCATACTGATCTTTGGAGGTCACCTTCATTCTTTTGAATAAGAGCAATATCATCTACAAACAAAAGTACATTAAAGTACTCCTGATTCATTATCTTAATTCCTTTGTTTACTTTAAGTTTCCATTTCCAAAGAATGAAGTCAATGTAACATTTTAAAACAGCAGGTGATAGCCCACAGCCTTGCTTAACACCTCACTTAACAATTATTTCTTCTAATCGATTCCTACCTATGTTTCCTGCAGTGTGTGTATTTCTGAAAAGTCTTTTCACTACATCTGTTGGGCGATAAGGATAACCATATTCAGACATAATCTTCCATAGGCTATCAGAGCCTTCTCAATGTTGATAAAGGCTCTCTGTATTTTTGTATAATGTTTTTGATTACAAACACATTGTTTGTTCATGAATGACCCGATATAAATGCATTTTGTTCTTCAGAAATAATAGCTTTTGTGATATTCTTCATGTGCTTATTTATTTTGTTTGAGTATACTTCAAATGGTTCAAATGGCTCTGAGCACTATGCGACTTAACTTCTGAGGTCATCAGTCGCCTAGAACTTAGAACTAATTAAACCTAACTAACCTAAGGACATCACACACATCCATGCCCAAGGCAGGATTCGAACCTGCGACCGTAGTGGCCACGCGGTTCGAGAATGAAGCGCCTAGAACTGCACGGCCCCACCTGCCGGCCGTTTGAGTATATTTTAGTAACTATACTTACAGACTATGAAATCTGCACAGAAAAAAATCACAGAAAGGGTTTATGGATGGGGAAGGCAACTTTCTTTGGCAGTTTAGCCAGTCACCAGAACGCTTTGGTACGACCCTGAGAACTTGTGGGAAGGCGCGGACATGAAGACATCTTGCGGGTGGTGGTGTGACGACGCTAAGTAAATATGGCCGTGTGGAGGGGAGCGGCTCGTGGGCTGTGACCACCGGAGCTGGAACAGGTCTGCCGGCGAGGGAATCCGCTGTGAGCCGCGCTATCAGCAGATGCAGGCGCCACTGCGGGCAGAGGAGGGGGAGTGGCGGCGCGGCGTGGCCGCTAGCGATAAGCGCTGGGCGGTTGGCAGCCCTGTCGGGGGATGGCCCGCGATCCGCCGCCGATACACTCCCAACAGCCGGCCGGCGCGGCTCAGCACCACTCGCTGCTACCGCTATTGCCAGGATTTGCCTAATTCGATTTCTTCCTGCTGTGGCGCCCGTCTAAAACCGCTTCACTACTTTGGCCGTTAGGATCTCCTCTGTGCTTTCGAACTGTCGGCACACAATTGCTTTATTCTACCTTTAAGCCGAGAATCCATTCATTCATTCGCACGGTTTGTTTGTCTTCGAATGTGTCGTTATTGAGATCTACCTAAAGTTTGTTCTAAATGGCATTAAGAAGAGCCTCCACAAATAACATAGATTTCCAGATCCACAGCACCCATACAGGCCCACTTAACTCATACTTGTTTGTTGTCAACAGTTACAGCCCCATGACTTCAGATACAGGTTGAAGTGGTATTTTAACTTTATAAATAACGTACAAAAACTGAGAATAATGTTTATTAATGTTCGATTCGAAAACAGTAATAATAAAGCGAAGCGCTGAAAAACTCATTGCCTCAGTGTTGCCACCTTCACCCTTGGCAAAGAGAATGCAGCTCCGTCTTGAAAAATGTGCACATCTGTGGCTCTCAGAGCTCTGCTTGCTGCACCCGTCGATGTAATGTGAAGTCTCACTCCACCATTGCACAAGTGCTCACCGCCAGGTGAAGGTGCGGGTTTTATTCTAGCGGCTTCTGATGTAATTCCCATAGTGTCAAACAAGCCCGACGTCGGAATTACACTACTGGCTATTAAAATTGCTACACCAACAAGAAATGCAGATGATAAACGGATATTCATTGGACAAATATATTATACTAGAACTGACAAGTGATCACATTTTCACGCAATTTGGGTGCATAGATCCTGAGAAATCAGTACCCAGAACAACCACCTCTTGCCGTAATAACGGCCTTGAAACGCCTGGGCATTGAGTCAAACAGAGCTTGGATGGCGTCTACAGGTACAGCTGCCCATACAGCTTCAGCACGATACCACAGTTCATCAAGAGTAGTGATTGGCGTATTGTGACGTGCCAGTTGCTCGGCCACCATTGACCAGACGTTTTCAATTGGTGAGAGATCTGGAGAGTGTGCTGGCCAGGGCAGCAGTCGAACATTTTCTGTATCGAGAAAGGCCAGTACAGGACCTGCAATATGCGGTCGTGCATTATCCTGCTGAAATGTAGGGTTTCGCAGGGATCGAATGAAGGATAGAGCCACGGGTCGTAACACATCTGATATGTAACGTCCACTGTTCAAAGTGCCGTCAATGCGAACAAGAGGTGACCGAGACGTGTAACCAATGGCACCCCATACCATCACGCCAGGTGATACGCTACTATGGCGATGACGAATACACACTTCCAAAGTGTGTTCACCGCGATATCGCCAAACACGGGTGAGCCCATCACTATGCTGTGAAGAGAACCTCGATTCACCCGAAAAAATGACGTTTTGCCATTCGTGCATCCAGGTTCGTCGTCGAGTACACCATCGCAGGCGCTCCTGTCTGTGATGCAGCGTCAAGGATAACCGCAGCCATGGTCTCCGAGCTGATAGTCCATGCTGCTACAAACGTAGTCGAACTGTTCGTGCAGATGGTTGTTGTCTTGCAAACGTCCCCACCTGTGGACCCAGGGATCGAGACGTGGCTGCACGATCCGTTACAGCCATGCGGATAAGATGACTGTCATCTCGACTGCTAGTGATACGAGGCCGTTGGGATCCAGCACGGAGTTCCGTATTACCCTCCTGAACCCACCGATTCCATATTCTGCTAACAGTCATTGGATCTCGACCAGCGCGAGCAGCAATGTCGCGATACGATAAACCGCAATCGCGATATGCTACAATCCGACCTCTATCAAAGTCGGAAACGGGATGGCACGCATTTCTCGTCCTTATACGAGGCTTCACAACAACGTTTCACGAGGCAACGGCGATCAACTGCTGTTTGTGTATGAGAAATCGGTTGGAAACTTTCCTCATGTCAGCACATTGTACGTGTCGCCACCGGCGCCAAACTTGCGTGAATGCTCTGAAAAGCTAATCATTTGCGTATCACAGCGTCTTCTTCCTGTCTCTTTAATTTCGCGTCTGTAGCATGTCATCTTCGTGGTGTAGCAATTTTAATGGCCAGTAGTGTAAAATGTGTCTCGGACATCGAATTTAATGTAACTGTAACCTATTACGAGGTCCAATTGTGCAAATAGTTAGGGAGTCACTCACAAACTGCTGGTTCTCTTCACATGCAAGTCATGTTTTTAAAACACTGAAAATTCGCAGAAACCAAAAGTATCTACGATCGCTATGTTTTATTATGAGCATCATCAGGGCGCTCTGTCTCTTTGAAGTTAATACAACGGAAAAATAAAATTTATAGCTGTTATTGGTATCGTCATATAGTATGAAAACATGATGAAACAGTAATAATCACCTATACCCCGTAGTGCAGGGCCGTCGTTAGCACAATTTTACCACGGTTTTCAACTATGTGGCGGTGGAAATCATGGCTATAAATGTTATTTGCTTGTTTCAAAAACTTCAAGGGGGCAGGTCAATCTAAAGATGATCATGACGATCGAAAGCAGTCACTGAATAAAAAAAATACTTGCGATTGTAGACTAACTGGTTTCCACTTCTTGTTAAACAATAGGTCGCTGTTATCTTCAAGGTGATCGTGTAACCCCTCATATAATGTAACGGTTGAAATGGCGTGAAAGGGAATGGAAGGCATACAAAATTAAAATCCGCTAGAAAAAATTGTAATGTGATGTGAATCAAACGATTCTGTTTTACCAGAGGATTACGAAAGTGGAATCAGATTTTGATTAAGCAAGGTATCACGAAAGTTATTGACGTTTTAATTAATTAATAGTAACTGAAGCATCGTCTAATATGGGGTTAGACTAGAGCAGCATTTTTTCTTTTCTGCTTAATTTTTTTATTAACGTAAAATTTGCCTTAGAGACTCTATTCTTAAATTTCATTCATAGAAAGTGTGCCACAAATGTTAAAATATGTTAAAACCGACAGTTACTGCGTGAGGGCTTGGTGCATCCGGGCGCTCGAATGCAACCCATGTATTACTAAAAGAGTTACCGACGGAATGTAGTCCTGTTAGTTTCGGGTAGTAATACAGACGGAAACTAAAATACTGTTATCATAAATATTTCTCTTCGTAACATGATTCGTTTATGGTAAACAGTCTGAATGCACGTCCTTGTTTCGTATCTGCTTAATTTGTCATTTCGCTAGTTTTTCACAGGAAATAAAACGTGAGTGCTTGAAAATGACAAACGTATTTACACGGATAGAAAAGGTTAAAGAAGTAATGCGAATCGTGCTAAAACGCATCAATTGGTAAACGAAAGCCAGTTAATAGACAGAATTTCGTCAAAGTGAGAGCATTTCGACATCAGCGATAAAAAGGCCGGAGCTGACATTGCCGATTAAAGGTTTGTCCAATTAAAAATCGAAAGTTGAAACCTTAAGCGTTTTTCCCTTAAAAACAACATTTTTCAAGCTGGCGTAAGCTATACTCATGAAATGCAGTTACGTAACAGTTCTTTGCATCTTGTGTGTCAGCGTTTTTTCTGCTGTAGTACATAGGATTTTCCGATATTTTTAATTTAAATTTTTGGTGCACGTTTTTATGACGATTTTTTGCCGAAAACTTTCATTTTTATTTCAGAGTGCCACCATTCACTTAAAAACATTTTTTTTAAATATATCTACGCACTAAGTTGGACAGTATTCTTCAGTTTCAAAGAAGTTTTTGCAATTTTGTTGTAGGTTGAAAATTGTGGGATTCAGAGTTCCCAGCAACCGCCCTCGTCCTCGACGAAGACCTTTCGTCGATGTTATGTGGTGTAGTACATTATTAAAGGTGTATAATAAAGGTCTGAAGTCAGTTTTGTAATTTGTTTGTTATTTTAGTCTAAAAAATAAAGAATTTCTGTTCCAGAATCGAGCGTGACCCTGATTTACCCGCTTAAGTAAAACTAGTTATCAGCATTGAGGTATTTTTATCTGTTGCTCCCATGGAAATGCGTCAATAGCTTCAAAATATATTTCTAAAAAACATGTCAAAAATAAAATGCACAGTGTTCTCATAGAAAGCTTTGAAGGATTGCTAGAGGGAAGCCTGCTACATCACTGTCCGTGAGAAGTGGTTTTGACTTGCAATACATGTTTGTAAAACGAGACAATTTCTGAAAGAAAAACCAAATAAGAAAACTTGAACCATGGGAAGGAAGGTGATGAAGTAAAAATAAGTAAACTGATAAATATCGAAAAGGTCAGATAACAGAGCCTATAAGCAGTTTTACACGGCTGCCGGAACTCTGTTATGTCACATCAGAAAGGACTTTTATCTTGTAAATTGCATGTTATAACGAACAAAGCAGTTTTCATTTGAAGCAGTGTATTTGGAATTGATCGAGTAGTCGCTATCGATTTCGGCTTGTGAACAATTGGCTAGTTCAGTAGAACTGTGCCACAATATCTAGACTACTTCTCCGAGCCGTGAATACGAAATTCTGTTATTCTGTTATTCTGTGACCAACATCAGAAACTGTATTTCCAAATTTTACTTACCATTTATTTGCAATGGTATCTTAAGATGTACACATTTAATTCATAACTGGCTCCTCACATATTTCTAAATATGATTGTCTACGATCGCACCAACCGTACGCCTAATATTGTGGAGTGCGACGGGAAGTACTGTGGCTCTAACAGTCAATATATGACTTGAGTTTGTTTGTTTGTCAGGCTGTTCATGGTAAGGTATGCCTTCAAATTGTCAATCTAGTGGTTTCGGCGCTGTTCTGTAGTCAAAGCAGATGTAAAGATATAGAAACCATTGCCAAAATAGTCTCCAGTCTGTTTTTATCCCTTCCTCGTAAAGGTCTTACAGTCATGCAGAAAGGGGCGTCTTTACCAACCTGGCGCACTGATTCCGGCACCATACCCGTCACAAAATACAAATGACTGCGCTCTACCACTGAATAGGAAGTACAAAGAATGGAATGGAGGCTGGAACCCATGCTCCAAAATTTAGTGCGTATGCGCGAAGTCTAAAACCGGGTAAGCAGCGGTGTTTGAAGCCAAAGGCAAACGGATAAGTTTTGTTTATTTTATTAATAGTGCATTTCAGCTACTGGGCTCACTTACAGATAAACAGCTGCTTCGCATTCTATAAATGGTAGAAATATAAAACGAGTAGTGTAAGAGAAAAGATCATAGAGGAATGTTACGAGCGGTTCCCACGGAGCTGTCGATATCAGTACATGAGAAAAAATGCGTTTTTCGATTTTCGTGCTGTAAATAATAAAACTCTTTAAACTGTGAAAACGTCTGTATATAAATGAGGCAAAGCTGTATCAACTACTGGAGTTCAGTAGAGGTTCTCCTCTTTGTTTAAAAAATTAAAAACGATTTGTTTCACATTTGCGCAATTTCTCCACGGCTGTGTATAATACTTCTTAACCGATTATGAGGAAATTAACGGACAAAAAAGTATGATTTCTTTCGTATCTTATAGTTCCATATCACAGCTTGATGATAAAATGTCTATTTTTTTCGATACTGATCATAGTTACTGCGATACTTAATTTCCGACTACTGCAAGGCATAAAATTTGAAGGGTTCGCACAGAAAAATGTGGTCGCTGGCTACTTCACTATTCGTAATTTTAGGTGATAACGTCGTTGTACACTAAACGTGGCTAACATATCGAAATTGTTTTTAACTTTGGAACGAAATCCATATCTCACTAGAGCATCGAGAACAAAATTAAAGTGTTTCTATTTGAGCGCAATGCCTGAGCATGTCACGAACGAGTAGCCTACAGCTCAGTAATGAACAGTTCGTGCAAGTAGAGGCACGTTTCTCAAATCACGATTTGTTGTACTTCCTGCTGGAAGAAAAATAAGAAGAAGAAGGCAGTCTACGTCAACAGTTACATAATGAAAAAGTTGAAACACATATGATATTTAGGACAAAGCTTGACAAAATTTCTTCACAACACTCATAAGTCATCATTTAAAAAATGAATGCGATTCATACTACATAATATGTTAGAATGAACTTATAGATCTGGGCATAATTCAGAATTTTCGTATAAATTAAATTTTAAATCAGCCTACTGTCTTCATTTAAAGTGATATCCATTTATTACTTTCAGGTTTAAACAGGAATGAAAATACAAAAACTGAAACTCACGCACGGCATCTCATATCAGCTGTTTCCGTTGGAAAAGAAGTTGATTTATCAGCTCAAAGCCCCACAGAAGAAAAATTAACGAATAAAATAAAATTGCTGCAAAGAAAGAAACCTTTGTTTACAAAACAAAATTGCTTCATTGTCATCTGAAGTTAAAAGCAGTAGTAGTTCACAGCATGCACATATGAAGAGTAATGAATTTGACAGCTCAATTGATAAGGTTTTAATTAAAGATTTATCTCAACTTGTTTCATTAGAGTTCCCTTCCATAAAATTTTCATTTAGTCAGTCAGATTAGTTACGTGTCATAGGAATGTACATTTCGAGCTGTAGTGGTAAGAAGCTATTGTTTTGCGTTTATTAGGTTTCAGTATGGCGTCGTGCACAATGCAGGACTTCATAAAAATCAAAGGAGCCGCCCTCTGCTTTCCCTTCTATTGTTCTGTGACTATACCTGCCAAACCTGTAATCTTCGGCTTGAACAGGAAGCAGATTAAACTCATGGTACGTTCAATGAATGGCCATGGGAAGTTGAGAAAACATTTGTACACAATGGTTATGTAAGTAGGCTGCTTAGGTTTTTATGCTGGTAACGCCACATAGCGCTCTGTATGAAAATCACTGGCTGTGCTGTGTGCAGTCTGTGGCTGGTTGGCATTGTTGGAATATTCGCCATTGTAGTATTGGGCAGGTGGATGTGAACAGCGCGTAGCGTTGCGCAGTTGGAGGTGAGCCGCCAGCAGTGATGGATGTGGGAAGAGGCAGAGTTTTGAGAGCGGACGATCTGGACGCGGGTCCATCAGAGACAATAAATTTGTAAGACTGGATGCCATAAACTGATATTATTATATATATATATATATATATATATATATATATATATATATATATATATATAATAACTTTTGAACACTTTTAATGTAAATACATTGTTTGTTCCCTATCAAAATGTTTCATTTGCTAAGTATGCCTATCAGTAGTTAGTGCCTTCAGTAGTTAGAATCTTTTATTTAGCTGGCGGTATTGACGCTCGCTGTATTGCAGTAGTTCGAGTGACGAAGATTTTTGTAAGGTAAGTGATTCATGAAAGGTATAGGTTATTGTTAGCCAGGGCCATTACTTTGTATGGATTATTGAAAGTCAGACTGCATTGTGCCAAAAATATTGTGTGTCAGTTTAGTGTTGATCAGAATAAGTAAGGAGAGAAATGTCTGAGTACGTTCAGTTCTGCTCAGCTGTTTGAAAATCAAATAACGTAAGAGGTTTACCAGCATAGTAATTCATAAATTTTTCTAAGGGGACGTTTCAGTTATAGAGAAATAAGTTCCTAATACTCACTATGTAGTGTGGTGGGTGAAATCACACTACATTTAATCTTCCAGGGCAGAGAAACTGCACAATGAACTTAATTTCATGTGGCCCACATGGAGCCTAGACCGCAGTTGTTTTTTATCCTTGGTTAAATCCGATCAGTATTGCAAAAACGTCTGCTCTCAATCACTGTGTTATTGTTCAGAGATCATGGTGTCACACCAAAGTCGGCAACGCAAAAACGAAGCTCGCTGCCATCTAAAGCAATCAGTGGGAGGTAATCCACAAGACTTAACCTCCCTCTCAGCACAGTAATACCCTCAAACTGCGGTCAATATAGTGTCGAGCATGCAAGAGCTCAGCCCACGTCGTGACCTCATCTGAAGGAATCAGCATTGAAGTGTAGGACCAATTAGTTTAAAGTTTCTGTTGAACTTTGTACCTGAAGAGAACAGTTTGTTAATTATCGCATCAGGTGATGCTTTGCTAGTCCATGACAGTTGCAAATTATCCGGTACTCCTGTGGCAAAGAAGTGTGTCAATGTTAAATAAATCTTTTATTTGTTAAGATGAGCTAATATTTCATATGTTCTAGTTACAGGTGACTTCTCACAGAGCAATAAAAAAACCCACAGTTCTGACTGGAGGGAAGTACCGTAGTTTCATCGAATCACAACAATCACCACAAGGATATGCTCTCCAGCTGTTGCATAGCCTAACCACAACAATAGTTTCTTATTTAACAATCGGCAACAGCTGCAGAGACCACGTTCAGTTGTAAGACTGAATGTGCTCTCTGCATCTACTGAGCACAGGCAAACAGAAAACTACTTCTGTGGTTAGAGTGAGATTGCAAAATCACAGAGCGATTGTAGTAGACTCTGAACACCACGGCCTTGCTAGACAATAGGTGTTTTCACCTATACTCCTTCTATTGGACACAAATTAATCAGAGACCTTGCTAGGTCTTTTACTGTGCGAGTCACAAAACTCTACTTGGAAAGCGTAAGTGTTATGACATTAATAGCATCCTATTTTATGGATAGAGTCTTACCTTAATAATTGTAAGCAGAGAGTGTCATTGACAGACATTATCAAAGACATAAAAGTAACCTCAGAATGGGGAACATAACATGTAAGATTTGGAAAAACTGGCAAAAGCCGACCTCGGGAAAAATCAATTTGGATTTCAGAGAAATGTAACAATACACGAGACAATACTGGCACATGACTTACCTTAAAAGATAGGTTAAGGAAATGCCTACCTACGTTCATAGCATTTGTAGACTTAGAAAGCTTTTGACAATGTTAACTGGAATAGTGTTTTTGAAATTCTGAAGCTATCAAGGGGAAAATACGTAGAGTGAAATACTTTTTACAACTTTTACGGCAACCAGGTGGCAGTCATATGACTTGAAGGGCGTGAAAGGGAAGCAGTAGTTGAGGAGGGAGAGAAAGAGGGTTATAGCCTATTCCTGATGTTTTTCAATGTATGCATTGAGCAAAGAGTTGAGAAAACCAAAGAAACATTTGGAGTAGGAATTAAAGTTCGTGGAGAAGGAATAAAAACTATGAGGTTTGCCGAAGGCACTGTAATTCTCTCAGACACAGCGAATAACTTGAAAGGGAAATTGAACAGAATGGACAGTGTCTTGAAACGAGGACAGAAGTTGAATATCAACAAATGCGAAACAGGATGATGGAATTTACTTGAATTAAATCACATGATTCTGAAGGAATTACTCGTACATTAGGAAACGAGAGGTTTGCTGTTTGGGCAGCAGAATAACTGATGATGGCGGAAACAGGGAGGATATAAAATGTGTATTGGCAACGACAAGAAAATTGTTTCTGAAAAAGAGAAATCTGTCGACATCGAATAGAAATTTAAATGTTAGAAAGTCTTTTCTGTAACTATTTGTATGGAATGTAGCCGTGCATGGGAGTGACACATGGATGACTACACAAGTAGTTCTGTGCTGTAGAAGCGTCTTGCTACAGTCCTTGTAGTCTTCTAGCAGAAACGTTCTTCAGTTTTTCTCCTAATGTGCTCGAATTTTGAACATCAGTAGATGAATTTGGCGTGAAGCCTTTCTCTAAAATCAACTTACGTTTGTCAATTCTAATAGGACTGATGGGATGCTGAATTGCATCTGCAAACACATTAACGAATCTTCTGCCTTGCAGCAGCTACTATATGAGAGCATTACGTAGTACACCAATCACAAAGGGGAATTGGAACGATGAAGGAGAAGGAGAAGCCAGGTGGTTCATACCTCAATGGTGTTATTAACAAGTTAAGCATAGAATTTAATATACCTACCTACTCATACGGCAGGCCAGGGACGAAATTTATGAAACGGTTAAACAGAGCTTGTGTTGGAGTCAATCTAGTAGAATGCAGCATTAAAAAGGTCATGACGTCGCTTATGAAATGCACCCAGGCAGTTTGTCAGACATATAGCAGACCTGATTCTGGTTGAAAAGCGTGACGAAAAGTGGAGATGAAAGACGCTAAGCTCACGGAAAAATTAGGTGCTTTGGCAGTGGCTTGTGCAATGAAAAGTAAAGTGGGTATGGGTGTGAAAAGATTGTGTAGACACAAGAGGACAAGAACAGAAACAAGAATATGAATATTTGAAAACTGAATGTTATTGGATATTTCACAGCTTCAAGTAAAGATGATGTAATATTGACTGACGAGGCGCTACCATTATCCATTTTTACTTTTGATGATATTGCTTGTGATAATCAAAATTGTATGAGGCTGTTCTTTGCTATCTGTCGCCATAGGTAATGCTAATGTAATCATTCTGTCCAAACAATATGAATGTAATTTGATTAATACTTTCAGAAAACATGTTAACCAAGACATGACTATTAATGTATTCCTTGATATGTGGAAACAAGCTGAGCCTGAGAATGCATACAATTTTCTGGCTATAAGCACAGATGATGATTTTAGAGACCACCACATTAATTTCTGATTTAAATTTTTATATTTAACATCATCAACATGTACGAGCAGTATTGAGATAGTCTGTCAATTCCACTGGACAACAGATCAGTCTGAAATATTGGGTGTTAGTGTCTCACAAAATATCCGCAGGAAATTGGTGTTGTTCCAGAGATGACAAGGTGAAGATGACTCTGTTCTGTATAAATTATTTAAACTCTTTTCTCAACAGCTCACAGTTTGAGACATCTAGAGGAGGAGATGGAGACGATACACCAAGACAAATAAAATGAACCCACAGAAAACAATATGTTTACGAAAGCAGAAAGTGAAGAAGAAGGAGAAAATGATGTACTGGGTGGTTATAACTAAACATTCCCTATTTAACACGTTATAACACGGAAATTAATTACTGTACGAGTACCAAACTTGATAGCATTAATGTCCAGAGTGCGGGGTGCATGATTTCCATGCGTCAGAGCGCCACCGTCCATTTCCACCTATGGCAACCAGGTGTTGTGAACAGTCATCGTGAAACATAGTGTTATCGCATCACCTTTTTTCAAAAGAGAATGAAATAAATTATTCTGATAATTCGAAATGAAAATGTTTTGTTAAAAATTCTCTTTTATGTTGGTTAAAAGCCACGGCTAATTGTTTCTCAGGGCGCTAACGCCAGAAATATCATACGTATTCCAACGTGAAGACATCCGTCTTACTCATGATGTATTTTTAAAAAATCTTTCTTTTATGTTACGCGATAAACCAGTTAAATAAACTACTTCATTATTTCTTTTTCTATGAGGCTGGATGCTCCAGTATAGCTGCCTATGTGCAATGGCAGCGTATACATTAATAAAAATTATTATTCATAAAATTGTACCTCTGGTCTAAAAAATGAAATGGAAAATATTACAAGACACCGTTCTGTATTTATTAAGATTATTATCGTTAATACTTCTCGCATGAAATGACTATTAAAAGCGTTTTTATCATTTCTTCGTTAATGGCGTCGCTACAACAATTAACTTACACAAAATGGACAGGGCAACATTTAATTAGTACGTAAATGAATCATGGGTCAGAGAAGGTACTTTTTGCTACCAACAAAAACACATTCTACCATAAATAACTGCATGTATATTTGACAAAATTGATAATAACGCTACAGATGATTATATTAATTGTTTACAGACCCTGATCTCTATGTGACCGTCAGATAGGACATCAGAATCAACAAGACCAGGAAGACAAATATGAAGACAAGAGCGTGAAACAAAGAAATCTTTTTCTTATATACTACGATACAGAGATGATAGTAATTACAATTCTATGAGGACGTATAGCGTTTCCATTGTAGTTACATATCGATAAGTTGATTTACATTACTTTTTTCAAGAAGCGATGCTACAACCTCACACACCTGACTAGTCGCAGTGCACTTGTTGATGTAACATCATGAGCTTAGACAAAAGGAGCAGGGCATTATTGGTGAAGCTCTATTTTCAAAACAACAGTAATGCTGCAGCTGCACTTGGAGAATATCGCTGGATGAAAGGATTATGGATAGGTCCTCTCTCTCCACCTGCTGTGCGGAGCACGATGAACAAGTTCGAATCAACTGGAGAACTGGACGTCACTCTGGGAAGATGTCGACGACCGGTTGCACGACAGGTGGTTGATGAAATCGCTGTTGCCGTGGCAGACAACGCCGCAGTTCCCGATCGTCAGGCAGTGAGCGTGCTGTGTCGTGGCAGTTGACATCCCGCAGTCCACTATACGGAAGGTACTTCGAATCATTCTCAAATGGTATTCGTACAAGATTCATATCGTACAGCAGCTTGCACCACAGGATGCACAACGGCGTGTTGACTTCGCTCTCCACTTTCCTGCAAGGATTGAAGTTGACGAGAGCTGGTCTTGGACCAACCTATGAACAGACGAAGCTCGTTTTTCTCTGTCTGGTGAGGTGAACACACAGAATTGCGGAGTGTGGGGATCTTCAGCTCCAGTCACTGTGCATCAAATTCTTCTGTACGGTGAATGTGTCAGCATATAGTGTGACTTTACGGCTGCGTTCACCACTGGCCTACTCCTTTTTGAACAGGTTGGTGCTCAAGGACGACAGAGTTGATTGGCCAGCGTTACTGCGATATGCTTCGCCAGCATGTCATACCCGCCTTCTAAGAGAGAGACGCATCGAACAAGATGGCGCCCCACCGCACACCGCTCGTGAAGTTCACCTGCTTCTCTGAACCACATTTGGAAACGATCTAATTATCAGTTGATCGTTTCCAAGTGCTTGGCCGGCACGGCCACCTAATCACATCCCCTGTGACTTCTGGTTGTGGGTTACCTGAATTATGGGGTTTACCAGGGGAACATTCGCACATGCGCTGATCTGAAGCGCAGCATATCCAAAGAGGTAGCCAGCAAACCTACGGACATGCTTCGCTCTGCTGTGCAGAATGCAATCCTGCGCTTTCAGACTTATCTGGAGACTGATGGGTACCATATTGAGCCCTTTTTGTAGAAGTAATGGCACAGTATGTAATGGTATGATGTACCGCAGCAGCACATTAAAAGTGTTTCAGTTGAATTGATTCTGCATTATTTCTCTTCCCCACGTCCTTGACATTAATGCTACCAAGTTTGGCACTCATAGGATAATTAGTTTCCGTGTTATAACGTGTTAAATAGGGTAAGTTTAATTATAACCACCCGCTATGTGAGGAGGAAGATGATGATGAGAGGTCACTGTTATTCAATTTCATATTGATTAACGAAATTTATCATCGGTGAGTCAAGTAAATAATGCTGTATTGAATGTGCCACACAAATTTTTGCATTGGGTAGACGGTACCAAAAGTCCTCTGGAAGGTAGATGCGAAATGTAAGAGTTTTATTTTAAATAATATCCTTTATTCCTCATTCCATGTGCGACTACAGTTGGATGAATATGTGGGTAATTACAATT
Source organism: Schistocerca americana (assembly GCF_021461395.2). Lineage (NCBI taxonomy): Eukaryota > Metazoa > Arthropoda > Insecta > Orthoptera > Acrididae > Schistocerca > Schistocerca americana. Next base: position 151,918,287 of record NC_060122.1, read on the forward strand.
TAATGCACCTTGGCAGCCAGCGATGGTGGGAACGACGGCTTGATTTTCGAATGGTAAAGAAAACTCCTACTGCATAACTTTACGTTACTTTGAGCGTAACACAGACGTGCCTTGTACGAGGAAGACGTCATAATCGAAAATTTCTCCTCACTACCACCAAAGTTACTTTGACAGTGAAAGTGAGGCTTTTGGATGAGGGAAATAACAAAACGTGTAACTGCTAAGAAGAGGGTAATTGGCAAGTTCGAATTCTAGCGAAAATTCCTCCCTCCACTCTGTAGAAAGAGCCAGTTTTGACTTGAAAGTGGAATGCTGGATTGGAAAGAGACAGAAGAACGCATGGGTTGCATGGACCTCGGTTGGTGTGTTTCACATCTACCCGTCACCTCCACACCTCTACGTGTGGCTCAGCGCCATTCTGGAAAACGCAAGGAAGGCAAAGTGTGAGGGAGACGGAGGGACACAGGTTTTTATTCCTTGTAATGATTGAACACTTCAGAATCTAGCGAGTTGCACCCGCTCCCTTTACATGCGAAAGTAACACTCGCTAAAATATAGGGAACCGAACGAGAAACCTAAGTATAGGTTCAGACGAAAACAGAAAATTTTTACATTAGGTGGAAATGATTTTAATTGGCCTCTTTTAAATTCAACGAACTTTGCTTCTCCCCCCCCCCCCCCCCCCACTCTTAAGTACCGCAGAATGCCCCTGGCTTACACTGGTGGTTCTTAGGCAGATGGAGAGTGACCACATGGAGTGTGCAGCAACTACGGAGTGCAGACGAGTGGCTGGACTGAAGACACGTTACAACTGCTGATGGGAGTGGGGACTGTTCCTTCGTCAAAGGATGAAGTTCTGTGGTTCTCCAGAAGTAGGTAGTTAGGTCAGCAATAGGGAAAAGCCGGTTCTGGAACACTTTTGATACCAAATTTATATGCTAAATAATTAAAGTGATCAATTAAACCAACTCCCCTCCCCCCCTCATAATGTATTGTTCTGGTAAATGGTTTTGGTCCCCCTGATGGCTGATTTATTACCCTCTGGAGGTAGTCAGTCCTCCTGAGAAACCATCCAAACCAACCTCCTCAACCTCCACCTTCACCAGCCCTCTGGGAAAAGTGCACTTGCTCAGTTCTAAACTACTTTTCTCCATTCTGGGAAATCCCTCAGCCTGCCCCTCTCCCTCTTCCCCCTGGCCCTCCTCAGCTCCCTACACTTCTCCCTACCTGCCTCCAGTTGGAAATTGGAGGAAAAAACTCAGTATGTGCTGGAAAGGAAGTACCTCACAACAAAAAATTCAAATAAATGTCAGTTATATATTGCTGCTTATTATCTATTTAATCAGTTTGCAGGAGACAGAGTTCCCCCCTGGTGGGAAATATCAGTTGCTGTACCTCCACTCTTAAGACATCACTTCACATCCTATTGGTGGATACTAGTGCAATTAGGTCAGAATCCTTACTGCACTGATCCCATAACCCATTGGTTCCCTGGAAACATTGAGACACTTTCGATTGATAGCTTGTATATTTGGTGGGAAATATATTAAACTGATTGACTGTGTGCAATATTGTAGTTTGTGGGAAAGACACTTGACATATATCCAAGGTCTTGTATGCATTGACGTGTGATTACACCAGCACCCTCCTCCTCTACTATAGGTATATATACCACAAATAATCCCTATAAAAAATCCAACCATGAACAGCTCTGAGCAGATGTATGGCACTAGAAAAATAACACCCTTTCTGCACTTTTCTGGGACCGTTGCGACTTCATGCTGGAAGAAAAAAACCTATCAATGATATCTTATCACTAACTTCAGGACACATGTGCAGAAAGCCGCAGTTGTGCCAGCTGCCTCTTGTTTCAAGCCTGTGCACGTCAGGAAAGTGGCCCACACACATGGCTCACTCTTGTGGTGTGCAGACCAGAAGTCATGCTAATCATCAAAGTGTCAGGTGACAGCAGTCCTTCAGGCAGCTGAGCCGATGGGAAAGAGGTATAAACTTTCTGCTGCCACCAACATCAGATATGATGTCCTGCTGATTACAGTGCTACAGTTTGTCAGTGGGAATAATATATCACAGAAAAACACCGCAAATAAAGACCTACACATTGTACAAAGATTGCGAAACAACAATGCCTAATATATATACCACAAATAGACTCTATAAAACATCCATCGACTAACAGCTCTGAGCAGTTGCATGGCGCTAGAAAAATAACACCCTCTCTGCACTTAGCTGAGACCGTTGCGACCGCATGTCTGTTTCCCACAGTGTCCAGAAACCTTGTGCTCATGCCTGTGGACAACTAGCTAGCGATCCAGCGCTTCAAGAAACTACAGACTGCTGATCACATCACAAAGAGCGATATGGTCCATTTGAATGTGTACAGACAGGCAGACAGATGAAAGCAAATCAATTAATTGCAGTTCAAAAACACTTGCCATATATCAGGGGTCCTGTATGCAAGAACGTCTGAGAACACAAATATCCTCCTCCATGCATTGCCCAAAGCACATGCGATCATGAAAGCAACCAAACACAGAATGAGCATTAGTTCACTATTCATCCACAAAGGGCGCCTCGAGTGTCACCCGTCCAGTGACTGCGAAGCAGAAACCGGCGTCCTTTCATATTTGATACCTAGGAAACCACCTCCACTCTTTCTCAAGTGACTACTTCCTGTTTATGCGTGAACCTACGTGTCCAAACTTGCAGATGGAGGTTGTCATCCCTCCTCTGAATATAGCATTCCTATTGGCTAATGCTGAATCAGTGAAGTTATATAAAACATACCCCCTACATTGTAGTCCTCATTATGCTATCATACAAGGTTGTGTCAGTTTCATTATCAGTTTGCCTGTTTCCACGTTAGTTTGCTTTCAAGACGACGCGTTTATCAAGCAGCACCTGCAGCAGTACCAATGACAGTGTCAAACGTGTTGAGGCAAGGTGAATTACCAGGAAAGCACATATTCAATTTCATAGCATGAGATCAGATTACGCAGCGTGTATTTTCGCACAAAAATGTTTTGTAGTATCAAATCAAATTGTGTTCACATTTAGGTATTGTAGCATTTTTTCACATTTAGGTTTCACTGCATGAGATCGGATTTCATAGTCTATATTTTCGTAAAAAAATTTGTAGTATCAAATCATTGTGTGTACATATTTCGAACTATAGTTTCCTAAAAAACTTTCGTAGTTCAGATTTCAAAGTTGAAAAAGTGTTGGAGCACTTGTTCTAATTTCATAGCATTTGTTGAAAATACGGTATTAATTTTTTCTTATTCTTTCAGCGTATATCCACCAAACTGTGGATCACCAGGAAGCTGAAAGGCAGCACAGGCAATAGCAGCAGCATGAATATCAAGAGTATATATATATGTATCCTGTACATATATTATTCTTTGCAGTGTTGTTTATAAATAATATGTTGCTGTTATTTAGTGCACAACGAGTCTGAGACAAATTCTTTTCATTAAAACAAATTCCTTTCTAAAATTTTATCATAGTACTATGTATAGGCAATACGTTGCTGTATGTCATGGCCAACGATTCTGACGTATATTCTTTGTTGATGTAGATGATTTGGAGGATCAGGAGCAGGGAGGCGCAGAGATGCTAATACCATCCACATCACAGCCGTCGTGTAAGTAAATATTCTAAAAAAAATTTCGTAGTTGTGTATGTACATTTTCTTTTTTTAATTAAATAAATATATTGTTGTTGTAGGTAACTTTGGAGACCTCGATCGATTGATCGATGGTGGTTCGGGCGAGGATATGCCTGAGTGGGTGGAGGAGATGAAGAGGGAGCTGTTTCACCGTGAGGAGATGTCGGAAAGACCTGAGGAATACCTCATGGAGCCCGAGCGATATAGGTAATTTATACATGTACTCAACCTACTAACAGATAATAATCAGTGTTCTTTCTTTTCTTGCAGCAGCAGGCGATGTCTGGAACGTTGTACGTATTTCTCGTTATTCTTCTTCCAGTACTTGTACGATGGCAATCCCCACAGTACGTCGTGGCGCAAGAGCAAGGGGTGTTGAAGAAACAACTGTGTGGATGAGGTCCTGTGCGGGCACACTCTGCTATGTAAGACAGACCTCATCACTTTGCGGGAAGCCACTGTCGTGCAAGCAGCTGCAGCTGTGGTGAACCCTCCCTCAGGCAATTGGTTCAGGACTGTGGCAACAACCATCTCTGCAGCTGCAGCAACACACAACGAGCAGCATCGTCATGAACTAGTTGTAGTTGTAGCATCTTAGTGATAATACGCTGAAGAGACAAAGAAACTGGCACACCTGCCTAGTATCGTGTAGGAACACCGGAGCACACGGAAGTGTTGCAACATGACGTGGCATGGACTTACCTAATGTCTGAAGTAGTGCTGCAAGAAACTGATACCGTGAATCCTGCAGTGCTGTCCATAAATCCGTAAGAGTACGAGGTGGTGCAGATGTGTTCTGAACAGCACGTTGCAAGGCATCCCAGATATACTCAATAATTTTCATGTCTGGGGAGCTTGGTGGCCAGCGGAAGCGTTTAAAGTCAGAAGATCGTTCCTGGAGCCACCCTATCACAATTCTGGACGTGTGGTGTGCTACATTGTCCTGCTGGAATTGCCCAAGTCCGTCGGAATACACAATGAACATGAACGACTGCAGGTGATCAGACAGGATTCTTATGTACGTGTCACCTATCAGAGTCGTACCTAGATGAATCAAGGGCTCCATATCACTCCAACTGCCCATGCACTGCACCATTACAAAGCCTCCACCAGCTTTAACAGACATGCAGGGTGCATGGGTTCATGAGATTGTCTCTATACCCATACATATCCACACCTGACCAGGCAACATGTTTCCAGTCATCAACAGCCCAATGTCAGTGTTGACAGAACCCCGCGAGGGGTAAAGCTTTGTTTTGTGCAGTCATCAAGGGTACACAAGTGGGCCTTCCGCTCCGAAAGCCCATATCGACGATGTTTTATTGAATGGTTCGCACACTGACACTTCATGATGGCCCAGCATTGAAATCTGCAGCAATTTGCGAAAGGATTGCACTTCTGTAACGTCGAACGATTCTCTTCAGTCATTGTTGCTCCCGTTCTTGAAGGATCATTTTCCGGCCTCATCGATGTCGAAGATTTGACATTTTACCAGTTTCCTTATATTCACGTTACACTCGTGAAATGGTTGTATGGGAAAATTCCCACTTCATCGCTACTGTGGAGATGGTGTGTCCCATTGTTCGTGCACCAACTATAACACGATGTTCAAACTCGCTTAATCTTGATAAACTGCCATTGTAGCAGCAGTAACTAATCTAACAACTGCGATATATATATATATATATATATATATATATATATATATATATATATGTGTGTGTGTGTGTGTGTGTGTGTGTGTGTGTGTGTGTGTGGGTGGGTGGGTGTGTATCATTTATTTTCTTATATTTATTTATATAGAATAAAATTTATTAATAAACATATAAATTCATATTCTTTTATCATACTAAAATGAAGATTCTTTCTTAACTGTTTTTTATTAAAGTTTTAGTATTTATATCTCTAGTTGTTTCGTTGTACTCTAATTGTATCATTTCTTTGACTTCATCCTCAATCAATCTTATAGATTTGCCACTCAGCTTTTTAATATTCTTATAGTTTAAAGTGAATTCCTTTATTTTCATCTCTGTAATTTTTGTATTTTTATCAAAATAATAACTTTTAGGTCCAGCTGAAGCCAAATCTTTAATTCAGTTATTTCCTAATTCATTAGTTCGTTGAACTAGCACACAACCTGTTTTCACAGTATTTTCACAATTATCAGTGTATACTACAGTCTCTGAATCAAAATATATAACAACTTTTCCACAATTATTGAAACTGTACTGCATCTGAACTATATTGTTATTAATAAAATTTATATCTATGTTAGCCAATCGATGATCCAATAGTATCTCATAAAGATGTTGTATATCAGTTAGATATTCTGTTTTACTGTTTTTGTTGTTATCCAAATGTTCCCCATAATGATTTCACAAATATCTTAGCAACAGCTCATTGTCCAGGATTTTCTTTTGTCTTATCAGGATATAATCAATACCTATATTTTATTTTACATAATTTATATAAATCTTATTAGTTTCAAATTTATGGGGGCTAGTTTCTAATTTTATTTTCATGAAGTCTTTCACATAATTTTTAAGCAGCACATTGCTTTTGTCTCTAAAATTCGACATTTCATAGGTATATATTTATATCCTTTTTCTACAACTTTATTTACTTCATCACTTGTCCAGTTTCTAGTGCAACTTCTTTTGTCATCATTAATATTACATTTATTTATCTTTTCTTCTGCATGTTTTTGATGTACAGGAAACCACAGCTTTTCATTATTATCAGTCTTCATTAGTACAGGTAGAACAGGACGATACAATTCTCTAGGTGCCACTAATTTACATTTTATAAACCCATACCGTTTTTAGAATAATATCTTGGCATATCCATTTTTGTTGGATCAATACAGGAAGGTAATCATAATATCGTAGAGTTGGATGGAGACTACACACATCTATATATCTTATTTTTATCTTAAAACATCTGCTTTAGCTTTTAATTCCTTTGTATTTGTACAACCACCATAAAAAACATCTTGTGTATTCAGTGGCCGAACAACTTCAGGTAACTTTTTTAATTTCTTCAGTACACTACTGTGGCTGCTGTAGATACAGTAAACTGCTGTTTCTAGAAGGTACCCTGTCCAGTCCTTGTTGTATCTTGCAAAGCCATGATATCTACCTTGTATTTTTTTTACTGTTTCAGTCAGGCATCCAAGAGTCTCAGTTCTATATAACATCTGTGTATTCCATGATCCAGTTCCTTGTTGCTTTGCCATGTCTTTGCATGTAGTTCCTCGAGCTTCTGTAGTAAGACTTTTTTTCTGGTTATGGGTTATTACCCAATAGCCCAACCCCCTACTCTTCAGCGGACCATTTTTAAATTCGGTCAGTAAGTACATGAATCAGTGAAAAATTTTCTTTTGGCACTAGAAGCTGTTAGAAAGGTATCCTACAAACGGAATGTGTCCACTTCAGCCAGTAAGTAAAAAAATTGTTTTCACTCTGATGTTTGTATCTGATAAACGCGGTTTTGGAAGAACTTAACAGCAGTAGTACACCAATGACAGTTCTAGATGACCTTGAGCTTGATAGATTGATTATCTAGATGGAATTGACATAAATAAAAACCCTCCCCTTCCCTAACAAGTTGTGGCCACCTGGCCCAAAAACGATCAAGTTGCCCCTCCCCTTTTTTCTATTATTCCATTTAATATAAGATTTTAGGGCGCCAAATTGTCTTACCTGAGTAATTATGACAATACTTACTGTCAGTTTGTATGTAGGAGATATATGCTGCTTCCATTGGCAACAGTGTATGAACCTTGAATGATGAGACTCTGGTAATAAAAGAAAGAATGGAGGGATTCAGCAAATTCTTGTTAATAGTAAACCTGATATTACTTTGTTATTGTTATTTATAAGAATTGCCCCCAAAAAATCGTTCCTTTCACTAGTGTGAACAGGATACGAATGAATGTTGAGCTCAAGTCTTGGTCCGACATAAAGTTTTAACGTGCCAGGAAGTTACATATCAGTGCACAGTTCACTGCAGAGCGAAAATTTCATTCAGGAAACATTCCCCAGGCTGTACCTAAGCCATTTCTTTACAATATCCTTTCTTGCAGGAGTGCTTACTCCTGCAAGCTACACAGAAGATCTTCTGTGCAGTTTCGAAGGTAGCAGATGAGGTGCTGTGGGGAGTAAAGCTGTGAGAACAGGTCGTGAGATGTACTTGGGTAGCTCAGTTAGTAGAGCACTTGGTCACAAAAGCCAAGGTCCTGAGTTCGAGTCTTTCTCCGGCACACAGTTCAAAACTGCCAGGAAAACTCGTATGCAGATTAAAAACTTCATTCTAGGATCATGATTCTACTTTAAACAATGGGTGATGCTTCTAGATAGCAATGGGAACAATAACAATGTAATCATTATAAAAAGACTTCCACAATGATGCCTATTATCATGAGACAGTCACACACAGTCCACATAGGTTTCACCATAGATTGAAGGCTGTACGAGGCTCTTGCTGGATGAAGATGAGTGACTCCACCTCTCAGGATACACAAAGCACCTGCCACCAGACTCCAACTGCAATAAGAGGGTCAGGTGGCGACATGGGCCTAGAGTCATGGTAATCTAGAACTTCCAGAGTCGTGGGTGACTTAGATTTTGGACCCAGTGGATAGTAGTCATCGTCCGGCGAGTGTAAAAAGCTTAGTAAATCCCCTGGGTTAATAAGAATCAATCTTACCATCCTCCATCCCTAATCTCTTTTATTACTACAGACTCATTAATCTTGGTCCAGTCTCCATTGTGAGCGAAAGCAGTGGAGTTATTCTCCAAAGCATTAACCACTATAAAATACCTAGGATTAAGAATATGGAGTGAGCTAAAGCATATTCAGTAACAAAGGAGACAGGCAACTTATGTTAAACAATTAGCACAATTATTTACCGATGTTGCTTATCTCAAGCTAGTAATGATGAATGTACTGTGGTGGACAGCTGCATGCAGGTTGACATACATTTGACTATGGTATCTTCTTCAGTCTCTAAAATCCGGTACGTCTTCCAGAAAACGAAATTTTGTTAACATACTACAGCCACCAACAAAGCCCCACTTACAGTAAAATACTTGAAAATCGAAATTATTTACCGAAACATCACATGTAAGTGAAAACAATTCTGGAGTAGGTATTTTATGGTTTCTACCGTTTTACAGCAGCTTATTAACACTAGAAGTGGCGTCATGAACACATCTACATTGAGAATTGTTTCCCACCTGCAGGTAGCGTTTCAGTAAATGATTTCGATTTTCAAGTACTTTACTGTGAGTGAGGGCTTTGCTGGTGGCTGAAGTTTAAGGATATTTCATTTTATGGAAGACATACAGAAATATACTATCACCAGATATATGTCAGCCTGCATATGGCTGCCTACCAGTAGCTGTGAATCCCCAGAACTGTACCACAGTACATCGATTGTTACTACCTGGAGGTATGCCGCATCATTGTTTAACGAGTGTTTTCAGTTTATTTTGTTACTGAATATGCTTTAGCTCACTCCAGATGCTTAATCGTAGGTATTTTACAATGATTAATTCTGCCAGCTGTGGTGTATAGCTCCAGTACTCCATATTTATAACAATTTTTTAAAAAGAATAACTTCGCTACTTACATTCACAATGGAGTCTGGTCAAAGATTAATGAGGCCGTAGCAATAAAAGAGAGTGGGGATGGAGGGTGGTGAACTTGATTCTTATTGGATCAGACGGTTTCCTGAGTTTTTAACACTCACAGGACGACGACCACCATCCATTGGTTCCAAGATCTAGATCGCTCATCGCAGTGGAAGTTCGAGACGACCATGACACAGAGCTCTTGTCATCTTCTGCCATCTCTTATCACGGTCAGAGTCTGGTGGCAGGTGCACTGTGTATCATGAACAGTGGCATCAATCAATCTTCAGTCAGCAAGAGCCTCCATGGCCTTGCGGCTACGGCCTAATCTGTGAGGAGTGTGTGCAGATATCTCATGAAATGTGGTGGCACTGTGTATGTTTTTATATACTATTATTCTTCCTATTTCTGGCTGGTTACATCGTCCCTTGGTTAGTGATAGACAATGTTTCTCTGACTAGTTTCATGTGCTATCGTGAAATTGCACATTATTAACACATAACTTACCATGCTGTGCTAATTGTTTATTAGTATCGTTTGTTAGAGTAGTGCACTGTTGTACTGGTTAAATGTTTTCTTGACGTATATCTGAGAATGGAGGTGAGGGTATTTGGGAAAATTCAAATTTATAGCCACTGCAGGTTAGAAAATGTTGTAGTGTCTTTTATTATAGTATTTTAGAATGCTAAAGTGACTTATGTCAATAATTATACCAATATTTATGGCAATCGTTTTAAGAGAGGCGTTTGAAAAGGCTGTGCAAAAATAAAAACTACTTACGTGTTTGGGGTAAACCTTTTTATTTTTCGACATAGTCTCCTTTTAGACTTATGCATTGCGTTCAACTCTGTTCTAATTTGTTGATCCCTTCCGAGTAATACGAATTGCCCAAGTCTGCCAAATAGCTATTAGTTGCTGCAATCACCTCCTTGTTTCAATAAAATCTTTGTCCCGCCTGCCATTTCTTCAAATTGGCGAACAAACAGTAGTCCAAGGGAGGCAAGTCTGGAGAATAGGGGGGATATGAAACCAATTGGGGATCCTATTTCCATTAATTTTGCGACCACAACTGCTGAGGTGTGTGCTGGTGCATTGTCGTGATGGAAAAGGACTTTTTTGTGGTTCAATCGCCGGCAGCTTGGTTTTCAGACGGTCCGATAACGATGAATAATATGCACCTGTAATAGTTCCACCCTCTTCCAGATAATCGATGATGATCATCCCTTGCAAATCCCAAAAGACAGTCGCCATAACCTTTCCAGCCGAAGGACTGGACTTAGACTTTTTTTGGTGCAGATTCTCCCTTGGTAGCCCATTGTTTAGATTGTTGTCTGGTCTCAGGAGTATAGTAATGTATCCATGTTTCATCCACAGTGACGAGACGACGCTTAATGCCCTGCGGATTCTTCCTGAACAGCTGCAAACCATCCTTGCAAGACTTCACACTATTTCGTTTTTGGTCAACCGTGAAAAGGCGCGCAACCCATCTTGCGGATAGCTTTCTCATGCCCAAATGTTTATGCAAAATATTATGTACCCGTTCATTCTAGATGCCCACAGCACTAGCCATCTCATGCACCCTTAACTCTTCTGTCATCCATCACCATATCATGGATTTTATCAATGATTTCTGGAGTTATAACCTCCACAGGGCGTCCAGAACGTTCAGCACCACTTGTGCCCATATGGCCACTCCGAAAATTTTGAAACCACTTATAAACTGTACTAATCGAAGGTGCAGAGTCACTGTAATGTTTATTAATCTTCCCTTTAGTCTTCTGAGGCATTTTGCCTTTCATAAAGTAATGTTTAATCACCACACGAAATTCTTCTTCGTCAATTTTTTGACAATCACTCGACTTCCTTGATTCACACGAATGTCTAACACAAAGAAATAGTCCAATATGGCTGAAACTTGGTGTGCGTTTCTTCCAAAGATGCTACTAACATCGATACGCGTCGGTTGTGCCATCTGTCGGACTTTGTACGGCCTTTTCAAACGCCCCTCGTAAGTAGGGTAGCTCTGCTACTTCCTTTCTCTGTGGTGTATCTTCGAGGTTCACTTAGTAAAAGGAGGAGGGAATGGTTGACAAATAATTATTGTTACTAATAAACCTGATATTAATTTGTTATTATTATTTATAAGAATTACCCCCATAACAAACTTGTCCCTTTCGCTATGGTGAACAAAGCACTAATGAATGATACAAGTCATCCAACTGGAACAATAAAAAAACGGTAGAGGGGGAATTTGATTCCCTTTAGCCCAAGGGATCGCCTCATGTTAGAGGGAGGGAACGGGCTTCCTATCAAAGTCAACTAGAACTCTCACTGTGGTGTGGTGACCTCGCCACGTATTAAGGGGAGCCTAGGGGAGGAGGTTTTGTTTCATCTATCAGGGTCAAAGTTATCTAGAACTGTCATTGACATACTATTAACAGCTCTCTTGAGATTACGAAAATCACATTTTTCTCATCACAATGAAGCAAAACGAAATCATTTGGCGATAAATTGGATTACTATGACAGTGAGGCATTAATTGCATACTTGTCTCAGTCAAATAACTAATTATGAGATATTCTTTGTGATTGTGGAGACTGTCACAATGAAGAATGACTCGTCGTTTGCTGTTATTTTTTTCTAATTTCATCGCAGACTTGCGGCAAACAAACTGTTGCATACTTTTCAGAATTAAGTGTTCTTCGTTCTGTATAGTGATAGCGAGGACATGTCCAGCATAATGAAATAACATGCTATCATTTTCTTGAAAGTGCTTCACTAACGAACAACTTTTGTTGGCGCCGGTTCACCTTGGAACACCCAAAAATTAGATTTATGCTAAGTTTGCGGCTCGTTCAAATACACTATGTGATCAAAAGTATCCTAAACCTCGTATGTAATGCGTAAATGACCTCTAGGTGTTACGAGAGGCGAAACCGCCAGTATAAAAGGAAGCAGGGAGTCCTGTGTTCTCATAAGAGAAGCAGAAACAGCAGAATGGATCAGCCAGGAGATCTCACTGATTTCGAACAGGGACATTTTAACCCTACTAAACTGCCTAGTCGACTACGGACTATGTGATTATGAGGTGGAAACGCAAAGGAACAGCCACAGCTAAACCAAGAAGAGATAGATCTCATGTACAATGCACAGAGACTGTCAAACACTGCGGAGGCTAGTTGTAAAAAATCACTTGAAACCAGCGGTAGGAATCGCCCGTGAGCTTCAAAATGCTACTATCAGTCCAGCTACTACAATGACTGTGCGTAGTGAATTATGACTTAAAAATAATAAGGTACAATGGTCAAGCAGCTCCTCATAAGCCACAGTTTTCTGCAGTCACTGTTAAGCAACGATTGCGGTGGTGTAAAGAGCAAGACAACTGATCTGTGGATGAATGGGAAGGGGTGATCTGGAGCGATGGCTCACACTATGCCTGTTTCACGCCGATGTAGGGATTGTGTTTGGCGAATGCTTGGAGAACTTAACCTACCGTCATGTAGTTTGCCAACAGTGTAACATAGAGGGGGTGTATATCGTGGTTCGCGTGTGGTCCCCTAATTTTGCTTAAGAAAACCCTACATGCGGAAGTATATACACACATTTTTCAGCATTGTGTGCGGCAAACAGTAGAGGAACAGCTCAGGGATGATGACTGTATAGGCATGACAGTGCACCTTCTCATAGAGCATCATCTGTGGGGCAATGGTTTGTGGACAGTAACATTCGTTAAATGGACTGGCCCACTCAAAGTCTTGACTGAACCCAGTGATGATTAAGAAGTCGACTTCGTTCCAGAACCCCAGCACCTAGCATCCCTACCTTCTCTGGTTTCTGCCCTTGAGGACGAATGGGCTGCCGTTCCTCCACAGACATTCAAACACCTCACAAGAAAGTGTCCCCAGCGGAGTTCAAAGTGTCAACAGGCGAATGTTGGATACAACCCCACAATAACGTTCATACACGGGGATCGAGTCACTTTTGATCAGGTAGTGTCAATACAAATTTGGTGTCATGTTATGATATTCTATGAGGATTTGCAGTTCTCTGGTGGAATTTTCTTGTGAACTTTCCTGTGCCAAATGACACAAACTTGTTTTTCAGCATCAGTCGAACTGTGCAGAATCCAGTAGGAATAGATTAATTTCACAGCTGAATGTCCATACCAAATAGTATAATGTGCATTCTTCGATATGCCTAAGAATGACTGAATCTCACCGCAGGTCACATACCAATCTGCATCCATCAGGTTTACAAAGAAAAAAAAAAAAAAAAAAAAAACAACGATTTGATCGAACTTCGTTAAGTTCCTCGCCGAAAGAAGCAGAACCACGACGAAATTCCCCAAGACAGTTGTATTAATGTAACAACTACTTCACTCTGTTAGTTTAACTGTAAGTGGTTTATCATTTATTACTTTATATTGTCACAGTTCCACGAAAGCTCCGTTCAAGCACATATCTACAGATTCCGATGGTCACCTATGTCTGACACATACGTGTATTCTGGTAATTTATTCATTCGTTAGTTGTTTAGCAAGAATTTTATTCTATTTATTCGTAACTTTTTTCATCAATTTTAAACGTATCTCGTTAGGAAGGAACGGAGATTCGATTTAACGTCCTATCGACATTGGGTCGTTAGAGGTGGAGCACAGCTCGGACTGTGCGAAGGATGGGGGTACGTGGAAGGAAATCGGCCATGACCTCTCAAAGTAATCATCCAGGCATTTTTGCCTGGATAGATTAAGGGAAATCACAGAAAACTTAAATAAGGATGGCCGGACGCAGGTTTGAACCGTCGTCCTCCCGAATGGGTAGTCCAGTGTGCTAACCACTACGCCACCTCGTCCGGTTGAAACGTCCCCTTACTTAGAACAATTATACATGACTGTGCTTAAACTGACACACAATATTTTTAGCGCAACGCAATCTTTCAATAATCCCTACAAAAGAATGGCCCTGACTAACATTAACCTATACGTTTCACAAATCGCTTACCTCACAAAAATCTTAGTTACTCGAACTACTGCAATACAGCGAGCACCACTACTGCCAGCTAAATATAAGATTCAAACTACGGAAGGCACTAACTACTGATAGGGATAGTTAGCAAATGAAAGATTTTTAATAGAGAACAAGCAATGTATTTACCTTAATAGTGTTGCAAAATCATGATATACATAGCAGTTCATGACGTCCAGTCTTACAAATTTCAAAACTCCGCCATTTCTTTCCCGACATCCACCACTGCTGTCGGCTCACCTCCAAATGCGCAACGCTACGCGCTGTTCACATCCAGCTGCCCAACACTGCAATGGCAGACAACAATGCAAACTAGCCACAGACTGCACACAGCACAGCCAGTGATTTTCATACAGAGCGCTACGTAACGTTGCCAATAAGAAAACATAAACAGCCTACTTACACGGTGTATATTGTTAGTGTATAGACACACGTATAGCTTGCAGTGTTCACTTGTGGCCATTATCTACTCTTGTGAATATTTTATTCTATAATTTAATCTCGTGTCAAACATCGCATTGAGACAAAGTGTCGCTGGCCAGAGTGGCCGAGCGGCTCTAGGCGCTGCAGTCTGGAATCGCGCGACCGCTACCGTCGCAGGTTCGAATCCTGCCTCGGGCATGGATGTGTGTGATGTCCTTAGGTTAGTTGGGTTTAACTAGTTCTAAGTTATAGGGGACTGATGACCTCAGAAGTTAAGTCCCATAGTGCTCAGAGCCATTTGAACCATCTGACAAAGTGTAATATTTAGCATCTTTGCAAGCTTTGTTCTAACGATCAATGTTCGTTTACTGAGTAACCGAGTGCATCTAGATACTGCAATAATAATTTCTTGTGGCTCAACGACCTACTGGAGATTTTCCAATTGGACGCCACTTCAGGCACTTCGTACACGGCAGAAAGGGGACCTACAGTTTAACGTAGAATCCGAGCCATTTGTTGTTCCTGGCGAATTTTGGCAGCGCTGAGAGGTGAAGGCACACTGAAAAATTCCGTGGTATAACTAGAAATCGATGTCTACCTTTCGGTTTCCAAGCACGGGCCTTATCAGTACAGAAGCCCGATACTTAGAAACTGCGAGTGTGTATCCGAAAACACTAGGCCTAAGTTTCCGTCATTTTCGACAACAGCAGCGACCCTAGCGCCTCGCTTCAAATGTTTGGCAAAACAAAGTTCCTGTAACAAATGGTGCAAATGGCTCTGAGCACTATGGGACTTAACTGCTGTGGTCATCAGTCCCGTAGAACTTAGAACTATTTAAACCTAACTAACCTAAGGACATCACACACATCCATGCTCGAAGCAGGATTCGAACCTGCGACCGTAGCGGTCGCACGGTTCCAAACTGCAGCGCCTAGAGCCGCTCGGCCACTCCAGCCGGCTGTTCCAGCAACATTCACATCTGATGAAAAGCATGCAGTGGCTTCAAAACTGATTAAGTAGAAAATAAATTGTATCAGATTTAGGAAACAACTGGGTTTACATAATATCTACATAAACCGACAGATCTAAACAAAAAAATTCGAGGTAACAGAACACTGCTTAAACGAGGGACATGGGATGACATTTGATGAAACTGTGAAGGTTAGCAACGCTTCTGGTTTCTGGAACAGTGTTTATTAAGAAGCGATTGAAAACAGGTTGAAACATCAAACAGCTGAGCAAAACTGAACGTACTCAGACATTTCTCTCTTTACTTATTCTAATCAACAGTAAACTGACACACAATATTTTTTTGAGCGCAACGCAATCTGACTTTCAATAATCCCTACAAAAGAATGGCCCTCCCTAACAATAACCTATACCTTTCATGAATCACTTACCTCACAAACATCTTCGTTACTCAAACTACTGCAATACAGCGTGCGCCAACACTGCCAGCTAAATAAAAGATTCTAACTACTGAAGGCACTAACTACTGATAGGCATACTTAGCAAATGAAAGATTTTGATAGAGAACAAACAATGTATTTACCTTAATAGTGTTCAAAAGTCATAATATATATATATATATATATATATATATATATATATATATATATCAGTTCATGACATCCAGTCTTACAAATTTCCTTTTTCTGATGGACACACGTCCAGATCGTCCGCTCTCAAATCTCTGCCATCTCTCTCCCCACATCCAGCACTGTTGGCGGCTCACCTACAACTGCACAACGCTACTCGCTGTTCACGTCCAACTGCCCAACACTACAATTACAAATATTCCAACAATTCAAACCAGCCACAGACTGCACACAGCACAGTCAGTGATTTTCATACAGAGCGCTACGTTTCGTTACCAATATAAAAACCTAAACAGCCTAATTACAAGGTTCGTAGTTTGATTAACAGAGACAGTGGTTCTTTCCTCTTAGCAGGACGTGCAGTCTTGTACTGTCCCGCATCAAAACACAACGTTATTCGGTGCGGCCAGCCCGAGTGTTTGAAAGTTCATTGAGTCTGATACTTCGTTGCCGCCAGCGTTCTACTATGGATGGCGCCAATAGTCGGTCTTGGAGGGCAGCAACTGTGATGGGTGGCGCATGCGCCGTGCGCGGTACGGAGGCCCTTATAGCACGAAGATTCGCAGTCTTGGCATCAGTTTTCAGCTGGGCTCAGCAGCAGCATTCTGCTTAAGATGGCGGTCGGATGGACCGCCGAAATATCAAATCGTATTGATTTTAGGATCCGGTGAAAGTTCGAGCAGATACTTCTTCTTCTTCATCTTTTCCTTGTGGCCTTTTCCGATATCGGTGCAGGGTCGGCATGGTTAGGAACGGATTTGGCATGGTTAAGTGAAGACGTGGCCGGATGCCCTTCCTGTCACCACCCCATCTACTACACATGAAAGTACGAATGATGAGGGTGATAATGACATGATGAGAACAACACAAACACCCAGTCCCCGGGCTGA
The DNA here is from genome assembly GCF_021461395.2 of Schistocerca americana. Classification (NCBI taxonomy): domain Eukaryota; kingdom Metazoa; phylum Arthropoda; class Insecta; order Orthoptera; family Acrididae; genus Schistocerca; species Schistocerca americana. The sequence goes on from NC_060122.1 coordinate 151,935,540, forward strand.
GAAAAACCCCTAACCCGTCCAGGAATCGAATCCGGGACCCCGTGAGACAGAGGCAGCAACGCTAGCTCCTAGACCACGAGCTGCAACTTCCAAGCAGACTATCAAGAACTATTACGCCAGAGAAGCTTACGAAATCCCAGTTCTAAACGGTTTTCTCTTAAGCTGACTGATTACTTAAATGAAACGCAGTTGTTTCCCCTTACAGCTGGCAAATAATTTATTTTTTATTTATTGCAACTAGAGTTTCCAATATTACCACTCATGATGATGATCGTGATTATGATATCTAATAATAAAAAAAAAGGTGTGTGAAATCTTATGGAACTTAAGTGCTAAGGTCATCTTTCTTCTAAGATAAGTCGTAAGGTCAGTATTGCCTCACGTGTTCCAGTATTTCTACGGAATCCAAACTGATCTTCCCCGAGGTCGGCTTCTACTAGTTTTTCCATTCGTCTGTAAAGAATTCGTGTTAGTACTTTGCAGCTGTGGCTTATTAAACTGATTGTTCGGTAATTTTCACATCTGTCAACACCTGCTTTCTTTGGGATTGGAATTATTATATTCTTCTTGAAGTCTGAGGGTATTTCGCCTGTTTCATACATCTTGCTCACCAGATGGTAGAGTTTTGTCAGGACTGGCTCTCCCAAGGCCGTCAGTAGTTCCAATGGAATGTTGTCTACTCCGGGGGCCTTGTTTCGACTCAGGTCCTTCAGTGCTCTGTCAAACTCTTCACGCAGTATCGTATCTCCCATTTCATCTTCATCTACATCCTCTTCCATTTCCATAATATTGTCCTCAAGTGCATCGCCCTTGTATAGACCCTCTATATACTCCTTCCACCTTTCTGCTTTCCCTTCTTTGCTTAGAACTGGGTTTCCATCTGAGCTCTTGATGTTCATACATGTGGTTCTCTTATCTCCAAAGGTCTCTTTAATTTTCCTGTAGGCAGTATCTAGCTTACCCCTAGTGAGATAAGCCTCTACATCCTTACATTTGTCCTCTAGCCATCCCTGCTTAGCCATTATGCACTTCCTGTCGATCTCAGTTTTGAGACGTTTGTATTCCTTTTTGCCTGCTTCATTTAGCGCATTTTTATATTTTCTCCTTTCATCAATTAAATTCAATATTTCTTCTGTTACCCAAGGATTTCTACTAACCCTCTTCTTTTTACCTACTTGATCGTCTGCTGCCTTCACTACTTCACCCCTCAGAGCTACCCATTCTTCTTCTACTGTATTTCTTTCCCCCATTCCTTTCAATTGTTCCCTTATGCTCTCCCTGAAACTCTGTACAACCTCTGGTTCTTTCAGTTTATCCAGGTCCCATCTCCTTAAATTCCCACCTTTTTGCAGTTTCTTCAGTTTTAATCTACAGGTCATAACCAATAGATTGTGATCAGAGTCCACATCTGCCCCTGGAAATGTCTTACAATTTAAAACCTGGTTCCTAAATCTCTGTCTTACCATTATATAATCTATCTGATACCTTTTAGTATCTCCAGGGTTCTTCCATGTATACAACCTTCTATCATGATTCTTAAACCAAGTGTTAGCTATGATTAAGTTGTGCTCTGTGCAAAATTCTATCAGGCGGCTTCCTCTTTCATTTCTTAGCCCCAATCCATATTCACCTACTACGTTTCCTTCTCTCCCTTTTCCTACACTCGAATTCCAGTCAGCCATGACTATTAAATTTTCGTCTCCCTTCACTATCTGAATAATTTCTTTTATTTCATCATACATTTCTTCAATTTCTTCGTCATCTGCAGAGCAAGTTGGCATATAAACTTGTACTACTGTAGTAGGTGTGGGCTTCGTATGTATCTTGGCCACAATAATGCGTTCACTATGCTGTTTGTAGTAGCTTACCCGCATTCCTATTTCCCTATTCATTATTAAACCTACTCCTGCATTACCCCTATTTGACTTTGTGTTTATAACCCTGTAGTCACCTGACCAGAAGTCTTGTTCCTCCTGCCACCGAACTTCACTAATTCCCACTATATCTAACTTTAACCTATCCATTTCCCTTTTTAAATTTTCTAACCTACCTGCCCAATTAAGGGGTCTGACATTCCACGCTCCGATCCGTAGAACGCCAGTTTTCTTTCTCCTGATAACGACATCCTCATGAGTAGTCCCCGCCCGGAGATCCGAATGGGGGACTATTTTACCTCCGGAATATTTTACCCAAGAGGACGCCATCATCATTTAATCATATAGTAAAGCTGCATGCCCTCGGGAAAAATTACGGTCGTAGTTTCCCCTTGCTTTCAGCCGTTCGCAGTACCAGCACAGCAAGGCCGTTTGGTTTTAGGAATAACAAATATGAATTTTAAAACAACAGTAATGTCACTTCGCAATATCTCCACCTTACAACGAGGTATTCATATACTAGGTTTAACATATTATTTCAATGCAGCGCAATTTATCTGCATAGATAGTTTAGGTAAAAGAAGAAATGAAGTAGAAGGCGAACATACAGGTCACAAAACGAAAATTAAACGTAATTTTTTATGTGTTATGTCGTTCCTTAGTTACTTGTCAGTTAGAGATATGGTTCGTCTAAAGCAACTAAATGAAAAGCTGTCTGTATTTTCCTGTATGAGGTACTGAGATCCTCAAGGGCCCAAAGCACATAAGCAAAGTTATGAGAAAAATAGATGTTTATGAAAATCGGATTAGTAGACAAACCACCAATCTCATAGCTCTGCTTGTTTCTTAACCAAGTCTCAACATCTCACATTTCCTGTGAAAAAATAATTCACCCATATATTATTACGAATTATTAATTAATATTTCGCATTATACTTATTATTATTCGTTACCTCTCCAGTTTTCCGTATGTAAGTCAGTGACAATAGTGTCTTTTCACAGCTGTGAAGTTTGTAATTAATGTTAAATTGGAATCAGAACATAAAGAACAGCTACTAAATGCACCACACACACACATACACACACACACACACACACACACACACACACACACACACACATATACACAGTTATGACCTATTCCAAAACATCATGGTCATTGTTATGATAATTTTCATTAAGGATATTGTGTAGCTTGAGGTTCAGATAAAACTGCCGAGGTACCTCCGATTACAAAGTACTACTACTACGTACATGATGCAGACACAAAATTACGTTGCCAACCCTAGATAAAAATTGAGCAACACAGAGCTAAAATGCTATGGACCCATGCGGAAATGAATCTACGACAAATGAATGTACGAGAAACCGTTGAGACAGCTTTCACGAATGTTCATATGTACAGTGTGAGGCTACAGGTATAGATAAATCTGGTTCGCCAAAAGATCAACAGATATCAGAAGCATGCATACATGCTAAAATCTGAAAACTGATGGTGTACTTTAGGCTCTTATAATTCTCAGCGCCTCTACGTATTTTGTTTCTTTTTATTTGTGAAGCATATTCAGTGGTCTGTAACGCATGTTTGTTTTATGTTAATAATTACATTGTATAATAATTACAGATATATTATTACATGACAGTTATTTGTTGCTTTTTAGATGAGAAACAACTTTCTATAGCATGTTTTCTGAGGTTAAACTACTATTCAGTTTTCCTTACGATCTGTGATCTTATTAGTCCATACATGCCGCTCTGGACTTGTACTTAATCTGCATACTCCACCAAGTCCGATTATTCGGTGTTTCCCAGACACGTTTAATCTGAACATCCAATTCCACTGTTCAGTGTGTTTTGATTAGGTGTGTTTATCGTATGTAGTGTTGTCAACTGTCGCTCTGTGTTCGTCGCCAGACGAATAATACCAGTGAACTGATACATACCAGTTAGAATGTGCAATCATTGTATCTGGAAATGACAAGCAGAAATTTCAAGAACAGGATGTAAAGAACACAGAAACAGCTGGAAATATAAAAATAGCCATTCTGGGTTGGTGAATAGCTAACGAAGTATGGACATGAACCATGTGGCATATAACAAGTTATGAAGATTGCCATAATCAACTAAGATAACAAGGAAAACTCCTAAAACTGCAGGAAAACTTTCGCGTACAAAGTGACCTTGCAATGAAGAAGGAAACAGTAAATGAATATAAGTAACGCCTCACGGATCATGTTATTCACTAAGAGAATAACAAACAGTGGAGTAGAACTCAACAAGACGATATAATAATCTAAAGAAAAAACACCACATATGTGATAATCAAAACAACGTGAAACAAGGCACAGACACCACAACACAAACAAAAGACGAACAGACAGCGACCGTAAGAAATTCAACGAGTACATGAAGTAGACACGCAAATCAAAACGCAGTAAACAGTGAAACAGGTGTTTAGATGAAATGTGTCCTAAAAGTGCCGAATAATCGGACACCCTGGTTCACGCAGACTAGCTAAGTGTAAATCCAGGATAGCACATACGGATTAATAAGATAAAACATCGTAAATAAAACCAGATAGTAATTTAACCCCGCGAAACGGGTGCTGCAAAAAATTGTTTCTCAAAGAATAAAAAGTGTAGTGCAGTGATATATGTGGAATTATTGTATACCGCAGTTACTATATACAGTGCTGTTTTCCTGGGGGATCGCTGGGGGATACGTACCCCTAAAAAACGTTTTCGTCGACAAAGTAATTTTTTTACGATGTTGACGACTTAGAAGAGTGCCAAAGATTTATTTCACGGACGTAAATTTTTTATTTCATTTTTTCGTGATGGTAATTGCAATACGAACCATACCCGTGCAGTTTTTGGTGGGAAAATCGATGTCATTGACTGTTTCAAGCATTTCGAAGCTGCGGCAACTGTTCTCGACAACTGAGTCGCTGGCAGCCAGTTCGGCAAGCATGTAGTGCCTTCGCCCGCTAATAGTGGGCGATGGTAGTGCTAAACGGATATGCGTACGCTCAAATCGCATGCTTCATTTGAGGCGACGTAAGCTGAAGTGTTCGATTCCACTTTCTCTTGTCTGTTTGTGTGTTCCTCGGTATCGCCTGCTTCGTTTGAGCTGTAAAGTCAACTGAAGAGTCCTATACCATTTTTTTTGTAGTTCGACATGTTGATGACGTCATGGCTAAAAGCAGACGGGTGGTATCCCATGCTTCAGTTATAGCTGATTTTCGCTGCATTATATCCCACGCCGGAGTACCCTCACACTTTTTTTTTTTTTTAGAGAAAAAAAGGACTGACTATATACATACAAAAAACATGTATTGCAGGCCACTGAAGATGCTTCACAAATAAAAAGAAGCGACGTGGGTACGTCACAATAAAAGAAGCATTTAATTTAATTATATTAGATCTCTCCAGGAGAAGTAAACAATTCCACTAACATTTTGCCGGCCGGTGTGGCCGTGCGGTTCTAGGCGCTTCAGTCTGGAACCGCGTGACCGCTACGGTCGCAGGTTCGATTCCTGCCTCGAGCATGGATGTGTGTGATGTCCTTAGGTTAGTTAGGTTTAAGAAGTACTAAGTTCTAAGGGACTGATGACCTCAGAAGTTAAGTCCCATTGTGCTCAGAGCCATTTTTCGACTACAACACAAACAAAAGACGAACAGACAACGACAGTAAGCAATTCAACGAGTACATAAAGTAGACAAGCAAATCAAAACGCGGTAAACAGTGAAACAGGTCTTCAGATGAAATGCGTCCATAAAGTGCCGAATAATCGCACACCCTAGTGCATGCTAAGTGTAAATCCAGGACAGCACATATGGATTAATAAGATCAAACATCGTAAAAAGAACCAGACAGTAATTTAACTCCGCGAAACCTGTGCTGCAAAACGTTGTTCATCAAAGAATAAAAAGAGTAGTGCAGTGATATATCCGGAATTATTGTACACCGCAATTACTATATACATACAAAAAACATGTATTGAGGCCACTGAAGATGCTTCATAAATAAAAAGAAGCGACTTGGGTACGTCCCAATACAAGAAGAATTTAATTTAATTATATTAGACATCTCCAAGAGAAGTAAACAATGCCACTAACATTTCCAGCTGCAACGAGAAGCGAAGGAGAGTATGCTACTTTTTAGTGACGAAGGGCCCTATATTTAAAACTCTTCAAACATCACCCGGCGGGCTCCCACGTGCGGCAGTCTGGTGTTTTCCGGCCCAGCTCGTGTCGGCAAACACGGAGGGACGCAGGGACCGCTACGCTCCCCCACCGCCACCGGCTCCAATATTTCGGTCACCGCAACATAATTTCGTGCTCTTTCAAAGGGAACAGTTCATATTTGTAGAGGCAAATTAGATGGAATGAACGTACCAATACATTTAATTTACACTGACATTCGCACGCTTGGGGGCGCTACGGATCGGTACACTTCAGATATTTGATGGTGACTCTTGCTAGCAGGATATTTAGTAATTACCGCTGCCTGCATTTGGCTGTATCCTTTGAAAAGTTTGTATTTATTGAACTCTTAAGGTAAATCATAAATTCCGTCTGAACTTCACTATTAATTTTAGCTGTAATATTAGAAAATAACTGGGGCATTATCGCGCAGTAACGAAGGTTCTAGAGAAGAAAAGCGTGTTTTGATTCAGTATATATCTGCATTAGCACTTTAAGCGTTTTTCATAACCAGCGGAAAAATGCTGCTGTCGGATACTTCATTTTGCTCTTGCTTATGGGTCCGTTGATTGATATTCCGACAACAAGCCTTCCTATAAATTACGTAAACATGCATATAATAGAGGTCAGACTTCCGTAGGCAAGCCAGTGAAATACGAATATGTAAAGAGAATTAGGTGCTGCCTTTGCACTTACTTTTTGTTGGTGGGTTCACTTCTATTATACAAGCCGCTTAAACCATTTGTATATCTTAAAATTCTTTAAAATAAACTCTTTGCTATGCAAGCTGTTATTAAATGAAATACTTTAAACTGCTTTGTGGTTACTGCTGTGGAAAAAGACAATAAATATTTTGTAATATTTGAAATTATCGCGTAATGGCGGCTGATTGTTGCACACTAGAGATGCCCTGTTTCCTGGCGGCGTGGGCAGAGGGATCGGAAGGTTACTTTCAATAATAACAAGGCTAACATTTCATACATATATTAACAATCACAACACACAAGCCTCCTCAACGTAAATGACTCTTTCGCCAAGAACAGCTAAAACAAAAGTAAGACAGACAGAAGACGTAGCGGCTTTTACGAGCGATTCTTGTATAGAACAAGAAAATATATTATTATTATCTGTAATTGCAGTTGTCAGGGCTAATAGCTATATTGTTCGGACTATGTCTCTAATGAAAAATAATTGCTGTACACTTCAGACTTTTAGGAACAAGTTACAAAAATCACTCAGTCTTCAATATTCAAATTTGGAGACGTTATACGAAGCACAAAAAAAGTGACTATATTCCTCTTTGTAACAGTCTTACAGAGAAGTGGGAACCAGGTGCCTCAACCCTCATTCCGCCTTCCTGAGCAAAAACCTTGGCATGCGAATTTATTTTATTTATTTTAACACAGAACATTCTAAATCCTTTTAGGCAATCTCCCTTTGTAGTTAAGCCTTCATATTCAGTATCTCCCTCTGGCACATCGGGTGTCTCTCCTAAGAGTCGCCAGGCGCATTTTCTCTCCTGTTTCGGCAGATGTTTGCAATTTCGTTTTTCATGGCGGACCTGGAGTCAGTACAAATAAAATTACTGCTCGTCACGTCTTTCATGTGGCTCCCAGTGACAACACAAAGCGTCGGTTTGTTTCCCATTACAAACAGAATTATTTTTAAATTTGAATTTTACACGCCCATTCGATAGAGCGTCCCCAGAGTACTCGAATCCGACATTCGTTTTATTGATATGCATTAACAGGGACGAAGAAACACGAAGAATTATCAGCACTTCTCAGTGACTCAGTAGTGACTCATGTTTGACCGTAGCAGTCAGCGCGGACTAGGGAGTCCTGTCGCAGCAGGAGCACTGGCTATTCTTCGTATTCTACTGTCCCCGTTAATACATATCGATACAACGAATATCGGACCGGGCCAGTCTGGCACCGCTCTATTGAATGAGCATGTAATATTCCGCTTTAAAATCATTTTGTTTGTAATGGGAAACAAATCGACGCTTTCCGTCGACACTGGGCATCGTATGAAAGACGTGATGAGCAGTATTTATTTGGGTTCACTGAAGCTACACATTGCAAAAACGAAATTGCAAATATATGACGAAACACCAGAAAAAATACGCCTGACGCTTCTTTATAAGAGACACTCTCTATAGGGTGTGTATGTGTCTTTCCCACTATCTATAGGGTGTATATGTGTCTTTCCCACTATCTACTTTATCTCCCATTGATTTACAATGTATATCACCTCCACTATCTCCTCTCTCACTTACACTTTCTTTCCCGCTGCTGTCCTCGGCAGTTCAAAATTCTGGGCGTTGGGAGGGGAGGGGTCAATTTACATCTTGCCCTATACCCACATCTTCGACATTACGGACCAAAATGCGACCTCCCCTATACTACCTACAGTATTAAAACTCACCCCTCTGGGAGGGTTCAGACCCCCAAAATCACTGTATGCTCTACATTCACCTGTATTTTTCATTTCCACTGTCGCCTCTCTCTTTTGCTCCTATTGCTTCTACCTCAAGCCATCTCTCTTTCTCCTTCATTGCCATTGTCTATCAGTGACCATCACTATCTCTCTTTGGCTCCCACAGTTATTGTATTCATCGATGTCTGTTTCTCTTTCGCTGTCACTTTCTCTCTCCCACCATCACCGACTTCCCTCTCTTTCTCTCCCACTGGCATTGTCTCCTCTCTCTGCCACCACCACTGTCTCTCTGTTATTCTCTTTTAGCACAAAAAATGCGGATATGTTGGCATGTAACAATTTTTGATGAGGAAGGTGGAAAGAGGACTGAGGATGCTGCTTCCTCCCTTTCCTGTCTTCTTTTCGCTGCTACAGCAGGGTGAGCTGCCTATACAAAACTAATTCTATGGATAAGTAAATTTTTGACAGTTTATTTATACAATTTAAACACACTTATATGATTGGATACATTCCACATCAAGTAAGTATACAAAATACATAATTAATACAAACCCGTTTGCTTTACGTTTCTTCTACATACTTTGCTCATCGATCGCAATTCACTGAAAACGCCCAGCACATTATTTGTATATTAGAAGAATGAAAATGTTATTACAAATATTTTACCGAATTTGTAGTTTTTTCAGTTTTATATAATTTTTGGCAGTAGTTTTTTAGTTCTTTCCACGAATGTAAGGCCCTTTTTAGCCCATTCATTGCCACTGCAGTACCACTTTGGGCATATTTGTACAGGCGTGAATTGCCCATTATACTGAGGCAGAGCCTTTGCGATGGTCCTAGAACCTTTTCCATGAGTTCACTACGTCAGTTACAAATATATTTACGCCTCAGACTGGATATTATGTGCATATTTTACTTGAACAGTTACCATAACTTTGAACCTCTGGGTGTCGGTAACGGATAATGATACCGGAAATAGTTTCAAGGTTCTCCAACAACATCATGTTAAGAATATTTGGTAAAAAGTTCGACTATTTGCCATGAATAGAAATTACAGAAGTGGCCATACTCACAGTCGCCTTTGTTTAGTACCCAAGAATCATAGTTTGTCGGACGTACTTTGATAACGGATAATGATTTTAGAAAATGGGAAAACTGACCAATGTCTACAGAATGAATAGTTAAAATTAGAACCATTTTATATGGTTAGTTATTTAGATAATTGCTGCCCACGGTACACAAATGACTAAAAACGGTTTTTGCACTTTTCTGTAAAGTATGGTAACTTTGAACCTCTGGATCTCGGTAATGGATAAGGATAGCGAAAAACGTTTCTACAGTCCCCGAGAATATCACCTTAAGAACATATGGTAAAAATATCGGCGATCTACCATGAAAAGAAATTATAGAAATGGCCATCCCTACAATTGGTAGTATTCGTACCCAAAAATCGTGGTTTTAAGGGGTTTTCTCAAGAACAACCAATGAACAAATGGTGCTTGTATAAGCAACTTAAGGTCCACTATAGACCACTCCTAATGTAAAAGCCGGCCGCGGTGGCCGTGCGGTTCTAGGCGCTTCAGTCCGGAACCACGGGACTGCTACGGTCGCAGGTTCGAATCCTGCCTCGGGCATGGATGTGTGTGATGTCGTTAGGTTAGTTAGGTTTAAGTAGTTCTAAGTTCTAGGGGACTGATGACCTAAGATGTTAAGTCCCATAGTGCTCAGAGCCATTTTAACCATTTGAACCTAATGTAAAAGAACCAATTGCTTTGCTCAATTTGCCTTCACTGGTCGAAGTGTGTAATGTTTAAATTGTGACGCTGTACTGTAGGACAGCTATAGTGTGCCCGTTCTTCTGATATGCATACAAATGGTTGCTAGGCCAAGGGCTATCGGAAGCACTTCACGCTTTTTCTCTGTGATAAATAGAACCCGAGATATGACCCCTAAAATATCCCATTTTCACGCTTGGCTTTTTGGGGAAATACTGGTACCTCGCACTGTCGCGCATGGTTCAAATCAAATGGCTCTGAGCACTATGGTACTTAACATCTGTGGTCATCAGTTCCCTAGAACTTAGAACTACTTAAACCTAACTAACCCAAGCACAGCACACAACACCCAGTCATCACGAGGCAGAGAAAAATCCCTGACCCCGCCGGTAATCGAACCCGGGAACCCGGGTCGCGCATGGAGCAAATCTCTGTGGAGAGAGTGTCAGGACGAGGCGATTCTTCGTGATCTGCTTTAACGAAGAAAACGTGGTATAAAATGAACGAATCACACATGCAGTTATTTATGGCAAAATGCACAAGCTTCCAAAATTATCTTAACTCGTAAAAGGGAGAAACATTACGACTATAGTAACTCCGTGACACAGCACACATAGTTTTTTTTTTCCGCTGAGTTATTAGACTGTCTTACGATCTTGTCCATATTTGGTCTTTGCATGGTTTTCACATTTCATTGGAGGCGAAGTTCTAAATCGATCCCGCTAATAGGCTCAGTTCGTTTATTTCACACATCAGCAAGTCCATTTCTTCCTTTCCTGTTTTAAATCAGATGTAAAACTACAACTCTCACCTTAAATGGGAGACTTCACTACACTTAAGACCATATTGTTGGATGGCTTCACTGTGCTTCTGAGAGGGATATTTTTTATTCTATCGAGGTTCTAATATGTATACCACAGTGGCATGTATCTATCCTTTCTTGTAATATCTGTGACGAAACGTACGTCCGTCCAACACTAGCTCAGAATACCTTTAGCTCTCAATGAAAAATCTTTCGAGGACGTCACAATTCGGCTTGAAACACCTTAACGCCTCCAACGCAAGTGTAGCAACTGAACAGTCCATCTTTGTTTCTACAAAACATCAATGCAACATCTCGAAAGTGTTTATCGTTAGAAGCGAGGAAGGCTCTCTTTAAAGTTGTAGGATGATACCGAATATGGTCCCACTTAGAACAGTAAAATGCCAGACCAGGCATTTACAGAAATACAAGAAACCTTTATTTAAAATGTCAGCTTAGGCTTTTCCTTACAGAATGTCATACAAGCACTTGTTGTCACCATAAAAGTTAAATGTTTCATTTTGGAACATGTTGTATTACCTTTCGTCTGTTCCAAACCTGGTATCTCTACATTACAATAAAAAGGACTGTTTCCTTGAAATATGCCCATCACAAAGTTTTTCCACATATAACAACTACTCACATTCGTTAACTCAACAGATTTATTTTCGGAATAACTGTGTGAACAATTCTAGTTTTGCCTCTACAGGGTGTTACAAAAAGGTAAGGCCAAACTTTCAGGAGACATTCCTCACACACAAATAAAGAAAATACGTTATGTGGACATGTGTCCGGAAACGCTTAATTTCCATGTTAGAGCTCATTTTAGTTTCGTCAGTATGTACTGTACTTCCTCGATTCACCGCCAGTTGGCCCAATTGAAGGAAGGTAATGTTGACTTCGGTGCTTGTGTTGACATGCGACTCATTGCTCTACAGCACTAGCATCAAGCACATCAGTACGTAGCATCAACAGGTTAGTGATCATCACGAACGTGGTTTTGCAGTCAGTTCAATGTTTACAAATGCGGAGTTGGCAGATGCCCATTTGATGTATGGATTAGCACGGGGCAATAGCCGTGGCGCGGTACGTTTGTATCGAGACAGATTTCCAGAACGAAGGTGTCCCGACAGGAAGACGTTCGAAGCAATTGATCGGCGTCTTACGGAGCACGGAACATTCCAGCCTATGACTCGCGATTGGGGAAGACCTCGAACGACGAGGACACCTGCAATGGACGAGGCAATTCTTCGTGCAGTTGACGATAACCCTAATGTCAGCGTCAGAGAAGTTACTGCTGTACAAGGTAACGTTGACCACGTCACTGTATGGAGAGTGCTACGGGAGAACCAGTTGTTTCTGTACCATGTACAGCGTGTGCAGGCACTATCAGCAGCTGATTGGCCTCCACGGGTACACTTCTGCGAATGGTTCATCCAACAATGTGTTAATCCTCATTTCAGTGCAAATGTTCACTTTACGGATGAGGCTTCATTCCAGCGTGATCAAATTCCAAATTTTCACAATCAACATGTGTGGGCCGACGAGAATCCGCACGCAATTGTGCAATCACGTCATCAACACAGATTTTCTGTGAACGTTTGGGCAGGCATTGTTGGTGATGTCTTGATTGGGCCCCATGTTCTTCCACCTACGCTCAATGGAGCACGTTATCATGATTTCATACGAGATACTCTACCTGTGCTGCTAAAACATGTGCCTTTACAAGTACGACACAACATGTGGTTCATGCACGATGGAGCTCCTGCACATTTCAGTCGAAGTGTTCGTACGCTTCTCAACAACAGATTCGGTGACCAATGTATTGGTAGAGGCGGACCAATTCCATGGCCTCCACACTCTCCTGACCTCAACCCTCTTGACTTTCACTTATTGTGACATTTGAAAGCTCTAGTCTACGCAACCCCGGTACCAAATGTAGACTCTTTGTGCTCGTATTGTGGACGGCTGTGATACAATACACCATTCTCCAGGGCTGCATCAGCGCATCAGAGATTCCATGCGATGGAGGGTGGATGCATATATCCTCGCTAACGGTGGACATTTTGAACATTTCCGTAACAAAGTGTTTGAAGTCACGCTGGTACGTTCTGTTGCTGTGTGTTTCCATTCCATGATTAATGTGATTTGAAGAGAAGTAATAAAATGAGCTCTAACATGGAAAATAAGCGTTTCTGGACACATGTCCACATAACATATTTTCCTTCTTTGTGTGTGAGGAATGTTTCCTGAAAGTTTGTCCGTACCATTTTGTAACACCCTGTATAGGTTCGTCATGGTACAGCTGTTGAATCAAATGTAAAACGATGTAAATTCTGAAACATTATTTTCATTTTTATAGTTTACTGTATTCATATTTAATTATTCCATTTTATTTTCTTTCAATAATTTCTACGCATGTTAACATGTATTCTACGTCTACTGACTCATACATCCACTTGAATAAAAAACAGTATCTATAAAACTCAAGTTATATGTACGAAAACCAACACAAAAATGCTGCTCAAAGCCCATACAATCATTTTGGCGGTGGTAGGAGACTTCCAAATAATTATTCTCTCCTTGGGGCACTTGATAACGCGAATCTTCCGCCTGAGAACATCAATCAAAGGAGTTCATTTTTTAAGTTAGACTCAGGTTACAGACAGAGAGCACTGAAAGAAACTAGAGCAGTACAAGACCAAAACACTTGTAACAGTTTCCAGAAAAGTAAAATTAATTTGTTTCATTAGAACATTATTTAGAGTGTTGAAAACAAGATAGATGACGTGGAAAATGCTGAAGTGCCAGATGTTCTGTGACTCGATGAATATGGTACCACGTAACAACAGGGATGCAGAAGTTAAATATCAGACATTATAAACTTGCATCATTTTCGTGTAGGGTTAACATGCAAAAAGTAGGATTTGCAGCATATGCAAAAGTGGGACACAGAGTCAAAACTATTGAAACAAATAGTTTTTGTCTTGATCAGAATCTAGAAGCATGTACTTATGAGTTGTTACTGTTGAACACTTCTCTGATAATTGTAACAGTCTATAGATGCTCTCTAGGAAACTTTCACCTGTTTGAGAGAAATCTAAATGCGCTATTGAGCCACTCGTCAGACAAGAAGGTTCAGTTAGTAGTTTGTGGATATTTCAATGTAGATCTCTTAAAAGATATGGTGAGGAAAGAGAATCAGAATTGTTACCTGGGTGTTTCAATCTAATTTCGGCAGTCAATATTCCAACCCGTGTGGAGTACAATATTAGGACACTGATTGATAGCATTTCTATAGACAGTACTCAGGCTGAAACAACTAATCCATAACCAATTGCTAATGGACTACCTGATCATGATGCAAAATTAATGGAAATAAACAGTACGGCACCTTACAATCCTGAGGTAGGTGCAGACAAAGCAAGGAAGCTTATTAATGAGTACTGGACACAATCTTTTAAGGGTAAGCTAAAACGTGTGGTATGGGACGAGTTATATCTAGAGAGAGATCCTAATGTCAAATTCAGCTTAAACCACAGCAAATTTGTGTCAATATTTGAAAGTCGCTTTGCTAAAAAAATATTAAAATGATCCATTAAAAAAACAAGTAAGCTATGGATAACTAAGGGAAGTAAAATCTCATGTAAGAGGAAGTGGGAAATTGAAGTATAGGTCAAGTCATTACTGAATACTATAAGAAGTTCTGTAGTATTTTATGGAGCATAGTTAAAATGTCTAGAAGCATGCGCGTCCTGACATAAATAAATAATGCAGACAATAAGAAAGAAGTATCACCAATACCCATCACTGAAATTAACACAATTATAGAAATGCTAAAAAAAAACAAAGAAACAAAAAAATTGTTTCAGCTTAATAAGTAATAATCTTAGTGATACATGCAATGCATCACTGGCACAGGGAATTTTTCCAGGAGGGTTAAACCATTTCGAAACAAACGTGACAAGACGGACTCAAAAAGTTATCGTCCAGTTTCCTTACTGACATCTTTTCCCAAAATATTCGAAAACGTGATGTACTTAAGAGTAGTCGTACACTTAACTGGAAACAATTTACGTAGCATATAACAGTTTGGATTCCAGTAGGGTTGCACTACTGAGAATACTATTTTTACATTCATTCATTAAACAGGACATGCCTTAATTAACACTATATCGCCAGTTGGCATGGTTTGTGATCCGTACATGCCGTTTGACTGTGTAGATCAAGTTACTCTCTTAGAAAAACTCAAGTTTTATGGAATTGGTGCCTTTATGCGCAATGGTTTAAATCATACTTAACAAACAGAATGCAGAAGATTGTGCTGATAAGTCAGACAATGTCGGAAAGGCAGAAAATTTTAGTGACGGGAAAAATCAGAAATGGAGTCCTATAGCATCCAATTTTTGGACCCACTTCCACTCCTTGTATAGGTGATTGATGTTCTACTTAACATTCAACAAGCAAAATTGGTACTTTTTGCAGATGATATTAATGTTGTAATAAATGCCATGAGAGAGAAAGCAACAGAAGAGATGGTAAATGGTATTTTACAAAGAATTATTGAGTGGTCCTCTGAAAACTGACTATCTCTAAATCTCGAAGAAGAGCACTACATTCAGTTCTGTACTACAAATAGAGCCATACCAACAATTGATGTAACACATGAGCAGGAATCATTAAACAGGGAGAATGATCCGTATTATTGGATGCACATACCGATGAAAACTTGAACAGGAAATAGGTATATGACTGAGATTCTTAAACAATTAAGCTCAGCTACTTTTGCTCTTCGTATAACAGCTGATGTTTGGAACAAATTTATCAATCTCCTGACATATTTGACATATTTCCACTCAATTATGTATTAAAGAATAATTTTCTGGGGTACTGATCACTTAGAAAGAAAGTGTTGACTGCACAAAAGCGAGCACCCGAGGACGTCACGTACACACCTCTTGAAGGAGCTAGGCATCTTAACTGCGGATTTACAATACATATTTTCGCTAGTGAAATTCGTCATAAATAATCGATCAAAATTCGAGAAGAACAGTGATGTCCATACCTACAACACTAGAGGGAAAAATGCCCTTTACTACCCATCCCCGCCCAGTCTGAGTATTGATATACATTGAGGGAACGGAAGTCATGGTATAGCGATGTGCACATATACAGATGGCAGTAGTAAGCGTACAGAAGGTATAAGAGGACAGTGCATTGGCAGACCTGTCATAGCCGCAATTACATTCACAGGGCTGCCAGAATCAAGTATAGCCGCACGATGGGGAGTAACAGACTCCGAACTCGGAAAAGTAGGTGGAGCCTGAAGCAAGGGATATTCCATTTCGGAATTGTTAGGTAATTCAATATTTCGAGATCCACAATGTCAAGAGTGCGCGAGAATACCAAATATCACGCATTAACTCTTTCCACGGACAATGCAGCGTCGTTTGCAAACAGACAAGCAACAATGCGTGAAACAACCGTAGAAACCATTGTCGGAAGCACGACAAACGTGTCCGTTGGAAAAGTGCGGCGCGATTTGGCGTTAATGTACTGTGGCAGTAGACGACCGACGCAAATGCCTTTGCTAACAGCACGATATCGCCCGCGACGCCTCTCCTGGAATCGTGACTATATCGATTGGACCATAGATGACTGAAAAATCGTGGCCTGGTCAGATGAGTCACGACTGCAGCTGGTAAGAGTTGATGATATGGATCTAGTGTGGAGCGGGCCAATCCAAGCCATGGACTCAAGTTTTCAATAAGGCACTGTACAAGTTGCTGGTGGCTCCATAAGAGTGTGGGCTGTGTTTACATGGAATCGGCTGGGTCCTCTGGTCCATCTGAACTGATCATTGACTGGAAATGGTTATGTTCGACTACTTGGAGATGATTTGCAGCCATTCATGCACATCATGTGCCGCCGCCCGCTGTGACCGAGCGCTTCTAGGCGCTTCAGTCCGGAACCGCGCGACTGCTACGGTCGCAGGTTCGAATCCTGCCTCGGGCATGGATGACAATGTGTCATGTCAAAGGGCCACAGTTGTCCACGATTGATTTGAGGAACATTCTGGACAATTCGAGAGATTGATTTGGCCAGTCAGATCGCCCGACATGTATCTCATCGAACATTCATGGTACGTAATCGAGAAGCCACTTCGTGCACAAAATACAGCACCGGCAACACTTTCGCAATTATAGACGACAGTAGAGGCAGCATGACTCTATTGCTGCAAGGGCCTTCCCACAGCATGTTGAGTCCATGCTATGTCCAGTTGCTCTACTAAGCACTGAGGGGAGGTATCGATATCGGTCGGTGAGGTCTGGCACGAAGTCGGCGTTCCAAAGCATCCTAAAGCTGTTCTGTAGGATTCAGGTCAAGACTCTGTCCAGCCTAGTCCATCACAGGGATGTTATTGTGGTGTAACCACTCCACCACAGGCCGTGCATGATGAACAGGTGCTCGATCGTGTTGAAAGATGTAATCGTCATCTCCGAATTGCTCTTCAACAGTGGGAATCAAGAAGGTGCTTAAAACATCAGTGTAGGCCTGTGCTGTGATAGTGCCAAGCACAACAGCAAGGGGTGCAAGCCCCCTCCATTAAAAACGGGACCACTGTCTCCGAATTTTACTGTTGGCACTACACACGCTGGCAGATGACGTTCGCACGACATTCGCCATACCCACACCCTGCCATCGCATCACCATATTTTGTACCGTGATTCCTCACTCCACACAACGTTTTCCCACCGTTCAATTGTCCAATGTTTACTCTCCTGACACCAAGCGAGGCGTCGTTTGGCATTTACCTGCGTGATATGTGGCTTATGAGCAGCCGCTCGACCATGAAATACAAGTTTTCTCACCTCCCGCCTAACTGTCATAGTACTTGCAGTGGATCCTGATGCAGTTTGGAACTCCTGTGTGATGGTCTGGATAGATGTCTGCCTATTCAACATTACGACCCTCTTCAACTGTCGGCGGTCTCTGTCAGTCAACATACGAGATCGGCATGTACTCTTTTGTGCTGTACGTGTCCCTTCACATTTCCACTTCACGATCACATCGGTAACAGTGGGCCAAGGGATATTTAGGAGTGCGGAAATCTCGCGTACAGACGTAGGACGCAAGTGACACCCAATCACCTGACCACGTTCGGAGGCCGTGAGTTCCGCGGAGCGGCCCGTTGTGCTCTCTCACGATGTCTAATGACTACTGAGGTCGCTGATATGGAATACCTGGCAGTAGGTGGCAGCACAATGCACCTAATATGTATGTTTTTGCGGGTGTCCGGATACTTTTGATCACATAGTGTACGTGCTCAAGCTGCAGCATGTTGCCTTGCGAGGCGCTCCTGCGGCAAGCATGTCACGTGGAGTCTACCACTTACGTGAGACTGGCTGTAGATATCTCAGCCCGACAATTTTCAGTCATTCTCTTGTTAGTCTTTACTTAAGCGCTGTTGAACATCAGAGTTTTGATCTTGTCTGTTTACATCTTGAGTGCGACGTTACAAGGTCAACCTTTAGTAAGGCTCATTTGAAGGTATTGTGTTATCAATTACGACAGGAAAAATGTTGGCTGCTAATGACTCACCAGATGCATCAGGAGGGCGACAGAAAATGAATGTTAGGGAGATGCAGAGATGAGCCTTCTGTGGGAAGTATGTCGTACACTTCACAAAATGGGCATCGTCGACATTGAAGAAATGTTCAAAACAAACTGTTAACTTGCAACATGAACACCGAATGAAAAATGGCGAGCCCGAGTGACTACAAATGTTCGTACGATCAAGATCGAAGCCGAATTCCTTGGGAGTTGCAAACCATGCAGGACGTTCAGTTAGGCATCCGCACATAAAGAGCGGATATAGAATCATATTGGTGTAACGGGGTGATGAGAAATGATGGAATATAAATAACGCGTATAGAATCATATTGGTGTAATGGGGAGATGAGAAATTATGCGACCGAATGCGAAACAATCTGTCGTTGGGCTTATAGTAAAACTGATATCCATTAAGGTTTAGCTGCAGATAGTGGGATATGTTTTATATGCCTAGAGAAACGAAAACATGGAGAGGCTGAATTTTTTCAGCGTTTCCACTGCACTGTCACACACTTCTCAGGAGGGATTCAAGATTGCTCTTAAGGAGTATGATTTTTATACGCAAACCTGGAATTAAACAAAAACAATTTCTTTTTACCAGTAATTGGCCAAATGTAGGACCATAGCTAAGTTCACTTAGCCCATTTTTCCAGTCTTGCTTCCTGTGACGTAAATATTCCCTGTTGCCCTCGTAAGATCACGCACACGGAAAAGAATCACAAGGGGCAGAGCACCTCCAACACCTCGCAGGACAATAAATGACTTTCCAGCCAATTTACCATCCAGGTTAACAATCGGCATAATTGTATGCGAATGCGTTACGGAATTGATGTTAGTTGATCTTGCTACAGCTCTCTTGATATCTCTAATTTCCAACCATCCTTTCTTATGCATTTCCTCTTCAAATGCTACAAATTTTCCGCCGATTGTGCAGTTTGCTGTGCATTGTCAAGTTGACGCTTTGTTTGAAATTTCGTTATCATATGTCTTTCAATTATGTAGCACTGTCTGAAGTTATGCAACCACCCACTGCTTCCTCTGAAATCACTGCATGTCACGTGCGATTTGATTTGCATGACGTACTGATATACTGTCATACATATCCTGTAAATCGTACCGAGCATCCTACAAACTCGCAGACACCAGTTTTTGTAACAAGTGCACCTTGTCGTTCGTTGAATATCCGTAGTTTTTCTTATGTATTATACGGTCATATCGCTGCGGACATATTCAAAATATGTTCAAAACTGTTTTTTACTGTGTTGCGGATGATGTTACGTGTAAGTAATTATGTTTAGTAGCCGATCTTTGGACAGCAATTTTCCTTTACCACGTTTCACTGGAGACTGGATTTATGGCTCCTTGTCCGACAAGAGTGATGTACTAGATGGATCGACATCTATTATAGTATCACTTTCATTTGTTAAGCACGTATCGTCATCATTGTACCCCTCATATACACCACTGGCCATTAAAACTGCTACACCAAGAAGAAATGCAGATGATAAACGGGTATTCATTGGACAAATATATTATACTAGAACTGACTGGACCGGCCGGAGTGGCCGTGCGGTTCTAGGCGCTACAGTCCGGAACCGAGTGACTGCTACGATCGCAGGTTCGAATCCTGCCTCGGGTATGGATGTGTGTGATGTCCTTAGGTTAGTTAGGTTTAATTAGTTCTAAGCTCTAGGCGACTGATGACCTCAGAAGTTAAGTCGCATAGTGCTCAGAGCCATTTGAGCCAAGAATTGACTTGTGATTACATTTTCAAGCAATTTGGGTGCATAGATCCTGAGAAATCAGTACCCCGAAGATTGGCTAAAATTTACAGACGCGCGATATTTGGCACGGACTTCAATGCGAGATGCCTTTAATAGGTTCCACAACGAAACATTGTCTCGAAATTTGGTAGAAAATCCGAAGAAATTCCGGTCGTATGTAAAGTACACAAGCGGCAAGACGCAGTCAATACCTTCGCTGCGCAGTGCCGATGGTAGTGTTACCGACGACTGTGCCGCTAAGGCGGAGTTATTGAACACAGTTTTCGGAAATTCCTTCACCAGGGAAGACGAATGGAATATTCCAGAATTTGAAACACGAACAGCTGCTAGCATGAGTTTCTTAGAAGTAGATACCTTAGGGGTTGTGAAGCAACTCAAATCGCTTGATACGGGCAAGTCTTCAGGTCCAGATTGTATACCGATTAGGTTCCTTTCAGATTACGCTGATACAATAGCTCCCTACTTAGCAATCATATACAACCGCTCGCTCACCGATAGATCTGTACCTACAGATTAGAAAATACCGCAGGTCGCACCAGTGTTTAAGAAGGGTAGTAGGAGTAATCCATCGAACTACAGACCTGTATCATTGACGTCGGTTTGCAGTAGGGTTTTGGAGCATATACTGTATTCAAACATTATGAATCACCTCGAAGGGAACGACCTATTGATACGTAATCAGTATGGTTTCAGAAAACATCGTTCTTGTGCAACGCGGCTAGCTCTTTATTCGCACGAAGTAATGGCCGCTATCGACAGGGGATCTCAAGTTGATTCCGTATTTCTAGATTTCCGGAAAGCTTTTGACACCGTTCCTCACAAGCAACTTCTAATCAAGCTGCGGGCCTATGGGGTACCGTCTCAGATGTGCGACTGGATTCGTGATTTCCTGTCAGGAAGGTCGCAGTTCGTAGTAATAGACGGCAAATCATCGAGTAAAACTCAAGTGATATCAGGTGTTCCCCAGGGAAGCGCCCTGGGACCTCTGCTGTTCCTGATCTATATAAATGACCTGGGTGACAATCTGAGCAGTTCTCTTAGGTTGTTCGCAGATGATGCTGTAATTTACCGTCTAGTAAGGTCATCGGAAGACCAGTATCAGTTGGAAAGCGATTTAGAAAAGATTGCTGTATGGTGTGGCAAGTGGCAGTTGTCGCTAAACAACGAAAAGTGTGAGGTGATCCACATGAGTTCCAAAAGAAATCCGTTGGAATTCGATTACTCGATAAATAGTACAGTTCTCAAGGCTGTCAATCCAACTAAGTACCTGGCTGTAAAAATTACGAACAACTTCAGTTGGAAAGACCACATAGATAATATCGTGGGGAAGGCGAGCCAAGGGTTGCGTTTCATTGGCAGGACACCTAGAAGATGCAACAAGTCCACTAAAGAGACAGCTTACACTACACTCGTTCGTCCTCTGTTAGAATATTGCTGCGCGGTGTGGGATCCTTACCCGGTGGGATTGACGGAGGACATCGAAAGGGTGCAAAAAAGGGCAGCTCGTTTTGTATTATCACGTAATAGGGGAGAGAGTGTGGCAGATATGATACGCGAGTTGGGATGGAACTCATTAAAGCAAAGACGTTTTTCGTCGCGGCGAGATCTATTTACGAAATGTCAGTCACCAACTTTCTCTTCCGAATGCGAAAATATTTTTTTGAGTCCAACCTACATAGGTAGGAATGATCATCAAAATAAAATAAGAGAAATCAGAGCTCGAACAGAAAGGTTTAAGTGTTCGTTTTTCCCGCGCGCTGTTCGGGAGTGGAATGGTAGGGAGATAGTATGATTGTGGTTCGATGAACCCTCTGCCAAGCACTTAAATGTGAATTGCTGAGTAATCATGTAGATGTAGAAGTAGAACAACCACCTCTGGCCGTAATAACGGCCTTGATACACCTGGGCATGGAGTCAAACAGAGCTTGGATGGCGTGTACAGGTACAGCTGCCCATTGCACCTCCAACACGACACCACAGTTCATCAAGAGTAGTGACTGGCGTATTGTGACGAGTCAGTTGCTCGGCCACCTTCGACCAGACGTTATCAATTGATGAGAGATCTACAGAATGTGCTGGCCAGGGCGGCAGTCGAACATTTTCTGTATCCAGAAAGGCCCGTACAGGACCTGCAACATGCGGTCGTGCATTATCCTGCTGAAATGTAGGGTTTCGCAGGGATCGAAAGAGGGGTAGAGCTACGGGTCGTAACACATCTGAAATGTAACGTCCACTGTTCAAAGTGCCGTCATTGCGAACAAGAGGTGACCGAGACGTGTAACCAATGGCACCCCATACCATCACGCCAGGTGATACGCCAGTATGGCGATGACGAATACACGCTTCCAATGTGCGTTCACCGCGATGTCGCCAAACACGGATGTGACCATCATGATGCTGTAAACAGAACCTGGATTCATCCGAAAAAATGACGTTTTGCCATTCGTGCTCCCAGGTTCGTCGTTGAGTACCGTATGGCAGGCGCTCCTGTCTGTGATGCAGCGTCAAGGGTAACCGCAGCCATGGTCTCAGAGCTGATAGTCCATGCTGCTGCAAACGTCGTCGAACTGTTCGTGCAGATGGTTGTTGTCTTGCAAACGTCCCCATCTGTTGACTCAGTGATCGAGACGTGGCTGCACGATCCGTTACAGCCATGCGGATAAGATGCCTGTCATCTCGACTGCTATGATACGAGGCCGTTGGGATCCAGCACGGCGTTCCGTATTACCCTCCTGAACCCACCGATTCCATATTCTGCTGACAGTCATCGGATCTCGGCCAATGCAAGCAGCAATGTCGCGATACGACAAACCGCAATCGCGATAGGCTACAATCCGACCTTTATCAAAGTCGGAAACGCGATGGTACGCATTTCTCCTCCTTACATGAGGCATCACTTCAACGTTTCACCAGGCAACGTCTCTGGTCAACTGCTGTTTGTGTTTGAGAAATCGGTCGGAAATTTCGTCATGTCAGCACGTTGTAAGTGTCGCCACCGGCGCCAACCTTGTGTGAATGCTCTGAAAAGCTAATCATTTGCATATCACAGCATCTTCTTCCTGTCGGTTAATGGCCAGTAGTGTATATTGTCCCCATAGTCGAGCACATACGAGGCCACACATTCTACTAACTCATCTCGTAGCAACGTTACAATTTTATCTGATACTTCTTTCTCTCTGCGAAATTCCTTGGGCTCCTTCCTGACGAAATGTCAACTTCGGCAACTGTTGTTGTAGATATAATGCAAAGTTCGCTTTGTTTATCGCTGCCATTACTCTGCTTTGTACCAACACCACTAGCGATGTGGCACTGTTGCGAGTTATTCGTCGACTAAACAGTTGAGCTACGCTCCACAGCCTCATACTGTGCTCCAGTTCCGCCCTCTGTTGCCTTTAGCAGCCAATATTGACGTTGCATGGTAGACAGCATGTCGAGTGTCGTAAACGTCACTTTCCTCTTGCGACCTTGCAGTCAAGGGGTCCTTGTGGACTTTGTACTGTAAGGGAAAAGTTAAGTAAGTGTGAGCGTCAAGCGACGCTTTAATATTCAAAACCAGCTGTAAATATTCGGCACATTCCTGTGGCAATCGATTGTATAAAATTAAGCAAATCTTTTTGTCATTCTTATAATAAAGTGAACTAGTATTTCGTATGTTATAGTTCTAATCCACTATCTCCCTGAACAATCAAAGAACCCACAATTATGCCGGAGGATTGTACTTTCATCAGGTCATAACAGTTCCACCGGTCTCTGTGCTGCGAGTGATCATAAACAGTGTTCTATTTAACGCATAGTAGGATAGAAAGTGCAGACTATGTCCAAATGTCAACTTCTCCAGCAGCCCAAATTTAAAGTTTGAACCTAACTGCAAATTCATAATTATATAGTTCTTTAGTAAATTATGACACATCAATAACTTGTAAATGTAAATTTTCTATCATAATCTATAAATCCATTGCTATACGTTTCAGCTGAAAATAGCCTTTACGGTATGTGTAGTGTAGATTACGAAATATTTTATGCGGTATGAGCATACCTGAACGATCGTTGCACGATTCGACACTGTTTCGCAATCCTGCTATATCACGTTCTTCGACAGTGGAACCGCAACAGTCACAAAATCAAAACAGTCTTTAACACACAGGCCAAGTAATTTTACTCTCGTCCGCCCCTGGTAGCTGAGTGGTCAGCGGGACGGAATATCATAACTAACGGCCCGGGTTCGATTCCCGGCTGGATCGGAGACCTTTCTCCGCTAAGGGACTGGGCGTTGTGTTGTCCTTATCATCGTCATCATTTCATCCGCATCGACACGCACGTCGTCGAAGTGGTGTCAATTCCAAAGACTTGCATCAGGCGAACGGTCTACCCGACGGGAGGTCCTAACCACCCAGCATTTTCATTTTATATTTTAGTCTTGAACGATACAAAGCTAATGAAATCAATGTTTCGCAGTCAACATAACATGGAGCACACATGTGAACACGATTCTCAAGCGGTGGCAGCATAGCTGACTGACACGAGCAATTGGCCGTACACCCTTTGGTTGCTAAGGCGCATAGCAGATTCGTTCGGTGTAACATTCAGTGCTCTCTGTGAGCGAACTATTCAACTACGACACACGCCACTTGCGGGTACAAAGATCTGTCTGCCTTGTAATGTTACATCCCCTCCGCACACATAGAAGGTGACTGATAATGTCTTTCGGGATGAGTTTGGAAATGTTTATCAACTTTCGGCAAGATACGTACGGTAAAGATAGGAAGCATTTAAGTATTTCTGAAACTCTGCATTTTCTGTTACATTCAGTGACTTGACGTTTACAACCAAACATCTATACGTATTATAAAAATCTAACTTTATGTATATGTATCTTCCGTAACACCTCCTAAGCCATTCGACACTTTTCGACCAAACTTGGTGCACGTATCCCATACTGTCAGGCAACAACCTCTGTGGGGATAACCACCTACCTATCATATTTCAGCAGATATGACGTCATAAACAATGAGATGCGTAAAAAATTGCCGCATAATGCATGACGTTTAAATTTATTACTTCTGTGCTACTAACTGTGTTCGCAACGAATTTCGCTGGCAGTATCCACATTTACCGCCAAATGCACCTAAAAATGTACATCATGGTGCAGGAGATATGACGTCATAAAGTCTGAACTAGTGAGAACTTACGCATTGTGCACGACTTTTAAATTTATTACTTCTTTTCTACTTCCTCTATTGGCAAAACATTTTGCAGACAGTATCCACATATTCCGCTGAATGTATGGCACAAAGATCAGAGGATATGACGTCATAAACTTTGAGTGCGTGAGAAACTATCGCATCGTGCATGACATTTAAACTTATTACTTCTTTGCTATCAACTCTGTTCGTAACATATTTCGCTGATCGTATCTACATATGCCGCTGAATGTACCTACACAAAGAGATAATTGTACGACACATAGTTCAAGAGATACAATATCATAAACACTGAGGTACGTGAAAAATGTCACATCACGCTTGAAGTTTCATTACATTTATTTTTTACTATTAAGACACTCCTACAGTAGAGCCAACTTCAGGAAATCCTTGATACCTGGCAGGCTTTTGACAGCTTTCGAGTGCTAAGCGCAAACGCCTTCAGGCGAAAACGATAGCCGTCTGTAGAGCTACTATGAGGCGTTACCATTGACGCATTTACAAAATCGCCTTACAGATACGTGAAGCAGCTTCACGCTGCATACAGAAAGTGTCCGATACTGTACTTACACATTTGCACATTATTCATGTTTCTTTGTAACAGTGTATCATAATTTCGAAGATGTTTTCACGAATACATGGTAATTGATTTTTTACGATATTTTATTACAAACACAGTTTTTTTTGTTTTCGTTCCTGCTTGAAAAGTGAAAAAATGTATACCTGGGCAACTGCGGGGTTGTAAATAGTAATTAATCATGCACACACCACAGATTGGTTTCCGTCAAACTGCAACATGTTGGAAGAGGCAGACGCTAGCAATCAGCAGGTGCGCTCAAGTTCTGTGCCCCAAGTTCAGACTTTTCCATCCAGAAAGAATACAGGTCACTGACAGAGACTCAGGTCAGAGGTCGTTGCTGTCAGCTATCGTATTCGAGGATGCAAAGTTTCCTCATTCCCTACGTGAGCTGCGAAGCAGAGATTGTCGTTCCTCCTACACTGCCAACTTCTGCTAGTGACAATTCAAAACGGCCCTACGTTGCGTGTTCGCTTGACGTGTTGTGCAAAGAGCGTTTTCAGTGTTCCGAGCGGCGGTTCCAGTAGTCACGTAGGCGGCATTCCTTTGTCCGTGCGGGTGTAGGGCTGCGACGCGCGGCGTTTTGGTGCGGAGAGCTGCTTGCAATTAGTTCCAGCTGTGTGCGCCGGCGCCTTCCGCGAATCTCGTGAATGTATATTTGTGCTGGGCCGTCGCTCCAGTCGGGGTTGCCGAGGTCTGCAGAAAGTTCGGCTTCCTGTGGGCGCAGCGGTTTCCGTTGCCACGGTGGACTCGATGCTGTGAGCTTTCGGGACTTGGCAAATTCTGTGGCAACGTCGACCTCACGTGACCTCTACTCTCGGCGCTGCATGGGCAGGTATAGAACAAGCTCCTGTCACTGATACGTAGATGGACACATAATACACCTTTCAGCTAAGTGTAAAGCTGTAAAGGACGTCTGAGTGCAATAATAAACCAATGTTGGGGCTGATTTTACGGAATGAAATTTTTTCATTCCCTATACGAATTTCGTAAGCTTTCCTTCCCTATCTGACGAGAAATGATTTTGATTTAAAAAAAAGCCTTTACAGTACTGACAACCAGTGTGTAATTACAAATATTTTTTGCCTCTGAACAATGAAGTATTGCTTAGCCTTCACGCCACAAGGTGAAATATCAGGACACATCCAGAACGAGATTTCCACTCTGCAGCGGAGTGTGCGCTGATATAAAACTTCCTGGCAGATTAAAACTGTGTGCCGCACCGAGACTCGAACTCGGGACCACATCCACCAGGCTGTGGCTAAGCCATATCTTCACAATATCCTTTCTTTCAGGAGTGCTAGTTCTGCAAGGTTCGCAGGAGAGCTTCTGTAAAGTTTGGAATGTAGGAGACGAGGTACTGGCAGAAGTAAAGCTGTGAGGACGGGGCGTGAGTCATGATAGGGGAGGTTCAGCTGGTAGAGCACTTGCCTGCGAAACGTAAAGGTTCCGAGTTCGAGTCTCGGTCCGGTACACAGTTTTAATCTGCCAGGAAGTTTCATATCAGGACACATGTTGCAAAGCGGTGTCGTAAATCATACTGATGTACAGGCTACTGCAAAATCTAAGGTTTTCCTGCCGTTTGTTAAAAATGTAACGGAAAGAATAGGGAGGATCTTGACGAAGCGGAATATTACCGTAATTTACAAGCCCACCAGGAAGATACAGGAATACCTTAAGCCTGCCAAGGGCGCTCGCAAACCATTGGAAAAAGCTGGAGTGTATAGGATCCCATGCAGCTGCGGTGATGTTTATGTGGGAACCACTAAAAGAACGGTTTCTAAACGTTTGGAAGAGCACAAGGGAAATTGTAGAAGAGGAGAAACGGAACGATCAGCTGTTGCGGAGCATGCTTTCCAGCCAGGGAACCACAATATTCGTTTCGAGGAGACGCAAGTACTAGCGGCCACAAGCGGATATTACGAAAGGCTCTACAGGGAGGCAATCGAAATCGCTAAACACCCAAATAATTTCAACCGAAAGGGGGAGGGCGTGAAATTAAACGGCATATTGATGCCGGTGTTAAAGAAGATGTGTACCACCCGCCCACTACCGGGTGATGGCAACGGCGATCGACGGCGACGGACAGCGGCCAATTGCACTGACGTTTTCAAAACACGTGACGTCACGCCGCGGCGTGGGAGCGCGCGGACACGGAATTTAGCGGCAGTCAGTAACGAGCCAGTGGGTGTGTTGGACCTTCCATAGAGCTGCGGACCCCCTTGAAGATGTCTCCCGCAGTCGGAGACGAAACGTTGGGAATCGACACAGAATTCATCAACCGACCACGGCATAACAGCCCGCATAATTATAATGGACATCGTCTAAAATTGTGAGCCATATCTCTGTGACTATTACAGCGCTACCTATCACAAAGCGAAAATAGTGATCCAACTAAGAAATTCATATTTCTTTACGTACTACACGAATATGTAATAAAAATGGGGGTTCCTATTAAAAGAAAAAAGAACGAAGTTGATATCCGTTTGACCTATGGCAGCGCCATCTAGTGGGCCAACCATAGCGCTATCTGGTTTCCCCCATCAAGCTAGACGAGTTTCGTTCTTTGTAGTTTTTTCGTTGGACGCTTATTTCGTGAGATATTTGGCCCGGTCACGATCAATGGACCAACCTGTACATTTACAAAACGTACAAAATTTAACTAGGAACAAATTGTTTGTTTTTTAAGAACGTATTTTTTTATTTGTAGTTATTTAATTTGAAACATCCGCGACCGTTTACGTCAAATTATAGAATTAAACTACGGCCAATTTTTGGCTGATTTAGTCAATTTCGGCAGTGGATTTGATGGATAATATGAGGTCTCCAGTTTAATTTTTCCTCGGACAGAAGGAAACAAGCGTCTTCAGATCATCGTACAGAAACTTTGAAGAATTCTTATTACGACCTTCGGGATTTACCATGGATATACGAAATTCTTTCGTGTTCTTCTGGAGTCTATCTAGTGAAGAGCGTTTTCTTTTATTTAATTTTTCATCTAATTCACAAGAGGAGAACCAGATGTCGGCCGTCACATTTCTGTTGGTTCCTTTCAGTGGCTTAGTAAGATTTAGAACATGCCGTGTTGACAGGCGTATTTTCGGGTCTATTCTCTCGGCCAGCAGAAGGACTCCCACCACAAAAATAAAACGTTCTCGCATCATAAATTACAATGATCTGGAGACCTTATTTATCTATCTTTTGGAGTGTATCTGCACCTAAAACTCGAAAAGGTCTCATGAACATTGTCGTATTCTCAAAAGCTGTAGTATTACCAACAATTTTGAATGAACAAATTCCAAAATTCCTGGAATACGGCAGATTCATCCCTTTCTTTTTTAGAAAATCACTTGTAGATTTTGAATCAAAGCGTGCAGCACTCAGTAGAAATACAAATGTATTTTTTGTCATCGTGCCTACATGTGAGTAAACATGTTCGTTACAGTAAATCCACAATTTTTTAGGACCCCAGACATTAACGACAGACCTGTACCGATGTAGCATTGTGTTGACTTGTAGTTCTCTACTTTACTGCCGATTTCTTTGTTAGTGTATTTCATCAATAGGTCACTCATTCTATAAGTGATAAATAGCGAAAATATTTCACTCTCTTTGACAAGGCCTTTTGCCCTACCTTTAGTTCCCGGAAGATGGGTAACTATATTTTTGTGGAATACGTGGAAACATACAACAGATTCATCTGACCACAAAGTTCCGACATTTCGCCCAAGTTCTATGTTTCCCATGTCACTCGTGGGAAGAGTTTCATCTGCAGAAATATCTGAGATAATGTCATCAGAGCAGGCCGGAGTGGCCGAGCGGTTCTAGGCGCTTCAGTCTGGAACCACGCGACCGCTACGGTCGCAGGTTCGAATCCTGCCTCGGGCATGGATGTGTGTGATGTCCTTAAGTTAGTTAGGTTTAAGTAGTTCTAAGTTCTAGGGGACTGATGACCTCAGAAGTTAAGTCCCATAGTGCTCAGAGCCATTTGAACCATTTTTGTCATCAGAGAGAGCAGTGTGGTCTTCCACATTATCATCATTTAGCAACATTACATCGCTCGTTTCACTACACGAGTCTATGTTTTCGCACTCGTCATCTGTATCTTCATCCTGTTGCTGTGACAATTCTTGACGAATTTCGTCTTCCGTAGTAAACCGCTGATATCTGCCTTAGTAATCTGAAAGAAAACGGTAAATAATCAAGAAATAACTCTTCAGGCTTTTCCTAAATGATGAAAAATGACGACGCAGGTCACAGGTGGATGTCATAACCGACACAGGAGCAGAGCATGCCCAAATAGTATCTAAATTATGGGACAAGTTGAAAGTCAACGGCTTACCTTTCCACGCCGCTGCCCTGCGAATTACTGCTTCATGGCGTAATTCAAGGTCGCAGCCCCACCCCTCCTCCTCCCTAAAACTAGCGCTGTTTCCTGTGGAAATGAAAACAAATAGTCCGCAGCTCGTGGTCGTGCGGTAGCGTTCTCGCTTCCCGCGCCCTGGTTCCCGGGTTCGATTCCCGGTGGGGTCAGGGATTTTCTCTGCCTCGACTGGGTGTTGTGTGATGTCCTTAGGTTAGTTAGGTTTAAGTAGTTCTAAGTTCTAGGGGACTGATGACCATAGATGTTAAGTCCCATAGTGCTCAGAGCCATTTTGAAAACAAATATGACGTGTCGAATCGAACACCTCCTTGTCTTAGGAATACAATAAAAGTACTCGCAGTTGCGAATATGGATAAGTATCAGCTGTATAATAGAATGCTGACAATGGAAATTTGTGCCAGACCAGGACTCGAACCCGAGTCTTCCACTCATCACAAGGGGTGACCTTACAATTTGGCTTTCCGAGCACGACTTGACCCTAGCTTCAGCATGTTGTCAACCATGTGTCTACAACCTGTTCTCTTACATCCGTTATGTATATTCCCGTACAGGGAAGACATTTTATTTGGAAGCCGCATGCTCGGTGCTGGCCGATAAATACGATATCGCAATGCCTGTGTTATTCCGAATTGCAAAGCGAAGTTCCTTCTGACATGCATGCATATATGCAGTGCTGTATTGTTGCAGGAATATTAGATGTACTGTGAAGTAGATACAAGCCATTATGAAACACAAGAAATGTGTTCGCAGTTGGAAATATGGACAACCATCAATTGTATAATGTAATGACAACAATGAAAATTTGTGCCGGACCGGGATTTGAAACCGGATTTCCCAGTTATCCGAGCACGAATCACAGCTAGACCCAACCTTTCGTATGTCATCAGCCCGCATCTCGTGGTCGTGCGGTAGCGTTCTCGCGTCCCACGCCCGGGTTCGATTCCCGGCGGGGTCAGGGATTTTCTCTGCCTCGTGATGGCTGGGTGTTGTGTGATGTCCTTAGGTTAGTTAGGTTTAAGTAGTTCTAAGTTCTAGGGGACTGATGACCATAGATGTTAAGTCCCATAGTGCTCAGAGCCTTTCGTATGTCATCAACCCATATGTCTACTACTTGAGTAGACATTTCACTTGAAAGTCGCTTGCCCAGAGTCAGCAGATTAATGCAATATTGCAGTGCATGTGTTATTCCGAATTACGATGAAAAATTCCTTCGGATATGCATACATGTCTGCAGAACTTTGCATCGTAATTCGGAATAACACAGGGACTCCAATATCGTATTGTTGTACTAACAAGGGAACCTCCCCATCACATCCCCCTCAGATTTAGTTATAAGTTGGCACAGTTGATAGGCCTTGAAAAACTGAACACAGATCAATCGAGAAAACAGGAAGAAGTTGTGTGGAACTATGAAAAAAATAAGCAAAATATACAAACTGAGTAGTCCATGCGCAAGATATGCCACATAAAGGAGAGTGGCACCTAAGGACCGCCGTGGTCCCGTGGTTAGCGTGAGAAGCTGCGGAACGAAAGGTCCCTGATTCAAGTTTTGCCTCGAGTGAAAAATTTAATTTTTTATTTTCAGACAATTATTATCTGTCCGCCCGTTATGTTTTCATCACTTTTTTGGGAGTGATTATCACATCCACAAGAAAACCTAAATCGGGCAAGGTAGAAGAATCTTTTTACCCATTCGCCAAGTGTGCAAGTTAGGTGGGTCAACAACATATTCCTGTCATTTGACGCACATGTCGTCACCAGTGTCGTATAGAATATATCAGACGTGTTTTCCTGTGGAGGAATCGGTTGACCTATTATCTTGCGATCAAATGTTTTCAATTCCCATTGGAGAGGCACATCCTTTCGTCTACTAATCGCATGGTTTTGCGGTGCGGTCGCAAAACACAGACACTAAACTTATTACAGTGAACAGAGATGTCAATAAATGAACGGACAGATCATAACTTTGCGAAGATAAAAAAAGCAAACTTTCCACTCGAGGGAGGACTTGAACCAAGGACCTCTCGTTCCGCAGCCGCTCACGCTAACCACGGGACCGCAGCGCTCCTCAGCTAATACTTTCCTTGATGTTGCCTATCTTGCCCATGGACTACTCAGTTTGTATATTTTGCTTATTTTTTTCATAGTTCCACACAACTTCTTCCTGTTTTCTCGATTGATCTGTGTTCCGTTTTTCAAGGCCTATCCACAATGCCAACTCATAACTAAATCTGAGAGGGGTGCGATGAGGAGGTTCCCTTGTAAGGTTTGGTGTACTGTGAGAAGAAATACAAGTTGAAGTCAAAGTGCTTTAAACATACTGAACGTCACTGAAATATCCCTGCATACCTTGTTCATTAGCAACTCTACAACATCTATTCTTCTATCAGCCTTTATTACTGTTATACAAGGGTCGACCACAAAGTAAGTTCCGTTTGATTACATAAAACAAACGCGTACAGATACGGAAAAAAGATTTATTGTACAAGAACTACACTGTTAAACTACTTTTCTAAATAGCTTCCGAAATTTTGTAGGCACTTGTCATAGCGTGGCACAAGTTTTTGTATGCCTTCTTCAAAGAAGGTTGCCGCCTGTGTATTCAACCATGTGGTAACATGTTCTTTCAGCTCGTCATCATAGTTGAAGTGTTGACCACCAAACTATGAGATTTGCGGAACTTCCTCAGCAAGAGCAGTAAGTGTAAACTTACGGTTGTGCTTAATCTTTTCTCCAATTGTGTAAACTAGTTCATCAATAACCACAGACGGGGGTCCACTTCGTCCTTCATCGTGCACTTGATCATGTCCTTCATTGAACAGTCTGACTCATCTTCTAACCACTGAATCACTCATAGCATTTTGTCCGCATACCTCCCGGATTTGCTGATGAATTTCCTTTGGTTTAACTTTCTATGCATTTAGAAAACAAATTACAGATCCGATTTCACACGCGGCGGAATTTTCAGTTACGGCTGACGTTATAAAGAAGCACTACAAAGCACACGTTGGCAGCAGCGATCTGAAAATGGCGTACATGTCTTCTCCTTGAGTCCGAGTAACTGCCGCATATGCTCGGAACTGCGATCGTAGCGCTGCCGCGGATAGAAATAGAAACGGAACTTACTTTGTGGACGACCCTCGTATCTCCTTTTGCACGCCGTGCAGTTCATTAGTGGATACAGGAACGAGGAACAGGTGCTGTTCATGAACATAAAAATCAAATATTTATTTATTCTACGCCTAATATCAAATAGTAAAAATAATAGATAATTATGTTGCTGTATTTGCAGCTTCGGTCGCTGTCAGTAGCTTTGAATGTAGAAATACGTGCAGATACAGAGATTTACAAATCTTTCACTCTTCAACGTCTGCTCAGAAAATGTTGATCCCTGGCCACTATGAAAGTCTATAAATGTTATTCAACTGGCAAACACGCAAAATGGCGGCCAGTGCATGAAAGTTGGAACTTAAGGACACCCACCACTGGAGCCAGGGAGAGGGGTTGCTTGCTTCTTATTGGCAGCGGCGTAATACTTCGCACCGGCCGGGGTGGCCGAGCGGTTCTAGGCGCTACAGTCTGGAACCGCACGACCGCTACGGTCGCAGGTTCGAATCCTGCCTCGGGCATGAAAGCGCGGTCAATCGGATATAGGCCGTTACCGCAGTTACCACTTTAACAAAATTGTTACCTATGTTAGCAGTTACCCGCCATAACAAACAGTTCGTATAAATTTATCCTGTCTTTCTGTAACGATCATCAGTTTCCTCTTACAGCAATTATTCAGCGAGACAGCAACACTTTTATGAGTAAGTATCAGTGGCATGCGAAGATCCACCATGACGCTGCCACCCATTGTTTAAACAGCAATGGCTGCTGCTTGCTGGTCCCATACCGGCATTCCTGTTGTGAAGCGACTGAACGGCTAAATTATTAGCGAAATCCCTATGCTATGGAATGAATTCCAAATTTAATGAGGTCTTAGTTCAGTTACATGACCATTGATTTGACCATCACGAAAATTTTCAATACGAATCAGCTACAGACTTCATTCACGCGCTCTGTAAGATGCCCACCGAACTCGTGGTCTGTCAGTCATTGATACCCTGATCTGCATCGACTACACACTGTCGAGGTGCAGATGGCTCCCCATCGACTCAGATGTGAAATGAAAAGCTGTCTCACAATGGGCACGTTGGAAATTAAGGGGTGACGTATGTGAAGTTGCGATTCTTTGAAGAAAACCTTATAAAGTCCAAATATCTCAAGCCAATGTAACTAAATTTGGCCCAGCTGTTATGGAATTTTATATGGATACACTCATAAGTTTTCACGCTTATTGAAGTTACACTTTTGAACTATAAGCAACTGAAATTGCTTCAGTAACGAGAGTAAAAATGTCCTTTTTTTAAAAATCTGTCAGAACGAAATTAACGTATTTTTGCACGAAGTTTGCAATGTCATAATTACAAATATCTATCGAACAGAATATTAACACCTTCTTATGCTAAATTTTATAGGTCTCGAAATTTCTGTGAAAAACAACACGAAATCTTAGGGCTTTTCTTGTACACAAATTCCTTACTATTGATTGTCAAATTTAAGAACTATAATGTCAGTGTTCTTGAAGGAAAGGTACACAAAGTTGCCGAAATATAAGTTGACAGTGTTTTTATCAGAACTTACCTTAGCTGGGTGAGCCAATGCATACCATATGCATTCTCTTCTTCATCTTCACGCAGTCTCTTCATTTGCTTGTCCTCTTAGGTTAAACTAATTTTCAGAATGAGTAATAATAATGAAACTTCCTGGCAGATTAAAACTGTGTGCCCGACCGAGACTCGAACTCGGGACCTTTGCCTTTCGCGGGCAAGTGCTCTACCATCTGAGCTACCGAAGCACGACTCATGCCCGGTACTCACAGCTTTACTTCTGCCAGTACCTCGTCTCCTACCTTCCAAACTTCACAGAAGCTCTCCTGCGAACCATGCAGAACTAGCACTCCTGAAAGAAAGGATATTGCGGAGACATGGCTTAGCCACAGCCTGGAGGATGCTTCCAGAATGAGATTTTCACTCTACAGCGGAGTGTGCGCTGATATGAAACTTCCTGGCAGGTTAAAACTTTGTGCCCGACCGAGACTCGAACTCGGGACCTTTGCCTTTTGCCTTGGAAGGTAGGAGGCGAGGTACTGGCAGAAGGACAGCTGTGAGTACCGGCCGTGAGTCGTGCTTCGGTAACTCAGATGGTAGAGCACTTGCCCTCGAAAGGCAAAGGTCCCGAGTTCGAGTCTCGGTCGGGCACACAGTTTTAATCTGCCAGGAAGTTTCATATCAGCGCACACTTCGCTGCAGAGTGAAAATCTCATTCTGGAGTAATAATAATGTCAGCTGTATCAATTCTCCTGTTATCGATTTCCTTAGTCGACAGTGAGAAAGCTCCTGTATCAAATCCTAGACACTGTAGAGCCCGTAGTCCGCCAAGATTAGCACAGGTAAAAACTAAACAAGCTTTGTACGCTGCAACTTCATCAGCATCTGTGGAAACAAAAGTTGTCTTGGGGCTTGGGTTTTCTATTAGAGAGTTGTAACGTTCATTAGGATTTTGAGTTTTTCCATGCACATACTTCAGTAGACGTTCTGGATCTGCTAAAAACCGAAATATTCCGCACATTGTAACTGCATACTCGTAGAACAAGAAGAAAACAACGCAAAAATAAATAATACGAGGAAATACAGACAACACAAGGACGTGAACTCGTGTAAGCTTTTGTTAGTTATTATTTTTATCACACTTTGGAGTGGAATTGGAACATAATATACAAGAACTAAAATTTCAACATCACGTAGTAAATAAAGATACAATAACAAAATTTCTCAGTTTAGGTCGCTTTCGCGTACGCCCTAAAAAGTAAATCCAGGGTGTGTCCAATACAAAAATCAGTAGTAATAAGGGATCTATTAGCTACTGAAATTAATGAGTGGTCCAAATTGACCCAAATTTATTATAATCACAATTGCAAGCATGAACAAACTTGATTTGATTGTAGGATAGAATTAATTCCGAGCAATCGGATGTAAAGGAAAGTAAAAAACATGACATCTTTAAACAGTCTCAGTTAGAAGTGACTATAGTCAGTATAGACACAAAGCCCGCGAGGTGTAGGTAAAGATAAGTATCGGATTATTAATTCACAATTCGTGGAAAACAAGTACATGATACCGACGAGAACATGACGATTGCTTCGATCTGCCATCGGGCAAAGTATATTACAAACATGGCCCAGGAGTGCCTGAATCATTGACATGCCACCAATTCAGCGAATTCTGAAACAAGATCTCATAGAAATGTACCTACAGATTCCTAACCACTCGCATCTTCCCTTTCCCTTGGCAGCAAGATCTTGCTATATTTCCCCTCCGATGCAGTGTGGACAGCACAAAACGTCTTATCACTCATGGCAGCGTATCAGGTGATGGACATGGCCGCATCTGAAGATTGGTGTCTCCGAATATGTCTCTACTAACTGCCTGAATACCTCCAAGTCGCGAGCCCAAGTCCACGTCCAAGTCGTTTCCTCTAAAATCCTCTCTGCTCTCTCTTCTTCATGGAAACCTCGTCAAGACACACTCGTCTACGAGTCAAAATGTCTATTAGTGGTTCTGCCAGTGGGAAACCGCGTAGCAAAATTGCCTTCTCTCTACCGAAAAAGTGCGTTTAAACACTACCCAATTTCTTATTTTCCAAGGTGGTAAAAGCTTAAGAATTTAGCAACAATTTCCCACTCTTGAGAAAAGTTTCGGCACTAACGAATGTGAATAGTAGATATGTGAAATACAACCCTTACTGATTTAAGTGCCCATTGCTTGTCAACAGATTGCTGCATTGGTCAAATGTTCAGTGGCCGACCTGAGTACCACACTTGGTTTAAGAGCCTCAAACTATTTATTTTCCAGGTTTGCGATGCTTATCAAATGCCACAATGCTCTTTCCAGTCTAACATTTCTCCAAGAATAAGTTTGCTCGCAAAAAAGTCCACTATCGCAATGTTATTTTCCATATATTCGCCAAATTAGTGCCTAGAATATGATTTTCAACGCTAAAGTAAGTACTCCAATGCTATTTCTACACCTGACTACTTCCAAGAAAAGTCAAACCAACAATGGACATTAAAGGAGAGGCAGAAGTGACTGATGTTATGAAACTAATCTGATTTGGCATATAACTGGCGGAAAGATGTGTTAGCTAAAATAGTATACTAAGCTGGCAAGCACACAAACAAACATCCTGTATAATTTACCGGCAGAATGTCACTAATTACGCCTATTCTTGATGTTAGGCACAATAAACGCTCAAATTAAATAGTTCCAAGTCTGAATAGTTTTCAAGCAGCATTTTAGGTGGGACAAAGGTGATGCATCGTGTTATATCTAGAAAAAATCAATCATTGGTATTGATTGTAAATTATTGCTTTTATTACAAACGACCCAAGCCTGCTAGAGACTGTGTAGAATAAAAGCTTTTGATCAATGTTGTAACATT
This sequence comes from Schistocerca americana, assembly GCF_021461395.2. Classification (NCBI taxonomy): domain Eukaryota; kingdom Metazoa; phylum Arthropoda; class Insecta; order Orthoptera; family Acrididae; genus Schistocerca; species Schistocerca americana. Next base: position 151,973,737 of record NC_060122.1, read on the forward strand.
TACCAGTTATTAAGCAAAGGCTGTCTAAACGTTTATAGATTTATTTTCTACAATCGATTATGAAATAATGTAATGAAAAATGCATGATGTGAAAACACACACATATCATAGCCAAAAGAGAAATATACTGAGCAAACACCGTATTAGCAAGGAAGGAAGAATATGTTTTGATTTTTTTTTAGATGTAGCCTTAAACTGCATATTTTTGCGTAATACATCACGAAAACGTCTCCTATGTTTACGCACATTATCAGAATAAAGGGCAACGATAGAAGTGAAACAACACATAGCCGATATCTCAAAATAAATCCTTTGATGAAATTATGTATCATTTATTGAGAACTCTCCCTCTCCCCCCCCCCCCCCCCCCCCCCCCCCCCCGACTCTCCCCTTCTCTGTCTCTTTCGGTTGCAAGTTAAATTTGCAGCAGTGTTCTAGACGAATTTAATGCTGTCAGTAAGCGAACTGAGTGTCTTTTAATAAGTTATACAAACAATTTTGGTGCGGAAATATTTAATTTAATGGTCTACTATCCTTGCAAAGTGACGTAGAAATACCGCAATTTCGATTTTATAGGTAGGTTTTAAAAGGGAAAGAGCATTGGTAATTCGTGGTGAATTTGATACTGTGTGTCAGATGGATCTGCAGTAGTGCTAATGTGTGCATTGTTCCAATCAGTGTTTACGTACTTAGAAGAAACTAATGCATCGTACGATTAATTTGAGTAGTGCAAATAATCGATGTGTGTGTATTTTAAGCCGGCCGCGGAGGTCTAGCGGTTCTAGGCGCGCAGTCCGGAACCGCGCGGCTGCTACGGTCGCAGGTTCGAATCCTGCCTCGGGCATGGATGTGTGTGATGTCCTTAGGTTAGTTAGGTTTAAGTAGTTCTAAGTTCTAGGGGACTGATGACCACAGATGTTAAGTACCATAGTGCTCAGAGCCATTTGAACCATTTTTGTGTATTTTAATAAGTAATGCAGACAATTAAGACGGAATAATGATGGTCGATAGAGCTTGCAAAGTGTATGACAGCTTATATATTTCCACAAATAACATAAATTTATTTTGAATTTTTATGGAGATATGTATTTATACTTGCATGTTGCAATAAACATCCAAACTATGTATGTTTTATAAGTAATACAGCCAATTTGGATACGAGAATATTTAAATTCTAGTCTGTTATTCTTAGAAAGTGTGTGAAATCTTCCTTTTTTCGAGAAATAATACCATTTTATTTTGCTCGAATTTTTGTAGCGGTCTGTAATTATGCTTGCATATTTTGATAAGCAATCTTCATGTATGTATGTGTGTGTGTGTGTGTGTGTGTGAGAGAGAGAGAGAGAGAGTTCTCGTTAAATGATAACTAATTTTGGTTCAAATGGCTCTGAGTACTATGCGACTTAACTTCTGAGGTCATCAGTCGCCTAGAACTTAGAACTAATTAAACCTAACTAACCTAAGGACATCACACACATCCATGCCCGAAGCAGGATTCGAACCTGCGACTGGAGCGGTCACGCGGTTCCAGACTGAAGAGCCTAAAACCGCACGGCCACACCGGCCGGCGATAAGTAATTTTATCAAGGGATTTATTTTCGAGATATAGACTCTATATTGGTGCATCATCTTCATTGGAAATGTTTAAACTCCGCCATTGTCATTGGTTATGAAGTGTGTTTGAACAGAGGAGATGTTCTCATAGTGTATTATAGAAAAATATGCAGTTTAATGGCTACACCTAAAAAAACTTCAAAACACCTTCTCCTTCGTTCTTAATATAGCGTTTGCTGAATTTGTTTATCATTGGTTAGGTTTAGCTATGTTATGCGTATTTTTTCACATCACATATTTTTTATTAGATGATAGCTATTATTTCGTAATTGGTTGGTGATAATACAGTCTATAAATGTTTAAACAGCCTTGGATTGACAATTGGCAAATATTGCAAGTGTCGTCAAAAGTTGTTACTGTATACCTCTAGTAGGCTTGAGTCATGTATAATAAAAACAATTTACAATCAATGTCATCGAATACATTTTTCTAATGTATAACACGATGCATCATCTTTGTCCCTCCAATAATGTTACATGAAATCAGTTTAGCTGTGTGCATTGTCACTTAAATCAAAAGTAGGGCTAGTTAATTATGTTCTTCCAGTAAATCAGACTGCCTGTGTGTGTGTGTGTGTGTGTGTGTGTGTGTGTGTGTGTGTGTGTCTGTGTGTGCCAGCTTCGCATAGTATTTAGCTAACATATATTCTCTGCAGTTATAAGCTAGCCCAGGTTAGTTTTATGACATCTATCATTTAGGCCCCTCCTCTAATGTCAACTGATAGTTTGTCATGTAATTAGTAAGTATTCATGCAAATAGCCTTGGCTTGCTTAATTTCAGGCATTAATCTGATGTATATGTGGAGAATAACATTGCAGTACTTGAGATAAACATTGAACTTTTTTCACGTAAACGCATTTTTGGAAAGAACATCTTGACACTTAACAAGCATAATGGATATGGAGAATAATTAATTCGATGCTCTGTCATCTTAAAACAAGTGTGATATTCAGATCAAAATTTGGACATTTCACCAGCGCAGCTATGTATTGATGAGAATAAGAACATGAGCTTAAATTAGTAGTTGATTTTATTTCATGTTCTTGAAGTTTTGCGAAAAGGTGTTTAAAGTAAAACTCGTCTTCAACTATTACTTATTAGTAATTTGTTAAGTACACTGCATATGCAAACGTCGGTTTTTAACTACATATGGAGAGTATGTTTCATACTTTTTCTAATATTCAGTAGAAGCTAGCTTTCAACGAAATTTACCAATGAAACTGCCAAGCTTGGCCATAAACGATTTTTTGGAGTTCGTAATGATAACATATTTGAGAACATTTTCACCATTTGATTTATTTGTTTAATTTATTTATTTAACCTGATCTGATTAGGCCCATCGGGCACTCTCTTACGTCAGACCAGATTCCACACATGCAGTACTTACTTTGTATCATAGTTACTTAAGAAATAGCAATTTTAGTACGAGAAATACTACTTAAATGATTTGAGTGCCTACAGAAACAACGTGAGTAAATAATACCGTCCATGAACTAATAAAGTTAATACTAGCATTACTTATACTACTGCTGCTGCTGCTTACGCAACGCACATACGTTTTAAGTATGTGACGTATCATCCGTTGGATGATTAAGATCGTTCGGATACTTTCGAGCATAGCCCACGGTGGGCTACATAGTAGTTTGTTCTTTCGTTTTAATGGTGGTTAAAATACAAAGTTCCGACTGGAGAACAGGAGAGGGTGGTGGTACATTATCCAGGTGTGTGTGTGTGTGTGTGTGTGTGTGTGTGTGTGTGTTCATGTAATTCGAAGACAAATATCTTTGACATTTTACATAAACTTGTCGTTCTTATGCGTTGTTTTATGAGGGCGACCAGAAAACTAATGACTCCGAACGTTTTTACTCTGTTCCTTAAATCATCCCCCCCCCCCATGAACTATGGACTTTGCCGTTGGTGGGGAGGCTTGCGTGCCTTAGCGATACAGATAGCCGTACCGTAGGTGCAACCACAATGGAGGGGTATCTGTTGAGAGGCCAGACAAACGTATGGTTCCTGAAAAAAGGGGCAGCAGCCTTTTCAGTAGTTGCAGGGGCAACAGTCTGGATGATTGACTGATCTGGCCTTGTAACACTAACCAAAACGGCCTTGCTGTGCTGGTACTGCGAACGGCTGAAAGCAAGGGGAAACTACGGCCGTAATTTTTCCCGAGGGCATGAAGCTTTACTCTATGGATAAATGATGATGGCGTCCTCTTGGATAAAATATTCCGGAGGTGAAATAGTCCCCCATTCCGATCTCCGGGCGGGGACTACTCAGGAGGACGTCGTTATCAGGAGAAAGAAAACTGGCGTTCTACGGATCGGAGCGAGGAATGTCAGATCCCTTAATCGGGCAGGTAGATTAGAAAATTTAAAAAGAGAAATGGATAGGTTAAAGTTAGATATAGTGGGAATTAGCGAAGTTCGGTGGCAGGAGGAACAAGACTTTTGGTCAGGTGAATACAGGGTTATAAATACAAAATCAAATAGGGGTAATGCAGGAGTAGGTTTAATAATGAATAAAAAATAGGAGTTCGGGCAAGCTACTACAAACAACATAGTGAACGCATTATTGTGGCCAAGATAGACGCGAAGCCCACGCCTACCTCAGTAGTACAAGTCTATATGCCAACTAGCTCTGCAGATGACGAAGAAATTGAAGAAATGTATGATGAGATAAAAGAAATTATTCAGGTAGTGAAGGGAGACGAAATTTAATAGTCATGGGTGACTGGAATTCGATAATAGGAAAAGGGAGAGAAGGAAACCTAGTAGGTGGATATGGGTTGGGGGGTAAGAAATGAAAGAGGAAGCCGCCTGGTAGAATTTTGCACAGAGCATAACTTAATCATAGCTAACACTTGGTTCAAGAATCATAAAAGAAGGTTGTATACATGGGAGAAGCCTGAAGGTACTGACAGATTTCAGATAGATTATATAACGGTAAGACGGAGAGTTAGGAACCAGGTTTTAAATTGTAGGACATTTCCAGGGGCAGATGTGGACTCTGACCACAATCTATTGGTTATGAACTGTAGATTGAAACTGAAGAAACTGCAAAAAGGTGGGAATTTAAGGAGATGGGACCTGGATAAACTGAGTAAACCAGAGGTTGTACAGGGTTTCAGGGAGAGCATAAGGGAACAATTGACAGGAATGGGGGAAGGAAATACAGTAGAAGAAGAATGGGTAGCTTTGAGGGATGAAATAGTGAAAGCAGCAGAGGATCAAATAGGTAAAAAGACGAGGGCTAGTAGAAACCCTTGGGTAACAGAAGAAATATTGAATTTAATTGATGAAAGAAGAAAATACAAAAATGCAGTAAATGAAGCAGGCAAAAAGGAATACAAACGTCTCAAAAATGAGATCGGCAGGAAGTGCAAAATGGCTAAGCAGGCACAGCTAAGGACAAATGTAAGGATGTAGAGGCTTATCTCACCAGGGGTAAGATAGATATTGCCTACAGGAAAATTAGAGAGACCTTTGGAGAAAAGAGAACCACTTGTATGAATATCAAGAGCTCAGATGGAAACCTAGTTCTAAGCAAAGAAGGAAAAGGTGGAAAGATTATATAGAGGGACTATACAAGGGCGATGTACTTGAGGGCAATGTTATATAAAGGGAAGAGAATGTAGATGAAGATGAAATGGGAGATACGATACTGCGTGAAGAGTTTGACAAAGCACTGAAAGACCTGAGTCGAAACAAGGCCCCAGGAGTAGACAACATTTCATTAGAACTACTGACGGCCTTGGGAGAGCCAGTCCTAACAAAACTCTACCATCTGGTGAGCAAAATGTATGAGACAGGTGAAATACCCTCAGACTTCAAGAAGAATATAATAATTCAAATCCCAAAGAAAGCAGGCGTTGACAGATGTGAAAATTACCGAACTATCAGTTTAATAAGTCACGGCTGCAAACACTAACGCAAATTCTTTACGGACGAATGGAAAAACTGGTAGAAGCCGACCTCGGGGAAGATCAGTTTGGATTCCGTAGAAATATGGGAACACGTGAAGCAATACTGACCCTACGACTTATCATAGAAGCTAGACTAAGAAAAGGCAAACCTACGTTTCTAGCATTTGTGGACTTGGAGAAAGCTTTTGATAATGTTGACTGGAATACTCTCTTTCAAATTCTGAAGGTGGCAGGGGCAAAATACAGGGAGCGAATGGCTATATACAATTTGTACAGAAACCAGATGGCAGTTATAAGAGTCGAGGGATATGAAAGGGAAGCAGTGGTTGAGAAGGGAGTGAGACAGGGTTGTAGCCTCTCCCCGATGTTGTTCAATCTGTATATTGAGCAATCAGTAAAGGAAACAAAAGAAAACTTCGGAGTTGGTATTAAAATCCATGGAGAAGAAATAAAAACGTTGAGGTTCGCCGATGACATTGTAATTCTGTCAGAGACAGCAAAGGACTTGGAAGAGCAGTTGAAAGGAATGGACAGTGTCTTGAAGGGAGGATATAAGATGAACATCAACAAAAGCAAAACGAGGATAATGGAATGTAGTAAAATTAAGTCGGGTGATGCTGAGGGAATTAGATTAGGAAATGGGACACTTAAAATAGTAAAGGAGTTTCGCTATTTGGGGAGCAAAATAACTGATGATGGTCGAAGTAGAGAGGATATAAAATGTAGACTGGCAATGGCAAGTAAAGTGTTTCTGAAGAAGAGAAATTTGTTAACATCGAGTATAGATTTAAGTGTCAGGAAGTCGTTTCTGAAAGTATTTGTATGGAGTGTAGCCATGCATGGAAGTGAAACATGGACGATAAACAGTTTGGACAAGAAGGGAAGAATGCTGAAGATCAGATGGGTAAATCGCATAAACAATGAGGAGGTATTGAATAGGATAGGGGAGAAGAGGAGTTTGTAGTACAACTTGACTAGAAGAAGCGATCGGTTGGTAGGATACGTCCTGAGGCATCAAGAGATCACCAGTTTAGTATTGGAGGGCAGCGTGCCGGGTAAAAATCGTAGAGGGAGACCAAGAGATGAATACACTAAGCAGATTCAGAAGGATGTAGGCTGCAGTACGTACTGGGAGATGAGGAAGCCTGCACAGGATAGATAAGCATAGAGAGCTGCATCAAACCAGTCTCAGGACTGAAGACCACAACAACAAAAACTCAAAATCATTGAGCTATCACACGTCATGCATATTACTCGGTCGACTTTCCCGCTTTTCAGACCCAAGTCGCAACGCTCTGCTGTTAGACAGCTCCGAACTGTAGCGTTTAACATCATGGTGCCTAATGTACTATGTCGGTGTGTCAGAAACGGCATGCTGTAATCCCTCACAAAAATGAAAACACGAATTCGAATAGCTCGTCCACACATGCTGCACACACTCCTTCAGCTTTACAATGCTAGACCATGCACGAGCGCTGTGACATCTGCGCCAATACTACGCCTGTTATCAACCACCCTCCATCCAGTCCTGCCTTGGCCTCATCCGATTTTGATCTGTTTTCTAAACCTAAAGAACACCTTCGTGGGCCTCACTTTGATAGTGGTGAAGTGGTGCAAGCAGAGGTCAGGTTGTTGCTCCATCAACAAACTCAAACACTCTACAGTGATGCTATCGACCAACTGGTCGCTCGATAGGAGAAATGTCTTCGCCACCAGAGTGACTTATTCTATTTATTCTATCACTTGCGCCTTGTCCTGCGGTGACGCAGGGTCGGCCATGGTTAATCGGATTTGGCATGTTAATGTTAAGGGGTGCCCGGATGCCCTTCCTGCCGCCACTCCCATATCCCCCAGGACGGAATTAGTGTACCCCAGCTGTCTGCGTCGAGTGTAAAGCGTGAAATAGTGTGAAGGCATTTCAAATGACTGTGAGTCGTGTAACTGAGGCGGGACGTGGGGACCAGTCCAGTATTCACCTAGTAGGATGTGGAAAACCACCTAAAAACCACATCCAGGCTGGCCGGCAACACCGGCCGTCGTCCTTAATCCACCGGGTTGATTCGATACGGGACCGGCGCGCCTACCAGAGTCCAGGAAGCAGCGCGTTAGCGCGCTCGGCTAACCTGGTGGGTCAGGGTGACTTATGTTAAGAGATAAATATGTAGACGTAAAGGATAAATACGATGTTGTAGTGCCTGTGTGGAGAACGATGTACCATTCGTTTCGTACATGCATGCGTGTGCGAAGAAACATAGCACCATTATTTATCAGCCGATACCAGGCCGCGAATTTCAATTAAAATGTACTCCTCTGCAAGGGAATTACATGATGTGGGCATGAAAAGAGGAGGTGACGCAGAACGACGACATGTGGAAGTCTAGGTCTGCCTGTGACTCGTGCACGCATAACCAAATGGTTAAGCGACATCTCGCATCAGCCGAGAAATGCAGGTTCGAGTCCCGGTCTGGCAGAGATTTTCATTATCATCATTTCCTTACACACTTGATGCTTGTTCATATTCGCAACTGCAAATACATTTCATGTAATGGTTAAAGATCTAAAATGTTAATAAAGTTAGTTTTCAAAAGCTTTGAGAATTTTCAGCACGCCCTCGTTGTACTACGCTGAGACTGGCTGGAGAAAAGGAAGGGGAGGGTGTAATGCGGATGTTGCCTGGGCAATTAAGCAGGCTTTACCATCTTGCAGTTTTGATTTGTAGCTTCATTTGTTAGTATACTGTGATTGGCTGGACAGGTAAGTGAGGGCAGTGGAGCGTGTCGTGACGACGGGAAGGGGGCGTGGTTTATGTAGAGGTCAGTGTGAAGGAAGTGCATTTGTGTCGCCATAGCCAAACTACCTCCAACCATCAGTTCCTGAACATACTGTAAGAAAGTTTAAAAGCTGTTTTGTACGGATGAACCAGCTTATCAGTGGTCTAATATAAAACCCTCCTGACATTTCAATAGTTTCATTACAAACGTCACATTGGGGTCCTAAAGCACCTGCACTCGCTGCATTTGTATGGCCCAAGTTACTACGACAGTTTATTTCCGCCGCTCTAGCAGTGAAACACTTCCAAGGAGTATTCCAGCAGATTGAAGACTTAAAGAACTCTCTCAGCTTCATGCAGAAAACCAGACGTAAAGGGTGTCCGTAATGATACTCCAGCATTTCAACTCATAAAATCTGAGAGGAAACATAATTTATTGACGAACAGATACAGGGAAATCATACAGCAGCTCATCAAGTTTTCGTACACAGGTGGACGGTTCAGTAAACTTGAACATGGGCGCCACGGGTAGCGCGAAGAATATCAAGTCTATAATCGATTTCGTGCCATGTGTTGCGGAGCATCTGTTTTGTGACAGAGTTGATGACATTTCTTACGCGCTGTTTCAAGTCTTGCAGGTCCTTTACTGGTGTAGCGTATACCCGGTCTTTTACATAACCCCGCCAGAAAAAATCGAGTGGGGTTATGTCGGGCGAACGAGGTGGCCAAGAAATTGGACCTCCACGGCCAATCCAAAGTTGCGGGAATGTGTCATTTAAAAATTTTCGGACATCAAGGCTCCAATGGGGTGGTGCACCGTCCTGTTGAAACATCACATTTGGCTGCAGGTCTGTTATCTGTGGCACGGCAAATTGTTCCAACATATCCAGGTAGATGGCTCCATCCACAGTCGGCTCCTGAAAGAAAAACGGCCCAACAATGCTATTTATCATCAAACCACACCACACATTAACTTTCGGACTGTCACGCATGTGTTCCCTAGGTGCATGTAGATTTTCGGACCCTCAGATGCGCACATTATGACCATTGACACGTGAAAGGTTGCCTCGTCAGTAAACACCACGCGTGATAAAAATGTCTCGTCCGCGGCAATGCGATCTAACATGACACATGCAAATTCTTCTCGCTTTGGTCGATTATCAGGCTTGATTTCTTGCTCAACCTGCACTTTATATGCGTACAAACGTAATCGCTGATGAAGCACTTTTGTGCACTGTTGAACGTTTCATACGAAGTTCTCGTGCTGCCTGTCGCACTGACTTCTGTGGACTTTGTTCGAATGACCGCCGCACGTGTTCCACATGATGTTCGCTGATCCCAGGCTTACCACCACCATGCCCTTACGCAGCACTCCCAGTAGCCAAAAACTGATCACACCACTTCTTTATAGTCTTGAACGACTGGGGCGCTTTGTTGTAAACTCGACGAAAGTTTCTTTGCACTTGAGTCGCCGATTTTGTCTCTGCAGACCACCAGACCACTTGTGCACACTCCTTCATATCCTCCATTTTGCTAAAAGAATTGATTGCAGTTCCACTACGGCCACTTGCCGTATCAAATTTGCACACCACAAACTTGTTAAGTTGCTCTGTCTGCCCATTCAGGATTCACAGGTCCACCATCCGAATTGAGAAAGATATAGGATATTAAAAGGTTGGAGTCTCATTGTTGACACCCTGTATTATAAAAATGGATTTACTTCTTTATTTATGTATGTTCCACATCTCCTGCAGATTCATTAGGCCTATTTCAACCAAACATGGTAGACATATAACTTATTGTTGGAGAAGATCGTTGTGTGGGTAACATTATCTACATATCAAAGCGGCATGAATTCGCAGACTTAAGTCAGCCAGTATTTGAGAAAGAGAGCACTTAGAGAAATGCATCAAACTTTGCACATAATTTTAAACCTTCACGAAACTTTTACTTGCTGACAACCCCCACAAAATGATGCAAGGAAAAAAGTCTATTGCATACAAAACATTTACTGTTGATGCTGTGAAACTGCCTCATCAGGCAGGACGTTTTAAATTATTAGTTCTTTATTACTGACTGTATTCACGACACATTTTGCAGATAGTATTCACGTATACCACTGAATCTACCTGAAAAGCTATATCATTGAGCAACACATATTTCAGGAAATATGCTGTCATCAAAACTGAGATGCGTGAAAACTACCACATCATCATGACTTTTAAATTTATTTCTTCTGTGTTACTAATACTATTCACAGCAAATTTCGCAGACAGTGGCTTCACATTCCGCTGAATGTGCCTACAAAATTATATCACTGCACGACACATAGTTCAGGAAATATGATGTCGTAAACACTGAGAAGTGTGAAAAACTACCGAATCATGCATGACGTTTTAATTTGTTACGCCTGTACTCGACGTCTATTTGCAACTAATTTTGGCATACAGTATCTAAACATACCATTGAATGTACTTGAAAAATTATGTCGTTGTGACACGTCATTCAGGAGATACGACGTCATAGAGATTGAGCTGTGTGGAAACCAAACTCAGGACGAAATTCGCTCCAGATACAGGGGAAAGATGTGTAGCAATTTGTGTGAAAGATGTTAAACATATGTGAAATATATGTAATACGAGCGTACTCCGGCAGAGCCGTAGGTAAAATTTTTCACCTAAGCTTCTGAACTGATTTCAGTAAAATTTGATACATACACTGCTGAACATTAAAATTGCTACACCACGAAGATGACGTGTTACAGACGCGAAATTTAACCCGGAAGAAGATGCTGTGATATGCAAATGATTAGCGTTTCAGAGCATTCACAAAAGGTTGGCGCCGCTGGCGACACCTACAACGTGGCAAATGGTTCAAATGGTTCTGAGCTCTATGGCACTTAAATTCTGAGGTCATCAGTCCCCTAGAACTACTTATACGTAACTAACCTAGGGACATCACACACATCCATGCCCGAGGCAGGATTCGAACCTGCGACCGTAGCGGTTGCGCGGTTCCAGGCTGAAGCGCCTAGAACCGCTCGGCCCCCCCGGCCGGCACCTACAACGTGCTGACATCAGGAAAGTTTCCGACCGATTTCTCATACACAAACAGCAGTTGTCCGGCGTTGCCTGGTGAAACGTTGCTGTGATGCCTCGTGCAAGGAGGAGAAATGAGTACCATCACGTTTCCGACTTTGATAAAGGTCGGTGTGTAGCCTATCGCGATTGCGATTTATCGTATCGCGACATTGCTGCTCGCGTTGGTCGAGATCCAATGACTGTTAGCAGAATATAGAACCGGTGGGTTCAGGAGGGTAATACGGACGCAGTGCTGCATCCCAACGGCCTCGTATCACTAGCAGTCGATATGACAGGCATCTTATCCGCATGGCTGTAACGGATCGTGCAGCCACGTCTTGATCCCTGAGTCAACAGATGGGGACGTTTGCAAGACAACAACCATATGCACGAACAGTTCGACAACGTTTGGAGCAGCATGGACTATCAGCTCGGAGACCATGGCTGCGGTTACCCTTGACGCTGCATCACAGACAGGAGCTCCTGCGATGGTGTACTCAACGACGAACCTGGGTCACGAACGGCAAAACGTCATTTTTTCGGATGAATCCAGGTTCGGTTTACAGCATCATGATGGTAGCATCCGTGTTTAGCGACATCTCGGTGAAAGCACATTGGAAGCGTGTATTCGTCATTGCCATACTGGCGTATCACTCGGCGTGATGGAATGGGGTGCCATTGGTTACACGTCTCTGTCACCTCTTGTTCACATTGACAGCACTTTGAACAGTGGACGTTACATTCCAGATGTGTTACGACCCGTGGCTCTACCCTTCATTCGATCCCTGCGAAACCCTACATTTCAGTAGGATAATGCACGACCGCATGTTGCAGGTCCTGTGCGGGCTTTTCTGGATACAGAAAATGTTCTACTGCTGCCCTGGCCAGCACATTCTCCAGATCTCTCACCAATTGAAAACGTCTGGTCAATGGTGGCCGAGCTACTGGCTCGTCACAATACGCCAGTCACTACTCTTGATGAACTGTGGTATCGTGTTGAAAGAGCGTGGACAGCTGTACCTGTACACCCCATCCAAGCTCTGTTTGCCTCAATGCCCAGGCGTATCAAGGCCGTTATTACGGCCAGAGGTGGTTGTTCTGGGATCTGATTTCTCAGGATCTATGCACACAAATTGCGTGAAAATGTAGTCACATGTCAGTTCTAGTATAATATATTTGTCCAATGAATGCCCGTTTATCATCTGCATTTCTTCTTGTGTAGCAATTTTAATGGCCAGTAGTGTATTTTACTGTCTGGAAAGAAATTCTATGGGATAAGAAACATCAAATTCCTATTGGGGTGGGAGTGATAACGTGGGGACAGAAGGGGGGATGAAGAGACAGAGAGGGGTAAGGTGGGCATGGACACCCAAGGAGAAGTTGGGAACAGTGAAGGGGAAGGGGAAATGGACAGAGTACGGGAGTAGATGCACAGAGGGAAGTAGGATGAAGAGATGGGTAGAGGAAGGAAAGATGAGACGGACAGAGACAGGGGGAGGAGGGGATGGACAGAAAGAGGTTGGAGGAGGAGGAGATGGTCAGAGAGATGGGGAGGAGGTGATAAACAGAGAAAAGGAAGAGGAGAAAGAGAGAGAGAGAGTGGAGAAGGAGGGGAATAGATAATGGCGAGGAGGAGATGGACATAGAGAGGGGGAGGAGGGGATAGACAAAAGGGTAAAGAGCAGATGGACGGAGGGGGCAGGAGGAGATGAAGAAAGAGAGTGGGGTGAATGAGAGGACAAAGAGTACAGAGGAGGAGATGGACAGCGAGAAGGAGATGAGTTAACAGAACTGCATTAAATACTCAGCTAGTTACTAATAAAAAGAAAGTTCACACCTGTAACTAATTGAAAGTATACCATCACACTGTAACTAATACCTTCTTATTGTGTAGCAGAGAAACGATGAACTGCTGAACAATAAAATCTGCGTATTTTCTTCCAAAATATTTACAGTTACTGCATCTCGTAATATCTGATAGCTCACTGACTCTTAAATGAATTCAGTATCAACAGCAATAATTCTGGCCTATTGCAGATACAATAATACGTCAGTCAGGAATCAGCAGAGAACATATACTGGCAAATCTTGTCAGTACTTGTCAACAGCTTCTGTACACTCCGTGCTGTTTGACTTGTCATTCCTCGGCTGCCCCGCTCACGCACCCTGAGTCCAGATTCTGTCCCTTCCCTAGGAAAGGAGTATCTACATCTACGTGATCACTCTGCTATTCACAATAAAGTGCCTGTCAGAGGGTTCAGTGAACCACCTTCAAGCCGTCTCTCTAACGTTCCACTCCCGAACGGCGCGCGGGAAAAACGAGCAGTAAATTTTTCTGTGCGTGCCCTGATTTCTCTTATTTTATCGTGATTATCATTTCTCTCTAGTAGATGGGTGCCACCAGAATGTTTTCGCAATCGGATGAGAAAACTGGTGATTGAAATTTCATGAGAAGATACCGTCGTAACGAAAAACGCCTTTGTGTTAATAATTGCCACTCCGATTCACGTGTCATGTCTGTGGTACTATCTTCCCTATTTCGCGATAGCCCAAACCGAGCCGCCCTTCTCTGAACTTTTTCGATGTCATCCGTCAGTCCCACCTGACACGGATCTCACACCGCACAGCAATACTCCAGAATAGGGCGGACAAGTGTAGTGTAAGCAGTCTCTTTAATAGATCTGTTGCACCTTCTAAGTGTTCTGCCAATGAATCTCAGTCTTTGGTTTGATCTACCCACAACATTATCTATGTGATCGTTCCAATTTAGATTATTTGTAATTGTAATTCCTAAGTATTTAGTTGAATTTACAGTCTTAAGATTTGTGTGACTTATCGCGCAATCGAAATTTATCGGATTTCTTCAGCGTAAATTGCCACTTTTCGCACCATACATACATCTTATCTAAATCATTTTGCAATTCGTTTTGGTCATCTGATGACTTTACGAGACGGCAAATGACAGCATCACCTGCAAACAATATTATAGGGCTATTCAGATTCTCTCCTATCTCGTTAATATAGATCAGGAACAGTAGAGGGCCTATAACACTTCCTTGGATAGCGCCGGATATTACTTCTGTTTTACTCGATGACTTCCCGTCTATTACTACGAACTGTGACCTTTCTGACAGGAAATCACGAATCCAGCCGCACAACTGAGGCGATAGTCCATAGTTACGCAGTTTGGTGAGAAGACGTTTGTGAGGAACGGCGTCGAAAGCCTTCTGGAAATCTAAAAATATGGAATCAATTTGACATCCCTGTCGATAGCATTTATTACTTCATGAATATAAAGAGCTAGTCGTGTTTCACAAGAAAGATGTTTTCTGAATCCGTGCTGACTTTCTGGCAATAAATCGTCTTCTTCGAGGTAGTTCATAATATTCGAACACAGTATAGTTCCAAAACCCTACTGCAAATCGACGTTAGTGATATGGGCCTGGCCGGCCGCGGTGGTCTCGCGGTTCTAGGCGCGCAGTCCGGAACCGCGCGACTGCTACTGTCGCAGGTTCGAATCCTGCCTCGGGCATGGATGAGTGTGATGTCCTTAGGTTAGTTAGGTTTAAGTAGTTCTAAGTTCTAGGGGACTGATGACCACAGCTGTTAAGTCGCATAGTGCTCAGAGCCATTTGATTTGATATGGGCCTGTAATTCAGTCGATTCGTCCTATTTCCCTTTTTGGGTATTGGTGTGACTTCATTGGTATCAGAGGCGCGGCTCGGACGTATTTGACATGTAACAGATTTTCCAAAAAACTTCGAATAAATTGATTCCCCCTCCCCTCCCCAACATATCACTTTGGTTCTATCTATTGATTTACTACTTTTTGGGGGACTAAAAATGCTACCGTAACTAGGCTACAGGATTTTGACTTATGGAACTGACACACGACTTTTCATTTCGAAAACTGGCGAAGTATGTCGGTTGCGCAGAGGGAATGAATATAACGGATTAAGTAGGAGTAACAAAAAAGCAAATTAATGGCTCAGGAAGCTATATGGAGTGGGAGAGCAATTACAACTGTAAAGGAAATGAAATGGGGATGCGCAGGAAAAATTGGCTTGCGAAGTCGCAGCGCTGGAAAATTGTAGCGCTAAGCGGGCTGAAATCAGAGAATGACGCTTCTTGCAAAGCATGATAGTTGACCCTCAACTTATACGAATCTAGTGTTTTGCGCATAAATAAATGGAAAAACCCATTAATGTATGACTACACGACTACAGAACTATCACTGGAAGCAGTAACATCCATAAAATATCCAGGAGTATGCGTACGAAGCGGATTAAAGTGGAACGACCACATAAAACTAACGGCAAATACGGAGCGTTTAAGACTGGCATTCGTTGTGAGTGTTCTCGGGATGTATGTTCCACCTATAAAGCAGGTAGCATATAAATCACTCTTTCGTCAATACTTCAATATCGCTCGTCAGTCTGGTTTCTTACCAGATAGGCTTGACAGAAGTACCAGAGAAGATCGAAAGGAGAGCGGTGCATATCGTTACGGTTTCATTTAGCAAATCCGGGAGCATTACGGAAATGCGCAGCGGATTTCAATGGCAGAGAGGCGTTCTGCATCAACCTGTGCTTTACTGTTGAAGTTCCGAAAGCGTACGTTCGTAGACAAGTCAACTAATATATTGCTTCCTTGTACGTATGTCTTGCAAAAAGCCCGTCAAGGTAAATTTAGAGAGATTCGAGCAACACGAGCAACACTTTTCCCTGCAAACTATTCGCAACCGAAACAGAAAAGCAGGAAGTGAGCGTGGTTCATAAAAAACCCTCCGCCACACACCGCAAGGTGGTTTTCGGAACGTAGATGTAGAAATTTAAATGAATAAATAAGAAACTGTCCATATACAGGGTGTCCATAATTACGATTCCAGTTTCAAAACGCTGTAGAAAGAGAACCACTGCTCAGAACGACGTCAAATTTGAACAGTATATTATTGACGTAGGAGGGAACCTCACTGAAAAAAAGAATTAACGAAATTTTTACCAATAGATGGTGCCGTAACAGTCTTAACGTAAATAGGGTTGGCTACAAATGACAGATGAATCGCAATACGAAGGCAATGGTTTGAGTTGCACATTACACCATGTGTACTGTTCAGTTTGCGTGACCGCATAAGACTATTGTTTGAGATGCACATTACACCGCCTGTTCTATTCAATGTGCATGACTGTACAGGTTCGTCATTCAACAGTTGAGGCACTTTTAGTCAGGTAAGCCCATCCACCACGGCAAAATCCCACATGGGATGGGAATTTTTAATTTTCCTGAGCGCAAAAACCACGTAAAAAGCAAAATTACATGGCTTTTTAACTGTCCTGGAGCCAAAAACCGCCTGAAAATCAAAGTCACATCGGTTTCTAGCTGCCTTGAGATTGGCGCAAGACACGGTCTATATGCTGTCCACCGTTTCTGCCACAAGTTGTGAGAGGCACCCACATGCCTTGCTCATACTGTGGCATCAAGCAGTCAGGCCTGCAAGATGAGTGGTCTGCCAAGCGAGTGGATTCATTCTTATTTATCGAGTAACATGAACTCTAGTACTCACACTTAAGTTACAAGTTATCCTCCTATATGATTAATACGCAACGGAAACACGCATCTGACTATCAGTAATTTACAGAACTCTGACTGTACACTACGCACTGGCAATACCACATTTTCTTTCTTTTTTATTTAACGGCTTTTGTCAACACGTGGCCACCGCACTGAATATGAATGGCGCACACATTATAAATTCGGGACATTATGACAACACACAATTCGAAGGAAAAGTCTACCAATCTTTTTCTTTTCACTGTCTTATTTATTCCGATAAATTCTCTAACCTAAACACACAAATTCTATAACTTACAACAATAACACATGAGAAATTCCGCCCAGTGGGCATGGCTTAACATTGGTGAATCTCTATATTATGGTCTCGTAATTATTTAACGCTACAGTGCACTTTCTGGACAGGATGGTGGATCTTTTATTATTTCTCACACATCGACTCTCCCAATCATCATCACGAAACTTTCTTCCAGACCGAGCGGTACAGAAGGAACAAGCATAACCCACTAATCTTTTGAAACCACCTTGTTACTCTCCCATGCAAACCACACATGCTTAAATTACATGACATACACTACACTACAACATGAAATACTACACAGAGAATGGTCACAACATTATCACTTTCAGCTTTCCCACTTCAATTAATATTTATCCCAGTTTCACACGACACTGCCCCACTTCGTAATTCTACTTTCCTACTATGAACTCTGGAGGTATATGCACGTCTTCCTGTGCAATGCAAGCCAAGTGGCGTTGCTGGATAGACGGCCGACTCACCTTGATTCTCTCTCAGAGTTTAAATCTAGCGTCACACGGAATCATATCACGCAAAGTAACATTAAGAACATATTCATCACACACGCGAGTCCTCAACTGATACCATGGACGAGTACTTCTCTTTATCCTTTGTCTCATACACAGATTGAGACTCACACAGTACTCACCACGTGGAAGTACTCGTCTCTAATTTCAAGCCCTGCACACGCCATTTCTTAAATATTTCAACTTATGGTACACACGCTATTTCTTAAGTATTTCAACTTATCTGTCTCACAACAGATCGAAGTGTCTCGGTGGTCACGTTCAGAATGTGTTGCGTACGCATGCCTTCAATTCAACTACGTTCCTAACTGGAGCACTGAACACAACATCTTTCAGGCAATCCCACAGCCAGAAATCACACGTATTAAGAACAGGTGATCTGGATGGCCCGGCTACGAGGAAATGATAGCTGGTACCTCTAACATTTCCGAAATACCTCTGCAGCAGCCGCTTCAGTGGCTGTGGAATGTGCGGAGAAGCGGCATCTTGCGTGAAAAGACCCTACAGTACGTCCACGCTGTTGTAGGGTTGGAATGATGTTGGTGCGCGCAAGACTCTCATAGCGTTTACCAGAGACCGTAGAGGCAACGGGTCCCGCAGGGCTCAACTCCTCGAAAAAATACGGCCCGACGATAAACGGTCACTTTTGCGGAATGAAGTGATACGGGTTGATGTGTGTGCGGATTTTCCGTTGCACATATTCTGCAGTTATACATATTGACATGTCCTTGTAGATGGAAATGGACTTTATCTGCCCACAGAATGTTCCCTGGTCATTCATTGACTCCCAGGTTGATGCCATATTTCTCGACTTTCGAAAGCGTTCGACTCAGTTCCGCACTGTCGCTTGCTCCAAACAGTGCACCCTTACGGTCTATCCGATGACGTATGCGGTTGGATAGAAAGTTTTCTAACAGACAGGGAGCAGTATGTCGTCCTGAACGGGGTGGCTTCAACGGAGACAGGCGTGACTTCGGGTGTGCCCCAGGCAGCGTAATAGGTCCTCTGCGTCTTACCATTTACATAAACGATCTGGTTGATGGTATTGACAGCGGCATTAGACTGTTTGCCGATGATGCCGTAGTCTACAGGAAAGTAGTATCACACGAAAGTTGTGAACAAATCGAAGAGGATTTGCAGAAAATAAATGCGTGGAGTAATGACTGGCAGTTATCTCTCAATGTTAGTAAGTGTAACCTACTGCGTATAACAAGGCGAAAATGCCCATTAATGTACGAGTACAAAATAAATGCACAGTCTTTGGAAGCGGTAACATCCGTCAAGTATCTGGGTGTGACTATTCGAAATGATCTCAAATGGAATGATCAGATTACACAAGTAACGGGTAAGGTGAACTTTAGATTGCGGTTTATTGGTAGAATCCTGAAGCGATGTAGTCCTTCAAGGAAATAGCTTACAATACGTTAGTTCGCTCAGTCTTAGAGTTTTGTTCGTCTGTATGGGACTCTTACTATTTGGGTCTAATTCAAGAGATTGAGAAGGTCCAAAGCAGAGCGGCAAGATTCGTGAGTGGTACATTTAGCCATCGCGAGAGCGTTACAAATCTTATAGAAAGTTTTGAACGGGCTGCTCACTAAATTCCGAAATCCGATCTTCACCGAGGATGTAGAGCATATATTATTACCACCAACTTTCAAATCGCGCAATGATCACCATTCAAAGATAAGGGAAATTAGAGCTCGTACTGAGGCGTTCAGATAGTTTTTTCCCCTAGAGGGGGGGGGGGGGGGAGGGAAGAGGGGAAGAATATGACCTTGGCGCGAATGGTGCCCTCCGCCACACACCGCTTTGTGGCTAGCAGAGTCTATACGTAGATGTAGATTTACATGCAAGTAAGAAAGTCCCGAGTGAACGTTTGTCCAGCTGACGGGTCAGCAGGAAGTAACTCATAAACATAGGTGATTTTGTATAAACAGCAACGTAGGATGTTTCGTAGGATTTTTTGCACCGTCATAGCAGGCATGATGAACGTTCGGGCAATTCCCCACGCATTTCTTGTTTGCACTCCACTACTTGAACCCTCCTGCAATGCTTTGGCGACATCGTCGACAGACGTTGGATCAACTGCTTTCCTCCCTCTGCCACACTGCACTTCGAAAGAACCTGCCTTTTCGAATTTTGTAATCATTTTCTCCGGACCCTTACCAGACGTCGGATCAATGTTATTTTTCATAGCTCTGAGTACCCAGAACTTCTGCAGGGCTACTGGCGCACAGTTATCGATCTTGTAAAAGAGCCTTCATTGAGACAGTTACGTCGCGTGCATCGGACGTAAACTGAGGAACAGCCGCGTGTCGTGCGTCTGTTGGTGTTCATGTTCTGACGCTTACAGCGCCTAAATTTTTTTGTTACGTGAGGTTTCGCCTTGCGTCAATAATATTCTGTTCAAATTTGACGTCATTCTGCGCAGTGGTTCTCTTTCTGCAGCTTTTTCACACTGGAACTTTAATTATGGACACCCTGTAAATATTTTACTTAAGAACCACAAAAAAAGCTTCCTTCTAAAATAATGGAGATCACGCTAAAATTCATTGCGGAGTCGTTTACACGGTAACTTTGCTTATACACTGATGGCCACCGTAAATGCAACACCCTGAAGGAAGTATCCCAATCAAGTGAAATTTACACCATGAGTTTGCAGCGATGAGATATGCAACTGATTAGAATTTCAGCGCAGACGCACATCACGCGCGCCTGTGGCGCCACCTCATAGCGCCATTTAAGGCTTGGCGATTTCGACGAGTATACGTTCGGCACGTGTGTTTACCTTGTGGTTGTTTCACAAGACGATCAGTTATGCCTCGTAGACAACAGCGAACATCGTTTGATCAAGTATCCGAGTTCGACAGAGGAAGAATAGTGGCTTACCGAGATTGTGGATTATCATACAGAGAAATCGCTAGTCGTGTTGGACGAAACCAAACAACTGTAATGCGGATATGTGACCGTTGGATGCAGGAGGGTACGACGGACCGACGTGGTCGATCGCATTCACCTCGGTGCACCACTGCACGTACTGATAGGCAGATTGTGCGCATGGCAGTGACGGATCGCTCAGTGACATCCCGAACCGCAGCAAAGCACATTGCGTCTGTAACGCATCATCCAGTGACTGTGCGTACCATTCGACGCCGTTTACAGCAGAGTGGTCTGTCCGCAAGACGTCCATTACTTCGTCTACCATTGACGCAGAACCACAGACGTCTCCGTCGCCAATGGTGTGATGACAGACGGATGTGGACGGCAGAATGGAATGACGTTGTCTTTACTGACGAGGCACGCTTCTGTCTGCAGCACCACGTTGGTCGGATTCGAGTGTGGAGACACCGTGGAGAGAGGATGCTGGACAGCTGCATTATGCACCGCCACACTGGTCTTGCACCGGGTGTTATGTTATGGGGCGCTATTGGATATTACTCTCGCACGCCTCTAGTATGCATTGCCGGTACTTTAAATAGCCGGCGCTACATATCCGAGGTGCTGGAGCCAGTTGTCCTTCCTTACCTCCAGGGCTCGGCCACAGCCATATTTCAACAGGATAATGCGCGACCACACGTGGCACGCATTGTCCAAAGGTTCTTCGTCAATAACCAGATTGAATTGCTTCTCTGGCCGGCTCGCTCTCCGGATATTTCGCCGATAGAAAACATGTGGTCCATGGTTGCTCAACGAGTGACCCAGATTACATCCCCAGCTGCCACACCAGATGATCTTTGGCAACGTGTGGGAGCTGCTTGGGCTGCTGTACCCCAGGAACACATCCAACGTCTCTTTGACTCAATGCCGAGACGTGTGGCAGCGGTGATCTCCAACAATGGCGGCCACTCTGGTTACTGATTCTGGCAGGAACCACATGTCACAGACGTCTGTAAACGTAATCATTTGATACTTGGTCAACATGTTATCTACAAAATAAATTTTGTTGTGCTCCCTCTTGTCTTTCTTGGTGTTGCATTTACGGTGGCCAGCAGTCTAAAAAGGGTGTCTCTTCTCTATCCTCTGCCGCTGATTAGTATTACCTCTCACTCAGAGAGAAACAACGTCAACAGGTAAAGTACAGCACGTTTACACAGAAATAATAGAAACAGTCGTCACAATCTGCGAACATTAAACCGACCGTCCTGGCCGAGCGGTTCTAGGCGTTACAGTCTGGAACCGCGGGACCGCTACGGTCACAGGTTCGAATCCTGCCTCGGGCGTGGATGTGTGTGATGTCCTTAGGTTAGTTAGGTTTAAGTAGTTCTAAGTCTAGCGGACTGATGACCTCAGATGTTAAGTCCCATAGTGCTCAGAGCCATTTGAACCATTTTGAACCGTGCATTAAGGATACCAGACACAGCTCTGTGGAGGGTGAAGCATGTTGTTCACGAGAGAGAATAGTGACTGGGATGATACATGTGACAATTATCTTCAGAGACATTCGTGAAACGCTTAGAAACTTCTTGGGCGTGGAGCAACGTAAGGCTAGAACATGACATTTGTACCGCCTCAGATTGTGACCCTGAACTTGTAGAGCACTCGATTTTTCAAGTAATGCTACCCTCCAAAAGCCCTGGTCGTGTAGACATGCATTCCGTGGGCGATCAATTTCATCTCTCAGATTTATTTCTGGTTTTCACTATTTTGATAATAATGCAGTCCGAGACTTACGGCGCAGTCGCACTAGAAGCAATTTGTAGCGGCGGGCTGCGATTTGTGAGGCGACCTGGCGATCTAGTTGCATTATACGTGGTCCCATCAGCTTCATAATCTGCGTTACAAAAACTGCGAATGCCATTAATATAGGTTTGCCTTTCTTTAACCTATCTTCTGAGATAAATTTTTCTCCCGACCCCAGGGGCTGCCGAGCATAACGTTCGCATCCAACGGACGAATCATCTTCAATATTGCCACTGTCTAGAACAGGGCTTCACAACATACGTGTTCGCGGAGCAAGCTATGAGCAGCAAGGCGCGAGCACGGAGCAGCACGAGCACGCTACCCCCACTACCGCACCAGAGCGGAGAGTGGGGAAAGTGACGTGGGGCACACAACAGCTGCCGCCAGTCAATGTAAATCCGCGGCCACCTGCAGGGATATCACTCACGAATTATTACTGCGACAAATGAAACAAATAAAGGAGAATGTACACATGCCACATAATTTTATTAGCTTAGTGTATGCCTCTACATTCGAATTAATTTGTGAACTGTTACATAATAAAAGGTGTCACTGAAGTGTGGGATTCTCGGTTATCTTGTACTTTTTGCCGCTTACAATTGCGTCTATGTTCGGAGTAATTGTTGTTGTGCATTTTAGGCGCAGCGTGCAGTTTAAATTTCGATCAGACAATGCGTTTCTCAGGCGCGTCTTGTTACATTTCATTGCAGAGAACAGTTGTTCACAAACATAAGTGGAACTGAACATTGATATTATTGTAGCCGCCAGTTTGTGCAAACGAGGAAATCTATCCTGAGGGAAGTGTCTGTAGAATTCCAAAATGTTTTTCTTGTTCTGAAATTTATCTCTGTATTCTCTGTCACACCGCAGGTCAATAATTTCTTGCTGCAGCTCAGGACGAATCTCTTAAATATTCGCTGAATATGGAGAGAACAGATCAAAATCACTGTCTAGTGCTGTCAGATCTTGAAAGCGCTGATCAACTAAACTATGTAAATAACGTTCACAGTCTTTGTGAACATCTTGCATGGATGATAATTTAGGAAAATGAGCTAGGTTTCCTGTTTCCAGCTGACTCACCCAAAGTGTCAATTTCATTTTAAAAACTCGTATTCGATCTATGAAATGAGTAATTAGCAGATCTTTACCTTGTAGTAAAATGTTCAAAGCATTCAGATGGCTAGTTAAATCTGCTAAGATCGTGAGATCACATTCAAACGTGCGCGCGCATTTCCCCTCCCTCCCCTCCCTCCCTACTCCGCGACCTTGCACCTGCTCGCGAGCACGTGCCTGAGCAGACGCAAGTACTGGCGCTCAAAACCGGCCAGTTGTTAAGCCCTGGTCTAGAAGTACGGAATATGACTACGAAGTCTGGCATAGCAAGTGGCGATAAATAATCTCTGGCCAATACGTCCCTGACCCTTGACGGCCGAACAATGGTGGTAAAATTTTCATCCATCACCGGGATTCGGACAGCATATGGCAGATTCGAGCGCCACCGCAAACGAGTGCGTTAGAAGCCACGACTACAGACACGGTCACTCACACGCTGCACCACGTTCATGTGGAAAATTGAAGAATAATTGGCAAAAGAGGTAAATGAAAAGAGGAAGTGTGACCAATCATCGTAAATGGCAGCCTGGATTTTCCCACAGCCGGCAGTTATGCTTTGTGCACAAGAAAGAACAATGTGATTTGAATAGACACGTACTTTAGAGACAACTAAAACCAGTGCATTAGGGCCACATATATCAGTCGTTTTTTCGCTTCGGTTGTGAGTGGCCTGTGGTGTCTGGGCGAAGTTTACAGTTTGACAAAGACGTCATTTGCAACTTGTTTTGTGGGACTATATTCTAGAAGGTTTTAGAGCAGGTCAGAGAAAGAACGATGTTAAAACCTTACGTGAATTAGTGAAAGCAGTACTAAAGTAGATACATACAAATGAAATGTAACACAGATAGCATATATGTTAAATGTGGAGCATCAAGCGTCCATTTCCAATCAAAACCCCATAAGACGATTTAGGTCAAAACAACTGACGCCATTATGGTGAAACTGTCAGCATACGACATACAAAATAATTCCAGACACTCCATTAGTCCTCCAGATCTACAGAATACACTAGGTCAAGCGTCCATTTCCAATCAAAACCCCATAAGACGATTTAGGTCAAAACAACTGACGCCATTATGGTGAAACTGTCAGCATACGACATAAAAAATAATTCCAGACACTCCATTAGTCCTCCAGATCTACAGAATACACTAGGTCAACCGTAGTATAAATCATGAACTTATGAAATGTACATTCGGTTACATCAAAACCAATGATTAAAACTAAATTTTATATGAACAAGTTTATAATTTTTTACCTCCCTTTGCAATGCGAAAATATACATAGCCAATTTAAAAAAGGACAGGTACAGCCGGCCTATGTGGCCGAGCGGTTCTAGGCGCTACAGTCTCGAACCGCACGACCACTACGGTCGCAGGTTCGAATCCTGCCTCGGGCATGGATGTGTGAGATGTCCTTAGGTTAGTTAGGTTTAAGTAGTTCTAAGTTCTAGGCGATTGATGACCTCAGATGTTTAGTCCCATAGTCCTCAGAGCTATTTGAACCATTTATGACAGGTACATTATTTCTGTGTAAGATACAAACGGAAGAGACGGACCGAAATAGGACGAGAGTTATTTATGTTTAGAAGGGACAGCTACGTGTCCTATAAGCCTGGCATGCGATATGAAATTAAAAAATTGCTTTGTATCGAAATGTAGAAAAGCAACGTGTTGTTGAGCCACAATAACGACAACTGGGCAGTAATGACGTGTTCGTAACGAGAATCATTTTAAGGCGTAGCCTTATAAGAGAGTATTGGGTACGCGGTGCAGTGAATGTGGAAGGCAATCATGTCCTTGCACAGCGGCTCGGTGATGGAAGCCAGGGAAGACACAAGTAACAGTGATCTACGCGTGCTCTCAGTTACCACGAATATCTTTTCAACAGTTTATCGGAGAAAACGAAATGCCAGTGTTTACTGACCTCATCTGCATTTTCAGAACGAATCTAGGTTGTTCAATATGAAACCTTCTTCGCGTCTGTCTGATATATAAAACTGATTTACCAAAACTGGTGGCATTACATCGTGTAACGGTACAACAGGCAGTTCCAAGGCCTGGAATACAAAGGCTGCCGCAGACATGCCCTATTTCCACTTCGTGAAACTAAGAAGGAAGGAATTGGAGTAACATCTCCAAAGAAATTTAAATAATAATAAAAATGTTGTCACTAACGATAAAAATTAAAGTAAATACTTCAAAGTTTTAACAGCTATCCTTCGTCTCTCTGTCCTATCATTTTATACTGTCGTAAAAAGTCCGCTGTTTTTATGATATTTTCAACTTTGTGGCCGAAAGCTCTTCCTGTCTACACAGTCGTCAGTTAACGTAAGGGAATGAGCTCCTTTGCGCTGTCTGTCTGTGAACTGAGTAAACATTCTGTGATGATGCTTACCTGTTCATGCATCGTATTGCCCTAAACAGAGATTGAGAAGCAGCCCGGCATTTGCCTGAACGGGAGTGAAAAACAGCTGAAAAACCAAACTCAAACTGCTGTGTGATCTAGATGAACGGTTTTTAATTCGCAGTTCAGGTTCCAGCTGCGTGTCACTCACCTCCTTGTCTCGAAAGCATGAGCACTGCCCA
The DNA here is from genome assembly GCF_021461395.2 of Schistocerca americana. Classification (NCBI taxonomy): domain Eukaryota; kingdom Metazoa; phylum Arthropoda; class Insecta; order Orthoptera; family Acrididae; genus Schistocerca; species Schistocerca americana. The sequence continues at coordinate 151,999,903 of NC_060122.1, forward strand.
GCAATCTGTACGATCAGGGAACGGTTCATCTCCAGTTCATCTCCATCTTAATGTGGCAATTTTATTTATACTAAAATGTAGACTTTCACGGCCGGAAATATCATGTCCATTATAATTATTCGGGCTGTTATGCCGTGGTCGGTTGATGAATTCTGTGTCGATTCCCAACGTTTCGTCTCCGACTGCGGGAGACATCTTCAAGGGGGTCCGTAGCTCTATGGAAGGTCCAACACACCCACTGGCTCGCTACTGACTGCCGCTAAATTCCGTGTCCGCGCGCTCCCACGCCGCGGCGTGACGTCACGTGTTTTGAAAACGTCAGTGCAATTGGCCGCTGTCCGTCGCCGTCAATCGCCGTTGCCATCACCCAGTAGAGGGCGGGTGGTACACATCTTCTGCTAGATAGTTCAGCAAAGGCCAGATTAGTTTTGTAGGAATTCCAGTGGGAGCGGCCTTGCAGACAGCAGCACATCGCAGCATAAGGTAAATACCGCGTGCAGAGGTGTAAATTTTATTGGTCCACTGTAAACTCGAGCGGCCTTGTGTAATCTTGCGCTCAAATTTGTCACTTAACTAACCGTCCACCGTAGACTTGATTGTCATCTTAAATAGTACCGAACTTTGGACCGGAATCGGACGATTTTTGTAGTACTGACCAACATCATAACATATGTGTGGGAGCAATTTTGTAAAGAAACGTCCAATTCAACTTTCATATTATTGTGCTTAGGATTAGTGTAAAGAAACTTCCAATTAAACTTTCATAATATTGTGCTTAAGATTGAGGTTCTTCAGAGAGTTAATATTTAACATTGTTGTGTATAAACTTATTTCACTTTTTGATGTTGGCAAGATGCGTTATCCATTGCGCTGTTTTTATGTTGGCGAGTTGGAAACTGTGTGAAAAGCTGTAATTTGGTGAGAACTATTGCAACATTAAACTTGTCATTTCACCTCTCACAGTTGTTCTCAATTCAAGAATAAGCAAGCAAAAACAAACTCCCTGAACCTTATACATAATTTCTGAGGAAAAATACTCTTATTGTGCGTCGGCAACAGAAGCGAGAACTTCAATTTGACAGACGGGTTCTCTATGATATGATGGATGAAAAGTTAATTCTAATCTTCAAATTGGGTACTTTGAATAGAAGGAGATCGAATGTCATTTGCAGGAGTGGTGTGCGAACGAACTGTTTCGAATTGCACGCCGGTGCCCGGAAGTCTGTCGAATCGGTGCCGAGCGAATGACGTTGATTCCAGCAGCACGTCGTACCCGGTATGAGCCGCTTATGGGTGAACGCGTGACCTGTTGCTGGCCGCCACAGCGTTATGAGGTGCAAATAGCTGCGGCCGGGTCGCGCGGGTCCGCCCTCTGCGCTAAGCGGATGACGTCCCACGCTCCGTAATTGTATTCGCAGCCCGACTCGACGCTGGCTCGCGGCCACCCTGCAACAGCTGCCGCGCTTTCGGCGCCACCGCTGTTTACAAACACCGCTCCCCCATTCCGCAAACGCAGTCTAAATATTTACCGACGCGGCACGCGAACCTGCGTATTACGGCCCGCGGAAGGGAATCCTGCCGGAGCCAACACTCAGCCGTGCCTAATTGCGTAGCAGAACACATGTCGCAGGGGAAATGCTGCCGAAATAAGATTTTTACGCGCCTTTGCTGAAGCACGTGCGTGAATGGCTGGCTGTTCAAATGGCTCTGAGCACTATGGGACTTAGCCGGCCGGGTTGGGCGCTCGGTTCTAGGCGCTACAGTCTGGAACCGCGCGACCGCTACGGTCGCAGGTTCGAATCCTGCCTCGGGCATGGATGTGTGTGATGTCCTTAGATTAGTTAGGTTTAAGTAGTTCTAAGTTCTAGGGGACTGATGACCTCAGAAGTTCAGTCCCATAGTGCTCAGAGCCATTTGAACCACTATGGGACTTAACTTCTGAGGTCATCAGTCCCCTAGAACTTAGAACTACTTAAACCTAACTAATCTAAGGACATCACACACATCCATGCCCGAGGCAGTATTCGAACCTGCCTGAAATGCCTAGAACCGCTCGGCCACCCCGGCCGGCATGGCTGGCTGGTTTAATTCTACCGAGACTTATTCCAAATCGCAATACTTTTTCGCGGAACCTAGGCCAATTATTAAATGAATCTGGTAGTTAACCCAATGACATCGTATTTAATCCTAGAACACTAAAGAGAGGAAAATATTACATTCTTACAAGGGAACCTTCCCATCACACCCCTCTCAGATTTAGTTATAAGTTGGCAAATTCGATAGGCCTTGAAAAACTAAACACAGATCAATCGAGAAAACAGGAAGAAGTTGTGTGGAACTATGAAAAAATAAGCAAAATATACAAACTGAGTAGTCCATGTGCAAGATAGGCAACATCAAGGATAATGTCAGTTAAGGAGCGCCGTGGTCTCGTGGTTAGCGTGAGCAGCTGCAGAATGAGAGGTCCTTGGTTCAAGTCTTCCCTCGGGTGAAAAGTTTACATTCTTTATTTTCGCAAAGTTATGATCTGTCCGTTCGTTCATTGACGTCTCTGTTCACTGTAATAAGTTTAGCGTCTATGTTTTGCGACCGCACCGCAAAACCGTGCGATTAGTAGACGAAAGGACTTGCCTCTCCAATGGGAACCGAAAACATTTGATCGCAAAATAATAGGTCAACCGATTCCTCCACTGGAAAACACGTCTGATATATTCTATGCGACACTTGTGACGGCATGTCGACTCACCTAACTTGTACACTTGGCGAATGGGAAGGATTGAACCAAGGACCTCTCGTTCCGCAGCGGCTCACACTAACCACGGGACCAGGGAACCCGTGAGCTTTCTCTTTCCTTGTTGTTGCCTATCTTGCGCATGGATTACACAGTTTTTATATTTTGCTTATTTTTTCATAGTTCCACACAACTTCTTCCTGTTTTCTCGATTGATCTGTGTTCAGTTTTTCAAGGCCTATCCACTGTGCCAACTTATAACTAAATCTGAGGGGGGTGCGATGGGGAGGTTCCCTTGTTAGTAAACCATCTTTAATTTTTGCTACTCCCTATTTTATCCAAGATAGATAGATAGATATTGCTAACTTTACGACAGGAGCGGGTATGCAAAGTAAAAGGCATATTAGTATATACATAACTAGGTCTAGATTGGGACTTAGCATCTATTCCACAATGCCAGGTCTTGTAAGCGATGACATCTCGGTCGGCAAATGATTCCAATCCAGGTAGAGAAGCATTCTCACATTGGACGATAGCTAGAGTAAACCATCCACTTCCAGTACTCTCTGTTGCAACATCAAGACTAAAATTAACTCGATAGATATTCAGCGATCACAGGCCTTGCAGACCACGCGCTCACAAACTGCCTCCATTCCTTCCTGTTTTGTGCCCGGTTCCACCAGGTGTCTTCAATTCCCAGGGCTGATAGGTCCTTCGCCAGGTCGTCCATCCAGCGCTGCCTTAGTCGTCCCATGGGGCGTTTGGTGTTTGGTTTCCCCGCTAGTGCCATCTTCGCCTGTCTTCCATCTGGCATACGGGCTACATCGCCCACCCATTGTATTCTTTTGCTCTTTATCTTCTGTAGGGTAATTGGTTGTCGCATCAGAAGGTAGATTTCCTCGTTTTTCCTCCTCCTCCATTCTCCATTATCTAAAACTAGTCTACATGTCTTCCTCATTACTCTTCTTTCAAATATTATTAGTTTTTCCCTTTCTCACTTAGTCATGCTCTATGTTTCTGAGCCGTACATTACTGCTGGGCATATCACTGTGTTGTAGATTTTCATCTTCGTGTTCACTGAGATCGATTTGGAGCCAAGTGTCTCTCTGAGGGTATGCATGCATTTCGTTCCCACTGCTATTCTTTCCCTGATGTCCATTTTTATTTTGTCTGTGGTAAACCACGATCCGAAGTATTTGAACGTGTCTACTCTCTTGAACCTCTTGCCATCTATCTCAAGAAATTCTATCTTCTCTTGTCTTCTTCCTAATTGCATGAACTCTGTTTTGTCTCGATTCACTTTTAAGCCCTACCTTCTGTGCGTAATTGTTCATTTTCTGGTACATTTCTTTCAACTCGTGCTTTGATGCACTTAATAGTACTACGTCATCTGCATAAGCGAGACAATTGAAGTTACCGTCCATCTCTACTCCAGCCCACTCCTGTTACCTACACTCTTTTATTACTTTCTCTAAGATGACATTGAACAGAACACATGAGAGAACATCCCCTTGTCTGAGGCCTGTCTGAATCTCGAATATTTCTGATGTGGCTCCTCGGACCCTTCCATACAAGCTTGCACCATTCTCATTAGCTTCTCAGGGCTTCTGAAGTCCCGCATTGCATTGTATAGGCTATTCCTGTGGATGCTGTCATACGCACATTTTATCCAAAGGAAGTCTAATTTACGTACTAGTCAATTACAATTATAAGGTCTCCAGCGACACGACACGTACAAACTAAGTATAAAATATCATCTTTTACACCCTATTCTGACGATAACAAGATTGGCGGGTACTGCGAATTGGTACAAGTGCAATCATAAATTTTACGAGGATTCTGTAAGATAGGCTTAAATACCCAACTGGTATCTGTGAAATGGAATGTAATACGTGTCAGCTATAGTTCACGAAAGCGTTCACGGTCTCTGCGCCGGAGATGCGTTGTAGACGGCTGCGCAGCTAGCCAGTCAGCGCTCAGTCTGTTTCCGCGTTCCGTCCTGTGCCAACTTCCGTCATTTGAGCATTCTATAGTGTTTTACGCGCTAGTAACTACGATTGACAAATTCATGTGGTTTTCTGTGTGTTCTGTGAGTTTTCTCATAACGGCTGAAAGACTCAGAAGGTGCCACGTGTTTCACGAACAGGTAAGGGACATTATTTTTAAAGTGCACTCGTTCTTCAATCTTGAGACAGATTCAGGTGAGCCGATCTGCGACGTTACCAAGGTACAGGAACATAGCGTAGTTACTGTCGGCTAAAATTCATGGCGAAACCTTCAGCTCTCATTTATTTTTCACAATTCGCTACTAGTTTCGGTCAATGTCCGTAATCAAGCGTAAAGGGCATGAAAGTTATCGAGCCGTGCTGCGGCTCTCGTTGGTGCTGTTTGTAGGTTTCTGTCCACTGTTGGAGGCCAGACCGTAATCGTATCGTTTAGTTGGCACGGGTTTTTGTCTTCTTCTCGTATTGACTGGCGCCATTTGGTTTCTCAAGCGTTGCCTGTCCGCTGGTGGCAGCAGCGGTGGTTATCGATATGTAGTAACTGTGGCCCTATCCTTGGGGCGACGTCGTGCTTCTTCCAGGTTGTGTCAGTGGGCAGTTCGGTTGGGGAATGAGGAGGAGCCAGGTCCGCACAGTGCGAGAACACGCTGGGACCGTTGGCGGCGTGCATGGACTGCCTGTGGTCACGAGGGTGAACGACCTTGTCGTAAACCGGATCCTGCAAGTTTTAAGTTGAGTGCATTTGGATTCCAGTAGAGAAACCTCCACCACTCTGAGATCTTGTGATTCTCCAGTGACCTGAGTTCATGTTGCTGCTCATAGTGTTGCCGAGGTGAAGAGCAGCGAGTGGAGTGCCTGGGGAAGGCTTTCCTGAACTTCTAATTACTATTTATTGCGTTCAGTTTGTTACTATTTGTTAAGTTCAACCAGCAGTATTTTTCCTGCCTCATGGCCGCTAACGCCCCATTTACCTCTACCCTGTGGGCTATTGTGTGCAACGGCAGTGTACGTTTCCTCGCCTTGCCGCTGTTGTCCGGTGAGGCGTGTGGTTTTAACTGCTTTCTTGATTATATGTTGGTTGGCGATTCTTCTACTCTGGTGGTAGTGATTCCTTTCTCTGCCCGGGCGCTCTAAGCACGGATTCTGCAGGCAGAGTCCAGACCGCCAGTTCCGGCTTTGGCGTTTTTTTTACATCTTCGCATTCGGTTTATTGGACGTTAAGTAGCCTCAGCAAGATTATCATTAGTCATTCGTTAGACTGCCACTAATCTCAGTTAGCATCTTATGAAGTGAATGCAACTCTTGGCTGCCTATCTCATCGCTCGCGAAATAGTTTGTTTGACGGACCTACTCAGAGGTTGATTCCTGGTGCACCGTTTGTGACTGTCCCTTGTGTTTCATTATTGTATTTGCTGTTTTATTGTATGTTCTAAATTTTTTATATAATTGCCATTCTTGGCGTTACAGCAGGTTTAAATGATTGTGCTACAAAGTTTACCATCATTTTGTCTCAACTGTTTGGTGATCAGTTGCCTGTCTTTTAAAATTAACCTTGCTACTGCATTGCTGTTTTACAGTATGTTTATTAAATTTTATGTTATTGCCGTTCTTGGCGTTAAAGGCCTTCAGCCGTGATTGTGGGTACTTGCCTTAAAATTCTAATTGGAATCACATTGGCTTGTTTTTAAAACATTATTTGCTAAGTCTGTATTTTATGCTCATTTGGTAAATTGTAATGCACTGAAAGCACTATTGGCTGGTTCAGATGGCTCTGAGCACTATGGGACTTAACATCTAAGGTCATCAGTCCCCTAGAACTTAGAACTACTTAAACCTAAATACCCTAAGGACATCAGACACATCCATGCCCGAGGCAGGGCCGGCCGAAGTGGCCGTGCGGTTAAAGGCGCTGCAGTCTGGAACCGCAAGACCGCTACGGTCGCAGGTTCGAATCCTGCCTCGGGCATGGATGTTTGTGATGTCCTTAGGTTAGTTGGGTTTAACTAGTTCTAAGTTATAGGGGACTAATAACCTCAGCAGTTGAGTCCCATAGTGCTCAGAGCCATTTGAACCATTTTTGAACCCGAGGCAGGATTCGAACCTACGACCGTAGCGGTCGCGCGGTTCCAGACTGAAGCGCCTAGAACCGCTCGGCCACACCGGCCGGCTGAAAGCACTATTAATTACACAGTTGTTTATTCCTTCATTAATAACGTGTGGTATCTGTATTTATTGCTGAATATGGAATTACCATTTTAAAATGAATGTGTGTAATTGCAAAAGGGAAGCTACTGTAACTGATTATGGCCCCGTCCACAATCGTAACCGAATCCTGCCTTCCTTGATCACCAGGTTTCATTTTTTTTTGAACAAAAGTAAAATTATGGTATAACTTTCCTGCCGTTTATGTCAGCCAAACTTGATAATGGTCACTGACTGACACTAGTAGCGAATTGTGCAAAATAAACGACAGCTGAAGGTTTCACTATGAATTTTAACAATTATTTAGTGGTTGAATATCCCCACCTGCAAAAATACTATAATGTCTATGTACATTCAGCCGGGTTGACAATACAACATTCTTTGTAAGCTGCTCAGCCAAAAGCCGCCAAATCTGTCGTCGACTGTAGTATGATTGCTGGATGTGGAAAACTGGTACCTCAAAACAGTCTTATAAATGTAGAACAACATCATACTGCCATCTCCTTTCACTTCTTTTTCCTCTTGAGCAGCATGCAACACATCTGTCTGTCATATAGCTTTGCTTCTCATTTGGGAGCATGTGCGCTGTGAAAAGAACCCACGTTTCTGCGTGAAGTCTCATAATGTTGGTACTCGCTGTAACAAATCACTTACTTCATTACCATGGCTGAAATATCATCAAAAAGCTTCTGTGAATCCTTCACATCATCACCACGAACTGCTCTCTTCGCCATGTTCATTGTTTACTGAGATAAGCTACCACGTAACGAACGTGGCCTGTGCTTCATTTTAGAATGCAGTTAGGAGCCATCTGTTAGCTACAACTAGATCGCTGTGCATTCATATAGTGAAGCGCGTCATGCGATGCAAATGACTTTGCAGTTTCATGCGACTAGAGCTCGTCATTCGATGCCGTAGGGTTAGTGACAAAATGTTACAGGGACAAAGTATGGAGAGCGACAGGTTATCTACAACTTGTAGATAAACCAAAGTGCAGCTATAAGAGTCCAAAGACATGAAAGGCAAGCAATACTTGATATGGAATTGAGATATATTTGCAGCCTATTCTCGATGTTTTTCAGTCTGTACATTAAGCAAACGTTAAAGAAAACCAAGGAGAAATTTGTATAGGGAATTAAAATTCACGAAGAAGAAGTAAGAATTCTGTGGTCTGACGATAACTTTGTAATTCTGTCGGAGACGAGTATACAGTGGAAAGTGATGCGAAACAAGCGCTGTGTAACTGTTAACAGGTACAGAGGCGAGCGATTGTGCCGGGGCTTTGCCCACTTCACTACTACCAGCACCACGACATCATAGCGCGTCTGGGCGTAACATACAAAGGACTGCACCATAATTTAGGAGTAAAATTGAAAACGAAAATAACTTTTCTAAACTTCGTCAGTGTATGATTAAGTATTTTAATGTTAACAGTGTAAAGTCTCAGAATGATCAAATGAATACATGATCTCAAAAAAAAAAAAAAATAAATAAATAAATGGACCTGAATAATAAAATTAGAAAGTAAAAAATGTGCAGATGTATGTGACAATCAAAAGTTACGAATCGCAACTTAATCAGAACATTATTTTATTTAAAATTGACGTTTTTCACGAAAAATTGAAGCAGCTAAGTATTAGACTAAGAAAGCTGAAACTTCGTATGTAGCCTCAGCTTCAGGTAAAAACATTAAATATTTGACACCAATAAGCTACCTCTACAAGTTCTCAAGTTATTTACTAAAAAATACATTTGAAACGCAAGCGTTCTTATTCATGGTACATTATGTATCATTTGCATTTGTAATAGAAAATTCTAATTACGGCACTCGATTATACTTATGCAATAATCCAGCTGCACCAAGTTTCAAGACTCTATTGTAAATAACAATGGTTACAAGGAATCTTAAAGAGGCAGTTCGGAGATTGAGTTCTAAAAATTCTAGGCAGCAAAGTTCACATGCAGTCGAGCTACAACTTTATCAGTAACTAAGGCAAACTTTACTTCTATTTTTATAAAAATTAAGAAGATTGTAACTTGTTAAACAACAGAACTATTATTAAATACATGTCCGAGAAAGGGCCACCTGTGTACTACTACCTGTGCCTAGCGCGGTTAATAGCAGACGTTCCGTTTGGTGGCCCGCTCCGCCCGTATATAAATACAGAGGGGCAGTCTGTGGTGGGATACACTTCACAGCGAGACATCAAACTGTCTGCGTCAGTCAAACGCCCATGTGTATTGTGCCTGGGATAACGTCAGAGTTGGGCAGACTTGAATGTATTTTCCGTAAATGAAGGAAGCGAGCTCGTGAGAACTGTCAACCGTCTTGAACCGCTTAAATTTCACGGAAGTAACTGTTTGTGTACTGCCAGTAATGTTGACAAAACCACATGGCAAATGGCGAGATTATTTTCAACTTTTAAGGCGAGCAATTAACTTTTGGCGGCTAGAATTCAGGGCGATAGACTATTTTACTTGGAACTTCCCATAGGGGTCGCCTCTGAACTGTCAACAGTGCTATTTCGGATAATGATATCGGTTGCAATACTAACACTTATATTTTGTGCGTGTGAACGTTTATAGAATATATGACCCAGTTAAAAATCAAAACTTTTATTTATAGTCACAGTTCAGGATCCCACTGAGTAAACAGGAAGTAGGAACATTTTCCTTCAGTGAGCACAAAGACTAATGTAAACGTGCAGGCTGGAACTTATGGTCAATTTTTTCTCCATCGCTTTCTGGCTGACGGCAAAAATACACTACTGGCCATTAAAATTGCTACACCAAGAAGAAATGCAGATGATAAACGGGTATTCATTGGACAAATATATTATACTAGAACTGACATGTGATTGCATTTTCACGCACTTTGGGTGCATAGATCCTGAGAAATCAGTACCCAGAACAACCACCTCTGGCCGTAATAACTGCCTTGATACGCCTGGGCAATTCGTCAAACAGTGCTTGGATGGCGTGTACCGGTACAGCTGCCCATGCAGCTTCTACACGATACCACAGTTCATCAAGAGTAGTGACTGGCGTGTTGTGACGAGCCAATTGTTCGGCCACCAATGACCAGACGTTTTCAGTTGGTGAGAGATCTGGAGAATGTGCTGGCCAGGGCAGGAATCGAAGATTTTCTGTATCCATAAAGGCCCGTACAGGACCTGCAACATGCGGTCGTGCATTATCCTGCTGAATGTAGGGTTTCGCCGGGATCGAATGAAGGGTAGAACCACGCGTCGTATCGTATCTGAAATATAACGTCCACTGTTCAAAGTGCCGTCAATGCGAACAAGAGGTGACCGAGACGTGTAACCAATGGCACCCCATACCATCACGCCGAGTGATACGCCTCTATAGCGATGACGAATACACGCTTCCAATGTGCGTTCACCGCGATGTCGCCAAACACGGATGCGACCATCATGATGCTGTAAACAGAACCCGGATTCATCCGAAAAAATGACGTTTTGCCATTCGTGCGCCCAGGTTCGTCGTTGAGTACACCATCGCAGGCGCTCCTGTCTGTGATGCAGCGTCACGGGCAACCGCAGCCATGGTCTCCGAGCTAATAGTCCATGCTGCTGCAAATGTCGTCGAACTGTTCGTGCAGATGGTGGTTGTCTTGCAAACGTCCCCATCTGTTGACTCAGGGATGGAGACGTGGCTGCACGATCCGTTACAGCCATGCGCATAAGATGCCTGTCATCTCGACTGCTAGTGATACTAGGTCGTTGGGATCCAGCACGGCGTTCCGTATTACCTCCGTGAACCCACCGATTCCATATTCTGCTAACATTCATTGGATCGCGACCAACACGAGCAGCAATGCCGCGATACGATAAACCGCAATCGCGATAGGCAACAATCAGACCTTTATCAAAGTCAGAAATGTGATGGTACGCATTTCTCCTTACACGAGGCATCACAACAACGTTTCACCAGGCAACGCCGGTCAACTGCTGTTTGTGTATGAGAAATCGGTTGGAAACTTTCCTCATGTCAGCACGTTGTAGGTGTCGCCACCGGCGCCAGCCTTCTGTGAATGCTCTGAAAATCTAATCATTTGCATATCACAGCATCTTAATCATTTGCATATCACAGCTTCTTCTTCCTGTCGGTTAAATTTCGCGTCTGTAGCACGGTATCTTCGTGGTGTAGCAATTTTAATGGCCAGTAGTGTAGTTTTCATGCTCTTGTAGACGGCGAAGATAGGTGGAAAGCATACATAGACAATTTAGAACTCTTTTCATATCGACATGTTGAAGTAACGACCATTTGAGTATTACCCACCGCCCCACAAAAGGACGTACAAAAAGTAGTAGTACGCAGACTATTTACGACTATACTTTCCCTCAAATGATGCAACTTAACATGCATTACCCTCAGTCTGTTACTGTGGAAAACCATCTGTGCTCTTTACCAACACCAATCACGTATCTAAAAAACTCAACAGGTGAATATGATAGTTTGAACCCTCGAAACATGTAGTCGCAAAATAAATAAGTGACTGACATGGAAAGGTATTTTATTTGTATCTCTGAAAGACTGTAAAGGACTTGGAAGAGTAGTTGAACGGAATGGATAATGTATTCAAAAGGGAATGTCAAAATGAATACAAAAAAGTAAGTAGAAAGTATTGAAATGTAGTCGAAATAATTCAAGCGATGCTTGAAGTTGACCGCTCAATCTCGGTAGAATGAGCGGTCGCCTCGGAGCGTGGCAAGTGGCGAAAGACTTTCCAGGTGGCCGCACGTAAGACATCCCTGGCTAGTCTGACAAAAAACAGGTTCCAGATGCGGTCTGTGGCTGACACTTCATCAGCCGGATGCAGCTGCTTGTCCTGTTTCCGAGGAAACCTCTCAGACTACAAGATCCGGGCAATCACGGTGGGATTATTGATATTTGGAAGCTCCAACGTTAGGCACGTTATGGGGCGCGTTATGGCGCCCGTTAGAGACATAACTGCCAAGAAGGGGAAGAAAGCCAATGTGTACTCCGTGTGCATACCGGGTGGAGTCATTCCAGACGTGGAACAGGTCCTTCCGGATGCCATGAAGAGTACAGCGAACAGCAGGTGGTGGCTCACGGCGGTACCAACGATGTGTATCGCTTTGGATCGGAAAAGATTCGCTCTGGTTTCGAGTGGCTACCAGAAGTGGTAAAGGCTGCTAGTCTTGCTTGCGAGATGAAAGCAGAGCTGACCATTTGCAGCATATTGACCGATTGCGGATCTGTGGAACAGAGCCGACAGGAGGGTATGAATCAGAAACTCAGACGGGTTGCGACCGTATAGGCTGCATATTCCTCGACTTGCGTCATAGGGTGGTTGGGTTTCGGGTTCCGCTAAACAGGCGAGGAGTTCACTACACGCAAGAGGCGGCTACACGGGTAGCAGGGGCTGTGTGGCGTGGACTCGGAGGTTTTTTAAGTTAGAGGGTCTCGGGAAAACACAAAAAGGGTTTCAGTCTCAAAGGGTGCACATAGAAAGAACTGACGCTCAAACAAGTATTGCCACTGAAAGCTGGTTAAAGACGCAGATAAGTTCAGCACAAATCTTTGCGAAGAACCTAACAGTGTTCAGAAAGCATAGGTAAAACACAGTTGGTAGTGGCGTATTTGTTGCTGTTAGAAGTAGTTTATCTTGTAGCGAAACTGAAGTAAGTGAGTAAGTATGGGGAGAGGTCATTCAGGCAACCGGAATAAAATAATAATTGGATCCTTTTACAGATGTCCCAACTCAGATGATACAGTTGCTGAAAGGTTAAAAAACACTTGAGTCGAATGTGAAATATGTACCCGACTCATACAATTATAGTTGGTGGTAACTTGAATTTACCCTCGATACGTTGGCGAAAATACATGCTTAAATCCGGAGCTGCGTACAAAACACCGTTCGAAATTGTGCTAACCGCATTCTCTCAAAATTATTCCGGGCAGTTAGTTCATGAGCCCACTCACATAGAAAACTGCTGTGAAAACGCGCTTGACCTCTTAGCAACAAATTATCCTGAGCTAAGCCATGTCTCCGCAATATCCTTTCTTTCAGGAGTGCTAGTTCTGCAAGGTTCGCAGGAGAGCTTCTGTAAAGTTTGGAAGATAGGAGGCGAGGTACTGGCAGAAGTAAAGCTGTGAGGACGGGGCGTGAGTCGTGCTTGGGTAGCTCAGTTGGTACAGCACTTGCCCGCGAAAGGCAAAGGTCCCGAGTTGGAGTCGTGTCCGGCACACAGTTTTAATCTGCCAGGAAGTTTCAAAGGCAGCACGTTTTGTATTAGCGCGAAATATGGGAGAGAGTGTCACAGAAAAGATAAAGGATTTGGGCTGGAAATCATTAAAAGAAAGGCGTTTTAGTTGCGACGGAATCTTCTCACGAAATTCCAATCAGCAACTTTATCCTCCGAATGCGAAAATATTTTGTTGACATCGACCTAGATAGGGAGGAACGATCACCACGATAAAATAAGGGAAATCAGAGCTCGTACGGAAAGATATAGGTGTTCATTCTTTCCGCGCGCTATACGAGATTGGAATAACAGAGAATTGTGAAGGTGGTTTGATGAACCCTCTGCCAGGCACTTAAAAGTGATTTGTAGAGTATCCATGTAGATATAGATGTAGATGTAGAAAGAACGCAGAAGCGCACTTGTTAATGTTTTTCCTGTCTTGGCGATCCAGAATTCTTACACTGCGGCGATTGAACCATAGTTTCGATGTGATAACCATCAACCCATGTTTCATCGCCTCTTATTGAAACGTTTCGGTAGTTCCGCATCTTTTGTGACTTCATCTAGCGACTCTTGAACAACTTCCACTCGCCGCTATTCCTGTTCGACATTCAACCCTACTGGGACAAACTGCTGTCATACGTTTCACATCCGAAATATCCGAATAATTCCGTGGCATGAGCCACGTCATACGCCAACATCATCAGTGACTTTTCTGATTATGATTCGGCAATCTTTCGCAGTCGTTTCGTTCATTTATTCTACGATTTCGCTTGTTGGCAACGTGGTGGGGTGTATGGGATGTTCGTCACCTTCGTCTTCACGGCCGCCTGACAACACTCGTAAGCCCGTGTTTTGCTTATAGCTGACTCAGCAAAAACAATTCGTGCAATTTCTATAACTCTGCTGCTCTGTATTCCATTCTTATAGCAAAGTCTAATATAAACCCTCTCATGCATTTTATACCAAATAAATAATCGCCGGTACTACCAAAATACGTGTTATATTTTTGACAACCGACAACTGAGTAATTATCATATGGCCAACGCAGTACATGCTCGTATTCGGGGTGTTATTTTCCGATTTAGAAATGGTATGTAATAACAACAAATCGAGATGCAATGCAACATTGAACGCAGCTTTAATTTACTTTGTTTTGAAAATGATATGTTGTAAATGCCCACCTCCATTGTCCACACGCTGACGGAGCCTATCCCGGAAGTTGTTCGTGACTATGACAGTCATATTTTGGGGAACAGCATTGATTTCTTCTATGATGGCAGTCCCTCGACAGTTCTGGTACGATGTGGTTACATCTTTTCTTGAGGTAACTGCATACCAAAAAAGACATAGAGTTAAATAAGGCGATCTGGAAGTCACCCAACGCCTCCATGTGAAGAGAGAAGACAGCCGAGAAATATTTGTCTCAGAATTTTTATTGAACGACGCTATGTGTGGGCAGTATCACTGTCCTGTTGGAACCGGATGTTGTCCTTGTCACTGTCGTGGAATGATTCATCCAATTTGCGTTGCAGAAAACTTTCAACCGTGCGACGATACCGAACAGAAGTCACTCTTACGAGCTAACCATCTTCTTCCATGAAGTAGGGACCCCAGACATCAAAATCTGAAACAGCGCACCACTCTGTCAATTCAGGACTGTGGAGTGGTCGTTCTTGAAATTACAGAGGTTATTGTCAGCCCAATATCGGAAACTTTGTTTAGTAAGAGTTCCGGTCAGATAAAAGTCATCTTCATCACTACAGATGAAAACAGCAGTAAGAGGCATACTCTGCAGAATGTCGTGGCACAAATTTAGAAGTATTCGTGTTTCCAAGTCTCTTTCACTGAATTATCTGTATCCTGTACGGGTGCAGTTTGAGGTCTCTATGCAGGCTTCTTTTAACAGATACATCAAATGTAGCGCCACACTAGCGAGTAGAATGATTGTGGGATTCCTGAACTGAAGCCCGCCCGCTATGCCCATCTCCCCGCCGTAATTCCGCTTGATAGTGTTCTTTTCAATGCAGTCGATGTCCCCTAAATGTTGGTCCAGTAGGAATCAGGTTAGGATGAATAAGGGCCAAATGTATACGAAACGCACTCGTCTGTTTTGAATTGTGAATAAATTCTTCGACCACGAACGCACGATGTTGTCCTGACCAAGTCACAACGTGCACTGAAAACTGCATCAGGGTGGTGGTCCTTGTGGAAAATGTGGAATTCTAAGGGAATGACATTTTGTTGGGAAAAAAGGGAAATCTCAGGTAATTTCAGGAACTTCATAACACGTCAGGGAATGCTGCGTTTTTATCCAAACAATGAAATAGAATTTTATTGAGTTAAATAAATCACAAATTTTAAAATACTTAATTTTTCAAAGTGTGTTAATTACGTGGATATTCCTAATAAATTATCGATAGTTGAAAACTGCTGCTCAGGGCTGGTCTGTACCTCAGCTGAGAGGGAAGAAAAAGTCGTTATTATGGTATGCTGCCGTCCCCTTGTAGGGAAGCAGCCTACTCACGCTGTAGTAAATTCACATCAGTCTTTCCATTGTGTGCCAACCAGTCCACTGTAACTAGCTCTGACGTCATAAATGTTGCGCAATACTTTAAAAATCAAGCAAATAACGTAAAACATTTCTAGCATGTCAGGAGTAATACTAAAACAACATGTGTTGAATATCAGTTCGATAACTTTAGCCATTTTCGAAATTTGGACGTTTTTCTGTAAAAATCATTGGCGCAACAGAAAAGAGCTAAAGAGTTAAAAATTTATAATTAGATTCATTTTTCATAATTATTTAATAAAAACAGTCTTCTGGATCTCACAAATTAAGATTTTAGCGGAAATTCATGATTTTCTGGTTTTCGTCTTAAAACGTAAGGAAGCAAGATAGATTAAGTAGGCTAATAAATAAGGCTAGGATGTTTATATTTAAGTAGAATGGAGATCCGCTATCACCATAAGGATGTGAGAAGTTTCATTTGAATACCTATAAAACTATAGCGATAGCGTATCTCCAAAGGGCCAGTTCAGAGCTCATCTACTGCGTGCAGTGTAATTAAATTAAATCTCTCCCCCAAAATATTTAACTTAGCCACGTCAATCTTTTATTATGGTTACTTACCTGTGTGCTGAATGCACATTTAAATTGAGAGCTTCATCGGCCATCAGCAAAGGAAGCTATGATTTATTCAATAACTTAATGTGGTGCATTACTAGCCCAGCGGCTAGTCGGGAGAGCCGATTTGATCAGGCGTTCCCTTACAGCCGTCCGCACCGCGGCTTTATATATAAGAACGCTACGCGAGGATGAAAGGCCCCAGTTCTCTCCAGATGCTGAATAGCACGCCATATGTGTCGGGAGTCGCGTCGCGTCGGTATCATTGCTACAAACAGCCTCGGATGCTGTATTACGTTACTCGGGATACGTGTAACCATGAAATCATTTTCGAGTGAAGTGTCAATTCTGGGATGATTTTCACTATCTAGCTTCAGTTTGCGTATTGTCGTATTTTCACGTGCCGCCGCGGGACAAACATTCTACCATTATTTAGCGTGGCGTTTGATGAAACATTATCATCAAATTATGGCGAGCATTCATTTAAATATTTAATTTGGACAGTTATAGTGGCATCAGCGCATTAGACTCTGAACTGCTCTGTTAGTTAGATTGTGTGGATTCTTTTGTTTTCATCTGTGACTTTCAGAATACAGAACGTTTTTTTTCACGACCGTTTTTGATTATAAATCCCGGACAATCTCCTAATTCCTCAGAGCTATAAGCTGTAACTATAAGTGTATTCTCAGATGAAGTGGGCACTAGGAATTCTAATTACAGGCTTTGCGTTTTGCTAATCACTTTCTGGTTGCCAATATTGTAGTTAGAGAACCAGTATTGAGAACGGCGAAAGACAGCATAAATAATAGGAACATTTAACAACAATAATTCCACCCGCCGCCGTACATATGGTTAATCGGCCGGGAAATGCAGTGTTTCTACATTCTACAAACAAAATATATAACAACGTACTATTCCAACCAGCCGCCCCACACGCTACCTCGCACTCACTATTAATTATGCAGGAGTTTCTGGACACCATCCCCCTTCTCATACCTGGGATTCTCACGGAATTTTTTTCCAAGTCCGAGTGATGACGATGAAGTCCCATACTCTTTGATAGAGCGGAGGGAAATGATGCGGGAGACTCGCACCGCCGTACTACGCAAGGTCCTCGTGGAAGTGGTTTGCCAATGCCTTCCTCCGACCGTAATGGGCATGAGTGATGATGATGAAGACGAGACACCAACACCCAGTCCTCTCGGGGCAGGTGAAAATCCTTACCCCGCCGGTAATCGAACCCGGGACCCCGCGCTTGGGAAATGAGAACACTACCGCGAGACCACGAGCTTCGGACTAGTCCGAGTAGGCACCCTGTGAATGTTACGGAGCATCTAACGAAGCCATCCCCACATCCCCACGCCGGCCGGAGTGGCCGAGCGGTTACAGGCGCTACAGTCTGGAACCGCACGACCGCCACGGTCGCAGGTTCGAATCCTGCCTCGGGCATGGATGTGTGTGATGTCCTTAGGTTAGTTAGGTTTAAGTAGTTCTAAGTCTAGGGGACTTATGACCACAGCAGTTGAGTCCCATAGTGCTCAGAGCCATTTGAACAATTTGAACCATCCCCACCTCTCTACCTCTTCCCGCGTTCGGGAAATGTTCTTCAGAAATCAGAAAGTTCAATATGATTCCCATGCACTTTACGAAGTGTTTAAGATCACAGCAACGAATAAATCGGGGGAAAGGGTCTAATACAACATGGGAAATTCCAAAACTACCGTCACATTTTAAACAGAGAACGTACACCCAAAACTTGTTCTACGACAAGAGAATTTATACTAGGGTCACGCCAAAAGAAATGCACACTATTTTTTTAAAATCCATCTTTTATTCTACACATTTGAAAGTTTTACAGTGTGTAGATACAGCGTCTAGGAACAATATTTTCATTTCTCCACATAATTTCCATTCCTCTCAACTGCCTTACGCCATCTTGGAAGCAGCGCCTGTATACCCGCACGGTAGAATTCTGGACCAACTTGTTGGAGCCATTGTTTGGCAGGGTGCACAAGGGAGTCATCACCTTGAAACCTTGTTCCACGAAGAGTCTTTCAGTTTCCCAAAGAGATGATAGTCACGTTGAGCCAGGTCAGGACTGTAAGGCGGGAGTTTCAGTGTTGTCCATCCGAGTTTTGTGATCGCTTCCATGGTTTTTTGACTGACATGTGGCCGTGCATTGTCGTGCAACAGCAAAACATCCTGCTTTTGCCGATGTGGTCGAACATGACTCAGTCGAGCTTGAAGTTTCTTCAGTGTCGTCACATATGCATCAGAATTTACGGCGGTTCCACTTGGCGTGATGTCCACAAGCAAGAGTCCTTCGGAATCGAAAAACACCGTAGCCATAACTTTTCCAGCAGAAGGTGTGGTTTTGAATTTTTTTCTTAGGTGAATTTGGTTGATGCCACTCCATTGATTGCCTCTTCGTCTCCAGTGAAAAATGATGGAGGCATGTTTCATCACCTGTCACAATTCTTCCAACAAATTCATCTCCACCATTCTCGTATTGTTCTAAAAGTTCACTGCATACGGTTTTTCTTGTTTATTTGTGAGCCACTGTCAACATCCTGGGAACCCACCTCGGACAAAACTTTTTTAACGCCAACACAAACACTTCCTTCCCCTATCCCAACGTTACGTGACAATTCGCTCACTGTGATGCGTCTGTCAGCAGTCACCAATTCTATAACTCTCTGCACATTGTCTGGAGTGTGTGCAGTACGAAGCCTGCTACTGCGCGGACAGTCCTCAATATTGCCGTGCCCGCTTTCATCACGTAACCTGCTTTCCCACCGACTAACTGTACTGCGATCGACAGCAGCATCTCCATACAGCTTTTTCAACCGCTTGTGGATGTTTCCCACTGTCTCGTTTTCCCAGCACAGGAATACGTCGTATTAGTTTTTTATAAGAGGTCTCCCTTACAGATGAACCATATCTTCCCAAAATTCTATCAATGAACCAAAGACGACTATCCGCCTTCCCCACAACTGCACGTTGCTTCTGACGAACGTCAAGTGTAGCAGCCATCTTGAAGACATGCTGTGACGGCCCCACTCACGGGAACAGGTTGAACTAAGTTTGAAAACAAGTGGGAGGGATCTACATCTACATACATACTCCGCAATCCACCATACGGTGCGTGGCGGAGGGTACCTCGTGCCACAACTAGCATCTTCTCTCCCTGTTCCACTCCCAAAAAGTACGAGGGAAAAATGACTGCCTCTATGCCTCTGTACGAGCCCTAATCTCTCTTATATTTGTGGTCTTTCCGCGAAATATAGGTTGGCGGCAGTAACATTGTATTGCAGTCAGTCTCAAATACTGGTTCTCTAAATTTCCTCAGTAGCGTTTCACGAAGGAACGCTTCCTTTCCTCCAGAGACTCCCACCCAAGTTCCTGAAGCATTTCCGTAACACTCGCGTGATGATCAAATCAACCAGTAACAAATCTTGCAGCCCGCCTCTGAATTGCTTCTATGTCCTCCCTCAATCTGACCTGATAGGGATCCCAAACGCTCGAACAGTACTCAATAATACGTCGTATTAGTGTTTTATAAGAGGTCTCCTTTACAGATGAACCACATCTTCCCAAAATTCTACCAATGAACCAAAGACGACTATCCGCCTTCCCCACAACTGCCATTACGTGCTTGTCCCACTTCATATCGCTCTGCAATGTTACGCCCAAATATTTAATAGGCGTGACTGTGTCAAGTGCTACACTACTAATGGAGTATTCAAACATTACGGGATTCTTTTTCTTATTCATCTGCATTAATTTACATTTATCTATACTTAGAGTTAGCTGCCATTCTTTACACCAATCACAAATCCTGTCCAAGTCATCTTCCAAAGACGACTATCCGCCTTCCCCACAACTGCCATTACATGCTTGTCCCACTTCATATCGCTCTGCAATGTTACGCCCAAATATTTAATAGGCGTGACTGTGTCAAGTGCTACACTACTAATGGAGTATTCAAACATTATGGGATTCTTTTTCTTATTCATCTGCATTAATTTACATTTATCTATACTTAGAGTTAGCTGCCATTCTTTACACCAATCACAAATCCTGTCCAAGTCATCTTGTATCCTCCTACAGTCACTCAACGACGACACCTTCCCGTACACCACAGCATCATCGGCAAACAGCCGCACATTGCTATCCACCCTACACAAAAGATCATTTATGTAGATAGAAAACAACAGCGGACCCACCACACTTCCCTGGGACACTCCAGATGATACCCTCACCTCCGATGAACACTCACCATCGAGGACAAGTACTGGATTCTATTACTTAAGAAGTATCTACACACTGTATCTACACACTTTTTTTTCACTAGCTGCTTATTTTTTATGACCCACCGTCTAATTTCTTATGGTCGGTCGTATGTTGCCACTTAGCCGCTGCGACTGGGTCCGGGGTCCGGTGTGACTGAAAGCAACACCACCCCGCCTCCCGTCCCCACACACACCGTTGCCCGTGTCCCGCCAACGTGGAGGCGGGCTCTATTTGTTTACATCCATTTGATATCTTTTTTGTGCAGCATTACGAAAACTTGTAACGAATACAAAAACAAGTGAGATATTAATAAACAAAACAAAATTAAATATTTTTAAAGAAGGAAGGAAGATAATTGAATAGAGAAGAGATAGGTATAATATTGCCCGTCACCTGGTTGTGGGCGGCGGCCCGGGTCTTGGAATGACCCTCAAGACGCTGGCCATCGCTCACCATGCCTTTAACGTCTACCATCCTAAAAATTAACTTTACTAGAAGAGATTTGGGTACGTTAAAGCTAGAAACTAAGACTAAGACCTCCATGTCCAGCGTGCTAAACTATTTACGATATACAATAGAGAGGTAACTGATTTTGTGCTTGGCTCAAAGTTGCTAATGAAAGGGTTCTTGTGGTAATAGTAATAAAGGTAATGACGCTAACGGTTTGTGTTGAGCCTACAAGACTCCTAGTAGATACATCAGGCGCAAGCACCTCCCGGCCCCACAGACAACACGACCTGAATGGTGGTTTTCCCCGATCGGCCATAGGTATCCGTCGGGTTGAGCTCGAAAGAGAGGAACCACAAGATCCTTCCATCCAGGCCGTGCGCCGCCTGTTACCAGGAGGCGTAGGTCCCTTGAAGAGGTGCCTAACTTTAAGCTTCAGATCAAAAGTTATTAGTGTAGTGGAGGTTGAGGTATAGGATGTGTAGGTTGTTTGTACAGACAATTCATGCTGAGCCAAAGAGACGTGGTGTGGCAGTTGACACCTTCTGGCCCCGCCAGCAACACAGCCTGAACGGTGGTTTTCCCCGATCTACCATAGGTATCCGTCGGGTTGGGCTCAAAAGAGAGGGACCACAATTAAGATCCTTCCATCCAGACTGTGCGCTGTCTCTTAACGGAACGCGTAGGTCCCTTGAAGAGGTACCTACCTTTAAGCTCTTATTAGACACGGAGGTACTGTTAACCATTTACATCTACAGGGTGTTTCAAAAATGACCTGTATATTTGAAACGGCAATAAAAACTAAACGAGCAGCGATAGAAATACACCGTTTGTTGCAATATGCTTGGGACAACAGTACATTTTCAGGCAGACAAACTTTCGAAATTACAGTAGTTACAATTTTCAACAACAGATGGCGCTGCGGTCTGGGAAACTTTATAGTACGATATTTTCCACATATCCACCATGCGTAGCAATAATATGGCGTAGTCTCTGAATGAAATTACCCGAAACCTTTGACAACGTGTCTGGCGGAATGGCTTCACATGCAGATGAGATGTACTGCTTCAGCTGTTCAATTGTTTCTGGATTCTGGCGGTACACCTGGTCTTTCAAGTGTCCCCACAGAAAGAAGTCACAGGGGTTCATGTCTGGCGAATAGGGAGGCCAATCCACGCCGCCTCCTGTATGTTTCGGATAGCCCAAAGCAATCACACGATCATCGAAATATTCATTCAGGAAATTAAAGACGTCGGCTGTGCGATGTGGCCGGGCACCATCTTGCATAAACCACGAGGTGTTCGCAGTGTCGTCTAAGGCAGTTTGTACCGCCACAAATTCACGAAGAATGTCCAGATAGCGTGATGCAGTAATCGTTTCGGATCTGAAAAATGGGCCAATGATTCCTTTGGAAGAAATGGCGGCCCAGACCAGTACTTTTTGAGCATGCAGGGACGATGGGACTGCAACATGGGGCTTTTCGGTTCCCCATATGCGCCAGTTCTGTTTATTGACGAAGCCGACCAGGTAAAAATAAGCTTCGTCAGTAAACCAAATACTGCCCACATGCATATCGCCGTCATCAATCCTGTGCACTATATCGTTAGCGAATGTCTCTCGTGCAGCAATGGTAGCATCGCTGAGGGGTTGCCGCGTTTGCATTTTGTATGGATAGAGGTATAAACTCTGGCGCATGAGACGATACGTGGACGTTGGCGTCATTTGGACCGCAGCTGCAACACGGCGAACGGAAACCCGAGGCCGCTGTTTGATCACCTGCTGCACTAGCTGCGCGTTGCCCTCTGTGGTTGCCGTACGCTGTCGCCCTACCTTTCCAGCACGTTCATCCGTCACGTTCCCAGTCCGTTGAAATTTTTCAAACAGATCCTTTATTGTATCGCTTTTCGGTCGTTTGGTTACATTAAACCTCCGTTGAAAACTTCGTCTTGTTGCAACAACACTGTGTTCTAGGCGGTGGAATTCCAACACCAGAAAAATCCTCTGTTCTAAGGAATAAACCATGTTGCCTACAGGACACATGCACGTTGTGAACAGCACACGCTTACAGCAGAAAGACGACGTACAGAATGGCGCATCCACAGACTGCGTTGTCTTCTATATCTTTCACATCACTTGCAGCGCCATCTGTTGTTGAAAATTGTAACTACTGTAATTTCGAAAGTTTGTCCGCCTGATAATGTACTGTTGTCCCAAGCATATTGCAAGAAACGGTGTATTTCTATCGCTGCTCGTTTAGTTTTTATTGCCGTTTCAAATATACCGGTCATTTTTTAAATACCCTGTACCTACTGTAAAACTTTCACACATGCAGAATAAAAACTGTATTTTTACAATAACAGTGTGCATTTCTTTTGGAGTGGCTACCGTACAAAGCCGTGAAGTAATCGCAGAAGATACTCGGCAAGTCGGCATTCTGACAGCCAGGCGACGGTGCGGAACCGTGCGGAAGGCTTTCCGGAAGTCTGGACAGTGCGCGTTGCAATCGATTGTTATTTCGGCGCCTCGTAGAGCAAACTGGCTACGGAATTCCTGGTAAGTGAGACGCTGAGCCCCAATTCCATTTGCGGTGCGGCGGCGGCCAGCGTGGCTGTGGCGGAGGTGCGGCCTGAGCCCCCGGGTGCGCCGCCGCGGGCGCGGCTCGGATCATCCGGCGCGCCTGCCGGGCTGCCGGCTCCCGCGGGCCTCTCCTCGCTCCGCCTCTCCGGAAATTGAATCCCGGCGCGGGCGAGCGGAAGACCGCGCGGCCGCCGGGCCGGGCCGGGCCGCGCAGCGCCGGTTATCGCCCTGCAACCGCCGGCCGCGGCTTCCCCCACCGCCCACGCTCTGCCTGCCTGCCTGCCTGATGCGAACAGGCTGGCCCAAGGCGCAGGTGCCGCCCCTAAGCCGGTCCCTCGATTGTTATTTCACTCCCAGACAATTTCTTTCGGAGCGGTGCTGGGTGAGCCAAAAGCTGCAACGCTGCTGGATGCAACGGAGGTAATGCAGGCTTATTCGTAAGTATCTCCAGAGTTTCCTTCTGTACAGGTTTTGGCTTTAACTTGGAGTTACTAATGATACATTTTTTTTTCATTTAAACACTACAGTGTAGCCCACCACCTGGGTTACTGTGGTGTGCGTCCTGTAAGACCTTCGTTACACACACCATCAGATTATTTGACTTGTCGCTCTAATGAAGCAGGCGAGTGTCAGCAATGTGTCTCGTGATCTTATCGTGGCGTGTTTATCTTCTGCCGTTAGGTCAAATGATAGAAATGCCACTTGCACGCTTAGAGTAGCTGATTGACGGTGACCAACTTTAAACAGAACTTGATTAATTTTCACACACACTTATTAAAATAATAACAATGGAAATGTCCAGTGACGAAGGCCTCCCGTCGGGTAGACTGTTCGCCTGATGCAACTCTTTCGATTTGACGCCACTTCGGCGACTTGCGCGTCGATGGGGATGAAATGATGATGATTAGGACAACACAACACCCAATCCCTGAGTGGAGAAAATCTCCGACCCAGCCGGGAATCGAACCCGGGCCCTTTGGATTGACAGTCTGTCGCGCTGACCACTCAGCTACCGCGGCGGGCAAGTAATGAAAATCATAAAATTACTTAACTTGATTCTGGATGCTATTTACAATTGACAATCTGAAGTTCCTTTGGTCTTGGTACGTTAATCTTATTCTCATATATCTCTGATACTTGACAAAGTGTCTATACGTTTACCTTCACGGCTATGTACAGGAATATGGTAATCTTATTAGGCGCAGACTGAAACTTGACTATAGACTGGTACAGACTAATGTAGACTGGTACAGACTGATGCAGACAAATGCAGACTGGCTGATCGGAGGCCTGTATACTCGTTTTAATACCTAGCACCTTAATGTATCACTGCGCGAGTGTGATCCGCAAGGAGAAAAGGTTCTGCATTAGCAGCAATCTCATTGGCTGCGTTACATATTAATATGCGGATTGGCGGAAGCAGAATTTGGTCCGTCTCTAAGACAGCGCCATCTCGTAGTGCAGAGACGGACGAGCGCTTCGCCTGCGCTGTTGTGCTTAGCGGGGCGCGCTCTATTGGGAAAGTTGTGTACGCGCTGACTACGCAGAACTATGTACAGTGTACACAATGGTAACTAAGGTGGGTCGTGTGCTACTTGAGACAAGTGACAAGCAAGGCAGCGTTAGGTTTCTTAGCTGTAATGGCTGCTTGCAAGTTAGGTTAGCTTGACAAGCCCCATTCCGTTACCGTCCCTACCACGTGGAGGTGGATCTTTTTCTAATGTTTCTGCCCTGGCTGTTGCTCTGTGTGTTGGTACACTCTTCGATACAGTGAGTGATGTTTTTATGCAAAATAATCAATGAAACTAATATAATTAATTAAGTATATAGTAAAACAAAACAGACATAAAAATATATACACAAAAGAAAACAAAGAAAAAGAAATTCTAAACCCAGCAGACAGGCTGACCCAGACTCAGGTGTCCGCCCCCAAGCTGGTCCCTCGATTGTTATTTCACTCCCAGACAATATCTTTCGGAGTGGTGCTGGGTGAGCAAAAGGCTGCAACGCTGCTGGATGCAACGGAGTTAATGCAGGCTTATTCATAAGTATCTCCAGACTTTCCTTCTTTACAGGTTGTTCGCTTTAACTTGGAGTTACTAATGGTACATTTCTTTTTTTCATTTAAACACTACAGAGTAGTGTACCACCTGGGTTACTAAGGTGGGCCGTGTGCTACTTAAGACAAGTGACAAGCCAGGCAGCGTTAGGCCTCTTACAAGGAGACGGCACAACCGTGTGGTCAGGGATTTGTCCGAAATTTTGTGTGGTGAAAGAGGACCCCTAACACCACACGTGGTTAAAGTATTAGGACGCACTACACGGAAAATCCCGGGAAAAATCGATCCAAAGTTTCTTAGGTGCCATATGAGGATAAAATTTTTGTGAATTGCCGAGCCGCCGTATGTCCTAGATGCCAGCACGGTAGCTCAGTGTGTTTGGCCAGAGGGTTCACAGCCCTCTGTAATAAAAATAAACTGAGCTAATCGATCAACAACGAACTTAAACGGATGTCTTAAGGCGTCCACCCCGAGCAGATGCAACGAACAAAAGCGAACAAAAATGAGATAAAAAAAAGAAAAAAAAGATGTTTAGGGCTCGGACTATTACGCCAGAGGTCTCGGGTACGATTCCTCCTCTGGCACTTTTTTTTTCTTCTGTTTCATTTTCTTTTATTATTCCACCAATTATTCATAAAGTTTCCCAAACCTACATTATCTTTAATAACTTAGATACGTTATTGAAAAAAAGTTATTTTCTTTACGTCCAACAACACAATTCATGGTGGTGGGTTTTCCATTTTTCATTGTAAAGTATGTGATGAAAAAACATTGGGTTTTTAATCAGAATAACAAGGTCGATTGGCAAACATTCAATTTTTATACATATAATAAATATAAACAAGAACTGCAGTGGTAATTATCGTAAAAACAAAAAAAGCAATAATTTTTGCGACATCTTGCGCAATATATAAAAGCGGATTTTTTTTGCAATCACAGGGCGTTTGCAATAAATCTGCACAAAAACATGCCCCATTAACTTTTACGAAAATGTTTTGAGTTTCTGATAATTTTGTGGCAATCCAGGAATATTGAATCATGTCTCGGAATATTGGTGACGATAATTGATGGTGAATTATAGAATGAATTTTTATACAATTGTAAGGTGTCAGGCAAATCCAACACCTTCCATGAAAACCCTGACATGATAAGCAAATCCGGCAGTATGTCACATAGCTCCGAATAAATCCTTACATTAAATTAACCAAAGTAAAACGAGTAACGAGTGAGCAAATGGATTACCACAGACTAACACAAGAATGACTAAATGCATGTCATACCTTCCCACTGTGAGACAGACGCAGTTCCGAGGGGAGAAACGAGAACAGAAGCCGAGAGCAGAACCGTGTTAAGCTAGAAGGCCCTACGATAAGGGACGGACATCCACGTCGCCTGCTAACCGCTAGGACCACCCCCCAGCCCATGTTAAAAGCTGGAGCCCTCCAGAAGAACAGTATAGATCTTACGATAACACAAAAAATGGCCACACCAGCTGCAAGTTTTAGCGTGAGACTTTTTCGCGTCTCTGTTACGTTGCAAACGTTAAAAACATTGCCCCACCACGAAAAGTATAACGTTTCTCACTGGATAGACAGAATTTTTGTAGGTGGAGCTTAAGGTTAACATTGAGACCCTGATTGGTCAGACGAAAACACAGCCAGATAGTTTTTTTAAACCAACTTAGGTAAATTGTAGTAAGGAGAAGTTAGGAAGGGAGTCACTTCCAAGACGGCGAGATGCATGGAGCTGCGCCGGCCGCCGCCCCCTGACAAACACCGACAAGGGAATGAACGCATGCGATGCCGAATTTTTGAGCGCATAAAGCTTCACTCAGAACTGCAGAAGTCTCATCTGTTACATCCCCTTTTTACGTAATACTAGTGTCGATCATCAATTAAATCTCATAGTGTTCACATTTGCCACTTCAAGTAAAAATCTGAAACGCGATGATTTTTCTGTTATATAATTATTGAGAAGCCACATCAGCCACTGTACTTTACGACAAGTTAAATAAGTAATTAAAGATACTTGAAGGTCACTGCAGACCATTTTGATAGTTTTCTCTTTTGTGAAACTTAATTTAAACCTAGATTATAGATGTGATATGGCATAGGTCATTCTTCGATCCATTGTAGAACTTGGAAACCCACTCAGGGAATATTCGTTCACATTTTTGTTGAACGCAGTTGGTTTTTATCATCCTGTATTAAAACATTTCCTTTCATCAATAGTGCAATTTATAAACAATGCTTTGTGAGTAGAATAAAATTTCCAATGGTAAACTTAACTGCTTTTTCGACGTTATTTTACCAGCTAACTAAAAATAGGAAAGCCTTGGTCCCCTTCCACCAAATTTAGTTAGTATTAAGATTCTTTTACAGGGAGTGCAGTGGAGCTGACGCTGAAATCATTAAGTATTTGGTTATATCATCGCTAGTCTCACTGAACTCTTCTGAACTCTACATGTCATGTGTGGTCTGGCGTCTCCTTACCAGCAACAGGTCCCAGGTTCAAACTAGTTGATTCCCTAAAAAACACGCTGAGAGCATCGTTGCGCGAAAGTGGTAGGGAGACACGACTTAGAACAAACAGACACCACGCAGAATGTTAGAGAATGGCGACCCTGCCAGGATGGTAAAATACCATGATCGAAGGTCGACCACATGCCTAACTAGGTCAGGAAAAATTTTCGTAATAAAAAAAATGTTTTTTGAAAGGCATAAATAGTTGAAAACAGTAGCTGCAGCGATAGATAGTAATAAAGTATTCAATAGAAAGTGAGTCATTCTAGCAGAGACAATAGCATAATTAAGTTATGAATTTTAATATTGTTAGAATTAAGTTTTCTCTCCAATGCATGCGCACAGGAGGCGGATACATCGTTGATAAGTTGGTTCTGACCCAACAAGTAAGTGAATTGATTGTCAAGTCGTGCGTGCAAAATTTTTATGAAACGCGTGAGATCGTATTAGCGCATGTTAACTCGAAGTAGGGCGCGTGAATTGCTTTTAAAACAGAAAATAAGGGATTCGGAAGGATTAGCAATGGCAGATCGAGACCTTAACCGAATTGAGGTAGAGACCCAACATGAAGATGGACAGAGAATAGAGGACAGTACAACAGACGATGCAGTATCGCGAGAAATAGGACAGATAACGCACCATAACGAGGATAATGTACGTCAAGGCATAGAAAACGTAAATCAGCATACGACAGAGGAGCAGGAAAGTAGAGAGACAGTCAATGAGGATTCTAACTTGCGTCTTGAATACGTAGAACCCATAGTACAAGTAATCAGAGCTCCCTCACCACAGTGTACAAGGAATGCGAACAGAAACGTGTCACAGCACAGTTCAATGCAATCGGTTGCGAACCAACACTTGGTTGAAAACACAGAGCATAGGACGTCGGAAGAAAACGCAATAGGACCCACCAATCTGGAAGAATTATTACAACAAATTACGGAAACCATGACAAGGCAAAATAAAGACATAGCGAACCAAATTCAAATTCAGAATGCAGAAACCACGAGACAAATGCGTGAGATTAAAGAACAAAACAAAAAAATTCAGTTACACCTAAGTCATATTGAAGACGAGGCAAAAGAATCTCGAGAAGTGATAGGAAACTTAATAACAGGTTACAATCAATTGAGAACAGACATTGACAAGGTACAAGTGGACGTACAGACATTGCGTAATGACACTCAAGACGAGATCAAAACATTACATAACAACACCCAGGGAGAAGTCAAGAAACTAGAGAAACAGATTAACGAAATTACTAGACAAGCAGCAGGTACACCGCGTGAAATTGTTGAAAACAGTGTGTTACACAAACGTATCACAAAACCAGCGCTGAAAAGATATGATAACCGCATAGTCAGAATAGAAGTGCAAACGAAGCGACAATTTCAGAAATTGCTACTAACAGAGTTGTTGGAAACCATTGAAGAGCGTAGTGAACAGGATCGAACAAGCACAGAGTCTGCAACCACATCCGTATCTGTAACAGCACCGGAAAAACAAACAATCAACGAAGATATCATGCATTTGCGATTCCAATCACAGGCGGAAAGTAACATACGTGAAATCAGACAGCCTGCACCGCGGGTACGCGAAAGTTACAGTGGACAATATCCAATGGATCTACCACAACCGGAAAGAACGACGGGAGAAATGATCAGAAACAAAAGTGGCGATGAATCGCGAATTTTATATGGAACTATGACGAAGTACGACAACGATCATTTCCTCATAGTCAGAAAATTTCAACACTTTCGAGAAGGAAACTCATTACATCCACGAATTTTTATTGATCAATTCCGAGTAGGATTACAGGAACACTGGACGCTAGCACACAAATTAGACTTTATACGTGCACACATGTCAGGAACAGTCGCAGAAACAATGCAGAATGTTGCAGCGACATGCCGATCGTACGAAGATTTCAGAGAGAAGTTTCTCTCACGATATTGGTCCAGCGAAGCACAGAACAGAGTGAAGTACGAATTCTTACAGAACCCATAGTTTGAAAATTCGGGAGAGAAGAGTCCCGTGAAATTTTTCGAAGTAATGGCAAACAAAAATCAATGCTTAGATGTACCATACAGTGACGGAGAGTTGATTAAATTATGCGCGATGAAGTTACCATTGAAATAGCAGCAATCATTAGTGGGTCGTGGAGGCAATGACGTCGAAGCATTTAAAGGTATTCTAAGGGAACTAGAGTTCATATTCTCGGAAGATGACGCAAGAAAAAGACGAAGCGCACGTGAAAACGAAAGCAAAAAGCAGTGGAATCCACAAGACACAGTACGAAGGAACAACAATTACGAACCACGTGATAACTTCGCACCAAGAAACGACAATAGATTTCAACAAAGAACCGGTTATAGATTTGGCAACAACTATTACAGAGGGAATAACGACAACCGGAAAGGGTACTGGAGAACCAATAGACCGACAAATTATCAACAAAGAAACCACTATCAACAAGCTGAACAAGAAAAGAGAATACAGATAGAAGAGGTGGAGGTAAGACCACCAAACCCCGAAAAACGTTCGAATTGACAGCTAAGCGCCCATGTGAAAGAGATTGACGTACCGACCCAGGACAATTGCAGCACCTTGAACAGAGAAGTAAATACCTTATCACGAGAAGAGAAGAAGGAAGAAACAAAACCGCAGGGACCAGATGAAAACGAAGACAGGAAAATAACAATATCATGTTGGGACGAAATTAATTGTGAGAATACTGACGAGGAAGATGAATTACCAGAGGCATGCACAACGAATGTAGGAGGAAAGGACGAAGTAATGAGTATTGCAGAGCTATTTGAGATGGAAACCAGGGAAAGCGAATTCAATGAGGATAATGCACAGTCGACAGAAGTTGAATATAAGTTACTAGTGGGCACACAACCCAACGTATATAATGAAGGAAGTTATGAAGCGATAATTAGAGCATTTAGATGCGATTATGTGGAAGTAGCGACGAAGAAGGACAAGATAGACGAGGATGAGGAAAAAGTAGAGGATGTCGAAGAAACCGTAAATAAAGGAAGGAATAGAGAAGAGGAAATAAAAGAGAGAGAAGTAGCAGCCGAAGCTTATCCTACAGAAAGTTCGAATTCACAGGGGAAATTCCTGAAAAGACTCATGTATGATTCAGTGGAGGATTCGTTGATGCAAGAAGAAGAAGAACAGAACCAACCTTTTCAAATTCAACCAACTGTGAAGGCAATGGTAAAGCATATCCCAGTCAATATTGTAACTGATAGCGGAAGTGAACTGACTGCGATCTCAGAAAATTTATTCATGCAGTGTAACGCCAATCAGGAATTGCCAGTTCTGAAAATAGAATGTTAGACAATCTTCCCAGGAATTAATTTGACGATTCTCCTGCAACAATGCACTGGAATTTTGCAAGCAACAGATGAAAAAGAAGTGCAGGAGGAGGAATCGAACCCGAGACTTTTGGCGTAAGGGTCCGAGCGCTAACCATGTAGACCAAACGGCAACTCGGGAATGGACTAACATTTTATACTCATATGGCACCTAAGAAACTTTGGATCGATTTTTCTCGGGATTTTCCGGGTAGTGCGTCCTAATATTTTAACCACGTGAGATGTTAGGGGTCCTCTTTCACCACACAAAATTTCGGACAAATCCCCGACCTCACGGTCGTGCCGTCTCCTTGTTAGTCGTAATGGCTGCTTGCAAGTTAGGTTAGCTTCACAAGCACTCATTCCGTTACCGTCCCTGCCACGTGGAGGAGGACCTTTTTCTAATGTCTCTGCCCTGGCTGTTGCTCTTTGTGTTGGTACACTCTTTGATACAGTGAGTGATGTTTTTATGCAAAATAATCAATGAAACTAATATAATTAATTAAGTATAAAGTAAAACAAAATAGATATAAAAATATATACACAAAAGAAAACAAAGAAAAAGAATTCTAAACTATATGGTATCTACCAAGAACCGAGTTCTCGCTGATGCAATTTAAGAGTGTAAGGCTATACATGTGCCCCAAAAATTAAACTGAGCTAGATTTCTCTATGTGAGATTATAAATAATGTTAAAATTTCACATGAAACATAATAGCATGATGAGTATTAAGATGTAATGCTATTGGTAAATTCTTGCATAAACAATCTTAGATACAGGAAGTATTCAGATAGCTGTGATTAAACATAATAGGATTCCTCTATTCAGAATTTAAAAATTAAATTTAAGTATGAGATAACTTACAAATCATCATTTGTTAGAGATAAGTGGTTACCAAAGTTAATATAATTAATATAAATAATACAATTATACTTAGAATAAAAGAAAATGAGTATAAATAGTGAGTTTTTTAAAAACATGGTGTCTCCTAAAATCTGATTCTCACACACGCAATTCCTGATTGTAGAGGCTATGTGTGTCCCTGTATATTGTACATAACTAGATTCCTCTATATGACATTGTAAATAAGGTTTCAAATTTCGTGTGAATAAAATACAAAATGAATATTAACATATAGTAATACAATTATACCTTGCAGGCTATTAATCATAATTGATACCAAAGGTACCCCAAAACAAATGAAAATACAAAAATATTCAGATAGCTGAAGGTTATATATGATCAATTCCTCTATACAGGATTTTATTTGGGACAGTAGATTACTAAAGCAGAAACAATGTTAATATATCATAAAAGCTAGAAGTCTATAGTAGACAAATCAAAAATTAAGTTACATAGAAGACTAAAATGTGATAATTCAAGTGTAAGGTTACTTAAATCGATTACAACTAAATCCACTACATGTGGCAAGACAAGTGACAAGGTTGTGAGCCTGGAAGGGGAATCTGCATGAATGTCCAATGAAATCTCTGATATTCTGTGAGCTAAAACTGGGAGCCTACATTATATGTCTAATGAAGTACACCATCAGTTGATTGAGACAGTCATTGTAAGTTTGGCCCATCTACATCCATATAGTATTAATCAGTATCTATTTCGCTGCCCTTCTACACCTTCTGTCAATATTAATCACTATCTGTTCTAGTGTCTGTGTCAGTGTCGGAGCTTGTATCTTCCCAAGTATTGTGTTGAGGTTCTGTTACTGTGTTCTTGTTCTGGCAGTAGGATGTTGATTTTTGTATATGTCAAGCAGTGTCGTTGACACTGAGTCAGCCAGACTAATGATACGGGGTGGCGCATGAAATGTGTTACTATTTTGTTTTTCAACATAAACTTTATTGTCAGTACAATATGAAAGGAACATATACTACAATGAAGAGCCGTCCATGGAGATTTGTTCTAACTCAGCATATGCTCAATGTGTCCACCATTTCGTTTCCTAATTTCCTTCAAACGAACACTTAAGTTAGTGATTACCCTACGGCACATGTCTTCCGTAATTTCACTGCAAGCGGCATTAAATCACGTGGACGTTTCGGGAAATTTTTTCCTTTAGGTACCCCCAAAGAAAAATGTCACATGGATTGAGGTCTGGACTATTGGCGGGCCAATTTTGTCCGTCATTGAAGCTACCTGGAAACCTGACTGAAATGATCCGCATGTCGAAATGCTCGTGTAAAAACTCCAACACAGTGTTTTCAGTATGTGGCCTTGCTCCATCTTGCATGAACCACTGCGTGTTGAAGGGCAATGCAGTAGCATGAAGCTGTGGAATGAAGCTACAATATTGCGAAGTATGCTCAAATAACGCACGCTGTTCACAGTTTCTTCAAAGAAAAAGGGTCCAATAAGTCCGTGACTGAAAATTGCTGCCCACACTGTAATCCTCGGAGCATAATGTTGTCGTAGATGAAGCAGTTGTGGGTTTTCAGTGGCCCAAAAGCGTACATTTCTTTTGTTAACCACACCGTCTAAATGAAAATGCGCCTCGTCCGAAAACCAAACGTAGTTGAGAGTTTCTTCCTTATCCACTGAGCAAACAGTAGTCTCTGCTGCTTGTGTTCTTCAGTAAGCTTCTGTGCACAGGTCATCTTGTATGGGTACATATGGAGGTCACTTTTAAGAATGCGTTGAACGGAGCGTCTGGATATTCCCTGTTGCACTGCTGCCTTTCTACACGATTCTCGGGACTTCTCTGTAGAGCAACTCGTACCGCTTCAATATTCTCCGGCGAACAAACAGGCTTAGGCCGAGGTCGCTTCGCTTCCAATGCTGTTCCTTCCTGTACAAATTTATCGTACAACCCGTGGATGGTCTTCTTGCAAGGGACCCATCGTGTGTTAAACTGTTGACGAAAACGCCTCTGAGTCACAACAAGGCTTTTCGTTTCATGAAAAAGTAACACAATTGCCGATCGTTGCTGCGTCGTCAGTCTTCCATCGTCAGCCATTGCTGCTTACTAGTCTCCTAGCGGCACTATCGGAACTCATTTGTTTTTCCATGCTCTGCTGGTACTGCTGTAGAGATCGCAGCGTGATATCTAATGTGCGTCGTAAATTGTGAAAGAAGCAATTGGTAACACATTTCGTGCACCACCCTGTACTTCCAGAAAAAAATCAGTACACCTCTTTAGAGGTTTTCAATTCACTCAAAATTTATTTCTGCAACAGGGATATGGATCACATGAAATGATTACATTTACAGATGAATGGCGCAAGTGGTTTTCAGGTACCAGGTGTCGAATCATGCTCTAACACCTACATTAGAATGTGATGTAGCTTCCAGGAGTGGCAATGCACGCGCTGACTACGGCATTCAGTCGACCGCACATTTGGCGAATACTGTCCTGGGCAACGTTATGCCACGCCTGCTCAACGTGCTCACATAGTTCTGTAAGAATTGTTGGCTGACGAGCTGCACGAGACGCTTCTCGTTCCATTGTATACCACATGTGCTCGACTGGAGACTTGTGGTGTCCTGACATAGGTGGGAGAGGGAGAAAAGGGGTTACTGCTCAGTCTGTGCTCCCGAACGGTACAGAGCAGAAGGCACAAGGGCAATTGTCAGTGAAGGCATTTGACTGTTTTCTTCTATCTAGGGAACTCGTTGTAGAGACTCTTGGACAAACAAGGTTTTAAAATAGTTGTTTATTCCAGACAGGACTAACTAATACACTGGAGGCTAGTTCTAGGGTTAGAAAAAGGATGAATAACAGTTACAACAGAAGTCCCAGGAGTGAATGCTAACCACAGTAGCAAACACTAGCAGCATCTTACGGCAACAATTTAGTTGCATAACAAAACATACTGAATGTGAGACTGTTCACTGAGGCACTCCAAGTGAGAGGGCAGACTTATGCGGAGCTGGACCGCGGCTGGAGTCGGCGGACGCGGATTCGGCGCCCAGATCGTCTGACTGTGAACTCTGCCAAAATGCGGAATCTAGAGGTTTTAAAGAGTCGCGTGGGGGCACTGTTTTTCCCGCTTAAAGCCACCCAGCCAATCCCGTAGGCCTCTTGCAGGTGCCTGCGAATCACCGTTTAGTTAGGTCCCCTTTACTGCTCCTAAGGCGGGTATGCAGTTGCACCGTATTTGGTATCAACATTGTTCAGCTGAAAGCTAGACGTAACTGCTTACCAAATAAGGCTTGCAAAATTATTGTTATACATCATTTAGCCCCGCCCCTCGTGCTACCCGGAGTAGGGACTGCTAGGTCAACAGTTTTTTGGCGTTTTCGTTCTCTTTCTAACCCTTGTGAGCCAACTGACGTTGCTGTCCTCAGGGGTGGTATCAAGCTTGCTTTATACGCTACTACGTGACTGTTGGTTACAAAGTTCTACGGTTGCAACCTACCACAGCGTCTAGGCTACATGTGAAGTTGCGTGTTAATTCCTTGAAGAGTAACTAGCGCCCTGGGACCGCGTCTGGGAGCGTCTGCATTTTCGCAAGGCTCTCCCCTTAAGGTTTACTTCATGTAACAATATCTCACCTAGTTTCGTCTGCCCTCAGAATCGTCTCTGCTTCCGCGCCTTGGAGCGCCTGTCCTCCTTTCTCACAGCTTCGAGATAACACTACAGGAGCAAGGAATAATCAATATATTACATACTAATCCAGACATCGCGCTCGCCAGAGAAGTTGCTGCACGCCTCCCAGAGCACGTTGAGTTTCACGAGTAGTGTGAGGGTGAGCATTATCCTTTTGAAACAGGACATCACCTTCATGTTGCAAGAACGGCAAAAGAAGGGTCTGACAACATTCTGTATGTACTGAGTGCTGGTTAGCCTCCCTCCAGAAACACGATAGTTGTAAGAGAGCTGTAGCTTATCGCACTCCAGACCGCAAGACCTGGGGAGCAGCCAGTGTATCTACATTCATGCTCATAAACTGAGGATAATTGCAGAATGTTGTGCCACACAACGTGGCACTACACAAAACTGGCGCTAATAGCATAGGCACATAGGGAACACATGCCACACAGATCTGTAAGTCCACGGTAAGTTGAGAAAATCGTCCCGAAACACACGTGCTACAAAAATCCACTATTTCTTGCGCATGTACCCCGACATCAATATGGGATATGATGCGCACGTACGCAGGCTGCACAACGGACTGGCTTACTCTGGATAAGGTGGTCGAGCAGCTGCTGGGGTATAGCATCCCATTCTTGCATCAGTGCCTGTCGGAGCTCCTGAAGTGTCCTAGGGGTTTGAAGACGTGCAGCGATACGTCGACCGAGAGCATACCAGACCTGCTCGATGGGGGTTTAGGTCTGTTTCAAGGTACTCCTCACGATGGCAACTCGGTGGGGTGTACGTGCCCCAATCATAATCCCATCCCAGACCATCAAACCACGACCTCCATAAGGACATTAAGGGGTTGGTGTCTGGTTCTTGGTTCACGCCAGATGAAAACCCGGCGAGAATCACTGCTCAGACTATACCAGGACCCGTCCGTGCACATAACCTGGCACCACTGTTCGAATGACCATGTACTGTGTTCTTGACACCAGGCTTTACGGGCTCTCCTGTGACCAGGGGTCATTGCAATGCACCTTGCAGGTCTCCGGGCGAATAAACCGTAGCTGTTCAGTCGTCTGTAGACTATGTGTCTGCAGACAACTGTTTACAGTGGCTGCTGTAAGGTCCCGAGCAAGACTACCTTCAGTACTCCGTGGCCGTCTGCGGGCCCTGATGATGAGATATCGGTCTCCTTGTGGTGTTGTACACTGTGGACATCCCGAACTGTGGCGCCTGGACACGTTTCCTGTCTGCTAGAATCGTTTCCATAATCTTGAGCTCACACTTTGTGGCACACGGAGGGCCCGTGCTACGACCTGCTGTGTTTGACCATCCTCCAGTCGCCATAGTATTCTACCCATCATAACGTCATCAATATGTGTTCTATGAGCCTTTTTCAACACACGGTCACCATTAGCACGTTTGAAAAAGTCTGCACACTTACTCGCTCCACCGTACTGTGACATGCGTCAAAACACGTCTGCGTATGTGGACTGCTGCCAGCGACGCCGTGAGACGATCGCAGGTGAAATCCACCGCATGGTCATACCCCGAGGTGATTTAAACCGGCAAACCGCCCGCCACAGCGTTGTTTCACCATGTATCAGCATTATCCTTAATTTATGAGCATGAGTGTAGAACGAATGCATTCTACAGGACAGCACTCTCCAGGTCTACGTCGTACACGCAAACGACCATCACTTGCACGCATGCAGAATCTGCTTTCATCGCCGAAGATCACGGCGCGCCATTGCATCTTCCAAGTGATCCTCTGATGGCACTTGTCGAGCCGTGCGCGTCCGTGCGGTGGAGTAAGTGGAAGACGGGCTAGAGTTGTGCGACCCCGTAGTCCCATTGCTAATAACCGGTTCGGAACAGTTAGTGTTGACTCCTCTGCGCTCACAAGCCATCTTACCTATAATGTGATAGCTGTACGATCTGCCACTGCTGCCCTTGCAGTTCGACGATGAAATGGTTCAAATGGCTCTGAACACTATGCCACTTCACTTCTGAGGTCATCAGTCGCCTAGAACTTAGAACTAATTAAACCTAACTAACCTAAGGACATCGCACACATCCATGCCCGAGGCAGCATTCGAACCTGCGACCGTAGCGGTCGCTCGGTTCCAGACTGTAGCGCCTAGAACCGCTCGCCCACTCCGGCCGGCAGCTCGACGATCATTGCGCGCGTCTGTGCTGCGTGGACGTCCAGAACCTCTTCTACAGGTGTGAATGGTCACGTGACTACTGACACCAGCATCTTTGCACACCTGACGCAGGAAGTCCAACTTGTGTGGCAGTTCTCGGAAAGGACAATCCCGCCACTACGAAAGCCACCATTTCACCCCTTGCAGACTCTCAGTTGGCTGTAGGAAGCACGAATACATCTCCCTGGCATGGTTACCTTCTTGCTTCAAACGTCCGTACCTGGCTGCGAGCATTCGCTATTTAAAGGGTAGACACAGATGGTACTCTGGTAGCTATGCCACTACGGTATCTGTTGGCGTACAACGTTGAAACCACTATCAGTGTATCTCTAGCCACAAGGTGGCATAAACAGTAGTCGGACAAAAATCGATGTCGCTTTTCCTGCCGTAGTAATTTTTTTTCGGCACTGTATCTCGAAACGTACCCATCGCATGAAAGTTAATATTTCGAAAGAGAGCATCTTCCTGTGCTGAAAACTGCTGCTGCCGCCCCCGTGGGGGACTGAACTTTTCATTTTTAAAGTAACTGAGGAACCCGGCGTTTCCTGGGTATTTATTTATAGCTAAGCCCGAAATTTCGTAATCATGGAATTTATTTTTGACTTATCAAGCTTCTTTGTCTACAGCGTTCCAAGTAGAGAGACTGAGGACACAAAAGAAAAGCTTATATGTATTCTTGTTGATGCCAGTATGTAGATCTTCAATTTTTGTTTGTGGTTCACCTATTAAGCAGAGGATATCATTCATATACTTGAACCAGTATAATATCTATAATAGTTTTGCTACTATTTTTGTGAAAATGATCTGTTCATTGTCGTTTATAAATTTGCTACGGCTCCTAAAACTTCGGACCCCACAGGTAATCCATCTTCTTTTAAATAAAATTCATTATTGAACAGTCCGCCCCAGGTAGCTGAGTGATCAGCGCCACAGAATGTCAATCCTAAGGGCCCGGGATCGATTCCCAGGTGGGTCGGAGACTTTCTTCGCCCAGGGACTGGGTGTTGTGTTGTCCTAATCATTGTCATTTCATCCCCATCGACGAGCAAGTCGCCGAAGTGGCGTCAAATCGAAAGACTTGCAGCCGGCGA
Source organism: Schistocerca americana (assembly GCF_021461395.2). Lineage (NCBI taxonomy): Eukaryota > Metazoa > Arthropoda > Insecta > Orthoptera > Acrididae > Schistocerca > Schistocerca americana. The sequence continues at coordinate 152,039,299 of NC_060122.1, forward strand.
ATGGTCTACCCGACGGGAGGCCATAGTCACACGACATTTACATATTACTGAACAGGAAGTAGTTTCGTTCTGTTGTGAGATTTATTAATGTGAGTTTTTCATTAATCTGTTTATTAGGGAGTTGAGTGTGTGTTTTCATGTTTTATCTATGATGTCTATTGTTTCTGGTACTTGTGTGTTGGAATCTGAAAAGAGAAGTCTAGCTGTGGCTAAGAATTTTGTATCTTATTTGTTGTATTAGCTGTGTAGTGTTTTTAATGGTTCCGTCTTGTTCTACTTTGCAGTTTTCGGACGGTGATTTTAACATGTATCTTGCAAGCTTGTAAAACGGGGGATATTATGAAATTAGGTATCGGCTTCATAGGGATATTCCGGTTGTGGATCATTAGTTGGCTTCGGAGGACATGTGCGGTGGGATTATTCTTTGTCAGTTTGCTTTTTTCTGTGTTATCCAGTATGATATTTATATTTTTCAGAGTGAATTATTTATACTTTGTCTGGAATCTCTTTGTTGGGTCTGGTTTCATTTTTTTAATGTTATTTAGTGAGATTATTCTTGTGTTTTTTCAATGAATTGTTAATTTCTATAAGCACTTCCGTGTTCCCTACATACAAGAAACCGAAGCAGAAAAGAATGTTGAATGTTAAATGTTCACACATGGCAAACACCTCGTTTACATTAAAAGATAAAATAATAGAGTAACACTCCAACAGAGGATTATTATCATAATACCACCCAGACCCTTTCCGCTCAGGCTTCCACGAACCCCTCCAGAAAAGATTGAAACCAACACTCAAATCAGCTGAACACAATTTTCGACCATTCTAACAGCTACACAACTTTCTACAACTCGGCTTGACTAGCTACCGCCCTCCACAAACACACACACACACACACACCACACACACACACACACACACACACACACACACACAGGTGTAAAGAGAAGGGGAGAGAAGCCAACAGACGTTTGTTGTCAGCACATACTTCGTTAGGTTGGCAACATGTACGTAAAAAAAAAAAAAAAAAAAAAAAAAAAAAAAAAAAAAAAAGGACACACGAAGTGAACACATAGTAGGTACACCTTTAAATCACAGTTTTCAGTAAAATATCTACAACTAGTGACAGAAGAATAACAGTGCTCCACAAAAATTAGCGCTAAGAACATAAAATTGCGAAGAAAAAGTTCGTAACGCGAAAATGTGCTTATGTTTCGTAAGTGAACGTCTGGTGAGACCTCCAGCACGTGAAAAGATGAGAGGAAACGCATATGCCAGCCAAAAACTCGAATAACTGTAAGTAATCACATTTATACATAAGAAACAAAACCTGACCTGTTTTATGATCTACAAATAACGCATATCAAAACAAAGCTGTGTCATTCCAGATTCTATTGAAGGTAGTGTAAAGTAAAAGGTGAAACGCGTCTGGAACAACTAATATACAGAAAAACGCAGTTTTTGTTTACAAAATGAATAATTCTATCCGTTTGTTAAATAATTTTTCACTTTATGCCTTATCTCTCATTAATGTTGAAAGATTCGTTAAGCAGCTTTTCGAATTAGCCTTGACATTCCTGCTGCTAAATGCAAGGGATGGACGGAAATATGGTAAGACCAAAATCACAACACGTTTGCACGTCTAAGATGATATAGGAAAATCAGTAGCAATCAAAATTGACTCCAGTTGTCTCGGGCGTGGTAAATAAAGATCATGTATGGCTTTGAAGGGAATCCTATGCCATTCTTCCTGCCAGATAGTGGCAAATTCATGTAATGATTATGGAGTTGAATAGGGATCACGTACGCTTCTCTCAAAACCGACCTCAAAAGCTCATTAATAATGATATCTGGTGATTGTGGGGGTCAGAGGACATGCGGCAGTTCATCCTCGTGGTCACAAAACCAGTCTTGGACAATGTGAGCTGTGCAAACAAGTGCCGACCGGAGTGGCCGAGCGGTTAAAGGCGCTACAGTAAAAATCCTGCCTCGGGCATGGATGTGTGTGATGTCCTTAGGTTAGTTAGGTTTAAGTAGTTCTAAGTTCTAGGGGACTTATGACCACAGCAGTTGAGTCCCATAGTGCTCAGAGCCATTTGAATTTTGCAAACAAGTCCTGTCTTCTTGGAATACAGCGTAACCATTAGGAAACAAACATTCCACCATGGAGTGGACAAAATGAACCAAAATAGTCGCAGAATCCTAGCCAGGACAGCGATCATGCGGAGGAACTGTTGGCGCCCAGGGTATACCACGATACAGCTGCCAAATCATCACCGAAACGCCGCCATGTTTGACTCTTGAGACGTAAACTCGGCCAGAAGTTGAAAATAGTAGGAAACGAGATTCATTCGACCAAATGACTTCCTCCCACGGCTCCGTAGTACAAGTTTTATGGCTTCGATACCATGTTTTCTTGTAACAAGCATTTTCATCACTGATGAGTGGATTTGTAATTCCAGTTCGCCCTGCAGTTACCAGCTCCCTTGGCGTTGCTTTGGTGCTGACAGGGTTCGTGAGTGGAACATTCAGTTCTGCATTGGCTATTGTAGCTGTCGTCCTCTTATTTTTTTTGACACAATCCTCTTCAATGACCATCTGTCACGGCCACTCAACACACACTTTCCTCCACGTTGAGACTTAGCAGATGATTTTTTCCGCCTTATCTGGATGGAACATAAACACTTCGGTACATTGGTTACGGAAGCACCCACCACATGAGGAATAATTTTTCCAAATTAGAAGTCACTTAGCTCCGACATAATGCGCTCACAACTACACAGACTACTTTTCTGACCACGACAGGCACTTGAAACATATTGACGACACTGTACAAGTGCCATTCATGGTCAAATTGGAAATTTGTGGTAAGCTCTTATGGGACCAAACTGCTGAGGTTATCGATCCCTAAGCCTACACACTACTTAGTCTACCTTAAACTAACTTACGCTATGGACAACTCACACACCCATGCCCGAGGGAGGACTCGAACCTCCGAAGAGGGAAGCCGCAGCATTGATGATCAAATACAACTTCTCAATATGCAGCTTGGCTAGCATCTCCGTTCATTTTCAAACATGCATTTCTCGCTCTGTTTCCATGCTTTAGTCCAACTCCTGCACTACTTACAGTACCGTTCCTAAAAGTTCATATTCAGATGCCACACCCTAAGCTCTATACCGCACTTTTTAGTGCTTTATATTGAATTACTAGAAGGATAACTGTCAGACTGCAGAGGTGTCTAAGGGTCATGGTTAGATTGTCGACCATGTGTGCACCTGAAGGTGTTTTCAAATGAAAAAAATTAGTTAACAGGTCAATGCATTCATTCAACGAGATGTAGATCGTCGTGTCCGAGTCGGTCTGCAAGGCCATTACACAGTCATGGAGGTCATAGGTAGAAAAAAAAAATGGTTCAAATGGCACTGAGCATTATGGGACTTAACTGCTGGGGTCACCAGTCCCCTAGAACGTAGAACTACTTAAACCTAACTAACCTAAGGACATCACACATATCCATGCCCGAGGCAGCATTCGAACCTGCGTCAGCAGTGGTCGTGCGGTTCCAGACTGTAGCGCCTAGAACAGCTGGGCCACCCCGGCCGGCAGGTCATAGGTAGATAGTCCCATATTCAGGGAATCAGTGTAGGGGTAGCAGATGCAGCAATTTTGCACCGCCACTCAAGGCAAGGTCCTAGGGCCTTCCTCCGACATGTTACGAAGTCATAAGTCTCTATTTGTGTCTGGGTGACTGTGACAAAAGACTGTACAGTGTGGTGTTGAGTTTGTGTTCTTATGGATTTGGGGAAGAGACAGGGGGAAACTCGGTGCCATGCGAAGCCTTGTCCTCTCGCAAAGCACCAAGGGGTTCGCTAAGCTTAACGTCCTATCCGACAGGCGCATCACCATCAGTAGTCTCACATGCCTTCACTTCATAAGGTACTGTGGAAAAGTTGGCAATTTCATCCAGGAGATTGGTGAAAAGACTAGGGATGAGAAACTTTACGGTACCGCTTCTCCTCCCCTTGCCGACCACATACTGACAGGGAAAATTTCATCTGACTCGAGAATTCTAACCGACTTACCTCTGAATCGAGCGCCACTGCACATGCGGGCGTTACCGTCCTCGGCTACAGACGTGATTATGTAGGGGGTCATACAAGTTTATATGCCAATTAGCTCCGCAGATGTTTGATGACTGGAATACTCTCTTTCAAATTCTGAAGGTGGCAGGGGTAAAATACATGGAGCGAAAGGCTATTTACAATTTGTACGGAAACCAGATGGCAGTTGTAAGAGTCGCGGGGCATGAAAGGGAAGCAGTGGTTGGGAAGGGAGTGAGACAGGATTGTAGCCTCTCCCCGATGTTATTCAATCTGTATATTGAGCAAGCAGTAAAGGAAACAAAAGAAAAATTCGGAGTAGGTATTAAAATCCATGGAGAAGAAATAAAAACTTTGAGGTTCGCCGATGACATTGTAATTCTGTCAGAGACAGCAAAGGACCTGGAAGAGCAGTTGAACGGAATGGACAGTGTCTTGAAAGGAGGATATAAGATGAACATCAACAAAAGCAAAACGAGGATAATGGAATGTAGTCGACTAAAGTCGTGTGACGCTGTGGGAATTAGATTAGGTAATGAGACGCTTAAAGTAGTAAATGAGTTTTGCTATTTGGGGAGCAAAATAACTGATGATGGTCGAAGTAGAGAGGATATAAAATGTAGACTGCCAATGGCAAGGAAAGCGTTTCTGAAGAAGAGAAACTTGTTAACATTGAGTATAGATTTAAGTGCAAGAAAGTCGTTTCTGAAAGTATTTGTATGGAGTGTAGCCATGTATGGAAGTGAAACGTGGACGATAAATAGTTTGGACAAGAAGAGAATAGAAGCTTTCGAAATGTGGTGCTACAGAAGAATGCTGAAGATTAGATGGTTAGATCACTTAACTAATAAGAAGGTACTGAATAGAATTGGGGAGAAGAGAAATTTGTGGCACAACTTGACTAGAAGAAGGAATCGGTTGGTAGGGCATGTTCTGAGGTATCAAGGGATCACCAATTTAGTATTGGAGGCCAGCGTGGAGGGTAAATCATAGAGGAAGACCAAGAGATGAATACACTAAGTAGATTCAGAAGGATGTAGTTTGCATTAGGCACTGGTGGATGAAGAAGCTTGCACAGGGTAGAGTAGCAAGGAGAGCTGCATCAAACCAGTCTATGGACTGAAGACCACAACAACAACAACAACAACAATGTTGAAAGTAATTTTGTGTCGGAACGTAGTCTGGAAAACAGTAGTGGGAAATGTGTGACGCCATTGAAGAACTAAAAGCTCAGACCGAAGAGAGCGTACATGTGGCAGCCACAGTTAACGCGTGATTTCTCTCCCACCGTCTCTATTGGCTATCCAAAGCCGGGTGCATAATGGGCATAAAGTCAGCACGTCAGCTTCCCCAGAAACAATCAAACTTTGCTGAAGTAACGATCCTATTCGGCGCATCGGCCACAATAAGTTATACTTGAAAATTACAGGACAGTACCAAAATGAAAAATTAAAAATAAAAAGATTTAGATACAGTACCACCACACGTACTCGTTAGGCGACCTAGGCAGATTGAATGGTAGGCCTTCTTTCATGTGGACAATGCAGCGTTATCGATGCGCATTACGCACGTTTCTTATTTGCAGCTGCCTCTCAATAGGACTACTAATCCGCCGAAAATCGTACGCAGCTCTCATCCGAATCAATATAAAAATTAAACATCCTGGCACATTAAAATTGTGTGGTGGACTGAGACTCGAACTCGGGAAGCTTGCCTTTCGTGGGGAAGTGCTCTATCAACTTAGCTCCCCAACCACGACACACGACCAGCTCTCACATCTTTACTTCCGCCAGTACCTGGTTCCTATCTTCTAAACTTCATAGAAGTTCTGCGAAACTTGCGGGACTAACTATCATGATATTGAACATTATTAATGCATAAATTATCATCCTGCGCTAATTGTTTATTAGTATTTTTATTAGAGTAATGCATTGTTGCAATGGTTAAATGTTTTCTTGACATATATCTCAGAATGGAATCGCAGGTATTTGGGAAAATTGTAGTATATAGCAATTGCAAGTTAGAAAATGTTGTGGTGTCATGTTGTTACAGTAATTCAGAATGCCAAAGTGACTTATGTCAATAATTATGCCAATATTTATGGCAATTTTTTAAGTAGGGTAGCTCTGCTACTACCTTTGACTTTGGTGTCTCTTCATGGTTCTCATAGTAAAAGGAAGAGAGGAGGGCTTGACCAATAACTATTGCTAATAATAAACCTGATGAGACTTCCTGGTAGATTAAAACTGTGTGTCGGACCGAGACTCGAACTCGGGACCTTTGTCTTTCGCGGGCAACTGCTCTACCATCCGAGCTACCCAAGCACGACCCACGAACCGTCCTCACAGCTTTAATTCCTCCAGTACCTCGTCTCCTACTTTCCAAACTTCACAGAAGCTCTCCTGCAAGATAGCGGAACTAGCACTTCTGGAAGAAAGGATACTGCGGAGACATGGCTTTGTCACAGCCCGTGGGATGTTTCCAGAAAGAAATTTTCACTCCGCGGTGGAGTCTGCACTGTGTAAAACTTCCTGGCAGATTACAATTGGGGGACAAAAGTCATGTGATACGTCCCAATATCGCGTCGGACCTCCTTTTGCCCGGTATAGTGCTGCGTGGTCTCAACAAGTCGTTGGAGGTCCTCTGTAGACATATTGAGCTGTGCTGCCTCAATAGCCTTGGATAGTAGCGAAAGTGTTGCCGCTGCAGGATTTTCTGCACGAACTGACCTCTCACTTATGTCCCATGAATGTTCAGTGGCATTCATGTCGGACGCTGGAATTGTCTAGAATGTTCTTCAAACCAATTGCGAACAACTGTGGCAAAGTGGCATTGCGCATTACCATCCATAAAAATTACATCGTTGTTTGGGAACACGAAGTCCATACATGGCTGTAAATGGTCTAATAGTAGCCGAACATAATCATTTCCAGTCAATGATCAGGTCAGTTGGACCAGAGGACCAGTGTAACCCATGTAGACACAACGCATACCGTTATATAGCCAGTACCAGCTTGTTGACAGTCTGGATCCGTGGCTCCCTGTAGTCTCCCATCAGCTCTTACCAACTGAAATCGGGACTAGGCTGACCAGGTCACGGTTTTCCAATCGCCTATGGTCCAACCGATATGGTCACATGCCCAGAAGAGGCACTGCAGGAGATATCGTACTGTTGGGAAAGACATTTGCGTCGGTTGTCTGCTGCCGTAACCCATTAACGTCAGATCTCGCCGCACTGCCCTAACGGATACATTTGTCGTTAAGTCCCACATTGATTTCTGCTGTTACTTCGCGCAGTGTTGCTTGTATGTTAGCGCCGTCAACTCTACCGAAACGCCGCTGCTCTCGGTTGTAAGGTGAAGGCCGTCTGTCACTGCGTTTCCTCGGTGAGGTAATTCTTGTCGTGCGGTCGTAATCACGTGGGAAATCCTTTGACACGAATCATCAGAGTACCAATGACAGCTCTGCCAACTGCACTACCCTTTTATACCTTGCGTACACTACACTGCCTCCATCTGTATATGCGTATGCGTATATCCCATGACTTCTGCCACCTCAGTGTAAAACTGGTACCGCACCGAGACTCGAACTCCGGTCCTTTGTCTTCCGCCGGAAAGTGCTCCACCAACTGAGGTACCCAAGCGCGACACACGACCCGTCCTCACAGCTTTACTTTCACCAATTAAAAATTATTAAAACAGATACGCGCCGCTCTTGCGACCTGATAGTGGGCACCAAATTATTTCTTTTCGTACTGCAGGATCTCGAATTCGATCAGTTAAAACTGTTATATGGTATTCTCGTACTATAATAACAAAGATAACAAATAGTTCCTGATTCGGCGAGTGTAATAGTCTCTGACTCGCAAACTAATTATTTTAAATTAAATGCATACTTTTATTTAAAAATACGGTATAACCTTAGTATAATCACTTTTCACCGTCACTATCTTTTTGCTACTGTTTCGGTATGTATGAGTATTTGCAGTGAAAACCGTAATATCTCCAAAACAAAGAAAAACAAACTGCTTCCATTTAGTGTCGTAGAAGATTTTTTAGTTTTGGAACAATGAAATTATTTCGTGGAATGAATTTTTCGTAAAACAGTATTCCAAATAATCTTCAATCAAGATTTTTCAAAATAATTCATGACACAAAACGCTTACATTCTCTTTAATATTTCAAACAATTTTTATTGCATAACGCAACGTTCATACTACTACCACTACATTTAACCATGCAATGTGCACCCGCAAGCAAGCGTGGCCGATGCAAAGCTTTGAAACGAGTTACATATTCTTCATGTGAGAATAATGATATTCCACTGAGTTTTTACTAGGTTGAAGAGATTTTTCTTGCAGTTTGGCTGTGTGCACGGCTGCAGACCTGTTCGTTACACTCCTCAGCAGAAGAATTGCGTCTGAACACCTCTCCACCTCTGTAAGTCATCGCGTAGACCAAGAGACAAAGAAGAAAATCATACAATTTGAAGTGTATGTACGATACATTACACGTATTCACACTGATAATTATTTATTACAAAAGTAAAACTGTACCACGAGTTGATTGAGCGGCAGAACTCTTAGTGAGTCAGCTTCCCAGCTGAAATGCTTCACAGGATTCCATTTTCTTTTAAGACCTAATGCTATACACAGTTGTTATATTACTTCCTCGTAAGATTCATGGTTTTCAGGACCTTAAGAAATTCAACGAAGCCGCGCGGGATTAGCCGAGCGGTCTAGGGCGCTGCAGTCATTGACTGTGCGGCTGGTCCCGGCGGAGGATCGAGTCCTCCCTCGGGAATGTGTGTGTGTGTGTGTTTGTCCTTAGGATAATTTAGGTTAAGTAGTGAGTAAGCTTAGGGACTGATGACCTTAGCAGTTAATTCCCATAAGGTTTCAGACACATTTCAACATTTTTGAAGTCAACGAAATTTTCTTGAAATGTGTAGATGGCGTCATACCTCCGAGAACAGTGCTTCGGTTTTAGTAGCTTCATCGGTATGTCGCGGAACAACTTTTTAAATCATGCCATCATAGCATGGGGCGACCTAAAAATTTATATACAGTGTATTCTCAACTGTTTCGAAACACAGAACTGTTTTCATTATCCTATACAGAGTCTTGTACGAGTACTAAATTTAAATTATGACTTGCGCATACGACAGAACAGGCAAGACGCTAGTTTCCTGATTCGTTTCTGTACAACATTGTGCATGCTACCTCAAAACACTAAAACGTAACAACACACATTCCACTAATGCGGACAATTAAAAGGCCTAGAAACGTTACCCAGGAACAGGCTTAATATCACGTTACACCCAACGACATCCTGCATCAGAAACGCACCAACGAAAAAAAAATTCTTCATTCAAAGGATAATAGCAGAAAGTAAAAAGTTTCAACCGAACAGACAACGTACAGAAAGGACCGAACAGGCGTACCCACACTCGCGCACACTCGTACATTTAGGTAAGTGGAAGCAGGAAAAACGAAACTGAGACACATTCAAATTAAGCTGCAGAGACAAGAGAAACACTGGACGCAGCAGTACACATATTACGAACACAAGCACTGCGATTTAAAGAACTAGTTTTAATGAATTAGAGTGCCATTGCTAAAAATATTCGGTCTTTTGCGAACATTTTGACGGGAGCTTGTAATTCACATTACAGGTGCTGAATATGGGCACCATTTCTGACGTGGCAGACACGAGTAAGAGCATGCAGTTTACTGAAATCGCCGACACGAGTTTCACAGGGAGACGCGGCAGTAGCTCGCCTTGGAAATTTGTTCACTGAGATGCCTATCTGCAGGCGCGAACTAATTCGATGCGACAGTACGGAGCGAATCAGTTGTGTCTACTTGTTCTGATCTGCCTGCCTCCTATAATAAGTGTACGTCAGGCGTATTGCAAATAGAAACACAGAAATACGCCCCGTCCACTGATGTGTGTCATTTTTATGTACATGTTTCAGTTGGCGCGCAGTTATCTTCTGAAACAGCGAAGCTACTTGCGAACAATCCTGCACATTTTAAACAATTCCTACCACTACGGGCGCATAAAATTAATTTCATTTTTGCCACGGACAGACGTAACCCACTGAAACCTTCGGAATTAGATTCATATCTGTAAATACGAGGGTCACTCCAAAAGAAATGTACTCTATTTTTGTAAAGATACAGTTTTCATTCTGCATGTGCGAAGGTTTTACAGTTTGTAGATACATCCTTCCCGCTTGTTTTCAAACTTAGTTCAACCTGTTCCCGTGAGTGGCGCCGTCACAGCATGTCTTCAAGACGGCTTCTACATTTGACGTTCGTCAGAAGCAACGTGCTGTCATAGAATTCCTGTGCTGTGAATACGAGACAGTGGGAAACATCCACAAGGGCTAGAAATAGGTGTATGGAGATGCTGTTGTCGATCGCAGTACTGTTAGTCGGTGGGCAAGCAGGTTACGTGATGAAAACTGGCACTGCAATATTGAGGATTTTCCTCGCAGCGGCAGGCCTCGTACTGCACACACTCCAGACAAAGTGCAGAGAGTTAACGAATTGGTGACTGCTGACAGAGGCATCACAGTGAACGAATTGTCACGCTACGTTGGGATAGGGGAAGGAAGTGTTTGCAGAATACTGAAAGTATTGGCGTTAAAAAAGCTTTGTATCAGGTGGGTGCCCAGAATGTTGACAGTGGCTCACAAAGAAACAAGAATAACGGTATGCAGCGAACTTTTGGAACAGTACGAGAATGGTGGGGATGAATTTCTTGGAAGAATTGTGACAGGTGATGAAACATGGCTCCATCATTTTTCACCAGAGACGAAGAGGCAATCAATGGAATGGCATCATGCAAATTCACCCAAGAAAAAATGTCAAAACCACACCTTCTGCTGGAAAAGTTATGGCTACAGTATTTTTCGATTCCGAAGGACTCTTGCTTGTAGACTTCATGACAAGTGGAACCACCATAAATTCTGATGCATATGTGATGACACTGAAGAAACTTTAAGCTCGACTGCACGGCCACATGTCAGTCAAAAAACCATGGAAGCGATCACAAAACTCGAATGGACAACACTGAAACACCCGACTTACAGTCCTGACCTGACTCCATGTGACAATCATCTCTTTGGGAAACTGAAAAAGGCTCTTCGTGGAACGAGGTTTGAAGATGATGACTCCCTTGTGCACGCTGCCGAACAGTGGCTCCAACAGGTTGGTCCAGAATTTTACCGTGCGTGTTTACAGGCGCTGGTTCCAAGATGGCGTAAGGCAGTTAGAGCGATGGAAATTATGTGGAGAAATGAAAATATTGTTCCTAAAGGATGTATCTACAGACTGTAAAACTTTCAAACGTGTAGAATAAAAGATGGATTTAAAAAAATATATAGTGTGCATTTCTTTTGGAGTGACCCTCGTAATTTAATAATGTTTATTCTTGAGGTTGATTAACCATATTGATGATGGAGAGATTTTCATGTTTTCTCATCGGGTTTTCTACTTCGAACTTAATTTAGCACCAGTTTCATATGTTATTTTCATACTTGATAATTATGTATAAGTACAAAGATGAGCAGTAGCAATACTCTATAATGGGCAATTTTATTGACAATATATTGGTATCAAGTGTAAACTAATCCATGAATATTTAAAATCCCTAAAAGTGGTGGCGTTTGCATCATGTAAGCATACAGCTCCGATTCTCGAGACGGAATCTGTCAGTAGAGGCGGATTACAATAAAAGGCAGCCAGAACCAGCAACACACGAATGAAACGATTTCTCAATCAACTCTTCTGCGCCAATTGCATTTTAAGCGGCCGGGGACAATCTGTCGACAAGAGAAATCAAGCTAGTTGCTTTCCACATACAGGGTGTGGACGGAAAATTTGGAAAGACCAAAAAGACAAAACATTATCATGCCTAATGCTGGGCAGCAAACGCCAGGACATTCAAAACAGTTTCCAGTCATCTCGGAATGGATAAATATGAGCACACTATGGTTTTCAAGGGAATCTTATATTACTCGTCCTGAAAAATAACAGCAAGTTCTCTTCTCCCTAAATTAGACACCATACGCTCAATAATATTGAGAACTGACGACGGTGGTTGCCAGTGACATCCGACAATTCATCCTCATGCTCATAAAACCAGTTCTGGATGATGCAAGCTGTGTGAACTGGGGTCCTGTCAGCTTGGAACACAGCGTAACGATTGGGGAACGAACATTGCGTGTACTTCATCAACCAAGATGGTCAGATTATCCTTCGCAGTAATTCGACCATGTAGAGTATCTATGAGGACCATGGAATACCTCAAACTGGCAAACCAAATCATCACCAAAACCTCGCCATGTTTCGCCTCTGGGACTCGGCCAGAAATTGTAAATAGTTTGAAAAGAGACTCATCCGACCAAATGACCTTCTGTCATTGCTCCACAGCCCAGGTCTTATGACTTCGGTTCTCTGCCTCGTGATGACTGGGTGTTGTGTGATGTCCTTAGGTTAGTTAGGTTTAAGCGGTTCTAAGTTCTAGGGGACTGATGACCATAGATGTTAAGTCCCATAGTGCTCAGAGCCATTTGAACCATTTTTTATGACTTCGGCACAACGTTTTCCTGTTACAGGCATCTTCATCACTGATGAGTGGATTTGGAATTCAAGTTCGCCCTGCAATTTCCAGCGTACGGAGCTCCTTTCTTATGAGTTTGGTACAGACAGTGTTCGCGAGTGGCATATTCACTCCTGCAATGACTTTTGCCTCTGTCTTATATTTCGTCACAATCCTCTTCAAACAACGTCCCTCACGATCACTGAACACTCACTTTGTTCCGCTTTCCCCATTTGCGATATAAATGTTCGATAATGTGATTCCTGAAGCAGCAAAAACTTCGACTCCCTTCGTTACGGAAGCATCCACCACACGAGCACCAATAATTTTCTCACGTTCGAAATAATTTAACCCAACATAATGCACTGAGAACCACACTGAACAACGTTATCACCGCGACTGACACCTGAAGCGTATTCAGAACGTTGAACAGGTGCCGTTCGTAGTCCGATACAACAGCGCAAGCTGTAGCGTTTACTAGTATTTGCATTTATATTCAAGTATGCATCTCTCGCGGTGCTTTCATATATACAGGGTGAATCAGGAGGAAAAGTACATGCTTTGAGGGGTGATAATATTATTGGTACTGAATAAAAGTCTTCATATGGACTTATGCCCTACTCCGAATGGTGTCCGCGATAGAACTCACTTAATATTCGTTGTTATTTATTTTCTGTACTGTCAAACATTGTCACTGTTTACAATGTAGGACAGTAGTGTACAGCAAGTTAAGACGGACAGTTTCATACGAGACATTTGTGATCTATCAAGTCGAAAAAGTACCTCAAATTGGCATTTATATTCAAGTATGCATCTCTCGCGGTGCTTTCATATATACAGGGTGAATCAGGAGGAAAAGTACATGCTTTGAGGGGTGATAATATTATTGGTACTGAATAAAAGTCTTCATATGGACTTATGCCCTACTCCGAATGGTGTCCGCGATAGAACTCACTTAATATTCGTTGTTATTTATTTTCTGTACTGTCAAACATTGTCACTGTTTACAATGTAGGACAGTAGTGTACAGCAAGTTAAGACGGACAGTTTCATACGAGACATTTGTGATCTATCAAGTCGAAAAAGTACCTCAAATTGGCATTTATATTCAAGTATGCATCTCTCGCGGTGCTTTCATATATACAGGGTGAATCAGGAGGAAAAGTACATGCTTTGAGGGGTGATAATATTATTGGTACTGAATAAAAGTCTTCATATGGACTTATGCCCTACTCCGAATGGTGTCCGCGATAGAACTCACTTAATATTCGTTGTTATTTATTTTCTGTACTGTCAAACATTGTCACTGTTTACAATGTAGGACAGTAGTGTACAGCAAGTTAAGACGGACAGTTTGATACAAGACATTTGTGATCTATCAAGTCGAAAAAGTACCTAAAATTGGCCTACAAAAACTACGTAATCTACAGCACATGCACGCTGAGCGAGTTTTTCAACATTCTCGTGCTCTCTTCGCACAAACCATTAGTTCTAGAGAAAATTCCAATTATACAATTGGACAAATATATTATACTAGAACTGACATGTGATTATATTTTCACGCAATTTGGGTGCATAGATCCTGAGGAATCAGTACCCAAAACAACCACCTCTGGCCCCTTGATACGCCTGGGCATTGAGTCAAACAGAGCTTGGATGGCGTACACAGGTACAGCTGCCCACGCAGCTTCAACACGATACCACAGTTCGTCAAGAATAGTGATTGGCGTATTGTGATGAGCCAGTTGCTCGGCCACCATTGACCAGACGTTTTCAGTTGGTGAGAGATCTGGAGAATGTTCTGGCCAGGGCAGCAGTCGAACATTTTCTGTATCCAGAAAGTCCCGTACAGGACCTGCAACATGCGGTCGTGCATTATCCTGCTCAAATGTAGGGTTTCGCAGCGATCGAATGAAGGGTAGAGCCACGAGTCGTAACAAATCTGAAATGTAACATCCACTGTTCAAAGTGCCGTCAATGCGAACAAGAGTGACCGAGACGTGTAACCAATGGGACCCAATACCATGACGCCGGGTGATACGCCAGTATGGCGATGACGAATACACGCTTCCAATGTGCGTTCACCGCGATGTCGCCAAACACGGATGCCACCACCGTGATGCTGTAAACAGAACCTGGATTCATCAGAAAAAATGACGTTTTGCCATTCGTGCACCCAGATTCGTCGGTGAGTAAACCATCGCAGGCACTCTTGTCTGTGATGCAGCGTCAAGGGCAAGCGCAGCCATAGTCTCCGAGCTGATAGTCCATGCGGCTGCAAACGTCGTCGACCTGTTCGTGCAGATGGTTGTTGTCTTGCAAACGTCCCCATTTGTTGCCTCAGGGATCGAGACGTGGCTGCACGATCCGTTACAGCCGTGCGACTAAGATGCCTGTCATCTCGACTGCTATTGATACGAGGCCGTAGGGTACCTGCACGGCGTTCCGTATTACTCTCCTGAACCCACCGATTCTATATTCTGCTAACAGTTATTGGATCTCGACCAACGCGAGCAGCAATGTCGCGATACGATAAACCGCAATCGCGATAGGCTACAATCCGACCTTTATCAAAGTGGGAAACGTGATGGTACGCATTTCTCCTCCTTACACGAGGCATCACAACAACGTTTCACCAGTCAACGCCGGTCAACTGCTGTTTGTGTATGAGAAATCGGTTGGAAACTGTCCTCATGTCAGCACGTTGTCTTCTTCCTGTCGGTTAAATTTCGCGTCTGTAGCATGTCATCGTCGTGGTGTAGCAATTTTAGTGGCCAGTAGTGTAATATAGTTTAATTTTGTACTGCGACACGTTTTCGCTGGAATGTACGGTTTTCGAGTTATTCAAGAAAAACGTACGAAAGTGATATTAAATGTGTTCCATCTCGGAAATGATTCGAAAAAGGGCATTCGTCCATATGAAGGTTCAAATGGCTCTGAGCACTATGCGACTTAACTTCTGAGGTTATCAGTCGCCTAGAAGTTAGAACTAATTAAACCTAACTAACCTAAGGACATCACACACATCCATGCCCGAGGCAAGATTCGAACCTGCGACCGTAGCGGTCACTCGGCTACAGACTGTAGCGCCTAGAACCGCACGGCCACTCCGGCCGGCCCCGTCCATATGAAGGTTTTTGTTCACAGTCACTAATACTATCACCCCTCGAAGCATGTGCCTTTCCTCCTGATTCACCGTGTATTTCCAGCCCCCGTACATTCACACAGTCGTCCTTAGCCCACTCAACTCGACAGTCTACTTTGTAACAAATACATCGAGTTGTAACGTCGCGAGTTAATGTGCGATAACATTCACTGTAGTACAACCCGCAGTATTGTAGCCGGTGGCTGTGAAAGAAACCGGCACTTGTGCCTTAGCCAATGAGTCATGTACTCCTGCTACTACGGCAGCGAGAGAGCGGCTCCCGTGTCACTTCTTGGCAACCGTACATTCACCACCTATAAGAACCTACATAAATAGTATTAAATATTATTTAATCATTTTCAAAATCGGTACACTACCTTTTGACACTCAGAAGATTTATCCAAATTTCAGCTTTATAACTATCGTAGTTTCAGAGATAGAAAAAATTGCTAATAAAGTCAAAAACCGACACTTAGTAAACTCTAACATTCTGCGTGGTGTCTGTTTGTTCTAAGTCGTGTCTCCCTACCACTTTCGCGCAACGACGCTCTGAGCGTGTTTTTTAGGGAATTGACTAGTTTGAACCTGGGACCTGTTGCTGGTAAGGAGACGCCAGACCACACAAGACATGTAGAGTTCAGAAGAGTTCAGTGAGACTAGCGATGATATAACCAAAAACTTAATGATTTCAGCGTCAGCTCCACTGCACTCCCTGTAAAAGAATCTTAATGCTAACTAAATTTAGTGGAAGGAGTTCAAAGCTTTCCTATTTTTAGTTAGCTGGTAAAATAACGTCGAAAAAGCAGTTAAGTTTACCACTGGAAATTTTGTTCTACTCACAAAACATTGTTTATAAATTGCACTATTGATAAAAGGAAATATTTTAATACAGGATGATAAAGACCAACTGCGTTCAACAAAAATGTGAACGAATATTCCCTGAGTGGGTTTCCAAGTTCTACAATGGATCGAAGGATGACCTATGCCATATCACATCTATAATCTAGGTTTAAATAAAGTTTCACAAAAGAGAAAACTATCAAAATGGCCTACAGTGACCCTCAATTATCTTTAATTACTTATCTAACTTGTCGTAAATTACAGTGGCTGATGTGGCTTCTCAATAATTATATAACAGAAAAATCATCGCGTTTCAGATTTTAACTTACGTAGCAAATGTGAATACCATGAGCTTCAATTGACGATAGACACTAGTATTACGTAAAAAGGGGATGTAATAGATGAGACTTCTGCAGTTCTGAGTGAAGCCTTATGCGCTCAAAAATGCGGCATCGCGTGCGTTCATTACCTTGTCGGTGTTCGTCAGGGGGCGCCGGGCGGCACAGCTCCACACACCTCGCCGTCTCGGAAGTAACTCTCCCCTAACTTCTCCTTACTACAATTTACCGAAGTTGGTTTAAGAAAAACTATCTGGCTATGTTTTCATACGACCAATCAGGGTCTTAACGTTAACCTTAAACTCTGCCTACAAAAATTCTGTCAATCCAATGAGAAATGTTATACTTTTCGTGGTGGGGCAATGTTTTTAACGTTTGCAACGTAACGGAGACGCGAAAAAGTCTCACGCTAAAACTTGCAGCTGGTGTGGCCCTTTTAGTGTTATCGTAAGATCTGTACTGTTCTTCTGGAGGGCTCTATCTTTTAACATGGGCTGGGGGGTGGTCCTGGTGGTTACTTTTCGTGGTGGGGCAATGTTTTTAACGTTTGTAACGTAACAGAGACGCGAAAAAATCTCACGCTAAAACTCGCAGCTGGTGTGGCCCTTTTTTGTGTTACCGTAAGATCTATACTGTTCTTCTGGAGGGCTCTAGCTTTTAACATGGGCTGGGGGTTGGTCCTGGTGGTTGGCTGGCGACGTGGGTGTCCGTCCCTTATCGTAGGGCCTTCTAGCTTAACACAGTTCTGCTCTCGGATTCTGTTCTCGTTTCTTCCCTCGGAACTGCGTCTGTTTCACGGTGGGAAGGTATGACATGCATTTAGGCGATCTTGTGTTAGTCTGTGGTATTCCATTTGCTCACTCGTTCATCGTATTACTTTGGTTAATTTAATGTCAGGATTTATTTGGAGCTATGTGACATACTGCCGGATTTGCTTATCATGTCAGGGTTTTCATGGAAGGTGTTGGATTTGCCTGACACCTTACAAGATAATGGTTTATCTTTTGGTATTATCTTAAAACATAAACAGCACTCTCAGTGTGCAGAATTAATTATTTGAGATTTTCATATTAAAACTTTAATTATTTCTCGTTTTCGTAATATAAAAATCAGACAAAATTATTATTGTTGTCTAATATTGTTACGGGAGTATATGTGAGAGAATGAGAGTGTGTACATGAGATTATTCGTCAAATTTTAATGTTGCATTATATACCGTCTTCAGTAATCTGCAAGAGTTACGCAAGCCTCTCGTGAGAAAATGCCATTCTGCTGATGACGCATGTCTAGATGTGATTGCTATTGTAACAGAGCAGCCAGAAAGTCAGCTGGAGTATGATCTGCATCTGGAGTATATTTCCAGAATTATTGTTTTTTCGTTTTCGTTTATTAAACATTACTTTAATATTTGTATGTCAGAATGACGTAAATGCGTCTGTGTATAAGGATTGGTGCAGGCCAGTTTTGGTGCGAGTATGGTTAGCCAATCAGAACTGAGACGGTTCTCATCCATTACCTGATAGTTATACTGGGCGTGAGGCTCCAAGAAGCGAGTCACTAGATAGCTTTGAACGCGGACGCTCATGTTATCAGTGCCAGTCAAAATAATGTGTAAAACGAAGGAACATGTCGTGACTATCGCTGGTGTAGTTTCGGACAGTTTTGTGAAGGTTGGAAGTTTTAGAACTGTTTTGTTGGAATGGTATTCGCGCGTGAAAATTTGGCCTTCATAGTATCTGCGTGGCATCTTTCAGTATTCAACCACTGAGCATTTTTTGAAGAGCAATTCTTTTAGAAATCCACAAGAAGGACCGAATGTAATAACTCGAATTAGTGGTGAAATTAATGACTGTGAAAATGTTCACTAATTCGGGTCGGATTTGGACAGAATTCTGGCTGCTGTGCGTGTGAAATGTGTGTATGAGTTGTCAACGGGAAGGTAACAGCCAATAGTTTAAATGTGGACTGAATAGTACCGTTCTTTGGCTATATGGACAAAATAAACCTTTTGTGTGGAAATTTCGGACATTATTTTTCAAAAGCTAAGCCAATATCTTACCGCCCGATAAAATAGACAGTTTTTCTATAGAACTTTATTTCATTACTAGAGTACGCGGCCTCAGTAATTGTAGATATCAGATGGTGTTTTTTTTATCAACGCTGCTTTTACATCATCTTGTAAGTATCTACGTTGCCGAGTGAAGGGGCATCGAGCAGACGCCGTTCTGAGGTAGGTGAATTTCTAATATGCAGCCTGCACAGCAGAGTAAAACCCCGCCACGTCGCAGAGCCGTGCTTTTTCCTGGGGCAGACGAAAATGGGTCAGCAGTTCAAATGCAGAGAAACGTGTTCTTACACGAAACGGTGGAGCGCTGGCGGAAGCCGAACGTGGGTCGAATTCGTGTCAGCTGTCAGTGAGCAGCTGACGCAGACTGGACAGACCAAAATCCGTTTAGCTCACATTCAGTGGACTAATTCTGGACATAACTGTTTACCGTACTACAGACATTTGTGAACTTTCATCTATGAAGTCGTATTTTAATTTCCCCATTTACACTTTTAATTTTAATTTCTATGGTTTCCTCCTGTCTTTCACTGGTAATGAGGAGACCCGTTGTATTCACGGGCCACGGGCATATTCCTGGTTGCTCCTAATGCGGCAAACCGACGTGAAGGACGACTTTTTCTGCATCAAGGCACCTGTTTTAAGAAGGAGTGGTCAAGATATTCGGTAGATTCTAACGATTGTTGTCATTTTAAAGAAACTGCTAAGTTCTAGTCGCTTCAGTCCGGAACCGGGCTGCTGCTATGGTCACAGGTTCGAATCCTGCCTCGGGTATGGATGTGTATGAAGTCCTTAGGTTAGTTAGGATTAAGTAGTTCTAAGCCTAGGGGACTGATGACCTCAGATGTTAAGTCCCATAGTGCTCAGAGCCATTTGAACCATTTGCTAAGTTCCCTCGTGGTACTTAGCCGCCTCCGCGGTCTTCTACGACAATAATCAAGTGTTAGCCGTAACTTGCGACCGTCTTCGAAAATAACCCTTTGCCTTTGATTCAGGTCCCATCCCTAGTGTTTCCTTGCATAACATCTTTATCCAGTGCGGTGCTAGTAGGCTGGAGGGAAGAGGGTGGGGGCGTGGATTGTAGGTGGGTTATCCTATTGTACGTAACAGATGGCTAGAGGCCAAATTCATTGTGTGGGTATCGGTGGGAAACTGGGAATATTTGGGAGAGAATTTTTCAGACTTGGCATTTTCTTTGCAACCAATCCAATCCTACTGAAATTCTTGGTCAGTACCAGGTGAGTTGAACTACCTTTTAGAATATTGCCGGGTCAATGATGACAACTGCCCAAGACACAAAAAGGAAAATATTTGTTTGTGTGTGTGTGTGTATGTGTATGATTAATGTCTTTCATCAATTTTAATCTATATTACTGATACATTGAAACCGCTGCGAGAAATCACTGCAGTTTGACTGCTTGCTTAATACTACAATTTACACAACTGATATTACATTCGATAGGATATAAACTATTTTATCTCCACAGTTGTTATATCAAGTAATGTTTTACACATTTGTCCAGTTCAAAATAATTTCCTTTGTACGCTGATTATTCTTTGTCGTATATGATTTTAGTATTATGTGTAATTAGAAATACGTTGTGATTTCGGTGTGTTCCATCTTGCAAAAAGAACTAATGGGTTTACCACTACTTTGATGAACGGTGTCATTCGGCTAATGACATGTGCTCTAGGCATGCTGCGTGATTCTGTATCTCCAACGTGCGGCACCCAATATATGATTACTGTCAGTCGAATAATTAAGTTTGCCGCCCACTCTGTATTCATACAGCCTACATATGTGTATCATCCTCTCACTGAAAATTTTTTTCTTGTCTCAAAATTAGCCCCCAATTGAAGAATCACACTTCTACTGAGTGTGAATAGTTAACTCTTCCCCTTCGTTGAAAATAATCAGTGTTTGTGTTGTGACTTGGCAAGACAGCCAAGCCACTATGAGATAGCCGAAAGGCACGCGTTTAAGCTCACGCAGGCTGGCGTGAGGTCTGGAACAGTTAAAGGAGTTGAGTCTGGCAAAAAAAGTACGTAGCTTCTGGAATACTTAACTTTAATCCATAATTGGTGAACATCGGTCTGACGGTACATGCATCACAAGATAAATAGCAAATGATAATGGCGCCTTGCTAGGTCGTAGCAAATGACGTAGCTGCAGGCTATGCTAACTATCGTCTCGGCAAATGAGAGCGTAATTTGTCAGTGAACCATCGCTAGCAAAGTCGGCTGTACAACTGGGCGAGTGCTAGAAAGTCTCTCTAGACCTGCCGTGTGGCGGCGCTCGGTCTGCAATCACTGATAGTGGCGACACGCGGGTTCGACGTATACTAACGAACCGCGGCCGATTTAAAGGCTACCACCTAGCAAATTTATAAATGATTTAGTCTACATTATACGACGTTCTTACATCCAGAAACGCATTCTGCAAACACTATTTCCACCTCATTAAATAACATGACAGAAGGGTGGGATGGAAAGTAAATTAGACAACGTCATACACCTTTGTATACATTCGAGAAAAAAATATCTCAAATGATTTGGATGGTACTTCTTTATGAATATCAATGCATTGTCTTAAACCATCTTCTGCATCGGAAAGCAACAACAACATTACAGTGATTAAACCGACTTACCAACATGCTGTCCGCTAACTCACTGAATCAACGGGGCTTGGTTGCTTAGTACATCTATCCGTCAATCGACACAAATTGAAAATTTTTTTAAGTTTTATGATTTTACATGAAATATCCCACAAGTAAACAAAATGCATATAGCTTCTTAAATTAAATTGGGAGTACCTACATATGATCAGACTACGACCAACAGAAGACTACTCGTCTCACTGGAGATCACAGTTAGTGAGGAGGAACCGGGAAGGTGGGTGTGGTGCTAGAGGCGTATGGAGGAAGGGTACGGACCGTGACAGAAGCGTGAAGGCGTAAGAAAATTTCCAACCTACCTCTGTCCAGTCCAAGCTCGAAATGAAAATTTCAAGGGAGAATTTGGAAACAACTATGGCCTGAATTTTGTGACTGTGAAACTCTTGAATGTGTAATATGCTTGGAGCGAGGGAAACAATATTTTGATAACATTTTTCTAAGTGCGTCATCCACGCGGTGACAACATTTTACAAAACATGGCGCGCATTGAGTTAATAAGCAAATGAAACAAGGGAAACGTAAAATAAAGTTATAATTTAATATACAAGAAATTAATAAGCTGCCTACAGCACGTAGAGGTTGCCGGTGGAGTATGCAGTACGCACTGTCCTCGAAGATATCAAATGCAGAGTTATCTTCATGTCGTAGTTAGACTTCATCAGGAGAAATAAAAGGAAGATAGCTGGAAACAATGTCACCGAAATGTTGTGCACTGTATCAGAGAGCGAGATGGGCTAGTTACAAAAGGGAATAATACGAGACAGAAAAATAAAATTCAAATCAGCAAATCAGACTGAAGTGTCGTGTAAGGTCGGGATTTACCAGTACAGTTCGGTTAAAACGAAGTGGAGCCTAAGCAGGAATTAAAACTAAAAACAAATTTAAACTGCTTAATCAGATATTTTCTTTTTATAAGGTGCTTGCTCCTGACGTCCGTACAGTAATTACATTTTTGTTAGTCTTTGCATTAAAATTTTCCTTGTGTGTGTGTAATGAGCTTAAATTAATTGTCCGCACACACATACACACACACACACACACACACACACACACACACACACACACACACTTCCCAGAGAAACAGGGCGACGTCAAGGGAGAAAATCTCAGTTTGGTTTTAAAATTGCTTATATTATCTATGATCACCACTTTACTACAGATATGCGTGAAAAGTATCATTGCTGTATGAGTTGCCCTTTTCTGTGCTAAACACGTTTACATCTACGAGCCATAGCATGGCGGATAGCGGAGCGTACCTTGTACTATTACTAGTCATTTCCTTACCCGTTCCAGTCGCAAATGGGACGAGGGAAAAACCACTGTCTATATTCTTTCGTACGAGCCCTAATTTCTCTTATCATATATTGTGGTCTTTAAGCGAAATGTACGTGGGCGGCAGTAGAGTCGTTCTGCAGTCAGTTTCAAATGCCGATTATCTAGATTTTCTCAGTTTTGGTCAGAGAAAAGAAGGTCGTTCTCCTTCCAGGGATTCTCATTTGAGTTCACGAAGCATCTCTGCATACCTGCATGTTAATTGAGCCTACTGGTAACCAATCTAGCAGCCCCCCTCTGAATTACTTCCATATCGTTCTTTAATCCGACCTCTTGGGGATTCCAAACACTCGAGCAGTGCTCAAGTATGGTTCGGACTAGTGTTCTATAAGCAGTCTCCTTTGTAGAAGAGCTACATTTTCCTAAAATTCTCCCGATGAAGAGAAGCTGACCATTCACCTTAACTCCTTCGGTCCTTAGGCGATCGTTCCACTTTACATACACTATGTGATCAAAAGTGTCCGGATATCACCAAAGACATACGTTTATCACATTAGGTGCATTGTTCTGCCAATTACTGCCAGGTACTACATATCAGCGACCTCAGTAGTCATTAGACATCGTGAGAGAGCAGAATGGGGAGCTCCGCGGAACTCACGAACTTCGAACGTGGTCAGGCGATTGAGTGTCACTTGTGTCATACGTCTGTACGGGAGATTGCCACACTCCTAAACATCCCTAGGTCCACTGTTTACGATGCGATAGTGAAGTGGAAACGTGAAGGGAAACGTACAGCACAAAAGCGTACAGGCTGATCTCGTCTGTTGACTGACAGAGACCGCCGACAGTTGAAAAGTGTCGTAATCTGTAATAGTCAGACATCTATCAAGACCATCACACAGGAATTCCAAACTACATCAGAGTCGACTGCAAGTACTACGACAGTTAGGCGGGAGGTGAGAAAACTTGGATATCATGGTCGAGCGGCTGCTCGTAAGCTACACATCACGCCGGTAAATACCAAACGACGCCTCGCTTGGTGTAAGGGGCGTAAACATTGGACGATTGAGCTGTGGAAAAACGTTGTGTGGAGTGACGAATCACGGTACACAATGTGGCGATGGCAGGGTGTGCGTATGGCGAATGCCCGGTGAACATCTGCCAGCGTGTGTAGTGTCAACAGTAAAATTCGGAGGCGATGGTGTTATGGTGTGGTTTTGATGAAGGAGGCTTGTACCTCTTGCTGTTTTGCGCAGCACTATCGCAGCACAGACCTAAATTGATCTTTTAAGCACCTTTCCGGCCGGAGTGGCCGAGCGGTTCTACGCTCTACAGTCTGGAACCGCGCGACCGCTACGGTCGCAGGTTCGAATCCTGCCTCGGGCATGGATGTGTGTGATGTCCTTAGGTTAGTTAGGTTTAAGTAGTTCTAAGTTCTAGGGGACTGATGACCTCAGAAGCTAAGTCCCATAGTGCTCAGAGCCATTTTTGTTTAAGCACCTTCTTGCTTCTCACTGTTGAAGAGCAATTCGGGGATGGCGGTTGCCTATTTCAACACGATCGAGCACCTGTTCATAATGCACGGCCTGTGGCGGAGTGGTTGCACGACAATAACATCCCTGTAATGGACTGGCCGGCACAGAGTCCTGACCTGAATCCTACAGAACACCTTTGGGATGTTTTGGAACGCAGACTTTGTGCCAATCCCCATCGATCGACATAGACACCTCTCCTCAGTGCAGCACCCCGTGTATATTGGGCTGCTGTTCCCCAAGAAACCTTTCAGCACCTGATTGAACGTATGCCTGCGACAGTGAAAGGTGTCATCAGGGCTAACGGTGGGCCAACACCATACTGAATTTCAGCATTACCGATGGAGGCTGCCACGAACTTGTAAGTCGTTTTCGGCCAGGTGTCCGGATACTTTTGATCACATAGTGTAGCTTTACAACGTTGAGCGTAGATATTTCGTCGACGTAATTGTGTCAAGCAGCGCACTGCTAATTTTGTATTCGAACATTGCAAGATTGTCTCTCCTACGCATCTACATTACCTTACATTTCTATGCATTTAGAGTAAGCTACCATGCAGCACCAACTAGAAATTCAGTCAAAGTCATCTTGTATCCTCCTACAGTCAGTCAACAAAGACACCTCAGCGTCATCAGAAAACAGTTGCAGATTGCTGCTCGACCTATCCGTCAGATCGTATTCA
The DNA here is from genome assembly GCF_021461395.2 of Schistocerca americana. Lineage (NCBI taxonomy): Eukaryota > Metazoa > Arthropoda > Insecta > Orthoptera > Acrididae > Schistocerca > Schistocerca americana. The sequence continues at coordinate 152,064,560 of NC_060122.1, forward strand.
TACTGAGCAACAGCGGTCGTAACACACCCTGGGGCACGCTTGTCGATACCGCTGTCTCTGATAAACACTCGCCGTCGAGGGCAACGTACTGAGTTCTGTCACTTAAGACGTCTGCAAGCCACTCACTTGTCTGGAAACCTGACTCAAATACTCGGATCTTCGTCAAGTCTGCAGTGCAGCATGGTGACGAACGCTTTCCGGAAATGTAGGTTCAAATGGTTCAAATGGCTCTGAGCATTATTGGACTTGACATCTGAGGTCATCAGTCCCCTAGACTTAGAACTACTTAAACCTAACTAACCTAAGGACACCACACACATCCATGCCGGAGGCAGGATTCGAACCCGCGACCGTAGCGGTCGCGCGGTTCCAGACTGAAACGCCTAGAACCGCTCGGGCACTGCGTCCGGCGGAAATCTAGGGATATGGAATCTGCCCGTTACCCTTCATCCATGGTTCGCAGGATATCATGTGAGAAAAGGGCAAGCTGAGTTTCGCACGAGCAACGTTAACTGCCTGATAATTCGTGGACAGAAGCTTTTCCGTCTCGAGGAAAATTATTAAATCGAACTCAGAACATGTTCAAGAATTCTGCAGCAAACCGATGTTCAGGATATTGGTTTGTAATTTTGCGGTTCCGTTCTTTTACCATTCTTATATACAGGAGTCACCTATGTATTCTTCCAGTCGCTTGGGACTTGCGTTAAATGCAAACTAAGCGAGGGGCTAATGCCGTAGAGTACTTTATGTAAATCCGAACTGGGATTCCATCTAGACAGGGCGACTTACTTGTTTTCAACTCTTTCAGTTGCTTCTTTATGCCTGGGAAGCCTGTTGCTAAGTCCACACACGGAAGAGTGTGCGACGTCAAAGGACGGTGTGTTTGCACCATCCTCCTGAGGGTACGATATCTTAAACGTGGAATTTAAAGCTTCCGTTTTCCTTTCGCTGTCGTTGCCACGCTACATTGCTCGACAAGTGAAAGAATAGAAGCCTTCGGCTCACTTAGCTATTTTACCAAAGACCAGAATTTTCTCGGCAAGATCTTTCGTTAAGGTATGACTGTGGTAGTCGTTGTAGGCTTCAATATTTTTGCAGATGTTTACAGACGCACTAATTTCTACTAACTTTTGCCTGTCGACATTTGTGCGTTCCTTTCTGAACAGAACGTGCATCAGTGTCTATTTCATTAGTATTTTCCGAATTTTGTTATTAAACTACGGTGGGTCTTTCCTTTCGTAATCCATTTACGCGGCACATACTTCCCCGAGAGCGATTTACAATAAGTTTAAACTTTGCTCCTGACCCCTCCACGTCCATCATATTTGAACTAAATGATGTCCATTCATTGTCTAAGTGGAAGACTAACAATTGCTTATCTGTTTTTTCCAGCAAAAATACTCTCCTAGCCGTCTTGATGGATTAATTAACTTTAGCTATCACAGTCGCTATGATGACATCATGATCACTGATCCGTTTCTCTTTGCTGACACTGTCGATAATGTCTGGCTTGTTTGTAGCTACATTGCTGTTGGGTTGCCGCATTAGCTGCTCAAAGCAGTTTTCGGAAAATATGTTAGACAAGACTGTCTATCTGTACCATCTGCAGTTAATCCATAGGCGTCCCAGTCTATACTCGATAGGTTAAAGTCGTCCCTAGCTAATATTGCATGATCTGTTTATTTCGGCTTAGCTGAGCATTGACCGTCTTTCACTGAGTCCACAACTGTTACGGCGGTGTCAGGTGGCCCGTAGAAAAATCTAATAATTAACTTGATTTGATCTAGGTCTGTTGTTCGCGTCCAGAAAACTCCGCAGGTAGGCTCAGCACCAACCTCGAAAAAACACAGTATTTTTTTCGATTGCAATGAAGGCTCCCTCTCCTGTGGCGTCTAACAAGTCTGTTCAGTATACGCTCCACGTCTCGCTAAATATTTCAGAGCTTTATCTTTCGTGTTTCAGCCAGCTCTTGGGTTCGTAAACAATTTGAGCGCGTCTACTTTTCTGGTGAGTGGTGAATTCAGGACCTTTGTCACGAAGACTTCGACAATTTATTGTCAAAACTTTGACAGTCGATGTGTCTTGGCTTCTGCGCAGTCTGATTTCGCTCTCTGCTTGTCGATTGCCAAGCGCTCATGAGAGGCCCTCAAAATACCGCCTCGACGTCGATTAAATTTTTTTCTATTTCAGTTGTTCTATTACTTTTGTGGATGAGATGAAGGAGCTTGCACAGGATAGATTAGCGTGGAGAGCTGCATCAAACCAGCCTCAGGACTGAAGACCATAACAACAACAACAACATTACTTTCGTGATTATCATCGTTTCGGAATATTGAGTGGTCGTGAGCTCAGTAAAATACGATTTAGCATTAATGTTTTTGCCTGTAGGTACCTCCAAAAATAGTTTGTAATCGGTTATGAATATTTTGGTGTCATTAAAGAAGTAGCTTCTAAAATTACTTGGAACAGTATAAAGGGCGTCACCTCTAAGTTAAGTGAAAGTCTGCTTACAGAAATCCTATTAATAATTCTAGCAGAAATTTCAGTTATCGTACCATCTGTTGGTGCGTTTATGGGCGAATTGATTATAACGTTTTCACCGTCAGCAAAGAGAATTATTTCAACTTTATGAATGCCCGATGAGAGGTCATTTATACTTAGTAAGAACGGGAGTGGCACCAATATTGAACCCTGTGGTACGCCATTAGGTATTCCTTATCAAAACTGGAGAAGAAATATATTATGACCCACTGCTTGCTACCAATGAAATATGAAGCAAGCCTGCTGTTAACATAGCTTTAGTGTTGCAAAATTTAAGTTTCTCACAAAGAAGGCCAGGACTTTCTGAAGAATCAGGAACTGCTTCTAATGAATAATGTCGGACTAGTAATGTAGATGACGCTATGCTGAGAAAGTGGCCTGTGTGGGAACGGAGTAGTCGCGTTAGCAAACGGAGGACCAGCTGTATTGAGGAGAAGGGCTAAACCGTAGGGCTCCAGACCTAAAACGCTGTGGCTTTCTTTATAACTTGGGACGCGCAGATTTGTAAAGAATTAATTTCAGCGCTAGAGGGTTTTGCTTATGGCGTCAGTATGTGCCCTCCCGTGAGCTTCTTTGTGATGAAAGCCGCTTTCTTTCATAAACTGTGGCGTTTAATTAAAATGGACCCAAGTACTCATTTACGCTCATTTAGTTTTGGACAGGCGGCAGATGTAAATTGCAGTACAGGCTTTTCACCACTGCAGATTTAATTTGTTCTCTAATGAAGAAAATACATCATCAAAATTAAACTCTGTTATTAGGATTTCTAGCACGATTTAATTAACGCACGAGTCGTCGAGGAAGTTTAAAAATTCATCATTCGTTTGTGCAGGAATGGAAAGGAAAATAGGTCTATATGCACGACTGATACGATCAGTCAAATGAAAATACGTTTCAGAAGACGTTCCTTAGACATCTAGCTACTCATATAGCAGAAAGAGTCTACAATACAAATAAATTTTGTTGTTGGAGGTCTTTAATGTTTTACTGCTTATATGATTACAGATATCATCGGTTGGGTAATGTCAACTTTGATGGATGTTTTCAATAATTCCCGAATGTTTTGATGTATATCATAGCAAGAATACTGCAGACCAATATCACAAAATTTTCATCCTGATTATATGTCAATTTACCTCCTGCCACCGTTGTTGATAGCACTGAAATGTATCTAGTGCACGTGTCGTGAAGCGAATGCTGAAGGACAAACAAGTTGCTTTGCGCTCTGTTGTCAGGTATTCAGAATCATCACAGTAATCTAGCTGCACTTATCAAAATACCATATGACACGATGTAGGCTGTGGATCGAAAACAGGTTGGTACACTCATGTTAAAAGAAAGAAAGACAGAACAACTTGAAAGACTAGCGATAAGACGTTCACATTCACAGGACCCTTGCATTAGTATGTTGTGCAGGAAGGATTAACATTTCATTTACCTCGGTTCAGCAAGTGTCCCGTTTCCTAGTAGGCACAGGGCACTGATAGCTTCTCCCATGCGTGATGGTATCGACGAGTATAAAGGTTAATACAGACTACTTTGACGTGGCGTGGGAACAAGTGGCCTCACGCCATATGCGTGTGATATAAAAATGCAACACGCCTTATCATGTGAGAGAAGAATATCAAAAGGTCTAAATTTTTCGTCAGTAGTGGGAATGCGTCAGAAGAGTGAAGTGGTTTCTCCTGTACCGTATTATTTGAAGATGGAAAAGATGGTGACCGAGTACGTTCGGTCAGATCCGATTCTGTATGACCCTACGAACCGGTAATATCGCAACCAGCATTCCAGGAAAGAGGCTTGGAACGAAAGAGGAGAAAAAACTCGGCATTCCAGGTTAGTGAAAACAGTTATTTTTTCCATAATCCTTTTTTACAATTTATAATAGTTCAATAGGCGTTAAATTTGATATTGATAGGAATAAAGTATTCATCAATATCTGATAAAACCAGATATAATTATAAAAGATATTTATTATATAAAGTAGGTTATATGAATTTATAACTAAAAATAACAGCCAATATTGAAATTGAAACTAGGTTATATTACACTTAAAACGGCCGGTTTTAACGAATGCGCCCATTAAATAAATAATACTGGACGTGTCACGGAGCAACTCTACCCTTTCGAATGGAGTGCCATTGCCAAGGAAACTTGCTGAGCCATAATCAGAAACGAAGTACTTTTTGAACTTATCCTTGGTGAAGGCCGCTTCTCTCACGAAATTTCTACGAATGGGTTCGAGGTTGGATACATCATGAATGTGTTCACTTTCCATTCATATTTGTTCCTCGAAAGGGGAAATATTGGTTGGTGTATTCCGAAGCATATTGTATAGAAGGAGGAAGCTAGAACTATTATATCGGTACTTTCTGGTTTAGTTTCAATAGGCTTAAGAAATATTCTCCAGCGCCCGGCTACAATTCCGAACGCATTTTCTACAGTCCGTCGAGCTCTTGAATGGCGGTAGTTCTATACCTTCTCTTCGTCACTTTTAATGGCTGCTTTGCCGTATGGACGCATCAAAAAGATTTTAAGAGGGAAGGCTTCATCTGCAACACTTATATAAGGAAACTTCTCCATTGCTGGTAGTAGCTCTTTGTCTTATGGAACGGCGTATTTGTTGCTTTCAAATCTTTTCCCCCATCTCAGATCGCTCAAAAGTTCCTCTATCGCTACTTGTGCCGTAAGCTCCATCGTCAACAAGCGTGAATTTGTGATTTGCATCTACCACAGTCAATAAAACAAAGGAATATGTGCCTTTGTAGTTATAGTACAATGAACCAGCATCTTCTGGACATCGGATATGAACGTGCTTGCCGCTCAAAGTTCCTATGCAGCGTGGATAATTCCACTTCTCGTCATAATCCTTGGCGATCTGTTTCCATTCGACTTTATTTGCTTCTGGCTGTAAATCGGTTGTAGAGTTTTCCAAATTACCTCGCAACACTCTTTAACTATTTTTCCATCAGTTGAAAATCGAATCCGAAAAGAAAAACCCAATGTTCTGCAACAATTTCCAGTTGCCAAGTACCTGTGCACAGTGAAAAAAAGCCCAATTATTGTAGTATTACTCTTTATGTTGTCCTTTGGCAACTAGGCCACCTTTTATTGTCTTTGGGCGCCAACGGACAATAAATGAATACCTAATAGATAACCAAAGACTAACCTATAATTCTAAACTATTTTCACTGTTCTAGACGATGAATATAAAGAGAGTTGGAATCCTGCTACGGAATGCGTGCATCCAGGCGAAACACAGTAGAGCCATAAAATAAGGTCAGGGAGCAAAGAGTTTGAGCAAATGGAAATTGGAAGATGTATTGGCTTCCTTGAATCCAACTCTCGTAACAAGAAAAACTCGAGGAAATGCGGAAGACAGCCCCAGTAATGAAGATTATGATGGAACACGGGAAGAGATTGGCTTATCTCCGATTGATGAAATAGACTCGCAAGTGATCTCGTCAGAAAGTTCCAATCCAACCCACCAACAAACGGCCTATTGCAAAGTGCAATCACTACAGAGGCGGAGGCCGTCGACAATCCCACAGCCAACGTGTCGGATTCTCCAACTTTTACTCAACCTTCAGCGGAGCCCGTAAGAACTTACGTCGGAAAAAAAAAGTTTGTTGTCATCCGTAGAAGAAATGGTTACAATTACGAAAGACAACCAACGCTTGCACCTCCAAGTACTTCTTCAAAGTGCACCAGTTGCATCAAGTAACAACGTGGACGATGAATGCGAACCTGTTTTCCTCTGCATGGCGAAAAATGTGAAAAAATTGCGTCCTGAGGAGCAAATCAGAGTGAAGATGGAAGTGAGAAACATTGTTTTGGGGGCAGCGTTGCAAGCTATACGTCGGAGCTCATTTCAGGTGAAACCTGGATACCATAATACTTTTAATACAAATCCATCATCATTCCATCAATCCTCCTCAACACATCTCCTCTGCAATCTGAACACAGCTTACACTGCTCAACGGACTCAACGTTCTCCTACACTTGGCAGGAGAAACAGCAAGAAAACTTTACTAGTTTGTAATTACTTTGTGGAAATAAAAATTAAAAAATCCAAAATATCACTGTGATAATTTTTCGCCCCCCCCCCCCCCCCAGGTATATTATAAAATAATGTGTTAGCACTTACCTCAAGCAAACTGCAAGTCGTATCTCAGCCAGAATGCTTTCCCTGAGTTGATTGGAGCATTTCTCTATTATCGGGCCAACCAAGCTCAGGAGATGGTAGAATTCAGTTTTTGTCATTCTGTAATACCACTTAGACCGCTCTTCACCTTCTATTACTTGAGGCATTAAATTTTGGAACTCCCAGAATTCGTCTCACCCCACAGTGATAGGAAGCACCCATTCTCTAGACGAGAATATAATTGCAATACACAGAGCAGCCATTTCTTCTTCTTCTTCTTGCTCCAGCATGTCAAAAACACAGAGTACCTTCATGGTTGCAAGTTCAAAACAAACTGTCGGGAAATGCAATGCACACAAAGTAGTTATTTCATGTTGCTATACGTCAAGCCAATGTGAACACCGCTTCATGTCTGACGTGGTACCACGGTGCCTGACGTGACGTGGGAAAAAGTCACGTCAGAGTATTCTGTATTTACCCAAGGCGCGAATGGCGTCCTGTGGTATAGCTCATCCATGCTGCATTCACCCGCTGCAGTCTGGAACCGCAAGACCGCTACGGTCGCAGGTTCGAATCCTGCCTCGGGCATGGATGTTTGTGATGTCCTTAGGTTAGTTAGGTTTAACTATTTCTAAGTTCTAGGGGACTAATGACCACGGCAGTTGAGTCCCATAGTGCTCCGAGCCTGCATTCACCTGGTTCCAAAATTCATCTGTGGTGGTTGCCATTGGGGCACTGCGCTGCTCCCATCGATTCACTATTTCCCACACTTTTCGATTGGCGACGAGTCTGGTGATCTAGCTGGCCAGGGAAAAAGGCTGACATCCTGTGACGCCAAGAAGGCACTTATTTCTGCAAGAACATATGGTCGTGCGTTGTTTTGCTGAAAAATAGCGTCTGGAGTGTTGTGTAGAAATGGTATGGCCACGGGTCGCAGGACGTCACTCACGTAGGTCATACTGGTCACAGTGTCCTGCACACGCCATTACCTCTAGCATGTTTTTGCACATTTGTCACAGACAGGCGGAGAAATGGACGTCACGCACCTAATCCATGCCGTAATGAACGGCGAGGGACTGTCACCCCTGATACTGTACAATGTGTCACACAGTTCCACAGGTGCGTCAGAGCCGAGAAGGACGCAAGTCTGTCCTGCAACGCCATTTGCATGAGGTGTCGATCTTCTCGCAGGGTGGTCTATGTGGTTATCAGTGTTCTACGGCCTTCCGTGAACCATTCTGCATACTCCCGTTGCACTGCCGAAACACTTCTTCCCATACGAGCAGCAATTTCCAGGACGAATGTATCAGATTCTCTAATGCCAATAATGCACCCCCTCTGTTTCAAACTCACGTATTTGACGGTACGGTTCGCACATACGTCTGCGAGGCAGCCTGCACGTCTGCTCAAGTCACACTGATCCATAACCTTCGGGTAATAGCGCCGACAATAGCCGGAGGCACATTTTACCGGTGTGTGTTGTTGCGCAGCGATATCAATGTTGACCTTGAACCCGCGGCCGACTCGGTTCAAATGCTAGTCATTTCCGCAGACATACTAATGTACATGTGCTATCTATAGTCGCTCAAGGTGTTCTGTCTTTTCTGAAGATGAGTGTGTATCGATTTGCTTTTAGTTTGACAGTGTCCTGCAACCACGATATCTAAGAAAACGATGAATCAGGTGGCTCGGATCAGAAAAGCTTAAAATTAGATGCCAATAGTGCTTAGTGAACGCACGGAAACGAAAAATATGTAATAGAAGACAAATGATCAGCTGTTCCTCAGGGATCAGTACTGGGGTAAATAAGTATTACTTTTCTTGTACGTGCCAAACACATATATTCATTATTGCCCCATCGCAGAACTATTACCTGTAATGGAAAAAACACTACCTTCCATAAACAGACGAGCCGTCTTATCTGATATTCTGATCGAAATACCTGCCAGTAACTAACACCATTAGCATTCTTACATCAATAATATGGATGAGGGTAAAAATTTATAACCTAAATTACTTTCATTTCCGCCTCATTTCGCAAGCACATAAACGATTTCGAAATGATCTGCCTCATAACATCAAAGAAATTTATACTTCACTACATTTTGTAACATAAACTGAAGGTTTATCTCACTAAGTAAGGGTAACTCTACACAGTCCCTGTACTGTTGTCGAAATCTATACCGACCTTTGATACTATTACCTGGGAAGTCCCTTACATGTCCAACCGTTTACGTAGGGATGCTTTTCCTCATTTGCACGCAGTGTGCGTTCATCCCTGTGTAAAGTGGAGTTGTTGTGACTTATGCATAGCTGTTTTATTTTACCTGACGTGTTTGAGTGAATGAATGTGTGTATCGAATGCCTTTGTTGATGATTAAAGACAGAAGAGAAAGACAGAGAGAGAGAGAGAGCGGTGCTTTCTCATAGCCATACCCACTCAATTAGTAAAAACGTCCCCATCTGCATGGTTGCCGAGCTGGGTAGCCGCGCGGTCTCAGAGGCCTTGCACGGTTCGCACGGCTCCTCCTGTCGGAGGTTCGACTCCTTCCTGGGGCATGGGTATGTGTGTTGTCCTTAGAGCAATTTAGTTTAAGTTAGATTAACCAGTGTGTAGCCTAGAGACCGATGACCTCAGCTATTTGGTCCCATGGGAACTAACCACAAATTTCCAAGTTCTGCACGGTTGGATCAACATCAGCTATGTCACATCCAGAAATCTAGCGAATTGGCACATTGGACAAGACACTGGACCCGCCTTCCAAAGGATTGGATTTCAAATCCTCATCCAGTAATGATTATTTACATTTAATTCCTAAATCATTTCTAGAGAGAAAGTGGGTCGAGAAAGGAGAGTGTGAGCTGGAAGTTCCGTGTCTAGTAAAAGTGATGTCCGCCTGCAATGGAGGATTTGAAGGGGCTTGTTGTCTATGTGGATGATTAAGTGATTGACTGTGTGCCCGTTCACTGCCACCAGTAGTCCCACGACCTACAAACTGATTCTCTTCAGGGTCCAGTGCAGCTATTCCAATGCAATACGTGAACTTAGCTGCCTAAGATATGATGACATGCACTGGTACATGGCAGTAACTAATCCGTCATGCATATGCATGCATATTTTGTCAGTAAACGAATGCACTGGCGCGAATCCTGGTAATCAGGAGCTTTTATTAGACAAACTATTACCGTTAAAAGCAACAATAGATACAAAATAACGGTTGTATTGCAGTTTCGCCAGTGCACACCTATTGTTACTACCAGAAACTGAAGATAACACTCTGATGCAGAACCATAGAGTTTAGCAGGAATAATCAGTGTCAAAATCCAGTCAGCATCTGGTTCTACAATCACAAGTGGACACTGTAATCTCGCCTCTTCCTACTAAAACGCTGCTGTGAGTTTCATTTGAAAATTACATTTGCTTTAAGTTCAGGTCACACAAAGGCGGATCGCAGAGGCGAACAATTTTTGCATGACTGATTTGTTGCCACCGATCTAACTCTGCTGCTGCATCACCAAATTTTGAACTGGATCATTTAAGAAGCAGGCCACAAAATGACTTATTACAGATTAGTGAGTTTGTGACAAAAAAATAAAATCTGTAAATTATAAGATCTTTAAAGTGAGAAAACTGTTTCTCTTATCAGATATCGTACTTCGTAATCAATTAGATGCCGATTCTATTTAGGAACGCAAAATCGCAAATACCATTTTAGCTACTGTCGTACTACAGTGTTTCGCTAAACTGCTAAACTGCAGTGACTAATCAGTTGAAAATTCTGATTAAAAGAAATGATGTTTAAGGTTCATACTGCGCTAAAATATGAGATGCTAGGTCAAATCGAATTAATTATAACTTCAGAATTATGAAGACGTGTAATAAGAACGAACTCACAATAAGTCATTGTGTGATGAAAAACAAGAGAAAGTTTGTTCGGTGTCTCAGTGAAAACCAAAATTAACAACGTAATGACAGATGTCACAGATAAGTTCCTTTTACATAGACATTAACTTCTAGCAAAAAGTGTAAATATTAATATTAATAATAATAATAATACCCTATTTATTAATAACAATACTTTGTACTTTATCCTTGTCCTTCTACTGCAGGATTATGTGGTTATTTAAACAGCAGCCTTCAAAAGCACGTTTAAAGTCACTTTCAATCTCCTTTTCTATCGTTTTAACAATAGAGTCATTAAACCACGTACAGTGATCGTAGAGTTCAGGAGCAACAACAGGTGTCAAAATCCAATCAGCATCTCGTTCTGTAATCACAACAGCCAGCCGCTTGGGTCTGAGCGGTTCTAGGCGCTTCCGCTTGTAACGGAACCTATTAAAGGCTTTACTTTATCGAAGTAGGCGATACCCTCCAAATTCAACCAGTTTAACGAGTATTTATGATTATAAGTTATTGTGTATGTTAACAATGATTGCATAACATGTCTCCATAAACAGTCAACCCATTAAACTATGCTGAATAACCAACCCACACAAAAGTTAATATCACTTGATCACTGATGCAGCAAATGTCATCATGCAAAAACACTAAGTTCATCTTAAATAATTAATATGAAGTACGAAAAATAGTGGCCAACTCACGTATTTTGGATCTCCTTAAATAAAAATCACTCAGTGAAACCTATTTGTTCACTAGGACCGTTTTCACTCAGTATTCACGTAAACACTCCAATTTTAGGTGAAAACCAATATAATTCTTAATAATTCATGTTATTTACTTATTTATGCAAATTAGAGAAGTCGGTTGACAAACTTCTAAAAAACTGCCTTTTTGTAACACAGAATTATTCTGTCAAGTCAAAAAATCTGTCTGTCATTTTAATAACCTGTTAAATTATGTCACTTGATATAGATTAATAACTTTTCTGCACAATTTATGATAACAGATGTACATGTGACATATAAACTACATCTCTTTTTAGTAGTTCTTTGACAAGGTTATAAATACAAGCAGCAAGAAGGGTCGGGGGCGCAGTCGGAATGTCACTTTGGTAAAGTGTGTTTGTGTGTTATTGTTTGAGGTGGATAAACAATGCAAAGAACATGTAAAAGAAGTACTACTTTGTGTTGTGTCATTGTCTTTGGTGGACAGTGGTATTAAGATGGCCAATAGAGTAATAAATATTTGAAGTTTAAATACTTGTTGGTTTCGCTCGTTATTCATCATCAAAAGCACATCAAAAACACGGGACCTCATCTTTTTACCCCTAGACAACCAGATTTATAGCCAGCATCAGCATCGAGACACAGCAGCGATCCAGCAAGCAGCAGCAATTACTGCAATGCATTTTAATGGCGCCAACCTAACATCAAGTGCTAACAAGCTCCATAAATGGGAGTGAAATAGTGCGATTATAGCAAGGTCTACGACTAGGCGATCATTACAAAAGTTTGGTCTCGTTCGGGATCTTTAAGTGCATCGATGATAACGTGCAGCGATAAATTTCTTAAGTGCTTAGCACTACAAAAAAGTTTATTTGTGCAGTGTGGCAACAGTGAAAATATTTCAAAGTGAAAAAACGTGTGTATGTGCGACTACAAAAAATTATCATCACGCCGCTAAGAAGATTAACATCTGGATTATGTCAATGGAATTCATCAATCAAGACTTCAGCTTCGAGGAAAAACCGAATAAAAGTGAAGAAAGCCAACAAGGAACACCGACCACGACATCATAGCAGAGCTTCAGAAAAAAAGCAAGGTATTTTGTTGTTGTCGTCGTACAAAAACTTAATAGTTAACATGTCTCTATCTGAGAGTAATGAGATCGTAGGAAATGTAAAAATTGAACCAGGGGATGATGAACAATTAAACTTAACAGAGTGGCTAACAGAGTTTGCAACTCAAATAAGCTCGCAACTTAAACAATCGAGTGAACAAGTAAATTTGAAAGTTAAAGAAAACACAGATAGACTGGATAAGTTAAGTTTGAATTTTGATCTATTAAGTACCCATCTAAATGAGAAGTGTGAGGAAATTAAAACTACCCTCAGTAAGGACACTAGAGAACAACTGATACACTTCAGAAAAGAATTTCAAGGTAAAGTTGAAAGTTTAAATAAAAACATACAAGCTAATACAGACTGCATTGTTGTCACCAACAACAGAGTAGATACTGAAGTAGAAAGATTAGATCAGAGAATAGACAAAACATCAGAAAACCTTAAACAAGAATACAACCTGTATACCACTAATGTAGATACAAAGGTAGAAAATATACACACTAAATATACACAATTGGAAGATGCATTAATGTCCAAACAAATGTTTTACAATAAAAATACAATGTAAGGGCACATCCAAGTGAAATGCTTTCCTGGTGAAAATCTGCACCCTATTGACTTTATTCACCAATGTAAGGATATGTTTGTTGTAGGAATGTCAGGTAACATAAAAATTAAGTTAGTAAAAAGGTTTCTAGAAGGGGAAGCCCTATCCTGGGCAAACAAGAATAATGATTCTTGGAATACTTTTGAAGAGTTTGTAGCTAAATTTATTTGTAAATTTTGGTCACAATCCATACAAGCCAGATTAAAGTCAGAATTTCTAAATGGACCAGTGTATAGAGGGAAAGTAGGGGGAATGCAAAAATTCTGCTGAGATCAATTGAAAAAACTTGCTCACTTGAATAACTCTTTTGTTATTATGACACAAATTGATGTTTTAAAAAGAAGGTTACCAGAGAGACAGCAGTGGGAATTGGTCCATGGACCAGACGATTCAATGGAAGAGTTCCTGAAATTTGTAGATGGATTAGATAGAGCCTTGGAAAGAGAAAATAACCAAAGTTTTGGTTCTGGCAACAACCAGTATGGGGGTGGAACAGGAATGTTAATAGAGATTATTATGGGAGGAGAGACTCCGAAAATTCTGGAAATAATACTCCAAATAGGGGAGATAGGAGATATGAAAATGATTTCAGAAACAATGCACAGGAGGGGCGATGGAGGAGAGATAACAAGAATGACAGAAATAGGTATTGGGGAAGAGAACAAGATAGAAAGGGCTTCATTGAAACTAGTGAACAAAACGACAACTACGAACAGACAGACCAAGGGAACCAGCTGGGAAACGGTGGACAGCCCCACTAAATGTCTGTAGTTTTGGGGCTAGACAATATTATGACAGGAAAACACATAACCGAAACTGGAAAAGGAGAGGATACAATGTAAAGAGTAAGTACCATGAAAATACTGATGTTGTTAGAATGAATAAATTAGAATTTAATAAAAGGTTTTGGGATACTATGAGTAAAAGTGATGCAGCTAATAAAAACAGTGTTCAAGCACAGGTAGTTAGTGAAAGTGCAGAAGTTGAAGGTATTGCAGGCTTCCATAGTTGGGCTGAAAAAGATACTGGTGTTAATAGCAAGTCAGACACACCACAAATAGAATCTATTTTGGGGAGTTTATTGGATAAGAAGGGGGATGATGAAGTGTTTAATGGAGCCAAAGACTCAATTGCTGAGATTCAGATACATAGGGGGAAAATGAAGGTGGGGTTGTTGTGGAGAAGGAGGAAGAAGTAATAGAGGGACATCTAAATAATTGTCCTAAGTTAAGTGATGTTATTGATGAGAGTGTGGAGGAAGAAATAAAAGTGTTTGTAGAATTGAAAAGTGATTATGAGGTAAAGGTAAGTGATGTGACAAATATAGGTAATAATGGGGTTAATTTAAGTGAAATGCAGGCTAGGGAATGTGTATCTGATGACAAGCTATTGCCTATCGTGAACTCTGAAACACTAATCTATGAGTATAATAATAATAATAATAAATATATAAAGGGATGGAATGTAAATGTGTGTTTTCAAGAAAAAGGGGAAACGTTTTTAGAAGTTTTGTGGAACAACTATGGAAACTGTGTAAACAAAGATGCTTTTTGGAAATAATTAGCAAAGGTAAGTGCAACCTTGTATCCTACATGGTGGATAAGAATCCGTAGTGGACTTCATAAAAAATGGGGAGAAAACAGTTGTTTGTCAAGTGGCAACACAGTGTTAAGAGGAACAGATGAAAACAAAGGTTTATGTTTAAATGTGAATGCTTTGCAAACAGAGAGGGATGTGTCTAAGTGTAGGTAAGAGACATTAGACTTAGGAACTAAAGAAATTGAAAATGATATATGGTTTGAAAATACTGAAATAGACAAAGATGTTGAGCTAGGTTGTCCGTATGTTAAAGTAAACATTGACAAGTTGGAAGGAAGAATGTTAGTAGACACAGGAAGTCCTGTTTCTGCCATCACTTCTAGACTTAGAGATAAGCTCAGAAATTCTCAACATTTTCCTGAGATGCCAGTTGTTGGATTAAAAGTGAAAGGAAAAGCTACACAGTTCAAACCAGGGGATCTTGTACTCGTCAAGACACAAGAGAAATCAAAATTATTGTTGTCCAAACTTAAGAAGTTTTTTTATATTTACATTGGTCGATTCAAAATAAAAGGAAGCCCACATCCTAATGCATATAGACTTATCTTTCCCAGATCAAGAAGGTTATTTGGAATAAGAAACATTATTGAATTGAAACCATATAAACATGATTCAACACATTTCCCTTTTTGAATACAGTTACTTACCCAATTTCCGTAAAGCATTTTACCAGCAAACATTTTTACTGGGTGTGTCAAATAGCAACTACCACTCATCCTATAGATCCTGGAAAAGTTCCAGATCTCTGAGAGAATGTTTTTATATTTTTATTGTCACTATTGAATATTAAATTTTGAGACATCTTTACTTACAATGGGCCAGTTTAACCATGCACCCAAAGAGGTGACAAACATTTATTATGTTTTTTTTGTGTATTGTTGAATATGGGACATACTTGCACCAAATATAAAAGACAATGTAAAAATTGTTGTGCAAGACCCATCATTTTGTTACTATTCTTTTCTTAGGCATAAGATTTGTGTACAATTTTCTACAGCTAATCAGATGTTCACCAAGTTTGATGTTTGTGTTATGTTGTGTCCAATTTAAGTGTGCAATTTTAGTATTAATTTGTTTTTGTACTACCTTGACTATGTGTCTCAATGGGAGACAATATTTAAAAAACTTTTTTTTTTCTTCTTCAAATGCTTATTATATTCATACATGTGACGTGTCTAGTGTTTGTGTGTATATATCATGTCCATACTTATAATTATGTTCTTTGATTTCATTTCTACTACGTGGCTCAAAAAGAGCAGACAGATGCAATATTTTCTTATGAACGTATGATCTGTCCATCTATGTAATATATTTATGTTCCTTCTATTATCTTGATTATTCTGTGACTCAATGAGAGCTGACTTTGAAATAATTTACATATATTTTTTATATATCTTAACATCGCATGTGATATATTTGTGTCTGTTTTTGATCATTTTCCATGTGACTCACTGGGAGCAAAGATAATACAACTTTTTTTACTTTCATATATTGCTAAATATTTTTCTTATGCTGTCATATTGAGTCATAACACAAAGTACATTTGAAACAACACAACTAAAATATTTGAAGGAAAAAGTCATTATCAAACGGTGTAACGGTCATTGTATACATACACATTATACCTAGTAAAACAAAAAATTTATTAAAGTAGAACTTTTCCAAATGTTAGCCATTTGACACATTTGTCCTAGTCAGATAATATCATTAACAATCTGTTAACTTTATCGAAGTATGCGATACCCTCCAAATTCAACCAGTTTAACTAATATTTATGATTATAGAAAAGTTATTGTGTATGTTAACAATGATTGCATAACATGTCTCCATAAACAGTCAACCCATTAAATTATACTGAATAACCAACCCACACAAAAGTTAATATCACTTGATCACTGATGCAGCAAATGTCATCATGCAAAAACACTAAGTTCATCTTAAATAATTAATATGAAGTACAAAAAATAGTGGCCAACTCACGTATCTTGGATCTCCTTAAATAAAAATCACCCAGTGGAACCTATTTGTTCACTAGGACCATTTTCGCTCAGTATTCACGTAAACACTCCTATTTTAAACGAAAACCAATACAATTCTTAATAATTCATGTTATTTACTTATTTATGCAAATTAGAGAAGTCGGTTGACAAACTTCTAAAAAACTGCCTTTTTGTAACACAGAATTATTCTGTCACGTCAAAAAATCTGTCTGTCCTTTTAATAACCTGTTAAATTATGTCACTTGATATAGATTAATAACTTTTCTGCACAATTTATGATAACAGATGTACATGTGACTTATAAACTACATCTCGTTTTAGTAGTTCTTTGACAAGGTTATAAATACAAGCAGCAAGAAGGGTCGGGGGCGCAGTCGGAATGTCTCTTTGGTAAAGTGTGTTTGTGTGTTATTGTTTGAGGTGGATAAACAATGCAAAGAACATGTAAAAGAAGTACTACTTTGTCTTGTATCATTGTCTTTGGTGGACAGTGGAATTAAGATTGCCACTAGAGTAATAAATATTTGAAGTTTAAATGTTTGTTGGTTTCGCTCGTTATTCATCATCAAAAACACGGGACCTCATCTTTTTACCCCTAGACAACCAGATTTATAGCCAGCATCAGCATCAAGACACAGCAGCGATCCAGCAAGCAGCAGCGATTACCGCAATGCATTTTAATGGCGCCAACCTAACATCAAGTGCTAACAAACTCCGTAAATAGGAGTGAAATAGCGCGATTGTAGCAATACCTACGACTAGGTGACCATTACACGCTTCAGTCCGGAACCGCGCTGCTGCTACTGTCGCAGGTTCGATTCCTGCTTTGGGCATGGATGTGTGTGATGTCCTTGGGTTAGTTAGTTTTAAGTAGTTCTAAGTCTAGGGGTCTGATGACCTCAGATGTTAAGCCCCATAGTGCTTAGAGCCATTTGAAGCATTTTGTAATCACAGCTGGACACATAAACTGTTCGTGCTTAAGAAGCTACCTCTAAACCAAGAAAACTGTATCGTCCGAAAACTTCTCAGAAGATCAGTCGCCATTCTTTTATAAACTCAAACAAATCACTTCCTGTGCTCATGACAACATATGGCTCCACCAGTTCCCT
The DNA here is from genome assembly GCF_021461395.2 of Schistocerca americana. NCBI lineage: Eukaryota > Metazoa > Arthropoda > Insecta > Orthoptera > Acrididae > Schistocerca > Schistocerca americana. Next base: position 152,082,304 of record NC_060122.1, read on the forward strand.
TCCAAACAATTTTTTTAATTTATATTTAATCCCTGACTTTTACGATTACTTTAGCTATTAATATCATGTGGTGTCGTTGTCTAGTTGGTACTGTAACTCACTTGGAGACTCTCCTGACAACGAACGCCAGCAGAGCCTGAAAACGTGCAGGGGTGATGACTAGAAGGACCGAACGGAAAGTCATAGCTTGTTTCGCCTATAGATGAGAACGATAATTCGCCTATAGATGAGAACGATAATTTACAGTGGCTGCTCCTGAGGAGAAGATGATTTAAGACCCAACAACAAACTAATGCTGCACATTCCGTAAGATATCTCTCAATATAATTCAGAAACGAAATGGTTTTAGAAGCGAATCTTCTAAGCAAGTGTGCCTTCCAACCTGGGAAAAATGAACGTTACACAACAGCAATTAAAATTGCTAAGAAATAATTCAGTTTGTGACAAAGGAAATCCGAGTTGATCACTCAGTTTGTGACACAAAGAATCCGCGTAGACCAGTCAAACATACGGATACACCTAGGGCGAATATCGCAGAATGCCAGCAAAGAGAAAACACACAGTCTCAATCCTATTAGTAACAATTTGCCGCTATGCACAATGTGAGACATTTCAGCGTCTAGTCACAGGTCGCCAAACATTTTATCTCTCAGGGTAAGGGTTTACTGTCAGAGTCATAGCTGGCTGATGCACGGCCCAGCTAACTCAGCTGCTGCAATGCACACAACAGCCACCACCTGCGTAATGCCTTATAGTGATTCAGTCAGTCCAACACACTGTACATAAGCTGACTGGTAATGACATGCACTGTATCAGTCTGGGATAAAGTGGTTGGTACGGGAGAGGAATTCGTGCCGGCCCGCATCAAACCGGACAGAAGAAACTCGTCGAATTCCTCCGTCCGATTTTCTATTCGTCTCAGTATAATAGCTAGCGCTGAGGAAGGCAACTTCTGAGAATTTTTTAAATGCAGTAGGTAGGGAAAGGCGGAGTTGTGCGCTAGAGCCTTACGTGAGCCAACCGGGCCGCGACTGACAATCGTGTAATCCTCTGACAATTGCGTCATCGGATGCGGTGTAGCGGGACCTGTGGTCAGCATACCGCTCTCCCGATCGTTGTCGGGTTTCTTGAGCTTGGAACCGCTACTAATGGGTCGAGTAGCAGTTGGCATCACCAGGCTGAGCGCACACCGTACCGGTCCTCCCATCAAGGAAAAGTCTCTAGCAGTACCAGGAATCAAATCCGGGTCACCCAACTTCAGTCAGCCGCGCTGTCTACCCGTCTACGGACAATAGGTGTATTACTGTTAATTTTTTAATTTCAGTGTGTAAGTAGGCTGTTTAGGTTTTTATATTGGTAACGCCACGTAGCGCTCTGTATTAAAATCGCTGACTGCGCTGTGTGCAGTCTGTGGCTGGTTGGACTCACTGTTGGAATATTCACTAGTGTAGTGTTGGGCAGTTGGATGTGAGCAGGCTCATAGCATTGGGCAGTTGGATGTGAGCAGCCCGTATATATATATATATATATATATATATATATATATATATATATATATATATATATATATATAGTGAAGAACATTACATATAGTCTTTCCCCATGGCAGTGTAACATGATGTGGGGAGGAGAGGAGTGAAGAGGAGAGGAGGGAGGAGCGGAGGAAGATTACGGCAGCCTCAGGGTGAGGAGGGGGGAATGTTTTATCTTTATCTTGCGTATATAATAATTTTTGAACTCTATTAAGGTAAATACATTGTTTGTCCTCTATTACAATCTTTCGTTTGCTAATTATGCCTATCAGTAGTTATTGCCTTCAGTAGTTAGAATATTTTATTTAGCTGGCAGTATTGGCGCTCGCTGTATTGCAGTAGTTCGAGTAACGAAGATTTTTGTGAGGTGAGTGGTTCGTGAAAGGTATAGGTTATTGTTAGTCAGGCCAATTCTTTTGTAGGGATTTTTGAAAGTCAGATTGCGTTGCGCTAAAAAATATTCTGTGTCAGTTTAGTGATGATCAGAATAAGTAAAGAGAGAACTGTCTGAGTACGTTCAGTTTCACTCAGCTGTCTTTGTATCAAATAACGTAGAAGTTTACTAGCACAGTCATTCATAATTTTTCTAAGGGGACCTTTCAAGTGTGCGATGGAAACTGGTAACTGTTCCAGAACGCGCAATCGCATAAAGGATATTTCATAAAATATTAAATGAAAGCAGCTTCAACGCCTTTCAATTAGATCCCTACAGCTGGTAAACCAAATCTTTTTATTTGTCAGTGATTCCAAATGCTGCACTCAAATGTAATGCATATAGTTTATACGTAGTTATTACACTATCCAGTCACATAAATGTGACTGCCTGTCAAAAGCCTGAAAAACCATGTTTTTGCAGTGCAGACCTCTGCGAGACGTGCAGGAAGAGAGTGTCAGTGAGGTTGTGGAAGGTACCGACATGGATGTGGAGCCATGCCGACTCCAGTGTCGTGGACAGCTGGCCAGGTTTTTCAGTTGAAGAGCCATGTCGCGAAAAGACCGATCGAGGAGGTCCCACAGAATCTCGTTAGGCTTTAAATTCGGGAAGTTTGGTGGCCAGGGCAGTACATTAAATTCATCCTGGTGCTCATCGAACTACGCATGTACACTACGACCTGTCTGACATGTTACATTGGTAGGTGCCATAGTGCTGAGCAAAAACAAACTGCATGTAGGGGCGGACATGGCCCCCAAGGATAAAAGCACACTTTTTTTGATCCATTGTACCTTCCAGAATGACAAGATCACCCAGTCAACGCCACGACAACATTCTCCAGGGCATACCTCCTCCGACATGGACCCTTCCGACGATTTGTTCCATGTGTTCGCGCACGACGTTTCACGCGGTACGTCCCCAGCGGCCATATGTCTTCTGAAAAAGACACGGGGCGCCACTCAGTGGATACACAATTGCAGTATTGGCCTGCAAATTCCAGCATGGGCGCATGAACCAACCGTCAGCTGCAGAGGCTGATACGCAGCAAAGTTCGCTGAACGGTCGTTGAGCAAATACTTTTGGTACCCATTTGGTTCAACTGAGCGGTCAGTTGTTCAACAGCTGTACATATATCCCGCTATACACATCTCTGCAGCCGCCGTTCACCCCTGTCATCTATGGCCTGGCGCCGGTTTTGGACAGTACCATTTTGCCATGCACGCTGTACCTTAACAACGGCAGCATGCAGATTACTTACATAGCCGTTTCGAAAGTGAGGAGATAGTGTTGGTAGCCCTTTGGTTTAACTGGGCGCAGGGCTTAATTTCTGCCGGAACGCGCTCCGGCACCTCCCAGAGACCCCCCTCCCTCCTTTTTTTTTTCTCTCTGTGAGAACGAGCATTCAAAAGGCACGGATCAGCATGCCACCACTGGCTACGTGAGCTGCTGTTACTGTGAGCGGTTTTAATACCACCGCGATCAGCTTTGATGCTACCGCCATTGTTACTACTGTGCTGAAGTTACGTGCCGCTTGTTCATATGTGGCGACCCGCTGCTTGGCCCGGTCAGCGGCGCCACGGAGTAGAGTTGTGTCAAGGCCGCCAAAAATTACAAACAACAATAGTGGTTTTTCAGCTCAATTTTTACACGTAGAGTCTCATTTTAATCAAATGGTAAAGACCTTTCTCTTTGGCTTGTAACATAGAAACTACTTAATTATTTTACAACTGTAAAAGAAAGTCATAGATATTTTTTTATTCTGTTAGTTACATTTTACATTAAGAAGCGAATTTATTTATTACCTTTATAAATAAAACTTGTGATTTCTTTTTTACTCACTATCGTGAAAGTTTTAAACGACAAAATCCGACTGAAGAACATTACATATAGTCTTTCCCCACGGCAGTGTAACATGATGTGCGGAGGAGAGGAGAGGAGGGAGACGAGAGAGGAGTGGAGGAAGATTACGGCAGCCTCAGGGTGAGGAGGGGGGAATGTTTTATCTTTATCTTGCATTGTTATCAACTCAGGCGCGACGCATCGATCAGCTGCTATGGTACAAAATGCACACGGAATTAACGTTTCGTGAAGACGTGGGAGATCGGAATTGTACGACACCCAGATGGAGCAGGAATATCTTCATCGTCATCAACTGCTAAATGCCTTGTTGGTTAATACTGAACATACGTTCATAGAGCAGCTACAAAGCAAGTGTTCGAACGTTGCGGCTGGCAGCATTTGAAAACATGATGTCGTAGTCACGAAGATTGCCGACTTATGCCAATTCGTATGAAGCAGAACTATGGAGCAAAGTAACACTGGTACGGCGGCAGGCGGTGGCAGATGTTTATATTGGAACCTTGTGGTGTTATGTTTTTGATTATACGATATTATGGTTTAGAAACCTGAATTTCAGGACAGTATTTTCTAAAACATGATTTCTCATTAAAAGTCTTATTACAAGTCTATCTCTGTGTCCGGCGTCATTGAGGGGGAGGGGGGGGGGGGGTTAGTGGTAGAAAGGGGCGCGTTCTGGCACCTAAAAGTTTAGAAATCAAGCACTGACTGGGCGGTCAGTTGCTGAACAGCTGTACGTCTGTAAACAGTTTTTGATGTTGCTGAGCAACACTAGTAAGTATCCCGTTTAGGTTTTTATGTTGGTGACGCCACGTAGCGCTCCGTATTAAAATATCTGACTGTGTTGTGTGCAGTTTGTCGCTGGTTGGACTCATTGTTGGATTATTCGTTAGTGTAGTGTTGGACAGTTGGATGTGAAAAGCGCGTAGCGTTGGGCAGTTGTAGGTGAGCCGCCAGCAGTGGTGGATGTGGGGAGAGAGATGCCAGAGTTTTGAGATGTTAATATGAGTGGACTATCTGGACGCGTGTCCGTCAGAAAAAGGAAATTTGTCAAACAGAATGCCACAAAATGATATGTATATTTCGACTTTTCAACACTATTAAGGTAAATACATTGTTTGTTCTCTATCAAAATCTTTCATTTGCTAATTATATGCCTATCAGTAGTTAGTGCCTGTAGTAGTTAGAATCTTTGATTTAGCTGGCAGTATTGGTGCTCGATGTATTACAGTAGTTCGGGTAACCAAGATTTTGGTGAGGTAAGTGATTCATGAAGGATGGGTTATTGTTATTCACGGCTATTCTTTTGTACGGATTATTAAAAGTCAGATTGCGTTGCGCTAAAATATTGTGTGTCATTTTAGAAATGATCGGAATAAATAAAGAGAAAACTGAGTACGTTCAGTTTTACTCAGCAGTTTCTCTATCAAATAAGGTAGACATTTACCAGCGCAGTCTTTCTATACATTCAAAGGGAAGTTTCACAGCCAGGCAATAACATTTAAATGAACGCATCGCCATTTAATTACGACCAAGATTTCAGCCCTTTATGCCATTTTCAAGTGATTCCTTTAACAGTACGGCTAGAGCAGTCACTCCAAATTGGCATAAAAGGTCGAAACCAGGGTCGTAATTACATAAAGAGCAATTAAGTCAAATGGCGGTGTGTTCATTTAAAAATTATTGTATGACTGTTACTCAACAACGTCAAAAACTGTTTAGTGACTTGGCTAGCCAGGCATTTGAGGATGTGTTTAAATATCAAAGGTTAAAGCAATCACTTGGAAATGGCATTAAAGGCAGCAGCCTGGGTCACAGTTAAAGAAACAACAATACAGTCAAATGGCGGTGTGCACATTAAAAAAAAAGCTGTACCTCTGTTCGGCCATACACATCTCCGCCAACCGTCGTTCACCCCCGTCGCCTATGGTCTGTGGTGCATCAGAGTTGCCTCGGTGCCAGTTTTGGACAGTGCTACTTTGCCATGCACGGTATACTTTAATCGCGGCTACATGCTAACTGTTCACAGCCGTTTCGGAAATACTTCCTCCCTTGGCCCGAAAGCTAATGTCATGCCCTTTTGGGCGTCAGATAAGTTGCTCCGTTTCCGCACCACGACAAGGACTGCGCTATTTTCCGCTTCTCCCAGCACGCTTTATATGCCCTCTACTGCTCGTGTTGCCAACTGCCGTGCGTGAGTGTTTATTGCACGTTGACGTCGAACATAGGCAGCGGTCACAGTAATGTGACTAGACCGTGAACACACTACCTTCCGAGGCTGAATAGCTTAGCAAATCTACATCCACTTAATTGGCTTCCCAAAATGTACTTAACAAATTGCTCCTTACATGAGGACACGGCTGATTTCCTTCCCAAATCCAAATTTTTCCTCCGTCTCTAATGAAGTCGTCGTCGTTGGGTCTTTCAATAGCAGTCTTCCTTTCTTCCTTTGAGGGAAAGAATATTACAGAAGGAAAGGGAAGCATTGTGGACAATGCTCCGGCATATATGGAACAGTGTTGCGCATGGTGAGGGTATAGAATGAAAGCTTAAAGACAAAAGACGTCTTTAAAAGTGGTATTATATAAACAAATGTACTGTCATATCTGTGTTAATATTTAGACCTGGCGTAACGTCTGCATAACAATTCAGGAATCAGATACCATACCACGCAAACTAAATGTAGCAAAACTAGCAAATGCCCCTACGTCCGGATATCAATCTTCCATCTCGATTATTCTACAGTAGCGGGGCGGACCTGTTATACAGTATCTAATGAAGATACTTTTCGTACATAGCAGGGGCAGCCAAACTATGGCCCGCGGGCCCAATTTGGCCCGCGACGTCAGTTCACCCGGCCCACCGACGGCACTTGAATTAGATGTTTCTTCTTTGCTGAAACCAGTCTGTTATGCTGTGAACTTCATTCGAGGGCATGCACTTAATCACCGTCAGTTCCACGATTTTCTTGACGAAACTGATTCTGAATTGTGTCGTGCCTTATCACACAGCAGTGAGGTGCCTTGGCTCGTTGAAGTCTTGTTTGGTTTTTACAAGCCCTGAAAGGAAATAGATGGAGACGAACCACAGCCGACAGATACTAGCTGGCTGTCAAAGTTGTGATTTTTGATCGACATTACAACCCGCATCAATTAACTGAACTTTAAACTTCACCGAAAGGATAACATCGTCTGTACTCTCTTCAGAATCACAGCGAAGATAGGTCCTATTGTTTGTAGTACAAGTGGAAGGAGAAAACTTTTCATTTTCAGCGTTCCAAAGACTTTTATGCTACAGTGCCTGTAGATATCAACCTTCATTTTATTCGTGGCTGTTTTTGGAGACATGTCTCAGATCTTGACAGAAATGAGCGTTTGATAGTAACCTTGGTTATGTGCCAGTTGAACTGCAGTAGAAACTCACAGATTTTCTAGCAAATGAGTTGTTGAAAGAGAAGCTGGGAGAAGGAACACTTGTTGAATTTTACCTCGGCTTACCTGATGTGGGATTCCAGATACTCAATAATTTTGCCTCTAGTATGGCATCAGCATCTAGAGTAAGTTATGTATGTCAGCAAAAATTTTCAAAAATGGAGTAAATCAAGTCAGCAATCGAACGAGATTGCTGATGAACATTTGAAAGTAATTCTCTAGATTTTATGCAGCAATACCAAACTCAACATTGATGATATCTTGAAAGCCAAACGTCAGTTTCATAAATCACAGTGACCTATTTAGCTGTTCAGTTTGTGAGACTCGGATATGTGCTCACTATGGCTGATGTAGCCATCAGCTTACTACATTTGCCTTCTTTGGTAACTTTTTTGATTTATGAATATGCTGGTTGCCGTTCATTTTTGTGCATAGCATGCCACTGACCCACGATTAACACGGAATGCTGAATTTAGTTTTTAGTCTTTTTTCTGAGAGCTTTCGTTTTGGCTTGCAGGTACTGTACAGAATCATGATGCCGCCCTCGCTCGACATTTGGTCACTTACCCGGCCCGCTGCGAAAAAAAGTTTGGTGACCACTGGTACGTAGGACTCCTGAGTTGTCATATTATACGTCTACTTTCTACCGAAAATACGCGCAGGACTAAGCTTTGTTACTTCAGTAACAGCGTTCCCCCGCAAGCTAAAATGATTGCAGTACCGCACTGAGATCTCCCTTACACCCAGAAAATATCGCTCATTCAGCTCTCATACCATGAAATGGTGCTCGAACCATCATACATGACCCATTCAAAAGGTTCCTCGATGTTGAAAAAGACTACTTTTTTCGCTTCCATCTGAGTAATTGAAACATGAGTTAAAAGTTTCTTATTTAATAATGACTAGTGCTGTTTCAGCGTGAAGAATACGTCAGCCTTTCTTTCAGTTTCAATAGACACGCCAATAACTACTCCGATAGAAACACTGAATGCAAAATATCTATCTCGGGTTTTTTCCCGCTCTCTTCTGGTGCCATTCTGTAATAGCCAGGTTTGAAAACCTGTTTCCTCGGATTATAAATACAGATACTGCAAATTAAAACAAACCAAGCTGGAAAGTTCGCTTGCCGCAAATGTGTTCAATAGTACAAATGTGCAAGAGAGGTTGGGAACCACACAGCAGGGTGTTAATTAATGGCTTGTGCGGTGACGTGTTAAAATGCGGCGGCGGTGAATTACGAACGTAGCGTATCTCAGAATACCAATATAGAAACGAAAAAGCTACATGTGCAGCAATTTTGCTCGAGTTGCAGCGTTTTTCCTTGCAAAAGAGCGTTGAAATAATGCTAAGCCGTGCTTAATTTTATTCTTGAACGTAAATCATTCTCGTCGCTCTGTGGCCCGCCAGCAAATTGCAAAATATATTACGCTGGGAGCTAGGATCTATTTTCGGTATAATCGTCGCGAAAGCAGATTTGCAAATCTCGTAAGTAAAATGAACTGCAGCAAAGAAGTAGATAAATTTATTACGTAGTAGTAGAGCAAAAGAAGAGTGTGCACTAAAGAGTGCCAGTTCGGTTTTATTGTACCGCGCTGATCAGAAATTCAGTGCCATTGCTTCATTCATGTCGAGAATATATCCGTTCACAAAGTGAGGGATGAACACGTAGATCAATGTGAATGTCACATGATGTTCCGTAGTGAGACAGTTCCTCGCAGTACAATTTCACTGTTGAGAAGCCATAACCATTACTAAAGTCTGACATTAGTAGTCTAGAGGAGTAAAAACATAGTATCTGCTTGCTTAGAGCGGTGTATTCATCCCTTTTAGACGCTCAGTGATTTTTTAAAGCGTCTTCTGTGAACCTGTGTTTTTGTTGTGTGGCACGAAAATGGAACAGCGGAAATCGACGAGTGTGACCTTTGAAACCTCGAAACGGGCTTATGGGAACCATCCCTTATCAAGAGCAGTCGCTTTTCGCTAGCACAAATCTTTTTTGGAGGGCCGAGAACACGTTGGAGACGAACCTCGCTCAGGGTGACATTCAACTTGAAAAACCGACGGAAACGTCGAAAATGTGCTTGCTTTTGTGAGATCAGACCGATTTTTAACAATAAGTATTATGGGTGATCAGGTAAACTCATATATTTTCACCGTACATCAAATTTTGACCGAAGTTTTGCACATGCGAATGGTTTGTGGCAAAATGGTGCCGAAAAACCTTACAACTCAGCAGAAGAACAGTAGAAGAAATATATGACTTGATCTTCTTGAGAGGATTGCCAGCGAGCACGGATGGTTCAGTTGTGTGATCACAGGTGATGAATCCTGGACTTCTGAGTATGATCCTGAGACAAAGAGGCAAAATTAGGGGTGGCACACGGAAACATCTCCTTCACCGAAAAAACTTCGAATGAGCGAATCAAAGACCGAAACAAAGCCGATTTGATTTTTTGACAGTAGAGGATGATGGATAAAGAATTTCTTCCTCCAGGACAAACTGTCAACCAAGTCTTTTAAAAAGATATCCTTGAAACACTCAGGAAAAGGGTGAATGGACATTGAAGACAAGTGGGTACTGCATCACTACAACGCCACATGTTACACGGCCACTTCCGCCATGGAATTTTTGGCCTCAAAAGGCATTCCTGTTGTTCCACAGCCCCCCAATTCACATGACCTGAGTCCCTGTGACGTTTTCTTTTCCCAAAATTGAAAAATTTCTTAAAAGGACGCCATTTTTGGATTATCGCGAACATTCAAAAGAATTGAAATCATTCCGTGTTGCTACCAACACCGGGAACAACGACTCCGCCGGTGTGTAGCTGCCGAACGGAACTACTTTAAAGCGGGAAATATTGTTGTTCGAAAGAAACATAAATAAAAACTTTGGTCGATAAAAAATGAGTCTCGTTCCTTCCCTCACTCACCTCGTATATTAAACTGGACAATGAGCGGACAGCGAACGTGCACATCAAAGGACAGACAGCACGAATGATCGTAAGCATGTTCGACCTAAGGGAGAGCGTCAGGGAAAAGCTGAAAAAACCTGACTTGCAAGCGTTTGAACATGTCAACTATCTCCCGAAACGGTTCTCACAAAGTTTCAAGAGGCAGGAACGTGGAAACATACTACAACTCTCTCTATATATCGTTCATGTAGGAACTGACAAGTCAAGGCTAGATTATTCACAGGAAGCACAGAGGCACTTAACTAGTCATTCTTCTCGCACGTTGTTAGTAATGAGACGGGAAGAACCCGTAATACATGATACAATAGAATGTATCTTCTGTCATGCACTGCAGTGATTTACACAGTATTTACGTATAGATGTAGACAGTTGACAGTGGAACTAACCATCACTTACACACCACATGATAAAATCTGCATGATTTCAACAAATATGACAGAATAACTGTGTTCTCCTCAACGAGAGCACATCCTTTTTAATCTCAGTCCATAAGAGGTCCTGCAGTTCATTACTGTGTTCGAATTACGTCGTTTACACTGTGGTGGCAAAATTCATGGGATAACTCCGAATATCGTCTTGGACCTCCTTTTGCCCAGCTTAGTGCAGCAACGCGATGTGGCATTGACTCAACAAGTCGTTGGAAGTCCCCTGCAGAAATATTGAGCCATGCTGCCTCTATAGCCGTCCACAATTGCGAAAGTGATGCCGCTGCAGGAGTTTGTGCACGAACTGATCCGTCGATTACGTTCCGTAAATGTTCCCCGAGTTTCATGATGGCCAAAACATTTGCTCGAATAGTCCAGAATGTTCTTCAAGCCAATAGCGAACAATGGCGCCTTGTCACCCATAAAAATTCTGTCGTTGATTGGGAACATGAAGTCCATGAATGGCTGCAAATAGTCTCCAAATTGAACATAACCATCTATAGCCAATGATCGGCTCAGCTGCACGGGAAGACCCAGTCCATCCAATGTAAACACAGTCCACAACATTATGTAGCCACCATCGGCTAGCGCAATGCCTTGTTGACAATCTGGAACCATGGCTTAGTGGGATCTGCGCCACACACACTGACCTGGCCATGGATTTCTAATCGTTTAGAGTCCAACTGAAAGGGTCCCGAACCCAGGGCAGGCGCTGCTGGTGAAGGTGTACTGTTAGCAAAGAAACTCGCATTGGTAGTCTGCTCCCGTAGCCCATTAATATCTAATTTCGTCCAGTTCTTACGGATGCGTTCGCCCTACCTCACACATTAATTTCTACGGTTATTTCACGTAGAGTTGCTGGTCTGTTAGCGCTGACAACTCTACCAAAGTGCCGTTCCGGTCGTTAAGGGAAGGCCGTCGGCCACTGTCTGTGGTGAGAGGTAATGCTTGAGATTTGGTATTTTCGGTACGCTCTTGACACTGTGGTTCTCAGAATATTGAATTCCTTAACGATTTCCGAAATGGAATGTACCATGCAATTATTCCGCGTTCAAAGTCTGTTAATTCCCATTGTGCAGCCATAATCGCATCGGCAAACTATTGACATGAAGTACACTACTGGCCATTAAAATTGCTACACCACGAAGATGACGTACTACAGACGCGAAATTTAATCGACAGGAAGAAGATGCTGTGATATGCAAATGGTTAGCTTTTCAGAGCATTCACACAAGGTTGGGGGCCAGTGGCGACACCTACCACGTGCTGACATGAGGAAAGTTTCCAACCGATTTCTCGTACACAAACAGCAGTTGACCGGCGTTGCCTGGTGAAACGTTGTTGTGATGCCTCGTGTAAGGAGGAGAAATGCGTACCATCACGTTTCCGACTTTGATAAAGGTCGGATTCTAGCCAATCGCGACTGCGGTTTATCGTATCACGATATTGCTGCTCGCGTTGGTCGAGATCCGACTGTTAGCAGATTATGGAATCGTTGGATTCAGGAGGGTAATACGGAACGCCGTGTTGGATCCCAACGGCCTCGAATCACTAGCAGTCGAAATGAAAGGCATCTTATCCGCATGGCTGTAACGGATCGTGGAGCCACGTCTCGATCGCTGAGTCAACACATGGAGACGTTTGCAAGACAACAACGATCTGGACGAACAGTTCGACGACGTTTGCAGCAGCATGGACTATCAGCTCGGAGACAGTGGCTGCGGTTACACATGACGCTGCAACACAGACAGGAGCGCCTGCGATGGTGTACTCAACGACGAACCTGGGTGCACGAATGACAAAACGTCATTTTTTCGGATGAATCCAGGTTCTGTTTACAGCATCATGATGATCGCATCCGTGTTTGGCGACATCGCGGTGAACGCACATTGGAAGCGTGTATTCGTCATCGCCATACTGGCGTATTACCCGGCGTGAAGGTATGGGGTGCCATTGGTTACACATCTCATCTGCATCTACATCTACATCCATACTCCGCAAGCCACCTGACGGTGTGTGGCGGAAGGTCACCTCTTGTTCGCATTGACGGCACTTTGAACAGTGGACGTTACATTTCAGATATGTTACGACCCGTGGCTCTACCCTTCATTCGATCCCTGCGAAACGCTACATTTCAGCAGGATGATGAACGACCGCATGTTGCAGGTCCTGTACGGGCCTCTCTGGATACAGTAAATGTTCGACTGTTGCCCTGGCCAGCACATTCTCCAGATCTCTCACCAATTGAAAACGTATGGTCAATGGTGGCCGAGCAACTGGCTCGTCACAATACGCCAGTCACTACACTTGATGAACTGTGGTATCGTGTTGAAGCTGCATGGGCAGCTGTACCTGTACAAGCCATCCAAGCTCTGTTTGACTCAATGCCCAGGCGTATCAAAGCCGTTATTACGGTCAGAGATGGTTGTTCTGGGTACTGATTTCTCAGGATCTATGCACCCAAATTGCGTGAAAATGTGATCATATGTCAGTTCTAGTATAATTTGTTTGTCCAATGAATACCCGTTTATCATCTGCATTTCTCCTTGCTGTAGCAATTTTAATGGCCAATAGTGTACATGAATACAAATGAAAGCTTCGCCAATGTACTGCCCTTTTATACCTTGCGCACGCGATACTACCGCCATCTGCCTGAGTGCATATTATCGCTGTCACCGTGAGTTTTGTCCGCTCAGTGTGCACTGCGACAAGTGGCTGCGACGCCCAGACTGCCGACCAGTACTGACTCAAATGCAGGACTTCAGGCTGGCTTACGCTGGTATCCCATGAGGAGGAAAATCAGCCCATACTTTAATAAACATTATTTACATTTTTCTTCTCAACAGAACCAGAACAGTTGTTAGCATGAGTGACATAAAAGTAGATATCTTAGGCGTTGCGAAACAAATCACTTAAGACATGCAAGTCTTCCGGTCCAGATGGTATACCAGTAAGGTTACTCTCAGAGTATGCAGGCACAATAGCGCCTTTCTTAGCAATCATATACAACCGCTCACTTGACGAAAGATCTGTTCCTAAAGACCGGAAAGTGGCACAGGTCACACCAATGAAATGGAAATGGCTCTGAGCACTATGGGACTTAACATCTATGGTCATCAGTCCCCTAGAACTTAGAACTACTTAAACCTAACTAACCTAAGGACATCACACAACACCCAGCCATCACGAGGCAGAGAAAATCCCTGACCCCGCCGGGAATCGAACCCGGGAACCCGGGCGCGGGACGCGAGAACGCTACCGCACGACCACGAGCTGCGGGCGGTCACACCAATACTCGAGAAGGGAAAAAGGAGTAACCCATTGAATTACAGACACATATCACTAACCTCAATTTAAGTAGGATTTTGGAGCATATGCTGTATTCGAACATTATGAATCACCTTGAAGAAAATGACTTATTGATACATAACAAACACGGATTCAGAAACTATCGTTCTTGTGCAACACAGCTAGCTCTTTATTCCCATGAAGTAATAAGTGCTGTCGACAAGGGATCTCAGATCGATTCCATACTCCTAGATTATAGAAGGCTTTTGATACTGTTCCTCACAAGCGACTATTAATCAAATTGCGTGCTTATGGAGTACCGTCTCATTTGTGTGACTGGATTCGTGATTTCCTCTAAGAGGTCACAGTTCGTACTGATAGACAGTAAATCATCGAGTAGAACAGATGAGATATCTGGCGTTCCACAAGGTAGTGTCATAGGCCCTCTGCTTTTCCTGATTTACATAAATGATCTAGGTGATAATCTGGGCAGCCCCCTTAGATTGTTTGCAGATGACGCTGTAATTTACCGTCTAGTAAAACCATCAGACGATCAATTCTAATTACAAAATGATCTAGAGAGAATTTCTGTATGGTGCGAAAAGTGACAACTGGCACTAAACAAAGAAAAGTGCGAGGTCATCCACATGGGTACTGAAAGAAATCCGATAAATTTTGGGTATATGATAAATCGCTGTCAATTCGACTAAATACCCAGGAATTACAATTACGAGCAACTGAAATAGGAAAGACTACATAGATAATATTGTGGGGAAGGCGAAACAAAGACTGCACTTTGTTGGCAGAACACTTAGAAGATGCGACAAACCCACTAAAGAGACAGCCTACATTACACTTGTCCGTCCTCTGCTGGAATATTGCTGCGCGGTATGGGACCCTTAACGGGTAGGATTGGCGGAGGACATCGAAAAAGTGCAATGAAGGGCAGCTCGTTTCGTGTTATTGCGCAATAATAGTGAGAGTGTCACTCATATGATGCGCGAGTTGGGGTGGCAGTCACTGAAACAAAGGTGGTTTTCTTTGCGGCGAGATCTATTTACGAAATTTCAATACCAACTTTCTCTTCCGAATGCTTAAATATTTTGTTGACACCCACCTACGTAGGGAGAAATGAACATCATAATAAAATAAGAGAAATCAGAGCTCGAACGGAAAGATTTAGGTGTCCCTTTTTCCCACGCACCATTCGAGAGTCGAATGGTAGAGAAGTAATATGAAAATGGTTCGATTAATCCTCTGTCACTCACTAAAGTCTGAATTGCAGAGTAACCATGTAGATGTAGATGTAGAAACGTTTCATCACCTATTATTACATTTGTGAGCAAGTCTGGTTGAAATCCCAGTGGTTCCATGATGTCAAAGTGCATGTTCTTCCGGTTGTCCTTTTGGTTCTGAAGATTTTCGGGACCATTTTTACACAAAATTTTGTCAAATTTAATTCATTATGCATAATTTGTCTTACCGTTTCTTTGTTAGTGTTTACTATGTCGACGATCATCTGAATGCTCAGGCGTCGGACTTTCGCACCATTTTATTTATTTTCTCAATGTTACCTTCAGTTCATGCAATCTCTGGGCGACCAGGTAGTTCTCCATCTTTGACCTCTCCCCAACCTCCAGAAAAATGTCTGTGCTACTAAGAAATTGGCGCACCGGTATAGATAAATTCAAAAACACTTCTATCAAGTTCTGAAAACATTCTCTTGGCAGTTATTTTTTAGGCTAATGCGCTGCTCAACCTAGATTGAGGCACTACTACGCAACAGTGCTCTCCACAAAGATAACAGACAGAAAGACGAGACGGTGGTTGGTGGATCCGAAAGTATCAAGGTCAACTACATTCCTACACCTGTCCCGTCAGATGCTGTTCCTCAGTGGGAGATGCAGAGTCTTATTTGATTGCATCTCGTGTAAAGTAAATTGTGTAAGGAATGCGGAGGAAAGCCTCAAGCGTGGTGAAAGACTAACGACTAGAAAATATAATCGAGTAAGCTGTAAGAAGTCATTCCGTGACAACTGACAAAGGAGGCCAGTTTTATGTTGAAAACGACTATCACAACACCCAAGTTTCTTAACTGTTCGAGGCGCTCTACTTGTTGGAAACTGTTTCGAAACTTAGACTGTCATTCGATGAGGAGAGGATAGGGGCGGGGTTTAAAACCTCGTCAGACCATTCACATTATCTTTTCCTGTGGATTAATGTCAAAACGCTTCCTCTGAAAAAAAGACCACAGATAAGTGACTGCTTAATTCAGAATTTCACCGACGAACTGCGAGGGGATGTAAAAGGTGTCTTGAGGAACAAAATGAGGCTAGGAATTGGTATCCAGGAACGTCATCCAACGACACTACGGAGCGTCGATGTTATGGGCGCCAACGCCTGTATGTGTATGTATATACAGGGTGATTCCATGATGATATTACAATATTTCAGTGTTGATGGAGAAGAAATAAATGTATCAGTTTTAGGCAGAAAACTCTGGTCCGAAAATTATAAGCGATAATCGTTGTGATCCCTATGACTGTGGAATACACATATAAGAACTGTAGTACTGCAATGTCTATGAGCACTTGTTCACTAGAGGTGTGTTTCAGGGTAGCAAAGATGAATAAACGCTCATGGCTCCTCAGATATGCATTTTAGATATGCATTTTAGAGCCCATGTTTACTGGATTTTTTTCTTGTTTTGGCCCATACTTCCATATCTGAAAGTTGCCCATTCTGCAGTATTAGCAACAAGAGTACATGTATTTCACTGTCAGGGGATTCATAACAACCTTCGTGTACAACCTTCGACCCGTTACTTTCCGGATCAGAGAACCTTATCACAAATTAATACACTTGTCCTTCTCTATTATCCCTGAAAGTTTGTAACATCATTACGGAATCATCCTGTGTATACCTGCACATACAGCCGCCGGCGGTTATAAATTCGACGCTCTGTAGCGTCGTTGGGTAACGTTTCATGATAAGGGTTCCAGTCCCTATTTTGTTCCACAAGACACCTTCTACATTATTCCCTCGAAGTGTGTCAGACCTCCATTCTTTCTTAGATTCTTTAGTGGAGCTATTTCCGTCACTGGTATCCAGCCTGAAATATGTGAGGATTTGGCGGTCTACAGCTCCTGGACAAATGGTTCAAATGGCTCTGAGCACTATGGGACTTCTGTGGTCATCAGTCCCCTAGAACTTAGAACTACTTAAACCTAACTAACCTGAGGACATCACACACATCCATGCCCGAGGCAGGATTCGAACCTGCGACCGTAGCAGTCGCGCGGTTCCGGACTGAGCGCCTTAACCGCGAGACCACCGCGGCCGGCGCTCCTGGACACACAGCTAGAAAGCAGTCTGCTGGAAACGTCTTTCATACTACATATCTACAGCGTGTAGCAAAAAGCACGGACAAACTGTAGTGACCAAAACAAGAAAGAATGTCTAGCACACAGGGGCTCTAAAGTGCATACCTTAAGAGCTATGAGCACTTGTTCATCTTCGATATTATGAAACAGATCTCTTCTACTGCAAGGACTCTGATTTCTATATTTTGGGAGGAGTTACGACGGAACAAATCAATAAAAAAGTCCAGTAAACATTGGGTATAAAATGAACACTGTAAGAGTTATGAGCGCTTGTCCATCTTCGTTAGTGTGAAACTCGTCATTTCTACGCCGTGTGGTGTAGACAACTTTCCCTTTGCCTTTACGGCAGGGGCGATCGGAGGGGTGGTGGCGTAAAGCCCCTGATGATCAGTCTCTTTTTCTGCCTCTCTAACTGTGGGGTCAGCGTGGCTGAATGCCAGTCGAAGGGGTTCGGGTTCTATTCCCCTGCCGTGTCGGAGATTTCCTCCGCTCGGGGACTGGCTGTCGAGTTGTCTTCATCATCTTTTCATTAACACAAACACGCAGGTCGCTTAAATGGCGTCACGTAAGAAAGACCTGCACCCGGCGGCGAGCCGCCACACGACAAAGGGAGCCGAATCTCTATGGCGACGTCCTGGACTAAACTGCAGACCTCTCCGCAGAGTCTCATGAAATGAGAGAATGCGACACTGTTTCTGGCAATCCATCCGTCGGACGGGGAAGTTAAGCTCGGCAGCCCCCTTCTCTTATCATCCCTAACACGAACATAACACCACACACACCCTTGATGTCAGCTACACTTATGAGATACACTTTCCCACACAGGTCTCATACGTCGCGAGGAAAAGTTGCCTGCATGCGCAAGGGTAGGAAAAGCCTTTCCAATTAGGCAGCTGAACCTCCCCTTCAGAGCTTCCCAGCCATTCATGCCGTAATACCTTATCATACAATGTTTCAGCTGCCGAGAATTCTTCCGGTTGTATGGCCGTGGTCCATGGAACTCTTCTATCCTTGACGTTTCGCCCAAAGCTACGTTGGACATTTTCGGAGGTGCTCCTGGTTGTGCTGAGCCTTGCCGATTGACGAGTAGGACATCAAATTGGCTAGGTCTACACCCATTTTTTATAGGAAGATCCAGCGTCCTTTGACGCTCTGTCTTCCGCATGGCTAACCTAAAGTAACGAAGATGGCTTAGAGGTGAGTAATGGCTTGGGGATTCTGTCCCCGAATTATGATGTTGGTGGAGGTGGCGATTTTGATGGTTGTGAGGTTACTTTTTGTTTGCTATATGCTGATAGTTTCTGTTTGTCATCTGAACTGATGATGGATGGTGATGATGGGTGTGTTGTAATGGGGGTATTGTTCTTCTCCGAGTGAGCTGATGAGATGGAATGGTGAGTAATGGCATGCATTGTAGAATGAGGTGGATTTTTGTCTTATGATTTGATATATGGTGGGATGTCCCAGCATTACTCGAATCTCTTCGTTGTCGGTGAGTCTAGGTACATCTGAGATGATGCGAAGGGCCCGGTTTTGGACTCTCTCGATTTTTGTTAGGTTTTTGTTTGCCGCCATACTCCGTACTTCCGGCCCATACAGTAGGACTAGGAGGATGACAGCTTTCCAGATACGTAGTTTGGCCTCTGTAGATAGCCCTCTGCCCTTTATTAGCGGTTATAGCTTAATCAATCTGGCACGTGCTTTATTGGAAGCCTCAGAGATGTGTGGTGTCAATGTTAAGGTGCTATCAATTCTTAGTCCTAAATAGGTGATTGACCTTTTCCATGGCAGATCCTGGTCATTTATTTGGACGCTTCTGATTGGTGGCTTCCTCTTTGTGGTGAAGAGGATTGCCTGACATTTTCCTGCATTCATTTTTACTTTCCATTTGTTACGTCACTTAATTACGCTGTTCATGTGCCGCTGTAGTCTGGCTACTATATAGTTGATGTTCCATCCTGTGTTGTACAGAGCAGTGTCATCTGCATAAAGGGCTATCTGCCCCCCAGGTTCTTTGGGCATGTCATTAGTATTTAGTAGGTACAGGAGGGGACCAAGTGCGGATCATTGGGGCACTCCTGCTTCAATGTCTCTTATGGGGCTGTCTGCTCCATATATCGAAGAGTAGAACGTCCTTCTGGTCAGAAAGGACCTGACTATCTTTAGGATGTGTAGTGGGCAGTTGTATTTAGACATCTTATATCATAGGCCGCCATGCCAAACACGGTCGAACGCCTTTTCGATGCGGAGGAAAATGGCTCCGGTGCTGCTGCCCTGGTGTTTCTGCGTGCATATGTGCTCTACCAGGCGAATGACTTCTTGTACTGTGCTACGCCCAGCACGAAATCCTAACTGTTCTGGGGTTAGGATATTGTTGGCTGCAAGGAATTGCTGTAGTGGGGTCTGGATTAGGATTTCTAGGAGTTTGGAGGGATGACTGAGTAGGGAGATGGGCCTATGGTTCTGGGGAAAAAGGTGATTTTTATTAGGTTTGGGTATCGAAATAACTTTACCAAACTTCCAGGCTGAAGGGAAATAGTTTAGTCTAAAGCAGTTGTTGAGGATGGCGGTAAGGTGGGAAATG
Organism: Schistocerca americana; assembly: GCF_021461395.2. Taxonomy (NCBI): domain Eukaryota; kingdom Metazoa; phylum Arthropoda; class Insecta; order Orthoptera; family Acrididae; genus Schistocerca; species Schistocerca americana. Next base: position 152,102,209 of record NC_060122.1, read on the forward strand.
GCGGACGTCGAAGATCTGCCTAAATACGGTGGAAAGTGGGCGTGGTCTGGATTTCACGTGATAGCAGAGATAAACCTTCTCAAGGATAAAATATAACTATCGATCATAGTACGTCAAAGACAAAAACTTATCGATTCTGTAGCGCCATTGTCCATATATCGTAGAGTTTCGTAGCCTCTTCTTTTCTGTTAAAATTATTCCCATGTTTATATATTTAGATGGCTTCTCTATATAGCCGTGGAAACTGAAGTTGTGTGTACTATGTATTATCCACGGCTATATAGAGAAGCCATCGAAATATATAAACATGGGGATAATTTTAACAGTAAAGAAGAAGCAATGAAACTCAGCGATATATAGACAGTGACGCTACAGAATCTATGAGAAATTTCTCTCTTTGACGTACTATGATCGATAGCTAATTTTATCCTTGACAAGGTATATCTCTGCTATCACGTGAAATCCAGACCACACCCACTTTCCACTCTATTTAGGCCGTTGTTCGACGTCCGATTCGTCAGTCGGCAAGACTCAGCACAACCAGGAGCACCTCCGAAGATGTCCAACGAAGCTTTGGACGAAACGTCAGGGATAGAAGAATTCCACGGACCACGGCCATACAACCCGGAAGAATTCTCGGCAGCGTAATACCTTACTTTTGCTTATCAAGGATTAGTACCTATTTTTGTTTGAGTTGTCTTGATATATTAGTTGCATTTCATTTTAGTTCCCCACTCAATAAATAGTATTTCGAGGATTGGAAACCTTTCGGGTTTAATTTAATGCTACTGTTAATGTTCTGTTTACTCACGTGATTTTTTGGAGGACATTTATATCTACTGTTCGTGAACTTTCGTGTCTATTTATTGAATAATAAGTATAGATACTTTCAAATCCCTCAACAAGTATTTTCTTCCTGAAATCATCTCTCAATCTTACGATCTTTTATGTTCAAATGGAACATGTGCCCATTTACCCTTTGTTGACGTTAGTCGCTAGTGTGAGCATAGCTTATTGCAAATGATCTGCCTCTAGCAGAATTAATAGTGCTGCAAACTGCTTTCAGCAGAAAAAATATTTTCTTCTTTAGATTCCATTTTTCAGCGAAACAAGGTAGGTTGCAGTTACAGGGACTTCAAAATACGTGTTGAAGACCTGACTACATTGAGATTTTGCATTTTTTGTAATCCATACCCCTTGTCGTTAAGTATTCGGCCATACAAGGTGAAGTCACATCTGCATTGCAAGCGTCTATTGAACAAGAAGAGAGACATTTACACTCGTGGATTGTATTGGAATCGATGTTTGTAAATACTCTTTTGCTCTATGAACGTATATTTCATTAACAGAGAGTGTTGTTGCTCATTCATGGGTCAAACTTCAGGGCATTAATACCGGAATCAGAGCTGTAATGCACTGTTAGGTAAAACTACAACAGGTAGTAGCGCTTTCAAACTGAGCACCAGTTCCTACGGTAAATCGTAAGCGTGGACTGACTTAGTTATAGTGCTATGAGATATGCTGCAGTTTGGTGCGAAGTTAAGTTCATAATCAGTCATGGTGTTACTCGAGAAGAGAACATTATACGTCAGAACCGAGTTTCACCTCCTTCGTTCCTTTCATTTCCTCAGCCATCCGTATTATCACAAACACAACATTAAAAAACACATGTAGTCTTCAAACCACCCATACGACACACTTCCACACACTTCAGAGGAATGTAGTTTCATCTCACATCTGTCGGAATGTTGCCAAATGAACTGTCGGATCTGCTACATAGTCGTCATAAAGAGTAATGACTCCAATGATTCGATGACATAGCAGACAAAAGTTAAATGGAAAGAGGTATTCAGAATGGTGGTAGAGAATACTGCAGCATCAAATGATTTTGAGACCCGTAGTGCTATCTCACAAGCGGCTAAATCATTTACAAAAATACTACAATCTACTTTTATCAGAAAATATTATACTCTTGCACATTTTTTCCAGCTCACACGTTCTCCACATACTGTAGATTACAGACAAATACAATAAACTGAAAAATATTTATCGTTTTCTTTCTTTTTAACAGGAAGTTTATTTTTAATAAAATAAATCAGTACTCGAAATTGACAATATCAAAAGAGAATCACTAGCATTGGCACTAAACGTCTTTGGAGTTGTCATTACAATGTATCTCACGCTGTTGAAGTATCGTAGACGAATTGTAATCTGCTTCTGTTAAAATCAGTTGGACTGTAGCTATCACAGTCTGAATGCAGCTTTCTCTCTGTCTTCGAAAATAACGACGGTAGCCCATCACCATGGTTATATTTATGCTTCATTAATTCGTTTTTTTCTAACACTAGGGGTGTCATTCTCTAGCATTTGGTATTCACGTGATAACCAGCGCGGTACTGTCTAGAGTCCGAATATTTTAACTTTGATTAATATCACTGACGAAGGGATTGCATTGTAAAGCTCTAAAACAATATTGAAATCAAGGAAGTGACACATGCTGCGTAATTTTTGGTGTTACCGAATACAAAGCAAATAGCTTTAAACGAAATTTTGTTGGCAGCGATGACGTTCACAATCGATTGTGTTCAGACGTGGAGTGCCTCCATTTGTCAATGAAATTCCAATCATCTCGATATGATTGACTTTGTACAGACGGCTATAGATGACGGGTGGGATAGGCCACTTACTAGAAGTATTAATACGCGTTAACAGAAGCAAAGAGCTGCCCGAGCATCCCAAAAACTAATTTTTTCCGTACGTGTTTCATACCTAACCCAGGCGATAGACACTCGATTTTTTCCACTGGAATTCACAGTGACGCTTGCGGTACGCAGTTTCTGTGTAGCGTGTCGTTTCGAATCTGCAAAAGGTAATATTTTTAACGCTGAAGCAGTATTTTTTTCAGAACAGCAATTTGAGAAAGTGAACTCGGCCGATCCTATTTTTAACGGAATGGGCTTTCTTTAGACGGGCTGAAAAGCTGATTTCATCACTCGGCAACAAACCGTCCGTAATGGAAGAATTGCGTGCCAGCGACACGAGGCAGGTTTTCCAACCGCATTACGCTGAGTGCCGTCTGTTAACGGTCAGAAAAGCACGGCTCGCAACATGTTGCTGTGACGGAAGGACACCGTTCGCAATCTGTTGTTACCTCTGTTTTCACCCCGTCAGTCACACTGCACACGTAGAGACTGATTAAAAAAACTGCATATACACATTGAGCAGTCACAGAAAATAAATTTTTTATCTACAGGTTTAAATTACTGAGACAAAGTAATTTTGTGTTTCGTTGACAGATGGCAGTCGAATCACCGATCACGGTGAGAAAAACAGGTCAGGACAGTAACAGCGGGACGGCAGACTTACGCTCGGAATTTGAAGGGCGGAAGTAGGATTACTACTTGCTACAGGAAGTTTGAGAACGTTACTGCGGTTGACTGACAGTGGAGAGATGAGAATGGGACAGAGGTGTAGAAATTCTCCTTCCAGTCTGCTTGCCCGTGCCTCCGCCACAACAAGCGGCTCATCCTGATAATATTTACCAGTCACGAAACAGAGCCTAAGTCCAGCTGGGGAAAATTTATGATGTGTTTATGACGTTATTTCAGATAAATTTAAAGGTGCCTGTCAATGCAAGTAGTATAAAAAAATACAAAATACTGATGCGGGAAGGTCGAGTATGTTACGGCATGTCTGTAAATTCGACCAGCAGCTTCCTGACTCCATAAAACTTTTGAAAGAAGACAAAGACTTGGAACCTAACAAGTGAGTGGAAATTTGAGCTAAAGACTAGAGGACATGTAGCATTGTATAGAGTTTATAAATTTAGGGAAAAATTGATTGAAATAGGAAAAAAAATTGTTCACTGTGTATTAAAAACAACATCCTGGAGATGCGCAACGAAGTGCGAAGAAAAATCTTCTTTGAGACACTTTTTATGTTAATGTAATATGGAAAACGGACTGCATATTTGCTAAAATGCATATGGGAAAATTTAGAATGAACTCTTTTGACCACTTGAAACTTTATTTTAGTTAGCGTTCATTATACGAAGGTTGGAACTTAAATAGCGGCAATTATTTATTCACAACCAATACAAAAGGGTTATTTTGCAATGAAAACATGGTGTGTCGTGCTGCTATCATTCTGTTTTTAAAATAATTGAAAAGCCACGACCGCTTCAATCGTTTATTAGATGACCGGTTTCAGCAATCTGAAGGTGCCATCATCAGATCTGAAACGTGGATTAACATTTATTTGTGACAATGGTTTTTATCAGATGGTCTGCCTCATATGTCATGATGTCCATATGGTTCTACACTCCTGGAAATTGAAAAAAGAACACATTGACACCGGTGTGTCAGAACCACCATACTTGCTCCGGACACTGCGAGATGGCTGTACAAGCAATGATCACACGCACGGCACAGCGGACACACCAGGAACCGCGGTGTTGGCCGTCGAATGGCGCTAGCTGCGCAGCATTTGTGCACCGCCGCCGTCAGTGTCAGCCAGTTTGCCGTGGCATACGGAGCTCCATCGCAGTCTTTAACACTGGTAGCATGCCGCGACAGCGTGGACGTGAACCGTATGGGCAGTTGACGGACTTTGAGCGAGGGCGTATAGTGGGCATGCGGGAGGCCGGGTGGACGTACCGCCGAATTGCTCAACACGTGGGGCGTGAGGTCTCCACAGTACATCGATGTTGTCGCCAGTGGTCGGCGGAAGGTGCACGTGCCCGTCGACCTGGGACCGGACCGCAGCGACGCACGGATGCACGCCAAGACCGTAGGATCCTACGCAGTGCCGTAGGGGACCGCACCGCCACTTCCCAGCAAATTAGGGACACTGTTGCTCCTGGGGTATCGGCGAGGACCATTCGCAACCGTCTCCATGAAGCTGGGCTACGGTCCCGCACACCGTTAGGCCGTCTTCCGCTCACGCCCCAACATCGTGCAGCCCGCCTCCAGTGGTGTCGCGACAGGCGTGAATGGAGGGACGAATGGAGACGTGTCGTCTTCAGCGATGAGAGTCGCTTCTGCCTTGGTGCCAATGATGGTCGTATGCGTGTTTGGCGCCGTGCAGGTGAGCGCCACAATCAGGACTGCATACGACTGAGTCACACAGGGCCAACACCCGGCATCATGGTGTGGGGAGCGATCTCCTACACTGGCCGTACACCACTGGTGATCGTCGAGGGGACACTGAACAGTGCACGGTACATCCAAACCGTCATCGAACCCATCGTTCTACCATTCCTAGACCGGCAAGGGAACTTGCTGTTCCAACAGGACAATGCACGTCCGCATGTATCCCGTGCCACCCAACGTGCTCTAGAAGGTGTACGTCAACTACCCTGGCCAGCAAGATCTCCGGATCTGTCCCCCATTGAGCATGTTTGGGACTGGATGAAGCGTCGTCTCACGCGGTCTGCACGTCCAGCACGAACGCTGGTCCAACTGAGGCACCAGGTGGAAATGGCATGGCAAGCCGTTCCACAGGACTACATCCAGCATCTCTACGATCGTCTCCATGGGAGAATAGCAGCCTGCATTGCTGCGAAAGGTGGATATACACTGTGCTAGTGCCCACATTGTGCATGCTCTGTTGCCTGTGTCTATGTGCTTGTGGTTCTGTCAGTGTGATCATGTGATGTATCTGACCCCAGGAATGTGTCAATAAAGTTTTCCCTTCCTGGGACAATGAATTCACGGTGTTCTTATTTCAATTTCCAGGAGTGTATAAATTTTAATCCACGTTTCAGATCTGATTATGGCACCTTCAGAGTGCTGAAACAGGTCATCTAATAAACGATTGAAGCGATCGTGGCTTTTCAATTATTTTAACAAAAGAGTTACATGTTACTGTCCTTCAAAGTAGTCACCAGCGTTGTGTAGAACCCGTTTCAATAATGTTTCAAATGGCTCTGAGCACTATGGGCCTTAACATCTGAGGTCATCAGTCCACTAGAACTTAGAACTACTTAAACCTAAGCACATCACACACATCCGTGTCCGGGGCAGGATTCGAACCTGCGACCTTAGCGGCCGCGCAGTTCCAAACTGAAGCGCCAGAACCGTTCGGCCACAACGGCCGGCGAACCCGTTTCCGGCGATGTGGAAGGCGTAGTATAGCGTTATCAGAGCCTGTTCTGCGAATGGAGCGGTGTATTGCCTGTCTAATCTCTGGAACAGTTCTGAAGCGAATGTCACGAAGTGGTTCCTTCATCTTCCGAATCAAACCAAAGTCACAAGGACTTAAGTCTGGGGAGTATGGTGGATGGTACAGTACTTCCCAGTCCCATCGACCGAACAGAGCAGCCACAGCTTGCGCTGTATGCGCCCGCGCATTGTCGTGCAAAATGATGGGTGGCTTGAGCAGAAAGTGTCGCCGCTTCTTTCGCAAAGCTGGTCGCAGGTGATGCTCCAAAAACGAACAGTAAAACCGTGCATTGACGGTCTACCGTGGAGGAACGCAATGCGTTAGGATAACACCATCACAGTCGTACACGAGAATCACCACTACTTTAGACCGCTGCATTCGCAGCATCAAGAGAACAGGCTCTGCTAACGGCATACTACGCCTTCCACATCTCTGGCAACGGGTTCTACACAACGCTGGTGACTACTTTGAAGGACAGTAAGAGGTGCGAACATGTAACTCTTTTGTATCGGTTGTGAATAAATAGTTACCACTATTTAAGTTCCAACCCCCATAATATACATCTACAGGTTCATAACTGCAAAGGACCTGAACATCCAGAGATGTTTCTGCTTATGGTTAGAATTGATAATAGCTAGTACTAATCGAAAGAAAGGGAAGTTGCAGTGAAAATCGTTCTCATCTAAATAAATAATCACAGACCAAGCCGAAAAGGATAAAAAATGACAAATAAAAGCAGCCATATTCGGGCCCGCAATGACCCAAAATGAATTTGTATATCATTGAGCCTCGTCTTGTAATATTAACGTAAAAAAAAAATTGCTCGAAACACTACACTGAAACTACAGAAATAACTGCTACGTAGCGTAGCACAGCGGGAAGACGGGTAGTCAAGCGGGATTTATTTAGCCTGCTTGGGTTGGGCATGGCTTGCCTTCGTTGGGGTAAAGCAATCTGCCTAGTCAGGCGATAACGTGCGACAGCTTGCCGGCTTGGCTAACGCAAGCATGGGCGGGTTAAAGGCGGAGTGTCTACACCTCTGGAATGGAAGTAAAACACCGAAGGGACGGGGGGAATCTGTCAATAATGTATTGATTTTAGTTTTGGTTGCGGTAGTGATGATGTATATCTGTGATTGGAGTATATGGAACACTAATGACGTAAGAGGCCATTTATTTGCGTAAAACTCGTTTTATAAGCATGACGTCGCGGACGGTAATGAGACGCTCTTAGGTAGGAACTGATGAAAGTCTGTCTAGCGTGCAAGACAATGCGCTGATGAGGATTGCTGTGTACACGGTGGCTTAACGTCTTAAAGAAATATAAAGACAAACTGCCAAGTTTGATACAACGGCGCAGCCTGGCATGACAGGCCTACTTGGTGGACTTAACACTGCAACAACCAATTCGGGCCGCCTTGCCTTTAAACTTTAGCACGTATCACAGATACTTTTGCGAGGAGTTACGATGCCAGCATTAAAGGGCGTTATACCACCGTAATCGTCTTTTAAATGTGGTTGAAATGGCTCTAAGCACTATGCGACTTAACAGCTGAGGTTGTCAGTCCCCTAGAACTTAGAACTACTTAAACCTAACTAACCTAAGGACATCACATACATCCATGCTCAAGGCAGGATTCGAACCTGCGCCATAGCGATCGCGTGGTCCCAGACTGTAGCGCCTAGAACCGCTCGGCTACCCCGGCCGGCTTTTAAATGTGTCCCGAATGCCGTTAAAACGTATACAGTTCAAGTAAAAATCAATATCTCTACTTGTACAAGACTTAACCAAGAATGAGACAGCCGGACGCGGTGGTCTCGCGGTTCTAGGCGCGCAGTCCGGAACCGCGCGACTGCTACGGTCGCAGGTTCGAATCCTGCCTCGGGCATGGATGTGTGTGATGTCCTTAGGTTAGTTAGGTTTAAGTAGTTCTAAGTTCTAGGGGACTGATGACCACAGTTGTTAAGTCCCATAGTGCTCAGAGCCATTTGAACCAACAATGAGACAGCGATACGGACATATACAGATGGCGGTAGTGCCGCGTACATAAGGTATAAAAGGGCACTGGAATGGCGGAGTTTTCATTTTTACTCAGGTCATTCATGTGAAAAGCTTTCCGACGTCATTATGGCAACACGGCGGGAATTAACAGACTTTGAACGCGAAATGGTGGTTGGAGCTAGACGCGTGGCACATTCCATTTCGGAAATCGTTAGGCAATACTATATCCCGAGATCCACAGTGTCAAGCGTATACCGAGAATACCAAGTTTCAGGCAGTACTTCTCACCATGCACAACACAGTAGCCGATGGCCCTCACTTAACGACCAAAAGCAGCGGCGTTTTTGTAGAGTTGTCAGTCCTAGGAGGCAAGCAACACTGCGCGAAGTAACAGCAGAAATCAATGTGGGACATACAATGAACATATCTCTTAGGACAGTACGGCAAAATCTGGCGTTAATGGGCTATGGCAGCAGACTACCGACGCGAGTTCCTTTGCTAACAGCAGGACACCACTTGTAACGCCTCTCCTGGGCTCGCGACCACTTCGATTAGACCCAGGTCTGATGAGTCCCGATTTCAGTTGTTAAGAGCTGATGACAGGGTTCGAGTATGGTGCAGATCCCACGAAGCCGTGGAACCAAGTTGTGAACAAGGCACTGTGCACTATGGTGAAGGCTCCATAATAGTGTGGACTGTGTTCACATGGAATGGACGGGGTCCTCCGCTCCTTCTGAACCGATCGTTGAGTGGAGATGGTTAAAGTTCGGCTACTTGGAGACCATTTGCAGCCATTCTGGGAATTCATGTTCCCAAATAACGATACATCTACATATACATGGATACTCTGCAAATCACATTTAAGTGCCTGGCAGAGGTTTCATCGAACCACATTGGCAATTGTCTGTTATCCCAATCTCGTATAGTGCGCAGAAACAATGAACACCTGTATCTTTCCGTACAAGCTCTGATTTCCCTCATTTTATCCTGGTGATCGTTCCTCCCTATGTAGGTCGGTGTCAACAAAACATTTTCGTATTCAGAGGAGAATGTTGGTGATTGGAATTTCGTGAGAAGATTCCGTCGCAACGAAAAACGCCTTTCTTTTAACGATTTCCAGCCCAGATCCTGTATCATTTCTGTGACACTCTCTCCCATATTTGGCGATAGTACAAAACGTGCTGCCTTTCTCTAAACTTTTTCGATGTAATCCGTCAGTCTTATCTGGTAAGGAATCCACACCGCGCAGCAGTATTCTAAAAGAGGACGGACAAGCGTAGTGTAGGCAGTCTCCTTAGTAGATCTCTTACATTTTCTAAGTGTCCCGTCAATAAAACGCAGTCTTTGGTTAGCCTTCCCCACAACATTTCCTATGTGTTCCTTCTAATTTAAGTTGTTCGTAATTGTAATACCTAGGTGTTTAGTTGAATTTACGGCTTTTAGATTAGACTGATTTTCCGTGTAACCGAAGTTTAACGAGTTCCTTTTAGCACTCATGTGGATGACCTCACACTTTTCGTTATTTAGAGCCAACTACCACTTTTCCCACCATTCCCATATTTCTTCTAAACCGTTTTGCAATTTGTTTTGATCTTTGATGACTTTATTAGTCGATAAACGACAGCGTCATCTGCAAACAATCGAAGACGGCTGCACAGATTGTCTCCAAAATCATTTGTATAGATAAGGAACAGCAAAGGGCCTATAACACTATCTTGGGGAACGCCAGAAATCACTTCTGTTTCACTCGATGACTTTCCGTCAATTACTACGAACTGTGACCTCTCTGACAGGAAATCACAGATCCAGTCACATAACTGAGACGATATTCCATAAGCACGCAATTTCATTACAAGTCGCTTGTGTGGTACAGTGTCAAAAGCCTTCCGGAAATCCAGAAATACGGAATCTATCTGAAATCCCTTGTCAATAGCACTCAACGCTTCATGTGAATAAAGAGCTAGTTGTGTTTCACAGGAACGAGGTTTTCTAAACCCATGTTCACTGTGTTATGGATGACAATGCGCCATGTCTGCGAGCCCCAGTTGTCAGCGATTGGTTCGAACACTCTCCACAGTTCGAGCGAAGATTTGGCCACCCAGCTCGCAAGAAATGAATCCCATCGAACATTTATGGGTCATACATGAGAGCTCAGATCGTCCACAAAATCAACATGCTGCGATAGCACTTTTGCCGTTATGGAGATCTATAGAGGAGCATTGCTCAGTTTGCAAGGGTTTCCCAACCAGTTGTTGAGCCCACGCCACTAAACTACGCTGGGCAAAAGGAGGTCCGACACGATGTCGGGAGATATCCCACGATATTTTCTCTTCAGTGTATTGCACATTCCTTTATCTACTAACATTTGCTAGATACCTCGTTTCAATACCTCGAATCGTGCGCGAAACAAGTGGTATAAGTTTTAGTTGATTCATATTTTATTTATTTACTTCGCATATGGCCGTATCACAAAAGATAGCATTACGATTATCTGAAATCATAAACTAAATCTAGGGCCACTAATGTAGTCTATTGATTCCTCTGTTATCAGCAGAAAATCAGTTGGCTCGCCAGGCAAAGCTCTCAGTGGACATTCTTGAACTACTTGGTGAACATTCTGCTTTTCAGCGCCGCAGGAACAACTTGGAAAAGTTATTTTCTTCGAATTGTACGGAGAGTCGGTACCCCTTGCAGCGTTCTCTATTATTCTCTCGAGATCGACCACATCTCGTGCGGCAGTTCAAAGCCAAGAGATTTCTCGATATGCACGGGATCTTAAGTTGTTCCGTCGTAGCATTAATCTGCCATGTCTGTCGCCACAAGTCATCGGTATTAAAGCCATCGGCAACATTCTTACGGTTTCGAGGGAAGGGTTGTAATAGCTCAACTGTGTTGTGTGATTGACGATTAGCTGTACGATTGGCACTTATTTCATCGCTTCTTTATGAAATGTCCAATAGAAAAGGTGGCTTACATAGCAATATCCAGCGCTTAGCGCGCAGAAACAATGAAAATTAAATTCATTTAAACGTCAGCCAAATGTTTTCGACTGCCCAGAATATTGTATAAATTCGTAGTTATTGTTTGGCTTCATCTATTACGAGGAGAAAATACTGAATTTTTTATGGCTAGAAGTTTATTCAAACACTAAGTCGTAAGTTTTTGTAGTAAAAAAAGGAATTAAATGTTCTTAGATAGTAAAAGGTTGAAATAAACAACTTGAGTTAAAAAGGTGAGAAACCTTTTAATTTTTTTGAAAACTGTTGGAGTGAGTAAAAATCTATACGTTCACGCATAGACAGTCGGCTCCGCGAAGACTGATTGTTCGGGCCGGCGCATGGTCCAATTCCAACGAATTACATCCCTTTTCAACGGAGCTGTCTTTAAGTAGTAAAGCTTTTTCTCAATCGGAGGCCAGCATTCAGTATTCACTGGAGGGCACTACATTGCACCTACCCACGTGGTGTGCGGCTTGTCTAGCGTAAATCTTGAATAACAGCAGCTTAAGAGACGGATCTCTGATGTGTTTAACAGCAACGACGGTGCTGAGCAGAAGAGAATCTTCGGGTTACAGAATTATTACTTTCAGCTCTACGAATCTACGGCGCTGTGATATTGAAGTATTATAAATTTTCTGTAAAAAGGGGCTAGCTAAACTCAAGAGTTTAGATAACTTATGCTATTTTCTTTTGGTCAGATAAATAGTAATCAAATAAACTGAAGTTATACTTCTAAGCTGTTAATTAACATTTTAATTTTCAGTAAAACGAAATACGCCTCTTCATGTTTTTGCAAACAACAATTATTGAAATTACACATTCCGAGCAAATACTTTCTCGATAAATAATAAAAAGCATTGCTACGAACATTTTTAGGATGACCAGGGCGAAGTCTTCCTTTGCTGTTGCTTGGAATGTCTCCCTGAAGAGGGACGTCAGGATTTGGCTCAAATGGCTCTGAGCACTATGGGACTTAACTGCTGAGGTCATCAGTTCCCTATAACTTTGAACTAATTAAACGTAACTAACCTAAGGACGTCACACACATCCATGCCCGAGGCAGGATTCGAACCTGCGACCGTAGCGGTCGCGCGGTTCCAGACTGAAGAGCCTAGAACCGCTCGGCCACACCGGCCGGCGGAGGTTAGGATTTATCTGTGCATTTTGGTACAAGTGTTTTCAAAGATGTTTCCGTAAGTTTTATATTCCTGGCTAGATACAAGAGCAAACCTATACAAATAATTCTGGGAGAGTAACGATGATGAAAGAGTCATTTAGTAACATCGACTCAGCTAGACGTTTACAGTGGACCGAGACTGTTGAATACATGGACTTCCATACTTCAAGTAGCAGAGCTTCTTCTTTGCTCAGAAAACTAGGTGTCGGCACCCCATAAGATTGCACATACGACGCTATCACTCTTAACCAAGTAGGATCCAACATCGTGTCCACTGCCAGCACTCATCAAATCCGAGCACGTACTACGGCGGCTAAGAGGGAGTTAAAGACACTCACAAAAGATTGCAAAGCTGAAACCCTTTATTCTCTACCATTCAGTGTTGATGTAGTAACGACTGCCATATAAGAAACGAAACCAGGGAAAGCCCTCAGCTCTGTTAGCATTCACGTAGAATTCCATTTGCACTGAGGCAAGTACGTGAAAATGTGGCTGCCTGAGTTCTTCACAGTCATCCTGTAAACTGAAATCATACCACATGAAATGGAACAAGTAAAACTCATACCCTTACTGACAGCAGGTAAACCATACGACTAGTTGGTTGACTGATGTATATTCAGGCTTCCCAGCGGCACTAAGCGTCTTTTGCCGTTGGTTATGCCTCATTGCACATGCAATGTATGTTGCCCACACTCCACCCGTCTGCTCCGCATGACAGTATGTAGGACAGCCCTGCACCTGCTCCGAGAGTCAGTATAACAACAACAACAGCAACAACTGCAAATGACTGCATTTACTGGCCATCCCACCACACAGCTGCATCCTTGCCGCTACCTTTGTCTAAACAATCGCGCGTTGATGGTCACTGTGCATCGTACACCAGACCAGTAATGAATACTTTGGCAGACTGATGTGTATGAAGCTGCTATACGGTGCAGCAATAGGATGTGGGCGCTGAGCAGCACGTTTGTGTCAGGAACTCGAGCGGTTCTAGGTGGTTCAGTCCGGAACCACGCGGCTGCTACGGTCGCAGGTTCGAATCCTGCCACGGTCATGGATGTGTGTGATGTCCTTAGGTTAGTTAGGTTTAAGTAGTTCTAAGTCTAGGGGACTGATGACCTCAGATGTTTAGTCCCATAGTGCTTAGAGCCATTTGAACCATTTTCTTATCAGGAACGCTTCCCCCCACAGATGACAGCCATATCACGCACTGCTCCAGACTCTACACCAGTGACTGTGTGAGTATGAGACCTCCCATCCATGGCATGTCTGAACGCTGCCATATGAAGAGGAAGTACTGGACAGAGCTGAGGCCCCTCACAAATGACCTCGATCAAGACGGGACTATAAACTCTAATCTTTCTTCCTTTCCTCATAGTTGAGGCGAAATTCTCTACAAGCGCGCGATCAACTGCAAGACATATGGGCATCACTTACGTGTCCCTATGGCGTCCTGCGTCAGCGCCGGTTACACTTGCAACAGGTACAGGTCCTAACACAGCTGATTTTCAGACCCCTATGCACTTCTGGAGGACTTAAGATCAGATAATGTAGACAACATTCCATCGAAATTTCTAAAATCATGTGGCAACAAAATGACTGTTCACGTTGTTGTGTAGAATGTGTGAGACTACCGATATAACATCAGACATTCGGAAAAACATCAACCACACAATTCCGAAGGCATCAAGAACAGACAAGAACGGGAATTATTGCACAGTTATTTTAACAGTTCGTGCATCGAAGTTGATGGAAACAATAATATGCAAAAGACTGGAAAATAATACTAGAGATCTATTAGATGACGAACAGCTTGACTTTGGAAAAGGTAAATGCTCCAGCGAGGCAGTTCGGACGTTGTGATTTGTAACAGAAGGAAGACTGGAGAAATACCAAGACACGCACATAGGATCTGTAGAACTGGAAAAAAAATTGTGCAAGATGTTCGAAATTCTGAGAAAAGCACGGGTAAGCTACACGGAAAGACGGGTAATACATAATATATACAAGAACCAAGAGCGAACTTGGAAGACCAAGAAAGAAGTGCTCGTATTGAAAAGGGTGTAAGACAGGGATGTAGTCTTTGGCCACTACTGTTCATTCTATACATAGCAGAAGCAACTATGGGAATAAAAGAAAGATTAAAGTGCGGGATTAAAATTAATGGTGAAGGGTTTCAAGGATAAAATTCGACGTTGACATTGCCAATCCTGAGTGAAAGTGAAGAAGAATTACAGGACCTGTTGAATCGAATGAACAGTCTAATGGGTACAAAATATGGATTGAACCTAAACTGAAGAAAGATGAAAGTAATGCGAAGTAGCAGAAATGAGAGCAGCGAGAAACTTAACATGAGAATTGAGGGTCACGAAGTAGACGCAGTTAAGGAATTCTGATATCTAGGCAGGAAAATAACCCATGATGAACGGAGCATGTAGGACATGACTATATCTGGCTAAAAGGGTATTTCTGGCCAAAAGAAGTCGACTAGTAGCAAACACAGGCCATAATTTTAGGAAGAAGTTTCCGAGAATTTACATTTGGAGCACAGCATTGTATGATAATGAAACATGGACTGTGCGAAAACCAGAACAGAACAGCATCGAAGCATTTGAGATGTGGTGCTACAGAAGAAAGTTGAAAATTAGGTGGAGTGATAAGGTAAGGAATGAGGAGGTTCTCTGCAGAATCGGTCAGAAGAAGACTATGTGAAAAACACAGAAAAGAAACCGTTCAGACATCAGGAAATAAGTTCTATGATACTAGGGGGAGTTGTAGAGGATAAAAGCTGAAGGGGGAAGACAGAGATGGAATACATAGAGCAAATAATTGAGGACGTAGGTCCCAAATGCTACTCGAAGAGTGTGCCACAGGAGTGGAATTCATGTCGGGCCACATCGGATCAATCAGAAGACTGATGACTCAAAGAAATGCAGTTTTCACAATGGTTTAAGCATTTCTGAGTCAGAGTTTACATCACGTGTGATGCTTACAAATGGAGCGTCATTTCTGAGATATGGCTATCTAAATACCCACAACAGCCACATGTGGGCAGAAAAAAGCCCTAAGACGATGAGATTTCACTGAACCAGGAGAGCCTAAAAACCAAGTGAGCGGCATCTGCATGATACCTAACGCAGTAAATTGATAGAGTGAGTTATAACGTGAAAAGCTCAAGAAAGAGTGTCTCTAAGCGAAGAGAAATATTTTGTAAACGAAACTGGAACTTTAATATTGCTCTGCCAGCCTTTCACACAGAGCATATGAATGAATTATGGGTAACACACAATGCATACACACGTTGCAGACAGCCTACACCATGCCACCTCTCAGGCGCAGGATATGTAGTGTCACCAGGAAGGGTCAGCGAACATTTTGTTGTTCCCCACGATGTGATCTATAACGCCTAGCCGTTTGACGCACTACTTTGAAGGAAGACGACGCATCATACGAAAAAATGCTCTGTGTAAAAAATTAATATTAGTAAAAGGAAGAACTGTCTGTCCACCTCCTAACCATCCCATAACGTGGGAACCTTCCATTTTAATTGCATATTCGCAATAAAAGCCAAAAAATATGCACCGTTTTCTCAACACATTGTTTGCCATTCGTGGTAGATGGAGCTGTAATCGACAAATATCAAATGAGCCTGTTACTGGAATTAAGAACTGACGCATTTGATTGCACATTTCATTTGCGATGTAAATGTACAGCTTTGTGTTCTAACGGTTGATACTTATGTTAAAACGTCAACTGAGTGTTGCAAATGTGATTTCACAGTATAAATAATATGAATAGAAATTGACATTTCTGGCAAATAAGCTACTTGAATAAAACGTAGTTTTCTATTCACTACAGGGTTGATTTGGTGAGTCCCCAAGCCGTCACAATGCTTGATTTCAGTGTCTGCCCTCGAACCGCATTATGAGGGTAGTTGTGGGGTAAGGGGGATTCCATGCCATTTTTAATTTATTCAGGATGATGGACCCTCTCCCCACCCTTCCCCCTAACCCTGCTGCAGATGTGGTAACATCACACTTTTCCTATAAAAATAATTAATTAAATGGATCAGTTAACTATTCCCTCCCCACCATGTGGATGGAGGGGCCATGTCACAGATTGCATAGCCCTTCTCACTGGAGGTCTGAGTCCTCCCTCGGGCATGGGTGTGTGTGGTGTTCTAAGCATAAGTTACTTTAAGTAGTGTGTTAGTCTAGGGACTGATGACCTTAGCAGTTTGGTCACTTAGGAACACACACACATTTGAACTTTTTTATTCCCTCCATTGTGGCAAAAGTCCTGCCCATCAGGTGTCCCTTACTCCTTCTCCTCGTGGAAGCCTCCAGCCCTCGCCTCTCTTTTCCTCCCATTCCCTGGCCTGCTCTGTCCTCCATCCTCGCACCCCTCCCCTCCTCACCCCTTCTCCTCCCCTTCTACCTCAACCCTACCCTTGCCCTCCCCCACCCACCCCTCCCCATCTCTTCCCCTACCCTCACCTTACCTCACCTCCCCACTTCCCTTCCACCATCCCCTATACTCTCCACACACCTCCGCTCTCCTCCCCACCGCTTCACTGTTCCCTTCCTTTCCCCTCTTCTCACAACCTATCCACTCTGGAAGATCAAAGCTATGTGTTGGACCAGGACTAAATCCTGGAACCTTTGCCTTTGAAGTTTAGAAGGTAAAAGAAGTGGTTCTGAGGCAGTTTTCATATCAAATTACTGGAAGAATTAATTAAAGTGATCAGTTAATTTTCCCCTCATTTCCACAGCTGGAAAAATGACACGAAATTCAAAATCAGTGACACACTCAATTTTTTGTGGTAAACTCAAATTTTTGGGGTAAATTCCAATGCTAATTACATTGTGTTGCAAAGGACATTGTAGCAGCAGCAGTAGTAGCAGTAGTAGTAGTAGTATTGATGATATCATTATTTATAAAAAGTCGATTTGCACATCACTGGCGTGAAAGGATGGAGTATACTATATTTTATTATCTTTGGAATACTAACAGTCTAACTATGACATCACAATCGAAGATGATTGACTGAGAATATTGCCACAGTTTAACTTTCCTCCACCTACTGGTGGGAAATTGAAATATTGGCGCGAAATTCAGATTTTTTTCCTCTGGCTGCGAAATATGGGAGCTGGAAAGGGGTAGTTGCCACAGACTGACGAGCTGCTCTCGTCAGTCTCATCAATAACTGCTGGATGTGGAGAGGATACTTTCGCCATTAGTCGAGCACCAGAGACTTGATCCAGCCAGTGTAGCCAATAGCCGTATGTCGGAAGGATGGGTAATAATAACAGCACAGCAAACTATCACTGAAGATTAGAGGAGTAACCTCCTGCACATCTACAAGTGAACAGTTGCTGACAGGGACATAAGGATGGGTAATAATATTCAGACAGCGACCCACAGCACTACTGCTGATATAAATCCATGCTCTCTATGTACAGAAATAATGTAGCAACAGGACTGTGGAATGTAACACACTGAGAGTCATTTACGAGTCGCAAATCGCATCCTCGGCAACAGAAACTTGGGAAATTCATCGTAAAACATTTTGTAGCAGTGTAGTGCTCATTATCTTACTTGGACACCGAATCTGTAGACGAAAAAAACTGACCAGTCATCCCCAGTGTAGACCAGCACTATCTGTCGAACATATTGTGTATCTGAAGAGCCAACTGGCTGGAGCCTTTCTTTGTACCTGCCTGGCCACGACAGGCTAAGCCGTGGTTTCTGGCTAGCCGAGGCCTCATGACCACGCCTGCCACGGACTGGCATCACTAGCTCCTAGCACACTGCGAGACGAGCAGACGCGGCTTGGACGTAGAACTCTGCTTTTTTTTTCCTTTATTGATTTTAAATTTAGAACTCTGCGTCTCACGTTGCAGTTTAAATCGTTTGACTGCCTGAGTCCACTCGCACTATGCTTAAAAAACCTACCTGTTACCAACTGTTCGTCTAAAATTGTGAGCCATGTGTTTGTGAGTATTACAGCGCCATCTGTCACAAAGCGAAAAAAACGGTCCAACTAAAACATTCATATTTCTTTACGTACTACACGAATATGTAATAAAAATGTGGGTTCCTATTTTAAAAAACTCAGTTGATAGCCGTTTGACCTATGGCAGCGCCATCTAGCGGGCCAACCAGAGCGCTATCTGGTTTCCCCCTTCAACCTAGACGAGTTTCGTTCTTCGTAGTTTTTTTCGTTTGACGCTTATTTCGTGAGATATTTGCCCCGGTCACGATCAGTGGACCACCCTGTATATTTTACAGGCATCTAGGGGTTGCAGAGTAGAGATTGAGATGTGCTTCTGTCCGTCTCGTTTAAACACGCGCCCTAGTTACGCCTTGGCTTCCCGCCGGCGCTTTTCCGCGTGGCGGCGCCGTCTCTTCTCCTCGCCTCATGCCCCACCTGCTAGGTCGGTGGAGTGGAGTGACTGAGTGGTGAAGCGTGGCAGTACGCCATCGACTCCGGAAGTGCTTGTTTGTCTTACTTGCGGTGGTTTGTGTGGTGTCCGCCGGCTCATTCCACCGTGAGGTTCTACGGCACAGCGCGCCTGACTTGGAGAAGCCGTTAGCTCCGATTATGCTTGTTCTTGTCGGAAGAGAATTGAAATAAGGAGCTGTGATGTTGCTGTTCCGGAGAATAGTGGGAGTCGCCGAGGACGGTTGCTCCGCGTATGTTTTGAGCACTGAGGGCGGCAGGTTTTCCTCCGGGACTGAAGTTGAGTATATTTCGCTATTGCCTTTGTGCTTTTGACTTGCTATTTCCTTGTATTAGGGTGGTGTTTGCGACTTCCTTTATGTTGCTGCCGCCGACACTGTACGTTTTCCGTCCACCGGTTTAGCTCGCCGGTTCTGAACCTATGAAGGAAAAGGTTGAATGTTAGTTTTGCACTGCGTTTGCGGAGTTTGACTTCGAGTGTGTAGGCTGTTCTTTTACTGCTGGGCTGGTTCCTCGGTTAGGCGTCGACGTGAGCGTGCATTGCTTGGTTAAAATTTGCAGAAGGCACTCTGGGCATGGTCGATGCTGTACAACAAGGATGGTAGAACATGTTGAATCAAAAGCTGTGAATGTGAACTGCTGCTCTGTCATGTCACACTAGGAGATTAGGTACTAATGTACTGGTGGCTATCTATTGATTCTTGTGAACAATTTGGTAATTCCAAGCCTACGTGTTCTATGTATGTGAGAGAAAGACAAGAAATTTGTGAAGTACGTGGCTGTGCACACCTTAAAAGTTGTTGGTGCATGTGTTTATCTTAAAGATTGTTTTAATACCGTATGTTATTATCAGCCCCCTTTTAGACTGAAAATTTTACAGGGTTAGAGAATTTTATTTGTATGTTTGCCTATATGAACAGTGTCGATTGAGCTGGTGGCCGTTACGCCAGTTTGTGAAATGTGACAGCTTTACGCTGCGGTTTAATGATTTGTAATTGGAGGGCATCATTTAATTCCTCTTTGGCGCTCGCCTTGTATTTTTCCTGTTTCGTACTACCTGAAGATTGTAAATCATGATATTGGGGCACGAGGACTGATTGGTAGCCTTGCAGCTGCTTGTATTTCATACTCAGCAACTGTGGTTAAACTTTTGTAAATTTGCTGGCCATGTTGGTGTGAGATTGTTTGCATTTTAAATTTAGATTTTATGCAAGTTTACCTTTTAGAAGTATATGCATGTATTGCTGTCCCTAGGTTTTAAGCTGGATAGTATCAACTGATTTATTTGAGGTTGCTAAGTTTTAGGGAATTGCTTCGCTGTATGATAGTTTTTAATGCTTAATGTGGATTCTAAATGTACTGTGGCCCTTAAGGCTCGATTGCTGATAAATTTCTTGATTTGCCTTCTATTTTTAAGAACTTGCCTAACCTTAACCATCGGCCAACCCTTCAGGCAGAGCTGTTTATTAAGTACCTTGATGAATTAGCCCTGCAGGCCTCTTTATTGTTTCGCACTGCCTTGCTTAAACTGTTGGAAAATCTGCTCTTTAACTAAAGTCTAGTTAACTATTTTGGTGGTCCTTCAGGCTCAAACCTTCTGTTCATACGTTTATATTTGAATATTTTATTTCTCTGTGGTATTGGCCTTCTATATCTTAAATTTTGAAGTGAAGTGAATTTTGATTTGCAAATTTACTAGCCCTTCAGGCTGAACACGTTAAATGTATTCTTGCTAAATTGGCTTTCTTTGCGATTGCAGCCCTCAAGTTATACGCAATACTATATTGCGTGGTACAACGTTAAACTGTTGATGAACTAGTTTCTTAAGGTTTGATTCTCCCTATAGTCATTATCTTGGCAGATTGTATAATGTATTTTAGCTAGTTTGAATAAATGCATTAGAAGTAAGGTGTTGTGTTACTTCTACCAGCACTTGGCCCTGCTTCCTCGCCCGATCCTAGTGGCTCCTTACTTCCTTGATTGTTAGAATTTTTGCCCGTTAGCCACTGTTATCGGTTTCAGAGATAATGTTTGGATAAGGAAGCCATGTGCAGAAACATATCGTTCATTTATGTAATAAGTTTGAAGATCAGGTCACTTTCAAATCTCCTTCTCACTTGTACACAGACACACTAAATGAACTGGTTTCGCTCTTGTGTCCGTATGGAAGTGCAGCTAGCCGCAGATGACCTAGATAGATGTACAGGTAAGAGAGGTAAAGCAGACATTTGCACATGGCCAGGCAGATAGTAGGTACGACCGCACGTGCGAAACCCCCTGGGGTCCTCCTGGTCGTGATTGCCCGCCGTGGTGCGACCGCAGCAGGAGACCAGCCTACTAAATGCGGCAAAGGGCATCAGATGAGCGCACCCGGAGATGGCCGTTGCCGATAGCGGCTCGCGTGAATGTTTCGTAATGAGCCCGAGTGTGAATATTTCATTCCTGCGCCGGTCCTCATCCGAGTCTCACCCTGCACTGGCCCGATGCCCGCCGGCCTAGGCACCTCTTTTTTTTTTTTTTTTTTTTCCTACTTCCGTTTCCCCGGCGCACGTTTAAACACTGCATCCGGCCGGATAATTAGGCAGGCAGCGGATGTAAACGGGTTTTTTACGGCTGACCGGCGCGCGCGCGCGTGCACCTCGTAATCCGGCGATTTAATTGCGAGCCGCCTCGCCGCCGCCGGCTTTACGTTGAGTGCGGAATACTGAAATAGAAGCGCCCGACGCGCAGCCTGACCCAGTTCAGCCAGCTCGTCAAACACGCACGCTCCGCGCGCGAAGAGAGTAATGCGATTGTTAGTGGCGCCAATTGCGAGATGTACTTAGCACGGCTGGCGCGAGCGAGTTTCGACGATCGTGATGCACGAGTGTGGGACTTCATCAGGAGTATTTTGCCGAGTATCTGGGGACATTTTTATTCTACTGTCTGCTACATTTACACTGTGACCGTCCACTGAATCTAAAGTGTATTATACGTAATTAGTCTTTGGTAAGCAGGGAAAATGCGGGAATATTGCGCAGCGAGCCAAAAATCATTTTTTCGTCGCATTCGGAATAGGTCATCTAAAACAATATGTACAGAGTCACAATTACTGAACTGTATGAAATGAAATTGTCATAACTTCTGAACGGTTTGTATTGGGACGTTCAAACTGCACGGTTGGGCCGGCCGGGGTGGCCGAGCGGTTGTAGGCGCTACAGTGTGGAACCGCGCGACCGCTACAGTCGCGGTTCGAATCCTGCTTCGGGCATGGATATGTGTGATGTCCTTAGGTTTAAGTAGTTCTAAGTTCTAGGAGACTGATGACCTCAGAAGTTAAGTCCCATAGTTCTCAGAGCCATTTGAACCATTTTTTTGCACGGTTGGCCGTGGGGCATTATGGGAATTAGTTTGATGTCAGTATGGTTTGGTTTAGCGACGAAGCCAACTATAATTTGGATGGATTCATCAATAAGCAAAATTGGGTCATTTGGGGGAATGAGAATCCGCATTTCGCAATCGCCAAGTCTCTTCACCCTCCAACGGGTGGCTTTGTGGTTTGCAATGTCCAGTCACGGAATAATCGATGCATTATTCCTTGATTAAATGTTTTTTCTTCCAGTCTTTGATCACAATATCAATTCTTTAGACGATTCCTGGTTTCAGTCCGTAATGACCATCCTCAGATCTACAATACACAAATATATACACTTAGTGAGCAGTGTGTCTTTCAACATAATACAGCAACACGTATCACAATATACTATCATACAACCAGAGAAATGTACAGATGAAATACGGTAAAACGTACCTTTTTTTCACCATGTCCTAAAGTGATAGCCGGCCGGGGTGGCCGAGCGGTTCTAGGCGCTACAGTCTGGAACTACGCAACCGCTACGTCGCAGGTTCGAATCCTGCCTCCGGCATGGATGTGTGTGATGTCCTTAGGTTAGTTAGGATTAAGCAGTTCTAAGTTCTAGGGGGCTGATGACCTCAGAAGTTATGTCCCATAGTGGTCAGAGCCATTTGAAGCATCCTATAGTGATAAGGCCATAATGGCATCGACAAGAGATATAAATATAATCAGCACAGCATCGTCACATAGATCTAAAATAAGGTGTAGAATAGGCCACATCGTCCATACCGTCATTATTGCAACTGGCTACTGAAGTACAATAGCTACCATAAATCTGTTTCCCTGCATCCTGCCTACATGTCGCTACTGTGGGCTTAGATGTAGCCATATCTTACGCAAAAAACACAGTATGATAAAAACACATTAGGTAAAATACATGTAGCATACCTTGATGGCACGTTGACTACTGAACGGTACTTGAAGGTTTTGGGAGATTATTCTATCCCCATTATCCAAAGTGACCCTGATTTCGACAAGATGTGGTTCATGCAAGACGGGGCTCTACCCCATCGAAGCGGGAGAGTGTTTAATGTCCTGGAGCAGCTCTATGGTGTCCGCATTCTGGCTCTGGGCCGTGCGAGGTAGTCGTGCCGTCTGATGCACCTTGCCACTGTTGGCGCGGATCCACCCCGTCGGAGGTTCGAGTCCTTCCTCGGGCATGGGTGTGTGTCTTGTGCTTAGCATAAGTTAGTTTGAGTTAGATTAAGTAATGTGTAAGCCTAGGAACCGATGAGCTCAGCGGTTTGGTCCCACTGGAACTTACCACAAATTTCCAATTTCTGGCTCTGGAGTATACAGAGGCCACTGGCATGGGCCTCGATTGCCTGCCATATTTTCCGGATCTGAACACATTTGACTCCTTCTTGTGGGACTACATTAAATACAAGATGTACAGCAATAAGCCAAATACATTGCTGAGCTGATAACAGTCATTCAGGAGGTCATCGACAGCATCTATGCTCCGACACTTCAGCAGATCATGCAGAATTTCGCTATTCGTCTGCGTCACATCATCGACAATGATAGCAGGCATATCGAACATGTCAGAATCTAAATCCGAGTATCTGCAGTGACGTTTACATGTTGAAGTGTGTGGACGCGATAGTTTGTAACTAATTATGTTTTTTTCATATACTTCAATAATTGTCACCATGTGAATAAGACTGCTTTATTTTGGCAACTTTTACGACAATAGATCAGTTAAAAAATACGGTAGCCCTGCCCCTTCCTTTGCATGAGGTGCATTGATTGGAAAATTGTGCACTTGAGAAGGGAATCACTGAAAATACTGGCCACTTTAAGTATCTCCCAAAATATGTTAGGAAATTAGAATATTGGAATGAGTTTAAACAGTAGTCTGCAATGTCTAATCAACTTTCATATTATAACCTTCTTGTATAAAATAATAAAAATTAAAATTTTTTTTGTTAATATCTTAACTCATGAAAACTGATAAATTTTGACGTAAGCAGCGCTACGCCGTGGCCCTGTGAAATCAGTCTGAAGCTGTCCGTGAGACATAAACTGAAAAACTCTTACCTATTGATGGTGTCGCCGGATAACGCTGTCTGTATATCTATTCGTGAATGGTACAGCTTAGTGCAATGCTGGCCTATCTGCTAATACTGGATAACATTTGTCTGAGATCTGAATTATTTGCTTACTGACACAGCTGCACAGCTGGTCGTCTGATTACTACAGAACACATGACTATGATCTGCGAAAATTTCTGAAATATTTAAATTTAAATAAATGACTGGATCGGAACTGGTAATGACTTAAAGCAAAATTATTCCTTCCATTTTTTGTTGACTGGTAAAAATTATATTCTGAAAATCTTTTACATCATTGATAAAGATGTGCATTCCATTATATGAAAAATTGAATATTACAAATCTGGTTCAACTGGTGCTGACGAATCACAAAAAGATTGAAACAAATTCATATTAACATCTCAGACAAGTCAGTTAACTACGTGCATGCCAATAAAAATAATAAAATTTACCTTACAATACATGGCTATGAAATGCCAGTGACAGACTACAACTGCCCTGTAACAGCGAGCGACTGCAACTGCTGCCGAGACTGCTCTGAGCTGCGACTCTATTGCAGCAAAGATATTTTATGTTGCAGGCAGCGCGTGAGCAATACATCGAAATCACATTTGCTCCTGCAGGGTGGTGAACCTCTAACAATATTAATATCTAAAAAAATTTTAATATGCGTATCTTCGATAAGCAGTCATCACAAACGTAGTATTGGGGTGTCTTCATCAGAGCACGCAGCATTATTGCTGGCGTAACATTCAAGACACCGGAATATTTCGTAGCAGGGATGTATTCACAAACTGCCAATAAGATTAGACGTCAGATGTACAATTCATTAGTGACACATGAAAATTTGATGCGGATCAGCACTCGAATCCAGATCAACTGCTTAATGCGAGCATTCGACTTAATCACTGCGGCTATCGGTGCACTATGAATGTCGAATCGATTCAAACCTCTGTACTTCATCATGTCCACGTCCCTTAGTGCTCGCACGCTCTTTCTGATCTTCGCACACGGAGAGACATTTTGGCCTGTCTTAGCATGTAATACAGTTTTACATTGTCTTTATTGTAATAAACAATGTCTTTCAGACATGCAAGCGTGTCTGAAGGACACTGCTTAGTACTATACAGACACTGAAAAATACACAAATATCAGTAATACTGTCTGTGCATTCCAAATTCTGTATTCATTCTCGGAAGTCGTACATTATTTGAAGACATACATTAGACATATAGATAGCCAAAGTCGCATCTGTGCAGAACGTTAATACAGTTCACGTCTATTTGTGATAGGGGTATAGCATTTTTTACCATATTCAGTAGCACTCCACACAATAATCCTATCGATAGGGAATTTACATGTCATCTACAGATATATTTAAATATATGAAGCTGTCGCATACATTATATGAACATGTAACGGCTGTTGCATGTAATGTAATAATACATCCGAAAGTCCATACGTCACAGCCGTTATGTTGATCCGGCTCCGAGACGTGGTTAGGAAAACAAAAGAAAACCCAGTGACGATGAGGTTTTACTAAACCAGGAGGGTCTACTAACCAGATGAGACGCATCTCCGTCCTACCCACTCCACTAAATTGATTTAATTACTTGCGTCTGCCGTTACATACTAAAGTGATCGGATTCTGTAGGTTACAGCGATTAAGAAAGCAAACCCACGTAGTTATTCAATGAATTACAGGTTATAATAACATATTCACATGAAAGTAAATTAGTAACAATAATAAGTTCATCAGCTTACTTTTCTGTCTTATGACAGTAACAAGAACTGGCTTGTCTTATTTACCTCACACTCATGCATTTCACAGTTAAAATGGTGCCTATTCTCTTGTTCCTGTGTGTTACGTAAAGGGATACAAGAGAGAAGCAGTAGTCAAAAGTCGTCACGTTATTGCAGGCTTCAATTATTGATCGTGTACGATTATCTGCTGCGCACAATTAGCCAACTCCCACTTACAAGTTTCTTAATCAACACAGAAAATAAGACCACCAGCAACAATGTGTATGGTATCTCTACAGACTGCGTAACAACCACAAAATTTCTTGTTTAGCAGTTGAAGTGCTGTGAATACGGAAAGAAACTAGCCCACGGAATGACATGAACATGTTATCCCCTTTCTTCCCCGTGATCGCTGTATAACAGCCAATGCCTTTTATTCGGTTCAAAGCTATAGAATTTCTGTCTTGAGAACGAATGCATAATACAAATACAAATTACAAACAACAGAAAAGTGTCTAAGAATGGTAACCGAAGATAGTAATCAGGCTCACTGTAATCACATATACAAATCCATTGCAAATATTGTGGATTTTAATTCTGCCAGGTAAGTAGATGTACCATTTAGTCATGCATACAAGAAATTTTAATAAAATAACGCACGAACAGCTCTCTCCATGACCACGAAAATAGATCTGTGTTACATTTACCAAGACAGAATTAAAGCCAAACTCGAAAAGGCCTTTTAGTACTAAGGAATAAAAATGCATAATGAATTGTGTAAGAATATTTAGGAGAATACCAGTATTCGCGTACTTAAAAAGACTGTTAAAAACTACCTGTTACATATACATTCTACACAGTGAAGGATAGCTTAGGCAACACAAACCAGGGAATTGCCAAAAAGAAATTTAGTACAAGTAAATAATAGTAAAACCCCTCTGTCAATTCACAGTACTGTAATATTTTTAAAATACCTTGTACCAAACCTATTTAGATGATGATTTGTTTTCAGGTAAGCAAATATTATCGTCATGGTCCTGTTGTCAGCTGGTACTGTGTGTATAGTGTATGTAATGCGTGTAGTCCGTGTGATAGGTGCAGCGTTGGATGTTGAGAAATGATCGAGCAGTGTATTTCAAATTACGAAATAACTTTTTTGCAGGCGTGTATAAACAAAACCGCGTTGATGACTAGGGATGAGCAACGAGATTGCGCCCTTTTTAATAGACTGGCCTTGTATTCGGGAGAAAGAACGCTTTTTTATCATTCGGGAAATTGGGGAGAGTGGGCTGTGGAAAGATTGGGAATTTGTACGAGCGCAGATAACCGTTTCGTTGAGCGCCCCACAAACCGAAACCATCATCATCATTATCATCATCATCAAAGGACGCTTTTCTCCACAACTAGCCTTCCGTGGTTTCCCTAACTTACTTCATGCAAATGATGGCTTGGTTCCCACTATGACCCCATGGTCGAATACTTGTATTAACTCTGGTCAATTGGACCTGAAGGTGTATTTGAATTAATTACTTCTTCTTAAGCAGTAACACTAACATAAGTCAATGGTGCTGTAAAACTTACCAACGGAAGAATACAACCAATGTTACTGCTTCTGCTGTGCGACGTTATCTAACAATTGCTGCTGAGCAGTTGGTCTTGTAGTGGTCCTACAATATTCTATTAAAGTACAGAAAAGAAATACCCTTATAAAATGCTGTTAAGTTTCGTTGGGAGCGTTACGGGAATGGTAGCAAAATCCCTGAACTAAACATTCATCAAACACACGTGAAAACTACATGCATTTTGTGGCCACAATATACAAAATATTCACCAGCTCGAAACAATTCAGACTTCAAACTGATAATTTATAGATTATCGTATGCGATTCAAAGAATTGTAACTCATAATCTGCCTATCCTCAGTTCAGTTATACAAGCGGAATAAGTTAGGGTCCTGTTCTGAAGCACATTCAGAATTCTCGAAATACAAAGTCCCTTCAGAAGTTAAGGTGTGGCAGCGGCCATCCACCACTTACAGTTAGAATGAAACAACTATACGGACGAATCACACATGTTACCTCAGGCAGGTCTGTCTTCTTCAAGAACTCGATATAAAGCGTCTACAATTGCTCCCTTGAACTCTTCGCCAAAAAAACCCCAGTTTCCACTTGACTCACGTAGTGTTCACTACTGTCTGTTGTTCCTTTGGTTGAAGGCCATCCCCACCAAAACTACATCGTTCTTACACGATACAGACATGATTTGACTCATCTTGAGCACTTCCCAGCACTAAACTAACATATTATAAAAATACTTAAATAAAAGAAATGTTATAAGCATTCAGGTCATTTACAATAAATAAAACTAATAGCTGTTTAATAAATAAATAAGCCAGCATTTTAGCATAAGCGCGCTCGTGATAAATGACAACAGATTGTCCTTAAATACTATTTAAACAATTATGTATGCCTTCTAGACAGAAGCGTATTTTGATTTTCTTTTCAGTTTTGGTGTCCGCTAACAAATGCGATTGACCACCTTCAATTTAGCATAGATTTTTAACAGCACTTGTAGTCAACATTTGCATAAAGTTACTGGCAAAATAGTTAACTGTTCAGTAAATAAATACACAACTATGACAAAATATGAGGTACTGATGCTGTGTTCATTTGCTGTGTACATGTGGAGAATACAAGTTCTGACAGATATTTGCACAATAAAAAGATATTAAGGATGTAATTAATCAAGAAATAAAATGGATAGAGATACATAGCTATCAGAGATGACGGCACAGTGCAATGCTATAATCTGAGATATCGTTTGTTGAAATCGCATGGAGTATTTAAAAGTTGTTAATTCAGAGGTTCATTGTGAAAAAGTGTATTCACTGTGAAATATTAACTTCTGTAGTTCTAAAGGTATTGAAATTATTGTGTCACTGGATACGCCTCATTTTTATGGGATCGCCGACGTGTTCAGATCTGCATTAGTACTTGACGTGTATTATTACAGACTCTCCGGGAACTGTAAGAAGCTATCTTTCAGCTTGTCTGACACTCCGCCATGTCTCGGAGCGACAGCCGTCAAAATTCCCCTTACTAGAATTTAACCCATTATAAAAGCTCCTTTAAAAAAAAAGGAAAATTTTTTTGTTTACCACTACTACTACTAGGCTAATTACTGTTTAGTTCTACAGGATCTTTATACTGAAATGTTTCCCACACCACCTTGTATTGTCTTTCTATGTGTGTGAGTAACTGTATGTTCACTGTTGTGGGTAAATACATACAGCGTACACTTGGCGATGTGTGAAACTGACAGCGATTACACGCTTCCGCTGTTGTAGAAATCTGCTCCAGATGCTGCAGATACCATGTTGAGCTGAAAGTGGTAACGAAAGTACGGAGAAATATTCTTCGGGGCTCTGTTGCAAAGCAATCAGATTGTTTTCAGTTCTGAGAAATGTCCAGGTACTATTGCGGATTTAAATGATCCATGAAGTGACTTCTTTTTCGAAGAAAACATCGAACTATTTCACTAGAACTGAACGCCCCCGTCGGAACTGTTCTCAAACTGGTATTTATTATTAAATCACAATAGAAGTATACGCTGGGCGTATCTTCTTGAAATTAACAATATTTTATTGTTCTATTAACTGATTTCCTTCCATATACGCATATATTTTACAACGTGAATCAAAACCTCGCAATGGCGTCGATTTTTACATCACAAGAATGGCTCTCTTCTAGTAAAATTTACTCTTAACAAGAACAAAAGCTCTATAACCTAAGAATAATTATGTGAGCGCTGACCGCCACAGAGTAATAAACAATATCTTTGTCCCTCTCTGTCTCGCACCGTCACAGCAAGTTACTCTGCATGATACATCATATATGCCCCTCTTGTGGACGAACGTTTTTGGCCAAAAACAAACACATGCGTTCACACAACACTATATCGGTGATTGTTTATGACGCTGTATTAATGTCCACTAGAGTATTAATGTCCACTATATTTCTTATGATATTTTGGTATTCGTGAATGACTATCTAAATGGAAATTATAGATGTGGGTGCGTATACTGCTGACAGTGCCTGTGCTGCTTGAAAATTCCTGATGCAGCTTGTATGCATGGCTTACTTGCTTGCTTTTATTCATTTGTCGAGGTTGGCATGAGATGTGATCAGAAAACTTTTTCATCATCACTCTTCTGTCATTCGCCTATGGATGTCTCAAATGGGTAATCTAGCCATTCGGCCAAGCCCCACAAAGGAAAACCAGGGAAAACCTCGGGGTAGATTTACCATCCTCGTATTTCTCATTTGCAAAGAAAATTAATTGAATTACAATGGAAAAAAATTTACACTATGGATATTTTTTTAATGAATTTAAACACTGTTCACAAAAGAAACACAACACTGTTAATCTTCTGTGTCTTGAGGTGAACCGACGGTTTACGTCCATCTACGATTCTCTTCTACCTGTCATCTCCGGGTAACTGATTGAATTCTATTCCCATTTCACCGTTTCCTCGTGGGTGTTATGGTTTTCCGCATATGGTTAACATGAAAATAAGAGTCAGTGTAAGTTCCGTGGAAAAGGTGTTTGAT
This sequence comes from Schistocerca americana, assembly GCF_021461395.2. Taxonomy (NCBI): domain Eukaryota; kingdom Metazoa; phylum Arthropoda; class Insecta; order Orthoptera; family Acrididae; genus Schistocerca; species Schistocerca americana. The sequence continues at coordinate 152,132,811 of NC_060122.1, forward strand.
CTATGCTAAGCTGAAATAGAATCTAATCTAAAGTCCTTTCTAATTCTCTCTCCTGAATTCGAAATATTCGGAAGTCGCAAGGTGTTCTTCATTTCTATCAACAACTATAGAATGCACTATAAACAAATCCAACTGGTGATGCCGTGTCAACTTATGCTCGTCATCTTTCAGATGGACTTTAACACTTGTTGATGTGCTTGTAACTGAAAGGCATTCACTCAGTTGGTAACTTCGCGAGCAACAATTGACGTAACATAATTTACATACACAGGTATTTTACGACAACAGTACAATTATAAAGACAATGTCCATCACAAAAGATTGAAACAAAGTAATAGGCGATTTTTTATTTTATTTTATTTTATTTATTTATTTAGTTTGCTGAGAACGGGTTACTCCTTCCGAACAGCATGACCTCAGCTCAGCGAGTAAAACAAACAAATACAAACATACAGTGACAATGTCAAATTGACATAAGGAAAAAAATCTTGCCATAGACCAGATTCATTTCAGTCACTAACCCATGGTCAATATGCATTGTGAAACCTGATTGAAGTTACTATCAACTAAATAAAAAAAATTAAAAGAAATCATTCATACTATAGCTAAATTCTCTGCATACTGAAAAGAAAACTTATCTTTACAGTGGAAAACAAATACATAATGTCTGCATATCTCTCGTACATTATACCTGAAAAGAAAAACTAACTACTAATTTGCAAAAAGAAAGAAACTATCCTAAGTATGATTCATAGGTTAAATGAAAATTGTCTATTCAATATTATTTGATAAGAATAGTATCTTCAATCTTCAGTTATCATGAAATTCCTTTAACAAGTGATGAGGATACATTCCTTTCACCTTTCCATTCTTCGCATCCTTCAGAACGTAAGTTCCTGGATGGGGTATTTTGGTAATCACAAATGGTCCTTGATACAATAATTGCCATTTTGTGTTCTTCCTCTGTATAAGTGAAGCCTTAGGATGAGTTTTTACTAAAACTTGGTCTTTCACTTTATACGTTTTTATTTTTCCAAGTCGATTGTCAAAATATATTTTCCTTTTTCTTGCCTTGTCCATTATATTGAGTGAGGATTGTCGTACTTTATTTTGTAGGTCTATTTTGTTAATAGCTACTTTAGGAATTGGTCGAATCCAGTCATTCTGTTCCTGTTTTCCGAACATCAGTTCGTATGGGGTGTATTCTGTCGTAGTATGTGACATATTGTTTACAATTCCTGAAAATCGTCAAGATAATCGATCCATTTGGGTTGCTGGTTGTGGCAATATGTTCACATGAACCTGTTTAATTCACGAAAAATTCGTTCCACGGGATTCGCCGAAGGGTGGTACACTGATGTTAGAATTTGCATTATACCACAACTGGTTAATGTTTGCCTCCAACGAAATCCAGTGAACATTGACCCAGTGTCAGAAAGAATAGCCTCTGGTTTGCCTACCTTGACTATATAATCCTTGACCAGCTTCTTGACTATGGATGCAGCAGTAGCTGATTTTCATGGTTAAAGTTTGACATACTTAGTGAATATATCAAGAAAAGCTACAATATATTTGCATCCTCCCCTTGATGATGGTAGAGGACTACAGACGTCGACCGAAATGATTGACAGCGGTTTAGTGGGTATAATAGGATGTAGGAAATCTTTCACACAAAAATTTCCTGGTTTGGTTAGCTGACAAATTTTACACTTCCTTAACTGTCTGTGTACTTTCCTGTGAATATTTCCAAAATGTCCCCAAGTGATGTGCGTGTGCAAAATTAAGTCATTCTCATTCTTCTCGGGAATACACACCTTCCAATTATCTGAATCAAGATGCCCTTTGAAAAATAAGACGTCGTCCTCAACTTTGTACCGTCTCTTCAGATCATCGTTTCCAGGCTTTGCTAAAGTTTCCTTTATTGAATACCAACGAGGATCTTCATTCTATAATTTTCCCATGTTCTTACACATGTCAAGAAAATGTTTCCTATATATTCTATCAGTCATTATAAGAACATTAAATTCGGACGGATTGTCCGTGATGTTAATAGTTGACAAATCTCCATCTGGCATTCTAGACAGTGCATCGGCGATGAAATTATCCTCTCGGCTTATGTATTTAATTTCAAACTGAAACTCTTGGAGTGAGAGCGTCCATCTTGCTAATCTTGGATGTAATAATTTACATGTTTGCAAAAAACTTAACGCTTTGTGGTCACAGTATACTGTTGGCTTCGCTCCGTATAAGTAATAGTAAAATTTCTTGAATGATCAGACTACGGCCAATGCATCCTTTTCGGTAGTCGTATATGTTCTTTCACAAGCAGTTAAGAGTCGGCTAGCAAAAGCTATTGGACAGAAAGTTGATTTTCTATCTATCATCTTTACTTGGAAGAGGCATGAACCTATTCCTATTTCCGAAGCATCTACCATTAAACCGAATTCTTGGCTCATATCTGGATGATATAATATTTGTGAATTGTCTAAGGCATGTTTTATTGCTTCAAATGCGTTCTGACATTGTTGCGTCCACACCCACGGAGTATTTTTTTCGCAACAAGCTGTACAACGATTCTAAATTAATAGAGTGGTCGTGAATGAAACGCCTGAAAAAAGAGACAACTCCAACGAAGCCCTTTAATTGCCTTTTTGTTGTTGGAACTGCAAAGTTTTTTATTGCCTTTAGTTTTTCGGAGTCCGGTAAGATGCCTTTTCCATTTATAAGATGACCCAGAAATTTGATTTTATCTCGAGAAAAATGGGACTTTTGCAGATTTGCGGTTATGCCTGCTTCCTTGAAACGTTCTAACACTCTTCTCAATAGATCAACGTGCTCCTTCCCTGTGGTCGTAGCAATGAGCATATCGTCCACAAACAAAACTAAATTGCTTCGAAGTGCAGGTCCCAAGGCGTAATCTAGAGCATTTATAAAAACTCCTGAGCTCACGTTTAGCCCGAAAGGTAAAACCTTAAATTGATAGCTTCTACCTGCATGTACAAACGCGGTGTACTTTTTTTGATGGTTCGTCTAGAGCCACCTGCCAAAATGAACTTCTCAGATCAATATTTGTTAAGTATTTTATCCCCTCGAACTTTTGAATTAACTCATCGATATTTTCCGGATGAGTTCGCACGGGCACGATAATCTTATTTATCTGTCGTGCGTCTAGCACGAGACGAACTTTTCCTCCCTTTTTCGGGACAACCTGAAGCGGACTGTAGTATGGACTCGTCGAAGGTTCGAACAGATCCCATTCAAGCATCTATTGGATTTCGGCATCAACTGCCTTTCGTTGGTGCCACGGTACTGGATAAAAAATACGGGAGAAAACTTGGTGTGGTATCACATCTAAATGGCATGTGTATCCCTTGATTACACCAGGTATTGAAAGACTTCATGATATTCCTGTAGAAGATCATATAATTGCTTTCTTTGGTGTTGTTGCAAATATTCAGGTTCTTGCACCTTTTCATATACCATATCTTCAGGGTTTAAGGAGGTTGCAAGTAATTAATTTGGTAATACCGTGCAGATTTGCTATGTATCCACTTTATTTGCAGCTTTCGTCCCTGACAGTACTTTCCATGGGTACTATATTCCCTGAGAAGATTCACTTGATGTTTCTGATCCACTATTGTAAAACTGGCACGGCCTAGAGAAAAATCGATATGCCAATTTCTCTCTCTAAATTCGTCTATACCCAGGATACAGTCCTCAACCAATTTTTCTATTACAAGGAACGTGCAATTTATAGTTACATTTCCTATATCTAACTGGAGTTGAATCTGCACTTTAACCTGAGAAGACTTATGACCAGTAGGACCCACAATTCTACAACACTGAACAGGAAAAATCGGTGGATTTGCTTTCTGAAGTATTCTTTGAAATAACTTCTCAGAAACGACATTTACTGCTGCTCCCGTATCTAAAGTAACTTGCACAGTAATGCCTTCAATTGCCGCCTGAATTTTCGCAACAGGTTCAGTGATATGTTCCTCTTGACAAGGCTGAAGTTCTTCTATTAATAATCTGCCATCATTGTACCGAAAAAAATTGACGCTTGAATTTTCGCCACTCAAAACTTCCTCGACTGCACCGTCGGGGCTTCTGACAGTCGAGTTTAGTTTGACGATTGTCCAGTATTAGTAGACGTCTGCTCCGTTACGTCAGTTATTATTGGTGGTTGATTTCTCCATTCACTTGCATTAGCATTTGGTACCCGACCTGAAGTTTGTGGTTGGTTGTGATATTCTTGGGTTGGTTGCTGATATCGGCGTTTTTGTTGATAATTCCCTTCTTGATAGTATCCTTTACTCTTCTTATTATTCTTCCTCCATTTCCGTTTATATGTTTGTTCACATTGTTGGTCATGATTACACTGGTCGGGATTTTCGTTACCAAATTTCACGTTTTTCTGGAAATAATTCACCTGTGGGTTTGGTGAATTGTGTGCAAAAGGGTTGTTTCCATGCTGTTTGTTGTTACTACTGTATTTGTTAGGTTGGTAACTTGGTTCGTTATAGCGCACACGTGATTCTTCGAACAGAATGTCTATTGAATCCAATGTGGCTAGAAAATCTTCCACATGTTGTTCAGGCACATGTAGAAGTTTTTCCTTAACTTCAAGTGGAAGTTTGCCCTTTAATATTCGAATGATATCCTGCGTCGGGACTGGTTCATTCCAGTATTTGCTTTTATTTATATACTTCTCTAAATACTTTCTTAAAGATCCATTTTTGAAAGAAAAAGGTTGTGGGTCAAAAACTTCCTTACGTAGTCTTTCTTGTACTCCCTTATTCCAGTATTTGTGCAAGAAAGCGCGTTCAAATTGGTCATAATCTTCACACCAATCGGATGCTTCTGACGCCCACGTCGATCCATCTCCATGTATGAATCCTGCAACGAACATAGTTTTTTGTTGCTCAGTCCACATTCGCGGCAATATCCCTTTGAATTGCCTGATAAATACCAAGGGATTGATCTAATTCCTTTCGGGAATAAATATCTGGAATTTACGATATTTAAGCATTTTGTCTTCATTCATAGTCACAGGTGTATTCTGGTGGCTACTTCGCGATGAATGATAATCTAGATAATTTGTTTCTGGTTGATTACGTGAATATGCACCAATACATGGATATTGTTGCGTGGATTCGGTTTCACTGGTTTCATCAGGAGTAATGTCTGCTTTTGATAAACTGCAAGTAGTATGTGCCCCTCTAGTATTAACTAGACCCTGCTGGCATGCTTTAATGCAAGCAGGAAATTCATCTCCTATATTCTCCTTAATCTCTTTAACTTCTGCTTTAAGTTGTTCTTGTGCAGTTTCGTTGTTAACTTGTACGTTAGAAACCGTTTCTTTCAAGGTTTGGTCAACATAATTTTGCACTGTCTCGGTTTGCTCTTTCGCCCAATCTTCAATGACCTTAGAGAATGCGATCTTATGATCATTGAAAAGTTTGTCTATGTGTTTCTCGCCTTCGAGACTGAGAGTGTCTATCCTCCGAGTAAGCTCAATGACAGCTTGCTCGTTATCGTGCTTAATTGTATTCACGTCCTGCTGAATAGTGTTCTGTATATGAATAACTTCTTGCGCTTGATGATTTAGTGTAACTTGACGACATAAGATATCTCTGTATTTGGTTGTTAATTCCTGATACTGTTGTTCTTGTGTAACTATGAGTTGTGCCTGATTGGCAATCAAGTGACTCTGCTTTGTTTCCAAACTCTGGAATTTTTCAGTAATCTTATCATTTATTTCTTTTAGTTTATTAGATTGCTCCTGAGCCAAATTAAATTGTACACACTCCAATACTTGGAATCTACGATTCATGTCATTTGCAAACGTGGATTGAGTGGTTTCCAATGCCTGGAATCTACGATTCGTGTCATTGTTGTAGCTATACTGAATACCGTAACAACCAGACCCACCAAAAATAAACGCAAAATACATGTATTTAAAAAGGAAGGTAAAAATTCGCTTGACACCTTCCTAAGAGACGTTCTCCACTCCTTCCAATCTATGTAAACCTAGACCACATGTGCTTTAAATTCAAAGAAATTGTACCAACAGCAACTCAGTGATATATTCTACTTTTTTGGCTCTACAGCTCATGATGAGCCTTGGCGTCTTCTACAATTTCCTCCCATTTCTCTCGGTCCTTAGCCAATACTCTCCAGTTTCTATAGTCCATCTTCCTAAGATCTTCGATTACTCCATCTTCCCATCCGGCTCTTGGTCGACCACGTCCTCTTTGCGCTCCTGGCTTTCCTTGTAATATTCTTTTTGGTACTCCTGTATCATTCATGCGAGCCACACGTCCCCGCCCACCTCAGTGTGGATGATTTCACTATCCTTCTAATGGATTGTTCTTTGTATATGGTATACAACTCATGGTTGTATCTCCTCCCCCAGCTTCCTCTTTCACAGATTGGGCCGATGATTCGTCTACGTACCTTTCTTTTAAATGCATCCAGTATTTCAGTACCTTTAGTTGTTAAAGTCCAGGTTTCAGAGGCATATGTAAGCACTGGTCGTATGGAAAGAAGTCTTGCTAGGGCAAAATAGGCTCTATTGGCTAGTATTAATCTCTGCTTAATTTCGTAGGAGGTATCATCTAGATGTATTTCAAATGTTCAACTCTATCGCACGTATGTATAATTAATTGGCCATTGTTACTGCATTTGGCATATTTTCTCTATGTGCTTTTCTAGCTAACTTATATATTTTTTTGTTCATTAATAATTAATCCCATGTTCCTACTAACCTGTTCGAGAGCCATAAATGTCTCTTCCATTGCTTTTTGGGTTCTTGCTACTATATTTATGTCATCCGCGGCGGCATTAAAGAGAAGGCATGCCAATGCATCCCCTTGTAGCGCTCCGTTTTTAATACTCAATGTATTGGACTTCATTCCTCCTATTCCTATACTACCAACTGCTTCGCTCTTCGTCATTCTCACCAGCCTTACCAACTTTCTCGACTTTCCCAGTACATCTAGAACTTGATATAACTGTTGTTTTTATTATGATATCATAAGCTGTTTTGAAATCTATAAAGAGGTGATGAATGTCAACAGGTACTCGTTTGTTTTTTCCAGGATTTGTCTTATGGTCAATATTTGATCTTTAGTTGAAATCTGCTTTACGGCCCCGTCTCCCTCTGTATGATTGGTAAGATTCTGTCGAATAGTATATTAGAGAATATTTTATATCCCGGCTTCGGTAGAGTGATCCCTCTGTAATTGCCACGCTCCATCTCATCTCCTTTCTTATATATGGGACTCTTTCCATTGTTGGGGCATTTTCTGCTCTTCTCATATTCTACATCTACATCTACATCTACAAGGATACGCTGCAAATCACATTTGAGTGCCTGGCAGAGGGTTCATCGAACCACCTTCACAATTCTCTATTATTCCAACCTCGTATAGCGCGCGGAAAGAATGAACACTTATATCTTTCCGTACGAGCTCTGATTTTCCTTATTTTATCGTGGTGATCGTTCCTCCCTATGTAGGTCGTTGTCAACAAAATATTTTCACATTCGGAGGAGAAAGTTGGTGATCGGAATTTCGAGAGAAGACGCCTTTCTTTTAATGATGTCCAGCCCAAATCCTGTATCATTTATGTGACACTCTCTCCCATATTTCGCGTTAATACAAAAAGTGCTGCCTTCTTTGAACTTTTTCTATGTACATATTCTGGTGACCATTTTAAGAAGGTTTCGTTACAGTTCTCTGCCTCCTTGCTTACTCTGTTCTGCTGGAATACCATCTGTCCCTGCCGCCTTGTTGTTTTTCAATTTCTTCATGGCAGTTTTCACTTCTTCTATATTTGGTGGGGCAGTGTTGTTGTCGGATCTTCTTCCCCATTCGTTTCTATTGGATTCCCTGGTGTAGTTATTCTAGGGTTGAGGAGACTATCAAGATACCTGCGCCATCTTTCGCATATTCTCTTTTCTACACTTATTATATTCCCTGTCTCACCTCTTATTAAGCTTGTTTTACTACCAAAAGACTTCCGTGCCGCATTACTAAGTGATATATACCAAATAAATTAATAAGAGATCGTGCGGACACCCCATGGTACACAAAAAAACAGTTCAGAACACTGTTCCAGAAGCAACGAAAAAAGCGTGGCAAAATTGAAAGGACGCATAATCCGTAAGATTGACGAAGTTCTACAGTAACTCGAAACTTAGGACAAACTTCAATGCGAGATGCTTTTATTAGTTTCGACAAAGAAACTCTGTCTCGAAATCTAGCAGGAAACCCAAAGAGATTCTGTTCGTATGTAAAGTATATCAGTGGCAAGAAGCGATCAATACCTTCACTAAGCCATAACAATGATGTTACTGATGACAGCGAAACTAAAGCAGAGTTACTAAACACGATATTCCGAAATTCCTTCACAAAAGAAGACTAAGTAAATATCCCAGAATTCGAATCATGAACAGATGCCAACATGAATAGCGTAGAAGTAGATATCCTTGGTGTAGGGAAGCAGCTTAAAACACTTAGGAAAGGCAAGGCTTCCGGTCCAGATTGTAAACCAGTCAGGTTCCCTTCAGAGTGTGTTGATACAATAGCTCCATACTTAGCAATAATATACAACCGCTCGCTCGTAGAAAGATCCGTACCTAAAGACTGGAAAATTGCTCAAGTTACATCAATACTCAAGAAAGGAAATACGAGTAACCCACTGAATTACAAATCTGTACCACTAGCGTCGATTTGAAGTAGGATTTTGCTCCTACATTATGAATCACCTCGAAGAAAACGATCTATTGAGAGGTAGCCAAAACGGATTCAGAAAATATCGTTCTTGTGAAACACAATTAGCTCTTTATTCTCATAAAGTAATGAGTGCTATCGACGGGGCAGTTCAAACTGATTCCATATTTTTACATTTACAGAAGGCTTTTGACACCGTTCCTCACAAGTGACTTCTGAATAAATTGCGTGGTTGTTGAGTATTGTCTCCTCAGTGTGACTGGATTCGTGATTTTCTGTCACGAAGGTCACAGTTCGTAATAACTGACGGTAAGTCATCGAGGAAAACAGAGGTAATATCTGCCGTTCCCCAAGAATATTTTATAGGCCCTCTGGTGTTACTGACCTACATAAATCATTTAGGAGATAGTGTGAGCAATCATCTTAGGTCATTTGCAGATGATGCTGTCAATCTGCCGTCACCTCATGTCATCAGATGTTCAAAACAAATTGCACAATGATTTAGACAAAAGTGGCAATTGACTCTAAGTCGTGAAAAGTGTAAAGTCATCCACAAGAGCACCGAAAAGAGTCCACTAAGTTTCAGTTACACGATAAATCACACAAATCTAAAGGCTGTAGACTCTAGTAAATATTTAGGAATTACAATTACGAATAACTTAAGTTGGAACGACCGCACAGATAATGTTGTGGGGAAAGCAAACCAAAGAATGGGGTTTACTGGCAGAACACTTAGGAAATGTAACAGGTTTGCTAAAGAGACTGTTTACACTACGCTTGTCCCCCCTCTCCTGGAGTATTTCTGTGCTGTGTGGGATCCGCACCAAATAGGATTGACGGGAAACATCGAAAAAGTTCAACGAAGGGCAGCTCGTTTTGTTTTATGGCGAAATACGGGAGAGAGTCTCACGGGTATAAAACACGAATTGGGGTGGCAATCACTGAAACAAAGGCGTTTCTCGGTGTGGCAGGACCCTGACATGAAATTTCAATCACGAGCTTTCTCCTCAGAGTATGAAAATACACTCCTGGAAATTGAAACAAGAACACGGTGAATTCATTGTCCCAGGAAGGGGAAACTTTATTGACACATTCCTGGGGTCAGATACATCACATGATCACACTGACAGAACCACAGGCACATAGACACAGGCAACAGAGCATGCACAATGTCGGCACTAGTACAGTGTATATCCACCTTTCGCAGCAATGCAGGCTGCTATTCTCCCATGGAGACGATCGTAGAGATGCTGGATGTAGTCCTGTGGAACGGCTTGCCATGCCATTTCCACCTGGCGCCTCAGTTGGACCAGCGTTCGTGCTGGACGTGCAGACCGCGTGAGACGACGCTTCATCCAGTCCCAAACATGCTCAATGGGGGACAGATCCGGAGATCTTGCTGGCCAGGGTAGTTGACTTACACCTTCTAGAGCACGTTGGGTGGCACGGGATACATGCGGACGTGCATTGTCCTGTTGGAACAGCAAGTTCCCTTGCCGGTCTAGGAATGGTAGAACGATGGGTTCGATGACGGTTTGGATGTACCGTGCACTATTCAGTGTCCCCTCGACGATCACCAGTGGTGTACGGCCAGTGTAGGAGATCGCTCCCCACACCATGATGCCGGGTGTTGGCCCTGTGTGCCTCGGTCGTATGCAGTCCTGATTGTGGCGCTCACCTGCACAGCGCCAAACACGCATACGACCATCATTGACACCAAGGCAGAAGCGACTCTCATCGCTGAAGACGACACGTCTTCATTCGTCCCTCCATTCACGCCTGTCGCGACGCCACTGGAGGCGGGCTGCACGATGTTGGGGCGTGAGCGGAAGACGGCCTAACGGTGTGCGGGACCATAGCCCAGCTTCATGGAGACGGTTGCGAATGGTCCTCGCCGATACCCCAGGAGCAACACTGGGAAGTGGCGGTGCGGTCCCCTACGGCACTGCGTAGGATCCTACGGTCTTGGCGTGCATCCGTGCGTCGCTGCGGTCCGGTCCCAGGTCGACGGGCACGTGCACCTTCCGCCGACCACTGGCGACAACATCGATGTACTGTGGAGACCTCACGCCCCACGTGTTGAGCAATTCGGCGGTACGTCCACCCGGCCTCCCGCATGCCCACTATACGCCCTCGCTCAAAGTCCGTCAACTGCACATACGGTTCACGTCCACGCTGTCGCGGCATGCTACCAGTGTTAAAGACTGCGATGGAGCTCCGTATGCCACGGCAAACTGGCTGACACTGACGGCGGCGGTGCACAAATGCTGCGCAGCTAGCGCCATTCGACGGCCAACACCGCGGTTCCTGGTGTGTCCGCTGTGCCGTGCGTGTGATCATTGCTTGTACAGCCCTCTCGCAGTGTCCGGAGCAAGTATGGTGGGTCTGACACACCGGTGTCAATGTGTTCTTTTTTCCATTTCCAGGAGGGAGAAATGATCATAATATTAAAACAAAATAAATTAGATCTAGCACTGAAAGATTTAAGTGCTCACTTTTCCGAAGCGCTGTAGGAGAGTGGAACGGCAGAGGAGTAGCTTAAAAGTGGTTCGATGAATCCTTTGCCACGCCCTTAATTCTGAATTGCAGAGTGATCATGTGCACATAGACGTAGATGTTTATTTGACAACTAAATTTTAGGCACACGATTATTAATAAATCTATCCAAATAAACAAGAAAGAGGATTTCAATAGCCGGCCGCGGTGGTCTAGCGGTTCTGGCGCTGCAGTCCGGAACCGCGGGACTGCTACGGTCGCAGGTTCGAATCCTGCCTCGGGCATGGGTGTGTGTGATGTCCTTAGGTTAGTTAGATTTAAGTAGTTCTAAGTTCTAGGAGACTTATGACCTAAGATGTTGAGTCCCATAGTGCTTAGAGCCATTTTTTTAGGAGTTCAATAGAGAACACAACAGCAATCACGAGAAACATCTTATGCAGGGGATGCTCACGCAGTATTCCTTATATCCACTATTTATTTATTTATTTATTTTTTTTTTGCTGCGAATTATTATAATTATATATGTCATCATTTCATACAATTCATACATTTCACCGAAACACTTGACAGTCATCGTACTGTCTACATTACTAATATCGTGGAATACATACACGTATACAGGGTGGTCTATTTATCGCTGACCGGGCCAAATATCTCACGAAATAAGCGTCAAACGAAAAAACTACAAAGAACGAAACTTGTCTAGCTTCAAGGGGGAAACCAGATGGCGCTATGGTTGGCCCGCTAGATGGCGCTGTCATAGGTCAAACGGATATCAACTGCGTTTCTTTAAATTGGAACTTCCATTTTTATTACATATTCGTGTAGTACGTAAAGAAATATGAATGTTTTAGTTGGACCACTTTTTTCGCTTTGCGATAGATAGCGATGCAAAAGTCACAAACAAAAAAAAAAAAAAAATGACTGTGAGCACTATGGGACACAACATCTGAGGTCATCAGTCCCCTAGAACTTAGAACTACTTAAACCTAACTAACCTAAGGACAACACACACATCCATGCCAGAGGCAGGAATCGAAGCTGCGACCGTATCGGTCGTGCGGTTCCACACTGAAGCGCCTAGAACCGCTCGGTCACAGTCACAAACATATGGCTCACAATTTTAGACCAACAGTTGGTAACAGGTAGGTTTTTTTAAATTAAAATACAGAACGTAGGTACGTTTGAACATCGTAGGTACGTTTGAACATTTTATTTCGGTTGTTCCAATGTGATACATGTACCTTTGTGAACTTGTCATTCCTGAGAACGCATGCTGTTACAGCGTGACTACCTGTAAATACCAAATTAATGCTAAAAATGCTCAAAATGATGACCGTCAACCCGAATGCATTTGGCAATACGTGTAACGACATTCCTCACAACAGCGAGTAGTTTGCCTTCCGTAATGTTCGCACATGCATTGACAATGCGCTGACGCATGTTGTCAGGCGTTGTCGATGGATCACAATAGCAAATATCCTTCAACTTTCCCCACAGAAAGAAATCCGGGGACGTCAGATCCGGTGAATGTGTGGGGCATGGTATGGTGCTTCGACGACCAATCCACCTGTCATGAAATATGCTATTCAATACCGCCTCAACCGCACGCGGGCTATGTGCCGGACATTCATCATGTTGGAAGTACATCGCCGTTCTGTCATGCAGTGAAACATCTTGTAGCAACATCGATAGAACATTACGTAGGAAATCAGCATACATTGCACCATTTAGATTGCCATCGATAAAATGGGGGTCAATTATCCTTCCTCCCATAATGCCGCACCATACATTAACCCGCTAAGGTCGCTGGTGTTCCACTTGTCGCAGCCATCGTGAATTTTCCGTTGCCCAATAGTGCATATTATGCCGGTTTACGTTACCGCTGTTGGTGAATGACGCTTCGTCGCTAAATAGAGTCGGCCGGAGTGGCCGAGTGGTTCTAGGCGCTACAGTCTGGAACCGCGCGACCGCTACGGTCGCAGGTTAGAATCCTGCCTCGGGCATGGATGTGTGTGATGTCCTTAGGTTAGTTAGGTTTAAGTAGTTATAAGTTCTAGGGGACTGATGACCTCGGAAGTTAAGTCCCATAGCGCTCAGAGCCATTTGAACCATCGCTAAATAGAACGCGTGCAAAAAATCTGTCTTCGTCCCGTAATATCTCTTGTGCCCAGTGGCAGAACTGTACACGTCGCCATGCAATTCCCGGTGCACAGAAGTATGGTACGGGTGCAATCGATGTTGATGTAGCATTCTCAACACCGACGTTTTTGAGATTCCCGATTCTCGCGCAATTTGTCTGTTACTGGTGTGCGGATTAGCCGCGACAGCAGCTAAAACACCTACCTGGGCATCATCATTCGTTGCAGGTCGTGGTTGACGTTTCACATGTGGCTGATCACTTCCGGTTTCCTTAAGTAACTTAACTATCGCGCGAATGGTCCCGACACTTGGATGATGTCGTCCAGGATACTGAGCAGCATACATAGCACACGCCCGTTGGGCATTTTGATCACAATAGCCATACATCAACACAATATCGACCTTTTCCGCAATTGATAAACGGTCCATTTTAACACGGGTAATGTATCACGAAGCAATTACCGTCCGCACTGGCGGAATGTTACGTGATGCCACGTACTTATACGTTTGTGACTATTACAGCGTCATCTGTCACAAAGCGAAAACAGTGGTCCAACTAAAACATTCATATTTCTTTACGTATTACACGAATATGTAATAAAAATGGGGGTTCCTATTTTTTTTTAAAAAAACGCCGTCGATATCCGCTTGATCTATGGCAGCGCCATCTAGCGGGCCAACAATCGCGCCTTCTGGTTTCCCCCTTCAAGCTAGAAGAGTTTCGTTCTTTGTAGCTGACGCCTATTTGCAATATGAGTACAGCGTTATTCGTTAGCTGGGGAGGCGCTCCAGACAATAAACCTATCGGCAGGGAGTTTACATGTCACCTACATATATATGTAAATACATGAAGCTGTCGCAAACATTATACGTTCATGTAACAGCGGTTGCACGTAGCATAATAATACATGTAAAAAGCCGTATTCACAAAACAATTATGTTGATCAGAAGTATAAAAAGGAGCATATAATTCATAAATAAGACAAGTTGCATCACATTTATAACATCAGATCGAGAAATATAATTTAAAAACTGTTATGGATTGGACTTTAGGTCATTTAGCAATAATTTACTTCAACTGATCATAAGAAATTTACCTAATAAAATCTAAAATAATCGATACACTGTCGAGTCACATTAATGTGACCACCTATTAAAACTGTGATGCTTCTGCTGTGGCCGGCCGCTGGTGGCCGAGCGGTTCTGGCGCTACAGTCTGGAACCGCGCGACCGCTGCGGTCGCAGGTTCGAATCCTGCATCGGGCATAGATGTGTGTGTTGTCCTTAGGTTAGTTAGGTTTAAGTAGTTCGAAGTTCTAGGGGACTTATGACCTCAGCAGTTGAGTCCCATAGTGCTCAGAGCCATTTGAACCATTTGAACTTCTGGTGTGAGAGAATCTGCCGGCTTAGAGCCGTTGCCCAGGGGACGCCCGAATGTGTTATTAATGACACATCCTTCGCGGAGGCTTCTCTCGTGTCCCCCTTCCACCTAAAGAACAGACAATCTGCAAGAAGACTACAACTTAACTGGGAAGGAGTGCCCCTGGAACATTGCGAAATACCAAAATACTTAGGCGACACCTTGGATAGAGCACTCACCTATAAAAAGCACTGCATGAACACTAAACACGAAGTAGCCGCGAGAAACAACATTGTGCGCAAACTAACTTGGCACAGCCTGGAATAGTGAGAACCACAGCTCTTGCTTTGTGCTATTCAACAGCGGAGTACGCGTGCCTAGTGTGGCACAATTCTAGCCACGCCAAGCAAGTGGACGTACCGCTTAATGAATCCTGCCGCATCATCACAGGCTGTCTGAGACCAACCCCGACTGATAAATCGTACTGCCTGGCAGGCGTGGCCCCACCATATATTAGAAGGAAAGTAGCGGCCAGGAAGGAAAAGACAAAGGCGTTGACCTCACCTGCTCACCCGCTGTACAAACACCAGCCATCCCGCCGTCGACTAAAATCTAGAAAAAGCTTCCTGCACACAGCAGAAAACATCGTCGGCACACCGCAGCAAGTGGTGCTGGCAATGTGGCGAGAAGAAAACGCGCACCTTGGGGAATGGTTAGTCCCAAACGGAGAACTCCCTCCCGGCCATATGGAAGGATGGACGACATGAAAATCTCTTAATAGGCTGCGCTCTGGTGCCACACGATCCAAAGAGAATGTGCGCAAACGGGGCCTCTCAAATGAGCCGGCGCTGTGTGACTGTGCACACTCAAACCACCATCCACCTCACGCAGTGTGTGCTGTGCCCAAGCACCTGCACCATGAAGGATTTGATGAGTGCCACCCCGGAAGCGTTGGACGTGGCCAGGTTCTGGTCCAAGACTTCATAAAATAAAAAATTACTTGACCTTGCTTATATATCTGTTTACTTTTATACTCTTTTTGTATTTGTTATATACTTGATATGTATGTGTTAATCATTCCGATTTTATGTACGATGCTTTTGATACCATTAAATAAATAAAAAAACCTATCAAAATCCTAAATAACCACCTTTCACAGCGCGGACCGCTGCGAGACGTCCAAGAAGAGAGTCAGTGAAGTTGCATAAGGTAATGGGCAGAGATGTGGACCCATGCCCACTCCAGCGTTGTGTCAGGTTTCTCGGTTGAGGCTCCATGGAGCGAACAGCCCGAGCGATGTGATCCCACATCTACTGGGTTTAAATCCAGGGAATTTGCTTGCCAGGGAAGTACAATAAACTCATCCTGTTGCTCTTTGAACCACGCACTTACACTGCGAACTGTCTGACACGTCGCGTTGTCCTGCTGGTAGATGCTATCGTGCCGGGGCAAAACAAATTACATGTAGGGGTGGACATGGTCCCCAATGGTAGAAGCATTCTTCTGATGATCTATTATGCCTTCCAAAATGACGATATCACCCAGGGAATGCCACTAAAACATTCACCAGACTATAACGCTCCCATCTCCAGTCTGTACCCTTCCGGCGATGGTTGCAGGGTGTTTCCTTACAGATGTTTCACGGCCCTCTGTCCGAAAGAGCATCAAACGTGATTCAGCTGAAAAAGTCGCTTGTCACTATTCAGTGGACGTCTAGTTCGGATAGTGGTGTGCAAACTGAAGCCTTCCTCGGCCATAAACAGCAGTCAGCATGAGTGTACGAACCAGACCTCTGCTGCGGATTTCCATACGTAGCAACGTTCGCTGAACAGTCGTTAAACTGACACTGCTGGTAGCCCTTTAGTTCATCTGGGCGGTCAGTTGCTCAACAGTCGCACAATTTTTTTCAAAGACAATATGTTGTCCACCGACTGTAGAAAATATTTTTGTTTTCTTCAGCGAAGTGAAATAAGTAATTTCCTACAGTCAACGATGGACAAGATATCTTTCAAAGACTTCTATATGAAAATTTCATTCTGAAATTCTACATCACTGTGAACCCGATTGTGGGAAGTAATCATTTCTACCTCTATTCGCTCGTACACATCTCTGTAGCTGCCATTCACCCTGTCATCTCTGGACCGTGATGGACCATATTTGCCTCGGAGCCAGATTTGGATAGCGTCACTTTGCCACCCGCGGTTTTCTTCAACCACGCCAACTCGCAAATAGTTAACAAAATTAGTCGTTCCGTTAGGGCTTCCACTCTTGGCCCGAAAGCCAATGGTCATTTTCTTTTTAATGTCAAACAAATCGCACCCTTCGCGCATTACGACAACAACTGCGCCGTTTTTCGCATTCGCCCAACAGGCTTTCTGCACCCTCCACTGCTGGTGCTGCCATCTGTCGTCTATGAGTGGTTACTACTCATAGACGTCTAAACAAGGCGGTGGTCACATCAATGCGAGTCGACCGTGTAGTTGGATAATCTTCGCTCTCCTATGCCACTTTATTGAGCATAGCACTATCTCAAAGTAAATCATTGTCTACCAACCCTGTGCCAGACTATATAAGACCCTCCCCACCCTCGTCCCGGACCCGCAAATGAAGTAATTTCATCGTGCACTGTATACATACTAAAGTACTCAACTGAATCTCCGCTATAAGAAAACTTACGGCAGAGGTCGTAATATCAAGTGGAGCCCATGAAACATAAGCAAGAGGGCGTACTCACTTTTCGCAGACAGGTGCAATGTGAGACAAATGTTGATGGTGTTGAGACAGCAACCAGCCACAAATTTATTTTAATTTCTTTGTTCAAAAAGGTACCGATACCGGTTTCGAATCATTACGATTCATCGTCAGACTGATTTCTTGCTTTCATCACAACATGTGCTGCGTTTTTACTAATTAGTAATTGTACAATATAAATAATACATAATTATAAGCACGTTACAAAGATCGTTGAGTTACAGGTTTGCATTGGGATGTGACTCACGTGAAATGTCGGTTTAGAATACTTGTTTTCATAGTTTTCGTCTAGCAGACAACTTTTGTAGTTTTCGTCGCATTCACATCATTGCACACATAAACTTGGATAATTGAGCGCTTCAGAGTTGTCACTGAATATCACGTCAGTCACATCCCACTGCAAATCTGTAACTCAACCCTCTTTGTGACGTACTTTTAATTATGTATTATTTATATTTTAGGATAACTAATTAGTAAAAAACGCACCACATGTTGTTATGAAAGCATGAAATCAGTCTGACGATGAATCGTAATGATTCGAAACCGATAACGGTACCTTTTTGAATATAGAACTTAAAAATAAATTTGTGGCTGGTTGCTGTCTCTACACCATCGACATTCGTCTTCAAATAACAGCCACGGTCATCATATGACAAAATCGCAAGGTACAATACACATAGGTGTGTGAAGACAAAGGTACAGTAAAGAGCACAGTAATCAAAATCCGCTACCTGGGATCGCACGACTGTCTAAAGGAGAGAGAGAGAATCCAAGATGAAAATGGCGGAACTGCCAATCGGGAAAGGTAAACATAATTAGGGAGATGGAAGGTTGTGTGAGAGGTGAATAAAAAGGAAAAAACATTCGTTTTCTTATTTATCAACATTTTTTTACATATTAGTCCAAGACAAATACTCACTGAGTCACAAAAACTACCGCCAATATTCCTTAGATCCACCAATTGCGGAATCTTAGAAGATGTTCTCACCTCAAACGTAATTCGTTTTCTGTCCTACTCTGTGAGGTAGAATATATTTTATGGTTACTCGCAGTGGCAGAGACCAGTGGAACAAACAAGCGATTCCTGTGCTTGACAACGGCGGAGATAACGAATTGAACAGCTAATCAGAAGCAAAGTCCAGAGCATAGTGAAAATCGTAGTAAGCATAAACTAGTAGTCGAGGGAGCTATCTGAATCGAAAAACGTAAGCACATGCAAAGTGTGTCACTCTGTCTACGGCGCATAATGGAGGCTTCAGATAATAACGAGAAACTACGAGAGAAAGTGGACACTCCCCGTGACATGCAAGCGGTCACGGTGCCGTCCGCAGGATCGAGTTGCAACTGAACAACAAAGGCTGAATATCTCTGATGTGTCCTGTAAATCGACAACAACTCCGGACGGGAAATCCGAATCACTATCGGAAACTAAAATTCCAACAGAACGATCTCCTACAAGCTATCCAGCAAGCATTCTGAAAACATCGGTCACAAGAAATCCAATTTGGTCCTTTCTCACGTGAAACCCTGAAAAGTCATGGCTCAAGGCAGCCAGGTA
Source organism: Schistocerca americana (assembly GCF_021461395.2). Lineage (NCBI taxonomy): Eukaryota > Metazoa > Arthropoda > Insecta > Orthoptera > Acrididae > Schistocerca > Schistocerca americana. The sequence continues at coordinate 152,151,856 of NC_060122.1, forward strand.
CACTAACGGCCATTAAAATTGCTACACCAAGAAGAAATGCAGATGATAAACGGGTATTCATTGGACAAATATATTATACTAGAACTGACATGTGATTACATTTTCACGCAATTTGAGTGCATAGATCCTGAGAAATCAGTACCGAGAACAACCACCTCTGGCCGTAATAACGGCCTTGATACGCCTGGGCATCGACTCAAACAGAGCTTGGATGGCGTATACAGGTACAACTGCCCATGCAGCTTCAACATGATACCACAGTTCATCAACAGTAGTGACTGACGTATTGTGACGAGCCAGTTGCTCGGCCACCATTGACCAGACGATTTCAGTTGGTGAGAGATGTGGAGAATGTGCTGGCCAGGGCAGCAGTCGAAGATTTTCTGTATCCAGAAAGGCCCGTACAGGACCTGCAACAGGACCTGCTGAAATGTAGGATTTCGCAAGGGTCGAATGAAGGGCAGAAACACGCGTCGTATCATATCTGAAATGTAGCGTCCACTGTTCAAAGTGCCGTCAATGCGAACAAGAGGTGATCGAGACGTGTAACCAATAGCACGCCGTACCATCATGCCAGGTGATACGCCAGTATGGCGATGACGAATACGCGCTTCCAATGTGCGTTCACCGCGATGTCGCCAATCACGGATGCGACCATCATGATGCTGTAAACAGAACCCGAATTCATCCTAAAAAATGACATTTTGCGATTCGTGCACCCAGGTTCGTCGTTGAGTACACCATCGGAGGCGCTTCTGTCTGTGATGCAGCGTCAAGGGTAACGGCAGCCGTGGTCTCCGAGCTGATAGTCAGTGCTGCTGCAAACGGCGTCGAACTGTTCGTGCAGATTGTTGTTGTCTTGAAAACGTCCCCATCTGTTGACTCAGGGATCCAGACGTGGCTGCACGATCCGTTACAGCCATGCGGATAAGATGCCTTCTCGACTGCTAGTGATACGAGGCTGTTGGGATCCAGCACGGCGTTCGTATTACCCTCTCGAACCCACCGATTCCATATTCTGCTAACAGTCATTGGATCTCGACCAACGCGAGCAGCAATGTCGCGATACGATAAACCGCAATCGCTATAGGCTATAATCCGACCTTTATCGAAGTCGGAAACGTGATGGTACGCATTTCTCCTCCTTACACGAGGCGACACAACAACGTTTCACCAGGCAACGCCGGTCAACTGCTGTTTGTGTATGAGAAATCGGTTGGAAACTTTCCTCGTGCCAGCACATTGTAGGTGTCGCCACCGGCGCCAACCTTGTGTGAATGCTCTGAAAAGCTAATCATTTGCATATCACAGCTCCCTCTTCCTGTCTGTTAAATTTCGCGTCTGTCGCACGTCATCTTTGTGGTGTAGCAATTTTAATGGCCAGTAGTGTAGATGCCGTATTCGAATACTGATGAAGTAAATGTTGAATCAAGACGGATTGTTGGGAGGAGCCGTATAGTAAGGTTAACCAGGAGATGACGTGGGCAGCTGATTCCTGGAACCAGAGCTTTCACGTGAAACCATGTTAAGAGTACGGTCTGCGTAATTCGGTTCGTGAATGCTCACATGTTCATTTAGAGAGAAGTGGAGAGCTGGAAGTTCATTATCCCTTACATCCTCCTCAACCCCACCCCTAGCGCGTATTTGACGCTCTGCTTTCAGACGGGTTTAGAGTACCCGCAGCACGGAGCGGATTATATGCGTTAGACGAGCATACAGAATGAGCCGCGAACACGGACAGCGGAGTGTTTGCCTATCCGGCAAATAGAGGGCGTCGGCGGAAGGCACGGCGGGATTAACCCCTGTCTGCGAGGTTCGCGGTCACCGCGCATCTACTCCGACCGAAGTGTAACGCAGCATTACCGGCAGCTCACTGGCCGTGGGAGTGTCGTAGCTAGCCACGCGGACACACGTGGTGTTACCGCGACAGCTGCTCTCGCCGCTCATTAGAGGAACCAACTAGCTTCATGTGTCACTAATACCGGTTGTAAGATTACCATACCGATCGGAGTGCCAAGTCCCTTGGGAGACGAATATTCGTTGGGCACTGTAGTGTCGACAACGCGAGTTTTTTTCGACCTGAGCGTACGTGTGTAAATCGAAGGTCGAGTACAGAAGATTGGCGCGAACGGAAATGGAGAGAATTTTGAGCTAAAAGTTGCGCGTCACAAATAACAGCTTTCAGTTTTTACTACACTACTGGCCATTAAAATAGCTACACCACAAAGATGGCGTGCTACAGAAGCGAAATTTAACCGACAGGAAGAAGATGCTCTGATATGCAAATGATTAGCTTTTCAGAGTATTCACACAAGGTTGGCGCCGGTGGCGACACCTACAACGTGCTGACATGAGGAAAGTATCCAACCGATTTCTCATACACAAACAGCAGTTGGCCGGCGTTGCCTGGTGAACCTTTATGTCATGACTCGTGTAAGGAGGAGAAATGCGTACCATCACGTTTCCGACTTTGATAAAGATCGGATTGTAGCCTATCGCGATTGCGGTTTATCGTATCGCGACATTGCTGCTCGGGTTGGTCGGGATCCAATGACTGTTAGCAAAATATGGAATCGGTGGGTTCAGGAGGGTAATACGGAACGCCGTGCTGGATCCCAACGGCCTCGTATCACTAGCAGTCGAGATGACAGTCATCTTATCCGGATTGCTGTAACGGATCGTGCAGCCACGTCTCGATCCCTGAGTCAACAGATGGGGACGTTTGCAAGACAGCAGCCACCTGCTCAGACAGTTCCCCGACGTTTAAAGCAGCATGGACTATCAGCTCGGAGACCATGGCTGCCGTTACCCTTGACGCTGCATCACTGACAGGAGCGCCTGCGATGGTGTATTCAACGACGAACCTGGGTGCACGAATGGCAAAACGTCATTTTTTCGGATGAATCCAGGTTCTGTTTACAGCATCATGATGGTCGCATCCGTGTTTGGCGACATCGCGGTGAACGCACATTGGAAGCGTGTATTCGTCATCGCCATACTGACGTATCACTCGGCGTGATGGTATTGGGTGCCATTGGTTACACGTCTCGGTCACCTCTTGTTCGCATTGACGGCACTTTGAACAGTGGACGCTACATTTCAGATATGATACGACGCGTGGCTCTGCCCTTCCTTCGACCCTTGCGAAATCCTACATTTCAGCAGGTCCTGTTGCAGGTCCTGTACGGGCCTTTCTGGATACAGAAAATCTTCGACTGCTGCCCTGGCCAGCACATTCTCCACATCTGTCACCAATTGAAAACGCCTGGTCAATGGTGGCCGAGCAACTGGCCCGTCACATACGCCAGTGATGAACTGTGGTATCGTGTTGAAGCTGCCTGGGCAGCTGTACCTGTACACGCCATCCAATGCCCAGGGGTATCGAGGCCGTTATTACAGCCATAGGTGGTTGTTCTGGGTACTGATTTCTCAGGATCTACTCACCCAAATTGCGTTAAAATGTAATCACATGTCAGTTCTAGTAGAATATATTTGTCCAATGAATACCCGTTTATCATCTGCATTTCTTCTTGCTATAGCAATTTTAATGGCCAGTAGTGTATTTCTTGCGTTCTCTGGCTGGTGAGCACATTCCTAACATATTGTGTACCCAGTAATCGATGTCTGAAGTGAGGACAGTCTTTGCCAGTCGTGAACATAGGTTGTATGGCAAAATGATTTCGACCAGTGAGAGTTCTACATAGACACACAGTCACAAATTCTATGGTACAGTTAACAAAAAATGTTGTATAATTATAAGCGGCCAAATTTCCTATTATCATGTCCTTTCTTCTTGTCAATTTTTCCCACATGTTCCTGGCCCCGCCGATTCTGTGGAGAAGTTCCACATTTCTTATCTTACCTAACCTAACTTTCCAATATCCAGTTATATCATTAGATCGCAAGCGCTTTGATAATTTCCTGTTCCAGGTTTCCCACAGTCCACGATGCACAACCACAAAACGCCAGGATCAAAACGTACATACTTAGAAATTTCTTTCCAAACTTAGGGCCTATTTGAATGCATTCTGTTCTTCTACTTCATGGTTACTGATTTTTATGTAAAGTTTATCGCTTCTCTCATTTATGCTACTCCACATTACTTTCGTCCATCTTTGGTTCACTCTCAATCGGTAGCGGGTGCTCATTAGATGTTTATTCCATTCAAGATATCCTACGGTTCTTTCTCACTGTCACTGATACTTGTAACGGCATCAGCAAATCTTATAATTAATATCTTTCCACCATGAACCTTAATACCACTCTTGAAATTTTCTGTTATTTCCATTATTGTTTCTTCCATGTGCAGACTCAACAGTAGATGAGAATAGCGGCGTCACTGACACCGTTTTTAGTTCGAGAATTTTTAGTCTTCTATTCTATCAAATTCCTCTTGATTTTTGTACATTATTGTGCGCTACCTGTCTTTCTCTATATTTTTTCCAACTTTTACCGTAATTTCGAGTACCTTGCACTTTCTTGCACTGTCGAACTCCTTTTGTAGTTGGACAGATCGTATGAAGATGTCTTCCTGTTTCTTAAGTCTTGCTTCCATCATTAAGTAGTACGTCAGAGCTGCCTTTCATGTGCCTTTACATTCTTTGAAGACAAACTTGTCGTCATCTAACAGATCCAAAATATTCCTTTCCATTCTTCTGTTTATTATTGTTGTTAGCAACTTGAAGGCAAGAACAGTTAAGCTTACTGTATGGTAGTTCTCACAGTTATGTGCCCTTACTGTCTTCGGCATGGTCTGGATGGTATTTTTCCGAAAGTCTGACGGTATATCTCGAGACTCACAGAAACTTCAAATCGGCTTTAATAGTCGTTTGGTCGTCATTTCGACCAATCATTTTAAAAAATTTCGAAGGAATGTTACATATTTCTCCTACATTGTTTGGTCGTTAAGTCTTCCAGAGTAGTGTTAAGCTCTACTTTGAATCCCCTCCCCATGTCTTCCATATCGACTCCAATTTCTTCTTCGATCGCTTCATGACACTGTTTCTCCTCTCGTAGAGGCCTTCAATGTACTCTTTGTAGCTTCCCACTCTTTCTCCTACGTTAAACTGTAGCATTCCTGTTTCACTCTTAATGCTGGCGACTTTTCTTTGATGTCACTGTAAACTGTTTTGACGTTTTTGTACACTGAATCAGTCCGCCGACAGACATTCCTTTTTAGTATTCCTCGCATTTTTTCCACTGCTCTTCCGCTTAGGCATCTTTTTATTTCATTTCTAAGTGATTTACATGGCTTTAGTTGTGCCTTATTCTGAGATTTTTTTTTTATCTCCTTGTTCATCGATTAGCTGAATTTCTTCGATAAGCCAAGGGTTATTTGCTGTTGTCTTCCTTGTATCTATATAAGTGTGTCCACCTTCTGTGATTGCCCTTTCTAGGGACGTCCATTCCTATCAGACCGAACCACCTGTTGTGATATCGAGTACTGTGGAATCTGCAGTCTTAGGAGACTTCAACAGATGATCATGATTTCTCAGTATTTAAGTATCCCATTTCTTTCCACACTGATTCTTCTGGACGATTCTCTTATACTTCAGACTACTCTTCACTGTTACTAAACTGTGACCTGATAAGGGAACGGTGCAGTCCAACATGTCGAGACCGGCCCTGAAATTTTTCATACGGGGAGAATAAGTTGAAGGGAAAACAGTGTCAAAATCTTAGCTGCTGAGACACATTGAGAGCATTTTAAAAAAAGTTCAGAATTGCCAGATATGTAGCTTGACTGGAGAAATGCATACCCCTGCCGTAGGTGTAGCAAACAGTCCGCGTGCAACTTGGCAGGGATATATCCTTCGCTCTTCGCTGACGACACATCGGCAAACAGATAACATGGCACGACGCGATTGTAATTTGTAAAGTGAATTTCAGTTTCTGTTGATAGCTTCTGTGACACAACTGTTGACAGCTACAATTGGTTCGAATTTGCAACTCGTTTAATATGCAAAACAATTAGCAGTGGTTGCCGATAGCACCTGTTTTTGTGCAGGTTCGAGAGTTTCACAGAAATGTGGAATTCAGTTAATGTTCTCAACCTTGTGAAGATGAAATATGAAGTATGTGGTGCGCAATCTAAATCATCTACTTCTCCTGAAGACCTATGTATGTGTCATTTATTGACGGATTTCTTGGACAATCATTTGAGTGATGTCAACATTTCGTTAGAAATTTGGAAACACTAGAAGAAACAGTAAATCACTCGGACGACTCTGTGGATTGCAATTCTAATGATTATTGTTGTGCTAATTAAAGTCCAGAACAAAAACAGACTACCTTCCTAGCCCAAAGAGAACATGTGCAATAACAGTTTTCAGTGAGAAAGAAAAGGCTGTAAGAAAAAGGTTAAATTAAGGGGGAGAAAACGATTAAACTTAAGTAGTCTGTAAAGCTGGTCTCGTTTAGTAGAATGTGAACATTAATTTATAAATGGCGGAAAGATTTACATGAAGTACGAAATATGTGCCAAAATGAAACTCGCAAAAGTGTGAAAGAAAAGCTATTGAAAGGATTTAGAAGTGCTCGTGAGAATCCGTGCACCTTTACCGAGAGAAATCTATGAGACTGGGTGCTACGAATTACGAGTGAGATAAAAGTTACTGGCTTCCAGGCTTCTTCGTCCTGTTTGAACAAATGCAGGAAATTATATGAAAATACAGTAGCGAAATTACGAAGCTTACCTCAAGTAAACATGAAACGAAAAGTAAAGAAAATGACTTTTTACTTGTAAAAATTTTGTCGCCTACATAGTATAATCTAGAAAAATTGGAGAAATAATTTGCAATGTCACATCCGAAATGTATTCTTACCATTCGGAAAAATAATTCATTGCTTTCGTTGGTCTCTTGCCTTTGACATAACTACACTTCTGTCTTTAGAATGACAACGAAATGTTTCTTAATATAATTCGGTTTGCACCGAGAACTAATAGTATGATTCCGCCCCTCGATAAGAAAATTTCAACGGTGTAAAACATTTTTCAGAAAATTGTCAGGCAATATAATTTTAGGTTTATCAGTGGAACAACATTGTTAAACTTTAATCATTTCTGCATTCTTAGTTTGCAGCATCACATTTACGAATTTGATCAGGTATGCCTGGTACGCCACACAATATGGAGAACATTGGCCTCTACTATTTCTTAATCCAATCCAGTTCTGTATAAATAAAACTAGAAATTACTATGCAGTGCCTGAGTGCATTAATATTTTGTCAGGAGTGCCTAGTGTAAGGAACATGTTTATTTTCGTCATACGATAGACACTCCGCATTTTTGTGACGATTACTGGGAATAACCAAGGAACTGTTTCAGTGTTAGTAAAATATACATGATTCAAAAATTATCATAAGAACTGTGCTACAGGTATTGTTATAAAATACTTAATGTCAACGAATTCAAGTTCCGATTGACTGATGTCGCCTGTAATATATCAGCATACATTTCCTTGATTTTCTTTTTTCTCCTAGTCACTTGCCTAATAATACATCTGCAACATTTTAACTGTCGATATTAACTGCAAATTATTCAACATCATTAGTAATTTGAGACATGTCTGATACGGTTCAAGTGCTTCAAATTCCCGTGTGCTCACTCTTGACTTCGCGCTACGCGGTGCTACGTTCGTATGTCACTGCTGCGTCTGCTTATTCGCCGATCGTGCGCTAGACAGGAAGGGCTGTACAAACTGCCGTTATGAGCGGTTCTTCGTGTGACAACAATGGATAGCTTTAAAGTTTTTTTAAAATACTTGCACTGCGTCTTAGCAGCTAAAATTTTGACAGTGCATTTCTTTCAGTATATTTTTCCTGTGTGAAAAATTTTAGGATAGGTTTCGACATGTCGGACTGGACCGTTCCCTTGTGCATTCCACCTGTCTTGAACGTTTTAACCATGATGTAATACAGCTGGGATCTTCCCGTGGCTACAGGCCTCTACCAGCTGGGATCTGCTCATGGCTACAGGCCTTTTCGTAGTGTATCTCGAACTATTGCGGTTTTTGGATAGTGTTGGGTTGGATTGATTGGGGGAAGAGACCAAATAGCGAGGTCATCGGTCTCATCGGATTAGGGAAGGATGCCGAAGGAAATCTGCCGTGCACTTTCAAAGGAACTATCCCGGCATTTGCCTGGATCAATTTAGGGAGGAGGAGGAGGAGATTAGTGTTTAACGTCCCGTCGACAACGAGGTCATTAGAGACGGAGCGCAAGCTCGGGTGAGGGAAGGATGGGGAAGGAAATCGGCCGTGCCCTTTCAAAGGAAACATCCCGGCATTTGCCTGAAGCGATTTAGGGAATTCACGGAAAACCTAAATCAGGGTGGCCGGAGACGGGATTGAACCGTCGTCCTCCCGAATGCGAGTCCAGTATGCTAACCACTGCGCCGCCTCTCCCGATTGGATAGTGTATTCTAGCTGATATTTATTGCAGAATTTAATTACTCTTCTATTCTCCCAGTTCTGTTAGTGAGTCCATATTATCTAGTAACTCTCTCTTATCTTTCTTCCCTGCTACAGCGTTCCAGTTATCCACGATTATCAAATTATCGTCTTGGATTCCATTGCCATAATACGAGGCGTGTGAGAAAAGCCATGAGACCTGCAACACTGTTGCGATCTGGCAACGCTGTGTGGTGCTACTTGTGTCAATCGGTGTGTTCCTCCCTTCCATATGCCGAGCGCCATCAGTGAAGTTGTGCTTTTGCTGTGTGTTACGAAAATGAGACAGCGAAATTTAGAGCAGCGTTATCCCACCATGTTTTCTGTTAAACTTGGGGCATCCGCAGATGTTACCTTTGAAAAGTTGAAACAGCCGTATGGGGAACATTTCTTATCAAGAGCACAAGGTTTTCGCTGACGCAAATCGTTTTTGGAAGGTTAAGAACACGTTGATGATGAGGAGTACGCGAAAGAACTTGCCCCCCTTCTAATAGCCGTGTACCGCAAGTCTCTAGAGGAACGGAGGGTTCCAGAGGATTGGAAAAGAGCACAGATAGTCCCAGTCTTCAAGAAGGGTCGTCGAGCAGATGCGCAAAACTATAGACCTATATCTCTGACGTCGATCTGTTGTAGAATTTTAGAACATGTTTTTTGCTCGAGTATCATGTCGTTTTTGGAAACCCAGAATCTACTATGTAGGAATCAACATGGATTCCGGAAACAGCGATCGTGTGAGACCCAACTCGCTTTATTTGTTCATGAGACCCAGAAAATATTAGATACAGGCTCCCAGGTAGATGCTATTTTTCTTGACTTCCGGAAGGCGTTCGATACAGTTCCGCACTGTCGCCTGATAAACAAAGTAAGAGCCTACGGAATATCAGACCAGCTGTGTGGCTGGATTGAAGAGTTTTTAGCAAACAGAACACAGCATGTTGTTATCAATGGAGAGACGTCTACAGACGTTAAAGTAACCTCTGGCGTGCCACAGGGGAGTGTTATGGGACCATTGCTTTTCACAATATATATAAATGACCTAGTAGATAGTGTCGGAAGTTCCATGCGGCTTTTCGCGGATGATGCTGTAGTATACAGAGAAGTTGCAGCATTAGAAAACTGTAGCGAAATGCAGGAAGATCTGCAGCGGATAGGCACTTGGTACAGGGAGTGGCAACTGACCCTTAACGTAGACAAATGTAATGTATTGCGAATACATAGAAAGAAGGATCCTTTATTGTATGATTATATGATAGCGGAACAAACACTGGTAGCAGTTACTTCTGTAAAATATCTGGGAGTATGCGTGCGGAACGATTTGAAGTGGAATGATCATATAAAATTAATTGTTGGTAAGGCGGGTACCAGGTTGAGATTCATTGGGAGAGTGCTTAGAAAATGTAGTCCATCAACAAAGGAGGTGGCTTACAAAACACTCGTTCGACCTATACTTGAGTATTGCTCATCGGTGTGGGATCCGTACCAGATCGGTCTGACGGAGGAGATAGAGAAGATCCAAAGAAGAGCGGCGCGTTTCGTCACAGGGTTATTTGGTACGGAGATGTTTAATAAACTCAAGTGGCAGACTCTGCAAGAGAGGCGCTCTGCATCGCGGTGTAGCTTGCTCGCCAGGTTTCGAGAGGGTGCGTTTCTGGATGAGGTGTCGAATATATTGCTTCCCCCTACTTATACCTCCCGAGGAGATCACGAATGTAAAATTAGAGAGATTAGAGCGCGCACGGAGGCTTTCAGACAGTCGTTCTTCCCGCGAACCATATGCGACTGGAACAGGAAAGGGAGGTAATGACAGTGGCACGTAAAGTGCCCTCCGCCACACACCGTTGGGTGGCTTGCGGAGTATAAATGTAGATGTAGATGTAGATCCTCGCTAAGGGAGACATGGCTCTGAGCACTATGGGACTTAACATCTGAGGTCATCAGTTCCCCGCTAAGGGAGACCATCAACTTCAAAAACCAACTAGAGGGACGGTCGTGTGCGTGTTCTTCTGAGACCAGACAGACGTTTAAAATAAGGGTGATGGGTTACCTGTTAAACACTTTCACCGTACATCAAATTTTGACCGAAGTTTTGCACATGTGAAAGGTTTTGTACCAAAATGGTGCAGAAAAACCTCGCAAATGAGCAGAAGGATACGCCATGAAACGTGTGCGTTAAATCTTCTTGAGAGGATTGCCAATGACCACAAATAATTCGGTAATAAGATCACAGGTGATGAATCGAGGATTTTTGAGCAGGATCCCGAGACAATGCGGCAAAGTGAGGAGTGGCGCTCTGGCACATCACCTCGACCGAAAAACGTTCGAGTCACCAAATCAAAGAGCATAAAATGATTCAAATGGCTCTGACCACTTGAGGTCATCAGTCCCCTAGAACTTAGAACTACTTAAACCTAAGTAACCTAAGGGCATCACATACATCCATGCCCGAGGCAGGATTCGAACCTTCGACCGTAGCTGTCCCGCGGTTCCAGGCTGAAGCGCCTAGAACCGCTCGGCCACAGCGGCCAGCAATCAAAGAGCAAAATAAAGCCGATTTTCCTTTTTTGGCAGTGGAGGTACAAACTGTCAACCAAGTGTTTTACTAAGATGTCCTTGAAAGACTTAGGAAAAGGGCGAATCGAGTGAGACTGCGTACTGCAAACAAGTGGTTGTTGCATCACAAAGGCCCATGTCACGCGGTCACTTCCATCACGGAATTTTTGAGCGCAGAAGACATCCCAGTCTCCCTACTAACCTGATCTGAGTCTTTGTAACTTTTTTATTTATTTTTTATTTTCGAGTAATGTCTTAAAAGAATGTCATTTTGAAACCTTACAGTGCTTCTACCAAGACTGAGAACAAAAACTCGTCTGTCTATAGCTGCCAAAGGGAACTACTTTGCGCCCAGTTAACCTGCTCATGAACGTAATCGGACTACTAGTATTCAGTTGAAGAACAGAGTAATATGGTACAGGAATCTTTTTTAATTACGGTAATGAACACTTTGAGTGAAGAAATTGTTTGTATCTGAAACTCTTGTGTATGAAATGTTTTCCATTGTGACGTAACATGTATGAAATAGTGCGACGTGCATTAACGAGCATGCACCACCAGAAGGTACAGCGCCGATTGTGTTATCAACCGCTCTGTCGCTTTGTAGATGTTGGGAAACATCGGATTTTTTTTATTTTATTTTTAACGCGAAAGTATGACACACGTGTCGGCGCTCGTTGGTCAGACGAGCACTTTGAACGGTGTCCAGCACTGGCGGTACTTTGCTCGGTTAACAGGGGAGTCCTTCGTGTCGGAAGCCGTCAATATCGCCACAGAACACGCTATTGACGCCGAGGTCGTTTGCCTCCGTGTTCCCACTTAATAGCTGCCACTCAATACTTCACCGTCCATTACCGCGGAGACTTGCGGTTGTCCATTCAATTCGCTGCTGATTTATCGAATGCATCGACCGCACGTTCCTCTCCCTTCCGTGTTCTGAACAGCAGGCGAAAGCAATGTTGACAATATCTTTGTAAAACAACATATCTCACGCATTGCGAAGGAAACCTAGAGTAGAAGATTGACGAGCACTGTAAGGGGGAAAACGCTTTTTAATCGCTCGCGCGTATACGAGGGGAGTTCAATAAGTGATGCAACACTTTTTTTTCTGGAAGTAGAAAGGCTATGTATGGTGCCGCCAACAACCGGAATTTCAGGAAACTATAGAGACTGAGGCGGGAATATTCCTGGATATCGAACAACGAATTATGCATTCTTTCACCAGAAACTGGTTGAAAAAAAAAAGTGTTGCATTACTTACTGAATGCCCCTCGTATTATAGATACACTACTGGCCATTAAAATTGCTACACCACGAAGATGACGTGCTACAGACGCGAAATTTAACCGACAGGAAAAAGATGCTCTGATATGCAAATGATTAGCTTTTCAGAGCATTCACACAAGGTTGGCACCGGTGGCGACACCTACAACGTGCTGACATGACGAAAGTTTCCAACCGATTTCTCATACACAAACAGCAGTTGACCGGCGTTGCCTGGTGAAACGTTGTTGTGTTGCCTCGTGTAAGGAGGAGAAATGCGTACCATAACGTTTTCCACTTTGATAAAGGTCTGAATACAGTCTATCGCGATTGCGGTTTATCGTATCGCGACATTGCTGCTCGCGTTGGTCGAGATCCAGTGACTGTTAGCAGAATATGGAATAGGTGGGTTCAGGAGGGTAATACAGAACGCTGTGCTGGATCCCAACGTCCTCGTATCACTAGCAGTCGAGGCATCTTATCCGCATGGCTGTAACGGATCGTGCAGCCACCTCTCGATCCCTGAGTCAACAGATGGGGACGTTTGCAAGACAACAACCATCTGCACGAACAGTTCGACGACGTTTGCAGCAGCATGGACTATCAGCTCGGAGACCATGGCTGCGGGTACCCTTGACGCTGCATCACAGACAGGAGCGCCTCCGATGGTGTACTCAACGACGAACCTGGGTGCACGAATGGCAAAACGTCATTTTTTCGGATGAATCCGGGTTCTGTTTACAGCATCGTGATGGTCGCATCCGTGTTTGGCGACATCGCGGTGAACGCACATTGGAAGCGTATATTCGTCATCGCTATAGTGGCGTATCACTCGGCGTGATAGTATGGGGTGCCATTGGTTACACGTCTCGGTAACCTCTTGTTCGCATTGACGGCACTTTGGACAGTGGACGTTGTATTTCAGATATGATACGACGCGTGGTTCTACCCTTCATTCGATCCCTGCGAAACCCTACATTTCATCAGGATAATGCACGACCGCATGTTGCCGGTTCTGTACGGGCCTTTCTGGATGCAGAAAATCTTCGACTGTTGCCCTGGCCACCACATTCTCCAGATCTCTCACCAATTGAAAACGTCTGGTCAATGGTGGTCGAGCAACTGGCTCGTCACAATACGCCAGTCGCTACTCTTGATTAACTGTGGTATCGTGTTGAAGCTGCATGGGCAGCTGTACCTGTACACGCCATCCAAACTCTGTTTGACTCAATGCCCAGGGGTATCAAGGCCGTTATTACGGCCAGAGGCGGTTGTTCTGGGTACTGATTTATCAGGATCTATGCTCCCAAATTACGTGGAAATGTAATCACATGTCAGTTCTAGTATAATATATATGTCCAATGAATACCCGTTTATCATCTGCATTTCTTCTTGGTGTAGCAATTTTAATGGCCAGTAGTGTATAACAGAAAATCAGAGTGGTTTACCGGCGTACGTCCTGTCAAGGTTTCCAATATACCATATTATTCCCCAGTCTTTTGGCTACAAAATTCTATATCCCAACATGATCTCCGGTCAGTGCGATGGCCTGAAGCCACCTTATCTGGAGTTCCTGTATGCCCACATGGTACCAGTGTGCTGGTCGAAGTCGGAGCCTACCTCTTGCCGCATCAATAGTCTCCCCGTCACCCACGTACTGCTTCCCACGGAGTTCATCCTTCACTTCAACAGATGGAAGTCGGAAGGTGCGAGATGGGGGTAGTAGGGTGGATGAGGAAGGTCTGTGAGCGCCGCCAACGGATGAGTACGGTAAATTCAGTCTGGTGTTCTTCGAACCATGCACGTACACTGCGAGCTGTGTGACACTTTACACTGTCCCGCTCGTAGATGCCATCGTGCCGAGGAAAAACAAACAGCAAGTACGGATGGACATGATCTCCAATGAAAGATGCATACTTGGGTTGATCCATTATCCCTTCCAGAATGACGAGATCACCCAGGGAATACCATGAAAACATTCCCCCAGAACCATAAGGCTTCGACGATTATTGCCGTGTTTGCTTTCAGACGCTTCACACCGTATACACCAAAGGCCAAATGTGCGATGGAGTATAAAAAAAATCATGAAACTTCCTGGCAGATTGAAACTGTGGGCCGTACCGAGCCTCGAACTCGGGACCTTTGCCTTCCGCGGGCGATTGCTCTACCAACTGAGCTACCCAAGCACGACTCACGCCCCGTCCTCGCAGCATTACTTCTGCCAGTACCTCGCCTCCTACCTTCCAAACTTTACAGAAGCTCTCCTGCGAACCTTGCAGAACTAGCACTCCTGAAAGAAAGAATATTGCGGAGACATATCAGCGCACACTCCACTGCAGAGTGAAAATCTCATTCTGGAAACACCCCCCAGGCCGTGGCTAAGCCATGTCTTCTCAATATTCTTTCTTTCAGGAGTGTTAGTTCTGCAGGGTTCGCAGGAGAGCTTCTGTAAAGTTTGGAAGGTAGAAGGCGATATACTGGCAGAAGTACAGCTGTGGGAACAGAGCGTGAGTCGTGCTTGGGTAGCTCAGTTGGTAGAGCACTTGCCCGCGAAAGGCAAAGGTCCCGAGTTCGAGGCTCGGTCCGGCACACAGTTTTAATCTCCCAGGAAGTTTCATATCACCGCACACTCCGCTGCAGAGTGAAAATCTCATTCTGGAAAAAAAATCATGTCAAAAGGCGGAGTGGCCGTGAGGTTCCAGGCGCTACAGTCTGGAACCGCGTGATTGCTACGGTCGCAGGCTCTAATCCTGCCTCAGGCATGGATGTGTGTGATGTCCTTAGGTTAGTTAGGTTCAAGTAGTTCTAAGTTCTAGGGGACTGATGATCTCAGAGGTTAATTCCTACAGTGCTCAGAACCATTTGAACCATCTTAAGACGCCCCTTGTCGCCACTCACTGGACACCAAATTGCGGAACTGGCGTGCAACTTCCACCCTTCTTCGCCTATGAACAACAGTCAATATTGGTGCATGATGTTGTGCCTGCTGCGGAGGCCCATACACGGCAACGTTCCCTGAAAAGTCGTTGAGGAAACACTACTGGTAGCCTCTTCATCCATCTGGGTGGGCAGTTGCTCAACAGTTCTACATCTATTCGCCCGTACACATCTCTGCAGTCGTCGTTCAAACTAACCATCTATGGTCGGTGCTATACGACAGCTGCCTCGGCACCCGTTTTGCATAGCACCATTTTGCCATGCACGGTGTACTTCAACCACGGCGGCACGCGAACAATTTATAAACTTAGCCGATTTGTAAATACTTCCTCCGTTGGTCTGAAAGTCAATGATCATGCCCACGGCTCCGTTTCCGCATTGCGACGACTACTACAGTTTTCTGCGTCCCCCGACACGCTTTATATACCCTCCGTTGCTAGTGTTTCCACCTGACGTCTGTGAGAGTATATTCCACGTTGACGTCGAACATAGGCGGTGGCCACATTAATGTGACTGGGCAGTGTGTACAACATCGTGAATCAACAGGGCCTGCGAGACAAATTGCGCTGTTACAGCCAAATTTAAAGTGAAAATACAGGTGAAATCTAGAAATAATGGTGAAATCTAGTAAAAAAACTATGACTCTCCAAGGAGTGTGTGAGTGTGTTGGCTGACCCAAATACGGCTTTATTTTAATGTCAGATAAAACAGGATTCTTTATTTTCCTCTAATGCTTGCACATGTCTGTTCATAAAATGGTTCAAATGGCTCTGAGCACTATGCGACTTAACTTCTGAGGTCATCAGTCGCCTAGAACTTAGAACTAATTAAACCTAACTAACCTAAGGACATCACACACATCCATGCCCGAGGCAGGATTCGAACCTGCGACCGTAGCGGTCGCTCAGTTCCAGACTGCAGCGCCTAGAACCGCACGGCTATTCCGGCCGGCACTTGTCTGTATGTATAATATTGTATGCCAGTACAATTTCAGTAGATTCCTGTAAGATTCATTCTAGCCAACAACGAGACGCAGGAGCAAATATCTGTGTCTCATGATACGTATATCACTCTGGGTCCCTCAGTTAGACAGTGGTCCGCCAACGCTGATTTCTCAGGTCGTAGCAATCGTGTGTGGCGATGGTGCTCAACACACCTGTGGTGAACGGTGCAAATCATCCGACCAACATACATTTTCCAAACAGTGCTTGCAGATCCCGTAAACACCGGGCTTAATCAGGTCTAGACCATCTTTGACCAAGCCAAACAGCTCATTAGTGCTCAATTATTTCACGATTTTGACGTTAGACAGGTGATGCGACAACTCCAAACAAAGTTTATCAACTTAATGGTAGAGGACTAGCTGTTTAAAATCAGCGTACTTTTTTGTGAAAGATCCCGTACGCTACATTTTCCGCCAGTCTGTGTAACATATCGGTAGTATACAGTTTATCCATCGCAACTCATTTGATCGATTTTTATGTAACTTTTCAAAACCTAAGGACACAACGCCATGCCGAAGTACACTCGATCAAAAAGACACCAATACAAATAGTTATTTATTGATGCAAGTACCCTGTTTCCCTAGTTTCGATGGCAATTTCGTCACATGCAGAAAATAAGTAGTTCTGCCGTTGCCGACACTGGTTTACTGCTACATGTCGGATAATATGCCACCAAAGTTCTGCGCTAGTTCTTAACATTAACCAACCGGTAAATCACGAATCATGGCACATCATTGTATTGTAAGCATTACCTAGCTCTGAGATAGGACTCCTGAAATTCGGCTGAGTGGCAGACATTGCGAGCAAGCGTTTACTCGTATAAACTCATTGCGTCAAATGCTGTGAAAATACTTTCCTCATTTCAGTACGAACTACAAAACGTGAAGCAAGCCGATAGATGACGTGCATTACTACACATTGGGAACTGCAGGATACCTACCATACAGGCGACTAGCCCACATATCTACAGTGTCTCTCTTCCTTATATGGCCTTAAGCGCTATGTCTCTGTTGTTACGACGTGTTCACAACTTCTTTTCTGCAAAGCGTAGATGGAGTCAGCCCTAAGAGATAATGATCATTACGTGTTCCACGATACGCTTAGCACTGTCGGAAACATTAATTTGTTTCACAAGAAAATCATTTTATTTAGTTTCTTTAGAGTGGAAATTCCATGTCGACTCGTTGTGTAGGAGTTGAATCTCCGACTAGTAGTCAAAAATGTCCAGGGTCGCAGGTTCGAACCCATTCACTGATTAAAATTTGAATCATTAGCAATGGTTGTCGGCATAAGGAGTCACTATCGTTATGTCAACGGCATTTCAAACAGGGTGGAGGAGCAGACAGAGTTTCAGGACAGTCTTTCGCCGTCGGGGTGAAAAAGTGCCCATGAAATGTGGAGTACCTGCAAAAAATGTTCAGATGTGTGTGAATTCCTAAGGAACCAAACAGCTGAGGTCATCGGTCCCTAGACTTACACACTACTTAAACTAGGTTGCGCTAAGGACAACATACACACCCATCCCGAGGGAGGACTCGAACCTCCGACGGGAGGGACCGCACAGTACGTGACACGGCGCCTCAAACCGAGCGGCCACTCCACGCGGCGAGTACCTGCAACGATCAGCGACTTGAGGATGCACAAAGCAATGTAAACCACTGTACAATTAATAACACACAAAATAACAGAAGCTCTGAAATGGAAAGAAAAAAGTTTCATGAAGATTTTCCCGTAGGCAAAAGATTCCGGATTAGTTCCCCATCTGGATTTCTGGAAGGGACTGCCAAGGAAGTTGTTACCACGAGAAAAAGAATGAATAACCAACGAAAGCGTCGAAGCGTGGAATGCCGGAAGTTTTATCTTGGTAGGGAAACTAGAAAATTTGAAAGGGACATCTAACTGTTCAGTTTCGATACATTTGGAGTCAGTGAAGTGGAAAGAAGATACGGATTTGTCGTCAGAGGTATGCAGGATAGAACCAACAGCAGCAGACAATGATACAACAGGAGAATTCGTCTCGAATAGGAAATAGGACAGAGAGTGAGTTACTGTGAACATTTCAATGACAGGTTTGCTCTAACCAAAATCGACAGCAAACTAATGCCAGCGACAATTGTTCAAGTATCCATCCGTATGTCACGGGCATTACAAGAAGAGAGAAAGAAAGTATTCGATAATACCGAACGGGCCGGCCCTGGTGGCCGAGCGGTTCTAGGCGCTTCAGTCTGCAACCCCGCGACCGTTACGGTCGCAGGTTCGAATCCTGCCTGGAGCGTGGATGTATGTGATGTCCTTAGGTTGAAATGAAATGAAATGATCGTATGGGATTGTTGGCCGGGAGGCCCCATGCGAGGAAGTTCGGCCGCCGGATTGCAAGTCCTTTTTAGGTGACGCCACTTCGGTGACTTGCGTGTGTCAGTGATGATGAAATGATGATGAAGAACACACAACACCCAGTGAGCACGAGACAGAGAAAATCCCTGACACCGCCGTGAATCGAACCCGGGACCCCGTGCGCTGGAAGCGAGAACGCTACCGCGAGACCACGAGCTGCGGACGTCCTTAGGTTAGGTTTAAGTAGTTCTAAGTTCTAGGGGACAGATGACCTCAGCTGTTAAGCCCCATAGTGCTCAGAGCCATTTGCACCAATACCGAACGGGTAATTCAGTAAGTTAAAGGAGAAGGTAATCTAATAATCAAGGGGGATTGAAACACTGTAGTACGGGAATAAATAGTTGAAACCGTTACGAGAGAATATAGGCTTGGTGGGAGGAATGAGAGAGGATAAAAACTGAGTTCTGTAACAACTTCCAGCTAGTTAAAGCGAATAAACTGTTCAAAAATAACAACTGTGGTATGCACACTTCTAAAAGGCTTGTAGATAGGGAAGATTCCAGCAGGATTACACCACGGTTCGATAGACATATCCAAGTCAGATATTGGATTGTAAGGTGTACCGTTGAGCAGATATAACTCGGACCACAATTTGGTTACGATGAATAGCACGCTGACAATAATGAGTACCACAGTCAACAATTCAGTTGCACAGAAATAGAGATATTTAAAAAGGGCAGTCACAAAAGCTGGAGAAGCAAACGTTGGTACAAGGAAATTAACTGCGAAGAAACCATGGGTAACAGAAGAAATACTTCAACTGATAGCCGGAAGAAGGAAGTACAGGCATGTTCACAGAAATTCGGGAATATAAAAAAGTATGTGGGACTCCGGAATGAAAGAAATACAAGCTGCAGGGAAGACTAGGCGAAATGCCGACAAGAAAAATGTGAGGAATCGAAAAAGAAAGGGTCGTCGGAAGGATTGTTTAAGTATACTTATGGAACAGTCAAAACAATGTTCGCTGAGATTAAAAGAAAAGAGCGTCAACATAAGAGTGTAAGAGGAATTACACTATTAAGAGCAGAGGAAAGAGCGGATAGGTGGAAAGAGTACATTTCAGGCCTCTACGAGGGAGAAAACGTGTCTGATAAGGTGATTCGGTAAGAAATGGGAGACGATATGGAAGACGTAGGGCATTCAGTATTCGAGGCTAACAGAGCTTTGGGAGACTTCCGATAATGCACTGTTCAGCCAGAACCTTATGACGATCGAACCACAGTCGATATGAGCCGGCTCTAGCAGCGTCACTTGGTGAGGAATGACTGCTAATTAGCCACACGCAAGGTGCAAGCTGTATCAGTGTGCTACTGTCCGTGTGTGCAGTAGGGAAGGCGCGTGATGTATCTGAGTTTGACCGAGGGTAGGCTGTGATGGCCAAGAAGTTAAGCACGAGCGTTTCGGAAACTGCATTACTTACCAGGTGTTTGAGGAGACATGTGGTGTTTGTCTTCAACACGTGGCGAAACCAGGATGAAATCACGTCCAGAAGTCGTGGGGCTGGGACGTCAGACGTCGTTGGTTGGACAGACTGGTGAAACATGATAGGCTGCGAACTGTGGCGCAACTAACATCAGACCTTAATGCAGAGTACAACTGTGTCTGAACGCACAGTGCGCCGAACACTCCTAATGATGGTCTTCCGCAGTCGACGACCCACGCATGTACCAATGTTAACACCACGACATCGGTAACTATGACAGAAAAGGGCACGTGACCATGGTACCGGACGTTGGCGCAGCGACAATGCGTTACATCGTCTGATGAATCCCGATACCTTCTTCGTCATGCAAATGGGCGTCGTCTTCCAGGGGAATAGCTCTTGACACCTGCGGGGCGGATAGAAGCTGGCGGCGGCTCCAAGCTCTGAGAAGCATTGACGTGGGCATCCATGCGTCCAGTGGAGCTCGTGCAAGGCACCATGACTGCCAAGGAGTATCGTATACTGGTTGCAGACCAAGTACACCCCTTCATGACGATCAAGTTTCCCGACTGCAGTGGCATTTTTCAACAAAATAATGCGCCATGTTACAAGGCCAGGAGCGTGATGGAGTGGTTCGAGGAATTCCAATTTATGCGCTTGCCCCCCAGATCGCCAGATCTGAACCCGGTCGAACACTCCTGGATGTGATTGAACGTGGCGTCAGAACTCATCGCCCCACTTCGCAGAATGTACGGGAATTAGGTGACTTACGTGTGCAAATGTGGTGCTAAACCCCTCCAGCGACCTACCGAGGCCTCACTGCTTCCATGCTACAACGCGTCGCCACTGTTATCCGTGCCAAAAGTGGACAAAGCGGCTATTAGGTAGGTGATCATGATGTTCTGGCTGATCAGTGCATACGACAGAAGTGTCAGATCACATTCCTTCGAAATTTCTAAAATCACTGAAGTAAGTAGCACAGAAATGAATATGCAACTTGGTTTGTAGAATGAGTCTGGAGACAAGCCACCAGACTTTCGGAAAATATCATTAACACGGTACCTAAAATAGCAAGGGCAGATGACTGCGAAAACTATAGCACTATCACCTTAAAGGCTCATAGGACCAAATTGACGGCAATAGTAACATACAGAACAATGAAAAAGAAAATCTAGCAGTTGTCAGACTATGATCACTTTGACTTCCGGAAAGGTAAGCGCACCAGAGAGGCGTGGAAAGAAGAATTAAGAAAAATCAAGACACTTTGATAGGATTTGTCGATTTGGAAAAGCCGCTTGACAATGTAAAATGTTGCAATATATTCGAAATTTTGAGAAAAAGGAAGCTTGTTCCTTGATGTCAGAACGGCATTTGACAGCGTTCCGCACAGCCGTTTGGTTAAAAAAAAAAAAAACCGAACTTATCGATTAAAGGACCAGATTTGCGTCGGAATTTAAGACGCTCTTAAAGGGATAGAATCGAAGATCTAAATGTAATATCCGGAATACGCCAAGGAACTGTGATAGGGCCGTTATAGTTTGCTGCGTATGTAAACGATCTAGTAAAACACGCCGGTTGCTGTTTAAGACTGTTCGCAGATGATGCAGTTGTCTATAATAAAGTAGAAACGCCAGAAGACAGCATCGGTTTGCAGAATGTCCTGCACAGGATTGAAGAACTGTTCATGCTCTGAAAGTTGACACTGAACGTAAATAAATGTAACACATTGGGCATACATAGGAAAAGAAAGCCACTACTGTACAACGACACTATCGATGACAAACTGCTAGAAACACTGTCTACCGTAAAATATCGAGGAGTAACTACATGGATTGACCACATAAAACAAACAGTATCAAAGGCAAGTGGATGATTGAGTTTCGCATAAATAATCTTAAGGAAACGTAACTCTTCCACCCACCGATTCTTAAGTCTAGTTCATCAATGTGGGATCATTACCAGGTAGAACTAATAGAAGAGATAGGGAATATCTAATGAAGAGCGGCGCAGTTTCGTCACGGAATCGTTTAGGCGGCGCGAGAGTATTATCTAGATGCTCAACAAACTCCATTGGCAGTCGTTACAAAAGAGATGTTGTGCATCACAGAGAAGTTTAGTACTGAAATTTCGAGAGAGCACTTTCAGGGAGGAGTCGTACAACATATTACTTCCTCCCACATACATCTCGCGTAATTTCGAAGACATTAGAGGCTTACCGATAACCATTCTTCCACACGCCGAATGCGAGTGGAACAGAGTATGGGGGATCAGTTAGTGGTACCAGAAGTATCCTCCGTCATACACCATTAGGTGGCTTTCGCAGTATGATGTAGATGTGAATAATACACAATATGTACAAGAACCAGAAGAATATAGGAATAGAAGACCTAGAACGGAGTGCTCGGATTAAAAACTGTCTAAGACGGGGATGTCCAATACATACGTCGAAGAAGCAGTGACGGAACTAAAAGAAAGTTTCAAGACAGGGATTAAAATTCAGAATGAACGTATGTCAATGACAAGATTTACTGATGGGATTGTTATCATCAGTGAAAGTAAAGGAAAACTACAGGACGTTATAACGATATGTTTACGTAATGTGTATACATAAACATACAGTTATAAATGTCCCCGTTCGTAGTCGCTAATTATAACAATATGTTTACTTTTGTGCTGTAACATATAGCTATAATCAGCGGTGGAAATATATTTGCGAAAGCCGACTGTATGCGGCTGTTTCTTGTTGGATCGTCTGATCAGTCGGAAGTTGCATTGCAGATGAGAGTAAATGCCTATTCAAAATATAATCATTTTTGATAGCTCAACATGCATTTCCTAAGGGACCGTAGTTTATCATGAATTTACCAGTAGAATACGGCGCGGAGAAAATATTTTGCCGCATGCAACTTCCGTCCGACTTCGACGAAAGAATTCATGACTGTGATCTCTCTGTTTGGCAGAAACATAAGGAAAATTAAATAAATTCATGAAAGAGTGAGACATAGATTCTATAATAAATAAATAGTCCATACACCAGTTACATTTAACTCATAATTTATGGCAATTAATAGATGAACTTACACTGCAATGAAGGATTTAACATGGATGCCGTTTTGACTGGCACTTCTCGTAATGAAAATAATTCCTTTGACGTTTTCACATACACGTCGCACAATAAATCTACTGCTATGCAGTATTGCACTTTTACTTTACACTAAAATAATATTATTTTTAACGATAATAATACGGCGGCAAGACATGCGCGTCCGACACAAGTTACATGAGACAAGAGAAAAAAAAATGAGTAACTGAGTGACTGTTAATCGAGAATATCTCGTACATCAAAAGAATGCCTAAAAGTGTTCTGTCCGTTTTTCGCGCCGCGGTTTTCAAAGTCAGTAACTCACTGCATATCTGACGGCGCTTCGACAATAAACAAGTTAACGTCACAGGTCGTTCACCTTTTACATTCTCGCAACATTATTTGCTAACTGTAGCTGTTGCCGAACGACTGCTCGATTAGTGAATGATTTAAAATGAACAGGCTAATGTGTACAGAATACGGATTGGGAGTAAATCGAAAAAAAAATGAAATTATTGAGAAGTAGCAAAAATGAGACCAGCGATGAACTTAACATCAAAAACTGGGACCACGAACTGGACGAAGATAAGGAATTCTGCTAGCTTCAAAAGAACACTTGACTAACGAAGCAGGGAGGACAATGATGGCAGGAACTGCTAGTAGCAAACGCCTCGGTCTGAGGGAGAAATTTCCGAGAATGTACATTTGGAGCACAGCATTCTATGGTTGTGAAACATGGACTGTGGGAAAACTGGAAGAGAAGAGAGTCGAACCATTTGAGACGCGACGATATAGAAGCCTGTTGAAAATTAAGTCTGATATTACAAGTAATGCGGAGGTTCCCGGCAGAAACGGAGAAGAAAGGAACATACGAAAAATACTGACAAGTAGACCCGTCAGTCCAATAGGACATGCATTAAGACATCAAGGAGTAATTTCCATGGTACTATGGTACTAGATGAAGCTGTAGAGGGTAAAATTGTAGGGCAATTCATCCAACTAATAACTGACGACGTAGGGTTCAAGAGCTACTCTGATATTAAGGGAAGGACACACGAGATAAATTCGAGATGAGGTGCACCAGCGCAATCAGAAGACTAATTACCCAACACAAAAGGACAGAGCCGTCCTGAATCAATCTAGAGTGATATTAGGTGTATCAGTATATAAGGTATGGGCATAAGAACGCGTGGAATGTCAGGACATCAGTTTACTCAAGGAACGGCCCAGAGACGTCAGTAATAAAGAGGCTATACCGTATCAAGACAAACTACCAGAAATTAAATATGAGTCATATCGTCAAATCGTTGCTCAGTAGTGACGTGCTGAAAGGCACAAAATCCTAAATGTATTATGAGAGCCGCAGTTGTTGGATATACAACGACTGGGAGCGAAAATACCCTCCTGGGCTTGGGTAGTACGCTGTGGACGCCGTTTGAAGAGGTGAGAATATTAGGAGCGGCAATGCCCTGTCGTGCCAGTTGACACTTACGTAATCGACAGTTTGTGGGAAGACGCGGTCTGATCAATAGCTGATGTTTTATTCACCAGAAACTGTTTCGCAACCGGTACTCGCCGCCAGTTGTCGATACGCGGCATTTTCTCTTTCGGACTTCGCTCCTAGCGACCAATTTGTTACGTAACATTAGCATTGCTTTATTACGTTACCAGCTGATCACTCGACATTGTCTGATGTCATATTAATCCCAAACACATGTTTGACATGAAAAAGACTGAAATCTGTCTACAGGAAAAAAAGGCAAACTTAGTTTAATTACTTATTTTTGGATGTATAAATACTGTAAGCAAATTATAATCTTTTATTTTGAACAAGTAACATTTTACAAAACTGTTCTATTTATAATTTAACACATAATTTGCTATAATGCAATAATTTTAGATTCCCTCCAAGTGCAAGAATTAATAAATTCTCACTCTTGAGCGAACAAAAAATCGTCACTAATAGAATAAAAGCGCCGAGAAAGGAATTCTCTTCACGATACACAACAGAACGCCACTGTGATTAAATTTTCTCATTCTCACCCCAACTTCTAGCTGTCTTGGCGATAGTTTGACCGCACAGTACTGTCTCCTAGACAGTAAGCAACATGTATAATAAGTTTGATATAAATTTCTCCAGGTTTCAGAGCAACACAGAAAAATCACCCTCTTGTCTCTCCTACCTCCCCCCCCTCCCCCTCCCCCCCCACTACTCACCTCTATCCATAACTTTACTACTCCCACAATATAACGTTATCACGACTGTCACCAATCGGCATACTGATAGCGAGAATTATGGACTCGTTCTTTATTATTTTCGTTCTTGCACCACATCCCACCTTCAGTGGAGGGTGGTGTTGTCTCGACACAACAGTGAGTTTTATGCACACACACACACACACACACACACACACACACACACACACACATATATATATATATATATATATATATATATATATATATATATATATATAATTGTATTAAATAAAAATGTCTAGAAATTAGTGGTAACGCTAGTACGAGTCTTGAATAATAGTACTATTAGGGATGATCAAAAGGTCTCCGTGTGAAGTCCTACAGTCCAGAATCGGTATGCCAATCAGGCAAAATCGTCGTGAGCGTCGAGGCCATCAGCCAACCGACGCACCGAGTTGAAGTTACCCGCTTGGTAAAACACTGTGTCCTGCTACGCGAAGACGTCCGACGGAGGTCATCGACCCATCAACGTCATTTTTAAGGGACTGAAGGCGTGACAATCGGATGAGAAGATACCAGAACTCTAGGGCGGGTCCTCGAGTGTCTCCCACTTGAGTTGAAGTAACCACTACGTTGCATTTGCGATATGGGGACGTGCTTTATCACGAAGCAGCAGCACCTCTCGTCGCAATTTTCGACAGATATAAAGTACCATACACACTCTTCATACTCCAATGGATGGCTACTTGCGTCTGTCCTTCGGCAGGCAAGAAAGGTCCTGTTCGGACGGCTTTAGTAATAGTTCACGTTTCCGCATTTACCGCACCACACCACAAAGACACGAATGCCTGACTAATCCCTTGTCTACATGTCGATGCTTCTATATACGCTTCTAAGTCACGCGACGTCGTATATACGAGTCAAATGAAAACATTAAATATTTTTTAAAATATTATTTATTGTGCATAAGTGGTACAAAGCTGTATCACTTTTCAACATAATCTCCCCCATGCTCAATGCAATTCCTCCAGCGCTTACAAAGTGCATACATTCCTTTAGAAAAAAATTCTTTTGGCAGTCCGTGCAACCACTCATGCACCGCGTGGCGTATCTCTTCATCAGAACGGAACTTCTTTCCTCTCAGTGCGTCTTTGAATGATCCAAACATATGGAAATCACTTGGGGCAAGATTTGATGAGTAGGGTGGATGAGGTCTAACTGTTGTACGGGCAGTGTGGGGCCTGCATTGTCATGCTGCAAAAGGACACCTGCTGACAGCAACCCCCGTCGCTTTGATTTGTATGATGCACGGTGACAGTGGTCCCTCTAGGTATGTAATGCTCCAAAAAGACGCCTTTTTCGTCCCAAAAGAGAGTCAGCATAACCTTCGCTGCTGGTAGTTCTGTTCGAAATTTCTTTGGTTTTGGTGATGAGGAATTGCGCCATTCCTTGCTCGCTCTCTTCATTTCCGGTTGGTGGAAGTAAACCCAGGTTTCGTCCCCAGTAACGATTCTTGCAAGGAAGCCATCACCTTCTCGTTCAAAGCGCCGAAGAAGTTCTTCACAAGCATTAACACGTCATTCTCTCATTTCAGGTGTCAGCTGCCGTGGTACTCATCTTGCAGACACTTTTTGAAACTGGAGCACATCATGTACAATTTGGTGTGCTGACCCATGACTAATATGTAAACTTGGTGCATTGTCATTCAGTGTCACTCGGCGGATTTTCTTCACAATGGCTTCAACTGTTGCAATGTTCTGTGGAGTCACAACTCGTTGTCCCAGACCTGGACGAGGAGCATCTTCCACTGAAGTCACATCATATGCGAACTTCCTACTCCATTCGTAGACTTACTGCTGTGACAAACTTGCATCACCGTAACGAACCTTCATTCGTCGATGAATTTCAATAGGTTTCACACCTTCACTACGCAAAACCCGAATAACAGTATGCTGTTCTTTCCTGGTGCAATTCGCAAGTGGGGCGACCATCTTTATACTGATACTGTGACGGCATGTGCGCATTTGCACTATGCTGCCACCTACAGGCCATTCTGCACGCTGTTTGTGGCACGCTTACCAACTTACAGGATAACGGCGCGAAATTTAGATTTGTTATTATAAATATAGGGTTTTCATTTGACTCCCCCTCGTACGTTGCAGCAACGAGCTCAAACGGAAGCTTTTTGATCACCCCTTATACATCAGTGTACTCGTATCTGACGTTCTTATTCTTTTCACCAAACCCAAGTGTTGAATAAGCGCACACTCCATCAGTTCAGAAGGAAGATAGCACATTAATTAACAACAGGGAGAAAACTGTCCAGACACTCAACGATTTCTTTAAATGCTTCATAGTTCACACTAGTGGGACTAAGTATGTGCCAGCGCACTCTGCATTGTTGTCAAATTTACTAAGTTGGCGGCGATGACGTCATCTAAGATGGCGGCATGTAGACTTGGCAACAGTGCATGATGTCATCCAAGATGGCGGATTTTGGAGGGAAAATAGGCCAATTGTGCTACATCCACTTACCTAACCTCTAGAAAAAATGGCGGGAATTTTGAAGTTTGGCCGGAAAATAGACCAATTGGGCTACGTTCACTAACCTAAGCCTCCAGAAAAAATAGGCGCGAAATTCAAATTCCAACAGGATAATGCATGCAAAACCTTACTTTTCTTTATTATTATTCATTATCATTTATTAACATTCATTATCATTTATTATTATTTAAATAGATCAATTGGGCTACATCCACTAACCTCCAGAAAAAATGGCTTGAATTTTGGGTGTGGCGAGGAAAATAGACCAATTGTGCTATGTCCACTAACATAACCTCCAGAAAAAATGGCGGGAATTTTGAAGTTTGGCGGGAAAATAGACCAATTGGGCTACGTTCACTAACCTAAGCCTCCAGAAAAAATAGGTGCGAAATTCAAACTCCAACAGGATAATGCATGCAAAACCTTACTTTTCTTTATTATTATTCATTATTATTCATTATCATTTATTAACATTCATTATCATTTATTATTATTTAAATAGATCAATTGGGCTACGTCCACTAACATAACCTCTAGAAAAAATGGCGTGAATTTTGAATTCTAGCGGGGAAAATAGACCAATTGGGCTACGTCCAACAACCTAACCCTCCAGAAGGAAAAATGGCGGGAAGGTTGAATTCCAGCAGCATATTGGCATGCTTCTCTTTATTATTATTATTATTTATTATCATTTATGTTCATTTATTATCATTTATTACCATTCATTATTATTTAAGTTCATTTATTATCATTTATTATTATTTATGTTCATGAATTATTATTTATCATTATTTATGTTGATTTATTATCATTTATTATTATCATTGGCCTACCTCCAAAAACATAGAAAATCGCGCCCAGTTCAATCATTTATTATTATTTATTCAAATCGGCTGATTTTGGCGGGAGAAAGCCATTTCACTTACAACCATTACAAAAAATCGATCACAAGTTCAAATTCCAACATGATAATCAGTCACACATACCAAAAAGTTCACCTCATCCAACGAAGTTTTAATTTTTTTCGCGGTCACTCATTGCTTCACTTGTAAGCTATGAAAATTGCGTCATATAATAATAATAAACTGGACTTCCACAAATCTAAGTCACCTCCTGTCAGTTCTTGTGGAAAAAGGACTGAAGTCTTTATTTCCAACACTACGGTCATCACTTCTTCTCCAACAGACTTAGTACACATCTTCGACATCCCAGCAGCATCCACCGTGCTCGCTACGAGGTCTGGAGTCCAACTGTGTGTTAGTTCGTATCTCAGCCACCTGAGGACGTCGCCGTGACGTCATTTAAGATGGCGGGAAGAAAGCCAATTGGGCCACGTCCACCAAGTTTGAATTTTCGCAGTCACTTATGCTTCTGCTGCTAAATTATTAAAACCTCGTCACTTGCACTACGCTAAGTCACAAGGTGGGAAAATCCAAGTGACTTCTCGATGCTCACACAGCGAACTCCAGAGCGCAGCTGACGAAAGGCTCGGCTGACTGATCCCTCTCCATCGGCCGCTCACTGGCCGGCTGATGTCAAGCGACCAGCGGCGCCCGCACAGCCCCCGGCCAGCGCGGCAGGTAGGCGGCGAGCGGCTCCTCAAGAGTCCAGCCACAAACGGTCAGCCGCGCTCGCCTCAGAGTCTGGCTACGTAAACATCTTTTCGCGCCCGCGAGCAGTTAACGCTGGACAGGATGGAACCTGTCGACCACGTGCTGGACAAAGGACACGTTCCACCCCAAATTTATTTTTCTGAACAGGTTCGAACCTGCCGATACCTACCTCACACAACCGCCCAAGATGTTTGGAAAGTTCTATCACGTGACACGCTAAAAGCTATATCGGTCCTAAAGTTCACAAATTCCCAGCACCGACGGACAGGAAGCGACATGCTTGCTTTGTCCAAACCACCCCACCAGCACATGTGATGGAGCACAAAGGACGCTCTCATCCCCATAAACTTTGGAATTCCAGAGTGATAGACAGGAACCGACATGCTTGAACTGGAAAGCTTTTTCTACTGAGTTGGAAACTTCCTTGACGTCACAACGTGCGATCGACCACGTGGCTCTGTCGGACAAAGAACGCTCTCACTAAGTTAACTGATCACCTGATTCTCATTATTCACCCCACTTGCTTCGATTGCCTAATCCAAGAACTTTGTGAAAACAGACGTCCGTACACATGAGCCATCACACGCACCTAGCTTAGTACCTCCGCAAGTGAATGTAACAAAGTTTGCATGTCTATTTAATTAATCTGATCAATTAATTAACCTCTCTGATGTGGAAAACTGCCACGTCCACCTACATTTGGAATCAATTTTCACCACTGCCACGCCCACCTGGACTTGAAATGAAATAGTTAAAGTCCCTACCGACCACCACGTCCTTTTACCGACCCATGTTCATTGGCTAACATATACTAAAGTGCGCGTCATTTATGTTGGCGGCCGAGTTTAGGTTCGTTCTGCGCATCTGACGTCACAAAACACAGTCAGCCAATGAACAGAGTACGACGTTGTCACATCTCGACTGCAGTGTAGAGCATGGACGAGAGTCTTCAGTTTTAGAAACGTTCAGTCATAAATAAAGTAATAGAACAAAAGCAATGTCTTGATAGCAGACTTTCTTTTATAGAAAGTTTGGAAAAAACATTCTTTATACCAATTGCTTCATATTCTATTAATTAATTAAACCAAACAAGCAATAAGACTCCTAATTCAGGCGATAGCAAGGAAAGGTGTTTGTATCACTCTCACGAACCGCTTTTTCGCAATAAAGAACAGCGGTAACTGTTTATTTCCTATTGTACTTCGACGAAGCGTGAATAATTCATAGTCATACCAACAGTGTTTGCCAGTATTTTGCGTGACGTGTTATGCTCCTCATGGCGTTATGTAGTCAGACAAGGTGCGTTAGCGTAACGGTTAAGGTGTTGGGCTGCTTTGCGAAAGGTTATGAGTTCAAACGTTGTGTGGTGCTTAATATTTTCATTTTTTAAAAACAATATCGAAGTGCCTTACTTCACGAATTATATTCGTTTGAATGCAATTTTTTGAAATTTCTAGTGCTTTGTCTCTTCATTAACCCTCTCGCTGCTGCAGACAGGTGCTCGCCGCATTCCGCGCTGTGCGCGATTTTGCCAACACTGCACTGCTCGCCTGTGCAGAAACATGGTGTTCCCACTGCTTTGACAAAAACTATTTGGCCCAAAAATTTGATTTTTACACGTCTTCTTGACTGATACCTTCCCCCCATAGATGACTTAATTTTGTTTCGATGTTCAAAGCAGTTATTATGCAGCATTAAATGTAGTAAACCATTGCACGAAATTTTGAAGAGTGCAGGCGAGCAGTGCAGTGACAAAATCGCGCACAGCGCGGAATGCAGGGAGCACGTCTTTGTAGCAGCGAAAGGGTTAATGCGGCTGTGGTGGCTTTACTTCATGAACTGCGCGCTCCCCCCTAAACGTAAGCTTGCGAACTATGCTATACTATGGCGCTGCTTCTATTGGCGCGTGCGTCGTGTGCAACTGGCAACGCAGCAATCTCCCGCGTCTGGACGGGCATGCGCGAGCCGCCAAGATAAAAGAATTGAACTATAATACTTGCTTCCGTTTACTAACCTGTACTAACCTACATTAACTTATATCACATTTTGTCTATACAAATAAGCCAAGCTTCAATTCTGATGGTAAGTTCGTGTTTCGCTACCAACACAAGAAATTTGTGGCAAACGAAGCCACTAACCGAAGTCACCTGTGATGACTCAAAATCGTCTGCTTTGCCTCTCTCACACACCACGAGCGCGAGACCGCCCATATCACAACACGGACTTTTATACTCGCGTCGGAAATACTCCTGTGCAAATATTCTAGCTAAACTATGACCCTGATACTGTTGTTCAATCCACACGGTCTAGCACATGGCCAGAGCACACCCCCAGTACCTAAGACGAGAACATTGCTGGTCCCATCTTTAGTTAACCACTGAGAGACGGAGATATGCTGCAATCACACCCCTCGCGCTCTCGTAGCTACTCGCCTCAGCAATTCGATCTAACAAACCCTCCAAGTAGAAAAAATAAGAGCCAACTCGAACTCTCTCATGTTCTATACCGTCCCGCAAATACTTACCGTACATTTTATTTACGCATCGAGTATACCTATCACTCTCATACAAAAAGCACTCGCCCTGATGTACCTGGTGTCATGTTGCACAGTCGGCAGACACGCAAACAGCTCCTAATTTCAGTGCACAATATCAAACTGCTCCTAAATAATGCGGTACACATAACTGTAAACACCATCACTACTTTTAATCTGTCCAAATAACGCATAGCAAAATAACAGACGCGCGAAATCAACCTGTCCCACGTCTGACAGCCCTCAATTTTCTCAAAGGCCTCTGTTCAACCCCTCAAACATGACTTGATGACAGCTGCATTCACACCTAGCACCTGAGAAATTCATATCACTTACACGCCGAACATGACTCTCCAAGCCCGGCCACGCGAGTCGTCTGTCACCGTCCTAACTCACTGCGGTCCAACACACATGTTAAGGCTGCATTCCATTGCTTGCCGGCCTATATGCGACACATCTCCACCTTCACATCTGTTGTCAGAATCCCGGAGAGCGAGTTCACACACACACCGTCCGCACACATCCCAGTGCTTCCCTCCCCTCACAATCTAGAACGATCATTTGACAATGTAAAAAGAATAAGAGCCCTGTCAACCTCTCCGAAATTGTATAGTGCCCCCAAAAATAGTTAACGCTCGCTTTCGTGTATTCTCAGCTCATTTGTAAATTCAAATTCTTACCCTAACAGAACTTGTTCATCAAAATAATACTGAATGTGCTCCTAACCTCCTACCTTTCCAGCTCTCAACATACGCAAATGTTCTCAACCCTCCTATATCCCAGCACAACCGATTAATCATTCTTATTCCTTCTTATCGAATTTACTGGCCTAATTTCCTAAAGACCCATTATCGAAGTACCTCTCCTGCTTTTCTTTCTGAGGCTTTCTGTGCTTACTGTTACAGATATCGCTAAATTACCTCCACAGCCCTCCTCAATCTACACACACTCAGACACACACACACACACACACACACACACACACACACACACACACACACGGTCATCCTCTCTACTCTTCCCAGAACATAAGCAATAGTAACTTTACAATTCATTATATACAAACCCTACACAATGTAAGCCACATTAACTTTACAATACCCACTAGATGCCCCAATTCTCTCCATTCCTAAGGAAGCACTGTGAACCTGGTCTTTCTTTCTACACACGCCACACTCAGGGGTAATCAGCCCTTCTACATCAACGGACGGAAGTCCCTCTCAGAACTGTTCCACAAATTCGGCGATCGCTTCCCCTCAACCCAATTGCGTTACTCTCTCTTCTTCTTCCTTGCCTGCTCCCTTATTTTCTACAAACTTATCCAGACTCATAGACTACAAGAGCACACCAATTTTTTTCTAAGTACAGCATGCGGTATACCACTGAATAACTAGAAGCAAACAGACCAAATAATTATATTCGCACTCTCGAATATCGAAGTCGTTGATGTCATTATACTTACAGTTAAACCTTACTATCATGGTCTCAATTGATTGGCATTCCACAATGAGATAAGTGTCGGAAATACACTCTCTTGACCGCTGTTACTCTGAAAATATCTCTACCGTCCTTACGACTTCCTCTCTACTCATCACATAATATAAACAATATTAAATTTACAACGCAATGTATACAAACGCTACACAATGTAAACCACATTCACTTTACAATACAGTATATACACATTTGACACAAAACAGTGCACTTATCCAGTGTATCTCTACAGCATGCAAAAAAATATCCTATTCCTACAGTGTCTATATACAGCAATGCTATCCAATCCTAGGAAAGCACCGTGAACCTGCTCTTTCTCTCTACAGACCCGACACACAGAGCTAATCTTCCCTCTTACATCAGCGGACTTAAGTCACCCTCAGAACTCTTTTTGCAAATTCGGTATCGTCTCCCCTTAGCACAAACGCCTTACTGTCTCTCCTTCCTTATCTGTTCGCTTTTCTACAAGCATCCTCAGACTCATAGACTGCAAGAACACATGTACTCTCTCCATAATATTACACCATTTTAGCTGTACTTCTCAATATCATGCACTAGGCTACACCCTACCGATCACTAGTTCATCATAATTCCCAAGATACAGACTTCAAATTAATTCTCTACAAACGCTGAACTTCATCTATGTGCAGCATGCTGTAAACCACTGACTAACTAGAAACAAACATACGCAAAATGATATTTCTACTCTGGAATACCAGTCTCAGTCATGTAACATTTTCGAGATCTTGGCTATAATTTACACGTCAACTAAGGTCTGTCCTAGGTCTAGAGAACAGACAAGCGTGTATCCAACACACCACAACCGATCTTCACTCAGCTAAATAAAGGAAACAAATGTGCAGAAGTAGTCAACCGAACAATCTACATCCCATGTAATAACACTCCAACCTAAATCAATCATTTTATCAAATTCTGACTTGATCACCAAAGCCGCCCAACACCTACTATTACTTCGCTATTCGGTCGTCTAGAGGACATCAAAGTTAACTCTTGCAGATCCATACACTCCAATAGGTCTCTGCATTCTGACAGCTGCTCCAGTTATTTATTATCATTTATCATTCTTTATTATTATTTATTATGATTTATTATTTATTATTATTTATATTATGCCCGTGTGTTCACCACTAGGTCTGGAGACCAACTGGGTTAGTACACATTGCCACCAGCAGCGGGCCTTATTCAAGATGTCCGATTTTGGTAGGGAGTTTGAATTTTGGTGCAAGATCATACAATTCGTTTACTTAACAGAAATGGTTCCAAGTTCCACTGTGTTTAGCTCCTATCACAACCACCAGAGCGCTCTGTCATCACATCAGTTGATTACGCAATTATCATTGTTCAAGATGGCTGCACCCAGTGCGAAATGTGTCACCTTTCCCGAACCTGCTTGCTACAGTAAAATTCCAACTTGGCTTTAGTCACACCCTTCACACGACGGTTCAATCCCGTCTCCGGCCATCCTGATTTAGGTTTTCCGTGATTTCCCTAAATCGTTTCAGGCAAATGCCGGGATGGTTCCTTTGAAAGGGCACGGCCGATTTCCTTCCCAGTCCTTCCCTCACCCGAGCTTGCGCTCCGTCTCTAATGACCTCGTTGTCGACGGGACGTTAAACACTAACCACCACCACACCCTTCACATCGTTCACCTGATACCATTTCCAGATATTTCCGCATCTGATATATGCAATTTAAGTCGGGGAAAGACATATCAATTACTTTCTGCAGCCTGTCTACAAACAGAATGACCTCAGTTACTGTAACAGGACCTTGTCTTGACCATTCGCCTGAAATGCGAGCGCCTCCGGTGGCATGTCAAAGCTACATATCTGTCCATCTAAACAGCCGTCCACTTAGCCCCAGGACCAGTATGCCGAAGTTGGCTTTCTCTTTATACCTGTTCTCCAACTATTGTGTAACGACATACACAGCACAAATGGATTCCTGAATAGTGCAGATCTCTATCCTCCCCTGCATCTCCAACTCAACATTTAAACAGTGTCTCCCCCAGCCAGTGAACCTGTCGTCATTCACGCTGCGCTGACAATTTTCACTCACAAATCTTAAATACTCTTAAATACTCACTGTTCAATCCTGTCAAAACTCACTTAATAATAAAAAAGCATTCTCCCTTTCTAAGCGTAGATGAGTATACATTTAGAAGAAATAGACAAACATAACTCCAAGCAGAAGTCATTGGAGTTATGTTTGTCTATTTCTTCTAAATGCATACTCATCTACGCTTAGAAAGGGAGAATGCTTTTTTTTTTATTAAGTGAGTTT
Organism: Schistocerca americana; assembly: GCF_021461395.2. NCBI lineage: Eukaryota > Metazoa > Arthropoda > Insecta > Orthoptera > Acrididae > Schistocerca > Schistocerca americana. The sequence goes on from NC_060122.1 coordinate 152,187,646, forward strand.
TGACAGCAGTGAATAGGCTTTTATATATGAGAGTATTTAAGATTTGTGAGTGAAAATTGTCAACGCAGCGTGAATAACGACGGGTTTGCTGGCTGGGGGAGACACTGTTTACATGTCGAGTTGGAGATGTAAGAGGGAAGATTAGCTCTGTGTGTCGGGTCTGTAGAGAGAAAGAGCAGGTTGACGGTGCTTTCCTAGGATTGGATAGCATTGCTGTATATAGACACTGTAGGAATAGGATATTTTTTTGCATGCTGTAGAGATATACTGGATAAGTGCACTGTTTTGTGTCAAATGTGTATATACTGTATTGTAAAGTGAATGTGGTTTACATTGTGTAGCGTTTGTATATATTGCGTTGTAAATTTAATATTGTTTATGTTATGTGATGAGTAGAGAGGAAGTCGTAAGGACGGTAGAGATATTTCCAGAGTAACAGCGGTCAAGAGAGTGTATTTCCGAAACTTATCTCATTGTGGAATGCCAATCAATTGAGACCGCGATCGTAAGATTTAACTGTAAGTATAATGACATCAACGACTTCGGTATTCGAGAGTGCGAATATAATGTTTTGGTCTGTTTGTTTCTAGTTATTCAGTGGTATACAGGATGCTGTACTTGGAAAAAAAATGGTGTGTTCTTGTAGTCTACGAATCTGGATAAGTTTGTAGAAAATAAGGGAGCAGGCAAGAAAGAAGAAGAGATAGTAATGCATTTGTGTTGAGGGGAAGCGATCGCCGAATTTGTGGAACAGTTCTGAGAGGGACTTCTGTCCGTTGATGTAGAAGGGCTGATTACCGCTGAGTGTGGCGTGTGTAGAAAGAAAGACCAGGTTCACAGTGCTTCCTTAGGAATGGAGAGAATTGGGGCATGTAGTGGGTATTGTAAAGTTAATGTGGCTTACATTGTGTAGGGTTTGTATATAATGGATTGTAAAGTTACTATTGCTTATGTTATGGGAAGAGTAGAGAGGATGACCGTGTTTGTGTGTGTGTGTGTGTGTGTGTGTGTGTGTGTGTGTGTGTGTGTGTGTCTGAGTGTGTGTAGATTGAGGAGGGCTGTGGAGGTAATTTAGCGATATCTGTAAAAGTAAGCACAGAAAGCCTCAGAAAGAAAAGCAGGAGAGGTATTTCGATAATGGGTCTTTAGGAAATTAGGCCAGTAAATTCGATAAGAAGGAATAAGAATGATTAATCGGTTGTGCTGGGATACAGGAGGGTTGAGAACAATTGCGTATGTTGAGAGCTGGAAAGGTAGGAGGTTAGGAGCGCATTCAGTATTATTTTGATGAACAAGTTCTGTTAGGGTAAGAATTTGAATTTACAAATGAGCTGAGAATACACGAAAGCGAGCGTTAACTAGTTTTGGGGGCACTATACAATTTCGGAGAGGTTGACAGGGTTCTTTTTTTTTTTTTACATTGTCAAATGATCGAGGGGAGGGAAGCACTGGGATGTGTGCGGACGGTGTGTGTGTGAACTCGCTCTCCGGTATTCTGACAACAGATGTGAAGGTGGAGATGTGTCGCATGTAGGCTGGCAAGCAATGGAATGCAGCCTTAACATGTGTGTTGGACCGCAGTGAGTTAGGACGCTGACAGACGACTCGCGTGGCCTGGCTTGGATAGTCATGTTCGGCGTGTAGGTGATATGAATTTCTCAGGTGTTAGGTGTGAATGCGGCTGTCATCAAGTCATGTTTGAGGGGTCGAACAGAGACCTTTGAGAAAATTGAGGGCTGTCAGACGTGGGACAGGTTGATTTCGCGCGTCTGTTATTTTGCTATGCGTTATTTGGACAGATTAAAAGTAGTGATGGTGTTTACAGTTATGTGTACCGCATTATTTAGGAGCAGTTTGATATTGTGCACTGAAATTAGGAGCTGTTTGCGTGTCTGCCGACTGTGCAACATGACACCAGGTACATCAGGGCGAGTGCTTTTTGTATGAGAGTGATAGGTATACTCGATGCGTAAATAAAATGTACGGTAAGTATTTGCGGGACGGTATAGAACATGAGAGAGTTCGAGTTGGCTCTTATTTTTTCTACTTGGAGGGTTTGTTAGATCGAATTGCTGAGGCGAGTAGCTACGAGAGCGCGAGGGGTGTGATTGCAGCATATCTCCGTCTCTCAGTGGTTAACTAAAGATGGGACCAGCAATGTTCTCGTCTTAGGTACTGGGGGTGTGCTCTGGCCATGTGCTAGACCGTGTGGATTGAACAACAGTATCAGGGTCATAGTTTAGCCAGAATATTTGCACAGGAGTATTTCCGACGCGAGTATAAAAGTCCGTGCTGTGATATGGGCGGTCTCGCGCTCGTGGTGTGTGAGAGAGGCAAAGCAGACGATTTTGAGTCATCACAGGTGACTTCGGTTAGTGGCTTCGTTTGCCACAAATTTCTTGTGTTGGTAGCGAAACACGAACTAACCATCAGAATTGAAGCTTGGCTTATTTGTATAGACAAAATGTGATATAAGTTTATGTAGGTTAGTACACGTTAGTAAACGGAAGCAAGTATTAGTATATGTTAGCCAATGAACATGGGTCGGTAAAAGGACGTGGTGGTCGGTAGGGACTTTAACTATTTCATTTCAAGTCCAGGTGGGCGTGGCAGTGGTGAAAACTGATTCCAAGTGTAGGTGGACGTGGCAGTTTTCCACATCAGAGAGGTTAATTAATTGATCAGATTAATTAAATAGACATGCAAACTTTGTTACATTCACTTGCGGAGGTACTAAGCTAGGTGCGCGTGATGGCTCATGTGTACGAACGTGTGTTTTCGCAGAGATCTTGGATTAGGCAATCGAAGCAAGTGTGGTGAATAATGAGAATCAGGTGATCAGTGAACTTAGTGAGACCATTCTTTGTCCGACAGAGCCACGTGTTTGATCGCACGTTGTGACGTCAAGGAGGTTTCCAACTCAGTAGAAAAAGCTTTCCAGTTCGAGCATGTCGGTTCCTGTCTACCAGTCTGGAATTCCAAAGTTTATGGGGATGAGAGCGGCCTTTGTGCTCCATCACATGTTCTGGTGGCGCGGTATGTGGCGTGAGGGTGGTTTGGACAAAGCAAGCATGTCGCTTCCTGTCCGTGGTCGACAGCTTCCATCCTGTCCAGCGTTAAGTGCTCGCGGGCGCGAAAAGATGTTTACATAGCCAGACTCTGAGGCGAGCGCGGCTGACCGTTTGTGGTTGGACTCTGAGGCGCCGCTCGCCGCCTACCTGCCGCGCTGGCCGGGGGCTGTGCGGGCACCGCTGGTCGCTTGACATCAGCCGGCCAGTGAGCGGCCGATGGAGAGGGATCAGTCAGCCGTGCCTTTCGTCAGCTGCGCTCTGGAGTTCGCTGTGTGAGCATCGAGAAGTCACTTGGATTTTCCCACCTTGTGACTTAGCGTAGTACAAGTGACGAAGTTTTAATAATTTAGCAGCAGAAGCATAAGTGACCGCGAAAATTCAAACTTGGTGGACGTGGCCCAATTGGCTTTCTTCCCGCCATCTTAAATGACGTCACGGCGACGTCCTCAGGTGGCTGAGATACGAACTAACACACAGTTGGACTCCAGACCTCGTAGCGAGCACGGTGGATGCTGCCGGGATCTCGAAGACGTGTACTAAGTTTGTTGGAGAAGAAATGAGGACTTTACTGTTTGAAATAAAGACTTCAGTCCTTTTTCCCCAAGAATTGACAGGAGGTGACTTAGATTAGTGGTAGTCCAGTTTATTATTATTATTTGACGCGATTTTCATAGCTTACAAATGAAGCAATAAGTGACTGCGAAAAAAATTAAAACTTCGTTGGATGAGGTGAACGTTTTGGTATGTGTGACTGATTATCGTGCTGGAATTAGGACTTGTGATCGATTTTTTGTAATGGTTGTAAGAGAAGTGGCTTTCTTCCCACCAAAATCAGCCGATTTGAATAAATAATAGTGAATGATTGAACTGGGCGCGATTTTCTATGTTTTTGGAGGTAGGCCAATGACAATAATAAATGATAATAAATCAACATAAATAATGATAAATGATAATAAATGAACATAAATAATAATAAATGAACTTAAATAATAATGAATGATGATAAATGAACAGAAATGATAATAAATAACAATAATAATAAAGAGAAGCACGCCAATATCCTGCTGGAATTCAAACTTCCCGCCATTTTTCCTTCTGGAGGGTTAGGTTGTTGCACGTAGCCCAATTGGTCTATTTTCCTCGCCAGAGTTCAAAATTCACACCATTTTTTCTGGTGGTTAGGTTAGTGGACGTAGCCCAATTGACCTATTTAAATATTAATAAATGATAATGAATGTCAATAAATGATAATGAATAATAATAAAGAAAAGTAAGGTCTTGGATGCATTATCCTGTTGGAATTTGAATTTCGCGACTATTTTCTCTGGAGGCTTAGGTCAATGGTTGTAGCCCAATTGGTCTATTTTCCCGCCAAACTTCAAAATTCCCGCCATTTTTTCTGGAGGTTAGGTTAGTCGACGTAGCACAATTGGTGTATTCACCCGCAAAAATCCGCCATCTTGGATGACATCATGCACTGTTGCCAAGTCTACATGTCGCCCTCTTGGATGACGTCATCGCCGCCATCTTGAATAAATTTGGCAACAATGCAGTGTGCGCTGACACTTACTTAGTTCCACTACTGCTTATGCTGTGAATCAGTAACACAGATGGTTGATAATGGAAATAGCAACATTCCGAAAGTAGAGCTAGACGAGGTGTGTGAAGAGAGGAAAGTCGGTTGAAGACGATGATGTTTCAACAGAAATGGTGAAAGCTGGACGGAAAATAATACGAAATATTTGTGAAAGAAGACGATTTGCTAATACTGAAACAATGCTATAATAATTCCTTTTTGTTAATCCTTCCATTAATCCTGAAGACAGCCATCGAGAATCTCACCACCAAAATGGACACACAGTGTAAGACTAAAGCTGAGCCCATCCAAAACCTAAGCAGTACTGTTTGGTCATTCTAGCCTCATTAGCGCGGAATATCGGCAGTCCTTACCATTTTTAATCTTAAATGGGAAACATAGCGATTCCTCTTCTTCACCAATGAGTCTTGCAGTAATAATGGACGAAAATTTAAATTGGACTGAACACGTAATTGCAAGGTGCATGGAAGCATCAGCATCTTTCCACGCCTTACAAAAATATAAAAAGTTCTTCCCCTTTGACCTGAAATAAAACTTATATTTCCAGTTACTGGTTACAGCAATGTTATCCTACAAGGTCTTTCTGAGGAAAGCGCGCAGCGCATGGAACGGGTTACGAATGCCTGCGTTTGTTATATCTGTGGTGTCCGACCCTTTCATCATATTTCACCATCACATCCACTGCTGTCCTGGCTATGCGTAGACGAACAGGGATTTTCATACGCTCTACCGTGTCTCCTGTGCTATCAACATACACTGTCCCTCATACCTCTCTTCGATCTTAGCACTCTTGTCTGAAAAACATGGCAGAAACATCCGTTGCCATCACAACAAAATCCTTTCTGTCCCACTTCATCGTTCAGCCACCTTCTCGAAGCCCTTCTCAGCAACAAGAACCCGACTCTGGAATAAACTCCTGCATCACACTGGAGAACAGAATAACATCTCCAGCTCTACTGAAGCAACAATAATGACAACCATTTTTCCAGTCCGCACTTGTTGAGCTGTACATCCTTGTGTCCAACCAGATCTCCTTCATTTCCCAGAATACTTAGGTTATGCAATCTCCTTAAAATTTCTTTTCTCAGAACTCGCTATATCAGAAAACATCTCATTTGCTCACCTATAAATTCTCAGGTGAATACAGGGCTATAAATACAAAATCAAATAGGGTTAATGCAGGAGTAGGTTTAATAATGAATAAAATAATAGGAGTGCAGGTAAGCTACTACCACAGCATAGTGAACGCATTATTGTAGCCAAGATACACGCGAGTCCCACGCCTACCACAGTAGTGCAAGTTTATATGCCAACTAGCTCCACAGATGACGAAGAGATTGAGGAAATGTATGATGAGATAAAAGAAATCAATCAGATAGCGAGGGGAGACGAAAATTTAATAGTCATGGGGGCTGGAACTCGATAGTAGGAAAAGGAAGAGAAGGAAAAGTAGTAAGCGAATATGGAATGGCGGTGAGGAATGAAAGAGGAAGCCACCTGGTAGAATTTTGCACAGAGCATAACTTAATTATAGCTAACACTTGGTTTAAGAATCAGGAAAGAAGGTTGTATACATGGAAGAACCCTGGAGACTAAAAGGTATCATATGGATTATATAATGGTAAGACAGAGATTTTGGAACCAGGTTTTAAACTGAAAGACACTTCCAAGGGCAGATGTGGACTCCGACCACAATTTATTGGTTATGAACTGTAGACTGAAACTGAAAAAACTGCAAAAATGTAGGAGTTAAGGAGATGGGACGTGTATAAATTGAAAGTATCAGAGGTTGTAGAGAGTTTCAGAGAGAGCATTAGTTAACGATTGACAAGAACGGAGGAAAGAAATATCGTAGAAGAAGAAGGTATTCTAATTGGTGTGACGACTGACTACGCACGACATACACTCAAACTTTTGGGATGATATCATCCCCACAATTCCGCATATAAGAAGGGCAGACATGTGCGAGAAATGCCGCAAAATCAATATCTTATACAGCCAAGCTGCTGAGAATAATAATAAGCACAAGTATTGAAAAGAAAACTGAGGATCTGTTAGATGACAGTCAGTTTGGCTGAAGGAAGATAAAAGAAGAGAGGCAGTCCTGGTGTGCGCTTGATAGTGGAAGCAAGACTAAAGAAAAATCAAGACCCGTTCATAGAATTTTCTGACCTGAAAAAAGCGTTCGACAGTGAAAATTGTTGCAAGACGTTCGAAATACTGAGAAAAATAGGAGTAAGCTGCTGAGAAAGGCGGGTGATGTACAATATGTACAAGAACCAAGAGGGAACAGAAGGACTGGAAAACAAAGAATGAAGTGCTCGGAATAAAACGAGTGAAGGGCAGGTATGAAGTCTTTCGCCTCAACTGTTCAGTGAAGAAGCAATGACCTAAATAAAGGGAAGATTCAAGGTAGGGACTAAAATTAAGTGTGAAAGAATATCAATGATAATATTCAGTGGTGACACTGAAATCCTCAGTGAAAATGAAAATGAATTACAGAATCTGTTGATTGGAATGTTGTAGTGAATACAGAATATAGATTGAGAGTAAACCGCAAGAAGACCAAAGTAATGAGAAGTAAGCGATTGATAATAGCGAGAAACAAAACATGAAAATCGGTGTTCACGAAGGAGAAGAAGTTAAGGAATTCTGCCACCTCGGGACAAATTACCCATGATGGACGAAGTAAGAAGGACATAAAAAACAGACTAGCAGAGGCAAAGAGGGAATTCCTGGCCAAGAAAAATCTATGTTAACAAACATAGGCCTTACGTTGAGAAAGAAACTTTCGTTTGGACCATCACAGCGTTGTATGGTAGCGAATAATGGACAGTAGGAAAAACGGAACAGAAAAGAATCGAAGCGTTTGAGATGTAGAACACAAGACTTTTGTTTTTAAGCGTTTAACACCAAGCTTTGGTGCTAGACAATAAAAAACGCCTTTCTTTAGTATTTGAGAGCTGGAAGACGTGATTTACTGAAAACGTTTGTCTTGTAGTGCTTCAGAAGTATGTTGCAGAGTCAGGGGACTTGCAAGAAAGAAAAGAACATATGGAAAATACTGACAAAAAGAAAGGACAGGACGATAGGGAATGTGTTGAGATATCAGGGAATTAACCTCCATGTTACCAGAGGGACCGGTAGATGGTAAAAGTTGTAGAGGAAGGCAGAGATAAGATTACGGGACTCTGGCGTTGTCATATACTTTTGAGTAGATAACAGACACTTGTGGTTGCTAGAGAATTTTGCCTCATTTTGTAACAAGATTTTTTAAAATATGAAAGTCAGCAGAGGGAAGCATGTATTTACGTTTGTAGTAAGAAACTTTCATAAATTCTCACAGTTTTAAAAATGACTGACAGCAGGAATCGTAAATAAATTTTCAGTATATAAATTATGCAGCAAACCAGTTGGACAAGTTTAATGCAAAAATTGACCAGATTTCGATAGGAGAAAGTCCCATATTTTGGAGAGACTCCTCAACTTGGGTGCTGCATTTCTGTCAAGTAGATGGTGCTATCATGGGAAGAAGGTTGGAACTGAAGGACAGGCATGTAACTGACCTTGGAAGTCCTCATTATCAGTAGAGTGCCATTGTCTTGTACTGCTACGAGCAGGAAAGCAATGTTCACGTTCCTGAAGATTTTGTTCGTTGTTAGAAATGGTTCAAATGGTTCTGAGAACTATGGGACTTAACTTCTGAGGTCATCAGTCCCCTAGAACTTAGAACTACTTAAACCTAAGTAACCTAAGGACATCACACACATCCATGCCCGAGGCAGGATTCGAACCTGCGACCGTAGCGGTAGCGAGGTTCCAGACTGTAGCGCCTAGAACCGCTCGGCCACTACGGCCGGCCGTTGTTAGAAAGCTGGAAAAATATTATAAGAGGCGACTGCCTGGTTAAATAATTATACATACCTTAAATTTACACTTCTTTAGGATTGTAATGAAATAAATAGTTTCGTTGTTCACGAACTGCGAAGTGTACTATTGAAACACGTTTTGTTAGCACGTGCAGGTGCCTCAGTTTGCGGAAGTCTGGGATTCTTAATATGGGGCTCCCCAAATTGGGATCCCAAATCGTTCTTTGGAACTTTAATTCGTCCATGTGTATGTTTAATCACATTTGATTTCCATAAAATTAATTGTACTTACATGTCTGTAAACATGTTTTCATTTTGTATGCTGAATGGCATATCAAAGAAGGTATTTTAATAGAAGCAAAGAGACTCTAACAATAGTCTACGTTTCTTTTGTGGATGGCACCTAGAAAACATTGGGACCCCAAACAAACGAAGGCTGCCATTTTAGCTACTGACAGTAAAGAAAGGGGAACTATAAAGCGTCTCGCATCTTCTGTGTTCCTCAGGCAACATTGTTACGCTGTGTTAAAGACAACAAATGTCCAGATAAACATATGGATACCAAAATATGAAGGAAACGTATTTTTCCTCGAGAACTGGAAGCTGACTTGAAGATAATGATTGAATCAGAAGAAATGAAGTAGATAAAGACGTGACTTAAATATCTCACGGAAAAAATATAATTATAAGATCTATAAGATGACTTGAAGAATTACAGCACACAAATGGAACAGTGATCCTATGGTCTCTCTGGAAAAAAAATGTGCGAAGACTTGCCTATCAGATTGCTATAAAAAATAACATCAGAAACCCATTTTCGAATGAAAAACTGCAAGTTGGTAAAAACGGTTACGTAACTTCCTAAAGTTCTCTTTTAGGTCTCCCCAACGATTTTCAGTCGCCAGAGCTAAGGTTTCACAGCTGAAGATGTCAGCAAGGTTTTTGACATTTATGGGCCGGCCTGAGCTTCACTCAAGAGCAACGTAGTCATATTGTTTAACTGTGACGAAACTAGTGTCACAGTTGGACAGGATAACCACACTGAAATTGTTGCGCTGGAGGAGAAAAGCAAATCGCTTCTCTACAGGCTGCTGAATGTGACAAGCATGAGTCCTTCGGGACAGTTCACACTGCCTCTGACGATCTTCGTACAGAATAATATGAAGATGGAGTTAATGGATAGTGCTCCTCTAGATTTCATTTGTACATGCCATCCTCCAGGGTGAATTTTAACGTAAATTCTTACACAATGTTTCGTCACTCCTCGATCCAAGTGAAACCAACGAAGGATGATCCTGTGGTTCTCGTCGTGGATGGACACCTCACCCATGTCAGAAATGCGGACATGATTAATTTGGCCAGGGATAGCCAAGTTTCATTGTGTCTCTACGCCTCATAGCACCAGAAAAATGCAGCCATTGGACGTTTATTTCATGAAACATTTAATGCTCAGAAGATTGAGGGCTGGATGAAGCGCCATGTTAGTAGCCTTGTGAATGTGTACCTAGCAAACGATATTTTTCGAAAAGCTTACTTACCGGCAGCGACAGCAGAAATGGCAGCGAACTGATTTAGGGAGGCAAGACTGTTCCCTTGCAACGGCCAGAATTTCCGAGCCCATCAATTTGTAGAAGAACTGGCTGATACTCTTGAGAATATTCCTTCAAACACTGGCATCTAAAGGAAGTGCTGTTCCTCAAATTCAAAAATCCAGATTTGTCATGGCAACTGACATCAGCCCCCTTCCGAAAATTAGAAGCCAAATAGGTTCCAAAAGATCCCGCACTGGTTCTGCCCAGCTGATCACTGGGTCTCCCTATGATCATCAGTTAGTAGTCTGAAAACAAAGGATGGTAACACCCAAGCAAGTTGGTAATGCGGGATGCGGTAAGTGCGGACATCAAACCAGGCGCCTGGCGAACTGACTGTTAAGAAAGGGAGCATCATTGAATCTTCGTCAGAATCCGAAGCAGATGAAATTCAACTGTCTGATGAAAGCGAAGATAGCGACGACGATAAAGACGCAGAGTGCATCTATTGTGCAGGCTTCTTCTCAGACGATCACAATGGAGGCAACTGAATACGGTGCTCAAAATGAATCTAATGGGCACATACAGCATGTGCCAAATATCTGATTACTTGTTTTATATACGATGGTCATAAGACCTTCCCAATTTTCATTCCATTTTTAAGAGAGACAGTTAGGCAACAGTATTTGTTTTGTAGCATGTCTAACGTAAATGTATAGCAAGAGCAGAAACTGAACATACATCATCATTCTAACATATTAAACAAAGTATATTTAGTGTTTGTATTAACAAATATGGTTCTCATTTTCCTCTATGACCCACTTAAAAAAACCTCCCCAAATTGAACGACTTTCCACTACCACTAAAGGTGTCTTCTTCAGAAGGAAGTCACATAAACTGCGTGACCGACAGCCTAATGTCTGCTCTTTTATCAAGTTCTAGCTGTTGTAACAATTTTTACTGTTTTTGCGGAGGACTTTACTTAATATTTTCTGCTGTTTGACTTGAGCTCCTTAGCTTGTCATGTATGTTTACAATTTTAACGTCATGTAATTAAAGTGACTTCCTTCTGTAGAAGTTACATTTAGTGGTGTCGAAACCTGCTCACGGTTTTTATATTAAACTTATGCACCTTTTATAGTAAACTTTATGTATAGAAAACGTTAGTAAAATGTTATGACCATAATCTTTTAAACGAAGATATTAAATAGTTTACCGTGAAAAGTATAGTACAAAATTCTTTGCATGTAATTAAATAAATTGCAACTGAACCAAAAAGTGAAAATTAGTAATTCTTTAAAAAATGATTATGGCAGCAACGGAGTGACAGGATGGAAACTGTCTGGATGATAACAGCTATAATCTTATGCATTAACGAGTAAATTTAGCGACATATTCTCTTGTCTTTTTTAATTTATTTTTATATGATACCCAGGACCACTCATCGCTATCAGAGCTAATTATTTTCTAATAAGATGCAATCCAAAATAACCTTTGAAGATGGAACAGACGGTTAGCCTAATCCCTGAAAGTCAAGATGGTGATAACGGTGATATTTAACATTTGCTCCCGTCATCAATAACATCTGATATTTAAAAAAAAATGTTTTCGTAGAATTATATTCATTTGCTGAATGAATTTCACAAAATAACAAACTTTTGAATATCCACTGACTGGTTAGAAATACCAGTTTTAATGTCACATTCTCATGGAAATAAGGCCATAATTGGTATGTTCAGACAGTTGTGTAAGTGCAGCTACCATTAAAACTTCTTTCTGCAGGGTATATATCGAGAAATGGGATAAAAATCAAGTGCTTCGTTTTATAGTGTGGGTTGTTCGATGTATGTGCGTCTATATTGGCGGCTAATCTATCTTTTAGTGCTTGTTATTTTGAACGAGGCAGATATTCAAATCATCTATGGTGAGTAATGTTAGTATTGCTTGTAATTTCGCCTTCGATCACCTTTAGCGCTGGCTATACTGGAATTTATTCAACGTAATGTAAGGTCATGTTGTCTGCTCGAGTTGTGGTGAGGCCTGTGGTATAAAAGGGCATATAAAATGCGGTAAGGTATCAGCTTTTTATCTTTCCTGCATCTTCTTAAGCCAGGTAAGTAAACTTTACGTACATTGTTTAGACAAGTTAGTTTAATTATATCCTTTGTTTTAACATACTTCTTCTGTTTCTTTTGTTGTTATTATTGTATCTCATTACTTGAATATTTACAAGTAATTTAATTCCATGACATACTCTTCGCATTTCAATTATGTAAAGTTACTCTGAAACTCTTCTAACAGTACACATATATCTATGCCTAATATGTCTGTAAGAGACAAAAAAAAATGAATAAATTTGCTTTTCACTTTAATAAAATGTGTATTCAGCAATTTGTCACACAGAATAAGCATTAAAACAATTTACTTGCACACTACAATTGATGCATCGTCCAACATTGTATTGTACTGTTGAATTCTTTAATGATATTCGCTTGATAGCCCCTAGCAATTTACTGTAGGTCACAGTTTTTTTCTCTTAGTATTCACTAGATTGCCCCTTGCAGTAAAATAAACACCAGATCTAGCTTCTACCATACATTTTTATTGTTTTTTATTGTTGAGCGTCCTTTCTGCCAAATAGAGTGTAGCTGTTAACCTTGTGTGGCAATAGCTTTCCTTAAGTTTCTTATTGTAAGTCACATATTAGGTAGATGGATAGGGACTGTGTCTGTTGTGTGCGGATGCAGGAGGAGTTGGCCACAGTCCAAACGAAGATGGAAAGTTTGTTGGCCACAGTCAACAGGCTACAGAGTGCCACCTTCAGGCGCGGTGGGGATGGGGTGTCTGGGGCTGCCTCTGCTGTACTAGATTTGCAGGGGGAGGGGGAGATGTCACAGCTCTCTGTCACTGAGCCGACCTCAGGTGCGACTGAGCCGGCTGCCCCACTCTCACCTCAATGTGGGTGGTGAACTGTGTCAAGGTCTCGAGGCTCAAGGCGAAGGCTGCGTGGGGGACACAGGCTCCTGCCAAATCTCATGTACTTTCTTAATAGGATCAGTGTGCTGTCTGATTCTGGGAGGGGTGGGGGTGGGGTGAGGGGAGACTGAGCTGGATCAGAATGCACGTTCTGCCAGGATAGTGGCTGCCCGTTCAGCAAAGTCAGGACAGGCATGTGGTGATAGCGATTTGTTACACTACTGACCATTTAAATTCTACACCAAGAAGAAATGCAGATGATAAACGGGAATTCATTGGATAAATATATTATACTAGAACTGACATGTGATTACATTTTCACGCAATTTGGGTGCATAGATCCTGAGAAATCAGTACCCAGAACAACCAACTCTGGCCCTAATAACAGCCTTGATACGCCTGGGCATCGAGTCAAACACAGCCTGGATGGAGTGTACAGGTACAGCTGCCCATGCAGCTTCAACACGATACCACAGTTCATCAAGAGTAGTGACTGGCGTATTGTGACGAGCCAGTTGCTCGGCCACCATTGACCAGATGTTTTCAATTGGTGAGAGATCTGGAGAATGTGCTGGCCAGGGCAGCGATCGAACATTTTCTGTATCCAGAAAGGCCCGTACTGGACCTGCAATATGCGGTCGTGCAATATCCTGCTGAAATGTAAGGTTTCGCAGGGATCGAATGAAGGGCAGAGCCACGGGGCGTAACACATCTGAAATGTAATGTCCACTGTTCAAAGTGCCGTCAATGGAACAAGAGGTGGCCGAGACGTGTAACCAATGGCACCCCATACCATCACGCTGGGTGATACGCTAGTATGGCGATGACGAATACACGCTTCAATTTGCGTTCACCGCTACGTCGCCAAACACGGATGCGACCATCTTGATGCTGTAACAGAACCTGGATTCATCCGAAAAAAATGACGTTTTGCCATTCGTGCAACAAGGTTCGTCGTCGAGTACACCATCTAAGACGCTCCTGTCTGTGATGCAGCGTCAAGGGTAACCGCAGCCATAGTCTCTGAGCTGATAGTCAATGGTGCTGCAAACGTCGTCGAACTGTTCGTGCAGATGGTTGTTGTCTTGCAAACATCCCCATCTGCTGACTCAGGGATCGAGACGTGGCTGCACGATCCGTTACAGCCATGGGGATAAGATACCTGTCATCTTGACTGCTGGTGATACGAGGCCTTTGAGATCCAGCACGGCGTTCCGTATTACCCTCCATAACCCACAGATTCCATATTCTGCTAACAATCATTGGGTCCCGACGAACGCCAGCAACGATGTCGCGATACGACAAACCGCAATGGCGATAGGCTACAATCCAACCTTTATGAAACTCGGAAACGTGATGGTACGCGTTTCTTCTCCGTACACGAGGCATCACAACAACGTATCACCAGGCGACGCCGATCAACTGCTGTTTGTGTATGAGAAATCGGTTGGAAACTTTCCTCATGTCAGCATGTTGTAGGTGTCGCCACCGGCGCCAACCTTGTGTGAATGCTCTGAAAAGCTAATCATTTGCATACCACAGCATCTTCTTCCTGTCGGTTAAATTTCGCGTCTGTAGCACGTCTTCTTCGTGGTGTAGCAATTTTAATGGCCAGTAGTGTAGTTATTGGGAGCTCCAATGCTAGGCGGGTCATGGAGTCCCTCAGGAACATAGCGGCTGGGGCAGGGAAGAAGTCCAACGGTCGGTGTGCTTGCCAGGGGGCCTTGTCCGAGATGTGGAAGAGGCTCTTCCGGTGGCTATCGAGCGTGTGGGATGCAGCCAGCTGCAGATTGTTGCACATGTCGGAACGAACGATGCCAGTCGTCGGGGTTCCAAGGAAATCCTTGGGTCCTTTCGACTGCTGGCTAAATTGGCGAGGCGGCCTCCATCTCTTGAGGAGTGGAAGCCAAGCTGGCGATTTGCAGCATCGTACCCAGAGTGGACCAGGGTCCTCCGGTTCGGAGTCCAGTGGAGAATCTAAACCAGAGGCTATGTCGACTTTGTGACGAAAATGGTTGTAGATTTCTCGACCTACGCTATGGGGTGGAAAGTTGTAGAACGCCCCTCGATTGATCTGGGGTGCACTACACACAGGAAGTAGCTACATGGGTAGCACAGTACTTGTGGCGAGCACATGTTTTTTTATTTTATTTTATTTTATTTTTTAGATTAGGTACCTCCCCACGGGAAACAATCCATTGGCCTGAAAAACTGCCAGTTCATGACACTGATGTGGGTGTACCAAATGTAAAAATTGTTACTTCGCCTAAACAGGTCATTCGAAGGGATATAAATATGCTAAATCTCATGTTAGTAAATTGTCGAAGTGTCTGTAGCAAGATCCCTAGTTGCTCTCGGAAATAAACAATAGTAACGCCAATATTGTATTGGGTACCGAAAGCTAGTTGAAACCGGACATAAATAGCAGTGAAATTTTGAACTAGGTGGTGTGTTCATTGCAGTTAAAAGCTGTTTAAACGCAGTTGAGATCGATACTGGGTCGGACTGTGAAATAGTCTGGATAAAGCTGTCACTCAGACTAGGAGTGACCATTGTATTAGGAAGTTTTTATAGATCACCAGCATCCGCAACAAACGTCGCAGAACGTTTCAGGGAAAGTCTTGAGTACATAGGAAATAAATATACAAATTATCCATTAATTATACACTCCTGGAAATTGAAATAAGAACACCGTGAATTCATTGTCCCAGGAAGGGGAAACTTTATTGACACATTCCTGGGGTCAGATACATCACATGATCACACTGACAGAACCACAGGCACATAGACACAGGCAACAGAGCATGCACAATGTCGGCACTAGTACAGTGTATATCCACTTTTCGCAGCAATGCAGGCTGCTATTCTCCCATGGAGACGATCGTAGAGATGCTGGATGTAGTCCTGTGGAACGGCTTGCCATGCCATTTCCACCTGGCGCCTCAGTTGGACCAGCGTTCGTGCTGGACGTGCAGACCGCGTGAGACGACGCTTCATCCAGTCTCAAACATGCTCAATGGGGGACAGATCCGGAGATCTTACTGGCCAGGGTAGTTGACTTACACCTTCTAGAGCACGTTGGGTGGCACGGGATACTTGCGGACGTGCATTGTCCTGTTGGAACAGCAAGTTCCCTTGCCGGTCTAGGAATGGTAGAACGATGGGTTCGATGACGGTTTGGATCTACCGTGCACTATTCAGTGTCCCCTCGACGATCACCAGTGGTGTACGGCCAGTGTAGGAGATCGCTCCCCACACCATGATGCCGGGTGTTGGCCCTGTGTGCCTCGGTCGTATGCAGTCCTGATTGTGGCGCTCACCTGCACGGCGCCAAACACGCATACGACCATCATTGGCACCAAGGCAGAAGCGACTCTCATCGCTGAAGACGACACGTCTCCATTCGTCCCTCCATTCACGCCTGTCGCGACACCACTGGAGGCGGGCTGCACGATGTTGGGGCGTGAGCGGAAGACGGCCTAACGGTGTGCGGGACCGTAGCCCAGCTTCATGGAGACGGTTGCGAATGGTCCTCGTCGATACCCCAGGAGCAACAGTGTCCCTAATTTGCTGGGAAGTGGCGGTGCGGTCCCCTACGGCACTGCGTAGGATCCTACGGTCTTGGCGTGCATCCGTGCGTCGCTGCGGTCCGGTCCCAGATCGACGGGCACGTGCACCTTCCGCCGACCACTGGCGACAACATCGATGTACTGTGGAGACCTCACGCCCCACGTGTTGAGCAATTCGGCGGTACGTCTACCCGGCCTCCCGCATGCCCACTATACGCCCTCGCTCAAAGTCCGTCAACTGCACATACGGTTCACGTCCACGCTGTCGCGGCATGCTACCAGTGTTAAAGACTGCGATGGAGCTCCGTATGCCACGGCAAACTGGCTGACACTGATGGCGGCGGTGCACAAATGCTGCGCAGCTAGCGCCATTCGACGGCCAACACCGCGGTTCCTGGTGTGTCCGCTGTGCCGTGCGTGTGATCATTGCTTGTGCAGCCCTCTCGCAGTGTCCGGAGCAAGTATGGTGGGTCTGACACACCGGTGTCAATGTGTTCTTTTTTCCATTTCCAGGAGTGTAGGTGGAGACTTTAATCTGACGACCACTGACAGGGAAAATTACACGTTTATCACAGCAGTCAGAAGCAAAGCAAAGACTAGGAGCGCTCTCAACATACAACATAGAGCAATTGGTTAGAAAACCAACTCGAAATGCGAACATACTAGGTATCTTGGCGACAAACAGACCTGATCTCTTTTGGAAAGTTAATCTACAAGGAGGTATTAGCGACCATAATGTCGTTGTGGCTTCTATGTCAGCGGAAGTTGCAAAAAAAACCAATGAAACATCGTAGAGTTTTCTTGTTTGGGAAAGCAAATAAAAGTGTACTTAATGAATATCTTCATACTCAGCTCCCAGCATTCACCGCGGGGCACAATGATATCGAGCATCTTTGGTCGGAATTTAAAGGTATTGTCCACCAAGTGCTAGAGAAATATGTGCCTAGCAAAAACATAGGGAAGGGAAAGGATCCACCTTGGTTCAACAAAGACATTAAGAAGTTGCTGAGAAAGCAGAGAATTTTGCACAGCCTTTTAAACGTAGTCACTGCCCCGCTGACAAACAGAAATTATGCGAAATGAAAGCAGCTGTCAAAGGGTCAATGAGAGATTCTTTTAACGAATTTGAAAGCAATATTTTATCTGCAGATTCTAAAAATAACCCTAAAAAATTTTGGTGGTACGTAAAATCTATGACCGCTACAATTAATTGAATACCTTCTCCTGCTGACAGTGCGGGTAATGTAACGGATGATGATAAACAGAAGGCCGATATTCTAAACCTAGCTTTCAAAAACTCGTTTACGGTAGAGGACTGCAGCACCATTCCCCCTTTCAGTTATCGAGCAAACACAAGGATGGCTGACATAGTGTTTAGTCTATATGGGATTGTAAAACAATTAAGATCATTAGACGCCAGGAAGGTATCTGGCCCAGACGCTATCCCCGTAACATTTTATGTTGACTATGCTACAAATATAGCAGCATTCTTATCCATCATCTATAGGAGATCATTGGAACAGCGGAAAGTTCCACGGGACTGGAAGAAGGCCCAGGACATAGCAAGGTATAAAAAGGGTAGATAATCGGATGAACATAATTACTGGCCAATTTCATTGACATCGATTTGATGTAGAATCATGGAACGTATTTTGTGTTCAGGCATAATGACCTATCTAGACTCTGAGCAGCTCATCTGCAGAAACCAGCACGGTTTTAGGAAACAGCGGTCACGCGAGACACAGCTGGCCCTCTTTGTGCATGATACACAACAAGCTCTAGATAATGGCTTCCACGTTGATGCCATATTCCTCGACTTTTGAAAGGCGTTCGACTCAGTTCCGAACTGTCACTTGCTCCAAAAAGAGCGCGCTTACGGACTATCCGATGACATATGGGGGTGGATAGAAAGTTTTCTAACAGACAGAAAGCAGTATGTCGTCCTGACTGGGAAGACTTCAACAGTAACAAGCGTAACATCAGGTGTGCCCCAGGGCAGCGTAATAGGTCTGCTGCTTTTTACGATTTACATAAACGATCTGGTTGATGGTATTGATAGCGGCATTTGATTGTTTGCCGATCATGCTGTAATCTACAGGAAAGTAGTATCACACGATAGTTGTGAACAAATCAATAAGGATTTGCAGAAAATAAATGCCTGGTGTAATGACTGGTAGTTATTTCTCAATATTAGGAATTGTAACCTACTGCGTATAACAAAGCGAAAATCCCCATTAATGTACAAAATAAATGCCCTGTCTCTGGAAGCGGAAACATCCGTCAAATACCTGAGTGTGACTATTCGAAATGATCTCAAATGGAACGATCAGATTACACAAGTAACGGGTAAGGCGATTTCTAGATTGCGGTTTATTGGTAGAATCCTGGAGCGATGCAGTCCTTCAACAAAGGAAATTGCTTACAATACTTTAGTTCGTCCAGTCTTAGAGCATTGTTCGTCTGTATGGTACCCTTACCAGTTGGGTCTGATTCATGAGATTGAGAAGGTCCAAAGAAGAGCGGCAAGATTCGTGACTGGTACATTTAGCCATCACGAGAGCGTTACAAATCTCATAGAAAGTTGAAGTAGGACACACTTGCAGATATGATTCTTCAATTTCTCCAGGCGTATTTTACGACGAAATAAATCTCGGGTGAACAGCCTGGTATGAGTGTACATCGGACACAATATTTCGGCAATCAACCACGTTGCCATCATCAGGTGCGCACCTGATGATGGCAACGTGGTCGATTGCCGAAATATTGTGTCCTATGCACACTCGTACCAGGCTGTTCACCCGAGATTTATTTCTTCACTTGCAGACAGACGACGCGCTAAACGTAAAGGGGCTGCTCACTAAATTCCAAAATCCGATCTTCTCCGAGGATGTAGAGCATATATTATTACCACCAACTTTCAAATCGCGCAATGATCACCATTCAAAGATAAGGGAAATTAGAACTCGTACTGATGCGTTCAGACAGTCGTTTTTCCATCGCGCGATCCGCAAGTGAAACAGAGGGGGGGAAATGTGACTCTGGCGCGAACAGTGCCCTCAGCCACACACCGCTTGGTTGCTAGCGAAGTATATATGTAGATGTATTCGATTCATTATGGTGAAATTGCTACATACCTCACTAGATGAAAGCACTATGATGTATCAGCGACCAAATTGTCAGCACCAACAGCTCTAATGATTTTAGCAAACAATAATTGACAACTAAAAGAAGTGATAATTTGAAAATAATGATTGGTGAATTACGTAGTGTTAATGCGGAGCTAATGACTGTAAGGAAAGTGCAGCGCACATTTAAGACTATCAGTTTCCTAATTTGAAACCGTTCCAAGAACGCGCCTTAACCTGAAAAAAATGTACGTTCTTTAAGAAGATCGTATTTCACCGTGAAGCTCCTTAAAAAGGCTTTGGCAGCGAAACTGTGCTGACAGAAAACCGACGTAACATTTACTTGCGGTAGATGAAAATCTGTTTTTTGCCTCCACGAGCTATAAAGACATTTTTTTCAATTAAATTTTTTCTACTTCAAATGCTTATGTATCGTTCGTTTACGTTCTTACAATGCGAAGTAAAAAAAATATCGCTAGACAGCGCCATCATTTTCCAACTTAAAACTCAGCAGTCGATTCGTGGTTGCGAATAATTTATTGAAAACTTTTTCCGGAGTGCGAACGTGACAGTGAAAAAGGCGAATACTTTTCTTTCCAGAGAAAATAGTTATCTTTCAAAGAGCCGAATGAATAATGTGGCAATCATTATGCAGACGCAGGCATGAATTTCCAATGTAAATCACGTATTTAATAATGCATTACGACCACTGTTAATGCTCTTACATTATCGGAGCAAGGCCCAATGATCTGAATGCAATGAATCATGTATTTACAGTCTCTGTCGCTGTGTTGCCCTAGTCAACAGTTAATACGTAAATTAATTCATCGCTGCACTGTATAACGTTTCATGCTATATTGGCTTTGGGAGCTTGTTCTTGTGTTAGCAAGGTCCATAATTTCCATTTTCTCTATTTTCAATAGCAGTTCAAAGTTTGTATCTGGCTCTCTAATGGCTACAATAAACATTCACAGTTAATTTAGTTTCGTGAGATGCACAGACAACTGATGCTTATGCCGAAGAGTAATCGCTGAATTTAGGTTGAAATGAGTGTCTTTTGATATTTCATCTGACGCCTTCCACTCTTCCGTGAAACCAAAAATCAAGGAATATGTCGTCTGGAAAAAGGTTTTAATTCTTGCAAAATTATGGGAATATTTTCATAGTGTGAGGTAACTGTGTAATCGCTATCTTGAGATTCTTCGCATTCCCAATAACTCGCGAAGCTAATGAAAATAGCTCGAAAATTTGATCCTGAACCAAAGTTTTCATACACATATGTCTAACTATCTGAAAATATACTGTTGGTGTGAGATACCTTACGTGTCACTACGAACTGGATAGACGCAACACATTCAGTACCCAGAAGGCAGAATCTATGTTCCTGTACTAACGCATTGGCCTCTAGCACTACACCACAGGTCTTGTGATCTATAGTTCCACACTACTCTACACTACACAGTACTGCCCTATGGCACACCAAGTGGCGTTAAATGTCTAGTCTGCTAACAAGAACCATATGACGGGCACCTACTTTACATAGTGGATAAGTTGTGCTCGTAACCACAAAGAGTAAGAAAGGAACAAAAAATTTTTTTGAGAACATGTGTACTAAATCGACGGTAAAAGTGAACCAAATAATACGAACTTTTAATTCTTCACTTATTGCCAGAGTGTTAACATAACACACAACGGGAATTTATACTAGTAATGGCACCACAAGATATCAATACAAAATGAAAATAAAATTGAAACGCCCCTCACACCCACATACACTCACACCTACATACACTCAGAAAACAATATAATTTCACCATAGTAATTAACAAATAAAAATTGTAACAACACCAGACATGTGTGTCCACTGTTGAACCCGATGGATGTGAACATTCTGGGAATGGTGCTATGAAAAATAACAAATTTTGCTTAAATTTATGATGCTTATTGAACTACATTCATGAATGAGGTCGATGAAGCAAGAATTGTGACCGTCTCTACCACACGTGAACCAAGAACCGATAAATGTCCAATCGAAGGCAATGCAAGACTTATGGTTTTTTTAAAGGCAATGCAAGTAGAGATTACACGTTGTCAGATCAACATTTATTCTCATGTACACTCTCACATATCAGTTGCCATCTCGCACACCACAGATAATTTGAGTGTTACTGACGTCGGCAAATCCCTGTAGTGTATGCAAGAAAAGACCCTAATATAAGATGACAACATTCATTGCAGGAAGTTCAAGAATCGCAGGTTTGACTCCACCAGAGCGCCAAAAGTTTTGACGCCATCACTGTACATCACTTTTGTCGTTCAGAAGTTATCGCCTCCAACTTAAACACCGGCTTCCTCATTACTAATTATTTCTTCATCAAAACTTGTCTTACGTGATAAATTCGTCGTATAGTGCACCAAAAAAAATTATTCACAAGCAGATTACAAAAATATGATTAATTCTTTTTTACTTAATGGTTCTCAAAATAAATAACTTTAATGCTTACACGTTCATTTTGAAATTTCTCCCGAAGATCTCCATGTGACTCTAAGCGTGTTCAGCTTAAAAGAACGATTTTACGACACAGTTGCTAAATGAACACAACAATTTTTAGTGTTATAACAGTATTATGATGTAATACCACGACTTATCGCCATAACTGCACTACTTTACTAGGAGCTAGAAAAAAAACTGTTGTTTATCTCGGTTACTAACCTCTGCTGCACTCAAGCTTGGTTCAGAAACTGCATATCGTGGACTGCCCTTTTTTCTCTTTTTTTGCTGCGGTATCGACACTGTTTCAATCACACGGTAACGATAGGCGTTCCCGTTAGTTTTGGCCAATGCGTATACGATACATTGTTAGTAACAAGGTGCAATTAAGGTGATTAGTTCACTCCACAATATTTGAACCCAATCAGTTCATGTAATTTTTCACGAACGTTCAGGAATAATAGTAAAACTTTTGGTAGATTATTTAACCCCTCTACTTCTGGACACTACATCTATCGTCTCTCTGGAGAAATTTCTAATACTGTAGGACCTATCTTCTACGGATCAGGGGCAGAAAGTCTTCTAATATTATTAATGCGTAATATTTAAGCAGAACCTCGTGAAATCAGGGTAATCTAGATTCAATGTTTCCTCCATTGCTATGGTTCCCAGAGATCACACACCCTACACCAGACATAGCGGCATAATAAGGGAATTGTCACGGCGCAACAAACTCGAAGTAGACGTCCGCCGTGTTATTAGTCCCAAACATTAGCTTTTGGTGGAAGTGTTTTGATAAAAAATGTCAGCGTGCATCATTTACAGGTGTACTATTCGTTCTGATTATAGTGTAAAGTGTAGAGGAATCATAATCGTAAGTGGACTGATGAAAGCGACATTTTCTTTCCTATACATGAACTTTAGTTGCTACTTACTTGTTACTTTTACTGTAGTGGTTTTATTTCTGTAATGTGATTTTAGGTATCGTATCACTGCAACCTGAAGACCTCTCTGGTTGTGCGCTGTGAGAAGAAAATATTGCAAACGGCCCATACACAGCAAAACACGCATGTCCTCAGCATTTTCGAGAACACTGCACAGACGAAATATCAGTTTCGTTCCTCCGTATTGACGAAAATGTTGCAATACGAAAGCAGCCTTTTCACATTACATATTTCGCTTCTTGGTTGTTCGAAAGGTGTGACAAAAAGTAAGTTACATTAACGAGGCCGAACGCGTCGTATTACTGAATCAGATATGCCTTTAAGGCCAGAAAAAACTCTGAAAATGCCTTCCTGACGCTGTATTATTCAGGAAGGCACAGTAATATTTACTACCGAAAACAACTATCACGTGAAGATGACAGAAATTAAGAACAAGAAGTAATTGTAAACAATATTCTGCTACTGTTTACGACCTACTAACATGGTGGCGCCGGCTTCAAAGCAATGTACAGCGTAAGTATGAAGCGCAACCTCCCCATGCTAAACCTCCATGATACCAGATCAGTAAAGAGTGCAACTATCAGTAATTCCTCTGCTTTTACCTAATGTCAAATTATTTATACAACATTCTCCCTTGAGTCAGATAGTATTTTAGGCTACTACGACTCAATCTTTCATCACAATTCTAAGTCAGAATATTCTCACTTCAAAAAGATCACTCAGCATAACACAAAATTTCTCGTTCTTGTAATAATTTTCAAAGATATGACACGTCATGGTAGTTTCCTCCAGTCAAAATCTCGCTCAGTCCTTCATCTTAAATCCTTTTGTTTCAGTTTTCTTCAAACTAAATACTTTGGCAATAAAATTCACAACTCATGTTGCACGTAACGAATCCATCACGATCTTTTATTTCACGCAAGTTGTGCATTACTACGGATGACAACTTGTATCAAAGATTCACATTGACGTGTAGTGTTCGTGGTTGAATACTCACATAGACTGACGTCATTTCACATACAGATCATTTTTTGATTTCATTAACAACAAGGTAATTTCATATTTTAATAATTGGCACAGGAAACTGCCACAGTGATGACGGCTTCTTCTCGCGCTGTGTGGCTGTCGGTTGAGTGACAATGACGTACAGTTTTCTGGCTTGCAGCACACGCCTGGAAATTCCATCGCCCTTCTGTCTACTTCCTCGCGACCATAACACAAACAAACCACACAGTCTTTTGTAACAGAAGACATCTTATTTATATGTTATTTGCATCACTTACCGTATATCGAAGTCCGCTTGGATCTACTGATCATTTGTATAAATATCATCACAGTGTGCGTGTGTGTGTGTGTGTGTGCGTGTGTGTGTGTGTGTGTGTGTGGTGTGTGTGTTTGCGCGCGCGCGTTGCGTGCGCACCAGCATACAATTTGCATACTACTCTACACTGCTACAACGATCTCGGGGTCACTAATCCTTTTATCCTTCATGACACTATTTGCTGTGGATTGTTTGTTGCCAAGAGGTTGGTTCAAATGGCTCTGAGCACTATGGGACTTAACTGCTATGGTCATCAGTTCCCTAGAACTTAGAACTACTTAAACCTAACTAACCTAAGGACAACACACACATCCATGCCCGAGGCAGGATTCGAACCTGCGACCGTAGCGGTCGCGCGGTTCCAGACTGTAGCGCCTAGAAACGCTCGGCCACTCCGGCCGGCGTTGCCAAGAGGTCTGGTATGTAATCGCAACCTTTTACACATCATGCAGGTTCCTGAAATAATTAATCGAAACAATTTTAGAATACAGCATGTAGCAGATTTGTGCAGTTTTGCGCCGCAATTTACTTTGCACGGCCGAATAAACTAAAGACACCGCCTCGCGTGATCCAAGAGCTTCATGGCAGCGTGTCGTACCGAGGTCAGCCAGGCGCTTACATGAGGAGCGATCTGCTTATACAACGAATACTGGCGCCACAGCATCGAGCAATTACCACATATCCCGGCTCAGAAGACGGTCCATAGTCGTAATATCATTGACACAGCAGAGAGGCAGATCTCCTGAGGCATGGGTGACGTCACCGCTTCACGTCTGAGTCGTGGCTCTTTTGTCGATTATGCGAAGTGCATCGATGGTTTTAAGAGTATCCGCCATCTCAGTGTCTCTTGTTGGTAAACTGTCATGCAACGAGAATATATTTAATTCCTGCCTTAACCCCCCCCCCTACTCCGTTTTTTATCTTTCAGAGAGTATCCTTTCACTGATCTGAGGAACTGAATTACAGGTGACTGTATTTTCTTTTGATGATTTGTTCCATTCAGCCACAACTCACTTCCATAAATCAATGTTGGCACAGACATAGTCTAATAACATTTAAGTTGAGTCTCTTCTTTAACCTTGGGTTTCAATATTCGTCCAGTTGTTTGACATATATGCTGAAATCGACGAATTTTTTTCTCACTCCATAATCAACATTAAAACGTACACTAAGGTGACAGAAGTCATGGGATAGCGAAATGCAGATGGCGGTAGGACAGTGCATTGGTGGAGCTGCCGTTTGTCCTCTGGTCGTGTCGTGTGACTAGGGCCTCCCGTCGGGTAGTCCGTTCGCCTGGTGCAAGTCTTTCGATTTGACGCCACTTCTGCGACTTGCGCGTCGATGGGTATGAAATGATGATGATTAGGACAACACAACACCTAGTCGCTGAGCGGAGAAAATCTCCGACCCAGCCAGGAATCGAACCCGGGCACTTAGGATTGCCATTCTGCCGCGTTGACCACTCACCTACCAGGGGCGGACTGTCCTCTGGTGATTCATGTAAAAAAGTTTCCGACGTGATTATGACAGTAGCACGACGTGAATTAACAGACTTTCACCGCGGAATCGTAGTTGGAGCTAGACGCATGTGATATTCCATTTCGGAAATCGTTAGGGAATTCAGTATTACAAGGTTCACAGTGTCAGGAGCGTGGCGAGAAGAACAAATATCACGCATTATCTCTCACCACGGACACCACAGCGTCGCTTGCGTAGAGCTGTCAGTGGTAACAGAGAAACATCAATGCTTGATATAACGGCAGAAATGAATGTGAGGCGTACGATGAACGTATTTGTTAGGATGCTGCAGCGAAATTTTGTATTAATTGGCTATGGCAGCAGACAACCAACGCGAGTGCCTTTGCTGACAGCACGGTATCGCCTGCAGTGCCTCTCCTGGGCTCGTGACCATATCGGTTGGGCCCTGGACGACTTGGAAATCGTAGCCCGATCAGATGAGACCCAATGCCAGTTGGCAAGAGGTAATGGTAGGGTTCGAGTATGGCGCAGGCGACCACGAACCCATGGGGACAAGTTGTGAACAAGGTGCTGAGCAAGCTGGTGTTGGCTCCATCATGGTGTGGGCTGTGTTTACATAGAGTCCTTGGTTCAAATGGCTCTGAGCACTATGGGACTTAACATCTCAGGTCATCAGTCCCCTAGAACTTAGCTGTCGCGCGGTTCCAGACTGAAGCGCCTAGAAGCGCTCGGCCACCAGCGGTCGGCACATAGAGTCCTCTGGTCCAGCTGAACCGATCATTGACTGGAAATGATTATGTTCGGCTACTTGGAGACAATTTGCAGCCATTCATGGACTTCACGTTCCTGTACAACAATGAAATTTTTATGGAAGACAATGCGTCATGTCACCGGGCCACAATTGTTCACGGTTGCTTTGAAGAACATTTTGGACAGATCGCGCGAATGATTTGGGTACCCATTGTAAATTTACGTGACATAATCGGGAGGTCAGTTAGTGCACAAAATCCTGCATCAGCATCACTTTCGTAATTATGGACGGCTATAGAGGCAGTATGAGTCAGTATTTCTGCAGGGGACTTCCAGCGACTTGTTGAGTCCATGCTACGTCGAGCTGCTGTACTACACCGGCCAAAAGGAGGACCGACACGATACTGGGATGTACCCCATCATTTTGGTCTCCGCAATGTAAATCGCAAGATAAGAGAAGCTTCAAACTAGTTCTAATAGCTGTTCGTCAGTTATTAATATCTGGGGTCTAATTAGGTAGTTTCCTTGCCGTGGTATAATTTTTGTTTTTGTTCTAGAAATCTAAAAATTATAGCTTTCACAAATGATATTTAACAAATGTCCCGTTTTCTGACACTTGACATCGTCGTCCTGTAGAATAAAATGATCGTTTTCAAAAAACATAGCATTTATGTACATATGGTTATTCAGTTTTATTCGAGGGTATACATGTTGCTTCCAGTTTCTCATTATCTCGTCTATATACGACGGCACGGTAAAAACTAATGCCTCTGCGCTTTTTTTGTGAAAACTATTAAATAAAACAAACTTTATTAACATTCTACTATTAACATTCTACAGATTTATTTTTCATGTCTACATATTTATTTCTCAACATACTCGCCCTGGGGACGAACACATTTCAGCGGACGGGGGGATAATTTACTGATACCATCACCATATAATGTTTGACTTTGTTGACGGAGCCACAAAATCGCCTCCACTTGTACTACTTCATCACTATCAAAGTTAAGTCCTCGAAGGTGTTATCAAGTTTTGAAAATAGATGAAAATCGATGGACCAAGTCGGCACTGTATGGAGGATAATCGATGACAGTTAACATAAGGCGTTGGTTAAAGAACAAACTAAAACGCAAGAGAAATTGTTGGCAAATGTCTAATCTCCTCTCTTCCACGTCAGTAGTGTGTATTTGAGGAACCCACCATGCACACAGTTTTCTGTACCGCAATACTGCAATGAAGTCCTGTACACGCTCTCGTGATATGCCACTCTATTATACGCCACACTCGCCCTACACCTGTGTCTGTGTTATCAGACGATTTTTCTCTGATGAGTTCATCAACCTGATTCCGGTGAGTCTCGTCGGTTGCCGTACGCGATCGTCCACTCCGAGTTCTATCATACACGTTGAAGTTAGCACCACAGTTCCATTTCGAACACGAAAACCAAACGTCGCACGTTACTGATGTCGATACAATCGTTGTACACAGCCTTCATTCTTCTATGGACTTCAATTAGAGGCACGTTTTTTGCGGTTAGAAACTCGATTGCAGCGCTCTGCTTCTCACACACTGACATGTTACACACCGTCATGTTACACGCTACAATTCGGAACACTCTAGCGGCAAAGGGTTGTAACTTGGCGTCAGTGTTGAGGGAAAGTCAACCGAGTAGTATGCAATGCGTGTAATACCTGGAGTGGAGTAAAAAATCTGGAATCATTAGTTTTGAGCACATCCTCGTATACCCTGTACCAAAGAGTGTTGTAGCCTGGTTATAATGCAGATGTATTCCGTGAATTATTAGGATCTCTTGCAGCAACTTATGTCCCAATTTTTATCTTGGTACTCATATCTTGAATAATTTGAATCAAGTTTTTGGGTAATCCATTCTTTTCCATTATGCTCCCTATCTATCATATTCAAAGATTTGACATAATCAATGATGATGATGTAGGTTTTTATCACTTTTGAATACTACTACATTAACTGCATTTTCTTCTTCTTCGTTGGTGACACCATGGCCACAAATTTGTTCAATGAAGCCATCATTTTTCCACACGGCTGTTATATATGTTGTACCATTTGCCTCGAATACACAAAATGAATATTTTTGTGTAGAAGCAAAATAAAATAAGGTACCAAGCAAATATTCTTTAGTAAACAGGTAACCAATACAGTTGCTTTCGCTGAAACTCACTTGGTTACAAATTCTTGGTTTTACTGTGTTTCGGTTCAAATGGCTCTGAGCACTATGGGACTTAACTTCCGAGGTCATCAATCCCCTAGAACTTAGAACTACTTAAATCTAAAGAACCTAAGGACATCACACACATCCATGCGCGAGGCAGGATTCGAAGCTGCGACCGTAGCAGTAGCGCGGTTCCGTACTGTAGCGCCTAGAACCGCTCGGTCGCTTCGGCCGGCTACTGTGTTTTATGTAGGTAAGTTTGAATTCCGGCAAGTGGATATTTTCGGAAAGGTTATTGCTGTTGTGTGGTCTTTTCTTTTAGTGCGGTTTCAGTTACTTAAAACTTAAGGCTTATGGTTATAGTTTTTTAAAATTTTTGAAACTGCCTTAAAAGATTATGGTAATATATTTTAAAATTTTGAAATTTAATTGTGGCCTTCACTCGTTTCTATTGCACCTTGTATATGTTGGATCTATCTCCTTTTGCCTTGAGGCTTTCAACCTAGCTGTAATATATATATTTGGAGGCCTTCAGCCGTGAAAGAATCGCATTTTGAAACTCGTAGTCGTAAAGGTTCGGCTATGTGCCGCTTTGGCTGTAAATGTGTTATTAAATTACAATAAATTAAAATTTTAAGGTGAAACTGACCCCAACTTTATTTGGCCCTTTCCACAATCCTAATCACTTGTTCTGCCCAGCGGGTTTAGCGGGCGTATCAGTTAGCAGTTCAAAACAAATAAGAAAATTTTTTCTTAAAATAAAGGAGTGACTTCTTTGACAACTTAGAAGTTCTTGGAAAAACAACATAAATAAATCCTTGTGTGAGACTATCCTCTGTAAAGTTCTCTTGTAAACGGAAACGGCTATCTTACTAGACATGCACACAAGACAGAAATTTAAAGTTCCATCGCACGAGCAGTAGAAGGGGTTGCAGCTTTAGAGTCCACATCCGCACCGACGCGCGGTGGTCCCGGTTGGCAAGGGCGACGTGAGTCTGGGCGGCGGCGTGGTGCTGGCGGTCTTCCGCTTCTGCTGGCAGACTACTAGATAGCTATTGGTCTCGCTGTAGGGGCTCGGATGGGCTGAGGAAAATTCTGCGGTTGATGCACCAAAAGATCCCCGTATGTGATGGTCTTCACTGCACATCAACGAGCCCTGTGAACTAGCCTGCTTCTTGCAGGCCACGCGAAGTTTGGCTGACTTCGGTCGTTGCTCCTGCGGAGCTGAAGCGATGACCCGCACAGCGTTGCGACATTGCGGGTTGTTGATGTTGTAGGAGATCCCGGAAACACGCTAGATAGCTCATTCAGTCGGCCGTATTTTAGTTGAAGGTTTGTGTGAGTGCAGTGCACGCCAACGAATTGAAGGTAGAAATGCTTCTCACCCATGAAGAATGTAAGCTAGCGGTACAGTTATGTCTTCTGTGCGTTCTCCACGTGTTTCCATTTGTTTACTGTCAATAACTGCACTGGGCTCCTATTTATATAGGGGAGTTATTTTCTTCTTTTTAGCACTCCAATCCGATGCCACTCCTGTACTCCTGCATCCCACCCGCTCTCCATCTTACCACCCTCCATACCCTTGCCCAAGCGCTACGGTCGCAGGTTCGAATCCTGCCGCGGGCATGGATGTGTGTGACGTCCTTAGGTTAGTTAGATTTAAGTAGTTCTAAGTTCTAGGGGACTGATGACCTCAGAAGTTAAGTCCCATAGTGCTCAGAGCCATTTGAACCAACCTAGCCCAAGGTGACTTCCACCAACTCCACCTGTCAGATGATGCCCTTCATCTACCCCTCCTATCAGATTTGATCCTCCCCTTCCTCCTCATGAGTTTTTCCTCCAGGGCTCCCTCTTTCCCTTCTCACCCTCCTAACTTCCTTCCCCCTCCTCACTCCCTCTCCTCCCCCCCCCCCCTCAGGCTTTCACACCCAGTCCTACACTCTCCCCTCCCCCTCACTTGTTCTCTCCCACTGGTGTCCTCTCCACCTCCCTCCTACCCTCCACTATTCCCTGTGGCAGCCCCCCCCCCCCTTCTTTTTCGTGCAATAGTGTGTGCAGTGCGTCGAAGATCATCATCAATGTTTTCTATGCAGTGTTTCTCCGTTCCAGTGCAGTTGTCTCTCTTCAGTGTCCTCCATCGTTCGACGGTGTACTCATTGTGCCTTCGTGTACAGTTGCACTTGCTTATGCAATTCAGTGTCTTCAGTTCGATCGTCTTCATTATTATCATTATGTGTTCAAATGACTCTGACCACTATGGCACGTAACTTCTGAGGTCATGAGTCCACTAGAACTTAGAACTAATTAAACCTAACTAACCTAGGGACATCACACACATCCGTACCTGAGGCAGAATTCGAACCTGCGACCGTAGCGGTCGCGCGATTCCAGACTGTAGCGCCTAGAACCGCTCGGTTTAAAATGGCTCTGAGCTCTATGGGACTTAACTGCTGTGGTCATCAGCCCCCTACAACTTAGATCTACTTAAACCTAACTAACCTAAGGACATCACACACATCCATGCATGAGGCAGAATTCTAACCTGCGACCGTAGCGGTCACGCGGTTCCAGACTGTAGCGCCTATAGCCGCACGGCCACTCCGGCCAGCTATCATTATGTGTGTCACCTGTTTTTTTTTTTCATATTCATATTTTCTGTATATCTGTCTACATGTTATCTGTTCTCTGGTTTTCTATGGCCGAAGAGCGGCATAGATAGGCGGCTGCCGCCCTACCTTTTGTACAAGGTTTTGAAATAACAATAAAGAAAAAATTATTTTTAGTTGCTTTTATGTAAATAGGTCCCTAGAAACAATGGCTGAGAAGCGTGTAATATGTACGTATGATGACACTGACATCGGTAGTGTACGTGGGGAAACGATTGGAATGCTGCTGTCTATCACTGACAGCTTTTGTACAGCTACGTAATTGTGCTGACGTCATTTGGTGTTGAATGAATGAATGAAGAGAAAGTTACTGCAAATCTCTCACCATTAATTCTGTTACTGGTAAGCTGAAAAATCGCTTCCCTTTGCAAAAACAGACATAATGTCTGATAGGATAGCCGCAGTCAGTTATTTTACAATGTTACTTATAATCCGTCTTGATTGCAAAATGTTTATTCATATGGCCGGTTTCGGTTCTTCTAGAACGATCTTCAGATCTGATATTTCGGTTACAGGAGTAACCCGTCCAAATACAGCAACTTTCACATGCTGCGTCACATAAATATCAGATCTGAAGATGGTTCTAGAGGAACCGAAACCGGTCATATGAATAAACAATTTGCAATCAAGACGGATTATAAGTCACATTGTAAATCGCTTCCCCTCTGAAACTGCTGGCACTTGCAACAAATCCACAACGTGTCTTTAAGGTTGCTTCTTGTGTGCCCGCATCTCGTGGTCGTGCGGTAGCGTTCTCGCTTCCCACGCCCGGGTTCCCGGGTTCGGTTCCCGGCGGGATCAGGGATTTTCTCTGCCTCGTGATGGCTGGGTGTTGTGTGCTGTCCTTATGTTAGTTAGGTTTAAGTAGTTCTAAGTTCTAGGGGACTGATTACCATAGATGTTAAGTCCCATAGTGCTCAGAGCCATTTGAACCATTTTTTTGCTTCTTGTGGCGTAGTGTGGTAGACAGAGGGGGTAATCACCTGCTCGCCATGGAGGAGGAAAATACCTTTTATCCCTTAATATGGCTCTACTGCAGATTGGCGTCGTACACGGAGTCTTCCACGGTAGTATGTCTGAATAAAATCTTCAAGTCGCAGCAATTCGAATGACGTTCTGGAACTTTCGTCGACTATCTCTAACACCGTCATCAGGAGTAAAACCACTGGCTGCGACGGCTGGCACGGTTCTCCGCTTATATCGCCACGATTGCAGCCTCTGGAACCAATCCGACAGAGCCGGAACGACGCGGGCGCGGAAGGCGTGTTGAGCAAATCACAGCAGCTCCGGTCCGCCGCGGGACCTGGGCCAACGAGGTATTCGGGCCCTGCAACAAACTTGCGACGTCACACTAGTCGGCTTATTCACCACATTTCGCGAACGCTCGGCTCCATACAGGGCCCACGGGAAATAAATTTTTAACAGAAAATGTATCCACTTCAGTTCTTAATTCTGTCGTATGCTATCGAGAACTTGAATGCATTTAGAAACGCCGTCAAGAATTGTTAAAATTGTCTGAAACAGTTACTTGCTCCCCTGCGGCCACGAATGCTGGCACTCTTAAAACCTGCAGTGTCACGTGCTGTGACGTACGCGCTATGGCCTGTCTTTCTCGTAGACCACGCGCGGAACCGAGTGACGTCAGGAGACACGGGGGCCGGCGCCACGTTTGAAACTGCCGCTGCCGCCTCCCTATAAGCCACAAGCATTTGTCCTTGCTTCCTTTCGAGATCCAGTATAGATTTGTTCTTAACCAAGTAAAATTTAGCACTAAACGTTAATTTCACATTATTAAAACGTTATTTTTAACAATTTGCGATTTTTATATCCTCTGCAAAGCGGAAACTGTCTCACCTAGAGAAAAGACGAATATCATCTTTTTTGTGGGAAATTTAACGTAGATTAATTTTGTACTGAATAAAATTTTCGCTGTAAGACGCCGTTTCCAAATTTTCAAGAGTAACATAAAAAGATGATCTTTAAAGACCTCCCACCCCCACCTGTAGGAATTCTTAGTATGTTGTTGTTCATGGCACTCCCTCCTAGTACTGTACAAAAATTTGCGACTACATGATTTCCCCCTGACTCGACCATTATTAATCTTCGTTGGCAGAGCTGCTGATAGTGCGATGAGCCGGCCGCTCTGGCCGTGCGGTTCTAGGCGCTACAGTCTGGAACCGCGCGAACGCTACGGACGCAGGTTCGAATCCTGCCTCGGGCATGGATGTGTGTGATATCCTTAGGTTCGTTAGGTTTAAGTAGTTCTTAGTTCTAGGGGACTGATTGTAACAACAACGACGCTGTACTATTGTACATACAAATAATACTTTTTCTTCTGATTTTTCGATAAACTTGTGCAATTGATGTTCTGATTTCATTTTTTTTGTTTCATGCCATTCTGTTAAGAAAACTGTAAACAAGCTTCAAAGTGAATATTAATGTTTATGTCAAATGTCAAGTAATATTGTAATACAATTGAAATGTAACAAATGTTGAAGCTGTTGTAAGATGTTTAAAGTTGTAACTGTGCGTATGGTCCATACGTAGGCAATGTGTTAGGATATGTAGAATGCAAAACCTCTGGTGAATACCCGGCCTGTTAGGGAGCGGTAAAAGGTGGATGGCCGGCGAGCGCGGGAAGATGCACGCGGGCCCTGCACGGCAGAACGGGCTCAGCAGTAGTAGTTGGAGTTTGGCATTGGTTTGAGCAACACCTTCTGGAGCGAGGAGGCTCTACTGCAAGACATAGCTTCACTGAGCCTCGGGTATGCCGTTCCAACGCCACACAGCATGGCAAAATTCCATAGGCACTAAATGGAAAAGTATTGCGACGCTAAGAACAATTAAAGTGCCGTTACGTCAAGAGCCATAGCTGTGGTTGTATGTGTGCTCTGTGCCTCGCCATCTCGCCGCCCGCCAACCGCCGCATCGATACTAGCGGGTTGAAACTTCTGGTACTGTATTCGTATGGATCAGAGAGTGATCTGTGCAATAATAACCTAAATTTTACCAGAATTTTCCCATCATTTAATTATCCTCACAACTAACCTAGACAGGGTCCTTTCCAAATGTTGTGCAATCCGAGTGTCCCAAAATGAAAATTAAAATTTGTGTTAATAATAATTGTTTGCAGAACTAGCTATGTTAGAATGGTGTTTAAGGAAATGTTTTGCTAATGAACCAGTAAATGAATAACGAAGGTCTAACGAAGTTGAAAGATAACTTTAATATTGATATAGTAATGAAGTTTATTATTTCGAGACAGATTTAAAGGCATTTAAATGAACAGTAAATAAGATAAGAAATCTTGAACGCATAATAAATTCAGTAATAATTTTTTTAATACAGCGATCATAACAGTTTGGGGGTCCCTCCCCCCCCCCCCCCCCTCTTTTATTCATTTGAATTCTGAAGTGTTCTAAATTGGTTTGATCCGCAAAAGTTAAAATCAATTTAAAAGTCAAAATTTATCAGTGTTTATCTTTATCAAAATTGACATTTTGTGTGTGTGGGGCATGAAAGTACAATTTCTAGGGTAACCTGTGACCGATTTTAATCAGAGTAATAGACAGTATAAAGTTTTGTAGTATGCATTGTAGTGTGGTGTTATGTATTCATGGTTTTTCCATATCAGTACAGAACGTGAGACTATCAGTTCAATAGATTTTCTGGTTCTAAAATTCTACTATATTATCCAGTGTTACTACTTGTTGTTTTGCATGAATATACCAACTTATACAGGGAAGAAACTCAGTTAATGCCTAATTAAGCTGGCGACCGTATTATTAACAAATTGGTAGCATCAGCAGTGTTGCTTTTGGTCCATCCTGACGTGTAATTGCATTTCGAACTTACTTGATGTATCATTGTTATTACAGAGTGGATGTAAGTCTGATTTGCCACCATTCAGGTACACGCGGTCGATATCTATACGAAAATCCTTTCTCATAAGGTGAACCACGCTCACTTACCATAGCACAGGCTTTACTGAGTACTGTGTGTCACGCGGAGGTTACATGATGACCTAATAAGTTGTCCCATAGTGCTTAGAGCCATTTGAACCATCTGGTAGTACGATGAGATTCACATCTGTCAAACCTGCCTTCTTCGGAAATTGGATTATTTCATTTCGCCTATATCATATATGTTGCACACCACGTAAATAGCTTTGTCGTGGCTGACTCCAATAATTCTCAGGGAATGTGGTCTATTCCAGTGCCGTTGTTTCGATTTAGGTCTTTCAGTTGTCTGTCAACTTCTTCTCGCAGTATCATATAATGTCATCATTATCTACTCCATCTTCTCTTACTAAATATACTCAAAGTTCATTTTCCTTGTATAGCCCTTTATCGTATTCCTGCCACCTTTCATCTATTTCAGTGTACAAGAAGCATCGTCAGGTAATCGAATGTCTTTTTGACGAATGTCGAACGTATTGTCGCATGATTCCTTGGAAAATTATCTGATATGTTAAGTGTTGGAAGGTCAAGAAACAAAAGTAGATGAAACTTAGTATCAAACAGCAGCACTACGGTAATATCGATTACGTGTGTGTGTGTGTGTGTGTGTGTGTGTGTGGCGGCGCACGTGCGCACGCGCATCTGCTTACAAACTGTCGAAATATCTACGTGCACACGTATGTATGTGTTGGCCATAGGATGGGGTACGAAACAGGCAGAGCTGGGACGATGGTCAACAAGATTGCTCACTTGTGTTTACCTCATTTATTGCGTTAGTGCACGTGAGTACAGAGGCGTAATTGAATTACTGGAGAGCGTAGCCGGTTAATTGAATGTTGTTTGCACACCTGAAACGATTGCCAAAGCGTTAAATGAAGTATCAGAAATCGATATTGCTAACTGAATTGGCACATCACGAAAACAGCTCTCCGACTGCCCACTTGAGGTATGATATGAAACCTTTTTGGTTTCGGTCTTCGTGTAAGGTAGAGCTCCAAGAAACTGAAGTGAAACTGTGAAATTCTCGTAAAAAATTATTTATGAACGATCGTGGAAGCATTTCTGTTTTTAAAACTCATTCGGAAAGTTTGATTCCTAGTTATCGCTGTGACATGTTGCATTAATGATTGGTAGACTTATGTTCCATGAAATAGAGAACTTGGCGGACTACTTTGCAAAGCGTTGGGAAATCTACCAGCCACCCAGAATTAGATGCACTGATGTACTGGAGCGAGATCCAACGATAATATAATTTGCAAACAGTTTTATGGCAAATAATTTTCCTCACAGTTTGGTGTGTTTTTGTAATACTGAAGATTCTTACGTCCCTGCAGCTGATCTCTATCATTTGGTGTTTATCCGAGGACCGGATGATGAATCAGCAGTTTTAAGGACAATTCCTCCAACAGAATTCCTCGCAGTATCTGGTGTTTGGTTACCGCTTAGCATTATAGAAACTTCTGGGACTGTACTTGTGAGGCGCTCACTTCTATTCCAGGCGTGTAAACCACTTGTTACTGCCCTATCTTAAGTGTTTGTAGCTTACTTATTTAGTTTATCTGCATCGTTTTGCGGTTTTGCTCGTAAACCTCTTGTGTCTTAGCGTTGTGTAAATTTCTGCCGTTTTTACTATGGATAGGAAATGTGGATGCATTATCTCGTGCGAGCTGACTTAGAATACTTTCGCTACCAGTCCCAAACGTAGTGGCTTGGATCAAGCTGCGTTAGTCTGTTGCCAGTGACTTTCACTGTGAGGGAATGGACGTAGGGTCCAACATGTCTGAGGTGTCACCGGATCGGTCCACAACTGCAGTCCCTCAATTACTGCCCGCATTGAGGTTGATCCCTCACCTGTGGTCAAGTGGAAGGTCGTTTAAAAGTGTGACAAGCAACGCAAGACTTCCAGGAAGAACAATTGAAAGATCTCCCCGATTTTTCTGACAAACAGGTTTCGGGTGCTCTCAGTGGCGGTTAAAAATTCTGAAGCAGCTGCAGTCGTCTGCCTTGTTCCGGAAGAAGCCTCACAAATATAGATATGTTCAAGTTTCTAAGCCTTAAGGCTTGGAAACTTAAGGACTGAAAACTTGAATAAATCTACATGTTACAGACTGCATTGCAGAGCAAAACCATTCAGTGAGATACACTGAGAG
Source organism: Schistocerca americana (assembly GCF_021461395.2). Lineage (NCBI taxonomy): Eukaryota > Metazoa > Arthropoda > Insecta > Orthoptera > Acrididae > Schistocerca > Schistocerca americana. Next base: position 152,225,333 of record NC_060122.1, read on the forward strand.
TAACATGGAAATATTACATTTAACAGAAGTAAGAGCCTCTATGAATCTGTCAGAAGAAATAGAAACACACACGCACACACACGCTCACGCACGCGAAAGCGTCCACTGATAATATCCTTAATGAACTGACTCCTTTCCTGAAAAAATTCCAGAAAATAGTTTCAAAACTTCAATACAAAAAAATGTTTGTACACCTCTCTGCAAATAAAGTAACTAATCTTGTAATATTGAATGTATCTATAAAAATCAATACTATTTACGACACTAAATATTAATAGATTTTAATGTATTATCACGATCACCTCAAATAGCACACAAGGATTTCACATATATACTTATCCACATTTGTTTCTCTATCGTTGTATAAAATACGTTTGCAGCGCTGTATTCACAAAAACCCATTTCGTTATCGTCCTCTGCCTGTATTTAAGGCCCTACATTCAGTGCAAAATCCTTTGTCAATTTAACACAAAAGTAATTTACACTTTGTTTTCCAAAAATGCCATGTTCTTGTATCATTGCAGCGCAGCATCTTTAACATTCAGGTATTTTGTATACTCTGTGTTTGTTTTCACATGTTGTGAATCAAAATATGTGCTACACATTGGCGGTTCGTTTTGTGACCAAACGAAAGTATTTTATAAGTTTGTCTTGGTGAAAATACGAACGTCTGTTTAAATTTTTTTCGTTGGCAGAAAACTGCAAAAACAAATCCACTAGACATACATTTAACGAAACTAGCGTTCTAACACAAATCTGTAACGCAACCACTTTTGTCACACTGTTGTAACTGTGAATTACTGACTATCCTAGGGCAATACAAAAGTAAACCACTGTACCATTTGTTCTGATGAAACCATGAAAGACATCTGGTTATGAATTGTATAATTGGAAACCGATAACGGTAACATTTGAAAAAAAAAACCAAAAACCAATTTGTGGCTGGTTGCTGTACACCGTCAATAATTTATTTCGTATAACAGCAGCCGTCTCCAACCATGTCTCTATTTGGCACATCTGCATTACGAGAACTACGAAGGTTATGTCTAACATCACCATCAACATATTATAACCACGTTATATGAGACGTGGCTTATTCTGCTCCATAAGCATAGAAACCCAAACTTCTGCAGTGGTAAGAAAACGTTTATGAAGACCTGTGACTGAGGTGTGGTAAGCGGAATAAATTGAGAAATTTGAATGGAGAGTCAGACACAGCCACAGACGTAACTCCGGGAGCACTCTAGTTGAGCATAACAGCGGTGCTATCTGTAACTTAACAATTTTACGTGTTTAGCAACTGGTTGTCTAAGGTAGATTGTTTTTGTCCGTATACACCTTGAAAACACTTTATACTGTTGTAATGCCTGCCAGCTATTACAAACTTTAAGTTACCATTTCGCAAATGTAGTACTCTTTGATGAAAGTGTTACTGGGGAGCTACTCGCATCTATCCAGCCACATAAATATTTGTGCATTTAAGAATGCTTGTAACAATGAAAGAATGGGAACGTGTGCAAACCTTCAGCACATTGTGAAAATCTTTTAGTATCTATCTAAGAATGTTCAGTGACTATATGGAAAAGCAGATTATACTATCGTGGAATACCGAACGGATAGCCAATGGGGTAGTGTAGATAACCACACATTTCCTTGGAATACGGTAGTGTTTCATAGGGAAACGAAAAAACTTGGAAATAACGGACTTTATGAAAAGAAGAACATTATTTCAAGAAAGAATACTAAAATAATTATAGAATTAGTTTTCAGAGAGGAACATTGTAATCTCACCCACCATTGTCTCACATTATGGTCCCATACTGGTTGTAAAGGCGTATCATAAGATGGATTCTAGCCTGCAACAGGTATACGCAAGCAGCTATTGAGTCCCTGTTGAAAAATGATTACTTGAGGATTATGGCCTGACCTAAATTACTCTCCATCACACGTTAAACAGAGATTTGTAGTGTAATGTTGCAAATGTGTATCTTGAAAAGAATGTAGGTTTAAATGATACGCGATTGCTGTAGTCATGTGTTACAGGGAACATACGTACACAATTTCTTTATGTTGTGAAACGATTTAGAATATATTCTATTCCATTCTGTAAGTGACAAAAGGTTTTTTCCAGCACAACAGTGAAATACATGTCAGTATATACACTTTGGGAATAGCGATGTATAATACATAACAGTTTTTATGTATTTAAGTCCAGCATTAGGTATGATATGAATCCGAAGAAAAACAATTGTTAATGGTAATTTCAGTTTTTTATCATTGGTACATACACTACTGGCCATTAAAATTGCTACACCACGAAGATGACGTGCTACAGACGCGAAATTAAACCGACAGGAAGAAGATGCTGTGATATGCAAATGATTAGCTCTTCAGAGCATTCACACAAGGTTGGCACCGGTGGCGACACCTACAACGTGCTGACATCAGGAAAGTTTCCAACTGATTTCTCATACTCAAACAGCAGTTGACCGGCATTGCCTGGTGAAATGTTGTTGTGGTGCGTCGTGTAAGGAGGAGAAATGCGTGCCATCACGTTTCCGACTTTCATAAAGGTAGGATTGTAGCCTATCGCGATTTCGGTTTATCGTATCGCGACATTGCTACTCCCGTTGGTCGAGATCTAATGACTGTTAGCAGAATATGGAATCGGTGGGTTTAGGAGGGTAATACGGAACGCCGTGCTGGATCCCAACGGCTTCGTATCACTAGCAGTCGAGATGACAGGCATCTTATCCGCATGACTGTAACGGATCGTGCGGCTACGTCTCGATTCCTGAGTCAACAGATGGGGACGTTTGCAAGACAACAACCATCTGCACGAACAGTTCGACGACGTTTACAGCAGCGTGGACTATCAGCTCGGAGACCATGGCTGCGGTTACCCTTGACGCTGCGTCACAGACAGGAGTGCCTGCGACGGTGTACTCAACGAAGAACCTGGGTGCACGAATCGCAAAATGTCATTTTTTCGGATGAATCCAGGTTCTGTTTACAGCATCATGATGGTCGCATCCGTGTTTGGCGACATCGCGGTGAACGCACATTGGAAGCGTGTATTCATCATCGCCATACTGGCGTATCACCCGGCGTGATGGTTTGGGGTGCCACTGGTTACACGTCTCGCTCGCCTCTTGTTCGCATTGACGGCATTTTGAACAGTGGATGTTACATTTTAGATGTGTTACGACCCGTGGCTCCACCCTTCATTCGACCCCGGCGAAACCCTACATTTCGCCGGCCACGATGGTCTAGCGGTTCTAAACGCTCAGTCCGGAACCGCGCGACTGCTACGGTCGCAGGTTCGAATGCTGCCTCGGGCATGGATGTGTGTGATGTCCTTAGGTTAGTTAGGTTTAAGTAGTTCTAAGTTCTAGGGGACTGATGACCACAGATGTTACGTCCCATCGCGCTCAGATCCATTTGAACTATTTTTGAAACCCTACATTTCAGTAGGATAATGAACGACCGCATGTTGCAGGTCCTGTACCGGCCTTTCTGGATACAGAAAATGTTCGACTGCTGCCCTGGCCAGCGCATTCTCCAGATCTCTCACCAATTGAAAACGTCTGGTCAATGGTGGCCGAGCAACTGGCTAGTCACAATACCCCAGTCCCTACTCTTGATTAACTGTGGTATCGTGTTGAAGCTGCATGGGCAGCTGTACCTGTACACGCCATCCAAGCTCTGTTTGACTCAATGCCCAGGCGTATCAAGGCCATTATTACGGCCAGAGGTGGTTGTTCTGGGTACTGGTTTCTCAGGATCTATGCACCCAAATTGCTTGAAAATGTAATCACATATCAGTTCTAGTATAATATATTTGTCAAATGAATACCCGTTTATCATCTGCATTTATTCTTGTTGTAGCAATTTTAATGGCCAGTACTGTATATTTACTAATGCAACTCAAAGCTTTAATGCAGCGTATGTTTCAACATGGATCATGCATTCTCACCAGTGAGAGATGAGTACATGTAACAGATAAGAATAAAGTGAGTTGCTAAGTAGAAACTATTTCATCTAGAACTCAGATTTGACTTAGTATCTGCTAGGCACTTGTTATTATTGGGTCGGTGCATCAGTTCGCACTGTTTCTCCGTAAGTTTAATAAACACAAAAGATACACGTAACAGAGACCTTAGTCATCAATAATATTTTCTCCTCCACCATTTACAACAGTCTGCCAACGCTCGGGTAACTTTTCGATTCCGCGACTGCACGTGGTTTTGAGGCAAAGAACTCGTCGAGCTACGTTCGGAGAGCATTTTCATCCAGAAAGGAAGTTCCGTGAAAGTTGTTTGACATGATCAGGTAAACAATGTGCGTGCGGAATGGCTTCCCAGCCCGACGCTTATATAGTGTTTTTCGTCAGTCTAGCAGAAGGCGGGCGGGCGTTACGGTGGGGTAGAATCACTTCACGCAATCTTCCTGGCCGTTCTTCTTGGACTGTGCCTGTAAGACGTCTCAGTTTTAGACAATAAACGTCAACATTGATGGTTACACCGCGGGGAAGCAATTCGTAGTACACCACTCCATCACTGTTCCATCAGATGCATGAAATTATCTTTTGTGGATGTGTGGAGGTCTTCGCACGGGGAGCTGTTGTTTTGTTTGGGCTCAGTCGTTTTCTTTTCGTTATTTTAGCATAAATACACCATTTCTCGTCGCCAATAACGATGCAGGATAGGAATGATCGGTGTTGTTAACAAGTTAAATGATGACAAGCAAGCAGAGTTGCACGTGCTAACTTTTGGGATTCTGGCTTAGAGCATGTGGTACCCATACATCTGATGTTTTTAAGCCTTCACCATTGCATGCAAATGTAGCACGATATGTAATTATCACAGTCCATCGTGTTTGCTAGTTGCGAGTATGGATAATTCTGGATTAATGCTTTAAACACACTTGATCAAACTCCGAAGGTCTTCCTGGGCGTGGAGAGTCACGAATGTCAAATGGGGCCTCCTTAAAACGAGAAAACTATTTTCTTGCCATGCTATGTCCCACGGCGCATATATTTCTGGTTACCTCCGCTGCTGTCACTCTATTGAATTCAAACAGAAGAATATGTCGGGAATGTTCCGATTTCTCCACTCGCCACTCCATTTTCTAGTGTCCACAGCTCCTCTCACTAGCCCCAAATGACAAAATGACAATATGTAAAGTCAAACAGCAGCAGTGAACTACAAATAAAAAATGATAATCGATAAATAAACCCTACGCAACGTTAGTACCAATGTGCAAAACAAAAACGTTACCAACTTATAAACCAGCCTAAAATAATAAAGCTGGTAGAAGATACAAAGTACGACAATTATTATCTCTGTTAAGGCTATAGTTGCTGCAATCTAAATCATTTGCTGGTTTAGTTACAGAAAGTTACAAGGAAGACTGTGCAAACTGTTGAAGCTGCAGTAGATGTGAATAACTGCTTGAGCAATAGTGTGACAACTTGACATCATGCGTGAGCATTGTCTGTTATTATAAGAATGCCCCTGAGATACGAAAACTTTCATTCTCAAAGATTCCATATCTAAACTCTAATGTAACAGGGAATTATATGGATGAAGGTACGCAAAAGTAGTCTAAGTGCCATTTTCCTTATTTTTTTTCCAGCGCCTGCAATCAAATGCAGAGAATTATCGGCTAATTCTTTTGTTTAAAAAAAAAATTCAGAACTATTTTTTTTCCAATACAACTTCTCATCATAGCTACATACAGCGTGTTTGCGCACTATGCCTGAGTTATTAACTCTTTTCTGTTAAGAAGGCAGTTTTCACCAATTCTATCAATGATTCTTTCTAAAAAGTAAGTTAGACTTTCTTGTGTTACCGCACTGTCATTTGTAAAAGATACTAATACCTCCAGTCGTGCGTTAGATGAGAGAGATGAGCCGTTTTTGCAGCGGGACGTATTATCGATTCCAAAGAAGTTTCGCTGCAAGCACTGTTCTCGCTAAGAAAGCTCTCTGACAAAGGAGAAAGTGGGAGAGCGTGGCAGCCGGTGAGTCACCCAGTGGCCAACAAGGAAGGCACTGCAACTTCGGAGCGCCGCAAACAGACAGCAGTAATCAATTAGCAAGTGACTGGTATAGTGCAGGCCCTCTCTTTCTTCGCTTGCTCACACCGCTGTGTACGGACGACGGCGAGTTGACATAAGCGACACTGTCTCTCTTACGGCGCTTCAGATGGGAAGTGATGCTTAAATGCTAATATGATTCTTGTTTGTGTCTGAAAATGGTCATAGCTTGCAAGTAGCAGAGGAATGGACCCAATTACTATATGGTGGGGCTCAACAGTACGTTTTCTCCTGTAAAGGATTTCGTCGTGATTTTAGGGATATTGTGTGGGCAAAGCTGTATGCTGATTGTTACATGGGTGAAGTCGTTTTGCAGACATTGCATTATTTCACAGCGTTGCCGTTCTCAGCTGTAGTCTTGTAAATGGTTGTGTCATCAGTTCATTCAGGTGTCTGTTGTCTCACAGAATAAGTGTTTACAGTCTCTATAGGCTAATGTAGTTCTCTTTAGTATAAATAACGGGTGTGCTTACTGTGCTGATCCAAGACTTGTTTCTATTTGTTTAGAACTGGTAATAAACGTAACGTCCTGCGCACTTGTCAATCGAATTGTTAATTTAGAGCTCCAAGATAATACTAAAGGCATGTAGAACTGTATCCAAGGCAAGTTTTATTTAATGCATTTTGGTTGAAAAGAAATGCTTAATATATTGCAGGCTTCGGTGAACAAGTTGTCATCTGTTATTACTATTTGATGTAAATTTTCTTTTTAGTATTTGGTGCGTCCTTGGCGCAAAAATTACATAATGGCCATTGAATGTATGTGTATAGATGTATATATGGCATTTATGTATGCTTGTGATCTACATGCTTGCAGGATTAGTTGAAGCTTTTGTGTAAAAACAGAACATAAGTTGAAATTTATTACTGATGGAGCTTGATTATCTTGCCGCCAACGTTAATTAAAGGCTGTAGTACCCTTTTGGCAATTGTAAATTGTCGTTTTCTAGTGAAGTGTGATTTTTGATTGTTTGGCATAATGTTTTATTTATCATATGTACTATCTCAACGATCCATACTGTTTTAGCAGAGCATGGTTGTAATGGGCACTAGACGGTAGTTAGAAATTTCATATTGTCATTGTAGCTATATGAGCCTTAATTAAGTGGCATTTGTTGCACTGTTGATACTGAACCAAGGTAGGTTCTGGGAACGCAAGACCTCAGGAAGGAGCAAGTCCAGTGTGTTGGCCATCCATGGTCAGTCAACTGAAGGGAGACTCACTGACCAGATACACAAGTTGTGTATGTGTGTGTGAGTGGGGGGGGGGGGGAGGGGGGTTGACCAACCCATCATGACAGTTTCGTCACAGCTCAACCAAATGAGCAAGACTATTGATACCATTGGCATTGATTCTTCTAGTTTAGATTATCTCTTACACACTCACACTCCACCTCAACAGGCCATGAAGTCCCAGCGGGATACCGACCGGCCGCCGTGTCATCCTCAGCCCACAGGCGTCACTGGATGTAGATATGGAGGGGACTGTGGTCAGCACACCACTCTCCTCGCCGTATGTCTGTTTACGAGACTGTTAGACTGTCTCTTGGCCTTCTTAAATTCGACCAAAGCATCAAAAACACAAATTAAGCGTGAGGAAACACATTTTCCAATATAGCAATCGTATTAAAGACATTAAAACCCTCAAATTAGAACAGGATGAGCTAAAATTAGTCAAGGAGTAGAGAATCGGAGAATACGGAGAGTGTCTGTGTAAAATACTGATTAAGGATAGTGCAGGGACTATAGTGACCTGCATAATGATATTTCTGTGAGTGATCTTAACACATCTGTGCAAATCTGGGAGACCAATCACATGTGAAGTAGTTTTGCTAAGTTAGCTAATCTATTATTAAGCCCTTTGCAGCAGTTGGGAGAACTATCAGTATGGTCTGTGCAACAAATGTAGAAAGTTTTGAGGTTACTGGCTGAAACTCAGGAGAATGTAAAGGTCGGTGGCGTAGCGTGAGGGGAGACTTTGAGACTCAGTCTCCCCTGTATTCGTGCTTTAAAAAGATGCAATAGTAATTCTTAACAAAAATATAAACAACTTTCTACTAAGAGCACTAAATGTGCGAGGACATCAGTTTTTTAGCCCGCGGCGCCGCACCCTGAGTATTGGTGTATCTGCCTGCTTGAGACTCGACTGCTCTGTCTCTGCCTCCCTTCCCTTACCTGGCTGTGTGCACCTGCGCCCCCTCTTCCACGAAGGCCGGTGCGCTTCACTTGCTAGCAGGTATCGAGACTTGCTGGCTTTAATCACGGAAGTGAACAGTCGCGCGGTTTGTGTTCATAGTCATTCTTATGTGATTTTAGTGCATATATTCGTTGTGTCGCCAACATGAGTGAGCCAGCAACTGAACACCTTATAGAATTTTTATTAAAAACGTCTTGTTCTACATTAAAGTATGAAAACAAGTGCGAATTGAAGGACCAACGACCTTCTCCTATACTCAATGAGTTTTAAGTGAAGCCAAACAACAACGCACTTTCGAGACAGCCTGGTACGAAAAGTATGCTTGGCTCACTGCGAATGTAGTTAATAACAAATTATATTGTTATATATGTCTTCTGTTTGGTGGTGAAAAGGAATGATGCAATGAGGGCATTTGTACAATAAAGAACTTTGACAGGAAAGCACAAAATCATCAGTTATCAAAACGTCACCTGCAGAACAAAGAATCATTTCAGTTATTGGGCAAAAGTAGAATTGAGCACGCCCTTTCTGAAGCCGCTCGTCTGACAGCAATAACATACAACAAAGAAGTTGCATCCAGCAGGAGAGTATTGACTCGTCTTATCCGGCAATTGTATTTCCTTGTAAACAAGAACTAGAGCTTCGCGGCCATCGAGAAGGAGAATCCTCCAGCAACTAAGGTAACTATCTGGATTTGTTGGATTTACTATCTCAAGGAGAGCAGTTAATCCGAGACCGTCTGTCATCATCTTCTACTTTTAAAGGAACTCCTCCGGATATACAGAATGATGTAATAGAAGTGATAACTCTGGCATTTAATGAGAAAATAAAATCTGAAATTCAGAACTTCAATTTCATTTCGATTCAGGCTGATGAAACTTTAGACGTGTCATGCAAGAGTCAAATGAGTATAATATTCAGATAATTGAGCAGAGATCCATTGGATTTTACGATGTTTCTGGAGATAAAACTGCTGAAGCTTTGTCAAACATTATTCATGCAGTATTGAAAGAATGGAATGTGGAAGGAAAAGTGGTTGGTCAAACATAAGATGGCGCTTCAGTAATGGCGGGCAGAGAAAGAGGACTACAACAATTGGTGAAGCAGTTCTGTCCCTATGCGCTGTTTATTCATTGTTACGCACACCAACTGAATTTGGTACTGTTACATGCCTCCAAAATCATATGACAAGTACGCATGTTTGTAAGTGATCTTACTGCATTCCATTCATTTTTCAGCAAATAATCAAAACAAACCATATTGCTAACTGAAAAAGGATTTAAACTGCCACATGCAAGCAAAACTTGCTGGAACTTTCGTTCCAGGGCAGTTTCAACAACATCTAGTCGTTTCTTAGGGCTATATAGTGCTTTTAATTATATATTTGATGATACAGACTCTCAGTGGGATCCAGAATTTTTGAGCTGTGCTGTGGGAAGGAAACGACGGATAGATGATCCTACGTTTGTCTACTTGCTTTGCTTCTACCGAGGGTGCTTTGTTTATGTTGATCATCTCTTTAATGTTCTTCAGTCAAAATCTGTCAGTATAACTGCTTGCCACGACGAAATAAGAACTTACGACAATTAAGAATGGAAATATAATCAGCGCACACTCCACTGCAGAGTGAGAATCTCATTCTGGGAATGGAAATATTCGTTGATGAATGCATTAAATACAGCTTGTGTTTGAATGGCAACTTATCATTCTGTGACAGTCAAAAGACATCTCTCAGGGCACTAACTTGCGAGATACTGGATTTGCAAATTGTTCAGATGGAATGAAGGTTTCAAGACTTTCCCCAAATTCAGTTTGTTGAACTTTTGAAAGAAAAGTGTTTCCCGAACTATCAAAAAGAATTCCCAAAGTTGAAACTGCTTCAATTATTAGAACAGTACCCCTTTTTCAGAGAACAACAACTTGAAAATGAACTGTGTAACATATACACTGATGAGAAAAAACACTTGTCTCCAAGAATCCTCTTAAAGTACATTGTCAACAATGATTTAGACTCCGTTTATGAAGAAACAACGAAGTTCCTGCATTTAGTTTAGACCCTACCTGCAACTACAGCAAGCAGTGAATGAAGCATGAGCATTCTCACATGAGTGAAGAATTATTTAAGGAATTCAATGTCCAACATCCGGCTGTCGTGCTTGAGCACGTTAGCAATAGTAAAGACACTACTTGGAGAGCTAGCCACTGATCAAATCTTTGTAGACCGAGTTATAGACTTATTCGTGGAAAGAAAAGACAGGGGCATTGCACTTGTGTACAAGAAAATATAAGTGCTTCTTCTCTTGCTGCTGGAGTTCTACAAATTTGTCATCGTTTCTTGAAAAAGTTATTATTATTATTATTATTATTATTAGTGGCAGTGGTAGTAGTAGTAGTAGTTGTTGTTGTTGTTTTATTTGAAGTATTTTGTTTCATTTGTTTAAATTATTGTTTATTGTACTATTTTGTCTCCCTTTAATAACTGCAGAGTCCCCCCAACCTTTACAACCATGCTACGCCACTGGTAAAGGTATTTGAAATCGAGGATAAGGTACTGTTCAGAGTATTGTATCCTTTAGTTAAAGGAAAATTAAGTCGATATAAACGAGAGGCATCATATTGGGAATTGGTTTAGATCAATGTTATAAGGGTATTTGTGCCTATTTTGTGCCACACATGCTTATGGATGACTTAATAAACAAAATTATTCATGCATACAATGCGAGAATGAGTCTTTTTCCCACTAATTGGATGAAATTTTGAACAACATGAATGCCTTGTGCGTTTTGGTTTGTGAGAAAGAAATTGTCCAAAATGTGATAGAAGACTTAAAATCAGTGGACTGATATGGGCTGATATACGTACTGCAGCCCAAAAGCATTAATGAATTACAGAAGGCGAGGTAGCAGATAGAGAGTATTAGTTTGCTTAACATGAAGCAAAACCATGAGGTTTCGGATCCTGGGGTAGAAGTAAGGATAATCAAACAAATTGGCGGGGGTTGCGTCAATAATTGAGCATTACGGCCAGGCCGGCCACTTGGTAGGCTGGGAAAGAAAGGCGATCTAACTAAGAGGTTGGGGGACGGGGTGGGGGGGAGGGGGGGTCGGCCGAGAAACATTAAGAGAGTGTTCATCCTGCAATGTAACTGTGTGGTAGTTTCTACTAGTGATCACGTCTCTTTTGAGTGTGCCTGGGACTAGTGGAGTCTGGAAGTGGAGCGACAGTTACAGATGAAAAATAGTACAATGCCCACGAACCAGGTTTGCCTCATGGTTGTCTCATTTAGAGTTCAAGGAGATTTTGAATGCAAAGCTTCATGTTCAAGGGTCTAGTTGGAGGGTTCAGGTTTTGTGGCCGATGTTTTACCCACTCCCACTAACCTGGGTTGTTTTCATACGTTTTCATTTTAAATTTTTCCTTGGTCAGAGTTTCATCTTCTGTCGGCATGAAACGCAGGGGGCAATCAGCAGTGATATAAATGAACTTGTAAAAACACTAGAGGAGATTTCGTCAGGGCTTTTATGAGACAACAACTGAAGGTGCTGCACTGGGTCCTTCAAAGGTTGCTGGATGTTTGACGAAGTTACGTGTACCTAACGACACAGATTATTGGATACAGGTCGTTGACCTAGAACAAGTCAGGCAGACTCTTTATCAGCTATCTGCGCTGAAAATGAAGGAGCTATGGCCAATAACTGATTAACTATTAGATCAAGGGTTTATAAGACCGTGTACTTCACTGTATTGATTCATTTTCTTAGTTCCTATACCAATATTGACTGGGTAGAGGCTGGTCATTGACTGTTGTTGTTGTTGTGGTCTTCAGTCCTGAGACTGGTTTGATGCAGCTCTCCATGCTACTCTATCCTGTGCAAGCCTCTTCATCTCCCAGTATCTACTGCAGCCTACATCCTTCTGAATCTGCTTAGTGTATTCATCTCTTGGTCTCCCTCTACGATTTTTACCCCCCATGCTGCCCTCCAGTGCTAAATTGGTGATCCCTTTATGCCTCAGAACATGTCCTACCAACCGATCCCTTCTTCTAGTCAAGTTGTGCCACAAACTCCTCTTCTCCCCAATTCTATTCAATACCTCCTCATTAATTACGTGATCTACCAATCTAATCTTCAGCATTCTTCTGTAGCACCATATTTCGAAAGCTTCTATTCTCTTCTTGTCTAAACTATTTATCGTCCATGTTTCACTTTCATACATGGCTACACTCCATACAAATACTTTCAGAAACGACTTCCTGACACTTAAATCAATACTCGATGTCAACAAATTTCTCTTCTTCAGAAACGCTTTCCTTGCCATTGCCAGTCTACATTTTAATCCTCTCTAGTTCGACCATCATCATTTATTTTGCTCCCGAAATAGCAAAACTCCTTTACTACCTTAAGTGTCTCATTTCCTAATCTAATTCCCTCAGCATCACCCGACTTAATTCGACTACATTCCATTATCCTCGTTTTCCTTTCGTTGATGTTCATCTTATACCCTCCTTTCAAGACACGGTCCATTCCATTCAACTGCTCTTCCAAGTCCTTTGCTGTATCTGACAGAATTACAATGTCATCGGCGAACCTCAAAGTTTTTATTTCTTCTCCATGGATTTTAATACCTACTCCGTTTCGTTTCCTTTACCGCTTGCTCAATATACAGATTGAATAGCATCGGGGAGAGGCTACAACCCTGTCTCACTCCCTTCCCAACAACTGCTTCCCTTTCATGTCCCTAGTCTCTTATAACTGCCATCTGCTTTCTGTACAAATTGTAAATAGCTTTTCGCTCCCTGTATTTTACCCCTGCCACCTTCCGAATTTGAAAGAGAGTGTTCCAGTCAACATTGTCAAAAGCTTTCTCTAAGTCTACAAATGCTAGAAACGTAGGTTTGCCTTTCCTTAATCTTTCTTCTAAGATAAGTCGTAGGGTCAGTATTGCCTCACGTGTTCCAACATTTCTACGGAATCCAAACTGATCTTCCGCGAGGTCGGCTTCTACCAGTTTTTCCATTCGCCTGTAAAGAATTCGCGTTGGTATTTTGCAGCTGTGACTTATTAAACTGATAGTTCGGTAATTTTCACATCTGTCATTGACTATAGCGCTATAAAATAAAAGTTATCTTACAATCATTTCCATTGCTGGACTCACATAGATGTTTTCTATGGTTTGCAGGAGCCCTGCATTTTGCCGCCTTGGATCTCAATTAAACTTATTATCGAATTCCTTTGGCTGAGGACTGCATTCTGTAGTGACTGGAACCTTTATGACTTCAATCGCATTCCCTTTGGGTTGTCGACTAGCACTACCGTATTACCTTAGTTGCTGGACAGTATTTTTGGCTCCTTAAAATTTAAGTTCTTATAGCACTATTTACATAATGTGATTTTTCGTAAAAACTTTGAGCAGCATATGAGGCACGTTAGAGGTGTTGGAGCATTTTCAAGAAGTGGGCTGAACCGTGCGGTCATCAAATGTTAACCTATCTCACTGTGAAATACGTTTTCTCGGTTACTTAGAGTAAATAAGTGATGGAAAGTGACCAGTTTTGCATTGCACCTATCATGAAGTTTCCGCCACCCAAAAACAGGGAGTGGCAAGATTCATTGGAATGATAAACATTTTTCGCAAATTCGACGACCCCTTAAGCCAACTACAAAAGAAAGACTGCAAGTTTGAAAGGCCAGAATCGCAGCAGGCGGGATTCGAGGGTTGAAAACACGCATTAGCTAATACGCTTGTATAAGCAGTCTCGGATTTTTCTAAGTCCATTATTTGTCAAACTGTGCGGACAAATAGGTCAGGAAGCCGATAGCATACACAACCCGTTCTGTGTCATCAGCTGAAAGAAAATATTCAGTACATAAACTAGATAAAATTTGAAACCATACCAAAAGATTCAGTCGAGCAACGCTCTAAACTCGAGCAGAAATGCGTTAGATAATCATTAAACAGTGACTATCGTATTTTTGGTATCAATAAATAAACCTGAAGGCAACACGCCGTAGGACTAAGAAACACATTCACAGCTTAGCTGTTGCATACGTAACTGATGTTTCCCCATACCCATTCAATGATAAAAGTTACTAAAACTCAGTAGAGACAGTAGCAGCCTCCCTTTAAAGCTACACCCAACCTACCTAAGCTAGAGCGCTGACTTGCTATTTGTTGGTTTTAAAGACCTTAACATCACTTGAACTGTGTCAATTGGCATTTAACATTAAATTTTGTTCTACTGTTGGGTGATGACTCTTTTCTGCTCTCAGAACTAGTCGCAGCTTAACTTAAGCTTTCAGTTTAGAGCGGAGACTAAACAGGCGCTAGGCTGATCATCACTGACCTAACAATAGCATACGGTGGTATCCTCAATAGAAATCAGCACTCTAGACTAACATATCACTAAGAAAGTTAGAACAGTTCTCGCTGAAGGATTTTGTTGACAAGAGCACAGGATAGCCACTGAGCAAATCAAACAACGTCGATAATGAATGCACATCCATTGCTCCTTACATGTAACACAAGGGCACAACTTAAGACATATGCAGACGTCCGTAGAATAACCAGAACCAACAAGTACATGAATTGTTCACATAACACAACCAACAAGGACATCTTTCCTTAGAAGCAACCAAAAAACACAACGGAAAACCTCAAACCAAACACTGATGAACATACGGTGACGACTTATGAGCGCAGACATGTATTCAGTACACAACTAATACCAAAAACACGATGAGAATACTGAGGGCAAACACAGAGCAGCAGAAGCCGACGACATAACTTGATAAGCACACGTTCGTACAATAAACACTAACTCAACAAAATTAATACAAATTAAGGAAACAAAGCCAGCCAAATCTGATGGACTTTCAGACATGGCTGTCCCCTGAGGACGCCACTGAGTAGCAATCTAAAGCACAGTGGTGGCTCCATTTTGAATTCAACCACAGTTGCTGAAGATTGAACACAGTAGACAAATGAGGTCTATTGCTCGTTCCTCTCGAACGATGCGCAAAACATTTCCTCGTCAATAAACTCTACACTCATATCATCCCAGTGAGGGACGAAATCAGTTTGAGAATTCAGTCGGATGCCATAAAGATCTCAAAATACCATAGCTAATACAAGACACCAGACAGACAAACTATTAGTAGCTGATTATTTTCGTGATTCCCCTACGAAATGTGTAGAACTCTCATCACTCATAACTAAGCCTTTCAGAAAACAGCATGTGGGTGCCTGAAGCAGAAAACAAATCTTAGCCCGCTGCTGGTAAAACATAACTAAAGCTAGCCAGTGCTTTCACATTTCATGAGCAAGTTACCAAGACATGAGGCAATGGCGAGAAACACTTCCACACCAAGGTGCATACTGCATGGAATGTAACGCTGTGCACATTTCGTTGCACATGGCTAAACTTGCACAGATACCGTCGGTTGCGCTTAATGGAACTATGGTGCATGAATTTCAATTACCCCCCTATTCTCTCACGATTTACTCTTTATTTGTGCCTGTGCAACTTGTGCTTATTCCTTTCACTATTCTCTCCAGTTTGCTATGCAAAGCTCAGCCTCTTACTGTATGTTAAGCGTTTTATTTGTTAAAATCTGCCCGACTTTATCTATGTTTTTAGTGGTTCTACACTGACCATGAAACTTCTGTTAATTACGAATGCAACAGATAATGCTCACTTTACATCGAACCAACATATTCAATTGAGAAGGTGGGGGGGGGGGGGGGGGGAGGGCGGGGGGCGGTAACCTGTAGAGTTGAAAAAACAAGCTGCACTGAATGAGGAAAGTGAGTGATAATTTTGTTATATCGATATTTACAATTATCTACTTTTATTATTCTCTAAACTATTTCCAGAATGGGGTTATATAATGTAGATTCTTGGTATGGCAAATACATATAGCGTTAGGGCTCCAAATAATGAAAACTGTTAAGATTTTCTTTTGGTTTCGTTTGTGCAAAAGAATTTCAGTTACACTATGGGATAGGGGCATGGGTTACTTTCAACATCATGTAGTATATCAGCGTGCAACACGACATTCACACATGGGCACTCAAATTTAGGAA
Organism: Schistocerca americana; assembly: GCF_021461395.2. Classification (NCBI taxonomy): domain Eukaryota; kingdom Metazoa; phylum Arthropoda; class Insecta; order Orthoptera; family Acrididae; genus Schistocerca; species Schistocerca americana. Next base: position 152,241,711 of record NC_060122.1, read on the forward strand.
AGAAGGGGGGAGGGAGGGGTGTCGTGGTTATTATTCAGACTAATTGGCCCAGCTTACACTGTCGTAAACGGAACAAACGGAAATTCCTGAGGGGGCTTATGCAGCTGCACACTGACAGATACTCAGATTACATTTTTTACCTCTCGGATCAGCTACCGTATCTGACATTGTTTCCACTGTTCCCATAAGGATAGAGGGGTTGGATTGGCCAAACAAATAAAATTTTACACGAAGTTTGAAATCTGAAACGCGTTAATGAATTTGGTTTTGATTGGTCATTATTTCATGCCGGGGGATTGAAGAAAACTCTTTGAACAAGCGTTTGGGGGAGGGGGGGAAGGGATTGGGGGAGGGGGTGGAGATACGACACGTGGCGGGAACATATGTAGACTGCTAGTGCTCAGAAAGACAATTAACAGAAAACTACCAAACTATTACGCAAAACGTGGCTGATGGCTACCAAAACCATTGATGTGACTGTAGGAAGCTAAGCGATATTTGAATTATTCTAGATTCATATACTACATCAAATATTGCTACACAACATGGTCAGATCTTTCTTACACCGCAACGAGGTAAAATTGAACGAAAATTCTCACAAAAGGGGTCTCAGATGTCTCTGAAGTCCTCTTAGAAATCATTAGAAGCATTCACAATATTCTGCTGCCTTACGGGGACTAACAACAGATTCCACAAGCACATGTGGTGAGCTCTGCAGCTCCAGTAGATGTCACGAAGACACGACCGAAAATTCACAAAATGAGTAATTTTCCACCTCGTGATGTTATTGCCTATAGGACATTTATAATCAATCAATCGTGGGCTGCGACAAGGAGCGACATCTCTGCAAACCTTTATTTTGACAGATCTATGTGTGTTCATATTAGACGTCCGTGTAAATTGTCAGCTGATGATACCTTGCCTATATTTATTCGTGGTTGTGGAATTGATCCGAAATTTGATTTTTTAGGTGATATGACTGCGTATCAGAGTGTATTCCCTTTAGCAGATATTTAACATGGCTCAACATAGACAAAACTTTGAATTTCTACTCGTTAATCTCTACTACTAATCGAAATGTGGTGCTACAGAAGAATGCTGAAGATTAGATGGGTAGATCACATAACTAATGAGGAAGTATTGAATAGGATTGGGGAGAAGAGAAGTTTGTGGCACAACTTGACCAGAAGAAGGAATCGGTTGGTAGGACATGTTCTGAGGCATAGAGTAGCATGGCGAGCTGCATCAAACCAGTCTCAGGACTGAAGACCACAACAACAACAATCTCTACTCCCAGAAACTGGTGCGAAAATGTGCTCACCCCCTCGTTACAAAGAAACCTGAATAAAAATCAGCTTTATCCCAGAAAAACTATGCTTAAAATCAACATCATGAAACGTTCTATCAACTGAACAAATTTCACTGGCAAATATTTATGAAATAGAGTGCAGAGCTGATGGTCAACAGCCAGTCTCAACAGCACAACGACGATTACTGCTATCAAATCATCAAAATTATCACAATTAAACCGTCGTCTAACACTTCACTGACTATAATGACTCAAAACGACAAATTCCAAACGTTAACGACGATGATATAACTCATTTTGAAACTTTCTTTCGCGCCGTACCAGCAAGAGGTCTGTAAGAGCGGCCGCATTTCAGACCGGTCAGTCTAACTGCTAAAAACATGGCGGACTTCCGGAGAAAACGTCTTCTTGTTCAGACTCCAGGGAGGCCAACGTCTATTATCTGTGACCACCTGACACCCTCTAACCTTCCATTTTGCGAATCCGTAGGCAATCTCTCAGCTTAGCTTAGCCCACAGGTTTTATTTTGGCAAACTATCTTCAGTTACCCCCATACATTGAGACTCCATGCAGTCACACACTCATAGATGAGTATAGACAGTAAATGGAAAGTGTAACACATTAAAATAAAACACAGATGAGTCCATTCTCATATTCAAAAGCCACATTTAGTGAGAATTAAGTGGAGAAAATTCGCCCCGGCCGAGAGGTTCTAGGCGATTCAGTCTGGAACCGCCCGACCGCTACGGTTGCAGGTTCGAATCCTGCCTCGGGCATGGATGTGAGTGATGTCTTTAGGTTTAAGTAATTCTAAGTCTAGGGGACTGACGACCTCAGATATTATGTCCCATAGTGCTCAGAGCCATTTGAACCATTTTTGAAACCCTACATTTCAGCAGGATAATGCACGACCGCATGTTGCAGGTCCTGTACCGGCCTTTCTGGATACAGAAGGGATGTGTGAGTAGGATCATTTTTACGCAACGTGGCGCTTCTCTGCACATTGGACAGTCAGTAAAGCCGCTGCTGCAGAGACATTTCGGAAATGGTAGAAGTATCAGCCGTAATTTCCCCACAATCTGGCCGTCCAGATCACCTGATCTTAATTCGTGTGACTTCTGACTGTGAAGTTATCAGAAAGATTTTATGTACAGTTCTCCAATTACGGACGTAACTGAATTAGAGGAAAGCACTACGCAACGTATTCTGCACGTGGCTCCCGAGATAAAAAATGGTTCAAATGGCTCTAAGCACTATGGGATTTAACATCTGAGGTAATCAGTCCCCTAGATTTAGAACTACTTAAATCTAACTAACCTACGGACATCACACACATCCATGCCCGAGGCAGGATTCGAACCTGCGACCGTAGCAGCCGCGTGGTTCCGAGCTGAAGCACCTAGAACCGCTCGGCCACAGCGGCCGACCTCCCCCCCCCCCCCCCCAAGACACTGGTATCTCCTGTTGAACATGCTGTTTCTCGATTTCAGCTTGTGGCAGAAAACAGTGGATACCATACTGAACGTGTCTTGCACCAGTCTTACGGCAATTAGAAACTGATGTTACTTTGCTTTCCATCCAACTTTTGGCTCCACAACATTTAAAAACCGATTTTCCCCATCCGATGCGATACAACCTCTCTGTGGTGGATGGGCTTACCTAACTAAACAGTGTTTTTAACTGTCAAACTTGAACAATCGTGCACATTGAAGAGTACGGGACATGTAATGTGCAACTCAAACCAAAGTTGTATTCATCTTCACGTCTCTCAGCAGACAGGGTGTTGCAAAATTACGTCTTAAGGATTTCGAGGGTTTTTTGAGGGGTTGCGATGTGCCGGGGCTAGCAGTGTATTTAACACTAAATTCTTCTACAATCCTAATATGGAAATGATGTTCTAAGCTCCCCCCCCCCCCCCCCTTTTATAACTCTGACTTTTGCTGTTGCACATGGATTAAGAAGAAACGCGAACTGACTGTAATCGACCCTGCAAGTGGAGTAGAAAAGAGTTTGGCACCTGCAATAATTTAATTTGATAGAAATTAATTTGATAAAGGAAAGTTTCATTAACGTAATGAGAAATGAAAGGGTTGCTCTACCGATCAACGGAATGAAAGTTCTGTCCAAAATAACAATTTGATTCATTGTGACTAAACTCAAAATAATAAACAAAACACTCCTGAAACTTTTACAATACGTCAAATTGGATACTCAAATGTTGTGACGGTGAAGTTGTCCATACACTAGAGTTGTCCATACACTAGTTTGTGACATTTATGACCAAGTGGTATGTGGAGCCAATTCCTTGCAACCAGCCAACCCAACATTAATTGCTGCTACAGTAGTGAGAACTCAGACAATGACCACCCAAGACAGAACCATGTTTGAAAAGATGGGAACAGGCGCACTCTGCTGAGCTCTGATTGTCACATAGCTAAATTCCCTAATCTGCCGGTGCTGCGGACATACATTACCAAGGTGTCTTCTTAACTGAAAGGACACGATCTGGCATACTGGAGGCGATGGTTGGTTGCTTCGACGTCCCGTCGTGGTGATGATAATGTCGCGGGTATAGCCCGAAACAAATTATCTTGGTCTGGTTGTTCCAGACTAAAGACTTCCTAGCAACAAAAATGCGCCTCTGAGGGAGACGAAGAAGGCTTGCTACACAATCACTGACGATACAGTGATTCATTTTAACAAGCGAAGTCTCACAGTAAATCCGATACAGTCAACTACAGCCAAAACTGCTCAAGACGGACAACAAAGGCCGCTTGTACGCAGAAGGCTCAATTGCCAACTGTACTCGGAAAGTTACGATTAAGCCGCAACTTCAGCAACTTCGTCAAACAGTTACAATTAAATGAAAGTATATTAGACAGCCAAAGGAAGGCAGGCTGTCCAGAGCAGCGAGAGCTCAGTCTTGTAACTTACTCCGACCGAAAGGCGAGAGCCGACTCCCTCAAGAGCGCCTGTAAAAGCCGAACACAGAACATTCCCGCCCCCATGCAGTGGCCGTGGTTAAACTTTCCAATCAGCAACTCGAAAACCGGCGGAAAATTCCACTCTATTGCCGAAGCACTACTATTCCACCAATGGCGATACTTGGCGCCAATTTCTGCGCCGATATTGCTACGTCACGGAGCTATTCCCTGAGCAAGCCAATCACAGTTACGATTTTGCAGAAAACGTGTGAATTTCCTTGCCAAGACTGCCTGGGAACACAAGTCATTCCCACGCCTCGCTAGTAGCCCGTCAGAAAGTGTTTTCACTAAGTTTCTGCGAAGCAACGGAATCTCTAGCCCCAGCCACTCCTTCAGGCCCCTGTGGGCGTGTCGCCCCCGCTCTTATGACAATGTCGGCGTCTGAACAGCATCCATTCAACTCCCTCACACTCGTCGGCATAACCCTTTCAAGATTAGCAGTACCCGCCTGTCACCGGACCACCCGGGTGCTGAGAGACGCTGCGTGGGAAGTCTGCATGTGAAGGAATAGCAACTTTTCACCACATGCAATTAGAGAGGAAAATATTCATATCTTCTGAGTTCTCAATATTAGCCTTGTAATGACAATACTCGGCCATACTTCCCCAAATCGAATTACTCAGCGTAAGATACAAATATGAGAGGGGGCAAGTCACTGTGTGCATCTTAAAGGCATGCCACCTCTCAGGGTCTTCAGTCTTCTGGCTGGTTTGATGCGCCATCCCATCAATTCCTCTCCTGCGCCAACCTCTTCATTTCAGACTGGCAATTACACTTATCGTCCTCAATTATTTACCATATTTATTCCGATGTCTCTCTTCCCCTCTACCCTTTAAAGTTCCCTTCTACATCATGGAGATTATTTCCTGATATTTTATCATAACTGCCCATCTTCTCGTCAGTGTTTTCTTTATGCTCCTTTCTCGCCGATTCTGCAGGAAGTCTCCTCATGCCGTACCAATCCACCTGATTTTCAACATCCTTCTGTAGCGCCATATTTCAGACGCTTAGATTCTCTTCCGTTCCGGTTTTCTCACTATCTATGGTTCACCACCATACAATGCTGTACTCCAAAAATACATTCTCAGATAACAATCTTTCCTTCGTAGGACCACAGTTACATAGAAATTTTTGAAAGAAATTTCCACCCCTTGACTGTTAATTGTTCATTTATTTTACACAACCATGATTTGGGCTCTGTACCCATTCTCACGTGCATGTTAAAATGTTACAAATGTCTGACCAGTTCGTGGCATGTCATCGTCGAATAAACATACTTCTGGCTGTATAGACCAGTTGTCGTATTAGAGAATGCGAGTACATATCCAAGATATATCTTGGTGTAGTTTGAGGCTCAATGTTTACAAGACACACACATGGCTCTTCTAATTAACAGTTGCCATGGAGCACTGTTTATACATTCCACATCTTTACTATCGTAGACAACAAGCACCCAAGGCACGATTTTCATGGAGCTGCATAGATTTTACCCTCATATTTTAAGCGAGGTTTGTAGCCTAATGTATTGTGTATTGTACTGGGGACCTAGAAACGACGGAGAAGCTTCGTCCCGCCGTAGCCCTCAGTGGTTCACAACCCCACAACAGGCCACAGCAGTCCACCCACCCCACCGCCGCCCCACACCGAACCCAGGGTCGTTATGCGGTTCGGCCTCGGGAACGTCTCATACCAGACGAGTGTAACCCCTAATGTTTGCTTGGTAGAGTAATTATGTTGTACGCGTACGTGGAGACAGTGTTTTGCGCAGCAATCGCCGACATAGTATAACTGAGGAGAAATAAGGGGAACCAGCCCGCATTCGCTAAGGCAGATGGAAAACCGCCTTAAAAACCATCCATAGGCTGGCCAGCACACCAGACTTCGACACTAATCCGCCGAGCTGATTTATGCCGGGGACCGGCACGCCTTCCCGCTCGGTAAGCAGCGCGTTAGACCGCGCGGCTGTCCGGTCGGGCTTGTTGCCTATGGTGGCAGACTGCTGACCGGTTGTGCCTTCCACCTCTGCCACTTACGCGTTTTACTTCCGTAAAACGGATCGACTTGCCTTCCGCTTTTCCTATTCTATCATTACGATTAAACATCAGACAAGATAGATGTGTGATGCGAAAAGTGACTGTTGACTCTACATAATGAAAAGCGCGACGTCATCCATATGAGTGCTAAAAGGAAGCCATTAAATTTATGTTACACGATAAATAAAAAAAATCCAAAGACAATTAGCTCAGTTAAAAACCTAGGAATAAAAGTTAGGAACAACTGAAATTGGAATGAGCACACAGCTAAGGAGAACAAAAGACTGAGTTTTATTGGTAGAACCAGTGAGCTCAAAACAATCTGTATCTAGAATTGTGGTCTGTGAGCAAAGATCTTTGACGTGGCTGCAGATTTCTGTCATCTGCCATGATGCACTTATACCAAAAAAAAACAACATCGGCGTGTGTCTGATGAGGAACTATTTGCTTGTTTCTGATTTTGAACCTTATGTCAATGTGCGATGTAATAGGCTGATATAGGAGCAGAACATAAAAGGGCATCCTTTATGGTTCATTATGACACTTCGTGGCGACCATATTGTAGTTAGGCAAGAAACGAAATACGATAATCTTTGGCCGGCGCGCCGAGGCAGCTGGAGTTCGTCATCGAAGTAGTAGATCACTGAGGAGAACGTATAGAGGATGCAGCAGATCTACTGGAGACACTGTCTACACTACGCTTGTGCGTCCTCTGTTAGAGTACTGCTGTGTGTTATGAGATCCTTAGCAGGTACTATTGAAGGAGGACGTAAAAAAAGTTCCAAGAAGGGCAGCTCGTTTTATATTACCACTAAATAGACGATACTTGAGTTAGCTCAGTTTATTGTTTGTGTATTTGTAATCGCTCTAGAAAGGTAGGGAGCGTAGACATAGTACATAGGACCTGTTGGGTCTGAAACTGGACGTATGATAAATAAAATTACACTTCACTAGAAAAAGCCAATTTGCAATTGCAAAATGGTACTACTCTTTGTAATTAACATTAATGGCAAGATAATCAATGTTTCATATTAAAAGAAACAAATGACATTTACCAAACACTGTAGAATATTTAATTAAGTTTCATTTTTACATAAAAGATACAACTAATCCAGCAAGCATTAAAGTCATGGGAATATATATATGTATTATAAACATCTAAAGTTAGATATCATAGCTTCAATATTACTGGCCCAAAACAAAGTACTGAAAATTTCTTTTTAACAAAAACCCTTTAAATACAAGCTGTCCTTAATTAAAGTTCCAGTTTCAAAATGCTGTAGAAAGAGAACCACTGCTGAGAATGACATATAATTTGAACAGCATATTATTGACAAAGGGGGAAACGCCATAGAACAAAATTAAAAGGAAAATTTTACCAGTAAATGGCGCTGAGAGACGGAAGATGAAGAAAAAATTCGTACAGTTTGTATACCTTTGGCCCTAGGCGGTCTGAGGGACTTGCGTGACGGGTAATATATTGACGGAGACGTCCCTGACCCAGTTACACAATGCTGGACGGCAGAAGCGTCGCGTGTTTGCTCCCGGGGGTGGCGGCGGGGCAGGAAGCGCGACGTCCCAGGGCGAGGCCGGCGTCGGCGCCTCCGTTCTCAGCGGGGGGGTGCCGGCTCGTCGCCGCCTTTCTACAGGGAGGTCGCGTGGGCGGCGGCTGAGGTGGAGCACGGCGGGTGGGCAGGGGTAGGAAGGGCGAAAGGCGCGGCCGACCAGCTGTTAACGAGCCGCGCGCCGCTATGAATATGGAAGCGAGCCTCCGACGCAGCTAGGCGAGACACAGCCGAGCACTAGACAGCATACGCCGCCTATTGCCGCCTACTGGCTGCGACGCACTCCACCGGTAACCGTTCTGATCCCACCAGGCACTTCTAATATACACTACTGGCCATTAAAATTGCTACACCAAGAAGAAATGCGGATGATAAACGGGTATTCATTGGACAATAATATTATACTAGAACTGACATGTGATTACATTTTCACGCAATTTGGGTGAATAGATCCTGAGAAATCAGTACCCAGAACAACCACCTCTGGCCGCAATAACGGCCTTGATACACCTCGGCATTGAGTCAAACAGAGTTTGGATGGCGTGTACAGGTACAGCTGCTCATGCAGCTTCAACACGATACCATAGTTCATCAAGAGTAGTGACTGGCGTATTGTAACGAGCCAGTTGCTCGGCCACCATTGATCAGACGTTTTCAGTTGGTGAGAGATCTGGAGAATGTGCTGGCCAGAGCAGCAGTCGAACATTTTTGTGTATCCAGGCCCGTACAGGACCTGCAACATAAGGTCGTGCATTATCCTGCTGAAATGTAGGGTTTCACAGGGATCGAATGAAGGTTAGAGCCACGGGTCGTAACAAATCTGAAATGTAACGTCCACAGTTCAAAGTGCCATCAATGCGAACAAGAGGTGACCGAGACGTGTAACCAATGGCACCCCAAACCATCACGCCGGGTGATACGCCAGTATGGCAATGACGAATACACGCTTCCAATGTGCGTTCACCGCGATGTCGCCAAACACGGATGCGACCATCATGATGACACGGGTTCCCAGGTAGATGCCGTGTTTCTTCACTTGCGCAAGGCATTCGATACAGTTCCCCACAGTCGTTTAAGGAACAAAGTAAGAGCATATGGACTACCAGACCAATTGTCTGATGGATTGAAGAGTTCCTAGATAACAGAACGCAGCATGTCATTCTCAATGGAGAGACGTCTTCCGCAGTAGGAGTGATTTCAGGTGTGCCGTAGGGGAGTGTCGTAGGACCGTTGCTATTCACTATATATATAAATGACCTTGTGAATGACATCAGAAGTTCACTGAGGCTTTTTGCGGATGATGCTGTGGTATATCGAGAGGTTGTAACAATGGAAAATTGTACTGAAATGCAGGAGGATCTGCAGCAAATTGACGCATGGTACATGGAATGGCAATTGAATGTCAATGTAGAAAAGTGTAATGTGCTGCGAATACATAGAAAGAAAGATCCCTTATCATTTAGCTATAGTATAGCAGGTCAGCAACTGGAAGCAGTTAATTCCATAAATTATCTGGGAGTAGGCATTAGGAGTGATTTAAAATGGAATGATCATATAAAGTTGATCGTCGGTAAAGTAGATGCCAGACTGAGATTCATTGGAAGAATCCTAAGGAAATGCAATCCGAAAACAAAGGAAGTAGGTTACAGTACGCTTGTTCGTCCACTGCTTGAATACTGCTCAGCAGTATGGGATCCGTACCAGATAGGGTTGATAGAAGAGGTACAGAAGATCCAACGGAGAGCAGTGCGCTTCGTTACAGGATCATTTAGTAATCGCGAAAGCGGTACGGAAATGATAGATAAACTCCAGTGGAAGACTCTGCAGGAGAGACGCTCACCGAGGAGTCAAGCAGTATATTGCTCCCTCCTACGTATATCTCGCGAAGAGACCATGAGGATAAAATCAGAGAGATTAGATCCCACACAGAGGCATACCGACAATCCTTATTTCCACGAACAATACGTGACTGGAATAGAAGGGAGAAGCGATAGAGGTACTCAAGGTACCCTCCGCCACACACCATCAGGTGGCTTGCGGAGTATGGATGTAGATGTAGATGCTGTAAACATGGATTCATCCGAAAAAATGACGTTTTGCCATTCGTGCACTCAGGTTCGTCGTTGAGTACACCATCGCATCGCTCCTGTCTGTGATGCAGTGTCAAGGGTAACCGCAGCCATGGTCTCCGAGCTGATAGTCCATGTTGCTGCAAACGTCGTCGAACTGTTCGTGCAGATGGTTGTTGTCTTGCAAACGCCGCCATCTGTTGACTGAAGGATCAAGACGTGGCTGCACGATCCGTTACAGCCATGCGGATAAGATGCCTCTCATCTCGACTGCTAATGATACGAGATCGTTGGGATCCAGCACGGCATTCCGTATTACCCTCCTGAACCCACAGAATCCATATTCTGCTAACAGTCATTAGATCTCGACCAACGAGAGCACCAATGTCGCGATACGATAAACCGCAATCGCGATAGACTACAATCCGATCTTTATCAAAGTCTGAAACGTAATGGTACGCATTTCTCCTCCTTACACGAGGCATCACAACAACGTTTCACCAGGCAACGCCGGTCAACTGCTGTTTGTGTATGAGAAATCGGTTGGAAAATTTCCTCATGTCTGCACGTTGTAGGTGTCGCCACCGGCGCCAACCTTGTGTGAATGCTCTGAAAAGCTAGTCATTTGCATATCACGGCATCATCTTCATGTCGGTTAAATTTCACGCCTGTAGCACGTCATCTTCGTGGTGTAACACTTTCAATGGCTAGTAGTGTACATAGGGACTTCTGAAAATAAGTCACACATACTATTCACATGTTGTCAATGACGTAAGCCGAATTTGGGCATTGAAATGAATCTTTGATACCATCATCATACGTGTTTCGACCTAGGGCAGGTATTGACTTGTAGCTCCCCACACACTCCTGTCATTTGCTACCCTCTTCGTTTTCTAGTAGTTGTCTCCTGTCCTTGTACCTTCCTCCCCATGGACGACAGCCTCAACGTTGGTGGAGAGGTTTCTGTGGCTCAATGATCCACTAGGCTAAGCTGGGGGGGAGCTTTGCCCCCAGGAGGGGTCACCCACACCAGACTGGTCAGTAGGTGAGAGACCAGCCAAAGAGAAGTATTCTCTAAGCACAACGTTGAAACTTTCGAGCAAAACACCAATTCAACAAAGGTAACGGCCACGTGGACAACGTCTCCACGAGAACAGCATAGTCTACATCTATCTTTGCGCGCCAAACTCCACAACGTCGCAAGAATGGAAGACAGAAATTGTAGCGTCTCTTCTCAGAGAGGCGGTTATAAACAAACATCGTCCGACTGATATTGAGCGGCTGAATTTGGCTGGGCAACCATGAGCCTCTATGAAAGGGAACGGGATACTGCCACATTATTTTTTTTTCAGGAAACACGTAATATGGGTCTATTTGTAAATGAATCCGGATGCAAAACTTCCCCTCATCGATACCAAGTACAGATGTGCTGGAGAAAGCATTTGTGCCGGACGTGTACTCGAACTCCAGCTCTCCAGCTTGACGCGAGCTGACGCTTTAACCGCCTCAGCCACACGAGCACCTTTCCCATCCGACCCAATTTCCCAGCCTGTTACATAGTTCTAGCGTAGCGCCAGCTACCCGTGAAGCCATTTCTCGCCTTTCGGATTCCTGTAAAAATTCGGACTTGGTGTGCATCCGCACTAAAAGATTTGTCCTGTAGTCGACATTTCACTCTGTCCAGTAACACATACAGACACGTACAACACATACAACAGCGGACTATGACGGAATTATCCGAAATGGACAGAAAGTTGTAGTTGTGATGTACATGTACAAACAAAAAAAAAAAAAAAAGATTAAAGCGTGCTCGGATGGCCGAGGCGATTGAGGCAACTGCTCGCGTGAGGCGGGAGATTCGGGTTCGCGTCTCGATTTGGCATAAATTTTCACCTGTTACCATTGATTCATTTCGACACCAAAATGCGGCTAACGGAATTGAAAATATTCGAATGGTAATGGGTGTCCGGGACGTACGGACGAATTTGAATTTTTTGCCATTTGCCATATGACTGTTGGGAGCCGTGGTTTGTTCCTGTTTGTTATCTACGATCCTTCCCATGAGTAGCCTGATAGATTCTGTGCGATGAATATTGTTGTTTGATGTTTATTTTCGTCATGGATCAAATGACAACTGAGCAACGTGTCCAAGTGATACAAAGTTACTACAAAAACAGTGGAAGTCCCACGACAACCGTTCGTGAATTGTGTGTGATACTTGGACGTAATGCTGCTCCGACCGAATTATCAGTTCGGGAGTTGATCCGGAAATTAGAGACCACGGGTTCAGTATCAAACGCTAAGAAAACAGGGCGACTGCGTTCTGTTCGAACAACAGAAAAAATTGCTGTCGAGTGTGCCAATGTTACCGTAAGCCCCAGAAAATAGGTTCATCCTTTCAAAAGATCTGAAAATGCATGCATACAAGATTAAACTTACACATGAGTTGAATCCTGCACATCATGGAAAGAGACATCGATTTGCGCAATGGGTCTTGGCTCGACAAGCAGGGAACGACAACTTCACAAAAAGAGAAAAATTTTCTCAGATGAGGCGCAGTTCCTTATCAGTCAAGAAGCAGAATTGCAGAATTTAGGGTAACAAAAAATCCGCGAGTGGCAGTGGAAGACGAGATGCACCCACAACGCACGACTGTGTGGTCTAGGTTCTGGACAGGAGGAGTGATCGGCTCGTAAGTTTTTTAAAATGTTGAAGGAGCTGCACTCACTGTAAACGGCGACCGTTACCGAAACATGCCTTCTGATTGGTTTATCCCTCTTATTGACGAAAATGACGATTTTTGATATCAACAACATGGTACGACATATCACACATCCAGTGAAACGATTGCCCTGTTGAATGAAGTTTCCTCAAAAAATTATCTCTTTGCGTGGCAATCAGGAATGGCCTGCCAGGTCATTCGATTTTACGCCTTGTGAAATTTTTTTGTCGGTGTTTTTGAAGTCAAAAGTTTATGTGAACAAACCAAAAACACTGAAGAATGAACTTAAAAGGGCTATTAACGACATTCCACGGAGTGTTTGTGAACGACTCATCGAGAACTTCGATGAACGGATTGCTCGCTGCCGCGAGGCCTTAGGTGGTCATATAGGGGACATAATTTTTTTCATACGTAAATGGGAGAACTTACTCAATATGTTTAAAAGACATTACATTTTCCATAAATTTTGTATGGTCTATAGCACCTTAATATCCGTCCCTACTGCCCAGAAGCCCTTTATCTGTATGGCCGCTGGATCACACAAGGTGTCTGTTCTTTCCGACAGGTTCGAAAACACACACACCGCATATACATGGTGGGCCATTGATAGTGACCGGGGAAAATATCACAGGAAATAAGCATCAAACGAAAAAACTGCAAAGAACGAAACTCGTCTAGCTGGAAGGGGGGAACCAGATGGCGCTATGGTTGACCCGCTAGGTTAAAAGGATATCAACTGCGTTCTTTTAATTAGGAACCCCCATTTTTATTACATGTTCGTGTAGTACGTAAAGAAATATGGATGTTTTAGTTGGACCACTTTTTTCGTCTGAAAATTTTATTTCGGTTGTTCCAATGTGATACCTTTGTGAACATTTCTGAGAACGCATGCTATTACAGCGTGATTACCTGTAAATACCACATCAAAGCAATAAATTATCATCTCCGGCAGTATTCCGCAAGGTTACCGCCCTTCGATTGTGCCATTCCAGCACTATTCGAAGGGCTAGGTTTTTCAGGTGCCAGCCAGCCAGCCGAGCCGAGCCGAGCAGAACAGAGCAGCAGCGGTCCAGCCGAGCAGCAGCAGCAGCAGCGGCCCCGGCCAGCAGCAGCGGTCCAGCTGGCAGCAGCCAGCCAGTCCTCCTGCAGCAGCAGCAGCAGCGGCTGCGGCGGTCCAGCCAGCCAGCCAGCCCAGCAGCAGCAGCAGAAGCAGCCCCGGCTCCGTCCGCGGCAGCAGCAGCAGCAGCAGTAGCTGCGGCGTTCCTGCCACCCGCGGTCGCCGTCGCCGTCGCTGTCGCCGTCAGCGCCAACAGCGTGGGACTCTGGTCTTCGTCCGTCTTCGTCTTCCTCCGTCTTCGTCTTCGTCTGTCCCCAGTTTTTGTACTTTCTTTTTCGTCCTGTGCGTTTCTGTTTCTCCCTGTCGTCATGTCCGCCCCCACCACCACTACCACCACTACCACCACAACCATTGTTTATACTTCCCCCTCCGCCGCCACCACCACCATAACATGGTGTGCCCCGTCACCCCCCCCTTTCCATCCCGCCTCTTCTCACTCTCCCTTCGCCCTCGCTCTTTGTCGCCCCCTCTCCAGCTTCTTCCTCCCACTCCTCTCCCTCTGATCCTTTCCCCCCACTCCCCCGGCCTGTCACTGCTGCTCCAGCTAGGGTGGTGGCCCGTCGGGCCACTGCCCATGCCCAACTCTCCCCATCGCCATCGCCTTCGCTGTCACCGCCACCGCCACCACCGTCGCCGTCGCCTTCACCGTCACCATCTCCGGCGCCGACTGCTGCGTCCACGTCAGGACCTGCCCCTTCCCGTCACCTCCCTATAGCTCCCGTCCCTCATATCACCACCCACCCTTCTGCCGCCGTTAAACGCCCTAGTGGCACTACCACCTCCTCCGCTCCCAAAAAGGTCCCACCTCGTCCTCCTTCCCCCCCTCAGAATGCCATGGATGTCTCCCTGCCTGGCCCCGCTCCCTCCGCCTCCTCCTCCTCATCCCCCCCTCTTTATACAAATACCTCCTCTCCCGTCCTGATCCTTCCCTTCTCGAGGCCTGGAATATCTCCCTCCTCCTCCGCCAACACTTCCCTGGTGCCCCCATCTCTCTCCTCACTCCCAGACGCGATTCCATTCTCATCTCCTCCCCCAGCTCAACCCTCCATACTGAAATCCTCTCCCACCTCCCCATCACCTGTTTTGGCCCCAACGCCTCCCTCACCCCTGCTGCTTCTCCGCCTCCTACCCGCCAACCCCAACCCCATGTCGCCCGCCGACCCTCACCGCCGTGATCACTCGGCTTAGCCCGACGATCACGGAGGAGGAGGTGTTGGCGGAGCTCAAGGCGCATCCCATGCTGGAGGTGCTGGCAGTCCGCCGCATTTTCAACTCGGCTGGCCCCGACTACCTTATGCGGGTTTTCTCCGAGGACACCCCCTTCATTGACCGTCTCCTGAAGGAGGGTGCCCTCCTCTTCAACCAGCGCTACAAGGTCGACCCCTCCCATTCCCCTCCTCAATCCCTGTGCTGCCAGAGGTGTCTGCGCTATAATACACACCGAACAGCCGAGTGCCGCGAGGCCCCCACCTGCCCGCATTGTAGGCAAGCGCACTTCCTCCGGCAGTGCCCTAACCTTCAATCCTCTCCGTCCTGCAATACCTGCAATCTCCCCCATCCCACCTACTCCCAGAAGTGTAAAGCTCGACCCCCTCCGACCACTCCTTAACTCACCGTCCCTGTCCGTCCTCTGGACGCCCCCACCCCTCCCGGCAATTCCCTTCGCCCACCCCCTACCGCTGAGGACATCATCAGATTCCTCACCATAGTCCTTCAGAATGTTCATCCTTTTCAGCGCCCCCACACTCTCCAACAGATATTCCTCGCCGCCCGTTCCATTTTCCAACTCAAAATGTATGCCACCTACTCCAACAACCAGGCCCATTTCACCTTCTCCCGTCTTGACACCCATGTCTAAATCCCTGACATGGGGCGACAGCACCGTATCCTTTTCAACAGTATCCGCTCCCTTCCCACCAACAAGAACCTCTTCCTGTACACCCTTGCCACCCACTGCGTGGATGCCTTCCTCCCCAATGAAACCTTCCTCCAACCCCACCACACTGTCCACACTTTGCCCTACCTCCTCCATCGCTCCGATAATCCCCTCCCAATTGTGCGTGGCGGAGTTGCCATTGGTCACCACCACCAGATCCCCATTCGGCTCCAACCTCTCCTTCCCAACCCCACCGAACACCTGATCCTTAGTCTCTTCTTTCCTGGCCTTACCGTTACCTGCGCCACCATCTATGTCTGCCCTAACACCCCTATTCCCTTCGACTTCCTCTCCCACATTGACCGTACCTTCTCCTCCTACGTGATCACCACCGACCTCAACATCCATAGTCGTTCCGCCGCCCAGTTGCGGCGGTGGCATCGGTTCCTCACCTCCCTTCAAGGCGACCTCATCCCCATACTCCAGCGCACCCATCCTGAATCCAACTCCACTCCCGATGTTATCCTTTCCTCCCCCAACCTCCTTGGCTGCATAACGGTGGATGTCCTGGAGCCTATTGGTAGAGACCATCTCCCTGTCCTCCTCACTGTTTCAGACGGTCGTCGCCCCCGCCCTGGCCCTCGCAATGATCCTCTCCCTAGGTACGTCCATGACTATTCCCGTGCCAACTGGACTGCCTACTGGGATACCCTTTCCACTCAGGTCGATAGCCACCCCTTCACCTACCACCACCCTGACGAAGTAACCCATGCTGCCTCCTTTCTCCAGCAGGCCTTGTCTGAGGCCGTGGAGGCCCACGTCCCTACTGTCGCCATCCACCCCCACCGTCCTAACTTACCCCCACAGGCCGTCCTCCTCCTCCGTGAATCCCACCGTCTCTACCGTGCCTTCCACTGCACGCATGACCCGGACACACTCTGACGCCACCAGCAACTCCAGCGACACATTCTTAATTTGCTCGCGGCTAAGAAACACTGGGACTGGTGACAGACATGCACCCGTTTAAATGCTACCCTACCTATCAACTCGTCCAAGTTCTGGTCAGCCTTCCGTCGCCTTATCGGAACTAAACCCTCCCCCTACTATCCCCTTCTCCATGATGATCACCCCTTCCCTGACTCCCTTAGTAAGGCCAATCACTTTGCCTCCTACCTCTCCGATGTGTTTTCCATCCCCGATGATCCCCAGTTCGATTACTCCCTCTTCCCGGATGTCCGCGATCGAACTGACACCTCTGTCCCTCCCCTCGCACCTGGTTTCCAGTACTTGGACAACATTGCACACACGGAACTCAATGCCCCTATCACTACACAGGATCTTATTACTACACTCCGCACAAAACGCAACACCACTCCTGGTCACGATCGTGTCACCTACCGTCACCTTCGTGAAGCTCCTGTCGCTTTCCTCTCCACTCTGGCCAGGCTCTACAATGTAGTCCTGTCCACCGGTTACTACCCCGACCTGTGGAAAACCTCCCGTATCCTGATGTTCCTTAAATCTGGCAAACCGCCGTCCGCTGTCTCCTCCTACTGTCCCATCAGCCTTACCTCGGTCATCAGCAAGGTCCTGGAATCTATCCTCACCCGACGCATCCACCAGCATCTCCGCCAGCACCGCCTCCTTCCCGTTACCCTGTGTGGCTTTCGGCCGTCCTTCTCTTCCGACGACCTTCTCCTTCACCTCACTCATCTCTTTTCCGAACAGCTTAATTCCCGTCGCTCCGCAGTCTTCCTCTCCCTGGACCTCGAACGTGCTTATGACTGCGTATGGCATTCCGGTCTCCTCTTCAAGCTCCAAACCTTCGCCCTTCCCATTAACTACGTCCGTCTGATCGGTTCCTTTCTCTCCCACCGTCCTTCCTATGTCACCATCCATAACACGGATTCCTACACCTTTTTCCCCTCTGCCGGTGTGCCCCAAGGCTCCGTCCTCTCCCCCCTTCTGTACCTTTTGTACACGGCGGACATGCCGCCACCGTCACATCCCGTCCACCTCCTCCAGTTTGCTGATGACACTGTCTTCCTTGCCCTTGCCCCCACTCTGCAGCGCTCCCAACACCTTCTCCAATCCCATCTTGACCGGTTCACCGCTTGGTGCAACCAGTGGTTGCTCAAGGTCAATCTCTCCAAAACCTAGGCGATCATTGTAGGCAAAACCACCCCTTCCTTCCGCCTCCTTGATTTCTATCTCACCATCTATGGCCGTCCTATCGCCCTCACTCCCACCCTTAAGTACCTTGGCGTCACCCTCGACCGTCGCCTCTCCTAGACTCCCCATCTCTGTACAATCAAAGCCCAGGCATGCTCCTGACTCCGTCTCCTCAAGCTCCTTTCCGGCCGTACGTGGGGTCTGGACCCCTCCACCATCCTCCACACCTATAAAGGTTCAAATGGCTCTGAGCACTATGGGACTTAACATCTGTGGTCATCAGTCCCCTAGAACTTAGAACTACTTAAACCTAACTAACCTAAGGACATCACACACATCCATGCCCGAGGCAGGATTCGAACCTGCGACCGTAGTAGTCGCGCGGGTCCGGACTGAGCGCCTGAACCGCTAGACCACCACGGCCGGCCCCACACCTATAAATCCCTCATCTGCCCTATCCTTTGTTATGCCCATCCGGCCTGGATCTCCGCCCCCCTTACCTTTTATAAATCCCTACAAATCCATGAACGCCATGCTCTCCGCCTCGCCTATCGCATCTGTCTCCCCTCTCCCACGTGGATCCTGTATGATCTCATCCCCTTCCCCCACCTCCTCCTTTTCCTTGAGATGATACGGATCCTGTACACCTCCTGTAAACTCGATCCTCCTCACCCACTCATCTCCCCGATCCTCTCTCACCCCCGCCCGCTGCCGCGCCTGTATTCCCACATCCCACCCGGTCTCCATCTCTCCACCCTCCTTACCCTCTCCCAAGGTGGCTTCCGCCAGCTCCCCCTCCCTGATGATGTCCTCCTCTCCTCCATCTACCCCTCCTACCAACTTTGATCCTCCCTCCCTCTTCCTTTGTCTGTTCCTTTGGGCACTCTCCATCCCTCCTCCACTTCTCCCCACTCCTCCCCCAGGTCTCCCCTCCCCTGTCCCTCTACTCCTCCTCCCATCTCCTCCGCCATTGGCATCTTTGTTCTCCCCTCTCCATCCTCTCCCCCCCCCTCACCCTTCTCCCCTCTTGCAAGGTCCCCGGACTCGCACACGCTACGTGGACTTTCGCGCGCCGGAGATCATCGTCATCAGTGTCTCGTGTATGTGACGTCGTTTTGTGTTTGTAGTGTCCGCCGTCACGCTTCTACGTTCACTTGTGCCGTCGGATTCATCAGTGTTATGTGCGCCGTGTCAACGTGTTTTCAGTGTCGTTATCGTCGAGTGTGAACGGCTCCGTGTTTTTTGTGTATCTGTGACCACTATTTTTTGCCCGTCACTATGTTCATTTTAATTCTCCATTATTGTCTGTTATTGTCAACACTATGGCTGAAGAGCGTCGTAGCATGCCGCTTCCAGCCTACCTGATTGTTCAGGTGTTAAAATAACAATAAAGAAAAAAATAATAATAAATTCTCTAAGTACCTTGGCGTCACCCTCGACCGTCGCCTCTCCTGGACTCCCCATCTCCGGACAATCCAAGCCAAGGCACGCTCCTGACTCCGTCTCCTCAAGCTCCTTTCCGGCCGTACGTGGGGTCTGTACCACTCCACCATCCTCCATACCTATAAATCCCTTATCCACTCTATCCTTTGTTACGCCCATCTGGCCTGGATCTCCGCCCCTCCCCCCCTACATTTTATAAATCCCTCCAAAACCTTGAATGCCATGCTCTCCGCCTCGCCTATCGCATCCGTCTCCCCTCCCCCACGCGGATCCTGTACGATCTCATCCCCTTCCCCCACCTCCTCCTTTTCCTTGAAAGGATACGGATCCTGTACACCTCCCGCAAACTCGATCCACCTCATCCGCTTGTCTCACCCATCCTCTCCCACCCCCGCCTGCTGCCGCGCCTGTATTCCCACGTCCCACCCGGTCTCCATCTCTCCCCCCTCTTTACCCTCTCCCAAGGTGGCTTCCGCCAGCTCCCCCTCCCTGATGATGTCCTCCTCCCCTCCATCTACCCCTCCTATCAACTTTGATCCTCCCACCCTGTGTCCTTTCCTTTAAGCACCCTCCCTCCCTTCCTTTTCCTTTTCCCCCATCCCCTCCCTCCACCCCTCTTCCCCTGGGCTTCCCCTCCCCCTTCCTCCCTTCCCCCTGTCTCCCCTGCCCATGGCATCTGCTCTCCCGTCTCCCTCCCACCCCCACTCCTCCTCTCTTGGCAGGTCCCCGGACTCATACACGGTTAGTGAACATTCGCGCGCCGGAGATCAACGCCTCGTGTTCTGTGTGTGCCGTCGTTTTGTACTTAAGTGGTTCAGTGTTATTCGTTTTGTGCACTTACGTTCACGTGTGACAATTTTCGTTTCTGTCTGTGTCCAAGTGTCTGAACAATTTTCTCTTGGACTCTACGCCCGTGAACGGCACCTTGTATTTTAAAAAGTGTTTGTCTCCGTTTATATGTCCACCATCTTTTCTCTCTAATTGTCTTCATTGTATCTTTGTGTTTCTCTGCGGCCAAAGAGCGGCGTAGTATGCTGCTGCAGGCCTGCCTGTATGCAGAATTCAAAATGACAATAAAGAAGAAAAAAAAAGAAAAACTAGCAGCCTCCAGTGTCAAACACTCGCCTGAAGATGGCTGTAAGGTTGTCAGCCGAAATATCGTGGAAAGAAGTCGATGAGATCCGGCTGCAATCCCGAAATCTTGTGGAATATTCGATACGCCGGGAAAATTTCAAGAGTCACACTTACTATAGCTGTTAATCCTCATTCAGTAAGAGGCTTACCATTCCTTTTAAACACCTGTGTAAAAAAATTGCAGTATAGATCATATGCGCAACACTGTAAACATTGTGCACATTGGCTGTTCCCCCTTGCCTTCCCCCTCCCCCTCAGTCCATCTACTTAATCTAACTACGCCATCTTTCATCCCCTCCCACATCAATACCCCTCAACCAGTTATCCATCTAATACCTCTGGCCCATTCCTGTTAATTATAATCTACACCATTTCCTCATTCACTATGTACATGTTGCCTCCCTCTCACTTTTTCCCCATTTTTGTATTGTTGTACGTGTGGTCTTTTATAACAATCATTGACGCTTTTATGTTAAGGGTTTTAAATCCCAGTGGTGTTTGGGACTATTTATTTTATATAACCGACCAGTTTTTAAACATGATTGAATTCATATAAATGTATAACTGCTTATTTCATATACCATCAAATATTGAACTTTCTTGCAAGATTGTGCTTCTATGTATCTTTAATTACGATTGTGTAAGTAGCGTTTTTAGATGCACACTGGGAAGTTGGCTCTTCACGCCATGTAATGTAAACACCGGCACCTTCTGCCCACTTCAAAGATAATGTAACCACTATATGTTCCCATGACATACCACAGACCACATGGTTGAAACTGGGATGCCTTTATGATGGCCTTTGACAATTGTTTCACTTATGTTTATGTCAAGAGGCCCCTTACACACAGTAAGCAAAAATTAAACATGTGATTTACCATCTATTTTATTTCGCAACCATATCAAGCGAATAAGTCTTGCTAACTGCCAGTAAATTAGCCCGTTAAACAAAATGTTCTCGAATTTACTTTTGACAAAATTGGGTTATGTAACCAAAAATACATATTTTGACGATGACTTGTGTTACACTCAAATCTAATGATTTTTATATGGAAAATATTAATTTAACCGTTAGCCCTGCTATTTTTCTGTAACTTGTACTTTTATTGTGTTTTTAATGTGTTGCAACAGTAACACTTCAAAATGGCCTCATGCCAAAATCTAGACTGTGGAATAAAACCTGGCTCATTATTATTATTACTATACAGTAATAATGGAATGGTTAGTATTTAACCGTAATTTTTGTCCTATACGCAAGAACGCGTTTCGTGAGACAATACTCTCATGGTCAGGTTGTAGAAGTTAGCTCGCGAAAAACCACCTGACACAAATGAGGCGTTCACAGAAAAAAAAATTATATAATAATACAAAGGAGTGTGTGTCCTCGTCTTAACATTACAATCGACGTTTTCTCTCAGTGACAGTCCCATCTCAAACCGCATACTGCACCAGTACGCTTCCAACTGATCTGCTGTAGGCTCTCGAAGAGAGTAAAGCTGACATTTCTGCAGAGCCTCTTGGGTTTTTGCGAACTGACAGTTCCGCAGTATTATCGCGTGAGCGCAGCCATTTGCTCAACCGTAATGCTGTTCTATTGACTGCTTTTATTTCCAAAGTTTAGCTTGTCAGCTTGTAGCTGTTCTGTCAAAGACGCACTGCAAATGTACGAGTATAATTATGTACCTAACTTAAAATAATTGTACAAAGATTCTTGTTCCGCTCTCAATATCTTGTGCATTCAGAATACTGCCATGTTTTTTTAATAAGCGGCGATCTCCAGTTCTTCCAGCTATTTGAGTTTCCTCCCTTTCTTTTCTATGTGTAACATTTCCAAGTCTTGTTCTATTCCCTTACGGGGACGGCCTATTTCCTATACATAATTCACAATAATTGAGTTGTCATAATTACTCAGTCTGAATGCATCTGTATGTCCTTGTATCTATCCGGAAATGTTCTTCCCGTCTGTGATTCTTGAGTTTCTCCCGGCGTATTTGATGATCAAAATATCCACGGGTTTACTGCCGGTCTACAGTGTCCAACGGGCACAATATTTCGGCGATCATACATGTCGCCATCATTAGGTGAACTGACGGACTGAGCTCCTGTGAACGTGCCGGCACGGAGATCCGTACGCTATGACTGCTCAGAGGGAACTGGGTTCGGTCGCGGCGGCGGCCGATTTAAATACCCTCCGCCCGCGGCGTACTCCCTCCGCCGTCCGCGCCCCGCGCCGTGGTCGCGCGGTGGAACAGATTGCGACGGCGTACTCAGAGTGGCAGATTCAACGTGCTCTTCGCCCAACTACTACAGCACAACCTGTGGAGATGGATGAAATCACGAGGGAGGAGGTAAGCACTGCGTTTATTTCATATACAGGCGCATTCTCGGGGAAAATCGCCCGCATTTTGAAGAAACACCGGGTCGGAACTGTGTTGTGTCCTCCGAATAAAACTCGTGCACTGGTCGGGAGCGCCGAAACTGACCTGGGTTTGAGGAAGGCCGGCGTGTACCAGATTCCGTGTCAATGTGGCAAGTCGTATATTGGTCAGACGATGCGTACCGTCGAGGATCGATGCCGTGAACACCAGAGGCACACTCGACTGATGTATCGGAGCAAGTCGGCGGTCACTGAACATTGTTTGTCGGAAAATCACTCTATGGAGTATGAACGCACGAGGATTCTGGTACAGACGTCGAGATACTGGGACAGCATTGTTAGAGAGGCCATGGAAATTCGCACCAATGACGACCTCATAAACCATGACTGTGGCTATAACCTTAGCAAGGCTTGGGAACCAACGATTGGGTTAATCAAGAGTAAATCGAGCAAACGTATAGTTGTGACGGCAACGGCGGACAGACCGACGTCATCTCAGACGCCGTCGCAATTTGTTCCACCGATCGACCGTGGCGCGGGGCGCGGACAGCGGAGAGAGCGCGTCGCGGGCGGGGGGTATTTAAATCGGCCGCCACCGCGACCGAACCCAGTTCCCCCTGAGCAGCCATAGCGTACGGATCTCCGTGCCGGCACGTTCACAGGAGCTCAGTCCGTCAGTTCATCTGATGATGACGACATGTATGATCGCCAAAATATTGTGCCCGTTGGACACTGTAGACCGGCAGTACACCCGTGGATATTTTGGTTCTTCCTGTCTGTCTGTGAACACTGCAATTCTGTTGGTAGACTTTTTAGCATGTTAACATCAGGAACTTCGTTTTACAATTTGGTGATGTAGGACAAAAATACGGTTGAATGCTGCCCGTTATTACTGAAAAGCATAAAAACTGCTACTTCACATTCGTAATGGACAGCATTAAATATTATTATTGTGATGAGACATAACTCTTAAATCAACTGAAAAATGAAACAACTTTTAAGCAACGTTACAAACGCGACCTGTCACGTAAATATAGAGAGCATGTCTAAGACAAGCAATAACATTAAATAAAAATATAATGAAATGTCGTTTTCAGTTTCTCATCTTTTTGTTGCAACTGTTTCTATAGTTATTTGGCAGCTCAATCTTTCGGAAACATTTATCTTATAAAAGGCCAAGTGCAATATTGTAATTCACACGGATCGGAAAGACAGTACTGTGGTTACATTGAGTGCTTCAGTAAATTAGTTGTGCAAGTATCTACTTACCGGAAACATTCATATCTAGGCCATGTTGTGTGAGCCGCGGCCGTTTAATGGGTGACGCATCAGTCACACCGATGTATGGTGGTCCCAATCTTTTGAACGACTCTTGAAGCTCTGCATTTACACTATCATTAAAAGGCTTTATTCAGGGCTTATCATACCGCTCAAAGAATGACAACGTTTTTACATTTGTGTGGGAATCATACCCGGCTATGTGCCCTGAAGTCATCAGTTTCGGAGTTGTGGTTACGGTCCAAACCGTTCCTCGTGTCTCCCATGACAGCTACATCTTCTCTTACATGCGCACTTTCCTCTACAGTCTACAGAGCAGTGAAGCCGTTAACAGACTAAGGATAACGACTTGCAGCATCTCTTGAACCTGTTGCTCTCGCTTGACACCAATGAAGTCACTAATGGATGTGATTTGGGGTTCGTGGAATGCAAGGTACAGGACGTCTAGTTCTGAGCTGTCCTTGGAAGTAAACGATTTGTAACAATTCGTTGTGTCACAGTGGTATCAACTGCTGCTCCAGTTGCTGCTACAGACGCAGTACGATGCGACACAGCCATCCGCCGAACACGATGGTCTTTCCTCTCGGTAGTGCCATGTAGCCGTCCGAAGGCCGGCCTTCTTGCGATCGTACATTCTCGTGGCCACTGCCACGTCCAGTCTCAGAGATAACTAAAGCCTAGTTTACACGACGACATTGGGTTGTGTCACTTGTTGCGTGGAATATTTGACTGTAGACACGGCGAAACCGGTGTACACTTCAGTTTCGTCGTTTTGTGAGTTCCTGAGTCGAGTCTGAAATGAAAGTTTTGGCAGCTGCACGTAGCATGAGTTGTGACGGAGTTAAAGCTTGTTGCGTGGAATCGCTACGTAAGAAAAAAATAAGAAACGTGTTTCGATTCGTGACTGGCTGAAGAAAAGACGCCAGCTCGGTTGCTCAGCATCCTCGCTGAAATAATTTATAATGCAAGACCCAAGAAGTTCTTTTAATTATCTTAGAACGTCACCAAAACTGTTCAAGTTTCTTCTAAACGGAGTTAATTGTGCGATAAGGAATAAAGATACTGTAACGCATGAACCACCGCCGCCAGAACTGACAGGGGAAAATATGAACAACCCTTGTTGTTTGTCGTATAACAAAAGAAAGAGTCGTCTTTAACAAATACTGGTGAAGTATTCACGGTGGTGGAGTGGGTGAAGTGGAAGGTGTGGCGGGATTGGGGATGGAGGGCGGGGTGGAGGGAAGGCAGTCGATATAGTTATCGATCGCCGAGGATCAGGGCACCAAACCGTTATGGTATTCAACAGGCACGGCATAACAGGAGACACCAAAAATTACGGCAATATCAGCCACCGAGGGTTCAGTGCTTGGCAATCTCTGAGAGGTTTCTTCGCGTGTGTCCTTCGCCATGCGTCTCGGAAAACTTAAGCCGCGCAGGGGAAACCAGGGAGGCACAAGCCTCGCGATATGAGAGTACTCTGGTTCCGCGGATATTGCCGCAGCAGCGGGACCAGAAAAGTGGGAGCCCACGGCAGACGCCTACCGCGTTAGTGCTCCTATTGGATTTGCGTTCCTCCTTTGCGTCGTACTTGTCAGCTCTTTCCTGAAGCTTATTTGATTTCGGTTTTATAGAATTTGGGCTGCAGGACGGATGATCATATTTATTTCATCTTGTGCGTATCTCTCTGCGAATCCTCTCTGCCGTCACACGATATCCTGACTTAGTCTGGCACTGGCAGGTCTTACAATAAAGGGCGGCAGCTCACGGCTATCACCAAAGAACCAAATCCCGATTATGTGCACATGACACATATTGACTGAGCCGTGCGTGTATTGCTATCGAACCTATCGGTTATTAAACTTCTCTGTACTTCGTATAATAGCGATGGATTCGTCGCCAGGCATCCATAGACAGTGTAGCGCTGTAGCCGAACGCTGAGCGTATTTAACCACATGTACACTCTCTTCTGCGAGGGTTTCTGTTTGCAGTTCTACATAAAGAGCTGGAGTTGTTAATCGAGAACGGAGATGTTGTTCGTCATGTTACGGACAGTGATTCCTAAAAGTGAAAATCGTTCCTGCGACATTCGAAGAATTACTACTTCCCTCCGACTTCGTGCCGTGAGGTCGCATCTTCAGAGTCGACATGGTTCCTGTTTCTATTGTTTAGGTTTGTGGATGCCTAGCTGCCAGCATTTACGACAAAGCCTACGTCTACATCTACATCTTCATACATATTCCGAAAGCCGCTGGACGGTACCCTATATCGCTACTAGTGATTTAATTTCCTCGTAAATAGAGCGAGGGAAAGCAACTGTCGATTTGCCTCCGTATCATAATCTAATATCCCTAATCTTATCTTTGTGGTCCTCATGCGAAATGTACACTATCTGATCAAAAGTATCCGGACACCTCGCTGAAAATGACGTAAAAGTTCGTGGATCCCTCCATCGGTAATGATGGAATTCAGTATGGTGTTGGCCCACACTTAGCCTTGATGATAGCTTCCACTCTCGCAGGCATACTTTCAATCACTTGCTGGAAGGTTTCTTGGGGAATGGCAGCCCATTCTTCACGGAGTGCTGCACTGAGGAGAGGTATCGATGCCGGTTGGTGATGCCTGGCTCGAAGTCGGCATTCCTAAACATCCCAAAGGTGTTCTATAGGATTCAGGTCAGGCCAGTCCATTACAGAGATGTTATTGTAGTGTAACGACTCCGTCACAGGCCGTGCATTATGAACAGGTGCTCGATCTTGTTGAAAGATGCAATTGCCATCCCCGAATTGCTCTTCAACAGTGGGAAGCAAGAAGGTGCTTAAAATATCATTGTGGGCCTGTGCTGTGATAGAAAATATCAGTGTGGGCCTGTGCTGTGATAGAAAATATCAGTGTAGGCCTGTGCTGTGATAGTGTCACGCAAAACAACAAGGCGTGCAAGCCCCCTCCATGAAAAACACGACCACACCATAACACCACCGCCTCCCAATTTTACTGTTGGCGCTACAGAAGCTGTCAGACGACGTTCACCGGTCATTCGCCATACCTACACCCTACCATCGGATCGCCACATTGTGTACCGTGATTCGTCACTCCACACAGCGTTTTTCCACTGATTACGCTCCTTACCCAAGCGGGGTGTCGTTTGGCATTTACCGGCATGATGTGTGGCTTATGAGCAGCCACTCGACCATGTAACCAAGTTTTCTCATCTCCCTCCTAAATATCATAGTACATGCAGTGCATCATGATGCAGTTTGAAATTCCTGTGTGATGGTCCGGATAGATGTCTGCCTATTAAACATTACGACCTTCTTCACCTGTCGGTGGTCTCTGTCAGTCAACAGACGAGGTCGGTCTGTACGCTTTTGTGCTGTTCGTGTACCTTGACGTTTCCACTTCACCATCACATCGGGAACAGTGGACCTAGGGATGTTTGTGAGTGTGGAAATCTAGCGTACAGACGAATGACACATGTGGGACCCAATAACCTGGCCACGTTCGAAGTCCGTGAGTTCCGCGGAGCGCCCCATTCTGCTCTCTCACGATGTCTAATGACAACTGAGGTCGCTGATATGGAGTGTGTCGCAGTAGGTGCCGCAGAATGCACCTAATATGAAAAATATATGTTTTGGGGGGTGTCCGGATGCTTCACAAAGTATGACGGCAGTAGAATCGTTCTACAGTCAGCCTCAAATGCCGGTTTTCTAAATTTTCTCAATAGTGGTCCCCGAATAGAACGTCGCCTTCCCTCCGTTGATTCCCATTTGAGTTCCCGAAGCATCTACGTAATGCGTTAACTACCGGTAACAAATCTAGCAGCTCGGCTCTGAACTGATTCGATGTCTTCCTTTAATCCGATATGGCGGGGGATCCCGGATCTCGAGCGATACTCAACAATGGATCACATTTATATTCCATATGCGGCCTCCTTTCCAAGTAAACCACGCTTTCCTAAAACTCACTCAATAAACGGTCGATCTTTCGCCTCCCCCACTACAATCGTTACATGCCCGTTCCGTTTCATATCGCTTTGCAACGCTACGCCTGTATATTTAATGGACCTGACAATGAGAAGTAGCATACTATTAATGCTGTACTCGAGAATTACGCGTTTGTTTTTCTAATCATCTGCATTGACTTATATTTTTCAACATTTTGACCAAGCTGCCATTCGTCACGTCACCTAGAAACGTTGTCTAAGTCATCTTCAGTTCTGCTACAGTCACTCAACGGCTACGCTCACCGGTACATCACAGCAACATCAGCAAACATTTGCAGATTGCTGCTCAGCCTGTCCGTTAGATCATTTATGCATACACAGAATAGTAGCGGTCCTATCACACTTCCCAGGGGCACTTCCGGCGATACCCTTGTCTTTGATGAACACTCTGGGCTAAGCTCACGCTTGTCACCTACTGACAACGCCTCAGTATTAACCATACTGTTAATGGGTTGGGTTGTTGGGGGGAAGAGACCAAACAGCGAGGTCATCGGTCTCATCAGATTAGGCAAGGACGGAGAAGGAAGTCGGCCGTGCCCTTTCAAAGGAACCATCCCGGCATTTGCTTGTAGCGATTTAGGGAAATCACGGAAAACCTAAATCAGGATCGCCGGACGCGGGATTGAACCGTCGTCCTCCCGAATGCGAGTCCAGTGTGCTAACCACTGCGCCACCTCGCTCGGTTACTGTTAATGTTTTCACTGTTTACATAAGAGTTGAGCATTTTAATAACACATGCACTGAATATCCGAAGAGAGTTCTGAAACTGTTAACTTTTGCTAATATTGATTTTATCGATGTTCGTGAGATTTAAAACTCAAACAAGCTAAATTTTAAAATTTTCCTTAAATCTCAAAAATAATAACTTGAAGTGTTGTTCTGATTGTGAAAATCGTTAATAACTTTTATGGTGGCTCTCAAAACGCCTGTTTTGGAAGAAGATAGAATAATTATCTGTTAATTAAAATATTATCGTTCTCACGAACTCAGTTTTTCTTTATTGTCAGAATTCTTCGAATATCACTGAGGCGAACAAAGGTTGTAAAAAATCTTTCTTGTTTCTCGAATACGTTGAATCCAGCAGATAATCACTCTCAGCTCCCCGATACCTGCCATGTCATTAATGTTAGAAATATCTCAATTTCAGTAAGAGAACTGAGACTTACAAAAGCTGTACTTCACTGTACAGTATATTACATTAATGACAGTGTCCAAAAAGGCCTGAGAGCTACGTCATCACTTTAGCCAACACGCTCCCCATGCACAACCTGGGCAGCAACGCCACTTAAGTACTGGTCTGTGCAGCCAAGGAATCTGAGGAACAGACGTGCTGTTAGTCTCATCAACAACCAACGTGACAACCAGGGAAATGGCTCCCGCTACCAGGTGTAAATTAAGCGCTTGTCTCCTTCTCTCTGCCTAAGTGAATCTTCCTAAAACTGCCTACAAAACTTTTCAAAATTGATTACCAAACTACTATTTAACTTAGACTCGTATACTGTGCACGACTCTGATTATAATGAATTAAAATAAGATTTAATATGATTTTCTCAAGACTGTCTAAACTAAAAGTAATTGTTTCTATAAAAGTGCAGTGCTGTCCTGAATGCAAGGTGACTTCTGAAATAAATGCGCAACTGAACTTACAAAGAAACTCCTGGCCCCAACAGTATTTTCTCTTGGCAACTTATTGCCTACCGATTCTTCTTCAGAATTTACATTTTCACTACTCATAATTTGTTCCGTATCATAAGTTGTCACTAAGTTGGGTGGTAATTGGAAATCTGCACTATTTCCTCCGAACTCGTGTAAATTACTGGCTGATGCTAATTGTTCGAAGTAGTTCGTTTCATTCTGTACTGAATCATTATTTCGCAACACTCTCTGTTGTCTTGTGGTACAACGAAATTTCATTTGTTATCCGTTGTGACAAAATTCTATATAGGACAAACAAATTGCTATAATGACCAAACGAAAGAAAGAAATTGGTTTTTAACACTATAATGTACACAAATTCTCAACAATAAATCAACTATTCATAGAACCTATTCTCTAATGCCTTCCGTCTACGTAACAGAGTTTTCAATAATCAAAAATGTTCAAATGGCTCTGAGCACTATGGGACTTAACATCTATGGTCATCAGTCCCCTAGAACTTAGAACTACTTAAACCTAACTAACCTAAGGACAGCACACAACACCCAGCCATCACGAGGCAGAGAAAATCCCTGACCCCGCCGGGAATCGAACCCGGGAACCCGGGCGTGGGAAGCGAGAACGCTACCGCACGACCACGAGATGCGGGCTTTCAATAATCGTGAGTCATATTTGCACAGGAATCTCGCAGATTACACACAAAAATTTTAAATGTACCAATGCCTGAAAAAGAAGTACATTAGGAAAAACAGCGGCAGCGGTATTTTTGCTTTCGAGAAATCCGACGCAATCTGTCTACATATTTTCATAAGATGCATTGAACTCTTCCAGCTAGAGAGATCGACAAGTGTAACTGAACCGCTTGTCTGCTTCTTCTATCTGATTGAATCTTCCTGAAACTGTCGACGAAACCTTTTCAGAACTGTAACCAAACAAACTAATTCCTAACTTAAACTCGTCTAGTGTGCAAAACACTGACTATACTGAATTATACAAACAGTTAATATGATTTGCTCAACATTGTCTTCAAACTGAAACTAACTGTTTCTATAAAAATGCACTGCCTAACTCTGAATGTAACCTGACTTCTGAAGTAAATGCTCACCTGAACTTACAAAGAAAATCCCGGCCCTAAATCTCGTGCCTTGACAATCATTTTTGCAGATTTATCGAAAGCAGCGAACAGCATACAGCTGCAAGGTAACATAAAAAAACTACGACTGAAAAATCCGTATTACAAAATGCAATGTCAAAGAGGGATGGGAATTTTACCTGGTAAGAAATGACCGCTGACAAAATTCAAATGAAACTCTATATTCAAAAGTAATGTTTCAAAAATCGACAGAACGTCCACAATAATATTTACATAACATGGCTTTAAGAAATAACTTTAACCAGGGGAATCTCATATTTCTATCAGAGCAATCCATATAACAATCCTGCTATCTGAGCTTCGATACTACAGTCTCAACAACATAAAACAATGCTTCACGCTTGTGTGCTTACCTCAGTCTCTCAACGTTCCAGAAAAACTCACGAGAAATCTCTTTAGCTTCTCTCTCCATAACTGCATCAAAAATTTTCAGGACTACTGAAGAACGGGATACAACCTGTCCGTTTTGACCACTGACGTCAGAATTTGCCAGAGATGATTTATTAGACAGATTTAACAGCAAAGACGAATGTTCATAAACAAAGGAATGCAGGAGAGAAAACAGATGGTAGACATATATCACATCCAGTAATATTTCGAAATAATGTTAAGGATATTGCTTGTTTGAGTTCTAGTACTTCTGTACAAAGTAAAGAAAAAAGGGATAGAAGTAACGGTCGCATGGAATATTTCAGTTGACATATACATGAGTTGTATCTCGAACTTATGTCGATCTGTATAGCTTAGCTGAAGTACGGGATACAAATTTAACGTACATCGACTTCTTCGTTTTCGTTAGCATTGGTGTCCTATTCTTCATTTGACCTAGATAGGTCAACTGAAGTTCGGGATACAAATTTAGCAGGTGCTGTTTCTTTCGCCTCCGCTGCTGCTAGGATTCTGTTCTTACGTAGATAGAATTACTAGCGAAGGTGGAAACACCTACAAACAAAATATTTGTATCTCATACTTCAGTTGAGCTATATAGGTCAACTGAAGAATAGGGTACTAGTACTAGCGAATGGAAAATAACACTTTTAACATGAGTATCCTGTACTTCAGTTGACCTATATACGTCAACTGAAGAATAGGATATCAGTGCTAGCGAAGGAGAAAAATGGTGACATACCTAACATTTGTATCCTGTTCTCCAGGTGGCCTACGTTGGTAAATAACATCAGTGTTACGTATGTCGCTTTTTTCGCCTATCTTGCACCAGCATCCCGTACTTCAGCTGAGCTGTATACGTCAACTGAAGTAGGGGATACAAATTTTACGTATGTCGGTCTCTTCGCCTTCAGTGGTCCTTGTACAGAACCGAAAAAAAACAGTGATACTAGTACTAGGCAAGGGAAAAAGAGCAAAGACCGCAAAATTTGTATTCCGTACTGCAGCTGACGAACTCATACTTAACGCAGAACAATGTAATACGACAAAGAAATACATCAAAGTAGACAACTAAACTTACCATACGCAAAGCCCTCCGCAAAAAAACCAATGCTCGCCTTGAAAGACGGCAAGAAAGTCACATACCCACATACACAAGAAACACAACATCACGAAAAAACAGACATATACACATACATACAAATATATAAACCCAAAAGTTCACATCAACGAAACGAAGTAAAATAATAAAAATATCCACAGAAGAAAATTACCTAACATAAGAAAATCAATATTTTAACCATCCCCATCAAACCCACCCTTTTCCTTAATTATCAGTTACACTCCCCACCCATCCTTCCAACCTGAAATTAATAAACAGATTTTGGACGATACATTTGTGCAACAAGTTTAAACACTTAAACTGGCAATACGTATCGGGTACACTATGCCTCCATGAATATTCATATAAATGGCTCTGTAGTGTCGCAACGCGTCGTGTCCCCCTCCCTATACAGATTTTATGGCTGACCATAAACCTTCTATACTATTGGTACAACCTCCGATTGATGAAGATCTGAATTCAATATTATGATTCACGGCAAGATGCTGAAAACCTCTATTCCCCAAATCCCTCTATGAAGAAAAACCATCGGAAATAACCCTCTGCAACATTATGTTCAATTACTGTCACCAACACTTTCTTCGTTCGATTAGGAACTACATCGAATACCAGAGTAAAACGGTGCGCTCACTCACATGACATTCATGCACACACAACCATCAGGATACCTCAAACACCAACAGTATGTAGTTTTTATTATATCACTTAAGGCCAGCTTAGATTTCTAAAACCATACTCCTCGTCTAATTGAGCGCCATAGTCGATCCTTGCTAAACCTCCATACGAATGAATCGTGAGTACGACGGGCATACACCTATCACGCGCATATGTTCGCCGCACTCACGACATCGAACGGAATCAACAAGAAGACCAGGCTTTTGCAAAAATCGAATGGTTGCCATCATATCTACGCCCAAAGTCTGCCTTCAGTTTCCCATATTCATGGGAATGGATAAGTACATAACTACAAACGAAAATGACAAACTAAACATTCTTCCCAATGAAAAGCTATTCTTCCAAATTATCTCAAACTGACTAAGAACGAAATTAAGTACCAAAAAAACTGGAAAAACCAATTATTTAAATCATTGCAAAAGAAAAAAAATCTTACACAATGTCTAGCGCTGTCTTTTAAAAGCACATCATTTACAATGATGGCGCTTATCCACAGCAGAAAATCAATTTATTATCTATGGCTCGAAAGTAAAAACATTAATATCTATGAGTGACATATGACCTCATTGGTCAAAGCCAACGTGTTGTATCGCGTCCTTCAGTTGACCCAAATTTTCATACTCTAATTCCATCAATTTCGTATCACACTTTTAAAAAAAATTCCTGATAATTCTTCAAAATACGTCTGCTGCTCAACACTGCTCAGCTTAGAATGCGTGCAATTTTCCAGGCAGAGGCGGTATAGCAGCGGAGAGAAACTGTAGCAACAGAGAAAGTTTACTCAGCTGCATGGTTTTGTTATGTGTGCCCTATGTGTACCGATATTTACGTAAGAAACAGAATTAACAGAGTGACCAAAATAATACGCACACCTCACACAGATAGCGGGGATATAAGGGTGCAAAGCCTGTGGTCTAAACTGCAATGGACCAAGGTAATAGATTAATTCACAACGTCGTCTGCAACCGACAGATCCGGAAGCGAATCTGTGGACCGGGGTACCACTGAGTGTCCATGAGGAATTTGAGATAGAAAAGCTGCTAAACAGACAGCTACTTTTCTGTAGTTGTACATTATAATAACGGCAGGGATGATAACAGTGTAGTTGGATACATGTAGTTATAGAAGTAATACTTATGGTGTGGTGGTGGGATCTGCAATAGTCATAGTAATAATAGTAATAGTATTTGCAACATTTTCAACAAGGTCTATACAGTCGTTATCATTTTACTTCACGTGAGTGGATAAATAAAATGGCAGTAGACAGAAAATATGGACTATTATGTTATTTGGTAATGCGCTGTAATAACAGTAAATAATTAAAATAACATATATAATTTTGGAAAGGAAGTGTTTGCTGGGAAGCACCAAGAATAAAATAGTGTGATTCTCCATGAGGAATTAGTTATGATATAATCACAAAGACCAAATTTTTCTGGATGTTTCACATTTAATACCTTAAAAGCCTCCCAATGACCTGCCTCACGTGTTTCAGTTCGGTAGGCAGACTATCATGGTCACTTATGACCACAATCCTGTGGGACAGTATTCTCAAAACAGTACCGCGTTGTGCTGATTGATTTCAAGTGGTCACACATAAGTAGCCATTTACCTGTACACATCATGACCAAACTGCCATAATTTTTCTTTCATGTTCAAACATTTAGGAATGGGAGACAACCGTCTATGGGAAGGGTAGATAAATACTTCGAAATGGGCCAGTACTCTTTCGGTAGACCTACTGTGTACTTGCGAAAGTACACAAAGAATAAATGTCCGCTGGCCTGCTAGCAAATACCATCAGCTCACAGCCCTATGTACTGATGATATATCTGCAGAACTGTCGAAGCCATTAGTGGAGTGCTCATCAAACCTTATTGTTCAAGAGCCAATACTGACGTTGTGAGGCGCAATTCGGGTCGCTTACGTACAGATTCATTACCAATTGGTGATGTATAAATTAGTATGTTATAAGCCCCTAACAGACTAGCAGATATTAAGGGTGCGATAAGTTAGCCGGCGGCCCGTAAGCACCGATCGTTAAATTTCGAAACCATTCGGAACTCTTCGTGTCGACTGTTCTCTGTTTCAGACTGCTGCCACTCTCAGAAACACCAAAGCTATGACACTGTAACTGCTTAAGAAATTGTTATTGTGTTGTATCTATGAGCAGTTGATTGCTACATCAGTAACGGTAATCGTACTTCCACTTACATGCGCCATGCCATATGAGACACGATCACAAATGTTTACTAAATGTTTTGAATGTGATTTTTCTTCTACTCACTGCGTTGTACTACAACAACGTTAATTTAATTTCATATTACTCGCTACAAATATGTACCACATTAAGATGAAATTCTCTATAATGCACATTCGCGAATTGATGTTCCTTACGTTTGAAATTTATACCTTATCATCCCTGAGGGTCCAGTACTGGATGACAAACAATAATGCACGTCCTCTCTCACATCCTCATATTCACACCCGAAGAACGTGAATCAAAAAGTTAACTTCGCTAATCGTTAATCAGTTACTAAAAAAGTCAATTTCGTTAAATGTTAAAGAGTTATCTTAGAGGAGACTTATCGGACGTTAATAGTTAATCGCTAATCGTTAACTCGCTGTAGTAAATTTTATGTAGTGGATGTAGTGAAATGAGCAAGTGAATCGCTTAGATAAAAAAAGTTTTGGTAGGGTGAGTTCAGGTAGGACATCGAGGATATAAAGGAGGATTTATTAGGCAAACGCAGTTTACAATCGGAAAGTATTTGTTCTCCAAATCTGGATGCAAAATGAACGTAATCATTTAAATTCGGCTACGGATTTTCACCAGTTGTAGAGCTAGAATCCGATTCCCTGCTATAAAAGCACTCGATTGTTTACATCAATCGCGCTCATTTGTCAGAATATGATTTCCGCGGGCGGCGCGCCGTTATTTTTGTCATAATTTAACCATTAACGGACTCAAAAAAAGTTAACGGGAGTTACAAACTTCGTTAACTTTAAAAAAAAATTAACTTAAAATGAATCCGTTACTTAAAAAGTTAAATTCGTTAATTAATGATTAACGGATTGACGGTCTTGTGCCCAGCTATGCTATGCTCTTTTCCCGCAGTGGTGGCACTATTTACCACTCCGTTCCTGAGGTAAACGGCCAGTTTTAATTAACTCACGGCTGAATTCTACAACATCAATTAAAATTAATCACATCTTAAAATATTACGAACTCTGTAGGTATTCTTCTTTGTTATTGAGCAGGAAAACTACACTCCTAAGAAGCCCTTGACGTTTTTGGATTTGACTGTTAGCTGCTGGATGCATATTATTATGAAATACAGCTGAGAACCACGTACTGTACAAACGTTTGATTTAGTAGGCATGAGGCCGGCGCGCTGAAGTTCGGCGGCCAGTTCTTTAGAGGGGCACTTGTCTCCCACGGCAAGATACACTAGGATTTTGTAAGAGTAGTTAAGGACAATCCTCGCCGCAAGGACGGCGGAAATGATCTTTTGTTGAGCTTTGTCAGATCCTTGTTGTTCACCCGAGATCCCATCTCCAAAATTTTCATCATCCGTTGACACATAGGGGGACGTCTCATCATCTTCCGATTGACTCAATAAATCAGTCTCACGGCTTTTTCTTTTCTCTCTGAAGAGGTAGCGCTATTTCTACTATATTTTCCTTAGCGTGAGCTTTTAGAATAAGGAGCTTGTTTCTTATTTTCAGCACCTATGATCTGTCCCACGGCAAGCCTTTGCTTTATTCCTTGGTTCGTAGTGAGTACTGAAAATTCAACGCAATGAATGATTTTGTTCTTTCACTTCTGCCTTCAAAGGATGGCTCTCGCGTGGAGAGTCAAGACACTAAAGATGCTGTACCACCTCTGTTTCTGGCTGTTGAGGCAGTGATAGCTGAAACCTTTCTTACATCCTTGCGACTAGCAACTGACTTGTTCGAGTAACTGTGAATAGAGCTTTGTTGTTCGGAAGCATCTGTAACATAACCACTGCGTATCATCGAGAAAGTTTTACCTTTTATCTTAGCTCGTTGTTTCTTTTCACGGCGAAGCAATTTCTTCGCAAGCCTAAATTAGATGAAACGTACAAGCGCAGGCTTTCGCGACCAGCGTCCATTTCAGTAGTATGTTTCTGGGGGCGTGTCGCCGTGTTATGATAAAATTACCGACGTTTCGACTACTATTCCACGAATCTTCATGAGTGTGGCTCAACAAAAGAGCACTATAAAATAGTGCCGAAAGTGCCACAGACGTTTGTCGAAAAAAAAATGATTGTAACTTTTACGTCAGCTTTCCTGTCTGTTGTTTTTGAACAATTACGTCGTTTATATCGTGACCTGCCAATGTTCACAGTACTTACCAGATTTTTGACTTACATTAACCTCTAACTGAATTCTGAAGCCAAATTTTGGATACTTTCAAATATTTTTGTTTTAACAAAAACAAAAATTATTGAAAATGAACACTAAATTTACATGCAAGTTCACAACATCTGTGTATCAGTGACGCCGTTGTTGATTGCGTTGATAGATAGGAGTTCTCTTGCGAATATCTGATAAACAGTGTGTGCTATAAAGCAGAGTTTATATGCTCTGTACAGGCACGAAAAAGCAAAATCATCGAAAAATGACAAAGTGGAACAAAATATCAACTGGTTGCAAACGTCGGAAAGCAAGTACGTACTACTAAGAACAAAAATGAGACTGTGGACCACGATGAAACTTCACCGAAATTAAACTTTCAAATCGCTGTAGAAATAACAACACTGGTCAGAATGACGAAAAAGTGCAACGGAATATTATCGGAGAAGGGGGAAAACGTACGGCAGAAAAAAAAAATAGTTACAAAATGTAGCAATAGATGGCACTGTAAGCATCATAATTTAATAGTGGTCGACTACAAATGACAAATGAATCATACAACAATGCCTAAGGCGTACGTTTGACGTTGAACGAACTGTACTATTCGGTGTGCATGGGTGTACAGGTGGGTTACTGTTAGTTACATAAGCCCATCCACCAGGCCAAGGTCTTGTCACATCGGATGGGAAAAGTCGATTTTTAATAGTCCTGATACCAAAAACCGCATAAAAAGCATCATTCAGAATCAAATCGGATTATTAATTTCCCTGTGGCTGGGGCAAAACATGTTCAATATGCTGCCACTGTTTTCTGCAACAAGATGAAATCGAGAAACAGCATGTTCCACAACTGATCGAAGTGTTTCCGGGGTCACGTTCAGATTGTGTTACGCAATGGGTGCCTTCAGTGAAGCTAGGTTTGCAATCGGAAAACTGAACATAACATCTTTCAGATAGCCCCACAGCCAGAAGTCATACGGATTAAGATCAGGTGATAGGGACAGCTAGGCTTTAGGCAAATGGCGGCTGATAATCCTAGTATTTCCGAAATGGCGCTTCAGCAGCTGCTTGACTGGATTTGCAATGCGCGGACGTGAGTCATCTTGCAAAGAACTGATCCCATCCACACATCCGCGCTGTTGGAGAGTTGGAATGACGTGGTTGGGCAAAAGACACTCATAGCGCTTGCCAGTGACGGTACACGCAACAGGACCGGAAGCACCTGTCTCTTCGAATAAATATGGCCCTATGATAAATGATGCCGCCCCACCCTCACCACACAGTGACCTTTTCAGGATGAAGTGGTACTGGTTGATTTGCGTGTGGATTTTCCGTTGCCCATATTCGACGATTCTGTGTATTGACATATCCTGTCGGATGGCAGTGGGCTTCCCCTGTCCACAAAATCCTCAACGGCCATCATTGTCCACACGAACAAGAAATTCTAAAGCATTGGTCTCTCTTGCTGGCATGTCAACAGGAAGAAACTCGTGCACATGGGTAATTTTGAATGCATGGCAAAGAAGGATGTTTCTTAGGATTTTACACACCGTGCTCAGGGGTATGTCCAATGATCGGCCGGCCGGAGTGGCCGAGTGGTTCTAGGCGCTACAGTCTGGAACCGCGCGACCACTTCCGTCGCAGGTTCGAATCCTGCCTCGGGCATGGATGTGTGTGATGTCCTTAGGTTAATTAGGTTTAAGTAGTTCTAAGTTCTAGGGGAGTGATGACCACAGATGTTAAGTCCCATAGTGCTCAGAGCCATTTGAACCATTTTTTTTTTCCAATGATCGGGCAATTCTCCGTGCACTACTCGTTTGCACATCACTACTCGCCTCCTCCTGCGTTGCTGTGGCCACTGCTTCGACTGACGTCGAAACAAATAGCTTCCTTCCTCTACCAGGTTGCACACCAAAAGAACCTGTCCTTTTCTCCAGACGCACTGCAGTCATTGGACCAATGCCTTTTCTCAAAACCTTCAGTGCCGGAACTTCTGTAGAGCGACGTGTGCACAGTCATCATTCTTGTAGTACAGCTTTACCAGCAGGGGGCGATCCTGTATTGAGACAGTCATGGCGAACGTCACAGACGCGAAAGGAGGAACAGTCTTTTTTTTTCCTTTATTGAGTTTCGATTCCCCCTAAAGGGGGCGGGCTGGCAGCAGCTTATTACGCCGCTCTTCAGCCTACAGAATGTGTTTTAAAAAGATGAAGATAATAAAAAAATAATAACAGTTGGCGATAAAATCGGTGACTTAAAGGTAAAATGGCAGAAAATTCTGGAGCTTAAAACATAAAACACAGGGTTGAAGATGCTAATAAAATACACAGGAAGCAGAAAAATAATAGACAGACAATTAAAAAACACGGCGACAGTCTGGGTTCTGTTCACAAGAGATATAAAATGCACACCCAGCGACAGCATGATTTCTGTTCACAACACTGTGAAAAGACGCACAACACTGAACACTCACTTAAACACTGCGCTAAAAGTTGGCACAAATATGACATACCACACCCGAGAGCAGGTGGGGGGAAACTGGTCAGATGACGGGAAAAAGGGTGGGGGTGGGAAGGAGAGGAAAAGTGAAGGGGGAGGGGGGGAAAGGAGCCAATGGAAGAGGAGGATCCATAAGAGGGGTGGGGGTGCTTAGCAGATGTGCCAGGGAGTGGGGAAGGCAGAGGAGGGGAGTACAAAAGGACTCGGGGAGGGGGGGGGGAGAAAGGAGATAGGGAGAGGACAGGCGGGGAGAAAACACAGGATGGAAGGGGGGAGGAAGAGGGAGCCCAGGGAAAGGACGGAGGAAAGGAGGGGGGTGAGGATCAGAGTTGATAGGAAGGATAAATGGAGGGAGAGAGGGCTTCATCTGGGAGGAGGAGTTGATGGAAGCCACCTTGGGAAAGGAGATGTAGGGTGTAGAGATGGAGGGTAGGGGGAGGAACAGTCGTGTACCCGGCGTATTTATACCAACTTCAACGGGTCGTGCGCAAATACAGATGTTTTCATTTACGTATTCTGACACATACAGCGCCATCTATTGATCAATTTTCACACTAATTTTCTTCTTCTGCCATACATTTTCCCCCTTCTCCGATAATATTCCGTTGCAATTTGACGTATTTATGACAACTGGTGTTATTTCTACAGAGTTTTAAAAAATTAATTATAATCACCCTGTACATTAATAAGCAGAGCATTATTATCACCGACGTACTATCGAGATAAACCCGTCCAGGTGTTAGCTCTATCACCTGGCGATGAATAACTGCTAGGCAGACACGCGCACGGTGCATGTAGTTTCAGTGAGCGTGCTGTCCGTGTGTAGAATGGTGAAGGCGGTCCGTTTGTAGAATTGGGAAGGCGCGCGATCTATCTTAGTTTGACCCAGGCCAGGTTGTGATGGCCCGGAGGCTCGGCACGAGAATTTCGGAAACTGCACGACTTGTCGGGTGTTCGAGGAGTGCTGTGGCGAGTGTTTTCAACACCTGGCGAAATCAAGGTGAAACCAGGTCTAGAAGTCGTGGGGTTGGGCGGCCATCCCTCATTATAAGTGTCGGACGTCGTAGGCTGGGCAGACCGGTAACGTAGGACAGATGGCGAACAGTGGCGGAACTAACATCAGACTTCAATGCTGGGCAGAGTACAAGAGTGTCTGAGCACACAGTGCACCGAACACTTCTAACGATGGGCCTCCACAGCCGATGACCCATGGAGCTGCCAATGTTAACACCACGACATCGGCAGCTACGACTGAAATGTGCACGTGACCATCGGCACCGGACATTGGTGCAATGATCGTAGAGCTTTGCGTAGTCTGGTAACTCCCGATACATTCTTCTTCATGCCGATGGTGTGGTGCGAATCAGTCTTCTTCCAGGGAAACAGCTCCTTTACACCTGTACTGCTGGACAGAGACAAACTGGCGGCGGCTCCATTACGCTCTGGGGTACATTCACGTGGGCATTCATGGCTCCAGTGGAATCTCGTGTAAGGTACCATGACAGACAGCAAGTATCGTACACTGCTTGCAGACCACATACACTCCTTCATAACGATCATGTTTCCGGAAGGCAGTGGGGTTTTTCAACAAGATAATCCGATATGTCACAAGGCCAGGAGTGTGATGGAGTGGCTCGAGGAACAAAGAGGCTAGTTCCAATTGATGTACTGGTCCCTCAAGTCGGCAGATCTGAACCCGATCGAACACACCTGAGATACGATTGAACGTGGCGCCCGAGCTTACCGCCCCCCCCCCCCCCCCCCCTGCCCAGAAATTACGGGAGTAAGGTGAACTGTGTGTGCAGATGTTGTACCAACTCAACCCAGCGACCTATCAAGGCTTCATTGCTTCTATGAGCGCCGCCGCTGTCATCCGTGCCTAAGGTTGACATACCGGCTATTAGCTAGGTGGTCACAATGTTCCAGCTGATCAGTGTAATTTATCTGCTCTCAAGGCCACGACCGGGTTAATGCACAAGCGACACAAGTGCAAAGTTATTCTTGTGTGACATAAAAATGTGACACTTACATATGTCAACATCCTCAATGTCATCATGCATTGTATCTTCTGTGTACTATATTTATGACAAAAGAAAAATGATTGTGACTGGATTTTATGACCTCAGGGCATTTTGATGAATAAATTGCAATCGCTCTTCACATAAAAATACAGGTCGTTTCGCCAGTGCTCAGTGATGAGGAATACACTCTCCGTAGACACAGAACCATGCGCCCTAGCCAGCTGCGGCGCCTCCCTGCTCTCTTCCCCAAATACATGGCCAAAAATGAAATCCAAACAATTTGGCACTGTGGTAGCAACGTTGGAGTCCAAGTCGAAATGGCAAGTTGGTCTTCTAGAATGCTGTTGTTCCGTGCTAGTACGCTATTCTGCGTCCGCTTGTCCAGTGTTTTTGTGATGTTACTCCGAATTTTTACTGTGTTCGTATTAACGAATCAACTGATCAAAACACGTGTGAGTAAAACTGTCTGGCCAATATTATCAAAAAAGAAAAGCACAAGAAAGCACTAAAAACGAGAAATAAGCTACGGCCACAAAAAATTTTGACGTCGCGTTCTACAAGCAGAGAAAAATCTTGCGGAGATGTTAGTTCTCCAAATATAAATACTGTGAGCTTAGGTGACGACGTCTCTATAACTACAATCGTCTCTTCGAGAGTTGAACCATTGCCAGTAAAGATAATACCTTACGTTACTTACTTGCTGCTAAACTCAGTTCCTTGTTTGTAAAAAATACCGAAGTTTATATGAAATAAAATCACAAATTATTATCGTTGGAATGATTACTGGCTTGGTTAAGACTTTCTGTCATGTGTACCATGATTTCCTCCTGCAACTGTGAAAACGTTACGGAGTAGTAGACTCAGCATATCATGGTTTTTATCTGATCTGCATCACAGAAAGCAAGATGAACCCGTTGTCTGTCGACCACTTGGCAATGGCCATTCAGAATTTGAATCAGTCAGTAATGCAAGGTTCTAGTTGTGGTCTTCAACCATATTTCACATAAAAATGATCCACTACTTGCATTAACCACGAGAGCCCGCTCCTTCAAAAGTTACGCAATCGGTTTCGTGTTGAGCATTTTGCTCACACTGAACAAGCAGTCTGAAATGTACCTAATATGTATGAAATCGTATTGTTTGTTATTTTTATAGTAAAACACTCATGTTGCACTATTTAAAATATTTATGTGCAGTACAAAACAGTCAGTATACCTATATTGTTGATAATAACCTTAGGACAATTAAAATCGCCAGTCTTCGAACGAACTTATATAAAATTGGAAAAACAAGTACTTATTATTTAACTTTTCTTAACCTTCGTCATAGGTCCGAGCTTTGCGTATGTCACATAATGTTCCAGCATGTTCATCACACAAAAATTCTTGACGCTAAATATATGCCTTTATTCGTGAGGGTATTTTTGTTCTGTCGTTGCAACTAGAAAAAAGTTTTTTTTTTCTCACCAGACGCGCATATCGGCATTGGCCGATGTAAGCATGAAATCAAGCGAAGATCACCACCGCTGATGATGCTTTACCTCAATAAAGCGAAACGCGTCTGGTGAAAAAAAAAACACTCATTTTTGTAGTTGCAACGCCGAACAAACATACCCTCAACAATTGTAAAGGAACTACGCACAATATAGCCACACAAATGACGAATAATATGCCTTTATTGTCTTCTGATTTTTGCGACCTGGACAGACTTGACGAATACAACTTTATTTTTCAGCGTCTGAAACTTCAGTTTCATTGGTAAATCTTTTCATAACTTGCTATAGAAGATAAGACAGATTTTGGATTGTACTCTTACGCACATCTTCTTCCAGCCATGCCAGAATCCTTTCCTCTTGTCTATTCGTCTGCAAAAATACAAAATAATGTTAGTTTACTCATTGTATAGATACTGAGCCTACGTAAATAATGTAAGCGTGAAGTCAAGCGAATATCACCATCGCTGATGATGCTTTACCTCAATAAAGCGAAACGCGTCTGGTGAAAAAAAATAATAAAACACCCATTTTTGTAGTTGCAACGATATAGCCACACAAATGAAGAATTCTATGCCTTTATTGTCTTCTGATTTTTGCGCCCTGGACAGACTTGATATACAGCACTTGGTTTCTCAGCGCCTCTACTTCAGTTTCATTGGTAAATCTTTTTATAACTTGTTATAGAAGATAAGACCAATTTTGGATTGTACTCTTAAGCACATCTTCTTCCAGCCGTGCCAGAATCCTTTCTTCTTGTCTATTCGTCTATAAAAACACAAAACAATGTTAGTGTACTCATTGTATAGGTACTTAGCCATCGTAAATAATAAATAAACACAAAATAAGACAAGTGCAATGTACATAAAATAACATTTTAAAAGATATGAAAAGCGAAATATATACGCGCGATAAGCTAAATGCCGCACAGCGATAACCGACCGAGCCAACTGACCGCGAGCGACACTCGCATACTGGCAACTGCAACATTCTGGGAACTGCAACAGTTTCCTCAGGTCGGGGAACG
This sequence comes from Schistocerca americana, assembly GCF_021461395.2. Lineage (NCBI taxonomy): Eukaryota > Metazoa > Arthropoda > Insecta > Orthoptera > Acrididae > Schistocerca > Schistocerca americana. Next base: position 152,286,202 of record NC_060122.1, read on the forward strand.
CACAAAACCCATCTACTGAGTGAACGACAGGAAGATGGAAATTTTGTTCTTTCTGCAGATGGTATAAATAATAGTTTCGGACTTCTTACTGAAAAGATAGCCAAAGAATGAAAACATTAAGAAACGATTTAAGGCAAATTGATTCTAATTAAATTTGGGCAACTCGCAGCATACACAAGTCAGTACTTTTCATAGTCACGAGAATTATCTATTAAAACAATGAATAACAAAGAGTAGAAAAGACACGTTTCTGAAAATACGGATAGATCAGAAACGTTACTATTAAGACAACGTTCTAGAACTGATGAAATGCCTTTGTTGAGGTACATTTGCAGTTCGCATGACTAATGCTACAGCCGATTTAAAAGCGAAGAAAGTACGAGTGACTAATCATAGCCTACTTAGATCTTACGCGTTTCGCTTTATATGAAATCATTTTCAGTGGTACTGTAAGAATATGGTTTTCACACACATCAATTTACTATAACTAAACAGTATTAAATTATTATTATTATTCACAATTATTTTTCTTATTACTTCATTCGTAATGCGGTCCCACATAGAGATGGTCGATTTTTAGATCACTGCACCTAACTGACACTGGATAAATTTATGTTTTCGTGTTACATGGATGCATTTACACTTTGTGTAATTTGTTTTTGTATTATGAGGTGTGATGACGGTTTTCTTTTGTGTTCTTTGGCTAAGGAGGTGTCTGATTTTGCTCTGTGCATCATTCCTTGTGTGTGTGTGTGTGTGTGTGTGTGTGTGTGTGTGTGTGCGTACACCTATTTGTATGCACTACATTAATTTAAGTCCCACCTTCTGTGTATACAAATTATTCCTTTAGTTAAAGTTACTTTATTATGAAACTGTTGGCTGTTTTATGTGATACTGTTATTGTGGTCGCTAGAGGGACTGTTATTAATTTAAATAACGCCTGATAGCAGATGTTTGTTTGGTCGTTTGTTACTTACTTCTTTACTGTGACAGATCTTTGTATTTGGAAGTTTTGAGGTACTTTTACATGTTTATTGCTACCAAATCTAATTTTTCATATCTCTGTTGTGGTTGGTTGTTAGTTTTCGTCTTGGAGGTTTTCTGCAAATATTTTATGGCTGCTGCTGTACTTCCATGCTATTTCAGTTTCTCATATCTTATTTCAAATGCTCTGCTAGTCTGGCCTAAGTATAAAGCATCACACCTGTTACAGTGAAGTTGGTAAATGCCAGATGTATATGTCAGTGGCATCCCCTTTCTTTAAATCATTCTATATTGAATTATTGTCTTGGTGACCTGATTTTATTCGTTGTATTTAAAGATATTCTCACTTCTGTGAGTACTCTTGTTTCGATTTATGTGTACCAGATTTGTTGTCGAGTAATAGTGGCATGTTCTTGTCATGTAATTTTGGTGTTGGGTGTCTTCCGAGTGTTGTAGGTCGCTGGATTTGTTAAGTGTTTTGCTTTACTAGTTTAGCTCATTTTATTTTGTGTCTTTCTGAATTTTTATTTAATTTTTGTAGCGAGAGAGTCTTTGTATTCGCTGTTCTTTTCCTATTTGGGTTATTATGTCTAGCTCCTTATTGTAGTTATGTTTGCCTAGTGGCACAGTATTTAATCTGTGGACATGTGTCGGGGATCTGCTTCTTTTTGGGACTGTTGGTTGTTTGATGATGATCATGTGAAATAATAGTAATTTAGTACTGTTTAGTTATGACACTTGTGACGGTGCTTATATGCGATATGAGCAGTAAACGAATTACAACGAATGGTTACGTTTCAACAAATAACATCAATATTGCCATTGTTAAGTGCCTCTCCCTCTCAAGTTCATTAAAAAAAACAGAACAGAAATATTTCTTTAGTTACTTGGTTAATAGAATTCTATCATCGCGAAATTTAAAATTACAGACGCGCCACTTCGTTTGTACTCGTGCATCAGACTTTGTCAAATAAAAACATGCATGTTCTGTGTGACAAATACAACTAATCATTATTTCAATGAGATCACCGCAATGGCTGCTCAGCATGTCGTGACCAAGCTAGCAAATTGTGGTTATAAAAACACACCGCTTCTTCTATCAGATAACCTGTTAAAATGTAAAATTGTGACTAAAATGAATAAAACCACAGCACCATTAACCACATATGTCCATACAGACACAAACATCAACTGATAAGAAGAGAAGATTAAAAAGAGCAAGACAAAAGAAGCCACGAAAAATTGACGGAGATTCTCTTATTCATGATAGCAAAAGTTATTAATCAGTGTTGTTATATGTTCAAACAGTATGCAAGTCCTTTTCTTGTTATAACAGCGTTCTTCCCTTTTAAGAAAACACCATTCTTTCAAAAGAAGCTATTGCAGACTAAGAAGGAAAAGAAAATTATCATTGAGTCTTTATACTGTCCCACTGATTGAGGCAGTGGAATGTTGACACCCCAGTGCTGAAATCAACTAAAAAACCACTTTTCATTAAATTATAAGTTTTGTCTATCACGAAGATTTAGTAGGATCGGAGGATTACGAATTCTCCTTCTTACAAATGCAGATTCTCCCACATTTAAGTCTGGAAGAACATAACATACTCAGTGGCTTAATTGATTTCCCCCCCCCCCCCCCCCCCCCCCCCAATTTGGGCGAAGCCAGCCAAAAACCCGTCAGTTTTATTTTTGTAAGTTCAGTGTTAATTACATGAATATCGGCAAGCAACTATTTTCGTCACTTGTTCAGTCTTATGTTCACTCAGTGACTTAACACAGCTACACAAATTTTCAGTTCCTTATGATCGTCTTCTTAGAAGAGTTTCAGATAAAAAATTAAGTTCTTCCTTCATTTATCTTCAACGGGAAATACAGTTGGGATGGACTGGCGATGCTTCGCATTGTCGACAACAGACAGGTATCAAAGGGCTGCAGACTCTATTGCACGACGACCCAGGAACCATCATCGGAATACACGCTCATCGAGGAAAGGTTTACGGAATCAGTGGACAGGATACCTTCAGGCTACGCAGGACAGGATACCAGGAGGTCATGCAGTTCACGTTTGGTATACTCGTATTACATGAAGAGATTCATATTCAGGAATCATAACAGTTGCGCATCCGAGTTACAATAGTGTGCAGAAAGAAAAGTTTATGTTAACCTATAACTGATTTGTCATTCTTATCTCTACTAATTATTATTGTTTTATATTAAAATTCATTTAGAATTCTCGTGAATTTTACGTGAGACCACGATTTCATTTCATAACCATGACAACTTTAATCTTAACACAAATTATCTATAGGAGATCCGTAAGTAATTCTTATATTGTCTTTATTTGTTTACGATAAATCTGACAATAATCACAGGCACGCATATAATGTCTCTGTGTATTAGTTTGCCAAGTTATAAAAATATTTTGTTAGTTAGTTAAACGAATTTAGAATACACTAGACTACGGTTGTAAGTCTTGGTTGTGTCACGACTTCATATCGGCCTCTACGTAAACAGACACGGTTGATCTCGGTAACACTACGAGCGAGTGTGTCCGTGAGCAGCAATTTCACAACCTTTGGTGTACTTTTCTAGAAGAAGCGATGAGCTTACGTGAATCTAGTATCCGTCTCCGCAAAATTTCCAGAGCTGGTTAGTTCAACATATTTTCATTGTCTATTGGCTTCTCTTTGGCACCGTTTTCTCGTATCGCTACCTACTACTGTCTCGCACTATATTCACTTTCATCAAACATCTTGAATGCGCAAAATCCAATTAATTATTCAGACTGCATTAATTAAGTTTATGTCCCCACTTGTCTTATTTATAAAGTACTTTATATAGGATCAGGCTCCATTCATGAGAGTTTTAAGTACTATTTAATCGGAATTCTACATTGCATTTTACATCAGATTAGATCCATGTGTTGGGCACAAAAGATCAATCGGAAAGCAATATTTCGTGTCCTAGGAGACCGAGATTTGTGAAATTTTCAATATACTTCATCTATTTTTTGACACATGAAGCAAGGGTACGCTATTCATTTATTCACTGATAAAAAATTGAGTTGCCTGCAATAGGTAAAACACTGTAACAAGACGTGCAGACGCTAATCTCAACCAAAGGAGATAGATTGAGAAATTTCATCACTAAGTTACTAGGGAAAACCTATTTATTTGAGACCCGTGCTTGTAATTCCACGGAACTTTTGTTTGTATAGACACCCATCGGACATTAATAAAAATGCTAGCTGCTAATATTTCAATTCGCGTTCACTGTCAGTTGCTTTAAATCCACATGTTTTTATGTATTATAATTAAAAATGATAAGACCGGAACATCACTATACTTACTACTGTTGCACAAATATAAATATAGACTTATATAAGAGATAAGAGAAAATAAAACCTCAAGTGCCTCGCAAATTTTTCTCTCTTCCTGAACTCTTCATGTCAATATCATAAAGACTTATCTGTTTTGCAAGTTTCATATAACTCTGACTAGCAGAATATCCTCTGCAAAAAAAATACATTTCTTTTTTTAATTAACGCTAATGACATGAGTTCGTTTTATCACGTTTCTGTTCTAGTTCTACAATCCTACTCTGCTGAGTACAGGATTATTTAGAAGAGTAACTATAGAGTCAAAACTCCTGGCCACATTCTTATAATACTACTTCTTTTATTATGAGTATGTAACACCAACTTAATTGTGTAACACCAACTGAGTTGGCGACAGTATAATCATTTACGTTATAAACCAGATAACTGATTAACTTTATTACTCACTAATTGAATCACATCCATTATATGTGAATTATTGTTTTCTCTTCGGAACTGGAAAAATTATTTTACTTTACATCATACAGGACGAACATTTATGTACTGTGGCTGTAAATGAATTGGTATTACAAGGTTTCATAAAGTCGTTATCTGTCCATCATCGATTTGTTTGTTCTTCCTTGTCCTGTAATCTCGACCAGACTGCAGTTAATAACTTGTTACACCATGCCAATCAACTCTCATCCCCTAAACGGACTTAGTCCAATACTACAGTGGTCATAATAACACAGGTCTGCGACATAAAACTTGTTTCAAATTTATTAAATGATTTTTATAGTGTTTTCAACGCTGATTTCGGGAAATATTTCGCAAACTGCTTGTCTAGTTTTAGCTTCTTTCGATATTTCAGCACTCTAGTGAGTTTCAATTTTGGTTTTTAGGATCTCCATAAACTTATTGAGCCGTTTTTATACTAGATATATGTAAAATAAAGAGTAATTAGGAGAAACCAGCAGTATTTTCATGTCAGCGCCTGTCTGTCACGCTGCCCCTTCCTCACCATCACCAAGAAGTGAGCGTCTATTATTGTCCTTCAGTTCACAGTACCTCTTCACTCTGTACTGTTCACGTGTTGTTGTTACTATTGCTTTAAAGTAGTGGCTGTTTTCTTGTGTTGTGAAGTTGTTTTATGGACAATGGACAATGGATACCAGAGGATGTATAAACAAGCCAGATTGCTTCTGCTACATTTGTGGTAACTATGCTGTTAAAAAGCAACAAAGAAACATTTCCGATTTTCTTGGAAAAGTACATTTCGCCTATTTTGGTATAAAGTTAGGCGATCGAGATAAGCTTTGGGCCCCACACAAATTTGTCCAGTGTGGGTTAAAGAACTGAGACAATGTTTTCAACGTAAATAGCAGTCCTTACATTTTGGAATACCAGTGGTTTGGAGGGAGCCCAAAAATCATAGTGATGACTGATACATTTGTTCTGGTAACGTACGAGGTTTCAATTGGAGAAACAAAAAGGATATTTCTTACCCTAACATTCAATCAGCCATTCGCCCTGTGACTCATGAACCTGAAGAACCAATACTCTCTCCTCCAGATTCTTTGGATGATATAGATGATCACGAGCCATTGGCTCAGCAAAGTGGTAGTGAAGAAGACAGACATTCCTACGATCCTGGCACAACCGATCCCATTCCATTATCACAATCTGAAGTGAACGATTTAGTTACAGACCTAGGCCTTTCTAAAGAATCGGCAGAGGTTTTAGGATCTAGATTGAAAGATAAACATATGTTGTCTCCGGGTACATCCTTTTCTTGGTATCAGTTGAGGGAAAAGGAGTTTGTATCTTTTCCTCTCAAAATGGTGACCTGGTGTTTTGCAGTGATGTTCCTGGAATTATGGCACATTTCAAAACAGAATATGCTCCTGATGAATGGAGACTTTTTATAGATTCTTCAAAAAGAAGCCATAAAGAAGTTCTTCTAGACAATGTCAATAAGTATGCTTCAATACCAATCGGATACTCGGTTCACTTAAAAGAATGTTACGAAAACCTTGAACTGGTTAAAGCAAACACTGCTATTCAGACCACAAATGGACACTGTGGTGATTTAAAAGTGATTTCAATGCTGCTTGGTCAACAAAGTGGCTGTACAAAGTTCTCTTGCTTTCTCTGTAAATGGGACAGTAGAGACAGAAAGCAACACTACATAAAAAGAACTTGGCCCTTAACAAAAACCTTACAGGTTGGGGTTAAAAATGTTGAGAGCAAAAGTCTTGTGGATCCCAAAAAGGAGTTACTTCCACCACTTCACATTAAGTTGGGGCTGATGAAACATTTTGTTAAGGCATTGTCAAAAGAAGGGGAGTATTTCAGATACCTTTGTCGACAGTTTCCTGGTTTATCCGATGCAAGGCTAAAGGAAGGAATCTTTGTCGGACCAGATATTTGAAAACTAATGACAGATCCTAACTCTGTGGACAAAATGGAAACAAAAGAAAAGGCAGCATGGACATCTTTTAAATAAGTTGTTACCGGTTTCCTAGGACACAAAAGAGAGCCAACCTACAAGACAATCGTCGCAGACATGCTCGACAACTTCAAGAAGCTGGGCTGTAACAAGAGAATTAAAGTTCATTTCTCCACTCACATCTTGACTACTTCCTTGCAAACCTTGGTGATGTAAGTGAAGAGCAGAGCGAAAGATTCCACCAAAACAGCAAAGAAATAGAAAGAAGATATCGAGGAAGATGGAACGTCAACATGATAGCGGACTACTGCTGGATGATAAAAAGAGATGATCCTCAACGAGTCCACAGCTGGACAAGCAATAAAAGAAGTTTCGGCAGAAAGCAAAAGCGTTATTTTAAGGATTTATGAACTTAAAGAGAAATGGAAGTGTACTGGAAATGTATTTTAGAAAATGATTTATAAATAAAATAAAATTTTATAACGTTGGAAAAAATGTGATAAATTGCCTAAATGTTGTTATTATACCCAAAAATACTCCCTTTTTTGTGTGAAAACCTCACTCCACAGAAAAAAATGGATTGCGTTTTTGAAATCAGCGCTGAAAAGTACATAAAAGTCACTTACCAAATTTCAAACAACTTTCAAAAAATATTTTTTTGCAGACCTGTGTAATTCTTTTTCTTGCCATAAATACTATTCGTCAGTGCATCCTGATTGTCCATAAATAACATTATCCACAAAGGAAGTCTAAAATATAGCACCTGAAATACAAAGGGCGTTCAAAACGTTTTGCACAGTCATCTCTAATTTTTTTATTTTTTGCAGGAGGAAAATAAAACTTTTTATGAACATACATGGAACATTTAGGTATATATTGAGCTTACTCAATGTAGCCTCCATCAGCTGTGACGCACGTGGCCCAACGTCTTTCCATGATGTAAATGCACTTTGGTAACACTCTGTGAATTGACATTTACACCATTGCTTGACACAGGAAATAAGATCTTTCTCACTATCAAATGTTTTACCGTGCAGGTGGTCCTACAGACGACCAAAGCGTTAAAAATCAGACAGAGCCAAGTCAGGACTGTAGGGAGAATGAGGAACAATTTTCCAACTCATTCTACTGACTTTCTCCTGCGTCATAAGGGCTGCATGGGGTTTGGCATTGTCATGGTGTAGTCAGATGAACTGACCCTGAACCAGTGATTCCACACTACCCAATAAATAACAAACGAGTCATTTCAGCAAGCTGTCATGTCATCACACAATGTCGTTCTGGATGATTTGATCAATGGTCTCCTTATTCACATCACTCACTGCTGTCGATGGTCTACCGCATGGTGGATTGTCCAGTATAGTGAAAACACCTTCTTTAAACCTCCGCAACCAGCGCTGGGTACTGCTACAATCCACCGTGTCCTCCCCATAAACGGGGAGCAACTTCCTGTGAACCATTGTGGCAGAGTCATCGTCGGTGTTGAAGAGGAACTCCGTCACCGACCGTTGTTGCAACTTGACATCTACTTCACGGTCCATTATGGCTCACCTGTAAATGAAAGAAAATACTTTTATGTACCAACTTATAGGCAAACGTTCCAAGTACGTTCACAAAAAATTTCATTCTCCTCCTACAAAAAAGTATAAAAATTAGATACGACTGTGAAACACTTTTTGAACGCCGTTTGTATAAAATAGGATTCCACATATTTCACGAAAGCAGTGTAATGGCTTTTCGCTTTTATTCTATTCTGTTTCTGTTATTGTCTTAAGATACTAAGTAGCACCCCATTGTATAGGTAATAACTATAAAATCACTTAAAAAGAAGTGAAATTTATCAGGCTGCACGCCCGAATTTTATGGAACATTTTAGCTGACTGCTCAGTTTTATCTTCATTCTGGTTGCTGATGGGTGGAAGATGACTACACCAAATATGTTGTTTTTGAACCATATCAGTAGAATTATTACTTGAAGTCCTTATATCTTTACTCATACGGTCTTGGTTTTGAAGTGTGGCATCATATTTCTGATTCATAGGGTATCGTTTCTTAATTACAGAACCCACCATAACGTGCAAAGCTACCGTGTTTCTTAATCGCAGCATTTACCTGTTTTGACGTGATTTGTTGTTCGTTCATTAAGCCACGTGTAATATTCTCTAATCCTCAGAGGATTTTCATAGTAGGATCTGGTGTCATAGCAATAGACTAAGCAATAATTTCACTCATAGCAAGTTACATTACCTCACTTGCTGACATGAGAATACTATCTATCACTGACAAATTAACCCTCTGGTTCCTAATCAGATGCATTTCCTGTATTTAATGAATCTATTATAGTGATGTTACTCCTAGTTTTAAGTATATTAATGTACAAGGATAATCAGTTGAACTTACAGCTGATCATATTGCGATTGACATGTGAACAGGTCATAGATGATGTTTTTGTGCAGCACAATGCTACTGATGAATAATATTTCTTTGAAAACAACAGCAAATCACTACTACAAACTGCACATGCTGAATCATGGATGCCATCTTGTGATCAATTTACAGAAATTTTAATTACAAAAATAATTACAACTGTGCAAAATAACCAGTCCTCAGCACAAAGTGGAACCCAAATAAATAGAGTTTACTACTAGCAGAAGCAGCACTGTCATCAACTGAATGAGTGTAACAATACCCTACCTGTCATTGTCATAGATGACAATATAATTGAAATTCTGGGGACAATATAATTGTTTTAACAATTTTCTGTATTTTACTGCTTTCAATCCTATTGGGTTTTTTGTTTTGTTTAGTTATTTCTTGATTACTATCACACATTTTCTTCCGTCGCTTACAAGTATTTGGACTTTGTATTTTCACGTTTGTCATATGCTTCCATAAAAAAGCATGTAAAAAAATTGTGAATAGGATTACACATACAGTATAATAAACTATTACATATTTATAGTGCTGTTCTCATTCGCCTTTGTAACAGCACTTTTAAGCGACCCAAGCAGTAAACGAATTGGAAAGAATCGTTGTGTTTAAACAATGACCAAAGTTGGTCTGGTTAAATAGAGAAGTGTGGTTTCAGACTACATAAAAATGCCATAATATCAGAGAGAGAGAGAAAACTGAATTAAACCTCTTCATAATAATAATAATAATGATAGTGATAATATTGTCATTATTAATAACTCTCCCTCAACTCTTTATTAAAGTATGGAACACAAAATATTTCTACTTGATTAACTGCATTTGTTAATAGAATTCTATGATTGTGAAATTTGAAATTATACATGTACAAATTTCTGTTCGCACTTGTATGTCATACATTATCAAATAAAAATATGTAAGTTCTGTGTGACAGATGTTAACTGATTATTATCTCAATGAGCTGACTGCCATGACAACTGAACAGATGGTGACTGGGCCAGCTAACACTGTTAAGAAAAACACAGCGCTTCTTGCATCAGAAGAGCCATTAAAATGTTATACTTTTATTGAAACGAAGAAAACCACAATGCAATGGTTTCATTTTGATTTCAAGTTATTATCCAACAAAAAAGATCAAATTTTTTATTTTGTTTTGTTGAACAATAACTTGAAATCAAAAGGAAGCCACTGCATTGTGGTTTTCTTCATTTCAATCACAATTACCTGCATAGACCCCCTAAGTCAATACAGACACAACCAACAACAGATAAGAAGAGTGAAAAGAACAAGATAAAAGAACCCACAAAAAACTGCCAGAGATATTCTCTTATTCACTTTAACAAACGTTATGAATTAGCATTGTTATAATAGAAATATAAAATTATTTCTTTTTAATAAACCAAAGCTATGCTTTCCTATCAAGCTATTACAGACTAGGAAAGAAAAGGAAATATAATTGAATACTTACATACAGTATAAAATGAGAACTGTTTACGATCTTGACAAACAAATTTCTCAGAAAATCAAACCGTCCCAGTGACCAATAAAGATGTTTTGAAATGAAGCAAAACACGTACAATCTAAATAAGGCTTTTATTACAGTTTAAAAATTGTATCTAAGTCAATAGTACATGTACAATTGCGACTGCACAAAAAGGAGGACTAAAAACGAAAAGATATAACATTACAGAACTAGTTTCTTTTGTGTTTTTACATTCACTAATATCTAATGGTATCATTTTTGGGGGAAGCGCCACTTACAGGTATAGCAGTTTGAGAATACAGAAGCATTTTTGAGAATTACATTTTCTGTTAATTACGGAACTTATTTAAGAGATGTTAGTATTTTGACAAAGCTTCAAAGTAAATATATGAAGTGAAGTCCTTTGTTCTTATAAACATTCTTCTTTTCTAGGAAAAGTTGTAGAAAGCTTGTATGCAACAATAATATCATCTACAGACCCTAAAAAGACTTCAAGGGTTTAACATTAGCACAGTAAAGGGTCAGCTAAACAGTACATACAGCTTCAATATCTTGTCAGAGAATGTTAAATGTCTTGTGGGTAATTAGTTGGAGTTGAAGACTGGATTGAGGTTTAAAAGGCCTTTTGTAGGAAAATTCCTCCTACACCACTGAAGAACTTCTTCATAGGTCTTGAGAACAACGTTCCTATTTATTTTGTAACTGATATGGGAAGTATAACACGGCAAAATTTCATAATGTTGCGTCATTCCATTAAATTTCATTTGAAAAAAAAAAGTACACCCTTCCCTCTCCACGTCCTATGCATTAATCGTTGCAATATGGCGCAAGGTTCACATCTTTAGCGGCTTATGTGTGCGGTGATAAAGCATGGAATTTGAGCACAAATTTAAAATGAGAAATACAAGACGCTTGAGTAATGCAGGGAATCCTAAGAGAATAACACGTCTACGAAAGTGGTATTTGTAACCACTACTGAGTATGCTTCATTGGTGTGGGTTTGTTGTTGGGACAGTTTACTGACAGTGACAGAAAACATTCAAAGATGAGCAGCATGATTCGTCTTCGATTTGTTTTGTTGCACTCTTGGCAGCCTTAGCAATCAGCGAAGGTGCTGGGCAGCCATCGATTTATTTATTTCGAGTCAAAAACATTACAACAATATTTACAATATATACAATATAACAAATCAGGTCAGATCATAAAAGAACAAACTAAACGGTATTAGCCCAAAATTGTGCAACGGCAGCAGCATTGTCTGAAACATCAACAAGCTCTTGTGTGGAACATGATACAGGACATCTAGGACAGTTAATTAAATGTTTGGTTGTCTGTTCTTCTCCGCAGTCACACAAGGTGGAAGATTCCTTCATGAAGCCCCATTTAAACAGATTGTCCTTAGTTCGTCCGACGCCACTCCTGAGCCGATTTAGAGACTTCCACACTGTCCAGACTTGATTTCCACCAGGAGGAAGGGTCTCAGAAGGAGTCATCCAATCGTTACTGTCAGATTTTGCTGTCCACTGAGATAGTCTGGCTGCTCCAGTCCGACCGGTGAGGGGTGTAGTAGTTCTCATGAAGCTCCTCCTAGATTTGAGTCTACTAATTGGTAGCTGGTATCCATGTAGCAGGTGATCGGTGTTATGATCTGCTTTATGTCTCTCAAGTTTGGCTGCGACTTCACGCCTTATGTCTGGAGGAGCAATACCTGCTAGTTTATGGAGTTTATCAATAGGTGTAGCTTTGAGGCATCCCGTTACTGTCCTGCAGGTTTCGTTCAGGGCCACATCAACCTGCTTTGCATGAGATGACTTGTACCATACAGGACATGCGTATTCAGCTGCGGAATAACACAAGGCCAAGGCTGATGTTCTTAGTAGTTTGGGATCTGCACCCCAAACGCTGCCAGTGAGCTTCCGCAGGATGTTGTTACGAGCAGCAACTTTCTGCTTGGTGTTAGTGCAGTGTTTTCTGTAGGTCAACGTTCGATCTAAGGTGACACCCAGATATTTGGGGTAGAAACAATGTTCAAGCTCTTGATCTTCCCAAAACACTGTAAGTTTTCTATAGGCCTCTCGATTGCGTAGGTGGAAAGCACAAACTTGAGTTTTAGCAGGGTTCGGTCTTAAGTTATTGACTCTGTAGTACTCAGATAGGTCCTTGAGAGCAACAGTAAGCTGGTTTTCTACTGTGTCAAAATCTCTGGCTTGTGTGACTAAGGCAAGATCATCTGCATAGATGAAACTCTTTGTAAGAGAAGGTTGAGGCTGGTCATTTGTAAATATGTTGAACAATATGGGGGAAAGGACACTACCCTGAGGCAAGCCATTCCTTTGACTTCTCCATCTACTCTTTCTTCCTTGGAACTCCACATAGAATCGCCGGTTTTCCATCGATGTAATTCTGCAACTGGGTGATGCAACAACGCAGGGATAGCATTCTGCAGTGCAGTGGTGGACAAGACTGCCACGTGGTGTGGTGCCAAGCACCATTTCCGTAGCGCTATATGTGCTGGAAACTTTGCTCCCGTCATTACACACCTGGCTAGAGGGGGTATGCAGGGTGAAACACCTATATCTTGTAGCACAAATATTGTGGAAGTAGAAACTGCTATTGGTGTGCAATTCTCACAGAATGGACTGGTAGTCAGTGGCTCGTGTTGTTAGCCAATCAATAGACTGTAATAATACTTATAAAGAGTATTTTTTGTGCAAACATACATTTTTTGAAATTGAACAATGCCTATTGACATTAGCAGACTCAAAGTTGGGTAAATTAGAGTGTCAGTGGTCTTCACTACAGGATTCTAGTGTGAGTCGCTTACAAGATATCGTATTTTGAAAAGTCCGCACACCAACACTTGTACTATAACTGTGGTAGCACACACTACAGAAAAACACGACTGAATACACTAGTTATGTGGATTCTGACCATTAACAGTTCGTGTTCAAAATGATCACCAGCTGGGGCAATATACACTTACAGTCTGGTATTCGAAGACTGCTGAACATGAGCTAGCTTTTCAGCAGTGCTGTCCTAGCCGGCTGCAGTAATACGTCATTTCATATCATCGAGTGCGGCTGGTATGCCCTTGCAGGCAGTCTCTTTCAGCTTTCCCCTCAGAAAAAAAGTTCTACATGCATCAGATCTGGGGATTGGGCCGGTGATTTGGAAAACAGTTCATGAAGACACACTGTAGTAGCTTTTGCACTATGAGTTGGACAGTCATGTTGTTGGTAACACGGGTTCCTCATAGTCTGAAGAGGAATTTCTTCTATCATCCGTGGAAGATGGACTGTTAAGAAGTTGCCATACTTGTGAGCATTTAGTTTCCCATTTATGAAAAATGGGCCTGTGAGCTGACGGTTCACTATCCCACGCCACACGTTTACACTTTATGGACGCTGACCTGACGAAACCCATGGGGATTGTCTATATACCAATAGTACATGTTTCGGCGGTTTACTCGGCCATGATTGGTAAATGTGGTTTCATCACTGAACAAGATACATGATACATCTGGGATATCCTGTCTTAATGTCCATGTAAAAAAGTTAACACAATTCTCATAATCGTCTCCATGCAGCTGTTGATGGAGAGAGATGTGATATGAATGGAATCTGTGTCGATGGAGAATTGGTAGGATACTTGCCTGACTCATGCCACTTCCTCGTCCGATTGTGCGGGAGTTTAATCTACGATCAGCTGCAACAGCAGAAAGAACATTAATTTCCCCCCCCCCTCCCTCTTCTACAGTCACTTGTTTCCTTCCGTTACTCTTTCTAAGTGTTACGCTACCACTTTCACGTAACTGGTTGAAGAGGTTGATAAATAACCATCAAGATGGTTGACACCTACTGAGCTATTTTGCTGTATACACCGTGCAAGAATGAACGGGTTTCTTCCTGCACTCTCCATACACCACGAGCATGTTGGGAATGTCACACAGTAACTGGTTAGCTAGTCGCAATGCACTCAAGGAACACACAAGCGAAATGTTTGGAGCGGTGGGTTAAATAATGTTCTTCGCCGTCATTTTCACAAGAGCCTGAAAACTACTTTTGCGGTCAGCCAGAAAGCGATGGAGAACATACTGACCGTAATTTCCAGTCTACAAGTCCACATTCTTCTTGTGCTCACTGAAAGAAAAAGTTCCTACTTGCTATTTACTCAGCAAAATCAGGAACTATGACTGCAAGTAAAAGTTTCTCGAGTTCTAATTGATTAATATATTCATTAAAAGTTCACACATACGAACATAATAGTATTTCTGATAATAATAGTAATGTCCCTTTCAGAAACAACACGACTTGCAGTTCAGAGGCTTCCACTATGGTAAGTTCCAAGTAAAATAGTCTATCGCCCCGATTTCTAATCATCCAAGTTAACTCCTCACACATAAGTGGAAAATAATCTCACCACTTGCCATGCGGTTTAGTCAACATAACGGGTGGCACTCTAACAGTTACATCCGTGAAATCTAAGCAGTCCAGGTCAGTGTACAGTCTTTGCGAGTTCACTCCCTACTTTTGCCGGAAACGCTTTAGATAGTGAGTAGCTCTGGCGTCATGCGAGGCACAGCGTACGCCGGATTTGACTGACACGGACAAATTGATAGCTTGGCGCGAAGTCTCTCTCCTACTGCCTCTCTAGTCGTATGGGATGAGCAGACCACCGAGGAACATCTGCTACCAATCGCTGTAGGGACAGGTAGCAGCATCTAAATGGCCGCTTTCTCGGACACATATTATTGAATATCTTCACAATGTTTATATGAATAAAGTCAAGTTGTCTTTAGTTACTGAAAAGTTTCAGCTCCAATGCATATGAGCTTTGACGGCTAGAATTTTTATTTTTATAACAGAACCGACAGAAGAACATGACATCTTAATTACATCTTTAAGAGTCCTTGTATTGATTCTTATTTACACTAAATTCTTGAAACTTGCTACAGATGTATTATTTCCTTAATGTAATTAGTATTACGTATATCTATTATAAATGACAACCAAATATGAATAGGTACGTTTCTGTTCCACATTTGGTTTTTAGCAAATAACTTGAAAACTAATGGAGGTAGCTTAATGGAGTCACATAGTTAATGTTTTTATATCAAACTGAGGCTTCATGTGAATTTTCGTATTTCTGAGTCTAATATTTAGGACCTCCATTCAGTTTTGCCCAAAATATTTCACCGAGAACTGTATTGAGTATTGTATTGCGAATTGTAACTTTTGATTGTGACATACATTCGCACATTCTGAAAATTTTTTGGGTCTCTAGCTCTTATTATTTAGCACCCCTTATTTTGTTCTTAAAATAACACATTTAGCAACACTTATTGATCTAATCATTCTGAGTTTTAACGATTTTAACATTAATATACTGAGGCATAAACTGACAGAGTTTGGAAAAGCTATTTCAATTTTTTCTTTCACTCTGAGATTATGGCGCAATACTTTGTATGTTGAGCACAGGCACGTTGTGATGATGCGCCAGTAGCAGTGAACTGGGTAAGTCCCGGCACACTCGCTCGCCTCTGTATCTCCCAGAATGATACAGTGCTTGTTTCGCCACAACTGTAAGCAAACATAATAGCATCGTACCTAGCAACTACGCAGGTTGGACGGCCCAAACAAGTTTCAGTGTGGAAACTTTTCAAAATACGGTATCTCGTAAACAACTCGTACTAGAATCCTGCAATAAATATCAATGACATTCTAATTTATCTTGCTTTTAGTCTGTTAATGTCAATAGGCCCTGTTTAAAAATAAGTGTATGTTCGCTCGAAAAATATGGTTAATAAGTATTATTACATTCTATCGATTGGCTAAGAATACGAACCCCTGACTTGTGTGAGAACCGCACATCAGTAACTCTCCATTTTTGCAACATCCATGTTGCACGTTTTAGGTGATTCACCCAGTAGAAGCGGCCTGCTGACTTGTAACACGATTCTACCGGCATTGAACATACGGCTAGTGCAGTATACACGCCAGCCACAGTCCAGTGTGTGGCCAGGCTGATACAGTATCATCGAGCAGCGTCATCAACTATGTGAAGATGCTGGCCTATAAACTATTAATTAGCCCTGTTTTCTCTGGGCTTCAAACATGACCCACCAAGAGGGGGTCACTCAGAGGATGTGTGAGGTGCTGATTCAGCTGTTTAGCATATCCATAAGATGCTGTAAGTACATTCTGTGTTCCTATAGGAAAGGGAATCTCCCTATAAGATCATACAAATTTAAGAAACGGAATATCGCACAATGGAATCGGCTTATTGAAGCATACTACTGGGGGTGTCATGAAAGTACGGGTACGATACCACACATGGAAATGAATGGAATGGAGGGGGTCATATAACTACAAAAAAACTAGCGGTCACTATAAGAATTTTGTTTATTACCATGAAACATCGAGCAAATGTATTACCCACAGAATTACTTACGCAAACAATTAATAATTGGACAAAAGAAGGATTTTAATTGTGAAATATAGCATAGTCACAAGTCAGTGAACATGTGAAAGCAAAATACGAAACTATATTGTAAACATGGCCAAAAATTGAGAAAATAATTAGCGGTTTAAAGAAAGAACCCAGAAAAATAAGTATGAACACTAGTTGAGCCGCCAAAGTGCGTCATGGAGGCAACTTGTTGGCCACAAGCATTAAAACTGTGCAATTAAATCCTGACGAAAGATAAATAATCTCGTATCTCGCCAGCTCATTAATACCACTCTTACATAGCTTGAATCTGGAAGACGTCAGCAGTAACGGCTGGAGGTTCTGAGTCCAGCTCGCCCTCTGTGCTCAGTTCTAATATACAACACCTCCCTATTCGGTGAACCCCAGCGGCTAGTATCCATTCGCCGACACGCTGCCTTTAGTGTATCCTTTGAATTGACTCTCCAAAGCTTGGCTGTTTCTTCCAGCTTAGGAATCTAACTAGCCAACTGTAGCAACTCTTGTGATCCTGAACTGATGATAATTTTACAAATAAGTTTAACAAACTCCCTCTCTCACAGTTTTCGTCATTATTAACCAGTGATGGTCTGGTGCTGACAGGAAAGCAACTAACCCTGACCACCCAAAAGGCTTATACACAGAAACATGTGAAAATGCATCGTCTATATAAATAATTTTTGGAAGCCAATCAGAGGCTCCGTTACTAAGATTTAAAACGAATATTCTTTCCTAGAGTGGCTGCAGAGAACTGATCCCACGATCCCCCTCACGCCTACATCTACCTTTCAGATTTTATTTTTCCTAAAATCATTTCTCCTAGCGTCTCACAAAAAGCAATTTTATGGCCGACAGACCGCCCTTAGGCGCTTGCTTTGCAAAAATGGAGCACAGGGCATTCTTTCTCATCTACCCTCTCGGGAAAGCTGCTTTCACCATTGAACCATTTTATGACTCTCTTGTCCTCATAAGAAAGGAGCCAGCTACGAAAAGCTTCCAAATCTGCAGAAAATAACAGGTTCCCCTCACTACAATGCAAGGAAACGAACAGAAGAAGTAACATGAGTTGAACTCAGGGCATCTGTATGTTCCTTTTAGCCGCCTAGAGCTGTGTCGCAGAGCCGGCATCAGATGTCCATCAGTAAGGGCACCATTTTGGCAGCTGCCATTGCCACAGCATTCCGCTGTTTCAGCATAGCCAATCACAGTCCACTAGCTACGGTCAGCTCCTTGGCTACAGCCAGCCACCTCCCATATGGGCCATCGAATGATAAAGATTGCTGTTGCTGCGTAAGAATTCTTGACTGTGCACTCGCCAGCTTCCAGCACGCACCACTTGAGTGACCACCTTGCTAACTACCATTTTGCACGGCTGTAGCACCTTCGTCTGTGTGGGAGCATCACGGAAACTACAATGGGAGAAGTTACAATTGAGGCACAGTACATTCCAGGGAGAATTACTCACGAAAAGTCCAGATCCCACATTCCAGAGGTGTGTTAGGAAATCTACTATGTCCTCCAAAGTACATCCTTCGTAATGACCACAATACTAAAGAAATTCAGACTTGTACATAAGAGTACTGAGAGTCCTGTCTGCGTTCCATCCGCAAATGAAATATTGTGGGGGTTCAATGGATGTGTCCCTGATGGTGGTTCAGGACAGTCAAGTACAGAGGTAGTGGTGAGGACCTGTCTCATGCCCAAGGTACCTATGACACAGCATTGAATTAACATCAGTTAATTGCTGATTCAGTCTCCTCCTCAGTGCGGCCTGGTTTCAGCCATGCTGCATCCATTTCACAAGAATGTACTGAGTCGTGCATCAGCGCCTGTTGTGGAATCTGCGGGGCTAGACCCTGGTACTGCAGATTCGTGCAGGGCGAAACGGAGGCTGGCATCTCCCCACAACCTAGCGTGACTGCAAATCCGCTGAGCCTCAGCGCTTTCGTCAAATATAGTTGCACTTAGGCTTCCCCCCGGAAATCTGCATACCCTGGAAACGGTGGTCTTGGCGACAAGAAGGTGGATGCCCCAACAGTTGGAAGGAGGACAGTCCAAGGGGAAGACCCTGCATATAGCCGGAAAGGCAGTACACATTCTGACAAGGAGTCGTGGTACCAGGTGTCCTGCTGCCAAGTTGAACAGCTTGCAGGTTTAAATTAGACTAGTACCTGTTCCATAGATGATGAATACGACACTTCGTAATGATGTGGAACGTGTCAGGTTAATAAAAGGTGTCTATACAAGATATTAAATTACACAAAATATTAAATGACACTTAATTTTTTTTGTGGGCGTTGGGGAAATTGCCCACTTACTATATCCAAAAATTCATCTAATGTGTAGAAGGAGTTTCCATTAAGAAACTCTTTTAATTTCCTTTAAAATGCTATAGGGCTATCTGTCAGGCTATTGATGCTATTAGGTAAGTGGCCAGAGACTTTTGTGGCAGCATAATATACCCCCTTCTGAGCCAAAGTTAGATTTAACCTTGAGTAGTGAAGATCATCCTTTCTCCTAGTGTTGTAGTCATGTACACTGCTATTACTTTTGAATTCGTTCGGATTGTTAATAATTGATTTCATAAGTGAATATATATATATATATATATATATATATATATATATATATATATATATATATATATATATATATTGTGAGGCTACAGTGAAGATCTCTAGCTATTTAAATAAGTGCCTGCAGGATGATCTTGGATGAGCTCCAGCAATTATTCTGATTACACGCTTTTGTGCAATGAACACTCCATTACTCAGTGATGAGTTACCCCAGAATATGATGCAATACGAAAGCAGAGAGTGAAAATAGGCGTGGTAAGCTAATTTACTCAGACGTATATCGCCAAAATTCGTAAAGACCCTAATAGCATAAGTAGCTGAACTCAAACGTTTCAACAGATACTCAGTGTGTTTTTTCCAGTTCAAGCCCTCATCAGTGCATACACCTAGAAATTTTGAATATTCTACCTTAGCTACCGATTTCTGATCGAAGTCTATATTAATGGTGTCATTCCACTTACTGTGTGGAATTGCATATAATGTGTTTTGTCAAAGTTTAATGAGAACCCATTTGCAGAGAACCACTTAATGATTTTCTGAAAAACATCGTTTACAATTTCACCAGTTAATTCTTGTCTGTTGGGTGTGATAGGCAAAAAGTACCAGCTTTGCATCTTCGTGAATATAGAATGGCAAGTCATTAATATATATTAAGAACAGCAGAATCTAGATACAGTAGGGGTCAGTGAAGTGAAGTGGAAGGAAGACAAGGATTTCTGGTCAGATGAGTATCGGGTAATATCAACAGCAGCAGAAAATGGTATAACAGGTGTAGGATTCGTTATGAATGGGAAGGTAGGGCAGAGGGTGTGTTACTGTGAACAGTTCAGTGACCGGATTGTTCTAATCAGAATCGACAGCAGACCAACACCGACAACGATAGTTCAGGTATACGTGCCGACGTCGCAAGCTGAAGATGAACAGATAGAGAAAGTGTATGAGGATATTGAAAGGGTAATGCAGTATGTAAAGGGGGACGAAAATCTAATAGTCATGGGCGATTGGAATGCAGTTGTAGGGGAAGGAGTAGAAGAAAAGGTTACAGGAGAATATGGGCTTGGGACAAGAAATGAAAGAGGAGAAAGACTAATTGAGTTCTGTAACAAGTTTCAGCTAGTAATAGCGAATACCCTGTTCAAGAATCACAAGAGGAGGAGGTATACTTGGAAAAGGCCGGGAGATACGGAAAGATTTCAATTAGATTACATCATGGTCAGACAGAGATTCCGAAATCAGATACTGGATTGCAAGGCGTACCCAGGAGCAGATATAGACTCAGATCACAATATAGTAGTGATGAAGAGTAGGCTGAAGTTCAAGACATTAGTCAGGAAGAATCAATACGCAAAGAAGTGGGATACGGAAGTACTAAGGAATGACGAGATACGTTTGAAGTTCTCTAACGCTATAGATACAGCAATAAGGAACAGCGCAGTAGGCAGTATAGTTGAAGAGGAATGGACGTCTCTAAAAAGGGCCATCACAGAAGTTGGGAAGGAAAACATAGGTACAAAGAAGGTAGCTGCGAAGAAACCATGGGTAACAGATGAAATACTTCAGTTGACTGATGAAAGGAGGAAGTACAAACATGTTCAAGGAAAAGCAGGAATACAGAAATACAAGTCGCTGAGGAATGAAATAAACAGGAAGTGCAGGGAAGCTAAGACGAAATGGCTGCAGGAAAAATGTGAAGACATCGAAAAAGATATGATTGTCGGAAGGACAGACTCAGCATACAGGAAAGTCAAAACAACCTTTGGTGACATTAAAAGCAACGGTGGTAACATTAAGAGTGCAACGGGAATTCCACTGTTAAATGCAGAGGAGAGAGCAGATAGGTGGAAAGAATACATTGAAAGCCTCTATGAGGGTGAAGATTTGTCTGATATGATACAAGAAGAAACAGGAGTCGATTTAGAAGAGATAGGGGATCCAGTATTAGAATCGGAATTTAAAACAGCTTTGGAGGACTTACGGTCAAATAAGGCAGAAGGGATAGATAACATTCCATCAGAATTTCTAAAATCATTGTGGGAAGTGGGAACAAAAAGACTAATCACGTTGGTGTGTAGAATATATGAGTCTGGCGATATACCATCTGACTTTCGGAAAAGCATCATCCATACAATTCCGAAGACGGCAAGAGCTGACAAGTGCGAGAATTATCGCACAATCAGCTTAACAGCTAATGCATCGAAGCTGTTTACAAGAATAATATACAGAAGAATGGAAAAGAAAATTGAGAATGCGCTAGGTGACGATCAGTTTGGCTTTAGGAAAAGTAAAGGGACGAGAGAGGCAATTCTGACGTTACGGGTAATAATGGAAGCAAGGCTAAAGAAAAATCAAGACACTTTCATAGGATTTGTCGACCTGGAAAAAGCGTTCGACAATATAAAATGGTGCAAGCTGTTCGAGATTCTGAAAACAGTAGGGGAAGGCTATAGGGAGAGACGGGTCATATACAATACGTACAACAACCAAGAGGGAATAAGAAGAGTGGACGATCAAGAACGAAGTTCTCGTATTAAGAAGGGTGTAAGACAAGGCTGTAGCCTTTCGCCCCTACTCTTCAATCTGTACATCGAGGAAGCAATGATGGAAATAAAAGAAAGGTTCAGGAGTGGAATTGAAATACAAGGTGAAAGGATATCAATGACACGATTCGCTGATGACATTGCTATCCTGAGTGAAAGTGAAGAAGAATTAAATTATCTCCTGAACGGAATGAACAGTCTAATGAGTACACAGTATGGTTTGAGAGTAAATCGGAGAAAGACTAAGGTAATGAAAAGTAGTAGAAATGAGAACAGCGAGAAACTTAACATCAGGATTGATGGTCACGAAGCCAATGAAGTTAAGGAATTCTGCTACCTAGGCAGTAAAATAACCAATGACGGACGGAGCAAGGACATCAAAAGCAGACTCGCTATGGCAAAAAAGGCACTTCTGGCCAAGAGAAGTCTATTAATATCAAATACCGACCTTAATTTGAGGAAGAAGTTTCTGAGGATGTACGTCTGGAGTACAGCATTGTATGGTAGTGAAACATGGACTGTGGGAAAACCGGAACAGAAGAGAATCGAAGCATTTTAGATGTGGTGCTATAGACGAATGTTGAAAATTATGTGGACTGATAAGGTAAGGAATGAGGAGGTTCTACGCAGAATCGGAGAGGAAAGGAATATGTGGAAAACACTGATAAGCAGAAGGGACAGGATGATAGGACATCTGCTAAGACATTAGGGAATGACTTCCATGGTACTAGAGGGAGCTGTAGAGGGTAAAAACTGTAGAGGAAGACAGAGATTGGAATACGTCAAGCAAATAATTGAGGACGTAGGTTGCAAGTGCTACTCTGAGATGAAGAGGTTAGCACAGGAAAGGAATTCGTGGCCGCATTTCAACTTTCTTCACTCTTCCAGTTAGGTATGATTTAAACCATTTGAGCGCTGTCCCATTCATACCACAGTACTTGAGCTAATCTAGAAGTATTCCATGATTTACACAATCAAAAGCCTTTGAGAGATCACAAAAAATCCCAACGGGTGACTTCCGGTTACTCAGAGCATTTACTATTTCATTAGTGAAAGTATATATAGCATTTTCCGTTGAAAAACCTTTCTGGAAACCAAACTGACATTTTGTTAAAACTTTATTTTTACAAAGGTGTGAAGCCACTCTACAATACATTACTTTTTCAAGAATTTTGGATAAGGCAGTCAGAAGAGAGATTGGGCGGTAGTTGTTGACATCAGACGTATCTCCTTTTCTTATGCAGTAGTTTAATAATGGCAGGCGGACTGTCAACTTCCTCAACCACGGAAGATCCGTCAGGAATGGCAACTGACAGAATTGAAGTTCCCTCAATCTACGTCACCCTCCACAGCCAAATGGCTGTGGGCTCATAGATGTAGACTCTAAATAGGCAGCAGCTGGCAACTATTTGTCGTATATCAACAGATCATCCTGCAACTAATGGAGCTGACCTTCCGTCGGTATCAGTGAAGCAGACAGAAAGGTCAGATTCTAGGCCCTGATTGGAAGGAAAGGGGGAGTTATCCCCTGAATGGATGACCAAATGTAGTTGAGTTTTTCGGCCCTGTCAGCGTTTTCTGCTCAACTAACGTTCAGTTGCAGAGGTTCAGAGCGTTCTTTTACAAGGTGTTCTTGAACTGTCTTTAGGTCACAAACTGCGACATCGTCGCGAAATAACGATGACCCGTATATGTAATAAGTTTCCTTTATTTTACCTCTATGGTCACAAACTATTTGTTAACAGATTACCGGTTTCGGTCTTTAATGACCATCATCAGATCTGTTTCATAAAAACAAAGTCCTAATGTTCTGCAGCCATATTGGTATCGTCAAATGTTAAATGCGGAATGAGCACCAACATCTTCAAATACATAAGTGATGTTATTTATATGTATTTGACGATGCTGGTGCTCATTCCGCAAAATATACAAACCGAGTAGTCCATGCGCATCATAGGCAACATCAAGGATTGTCTGAGTTCAGGAGCGCCGTGGTCCCATGGGTAGGGTGAGGAGCTGCGGAATGACAGGTCCTTGGTTCAAGTCTTCCCTCGATTGAAGAGTTTAATTCTTTATTTTCAGACAATTATTATCTGTCGGTCCGTCCGATGCGAGGTAACTGCACCGTAGTATGGGGACGTTGTATGAAAACGTTAAGAACATATGTTTTGACAGAGCACAGGAAAAACCGTGCGACTTTGAAACTGTTGCATGCATTTGTTGCAGTTTATGTGACAAACTCTTATGATTTCATCACTTTTTTGGGAATGATTATCACTTCCACAAAAAAAATCGGGCAAGGTAGAAGAATCTTTTTACCCATTCGCCAGGTGTACAAGTTAGGTGAGTCGACAACATATTCCTGTCATGTGACGCACATGCCGTCACCAGTGTCATATAGAATATATCAGAAGTGTTTTCCTGTGGGGGAATGGGTTTACCTATGACCTTGCGATCAAATGTTTTCGGTTCCCATTGAAGAGGCACGTCCTTTCGTCTACTAATCGCATGGTTTTGCGGTGCGGTCGCAAAACACAGACACAAAACTTATTACAGTGAACAGAGAAGTCAATGAACGAACGGACAGATCATTTGTTGTTGTTGTCTTCAGTCCAGAGACTGGTTTGATGCAGCTCTCCATGATACTCTATCCTGTGCAAGCTTCTTCATCTTCTAGTACTTACTGCAACCTACATCTTTCTGAATCTGCTTAGTGTATTCATCTCTTGGTCTCCCTCTACGATTTTTACCCTCCACGCTGCCCTCCAACGCTAAATTTGTGATCCCTTGATGCCTCAGAACATGTCCTACCAACCGGTTCCTTCTTCTTGTCAAGTTGTGCCACAAACTCCTCTTCTCCCCAATTCTATTCAATACCTCCTCATTAGTTATGTTATCTACCCACCTAATCTTCAGCATTCTTCTGTAGCACCACATTTCGAAAGCTTCTATTCTCTTCTAGTCCAAACTATTTATCGTCCATGTTTCACTTCCATACATGGCTACACTCCACACAAATACTTTCAGAAACGACTTCCTGACACTTAAATCTATACTCAATGTTAACAAGTTTCTCTTCTTCAGAAACGCTTTCCTTGCCATTGCCAGTCTACATTTTATATCCTCTCTACTTCGACCATCATCAGTTATTTTGCTCCCCAAATAGCAAAACTCCTTTACTACTTTAAGTGTCTCACTTCCTACTCTAATTCCCTCAACATCACCCGACTTAATTAGACTACATCCCATGATCCTCGTTTTGCTTTTCTTGATGTTCATCTTATATCCTCCTTTCAAGACACTGTCCATTCCGTTCAACTGCTCTTCCAAGTCCTTTGCTGTCTCTGACAGAATTACAATGTGATCGGCGTACCTCAACGTTTTTATGGACTTTAATACCTACTCCGAATTTTTATTTTGTTTCCATTACTGCTTGCTCAATATACTGATTGAATAACGTCGGGGCGAGGCTACAACCCTGTCTCACTCCCTTCCCAACCGCTGCTTCGCTTTCATGCCCCTCGACTCTTATAACTGCCATCTGGTTTCTGTACAAATTGTAAATAGCCTTTCGCTCCCTGTATTTTACCCCTGCCACCTTTAGAATTTGAAAGAGAATATTCCAGTCAACATTGTCAAAAGCTTTCTCTAAGTCTACAAATACTAGAAAGGTAGGTTTGCCTTTCCTTAATCTATTTTCTAAGATAAGTCGTAGAGTCAGTATTGCCTCAGAACTGGGTTTCCATCTGAGCTCTTGATATTCATTCAAGTGGCTCGCTTTTCTCCAAAGGTCTCTTTAATTTTCCTGTAGGCAATATCTATCTTACCCCAAGTGAGATAAGCCTCTACATCCTTACATTTGTCCTCTAGCCATCCCTGCTTAGCCATATTGCACTTCCTGTCGATCATATTTCTGAGACGTTTGTATTCCTTTTTGCCTGCTTCATTTACTGCGTTTTTATATTTTATCCTTTCATCAATTAAATTCAATATTTCTTCTGTTACCCAAGGATTTCTACTGGCCCTCGTCTTTTGACCTACTTGATCCTCTGCTGCCTTCACTTCTTCATCCCTCAGAGCTACCCATTCTTCTTCTACTGTATTTCTTTCCCCCATTCCTGTCAATTATTCCCTAATGCTCACCCTGAAACTCTGTACAACCTCTGATTTAGTCAGTTTATCCAGGTCCCATCTCCTTAAATTCCCATCTTTTTGCGGTCAGATTCCACATCTGCCCATGGAAATGTATTACAATTTAAAACCTGGTTCCTAAATCTCTGTCTTGCCATTATATAATCTATCTGATACCTTCTAGTATCTCCAGGGTTCTTCCAGGTAAACAACCTTTCTTTCATGATTCTTGAACCAAGTGCTAGCTATGATTAAGATATGATCTGTGCAAAATTCTACCAGACGGCTTCCTCTTTCATTTCTCTCCCCCAATCCATATTCACCCACTATGTTTCCTTCTCTCCCTTTTCCTACTGACGAATTCCAGTCACCCATGACTATTAAATTTTCGTCTTGCTTCACTACCTGAATAATTTCCTTTATCTCATCATACATTTCATCAATTTCTTCATCATCTGCAGAGCTAGTTGGCATATAAACTTGTACTACTGTAGTAGGCATGGGCTTCGTGTCTATCTTGGCCACAATAATGCGTTCACTATGCTGCTGGTAGTACGAGGGCAGTTCAATAAGTAATGCAACACTTTTTTTCTGAAACAGGGGTTGTTTTATTCAGCATTGAAATACACCAGGTTATTCCCCAATCTTTTAGCTACACAACACTATTTTTCAACGTAATCTCCATTCAATGCTACGGCATTACGCCACCATGAAATGAGGACCTGTATGCCTGCACGGTACCATTCCACTGGTCGATGTCGGAGCCAACGTCGTACTGCATCAATAACTTCTTCATCATCCGCGTAGTGCCTCCCACGGATTGCGTCCTTCATTGGGCCAAACATATGGAAATCCGACGGTGCGAGATCGGGGCTGTAGGGTGCATGAGGAAGAACAGTCCACTGAAGTTTTGTGAGCTCCTCTCGGGTGCGAAGACTTGTGTGAGGTCTTGCGTTGTCTTCAATTTCTGAAGAGTAGCACGATACACTTCAGAGTTGATCGTTTGACCATGGGGAAGGACATCGAACAGAATAACCCCTTCAGCGTCCCAGAAGACTGTAACCATGACTTTACCGGCTGAGGGTATGGCTTTAAACTTTTTCTTGGTAGGGGAGTGGGTGTGGCGCCACTCCATTGATTGCCGTTTTGTTTCAGGTTCGAAGTGATGAACCCATGTTTCATCGCCTGTAACAATCTTTGACAAGAAATTGTCACCCTCAACCACATGACGAGCAAGCAATTCCGCACAGATGGTTCTCCTTTGCTCTTTATGGCGTTCGGTTAGACAACGTGGGACCCAGCGGAAACAAACCTTTGAATATCCCAACTGGTGAACAATTGTGACAGCACTACCAACAGAGATGTCAAGTTGAGCACTGAGTTGTTTGATGGTGATCCGTCGATCATCTCGAACGAGTGTGTTCGCACGCTCCGCCATTGCAGGAGTCACAGCTGTGCACGGCCGGCCCGCACGCGGGAGATCAGACAGTCTTGCTTGACATTGCGGCGATGATGACACACGCTTTGCCCAACGACTCACCGTGCTTTTGTCCACTGCCAGATCACCGTAGACATTCTGCAAGCGCCTATGAAATCTGAGATGCCCTGGTTTTCCGCCGAAAGAAACTCGATCACTGCCCGTTGTCTGCAACGCACATCCGTTACAGACGCCATTTTAACAGCTCCGTAAAGCGCTGCCACCTGTCGGAAGTCAATGAAACTATACGAGACGAAGCGGGAATGTTTGAAAATATTCCACAAGAAATTTCCGGTTTTTTCAACCAAAATTGGCCGAGAAAAAAAATGTGTTGCATTACTTATTGAACTGCCCTCGTAGCTTACCCGCACTCCTATTTTTTTATTCATTATTAAACCTACTCCTGCATTACCCCTATTTGATTTTGTATTTATAACCCTGTATTCACCTGACCAAAAGTCTTGTTCCTCCTACCACCGAACTTCACTAATTCCCACTATATCTAACTTTAATCTATCCATTTCCCTTTTTAAATTTTCTAACCTATCTGCTCGATTAAGGGATCTGACATTCCACGCTCCGATCCGTAGAACACCAGTTTTCTTTCTCCTGATAACGACGTCCTCCTGAGTAGTTCCCGTTCGGAGATCCGAATGGGGGACTATTTTACCTTCGGAATATTTTACCCAAGAGGGCGCCATCATCAATTTATGCGTACAGTAAAGCTGCATGCTCTCGGGAAAAATTACGTCTGTAGTTTCCCCTTGCTTTCAGCCGTTCGCAGTACCAGCACAGCAAGGCCGTTTTGGTCAGTGTTGCAAGGCCAGATCAGTCAATCATCCAGACTGTTGCCCCTGCAACTACTGAAAAGGCTGCTGGCCCTCTTCAGGAACCACACGTTTGTCTGGCCTCTTAACAGATACCCCTCCGTTGTGGTTGCACCTGCGGTACGGGCCATCTGTATCGCTGAGGCACGCAAGCCCTCCTACCAACGGCAAGGTCCATGGTTCATGGTGGTAGGGGACAGATCATAACTTTGCGAAAATAAAGAAACTAAATTTTTCACTCGACGGAAGATTTGAACCAAAGACCTCTCATTCCGCACCTCCTCACTCTAACCACGGCGCTCCGAAACTCAAATAATCCTTGATGTTGCCTATGTTCCGCATGGACTACTCAGTTTGTATATTTTGCTTATTTTTTTCATAGTTCCACACAACTTCTTCCTATTTTCTCGATTGATCTGTGTTCAGTTTATAAGGCCTATCTACTGTGCCAACGTATAACTAAATCTGAGGGGGGTGCGATGGGGAGGTTCCCTTGTAAGTTCTAGGGGACTGATGACCTCAGAAGTTAAGTCCCATAGTGCCAACAATAGCTGGTGCCCAACGTACAGTCCCCCACACACCTTGCGGCGGAATGCGCTGGTATTTGGAAGTATACAGTAATGTAGAGTCGCGGTTGTGTGCCACAGAGTCGCCTCCTCTACGCTAGCCACAACGGCAGGTCTCCGCCACAGTAGCTGAAAGGGGCAGCCGCAGCAGACGGGCCGATATTCAAATGGCCCGCAGGTGCGGCCGCTCATTCCCTCTCCCCCCCCCCCCCCCCCACTCCACCATCCCAGTCTCCCTCTCCCTCTCTCTCTCATTCTCTCTCTTTGATGTCTTTTGTCTTTGCCGAACACTGGTTGGGCCGTCACTGATAACACCTCCCTGCCGGCGCGAGGCTTCCTGGCCCCTCACTCCAGCCTCGCCTGGCGGTACCAGTCGCCAACGCCAATTCTCTGCAATCTGATTGAGCCCACCCGTCTCTGTTCTCTCCGGCGCTAACTGAAATTACAATCTCTTCCCTTCGTGTCACTGCAATATCGACTGCGCGCCGGCGTCTTTGTCGGAGCGCCACCTGACCGCCTGTTTGGTGAGGACAGTAGTCCACAATGGAAATACGAGATGAATGGTTCTGCCCTATCTGTGGAGCGTAATTCACGCCGGAATCTGGCTGCCAAATGGCAGTGCCGCGCGTCAGGATATCACGAACTACTGACATGAACACAAAGGCCGTGATTTTCATCTTAGAATACAGATAATGTTTCGAGGTTTATGACGCTGTATTGTTCCGTATTTCTACCATGACGTTGGCGTGCTGCTCGGAAAATTGTGTCATGTTGAGCATTGTTACTATTCACGATAACTGTACCTGCAAACAATCACCAAAATTAGTTGAAGTTCCGGGGAGTTGCGTTTTATGAACAATTCTAATGGACACCCGACTGTATCTACAGAAAAGAGGTTTTGAAGGAACCGTCGCGTCATTCATCGTATTTGGTTTAGGTAAGACACGAGAAAAATTCCTCTCAGAGTCGTTTTTACCGCGTTGTATTTTGTCGACCTCCGTCGCTTGTTATTCAGTTTACGATTGTTGATGAAGAACGAAAGTACTTTTGAGGTAACTTGCCTGCGAACGCATGGAGAATTACTAAAAACTTCCATAAAGTTTACATGGCTTTAACCAAAAGGCTGAAAATTATAGGAAATACGAGATTTGCTAAATATTTTGGTATACAGTTAATCGCATTAGTAGCCCGCCCGGTTGGCCGTGCGATCTAACGCACGGCTTTGCGGACGGGAAGAAGCGCCTGGTCCCCGGCACAAATCCGCCCGGCGGAATTGTGTCGAGGTCCGGTGAACCGGCCAGTCTGCCGATGGTTTTTAGGCGGTTTTCCATCTGCCTCGGCGAATGCGGGCTGGTTCCCCTTATTCCGCCTCAGTTACACTATGTCGGCGATTGCTGTGCAAACAAGTTCTCCATGTACGCGTACACCACCATTACTCTACCACGCAAACATAGCGGTTACACTCGTCTGGTGTGAGACGTTCCCTGGGGGGTCCACCGGGGGCCGAACCGCACAATAACCCTGGGTTCGGTGTGGGGCGGCGGAGGGATGAAGTGGACTGCGGTAGTCGTCGTGGGGTTGCGGACCACTGAGGCTGCAGCGGGGACGGAGCCTCTCCGTCGTTTCTAGGTCCCCGGTTAACATAAGAATACAATACAATACAATCACATTAGTTCTCACATTGAATTTATTACTATTTTTTGTAAATATAATATTACGTTTATATATACCGGTCCATACTTGGACTCTATGCACTGACTATCCTATTTAGATGCTTGAAATTTTAAGTACACTGTAACAACATGTCTATCTACAAAGTAGACCACAATCATTTCAGCCACAAGCTTTTACTGTAGAAATATTTATATCTGAAATCAAAATTAAAGTTTCTTTTTTATAATTAATCACTACGTATTTTCTCCTATTGATAGTACCTTAATGCCTGTTATTTACGTTCCTCCAAATAGTATCCTAAAATCAAAGCAACTAATTTCGAACCTGTAGCTCAAATAGATTTTTTGTGCGTAAAAACATGTCAGAAACTATAACTCTCGGGAAATTCAGTTCAAAGATGCAATTGATCTATGGTTCACCTCTCTTTATACCTCATACGTTCCAGTTGTATAATCTTCTTGACTTTCATGTTCCTCATCTTTTCTCTTCCCTTCTCTTTTTCTGGCCTGTTTAGACGCGTCAAGGACGCACTTTTCAGCTTCGGCCACGCCAATAGAATCAATTGCGAACAGTGATTTTCTCATATTAAACCCAGGATACATTCCTAGCAACTCTAGAGCTTCACATCTGCTAACTGCTCCAACATTAAATCAAATTACAGGCACAATAACTTTCGAGAATGAGAAAATAGCAACAACTCAAACTACAGAAAAGTTCATAATGAAAGCAACACTGGAAAACGAAATTACACAAGGGAAACATACGAGCGTCGCAAAGCGTACCTTCTAACAGCACAGCCAGCTTGAAAAATAGCTGTATATCATACGTTTCTCCAACAGATGTTTAATGACAACATTGATAGGTGAAAGCAGCAGAAATATGGGTGTGGACGCTCATTGAGTGATCTAAGTGGATTTTCAAACAACTTCCCGACGTCCAATTCAGTTCTTTTAACTACTACTTTGAACAAGAAACTTAATCATCGATTTAAGATCAAAGGCACAAAAACAGATTTTTGAAGCTGAGTCATAAGCAAACGATCGTAAGAAGCTTTATATTTACCATCATAACCAGTTTGATGACACCATGCCTATTTCAGATGGCTACATTTGTTATGTTACCATATTTCGTCTGCTCTTGCCCTGCACAAGAATATTCGAATGGTTACTTAGCACAGTTTTTAATGTAATTGTTTTTTATGTAGTATCAAGAGCTGCCAATGAAATAAACTTTCGCCAGCCGGTGTGGCCGATCGGTTCTAGGCGCTACAGTCTGGAACCGCGTGACCGCTACGGTCGCAGGTTCGAATCCTGCCTCGGGCATGGATGTGTGTGATGTCCTTAGGTTAGTTAGGTTTAAGTAGTTCTAAGTTCTAGGGGACTGATGACCTCAGACGTTCAGTCGCATAGTGCTCAGAGCCATTTGAACCATTAAAATAAACTTTCATTTGCTACCAATTCATGAAGGAACGATCAGCAACCAAGCCAGGGGTGCAGTGGTTGGCACACTGGAATCACACCCGGGAGATCGACGGTTCAAACCCGCATTCGTCCATCCTGAATACCGTAAATCGCTTCAGGCGAATGCCGGGATGGTTCTTATGAAAGGGCACGACAGGTTTACTTCCCCATCCCTCCCTAATCTGATGGATCCCCGATGACCTCGCTTTCCCGTAAATCAACCAACAACCCAACGATCAGTAGCAGATGACATAAATCAGTCACTGCAACATGTATAGCATTATGGAGCATTGTAATATCCTCGTTGAAACCTGGTAGTCAAGGGAAGACAGGATTCGGTTACTATTGTGGACGGCGCCGTGATAAGTTACTATTGGTTCAAAAATGGTTCAAATAGCTCTGAGCACTATGGGACTTAACTACTGTGGTCATCAGTCCCCTAGAACTTAGAACTACTTTAACCTAACTAACCTAAGGACATCACACACATCCATGCCCGAGGCAGGATTCGAACCTGCGACCGTAGCAGTCGCGCGGTTCCGGACTGCGCGCCTAGAACCGCTAGACCACCGCGGCCGGCTACTATTGGTTGCTTTTTACAGTTACACACAATTTATTTTAAACCAGTAATTCCAGACTCAACAATAAACAAAAATACCACACTTTACTAAGGAAGGAATAAACAACTGTGTAGATAATAGTATTATCAGTGAGTTACAATTTAGCAAATCACCATTAAATACAGATACAGCAGATAATATTTTAAAGCAAGCCACTGTGATCTGGGCAGAAGGCTTTACATGCCAGGAATGGCAATAAATTAAGAATTGTTTAAAACTCGCTGCAACTTACAAATTACAGGTATTGAAATATTAAAGGCAAGTCGCCACAAACACAGAAGAAGGTATCAGACGCCAGGAATGGCAGTAAATAACGTTCTAAAGGCTTACTGCGTAAATACAAATACCTAATTAGAATTTTAAGGCAAGTGACTACATTCACGGCTGAAGGCCTTACACGCCAGAAACGGCAATAATATATAAAAAAAATTTAGAAACCTGCTGTAAAACACCAAATACAATAGCAAAGGTTTATTAAAAAAACAAGCAACTGATCACCAAACGGGTTAAATAAGATGATGGTAAACTTTGTAACAAAACCCTTAACAGCCATTGAACACTACACTGCAAGATTTATTCCAGAAGGCGACCAAAACTATTAACTAGATATTCATAACCTTTAATGTAGGCACTACATGGTATTGTAATAAATAGTACAATAATAACATACAAGGACCAGTACATAAGTTCCCTAAAGGGTACTGAGGCAGATTATACCCGCAGAAGGTGTGGGCTGAAGGAGCGTTACACTGAACTACTGGCCATCAGACCTCCTATTACAACACACATGTCTTACAAGAATCAAGGGACCACAGACGGTGCTCCAGGAATCGACCTCTGAGAAGGTCTGGCAACAAACACTTTCGCAAGCGATGAGATAGGCAGCCAAGAGTTGCATTCACGTCACAAGATGGTAACTCAGACTAGTGGCAGGCTTTTTTTTTTTTTTTTGGTCATCAGTCTACTGACTGGTTTGGTGCGGCCCGCCACGAATTCCTTTCCTGTGCTAACCTCTTCATCTCAAAGTAGCACTTGCAACCTACGTCCTCAATTATTTGCTTGACGTATTCCAATCTCTGTCTTCCTCTACAGTTTTTGCCCTCTACAGCTCCCTCTAGTACCATGGAAGTCATTCCCTCATGCCTTAGCAGATGTCCTATCATCCTGTCCCTTCTCCTTATCAGTGTTTTCCACATATTCCTTTCCTCTACGATTCTGCGTAGAACCTCCTCATTCCTTACCTTATCAGTCCACCTAATTTTCAACATTCGTCTATAGCACCACATCTCAAATGCTTCGATTCTCTTCTGTTCCGGTTTTCCCACAGTCCATGTTTCACTACCATACAATGCTGTACTCCAGATGTACATCCTCAGAAATTTCTTCCTCAAATTAAAGCCGGTATTTGATATTAGTAGACTTCTCTTGGCCAGAAATGCCTTTCTTGCCATAGCGAGTCTGCTTTTGATGTCCTCCTCGCTCCGCCCGTCATTGGTTATTTTACTGCCTAGGTAGCAGAATTCCTTAACTTCATTGACTTCGTGACCATCAATCCTGATGTTAAGTTTCTCGCTGTTCTCATTTCTACTACTTCTCATTACCTTCGTCTTTCTCCGGTTTACTCTCAAACCATGCTGTGTGCTCATTAGACTGTTCATTCCGTTCAGCAGATCATTTAATTCTTCTTCACTTTCACTCAGGATAGCAATGTCATCAGCGAATCGTATCATTGATATCCTTTCACCTTGTATTTTAATTCCACTCCTGAACCTTTCTTTTATTTCCATCATTGCTTCCTTGATGTACAGATTGAAGAGTAGGGGCGAAAGGCTACAGCCTTGTCTTACACCCTTCTTAATACGAGCACTTCGTTCTTGATCGTCCACTCTTATTATTCCCTCTTGGTTGTTGTACATATCGTATATCACCCGTCTCTCCCTACAGCTTACCCCTACTTTTTTCAGAATCTCGAACAGCTTGCACCATTTTATATTGTCGAACGCTTTTTCCACGTCGACAAATCCTATAAAAGTGTCTTGATTTTTCTTTAGCCTTGCTTCCATTATTATCCGTAACGTCAGAATTGCCTCTCTCGTCCCTTTACTTTTTCCTAAAGCCAAAGTGATCGTCACCTAGCGCATTCTCAATTTTCTTATCCATTCTTCTGTATATTATTCTTGTAAGCAGCTTCGATGCATGAGCTGTTAAGCTGATTGTGCTATAATTCTCGCACTTGTCAGCTCTTGCCGTCTTCGGAATTGTGTGGATGCTGCTTTTCCGAAAGTCAGATGGTATGTCGCCAGACTCATATATTCTACACACCAACGTGAATAGTCGTTTTGTTGCCACTTCCCCCAATGATTTTAGAAATTCTGATGGAATGTTATCTATCCCTTCTGCCTTATTTGACCGTAAGTCCTCCAAAGCTGTTTTAAATTCCGATTCTAATACTGGATCCCCTATCTCTTCTAAATCGACTCCTGTTTCTTCTTCTGTCATGTCAGACAAATCTTCACCCTCATAGAGGCTTTCAATGTATTCTTTCCACCTATCTGCTCTCTCCTCTGCATTTAACAGTGGAATTCCCGTTGCACTCTTAATGTTACCACCGTTGCTTTTAATGTCACCAAAGGTTGTTTTGACTTTCCTGTATGCTGAGTCTGTCTTTCCGACAATCATATCTTTTTCGATGTCTTCACATTTTTCCTGCAGCCATTTTGTCTTAGCTTCCCTGCACTTCCTATTTATTTCATTCCTCATCGACTTGTATTTCTGTATTCCTGCTTTTCCCGGAACATGTTTGTACTTCCTCCTTTCATCAATCAACTGAAGTATTTCTTCTGTTACCCATGGTTTCTTCGCAGCTACCTTCTTTGTACCTATGTCTTCCTTCCCAACTTCTGTGACGGCCCTTTTTAGAGATGTCCATTCCTCTTCAACTGTACTGCCTACTGCGCTATTCCTCATTGCTGTATCTATAGCTTTAGAGAACTTCAAACGTATCTCGTCATTCCTTAGTACTTCCGTATCCCACTTCTTTGCGTGTTGATTCTTCCTGACTAATGTCTTGAACTTCAGCCTACTCTTCATCACTACTATATTGTGATCTGAGTCTATATCTGCTCCATGATGTAGTCTAATTGAAATCTTCCCGTATCTCTCGGCCTTTTCCAAGTATACCTCCTCCTCTTGTGATTCTTGAACAGGGTATTCGCTGTTACTAGCTGAAACTTGTTACAGAACTCAATTAGTCTTTCTCCTCTTTCATTCCTCGTCCCAAGCCCATATTCTCCTGTAACCTTTTCTTCCACTCCTTCCCCTACAACTGCATTCCAGTCGCCCATGACTATTAGATTTTCGTCCCCCTTTACATACTGCATTACCCTTTCAATATCCTCATACACTTTCTCTATCTGTTCATCTTCAGCTTGCGACGTCGGCATGTATACCTGAACTATCGTTGTCGGTGTTGGTCTGCTGTCGATTCTGATTAGAACAACCCGGACACTGAACTGTTCACAGTAACACACCCTCTGCCCTACTTTCCTATTTATAACGAATCCTATACCTGTTATGGTTCAAATGGCTCTGACACTATGGGACTTAACATTTATGGTCATCAGTCCCCTAGAACTTAGAACTACTTAACCCTAACTAACCTAAGGACATCACACAACACCCAGTCATCACGAGGCAGAGAAAATCCCTGACCCCGCCGGGAATCGAACCCGGGAACCCGGGCGTGGGAAGCGAGAACGCTACCGCACGACCCTACACCTGTTGTACCATTTTCTGCTGCTGTTGATATTACCCGATACTCATCTGACCAGAAATCCTTGTCTTCCGTCCACTTCACTTCACTGACCCCTACTATATCTAGATTGAGCCTTTGCATTTCCCTTTTCAGGTTTTCTAGTTTCCCTACCACGTTCAAGCTTCTGACATTCCACGCCCCGACTCGTAGAACGTTATCCTTTCGTTGATTATTCAATCTTTTTCTCATGATAACCTCCCCCTTGGCAGTCCCCTCCCGGAGATCCGAATGGGGGACTATTCCAGAATCTTTTGCCAATGGAAAGATCATCATGACACTTCTTCTTCAATTACAGGCCACATGTCCTGTGGATACACGTTATGTGTCCTTAATGCAGTGGTTTCCATTGCCTTCTGCATCCTCATGTCGTTGATCATTGCAGATTCTTCCGCCTTTAGGGGCAATTTCCCACCCCTAGGACAAGAGTCCGCCCTCTTTGACAAGGCCGTTGGCAGAATGAGGCTGACTTCTTATGCCGGAAGTCTTCGGCCGCCAATGCTTATTATTTATCAAAATTTAGGCAGTGGCGGGGATTTAACCCGGGACCGAGGACGTTTTGAATCAAAGGTGCTACCCCTAGACCACGGGTCACACTAGTGGCAGTCTAACGAATGACTAATGATAACCTCGCTGAAGCTACCTGACGTCCGATAAACCAAATGCAACGATGGAGCAATACGCCAAAACCGGAACCGGCGGTCTACAGTACGACCCCAGAATACTGTGTTTAGAGCACCCGGAACGCGAAAGGAATCACTACTTGGATTGAAATGTACTTATCTTAAAGCTTGCTGGATCCGGTTTACGACTAGATCGTGCTCTCTCGTGACCACAGCCCTTCCATTCAGCCGGCCGGGGTAGCCGAGCGGTTCTAGGCGCAACAGTCTGGAACCGCGCGAACGCTACGGTGGCAGGTTCGAATCCTGCCTCGGGTATGTGTGTGTGTGATGCCCTTAGGTTAGTTAGATTTACGTAGTTCTAAGTTCTAGGGGACATATGACCTCAGACGTTAAGTCCCATAGTGCTCAGAGCCATTGAACCATTTTTGAACCTTCCATCCAGCAGTCCATGCATGCCGCCAGCCGTCCAGGCGCGTGTTCACGCGCTGCACGGACCTGGCTCCTACAGAGTCTCCAACCGAACTCGCACACTCACCCGACCCAGAAAAACAACGACGTCGCCCAAAGGATGGGCCAAAGTTACTACATAACGATAATCTCCGCTGCTGTCACCAGCGGACAGGACACGCTTGCGAAACCGACTGGCGCCAGACAACACGAGAAGAAGACAAAGAACCGCAACCATGCCAACTAAACGATACTGTCTGGCCTCCAAGACAGGGAGGAAACCTACAAACAGCACCAACGTGAGCCTCAGCACAGCTCATTTGCCTGTCCTTAATTTCAGTTAGTGGCTTGACCATTACGACAGTGTCCAGGCCAGAGGCAAAGCAGACTTTCTCGGACTAGTACGAGAGGATGTTGATGTCTGAATCACGCCCAGGACAGGAAGTTGCAAAGTGTATGCCTTTTTTAACAAAGAGCAGACACCACTTAGGGATAAGCTAGATCCCTGCATGGGTTTATTAGTGTTTACTGTCCATTTCTGTATGACATTTCGACGATTTTTGGCTGTGTAACGATACATGGCAAGTGAACCCGTAACGCAACATTTAGAAAACGCACTGCCTGCGTGCACAACTTTTAAACGTTGACTTATACTAAGGATGCCAGCTAAAATTTCTTTTAAAAAAAAATCTTAAAAAAATCGCACTATAACAAATAACCCTATTACCAATAAACCAAATTACCAAGATACCATATTACCACAGGGTATCATACTACGGTATAATTTTCCCCAAAGTAGGAACAAGTTTTAACGATAAATGTGTTTTGCCAGCATTTTTTATTCCAAGAACCACTGGCTTTCAGCTTCGCCACAATGAACGAATAAAGTATAAGATATTTGATTCCACGAGTAACCACCTTAAAGATCTCGTATAACGGAAGCAAGGGCAATTTCTGAGTGCAAGCCATGTGAACTGATACCTTTACCTCAGAACGTTTGAATATTGAAACTGACCAACCCAAACTAATAACTCACTAAAACCTTCCGTTATTCAAACACATCGTAACTATGCACAAGCAAGCAGTGCAGCAACTATAT
Organism: Schistocerca americana; assembly: GCF_021461395.2. Taxonomy (NCBI): domain Eukaryota; kingdom Metazoa; phylum Arthropoda; class Insecta; order Orthoptera; family Acrididae; genus Schistocerca; species Schistocerca americana. The sequence goes on from NC_060122.1 coordinate 152,325,179, forward strand.
TACCTCATAATCTTCACCTGTCAAGCTAATATTTACCAAATCATAATTCACAACTCATCATTCTCTGTATCCTTATCTCTGTGCTCTGCAAGCTATTCTCATCCGCTCAGTAGCATAGCCAACATCCGACTATCTCCCTAGCTTCTCTTAGAAACAGAATGCTTACTGCAATGGCAATGCTGCTGACAACCAAATATCATAATGCTTGTACTCAAAAACTCTTTGGTGTAACATATAGACTATTAAAAACCACTGTTTGAAAAATGTTTAGCGTACAAATATGAAGTATGGTACATGTAATGAAAATATATAGCTCACATGACTATCCTTGAATTACGAAAACAAACTAGGAATCTTACAACATCAATAGTGAAAAATGAAGCAGATCAAGTCACTCAAAGCATACGGAGAGTCAAATTATAGCAGAAGCAATTGCTGTACTTGAGTTGTTACAGACACGGGGATAACCGGAATTTGTTTTATCAGGGTCACTGCAGTTATACTGCAGAGACACGAACCACTAAATTCACGGATAGACAGTACAAAAATGCATAGCCGAATGCGAAACAACTGTCTACAAGTCCAGAACGCCTTATTTTTAATGATCAGTCTTCTGACAAGAGGACGTAAATGAAGATCAGACAAGAGGTATGACACTGCGAGAAGAATTTGACAGAGCGCTGAAAGACCTAAGTCGAAACAAGACTCCGGGAGTAGGCAACGTCCGTTAGAACTGCTAGTACCCTTGGGAGAGCCGGCCATGACATATCTCTTCGATCTGGTAAGCAAGATGTATGAGGCAAGAGAAATACCATCAGACTTCAAGAAGAATATAATAATTCCAATCCCAAGGAAAGCCTGTGTTGAAAGGTGCGAAAATTACCGAACTATCAGTTTAATAAGTCACGGTTGCAAAATATCAATACGAATTCCATAAGGAAGAATGGAAAAACTGGTAGATGTCGACCTCGGGGAATATAAGTTTGGATTCCGGAGAAATGTAGGAACACGCGATGCAATACAGGCCCTAAAACTTCTCATAAAGGATAGGTTAAGGAATGGGAAATCTACGTTTATAGCATGTGTAAACTTAGAGAAAGCGTTTGACAATGTTAACTGGAATACTTCCTTTCAATGTCTAAAGGTGGCAGGGGTAAAACACAGGGAGCGAAAGTCTATTTACAATATGTACAGAAACCAGATGTCAGTTGTAAAAGTCGAGGGACACGCAAGGGAAGCAGTGGTTGAGAAGGAAGTGAGATAGGGTTGTAGTATATCCCTGAAGTTATTCAATCTGTATTTTGAGCAGGCAGTAGAGAAAAATATGGAGGAGGAATTAAAGTCCATGGAGAAAAATAAAATCGTGGACGTTTGCCGATGACGTAATTCTGTTAGAGTCAGCAAAGGACTTGGAAGAGGAGTTGAACGGAATGGACAGTATCTTGAAAGGTGGATATAAAATGAGCAACAGCAAAAGCAAAACGAAGATAATGAAATGTAGTCGAATTAAATCAGGCGATACTGAGGGAATTAGATTAGAAAATGAGCCACTTAGAGTAGAAGATGAGTTTTGCTATTTAGGCACCAAAATAACTGATGACGGCCGACGTAGAGAGGATATAAAATGTAGACTGGCAATGGCAAGAAAAGCCATTGTTGGGGGGGGGGGGGGGGAGGGGGATAATCATCAAACGTGTTGGTGAGATCTTCCAATTTCCAGCTTTACTGTACGAATGCAAGAACAGTTTGTGACTCCCAGCCACATAGGGGGTGATAGTCAATCATTATAAAATCTTACCAAATTTATTAAGTGTTTCAGCTACGGAACGTAGTTTTCGCATCTTATCTCTGCTGATGGCTATTTCTCACACTGTGGAACAGTACTTGCGTCATGAGATGTGGGCAGTGTAACAGCGTTCATGAAATGTACATATGCATACAGCACTCAAAAAGAACGATAGTGTTGGTTTAACAATGATTCAGAAATGAGCACCATACTGCAATGTCAGTGGCTGATAGCAACATGAGGTTCAAGCGATGAGATGTTTTGTTGACGTGAGAAGTCGTCGAGAGCAGTGGTTTTGGACTTGAGTAATTGGGTAAAAAGCACTGAAATTACGAAAAAACCCGGAAAAATTGCGAAATTGATGGAAGTACGTAAAACTGTGTAAAAAATACGACGACAGTGTAGTTGCATATTCGTTTGGATATAAGGATTTCATTCCATCCGATGCCTCTCTCTGTTATGATGGCTCTGAGTAACAGAAGTGCGCCGAAGGTTTCAAATCGTATGGTGCAGGTCAGTACGGGACTCCAACATAAGCGCCATGCTTTGCACCATGTATCATTCTAGCGATACTGCAAGAACGGAGTGTGGGTAGGTACATCCCAACAGCCACTATATTTCACATCCATGTATGATGAAGCAGGATTCATGCTGAAATCTGGAGACCAATCCATTTATTTACGACATCCCAAAAGCGGAATACCTATAGTCTGTTCTCGATTCTAATTGGCTGGAAGACCTATATGCAAAGTCATTTCGTGGAAGTGGCGAGATCGAGACATCTCGTGTGGATGAGAGGGCGCTGAGGTATGTTTTCGTGGAAGTTAGCTGGACCCTTCCGAGTTACTCTTTCTACACTGTGTCAGTTCTTCCCGTTCTGACACAAGCAGACTATCAAAACTGGCTCTGAGCACTACAGCGCTTAACATCTGAGGTCATCAGTCTCCTAGAACTTAGAACTACTTAAACCTAACTAACCTAATGACATCGCACACGTCCATGCCCGAGGCAGGATTCGAACCTGCGACCGTAGCGGTCGCGCAGTTCCAGACTGAAGCGCCTAGAACCACTCGCCCACTGCGGCCGGTAAGCCAACTATCGAGTACGTCGTCAGGAGGAGGTATCTTTGATATTTTGCTAATTGTCGAATGTCACCATATTGGTGCTGCTGTCGTAATATTTAATTGTAGTAACACAGACAAATATTTGACTGGTTTAATAGGGCTAATACTCAGTATGTGTAGGGCAGCCTTCGCAATCGCATATGTTGAGAGTATTTCAGACTTTTACGTAGAAATTTGAGAAGAGTGAATGTGGCAAGTGCCTGCATTGTACGATTATTGTCCACTATGCAACTTGACTGGTTGACGGCTTGGAGGTCACGGTGACAGTCTCTCCGGCCTCTGAGTGTCCTGCACCGCCGGCGTGCGAACGGGAAAGAGTATTTTCAGGAACCAATGAGATTCAAACTTTGAATCAAAGTTTCAGAAACCCTTGTTTGACTGTGAGGCGTTGTTATCCTTGACTTCACACTTGGTTGTTGGGGAATGTAGTGAGACAGCTTGTTGCCAGTCTCTCTCTCGTTTTGTGTGTCGCCAGGCCAGCAGGTCTGAGAGTTTCAGAAGCCTCTTGTTCGATTGTGACGTGGTGTGATCAGTGACGTCACACTTCTTTGTCGGGGTTGAAGTCAGACAAGTCGTTACAGGCCTCTCTCTCTCTCTTTGTGTTGCTGACCTGGCAGATCTGAGAGTTAAAGAAGCCTCTTGATCGACTGTGAGGTATACTGTCATTCCGCACATTTTTCCTCTTTATTTCGTTGAGAGAACATCCATTGTGATGTATTGTGTGCATCGAGATGCTGAAACAGAAATTTGTTGGTTTTCTAGACATGAGAAATACACACAATTATCAGTATTAAAATCTTAGTTGGCTTTGCAAAGTACAAGGATGATCTGGAATTTCTTGTATCATTAACATCAGCCTTTGTTAAAAAAATACGAGTGGAACTGCCAGTTTCCTCTATTTTCCAGTTTTCACATAAAAATGTGCGCAGACAGGTTTCTAGTTACTTAATGGTTTGCAGTATGTACAATGTAATGACCTCGCTATAGTTTCAACACTATGGAGATACAATTTTTATCTTCAGAACTATACAGTGCAGGCGATCTGTAGCATACCGCTATGTGCTTGATAACGAGAACAGTCACGTAAATGGTATGATATTCCGTCAAATCATGTGAAAATACACGAAATTCTGTAAATTTGCATATGCTACTCGAAATGAAATGATCGTATGGCATTTATTGGCTGGGATATCCCCTTCGGTGTTCGGCCGCCGTATTGCAAGTCTTTTTAGTTGACGTATTGCAAGTCTTTTTAGTTGACTCCACTTCGGCTAATTGCGTGTCAATGATAATGAAATGATGATGAGTGACACACAACACCCATTCCCCTGCCGGGAATCGAACCCGGGCCCCCTTCCGCGGTAGGCGGTAACGCTATCGCTACGCTACAGAGGCAGACTGCTACTCGATGATTTCAGCATAAAAGTGTTACAAAATCGTCGTTTTTTGGTCAAATAGAATACTGCAGCTGATATCGGATTCGAGATTTGTAACTTAATCCACGAGTGACGACGCGTTTCTCATCGACAGAGATGTGACAGTAAATACTCTTGTAATCCCAGAGTCTGGAGATGGTCGCAACTCGTTGCAGAAACCAAGGCAGCAAACAGGGCAGGTGCGGAACACTATACTGTTCGCAAGAGCCTTTTGGAGGAGGAAGCAGTCGAATTGTGATTACTACAGCGACGTAGCGATATGGTATGTTGGCACAGTCGTTTGTAGTGTTATAGCCTGGTTGGAATCTGTTTCGCGCCGAAAAATTCAAACTTTTCCTCGACATTAGTAAAGCAGTGTAATTGACTGGGTGTCTTTGGCAATAGTTTCCATGTTTCATGATCTGTAGATCACTTTTGCAGGGTTTAACTGTCAGTGCAGTATGACTGCTGTACGTTTTCCGATCTCTACAAAACAGTTTTCCACTGAAATTCTCATAATTTTTACGCCTGTAGAAAGTGCCAGATAATGCTCCCGCAGCGGCAGCAGCATTTTGTTCCGGATAAATTCAGTAAGAATCGACCTGGAGACTGTTGTCATCTACATCACAGCCATTGGCTGTATTAACCCGTGAGTTCTAGGAAAGTCCCTGTTACATTCTGCACCCCTCCAAGGAGAGTCTCTTGTCGTCTACACAAAGCAGCAGGCTTTACAATTTTCCTCAGATCAACAAATGTCTTTGAAGAATGGAGTAGTTCCTGGAAGCATCGTTCTTTGTACTATTTTTCTAGGAAGACCTTTGAAACTATCACCGTAGGGCGTGGCGGTTCCCGCTTACAACACCCCACAACTCATCTAAGCTGCAAGGATGGGTTTGAAGCGGCCGCTGAATAATGAGGCGGTTCCGTTGGTTAGCGTTATCTGTCTGTGTTTGCCGATCTTTATAGGAGGACCATTGAAGCTGTTGTCGCTTTAGAGTCGCGTAGTTCTGAATGCCTGTGCTACAAAGTTTTCCGGTGTTCACTCGCTTTAGAGTGGCGTGGTTCTGAAGGCCTGTGCTACAAAGGTTTCCGGTATTCGCTCAATCATTTAGATTCTAGGTATTTTACAACAATTAAAGGAAGCCACTTCGTTAGCCCACAAAGTACTCTCCTCTGTTGGCACAAGAGTAGGGGCCGCACAGTTGAGTGTCAGAGCCTAGCGGCTGCTCCCACTTGTAGTGGCGGGTATTTAGTTACCTGACCCGCCGCGTGACTGTGCTACCGCCGCACTGGTGCAGGCCCTCGACGCTCTGTGGTCAGCTGCTGTGACATGCAGGGTAGGAGTTATGTTGAGTCCTGCAGACACCACATGCAATTTCGAACGTGATACATAGTCAGAGCACTGGCGTGCAGCACTGACGGTTTTTTTTTTTTTCTAGTGCAGCGCGTCTGCTCTGAGTTAGTAGTGGAGGGTGCATGTATCATCTGACTTGGGGTACTTGTTAAGTGATCTTTGCTGTCTGTTTTAAATATAAATTAGTGATGCTTTTCAATCATACAATGATATATAATTAGGATATGTAGTTGCCAAAATATGCCCCTCCCACCCCAACAGCCAAGCTTTCCCTCAAAATAAATAAAGACTGTTACTTCCTCTCCAGCAGCTCAGCACAGATTGAGTCTTTCCCTGCCAATTCAAAAGAGGGGAAGTGGGGGAGGGGAGAAGGGGGTGGGAGAGGGGCGAGTATGACAGCGGCCTCTAGTGGTGGTATTGTGAATTAGGGATTCAAAATTTGAAATGTTCGCCATTTTTAATTTCCCAATACATTTTAACTTTTAATTTAATTAATTTCCATCATAAATTAAATTAATTTGCGTATCGATTTGATTAATCTGCATATCAATTTAATTCAGATTTTGCCACATCTACACCCCAGAGAGAGGAGTTGGGAACCCCCCAAGAAGCGCCGCCATCTTGAATTAATTTAGGAAGAATGGAGAGTGCACCAGAACGAATTTTGCTCCCCTACTGATGGAGAGGTTATCGATGCAGCAAGACGCTGTCTCCGATGTCGACCAGCAGAGCGGTACTGTGCGGTGATATTGGACCAGTAAGCTGGTTCAAAGGGTTCAAATGGCTCTGAGCACTATGGGACTTAAGATCTGAGGTCATCAGTCCCCTAGACTTAGAACTACTTAACCCTAACTAACCTAAAGACATCACACACATCCATGCCCGAGGCAGGATTCGAACCTACGACCGTAGCAACAGCGCGGTTCCGGACTGAAGGGCCTAGAACTCCTCAGTCACAGCGGCCGGCCCAGTAAGGTGACGTAAGGCCTATAACACTGCAACAGCATTTACGTAGCGTATGCTATTAAATACCAAGTTTGGTTTATTACGTATTATGCCCCAACAGAACAATTAGTCCTGACACGGTAAAGCCACATATAACAGATGCAGTTCGTATAATGAAATTATTTTTATTAAAGCAATTAAAGTACAAAGAAGCAGAGCAGTGTTACCCTCTGAAAGGAATTTAGCTGTGTTGACCGTGATATACCTAACGGAGGTGGCTTATCGGAAGTGAAAGTTAGAATTACGTACATATTTAAACAGTAACAAACAATAATTTGCTTATCCTCACAGTCCAAATGAAAATAAAAACGCCAGCCTAATTAGGCATAAGTATGAGTAACATTCTTGTTCCTGAAAACACAGCCTATACTTCGTTGCACGAAGAGTGCAATGAACCCTGTCACTAACAAATGTTACCGTCAAAGAAAGTGAAAGTGTTAACAGTTATAGAAAAACAAGGCTATTAACATCAGTACAACAGATAATGATATCCACTTTTTTGCTTTCAAGGCTTGGTCAAACTGAGTGCACTTTAGAATCAAAAATTGGACATAGGTTCAATATTACTTTTCAAACATATTCCCATCTGACATGAAATATGGATACGGTGTACAGAAAATTAGTTATTGTGCATAGATTATGTCTCTCACTACTGAACACCTTTTTATTTAGAATGAAAATTAAATGGAATTCACTAACAGATTACTTCTCACTGTCTTTTTGAATAAAGAAGTTACTGTTTTTATAGATAGTTGTCTTTCTATTAATCCTTATGCAGCATGAGCACAGTAGACAAACTATAGATCCTGTTACAACAATAATATGCACTTTTAATGCACAAGAACAACCCAATATTGTACATAATTTGACTTCAATAGCAAGAGCAATTGAAACTTTCTATAATTAAGTAACTTTGTGCCTTTGAACTACTTTCGATGGAGGGGGGGCCCCTTAATCTTGACCACTGCAGCAGAGCAAACTAAATATACTTTCAATACACCAAAGAAACAAGCCCTTAACAAGCATGTACATATAACTTTCGACAGTATCAGTTCTCAACTTTTACTGCATTGAAACACAAAATTGAGATATTTGTAAGATCCTTTCAACAAACAATATTAAATTTAGCACACTCTATTGCTTATTCATTTTAATATGCTTTCAATAAAGGACACTCGGCAATCACTTTAGTTCAAAGGGAGAGGAACCTGACAGGAGTTATGATAAGGTAAAAATCAACGTAGGTACATAAATTCAGTTATAAATTACCTTATATTTGAGCACACTAACTCATCCAATGAGCTGATCCTTCACTGTACATTACAATAGTTCTTCTGTTCTATTACAGTGATTGCGCAATGTGGTGGCGCGTGCATGTTGGTGGGTGGATTTGCCGGTAGAATTTCTGGACTCTGTCGTTTCTTGGTGGCGATGATAGATACCAATTTCTGAATAGTTCCAGCTCTTTATCCATCCATCCGAGGCATTGGAAACTGTCAGGAAAACCCTCTCTCGGATCCAGCACAATACACAACTTTTACATGAACAGTTGATAGTTTGGTAGCTCGTCCCCGACTGACTCTCAGTTCCACCTTTTCTACCTAGGCCAACCACAATTTACGCGCGCTGCACGCTTCCGTTCCTGAGGAGAACCACAACAACTTTTACATTTAAAATAACTAAGAACCTTAAGCGAGGATCAGCAGTTTACATAAACAGCAACCAAACACATTAAATAAAACAGAACATTTGCACATATTGACATTCCTAAAAAAAAAAAAAATTTAAACAAAATTATTCAACCCCAAAGGTAACCAAAGAGATTATATGAGAAAGACAAAACATCATTTGCTCATATTGTGCATATTACAGAGATTACATACACTTCATTACATCATACACTAATTACAGAAGTTTGACGATGGGATGTTGAACAAAATAGAAAGGTAAATGAATCAACAAAAGGTACGTAGTGTCTAAGCTATGGTGTTACAGGCCGTCGCAATGAACGGAGGAGTTTATGTTGAAAACGAGATTTTTGTAGCCAAAAGGGTGGGAAATAATATGGTGTTATTAGATTCCTGAAAAAGTCAACTTTCTTTCAGAAAGATGTGTGTTGCGTTACTTATTGAACGTCCCTCATAATACATTCATTGATGTCACCTACACTCAGCGGATACACTTAGACACAACTCATACTCACAGTCCTTTCGAACTAGATAGCTGAACCTACCCTACGTGGCTTCCCAGCCTTTAATGCCTCACGTGTCATTCTTCATCTATACGCATAGCAGGTATTGAAAGATTCCCCGTAACAATCAAACTGAGTTCACAGAGCAAACAAATTTTTTCATATAGTTAGAGGTGTTCACTATACAACAGCTATAGGTTCTGCATTTAAAGAACACTCAAATCTTCGGAAATTTCATTTGGCAGTGTTTATAACAGTCTACGGTTTGGCCCTTTACTCTGCAGCTATTACACAAATCCGCCACTAGACGTTTTCGACGAGTAGTACTACGGGCAGTTACCATCTGCCGTACAGATTATTCAGACCGCTTGTATAATACGTCTTAATTCTTTCAACACAATGACCATCCCATATATAGGTGGAGGGTACAACTTGACTAGGAGTGCAACTGCACATCGTTTTAAATCGTAATGAGTGAGCGACATAGGGAACTGAAAATGGAGATGTCTTTTCTTTTTTGCTTGTGACTGTGGCTTATGCAGAGTTACACTGAGAATTTCTACTGAAAGTATAAGATACATTAGACTACACTTTGCTGCCAAGCGTTTCATAAAACTGAAGAATAATTACGAATTTTCCTTTGCCATCGAATAGATTCGCCGAACTAGGTGCTGCAGCCGTCTGTTTGCCAGAACTGCTGTTACGAGTGATACTGAAGGTATAATTAAAAAATTAAAATCATTGAACAGATAAGTGAGCGCTAATAGGGAATACACAACGTCGAAAGCAACACGAAACATTCAATCACGCTTTATGCTTCGGTCTATAATATTAACAATCAGTGTCATCCTCTGAGAGCTCTACATGGGCTTTCCATATTTCGAGGAGCGTGCAATTGAAACCAGGCGTCAGCAGAGAACATCATAGGTGTACTCGACGGGATAAGGTCAAAGGGCAATGCTGACTGCGCCACGTCCTGTTCTCCCACTACCTCATTCGGCAAGAGGCAGAGCGGTTCAGCTACTGGTCTCGTACACTCGGAGATTTTGAAATACTAGTCCGGCCTTGTCGATTTAGATATTGTTTTCATTACCACTTCACACCCACACGTTTTATCTCAATTGCTGTTCAATTCCACGCAATGTGCAGTCTCCATCGATTTGATGGGGTGTTAAAATTACCCTCCCTTCTCATTCACAACTACCGCCAGGACAGAAATGTTAAGTAGAAATGCTGTAACGTGTCAGTGCAAAATATCATCTGTTTTTTGAGCGATAATTACCTCACAAAATCGCAGAGTTCTCTAGCAAGAAGCATTATGCACTGGTTCCTATCCGTAGAACCCATACAAAGTATCACGTTCTTTGTTCAGCGCACAAATGAAACTGGGCCTCAAAGCTACATCACATGACACTTTTGTTAAATTCACACACACTGGCTTCTATAATTTCAGGACTTGGGTGCTAAAGGCAATATTGCTCAGTGTGGATGAGTATGATACGTGCTTCGACGGTGTAGTATTTGAGTTTTGCGTAGTTTTCCGAGAAAAGGGAGTGGGAAAAATCGACTGCTGATAAATTGCTTACTTCTCTCTGGCCTTCAGAAATCAGAGTAATTCTTAACAAACAGCTACCTTGATGTACAAATTAGACATAAATTCATCGCGATATTTATTTGGATCATTTTAAGCTTTGGTTGTGAACGGTGGACTCTGGGCAAATAGGAAAAGTAAAGAAAATAGGAGCAATAGGGAAATTGATACAGAGAAGAGCCACAAAAACATCCTGGAATGGAACGAAGTCGAATGATAAAGTGCCCAAAGGAAATTAAAGAGAAAGATACATTGACTAGTACGATACAGAGAGGAAAAACTATATTTACTGGACATTTTAATGTTTCGATTTATCAGTTCTTTTGTAAATGTGAAGATCATAACTCTGTCTTCTGCTTCCTTCAAATGATCTAAAAACTGAAGTCCGGCCGAACGGGCCATGAAGGCCAACGATACCGACCGACCGCCGTGTCATCCTCAGCCCAAAGGCGTCACTGGTCGCGGATATGGAGGTGCATATGGTCAGCACACCGCTCTCCCGGCCGCACGTCAGTTTACGAGACCGGAACCGCTACTTCTCGATCAAGTAGCTCTTCAGTTTGGCACACAAGGGCTGAGTCCACCCCGCTTGCCAACAGCGCTCGGCAGACCGGATGGTCACCGAGCGAGGTGGCGCAGTGGTTAGACACTGGACTCGCATTCGGAAGGACGACGGTTCAATCCCGCGTCCGGCCATCCTGATTTAGGTTTTCCGTGATTTCCCTAAATCACTTCAGGCAAATGCCGGGATGGTTCCTCTGAAAGGGCACGGCCGACTTCCTTCCCCATCCTTCCACAATCCGATGAGACCGATGACCACGCTGTCTGGTCTTCCCCACACCAACCAACCAACCAACCGGATGGTCACCCATCCAAGTGCTAGACCAGCCCGTCAGCGCTTAACTTCCGTGACCTGACGGGAATCGGTGTTACCATTGTGGCAAGGCCGTTAGCCTTAAATGATCTACACGAAGCAAGTAACACATGGAGTAAGCTGGATAACAGTAATGTAGTCATGATACTTGACTTTCATCCGTCACAAATGGGGGTGAGACGCTCATTACTATAAACAAGTCCACCCCATGTTTTACTCATGGTGAAACATTCTTTATGATTATTTAATGCAAGCACGGAGATACTGTTGCACTTTTAACTGCATTTTAATGAAATTCAAACATTTTTCTAAATAAAAAACAAGCTAGTTCACACTGGCGAAAACAGCTGACAGTGAACAACTGTCCACCGACTTTTCTCACCCTGAAAGCGCCCATATATTTTAAAAACTTTCACAATCAGAATTAGTATACACATTGTTGAAGTCACAATTTAAAAAATACAATCACAGAAATAAATATCTGTTTAATTATATCAAATGTGACGAATATGATGAAACGTTAATATACGTTAATCTCTTAAAATAAGTATTGAGTAATTGCATCTGGAATTTCGCAATATGCAGTTTTATGAACATGTAATTATTATGTCTCAGTTAAAGCAATAATTACATCATTCTCATATCTACTAACATATTGAGTTTCTTACAGCATTATGTAATTTCGAGTTGTGTATATGTCTTCACCACAAAATACGTGTGAACTTTGTCGTAACCCCGGCGTGGGTCGCAACATAGTTAAGTGAATCCCTCAGTCGAATAGAAAACAATGTGGGGTTTTTTAAGTCGATCGACTCTTTGGCACGCGAGCGGCTTCGCGCAAGGGAATAAGTCTGCGATTCGGTCTACCTGAGGTTTATCAGGTTCAAATCTATGTGAATTCCTAAGGAACCAAACTGCTGAGATCATCGGTCCCTAGACTTACACAGCACTTAAACAAGTTTATGCTAAGAGCAACACACACGTCTGTGCCCGAGGAAGGACTCGAACTTTCGGCGTGCTCAAACAGAATCGTCAGGTTCCGTTAACGTCACAGTGTTACGTGACATTCATAGGTGCAAGTAAGCCATAATAGTCGAAGGACCCACGGTACAGAGGTACATACAGGCAAGAAAGCACGTCCTTTGTAGTGTACAAGCTTAACTGAATAGATTCTAGCACTCACAAATTTTCAGCTGTCGATTGATGGACACCCGAGGCTCGTCTGCTGGCAAGAGTTCTCTAAATGTTGAACTCTGCCCTGCCCGTCAACTTCTGGCCTCTTCATACTGTGTTGGGGCTGTTTGCTTATACATTGATGATACGTAACCGCGTCCCATTATTGCCCGCAATTCGCAATCAGCCAACTTGAAATTAACAGTTTCTTAACGCTCGCGACCTCATTTTGGCCTGGCGAAAGCCTCAAGCGCTGCACGTCTCCACCTATGTTTCCAGGCCCTTCTTGATAGAATTCTTACCAAGATGGCTTATTTTTTGTTGGAAATCCGTTTGATTCGATCATTACAACAGTAAATATAGAAATGTTTACATGGTTGACCACTTGAACTTTTACATATCTGAGAAACTGAAGTATATTGCTGTCGAAGTTAAATTTACAATTAACATAAGTAAATAGACAAATTTATGAGTCTGAATGTGTTACGTGTCAGAAAGTGGATCGAGTTGTTTAACGTATATGTTATAGGTCACTTCAATATAGTGCACTTGGTGTGCCAAATTAAAACATCTAATTTGACACAATAGCTTCAGAAATAATATTTTCGAAAGAAACATTTTGTGGAAAAGTTCAAGCGGCAGACACATAACATCCGTTTTGCATAGAGTTGCCACATCTAGGTGGAACATCGTCGGAACACTTTGAAAGAGAGGTGTAGAAATGAAGTAAAAAACTTATTTAATATAATTAATTTTTATTTAGAGCACAATTACAAGCTGACTTGCATGGATTTTTATAAATACGTAATAGAGAAAAAAAGACTTGCTGAAAATGTAGAAATCTTCTGAAAAATATGGTTACCTGCTACTTCTGCCGCAAAAAGTTCCATGTAATTCAAATAGGAACTGCCCGATTTTTCCTCGTGGCGCTGCTTAAGTAGTTCCAGCCCCATACTACTGGAGAGTCTTAGTACTTTCTCGAATGATGGCGCTAGATCTGGAAGGTGTTTGCATCATAGATACACGATAAGCAACATGCAACGCCAGCTGTGAAACGACCTTGTCAACAAAAACTTGATGACATCAATAAAAACTAACCTAGGCTGCATTTACATGTTGCGTTAACAGATGGCGTTACTTCAGTACTTGAGCCAAGCTCGTAACAGTACTTTGCAAAATCAGGACAAATTTGGGTCTTGTCGGGATATCGGGACATGGAGGTCCATAACGGTGCATAACAGTGACTCTCCCGATATATCGAGACGGATGGGAACACTAGTGTGTTATGAATGGAATGAACTGCAGCCAAGTAGTAAAGATAGCGAGGGACAGAAAAAGATAATTACATCAGAAAGTGATCTTCAGTGTATGATCAGCTATCTAATGGCGTCAAAGTAAAGTAGCCTTTGAGATGAGAGTTTTCATAAAACTGACAAGTATGGTACCAATACTTCTTCGCAAAGGTTGCAACACACACCGGACACTTGATTACCCACTGTGTATATGCCCCCGATCCCTAGCCTGGCTCCCCCCCCCCCCCCCCCCCCCCCCACCACACACACACACACACACACACACACACACACTTCGCAGAGGATCCTGGTTTGCGGACTGGATGTGCTGCAGACTGTGAGGGATCTTATCGTCACATTTTAAGATATTTGCTGTTATCGGTAACATTTGACAGTAAATTTATCGATCTGCTTAATCGCAGTGACTACGTTGCAGCCACCTCTGGTTTCGCCGAGGCAGAATTCCAAAGTAATCGCTGCCCGCTGACAATGCTTTGAATAAAGTCTGATTGTCGTTGCTAGGCGCGAACCTTTCGCCGGGCAGCAGGTTTGCCAAACGTACGAGGTCCTCGTACAAATACGAGATTTGTGGTCTACTGTACGACGTACGAGAACACGGTCATGCTCGTACAGTTAACGTATGATATTCCGACATAGGAAATTTTATAACATGATTTTTTTATTCTGGGCAACAATTTATAGCGTAAATGAGTCTTTACACTTTGGCTACATTTGGTGTGCTACATGAAAAGCAGTCGCATTGGGTATGTTAGTGGCCTTTTTTTTCATTTTAATGTACCTTTTAAAGTTTTACTATTTATCTCAGCTCCCTGAGTTTTCCTCGGAGCTCGTCGGCAGAGTCCGGAACGTTCCGTAGTTTTACGCACTGCTGCCAACGAATGGAATTTGAAATGTGCGACACTACAATGAACAGCAATTCAGTGTGCAGTGGACGCGATAGTGTTAATGATGATGATAGTGATGATGATGATGACGATGATGATGACACTGAACTATATACAGGGTGGTCCATTGATCGTGACCGGGCCAAATATCTCACGCAATAAGCATCAAACGAAAAAACTACAAAGAACGAAACTTGTCTAGCTTGAAGGGGGAAACCAGATGGCGCTACGGTTGGCCCGCTAGATGGCGCTGCCATAGGTCAAACGGATATCAACTACGTTTTTTTAAATAGAAACCCCAATTTTTTATTACATATTCGTGTAGTACGTAAATAAATATGAATATTTTAGTTGGACAACTTTATTCGCTTTGTGATAGAAGGCGCTGTAATAGTCACAAACGTATAATTACGTGGTATCACGTAACATTCTGCCAGTGCGGACGGTATTTGCTTCGTGATACATTACCCGTGTTAAAATGGACCGTTTACCAATAGCGGAAAAGGTCGATATTGTGCTGATTTAAGGCTATTGTGATCAAAATGCCCAACGGGCGCGTGCTATGTATGCCGCTCGGTATCCTGGACGACATCATGCAAGTGTTCGAACCGTTCGCCAGATAGTTACCTTATTGACGGAAACAGTAAGTGTTCAGCCACATGTGAAACGTCAACCACGACCTGCAACAAATGATGATGCCCAAGTAGGTGTTTTAGTAGCTGTCGCGGCTAATCCGCGAGAATCGGGAATCTCAAAAACGTCGGTGTTTGTTGAGAATGCCACATCAATATCGATTGCACCCGTACCACATTTCTGTGTACCAGGAACTGCATGGCGACGACTTTGAACGTCGTGTACAGTTCTGCCAATGGGCACAAGAGAAATTACGGGACGATGACAGATTTTTTGCACGCGTTCTATATTTAGCGACGAAGCGTCATTCACCAACAGCGGTAACGTGAATCGGCATAATATGCACTATTGGGCAACGGAAAATCCCCGATGGCTGCGACTGTTGGAACATCAGTGACCTTGGCGGGTTAATGTATGGTGCGGCATTATGGGAGGAAGGATAATTGGCCTCCCTTTTATCGATGGCAATCTAAATGTTGCAATGTATGCTGATTTCCTACGTACTGTTCTACCGATGTTACTGGATGACAGAATGGCGATGTACTTCCAACAGGATTCGTGTCCACCACATAGCTAGTGTACGGTTGAAGCGGTATTGAACAGCATATTTCATGACAGGTGGATTGGTCGTCGAAGCACCATACCATGGCCCGCACGTTCATCGGATCTGAAGTCCCCGGATTTCTTTTTGTGGGGAAAGTTGAAAGACATTTACTATCGTGATCCACCGACAACGCCTGACAACATGCGTAAGCGCACTGTCAATGGATGTGCGAACATTACGGAAGGCGAACTACTCGCTATTGAGAGGAATGTAGTTACACGTATTGCCAAATGCATTGAGGTTGACGGACATCATTTTGTGCATTTATTGCATTAATGTGGTATTTACAGGTAATCACGCTGTAACAGCATGCGTTCTCAGAAATGATAAGTTTACAAAGGTACATTTATCACATTGGAACAACGGAAGTAAAATGTTGAAATGTACCTATATTCTGTATTTTAATTTAAAAATGCTACCTGTTACCGACTGTTCGTCTAAAATTGTGAGCCATATGTTTGTGACTATTACAGCGCAATCTGTCACAAAGTGAAAAAAGTGGCCCAACTAAAACATTCTATTTCTTTACGTACTACACGAATATGTAATAAAAATGGGGGTTCCTATTTAAAAAAGCGCAGTTGATATCCGTTTGACCTATGGCAGCGCCATCTAGCGCGCCAGCCATAGTGCATCTGGTTTTCCCCTTCAAGCTAGACAAGTTTCGTTCCGTGTAGTTTTTTCGTTTGACGCTTATTTCGTGAGATATTTGGCCCGGTCACGATCAATGGACCACCCTGTAGAATCCAGAAGAATCCATTGCCTGCGACTGACTTGTTAACGATTATATCCGTTCTAAGTATTAAAATAAATTTTTACGTGGTTTTCAATGTAATTCATGTCCCACTCGTTAAATAACTGTCACACATCATGATTTACTTTTTTCTATATTTCATTTTCATTGATATAAAAAAATACCCTACGTTAATATAGACCTGCAGAAATACACTCCATCAGCAAATGCGTTTACTTTCGTGCTGTTTACACCACAATAAGCAAGGACTGCGTGCCAGTGGGCAATACTGCGAAGCCATTCCGCTGTTCCGCGTTGGCTTTTAGTTTCGTTCCTCCTTGCCGCGAGTTCCCCTCATCCCAGGAAACTAGATACACTACAAGTAATATTGGCCTATGCGCATGCTCATTATAAGTTATACTTCTAATTTGCATGGAAATGACACATGCGCAACAGATTGTTACTCAGCAATTCAAATACTATTAAATGTAATACCCATGGGAATAGATCTATTCTCCATGGTAATACTACTATGAGAAGGATGTTGCTACTCCATACCGGATGCTCCATGGTAATACATTAGACTCGTTCATTACCTAAATATGGCGTAATGTTCTCTAAAATTAGCGCTTGTGTTGGTAGATTTTTGTACTTTTTAGTTACAATGTGGGCCAAAAAATTTCATTATCATCAAAATTACCGAGCTAACTGGTTAGGACTCTGGACTCGCACAACGGTTCAAATCCGCTTCCGGCCATCCAGATTTACGTTTTCCGTGATTTCCCTAAATCACTTCAGGAAAATGCCGGGATGGTTCCTCTGAAAAGGCACGGCAGACTTACTTCCCCTTCCTTCCGTAATCCGACGGGACCGATGACCTCGCTGTTTGGTCCCCTTTTCCAAATCAACCAACGAACCCTATCATCAAAATTCATGTCCACTGTAAGATACAGTGATTGTCAGAGTGTACTCGTGAAAATAATATCGTATCAGTTCAGAGGTTTCATATCAGTAAAAGATTTCAGGAAACTGCTATCTTGTGAGTTTTCTAGCAGTTTTATCAGAAAGTCGGATGCATTAATTTTTATGACCATTTGGTCTGTGATTACAGTAGCAGTTCCGATACAGTGATTACTGACAAGACTAAGATGAAGATTAACAGCATTTAAGGTCAACATTTTAATCTGAATCATTTTGTTTTGCAGTCAGATAGCATACGTAAATTCTATTGAAAACGGATCGCGTTCTCGCAGGCGAACTGGGACACCAACCTAACCCTTAGGAAAACGACTTTCAAGAAATACAAACACAAGGTTTTTTTTTTTTTTTTATAGAAGTTACGTTTTCCCTCCAGTGTAAATGGAGCCCACGATTTTTCATACAATTCTCTTTACAAGCCCTGTAGCTTTTCCATACTCTAATTAATCGTGAGGCATTGACTGGCCTAGAGACATTACATTTTGACCACTTATTGTGGAATTCGAGGAAATCTACCGTACTTCTTACTGTAGATATTTTTCGTCGTTCCATAAGCACTTTTGTTTTAGGATTGGACCTCCGACGGCTGCTTCTCATAATCCATTCTCCTGTTTAAACTCACGAAGACAGCTGAACTTTTTGACCCTTTCAGTCTACAAAATTTACACTTTCAGCTATGTTAGCAATACAGAACTTCCGTCCAATATTCAGAAATAATGAGGTAGACTCCCCCCTTTTGTCTTCACTACAACTGTGAGTTCCCTAAATAGCTCCAAGCAAACGCAAGGCCACGAATCAATTCCCCATCCTTCCGCAATTCGAGCCTGTGCTCTGTCTCTGATTACCTAGCTGTCGACAGGTCGTTAAACTCTATAATCTACCCACCCTTTTTCACTGCTTTAACAGTGCTTCTGCCTCGTGAACTGAGTCGTGTCTATTATGTGTGCGCTTATGTTAGTGGAAGGAAGTGGGACAATGAACCGTGATGACAACATGGGACTCATAATTCCAGAATTCCGCCAAGGACGCCGCTGAGCTTAATGAATCCATCCTGCGGACGGAGCATCAGCTGTGTCACATGCCGTCACTCCGACGCTAGCTTGAATTCTGGTGGCCGGGAGGTGTACGCAAGCGTGACTGTTTCTTTTGCTGGCCAAATAGTAGCGATGAACTTTCCTTTACGCATCAGGAATGAATTCGCTGCTTCTGATAAAGTGCTACCGAGCAGCAGTAAGCTACTAACATCATCCATTGATTCTGATAAAACAGTAAACCTAACAATATGTCGTAAAAGTTGGATTCCAAACGAGTTAATTAGGATCAGAACATGAGAAACAGAACCTAGGCAGACGTATAAAATAGAGGTAGGGGTGTAAATGTGGAAACCCAGTTTGTTTTTGCTGTATAAAAGAATTGTTTACTTCTCTTTCAGCTTCAAAAATTAGTTAAAGCTAATTCATAATGTTTTAGCAATGAATGTAATATCATGAAACACAAAAATTAAATATGTTAAAAATTAAAAAACATTTTCTGCTTGCACAATAACTCACTAATTTTTCAAGAAGTGCGGATAATGTGGAAACGCCATCAAGTTGTGGGAAACTGACTACTTCAAACGAAAACTATTGAAAATGTTAGAAACTATTTTATTTTATATCAAATTTAAATTATACAAAAATATTTTTAAACGCAATTGTATTAGAAAAATGCTTCATAAGCGAAGTTCACTTGCAAAAACCGCGTATGTAAATACCTCCTACATTTCCGGCACACAAAGAGTGACTCCACTCCTCACACACTACACACTTAATCCGCAATTCTCCCCGAATGTCTTTGGAAAATGCGCCTTCACAAAAAATACAAATTGCAACTTTTTCAGTAGGTTTTTCTTCCCCAACTGCGAGATCCAAATGTTACTCGCCTGAAGAGACAGTTGGTGCATCTGAATCCTCAGATAATTTAAGCCGTTTTTGCACGGTTTTCTATGAGGAGCTTCACGTTTTTTCTTGCTTTTGGCAGGTGCCTTATGAAGCTTCTGTTTTCCCTTCAGTAAGGAGTCTCCAAGGCTTGTTTTATAAGGCGAAGATGTCAAAACAGCTGATGAACCTGGCTTACGACCTCTGTTGGAAACAGTCCTCTTTAGAGGAGGGACTGGCATGATATCTTGCGGAGACACACACGTATTTGATGAGGTATTTGACAACGATGTTGACCTTCTGTTTTATCCATTTCAATGAGATACTGCATCAACTGTTTCTCAATTGCATCAGGTAGTACAAGCTTACGTCAAAGTCTCAAAGAAACACATTTTTCAGGTGACATATCACTATGCACAAACCTTTGAAGTGTCGTCTGAGGTACACTGAAAGCTTTTACTGCTCTTCTTAACCCCACCTGCTTTCCCTTGAGGCTATTATAGTCTTAATCATGTTTTCAGCATCCCACTTCTTCACAATAGCTCTTGGTTTCCCATCAGTTAGCTTTCGTGGCATCTAGGAACAGACGCAAAACGTATTAGAAGTAATGTATTTGATGCTGGAATTGTGGAAACGTTTCCACAATGCCATCGTACGTATGCTTTCACATCACCTACACAATGGCCATTTCAAATTTCGGTAGATTGTATTAAGCAACTATCCATTTAAGGTTGACAAAGGACTGCTGAAACCTTCTATGTACCTCCCTTTATAAGCTGTCAGACGTACAGAAAAATAATTACAAAGTATATAGATAAATGTAATGGCACAACTTACCTCGAAAAAGGTTTAGAAAATGCGCGAACGTAAATTGCCTCACTGTCACGGCGTCTGTTGCTCAATTGACGTCTAACCCTCTACCGTGACAAACAGGAACTATTGCAACTATTTCTGGCTGCCCCACCACAGTGCAGCTCTCTGCAGGCCAGATACTAGACGTTTACACATTACCCACACGCTTCCACATTTACACCCCTACCTCTATATATATTAATCAAGAACAGCTTAATTGAATTAGTAGGTAGCTTCTGGGCATTTTATAATACAATGCCACGCTCACTCTCAGATTATAGGCAAATTCAAGTGGTCACTGCGAGGTCCACCATCACTTTGGAATTAGGTACTTCGCATTACAAAAGTTAGGGTTCCAGACATTCCATGATGACTCAAATAAAAATCGAAGTTGTGTAATAAAATGACAATAAATAGAGTCAGCAATCTGTAAGTTGGTGTGCGTGTTGGTTAAAATGGTCCCATATGTTACCTCGGTGGCAGTATCGTGTACCTGCACCAACAGTGGCTCGAGAGCAGTGTAAAGATGGCCGCCTCAGTACGGCAGAACAGCGTCCCCTTATTCGGTTTCCTTGTTGTTAAGTAGTTGCAGAAGAACTCAGTGAAATTTTTCGCAGCATAAAGTTACATTACGGTGATGCATTTCACCGTGGTCCAAGGTACATTTCCCTCCATAACGTTTCGTCTCTGGTGCTGGGCACATCACCAGGGGCTATAACAACTCTCTACGCAAATAAAATCTCAAACAAGCTCTATAACAAATGCCGGTGTGACTCGATGATCTTCGGCACCGCTGTGATGACGTCACGATCCGAGCGTAGCGTGGATACGCGTATGAAGAGTTAAGCGTGCTGAGTTTGTTCGAGATTGTAACTGCTTTCAGAGTTGTTACAGCCTCTGATGATGTCTCGAGCATTGCAAGACGAAACGTTAGGCTGAGAAATACGCCTAGGGCTACGGCTTTATGCCCACAAAATAAATACCACCAGAAACACCAGCGCCATATGACTGTACGATGATGCATGTTTTCCAAGGTACAAGTTTGTGTATGTGTATGAAGTGGACCGTTAACAAATGGTGGGTCATCGGTAGTCTATGATACGCTTCCGGATGAAGCACCAGACATCCAGAAAAAACAGCAGCATCTGAAGACACTGTGACCGTAAGCATACGAGTGCACTAGATGACTAGTAGCAACGGACCTAAGGTTCTACCCGTGACCTTTGGCCACTGACGTCATATCCGACCTAAAGAGGTTGCGTACACATACACACACACACACACACACACACACACACACAGGATTTCAAAACGCAAAACAGCGACAGTTACCTGTGAATAAAAGAATATACCACATTCATAACATAAATTACAGTCGCAGTTCACGCTGATAACGATTTCACCACGAATTATATCACAAACAAAATACAAGAACCAAAAAGCAGAACTACCACAGAAATAAAGAGCGATGCATGCACTTTAAATAAATTAGAATCATAGTTTACGCGCGTAGCAAAAACCATATTCAATTCGTACTAAAACAACCGCAGCCAACTTTTAACGTTCCCTGCAATACTCTGCATCGTAAACTCATGACCTTATCGAAGCGTGATAATTCTTAATAATAAATGTTCAATCTTGTGGGACACCGAAGGAAAATGGAGGTTTTGGGCCCGGACAAACTGAAGTCTAGCACCACAAACGCAAAACAAACAGGCTGTAACACATAAAAAAAGCAAAAACGACAGTAACCTAAAATAGCGGAAATCAACATAAAAATCCTAAGAGATATAGCACAAGGCAAGTAACGAAAATTCATTAAAAATAACCAAATGTGTAATCGACAGCAATAATTCACCTCGATAGGCCAATTCCAGTTGATGATTCCAGCGTTTGCTATTTTTTTCGCGTATTTTGCAGTCGGTGTGTTCTGTGCTTTCTTTTAGGATTTTCATTTTTTGTATCCTGCATAACGTCATCCTCGATAATTGTGTCACATTCGGGAAAAAACAGGCAAATATTTGTGATAACCAAGATTATAAAAATGTAACCTACCCTCTTAGGTTCCTGCCTAAGCCTACTATCGGATACGGTGCCAAATTAAGAAGAACTAGCCAAATACTTAGGAGAATCAAGATTATAAATATCACTGCTACTTGTTTTACTCGCAGCCACTTAAGCTGTGCTCTTAAATTCTTGCCTGACGACGCCCTGGCAAAGTGCGAGATATTGGGAATAAACAAGTGTAGTTTAATGACAGGCCTCTTACATCCTTCGCATAGTAAACTCATGATGTCACACATTACGTCGTGGCTCGAAGCCGAGAGTCGGAATCGCACTTTAGAGTTGACCTGCGGCAACTGCAAACATGACACATAGTTCGGTATACTAAATTATGCATTACGTGCTGATATTTCTCGAAGTTCCTGGAAAATAGGGTGCTTCAGCAGTTGAAACCTGAACTGAAACAGTGATTTGTAGTTGCAGCGCGCTGGAGTTGAACGTGACGCATTCCCTGTAATAATCATCATACGGCGCGAAGCCTGGGTTCCCTACTGCCAATCAGAAACGAGTAATTCGAATAAAGAGTGGCATCACTCACCATCACGGTAACCGAAGAATTTTATTTACTATTGTGCGTGTCAGAAGCTCACTGTCACGTGTCGATTATGTATTCAAACGTTTCCGTTTCGACGCCCACTCGGTCTTATCTCTTAACACGTCTTTCAGCTCTGGCACTATTTGTTGATGTGAAACATACCGATTTCCACCATATTAAACTGTAGGTCTGGCTGGGTAAGCCACGTCAGTGGTCGGAGGAACGATACGACATAGTATCTCCAACAGGACCCGTACCTAGTAAATCACTGTTATGTTGAAACCAATCCTAGTGTGATGGGAGGTTTACATTTTTACATGATTTTTTGTTTTTAACTTTTATACATTAACGACACTACTGTGAGGGCTTCACGTGGATGAACTATGCAAAGGAATTTCATGTCATGAAGATTCTTGTGGTTAGATATTTCTGATGGTGGTATGTACCTTCGGCTTGCACAAATTAATGGCTTTGCATTTTGTGTGGCTGAGCCTACATGGTAATTTTTAAGTTAGGTATAACCACGGCGTCATATCCGATCACAAAGAAATTAAAAACGCTGGTTAGCAAAACAAATGGTTCAAATGGCTCTGAGCACTATGGGACTTAACAGCTGTGGTCATCAGTCCCCTAGAACTTAGAACTACTTAAACCTAACTAACCTAAGGACATCACACACATCCATGCCCGAGGCAGGATTGGAACCTGCGACCGTAGCAGTCGCGCGGTTCCGGACTGCGCGCCTAGAACCGCGAGACCACCGCGGCGAAAACAAATAATTCTAGTTATTTTTACCATGAATGAATTAATTAAGACGATCCAGCGAGGTCAGCTATTGGTAGAAAACAAAAGGCATCCTATATTCCAGAGGCGCATACACAAGTGCGCTTGGAGCAACATAACGTGAAAAAACAAGCCGTGTGTTGAGAAGAAAGTCAAAGATAGTTGTAATGCAATGGATATTGTGGCACACTATAAATAATCCTTTCGAATAGTAGCGGAGATGCTGAGTCGCAGAGAGACACAACAAAAAGACTCTCATAATTACATATTTCGGCCATTAAGGCCTTCTTCAAAACACACACTCACGCAGACGCAACTCACACACACGACTGCAGTCTCAGGCAATTGATACCACACATTTTTACATTCCATCCTGGATTTTCCATTGTTGGATTTTCGAATAATAGCACTATTCCAAATCTCTCTGAGACCATTATCCCTGAACGAGATCAGACGTCTCCCAAAAACTCCAATAAATTTAAGCAGCCACCTAAACATAAAAATATTGTGTACACATACATTTTTTGTGGTGTCACCGCCAGACACCACACTTGCTAGGTGGTATCCTTTAAATCGGCCGCGGTCCGGTAGTATACGTCGGACCCGCGTGTCGCCACTATCAGTGATAGCAGACCGAGCGCCGCCACACGGCAAGTCTAGAGAGACGTCCTAGCACTCGCCAGTTGTACAGCCGACTTTGCTAGCGATGGTTCACTGACAAATTACGCTCTCATTTGCCGAGGCGATAGTTAGCATAGCTTTCAGCTACGTCATTTGCTACGACCTAGCAAGGCGCCATTATCAGTTGTTATTTATCTTGTGATGCATGTACCGTCAGACCGATATTCACCAATTATGGATTAAAGTTAAGTATTCCAGAAGCTACGTACTATTTTTGCTACTATAAAGACCTGGTCCCGTTCCAGACCTCACGCCATCCTGCGTGAGCTTAAACGCGTGCCCTTCGGCCTCCCGTCCTAGTGGATTGGCTGTCTTGCCAGACCACAAAATTTTTAAAACCACCAAAGATAAATAATAATTAATTGACTTTCAACCAAATAACATGTCCATGGTTTTGAAATTAGAAATAATGATTAACTGAGACCACTAAGTCTTTTTCATATTGGGTGTCATAGTCATTCTTCACGTTCATAGACGCACAGGCAACAATTTTGTGTATAACAATTATTCCATTCCATTGTGGCAGGCTGCTACAGAAAACAGTTTCGAATTATTTCAGAATAAAAACCGTCCCGGTAGCGAAACTATTGATATTAAATAATTTATTACCTATTACGCTTTCGTAGCAGGAGAGGAGGTGATACTCCTACGTGACACGTCCCAAGTGGAGGATAGGGGGTCCTAACCGGCTTGCCGGCGGACTTGAATGAAATAAAACACACCCCCTGCGGTTAACAACCTTAGCTGTAAATCGGAGCTTGCTCCACTAAGGTTAATTGTCCTTAAAAGTAAAATATGGAAAGGTCATTTAGGAAAACAAATACCACAGCCCTGCCAAAAACGGCAGATAAAGGCTACATCAGATTCGGTGGGTAGCCAGCTAAAGTACACCAATGAATCAGAGCGTTTGCAATCACTCAAACGCATACTGACGCACAAAAGGACGATTCAATATAACTAAATAAATTATATAGCAAATAAAAAACAACATAAACTCACTACTTAAGACCGGAAAACTCGAAAATTTCACTGATTAATTATAAACAAAAAAATTTTAATAGCGGGACTCCAAGAAATGAAAAACAAAGTAGGGAACCCTTTCATGTCACCAGAACATAGAATTTATAATGGGAAATCAGGGCAGAGGAGTATGAAGCAATGGCCCCAATGTGGAACAGGATTTATAGTGAATGTAAAAATAATAGATTCAATAACTGATTTTCAAGCGGTAGCACCAAGAACTGCAACTCTGACTTCTAAAACAATGAGTAAAACCTACACAATTATTAAAGTTCATGTTCATACAAGTGAAAAACATTTCTAACAAGGACAAAGGAAAGGTACAGAAATTTTGGAACCATAGCGAACAAACTGTGAACAGAATAAATGAAAGGAATGTAAAAATCTTATTGGGAGACTTTTAACGCCCAGGTGGGAAAAGAAAGAAAATATAAAGATATAATTGGAAAATGGAGTTCATGTAACTTCAAAAACAATAATGGTCAAAGACTTGTATCTCTCTGCTTTATATCTAAACCAACATACTTCAAG
Organism: Schistocerca americana; assembly: GCF_021461395.2. Taxonomy (NCBI): domain Eukaryota; kingdom Metazoa; phylum Arthropoda; class Insecta; order Orthoptera; family Acrididae; genus Schistocerca; species Schistocerca americana. The sequence continues at coordinate 152,351,219 of NC_060122.1, forward strand.
AGGAAGCCAAATAAACTTAATACATGGCAACATCCAGACAGGAGGAATGGGGAGTGGCAGCTAACCATGACTGTATAGACAAATATTTGCATAAGAAAATGTACAATGTTAAAACATGTCAGACGACTACATAGTTAAAATTAAAATCAAACTGACTCCATTAAAGAGGAAGAATGTAAAAACTAATAAAATAAGAAGGTATCACCCACATTAGCTAATTACAAATAACAAACACCAACAAATAACACAAGCCTTTAAAGTAACAAATGATCTGGAACAACATGTACAAAGTCTCAAGAAACAAGCCGAAAACCTAGCTCCCTTGAACCCACGAAGAAAACATGCATGGTGGACTCTAGAACGTGATGATTTCCACGAAGAAAAACACCAAGCACTGTTAAAGCTTCAAACAATCAAAACTGAAGAAAATGTCATCAATCTCAAAAACTAACACAAAACATTAGAAGAATTAACTGACTACTCCATAAAGACGTAAATAACTCAGTAAACGTTAATTACCAAAAAATTAATTACTGGAACTACTACAAAATCTTTGCGAAATAACTACAAAAGTATGAGACCAGGATGCTAATACTGAAAGATGAAGATGGAAGAATGGCACATAAAATGCCGAAATCATGGCAAAAACATATAACAAACTTTTGAATTGCGAGAAACCCAAAGAACTCTTACAAATCGATGTAAATACCCCAATTAAAACCTAACCTAACGTCTTAGACCCCACAACTTTCCAAGAAGCAAAAAGAATCCTCAGAGGGGAAAAAAAGAGCACTTGGAGAAGATCAGATTTTGTTGAAATGCGGAAATATGCAAGTGACTCAGTCAGGATCTCCTTACACAAGGCTCTAAAAAAATTTGGCAAACAGAACAATTCCCTGACCATTGGACCATGGCCATCATCCACCTGCTACACAAGAAGGGAAATAAGTGCAAGTCAGATAACTGCAGAGGGATCTCTCTCCTAGACTGCACATAAAAGATTTTATCCAAGATCCTATATGGAAGACTCATAGAACATCTAGTACAGGAGTTTGGGGGATACCAGGAAGATTTCGTATCATGGAGAAGCTGTGCACAGCAGTTCATTAGTTTAAAATTGATGAAGGTATACTACAGGAAAAGAAAAAAAAACCTGGTAATAACACTTACAGTTTTTAAGAAGGCATATGACTGCCTCCATAGACCCTCAGTACTAAAAATTGTAAGGGATCTGGGACCCCATCAAAAACAAATTACAAGGACGTACTCCAACCAACACCAAATCGAAAGCGAAGTTTGGAGGTGTAATTTCTGAACCATTCCTTAAAAAAAAAAATACTGTTCAACTGTGCCCTAGAATACATAATGAGAAAATGATACAAGGAAAACCCAAGAATTGGAAGTACAAATTATATAAGTTTGAGCTACTTGGAATTAGCTGATGATGTTGCTCTCCTAGCCAACAATGTTCCAGAACTACAAGAAATAGCATAAGAAATTGATCTCAGAACATCATCTGAAGAAACAGAGAGTACGCTGACACACCACATGCAAAGGCAAGTATAATAGGAGGACAAGAAATCAAAACCGTAGACAAATTTAAATAGTTAGATGAAACAGTAACTTACAATCTAAATGAAAAACCATAAAAAAATACAATAAAAAAACTGAACAAACAATTACACTACCAAAAACAAATACAACAAAAAAGCCTATCCACAGATGCAAAATTAAAGCATTATAAAACAGTTTCACAACCAGACATAACTTATGCAGCTGAAACATCCTCAAAACAACCAACAGAGCAGATATCGACAAAATACTAAAGACAAATAGAAGGCTAATTAGTACATGCATAAATAAACAATATCAAGTAAATGGGCACTGGAGAATAGCTTCAAATGAATCTGTATGCAAGAAAATAGAACCAGTAACTATAAGGAAGAAACGGTTATCATTCTTTGGACACCTAATGAAAACAAAAAACAAAACAAAAACAGTAGTTGTACGGGAATAACAGAAAAATTGTGGAATAGTATGAGCAAAATTAAATGTATGACAGAAGTTATGGAAGATATAAGAGAACCTCAAATAACAATAGATGACCTAAAATGCAAAACAGAGAACCAGAATACTGCAAGACGCACGAACCAGACTACAAACGGAGATCAATAAAAGGATTACAGAAAAAAGGATTCCATGTGAATAAAGGAAGAAAATATTTCAGAGAATGAACAAGTATTTGGCAGACAAAAGAGCAATTAACCCTTCATACAATATTAAATTATAATAAGCCTTGTACAGCCACTGTGCTATTGAATTGTCTTATTGAATTATTATTGAACTGTATAAACCTTCATATAAGACTAGAGCGATACTTCGAAGGCCATATAATGATAATAATAATAATAACAGTAATAATAATTATAATAAAATACTTTCACAACCAAGACTGTTTTGCTTCTGAAGTAATTTTGTTTATCGCTAACTAAGTTTTTTAAAGTACAGGATCCATGCCTAGAAGGGGGAACAACAGCCCACTAAAATTAATCATTAATGTAACTCAGTTACAGTACTTCCACCACATGGAAATGACTCAGCACTATGAGTTGCTTGTCCTACAGTATTCAGACATTGTTAAACAATCTATTACTGATCAAGGAATCACTTACCTTATGCATGTGTACATGTGTTTTCTACACCATCTTTCTGTGTGTATACGAATAAGATAACATTTTCTGATGTACAGCGCCAATGCATTTACAAAACACTACAAAATAAGTTAATTCTAATTTACGAAAAAGGTGTCTCCTGCTGTTCATTGTCATCCAATTCGGCCTAAGATGACATTTTCTGATATACAGCACCAGTGCATTTACAAAACGTTACAAAGTATGTTAATCCTAACTAAAGAAGAAGATGTTTTCTGCAGTTCATTGTCATCCAATTCGGTCTAACAATTTGATGATGGTAATTATAAAATAAGCTGAGAGACTAATAACTGCGAGAATTACTGTTACGTTGAGTGAAATAATGGTGGAATATATTTCTGTGTCCAGACTAGTTTTACGTGGAAGTTATTCAACAATATTTACACCCATATTCTGAACCGCAGTTATAAGGGTATCATACAGCATACTTCCCTTTGTATCACGTATAAAATTTCTTCCCACTCAGTTGGCTTACCGGTATTGAGTGCGGAGAGGGTGACTCCTAAAATACTTTTATGCGTGTTGCAATTAATCTAATCTAGATATCGTGGTCCTTGTGGGAGTGATGCGTAGGAGGCTAGATTACTCATTTGTTGTATCTTGAGAGTTTGTAAGTAAACAGAATATCTGACGCCTATTTTCAAGCATCTGACATTTGTCATAATCTCCCACAGGTCAGACAAACCTGTGAAAATTTGTGCTGCCCTTCTTCCTATATGTGCGATATGTCCTGTTAGTCCTATTTGGTATAGGCGGCACACTGTTGTGGAATATTCCAAGAAGCATCGCACAAATGGTCTACACGCAGTCTCCTTTGTAGTCTGTTTACATTTTCCCAGTACGCTTTATGTACGATGGAGCTCATGATTCATTCCATTATATATTCCTACAACTTGAAACTTCCTGCCAGAATGAAAGGGTGTAGCAGGGAGAAATTTGAACTCGGAACCTTCGCCTCTGACCCGGAACCTTAGCCGTGGCAAGAGTTTTATTTTTTATTTTTTTATTTATTTATTTATTTATTTATTTTTTTTTTTTTTTTGAGCACTATGCGACTCAACTTCTGAGGTCATCAGTCGCCTAGAACTTAGAACTAATTAAACCAAACTAACCTAAGGACATCACACACATCCATGCCCGATGCAGGATTCGAACCTGCGACCGTAGCGGTCACGCGGTTCCAGACTGAAGCGCCTTTAACCGCACGGCCACACCGGCCGGCCGGCAAGAGTTTAGGTTTTTGAATCCTATTCCGGTACACAGTTTTAAACGACCAGGAAGTTTCAAATCGGCGTGCGCTCCACTGCAGCAGTTACTTTTATGAGCTGACTGATCCCCGTTGTGACTCATTGATTAGCAGTCATGGATATTATGTTTTTTTGTTTCGGGAAGTGCACGTGTGAACATTTGAAGCAAGTTTCCAATCATTGTGTCACTCTGCAATCTTATCAAGATCTGATTATTTATAGACTGAAAATGAAATCCGTTATACGTGCCAAAAATGAAAACATTCGGTTTAATTGGAAAATGTGGGCTACGTGCCTGACTCTGATCAGTTAAAACTGGGCTATCTGGTATTTACTGCTGAAGCAGTTCAAATAATCGACACAGAAATGCGCGTCAGTCTGTGTGCCACCAGTTCTGAAGTAAAATCCGGGCTATGTGCCAGAGACGCCGAGCCGCCACGTAAGCGTTGCTATTCGATTCCATTGTGTAGCAGGCAGTAACTGTTTACTTATTAATAAAGTGTTTATTTAGTGCTGCTTGATACTGTTTTCTGTAATGGATGTGGTAAAGAAACGCTGTAAAAGAAACGAAGGAACTGTTTCTTAACTCAAGAAACAAGCCACAGCTGTAGAGAAATCCCACAAGAAAAACCAGAACGCGCTAGTGCCTGAAAAGGAACCTCCTCATTTTGAGACAGGTTTAAATACTCTACAGCTTGATATACCTATGTCGTTTATCTACAGCTGAGATTAGTTATTAGTGCAAAGTACAGAAAAAACATATTATTATTCATATCCATATGAGGTGACGTGCAAAACGTGTTCCACTTCATCATAACAATGTAGACGCAGTTACCTGTTTTTATTTATGAAGAAACGAGCAGTCTTGGATGCACTGTTAAAATTTTTTTATATTTCCCAATGATGCGTTTTACCTTTATTTAGGCACCTTCGGACTGGCTGATATTTGATAGCGATTGATACGTGAGATACCGCGCATAAAACATCCCAGCAGGTAAATGCCGCTAGTCATTTACAGGGTGTTTCAAAAATGACCGGTATATTTGAAACGGCAATAAAAACTAAACGAGCAGCGATAGAAATACACCGTTTGTTGCAATATGCTTGGGACAACAGTACATTTTCAGGCTGACAAACTTTCGAAATTACAGTAGTTACAATTTTCAACAACAGATGGCGCTGCGATCTGGGAAACTCTATAGTACGATATTTTCCACATATCCACCATGCGTAGCAATAATATGGCGTAGTCTCTGAATGAAATTACCCGAAACCTTTGACAACGTGTCTGGCGGAATGGCTTCACATGCAGATGAGATGTACTGCTTCAGCTGTTCAATTGTTTCTGGATTCTGGCGGTACACCTGGTCTTTCACGTGTCCCCACAGAAAGAAGTCACAGGGGTTCATGTCTGGCGAATAGGGAGGCCAATCCACGCCGCCTCCTGTATGTTTCGGATAGCCCAAAGCAATCACACGATCATCGAAATATTCATTCAGGAAATTAAAGACGTCGGCCGTGCGATGTGGCCGGGCACCATCTTGCATAAACCACGAGGTGTTCGCAGTGTCGTCTAAGGCAGTTTGTACCGCCACAAATTCACGAAGAATGTCCAGATAGCGTGATGCAGTAATCGTTTCGGATCTGAAAAATGGGCCAATGATTCCTTTGGAAGAAATGGCGGCCCAGACCAGTACGTTTTGAGGATGCAGGGACGATGGGACTGCAACATGGGGCTTTTCGGTTCCCCATATGCGCCAGTTCTGTTTATTGACGAAGCCGTCCAGGTAAAAATAAGCTTCGTCAGTAAACCAAATGCTGCCCACATGCATATCGCCGTCATCAATCCTGTGCACTATATCGTTAGCGAATGTCTCTCGTGCAGCAATAGTAGCGGCGCTGAGGGGTTGCCGCGTTTGAATTTTGTATGGATAGAGGTGTAAACTCTGGCGCATGAGACGATACGTGGACGTTGGCGTCATTTGGACCGCAGCTGCAACACGGCGAACGGAAACCCGAGGCCGCTGTTGGATCACCTGCTGCACTAGCTGCGCGTTGCCCTCTGTGGTTGCCGTACGCGGTCGCCCTAACTTTCCAGCACGTTCATCCGTCACGTTCGCAGTCCGTTGAAATTTTTCAAACAGATCCTTTATTGTATCGCTTTTCGGTCCTTTGGTTACATTAAACCTACGTTGAAAACTTCGTCTTGTTGCAACAACACTGTGTTCTAGGCGGTGGAATTCCAACACCAGAAAAATCCTCTGTCTGAGGAATAAACCATGTTGTCTACAGCAGACTTGTACGTTGTGAACAGCACACGCTTACAGCAGAAAGACGACGTACAGAATGGCGCACCCACAGACTGCGTTGTTTTCTATATCTTTCACATCACTTGCAGCGCCATCTGTTGTTGAAAATTGTAACTACTGTAATTTCGAAAGTTTGTCCGCCTGAAAATGTACTGTTGTCCCAAGCATATTGCAACAAACGGTGTATTTCTATCGCTGCTCGTTTAGTTTTTATTGCCGTTTCAAATATACCGGTCATTTTTGAAACACCCTGTATTAAAAGCACTGCACGGTGTCCTTACGGCATGTGGTGGTGCATGTCAAACAGTACTGGAGTGCGCCACATGCCGTAAAGGTGCGTTCACATTACTCGTGCTCGGCAGACTTGTTGCTCGTCATACTCGTCTGTCGGGAGACTTGTCAAACTTGTCTGACTTGTACTCGTGCTGCTTCTGTCTTCGTCCACACTACTCCAGTTGCTTGCCACGGTTTGGCTCGTGAGGATCCGCACCGTACTAGCAGTCGTGACCAGTGGCAGTTTCCTAATTTAAAAATGGACAAAGTGGTTATAGCAAAATGCCAGCTTCCTTGTGATGCGCCTTTTAGCTGAGGAAGAGGATAGAAGAAGACGCTACGAAGTCCCAAGAAAACGCAGGTGGTGGATGACCACAGTTTTCAGAAGCAGAAAAAGATATATTGGAAGTGATTTGATGGATGACTTGGATGTTGAAAACACACATTTCAAGACATTTTGCCGTGTGTCCGCATCAGATTTTAAATATCTGATAAATTTGGTAGGACCGAAAATATCAAAGACTGACAGCAAATTTCGGAAAGCTATACCAGTTGCTGAGCGGTTGGCACTTACGCTCAGATACCTAGCAACTGGCGATTCCTACACCAGCCTCAGTTTTTTTATTTGAAGTCTCCAAGCAAGTGATATCAAACATTGTGCCTGAAGTATGTGCAGCTCTTACTGGCAGCTTGAAGGAGTTTGTAAAGGTAAGTTAGTAAATTATACAAATTTTGTTGTTAATGCACTGTTATTCATCAGGTAATAAGCAAAAGAAATAAAAACATTTAGATTTAAAGAATGAGAAACAATTAAACGCAAAGATTATTACTTTTAATTATTATAAGTCAAACAGATCCAGAAAATGTGGAGAGCCTTGTTCAGTGTTGTCAGAAGTAGAAGTAGATGTCTGTTGGAAGTTGCTTTGCATCTGCTCATGGGCACGAACTTGTCGAGTTGAAGGAATCGGTAAATGGGACGAGCAACTCTAGTCGCTGTTGGTTGAACTTGGTCTGGAATGTTCGAAACAGCCGCTTTCTGCTCTGGAAATCGCGTCGGAAAATTCTTTTTTGACAAAAGCACGTGTTGTGTTCTCCATCGGCCGTAGAATGTTCGCTATGTACTCTCCATAGGCGTCAAACTCGTCTCTAGTTTTAGATAAAGCAGTTTGTAGTGCATTATATGCCTCTCCTATACGAGGATCTTCGACCCTTTTTCTCTGTTTTTTTTTTTTTTTTTTTTTTTTTTTTTCAGGTGAAGCAAATACCTTCGTGCGTTTGTTTGGTGTGGGTGGTAGTCTGTTGCCTTGCGTTGTTTGATGATCGACATCTTGACTACTAATTTCTTCGCAGGCGCTCGCTGTACCTTCATTTGTATCCATGCCCGTAATCCTCTGTTCTTCCAAATCCTCCCTAAATTCCTCCTAAAACAAAGCGACGACAAAAGATTGATATAAACAATAGCAAAGCAAGTAAAATAAAAAATAAAAGAATGGATGTAGGAATAGGGAGATACACGATAATAATCGTAAAAAATTGGGAACAATGTCAAGTTGATAAGTGAAATTCAGAATATTTGTTATAATGATTACTACCTATTAATACGCAAAATTACTGATTTTAATTATTATTAATGTTCATAATTATTAGAATGTACATTATTGTCTATGCATTTGATAATTATTTATATTATTAGGAGTTATTAGTTTCTATTTACTTTTTTGCTGATGCCACAGACACAACAAGAGTGGTTACTTGTAGCAGAGGAATATGAGAGACAATGGAACTTTCCTCATTAGCTCGGTGCAATGGACGGCAAACACTGCGCAATCCAAAGCCCAGCTAATTCTGGAAGCGATTTTTTCAATTGTAAGACGTTTTTCAGTATTGTTCTTTTTCGTCTAGTGGATGCTGACTATTGTTTTTTATATGCTTATGTTGGCTGCCGAGGTCGAATTTCAGACGGTGGTGTTTTCCGAAATACATATTTTTTTTAAGAATATGAGTAATGGTACCATCGTTTTTCCGGACGATCGTACCCCCCCAGGTAGACAGAAAAAAGTACTCCATTTTATTGTCGCAGACGACGCGTTTCCCCTCAACAATCATATCATGAAGCCGTATATCGGACAACAACCACGGATGTCAATGAAAAGAATTTTTAACTCCAGACTTTCAAGAGCACGGCGGATTGTGGAAAATGCGTTCGAAATACTTTCTTCCGTGTTCCGGATACTAAGAAAGCCTGTATTAGTACAGCCTGAGAAAGCCCAAAGTGTTGTTATGACTTGTATATACCTCTATAATTTCTTGCGAAAAAGTTCTGCTTCCAGACAAATTTATACCCCTGTAGGAGCAGTGGATCATGAGGAGAACGGGCATTTAAAGACAGGAACTTTGAGAAATGAGATCACTCCTGCTACAACGTTTACACGATTAGCGAACACTCCACGTCGTTCAATGCAGACTGCCCAAGACATTAGAGACGAATTCGCTGGTTATTTCATTTCCGAAGAGGGAAGATTGCCATGGCAAGATGGTTACCAATAACGTATTAAAGAATTTTCAGCTACTAGCTACGTATGTACTAGTGACTGCCTGACTACACACATTTCAACTACTTATATATGTGAAGTTTTACCTTCATTAATTCCTATTTTATTAGTTTTATTTCCTCAAATAACATAATATACAAATAAATAACATATAAATGTACATGTGCTTCAATATACTGTGTTATAAAAATAAATGTTATTCATTATTATTGTTTATTTACTAATAGCTGAGTACCCAGCGTTGCCCCAGTATGTGTTCCAATCCTATTACTCCATTTCCTCCTTTCCCCTCTGTGACGTTCAGAACTCATTTTTCCACAAACTTTATACTTTTATCACAATTAGAACTTATTTTTAATTTTTAAATTTGAAAACTATAATCAATTTGTAGTGGCGTGGCAAGACAGCCAAGCCACTCAGAGGTAGCCGAAAGGCACGCGTTAAGCTCACGCAGACTGGCGTGAGGTCTGGAACAATTAAGGGAATGTATAGTAGCAAATAAAGTACGTAGTTGATATAATACTTAACTTCAATCCATAATTGGAGAACATCGCTCTTGACGGTACATGTTTTATAATTTCAATATTAACTGGTAATGGCGCCTTGCTAGGTCGTAGCAAATGACGTAGCTGAAGGCTATGCTAACTATCGTCTCGGCAAATGAGAGCGTATTTGTCGGCTGTACAACTGGGGCGAGTGCTAGTAAGTCTCTCTAGACCTGCCGTGTGGTGGCGCTCGGTCTGCAATCACTGACAGTGGCGACACGCGGGTCCGACGTATACTACCGGACCGCAGCCGATTTAAAAGGCTACCACCTAGAAAGTGTGGTGTCTGGCGGTGACACCACACAATTACTAGGTATATTCCCAATAGAAATGGTAGTAAGCTAAAATAAATATGAAAAACTATCTTATAAAATTTTATGATTAATGATATATAAGAGAATAACACCAAAAAATTTAAAATTAACAAATGAGCAGGGACCGAAATGTAAGCTGAGGAAGATAAAAAGTTAGATACCTGTGGAGACAGAACCAAAAAGGAACTGAACCCCATTAAGTTTGTTAATAATTCGTTTATACATTTACAAAAATAAATATCTGTGTTGATTGTCTTCCACGGCTGATATTTGCAGTGCAGAAAATTCAAATGCTTTGAAAGCCAACGGGTTTGGAGCGTTCACTTCCTCAACCCCAGCGCCAGACTTCCCAGGCTCAGTCTTCTTCTGGCGGACTTCCCTGTAAGTGGCTAATAAGCTGGTCATTTTTTTTTTAAATTCGGTCACATCCACGCCGAGTTCTGTCACGAGGGAATCCCACGCTTCACTTTTTTTAAAATTTTATTTTATATTTGGAGTTTGTCGCATCCCACAGCACAAGGTTATTATTCGTAAGTATTTATGAATTTAATGACAAAGCCGTCGATCCACTCCATTTCGCCAGCCGCTGTGGCCGAGGGGTTCTAGGCGCTTTAGTCCGGAACCGAGCTGCTGCTACGGTCGCAGGTTCGAATCCTGCCTGGCGCATGGATGTGTGTGATGTCCTTAGGTTAGTTAGGTTTAAGTAGTTCTAAGTCTACGGGACTGATGACCTCAGATGTGAAGTCCTATAGTGTTTGGAGCCATTTGAACCACTCCATTTCAAAAGAAAAACCGATGTCCACAACATAGAAAAAGAATAATACCAAGACCAAACTGTACGAGTGAAGCGAGCCAACTGGTAAGTGCTTTGTTGCCGTCCACACCACTCGCGCAGCTCGCCGCACATCCCTTTGATGTACCGACAACAGCCGGAGTCAGACAAGCCATAAGCTCGGACGGCTCACAAGTCTGTCTCGCGGCGAGCCCTCGGAGCCTACCTCCGTCCACATCACTCTTAAGGCTCGCCAGTCTCACAAGTACACGAGCCACACGAGTAGTATGCACGCACGTTAATAAAGACACCGTGGGCGTCTTAAAGCACTGGCAAGGAGCATTTACCTGCTGGGACATTTTATGCGCGGTATCCCATGCACCCATCGCTACCAAATATCAGCTAGTCGGATTATGCCTAAAGGCTTCATTTCGAAATAATAACAAGTTTTACAACTCCACGAAGACTGCTTGTTTCTTTATATCATACATACCGGTTGTCGAACCAGCCCAATAAGAACTAGAAAAACTCTGTCCATATACCTGAATTTTGGACATACCCCAGTCTTTACGGTATAGGGTATGATAAGCACTCCTATTACTGTTGTTTACAGGAAAAACATGATTTTCATAAAAGTCAAAGTTGAATGGTCAATTAAACTTCGATAAGTACTTACAGTGTGATGTTAGACACCAATTAACGCCATAAAAATTGGAAATACATCGAAACTGTTGATTTTAGGTGGTTTTTCGCTTTTTGCTCAACAATTTCCTTTTGGCACTTAACACGGATTTTACATTCAGTCTACATTTCTACAGTCTTCCCCAGGAGTACTTAATTACAGATAACTGTAACATTTGTGAATAATCATAGGTTACTACTATTTTAACAGTGTTAGCCTGGTATTAATATTCGTTATGAACAGCAAGTGTCCAAACGTAATTCCCTGGAGCACACCAGGAGCTACGACTACCTCTTTCTATGACTCTTGGTCCAAGATAACATCCTAGATCCTCTGTACCCATCATTCGTCAATAAGCGCTACCATGGTCTGAGCGCTGCAAACACATCTACTCATGAGACTCTCATTACTCACTACCTACCAACTTACGTTGATGATTTTGAGCTTAACACTTATTATTTTTCAGTTCTGCTGAAAGCATAATAAAAAGGAAGCTTTCCAAATATTGTAAATCTACTGCTTCGCGCCCAAGGAAGTATTGTTTACGTGCAAATCGTTTTCTCGTCTAGTGTTCGCTGAACGAATGAACGCTGCAGGTTTTTCTGAATAAGACAACATTGTCAACATCCAGTCTCATGATAAAGTATAAGCACGGGGATTGCAGGGTCTGAGTTAGGAGAAACCCTAGTAAGGCAATGAATTGGCACCACAGATTTGTGTGTCCTCCCTTTCGTGAGCTAGGATTATTCTTGGTGGAAGCACACAGTTGCCCCAGGATGCGATGTCACAGCAAATAACAGATGTGAAGACAAACAACATAGCCGGCCGGGGTGGCCGAGCGGTTCTAGGCGCTTCAGTCTGGAACTGCGCTACTGCTACGGTCGCAGGTTCGAACCCTGCCTCGAGCATGGATGTGTGTGATGTCCTTAGGTTAGTTAGGTTTAAGTAGTTCTAAGTTCTAGGGGACTGATGATCACAGATGTTGAGTCCCATAGTGCTCAGAGCCATTTGAACCATTTGAACAAACAACACAGACAAGCCTACGCACTTAAGGTGGAGAGTGAAGATAGCAGCATTAATTTTCTGCGCAAGATTTCGAATGTGATACTTCCAAGAATTCGATAGTAGACACTGGAAGGTTTCAGACAGATTATATAATGGTACGAAACAGGTTTAGATTCAAATGGTTCAAATGGCTCTGAGTACTATGGGACTTAAAATCTGAGGTCATCAGTCCCCTAGCACTTAGAACTAGTTAAACCTAACTAACCTAAGGACATCACATACATCCATGCCCCAGGCAGGATTCGAACCTACGACCGTAGCAGTCGCGCGGTTCCGGACTGCGCGCCTAGAACCACGAGACCACCGAGGCCGGCACAGGTTTAAGAACCAGGATTTTAATTGTAAGCCATTTCCAGGGGGAGCTGTGGATTCTGACCACAATTTATTGGTAATGAACTGTAGATTAAAACTCAAGAAACCGCAAAAAGATAGGAGTTTAAGGAGATGAGACCTGGATAAACTGAAAGAACCAGAGGTTGTACAGAGTTTCAGAGAGAGCCTTAGGGAACAATTGACAAGAACAGCGGAAACAAATACAGTAAAAGAAGAATGGGTAGCTTTGAGACATGAAATAGTGAAGGCAGCGGAGAATTAACTATTTAAAAAGACGACGGCTAATAGAAATCCTTGGGTGACAGAAGAGATATTGAATTTAACAGATGAAAGGAGAAAATATAAAAATGCAGTAAATCAAGCAGGCGAATGGGAATACAAACGTATCAAAAATGTGATCGACAGGAAGGGCAAAATGGCTAAGCAGGGATGGCTGGGGGACAAATGTAAGGATGTAGAAGCACATATCACTAGGGGTAAGGCACATACTGCCTGCAGGAAAATTAAAGAGACCTTTGGAGAAAAGAAAACCACTTGTATGAATATCAAGAGCTCAGATGGAAAACCAGTTCTGAGCAAATAAGGGAAAGCACGAAGGTGGAAGGTTCAAACGACTCTGAGCACTATGGGACTGAGGTCATCAGTCCCCTAGAACTTAGAACTACTTAAACCTAACTAACCTAAGGACATCACACACATCCATGCCCGAGGCAGGATTCGAACCTGCGACTGTAGCGGTCGCGCGGTTCCAGACTGAGGCGCCCAGAACCGCTCGGCCACACCGGCCGGCAAAGGTGGAATGAGTATGTAGAAGGTGTATACAAGGACGATGTACTTGAGGGCAATATTATGGAAATGGAAGAGAACGTACATGAAAATGAAATGGGAGATATGATACTGCATGAAGAATTTGACAGTCGAAACAAGGCCCCGGGACAAGACAATATTCCATTACAATTACTGATAGTCCTGGGAGAGCCAGCCGCGACAAAACTCTTCCATCTGGAGAGCAAGATGTATGAGATAGCCAAAATACCCTCAGACTTAGAGAAGAATATAATAATTCGTATTCCAAAGAAAGGTAAGTGTTAACAGGTGTGAAAATTACTGAACTATAAATTTAATAAGTCTTGGTTGCAACAAACTAACATGAATTCTTTACAGATGAATGGAAAACTGGTAGAAGCCGGCCTCGGGAAAGATCAGTTTGGATTCCGCAGAAATGCTGGAACACGTGAGGCAATACTGACCCTACGACTTATCATAGAAGATAGATTAACGAAAGGCAAACCTATGTTTATAGCATTTGCAGTCTTAGAGAAGGCTTTTGACAATGTTGACTGGAATACTCTCAAATTATGAAGATGGCATGGGTAAAACACAGGGAGCGAAAGGCTATTTACAAATTGAACAAAAACCAGATGGCAGATATAAGAGTCGATGGGCACGAAAGGGAAGCAGTGGTTGAGAAAGGAGTGAGACAGGCTTGTAACCTATCCCCAATGTTATTCAATCTGTATATTGAGCAAGCAGTAAAGGAAACAAAAGAAAAATTCGGAGTAAGTATTAAAATTCATGGAGAAGAAGTAAAAACTTTGAGGTTCGCCGATGACATTGTAATTCTGACAGAGACAGCAAAGGACTTGGAAGAGCAGTTGAATGGAATGGACAGTGTCTTGAAAGGAGGATATAAGATGAACATCAACAAAAGCAAAACAAGGATAATGGAATGTAGTTAAATTAAATCGGGTGATGCTGAGGGAATTAGATTAGGAAATGAGACACTTAAAGTAGTAAAGGAATTTTGCTATTTAGGGAGTAAAATAACTGATGATGGTCGAAGTAGAGAGGATATAAAATGTAGACTGGCAATGGCAAGGAAATCGTTTCTGAAGAAGATTTTTTGTTAACATCGAGTATAGATTTAAGTGTCAGGAAGTCGTTTCTGAAATTATTTGTATGGAGTGTAGCCATGTATGGAAGTGAAACATGGACGATAACTAGTTTGGACAAGAAGAGAATAGATGCTTTCGAAATGTGGTGCTACAGAAGAATGCTGAAGATAAGGTGGATAGATCACGTAACTAATGAGGAGGTATTGAATAGGACTGGGGAGAAGAGAAGTTTGTGGCACAACTTGACTAGAAGAAGGGATCGGTTGGTAGGACATGTTTTGAGGCATCAAGGGATCACAAATTTAGCATTGGAGGGCAGGGTGGAGGGTAAAAATCGTAGAGGGAGACCAAGAGATGAATACACTAAGCAGATTCAGAAGGATGTAGGTTGCAGTAGGTACTGGGAGATGAAAAAGCTTGCGCAGGATAGAGTAGCATGGAGAGCTGCATCAAACCAGTCTCAGGACTGAAAACCACAACAACAAACATATTGAGCAAGCAGTAAAGAAAACAAAAGAAAAATCAGAAGTAGGAATTAAAATCCATGGAGAAGAAATGAAAACCTTCAGGTTTGCCGACGACATTGTAATTCTGTCAGAGAGAGCAAAGGACCTGGAAGAGCAGTTGAACGGAATGGACAGTGTCTTGAAAGGCGTTATAGGATGAACATTAACAAAAGCAAAACGAAGATAATGGTATGTAGTCGAATTAAATCAGGTGATGCTGAGAGAATTAGACACTTGATGAGTTTTGCTATTTAGGAAGCAAAATAGCTGATGATGGTCGAAGTAGAGCAGATATAAAATGTAGACTGGCTATGGCAAGGAAAGCGTTTCTGAAGAATTTGTTGACATAGAGTAAAAATTTAAGGGGCAGGAAGTCATTTCCGAAAGTATTTGTATGGAGTACAGCCATGTATGGATGTGAAACGTGGACGATAAATAGTTTAGACAAGAAGAGAATAAAAGGTTTGGAAATGTGGTGCTACAGAAGAATGCTGAAGATTAGATGGGTAGATCACATAACTAATGAAGAGGTACCGAACAAAATTGGGGAGAAGAGGAATTTGTGGCATAACGTGTCTAAAAGAAGGGATCAGTTGGTAGGACACGTTCTGAGGCATCAAGGGATCACCGATTTGATACTGGAGGGAAGCGTGGAGGGTAAAAATCGTAGAGGGAGACCAAGAGATGAATACACTACGCAGATTCAGAAGGATGTAAGTTGCAGTAGGTACTGGGACATGAAAAGGCTTGCACAGGATAGAGTAGCATGGAGAGCTGCACGAAAGCACTCTCTGGACTGAAGACCACAATATCAACAACTTCCAAGAAATGTTGAGTCTTAGATAGGTAAAACAAAAGGACGGTCAAGCTTATCAGCTTTTGACCCAAAAGGCCTTCATTCGAATTCGACAACATACACACACATTTGCACAAGCGCAATTCACACACACACGACCACTATCTCTGGCTGCCTAGGCCAGACCCATCCTGGATTTTCCATTGTTTGATACTTCCAAGAAAGCTTATTATCTAGCCTCAGTCCCGAGAATTTAGGAAGTTCGAGTGCACTAACCATTTTATCACCTTTGGATAATAAAATTACACTATTTCAATCGTTCCGAGTCACGAACTGCATGTATTCTATTTTGTTGCAGTTAAGAGTTAATCTGTTCTCTGAGAACCAAGAGATGGTCTTACCGTCTACTCTATTGGCTAGATCACTTACTTTACGTGTCGTAACGCTTTATTTAATAAAAATTTTGAAGTGAAAAACTTTCATTCCCTGAACGCAGTTTTCATTATACAACTAAAGCATGATGATTATTATCGGTTGATTTCTATAACCATCTTCAGATCGTTCAAACCGTAAAAAAGAGTTGAACAGGCATTGAAAAACATCATCAATAGCTACAGTCTTACAATAATTCGTATTATACGCCAGCAACACCATGACAGTATATAGTTAAAAGCTTCATCGTGAGCGAGCCACGTTGTAAACCATATACTTACAAGGAGCAAATAATAAATAAGGAAAATGTCCAGCTGCGTTAGTAAAAATTGCATCGAATGCACAGCTGATATAGGGAGAAAGCATATGCAACCATAACAAGAATAGTCGGCAATTCCATAGCCTTGCTCAATTAGGAGTGATACATCATGACGTATAAAATAGTCATCCCTACAAAATGTCCACAAGCTGAAGTTTAAATGCACAATTCAGTTAGTTTTGACGTGTGTAACCAGCGTGGTTGGTAGTGTGACATTTTACTTTTTATCTTCAACTTGTTCACATTTTATAAGCATGACTAATTCATTCGCCATAATGGATCACAGTGGTTCATGGTGTAGATTCCTGTTGTCATGTCCTAGTTCATGAACCACGGGAAACGTATGAGCGGCCAAGTATGTGGTCCTGACAGTCGGGTTACCAGTTACTTTGGAATAAGGCTGGGCATCTCGGACATATTCTGAGTCGTGGTCACCGTTGTGCTCAGACGGCAAAGACTACCAAATCCACCAGTTAGTCCCTCAACCGTTAGGTGTAAAACTCAATGGGACCTGGGGCAACCTGCTTCCCTGGTACTTTAAATATGATGCTGCCAACAATCAGAGCAAAATGCCTCGGACCTTTGGAGGTGACGGAGTCCCACCTCTAATTGACAAACCAGGGACTCCTAAGATACGACTCGGCAAACGAATGGTAACCAGATGGGGAGCTATTAATATTAAGTGAGATGGGGTTGGACGTTTTAGCTGTTAGTGACACTCGGATAAGCGGTGAGAAAGAAGAGGAAGTGGGAGATTACAAGGTCTACCTGTCAGGAGTCAAAGCAGGAACAGCACAATGGGGTGTAGGGCTTTACATCAGGAAAGAAATGGAACCCAGCGTAGTTGCAATAAGGTATGTAAACGAACGACTGATGTGGATAGATTTGACAGTATCTAGCAAGAAAATTAGGATTGTGTCAGTATATTCGCATTGTGAAGGGACAGATCAAGTCAAGATGGATAGTGTTTATGACAGTGATGTAGTTGTTAGAGTAAAGGACAATGACAGTGTTCTGCTCATGGGTGATTTTAATGCTAGGATTGGAAATCGAACAGAAGGGAACGGGAAACACTGCTTGGCTTTCTGTGCCAGTATGGGCTTATTAATCACAAACTCCTTTTTTAAACATAGGAACATTCACCGGTATACTTGGGAAGGCAGGGGAACCAGATCCGTCATTGACTATATAATAACAGATCAGGAATTCAGGAAGGCTGTGAGGGACACACGTGTATTCAGGGTATTCTTTGATGCCACTGATCACTATATAATCTACAGTGGAATTGGTATTGTGAGGCCGAAAGTGCAGGCGTTCAGGTCCATATGTAGGAGGATAAGAGTGGAGAAACTTCAGGATAAGGAAATCAGCCACAAGTACATAAGTGTGATCTCAGAAAGGTACCAGAGGGTTGAATGTAGTCAATTACAGTCATTGGAAAAGGAATGGACAAGGTACAGGGACACAGTACTAGAAGTGGCTAAAGAATGTCTTGGAGCAGTAGTGTGTAAAGGTAGGATGAAGGAAACAGCTTGGTGGAATGACACAGTCAAGGCAGCCTGTAAAAGGAAAAAGAAGGCGTATGAAAAATGGCTACATCTAGAACTCAGGTAGACAGAGAAAGTTATGTTGAAGAAAGAAACAAAGCCAAACACATAATTGCAGCATCCAAGAAGAAATCTTGGGAAGACTTTGGAAACAGGTGGGAGACTTTGGGGTCAAGCTGATGGAAAACCATTCTGGAGTGTAATTAGCAGTCTTCGAAAGGGATGTAAGAAGGAAATGACAAGTATTTTGGACAGGTCAGGAAAACTGCTGGTGAATCCTGTTGATGCCTTCGGCAGATGGAGGGAATATTTTGAAGAGTTGCTCAATGTAAATGATAACACGATCAGTAAAGTTTCAGATTTCGATGTACAATGGGATAGGAATGATGATGGAAATAGGATCACATTTGAGGAATTGGAGAAAATGGGCAATATATTGCAGCGCAATAAAGCGGCTGGGGTGGATGAAATTAAGTCGGAACTCATCAAATACAGTGGAATGTCAGGTCTTAAATGGCTACACAGGATAATTGAAAAGGCGTGGGAGTCGGGACAGGTTCCATCAGACTGGACGAAAGCACTAATCACACCAATCTTTAAACATGGAAACAGAAAAGATTGCAACAATTACAGAGGTATCTCTTTAATCAGCGTAGTGGGTAAAATCTTCTCAGGTATTGTTGAAAGGAAAGTGCGAGTATTATTTGAGGACAAATTGGATGAAAATCAGTGTGGGTTTAGGCCTCTTAGAGGTTGTCAGGACCAGATCTTTAGCTTACGGCAAATAATGGAAAAGTGTTACGAGTGGAACAGGGAACTGTATCTATGCTTTATAGATCTAGAAAAGGCATATGACCGGGTTCCTAGGAGGAAGTTATTGTCTGTTCTACGAGATTATGGAATAGGAGGCAAACTTTTGCAAGCAATTAAAGGTCTTTACACAGATAGTCAGGCAGCAGTTAGAGTTGACGGCAAATTGAGTTCATGGTTCAGAATAGTTTCAGGGGTAAGACAAGGCTGCAACCTGTCTCCACTGTTGTTCATATTATTTATGGATATATGTTGAAAACAATAGACTGGCTGGGTGAGATTAAGCTGGGTGAACACAAAATAAGCAGTCTCGCATATGCGGATGACTTAGTTGTGATGGCAGATTCGATTGAAAGTTTGCAAAGTAATATTTCAGAGCTAGATCAGAAATGTAAGGACTATGGTATGAAGATTAGCATCTCCAAAACGAAACTAATGTCAGTGGGAAAGAGATATAAACGGATATAGTGCCAAATAGGAGGAACAAAGTTAGAACAGGTGGACGGTTTCAAGTACTTAGGATGCATATTCTCACAGGATGGCAACATAGTGAAAGAACTGGAAGCGAGGTGTAGCAAAACTAATGCAGTGATCGCTCAGCTACGATCTACTCTCTTCTGCAAGAAGGAAGTCAGTACCAAGACGAAGTTATTGTGCACCGTTCAATCTTTCGACCAACTTTGTTGTATGGGAGCGAAAGCTGGGTGGGTTCGGATTACCTTATCAATAAAGTTGAGGTTACGGATATGAGAGTAGCTAGGATGATCGCAGGTACTAGTGGATGGTAACAATGTCAGGAGGATGTCCACAATGAGGAAATCAAAGAAAAACTGGGAATAAACTCTATAGATGTGGCAGTCAGGGTGAACAGACTTAGGTGGTGGGGTCATGTTACACGCATGGGAGAAGCAATGTTACCCAAGAGACTCATGGGTTCAGCAGTAGAGGGTAGGAGGAGTCGGGGTAGACCAAGGAGAAGGTACCTGGATACGGTTAAGAATGACTTTGAAGTAATGGGCTTAACATCAGAAGGGGCACCAATGTTAGCACTGAATACGGGATCATGGAGGAATTTTATAAGGGGGATTATGCTCTAGACAGAACGCTGAAAGGCATAATCAGTCTTAAATGATGATGATAATGGATCACACTTTTGTGAGCTAGCTAAGGGACAGCTGACACTTCTTTTTACCGTTGCATACACTTCTCACTATATCTCCTGTACAAATTTAAATAATGGGCATTCGATGCAATTTTCACTAACCAACATGCCATTTTCTTGCTTCTTGCGAGACTATAGTTTACAACCTTTTCACTACACACTATCATAGCGTTGTTGGTCCATAATACCATCGCATGCCATTGCATGACTGTAACAAAGGATGTTTTTCAATGCCTGTTCAACTTTTTTAGAATTTGAACCATCTCAAGATGGCTATCGACGTCAACCGAAACCAGTCTTCATGCTTTACCGTATAAAGGAAATTGTGATCTAAGCATTAAAGTCTTTTACATTATAACTTTTTATTTAATAAATTACGACTGCTGTCTCCTTCTTCTTCCTTACAATATCAGGTTTCACTCATAACACCTTTCATGACTCAGGAAAGCATCAAAGCTCTACCTTTTAATAACATTTTGTTTGGTGCTTTCCGGGTACGAAACGAACGTTGTTGAGCTTCTTCCATTCTTCATAATATACGAACATATATGAAAGTGTTGCACGGTCAACACAATCCAGTGCTTCTGTCATGAGAATCAGCCTCCCGGGCACTTCGTAGCACCAGCCTCACTGGTATTAGGGTTTCTAGGATAAGTGTGGGCTGATGATAAAATATCGATGTATAGACAGATAGATAATTTTTCCAAACAATATCGATATGGCTCGGGCATATTTTCTCCACCGATATATCGATATATTAAAATCAACATGGCAAATCGAGTGATTATACTTTTATTTTATATTACATTTTTTCACAATTTTTGGCAAACATTTGAAGTTATTCTTTTGAAGTTGTAGGAGAACATAATTTTAATCAATGGAGAGAAGTCTTCCGAAGTAAGAGTGATTTCAGGTTGCCGCAGGGGAGTGTCGTAGGACCGTTGCTATTCACAATATACATAAATGACCTTGTGGATGACATCGGAAGCTCACTGAGGCTTTTTGCGGATGATGCTGTGGTATATCGAGAGGATGTAACAATTGAAAATTGTACTGAAATGCAGGAGGATCTACAGCGAATTGAAGCATCGTGCAGGGAATGGCAATTGAATCTCAATGTAGACAAGTGTAATGTGCTGCGAATACATAGAAAGAAAGATCCCTTATCATTTAGCTACAATACAGCAGGTCAGCAACTGGAAGCAGTTAATTCCATAAATTATCTGGGAGTATGCATTAGGAGTGATTAAAAATGGAATGATCATATAAAGTTCATCGTCGGTAAAGCAGATGCCAGACTGAGATTCATTGGAAGAATCCTAAGGAAATGCAATCCGAAAACAAAGGAAGTAGGTTACAGTGCGCTTGTTCGCCCACTGCTTGAATACTGTTCAGCAGTGTTGGATCCGTACCAGATAGGGTTGATAGAAGAGACAGAGAACATCCAACGGAGAGCAACGCGCTCCGTTACAGGATCATTTAGTAATCGCGAAAGCGTTACGGAGATGATAGATAAACTCCAGTGGAAGACTCTGCAGGAGAGACGCTCAGTAGCTCGGTACGGGCTTTTGTTGAAGTTTCGAGAACATACCTTCACCGAGGAGTCAAGCAGTATATTGCTACCTCCTACGTATATCTCGCGAAGAGACCATGAGGATAAAATCAGAGAGATTAGAGCCCACACACAGGCATACCGACAATCCTTCTTTCCACGAACAATACGAGACTGGAATAGAAGGGAGAAACGATAGAGGTACTCAAGGTACACACCGTCAGGTGGCTTGCGGAGTAGCCGGCCGCGGTGGTCTAGCGGCTCTAGGCGCGCAGTCCGGAACCGCGCGACTGCTACGGTCGCAGGTTCGAACCCTGCCTCGGGCATGGATGTGTGTGATGTCCTTAGGTTAGTTAGGTTTAAGTAGTTCTAAGTTCTAGGGGACTGATGACCACAGATGTTAAGTCCCATAGTGCTCAGAACCATTTGAAACCATTTTTTGCTTGCGGAGTATGGATGTAGATGTAGATGTAGATATTTTCACTGAACGAAGGATTATCAGCCGGCCAGAGTGGCCGAGCGATTCTAGGCGCTATAGTCTGGAACCGCGCGACCGCTACGGTCGCAGGTTCGCATCCTGCCTCGGGCGTGGATGTGTGTGATGTCCTTAGGTTAGTTAGGTTTGAGTAGTTCTAAGTCCTAGGGGACTGA
Organism: Schistocerca americana; assembly: GCF_021461395.2. NCBI lineage: Eukaryota > Metazoa > Arthropoda > Insecta > Orthoptera > Acrididae > Schistocerca > Schistocerca americana. The sequence continues at coordinate 152,373,692 of NC_060122.1, forward strand.
TGATCTCAGAAGTTAAGTCCCATAGTGCTCAGAGCCATTTGAAACATTTTTTAAGGATTCTCACTACTTTTTGAGCTTTAATCATGTACGACCTTTCTCTTGTGACTGTGTGAAGGAAGTATATGTGGCACAGAAGAAGAAGTCAGACTGAACTTTTGTGGTAGCGGTGTGACTGGAATAACAAGATTTCCGAAGCGTTAAAAACAATTTATAACGCAACTAGTGTGCTAGTCCTTCAGATCGAAATTCTTCAGAAATAGTTGTAGCAAACAGCGAACAAAAACCTAATTGACAAGACTGGTCTTTGCGTGTGAGGGGAAATGCCGCTCGGCGCTACCAACACAAACTGCAATGCTTAGCTGCAGGTGCAGCTGGCGTTGGCAGAAATGAAAAAGAGAGGGAAGTCGACACGAAGCGTTCTGGACAAATGCGATAAGTGACGAGACCTAACGACGGACACATCGGACACCTTTTATTGTGCCACTTACATGCAGTTACCAATCCCACCAAGGTGGTTATCGCCAAACGTCAACGTGCACTGTTTTCCTTTCAATTCTTCCTCTAATGGGCGTTAGGCAAGCTGCTTGCCTGCTGATGTACAAGATACCTGACAGTAAGTCAGTGCTTGAACATACAGCTCTGAAACCGGTGTTATATTTACAATGTGCAGCAGATATTTTTATAGGCACGTACATTGATATTTTATCCATACATAATCCGATTACAGATTTTTCGAAATATCGATAGACTACTATCATACATTATAATATCGAAATATCGGATTCCCGATATTTTTAAAAAGATAAATACATAAAACAGCAATCAGTGACTTTTATGAATTGTTATTTATTATCCCATGAACCGGTTTTCGGACCTTTTTAGGTTCATCTTTAGATGGTTTTCTGGTCGTTACATCACTATTTCTAGAATAAGATGTATCGCCATGAGTACTGTTTATTTGTCGACATGGATGAAAAATTTTTAGTTTTATACTTACTGCGACAGTATGGGCGGCATTTTTCTGTTATTGTTCTTCTGTCTGCTTCCATTTTTATGGCCAGCTGGTACATCACTTCATACACTTTCACACAATCTGTATGCATTTACATTGTCATAGCGACACTTTGCCAGCGTCCAGCACATGGACAACTGTTGCTTGTTACAAAGATCTTGACAATAAGATACGACATAGGCCTACTTTGCTCAGAGATTTTTTTTGTTTTTGCATAATTAAAGTCGGTATATGGGCGCATACTTTAATCAGACTGGCGTTAACATGAGAAATAAATAAAAAAATTACTACAAGAACGAACTTTAAGTTTAGATCGATATAAATTTCAGTTTCTTCCCTCACATGCGTGACTTGCCCGTTCTGTATTTTATGCAGGGCCTGTAGCGATTTATTAATTCTTGTGGTTGGTATCTTTTAAGTGTGCTGCAGACGAGGAGGGATAACTGTGACTTACTGTTTCGTGTTCTTTAAAATGGGTGGTAACCTTTCTCCCCTTTTGTCACTATTCTAAGTTCGTAATTTTGAATCCTTTCTCATTACACGGCTATAAAATGCGAAGTTTTAGTTTCTCAAATGGTAAAATGTATGCCTTGACTTTATTTTAATGTAGTTAATCTTACTACTTTTAGCATTAATTAAAACTTCCGGAAGTTTTAATTAATGAAGACGCCGGCCGTGAAAGCTTACATATTATGATTACTACTTTTATGTTCAAATAAGAGAATAATAACCATTTCCATCATCTATCAATGTTAAATATATCAGCATTGTATACCTGTGTATATCTATCATAAGAGGTCTGCAACAGCTGTTCAGCAGTGACGTGATCCCATAATAACTGAGCTAACATTGCCAACTTTTTGACAGTTACATATAGCCTTAAGCGCAACAACGATGAGCTCTAATTAAATATAAATAGAAGCAAAAACTTATATGGCATAATGTTCCATTGTCAAAGTTTTGTGAAGAAAGTTGTAATTTTCCTCGCAACTTAAGAGCTGACGCACTTTGTGTTCAGTTCTTAGCTGATGCTAACACAAACGAAATGATCGTATGGCATTGTTGGCCGGGAGGCACCATTCGGGGGAGTTCGGCCACTGTATTGCAAGTCCTTTTTAGTTGACGCCACTTCGGTGACTTGCTAGTCAATAATGATGAAATGATGCTGAAGGACACACAACACCCAGTCATCTCGAGGTAGTGAAAATTCCTGATCCCGCCGGGAATCGAATCCAGGACTCCGTGCGCTGGGAGCGACAACGCTACCGCAAGACCACGAACTGTGGACGATCCTAACTCATTACGTGTATGATACTTCTATTTCAGTTAGTTGATAGTTGTCTAGGGCCGAGACTGTACAATCGTACAACAAAAAAATAAAAATTCATTTAAATTATTATTGGGTTCGTGCATAAGCTCGTAGCGTTTTTCCAGAATTTCACAACAGATACACATAACAGTGACTTTAGTCACCAAGAATATATCCTCCTTCACTATTTACAACAGTGTAACAACGCTGGAGTAACTTTTCGGTTCCACCACTCTAGAAATCACGTTTTTGAGGCGAAGAATTCGTCGAGACATATTCGAAGCGCATTCGGATAGGAATTTCCTTGATGGTTATTCGATAGTGGAAAAGGTGAAAATCTGGGGGCGCAAGATCGGCTTATAAGGTGGGTGCGAAATGACTGCTCAACGTAACTCCTGTGTAGTGTTTTTGTCTGTCTAGTAGAATGCGGGCGGGCGTTATCGTGGAATAGCATCGCTTCACGCAGTGTTCCAGGTCGCTGTTCTTGGATTGCGTCTGACTACAGATGTCAGCAGTGATGGAAGGAGGATGGAGGAAGCAACTCGTGGTACACCACACGGGCGCTGTTCCACCAGACGCATAACTCGGTGTTTTTCAGAAGCCCATTGATCAGAAGAGCAGAAGATTCACATATGGTGACCCATTGTTTTTTGTGATTTTAGCTTCGAGCATACGGTATCCGTACACTCGGGTTTTGAACCTTCCCCACTGCATGCAAATGTCGCACGACGGTGGAATGATCACAGCTCATCACATCTACCACTGTTGGAATACAGTGACGTGGAGCATCGTGGATTAATGCATTTAAATGATCTTCATCAGACCCCGAATGTCTTCCCGAACGTGTAGGGACACTAGCGCCAAAACGATGCTCCTTCATACGAGAAAATCATTTTCATGTAGTACTCTGTCCAGTGGCATTAACCCCATACACGGTGCAAATGTCTATGGCAGCCTACGCTGCTGTCAGCCCTCTACTGAACTCAAACGGAAGAATACGTCGGAAATATTCCGATTTCTCCACTTGGAACTCTATTTTCTAGATCCACTCACTTTCTACAACTGCCAGATGACAATATGTAAAGTCAAACAGCAACAGTGAACTAGAAATGGAAAATGAGAATGGATAAATAAACTCATAGCAACTGGTATAACAGCATGGAAAGCAGAAACGCTTCGAACTTGTCTACCAATGTAATAACTTTGTTAGTCTCTTAGAGAGCCCATCGGCAACTTCAGCTCAGAAAAGTATTGTAAAGTATAACACAAAAATACGTCTTCGAGACTTTCTTGCCAAATGTCAGAAGAAGACAGGCGCCATTTACAAAGTTCCCTTCGTTCAAAAATGCTTCAAATGGCTCTAAGCGCTATGGGTCATCAGTCCCCTGACTTAGAACGACTTAAACCTAACTAACCTAAAGGACATCACACACATCCATGCCCGAGGCAGGATTCGAACCTGCGACCGTGGCAGCAGCGCGGTTCCGGACTGAACCGCGTAGAACCGCTCGTCCACAGCGGCTGGTTCGCTTCCTTCGTAGCAGATAGTCTGACATCGGTGGAATATCTAAGAAATCATTAACTGCAAGTAGAAAACGCTTCGTGATGTCGTCCTACGAAAATGCAAAATGCGAAAGTCTTTGAAAATTAGTCAACAGGCACAGAATCAACTTTCTATATCTTCATTTAATTAATAGTCTTTGTTTGAGCACATAACGCATAACGGCCACAAAGTGAAGGCTTCAATTCCTAATCCAATTAGCTATTTCAACTGTCAGCTCTACTAACACACAATCAAGACATGAGAAGAAGAAAAAATGACATCAATCGATAAACGTTAGGAAAAAAAACACTGTATTTTGAACTCGGGACAAGTTGTAAAGGAATATCACACACTATGTCATCAAAAGTATCAGGACAACCCCATAAACATACGTTTTTCATATTAGGTGCAATGTGCTGTCACCTACTGCCAGGCGACCTCAATAGTCATTAGACATCTGCAGAACTCACGGACATCGAACGTGGTCAGGTGATTGGGTGTCACTTCTGTCATACGTCTATACGTGAGATTACCACACTCATAAATATCCCTTGGTCCACTGTTTCCGATGTGATGGTGAAGCTGAAACGTGAAGGGACACGTACAGCACAAAAGCGTACAGGCCGAACTCGTCTGTTGACTGAAAGAGTCCGGCGACAGTTGATGTGTAATAAGTAGACATATATCCAGACCATCACACAGGTATTCCAAACTGCATCAGGATCCACTGCAAGTACTATGACAGTTAGGCTGGAGGTGAGAAAAATTGGATTTCATGTTCGAGCGGCTACTCATAAGCCACACATCACACCGGTAAATGCCAAACGACGCCTCGCTTGGTGTAAGGAGCGCGAACAGTGGAGAATTGAACAGTAGAAAAACGTTCTATGAAGTGACGAATCGCGGTACACAATGTGGCGATCCGATGGCAGGGTGGGCGAATGGCGAATGGCCATTGAACGGCATCTGCCAGCGTGTGTAGTGCCAACAGTAAAATTCGGAGGCGGTGGTGTTGTGATGTGGTCGTGTTTTTCATGGAGCGGGCTTGCACCCCTTGTTGTGTTGCGTAACATTTTCACAGTACAGGTCTACATTGACGTTTTAAGCACCTTCTTGCTTCCCACTGTTGGAGAACAATTTGGGGATGGTGGTTGCTTCTTTCAACACGATCGAGCAGCTGTTCATAATGCACGGCCTGTGACGGAGTGGTTAGACGACAATAACGTCCCTGTAATGGACTGGCGTGCACAGAGTCCTTACCTGAATCCTAAAGAACACCTTTGGGATGTTTTGGAAGTCCGACTTCGTGCCAGGCCTCACCGACCGACATCGATACCTCTCCTCAGTACAGCACTCAGTGAAGAATGAGCTGCCATGCGCCAAGAAACCTTCCAGCACCTGATTGAACGTATGTCTACGACAGTGGAAACTGTCATGAAGGCTAAGGGTGGGCCAACACCATACTGAATTCCAGAATTACCAATGGAGGTCGCCAAGAACATGTAAGTCATTTTCAGCCAGGTGTCCGGACGCTTTTGATCACATAGTGTAGTTCACTTTCAATGAAGAGGTCATGCCAGGCGAGATACTAGCCCCGATCGAAGAAGAATGGTGGACTGTTCCAAAAAATCATTCCATGGATTCGTCTTCAATGATTTAGTAAAACCACGGGAAACCTAGATTCAAACTGCTGAGTGCGAATTCATTATACTCTCCAGTACCAGACCACACTCAGTGACAAGGACACCTATCATGCTGAAAAACCACAAGTGTATGCTAGTTGATCAAAAATGCATATGAAGATAATTTCTCAGTTAAACCTTAGCAGTAGAAGGTCTTAAAAGCATAGGTACCCGAGAGATTTTATACTATTGCGAAACTGATCTACATTCTTACGTAAATTGAAGGGTCCCGCAGTTACCGTCCATGTTCTTCATGCTCGCTAATTTAAGTTTCCCGCTGGAGATCGAAAGTAAACGTGTATCCGCAGCGAAGAGTATGGATTCATTGCAGATCGAGGAGAATCAATTATATGAATGGGTGGAGTCTTTTCTTTTGGACGTGTCCGACAGAACACACACTACGCTAGATCCGCAGCTGTCGTACGTATCATATAAATGGACATATCCGCAAGAACAGACACCACTCATAAGTGTGATTCATTCACTTCGATGAAGAATCAATCCACAACCTTCAGTGTGGATGCACAATTATACTCGACCACCGGCGGGAATCTAACATTAGTGAGGATAAAGGACATGGATGATGGCTGTGGATAGGTGAGCGCTAGGTGGGAATGTGAGACGGCTGGGGAGCGTGCCGGGGTAGTCCGTGCATTTGCGGTAAACACTGTCCAGCGGTGTAGTGGTTAATGCAGCTGCCTACAGTGGCCGGCACGAAAATACGGCAGCCGGCCGGGGTGGCCGAGCGGTTCTAGGCGCTACACTCTGGAACCGCTCGACCTCTACAGTCGCAGGTTCGAATCCTGCCTCGGGCATGGATGTGTGTGATGTCCTTAGGTTAGTTAGGTTTAAGTAGTTCTGATGACCTTAGAAGTTAAATCCCATAGTGCTCAGAGCCATTTGAACCATTTGAAAATACAGCTTCAAGGTCACCTCGCCGTCTTACAGCATTGCCACTTTTTTTATAGTGATAATTCCGAATGTTCGTAAAAGTTCAAAAAAAAAATATTTGTCAACTCTATTTTTAGTCTAGAATATGATGGGGTACTTTCCAAAAGAAAATTCTCACTAGTTGCCACGAAAAAAAAAAAAGAAATCTAACGTTACAAGAAATTTTGGAGGAAAATAATTTTTTACTTCAACCTGTGGGAGTAACAGAATCACTAATCTAACTGGACTGAAAAAAAACAACATATATGAACATCCTCAAAGTTTACAGATGCATATGCTATATCTTTAATTTCTGAAACGCATAAGTAGTCTGAGATAAAAAATAAAATATTATAAGAGGTGTGAAACTGTGCCGACTGCGTAGCGAAAAATGTAGTCGCTGGAGAATTTTCGTTATGTAGGAGTGGGAACAAACTTACCGCGAGAAAGTTGTTAAGAAAACTACAAAATTATTTTTAGTAACATTTCCGACATCATTATTGTATCGTATCACGTACAGAGGCAAATTACTTCCGCGATATTCCTGTTCACTTTCTTTTGCAGAAATCAGCAACTTCGCAATTGTGAGGTATTCTTCCCTTTTATAGTATCCGTAAACGAGGCTGAATTTTTTTTCTTGCCCGGAGAACTTAAAAACACACTGTTTCTTCCACAGGGGCTTTCTTCCACCTGTTTACTTCACTGTCTTGTAAGTCTTGAAGTAGAACCCTTTTCCTTATAACTGTTCTTTCACTTGACTCCTAGAGTTTTCGAGGCACGCTCTAAAACTTTATCGGCGATAATCGACGCTTGCCCATTAACAGAAACCGCACGACAGTTATGTAATCTTGGCTGCACAGCTCCAGGCGAAATTTCTCACCAGGCCCTCGTACTTGGCGGGAGACAATATTGTATCTTTATGTGTTCCCTGTGTGCTCAGAACTAAAAAGAACGACGAAACGCGATCGACAGGCATACTGGAGACACTGCCCAACACACCTGTGCAAAACTTCAGCGGATTTCACTGTGGTTTCCATTTCGCGACCGATCGTTCCTTACTTTCTGTGTAACCGTCGTATAAATGGTACTACTGACCACTCAGCCTTACTTGCGTGCTATTTTAATTGTTTTAGAGGATGTGTTGGATCTTCTCCACCTACTAAAGTGGATTCCAGGCGAGATGGTCCACAACCGACCACCTGGTCATATTAGAAACGGCAATACAATCATATTTGCAGTTTTCCTCAACTAACACAAACCATATGATACCGCTTAGAGGCATCATATCTTAAAGACGCGTCACAACAGAGACTTTTATGACACTTTGCTGACATTATTATTATTACACACGTTACAGGCCTTTTATCAGACCACGTGAAACATTCATGACTACTTGTTCTTCATGTTCTTCAAGTACTCTATTCGTTCACTAAAGGCTCTCTTCCTTTCTTCCGTCCACTTGCTGTTTTCTCTGACATCACTTTCTACTAGTACACCTTGTATCTATAGACGCCTTTGTCCATGCGTCCGCTGAATCTGTCTGAGCTCTTTCCAGATCAATTTTGACTTGTGTCATCGAGGGTTCTGTGGTCATGATTCTCTTGAAGTACCTGAGGATTCTATTGGTGAGTCTGGTCTGTGGGAGTCTGCTTATGTGTCCATAAAATTTTAGTCGCCTCTTTCTAATGTCCGTTGCGACGTGGGAGAACTTCTCTGTGGTGTCCCTGGAGTGAGGCCTATATCCATCGCCCGTGAGTTTTGCGCAATAACTTACCTAATGATTTTTCTTTCCTGCGTGAGAATGTTCTCAAGGTCGGCCTTTGTGTGTAACATCAGTGCCTCTCTGGCGTGTGGCACCTCAGGTTTGATTACAGTGTTGTAGTGACGAATTTTAGTGCAGGTGGACAGACATTTCTTGTTGTAAATACCCAGTGTTTTGTATAGGGCTCTCTTCATTTTCAATACCCTAGTGTTCTGGGCAATTTTCTCCTTTCCTGTGCGTTCGAGCACTTCTCTTAGGTCTTTGCTGACTATATATATATATATATATATATATATATATATATATATATATATATATATATATATATTTTTTCTTTTTACCGATAATTCTGGATTAGAGTCGTAATACACTTCAGCTATATACAGCTGCAGCAGAATACAACGAGGTGACGAAAGAAACGGCATAGCGATACGAAGGTATACAGAGGTACACAAGCTATAAAAGGGCAGTGCATTGGCGCAGCTATTCAGATCACTCATGTGAAAAGGTTTCCAACGTGATTATGACCTCACGATGGGAATGAACAGATTTCGAACGCGGAATGCTAGTTGGAGCGAGAGACATGGGACATTCAAATTTGAAAATCGTTAGGGAATTCAATGTTTCGCGATCTCCAGTGTCAAGAGTCTGCCGAGAGTACTAAATTACAGGCGTTAGCTCTCACCATGGAGGACGCAGTGGCCGACGGCCTTCGCTTAACGACCGAGAGCAGCGGTGTTTGCATAAAGTTATCAGTGCTAACAGAAAGCAATATTGCGTGAAATAACCGCAGAAATCAATGTGCGACGTGCAATGACCTCATCCGTTAGGGCACGCGGCGAAATTTGGCGTAAACGGTCTTTGGCAGGAGACGACCGACGAGAGTGCCTTTGCTGACAGCACATCACCTGCAATGCCTCTCCTGGATTCTTGAGCGTATCGGTTGGACCGTAGATGTAAAACCGTGGTCTGGTCAGATGAATTCCGATTTCAGTTGGTATGAGCTGGTGGTGGGCTTCGGGTGAGGCGTGGACCCCACGAAACTATGGACCCAAGCTGTCAGTAAGGCACTGGGAAAGCTGGTGACAAACTTCTGAGACTTGTGGAAGGGAGTGAGCACATAATAATTTGAACAGGAACTCATTTCAGGACACATACCGTTTTCATTCTACGATTGTTTCATGTCAAATATGTAACGCGTCCACGTCTGCTGCGGGAAAGAGAAAAGTCAAGATTGCTTGTCCTGGTTTGTAATAGGGTAGACAGGATAACATATACTACGTCAGACAGTCACCTGATGTCACTTAACCTCTGCCTTGCTGTGAGACTCCTGCACAGACAGAGGAAGATTTGCTGACACGAGTTCTGTCCGCTGCGCTAGAAATTAAAGAGATACCAGGTGGTATGGAGAGCGTATACCAGAACATGCTTCGTAGGTACAATGTCTGTTACAGCGTTGGTGGTCGCCTGATCGAACCGCTGTTGTACTGCATCAGTGCTCTTCTTTACTTTGGAATAATGTAAACACGAAACGGTTTAAGTGTTAATACAAACAAATGTGCTTAACTACTGACTAGATGTTTCTTTATGTTTCCTTTCGAACTGGTAACTAGTAATTACACAGTGTCACGCCTACGTCAAATCCTCAAACGTATGTGGATGAGTCAGACATCTCAATTGAAACCCCCGTAGAACGGAAACAGTACGTTTTCGAACATCGATTCCTATTCTAAATATTACATACTGAATCTCCTCTACAACTGCTAGAATCTTGTAACGGGGACTTCCGAACATCCTGTCTGAATCGTATTTGTCTAATGAATGATGATTGATACATGTCGTAAAGTAACTTTTTGTCAAACTTTGTCCTAAATATGATGTGCGATCAGCTTTTCCATTATGTACCTCTTGGTGTACAATGACTTCTTCGCCGCGCGGTATAGCCGTGTGGTCTGGGCGCCTTGTTGCGGTTGGCGCGGCTCCCCCCGTCGGAAGTTCGAGTCCTCCCTCTGGCATGTGTGTGTGTGTGTGTTGTCCTTAGCGTAAGTTAGTTTGAGTTAGATTAAGTAGTATGTAAGCCTAGGGACTGATCACCTCAGCAGTTTGGTCCCATAGGAACATACCACAAATTTCCAATTTGACTTTTTCTTCACCATTTTCTTCCAGCAACAAGTACTATCATAAATCGCATCAACACTATCAGAAACGTGCATCTACTTCCACGAACTGTTCTGTTCAAGACTGCCAAGGGGACCGCGTCCAGTCGTCTTCCCGATTTCCTCCAAATTTATGGTATACACAGGACTTGACCAGAAACAAAAGTGTCGGAAGGGGGAGCTCCGGATGGCCTAGTGTTTAGGAAAAGTAGGATTGTTGACGCGGGGATGGCAAAGCATGAATCAGTTATGTGAATGTAGTTTCTAGGCTGCGGTTGCGCAGCGAAAAGTGCGTGTAATGGTAATCCGAGGGTCGTGGGTTCGATAAACGTTGCGGAAGCTATTATATCTTCCTTTTATCGTCAGTTTTTACCTTATTTATTTTGAAAATAAACCGAAATAATGCTCAGTATGTTGCATTTATCAATATTTTGACAAATCGCATGCCGGCCGGTGTGGCCGTGCGGTTCTAGGCGCTTCAGTCTGGAACCGCGTGACCGCTACGAACGAATCCTGCCTCGGGTATGGATGTGTGTGATGTCCTTAGGTTAGTTAGGTTTAAGTAGTTCTAAGTTCTAGGGGACTGATGACCTTAGAAGTTAAGTCCCATAGTGCTCAGAGCCACTTGAACTATTTTTCAACAAAACGCATAAAAAGGAAAGGCGAAGGTAAAATATAGAAATCTTGACTTCATCGAATTCTGGGAAACTTGTAACGGCTCCACACAAGGAAAAAAAATTGACTGATGTACTGAAGCCTCGCGGAGTGGCCGTGCGGTTTGAGGCGCCATGTCGCGGACTGCGCGGCCGCTCCCGCCGGAGGTTCGAGTCCTCCTTTCTCTGTTTTTGCAATAAATATCACCACCGCTAGAGTAAATCGACTGTAAAATAACGAAGGCATCTAATTTTATGTATGAAGTTCTAGTGTACAGCTTACAAATTCCTCCTGGAATATTACGTGCAATCCCAAATTTTTCTTTGCTTTCCGTTTTCATGCCTTTTATGAAAGTATTAATAAATACAAGAGAATTTCTGTTTGTTTTACAGTGTAAGTAATGTAAAAATTGAAAATATGAAAGATAAAGTAATTTCCCTTGACGGACTCGAACCCACAACCCTCAGCGCACCGTTTCACCTCTTTCCGCCGTGTCACCCACTGCTTACGCGCAGCCGTAAGTGACTCAAGTCTCGCCCAAAACCCACCAAAAATGTTATTTTTTTTTAAAGCGCTTGGCCAACTGACGCTCCCACTTCCGCCACTTTCATTTTTGACCAAGCCCTGAAACACAGTAAATTTGGACTGTTTATTTTTACTTAAGCCCCGCAGCTACAATACCTAATGAAACGAAATAAACAAAACGTATCCGTTCGCCTTTGGCTTCAAAAACAGCTGCTTAGTGGGTTTCAACCAGGCAAGCTGCGCGCATGGGCACTAAATATTGGCGCACAGCTGTGTCCATTCTGTATACTCTCGGTCCTGTGCCTGCTTTGTGCGAGTGAAGTACGAATACGCTTCGCGGACGTTGGCGGAAACTGCCGAAGAAAACCGAAGCTAACGACAGCTGTGTGAGTACATGTCGTCGGCCACACGACAATGTGGCCAGCACACACACCTCACCGTGCGCGTGCGCAAAGCCATTCGGTAGCTAGAACGCACCTCTGAGGACAGCTTCTAAGCGGGCTGATGTTCAGCATGGTCGCGTTGTTATTGTTGTTGTTGTGGTCTTCAGTCCTGAGACTGGTTTGATGCACCTCTCCATGCTAATCTATCCTGTGCAAGCTCCTTCATCTCCCAGTACCTACTGCAACCTACATCCTTCTGAATCTGCTTAGTGTATTCATCTCTTGGTCACCCTCTACGATTTTTAGCCTCCACACTGCCCTCCAATGCTAAATTTGTGATCCCTTGATGCCTCAGGACATGTCCTACCAACCGATCCCTTCTTCTAGTCAAGTAGTGCCACAAACTTCTCCCCAATCCTATTCAATAACTCCTCATTAGTTACGTGATCTACCCACCTAATCTTTAACATTCTTCAGTAGCACCACATTTCGAAAGCTTCTATTATCTTCTTATCCAAACTATTTATTGTCCATGTTTCACTTCCATACATGGTTACACTCCATACAAATACTTTCAGAAACGATTTCCTGACACTTAAATCTATACTCGATGTTAACAAATTTCTCTTCTTCAGAAACACTTTCCTTGCCATTGCCAGTCTACATTTTATATCCTCTCTACTTCGACCATCATCAGTTATTTTGCTCCCCAAATTGCAAAACTGCTTTACTACTTTAAGTGTCTCATTTCCTAATCAAATTCCCTCAGCATCACCCGACTTAATTCGACTACATTCCATTATCCTCGTTTTGCTTTTGTTGATGTTCATCTTATATCCTCCTTCCAAGACACTGTCCATTCCGTTAACTGCTCTTCCAAGTCCTTTGCTGTCTCTGACATAATTACAATATCATTGGCGAACCTCAAAGTTTTTATTTCTTCTCCATGGATTTTAATACCTACTCCAAATTTTTCTTTTGTTTCCATTACTGCTTGCTCAATATACAGATTGAATAACATCGGGGAGAGGCTACAACCCTGTCTCACTCCCTTCCCAACCACAGCTTCCCTTTCATGCCCCTCGACTCTTATAACTGCCATCTGGTTTCTGTACAAATTGTAAATAGCCTTTCGCTCCCTGTATTTTATCCCTGCCACCTTTAGAATTTGAAAGAGAGTATTCCAGTCAACACTGTCAAAAGCTTTCTCTAAGTCTACAAATGCTAGAAACGTAGGTTTGCGTTTCCTTAATCTTCCTTCTAAGATAAGTCGTAAGGTCAGTAGTGCCTCACGTGTTCCAGTATTTCTATGGAATCCAAACTGATCTTGCCCGAGGTCGGCTTCTACCAGTTTTTTCCATTCGTCTGTAAATTATTCTGGTTAGTATTTTGCAGCTGTGACTTATTAAACTGATAGTTCGGTAATTTTTACATCTGTCAACACCTGCTTTCTTTGGGATTGGAAGTATTATATTCTTCTTGAAGTCTGAGGGTATTTCGCCTGTCTCGTACATCTTGCTCACCAGATGGTAGAGTTTTGTCAGGACTGGCTCTCCCAAGGCCGTCAGTAGTTCTAATGGAATGTTGTCTACTCCCGGGGCCTTGTTTCGACTCAGGTCTTTCAGTGCTCTGTCAAACCCTTCACGCAGTATCGTATCTCCCATTTCGTCTTCATCTACATCCTCTTCCATTTCCGTAATATTGTCCTCAAGTACATCGCACTTGTATAGACCGTCTATATACTCCTTCCACCTTTCTCCTTTCCCCTCTTTTCTTAGAACTGGGTTTCCATCTGAGCTCTTGATATTCATACAAGTGGCTCTCTTTTCTCCAAAGGTTTTCCTGTAGGCTGTATCTATCTTACCCCTAGTGAGATAAGCCTCTACATCCTGACATTTGTCCTCTGGCCATGCCTCCTTAGCCATTTTGCACTTCCTGTCGATCTCATTTTTGAGACGTTTGTATTCCTTTTTGCCTGCTTCACCTATTGCATTTTTATATTTTCTCCTTTCATCAGTTAAATTCAATATTTCTTCTGTTACCCAAGGATTTCTACTAGCCCTCGTCTTTTTACCTACTTGATCCTCTGCTGCCTTCACTACTTCATCCCTCAGAGCTACCCATTCTTCTGCTACTGTATTTCTTTCCCCCATTCCTGTCAATTGTTCCCGTATGCTCTCCCTGAAACTCTGTACAACCTATGGTTCTTTCAGTTTATCCAGGTCCCATCTCCTTAAATTCCCACCTTTTTGCAGCTTATTAGTTTTAATGTACAGTTCATAACCAATAGATTGTAGTCAGAGTCCACATCTGCCCCTGGAAATGTCTCGCAATTTAAAACCTGGTTCCTAAATCTCTGTCTTACCATTATATAATCTACCTGATACCTTTTAGTATCTCCGGGGTTCTTCCATGTATACAACCTTCTTTCATGATTCTTGAACCAAGTGTTAGCTATGATTAAGTTATGATCTGTGCAAAATTCTACCAGACGGCTTCCTCCTTCCTTTCTCTCCCCCAATCCATATTCCCCCGCTATGTTTCCTTCTCTCCCTTTTCCTGCTCTCGAATTCCAGTCATCATACATTTCGTCAATTTCTTCGTCATCTGCAGAGCTAGTTGGCATATAAACTTGTACTACTGTAGTAGGCGTGGGTTTCGTGTCTATCTTGGCCACAATAATGCGTTCATTGTGCTGTTTGTAGTAGCTTACCCGTACTCCTATTTTTTTATTCATTATTAAACCTACTCCAGCATTACCCCTATTTGATTTTGTATTTATAACCCTGTATTCACCTGACCAAAAGTCTTCTTCCTCCTGCCACCGAACTTCACTAATTCCCACTATATCTAACTTTAACCTACCCATTTCCCTTTTTAAATTTTCTAACCTACCTGCCCGATTAAGGGATCTGACATTCCACGCTCCGATCCGTAGAACGCCAGTTTTCTTTCTCCTGATAACTACGTACTCTTGAGTAGTCCCCACCCGGCGATCCGAATGGGGGACTATTTTACCTCCGGAATATTTTACCCAAGAGGACGCCAGCATTATTTAATAATACAGTAAAGCTGCATGCCCTCGGGAAAAATTACGGCTGTAGTTTCCCCTTGCTTTCAGCCGTTCGCAGTACCAGAACAGCAAGGCCATTTTGGGTAGTGTTACAAGGCCAGATCAGTCAATCATCCAGACTATTGCCCCTGCAACTACTGGAAAGGCTGCTGCCCCTCTTCAGGAACCACACGTTTGTCTGGCCTCTCAACACATACCCCTCCGTTGTGGTTCACCTACGGTACGGCTATCTGTATCGTTGAGGCACGCAAGCCTCCCCACCAACGGCAAGGTCCATGGTTCATGGGGAATAATAGATGGTCGAAACTGTTTATAGGTACATCGCTTGTAACGACGTATTGGCTATAATAGCGAAATCTGATGGTCCCTTCTAAATCGCTTATTGCTAGTTATCGCATAAAACGACGTATTTTTATTCCATTTTCGGAGAAATATATCGGCTATAATGTGCAATGTTGATTTCTGTTTCTTGCGTATTTGTAGATTACTAACAACAATGTAACGCTTATTTTCAAACTCTTGTTTTCGGCAGAGCGTTGCTTTCAAATCAGGCTTAAAAACGATTACATCGTCAAATGCAAAATTTTGTAATAAAGTAACAGGAAAGATTAAGTTTTATCATACTTCAAAAATTTCGTATTCTGCCTTACGGCAGGTCTTGCCATGGGAGAAGCCTCGTCAGAGAGGTGCACCGCATGAGCGTCTAGGGAAGTGACTCCAGTGGTGGTTTCCAGTTGCCTTCCACTCATGATGAAATGATAATGAGGGCAACACAACACCCAGTCCTTGAGCGGAGAAAATATCCAACCCAGCCGGGAATCGAACCATCGCCGCGCTGACGACTCAGCTATCAGGGCGTACTTTAATCATACACTAAATGGAAAACAAAAATGTGTCATTTGTGAGTATTATACTAAACAGCACTTGAGCAAGTTTTAAACATGTTAACATTTTATTTGATTCATTATCCATGACCGTGTTCGACATTATTGAACAATTTACACCGTTGTTACTTCTTTCTTCACTTATTAAATGTTTTTACATTTTACTGGCAGTTTGTTGCTGTACGTACTGCATAAACAAGAAAATTCGTCTTCGTCCCTCACCACAAATACTGTGTTCTAAACACTGTGATTGTGTTGTATTTGTGCTACATTTTGAAGGATGACAGACTAAAATTTACAAGCATGAAATTTTTAACAAAAAACAAAGCAAAAACCCGATCTGCGCGACTACCGGCTACAACGACCGTATACCATCGGTCCGTTCGACGACGTTATAACCGGTTTCGAATATACCCTTTTATTCGACTTCAGCGGAACATCGGACTTCGTACCAGTACCTATAGTTACCTCTGGACAGCTTATATGTCAGTTTGGATGTTGAGTGCAATGATGGAGGGTCTGTAACAGCGGCTAATAATTAAATTTTGGGAGTTATGGAATATTCTCTTTCGTATTATGGCAAGCCGACGGAACAGAAATCCTGGCACCGGCATATAATAATTAGCGCGCTGCCGCGCACTGAGTGGCTCGCAAATAAATCTACGTCCGTAGTTGGCATGATACTGTAATTACGTGTTATATGCCAACAAAATTAATTTTATTGTTTGCCTAACAACTTTTATGGTGGATAGTTTCTACGAGGTCCAACGGAACGCAAATTCATCAGCGACGACAATTTTCGTTACA
Source organism: Schistocerca americana (assembly GCF_021461395.2). Classification (NCBI taxonomy): domain Eukaryota; kingdom Metazoa; phylum Arthropoda; class Insecta; order Orthoptera; family Acrididae; genus Schistocerca; species Schistocerca americana. The sequence goes on from NC_060122.1 coordinate 152,390,412, forward strand.
CAGGCGAAACGGGTCCACACCCTATTTTATTTTTTAGCTCAGAAACTTTTATATTTTCACGAGAAATAAATATGACACGCAACTATAAACTCTGAGAATGTTCATGTTTTTTTTTTTAAGTCCAATTATGTTACAGCTTCTGTTTCTCCCCAGTGGGTGAAATAAAAAATTATTTTGCCTGGAAAAACTTATTGTATCTTTTGTTTTTATTTATTATTTCTTTACAACTGGCAAGAATTTTCTTTTGAAAGTACTCCATGCTATTCTAGAGTAAAAACAGAGAAGTCTAAAAAAACTTCAGATTTTTTACTGACTTTTTTTCATTAACTGACAATACTCTTAGATGATAAGATGATCTTGATATACCTATTTTCATGACACCCACTATAGTGAGTTATAATCCAAAGTGCTAGGGCCTGTCACCTATAAGTATTTTTATGTTTCATGCGTTACGCTATAAATCAAGTAAAGCTGTGCTCAACTCGAAAGTTGGTTTGAGCACTGCGGTGCTTCACTAGGCATTGTTTGTGCGCTTGCCTTCCTTTGAGTTCCGGAAATTTTCGCCAAACAACCCATTGATAGAATACAGTATAACTTATTTATCAACTCAAAGTTTAGTACGTTTCTCCCCAAAATCATCTATATAATATATCTAAAAATTGCAGAAGCAGAAGCTGCTCATTAATTTCACACCATCAACCACCACCAGAGCCTTAACTCCACAGATTGCAGCAGTAAACTTATCAAATACGCGTTCATTGGCTCCAATACTGCAGCAAATATCGCCTGTGCAATAGTGACAAAAGCGATTGCTCTCGACTGCCTTAATGAACTAAAAGCAACATTAGAGTCAGTTCCATCCATTTGTGTCAGTAGCGATGCCAGTAATGATGAAAATGTAAGGCGTTTCCCTCAAGTAACAACGATCATAATTCACTTGCTCCTGTAACTGAGTAACTTCAGTTCCATTAATTCGTTTACCGTTGCAGCGCGTGTGTGCATTATTTTCGTACACTACGTGATCAAAACATACATTTTTCATATTAGGTGCACGGTGCTGCTACCTACTGCCAGGTACTCCATATCAGCGACCTCAGTAGTTATTAGACATCGTGAGAGAGCAGAATGGGGCGCTTCGCGGAACTCACGGACTTCGAACGTGGTCAGGTGATCGGGTGTCACTCGTGTCATACGTTTGTACGCGAGATTTCCACACTCCTAAACATCCGTAGGTCCATTGTTTTCCGATGTGATAATGAAGTGGAAACGTGAAGGGACACGTACAGCACAAAGCGGTACAGGCCGACCTTGTCTGTTGACTGACAGAGACCGCCGAAAGTTGAAGAGAGTCGTAATGAGTAATGGGCAGACATCTATTCAGACCATCACACAGAAATTCCAAACTGCATGAGGATCCACTGAAAGTACTATGACAGTTAGGCGGGAGATGAGAAAACTTGGATTTCATGGTCGAGCGGCTGCTCATAAGCCACACATCGCGCCGGTAAAAGCCAAACGACGAGTAAGGAGCGTAAACATCGGACGATTGAACAGTGGAAAAACGTTGTGTGGAGTGACGAATCACGGTACATAATGTGGCGATCCGATGGCAGGGTGTGGGTATGGTGAATGCCCGGTGAACGACATTTGCCAGCGTGTGTAGTGCCAACAGTAAAATTCGAAGGCGGTGGTGTTGCGTTGTGATCGTGTTTTCCATGGAGGGGGCTTGCACCTGTGGGAGTGACAAGTCGATAGTCGACAAGACACTGAGAGATTCTCTTTACGAGCGGGCTTCTTTGGAGGACACGATGAGTGTTCGTTTTCCCGCGTTAACGTATGTATCAAGCGTGTTTGTGCGGTACAATAAAGGTGGTCGTTCACAGTATAAATTCCACACAAGTGTTTTCCTTTATGTAGTGAAATTACCCCTACATAAGTGGTGACCCCGTAACTAAGCAGTGTGACAGTAGGCAAGTTTCTTGAGATATTTTCCGCGACGTCTAGTATCGACATGTCGTCTGCACAGAACCTCTTCCGGGACATCGACGGCGTCATCCAAAACATCAAAAAGGAGCTCGACACGATGCAGCAAAACCCTCAGTTCACAGTGCCACGGACGCCTACACCTCAAACCGACTTCGCCCACGACGTTACGTTTCCAACCGCGCCACGTGTGCCGGCGGGTCCCGCGCCGCCGCCACAGGACATTGCCTCGCACAACCAGCGCGCAGGACACGCCGATATCACACCCAAAGCGCTCCCGTTTTCATCACCCGCGTCGGTACCGCTCCCACGAGTTTCGCACTTTCCGTTCGCCAGTGATCGTGGGCCACCCGCGTCGCGGTTACAAATTGGACCCCCACCTTTCGTTCCCGAGCGTCCGGAAATTTGGTTCGCTATTATGGAGAACATTTTCGTGCAGCAACAAATAGTCAACGATTTTGAACAGTTCACGCTAGTGATATGCAACCTGGACCAACGTGCGTCGTCAGTGGTATCGGATATAATTATGCAACCCCCACCACAACAAGCCTACGCCACTCTCAAGACGGCTTTAATTTCGCGTTGTACAAAACCTGTGGATCAGCGGATATCACAGCTCCTGTACCACGAGAAACGCGGTGACATGTCGCCTTCAGACTTTTACCGGCATTTACGTGCTATGGTGGACCCTTCCGTGTTCTCAGACACATTACTTTTGCACATATGGCAACAGCAGTTACCTCCGCAGGTGGGCTTAACCTTAATTGCTTACGAGGGCCGGCCATTAAGCGAGTTGCTGCAAGTAGAGACCACTTTGAAAGCAGTCAACGACTCAGTCATCCACACATATGGACAGAAAACACTGCCAGTGGACATTGGGCTACCAGAAGAATGCAACTGGACCTTCGTTATGGCCGATATCGACCAACCTATACTAGGTGCTGATTTCCTGGCAAAATATGCATTGTCCGTGGATTTACTCAAGTCACAACTCGTCCATTCTGTCAATGGATTTGTTATTCCGGGAATACAAGGACGTCCGACTTCTCATGCATGCCAAAGGGTAGATAACCTCAGTGCACCCACCTGGGAGGACACCATAGCAACGAAGGTAGCTGACCGGCACATGGCTCAAACGACATCAAAACAGTTAACGACACAACAACAGGCTCCTGCTGTTCCAACCACAAAGGCGACACCCAAACCACAACAGGGAACAAGAAAGAGCAGGGCGAAGCATGAGACGGTGCACCACATCCGTACAACTCCAGGCCCACCAGTCTCCTCACGTGTTCGCAGGTTTGCACCTGATCGCTTGCGGGAAACCAAGGCCATTTTCAACGAGATGCTACAGGAAGGAACTATACAGCCATCCAACAGTCCGTGGTCCTCTCCTCTGCATCTCGCCCGTAAAAAGAATGGGTCATGGCGCCCGTGCGGTGATTATCGAGCTTTGAACGCCCGAACTGTTCCAGACAGATACCCTGTGCCACATATACAGGATTTCACCCATTCACTGGCCGGGGCATCCATATTCAGTGTTTTGGATTGCCGTAAGGCTTATAATCAGATCCCAATGGCAGAGCAGGACATACCAAAGACTGCAGTGACAACCCCATCTGGGCTGTTTGAATTTTTGGTGATGCCATTTGGGCTGAAAAATGCGGCCCAGACATGGCAACGGTTCCTAGACAGCGTACTAAGAGGACTACCATATTGTTTTGCCTATTTAGACGATATTATGGTGTTTTCGGAGAATGTTTCTGACCATCTGAAACACGTAAGCGAGGTGCAAAGTAGGCTTAGTGCTCATGGAATTACACTTAACAAGGACAAGTGCGTGTTTGGGGAGTAAAACCCGCTTGGACAATGACAGCACCGACGACAGTCTCACAGACGACTTCAGACACAACTTGCAATGAACCCACACCTTCCGCAGAACCAGACAGCTGTGTCCCACATGAGCCCCACACCAGGGGGCCTAATGCAGCAACAGAATCAGCAAGCAGCACCCACACCCGCACTATCCACACTCGGGCAGGCCGAGAGGTGAAGTTTAAGTACCCCACCATACCGGGTGCTCTGCACTTCAGGGGGGGGGGGGGCTGTGTGGGAGTAACAAGTCGATAGTCGACAAGACACTGAGAGATTCTCTTTACGAGCGGGCTTCTTTGGAGGACACGATGAGTGTTCGTTTCCCCGCATTAACGTATGTATCAAGTGTGTTTGTGCGGTACAATAAAGGTGGTCGTTCACAGTATAAATTCCACACAAGTGTTTTCCTTTATGTAGTGAAATTACCCCTACACACCCCTTGTTGTTTTGCGTGGCACTGTCACAGCGCAGGCCTACATTGATGTTTTAAGCACCTTCTTGCTTCCCACTGTTGAAGAGCAATTCGGGGATGGCGGTTGCATCTTTAAACACGATCGAGCACCTGTTCCTAATGCGCGACCTGTGGCGGAGTGGTTACACCACAATAACATCACTGTAATAGACTGGCCTTGCACAGAGTCCTGACCTGAATACTGTAGAACACCTTTGGGATGTTTTGGAACGCCAACTTCGTGCCAAGCCTTACCGACCGGCATCGATACCCCTCCCCAGTGCAGCACTCCGTGAAGAATGGACTGCCATTCCCCACGATACCTTCCAGCACTTAATTGAACGTATGCCTGCGAGAGTGGTTAAGGGTGGGCCAACATAGTATTGAATTCCACCATTACCGGTAGAAATACGGCACAGCTTTATTGGGCATTATTGTCAGTTTCAGCCAGGTGTCCGAATACTTTTGATCACATAGTGTATGTGAGTTGTCATTGTTATGTGATGCCAAAAGCGAAATGTAAGTGCTCTTTCAGTGACGAACACAGAGAAATATGGCCATTCGTAAAAAGAGGCAACACAGATGGGGAAGCATTCTGCAAACTTTGTTCCTGTCATTTTTCAACTGAGCATACTGAGAAAGCTGACGTAATACCAAGACCCAAAAGCACAAAAAAAGTACTCAAGGACAGGCATCCAGTTCAAAATGCTCAACTAGTTTTGTAAAACCGGATAGAAGAGAGCTAGCGCTCATTACTGTCGCTAAACCGACAACAGCATATAGAACTGTAAATCATCACCATTCAATAAGTCATTGAATTGCACGGCGAAATAAATTGTGTTCAGTTCCGTATCCCAATTCTGTAATTGCTAAAAAACAAAGTTTCGCAAAAGAAAAAGCCACAGCAATTACCGAACATATTCTTGCTCCTCATTCTGTATCCATTTGGACATTGGACTTGAAAAAAAAAAAAACTCCTTTTTGCAGACTAGCAGCCGATGATGGCAATCTCGAGGCACTGAAATTATTTTCTGTAGCTGTTCAGTATTTTGATGCAGGTGATGGGACAAAGACTAAACCAATTAGGCTGGGTTGTGTTTACATGAACCATCGGAGACCAACTTAAGCATTTCAGCGCTCATAGATCTCAAAATTAGTTTCAAACAATATGTAGCATTTTGCGGTAACAACTGCAACATCAAACTGGTGTAGCTGTCTGATCTGTTGCACAGAGCACGGCCTCTAGTTTGCATGAAAAGCCAAAACCATTTTGTCTCTTCAAAAGTAAATGAATTTGTTACTAAATGTGAGAATGGAAATTTAGTTTGAAATGTACACCTTTTGCACTGTTGGTTACAATTATATTAATGAGTGGATGACCCAATACAGTGGTATGTCTGTATTTCAGTGGTTAACTTGGAAAAAGAGCCAGAGAAGTAAGCAATGGAGAACAAGTGTGTTACTTTTAAGAGATATTAATATTGTTATTGATGACTGTACTTTTAGATGAAATAAGTGCTTTGAGAACATAGCACGCGATGAACTCTGAAACTTTAGTACTGAAAAGTGTTTGTCAGAAATAGTACCAACACGTGAGAAGTAGTGTTGACTGCATTCAGTTGTTGAAATTGGTATAGTTCTTTTTTGCCATACCTGCACATAATGTAGCTGAAGCGGGAATATTTTCTCTGCTAAATGTTTAATGGACGTATGAGCGGAATAAGCTCACTGTTGTAATGGAAAACTGTTGTTGATTGTAATGTGAAACACGAAAAATTTAACATGTGTTTGGTACTATGACACAGTTAGCTGTCAAAAAGATTTTATAAAAAATGCCCAAGAAAACGAAAAATATGTGAAATACATCTGAATTACCAATTTTTGGAAAGTAAAGTGTGGTTACCTTTAACATGTATTCCGAAATACGGCGCAACTTGACTGGGCATTATTGTCATTGTTATAGACCAAAGAAGCGATAAGTAACGCAGAAAATCATAGGTCCAACCGGGGATGGAACCCTGAACCTTTAGTTTTGTAGTCTGGAACTTAAAACATACGCCTTTCTTTTTTTTTTTTTTTGTGAACGTTTCCTCCGCCGAAGGGAGGGGCGGGGGCAAAGTGGACAGGGATCGCAACCTGAGACCTTGCCACCATGTCCCTTTCCCTCCTCCAGGAACCAAGATAAGCGTAGGGAACGAGTAGTTGAGGTATACAGCATTTCCGTAAGACAAGGTTACTTTATTTATTTGCCACCAAGCGTAGCAGGAAACCAACAACGCGAGGAGGGGGGAGCATCAATTCGCCACACGTGATGGAACTATCGATGCATATTTTCTCGGAAAAGAATATTCAAATGAACAGAGAATAGTCGTCACTAGGAGTGGAAAAAGTGGGCATCAACTTCTCACTGCAGTAACACCTCATCTCCGAAGCAGGTTAAGAGAAACACTACAACGAAAAACTAAAGAAAATTTGTCTGTATTTGGGATTGCGGACAACTGCACATGTCGTTCATTAAGGCAGTGCCAAAAATCAAGAATATTTTTCTCCCCATCAGCAAAAAAGTAGTGGGCTGCGTGTCCACAAATCCACTTCACGGATTTCGTCTTCATTTGTGGGAAGTATCTCGAGTCTGGAAAGAGAAGCACGTGGAGGTATATGACGAGGAATCGTAGATGTAATAAAGACCAGCATCTCTCGCACCAAGAACCAGACACCTATCGCTGATCCGCACTCCAGGCGATGCACGTTCGTGTTCAGAAAATCACAGGCGACAGGTGAATCAGTCCCCTGAAGGTGTGACAGACGTACTTGCTTCCCATTTGCTGTAAGGTACCATGAAGACTATACGTCAGTGCCAAGATAAGGAGCGGACTCAGAGCACCATACGGCACTAAAGTCGACGTGGGGATGCTTCCCCTCACCCACATTCTGTGTCTTGTTCTGTTGATGAATGACATAGACCGCCTCCATAGGCATCAAGCACGTTGACAATAATGCAGTGCAGATATAGCTCAGTTAGAGGAAAAATAGGTGGAAGGAAAATAAGGGCGGCAGAACGTCTGAAAGCTGGATAGGGACTGAAAGAGAGCGTGATGCAAAGGTCTCCAGCAACAGGCTGGTGAAGCCCATGGAACCACGGCGCCGCAGCACCAACTGAGAGCTCATGAAAAGGGCTATCTCTCTATCAGGGACATGATCCAGCCCCAACTCGCCAGCGCGCCGTGTGAGAGTGTCGTACCAGACCTTGAACCACAAACGGTGGCAAACGTATGCACCAAATGCCGCTAGCATGTGGCGTGCAATAGATGGCGGAATTGGGAAAGTCTGTGCCACGTGGGCGATCATCATCATCATCAGTTATCTGCTATATTAGCAGGTCCTTTGCCTCTCCATTTTCTGCGATCCATTGCTTCCTTCTTAAGGCTGCTGTATGTTGTACCGTCCATCATGTCATCCACTATCTGGAATCTCTTCCTTCCTCGCTTCCTTTTCCCTTCTACATAACCTTCTAAAACTGTTTTTATCAGTCCGTCATTCTTTCTTAATATATGCCCAATCCAATTTCTTTTTCTTCTCTTTATTACATCTAGTAACTGCCTTTTGTCTCCCACTCTTCTCAGTACCTCTTCATTTTTTACTCTGTCCATCCAACTTATTCCTTCCATCTTCCGCCATGTCCAGATCTCAAAAGCCTCCAGCCTTTCTCTGTCTTTTTTTCCTCATAGTCCATGTTTCAGCACCATATAGAAGAACACTCCATACAAGACATTTTATGAGTCTCTTTCTGAGTTCTCTGTCCATACCGCTGCAGAAGATTCTCCTTTTCTTATAAAACGCCTCTTTTGCCATTGCTATCCTTGTTTTAATTTCTGTGGTGCACTTCCAGTCGGTGTCTATCCTGCTTCCAAGATACTTAAAATTTTGCACCTGTTCTAGTTTTTCTCCATTCAGCACAATTTTTAGTTCCTTATTTCCTCCTATTGCCAATACTTTTGTTTTATTTGTGTTAATTTTCATTCCATATTTTTTTCCGTTAGTTGCAATGGTGTCCACCAAATCCTGTAATTATTTTTCCCCTGTGGCTAGAAGGACCATGTCATCAGCAAATCTCAAGCACCCTACTCTTCTTCCTCCAATTTCTACTCCTTTGTCATCTCATGAGCATTGGTCAATCATATTTTCCAAGTACAGGTTGAAAGGAGTAGGTGATAAACAGCATCCTTGTCTTACTCCTTTCCCTAGTCTGATCCAGTTTGTACTTTCTCCTCTCACTTTAACTGAAACTTTTTGATTAAGGTACAATGAGTTTATAAGTCTTCTGGTTTTCCAGTCCACTCTCTTTTCCCTCATAATAGTCGCCAGCTTGTCCCAAACCACATTGTCAAATGCCTTTTCTAAATCGATGAAGCACATATATAGGTCTCTTCCTTTTTCAATAAACCTTTCTCCTAAGATTCGTAGGAGCCCTATTGCATCTCTGGTGCCCGTATTCCATCTAAAGCCAAACTGCTCCTCGCCGAGATTCTCCTCTATTACTTTTTCAAGTCTTTCATTAATTATTCTTAACATCACTTTGGCTGCATGTGAAATGAGGCTGATTGTCCTGTGCTCGCTGCATTTCTTGGTTCCTTGTTTTTTCGGCAATGGAATCATTACTGTTGTCAAAAAGTCCTCAGGCCATTCACCACTGTCATATATTTTATTACATAACCTCAATATTTCTCTTATTCCATTGTGGTTCAAGCATTTTAGTATTTCTCCCGGTATTGTATCTGTACCTACTGCTTTGCCATTTTTCATTGCAGCAATAGCAGACTTTACTTCTTCCATTATGATGGTCGGTCCTTTCTCTTCATCACTTACACTGTTGTGTGATTCAAGTTCCAGAGTTTCTGGTTTGCTATTTGTGTCATATAGCTCTTTTATATATTCTTCCCATCTCTGGAGGACATCGTCACGATCTTTATACACTACCTCTTCGTCTTTACTCAAAATTTCCATAGTAGCACTTCCTGCTCTGTTTTGTTCCCATGTCATAGTCTTTACTCTGTTGTATAGTAAGTCGTATCTTCCTTTCCTGTCCAGTTCTTCAATTTCATCACATTCCTCTTTTAGCCATTTTTTCCTAGCCTGCTCTGTTTCTCTTCGCAGTTCGTTATTTAACCTTCGGTATATCTTTCTTGCATCTTCAGTGTTCCTGTTTTTCAATTTTCTTCTCTCCTCCATCTTGGAAATCATTTCTTGTGTGACCCATGGTTTTTTTGACCTTTTCCCTTTTACATATCCAATATTTTGCTGTCCTGCTTTAATGATTCCTTCTTTCAGCATATTCCAGTACTCGTTGGCATTATCAGGTGCTTCTTTGTCTCGTAATGTGTTTAGAAAGTCCCGAGACAGCATTTCTGTAATTTGTTCTTTGTTGGACCTTATCTTCTCTAGATCCCATTTCTTCACCATTGTCGCCTTTTTCAGTTTTTTCATTCTTATTTCTATTTCTGCCATAAGTAAGTTGTGGTCACTATTAATATCTGCACCTGGTAATGTGTGCATCTTCTTGATTCCATTCCTGTATCTTTCTTCTACCAGTATAAAATCGATTTGGTTTCTATATTTATCCCCTGGTGATTTCCAAGTGTAGAGCCTCCTCTTATGGTTCTTGAACCATGTGTTTGCCACTATCAGCTGCCTTTCCCTGCAGAAGTCAATTAACCATTCACCTCTGTCATTTCTCTTTCCAAGACCATGACTGCCTACTATGTTTCCCTCTTTCCCTTCTCCCACAATGGCGTTCCAGTCTCCCATTACTATTTTGCAGCATTTTTTATTTTCGTCCATTATTCTCTCTATTACATTGTACGTTTCCTCTACAATTTGGTCATCATGTTCTGAAGTTGGCATATACACCTGGACAATCAGTAAATCTTTTTGTGCTCCTTTCAGCCTTACACCAATAACCCGGTCATTTGCATAGTCTACATATTCCACACATTTAGCCAATTCCTTTGTCATAATCATTCCTACTCCATTAATTCCTTTTACTTCTCCTCCTGAGTAGTAGAATACATATTCATCTGACTGCAACTCTCCATGTCCATTCCATCTTACTTCAGCAACTCCCACGAGGTTCATATGATTCTTTTCCATCTCTCTTTTAAGGTTTTCTAGTTTTCCTGCTTGTAGCAGAGTTCTGACATTCCAGGTACCAATTCTCGTTTTGATTTTTTGCCTCCTTTCAAGTTGTCCCCCCCGGAGATCCGAATGGGGGACTATTTTACCTCCGGACACTGATTTAACATGAGAGGAAGCCATTTTTTGTGCATAAAATGGAGACTGCATTATGCAGGGAAGATAATCTGCGGTGGTATTCCGTTGCCTTCCGCAGACGTGGGCGATACGTGACGCCAAATACACATTAACATATTGCACCCGTTGCACAAGATCGAGGGCTTTTAAATGATGATCTAAGTGCCCAGCTTGTAACTGGGACATTAAGTGCCGGCAGCTGAGGGCAATCGTGAGCTGCAAATCAGTTGCAAAATAGAGTCCTAAGCACCGAATAGCAGCAGCTACAAGCAGTGGAAAAGCACTCTCCACCTATAGCCATGGCATTCGATTTGTGAACGTTAAGGCAGCTACTAGAAGCTTCGCCATAGTTGGTAACCGATTCCAAGGACTCCCTCACCTCAACACTGCTACGAAGAACGAGGACGAGATCGTCCACAGAAAGCAGTGCAGCAAAAGACATGGCCACCAAGAGATATTCCAGACAGGTGTTGACTGAGACTTGCAGAATAATGGTTCCATGGCGAAAGCACACAACAGAGTATATAGCGGACAGCCTTAATGCACTGAACGACGCGTCAATATGGGAGGAATGAGACGGCCATTGTAGAGTACACTTGACGTCGCTCCGCGGATGAGACGCATTACAATGTCGACAGTAGTATCAGGCTGTCCCATATTGTGTGGAGCACCTCTTGCAGACAGTCATAATCGTCACGATTCAAAGTCTGGCTGAAGTCAAGAGCAACCAATAGCCCAAGCACACGACGAGCTTCATCAAGAGCGATTATCTCTCAATAGCAGTGGAGGGCAGTGCAGCTATTATTGGCACCGCCCAAAGAGATTTGATCAGGGGAAACCCCACAATGGGCCGTCCGTTTAAACCGTGCAGCCAAGAGCCAAGTAGACATCTTTGTGTCACTGTTGAGCAACGTCAAGGGGCGATAATCGCATATATGATGTATCCTAAGGCTTGTGGATGGGAATGAGGAGACCACCGAGAAAATCGTCGGGAATCCGCACGATAGGCAACATAAAGTCTCAAAAAACATCCGTCGGGCCGGCGCTGGTAGGGAACGAAACATTTGATAAATCTCTAGTAGGAGGCATTCAGCGGCAGCTAACTTTATCGTAGAATCCGCCTTGATAGCATCATGGACTTTGTTCTCCATGAAACTGGCTGGCACATCCATCGTTACATCCCGAGGAACGAAGCCAAATGAGAGTTAGGAGAACTCCGCAGTGTTGGCAGGGTGGTGACGTTGTGCAGAGTACAGCATAACATAATGTGCGTGGAGAGCTGACCGTATATTGCGTTGACTATCTTAACACCTTCCATCAGCAGTTGCCAGAAAATTAATCAAAGTATTCAGACAATGGTGCCATTCTGCTATCACGTGTAAGAGGTCCGAGCAGATGTAATTTCAATGTATTGCTCACGCGCTGCCTGCGATATGTAAGGTCTAGGAGAATCTCAGACCAGAGAGCAGTGTTGACTGCAGTACGAAATGTGTAGCCGTAGCAGTAAGTTGTTGCTAGCGAGCTGTCTGGTCTGGTGTATCGTGTTGGTTGGGACGGTCGTGGTGCAGCGATGCCGGAGCCTGAGCATTATTGCATAAGGTAAAAAGCAGCCTCGCGCATATGTAGTATTGCTATCTCAAGTCCCATGTAAATGTTTTAAAAACGTCCTAATAATAATCTTTCTCATAAAAAATAACTTTTAACAACCATTCATTTCAATTTAAAGAATTTACTAATTTCTCCAATCCATGATCATCCAGATTATTGCAATAGAAAAATCAATTGTTTCCTTTCATAAAATGACAAATCTATCGGCCAACATTGCACAGGGCTGTGCCAGAAAAATTGATTGTAAGAGCAGGTATATATGCGTTATCCGGCGACTTCATTGAGGTAAGAATTTTTCTCTTTTTTATTCAGAGTGATCTTTCAGGGCCATGACGCAGCACTGCTGACGTCCAAAATTTACCAGGTTAAATTCACAGTCAATTATTGAAAAGTTATAAGTGAGCGATAATTTAATTGAGAGGCTAGTTACATTGTATTATCACCAGGTTACTGAATTTATTTTATGTGAACGACGTAATTATAATTTTTACCGTTGAGAGGTTTACGAATTTTTCTGTTTTGAGGTTACACTAGATGTGAATTTAAATTTTGTTGGGTGGTTACACTTGGCGACCCTGCCAGGATCGTATTTTCTTTGTGAATTTCTGAGAAGTAGTTAATTATATATCTGCTCTTATTTACTTAAATGTAGTTTGCATCTGGTGCAACGCATTTACTAATTTGTCACTCTTTCTTTCACAGATCATCGACAATTTATTGCTCTTTGTTGTAATTGTGTTTGTTTCATTTTTGCTTCGTCTTTGTTTCATTTTGTGCTTAATTTTGATTTGTGAAAAATGCCATGAAAAAGGTTAACAGTACATCGCAATGTGCAATGAGTGAAATAGCCGACTCGAATAATTTGACCGATAATACTTGCGACACTCAGTGTAATAGTGATAATCCTCTAATTACAGATAATCAGTGCCTACCGATCACTAGCATTGAGTTAAATCCTAATGATGGGCATACAAATTCAATTACGTTCACAGTAAATTTAACAATTGATGAAGCGGCACGTTCAGATACAATGAACGCTGCCCAGTTTGACGCACCCGGTTTGCAAAATTTATGCAGTGAACAGATAAATGTTTCTAACGAAGGTGAACAATATACACAAAATACGTCAAATTTCGATTCCGATGTAGTGACAAACAGTGCACGTCTGATTGGCGAACCTTTTCAAGAATCAGAAAATGACCAAACGGTTACACAAAACGTGACAAATGCAGATATACCAACACACAACATAGAAAATAGAGCCGCTAATTTTGGCTGGGATCAAGTGATGGCATTATTACTACAACTCAATGAAAAAATAGACAACCATTTCAAACAACATAATGAAAATCTCAAACAGTGGAATGAAAAACTAAGCAACAATTGTAAACAACTTAATGAATCGTGCAAACAACTCAATGAAAAATACGACAACCATTTCAAACAACTTACTGAATAGTGCAAACAATTTAATGAAAGTTTCAAACAGTCGAATGAAAAACACGACAACCTTAATGACCAGAACAAACAACTTAGTGAACAGACTACAGCCGTTACAGAGCAACATCATGATACTAAAGAACAATTACGTGAGGAAATTAAGGCTTGTGCTAGGAACAGTAGTGAAGAAATTAGATCTGTTGCACAAGAATTAAGTAGTACACGTGTAGCCACAACGAAATTACTTAGAGATGAAATTAGTGCAGTCACTGAACAATGTTCTGAAAAAGCAACACAGTTACGCGACGAGTTTAAATTAATGTCAGCAGAACTTTCACACACGCTGGATGCGAAAGTAGATACGAAATTTGAACAACAGAACAGCCAAATAGACGAACGTTTTAAAGCGACAGAAATGAAAAATATTTCAGCCTTTAACACATTACAGCTTATGCCATATCTTGAACATTTGTCACACTCGAGCAGCCAGTGTAACTTAGGTAATTTAGAGAGAGTACGTGTCTTAGATTCCGAACAGTCACAGACAAATAGATTATCATGCAATCCTGAACCTGCTCAGACATACAGAGACGATAATTTTTATTACAAACAGTTTCTATCTGTTAGGAAATTTAAAGTGCTTAATAATGACAGAACACAGATTCACGCTTTGGACTGGATACGACAATTTGCTTTTGTATTTTCATCAGCTTGACCTGTAATGCAGAAACTAGAATTGGCCTGGATACAACAATTTGTTTTTGAGTTTTCACCGGCATTGCCTGTAACGCAGAAACTAAAATTTATTTGCAGAGCGTAATTGACATCAGGGGATTCACTACACGTCGATGAATATGTGCCATAGCGTGCACAGGGCCCCGAGCCGTAGTAGTGCTGTTTCATCTTTAGTTTTCTGCACTGCTGCCTTCTCTTTTACTATCCTTTATATCTATGAAAACAGCTCTTCAACTATCGATCTATCTAGGATTAAGAATGAGTAAAGAAAACCAGAAGTGACAAGTTTTACCAAAAGTGACAATTTTCATTAGACACTCCTGAACTACCAGTATAATTTTAATAAGTGACAAAATTTTAATCATCAGTATCGTCAAAATTTTCAGCAGTCGCAAACACATTTTGGTAACAATAGAGGCTTTTCTCCGCAACAGCAGCAAAACCAGCCGGTTAGCATATATAACCAACAATGTAGTCTGCAAGGTCAACCAAGCTTTAATGTTTCGCCGCCTACACGTATAGCGTCGGCTCCATCAAATAGTAATCCACAGCAACAAGGAATTCACTACGTACAGAAAACACATCATTTCAACTCGTATCGCAACGGGCCGTATAGTAATGATTATCATGACAGACGTAAAAGTAATGAGCACAGTTTTCAGCGTAACAGTCGGTCTTACCAGCAGCAGAATCATCCGCAACAACAGATTGTCATGAATGAACCAGACAGTCGATATCATCCCGAACCTAATACGTCAGGAAGAAATAACAGAACAGTACAAATAGTTGAAATGCCACAGCATCTTCCTGCAAATAACAGCACGTCAGATAGAATTTGACTAGATACAGTACAGGTTGCATCCTCCAGCAACGTAAGCAATACTTCAGATACACAGAATCTTGTTCACGAAAATGTTATTTGAAACATGCCTTGTTGAATGCACCTCTTTTATCACACCCAGATCCTACCAGAAATTTTTTCATTGCCACCGGCATTTCTAACACCGCTTTAGGCGTATACATTTTTCAGGAAATTGAAGAAGACGGTACTACAGTAATTAAAAACATCGCCTTTGCAAGTCGCATTCTGTCACCTGCTGAACGCAATTATTCTGTTACAGAACTTGAAACATTGTGTTGTATGGGCATTTACGAGATTTAGGCATTTTCTTCATGGAAGACATACGACCGTTTACACAGATCATAGAGCTATACAGTTTTTACTTTTCGCTAAATTTACACACGACAGATTAAGCAGATGGAAACTTTATTTACAGGAATTTAATTTTACAATTGTTCACATTCCCGGTACACAAAATGTTGTAGCAGACGCACTATCCCGTTCTCTCAGCAACAATCAGCAAGACACCGCAACCAACTTCTGCCAAGCAAATTCTAGCGTCATGTATATTCAGCAAGTTGAATTCGAAAATCTTATTTCGGCGTCATTACGAGACATAGCACAAGAGCAGAGCAAAGACAACGTATGGAAAGAAATTAAACACCTTTGGCAAGATAGGTATAATGTTACCATCAGAAATCATTATACTGTACGCAATAATATTCTGTTTCGCCGCTCTCACCCTGACAGCAACAATTGGTTACTATGCATTCCTGACGAGCTTGTTAACAAATTAATTTGGTATACTCATGTAAGTTACGCACATTATGGAGCCAGAAAATGTTTTCTTATACTGAGACAGAACTGTTATTTTGCGAACATGGAGAAAGGTATTCGACGAGTTTTAGCGTCATGTAAAATCTGCCAGAAAGCTAAATCAGACACGACTTCACATATTCCTCCGTTACATCCAATTGTACCCGTTAAATTGAGACACATGGCCGCTGTAGACATTTTTGGTCCGATTCCCAGAACTAATAGAGGTTTTTGCTACATCTTTGTCGCTGTTGAACTCACTTAGAAATTTGTTACCTTCACTCCGTTACGCAAAGCTACTGCTAAATCAATTTCGAATGCATTTGTAAAATATTTTTTTATTTCATGTAGGGCATGTATTGAAAGTAATTTCCGACAATGGACCGCAATTTCGATCTGCTATATGAACACGTATATTACGAGCTAGAAACATTTCTCCGATCTATATATCCAAGTATCATGCTTCTTCGAACCCTTGTGAACGACTGATGAAAGAAATTGGTAAATTATGCAGAATATACTGCCATAAAAAACATATTGATAGGGATACACACATACTGTCACTCCAGGATGTAATTAACTCCATACCAAATGAATCTACTATGCTATCTCCGACTGTTATACTGAAAAATGTTGAACCACCCAACAAAATTAAAGAAGTAGTATATTTTCCTACATCTCGTCGACTACGCCACAATGAAATAATTGACATTGCGCTGAACAACATCAAACGTGCCGCAGAGCGCCGGAGGAGACAGCAAAAACAGGTTTGTACACGCCGTGACTTTCACATAGGACAGAAGATATTAGTACGTACACACTATTTATCCAACAGAGGAAAGAGTAGATGCAGTAAATTTGAGCTTCTATACGCAGGTCCATATAGAATTCGCAGCATTCCTCACCCCAATGTAGTACACGTCGAAACTTTGACAACCAGAAAAAGCAAAGGCAATCACCATGTCTCCAATATCGAACCCTTAATTGAATGAATATACTTTATGATTTATCAGACTGTAATGCCATTTGCAGATATTTATATGAACACTTACTGATGATTATCATATTTTTTCCTGGCAAGTGCCCGGCAAGGTAAGGTTAGCAGGTCGCTTTTCTTGTCGTTACACATCAGATCGTGCACATTTTTCCAGATAAACTTACATATTTTTATGACCACTTATGCAATTCTATCTATGTGACTACTTACTGATGATTATCATATTTTTTCTTGGCAAGTGCCCGGCAAGGTAAGGTTAGCAGGTAGCTTTTCTTGTCGTTATATATCAGACCGTGCACATTTTCCATTTTTTGTGTATGTATGATTGTTTTCCTATCGAAAGTAGAATTTTTGTCTGCTTGCACTATGAAATCTTTAAGATGTAACAAACAAGTTGACTTTGACATTTTGCCTTATGGTATCTCAACATCTTGACCATTATACATTTTTTGCCACTACATTATGATACTGTGTGTACATTTTTTGCACTTGAAAACTGTCTATGTTTTTGACCTAATACGTTTTCTGTTATGCTATGCTGTATGCTTAGTTGTATCACTAGAAACAAGTTTTTATCTAATGGGTATATGATTTAAATGCAAGATATTAATCCTTATTCATCATTTTCAGAAAGCAATAACGTGTACAAGAAATAAATTAAACAAACCACAGTGGTTTACTCTGAGATGGAAATTTTACCATCGGAATGAACGAAAGAAAATGCAATGTCTTGTGATGAAACACATCGTATGATAGCAGTCTTGACTAATTATTTTTCTTTCAGAATACGAGGCGATTGATGCAGGCTGTCAGACAGAACTACACATCTTACTTTTAGTGATGAAATATGCTAGAAATAAGAAACTCTATAATATGAATAGTTGTATGAAGTAAATGGTAATATGAATAATGAATAATGAAGTGTCCTTTTTTGCAGATGATAATAAATGATGATGAATAATTATATGAAGAATATGCTAATATGAATAATGAGGTTTTTCGTTGCAGATGATGATAATGATGAAGTTATTATATTATGAATAATGAAGTTTTTCCTTGCAGATGAGAATAATGATGACGTTTATATATTTACTATTAATTAAGAGATGCTATGTAGTTATTTAAGTATTTGTTGCAATTCGTTTTGACACTATGTCTTACGTTGTATGGTTAATGACTGAATGTTTTGGAAAAAACAGCTAGAGTGCACACATACTGAGTACATGTTTCGTTACCTGTTAATTCGAAGTTCACTACTTTTCAGTATAATATGGGTTTCTTCTTTCAGCTCAATAATCCGTTTTGTATTTTTTCCAGGAGAAGCTATTCATGAAATTAATGTGCTATAAGCAGTTAGTCATTAAACCTGTTCTAGTACTTGCAATTTTTTTACCCATTTGTGTGTATCATTCATGAATGTGATCGCATGTACTCTACTTGTTTCATAACCTTGCTACAGCTGACTCATGACGAATGACATTATTAATCCTTGTTTCCAGCAATAAGTCAAAAGCAAATATTTTCATGCCCCAGCAATTAATTATCGATCCCAACGCAATGCATTGCTAGCACAAAAAAAAAAAAAAAAATATTACCAGTCCCAGCTTTTACCGGTATACAACCAAATAATGCTACCAGTTTAAGAAATATTTCTAGTTCTAATTATAATGCAAACTTCTCAGATGTATTGAATCCATTATATCTATGTATTATTGGACCACAGACCTTGAGTAATAGTTACAGTGTGTTACATTTTAAATATGTCCTATGTCACTTGAATGATGAGTTCTGAGTAATACTGAATGATGTTTTGTAATAATGCATAAATGCTATGCCAATAATTTCTGTAAATAATATTTATGTTATACTCTATAAATGCTATGCCAATAATTAACTCTTGTTTTAAATGATGACTCCTGAATAATACTGAATAATGTTTTGTAAAACTATAAAACAATGCTTTGTAACTGGCCAATGAGTGCCAATAATTACTATATTGAGATGACTTATGAATAATGTTCTGTAATACTCCATACATATTACAGAAATGTTTAGTAACTGGGCAATGAGTGCCAACAATTACTCAAATCGGTTGATAGACTAGTGTAATTCTCAATGATGACTAGCATAAGACTTCTTGTCCTTCACCTTCTGACCTAATTACCAGAAATTACTGCAATATCCGTTTGTCCTGTCCATCCTCATGAACATGGAGCACTACGTTGATGTGAGAGTATGGATTCTACAAGAATTTGGTGTTGACACATCATGGTTCAAATGGCTCTGAGCACTATGGGACTTAACATCTGAGGTCATCAGTCCCCTAGAACTTAGAACTACTTAAACCTAACTAACCTAATGACTTCACACACATCCATGCCCGAGGCAGGATTCGAACCTGCGACCGTAGCGGTCGCGCGGTTCCAGACTGTAGCGCCTAGAACCGCTCGGCCACTCTGGCCGGCGTTGACACATCATGCTGTCCACCACCTTGAACGATGGAGATGTTATTATGGTCCTACTGTTTGGTGTACCTAATGTACTACCAAAATGATAACATTGAATATTAATACAACATTTCAGTGTCTTGGGTACACTGATAAATACTTCAGGGAAGAGAACTTCAGATTGTCTCACTTGGTGTTGTGCTTCTGTAGAAAGATATGGACTTTCGGTGCAACTACGTGCAACCTACTGTGCTACAACCATAATGTAATCCTTCCCATTCCTTTCCTAGTTCTTGTAAAATGCTAAAGAATTTTACAGCGCGTGTGCACTTTATTTCATTTGTTAATATGATCAGTCGTCCTAAATATGCTAAAGAGTTCTACAGCGCCTGTGCACTTTATTTCACTCCATGATATGTTGTAAATATGCTAAAGACTTCTACAGTGCGTGTGCACTTTATTTCCTTTTTAGGGTAATCAGTTCTTGTAAAATGCTAAAGATTTTTACAATGCGTGTGCACTTTATTTCATTTGTTAATAAGATCAGTTGTCCTAAAAATACTAAAGATTTATATAGCGCGAGTGCACTTTATGTCATTTGTTAATATATTTTGTATTCAGTGCGTGTGCACTTTATTACACTTCATGATATGTTATGTAAAAATGCTAAAGACTTATACGGTGCGTGTGCACTTTGTCATTTGTTAATATCTTTTGTACTCATTGCGTATACTTTTTGTCATTTCTTGATATATTCTGTACTCAGTGCGTGTGCACTCTATTTCATTACATAATATGTTCTGCACTTATCAATAATGTATATACTCTGTGACTGTAGACTTAGTAACTAAATAGATTTTAGAAAATTTTGTTGCTCATGGCAAGTCCAATTGACTCACCATCGCTGCCAAATTTTGCCCCCCCCCCCCCCCCCCCTCCCCCACCGGAGGGTTATGTAAGAGGTCCGAGCAGATGTAATTTCGATTTATTGCTCACGCGCTGCCTGCGATATGTAAGGTATAAGAGAATCTCAGACCAGAGAGCAGTGTTGACTGCAGTACGAAATGTGTAGCTGTAGCAGTAAGTTGTTGCTTGCGAGCTGTCTGGTCTGGTGTATCGTGTTGGCTGGGCCGGTCGTGGTGCAGCGATGTCGGAGCCTGAGCATTATTGTATAAGGTAAAAAGCAGCCTCGCGCATATGTAGTATTGTTATCTCAAGTCCCATGTAAATGTTTTAAAAATGTCCTAATAATAATCTTTCTCATAAAAAATAACTTTTAACAACCATTCATTTCAATTTAAAGAATTTACTAATTTCTCCAATCCATGATCATCCCGATTATTGCAAAAGAAAAATCAATTGTTTCCTTTCATAAAATGACAAATCTATCGGCCAGCATTGCACAGGGCTGTGCCAGAAAAATTTATTGTAAGAGCGGATATATATGCGTTATCCGGCGACTTCATTGAGGTAAGAATTTTTCTCTTTTTTATTCAGAGTGATCTTTCAGGGCCATGACGCAGCACTGCTGACGTCCAAAATTTACCAGGTTAAATTCACAGTCAATTACTGAAAAGTTATAAGTGAGCGATAATTTAATTAAGAGGCTAGTTGCAATGTATTATCACCAGGTTAGTGAATTTATTTTATGTGAACGACATAATTATAATTTTTACCGTTGAGAGGTTTACGAATTTTTCTGTTTCGAAGTTACACTAAAATGTGAAAGAAATTTTGTGGGGAGGTTACACACGTGGTACACAGACAGTCACTACTGCATTAATCCGTCATGTGCGCACACCCTGACCACAGGTGGCGTTGAGAGAGGGCAATGAGATGTGCCTCGGTACGATTCACCATCGCCTGGCGGTCTAGCGAATATGGGATTGTAGTACATTCCCAGTGAACAGTGAAGTAAAAATCATCGGCTCGTCACCACCATGCTGCAACCTCCCTTCTGTAACCAATCAAGGCCTTGCAGAAGGCGGGCTCTCTGCAGACGATGCACCATAACAGGGAAGACTGATACGCATCGTCGACGATGGGCTGTCCTCGTGGTCTCGATGAGCTGCCAGTGATTGGGTGGAGTAAGATGGATAGTGTTTAGTTTCCACGGTGCTGGCCCATCCATTCGTTTGGCGGCAGAGACTGACAGCACAGATGTAGGCGTCGTGGTCAGAGAATACAATGGGCCAGGCGTCAGAGCCTGCGTCTCACCGACAGCATCGCGGGAGACATAAACACGATCGAACTTGTTAAAGCCGAGCTTGAACAGATTAATCAAAAGTTAAGTAATGATTTACCAGAATGGCGTGGCCATATGATTATGCGTATTGCTAGTATGCAATAAAAAATATCAGTAGGTACAGGTTTAGTTCGAGGTGCGGCACCAACTGCAAACCTACTATGTGATGAAAGTGTTAATCCCACTTTTTTTCCATGCTGTGACTTCTCGTGCTTTTCACCGAGCAATGTACCGTACGAACCACCGACAACCTTTGTGTTGCGCAATGTCTTGCTTCAAGAAGACACACTCAAACACAGACAATTCCGATCTTATACCGCGGAAAAGAATACTCCACACCCAACTGTATTCACTAAATCCTTCAAAGGTGTGTTGCCGTCATCTTGGTCGGAGCAGCGAGAGAGACGCTTTACGACAGGATGTATACAAGAAAATGTAGCACTATGGGCGACGCAAACAGCTGAATGTTGTCAAACTTGTGAAAAAATTAATGAAAATTTTTGTCAAAATATTGGTCTAGAAATCACTAGGAGCAACTTAGAAAACAGTTAAGCCATAAAAATGCACTTTTAGGCAATACAGCCTCCGCCTTTTAATCGAAAAATATTTAAATAAAAAACGTTACTATGACGAGCCAATCCCACACAAAGACGTGCTGAGAATTTTGAAGGCAAAATGCCGATTAGATATTCGTGAAAATTTAATACATTTACAGGAAAACGACACAGATCACTTTATATCGGTGCTGGATTCAAATGATGGTATACATGAAAATGTGAAGGCAAGTAAGAATAACCGGCTATTAACATCGCGCTGCCGCCGAGCTAGCCGCTCGCAGCAGTACGGAAACGGCCGGTCGCATGAATTGCGCGACCCGCCTGTGACGTCACAGTCGACGTCATCCGGCTATGACGCTAGCTACACGATATCATTATCTCCCACCGAATGTGAACAGGAATAATAATATGAGATACAATAATAACAACCCGTATCATCTCCTTTATCAGGAATATCAAGGTGGACGAATTTACAGGAAAAATAATAACGGTTACTGGCATCCACAGAATGCAAGCCAGCGCCAGAGAAATGAAAACAGTACTTCCGCACAGCATAGTCAGGTACCCCCCTGTCCGCCTGACAACGGCTGGATAAATAAGGGTCATTCCGTGAATATCATGCACTGAAGTGCCAAAGAAACTGGCATAGGCACGCGTATTCAAGTACAGAGATATGTACACAGGTAGAATATGGCACTGTGGTCGGTAGGCCAGTAACGTCCGGCCGGCCGAAGTGGCCGTGCGGTTAAAGGCGCTGCAGTCTGGAACCGCAAGACCGCTACGGTCGCAGGTTCGAATCCTGCCTCGGGCATGGATGTATGTGCTGTCCTTAGGTTAGTTAGGTTTAACTAGTTCTAAGTTCTCGGGGACTTATGACCTCAGCAATTGAGTCCCATAGTGCTCAGAGCCATTTTTTTCAGTAACGTCCATATTACACAACAAGTGTCTGACGCAGTTGTTAGATCGGTTACTGCTGCTACAATGCCAGGTTAAGATTTAAGTGAGTGTGAACATGATATTATAGTCGGCACACGAGTGATGGGACACAGCATCTTCAAGATCGCGAAGAAGTGGGATTTTCCGGTACGACCATTTCAGAGGGTGAATATCAGGAATCAAGTAAAACATCAGCTTTCCGACATCGCTGTAGAAGGAAAAAAATCCTACAAGAACGGGACCAACGACGACTGAAGAGAATCGTTCAACGTGACAAAAGTACAACCCTTCCGCAAACTGCTGCAGATTTCAATGCTAGGTCATGAACAAGTGTCAGCGTGCGAACCTTCCAACGAAAACATCATCCATGTGGGCTTTCGCAGCCGAAGGCTCACTCGTGTACCCTTGATGACTGCACGACAGAAAGCTTTACGCCTCGCCTGGGCCCATCATCGCCGACATTGGACTGTTGATGAATGGAAACATGTTGCCTGGTCGGACGAGTCTCGTTTCAATTTGGACCCTGCATTTTTTTAATGGTTTCAGGGCCTGCATGTCAGCAGGGAACTGTTCAAGTTGGTGGAAGCTCTATAATAGTGTGGGGCGTGTGCAGTTGGAGTGATATGGAACCCCTGATACTTCTAGATAGGATTGTGACAGGTTACACGTACGTAAACATCCTGTTTGATCACCTGCATTCATTCTAGTCCGTTGTGCTTTCCGACTAACTTGGGCAATTCCAGTAGGACAATGCGACACAGCACACGTCCAGAATTGCTACAGAGTGGCCCTAGGGACACTATTCTGAGTTTAAACACTTCCGCTGGCCACCAAACCTCCCAGACGTGAACATTATTGAGCATATCTGGACTGCCTTGCAACGTGTTGTTCAGAAGAGATCTCCATCCCCTCGCACTCTTACGGATTTATGGACAGCCCTGCAAGATTCATGGTGTCGATTCCCTCCAGAACGACTTCAGACATTAGTCGAGCCCATGCCATATCATTTTGCGGCACTTCTGCGTGCTCGCAGGGGCCTACACGATATTAGGCAGGTGTACTAATTTCTTTGGCTTTTCAGTGTACAAGACACGAACGAACTGCCACCCTCCCGATATTGGTCGTATCAAAGGGTGGGAGCAATGTTAGCAGTCACATAAACATGTTGCGCTATTAATGGAGTAATTATATTAGAGAAGAACTGTGCAATGATCAGCATACAGGTTCGAATGAAATGCAAGATATGGTGCAAGTATCTGTAAGTGCTACTGTAGGAACAATTCCTACCATGATTGTCCTGGATGCTTGTGCCTCTGCGAGTGCCACATCACAAACTTCATTTAATAAAATTAAGGAAGGAAACAAACCCCGGAACAGAACTCTTGGATAACAAGAGCTTTTGGATCAAAATTGCAGCCTATCAAACGGCAAACTCTAGTATAAGTTTTAATAGGTAATGGAGTGACACCATGCTCATACCTAATTGCAAACAATCTTGCAGTTGACTGCAGGATAGGTATCGAGTTTTTAAGGAACAAAGGATGCAATGACACTCTTCTCCCAAGGTAAGTGCTACTTGTGCAGCGAGAGTGAACATGTTGAAGTCGACTTAAACGATTTCCAGTTAACCCGATCATTACTATCGGAGGGTAACAGTACGATTTTTATAAAGAATAGGAGTGCACCTGTTGATGATACGTCGACTTGCTGGAGCAAGAATTATACGGACAACTACAGTATGCTTGATGATGCAATTAAATCACCACATCTTGATGAGAAATAACGACAACTACTGAAAGAATTACTATTCGATGAAAAACATGGCGTGATAAACACTTGTTGTGTACATCACATGGATGTAGCACCACATGACCCTTGAGACTGTAGGTCGCGAGATGAAGAGGATTTTATCGTGGAATGATATCGAGCCTTCACACTCCCAGTATTGTAGTCCTTCGTTAGCTATGCTGAAACCTAGTGGAGACCTACGTCTGTTTCTACACGCACGTGCAATCAATAAAATTATAATACTATCATCCGTTCATCATAAGAATAAACCTGATGTAAACATACACAAACACGATGATTGGTGAGATGTCATACCATACGTACACTGGTGTCGTTACGCTCTTGGAAGTACGTCCTACTTATGTATGATGTTTTATTACTAAGTTACGCTAAATGAAATTTTAAGATATTCAAATGTATTAACAGTCATCAACGTTTTGCTTAATGACGCTGTAGCCACGTAGTTTTTATTTCAAAAATCGTGTACAGTCACAGCCTCTGCGGCGTTGTGCTCTGTTTGTCGCGCTGATAATGCGCCGTATATAAATGGCTGAGGCTGTTTTCTGTTCCGTAGTGAAACACGCACGTGGAACACGGTTAAAAAGTGCCGAGAAAGAGGCTGTTCTTAATGTTTTTCTTAAATTTACGGAGATAATCGGCTTTGAAGTTTTCCTGTATATACTGCTGTAGTTGAGGGTATCGCTATCGAACATGTAGCGCAGTCGGTAGCGTGATTAAATCTAAACAAATTTCAGTTAAGTTTTTAAGCTGGTTCAAATCTCATTGGCATTTTTTTTTCTCGTTCAATTTGAAATTGCTACATCTCGTAATTGTAAAACTCATCATCATTTTTTTATGAGTAATGCACGTCTTCTTGTTTCTAATTACATATTGAACGCGAAATTCCTGTTTCCATTTCAAATACAAATTCTTAATTATCGATGTTTTATGAAAGACTGTTCATAAACGTTGCTTAAATTAAGAAAACATAACAATTTAATTTTTTAAGGCAGAAATGAAAAACCGTATCCTCTTTATTTGGACTATGTCAATCGTTTTGTACCACAGAGGTAGGTACGTATCGCAGAAACATGAAAAACAATCATTTTCACAGCATCGAGCACATGATACAAATGCTGCATTTTTACATTTGCTACTGTACCATTACAATAAGAACCCAACAGAACTGACGTGGAGCCAAGCTGCGGGATTTGGCCCGAGAAGTAACAAGACTGTTAAGCTGCCATACGTACTGGAACTAAACGCACGCAGCTTTTTCACATATCACTGCCAAACGCTGGAGCGTTGTAGAAGGACTCGTCATAAAAGAAGAAGAGAAAATGCTGCACATGGTTGTCTTCCACGTGTATTCTGTTGTTGATAGGCTCGTTATCAACGCAGCAGCTGACACTGAAATGTATTTCTCGGATTTGGATAAGGAAGGAGCTAAGAGATTACCAGACGAATTAATGCAATATCTTCAGTGGCTTCAATATTTAATTGTACGGTGAAATCCTTCAATACTATCTTCCGTTAAACACAGCTTATGCAGAAAAACTACCCTGTGGTTAAGTCAGGAATTTTCATCATTCTTGATTTTAATTACAATAGTACCTTAGCTAAAACGACAAAGTGTTGCGGTTTTCGTCTAGTCGTCTAAGGAGTGTATTGTGGGAGATTTGCAGTGTATCGTTTCATTATGCTTAAAAATTAAATCACATTCGAAGCCGTATTGCTCCTCTGCTTGTCTCTTTTCGCGTGTGAACTGCAGCTGGCCACGTCACTGCAGGCTAGTGTACCAGCTGATCCGCCAATATTGTCCAAGTTTGATGCGCCGGTAAAGCTGTTGTTCCGCATGCTCACTCAGTCTATGTGCGCGTAACACAGAATGAAACGTATCCTTATGATCGTACTTGACTGTACTCGAGACAGCTTGGCTACAGTCACATGTGGAACGGGAATCCAACAACGTTAGAGCAAACGCGGAAGAACACACATTGCTATGTTAACATCAGGTTTATTCTTATGATGAATGGATTATAGTGAAAACACAGCCCGAGAGTTTCGAGAAGCAATCACAAATGTTTCACGGTGTACAGTATTTATGTAGCCTCGATCTGAGATCTGATTTACAGTAAAGTTTAGGAAATGCAAAGCTTTTGACCACGCTGGCAGGAGCTATTAGTTTTGTGTTTCACCTTTCGGTTTGAATGTGAGCTCTGGCGTTTTTATTACAGCGCTAGCTACTGCACTGGACCTGACTTGATAGACGAGATAACGTTATTATGTTGATGGCCTTTTAATTGATACTGCCACATGGAAAGAACACCTGGATTTACTAGACAGGATTTTGTGTCGATTTCCACAGAACAGAGTGACAGCTAATTTGGAAAAGTCGCAGTTTGGTAGAGAGAAAATTAAGTTTCCAGGTCATATTAGTTTCCCATTAGGCATAGTAACAACTTTAGATAAAATTAACTGCAATCCAGAATTTTCCTGCACCAAGCACTAAACGATAGTTAAAGACATTTATTGGTTTATGTTCTTTCTTTCGGCGTTTTATGCATAATCAGTTACTGAATAGCCCATCACTCTTGGTGTTACTAAATAAGAACACAGTTTGGTACTAGTCAGATAGCTGTCAGATTGTGATGCTATTAAAGATGCACTTGTGAAATCCGATATCCTATCTCACCCGCACATGAGTTAAGGCTTTTTTAGTGCCACTCCCGCATCCTGTACAGGAATCGCAGCTTGTCTGTTTCGGATGCCAGAGAGGAATGGTAAAGTTGAGATTGACTTGAACAGTTCTGCAAATAGTACTTGGAATGTGAAAGTGGATATTCTGCTACAGAGCTTGAAGTTCTGGATGTCATTTGGGCTATTAAGTTTACGGTAAACGTATCAACATGTACTGTGAGCATCAGGCACTTAGCTTTCTGTTAACATGTAAGTTACTGCACCCTAGAATTGCTAGACGAACAGCATTGCTTCAAGAATATGACCTCGAAATAATGCATATACAAGGAAACGATAATGCCGATGACACTTTATCTTGTCTACCTCAAGCGGCTACTGAATTTTTTGATCTCACTGAAAAAATCGCAGACTGCAGAATACTTTCGATGAAAGACACCCGCTATATGCAATACTATTTAGACAGGTGTAAATACATGGCAACATTGCAGGATTCAGATCCTAGATGGCATAAGGTAAGAACAGTTGTTCAGACAACTCGTCTGAGAGAATTCAGCAACAATACAAGATTCGCAATGACGTATTGTTCTCCAGACGCAGTGTCAATATTGATAACTGATGTGTATGTTCGTAGTACATGTGGCGATTCTGTAGTTTGGCACACTCACAATGTTTGAGGTCACTACAGTGCTACTAAATGATTGAGAAATTGAATTTGTATTACTATTTTTAAATATTTGCAAATACACTGAACATCTTTTAAAAACCACAAGACTAAGTCAACAGACAATCTCTCTAACATTGTCTCGGGTATTAATAACAGCTTCAGCTGTATTTAGTTCTTTATTACTGGATCACTACCAGTTTCGTGGCAATAAAAGCCATATCTTCAGGAGAATATCTGTACAACAATAAACCCAGAAGGAATAACAATCCTGAGATAAACATTGGAATGGTAAGTCATTTTAAGATTTTAATTTTTAAAAAAAGTATTAAAAACTTTTATATGAGAATATCAGAATGTTAGTACTCACATGATTAAAACATTATAGTGGAAAGGTCAGTATCTTTTTACCCAATATTTACCTAAGGTTAAACTACACCCAATACTACCAACAAAACCAATGCATTTAGTATCTGTCGATACAGAGGGGCCAGCGCCGACTACACAAGGTGGCGTAAAATATTTACTAGCTTTCTGTGATCTTTTCTCTAAATGCGTTGAACTAGGTGCCTTAACGTCAACAGCGGCTTCTTCTATAGTAAGGATTCACTAATTATACACTCCCAAGCTTGGCAAACCTCTTGCATTCCTTACAGACAATGTATCAAACTTTACCTGTAGAAGACGGGCAGAATTCCTGAAAGACAACAACATTAGGCATGTTGTGATATCTCTCTTTCTCCCATCAAGTAATCCTGTTGAACGTATTTTCAGGGAACTTAACCGATTTGTAAGAACATATGGAAATACACAACACGCTCTCTGGGTCGACCTCATAGAACTTCTCGAGCAAATAGTAAATAACCTGCCAATTTACAACACACCCTACACACCTTATGAATTACTACTTACAAGTTCATATCCTGGGACTAACGAAGCAACTTAAATCACTTAATAAAAGAGTGTCTTCCAGTCCAGACTGTATTTCAGTGAGGTTCCTGTCAGAATATGCCGATGCAACAGCTCCATACTTAAGCATGAAATACAACCGCTCGCTGCACGAAAGATCCATACCCTAAGACTGAAAAGTTTCACAGTCACACCATTATTCAAGATAGGTAGTGGGAGTAAGCCACTAAATTACATGCAGCAGGATTTTGGAGCACATATTGTGTTGGAACATTATGAATTACCTCGAAAGAACGGTCTATTGACACATAGTCAACACGGATTTAGAACACACCGTTCTTGTGAAATACAACTAGCTCTTTACACACAGGAAGTGTTGTGTGCTACTGACAACGGATTTCAAATTGATTCCGTATTTCTAGATTTCCAGAACGCTTTTGACACTGTACCACACAAGCGGCTTCTATTGAAATTGCGTGCTTATGGAATATTCGCGATTTCCTGTCAAAGACGTCACAGTTCGTAGTAAACGACGGAAAGTCGTCGAGTAAAACGGAAGAGATTTCTGGCGTTCCCCAAGGTAGTGTTATGGGGCCTCTGCTGTTCTCACCTATATAAATGATTTAGGAGACAATCTGAGCAGCCGTCTTAGGTTGTTTGCAGATGACGCTGTCGTTTATCAGATAGTAAAATGTCATGAGAAGATCAAAACAAATTGCAACCTATTTAGAAAAGATATCTGTATGGATCCAAAATTGCAGTTGACCCTAAGTAATGAAACGTGTGCGGTCATCCCCAAGAGTGCTAAAAGGCATCCGTTAAACTTTATTTACACGATAGATCAGTCAAATCTACAGGTCGTAATTTCAACTAAATACCTAGGAATTACAATTACGAACAACTTGAAATGGAAAAAAAGAAAATGTGGGGAAGGCAAGCCAAAAACTGCGTTTTATTGGCAGAACACGTACAAAATGCAACAGATCTACTAAAGAGACTGCCTACACTACGCTTGTCCGCCCGTTTTGAAGTTCTGCTGCGCGGCCTGAGATCCTTACCGTATAGGAGTAACGGAGTACATCGAGAAAGTTCAGAGAAGAGCAGCACGTTTTGTACTGTGGCGAAATACGGGAGAGAATGTCACTGACATGATACTGGATTTTGGGTGAACATAATTAAAACAAATGCGTTTTTCGTTGCGGCAAAATCTCACGAAACTTCAATAACCAATTTCTCCTCAGAGTGCGAAAGAATTTTGTTGGCGCCGACCTACAAAGGGAAGAACGCTCACCATAATAAAATATGGGAATCAGAGCTCGCACCGAAATATATAGTTGTTCGTTGATTCCGCGCACTGTTAGAGATTGGAATAGTAGAGAATTATTGTGAATGTGGTTCGATGACCCCTCTGCTAGCCACTTAAATGTGATTTGCAGAGTATCCATGTAGGTGTAGATGTAGATGAATTACCGCACTAACAGACACGCCAGAATTCGAAAGAAACGTACAATAAAAAGTTGCGACGAGTTCAAACATACGCTCTTGGAGAAACAGTTTTGCTAAAATCACTTCCGAAATCTTCTGCTCTGCCTCAACGCAATACTAAATGACAACGGCTTTACACCGGTCCGTACAAAATCAATAACATACCTAACCTCGGTAATTAATTTTTGGCGTTTCCAAGCTCAGAGAAAATTAAAGGTTTATCTGCCACCAGGATCTGAAGAGATATTTATATAATTAGCTACCAAGTTTTCAAGCTGAGAATCACCATAAAATATAACTGTTTAGTAACTGTAGATTATAAAATGTTTTGATGGATTTGTACATATAACCATATTCTGTGAAAAGTCATTAATGTCGGTATAGCGAGTATACCCGAATGAATTCTTACCTGTATGAAAAAATAAAGAGTAATCTGTTTCCGTAACATCCATTCTGTATTTGGATTTTGTTTAGCTTGAAAAGGCACTTATGTTCTGCGATAGTAGTCTCATTTTGACTGTCAGTTAACGTTATCAAGAAACTAGCAATAGTTAGAAGCAAGACTTGTATGTGGAAATGATTTATTTTTTTCCGTGACACCAATGTATAACCAATATGGAGATTTTGAACAAACGATTTTATTGAATACAAATGTGCTCTACCACTGCTGCGCCCTATGAGAGAGTAAGAGGCACGAACTATACTATCTGTGTGTTGAACAGTAACATAACTATAATAGTTCACAAGTTTTTCTCTGCAGCATAATGCCGACTTAACTGCTAAACGACCATGAACACGTATGGTGTAAACTTTTACGGCGAGCGCCGAAGAGATTTTCTATAGGTAAACATTTTACATTGAATCAGTACTTTAAATGTACATTTGCTCTAATGGTAATTCATGTAAGAAATTTCAAGGCCTATTTAAGGGCATTTCAAAGCCTATTTAAGGTGTTATTCTGATAGCTTTATGTAGATGATAATGTTGTTTGGTTTGTGGGGCTCTCAACTGCGCGGTTATCAGCGCCCGCACAAATTCCCAACCTTTCCTCAGTCCGATCTCGCCACTTTCATGAATGATGATGAAATGATTAGGACAATACAAACACTCAGTCATCTCGAGGCAGTTGAAAAACCCTTTATGTAAAGTAAGAAACTAGCAGTGTCTAGAGCACGAACGCTTTAGTGACATTAATTGCAGATAGACAGTCCAGTGACGCCCATGTTTGAGCTTTTCTTTGCTTAGACTTGGCTCACGTATATTTTAAACTCGTTTTCGGCTGTCTCTCCTCTGCCGTGTGCAGATTTTTCCCACATGATATAGGATACGCCTAATGCCTGAATCTGAAATAGAGGAGCGCCGGTATCGCAGTCAGCATTCAGAAAACTAGATAGCCTAACTGCTATTTACTCGCCTTTACCTGGTACAATGAGATGCAAATTAAAAGCTTTTGTAAAGGACAGCCGGCCGCGGTGGCCGAGCGGTTCTAGTCGCTTCTGTCCGGAACCGCGCGACTACTACGGTCGCAGGTTCGATTCCTGCCTCGGACATGGATGTGTGTGATGTCCTTAGGTTAGATAGGTTTAAGTAGTTCTAAGTTCTAGGGGACTTATGACCTCAGACGTTAAGTCCCATAGTGCTCAGAGCCATTTGGACCATTTGTAAAGGACAAGGATAGACTGATAAATGTAAAGGAAGTTGTTTATGTTTCTAAATAGAACATGCAGAATAAGTAAGTCTATTTTTTGCAGAGATCCGAAGGGACAAAAAAATCTGAACTGTTACTCTGCCATGTACAAAATTATGACAAGCTACATAGTACTATATGAGTACTATGGGAACCATTTTGCGATTGTGCGCCCACCTGACGTGTTCGTGAAAGTAAACATTTGAAGCTAGACAGAGCTGAGTGTTTGGAGTAGGTTGCTGCCTGGGACGAAGTATTTCGCCGACACTCAAAGGAAGAAACAACTTTTTACTTACCTGAATTTATTCGGTCAGCGGTTGAGTACTTGTAGTCTATGGTGTGAGATACTGGGTGCACCATCCGGTATTTCTCAATTGGGAACACATTACGCACTCGGCAGCTACACTCAACACACTGCTTCGCCGCGTGTAGTTGTACACCACCGACGACAATCCTGGCTGTGTGCCACAGACTTGATTGTCGAGCTGACTGCTGCCCAAGTAGTGCAGTTGCAGGATTTCGAATAACGTGAAGTGTCAATGAACGTAAAGAGAACGAATAACATGGACGCTGATACATAGTGCATGTTATGAAAATTTACAGGAAATTGAGATGCTGGAGTCTACGTTGTCTTGTACAGCAATCGGAGAACTTGCGTGGTTACGCCGCAGGGAAAAGTAATAAACAAAGTAAAGCAAATAAACTTTAAGAAAGATCATGTTCCTTGGCAAAAAACTTAATAAATGTCGATATATATATATGCCTCTAAACTTGATGTAAAGAACGACAGATCTGTATTTTTATGTACGATGTTTTTCTTTCACCGTAACCATCCTGCGTTCTGCTGAGGCATCACTGTTTCTGGTGCGTGATTGTTCCATGATTTCTGAACCTGATGAGCACCTGAGACCTACCTGAATAACATCCTGGCCATCCTACAACTCCATGTATCAGTCCGGACAGACAACTCTTTGGTTGGGTCCAACTCCCTGAGCTGGTACGACTCCCCATCCTGTGTCATGTCATCACTCGTCACACCGTTCTACGGTCTAGGCACATAGTATACTGTAATACCAGATCAGTGACAAATCTAAAAATGCAACCCTTATTCTTTATAAAAACCTTTATTTTGTTAACAATGAAATGACTGTGTGTTGAGAACGGTATACTAAAACGAAACAGACAATGCAGCTCTAAAGTGAGCGAACAACAATACCCACGTAAATAAACGGAAAACTACCATTTGTTATCTTCGGTCTTACGTATACACAAAATGAATCTCTGTAGGAGGTCTTGTCAAATAGATTACTGAATTGTTAGTGTAAGTATGTGCTAGTTTGAAACGAGTATGTGTGTTAGAAACAGTTAACAGCAACCATCTCACGACATTTTGAATGGTGTTGCCAAGTTAGGCAATAAACTCTGTCAACGCCATTCAGGGGGCCGTATGATACTCGTTTTTCAAAAATTAACTGTTCTGTCGACCATTCCTTAGATAAATGACACAATCTTGTATAACTTAAACATAGCCTTTGAAACAAATCACACTAGTTTTTTTTAGCGAAAGAGCTTCACAGACACACACACACTCTCTCTCTCTTCTCCTGTCTTGTGGTAGACGCATGCTTTAACTAGGATGTGTGGTATTTTCTTTGAAGTGGAAGACAGAGACTGGAATGCATCCAGCAGATAACTGAGGACATAGATTGCATCTTCTGTCTCAAATGAAAAGGTTGGAACAGGATAGGAATTCGTGGCTGGCCGCATCAAACCAGTCAGAAGACCGATAACTCTAGATATATTGGCTGGTTATAATTAATCTTTACCGATTTAACACGTTATAATGAGGAAATTGTTTACCATACGACTACCAGACTTGGTAGGATTAATATCAAGGACATGGAGAAGAGAAATAATGCACAATCAGTTCAATAGAAACACTTATGCTGCTGCGGTACATCATACTGTTACAAACCGGTACCATTACTGCTATAAAAGGGACTTAATATGGCGCCCGCCAATGTCCAGAAGAGTATGAAAGCGCGGGATTGCATTCTGCACAGCAGAACGAATCATATTCGTAGGTATACTGGCTACCTCTCTTGCAGGAGAGCTAAGTATGTTCGTATGTATGCTGGCTACCTCTCTTGATATGCTGCGCTTCAGATCAGCACATGTGTGAATGCTCCCCTGGTAAACCCTGTCCTTCAGGTAGCACTACAACCAGAAATCAAAGGGAGTGAGATCAAGTGATCGTGCTGGCCAAGCATTTGGAAACGATCGGCTGATAATTCGATCGTTTCTAAATGTGTTCGGAGAAGCAGTGGAATTTCACGAGCGATGTGCGGTAGGGCCGCATCTTCCATGGAAACTGTAGAGTTCAATGCGTCTCTCTCCTGTAGGGCGGGTATGACATGCTGGCGAAGCATATCGCAGAAACGCTGGCCAGTCACACTGCACGTCTTCGGTCCTTGAGCGCCAACCTGTTCAAAAATGAATGGGCCAATGATGGTTCAAATGGTTCAAATGGCTCTGAGCACTATGGGACTCAACTGCTGAGGTCATTAGTCCCCTAGAACTTAGAACTAGTTAAACCTAACTAACCTAAGGACATCACAAACATCCACGCCCGAGGCAGGATTCGAACCTGCGACCGTAGCGGTCTTGCGGTTCCAGACTGCAGCGCCTTTAACCGCACGGCCACTTCGGCAGGCGGCCAATGATGAAGCCACACCATACGGTGACAAGTCTACCATACAGAGGAAATTCATGCACAGTGACTGGAATTGAAGATCCCCCCACTCGATAATTCTGTGCGTTGACATGACCCGTCCAAGAAAATTGAGCTTCGTCTGTCCATAAGATGGTCCAGGGCCACCCCTCGTCAACTCAAATCCTTGCGAGAAAGTGAAGTCCACACGTTGTTGTGAGTGAATTGAAGATCCCCCCACTCGATAATTCTGTGCGTTGACATGACCCGTCGAAGAAAAGACCTTCGTCTGTCCATAGGATGGTCCAGGACCACCCCTCGTCAACTCCAATCCTTGCGAGAAACTGAAGTCCTCACGTTGTTGTGAGTCCTGTCCTGCAAGCTGCTGTACAATATGGGTCTTGTACGGATATAATTTGAGACTGTCTCGAAGCATCTTCCGTACAGTGGACCACGGTTTGTTCAACTGTCGTGACACAGCACGCGCAGTGCCTGACGATCGGGAATTGCGCGCAGCGTTGTCTACCATAGCAACAGCGATTTCATGAACCACCTGTGGTGCAACCGGTCGTCGGCCTCTTCCCGGAGCGACATTTCAACAAGTGCACTGCGACTGGTCAGTTGTGTGAGACTATGAATCAAATGGTTCAGATGGCTCTGAGCACTATGGGACTTAACATCTATGGTCATCAGCCCCCTAGAACTTAGAACTACTTAAACCTAACTAACCTAAGGACACATCCATGCCCGAGGCAGAGAAAATCCCTGACGCCGCCATGAATCGAACCCGGGAACCCGGGCGTGGGAAGCGAGAACGCTACCGCACGACCACGAGCTGTGGACATACTATGAATCACGATGACTGATCACGGAACCTGGTGGCCATAATTGTAACTGGACGGTGGCGCTATGACACATGGAAATCATGCACTCCATACTCTGAACATTAATGCTATTAAATTTGGTACTCGTACAGTAATTAGTTTCCGTATTATAACGAGTTAAATAGAGAAAGTTTAATTATAACCACCTGGTACATTAAAGTGAAAAACTCATTTTACTACAATGTTTGTAATTTCCTCGTCTAACCCATTTCTAAGCCATTTCAACTTTAGCGTGAGACGAGACAAAGCGGAAACCTTGTACGACGATGCAATTGAATGGCATTATAGCCACTTATATGCTCATTTGCACGATCAATCAAAGAACCTCTGTTCATTATCTTGTCATGACTTACGAAGTCTTGAATGCATATTTATGCACACCAGTATTTGCCAATTCAAACCTTTATTACTGATACGCGGTCCAGCATCACACTATTAACGACTGTCCACGAAAACCAGCTATAGTGATCATTTAATTTTTTTAATTTCAAAATCATGTCGTTACGACAATACTTCTCTCTGAAAGACTTACAGAAATTTTTAATTACAAACCAAAGGCTTATTATAAACCGCCTTAAAGAAAGCTGGCCCTGTACCCTCTTTATGTTCAAATTCTGTTTTCAAAAGCAGGACTTCAGTAGTTTTACAAACTAACTTCACTTGTGCTTCTTATGTCATAAAATTCTGATACGCAGACACATGATAGCCGGCCGCGGTGGCCGAGCGGTTGTAGGCGCTTCAGTCCGGAACCGCGCGACTGCTATGGTCGCAGGTTCGAAACCTGCCTCGGGCATGGATGTGTGTGATGTCTTTAGGTTAGTTAGGTTTAAGTAGTTCTAAGTTCTAGGGGACTGATGACCTCAGATGCTATGTCCCATAGTGCTCAGAACCATTTGAACAATTTTCAACACTTGATATGTATTTAATATACTGAACAACACTTTTGGAATACACTGGACTGTAAATCAACAGGGTAAATAAACATACGGAAAAGACTTTCCAAAATGAAAATGCAATTTTAATCAACTATCTTTGTTTCCGAAGCTGCAATTTTTTCATATATTGCTTTGGATTCATCATTGTGGGGAAAGTGCTTGTGCATTTTGTGGGTACGTTTAATTTTGTTTTCATTGTTTGGACACACACTCTTTGGATGGATGAAGGAATGTTGAATTATTCCTGCTATGAATGGTTTTGTCACAGCCATAATGGTCTGTTCTGGAGAAAAGCAAAATTTCTAAAAGTTGAAACGCTGAATTATCTCTAGGGACGTCGTTAACCAAAGTCTTTGTGGAACTGGCATTTCTTTTGTAAC
Source organism: Schistocerca americana (assembly GCF_021461395.2). NCBI lineage: Eukaryota > Metazoa > Arthropoda > Insecta > Orthoptera > Acrididae > Schistocerca > Schistocerca americana. The sequence goes on from NC_060122.1 coordinate 152,427,788, forward strand.
AACGAGACCTCTAGTAGTTGTAGCCATAAGCATCCTCTCAATCAATGGCGGTAACTGTTAAATTTCCTTCAGCACTAGAGCTAACTATGTGTTCACACATGTCCTTCATTTTGTAGAGGCTGTGCACACTGATGGCAGAAACGAGTGTCCTCTGATAGAGGAAATAAGTATGATGTTCAAAAACAGCCCTGACCACTTGCAGCCATTAAAAACATGATGGGATGTGTAGGTCTTATTCTGCCTTGGACAGGTGAAACAAAACAAGATGAGTTCTTTAACACTAGATGAAACATGGGTTTTAAAAATTGCATACCTTATTTGGAATTTCTTCAACTTGACCCTCATGATAGATATAGATGGATGCTGAATTAATGTTCATGTTATGCACAGAGAAAATTGGAGCAGTCAGTTGGCGATAATATTACATGTTCTGAATTAGTGTCTTAGGCAAGGGTACGTTTTGCATGTGGCCAGGCAAAGCAAGAAAATCCCCTGTTTCAGTTCATAACATGACTGCATCTTCCATTGTTTTGTAGAACTTTTTGCTACGGCATTTGTGAACTAGGATTTCTGCTGCAGCTACACATTTACCGCAATCATTAAGGGCACTGCTTTTCACTTCAACATAAAGTTCGTAATATGTAATGCGTTTGTCTATGCCAAATCTTAAACGGGATTGGTTATTGTTTTATCTGCGATAACAGTGGTAAGAAAAATTAGTTAGGACTTTTAGGATTTTTCTCAAGAAATATTTCATGCATTTTTTTAGTCAGTACACGGTTTAAGTAGTAATCGACATTGTTTTCATAGTGGCTTTCTTTAGTTGGAAATGACACAGTATTAGCATGGATAGAAGTATGTACAGGGTAATTTTCCACACATCAAAAATAGTTTTGCATCATCACAGTTCCCAGGACTCCTGAAGCTAGACTGTAACAACAACAACTGTACATATAATGATTTTTTTCTTCTGATTTTCGACAAATTACTGTAAGCAATGTTTTGATTTCCTTTCTTTTTCTTTTCGTGTCATTATGTTAAAGAAGCTGTAAGCAACTCTCGATGTGAATATTAATATTTATGTCAAATTTCAAGCAATGCTATAACAGAATTGAAGTGTAACACATGTTGAATCTATTGTAACATGTTTAAAATTGTAATTGTGCGCCTGGTCCATACGTAGGCAATGTATTAGGATATGTGGAATGTAAAACCTTCGGTGAATACCCTATCTGTAGGGGAGCGGTAAAAGGTGGATGGCAGGCGAGTGCGGGAAAATGAACACGGGCGCGGCACGGCATAACGGGCTCAGCAATACAGTCGGAGTTGGGTATCGGTCTGAGGAACACGTTCCGGATCAAGGAGGCTATCCTAGAAAAAGTGATTTCATTGAGCCTCGGATGTGCCGTTTCCGACGACTATACAGCATGGCTATATTCTATAGGCACTGAATTGAAAAGGATTGCGACGCTAAGAAGAAGCAAAGTGCCGATACAGCAAAAGCCATAGCTGTGATTGTATGTGTGCTGTGCGCCTCGCCATCTCACCGCCCGCCAACCGCCGCATCGACTCGCACAGGTTGAATCTTTAGAATTGTATTCGGGTGGACCAGTGTTAATTTTGTTCCTGACTGTTCAATAATAACTTAACTTTTACCAGAATTGTCCTATCAATGAATTATCCTCATCACTAACCTAGACAGGGTCCTTTCCACATGTTGTGCAATCCGAGTGTCCCGAAATGAAGATTTAAAGTTTATGTTAATAAGAATAACCGGCAGACCTATTTATGCCAGAATGAATTTTAAGGAGCTTTATGGTTAATGAAAATATAAGTAAAGAGCAAAGGTCTGACAAAGTTGTAAGATAGTTTTGGAATTGGCTTAGTAAGGAAGCTTAATTAATTTGAGACAAAAGTAATGGTAGTTAAATGAGGAAGTAATTGGACAATAAGAGTAATAACTCATATTTTGTAAATCTTGAGTACTTAATGTTTCCAATAGTTAATAGTTTCAACACAGTGATCATAACAGTTTCAGGACCCCCCCCCCCCCCCCCTTCCACTCTTTTCTTTTCTATTCATTTAAAGTCTGGAGTGTACTGAACTGATTTGACCAGCAAAGTTAAAGTCAATATAAAACCTAAATTTATCAGTGTTTTACCCTTATTAAAATTGACGTTGGTTGTGTGTTTCAAAAGTGCTATTTCTAGGGTAACCTATATCCGATTTCAGTCAGATCAATAGACAAAACGCAGTTTGTAGTAATCATTATAGTGTAATGTTGTGTATTTATAGCTTGTCCAAATTAGTACAGAAATGGAAAATATTAGTTCAGTAGATTTTTCTGGTTCTAAAATTTACCATATAATGCAGTATTACTACGTGTTGTTATGCTTGTACGTACATCCACTTGTACAAGGAAAAAACTCACTTAATGCCTAATTAGGCTGGCGACCGTATCATTAACAATTGGTAGCATCTGCTGTGTATGTTTCTTGCCCGTCCTAACGTGTAGTTGCACTTTAGACTTGCTTGACATATCATTGTTGTTACTGAGTGGGCGTAAGTCTGATTTTGCCTCCATTCAGGTAAACGCGGTCAACATATTTACTAAAATCCTTTCTTATAAGGTGAAGCCCGTCAACTTATCATAGTACAGGCTTTAAAGAGTTAACGTACGCGCGAGCGTAGACGTTACAAGACGTTGACTGTGAATATTGTATCACAGACACAGGCCCTTTGACTGTTCAGAGAGGCCGCTAAACCCGCCCAAAGATGTAAACAACCGTGCATGAGCAGCACCTATTAGACGGAGGGGGTCCGACAGCCGTTCTAGTCATTCCACCAGCTCGTGTTGTCTGTAGTTCAGCCATGCCTAGACGGTCAACACCGCGGTTCGATCGCGTCCGCATTGTTACTTCGTACCAGAAAGGGCTTTCAACAAGCGAAGTGCCCAGGCGTCTCGGAGTGAATCAAAACGATGTTGTTCGTTAATGGAGGAGATTCAGAGAGACAGTAACTAAATGCCACCATGTTGAATAATGCTTTTCGTGCAGCCAGAGGACGTCATGTTACGACTCGCACCGTGCGCAATAGGCTGGATGATCCGCAACTTCACTCCCGACGTCCATAGAGAGGTCCATCTTTGCAACCACGACACTGTGAAACGCGATACAGATGGCCCCAACAAGATGCCGAATAGACCGCTCAGGATGGGGGCACGAATTGTCATCCATGAAGTCGAATGCCTCTCCAGTATGCTGCTGATACGATTGCACTATCGGTCGGACGTCGATGAGTGTCGCATATGCCTTCAACCAGACATGTTTGGAGGCAACCCAGTCAGGCTGAACGCCTTATACACACTGTCCAGCGAGTGCAGCAACGTGGTGGTTCCCTGCTATCTTGGGATGGCATTATGTGGGGCCGTAACGGCTGTACGATATGTGAATGCCATCCTCCGACCGATAGTGCAATCATATCAGCAGCATACTGGAGAGGCATTCGTCTTCATGGATGACAATTCGTGCCCCCATCGTGAAAATGACTTCCTTCAGTATAACGACATCGCTAGACTAGAGTGGCCAGCTTGTTCTCCAGACATGAACCCTATCGAACATGCCTGGGATAGAATGGAAAGGGCTTATTAGGGACGACGTGACCCCCCCCCCCCCCAACCAATACGTTGAATCGCCCTTGAGGATGGGACAATCTGTACCAACAGTGCCTTGATGAATTTCAGGATAGTATGCCACAACGAATACAGGCATGCATCAATGCAAGAGGACATGCTACTGGGTATTAGAGGTACCAGTATGTACCGCAGCCTGGACCACCACCTCTCAAGGTCTCGCTGTATGGTGGTACAACATACAAAGTGTGGTTTTCATGAGAAATAAAAAGGACGGATATGATGTTTATGTTGATCTCTATTCCAGTTTTCTGTACAGGTTCCGGAACTCTCGGAAGCGAGGTGATGCAAAACTTTTTTTTATGTTTGTAATTAAAGTTAAACTTCCAAAACGCTGTACAAAAGCACCGCGGGTCAGAATGACGTCAAACTGAAACGGAATATTATCGGACAAGGGGGAAAACGTATGACAGAACAAAAAAAAAATAGTCCGAAAATTGACCAATAGGTGGCACTGTACGTGTCAGCATATGTAAATGAAAACACCTGTCATGCGCACGACCCATGGAAATTGAGATAAACACGCCGTATACACGACTTTTCCTCCTTTCGCGTCTGCGACATTCGCCATGACTGTCACAATGCAGGATCGCGCTCTGCTTTGCAAGTATTACTAGAAGAATGATGACTGCAGACGGCGTTCTGCAGAAGTTTCGGACACTGAACGGTTTGAAGACAGGCCTTGGTCCGATAACTGCCGTAGGTCTGGAGAAAATGATTCGGAAATTCGAAAATACGGGTTCTTTTCCTGTGCAACCTGGTAGAGGGAGGAAACTGATTCGACGTTAATGGAAGCAGTGACTACTGCAGTGCAGGAGGAGACACGTGGTGGCGGGTAAAGGTGTAGTGCACAGAGAATTGCCCGAACATTGGACATACCCGTGAGCACAGTGCGTAAAATCCTACGAAACATCCTTCTTTGCTATCCATCCAGAATTACCCATGTACACGAGTTACTTCCTGTTGACCTTCCAGCAAGAGAGACCTTTGCTTTAGAATTTCTTGCTCGCATGGAAGTGGACAATGATTGGCCGTGGAAGATTTTGTGGACATACGAACCCCACTTCCATCTGACAGGATATGTGAATACACAGAATTGTCGAATATGGGCAACGGGAAATCCACACGCAAATCAACCAGTACCACTTCACCCTGGAAAGGTCACAGTGTGATGCGAGTTTACGACGTCATTTATCATAGGGCCATATTTTTTCGAAGAGACAGGTGCTTCGGGTCCTGTTACCTGTACCGTCACTGGTAAGCGCTACGTCATTCCAGCTCTCCAACAGCGTGGATGTGGGCATGTGATTTTTTTAATGCAAGACGGCGCACCTCCGCACATTGCAAATCCAGTTGAGCAGCTGCTGAAGCGCCATTTCGGAAATGCTAGAATTATCAGCCGCCATTTCCCTACAGCCTGGCCGTCCCGATCACCTGATCTTAATCCGTGTGACTTCTGGCTATGTGACTATCTGAAAGATGTGTTCGGTGTTCCGATTGCAAACTTACATGCATTGAAGGTACGCATTGCGCAACACAATCTGAAAGTGACCCCGGAAACACTTCGATCAGTTGTGGAACGTGCTGTTCCTCGATTTCAACTTCTTGCAGAAAACGGTGGACAGCATAGTGAACATGTTTTGCGCCAGTCACACGGAAATTAATTATCCTATTTGATTTTGATCGATGCTTTTTACGCGGTTTTTGGCCTCAGGACTATTAAAAAGCGACTTTTCCCATCGATGTGACATGACCTTGCCGTGGTGGATGGGCTTACGTAACTAATAGTATCACATCTGTACACCCATGCACACTGGGTAGTACAGACTGTTTAACGTCAAACGTACACCTTAGGCATTGTTGTATGATTCATTTGTCATTTGTAATCGACCAATATTAATGTGGGATGTAATGGATTTTGGTCCAGAAGATCGATTGTTCAAAAATACTATTTACTTCGTCTACACAGTTTAATCTATGTTGTGTGTGAATTTTACCGTGATAGCAGCTTCAGAAATGCCTTTAAATTGTTAAACTAACAATAGAAAAGTTGGAATGTGTTGACCACATCCAAAAGAGGCTTGGTGGTAGGCTTCGTCGCTTGCTGAAAGAGAAGAAAAGTGAAGTACCTGAGGATGAAAACCACTAGAAGAAAAAGGCAAGCTTACTCTGAAAGAAATTCATTCTCTTCAGTTCTTTTATGGGAGAGCTATCAGGAAAAATACACATAATTTAGAGCCAATGAGGCGTGCTGTGTGGGCAATTTTATTCCACAAACTATCCATTGACCAAACAGCAATGCACAATCTGTGTCCGAAATACGATTGGTGTAAGTTCAACAAAGAAATGAGATGTGTTCACATAAACACTCATTACCAGAACCTGTCATGAATGCAATTAAGCCCACATTAAGGTTTCTTGCAAATGATTTATTGAAGAAGTGTCTTCACGGAAAGACACAGAATGCAAATGAAAATCTCAATAATTTGATTTGGATTAGATGATCAGAAAGGACATTCTGTGGACTTGAAGTACTAAAAATAGGTGTCTATAATGCAGTTTCATGTTACAATAACGGAAATAATAGAGCTCCGTCCGAAGAGGCCTTGGAAGACCGAACGGTACCGACCGGCCGTCGTGTCATCCTGAGCACATAAGCGTCACTGGAGCGTATATGGAGGGGCATGTGGTCAGCACACCGCTCTCCGTCCGTATGCCAGTTTACAAGACCGGAGCTGCTACTTCTGAATCAAGTAGCTCCTCAGTTTGCCTCACAAACGCTGAGTGCACCCCGCTTGTCAACAGCGCTCGGTAGACCGGATGGTCACCCACCCAAGTGCTAGCCCAACCCAACAGCGCTTAACTTCGGTGATCTGACGGGAACCGGTGTTAACCACTGCGGCAAGGACGTTGGCAACGGAAATAATGGCAGAATTGAAGTGCTGAAGAGAATTGGTATAGATCCTCGCGTGTTGACAACAAAAGCATTTTACACTCAAGAAAGCTAACAGATCAGACTCTTACCTGCAAATACAGAAACCTGGAGGATGAGGAGTAACAGTATGGAGGATTTTAAAATTGAGGCAAGCTTATTACCTGCAGAAGTGTGAGAAAAAAATCTTTGAACCTCATTTCCTCTATTTCAAATTTTTTACGTTATTGGAAGCCTTTTCTCAAAATGTGTATGCACTAACGCTAAGAAATTTTCGAGAACTGTTTGCAAAGTGTTGCTGTCTCCCTGGAACTAAAAAATACGAGATCCTGCAATTACATCCTGAGTTTCAGATGATTGTATGTAGAAAAAAAGTTAATTTTGGATGTGCAAAATTAAGAACTCTGTTAACGATACAGTTGGTACCATAAATTAATATTTGTAGTTCTGTGGTCTTATAACCTTCTCAGGACACTACAATAAAATTGTCAGATTAATTATGTGATTAGAATTTGAGTTATATCTTTTTATAAAAAAGACAATAAAAAATTCAAAACTCAAATTTCTGGCAAAATATTAATCCTGCATATTTTATTACATTTTTCCGCTAACACTCAGCTCTTTTGCTTTCCACATGCAAAATTTTAGATTAGTAAATTAATAAATATGACTGTAATAATTTTTAAATAAATGTTTACGTTTTCCATTACTTCCCCTTAAATCATGGTGTTTGCAGCGCCATCTACTGCTACATTTTGTAACTATTTTTCTTCTGCCATACGTTGTCCCCCTTCTCCGAAAATATTCCGTTGAAATTTGACGTCATTCTGACCAGTGGTGTTATTTCTACAGCGGTTTGAATGTTTAGCTTTAATTATAATCATCCTGTATATCAACTTCTTTCGCGTTCACTAGTTTGTGTTTTCCACGTTGCTCTTTAAGAGACATCCCATTAAGCTGCAGTTTACACAGTCACTTCATCCTGTATTCAGTAACACAGTAAACACTTAGCTGGTTAATTTGGGGGAGGGGACGAAACAGCGAGGTTATCAGTCCCATCGGATTAAAGAAGTATGGGGAAGGCAGTCGGACGCATCCTTTCAAAGAAACCATCCCGGCATTTGCTGAAGCGATTTAGGGAAATCACGGAAAACCTAAATCAGGATGGCCGGACGCGGGTTTAAACTCGGTCAGTAAACAGCGAGGAAGACGTTCTTGAATACTTCTGTCTGCTTGGCCGAATCTTTAACATAATAAGTGAACGTAGCTGACATAGTACCACGCTCTTCTTCCCTTTCTCTTCGTCTTTTTACGGCAGCTCCAAACCTTTAACTTTTGCCGTTTTGTTGTAGTTCTCTTGTGTTCTGAATTCCTTTTAATTTCTTTCCTGCTTGTTTAGTCATTGTTTCCTTCATTTTCGACAATACCAATCGATGACTTACTGTTATTAGAGGCCATTTTAATTTTCAACTTCCGTACCGAAGGTCTACCGCACCAACAAAAGTAAAATAGACATTTAACAAACACAAAGTTATAAATGAATCTGTTAATAATTAGCATTACCTGACATGTAAAACAACCAATGTCCTCGACTATAGCTGCATTGCCAGTAAACAAGATTATTCTGTTAATGAAAATCATGTCTAGAAGACGCGGAAACAAGCCATTTTGGTGTTAAATGTTGGGAATTGGGCATCTCAACATTGCTGTACCCTTAACTCAAAACTCTGAAAATGTGGGCTTAAGCTGTTTTGCAAGTTCACGGTTTATGTACTGTAGTTAAGCCTTGGTCTCCTTCCACAGTAACCCCCCCCCCCCCCCCTACAGTTACCTTCATAATCAAATCAACGATTCCTTCAAGATCCAGAAAGTGTCCTACCATCCGATCGATTCTTTTAGTCGCTTTATGCCAGTTCTGCGCAGTACAACTGAGTGTCTCTTCACTAGTTATCTACCCATCTCACCTTCAGTATTCTCACGCAGCAACAAATTTTAACGATTTCTAATCTCTTCTTGTCTAAACTGTTTATCGTCCACGTTTCACTTCTGTGAAAGACTGCAATTCGACAACTACGTTCAAAAAGGCTTCCTAACGCTTCAATCTATACTCCATGTTAACATAGATCTCTGTTTCAGAAACGCTTTTCTTGCTGCTACCCTTAAATACTTCACGCATGGAATGAGTTCATGTCGCCCACTAATAGTATAACTGAATTCTGTGGGGTTCTCGGACTTTGTTATGGTGTTATCTAGTGTTATATGCTTTTAAGAGAGCTGTCGTTCTTTTCATCAAGTACAAATTCTGACCAAGTCTTCTTGGGTTTCCTTGTAAGCAGACCTCAGGTTACAAGCAGCGCACTGTGGCAATGCAGTTTTCGAGCTTGTATACTCTGATCAACCAAAACACTATGACCACCGACCTACTATCGATATAAACCCAGCCATGCAATAGCAACATAACATGGCGAGGAATGACTGCTAGTCAGTCACACGCACAGTGTATGATGTATCAGTGAGCATGCCGTCCCTGTGTAGAAAGGGGAAGGCGGTTGATGTATCGGAGTTTGACCGAGGACGGATTAATGATGGCCGGAGGCTCGCTACAAGCATTTCTCACTGGGCAGAGTACAAGTGGGCCTGAACACACAGTATTCCCAACACTCCTAACAATGGGCCCCCGCAGCCGACGACCCATGCATGTTCCAGGGTTAACACTTAGATATCGGCAACCAAGACTGAAATTGGCACATCACCATCGGCAATGGACTTGGCGTAATGGCAGAGCATTGCATGGTCTGATGAATCCGAATACCTTCTTCATCATACCGATGGGAGGGCGCGAATCCGTCGTCTTCCAGCAAAAAGCTCCTTGATACTTGTACTGCGAGACGGAGACAAGCATGCGGCAGCTCCGTTATGCCCTGGGGAACATTCACGTGGGCTTCCGTGGGTCCAGTGGAACTCGCCCAAGGCACCATAACGGCCAAGGAGTGTTGTACAATGGTTACAGACAACGTACACCCCTTCAGGCGATCATGTTTCTCGATGTTTGTGGCATTTTTCAACAAGATATCACAAGGGAAGGAGTGAGTTGGAATGATTCGAGGAAAATAGTGGCAGTTGTAACTGATGTGCTGGCCCCGCTTCTTACCAGATCTGAACCCAAACGTACCCATCTGGGATGTGAGTGAAGGAGGCGTCAGAGCTCATTGGCCCCTCCCCGGAATTTACGGGAATTAGGTGACTTTTGTGTGCCAACTCCATCCAGCGACTTACTAAGGCATCACTCACTGCTTCCACGCCAAGACGCGTTCCGCTGTTATCCATGCCAAAGAAAGACATACCGACTACTAGTCAGGTGGTGACAATGTTCGGGCTGTGCAGTGTGTAAGGGCCTGTAGTAGCGATCTCGGCTACTATTGTTGGGGGCCTCATGAGCAAATATTACCAGACTATTTGCGCCCCGCGGCGTTAACCGCAGCTAAACAGTTATTTATAAAGGAATGTCAATGCTGAAACTCATTATTCACATGTAAGTGTCATTACCTATAAATCTGAGATGATGTGAGAAGCCGACAGAGTACATGTCCCTCACATCTCATTCGTCAACTTAACCCATTTCTGCCTAGTGCAACATATATGCCATGTAACATTCTACCATTGTTTTCTCTCGTTGGCAACAATGCATGCGTTTCGAATGCTTATTGTTGTATGCCTCCCAGACAAGAAAAATCTATTGTTCATATTTAGAGGAGTTTGCCAGCAGAAAGTAGAAAGACGACAGTGTGCTTCAATTAGTGAAGACCTTGTCTAGATAAATTATGTCTTGCAATAAGAAGTAAGTATTATTTTCAGTTGCGATGTATCACACAATTTTTTGAAACTTTTGCTTGATTATAATATTAAAGGTACTGAAATGTTTGGTATAGGTTAGCCACAAAAGGCAATTCATTGTTATGGTTCCAAATTCAGTTTTTATTTGTGTTGTGCACGTATGTTACGGTAGGCAGAAGAGTCGGTATAATTATTCGTTCTTTCTCAGCGGCCTGTCTGTGCATGACATCCTGGCTGTTCTTGTGGCGGAACAAGATGCAACAGATATTCAGGGTTATTACAAATGATTGAAGCGATTTCACAGCTCTACAATAACTTTATTATTTGAGATATTTTCACAATGCTTTGCTCACACATACAAAAACTCAAGAAGTTTTTTTAGGCATTCACAAATGTTCGATATGTGCCCCTTTAGTGATTTGGCAGACATCAAGCTGATAATCAAGTTCCTCCCACACTCGGCGCAGCATGTCCCCATCAATGAGTTCGAAAGCATCATTGATGCGAGCTCGCAGTTCTGGCACATTCTGTCTGTTCACATCACTATTAAGAAAAAATGTTGCTTCATCACCGAAAACAAGTTTCGCACTGAACGCATCCTCTTCCATGAGCTGTTGCAACCGCGCCGAAAATTCAAAGCGTTTGACTTTGTCATCGGGTGTCAGGGCTTGTAGCAATTGTAAACGGTAAGGCTTCTGCTTTAGCCTTTTCCGTAAGATTTTCCAAACCGTCGGCTGTGATACGTTTAGCTCCCTGCTTGCTTTATTCGGCGACTTCCGCGGGCTACGCGTGAAACTTGCCCGCACGCGTTCAACCGTTTCTTCCTTCACTGCAGGCCGACCCGTTGATTTCCCCTTACAGAGGCATCCAGAAGCTTTAAACTGCGCATACCGTCGCCAAATGGAGTTAGCAGTTGGTGGATCTTTGTTGAACTTCGTCCTGAAGTGTCGTTGCACTGTTATGACTGACTGATGTGAGTGCATTTCAAGCACGACATACGCTTTCTCGACTCCTGTCGCCATTTTGTCTCACTGCGCTCTCGAGCGCTCTGGCGGCAGAAACCTGAAGTGCAGCTTCAGCCGAACAAAACTTTATGAGTTTTTCTATGTATCTGCAGTGTGTCGTGACCATATGTCAATGAATGGAGCTACAGTGAATTTATGAAATCGCTTCAATCGTTTGTAATAGCCCTGTATTTATAGAGCCTTCTGCAGCTAATGTGGAGGCAGGTGAAGACTCTGGTGAAGAAGATGAGGGTGGTGAGGTAGATAGTCTTGGACCAAGGCCACTTTATGCTTGTACAGAAGTGGTTTTGGCCAACAAAAACAGGTTAGATGGCGAACCTGAGAGTGATCGCTCTCACAGTGATAAAGCACAAAATGTAAACTCAGATGAAACAGAAAAGCTATACATTTTAAAATCTGCAATCAGTGAACGGAGAAGAGAGGATCTGCAGATTACGCTATATTTTCTGAGAGCTTGTCTCCAGTTTAGTGCTTTGAACTGTTTTGGAATGCTAAAATAATTAAGGTTCTCATCATCGAATCAACAAAATACGCTATGATTAAGAACTACCCAGATTCCAGATTAACACATAACGAGATAAAAAGATTTTTTTTAGAAATCGTAATTCTCTTGGGTTACAGTCCTCTACCTAGCAAAAGTTGTTGCTGGGATTTAGCGTTGGACACGAGACATAAAGTGGTACATATGATGGGAAGGGACAGATTTGAAACAGTTATGAGGTTAATTCACTCACGTGATAACACGCTTATCAGTGTACATGATTAAATGCGGAAACTTCATGAGTTAATAAATACGCTAAAAAAGTGTTTTCAGAGTATTATTCAGCCGCCTCCACTGGCAGTGTTTGTTGAGATGTGGTAGTGGAGAGTGCTTATTGAGAAGTAGCAGTAGGCAGTGCTTGTTGAGATGTAGCAGTGGTGAGTCGTTGTTGAGAAGATCCCATGGAGAGTGCTTGTTCAGATGTTGTCATATTGTTTTGATGGGCTAGACACCAGATATTGTTGGATTGGGGATGCTGTAATGATCAGAGTGTGCTTTTCGTCAATATATATAAAGGCAAAAAATTCCTTTTTTTAATTATTTCAATGTCTTAGTTACAGGTTCAGTCAACAAAGCATCTGGCTCGTGTTCTTGTATTAGACTGTATTTCTGGTTTCTATGTGCAATTATAGTATTTCTGTTTTTTTTTAATTACTTCAGTGTAAATGGTGCTTAAATTACCTTGTTTTATTGAGGAAGAACCGTGCCAGATGTGTACGTTGAATCACACTTCCACACACAGAACAGTTACACTTGTGTTTTGTTGTTTCGTAGGTTTTATAGTTGCTGGGGACTTAATTAATTAATTGTGTTAACGGAAGTTTTGTTTCATTCTTTGTTGTTATTCTATGCAGTCAGATTGCGTACTAATATCAGTCAGGGCCAACCGGTTACGAGACTGCGTAACCGGACAGACAGCTACAAAACTTGAAAATATTTGCATAATATTTAATTAAACCCCCATGCACCATGTGCTAGCCCAGCCCGTCAGCGCTTAAGTTCGGTGATGTGACGGGAACCGGTATTACCACTGCGGCAAGGACGTTGGCGTCAATTCGGGGTATACATTAATTCCATTACAAATTTCTTCCAAATCCGTAGAGCCGTTTCAGCGTGAAGGAGTAACAGTTACATTTATAGAGCCTTCTGAAGCTAATGTGGAGTCAGGTGAAGACTCTGGTGAAGAAGATGAGGGTGGTGAGGTAGATAGTCTTGGACCAAGGTCACTTTATGCTTGTACAGAAGCGGTTTTGGCCAACAAAAACAGGTTAGATGGCGAACCTGAGAGTGATCGTTCTCACAGTGATAAAGCACGAAATGTAAACTCAGATGAAACAGAAACTTCCGCATTTGTAATATGCTAGCTGCTAACCGTTGCTTCTCTCGCGTATCAGTGGTTTTGTTATGATGAGTTATTGTACGTAAGCTAGTAATTTTACGAGGCATCTGTGTAGAGACGTATGTATAAAAAAGTGTATGCAGTACTGGTATGGAAGTACATAATGAAGGTGTTTCTATTATTTTGCTGTATGTCGAAATTGGAAGCAAGCGTTATATTTTTTAATTACATTTAAAAATACCTCGGTTCACTACATTCGCGCAGAAGTAAAGTTTTTAGGGGTTTCTCTGGCTCGCGTAGTACTGGATATGAGATTTAGCCACCAGACCAACGCACACCAACCGTTTCTCCCTTCCATTTTAATGCGTTATGGTGCCTACACTTTTGATCCATCCCGATATGATTACTAATTTACAACTAACATAGTCAGTTAATAGATCGGAATCGATTTCAGCCTCACCAAAAGCCTCCCAGGTTTCGCATGTAAAGGTACGACTCTCTCTTTGTTATAACAGCCTTAAATGACGACATCACTGTGGTTCTTCAAGGGTCTTGAAGCGCTCAAGTGACGCGTAACGCTTAGCGTCTAAAATGCGACGGGCTTGTGATTGTTCTAATGTTTCTGTAGCTCTTAAGGCCGTTTGACGTTATGCATCCGAGTCCTGCGGACTTGACATTGCTCTGGGGTTTGTTGGATTCGAATAACTTGTGCAGCTTGAAATCGCTTAGAACCATGCGTTAAATGTGCGATGCTCATAGTAAAAGTTTTAAATAAGGTTACTGTTCAGTTTTATTGTTGTGTCTCCACCAGAGCTCTCCAGCTATGCGAGTTGGTGTAGGAACTCAAATACCATAAACCGCCCTCACAGTAACATTGTATTTGTACTGTCACGGAACAATCTATAGACACGAAGAGTCGCCGACCATTGCGAGAGCTTCATCTACTCACGTATAACTTATATAAAAATTTTAAAAATACTGAAAAAGACAAAACTTTCTAAAGCAGCCTATGGTCTTCAGCAGGGCTCAAGATATCTCCATACCAAATACCATCGGAATCGTTTCAGCGGTAGAGTCGTGAAAACGTAAGAGATTGAGTTACTTTCGCAATTTTTTTTTCCTTTATTGTGTTTCAATTCCCCAACTGGGGCGGGCTGGCAGCAGCACAAGCGCTGCTCTTCAGGCAAAAGACAATAATGATACAACAGAAGACATTTAAAATTACAAAGGAGAAAATATGGTGGACAAAATATATAAAAAATGCGGAACATAACAGAACAGACAAAAGGGGGGCGACTGTAAAATGGAGATAAAAACCTTAAGAAACTATTGTGCACTAGAAACCTCACACTGGAACAGTTAACAGAGCACAAGGCGAAGTATGGCTGCAGCATAAAAGTATCGATGGATGCCGTAAGCACAGCTCTGGACGCACAGGAGAACAGCACCAAACACAACACTGAAGTAGCTCACTGATGACGATGAGCAAACACAGGATCTGCCATGGGCATGGAGATGGAGGGAGAAGGGAAGAAGGGAGGGAGGGGAGGTGGAGGGGGGGGGAGATGGACGGGGGCGCGTACTTTCGCAATCCATAATGCTAGTATTAGTACGGAAGTATGGATTAAACACGTGGAGAACTGAATATGCATTATACTGATTACGTTGAATCACATTACTTAAAACGTATCAACAATTAAAAGTGTTTTCACAAATATGATAAAGTTCGAAAGTGAGGGAGTAAATAGCTATTTCAAGGAGTACATACTTCTACTCAACTTGTGTAAAGTTATTCAAATCAATAAATATCTTGTACTATACACTTTGTAAAGTAGCCTGTCTTCTTCATCAGGGTTCAGATTTCATGGATGTCTGTTCAGCAGTGTAGTCGTGAAAACGTAACAGAGCTATTTTCGCGTTTATAATATTAGTATGTAATTATGGATTGGCATGGATTAAACACGGTTGAGGATTGTATAAGCATTGTATTCTAGTGTTACACACGGCAACGTAAAAAGGAACGGAATGTGCGCGTGGCTTTATTGGTCGGGAGATCCCGATTGGGATGTTTGGGAGAGTGATGCATGTCTTTTTATTTGACGCCACTTTGGTGTCTTGGACATCGATGATGATAGAATGATGATGAGGACAACGCACACATCCAGACACGAGCGGTAGAAAACTGGCCCAAGTGGGAAATTTATATTGTATTGTATAACAGAGCGCGTCAGTGCTAGGCAGCTGGCGGCAACGGAGGATGGCGTCAAGAATTTCGAGGCCTGGCCACGATCACTCCCTTCCCCCCTCCCCCTCCACCTGTCACCTATTCACTGTTTTTTTTCAAAATATTTTTATACTTTTTTTAAATTATAAACTTTTATATTTTTCCTCAGGAAGAAGCTAGTCAGAACGAGGCACGTGGAAACAAAGAGGACAGGGATTGTCACCGAATCGCTCTCTTATCCGATGAACGTGTTTTTCTTTAAACAAGAGAAAAGGCTTTTCACGATTATCTTAACACACGACTTCCAGTGAACTGAAAAGAAACAACGTAAGCCTGACTGCTCGAAGGTGATGAAAAATCACACTTTAAGGAGGCAACTGTTGTTCCATCCTTACAGTGAAGGAAAGTAAGTTCAAATAGCAAAATATGTAGTAGTGAAAATCGGTACATTCTGGAACACTACAAGTAACATCTTCCGTGTGAAAATAAAAAAGCACACCATTTTCTCCATAATGAGAACAAAGTGACATCACCGTTAATATTTGGCATAAAACGAAGTACCTCTCTTGGAAGGTAGATGTGGGTAAATGAAATTTTTTTAAGTCTCCTCATGAAAAATAATAAATTAAGAGAATTTTGCATTGAACTCAAAGCTGTTGACCTTCTATGAAGAAAAGGAAGGGAAAAAAACCAAATATAATCTGTAAAATTACTGAATGCAGGAAGGAATCAAAATTCCACTCGAAATGAAAGTCTTAGTCTCAAAAGGAAGAGAGGAACGAAATCAAAAGCGTTGGAAATAACAATTACAAAAATAATAATTCTGCCATGACAGTAAATGAAAATTGTTCGTAAGAAATGTAAGTGCAGTATTCCGTTTTTACTTTTCTTTTTCCTTATTTCTTCTTCCTCTTTTTTTATTAGTTTCCCTTTTTCTGGATTATTTCAAATTACATTAAATCCGTGTCGGTTTTGCCTCAATTAAGGTTAAAGATCATTTCGGCCTGCAGTTAATGGTTTCTAAAATTGCTGTTCGATTGAGATCTGCAAAAATCGTCGAAAACACTTTAGAAGTGTAGGTCCCTTTCGGGGAGCTTGGTGGTGCTCCCATAAATACAACAAGAAACCTATTGGATCAACAATGTTCTTAGCAATTATGGCGTAGGTGGTATGTCCGAGCAGCCACACTGTGGCATTCCTCTTAGCTTATGGGAAAGGTTTGATCTTCAGTTATAGCTGTCCCTATAGTAAAGGTCGTTTAGTGATCCTGTTTATGAGCGAGAGCAAGTTGCAGCATACGTCCGACACATCCCTTGTGGTCCCGCAGGTAAATCTACGATCGAGCGCACCGGATTGCTCGCAGTTGTCGCACTTCTGTGATGCAATCAGCTTAATAGATGCGTGTAGTTCATTAGTGGTTACATTTTTACTTGTAATCTTATATCACGTACTACGCACTTCCGACGGAAACAGACTGTTGTTAGTAACGTCTTGCCAAATGATCTACCAGTTGTTTTGGGGATTTTTAAGCACTAAGATGTTCGGTAGTGGCATACCTGTCATTACATAATACAGAAGCTATGCCGACACCGTCTTGGGATCTCCAACAGTCCTATACAAGAAGAACTCTTTGAGAAAAGCGAGCTTGTGGTATTTTAGAGACTCAGTCGGCGCACAGTTTGAAGGGTGCCTCTAAGTGCGAACGAGGACAGCTGTCGCGCTGTGAGGACTGTTGTAAGTAGGCCGTTTAGGTTTTCTTATTGGTAACGCCACGTAGCGCTGTGTATGAAAATCACTGGCTGTTCTGTGGGCAGTCTGTGGCTAGTTTGCATTGTTGTCTGCCATTGTAGTGTTGGGCAGCTGGATGTGAACAGCGCGTAGCGTTGCGCAGTTGGAGGTGAGCCGCCAGCAGTGGTGGACGTGGCGAGAGAGATGGCGGAGCTTTGAAATTTGTAAGACTGGATGTCATGAACTGCTATATACATTATGACTTTTAAACACTATTCAGGTAAATACATTGTTTGTTCTCTATCAAAATCTTTCATTTGCCAACTATGCCTATTAGTAGTTAGTGCCTTCAGTAGTTTGAATCTTTTATTTATCTGGCAGTAGTGGCGCTTGCTGTATTGCAGTAGTTCGAGTAACCAAGATTTTTGTGAGGTAAGTGATTTGTGAAACATATAGGTTAATGTTAGTCAGGGCCATTCTTTTGTAGGGATTTTTGAAAGTCAGATTGCGTTGCACTAAAAATATTGTGTGTCAGTTTAAGCACAGTCTCGTATATAAATTTTCTAAGGGGACGTTTCACTGTTCTCTATAAGCGTTGCAGTTCTGTGTACAAACAAGGCAGCGCATTTCTTTCTGACATTCATGAGACCCAGTGCCCCGCGAGAAGTGGGCTCGGTCCACGTGACCGCGCCACAACAATCAGTTTGCTGCTTGGCTTAGCGTTCTTGCCAGTGGAAATGGGCCATTGACGACTTGTGCCCTGTACCACGCTTTAGAGAGCTTGTACGTATTTATTAAGTGCGCTCTCTGTACTAGGTGCAACTGCCTGTTGACGTGACTGGTCGTGGAGATATGGCGCCTGTCACAAGCGGCCGTGTTTATGGGACATGCCGACTATCGTGTGTGAGGCGACTATCGTGTACCAGGAGTCCGCAGCCTCGTTCGGACAAGCACCTGATTTTGCCAGGTTCAGTTCTGCATGTATAGGGAGTCGGAGAGTAGAGTGTATAAGATATGCAGACGACATGGTTGCGATGGCAGAGAGTGCAACAGAGATGGAACAAATGTTAGATGATCTAAACACAAAATTAGAAGAATATGGGATGAAGATTAACAAGAAGAAAACGAAAAGCATGGTAACTGGAGGAAAGGGGAGAAAATGCCATATGAAAATAGGGGGAGAGGAAATAGAGCAAGTGAATAACTTCAATTACTTGACAAGTATGAGAAAGGATGATATGAATTACTCAACAGAAATTAGGAAAAGAATTGCAATGACAGAAGAAGAATTCAAGAGGAAACAGAAATTACTTTGTGGACCACTAAACAAAGATCTGAGGAAAAGGCTTGCCAAATGTTACATATGGAGCGTTGCACTATATGGTGCGGAGACCTGGACGTTGAGGAAGGAAGATGAAAGAAGATTGGAGGCACTAGAGACGTGGATATGGAGAAGAATGGAAAAAGTGAAATGGGAAGACCGAGTAAGGAATGAAAATGTATTGAGAAGAGTTGGAGAAGAAAGAAACATGCTGAAAGTCATCAGAAAGAGAAAACGGAACTGGATTGGACATTGTTTGAGGAGGGACTGTTTATTGAAGGAAGGAATAGAAGGAATGGTGGCGGGAAAATGGGGAAGAGGAAAAAGTAGGTATCAAATGCTGGACAATATCAAAGGAGGCAAATATTCAGAAATGAAAAGACTGGCTATGGCTGGTTCTGAGCACTATAGGACTTAACATCTGTGGTCATCAGTCCCCTAGAACTTAGAATTACTTAAACCTAACTAACCTAAGGACATCACACACATCCATGCCCGAGGCAGGATTCGAACCTGCGACCGTAGCGGTCACGCGGTTCCTGACTGAAGCGCCTAGAACCGCACGGCCACACCGGCCGGCGACTGGCTATGGATAGACAAATGTGGAAGAGGCTTAACCCATGACAAAACCTGCCGTAAGGCAGAATACCGTACTACTACTACTATTACTACTAGTTCTGCACCGGTAGCCTGGGCAAAAATATTGAGGAGGGGTTTAACTAAAATGACGTCCGTCTCATGGCATCGAAATATGCCGACGTCATCCGCGTACGCAGTGCACGGTTCGTCGGAGAAAGGGATCGAGAGCAATTACAAAAAGAGACATATAAATGGAACATCCCTGTCCCACAGACCGTTGAATCTCAAACGCAATTTAAGATGTCCTCTTAGATTCTCGCCTAACCACATAATCGGAAGTTGCTAAACATTTATTTCATCCTTGGTTCTCAGATAAGACTGAATGTAAATAACATCCAGTACTGCAGAAAGTAACAGAACGTGCTTACAACGGCAAAATGAGAAATATTGCGTGTAATGGGATGTGAACCAACAACTTTCGACTCCAAAAACCACGATGTTGCTCATTCGATGTTTAACTCTGGTCTTGAACATCATATTTTATCTTGACGGCTTGTGTTGTTGATATTTAATGATGACGGTGAAGTGCTGTGATAAATTTTCAGTGATCTGTTACATGAAACAGCATACTGCAAATTATAAAACAAGTGTGACTCATCCTTAATTTGTAAATTAGTGACCATAAAAACTCACTCTCAAGACAGCCCTATTATATGAAGTCACTAATCGTCGAAAAATCGTTACGTGACATTTTTATTACACCAATAATTATAATAAATCATTTCAAGACTGACATGTTTTCGTAAATCTCCGGTACGTGCCGATGAAATCTTGTGAGAGGCGCGGAACCGATCATGCGCCTTTGGAAATTGTGTGTGACGTCAAAATGACGTCACGCTTGCGGGTATTGTTGTGAACCGAGCGTTACCCTGATTTCGTCGACACAGTAAATAGCTTTCTCGAAGAGTAATTATTGTTTCATATTTCGCGTAATATTCTTCAAATAAATAAATATGTTATATTATGCACTTTCTAAAGCAGCCTATGTTCTTCCTCAGCGTTCAAGCTACACACATAAATTTTATGAAAATCATTTGAGCGCTTTATTCGTTAAAGCGTAACAGACAGAATTACTTTCTCACGCTTTTATAATATTAGTAAGTGTATGGACATGGGATAAAATACACTCCAGTTAGGTCTTGCCTGAATCAACGCTCTTCCCCAAATTGCGCGCTAGCTAATAAGCAGAGCCCAGATTATATGCAGTTGTATATTACATATGTATTTGTATATCTGGCTCATTTTCACCGGGTATTGAATATTTTAACTAAAACCTAGTGACGATGCATATTTTCGCCCTGTGTTTACAGTATTTTAAAAATGTACACGGGCGGTCTCCATCTCGATCTAGTTTTGATGTCTCACAGATTGACCGCGACCTAGAACTGCGTTCAGTCGCTAATCTGAGAGGCCACTGCCTACCAAAGGCATTACAGAAGAGGAACAGGAACAGAAAATGAAATGATCATATGGCATTGTTTGCCGGGAGGAATTCAGCCTCCGTATTCCAACTCCTTTTTAGTTGACGCCACTTCGGCGACTTGCGAGTCAATCATGATGATGGAGGACGCACAACACCCAGTTATCTCCAGGCAGAGAAAATCACTGACTCGGTCTGGAATCGAACCCGGGAGCCCATGCACGGGAAGCGAGAACGCTATCGCAAGACCACGATCTGCGGACACACAGAAACAGACAGGGTCAATGATCCTCCCCCGCACCCCGAGTTAATCCCCTCCGCTGTCATACCGTAAGCGTTGGCAACAATTAAAACAGACTACGCAAGCTTCTAGACGCAGGTCCATTGTTTCAGTTTAGTTTTCTATTTACTTGTACAGAGTTTAAAGTGTTTACGACGTGTAGTATATAACGTACTGTGCGCCATACCGCCGGAAAAAAGAAACGTCGTTTCGTGGATAGCTGACCATCCTGAACATTTACATATGACGGAATTGTTTTATATTGTCGAGTTTGCAAGATAAACGTTCAGTACAAAAAAAAGTTTCAAATAGATTACCATGTCAAGACAAGTCTTCATATCGCAGGAATGCAGAAAAAAGGACCACGACAACAACTTCTGACAACAGCAAGTTGCAGTTGCAGGGATTTGTCCAAATGTAACCAAGAAAGTCGATTTAACACGGATCTATGTGAAGCATTCATTGCAAGCAATGTTCCCCTTCACAAACTTAAAAACGCTATCCCCAAAAGCTTCCTGTGCAAATATTGCTTAAACCAAAATACACCAGATGAATCAACATTGCGTAAAAATTACTTACAGACAATTTACGTAAATATTCTGGAAGAAATACGCAATGAACTCAAGGACACCATTAACTGGATTTCAGTTGACGAAACTACAGACTCTTGTGGCTGCAAATTTAATTGTTGGTGCTTTAAAAGAAGAGCCTTCATCTTCTTATGCAGCGGCCTGCAAAGAACTTGAAAAAGTAAATCATTCTACGATCGCTAGATTTGTGAATGAGGGTAGTAGAAAAATATTTTCAGAATCTTCTGCAGATGAAAGGGTGGTGTGTCTACTTCAGATACTGCTCCCTATATGGTCAAAGCAGGAAAACCCTTCCGAGTATTTTGTCCCAATTTGATTCAAGTAGGAATCTACATACTGTATACTGTATAAATACAAGGTGCAATTACTGGGAAGACCATGAATAGCTGAAACGAAACAGAAACCAAAGTGTAGAAAATCAGATTTCCAAATGGGGCAGAAAAGATGTAGATTTGAGTGTATCAGAAAGGGAAAAATCATTACACCCAGCTAGGGAAGGCATTACTCGTCACATAATGTATTCACAACAGAGTAGTGAACACTCTGCCAAATTATTTTATTATTATTCACAATGTTTCCATTTCTATTTACAAAGTGGATATTTCCCAGATTCCAAAAGGTTTCAAGGTTGCATGAATCACATTTCAAACATTTAACAGATAGAATATATGATTTCTAGTCAATTATGTTT
Source organism: Schistocerca americana (assembly GCF_021461395.2). Classification (NCBI taxonomy): domain Eukaryota; kingdom Metazoa; phylum Arthropoda; class Insecta; order Orthoptera; family Acrididae; genus Schistocerca; species Schistocerca americana. Next base: position 152,450,043 of record NC_060122.1, read on the forward strand.
TTCAAGCAAAATATTTTATTAGATTTAGGATAAGCAAGTTCATAGGCATTGTCACGAATAATTCTAACTACTTTGAATGGACCATGGTACATGTGCAATAATTTTCCTATCTCATTTATCTTAGTTTTCCTATCTCATTCACCTTACTGTATCTTTACTTTACTCTTCATTAATAATAAGCCTCCTAACTTGAAGTTAGTAGGTTTAACATTATTATTGTGTTTAATTTTTCTTCAACATCTCTTGAGCTAACCTTATTTTTTTACATTGGTCTTTCTCGCTTAACACAGGAAGCTCAATCTCTCCCAGTAATGTTAGTAGGTTTCTGTCCAGTCATCAGTGAGCCAGATCGCTGGTCAATCATCGGCGATCGGCTTGTTATCTTTGGCGCGTCCCCGGGCATGAGCATCTTTGCGTTTTCGGCTGGGACGCGCGGGACGGCGAGAGGCAGTCGGTTTGGGGCGGCCGGTGAGACTGGCGGAGTGGTGGCTCGGGCGTAAGCACATGTGTGATACCTGTTATGCTGGGGCTGTTTGCTAATCGTGAAACTCCTGCGCCGGTTACTGGTTGCCTGGAAGGAATTTCATATAAACTGTGCCAAGCCTCGCAGTGAGAGGGGAGTCCGGAGTTGGTGTTGGCCTAGATGTTTGTACAAATTGAGGTGCCTGTGTGAGAAGCACGGCGTGGGCCTGTTGGTTGCTTCGTCCTTCTGGCAGCCACCGCAAGCGGATGATCGGCCGGAGTGTCTACAGTTTGTGGTGAGCATAGTGTGAACAAGTTCTCGTAGGATGTGCTCCCAGCCTGACTCTTAGCCTGTGTTATTTGTGGGTTCCGAACCCTTGTCTGTTACTGCTTCCGGGTGTCCTGTAAGATTTCACAGCAAAACTGTGTTTTTGTGGCATTCTGTGTTTCTGGCTCAGCCTCTGCCTAGAAAGGGGAAAGATTTGTACCTCAATTGAAAGGGAGTGGGGGGGGGGGGGGGGTGGTATGATTGGACATCTCTTGGAATTCCTTAATGCTGTAATTTAAACATATAAAAAAAAGTTCTTTCAGAATACGCACATGTTTCTTTGGGACACTGCAGTTCAAACAGGAGTGGCGTAATGTTAATGAGTATTTGTTATTCGTCAAATGAAGTGTATTTAATGTCGCAGTTTTCTGGGGCATGCAGCTGTGTTATTGAACTCATTTTGAAGTGTTCTGTCCGTTGAATGACTGCTCCCCACGTCAGTGTATTCTTTTGAGTAGTATTGTAAGGTTTTTTGGATATTTGTCAGTGGGGTGTATTGATTCAATTTTGTTTTTCTCTTTCTTTTGAATTACGGTGACTTGTTTAGTTTATCTGGTTATTGGCTTAACTCGCGCTTGACGCACTAAATCAGCTAATATTAAAAATGTTCTTTTTTTTATTTCTGTTTAATGTCAGACAGATTCAAATGTAACTTCATTTATGTTATTTGAAAGAAATGTGTTGGATTGACCTTAATGAATTATGTGCAATCGAAATAAGGGACCCAGTCCTTCATTAGTGCTTAACAGTGGCGCGTGGGTCGGGTTGTGAGCCCCGTGCTTGGACCAATTAGTTTGCAAGGAGCGTATCCAGTAGACACATTCCAAAGTTGTTGATATTATTTTCAAACTTGGATATGTTTAGCCCAGGCAGAGTGTTTCTTACTATAGTATGTCCTGCGTAACCTACTGATTTTTTTCATAACTCTTTCAGCGGAAGATCATGGAGTACATCGCCTTGCTGAAGAAGGACGTTCCACGTTTGTGAGTGCAAATAAACTGATTTCATCCACAAAGAAAGTGTTTTCAAAGGCTCCTGCTCGCATCAAGACCTACAAAGAAAAACTACCAAACGTGCCCCTACCTCCAGAATCAGTGGTAACTCGTTGGGGTACGTGGGTCGAAGCTGTGCTGTTTTACGATGAACATTTCGAGCCCACTAGAGGAGTAGTAAACGACTTCGATAGTGCAGAGGCTTTGGCAGTTTGCCAGTGCAAAGGAGCTTTTAATGAGTCTGGTATTAAAAAAGACATTGTTGTGATTACCACTCATTTTTCCCATATACCCTCAAGTGTAAAAAAGCTTTAAGCTCAAGGTTTGGCGTTGAATGAATTTATTCAGTTAATGAATATTTTATTCAAGTGAACTCCTCATTGCCGGAAGAATTCCCAAGAAAACGTAAACAAAAGTCTGAAAACATTTTAAGCAATGACCCAGGCTTTGAAACCTTGTGCCAAATTGACAGTTTTATTAATGGCAAAGAAGAACTTTTACCAGAAACAATAAGTGCAACATAGCGCCCAAATTCAAATACTGACCAGTTGCCTCAGTTGATGTAGAACGGTCCTTTTCTACTTATAAAAATGTTTTGAGTGATCGAAGATTCAGTCTTACTACCGACCATTTGGAACAGTACTTGGTCGTTTGTATTTACAATAGTAGAACAATGTAAAAGAAATTGTAAATGATGCTTTGGTCCAATAGTATTAATAAAAAGTTAATGCTGTTCAAAAAAATTCGTGATTGTATGTTATTTTTTAAATAAAATATTACGGAGTGTTTGAGCGTGCCAACTGCGTGCGATATATCTCGAAGTTGGTCCTGTACATATCGATTGCTTCGCTGCGACTCACTTGCATCGCATCCACTTGTTACCGACAGCAATAGCAAAGAAGGAAAAATTCTTGAAACACTGTATGCGTCCCCATTTTGCAGATGTTTAGAAAATAATCCCAGAAAGGCCACCTTCCCAGCCTCTACCAGAAAGTACTCAGAAAATGATATCAGCGTTCTAAATGTATCGATTTTTCGTGTGGCCAGAGCTCTTGCTCGTATTTGATATACACATGCTCAACTTTGAGACTGGGTGATCAAAAAGTCACTAAAAATTTGAAAACTTAATAAACCACGGAATAATGTAGATAGAAAAACACCCAATATTTGCTGGACACGTGAAAGATCTCTTGCGCGCGTCGTTTGGTGATGATCGTGTGCTCAGCCGCCACTTTCGTCATGCTTGGCCTCCCAGGTCCCCAGACCTCAGTCCGTGCGATTATTGGCTTTGGGGTTACCTGAAGTAGCAAGTGTATCGTGATCGACCGACATCTCTAGGGCTGCTGAAAGACAGCATCCGACGCCAATGCCTCACCATAACTCCGGACGTGCTTTACAGTGCTGTTCACACACATTATTCCTCGACTACCGCTATTGTTGAGGAATGATGGTGGACATATTGAGCATTTCCTGTAAAGAACATCATCTTTGCTTTGTCTTACTTTGTTATGCTACTTATTGCTATTCTGATCAGATGAAGCGCCATCTGTCGGACATTTTTTGAACGTTTGTATGTTTTTGCTTCTAATAAAACCCCATGTAATTCCAATCATGTGTGTCAATTTGTACCTCACTATCTACATTATTCCGTGATTTATTCAGTTTTCAAATTTATACTGACTATTTGATCACTCGATACATAGAGCACGCAGTAACTACCATGTTTTTTTTTTTTATTTGATCTTGTATATTTCGACACTTTTCATGCATTTTTAAGCATTTTTCATGCATAACTGCATGCATATTTTAAGGTTTTCATGATGTATTTGATAAATGGCCACTGGGATACTGATGCTATCTAGGAAGAGGGGGTCTGTTGCTCTCTCTATAACGGTATTAGTGGGCGGGAGAGAGCAGGCGCCGCCGACTCCATCCCGTCGCCGCGTGACGCAATCAGGCGGTGTGCTCAGCTGGGGACGGCCGGGCCGGCCGCGCAATCTCCCGGCGTCCCCAATTGTCACGCGCGCCGCAGCCGGCCGATTGCGTGGTGACCGCAACGCCGCCGCCCTTTGTGTTTGCACCGCAGCGCCGCTCCAGCGCCCCGCACCACGCAGCACAGTGGCACAGAGCGGCCGCCCGCCCACGGCCTAATGCGATGGGATGCGGGCGCGGGGCTGCGGGAGCATTGTCTGGCGCCTACTGCTGTTTGCTTTATCGTCTACACGCTGTTCGCCCTCTTCTTCCTCTCGCCACAGCCAGCTCTCCGCTTCGTTTCCCGTTCAGTGTCCCCACTTTCTGTCTGATTTCGAAGCTCCTTTCTGTAACGCTGCCGACCTCTACTGACGAGACCATAAACCCGATCATCCACAATTTTGAGTTATTTAAAAGTTGTCATTACGAGCTGGGAGAAGGTAGAATGGCCTGGTTTAAATCAGCACATATTATCCATTGATGTTTAACATAGTCGATGCTTTGTAAAATACCACTTATCACGTTGATGCTTTCCTTTGCTAGGGCTGCCTTTGTCACTGGGATGGACGGAAGCAAAATGCCATTACGTAATACACGACTGGCCATTAAAATTGCTACACCAAGAAGAAATGAAGATTATAAACGGGTGTTCATTGGACAATTATACTAGAACTGACATGTCATTACATTTTCACGCAATTTGGGTGCATAGAACCTGAGAAATCAGTACCCAGAACAACCACTTCGGGCCGTAATAACGGCCCTTGATACGCCTGGGCATTGAGTCGAACAGAGCTTGGATGGCGTGTACAGGTACAGCTGCCCATGCAGTGTCAGCACGATACCACAGTTCATCAAGAGTAGTGACTGGCGTATTGTGACGAGCTAGTTGTTCGGCCACCATTGACCAGACGTTTTCACTTGGTGAGAATGTGCTGGCCAGGGCAGCAGTCGAACATTTTCTGTATCCAGAAAGGCCCGTACAGGACCTGCAACATGCGGTCGTATATTATCCTGCTGAAATGTAAGGTGTCGCAGGGATCGAATGAAGGGTAGAGCCACGGGTCGTAACACATCTGAAATGTAACGTCCACTGTTCAAAGTGCCGTCAATGTGAACAAGAGGCGACCAAGACGTGTAACCAATGGCACCCCATACCATCACGCCGGGTGATACGCCAGTATGGCGACGACGAATACACGGATCCAATGTGCGTTCACCTTGATGTCGCCAAACACGCATGCGAACATCATGATACTGAAACAGAACCTGGATTCATCCGAAAAAATGACGTTTTGCCATTCGTGCACCCAGGTTCGTCGTTGAGTACACCATCGCAGGCGCTCCTGTCTTGCAAACGTCCCCATCTGTTGACTCAGGGATCGAGACGTGGCTGCACGATCCGTTACAGCCATACGGATAAGATACCTGTCATCTCGACTGCTAGTGATACGAGGCCGTTGCGATCCAGCACGGCGTTCCGTACTACCCTCCTGATCCCACCGATTCCATATTCTGCTAACAGTCATTGGATCTCGACCAACGCGGGCAGCAATGTCGCGATACAATAAACCGCAATCGCGATAGGCTGTAATCCGACCTTTATCAAAGTCGGAAACGTGATGGTACGCATTTCTTCTCCTTACACGAGGCATTACAACAACGTTTCACCAGGCAACGCCGGTCAACTGCTGTTTGTGTATGAGTAATCGGTTGGAAACTTTCCTCGTGTCAGCGCGTTGTAGGTGTCTCCACCGGCGCCAACCTTGTGTGAATGGTGTGAAAAGCTAATCATTTGCATATAACAGCATAGTCTTCCTGTTGGTTAAATGTCGCGTCTGTAGCGCGTCATCTTCGATGTGTAGCAATTTTAATGGCCAGTAGTATAATATGGCTTTCAAACAACACTCCGCAACAGATACCCTGTAATTGTCTCCCATCCCTAGTCACAACTTTGAAATTTGGCTCAAAGGTTCCTACAAGCTTTCTCCGCAATTGTGCGAAAGCTTGGCGAGTTTCGACTTCACTCGTGTGCTCGGCGATGCATCAAACAGCTAGGTGTCGACGCTTGCGGAAACAAGGCCATAGTTCAGAAGTTTACGTGACGTAATAAAGTTCCGTTGGCACCAAATTTCAACACAATTCTGCCCAACGCCGCCGTGGACGCGTCACACGATGGTAAGGTCGTCACACCCCGTCTGACCCACATTTGACCCCTTCTTTTGACGCCTCTGCGACAGAGGTCAGAACTGCGACTCCCAGTGTTGAAATCACGCGGTTTTCTTATGTGTGGCCAAGGAACGTATTTCAGGCACACTGCCGCTGAAAATCGAAACGAAAAGGAACGGTGTGGCATAAAGGGCATAAATGAAACCACCATTTCCTCTGGACGTTGATTCCCACACATTTCGCAGTCGAAAATGGCAATTCGCAGTGCTACCAACAACAGGAAGACGCTCCGCACAATCTTTGATACTGCTGACATCTCCCTGACGCTATAACCCTTCTCTAAGGACATCGTGCACTAGCAATCCCGTGGTGGCCGAGCGGTTCTAGGCGCTTCAGTGCGGAACCGCCTGACTGCTACGGTCGGAGGTTCGAATCCTGCCTCGGGCATGGATGTGTGTGATGTCCTTATGTTAGTTCAGGTTTAAGTAGTTCTAAGTTCTAGGCGATTAATGACCTCAGATGCTAAGCCCCATAGTGCTCAGAGCCATTTGAACAATTAGCAACCCCACTAAACGTGATCTCCCCCCCCCCCCCACCCCCCAGCGCCCTTTTGAGAGTAACGCGACCACAATTTTTGCTCTAGGGTACAATGTGGGACCACTTGGGACCGTTCAGAACCATTCAACGAAATCTGAACGTGATCATAAGAAGCAAAGGGTTCTAAGGCTTTTTCAGTGCTCCTTTGGCGTGATTACGGCGGGGTGCGAAATTGACGCGTGCGTGAATGAATCAGCGAATGGTCCGTCTAGGAGAGGTACTTAGATGTGGAGGACGGCTTGTATTTGATAAGCTTCATTTTCACTGTTATTCGAAAGGTTTATTGTTGTGCCTACTGGAGGATCTGGAACTGGAAGGCCGACTCCATTAAGCACTAGTCGCATCGCAGTGCACGTGTTGCATTAGGACCTGGTGTTTACAACTGGTGGTTTTTAACTACAATTTCGATATGTAATTAGAGCAGTGAACCGTTTTCCATCAGTTCCTACACTTCAGTGATAATTTACTGTCCTATCCCTTCTTACCATTACACGTGTAAAAACAAGTTCCTCAGTAGCTACACGAAAATGACCTCTTAGGAGAGCCAATAGGGCGAAGTCTCGGAGAACTAAAGAGAGCGCTGTTCATTTGAATTTCTAGTACCAGGCCTGCAGGGTGTTTGTTGGGTAGGGCCAACAGAAATGCAGTGGGAGGCGTCTGTAGCAAAGTCGAACCTCAAGCAGCGAGACACACAAGCAGTCAGTAAAAAGAGACGGCTGGGGGCAGCGGTGGTCGCACGACGTTGTCTCCTGCACTGTGAACTGACTGGCCGTTTCAAAAATCACGAACAGCACAGGCAATAGGTATATTTGGATTCTGTATGATGCTGTTGTTTTCATTGAATCCTATATTGAACGGAGGCACCAAGCAGAAGTAGCAATCTGTTACGTGGTTTGTAGGTTTGTGCCAAATAGCCCGCCACTGAAGAACGCTTCAAAATATTTTCCCTTTCAACCATGCATTTAGAGCCGATGGACATGTACAGCAAATATGAGGACCGCATGCTTTCGACTGGCCCCTACAAGGCAGCCAAAATATTCGAAATAACCTTTTCTCGCTCCTTGTTAAAATGTTCGCTTTCTTTGTCCAAAAATTACATCTCAAAAACATATGTAGCAAAAATTGTTGGGGTTATTAACACATCTGCAGGGAATAACGGCAGTTTTGACTCCACACAGTAATTCAGAAACTCACGTAAAAGTCACAATACACAATGGAGCTCTCCAGAAGGCGAGCAATCTCGTACTGTGTTAGCTGGACACAAAACAGTGACGTAATGTCATGCGATGCACATGTTCACCAACCGATATATCTGAGGGTGTGGTCAAGGTCGCCTCCTGGCCGTACGATGTGCGTATCTTAATAACTGTGTGAAACACAGCATTCACGTGTGGTTTCAGTGGCATTCCTTGTTACAAAAACATCCGAGAGCTAAAACACAGAAATAAAGACATGATAAAATTCATATAACACCAAAACTGGAGCTAGAAAAACAAAAATTATGTTATTTTCGCTTTCGAATTCAGAGTAGCAAAATCTGTAACGACTGGGTATTTTTCTTTGAATTCTTTTTTATTTTCTACAGGTGAAAACTCTTTTAAGTTACTTTCTTGAATGTTATAAAAGAAAGCACGTAGGTGGCGCGGAATCCTACAGCAGGGGTTTCCAATCTTTTCTTCTGTCTGAACACTTTGATAATTCCGGTACTTTGACGGAAAGCATTGTTTATTTTGAAGGCTGATAATTTTTTTTTTTTAAATGAGAAAAAAACTTGTTTTACTCATAATTTTTTTAAAAAAATGAGAAAAAACTTGTTTTACTCAGTCATGATGACCTCGTCGTTGGCAGGACGCTCAAAATTGCAAGGCGCCGGGATTTTGAACACCTTACTTGTCGGGTGCCTCAGTTCTACGTGTCGTTTACAGTGTTGCAAGATACTGTTTTTGCAACATGGGGTGGGTTTTTTTATGTATATTTCACTTGTTTGAGATTTAACACACACGGTATCGAGAATTGGAATATTTTAGGAATATTGATGGCAGCTATGCTTCTGAAGTCTAAACCCTTGGTGAGCAATAACAAGTTTCCTTACAGGTCGGGTGAAACTGCGTTATACGCGCTAAGTGGAATCGTGCTCACAATGCAAACATAACGTTCACTTATTGCCAACCAGAGGCGTGTTTAGAAAATGCAGCTCTAGCTTGGATATTAGAGTGAGGTCGTACGAAATGCATAGCATCCTCCGACTAATACCATGGCTTTCAAACAGAAGAAATGTCTGAGACTTGGAATGACGTCTTTCTATTCAACTACATGCTTCTATTGGAGACTTCTTTTTAATGATTACCACCACAACTGGCGAAACATACCCTGGCACACTTGTTCCTATTTCGAAACGAGCTGCCCCACTTTGAAATTTTTGGAGCCTATTTACTAACGATCTCATCAGCCTCTCTGTGTCCTGCACCTGTTCCTAAGTCTTTGAACCGCCCTCCCTACAACATTGTCTATGTGGTCGTCCCAATTTAATTACCACGCTGACCAGAAGTCAGGAAGCACTAAGTCTGCCACCTTATGCATCTCGTGGAGGAATAGAGCGAGCTGAGTTAATGCGACTGGACCGTGCATTAACCACTCGGTGGTAATGAGAGCATGTTGTCACAGACCCGCCGATCGTGCAAATGGTGTAAGACCAACGTTAAATGATGCTGCCTCCCACAACACAAGACAGTTGAAGAAGGCAGTGTGAGCAGTCGTAGTAGTGTTTCTTATTGTAGAATTTGGAAGGCTTCGCAACACACACAAAACAGGAAGAAGAAAATGGTTCAAATGGCTCTGAGCACTATGGGACTTAACAACTGAGGTCATCAGTCCCCTAGAACTTAGAATTACTTAAACCTAAGTAACCTAAGGACATCACACACATCCATGCCGGAGGCAGGATTCGAACCTGCGACCGTAGCGGTCGCGCGGGTCCAGACTCAAGCGCCTAGAAACGCTCGACCAAAACGGCTGGCGACAAGAAGAAGGACGTGGAGGTTTCTACTGCTCACAGCATTGTGGAGCGTTTGCCAACTACAGGCACTACCATCCAAAGGAGATGACCCCAACATTGGGGATGAGCCCCAGGTCAGACTGCAATTACGTTTAACAGGGCGCAATATTACAGGACAGCTTGATGGTGGGAGGTTCTGATCATTTTTATAGTGTTCTGCCGACACCTAAACTGTTCGCAAAGAGGGCAAGGGCGCAGGTACTAGGATCGTGTGCACTTCTCAGATGAAGTAGAGTAGCGATGGCGAGACTTGGAAGTGCATTATGCATCCATGAACTTTTTGTACTATGATATCGGAAGGCGTGACCTCAAAATCGACATTACTATGACTATGCGCATCTTTCAGAACTTACAGTGCATAACTGCATGAAGAGAAAGCTTCATTATGACAGGATATTCGGCACGACTTAAATCTCGTCAAGAATAGGCAGCATACCCATGAACTTTTTGTACTATGATATCGGAAGGCGTGACCTCAAAATCGACATTACTAGGACTATGCGCATCTTTCAGAACTTACAGTGCATAACTGCATGAAGAGAAAGCTTTATTATGACAGGATATTCGACACGACTTAAATCTCGTGAAGAACAGGCAGCATACAGTGCACCATCACTTGTGAATCTTGTTGGTGGAGAAATGAAATGATTTAAATGATTTACCAGAAGAATTTCGTACCAACCCTGCAAGCACATTGCAGAGCATCCATCACAATCATGCACTGGCAATGTGCATTGTCTAACACCAACAATGCGATGTGGACACAGCGGAAATTAGCTCCCAACCAGAGCAGCACAGCTCCCGTAAATTAAAGGTGCACATTTTGCATTCAGTTCATGAGAACATAAACTCCATCCACCCACAAATACAATTCACCATTGAAACACAAACAGATGAAAAACTTAACTTCTTAGCTCTCACCATACACAAGAGAAACAACAAACATGAATTCACAAACTACAGAAAATAAACAGTCACCAGCGCCATTGTTCATAACCAATCCAATCACACCATAACTCACAAAGAAGCGAGATTTAGATATTTACTTCACAAAATACCCATGAACAAACACAATTACACATAAGAACTAAACACAATAAAACAAATTGCACAGGAGAATGGATATGATGCAAAGAGAGTAGACAAAATAAACCACTAAATGCAAAAACAAACAACTCATAACCATGAAACAAACACAACATACAACAAATCAGCAGACAGTAAGCAACAAATGGCACATAATGACTTACAACAACAAAGTCACACACAGGGTGGGTAATGTACTAAAGAAACCAGGACTCAACATCCCATACAGAACCAACAATACAATACAAAGCAGACTTGGAAGAAATACCACCAACACTGACTAATACAGCCAGTCCTGTATATAGCAACTTACTTGCAACTGCTGTCAATCTGTACATGTGGGCGAAACATGTAGGAATTTCAGAACCAGGTATGCAGAACACCTCAGAGCACTGAAAACCAATAACTCACACTCAATATTTGCAGACAATCTGATAGCACACAGTCACCACCCAACAAACATTGAAACTGACTTACACATTCTAAAAACTAGTGGCAGCTTATACCAAAAATTAACTATAGCAGAAAACTACCACATCCAAAAATCAACAGCCCAAGGAAAGAAAGGACTCAATGAATACACAGCACTGTGCAACATAAACCTCTTCGCCACAACAGAAGAACTATACAAATAACACCCACACCAAAACGACTAACAGGGAACAAAAATATCTTTCTCCCTCCCTCCCTCCCTCTCTCTCTCTCTGTCTCTCTCTCTGTGTCTCTCTCTCTCTCTCTGTCTGCCCCAGTCCTCAACACACATATGCACACCCACACAAACCATACACCAGTCGCCAAATACAATTCAAACTCGCGCGCCTCACCCAGCCAAACATGCAACGAAACAAATGAATACCACACAGCCACAACAACACGTAACGGCAGCGAAAACTCTGCCTGTGTTTTGAGAAATCGAAAAAGTGAAGTGCCAAGCCACCATAGGGCACGAAGTAAGCCTATTTACTTCGGCAACAACACAGGATAACGCACCACAATTTCAAGTTACACTCAAAAACGTGATACGGACTCATTTCCGTTCGTAAATGCGTAACAAACAGAAAAATAAATTACGTTCTGCTGTTTTCAGATGGCAAGTTGTATATTGTGTAGCAGAATAGCTACCAAAATTAATAGACAATAGCGTCATGTAAGGTATGTTAACTGATACATACATACTCTTTTCGCCAATTAAGCTATAAATGGAACTTTGACACAGTGTTATAAATAACACAAATGTTAATATATAACAACAATTTTACAGTTAAAAATAAAAATTAAACTCACTGAAGATACCACAAAAGTGCTGAAACATGTATGGGTGAAACAAAACAGAAAAAAGTGTCTTGCATAAGGCGGAATTTCTCATCCCATTTTCGTAGCAAGCACGGACATAACAGGACGAACTGCACCACAAGATTTTTATTACTGCAACATGTCGCCGTACTCCTAGTGAAATAAGAAACGGATACGATCATTTTTTAATCTGCAGTGAACTTATTCAGACTAAGGATGGTATCATCTCTTGAGTTGGAGGGTCATGCAACACTTTCAAACTGAATGACGGACGAGTCTTTCGAAGTGGGACCTGATGGTTGCTATACTTTTAGCTACCTAGTTTTGGATGCTTTTCAGAGGGCAAAAATGTGGTTAATTCTCTCTCAGATTACAGTGCAGGTCAGTTGATGAAGTGAACTTACTATCACCGTAAAGGCTCTACTACAACCCAAATACAGACCATCACGGAGAGGGAGACATTGCTGTTGTTATATCAGGCAACCAGTAGACGCAGGGAGTAGTGTATGCGATTCCCTGTCTCTGTCGGCGGTCGCCGCTCGGGCCCGCTTTGCTCATTGGTCTCTGCGGGAGGGGGGGGGGCCGTGGGGGGGATGGCCAGCACATCGACGATTATCGAGATTCGTTCTGTTCACCTGTGGAGAATCGCAGGCGGACGTCTCCGTCATGACCTGATTCCAAACAAACGCTGCGTTTCTCGAGTGCGGCAATGGTCTCCTTGTAGGTGGACTAGCGTAGCGGTGAGCTGTTTGTTCCGTGTTTGTCAGCCCCAAGCACACAGGGCGGCAGCGACTGCTCTAACAGTTGGAGACAACAAATGCTTTCTGTTAGCCATGTGCTTTGAAAGTGGGTCGCAGTAGCCGCTCTTGTATCAGTGACGTTTCTCCAGTGGTCTACAACTCTGCTGTTCGTCTACATTTGGCGGGGCGCTGTGAGTCTGTGTGTGTGAGAGAGGGGGGGGGGGAGGGGGAGGCAAGGGCAGGCGCGGGTGTGTGCGCTGTTAAGTTTCCCAACGGACACGTTGAAACGTCCCTTGAAAATTATAAATTTCTGTGCTGGTAAACCTCTTACGCTGTTTGATTTTCAAACAGCTGAGCAAAACTGAACGTGCTCAGACATTTCTCTGTTTACGTTTCTGATCATCAATAAACTGACACACAATATTTTTAGCACAACGCAATCTGACTTTCAATAATCCCTACAAAAGAATGGCCCTGACTAACAATAACCTATACCTTTCATGAATCACTTACCTCACAAAAATCTTCGTTGCTCAAACTACTGCAATAGAGCGAGCGCCAATACTGCCAGCTAAATAAAAGATTCTAACTACAGAAGGCACTAACTACTGATATGCATGGTCAGCTAATGAAAGATTCTGATAGAGACCAAGCAATGTATTTACCTTAATAATGCTCAAAAGTCGTAATGACATCCCGTCTTACAAATTCCCTTTTTCTGGCGGACACACGTCCAGATCGTCCGCTTTCAAAATTCTGCCATCTCTCTCCCCACTTCCACCACTGCTGGTGGCTCACCTCCAACTGCGCAACGTTACGCGCTGTTCACATCCAACTGCCCAAAACTACAGTAGCGAATATTGCAACAATGTCACCCAGCCACAGACTGCACACAGCACAGTCAGTGGTTTTCATACAGAGCGCTACGTGGCGTTACCAACATAAAAACCTAAACAGCCTACTTACAACGTACACAAGCTGCATTTGCGAGTTGTGAGCGACGCAGACCCCTCCGCTTATACATACTTTCGACACCGGCGAAATTATCTCCTAAAGGGAATTCACAGCAGAAACACTGCACTGAGTGAGCGCTCCTAAAGGGTCGACTGCACACCAACCAGCACAGCATCGCGAAATGACATCAAGAAGGGCTCGGCCCGCACGCCAGTGGGAAGAGGGAGCAGCTCCACACCTCCAAGAAGTCAGAGTTCAGCTCTCCCTGTCAGCGCTGACTTAATGAGCCACCCGTCGCTGATTGGGCCCAGTTCGGTTGCAGACTTCGACAGCATAAGTACTGTGCAATAGGAAGTCGATACGCAGCTTGCGTTCTGTGAGTAGCAATAGGTAGGATTGACGGAGGACATCGAAAAAGTGCAAAGAAGGGCAGCTCGTTTCGTGTTATCGCGCAATAGGTGTGAGAGTGTCACTGATATGATACACGATATGGGGTGGCAGTCACTGAAACAAAGGAGGCTTTCTTTGCGGCGAGATCTATTTCCGAAATTTCAATTACCAACTTTCTCATCCGAATGCGAAAATATTTTGTTGACACCCACCTACGTACGGAGAAATGATCATCATAATAAAGTAAGAGAAATCAGAGCTCGAACAGAAAGATTTAGGTGTTCCTTTTTCCCAAGCGCCATTCTAGAGTGGAATAGTAGAGAAGTAGTATGAAAATGGTTCGATGAACCCTCTGCCAGGCACTTAAATGTGAATTGCAGACTAACCAGACAGATGTAGATGTAGAATAGTGTCTACAAGTAATTGCACGTAGAAGACACAGTAAGCACACCAAGCCAACTCACAATGAGAAGTTGTCCTTTCCATTTTAGAGATAAAGTTGACATTCATTGCTTGCTTTAATCATAAATATATGTCCGAGTGATGCTAAATGTTGATATTTTTACATAAAGAACAGTATTATCTTCACAATAACCTTCAAATCGTGAGCTACACCCTTAATTTTTATACATGAATTACTGAACTTACTCATGGCACTTTTGTTGCCTATGCCTGTGGTCACTTTCACAACTCTAATTAACAGTCAAATTAAATAATTTAATAAGATTAAACCTTAAATTGCTAGTCTACCCATGTACCGTCACAACAAAATAAAAATAGTGAAGAGGTGAGGGAGTATCAAGGAGAACAGTGGCGTATTTAAGTTTAGAATGATAATGACACGTTTTTACTCATCCTTTTATAACTACAATGAGCTGGTAATCTTACAAAAAAAAAAAAAAAAAAAAAAGGATATTCTCACAAATCAGAAAAGGGATGGTGCTCGATTGGAAAAGCATTCATTAGGGTGGAAGCTACACAAATTCTCCCCTGAATCCCTCATACAACGCAATCATACTTTGTTTACATGAATCCACTGTGAGGCCGAATTCTATCAGATGGAACAAACTACGACCAAGTACACCACAGGTTATGACTCACAGAGAACAGGGAGCTGTGAATATGATTTATCAACCCTCCACTGGTGCAGAAATACCGTTCTCTTTAACCTTCATTCACGCGGCGGTAGAAAATGGCGCGCTGTGGGCGAGGAGTGGTGCACTGCGGCAGCTGTAATGTTCTCATGCATCGAAGAAAATTTGCAAACTACATAGTGTGGGGTTCTGATTATCAGAATGTGGTTAACTTCCCTGTCAGAGTCCTGAATTCTCAGCAGATTTCAGTGTGAGGTGCACCCCTTCCGTGGTCTGGCCAGGCCAATTTGACTCACAGGCACAACGGTTCATGCTGGAATTGTCAGAAGTCAGATGGCTGACTCACGATGAATGAATTCACCCTCTTGACACACACTTTGTCTGAGATGATTTCCAGTTCCACTGTCAGTACCGTTGGAAACTGCCACTGGCTCTTGGTCCGCCACAAGATACAGACCACAAGTCTCATGCACTAGGGAAAGACCTGAAGTTCTCCACCAGGAGAGGACCAAAAGATGAAGATGGCAAAGAATCACAACCACTTTCCAGGAAGCCTCAGTATGGGAGCCAAATTAGCAAAAACATAACCGCCCCCGCATTGCGCAAACCAGTCAGACTATCCGGTTATCATTGAATCTCTCCTCTTGACTGTTCTCTTGGCTTGGTAGCCAATCCAGTCACAGCACCGGGGTTTCCACGCTCGGGGGACCAAGTCTCCACTCTACATATCCTGAGAGGAACCAATTAGCGATACCAAATCTCTCTTGTATGAAAATAAGTTTTTTTACTAGGGAGGCGTCGTTCTCACAGTAAGCATAGCCATGTTTTGGAAGAAAAGAACATCTACTTAGATGGGACCACACTCCCTCAATTATGGAGAGATCTGATCTCAGACCTACCATTTCCAATTTCTGAAAGCTTTCCAGACTGTCATATCCATGAAATATACGTTTTTGCCATTCGCTAAAGGACCTTGGCGACTTCCTCACATCAGGGCTGTTACAGTCTTGCCTCCTCTAAACACAAGCCGTATTGTCCCACTTTTAAACATGAGAAAGCACGGAGTTTTATGACCTTCCCACTGGTTTACAGCAATCTCTCTTAAATGGCTTCCACCACCCACTTTCTGTCAACTCGCTGCCTTTGCGACAGACTGGAGCCTGGCCGAGGCAAAATTTTTCTTAGCTGGAGCCCTTCTCTCTGATCCTAAGCGGAAGGAAGAGAGGTCTTTGGCCACAATTCCTTCTAAGATACAATCCACTGAGCGCTGCTTCCCAGAATTACTCTCACAGCCAAATTGCTGCACTCAGCATTTATGGCCCCAAATTCGTCTAGGCAAAATTTTTCTGCCTGACTCATGTAGTACTATCACCGTCAGAGGGTGGTACGGGACTACAAGTCCCACCGCCACACCTCCAAAGTAAATAGCAGTGACGCAGTCACTGCCCTGTGGAAATATACCGCCTCACCAACACAGTTAGACCGCAATAGACCGGTGATGCTGTATTGTAACATATCACCCCGGACTACAAGTCCATTAAAAAAAAAAAAAAAAAAAACCTCTCCCTGGTCTCCGTTACTTCCACTATGGTCCCTCAGGTACAAGTTCTGCACAGGTTACACATGCAGTTACATGAACATTGTGCCCAAAATGTCTCTCACATAAAAATTCATAAACCACATGTAGCAAATATAGTACTGGGGAACACCGAGATCATGACCTAAAATATGAATGTTAACTGGCTGACGATGTTGTTAAAGTGAGAGCATGGTGTGCCTCCTCTCAAAGTTTTCTATTAATCTGCAAGCGTTAAGCCGGCCGAAGTGGCCGTGCGGTTAAAGGCGCTGCAGTCTGCAACCGCAAGACCGCTACGGTCGCAGGTTCGAATCCTGCCTCGGGCATGGATGTTAGTGATGTCCTTAGGTTAGTTAGGTTTAACTAGTTCTAAGATCTAGGGGACTAATGACCTCAGCAGTTGAGTCCCATAGTGCTCAGAGCCATTTGAACAATTTTTTTTTGCAAGCGTTATATACAGAGCATTTTTGGGTTCCTTGGAGCAGTCATGGATAGTTCTCTTGTTATTTGTCTGCGTCTGTGCTGACTCCCACAGTAGACGATGCGAAATCACGTAAGTAAACACACTACATCGCTGGTGAATTATACAGTTTCCGCTGCTGATAAACACTATTCGCACTGCATCTGTAAATTACCAGCATTCTGATAGGAGCAGGATAGCAGGCGGATCGGCGCACAATGAGACAAGTAGAATAAAGATCTCTGTCTATCACATTTAAAAGGGACGTGTTATTTCAAAGTTTTCCCTACATTAGTCTCACTCTACTTAGCCAAGGAACACTTTGAGACAGTGCCGGGACATCCAGAACTTTTAAAACCATTTTGTTGTTGACCATTCAGTTCTTAATCTATGATGGATAGTCAGGTATTTAGCCTTGTGCCTGGGAACAGACCTTCTGAGAAATACATTCAATGACTTGCAAAAATGTCCTGTTCTTGAGTCTTTTGTACATCTGTGACTGACTTCTGCGGACTGAAGACATATATCACAGCCAGCAGATGCATCCAATGAATCATCAGCAACGGTATAGAACAGGCCTATGGAACCTATATCAATACCTAAGGGGCGTGGAGGAGGGCAGAGTTTGAGGAGGGCAGGTAGGAGTGGAGGAAAGACTGGTTCTAAGCTGGTTAGTCCATATCCACACATCAAGCTGCAGCTGCCGCCACTTTCTAATCGTGAGATCTGCTGTGGTCAGTTTTGCGGTACTTGGCTTATTACAATGATGCTTGTCAGTTCCCAGTGTGTGTGTTGCATTGCGGCCCACTCTTCATGAGTGGCAGTTTTTTCACGACAATTTCGATGTGTAATTAGAGCAGTGGAGTATTTTCCATCAGTTGTGATAGCATGTATTCCCCTTCCTACACTTCAGTGATAAGTTTGCTGCCTTATCCATTCTCACTACATTTCTCTAAACAAGTTGCTCAGCAGCAATTTCACTTGTAGATTGGTAGGAGGCAGCTCTTCCTACACTCCAGTGATTGTTTGCCTTTCTTACCATGTATCTGTGCCCAAGTTCCTCAGCAGCTATATCAAGGTGATATCTTGGGGGCAGTGGAATAGGACACAAATGCCTAGAAATTAAGAGCACGGTTTATATGAATTTCGAGTATCAGGCCTGTAGGGCGTTTGTCTAGTACGGCACACAGCAATGCAGCAGGAAGAATCTGTAGCGAACTCTGATGTCAAACAGTGAGTCACATGCATTCAGTAAAAAGTGATGGCTGGGTGTTTTGTGGGGGCATGATGTTATGGTTCAAATGGCTCTGAGCACTATGGGACTCAACTGCTGAGGTCATTAGTCCCCTAGAACTTAGAACTAGTTAAACCTAACTAACCTAAGGACATCACAAACATCCATGCCCGAGGCAGGATTCGAACCTGCGACCGTAGCGGTCTTGCGGTGCTAGACTGCAGCGCCTTTAACCGCACGGCCACTTCGGCCGGCGGCATGATGTTATCTCATGCTCTTAGGATTGAAAAGCCATTTCAAAAAACATGAGCAGCACCAGCACAGGCAAGAGTCTCCATGAGCTGCGAAATGCATTTTCAGTCCAATCCACTCCATCACCATTATTTACCAGAAGTATTCCACCTATGCTCGTCCATTATGAGCTTGTTCCATTCCTTCTGTAGGAGGCTATAGACACAGTTCTCAGCTGTATGCTTACAGGAATACACCTATTAAACTCTTCTCTGTCCAACACCAACGTCTCATCAACTGAACATATTTCCTACCGAAAATAAGGGCAGCATCTTCTGCTCCAGCCTTTTTCCTTCCAATTTACTAGTGGGGAAGGGGAACAGTTGTAGGATAGTTTAAGAGCACCCTGTGTTGGTGGTATAACAGTATTGGTGATTAGAGCAGTCGGTCTTCAAACCTCGAGGTGAACATGCACATGCGTGATTGGAGAATGAGGGGCAGGGTTGGTGGAAATTGGGGGCAAATGGTGGCAAAATGTAGAGTCAACTGTAGGACAGTACAGCATCAGAATAACTCTACCAACAACACATTTCCTGCCAAAATAAATAAATAAATATGTCTCTTATATCCTTCCTCTGCAGCAGTTCAGCACTGACTCAGCTTTTTCTCCATCAGTTCACACGTGGGAACACATTTCCCGCCAAAATAAATAAATAAATAAATATGTCTCTTGTATCCTTCCTCTGCAGAACTTCAGCACTGACTCTGCGTTTTCTCCATCAGTTCACATGTGGGGGAGGGTAGATGGGATGTGAGATGTCTCTTGTATCCTTCCTCTGCAGAACTTCAGCACTGACTCTGCTTTTTCTCCATCAGTTCACATGTGGGGGAGGGTAGATGGGATGTGAGATATAGGGAAGTCCAACAGCGCCCACTGGAGGTGATAATGCGAAATAGGTCTCAAAATTTCAAAGTCCCACGCTTTCTGAATTTCTTGTCATTTTTGCATTTAATTAATTTAAATAATTTGCTTAACGATTTAATTAATTTGCATGTCAATCTAATTATGACACTGCCCCATCTACCACCCACCAGATGGGGGAAGGGAGTGGCCACCAACTTGGATAATTTGGCAACAATGCAGAGTGCATCAGGATGCAGGTTGCAACTTTACTCATGTTCATGCTGAGATGTTAGATGTACTGTGAGAATAGAAGTGGCGCTATTCCACATGCATCTACTGTTTTGTAAACGTCGAGTTGTAAACATAAAAAACTCTAAATGGTAAAAAAGACTTACATATAAAAACATTGATGAACTCCAGCATTAAGAGTATTACTGAACAGTACCAAGACACAACCGATGTGACCTTGAGGGAATAAAGAGGGCAGAGTGGGCTACTTTCTTCCAGAGATCATCCACTGACGCCACCTTTACAGATAATCTTTGCTCTCCAATTCCTGACTGAGAAGCTCAGGTAACAGGAACAATTTAGGCACATCAACAGCATAGCACCTGCAGTAATGGAAGCTATTTAACCAGTGTACTGAGATTTTGGTCATCCTGCCCTGTTTTCCAAATATCTGCATGGTTTATGGCAAAACTCGAACGAATCTTTCAGTAACGTCTATTGGACCCACATACGAAAAATGTGTTTGTAGGAATGAGAACTGTATACTGGATATTTGTGATGCTGTGAGAATATTTCATGACGGTAATATGGGAAGAAACAGGGTATTAGAGAGATTTGGTAGCAATGCAGGCGCCAACACACTTCACGTCTTCCAGCAAATGGACTGATGAAGAATCATGAAAGCGCAGCGTGCAGCAGAAGAAACGACTTAATAAGGAAGAGGCAAGAAAACAAGGCAAGGTGATAAAGAAGTGGATACAGACAATGCTGGTTATTATGAACCTTGTTGTGTCTAGGGGCTGCCATGCCTCTGAATCACATGAAACGTTGAAACTGATTCCCGAAAATGACTTTCTTTAAAATATTTGATCCGTTATCTAAGGAACTATCACGGATATCTATACCTAATTTTACTCTTTTTTACCGCACAGTACACTGTAGCTACTGAACCGCCAAAATACATCTACCCCTAACGGTGTTTTATGTAAAGTGGAAGTGTGGGTTTTAAAGAAAAATAGAGCATAATTTTAATGAATCGTAACTAATTAAATCTTGGGCTAAACGTTCTGAATCTTGTCCAGTAATCTGAAAAAGCGATATATAATACCTCCTAGAAATTCAGGTCTTTATATATCAAAGTTTTTGAGATAATGGGTCATAAGTATTGAAATTTTAACATTGTAACCAGAGGGCGTACGTACTCCCCTTAAGTGTATAGAGGAGTTCTTGTCTCCCAGCCCAGCGCATTGAATCCTGTACCGTACTATGCTTTGGCCAAAAACTTTGTAGATGTTCTCCATTGTTTACAAATACAGTGCTGTCTCTTTATTAGCTTATTAGCCTCTACAGCGCCTTTAAGGTATAAATTTCGATTTGACGTGATAGACTGTTGCGCTCCGTTCTACAGGGTGTTACAAAAAGGTACGGCCAAACTTTCAGGAAACATTCCTCACACACAAAGAAAGAAAATATGTTAAGTGGGCATGTGTCCGGAAACGCTTACCTTCCATGTCAGAGCTCATTTTATTACTTCTCTTCAAACCACATTAATCATGGAATGGAAACACACAGCAACAGAACGTACCAGCGTGACTTCAAACACTTTGTTACAGGAAATGTTCAAAATGTCCTCCGTTAGCGAGGATACATGCATCCTCCCTCCGGTGCATGGAATTCCTGATACGCTGATGCAGCCCTGGAGAATGGCGTATTGTATCACAGCCGTCCACAATACGAGCACGAAGAGTCTCTACATTTGGTACCAGGGTTGCGTAGACAAGAGCTTTCAAATGCCACCATAAATGAAAGTCAAGAGGGTTGAGGTCAGGAGAGAGTGGAGGCCATGGAATTGGTCCGCCTCTACCAATCCATCGGTCACCGAATCTGTTGTTGAGAAGCGTACGAACACTTCGACTGAAATGTGCAGGAGCTCCATCGTGCATGAACCCCATGTTGTGTCGTACTTGTAAAGGCACATGTTCTAGCAGCACAGGCAGAGTATCCCATATGAAATCGTGATAACGTTCTCCATTGAGCGTAGGTGGAAGAACGTGGGGCCCAATCAACACATCACCAACAATGCCTGCCCAAACGTTCACAGAAAATCTGTGTTTATGACGTGATTGCACAATTGCGTGCTGATTCTCGTCAGCCCACACATGTTGATTAGTACCCGTGGAGGCCAATCAGCTGCTGATAGTGCCTGCACACGCTGTACATGGTACGGAAACAACTGGTTCTCCCGTAGCACTCTCCATACAGCAGCAACTTCTCTGACGCTGACATTATCGTTATCATCAACTGCACGAAGAATTGCCTCGTACATTGCAGGTGTCCTCGTCGTTCTAGGTCTTCCCCAGTCGCGAGTCATAGGCTGGAATGTTCCGTGCTCCCTAAGACGCCGATCAATTGCTTCGAACGTCTTCCTGTCGGGACACCTTCGTTCTGGAAATCTGTCTCGATACAAACGTACCGCGGCACGGCTATTGCCCCGTGCTAATCCATACTTCAAATGGGCATCTGCCAACTCCGCATTTGTAAACATTGCACTGACTGCAAAACCACGTTCGTGATGAACACTAACCTGTTGATGCTACGTACTGATGTGCTTGATGCTAGTACTGTAGAGCAATGAGTCGCATGTCAACACAAGTACCGAAGTCAACATTACCTTCCTTCAATTGGGCCAACTGGCGGTGGATCGAGGAAGTACAATACATACTGACGAAACTAAAATGAGCTCTAACATGGAAATCAAACGTTTCCGGACACATGTCCACATAACATCTTTTCTTTATTTGTGTGTGAGGAATGTTTCCTGAAAGTTTGGCCGTACCTTTTTGTAACACCCTGTATATGGTACTCAGGACGGATCCTCTGCCAAAGTCTTGGTCGAACCACTTGCTCGTACCTTGTCATTTTCGTTCTACAGTGTCAGCTAAAAATAACGAAGTAGTCATAACTTTGAATAAATCATTTATTTATTTAGCCTTTCTTTTGTTTCAGAATCTGACAAAGGAAGTACGAAAGACTGACAATGGAAATTTCAGCACCTTGAACGAACCAAGATTGTGGAGTTTTACTCTGAAAACAGTTATAACCCCTCGCTTCTTCTGGTATGTATTTTCTTAACTAAGGTTCGTATCCGAATGCAGATTAATCATTAACCGGGAAAAAGGAGGTAAATCATTCCCATGCCTTTACGTCAGAATGATTTCCAAAACAATCTTTCATTATTTCAACATAGCGGAAGACGTCTCTTGACCGATCCATTTTACTAAATTTTCCACGTTCCCTTCTCATTTCAATAAGTCCTCACATTCTGCCATTTTATTTTGATTCCAAAGATATCTCTTCATCGGAGGTATTGGATATTCTAGCTACGCCACTGCTAATGATTGCATATTTTCCTTAACTTGTGGCGTTTTTGCCGCATATCCTCTTCGAGTAAACAACACCAGCGGAAAAATTCTCCTGTCGGGGCACAAAAAAGCGAGTGTATTCCTCATTAGGGGGGGAACCCAGCGGCTTCAGTCCTCGTTCCACCTTTCGTGCCAAAAGTTTTGGCATGCGAACATATTCGCGCTCTTTCAACACAAACCATCCTACATTCTTTTACGCAGTCTCTCTTTATAGTTAAGCCTCCATACTCACGATCTCCCTCTCGCTATCAAGGTGTATATATGTCTCTCTCCCACAGTATTATTTTTCTCGATTGGTTTACAATATATCCCACTATCACTATCCCCTCTCTCACTTACAGCGTCTTCTTTCGTTTTTATTTCCCGCTGCCACTGTAATCACCATATCTCGGCGCCTCAAAAATTCTTAGGGCTCTACGTATTTTTTTCTATATAACCACGTGATTAAAATTTCGGTGGACGATCTGCCCTCTCCTATGCCTACGTGTTACAGTTCACCGGCCTACGTGAGTCCATACAACCCGCCTTCAATCCTTTCCCCAACCACACATGTAGTCGCCACTCATCTGTATTTTTCCTTTCCAGTGCCTACTCTTTCATTTGCCTCCACTTCTTCTGTCTCTACCAATCTCTCTCTCTTTTCCTGCTACTGTCTCACTGGCCATCAATATTTCCTCTCTCTTTGAACCCAATGTTATCGTCTTCATTCATCTCTCTTTCACTTTCCACTTTTTCTCTCGCACCATCACAGTCTCCTTTTCATCCCACTGGCACTGTCTCCTACTTCCATTTCCACTGTCTCTCTTTTCTGTCAGATTCTTTTGAAGAGGAACGTATTCGTATTTTTTTGCTCTGAAGTGAACCTTTCGGCTGGTTCCCTTCTTTTCCATGTCTAACGCCGCTTCCTTTGAACGCAAAATTGAAAATATAAAATAGTACTCCAAACCCAATAAAAGTCCCAAAATCCAAGATCCAAATTTCAAGTCCCACTGAAATAGCATCACTTGAATAGTAGTAAGTATATAGAAAAGAAATCCAGTACAAAGTGACTTAATATTTTGAAAAGGGAAAGAAAAGAAATAGAATTCATTAGTTTGAAATTAAAACAATAGTAGATCGCAAAGTAGTGTACTTATAGATCATGGAATACAACGAGTGAACTCAAAGAATACTCTTTGTGAGTCCTCTTTTAGGACACTGGGTATACAGAAGAAAAAAGGCATACGTTGTTAATGTGCTGCTAGCTCTTGCTGGATCAGGTGGTATCTCAACATGTGTTCCTTTACTTAGGCACGACGAGATTGTTTTTGTGCACTTTTGGGAAAGTTTACGATCTGCTACCAATCATTAAACTTGAAGTAGGTAGGTCAGAAACTTGCGTATATCATTACGTAAAGCCAAGAGAGGAAAAGACCCGAACTTGTCTTAATTGATTATTATACAGGGAAGACTGAACTTTGGCCCAAAGTAATAGATTGTTAGCAACTCACCTACATAGGAAGTGAACACTGGTACTGAATTGTGAGAAAGTACTGAAGTTTCGTTAAAGTAGCAAATGAAATCTGAATATTGTTACAAACTCTTTGGCTGAAACTTGTGTAACTAATTTCACCCAACTTAGGGAAAAGTTACTTCCTTAATGCAATAATAGGACATGAACAGTATAGAATAAACCAGCATAAAGTAGATTTACCATGTGACATTTCTTTCAACCCATTTAATATTGTGTGTTTATGAAATATTTATTTGTGCGACGACATACACTCCTGGAAATGGAAAAAAGAACACATTGACACCGGTGTGTCAGACCCACCATACTTGCTCCGGACACTGCGAGAGGGCTGTACAAGCAATGATCACACGCACGGCACAGCGGACACACCAGGAACCGTGTTGGCCGTCGAATGGCGCTAGCTGCGCAGCATTTGTGCACCGCCGCCGTCAGTGTCAGCCAGTTTGCCGTGGCATACGGAGCTCCATCGCAGTCTTTAACACTGGTAGCATGCCGCGACAGCGTGGACGTGAACCGTATGTGCAGTTGACGGACTTTGAGCGAGGGCGTATAGTGGGCATGCGGGAGGCCGGGTGGACGTACCGCCGAATTGCTCAACACGTGGGGCGTGAGGTCTCCACAGTACATCGATGTTGTCGCCAGTGGTCGGCGGAAGGTACACGTGCCCGTCGACCTGGGACCGGACCGCAGCGACGCACGGATGCACGCCAAGACCGTAGGATCCTACGCAGTGCCGTAGGGGACCGCACCGCCACTTCCCAGCAAATTAGGGACACTGTTGCTCCTGGGGTATCGGCGAGGACCATTCGCAACCGTCTCCATGAAGCTGGGCTACGGTCCCGCACACCGTTAGGCCGTCTTCCGCTCACGCCCCAACATCGTGCAGCCCGCCTCCAGTGGTGTCGCGACAGGCGTGAATGGAGGGACGAATGGAGACGTGTCGTCTTCAGCGATGAGAGTCGCTTCTGCCTTTGTGCCAATGATGGTCATATGCGTGTTTGGCGCCGTGCAGGTGAGCGCCACAATCAGGACTGCATACGACCGAGGCACACAGGGCCAACACCCGGCATCATGGTGTGGGGAGCGATCTCCTACACTGGCCGTACACCACTGGTGATCGTCGAGGGGACACTGAATAGTGCACGGTACATCCAAACCGTCATCGAACCCATCGTTCTACCATTCCTAGACCGGCAACAGGACAATGCACGTCCGCATGTATCCCGTGCCACCCAACGTGCTCTAGAAGGTGTAAGTCAACTACCCTGGCCAGCAAGATCTCCGGATCTGTCCCCCATTGAGCATGTTTGGGACTGGATGAAGCGTCGTCTCATGCGGTCTGCACGTCCAGCACGAACGCTGGTCCAACTGAGGCGCCAGGTGGAAACGGCATGGCAAGCCGTTCCACAGGACTACATCCAGCATCTCTACGATCGTCTCCATGGGAGAATAGCAGCCTGCATTGCTGCGAAAGGTGGATATACACTGTACTAGTGCCGACATTGTGCATGCTCTGTTGCCTGTGTCTATGTGCCTGTGGTTCTGCCAGTGTGATCATGTGATGTATCTGACCCCAGGAATGTGTCAATAAAGTTTCTCCTTCCTGGGACAATGAATTCACGGTGTTCTTATTTCAATTTCCAGGAGTGTAGATCAAGTAACAGAGCGCAGCATGTGTAAATATTCTTTGCCGCGTTCCAAAGTTATTGTACCGATTCGAACTATTAAGCTTACGTAAACTGAAATCTCCAGGGGAGAAACTATTACCGTACAGGGGCTGTAGACACAATTAGTACAAGGATAGCCACTGATGTGCAACTACGAGTAGCTGTGCTCGTACACGTCGGGGAGTATATAATTATTTGAACTGGTCGATATCATTGATACGCACTCGGCGTGAATGCAGAGCAGCAGGACAGAATTTTTTGTGTAATGTTTCTCATAACTATATATATATATATATATATATATATATATATATATTCTACCTCTAGTTGGTCGGAGCACGAATTTCATCAACGAAAATTTCCAATATATCTCAAGAGGAGCAGTTACACATGCTACAGTAGAGTGAAGCAACTTAAATCACTTAACAAAAGCACGTCTTCCGGTCCACTCTGTATACCAATTAGCTTCCTTTCAGAATATGCTGATGCATCAGCCCCTTACTTGTAAATCGTTGACAACCGCTCGCTTGACGAAGGATCCATACCCAAAGACTGGAAAGTTGCACAGGTCGCACCAATATTCGCGAAAATCAATAGGTGTAATCCATTAAAATACAGGCCCATATCATTAACGTTGATATGTAGCAGGATTCTGGAATATATATTGCGTTCGAACTTTATGAATTACATCGAACAGAACGGTCTACTGACACAGTCAACACGGACCTGGAAAACATCGTTCTTGTGAAACACAACTAGCTCTTTACTCTCATGTAGTTTTGAGTGCTATTAAGAAGTGATTTCAAATTGATTCCATATCTCTAGATCTCCAGAAGCCTATTGAAACTGTACCACACAAGCAGCTTGAAGTGAAATTGCGTGCTTACGGAACATCGTGTCAGTTATGTGACTGGATTCGTGATTTCCTGTTAGAGAGGTTGCACCCTGTGGTAATTGACTGCAAATCATCGACTAAAACAAAAGCGATTTCTGGCATTCCCAAAGCTAGTGTTCTAGGCCCTATGCTGTTCCCTATCTATAAAAACGACGTAGGTGACTATCTGAGCAGCCATCTTAGGTTGTTTGCAGATGATTGCAAAACGATTTAGAAAAAATAACTGCATGGTGCGAAAATTAGCAATTGACCCTAAATAATGAAAAGTATGGTGTCATCCACATAAGTGCTAAAAGGAATCTGTTAAACTTCGGTTGCACAATAAATCAATCACATTAAAGGCCCAACAGAATACCTAGAAATTACAATCTCGTACAACTTAAACTGGAAAGAGCTCATAGAAAATGTTGCGAGGAGTGTGAACCAAAGACTGCGATTTTGTGGCAGAACACTTAGAAGACGCATCAGATCTACTATGGAGACCGCCTGCACCACGCTTGTACGTCTTCTGTTGGAGTACTCCTGCGCAGTGTGAGATTCTTACCAGATAGGATTAACAGAGTATATCGATAAAGTTCAATGAAGTGCAGCACGTTTTGTATTATCGAGAAACAGGGGAGAGAGTGTCACGGTTATAATACAGGATCTGGGGCGGACATTATGACAACGAAGGACTTTCTCGTTGCGACGCGATCTTCAGATCTTCTTACGAAATTTCATTCTCCTGCGAAGATATAGGTGTTCATTTTCTCCACGTGCTGTTCGAGTGTGGAAGAACGCAGAATTTTGTGATGGTGGTTTAATGAACCCTCTGCCAGGCACTTAAGTGTGATTTGCGGAGTACCCGTGTAAATGAATGTAGGTATAGATGTAGACGTAGATGACGTAGTGTGTCACTTATATAAAACGATTTCTATAGGTGAGCCACGTTTTGACAGTTTATTTATATACTTCGACACAATTATAAACGTTGACACATATAAACAACAAATACATAAGCATAATTAAGATTAACACAAAATCGTTTGCTTTACATTTTTTCTGGATAATTTGTTCATCTATCGCAGTTTATCGAAAGCGACCGGCTTCTGACTTGTATCTTAAAAAGAGTGAAAATGTTATTAGCAATGTTTTACTAAATTTACAGTCTTTCCGGCTTTATATATTTTTTGGTTCTTATTTTAAGTTCTTCTCAGGGATGCTAAGACCCTTTTAAGCCATTTTTTTCTGACTGCAATACTACTTTGGTCATATTGCCCATTATATTGAAAGGGACCGCTGGTGGGGACCGTATTGTATTGGCATAATTTTAGTGTTCAAACAACATTTATGTTTTCTAAAAAAACAGACATAAATTATGCTAAACAAGTTATTGATTGAATACCATAAGCAGCTAACAGGTGGTTTAAGACTACACTTGACAAGGATCCTGGGTTGGCAAAGACTGTTTAACTCTGGCCCTAAAAATGTGGATAACGCAATCTGAATTGATCTGACGTTGAGCAGAATTTGATTGACCAAATCTACTGAAGTTTCTCTATATAGGTGCAGCTGAGAGCAAGTGGCGATTGAGATCTGTACGGCCTGACAATGCTGGAGTGGCAGTACGTTACCCTGTTTGCTTCGTGCGGCGATGTAAATTGCAGCTGGCGAGATGTGTGCGGCGGAGGTGAGACGTGGAGGCGGCACCTGTGAATCGATCGCGGCCACGAAAGAAATGCAAAAATCTCGTCGTCTAGCGATCAGGCAGACGGATCACAATTTACTCTCTACCAGAGCCCTGAAATCACGCTAGATTTCAGTGTGTGACACACCCATTAGCTGGTTGTACCAAGGACCAATTTGGCTCACTTATACGACAGAGCGCACAGGGGTACCAAACGTCAAGACTGGTAAACCAAAAACGAATGAATGTTCCCTCAGCAAACGATCAGTCCGAGACATTTGAAGTCGCATTGTCGGTACAGTAAGAACTACACCACAAGCTCCCCAGTCTAAACTACTGTCAGTCTCAGGACAAGGTCCCAAGTACCAATCACACATGCCAGAGCTCCGACCAGAAGTGTTTCCAGACCAAAGTCGTGCACTCGACTGCTTCGCACCTCTCCAGAAAAAAAATTCCGTTTTCCCACAAAGTGCACAAACGACACCGCCTTCACCCCATCTTGAGCCAATCACAGGGCTCTAGAGGCGCTAAATCTCCCCTCCCACACGACAGCACAAACTCATGTTGAACCAGGGGAAGAGTTAAGAAACGTGTGCCTCTGAAAAAAAAAAAAAAGAAACCGCCAATTAGGGGCTTTTTTTTACTTTTCTCAGAGTGGAAAGAAACAATTTTCTCTGAAGTCGGGTCGCTTCCCACAGCAACAAGCAAACAGATACAATCTTTAAGATCTTTATCTAAATGACCTGTGCCTTGGAGCTTGTTAGTCCTAGCTATGTGTAATAAAGATTCTATCTCTAAATGTTTCTCATACGCCGGATTTTTCTTATACAACCAAGGCGGCTGGGGAAAGTAGTTCACTGGCCTGTTTGCACTATCAGTGGACACGAAAACTTGCGAATTTTTATTATGCGTGGCTCTGCACACAATGCCCTGTTTTCGATTCCACTGAATAGATGCGTTCCTTCAGACTGTCGCCTCAGTCCAGGCTTTCGCTGGCGCTGCGACAGGAATTGCGGCATTGTTATTCTGGAGACCTGTCTCGACAAGGGGCTGGCCTATCTGTCCTGTATGGCTGTGGACCTGTCCGGCAAGATTTACTAAGGGATGGGCTCGCCGCGAATTGCTTTCAACTCCCAGCATGCCATTTCTACGAGCTAAGAACCATAAAAATACCTCATGCTTTTATCGCCCTACCAGGCTCCATCAAAATCTGCTCAGGCCATTAGCTTTCTAGAGTGTCGCTCAAGGTGCGTCAGGGTGTAATAAAATCTGTAATAATTTTCCATATGCGGAAAATAGGTGAGTGAGTAAGTTGTCATCTCTCAATATAGAGACAGCACGTATAAAGTTTTATTGGTGAAAAATTTTAACTAAAAATATAGTCTGATGCTCTCAGAACCATTGTGATGACTGTAGAATCCTTGCAATGTGTTCATTTTGTCAGTTAAAGCTACACTTCAGACCAGATATTTCGTACATATTTTATTTGCATAATTACGGTAACATTGAACATAAAGTTTCATGGTTCCTCGAGCACATGATCTTAAAAATCTGTGGTGAAGCTTTCGACGATTTGCCATGAATAGAAATTTAAGAAGTGTCCATTCCACAGTCGGTAGTTTTGGTACCCAAAAATCAGGTTTTTTCTGGCATATCTAGACAACGGATACAGATTAGACGAATGTCAAAGTAATGTGCAGTGAAAATTTGAGCCTTTTGTATGGTTAGTTATTTTGATAATTGCGGCCCACTATGCAAAAACGGCTAAAAATTGTTTTTGCGGTTTTCTACATAAGTACGATAACTTGGAATCACTGGATCTCGGTAATGGTTAATGGTATCGAAAAAAGTTTTGCAGTTCTCCGAGTATATCATTTTAAGAATATTTGGTAAACGTTCCGACGATCTACCATGAATAGAAGCGACACAATTGGTATTTGTCATACCTCAAAATCATGTTTTTTCGAGGCTTTCTCAGGAACCTCCCATGAACAGATGGTGCTTCTATAGTGCACTGAAGATCCACTCTAGACCAGACATAATGCAAAGAATCAACCAATTTTTTTTAATTTGCTTGGTTTGGAGGAAGTGTGTACTGTTTAAATTTGACTCTGCAATGAAGGATGGCTACAGCATGCCCGTTCTTCCGATAGATATGCTGATGGCCGCTAGGTCAAGGTCACTCCAAAACACATGACACCTTATCTCTGTGATCAATAGCAGCAGTGAGATGAACTCCTAAAACATCGCTTTTTCGCGCACGGCTTTATGGAACATGTGTGCACGGACCTACACCGCGACGTGAGGCAGTTGTTAACAATACAGGGGTCCCTGCAACGGGCCCCCGCCGTTCCCGGGCAACAGTTTGAAACGGGGCTGGCGAGCGGCATGAATATGTCTGCTCACAGTCAGCAACATCTGAAGAGAACTTTGAAACGAAGTAATAACACGAAAAAGCGATTGCAGTTATAAGGTAAGCCAAACATCTTAGTTCCACTAATTCTTGGCACCCTAAACATAGGCGGCAAATACGTATAAGGAGCAGTCAAATGAAAACCGAACGCCCTCACAGCGGGACCTAGGAATAGTTCCGTTCAAAGTAATCACCACACGCGGTAAGACATTTATGCCACTGGGAGAAGAGATGGGTCTAGTGAAGCAGGGGATACAACCCGTAGGCTTTGAACAATGACGTCATACATTACTCATAGATAATAATGTCTTCACTTTCGGCCATAGATAATGCAACAGTTCTGAGTTCCGGATAAGCACTATCATTGTACATTAAAATAATTGAATGTGATTTTAAGAGAGATCGCTACATATTGCTCGAAACATTCTTCGTGTGCATTTATTTAAATAATTGGTTGTTTGCAATTCATTCGGTACTTAATTTTTTTCTTAGTGATATTGAGGTAATTTGGAATATTAGTTTATTATTTTAGGACAGTTTTTAGTATCTCATTTTCGTTTGTAGGTATGGATGTATCTGTTCCAATGAACATGAATGATTTGAGAGAGGCTATGGGCGTAGACATGCTGGCCACGATTTGTTTTTTACAAATGTGTGGTCTCGTTGCCGAGTATGTTCGATGTCGTGGGTGCGGCGAACATATGCGCCTCACAAGTGTATCTCGTCGCCGTACTCACGACTTATTCGTATGGCGCTACAGCAAAGATCGATTGTGGCGGTCCATTAGACGAGGGACGTGGTTCGAAAAGTCTAAGCTCGCCTTGAGAGACATTATGGAAATCACGTACTGATTGTGTTTGAGATATACTGTGTGGGTATGTGTCCATGAATGTCGTGTGAGTAAGCGTACAGTTGTGGATTGGTACTCCTTTTCCAGGAAAGTTTGTGGAGAGTACATGAAATATAGGGGGCCGTTGAGGAGGGAGGGGGGGGTGGCTGGTGTTATGGTCGAAAATGACGAGTCGCATTTTGGCAAAAGGACGTACAACAGGAAAGGGGGGGGGGGGACCTCCGGTGGGATTAGGGGTTTGGGGGGCTGTAGTTTAAGGTCAAGAGTGCGACGATGTACTGCCCAATCGAAGGAAGGAAGTTTTGGTCAGCTTAATTGAAAATCACATTACAGAGGTTTCCACTGTAATTTCAGATGGTTTTTCTTCATATAGGGATTTAGAGGAAAGGGGTTATCAGCATCTCGTAGTTAATCACAATATTGAGTTCAGATAATTATCCACAGAGGCTTGCACAAATAGGTTAGAGGATTATTGGTCAGCTGTGAAATCTCTTGCAGGGAACGGGAAACGCCGGATTTCCACACTTCAAAGTCACTTAGACGAATATTCACGGAGGGGTAGTATTCCCCAAACACATCGCCCGTTTAAATGTTTTGTTAAACGTGATGGGCAAATGTACCGTCCGAAATATGTTAGCTAATTTCACATTAGGATGGGGGGTGGGGTGAATGTGTGTGTGTGTGTGTGTGTGTGTGTGTGTGTGTGTGTGTGGTGTGGTGTGTGTGTGTGTGTGTGTGTGTGTCTGTGAGTGTTTTCGTAATGTTTTGCTTGTTTTGTATGTGGGTATGTCATTTTTGTTGACGTCTTTCTAGGCGAGCCGAGCTTCTGTTCTTTTAAGAAGTTCCCGTGTGGTAAGTTCAAAAAATGGTTTAAATGGCTCTGAGCACTATCAGACTTAACATCTGTGGTCATGAGTCCCATAGAACTTAGAACTACTTAAACCCTTACTAACCTAAGGACACCACACACATCCATGCCCGTGGCAGGATTCGAACCTGCGACCGTAGC
This sequence comes from Schistocerca americana, assembly GCF_021461395.2. Lineage (NCBI taxonomy): Eukaryota > Metazoa > Arthropoda > Insecta > Orthoptera > Acrididae > Schistocerca > Schistocerca americana. Next base: position 152,483,242 of record NC_060122.1, read on the forward strand.
GGTCGCGCGGTTCCAGACTGAAGCGCCTAGAACCGCTCGGCCACACTTGCCGGGTGGTAAATTCAGTTTTCCATTTATTTTCTTTTATTGCTCTTGACTATTTTGACGTATCTCATTGTTGTATTACGCCATTACGTATGTTTTCGTGTACTCCAGTACGTAATAGAAATTTCCCGGCTGTCGTTCTTCTTTCGTTTCCCAGCACTAGTATCAGTACGATTTTTTCGGGTCTGTACTAGCAATATTGAAGGCGAAGCGCCCGACACAACTAAAATTTGTATCCCGTCCTTCAGTTGGCCTTTGCACTGACACTACCTATTCGAAAAGAACGACGTATGTAACACTGATGCGATTTACCTATGTGTATCAACTGGAGAGCAGGGTACAAATGTTGTGTATAGCTATACAGCTCAACTAAAGAATGGAATACTATTGTCACTGCCGTGATCAAAACTATAACTTTCAGTCGATACTGTTAGCGTCGAAAGCGAAAAAAAAAAAACTGTACCCCATAGTGAAGTACGGGATACAAATTGTATATGTGTCGTCTTATTGCCTCTTCGCGTAGTTCAACTGAGGTACAGGTTGCAAATGCAACGTACGTCCATTTCCACGTTTTCGTTACCAATGTACATAGATATAGGTCAACGGAAGTATGGGATACAAATATTATGCACGTAGCTCCTTGTGCCATCGGTAGTACTACTATCTACGTAACAACAGACTGATAGTGGTAGCGGAGGCGAAATATACAACACATGTAAAATTTGTATCCCGTGCTTCAGTCGACCTATATAGTTCAGCTGAACAACATGATATTAATACTAACGAAAACGAAGAAATCGACGTACGCTAAACTTGTATCCCGTACTGCAGTTAACAAATACAGTTCGAATGATGTTTGAGATCAACCCATGCATATATGTGACGTGAGGTATTCTATGCAACCAATATTTCCATCCATTTTTCCCCTTAATTTTCCACAGAAATAATACAATACAAACAAGCGATACCTTTAACGTGGAAATATTACTTGCCTTGATATATGTCAACCATATTTTTTGTCTTTCGTATTCCTTTGTTTCTGAACACTCTTGTCAGCTGTTACATCCATAGAGCAGAAATATCTCTGGAGTGAGCATTGCGTCCTGCGCATGTTGTCAACATTAAACTGGAATTGTCACGTGATCTAGGGACGACGTCGATTGTTTAGCGCCAGTTCACGTCCGCCATCAGGTGACGCCACGTCTTGTCACATAACATCAAAACATTCTACAGTACCTTTCGAATGGAGACATTCGCACAGGTCGTCAACGGAACGTCACGTCATTTCACGGTACGTCAAGGTTTCTCGGGAAGAAAATGTTGACGGTACCAGTCTGTTAACATCTTAAGTTAACCTATTTTCGCCGCGCTCATTCTCCTTATAATAGTGGATTTTGCACTGTTGTATCTTCATAATCTTTATTTTATAATAGCGCTTTGATTTAGTGACAAATTGGAGATGTTCCATGACGAGTGGGATATTTTTTCCACTTTCTTACACAACCGAGGTCGTATATCTGAAGGCGAAAAGTTATTTAGGTTTTACGATAACACAACAGCGCTGACACTCACAATGTATATGTATAAGAACATAAGTAGACGAAGCAAATTCCACCATATGACATTTTAAGCAATAAAGTCAGCTTTAATGAAGGAGTAAAATACAGTTGTTTATGACGCTATTAATTACGCAAGAAAAAACATAATGGATAAGTTTAACAGGCTTCATTAATTCGTTTGAAGCTTTGTTTGATGTGTATGAATGTACATATTTTCCATAGCAAATAATTGTCGATGTTTTGAAACGTTGTCTCACTTCTCAGTAATTTACCGAACATAACTGCCCAAGAATATATGTTATAAAGTTTGCTTCGGCCATTGACAAACTCTTGTCATTGTTAGCTCCTCGGTTCTGACACTATACTCTAACATTTTATGCATATTAAGGATGGTGACTCAAAACCCCAACTTTGCCGTTCAGTACTGTGTTAAGCGACTTGACGATATGTGACATGAAAGACATTGTAAATACATGCTGACGTGAAGCTTCTGTGACGTCATGCTCGTTCATTTTGCTCTTCAAAGCTAAGAGCACAATTTATTTCAAATATCAGACGTAAACAGCTATGGTGCCTGCAAAACGTCTATACTAAATACACAGCATTTACGAAGGGAATCTGTCTTTAGTAGCGATATGACAACATTCAAAATTTATAGGACAAATGTCGGACAAATCTACGGCGTCCCGAGATCACGTGACCATTGTGGTAACGTATGTTGACAACACAAAATCAATTCTGCGCTTCTGAATGCTCACTCCAGAGATATTTCTACTCTATGGTGACATCTGTGTAATAAATGATCTCTGGAAAATTCTGACGTCATTGGTCAAAGCTGACGGGTTGTATCCCGTGCTTCACTAGACCCGAAGAGTCGATCAACTCCACTTTTGTGGAACGCGGTCGGCCACTGACGGATCCATAACGGCAACCACTCATGCACGTCCCTGTCCAACTGAAACTGACATCAGCGCATGTCTTTCGACAGTTGTTCAAAGAAGTGAAAATAACACAGTGAAATATTCAGGCTGTGTGGTGGCTGTTACAGTCTTTCCAAACCAAATAGTTGAAATGTAGCCTCCGTGTGACTGGTAGTGTGGGGGCGAGCGTTATCGTGCAACAAGATGTTTCCGTCTGACGGCATTCCTGGGCGTTTTGACTTTTATGGCGCGTTGCAGCTCCTCCAAAGCGTCTTCTGAGCGCACTGACTGTAGTTGTACGCTCTAGGAACTGGACGAGCAGAGAGCCACTACAGTCGAATGACAAGTTTATCATGGCCTTACTGGAGCTTGTTTGAACAGCTTTGGATATCTTTAGCGTGGGAGATGTGTGATGTTTCCACTGCTGGCTTTGCCTTTGCTCTCGGGCTGTCGGAATGTTGTCAGACTGAGCCATTCTGTTGCACGGTAAAGCCCACCCGTAACTGCCAACTGGACTAAGGCTACGCTTCAGCGATTTGGTTGGGAAACACTGCAACATCCTTCGTGCAGCCCGGGTCTTTCACCGTGTTATTGTTACATCTTTGATGACTTGAAGGAAAAAGTGCATGGACGTCTGTTTCAGTCGGACGAGGAAGTGCAAGGGTGGGTGCGGTTGTGGGTATGTCAGCGGCCGACCGCCTTCTACGTAACAGGAATTGATCGTCTCTTCTCCCAGTGGGATAAACTTCTTATCGCGTGTGTTTATTGGTCTAATTTTATTGGCAGGACTCTTAGAAAATGTAACAGATCTACTGAGGAGACTGCCTACACTACGCTAGTCCGTCCTCTTATAGAATACTGTTGCGCGGTGTTGGATCCTTACCAGATGGGACTGACGGAGTACATCGAAAAGGTTCAAAGCAAGACAGCACGTTATTTATTATCGCGAAACACGGGAGAGAGTGTCACAGAAATGATACGGAATTTGGGCTGGACATCATTGAAAGAAAGGCGTCTTTCGTTGTACATAGGGAGAAATGACCACCACGATAAAATAAGGGAAATCAGAGCTCGTACGGAAAGACATAGGTGCTCGTTCTTTCCGCGCGTTCTACGAGATTGGAATAATAGAGAATTGTGAAGGTGGTTCGATGAACCCTCTGCCAGGCACTTAAATGTGATTTGCAGAGTATCCATGTAGATGTAGAATTGTGGCGGGTGTTCGGTTTTCATTTTCTGCCTCTCATAGAATGCATCTTTCTGCAGAGACATAACGCAAATCCCCAAAGGCATACGTATGTCATTAATGTGCAAATGCACGAACTGCTGTTATATTCAAGATTAATTGATTTTTAAGAATAATTATCCAGACTGTTTACCAACATTTGTCTGAAGCAATATGTGTTGGAGGAGCTGCAATTTTATAAATCTTGTAATCACAGTAAAATCAGAGTTCTGCAAGTTATACGTTCAGCTACCACGTTTCCATGTGAAGTGGTCTCTGTAGTCGCTCCTACAGACATTGTTCGATAAGTCGAGTGTGTCGCTGTGTTGTCTTGAAACACACGTTTTTAAACGTACTTATGGTAAGAAATACCAGACTTTTACAAAAATTTCGATAAGTCATTTTTAGCAGGATCATTTGCAGGAAAACTCTTACGCCTCTTACCGTCATATATGACACAACATATTAATCGTTCACTGTAAGAAGACTCTCAGAACACTGGCTGACGGGAATAAAAGTTTCGATAGAAGTCGGAAGACTACGTATGCCTTGAGATTGGTATTCACGTGTTCCCGGCCGCTACCGATCGTAGCTTATGCTGTGTGCAAAGAGTATCTTCATTAAACGTGTCATTAAATTTGAACCATTCCAAAATCAATTACACATTACATTTCTGTAGTCTTCAACTCGGCTTACTACAGTTGCTCTCGTTTATAAGTAGACTGACTCACTAACACAGATAGCATCGTCTGCCAGCTTAAGTTGACTATGTTGGTCACATATCTTTACGTTACAAGGAAATCCAAACCCGGTTTTTATTATTTTAATAGTATTCTTTATTTGTTTATTGTATTTGCTGCCATTTACATTTGACCAGCACCTCGTAACTGAGGCATATGTGTACTATACACGCAATTGCTCATGTATACAGAATGAAGCTTATTTCATTTCTCAGTATTTTAGTAAAGTTTTACCAAATTTGATGCTTCAGATAGTTAGAACCATAAAATGAATTAGGAAACGGAAATGCTTAAAATTAACAATTTATGTATTAAGGAGATAGGAAATCACGAAGAAGGCAAAATAGGAACAGAGGAAGGCTTTAGATTAAAAGAATGCCACCAACGTTGTTGTGCAGGAGGGAGTACCTCGCATAGACACTGAACCTCTCTCTCCTGGCCAGCCGCCGCCCTGTCTGCTACTGCGTAGTGCTATGTAAATGTGAGTGTGTGTGTGTGTGTGTGTGTGTGTGTGTGTGTGTGTGTGTGTGTGTGTGTGTATATGGGTGGGTGTTTACTAATATCTGTACTCTTCATCCGAGGGCGAGGACCTCGTCCTCCGAGTGCGTGATTCTACGTCTAGATTTGTTTCTATTTTTCATGTACTCTACAGCGTGTGCTGTTCTCTGTTTCGGTATTTTGTATTCCAATCTGATATTACTGACACACACCTGTTTTCGTGGCACACCAATGACCACACATTTAATACTTATTGTACACACATTAAAAAATGTTTTGGATCATCCCAGTTCCCAGAACTCCTGAAGATAGACGTCGACTGTGGATGTTGTATCACAGACACAGTCCCTTTGACTGTTCAGAGCCGTCTCTAGACCCGCCCAAAGATGTAAACAACAACGCACGAGCAGCGCCTATTAGATGGAGGGGTCCGACAGCTGATCAATTCCAGTCATTCCACCAGCAAGTAGGTACACGGCTCGTGTTGCCTGTAGTTCAACCATGCCTAGACGGTCAATACCGCGGTTCCATCGAGTCCGCATTGTTACTTTGTGCCAGGAAGGGCTCTCAACAAGGGGAGTGTCCAGGCGTCTTGGAGTGAGCCGAAGCGAAGTTCTTCGGACATGGAGGAGATACAGAGAGACAGGAACTATCGATGACATGTCTCGCTCAGGCCGTCCATGGGCTACTGCTGCGGTGGATGGCCGCTACCTACGGATTATGGATTATGGCTCAGAGGAACATTGACAGCAGCGCCACCATGTTGAATAATGCTTTTCGTGCAGCCACAAGACGTTGTTTTACGACTCAAACTGTACGCAATAGACTGCATGATGCAAAACTTCACTCCCGACGTCCATGGCGGGGTCCATCTTTGCAACCACGACACTATGAAGCGCGGACAGATGTGCCCAGCAATTTGACGAATGGACCGCTCAGGATTGGCATCACGTTCCCCTCACCGGAGAGTGTCAGATATGCCTTCCACCAGACAATCGTCGGAGACGTGTTTGGAGGCAATGCGGTCAGGCTGAACGCCTTAGACACACTGTCCAGCGAGTGCAGCGAGGTGGAGGTTCGCTGCTGTTTTGGGGTGGCTTCATATGGGGCCGACGTACGCCGCTGGTGGTCATGGAAGGCGCTGCAACGGTTGTACGATACGTGAATGCCATCCTCCGACCGATTGTGCAACCACATCGGCAGGATATTTGCGAGGTATTCGTCTTCATGAACGACAATTCGCGCCCCCATCGTGCATGTCTTCCTTCAGGATAACGACATCGCTTGACTAGAGTGGCCAGCATGTTCTTCAGACATTACCCCTATCGAACATGTCTGGGATAGATTGAAAAGGGCTGTTTACGGACGACATGACCAACCAACCACTCCGAGGGATCCACGCCGAATCGCTGTTGAGGAGTGGGACAATCTGGACCAACCGTGCCTTAACGAACTTGTGGACAGTATGCCACGACGAATACAGGCATGCTTCAATGCGAGAGGTCGTGCTACTGGGTATTAGAGGTACCGGTGTGTACAGCAATCTGGACCACCACCTCTGAGGGTCTCGCTGTAAGGTGGTACAACATGCAATGTGTGGTTTTCATGAGCAATATAAAGGGCGGACATGATGTTTATGGTGATTTGTATTCCAATTTTCTGTACAGGTTACGGAACTCTCTGATCCAAGGTGATGGAAAACTTTTCTTTTTATGTGTATATGTTAGTCTGTCTTGGCCTGTGCTGCTGTAGTCTCGTGTGCTACCACTACGACTGTCGGCAGTCTCGTTAGTAGTGTGTGTGGAGTCATTCGTTGCCTGTGCTCGTTGCTGTCTGTACTTTTGTCGCTCCAGTTATTTATTAAGATATTCTGGATGCACAATCGTTGACATCGGTCCGCAAAGTCTGGTGCTTTGTTACATTGTCGTGCGAACGTGCCGGCTGTCTTTCATGCTACCAGCAGTCACGTTTGTGTTCTACGTTCCCTTTCTCCTCACAGGCATGGAGAGTCTGTGTTTATGCTAACATAACGATAAGAAATGGATGTTTTAGCCCAAACAAAGTAGCAACTCCCCATATAAAGACCTGTGCGCATTCACAAAGGATAATATTGGGCATCTGGTGGAATAGCGACGGTATGGTGTACTATGAATTGTTTCCCGTAGGTGCAACCATCACTGCTGCCGTTTACTGTCAACAGCTGAGACGTCTTACAGACACAATCCAAGAACAAAAGCCAGGAAGACAGCGGGAATTGATACAACTCCTCGATAACGCCCACCCGCATTCTTATAGACTGACAAAAAACACTATGCAGGAGTTGAACTAGGTAACTATTCCGCACCCACGTTATTCACCTGATCTTGCGCTCTTAGAGTTCTGCCTTTTCGTCCCTCTATCGAACGACCTTCGAGGAGCTCCTTTCCGAATGAAAATGCGCTCCGAACATAGGTCGACAATTTCTTCGCCTCAAGACGACGTGATTTCTACAGTCGCGGAATCGAAAAGTTACCACAGCGCTGGCACACTGTTGTAAATAGTAAAGGAGAATTATTATTGATGACTAAAGGTACTATTATATGTATCTGTTGTGTATATTAAACTTACGGCTAAACGCTAGCATCTTCTGTACCAACCCAACATAATAACAATAATCGGAATATACCATTTCGTCTGTCTTGCAGAAGATCCTACCACATCCACAGATAAGCAAAATAATAGACTTAAAAACAAACTGCTTTCTGTCTTCAAATTTTTTTTACCATGTAAGTACGTTTATTTACATTTGAGTCCTTTAGAACAAAAAAAATTGCTCTTGATTGTAAAGCAAAATATACTACTGGCCATTAAAATTGCTACACCAAGAAGAAATGCAGATGATAAACGGGTATTCATTGGAAAAATATATTATACTAGAACTGACATGTGATTACATTTTCACGCAATTTGGGTGCATAGATCCTGAGAAATCAGTAGCCAGAACAACTACCTCTGGCCGTAATAACGGCCTTGATACGCCTGGGAATTAAGTCGAACAGGCCTTGGATCGCGTGTACAGGTACAGCTGCCCATGCAGCTTCAACGTCATACCACAGTTCATCAAGAGTAGTGTTTGGCGTATTGTGGCGAGCCAGTTACTCGGCCACCATTGACCAGACGTTTTAAATTGGTGAAAGATCTGGAGAATGTGCTGGCCAGGGGAGCAGTCGAACATTTTCTGTATCCAGAAAGGCTCGTACAGGACCTGCAACAAGCGGTCGTGCATTATCCTGCTGAAATGTAGGGTTTCGCAGGGATCGAATGAAGGGTAGAGCCACGGGTCGTAACACATCTGAAATGTAACGTTCACTGTTCAAAGTGCCGTCAATGCGAACAAGAGGTGACCGAGACGTGTAACCAATGGCACCTCATACCATCACGCCGGGTGATACGCCAGTATGGCGATGACGAATACACGCTTCCAATGTGCGTTCACCGCGATGTCGCCAAACACGGATGCGACCATCATGCTGCTGTAAACAGAACCCGGATTCATCCAAAAAATTACGTTTTGCCATTCGTGCACCCAGGTTCGTCGTTGAGTACACCATCGCAGGCACTCCTGTCTGTGATGCAGCGTCAGGGGTAACCGCAGCCATGGTCTCCGAGCTGATAGTCCATGCTGCTGGAAACGTCGTCGAACTGTTCGAGCAAATGGTTGTTGTCTTGCAAACGTCCCCATCTGTTGACTCAGGGATCGAGACGTGGCTGCACGATCCGTTACAACCATGCGGAAAACATGCCTGTCATCTCGACTGCCAGTGATACGAGGCCGTTGGGATCCAGCACGGGGTTCCGTATTACCCTCTTGAACCCACCGATTCCATATTCTGCTAAAGTCATTGGATCTCGACCAACTCGAGCGGCAATGTCGCGATATGATAAACCGCAATCTGGATAGGCTACAATCCAACCTTTATCAAAGTCGGAAACGTGATGGTACGCATTTCTGCTCCTTACATGAGGCATCACAACAACGTTTCATCAGGCTACGCCGGTCAACTGCTGTTTGTGTATGAGAAATCGGTTGGAAACTTTCCTCATGTCAGCATGTTGTAGGTGTCGCCACCGGCGCCAACCTTGTTTGACTGTTCTGAAAAGCTAATCATTTGCATATCACAGCATCTTCTTCCTGTCGGTCAGTAACCCGTCATCTTCGTGGTGTAGCAATTTTAATGGCCAGTAGTGTATTTTTTTACAGTTTTAGCGCTGTTTACTCACTAATGTTTATTGCAAACATTAAATTAAAACTTTAATACAGATTGAAACTACAGGAGATGCATGTGAGGCTTAGCAAGGTGGGACTGCACATAACCACATTTCAGGGTGTGCCCGCCACATTGCCCGTCTCTCTCATTCATGACACCGCTTCAACCGAAAAAGGTAAGGGATGTCTATTCGGTGTGGTTTAATGAAGGAGAATGGAACTAAAATTTTTATCTGTCCATTGCATTTATATTCACAGGATATCGCCAAGCCGGCCGCAGTGGCCGAGCGGTTCTAGGCGCTTCAGTCTGGAACCGCGCAACCGCTACGGTCGCAGGTTTGAATCCTGCCTCGGGCATGGATGTGTGTGATGTCCTTAGGTTAGTTAGGTTTAAGTAGATGTAAGTTATAGGGGGCTGATGACCTCAGCAGTTAAGTCCCATAGTGCTCAGAACCAATTGAAACATTTTTGATATCGCCAAAATCCAAAAACAAGTGTCAGATGGGACGTTTTTACTCGAAAAACTCATATAAGAAACGAGCCCTTAATTACGCTGCCACTTATTTCCATATCTGTCAGTTACGCATGCGTGCGACAGTTGGATACAGGAGAGATGTGGTCTTCGGTAAAGCAATTTCGAACGGTAGAATTCAGCACTGAGGCCCTCATATTATCAGATTGGTGCCGTCGTGATCAACGAGAATATCAATAGAAGACTACCTTCCTTTGACTTATTTTCCATCTATATCTCCAGCTATACTTCGCAATCGTGTGCTCCACTCACAAATTGTATGTGAGGACAACGGCTGCCGATAAAACAACGCATTAGCTTGACTTTGTCTGAATTTCTAGTCGTGGTCATTAAGCGAGTCATATATAATAAAAAGTGATATGTTCCAGGTCTCCTATTTGAACATACGCTGTCGGAGTTGCAACAGTATATCTCTCCATGATGCTCAACGCCTATCTTGTAGGTCTGCCATTGAAACCTGCTAAACTTCTCCGTAAAGCCCACACACCGGCTAATCGATCCAGTCACGGAACGCGCTGCTCTTCTGTGGAACTTCTCTACCTGTCCTATTGGGCGTATTCGGTAAGGGCCCCGAGCTGCTAATTACTGACGCATCAGTCAGAAAAGGATTTTGTAAGCTATTTATTTCGTGGATGAGTTTGGTTTCTTTAAGATTTTTCCAATTAATGTCAGCATGGCATCCGCTTTTCCTACCATTTGCTTTATGTGCATGTTCCACTTTAAGTTTCTTCAGATCCTTGCTCCTAGATACTATTCGCAGTGATTTGTCGCCGATAGTGTTATAGAACAGCAGTGAATCTCACCGTCTAATTATGCTTAATTTTTATATTTGTATCCATCCTTAACTCTTGCAGCCCTGTCGTCCTCAGTTGCTTGTTACGTATTACGGTAAGTTGATAATTATTACTTTTGGAGCTTCTGACCACTACTGAATAACACACATTTGTTGTGTGATACGCGTATCTCCTTTATTCTTTGCAAGCTATCTTCAGTGGCCCGAAATATGTACGAATTTTTGCTTATACTATTTAGTGTACATTTAGGAAGTTGTGTATATAGGATATAAACAGTTCTGGCACTTCTTGTTTTTCTGTGATGTAGCCATAATTTAAAGTTCTACTCACAAATTACGTAGGTGTTGATATATATCCTGTGTTCTTGCCCCTTTGTTATAACTGATCTTCTTCTGACAACTGCCACTTGAAAGTCCGTTTTCTATACTTCACAGCATTAGTAGCTGAACACACGTTCTGATGTTATGTTTTGGGTGGTGTCACCAACTGTTGTATGTTATGTACAGGGTGATTCTTATTAAAATATAAAAACCACCAGAAGCACTTAGACGACGCTGAGACAAGCAATTTAATACAAGACACATTGGTCCACAAATGTCGGGAAATACGGCAAAAGTAGATGACAAATGTTGAACATGTGACGTCATCAGATGATGTACCTCGCCACACGTGCAGCGGTTGTGTTTGTCGATCCTACCCAGGCCAGTAGCGGCCAGTGCTACACATCGCTCTACTAGGCTACTCTGTTTTCGAACACCTTCGGTAAATGTGATCTGTTGCAAACGTAGAAGTTACAAAATTAAAGACCTCTCTGTAACCAAGTAAAAGCTTTTCTGCTTTTGGGTTTCCTTCCCTTTGTCCCTCCTTTTTTGCTTTGCAGGGTGTTATTTAAAGGACACGTATGTCATTTACTTGTATCTAGTATTATTATTTGCTAGTGACACGATATGGCAGGTTTTTTGTACTGTACTTTGCAATTAGGCAGCGGAGACTGCGAGACCGGTAAATAAAATAATAAATCTTACCTCAGTGCAAACACATGACATGTTCAACATTTATCATGAAATTTTTGGGGTTGCGGCCCGATGTGTCTTAAATTATTTGTCTCAGCGTTATCTGCGTCGCTTGGAGGGTTTTTAAATGTTAATAAGAATTATTCTGTATATTTCTTTGTGTGTGTGTGTGTGTGTGTGTGTGTGTGTGTGTGTGTGTGTGTGTGTGTTTGATTGAGTCTTGTACTGCATGCGTGTCTTACCCATTCTTCCTATCTATTTGTATGAGTGTGCTCATTTCTGTTTCATAGTTTCTATTGTTGAGCGGTATCTTGTTTATTCTATAGAAGGAGTGTCACATACATATAGTTTCTATTGCTGAGCGGAATCCTATTTATTCTATGTAATATGTGAAACATTTTATATGGAATGACAGGTTTCTGCTCAAAAAGAGAAACTATGAAAAAGAAATGTATTAAGTAATATGAATAGCTAGAAAAAATGGGTATGACACACACGTAATACACAGGATCAATCAGAAACTCAGAATATTAATACATAACAAAACACGACACATCCAACTTATCTAGGATGCAGGCAGACTGACAAACACCAAACCCACAAATACATCAACACCCATTCACAGTGACAAGAAAAGAAATCAAATGAAAGGAAGCAGATGGTACACTACGACCTATTCACATAAAGTAACACGCAGTGGCAAAACTACGAAAAAACAAAGCTTCCAAATATCACAAAACTGTGCAAACACTCCAGTCAAACTTAAGCCAACGAACTATCAAGAGGGACAGATTCCAAGGATCGGGGATGTAGAAACTTTAGTGTCAAATTTGTGATGCAGTATACATAGGCATCATATGCAGGAATTTTAAAATACAGCACAAAGAACACATTAGGTGTTGACAGTGTGAAGCAAATCATTCCACATTTGCAAAGCGCTTGAAACACCCGTATCATCATTCTACAAACATGGATCAAGATATGAATATAATCAGAATAAACAACCACGACAAATGCTTCATACAAATGCAGGAGACCCACCACATCCAAAAAGCCGTTGCTAAGGATAAAAATGTGATAAACTGCCAGACACACGTCAGTACATACTCTCTATTAAATTTAATGAAAGGAATGATAAGATAATAACATCCCAATAGTACAGCCTGCTGTAGTTGGCAGTAACATTCAACAATTGGCAACACCACTTAAAATATAACATCAAAAGTGGTTTTCAATTCCTAATGCTGTGAAGTGCAAAAATTGAATTTTCAGATGACAGTTATCAGAAGAAGAACAAACGAAAAACAACACAATGTGCAGATCAGAATTTACGAAATCTGTGAGTAGAACTTTAAATTATTATTACATTATAGAAAAACAAAAAGTGCTATTATTTATAACCTAGACACACAACGTCCCAAATGTAAAGTATATATTAAATAAAAATTTTTACATATTCCATTCCACTCAAGATGTATTACAAAGAATTTGGCGAAACGCGTGTGGCACAAAATTTGTGTTTTATTCAGTTGTGATTAGCCAGTACGAAAGTAATAATTATCAGCATACCGTATTATTATATTTATCATCAACTGCTTGTACCACTATCCTTTGCAGGTCTTCTGCATTTCGCTATACTCCTCTGACGTTACCATCTTCCTACAGACAACAGTATTGTCTGCGGGCACCTCTCGCAACCCCCAAAGCTATCGACTAGCTCCCTTGATGAACCCTTTGAATTACCGTTACAATAGTAATTTTTGTTCCTTAATGACGCCATCTTTATTTGTATCTGCAAGGAAGTCCTGATTCCAATCACAAAACTGGTTCAACACTGGATAAGCTCTCGTTTTGTTCACTAAACGGCAATGCAGAATTTTATCGAATGCCTACCGAGCGTCAAGTCCGCCTCCGTAGCGTAGCGGTAGCGTTACCACCTAACACGCAGGAGGCCCGGGTTCGATTCCCGGCAGGGAACCGGGAGATGAGTGTCCTTCATCATCATTACGGTGGCCGAACTCCCCCGAATGGGGCCTCCCGGCCAATAATGCCATACGATCATTTCATTTTGCCGAGAGTCAAGGAACACGACGTCAGCCTGGACGCATTTGTCCGCGGCACTCTGTATCTCATGAACGGCCAGAGTGACTTTTGTTTCGGAATATCTCTGCTGGCGAAATCTGTATTGGTTTCTATACCAGATATTTTCGTTCTCCAAAAACTATACAGTGCGCGAACATAAAACATGTTTCATAGTCTACAACACATTGACGTAAGCCATAAAATCTACACTTGTACACTGAACTTTTGTCCTATCTAGCAAACAGGAATGACGTGCTGTTTATTTTCCAGTCCCTGGGTCTCCTTCCAGCGACCTACGATAGACTGCTTCTTGAAGGGGAGCAAGTTACGTCACATAATCTCAGTACATCTACATCTACATGGATACTACGCAAATCACATTTAAGTGCATGGCAGAGGGTTCATTGAACCACGTTCACAATTCTCTATTATTCCAATCTCGGAAAGCGCGTGGAAAGAATGCACACCTGTATCTTTCCGTACGAGCTCTGATTTCCCTTATTTTATCGTGGTGATCGTTCCGCCCTATGTAGGTCGGTGTCAACAAAATGTTTTCGCATTCGGAGGAAAAAGTTGGTGATTGGAATTTCATGAGAAGATTCCGCCGCAACGAAAAACGCCTTTCTTTTAATGATTTCCAGCCTAAATCCTGTATCATTTCTGTGACACTCTCTCCCATATTTCGCTATAATACGAAACGTGGTGCCTTTCTTTGAACTTTTTCGATGTACCCCGTCAGTTCTACCTGGTAAGGATCCCACACCGCGCAGCAGTATTCTAAAATAGGACGGACAAGCGTAGTGTAGGCAGTCTCCTTAGTAGGTCTATTACATTTTCGAAGTGTCCTGCCAATAAAACGCAACCTCTGGTTAGCCTTCCCCAAACATTTTCTATGTGTTCTTTCCAATTTAAGTTGTTCGTAATTGTAATACCTAGGTATTTAGTTGAAATTACGACTTTTAGATTAGACTGATTTATCGTGTAACCGAAGTTAAACGGGTTCCTTTTAGCACTCATGTGGATGACCTGACACTTTTCGTTATTTAGGGTCAACTGCCAATTTTCGCACCATTCAGATATTTTTTCTAAATCGTTTTGCAATTTGTTTTGATCTTCTGATGACTTCATTAGTTGATAAACGACAGCACCATCTGCAAACACCCTAAAAAGACGGATGCTCAGATTGTCTCCCAAATCGTTTATATAGATAAGGAACAGCAAAGGGCCTGTAACACTACCTTGGGGAACGCCTGAAATCACTTCTGTTACTCGATGACTTTCCGTCAATTACTACGAACTGTGACCTCTCTGACAGAAAATCGCAAATCCAGTCACATACCTGAGACGATATTCCATAAGCACGCTATTTCACTACGAGCTGTTTGTGTGGTACAGTGTCAAAAGCCTTCCGGAAATCCAGGAATACGGAATCAATCTGAAATCCCTTGTCAATAGCACTCAGCACTTCATCTGAACAAAGAGCTAGTTGTGTTTCACAGGAACGATGTTTTCTAAACCCATGTTGACTGTTTGCCAATAGACCGTTTCCTTCGAGGTAATTCATAATGTTCGAACACAATATATGTTCTAAAATCCTGCTGCATATCGACGTTAACGATATGGGCCTGTAATTTAGTGGGTTACTCATGCTTCCTTTCTTGAATATTGGTGTAACCTGTGAAACTTTCCAGTGTTTGGGTACGGATCTTTCGTCGAGCGAACGGTTGTATATGATTGTTAAGTATGGAGCTAATGCATCAGCAAACGCGCTAGTTAACTCATCTGTCCAATGTCGGGAAGTTGTAGTTGACTTTCTATTTCGCGATCTCAGTGTCTGCCTTTTCGGTCTTCGTACGCTGTTACTATAGTCTTGCACGGTCAAACAATTTCGAAAGAGCGAAATCAATATTTCGACATTTTCGCCGTCACCGCCTGTTTAGGTGTCAGCATTGTGACTAACTAGAAGATGACAATCCACATACGGACTTCACGTAACAATTACACTTCTTATGATTCTTAGTCAACACAGATACTTTTGATGTGAGAATGTAAGGGTGAATGTTGAAGTTGCTTCTGTTTGAATTAGATTTTGATAAGTATGCATGAGAGGAGTCTCCATCCATTACGTCAAATTTCTTGCAGGGGATGTTTCACAAGAAATACCGGACCGTATGCACAAAATGGAGGATGTTTGTGAGTCAGTTAAATAATGCAATAATTCTCGGCAGTGTTTGAGAAGCTTTGAGCGCATTTGGAGGTTTCAAATATCAGTTTAAAGCTAGACCACAGGAAGTCCTTTGTTAAACCCGTCCGATACCTCTCACACAGAAAGACAAGATGGAACAGAAAACTGAATGTATGTCACGGCAAGGAATCATCGATCAAGCTGTCAGTTCCTGCAACAATCACCTTCTTCTTGTACCTAAGACGAGAAGTTCCTAAGACGAGAAGTTCGATTAGGCATGTATAGGATTCTAGAGTAATAAACACCATCATTTTACGAGGTCCAGTTAGGCGTCAGACATAAGATGGGTTGTTTCAATACTTTCATGGAGGAAAAGGGTCACCACTTATTTTGATGATGTTTTAATAGTGGAAAGTTCCTGTTACAATTCCTCTTTCTTTTGGAATGAATGTTAAAGATTGGTTATATTTTTCTACTAGCAAGAAGAGAAGGCAGAATTATCTTAAAGTCGGGAGCTGAGACGGAAGTCGGTGTAATCAGTGATTTTTGGCTCGTTGTTAACCGGGTGATGTATGACTGTGAGAAGAAATATGAATAATTCAATGCCAGTATTTGCTTTGCAGTGACTCCGTAAAAGTTATCGGATTTCATAAAATGAACTTAGAACAAAAGCAGGTTCTTTTGTTGGCCTTGAAATTTGCATTCACGGCTGCAGCAATGGCGGCCGATCAATAGCACCACCATATTAGTAACATCGAACTTATCTTGAATCTTGCCGTTAAAAGAGGCAGCAGAAACATTTAAAAATCAAAGTTAGGACAAGGAGAAATAATAATATTAATTAAAAACATTGTACGTTTCAAGTTAATATTATTAGTCTAAGTAACAGAAAAAAGAAAAGAAAAAAAGGAAAGAAAATTAGAATACCACCACCTTACGGTAGCAGTTCTTTTTGGCGACTAGACGAGACCATTCAATGAATCATCACTTGATATTCACACTCACTTAGTTTAGTTCATGGTTTGTTCCTGTTTTATGTCATTAGGGTATTATACTAGTTCTTTAAATATCCCACACCACAACGTGCGTTTAATCAGTCTCAAACATAACTAACATTCATAACAGACATAGGAAGTGACCTTGTTAAGCCTATTTTCGTATTTATCTTGGTCAAGATAATTGAATATTTTTCACAGCGCCGCGGGCGCGACACTTAGCCGCGACAGTCAAGGTTGTCTTGTGTCATTGAGATTGTCGTCGGGTGCAGATGCGGGTAGGGTAAAAAAACAGTTGTCGGTGCAGCAAATTAGGGAATGTGTTCGCATACTTGCGTGTGAGAAATGTCTCATCGATCTGCCTCAGAACATCCCTCTTCTACACGTCGAACCACAAACAAGCGTCCGTTCACGGGACTGAACATAGGTAAGTGAAGTTTTCACTTTAATGAAGCGTGAAGCGTCTGTCTTGGCAAAACTGTCCGACTGCACTTTGCAACACACGCCATACACTATATTTCAGTCACACGTTATCCTGTCTCCAAGTGCCCTTATTCCATTCACAAATGGTTAATTGCCCTTAGGTGCATGCACAGATTTCACAATAGCTTAAGCACAAGTTTTCACTTTTAGAGATCTGTCATTTGTATTACATAGCCATACATTTCAAATTTGTCCACACGGATCTCGTTATTTTGTAAAGAAACGCAAAATCTGATCATGACATATACATAACGGATGTTAGTTTGACATTTATCATTACATTATTTTCTTGTCAGTAAGAGAAAGATACGCAGTGCATCATAGTACCTTTCTATCTGCGGACTACTGGTTAGGAAAGGATTAGCCCGATTTCGTTCTTAAGGATTCCTTACAGTACGGCCTCATCAATACCCAAAGCTTCGACAAACTGTTTTTTTCTCTATTCCACGAAAATGGCATCATTTGTTCATAACGGAATACGACCACGTGTATTTGCAAAATTCACGCAAAATAAATTGAAAATTCTAAAGATAGGCTCAATGAGAGGGGCTTCATCTCTTAATATAAAGTTTCACATTGAAATATCCGTCCCTTACTCAACTACATCTGCTTATCTGTTTAAAGTTAATGGACTAGAAGTTTGCCTCATTCAGGCTCATGAATCTTCATTTCATTAATATAAATTATTAAAGTGCAGCACAACCATATCTAAACTATTAATTTAATCAGAAAAATTTGTATTCTTTTCTCAGTGCTCTGCTTGAGATCTCATATCAATCGCAGTCATTTCAGTCTCATGGTCAAATAACCAATCATGCACAATACAACTTAATGAAAGACTAATACAAATATGCAGATTATAGCTTTTGCTATGAGAAAGATAGTGATTGAGCTAAACATAAAAACTAATACTTTAGATCCTATCAAACAAAGGTAAGAGTATCTTTACAGAAAAATTTTAGTTCTGTACCACAATACTTTACGTTAAAGTGTCCATTAGTGTTGCATACTGACATACTGTACACAGAGTACATCTTACTGCAATACACCACTTTCCTCTTTCAGATGAAACTACTGCTTGGGAACACTTTTGCATACATATTTTTTGCTTAACAGTTCGGAGTGTTATGCAGCATTCACTGTCCTTAATATATTGGTATATTACAGCAACACTATTTCAGTTGTGGTTTACTCTCTAGTATTTCTTTATATTTACTTCATACTTTACTACACTCACTACAGAAAAAGTTGGATCCTTTATTTTTTGCTTACATTCACATATAAAATTGCTTAGAGCATGTCTCTATGTAAATCACTAGCACAGGATTTATACTTGTTACTGGTTCCTCAATTCAAACAATATATAGTCATCACTATTATCCACACAGATAATTTTTAAAGTAGTGGTGACGGTGATGATGATGAGGTCCCATACTCCAAGGAGTGTAGGGGATGATGCGGGAGACCCGCACTGCTATACTAGGCAACGTCCTAGTGGAGGTGGTTTGCCATTGCCTTCCTCCGACCATAATGGGATGAATGATGATGATGAAGACGACACAACAACACCCAGTCATCTTGAGGCAGGAAAAATCCCTGGCCCCGCCGGGAATCGGACCGGGGACCCCGTGGGGAAGGAGGCGAGAACGCTACTGCAAGACCACAAGCTGCGGACTGGTGACTGTAATGTCCTTTTTCTTTTTGCTTGATGAAAAGCCAAAAGATAACTACCTTTATGATGAATCATGAAAATATTATGTGGTCCTGCGCATAATAGCTACCATTTATAATTTCTTTTCTGTAGGACAGAATATTTTGGATTACAATTAAGTAATACAGCTCCTCCCTCTAAATGTTCCTGCACACATCCTAACTTATTCCCATAGGAGTTCTTTCTAATCCTGGCATGTTCATTGAGTGCAGTTAGTGTATCATTACATTTTTTTGTTAGGTAGGCATGGCAATGGGTTTATCCAATTCTGGACTTCTTTTTTATTAGCTAATAGGTGTGAAGCTGAAGAAGGAGTTGCGTAAATTCCCACATTATTTACTACGTGTTCAAAAGACTCAATAAACTCCATCCAATGTGTATGTATATTTACGTATATTTGTATAAACCCATAAAATTTTCTGAAAATATCTGCAACTAGGATACTTTGTGGATAAAACTGGTATCAGAATGTGTTTGATATTAGTCTTGTAAAAAAACCTTTCATTTCCATGCATGTTAAATTTAATGCATTACTTTTTAGGTGTGTGGCAGGCTTACCAACTATCAGTATGTAATGTCTGAGAATTATTCTGATGATGGCAGGTGTTGCTGTTGATCTTGTGGCATATAGCTTGACATATTTCAATAAAAGATCATACAGGGCTACCAAGTACTAAACTCGTGGCCCTGGGCGCGGACGGCGGAGGGAGCGCGCCGCGGGCGTAGGGTATTTAAATCGGCCGCCGCCGCGACCGAACCCAGTTCCCTCTGAGCAGCCATAGCGTACGGATCTCCGTGCCGGCACGTTCACAGGAGCTCAGTCCGTCAGTTCACCTGATGATGGCGACATGTTTGATCGCCGAAATATTGTGTCCGTTGGACACTATAGACCTGCAGCATACCCGTGGATATTTTGATTACTAAACTCTAGTTCATGCAGAGGGTACTGGACTGGCAACATCTAGAGATACTATTTGTAAAGGTTGTGTTGATAATATAGAATGTAATTCTGAGTAGCAGCACTTGCTGTTTTTCCTTGCTGGTTTTGCTGACTGATCAGACAAGTTTTAAACAACTGATCTACATACCTTCACATATTTGGAAATTAACAATAAGGATTTAGCTTTCTAACACATTTTATTGCACTGTAGTGCCCCAAACGTAATGCATATGCCAAATTAAAATGTTTTTCTGCAAGCGCTAGATACACGCACGCACACACACACATATACACACACAAACACACGCACACACACACACACACACACACACACACACACACACACACACACACACACACAAGTTATTATTTTGAGCTTTACGTCTGCAGAAGTATATGTTATTTTCTAATTTGTGGTGTTGTAGGAGCTTTTCGTATGAATTTTATGTGACTATTGTCTTTACTTTGTGGCATGTAGGATTTGCATCTTGTAATACCTAGATAGTACTGCGTACATGTTGAGTGCCTTTCATTAAGAGAATCTCATAATCAAGAAGTTGTTCAAGTAACTCCATAAGGTCAGTTAGACCTTGCGGTGTACGTGACAAGCTGTCTGCTACTATATTATATTTACCTTTTACGTGCATTATTTCAAAACTATATTACTGAAGAACTGCTGCCTACCTTGCAATTCAAATAGGAAGTAACTTGTAGGTTAACAAAAAGCTCAGTGTCTGGTGATCACAAAACTCTTTAAGATGTTTGCCATAAATGTAGCAGTTAAATTTATTGAACGCCCATATTACGCAGTGTGTCTACGACCAGGGATCCGTGAGAAAACCGGGAAAAACCCGGGATTTTTTTAGATTTCCGGGAATTTTTTATTGTTTTAGTCTTCAGTTAAATTTTCGTAATTTTGACTGATAAGAACCGATACTCTAACAAAGGATATTACTATATCCCGTTACCGCAGAATAATACTGCAGCAATAAAAGATGAATGAGAGAAGAAAACCAACATAAAACTCAAATTGCAAAGGAAATGCGCCATATACAACAAGAAAACACAGTCTACATCTACATCTGCATCTACAGTGTTCATACAAGCGTTTGCCAACAGCAAAATGTGTCAAAGGCTTTAGGAAGACTACGCAATGTTTCACAACAAAAAATTGCCTCCGATGAACGTGACGTCACAACCGTTTGCATTAGAGTCGTTATAGCAGTTACGAGCAGGCTCATGCGCATGCGCTTCTGTCTACAGAAATGTGGCTATTGGCTTTATAAGCAGTCGCAGTAAGCACCTAGATGATATCAGGAAAAATTTTACTCGCGTGCCCAAGCTGCCAGTCTCACGCGTGCTCAGAATATAGAAAGGGGGTGGGGGATGGGGACAAACCGTGGTATCTGAACCGGGCGGCAATTTCAAGGGGGGACGGAGGCATATTCATATTCTTGAGGAAAAAAAACCTTGTTCCACAAAGCACTTAGAATCCAGCGCACGTTGGCCTATCGATTATTCATATGAATTTGAACGCATCCATGTTGTTTTTATAAGATTTTTGAACACCTTCTAACTTGATTTCTGAATATAACAAAGTTGATTTTTGAATGCGTGCTTAGTGTACGTGATGTCTGTCAGGGGAATTCTCGTCGTACCTAGAAATAAACTTTCCTGCAGACAAAAGGGGACGGGGCTATGCGAGCTGAGCGGAATAAAGCGGAGCGAATGAATGCCAATCGCTGTCTGATTACGTGGTTGATTGGGTTTTTGAATAATCAGCGTTGTTATATTTACTAGTGAAATCCATAGATTCAGACTACCAGAGTGGAAATGAACGACTAACAGGAAACACAGTTAATAAAGATTACTTATCATCTTCTCGGTGAATCCACGAAAATGAAATTTTGACAGAAAATTTTTGGCCAGATCGCTACACTAGTAAGGGGCAATTGTACTGTCACAGGCTAACAGCCGCGTAAGTTCTGTTCTGGAAGCAGCGTGGAAAATGTATTCTATGAACATTTAACAACGCCTAACTGGAGAATAATCGCGGGATAACGAAATGGATGATTCTGACAGGGCTAGTGAAGTTAACCGGCGAATAAGTTTTGACAATGGCTGGAATAGTTACAGAATTAGTGATAAGATTGTTTGTTAGAACGAAGAAGGAGAAGAAACGGGGACATCACACAAATTATGGAAAAATATCATGAGTTCAAATTTATATAAAAATTTCGTACTACTACTTTCCTGTTTGATTTTGTATTTATAACCCTGTATTCACCTGACCAAAAGTCTTGTTCCTCCTGCCACCGAACTCCACTAATTCCCACTTTAACTTATCCATTTCCCTTTTTAAATTTTGCAACCTACCTGCCCGATTAAGGGATCTGACATTCCACGCTCTGATCCGTAGAACGCCAGTTTTCTTTCTCCTGATAACGATGTCCTCCTGAGTAGTCCCCGCCCGGAGATCCGAATGGGGGACTATTTTACCTCCGGAATATTTTACCCACGAGGACGCCATCATCATTTATGCATACAGTAAAACTGCATGCCCTCGGGAAAAATTACGGCCGTAGTTTCCCCTTGCTTTTAGCCGTTCGCAGTACCAGCATAGCAAGGCTGTTTTGGTTAGTGTTTCAAGGCCAGATCAGTCAATCATCCAGACTGTTGCCCCTGCAACTACTGAAATGGTTGCTGCCCCTCTTCAGGAACCACACGTTTGTCTGGCCTCTCAACAGATACCCCTCCGTCGTGGTTGCACCTACGGTACGGCTATCTGTATCGCTGAGGCACGCAAGCCGCCCCACCAACGGCAAGGTCTATGGTTCGTGGGGGGGGGGGGGGGGCAATTTTACTGCAGTTTGTGAATTTCCACTGTTTGAGACATGACAGTGCGGTACGAAATAAATATTTATTCCAATTTTCTGTTTTTATGGCATGGACAGTATCCCACTCCTCTCTCAGTCGTATGTGTGTGTGTATGTGTCAAAATACAAGGAAATTGTGAGAAATTCCATGTAATTGTACTTAACCATGTCTTTGAAGTGTGTTTTTTACGTAGGGATTACTATAAATATTGTGTAAAAGATTCAGTAACGTTTATGCTAAGTTTTTTATGTTTCCTGGAGATAATGCTTAATGATGTATTGGTTAGGTTTCTTCAAGTACAGTCAAAGTGCTTCAGGGGTACTTACACGGGAAAATTATTGTGAGGTAATATTACTGGTTCCCAAAAAGTCGTTTTGCATTTGGAGCTGTAGTTTACGAAACGGAAACAATTGAAATCTATAATGAGAAATATTAATGTTAACAGATTTAAACAGAGAAACAAACAGTATACAGTTTACCATGAAATCGTTAAATGGTTTCATGTATGGAGATCCTGTTGAATAATATGTGATGAAGAGGCTACCATATCGCCCAACACTGCAGACACCTAGTCGTGATGTGACGATATATGATATCAGACCTTGACTCTGGTTGGTGCCTGCTGGGCATGGCCGCATCGCGCACTTACTTCAACTAATCACATAACGCTATTTTGTAAACGTCTCTATGGCAATGCCACTGTGTTGTTATAGCTGTATAGTGGGCGAGCCAGTACTCCACTGACAAACAACCAGAGATTGTTCAGCGATGCCTTCTAGTATTTTGGTGTAAGGAACCCACGATCTCCAGTGGTTTGCACAGTCATTGCGTTTCATTTGGTATCTTATCCTAACTAGCTTTGCATCTGCACTCCACTGAAAATACTGCAGATGTCCACAGGATGTGCTGTGTCTATTTACATTTGCTCATGGTAGAGTCCACGCAGCATACTGTGGCCGGTAGATGAGCAGACGGCAGAGCAGGCATGGAGGGAGTGGTAGTGGTGGGGGCTGCAGGTAGATGCTGTAGGGGAAATGCCGAGCGCTGGAGGGGAAGTGCTGTTCTAAACTGAAGCCTATGCTCACATTTTTTGTTCATATTAAGTGGAGCCCCTCCACGCCCATACTTGTGTGGTGACCATTCAGAAAAAGTGTCACCTTTTCTTTTGTTAGTATCCAACAAGAATTCCGACATGAATGCAGCGATTTATTTTCACCTGCCCTGTTAAACTTTCAGAGAATTGTCACGAACGGCGAATTCTGAGTAAAACCTACATATTTCTCCTGTTGCCATGTTAAAAGTTGCCTATTGTGCGTAAACACAGCGGAATTCACACAGTCTCGGCTCACTAACATGTTGTACAGGCGCAACTGCGAGAGAATTCTGAAACAGTGGTTTATTGAGTTTATTAAGCGAACAACTGAGGAAAAGTAACGTCAGTATCTTATGAAAATTAAATATGTAACGTATTACCTCATCTTGTTCCAAAACCCATAGCATTTCTCGTTTCACCAGCTATCGATGGCCCTTAAAAATTAAATTATTTCATCAGAAAAGTCTATAGTTAGTGGAATATCACGCTAAATAATGAAGTTTTGCATAATAATGATTCAGAAAAATACTATCCTGATTGTATGCTATCATTTGTCAAAATGTCATTTCGATATCTCAAACAGTTTATGAAATATGAGGAATGTTGTGTATATTTCACTCTGGCTTTATTGCTGGCGCGGCGCCATCGCAAATGACTATGTTACGTCAGATCAATTTTCTCGAGATTGGTGACAAGATAGAGACTTCCACCAAAGTCTAATGAAAAATTCAGTATTTTAGCTAAATTTCGTACTCAACAACATATTATGTAATATATACCTAACGCAAAATCATAGCGATCCTTATTTTCATTGCAAACTTTTCGGAATTTTGTGCTGTGTCTTACTTCCATGTAAATATCGCAATAACTATGACCAGTAAGGAAATAATGGGCACGTCATCAAGAAGCTGACATAAAAAGCTACAAGTAAGGCAAAAATCACTGTTTTTACCGAATAGTTTCTGTAAAACCGTTTGAAAAAAAAACTGCAGGGCGTGTGCCTCGGTTCTGTCATTGCCGACGGGTGACAGACAGTGTCGGCCTCCTTTTCTGAACACACGAATCAACTTGCCCAGGACTTTGGACAAAAATTGTCACTGCACATCGGGCACAATATCCCGCGCGTTCTCTGCTATTTCCAATAGTAGTACCCACGTTATTCTTCATTTCCAACTTTCCATTCAGTACTGCTTAGCTCTGTCTTAGGTTTTTTTCCTGCAGTATTTGTTGCACGTTTACAGGGACACAGAGCTGTATGGATAGCTTTAAACATGAAGAGACGGCCGATACTCACCTCGTTCACGGGCTCGCTGTGTGCAATGGAAAAACGGCGCAACGATGCTATGGTGAGCTGACCCCACAACGACTGCAACAATATCCCTGTGCTGTAACTCACCTGACGTTTGTTACATCACTCCGTGTTGTGTGTTGTTTTGTTATGATTGTTGTATATTACAGGTTTCTTCACTGTTGTGAAGGTATTTTTACAGAGACAGGAGTGACTGCGGTAACAACTCGAATAAATCATACACTACTGGCCATTAAAATTGCTGCACCACGAAGATGACGTGCTACAGACGCGAAATTTAACTGACAGGAAGAAGAAGCTGTGATATACAAATCATTAGCTTTTCAGAGCATTCACAAAAGGTTGACGCCGGTGGCGACACCTACAACGTGCTGACACGAGGAAAGTTTCCAAACGATTTCTCATACACAAACAGCAGATGACCGGCGTTGCCTGGTGAAACGTTGTTGTGATGCCTCATGTAAGGAGGAGAAATGCGTACCATCATGTTTCCGACTTTAATAACGGTCGGATTGTAGCCTATCGCGATTGCAGTTTATCGTATCGCGACATTGCTCCTCGCGTTGGCCGAGATCCAATAACTGTTAATAGAATATGGAATCGGTGGGTTCAGGAGGGTAATACGGAACGCCGTGCTGGATCCCAACGGCTTCGTATCACTAGCAGTCGAGATGACAGCCATCTTATCCGCATGGCTGTAACGGATCGTGTAGCCACATCTTGATCCCTGAGTCAGCAGATGGGGACGTTTGCAAGACAACCATCTGCACAAACCGTTCGATGACGTTTCCAGCAGCATGGAATATCAGCTCGTAGACCATGGCTGCGATTTCCCTTGACGCTGAATCACAGACAGGAGCACCAGCGATGGTGTACTCGACGACGAACCTGGGTGCACGAATGGCAAAACGTCATTTTTTCGGATGAATCCAGGTTCTGTTAACAGCATCATGATTGTCGCATGCGTGTTTGGCGACATCGCGGTGAACGCACATTCGTCATCGCCATACTGGCACATCACCCGGCGTGATGGTATGGGGTGCCATTGGTTACACGTCTCGGTCACCTCTTGTTCGCATTCACGGCACTTTGAACAGTGGACGTTACATTTCGGATGTGTTACGATCCGTGGCTCTACCCTTCATTCGATCCCTGCGAAACCCTACATTTCAGCAGGATAACGCACGACCGCATGTTGCAGGTCCTGTACGGGCCTTTCTGGATACAGAAAATGTTCGACTGCTGCCCTGGCCAGCACATTCTCCAGATCTATCACCAATTTAAAACGTCTGGCCAATGGTGACAGAGCAAATGGCTCGTCCCAATGCGCCAGTCACTACTCTTGATGAACTGTGGTATCGTGTTGAAGCTGCATGGGTAGCTGTACCTGTACACGCCATCCAAGCTCTGTTTTACTCAATGCCCAGGCGTATCAAGGCCGTTATTACGGCCAGAGGTGGTTGTTCTTGGTACTGATTTCTCATGATCTATGCACCCAAATTGCGTGAAAATGTAATCACATGTCAGTTCTAGTATAATATATTTGTCCATTGAATACCCGTTTATCATCTGCATTTCTTCTTGGTGTAGCAATTTTAATGGCCATTAGTGTAGTTACAATGTTTCTCTATGACGAACCACTGGAGACTGTGGGCCTCTTATACCAAAATACACCTATAAACCTAAACATTATGACCACCTGTTTAGCGGCATGTTTATCCACTTTTCAAACACATTATAACCGAGATTCTGCTTCGCATGGATTCTACAAGCCCTTCACAGGATTCCAGATGTCTATGCACGGGTCAAGCAATTTCTGCAACTTAACGGGATGGTGGTTTTGCGGGCACACAGCTGGCGCCTGATATGTGTGGGAAAGGATACAGATCAGGGGCGTCTGATGGACAAGATATCATTATAATGCTCTTCAAGCTACTGTAACACGATTCTGATCTTGTAAGACGGACATTTATTCTGCTGGAAGATGTCATCGTCGTAGGGGGAAACTTCAAGCAAGAAGCGAGGCAGGTGGTCCGCAATAATATTCACGTAGTTCACCTCTGTCATGATACTTTCGATTATAACCACAGATCTCATGGAAATCCAGCTCAATGTACACCACTGCATAATTCTGCCCTCAGCAGCCTGCATTGTGGCGCGGTGCACGCTTCGTGCAGCCATTCTCATGGATGACTGCCTTTAAGCACCCAGCCATCAACCTGTTGTAACAAGCAAAGTGATTCATTCGACAGGCGACTCGTTTCTATCGAGCCACAGTGAAGACTCAGTGATGTTGTGTCCAATGCAATCATAACGGACGACATCGTTGTGTCAACATCACAGGAACACGTAGGGGTCATGTGATGTGGAGTTCCGTGTTCAAAAATGGGCTGTGAACTGTGTACTCCAAAACACTTGTGCCTGCATCAGCATTCTAGTCTGTTGTCAGATCTGCCAGAGGCCGCTGCTTATCGTGGACACACAGTGGGGGATCATCCGACTTCTACGTTTTGTGATGAGACGTGGTCGTCCAGTACTGTGTAGTCTGTTCGTTATTTCACCATCCGAAAACCACTTTCCAAGGTGCCCACGACACGACAGTAGTACGCCAACAGGGGACCAGCTTCGCCGTTTCAGAGATTCTCGTTTCCAACTGCAGCGGTAGTACAATGTGCCCTTTGTCAGAACCGCTTATATTGGTGGATTTCCGCATTTGCCGCCCATATCTTCATTACAATAGCTGCTCATTCGTCTCTCTTCCACTTGCTTACATTCTTTTCTTACTCCGTCACCTGCCCGCGATACCCCCAGGAGGCATTCAACCTCGCGGTGGGCACTGGTCATAATGCAGTCCGCCAGAAAAAATGTGTACACACTTTAAGGAACGAAAAGTATTATTCATGTGTTTATTTTACATATAATAATTGATCACACATGTTGTACAACCTTCAGTTTAGCACATAGTTACTTTAAATGTTCAAAATGTTCACCGTTGGCGGCTATACACGTAACAGAACGACAAGGGGGGTCGCCGCAACTACGTCAGTCAGTGCCACAGTAGAGATCGCTGCACATGTCGCTGTAATCTCCTGGTGAAGTTCCTCCAGCGTGCGTGGCTTACGTCGATAGACATTATCTTTCACAGTTCCCCACAGGTAAAAGTACATAGATGTGAGATCTGGCGACCGTAGAGGGAACTCAATGGGCCCTCTTCGCCCAGTCCAATTCTCCGGGTAATTGTCATCCAGGCAAGCTCGTACAACTAGGTGTTAGTGTGGCGGCCCCCCGTCCTGTTGGTAGAAGACCTCTTCATCAGCTCCATATAGCGCACGTATACCTGGCAACGTTGATGTGCGTAACATTTCCAGGTACACGCCTCCAGTGACGGTAGCATCAAAGAAAAAGGGTCCTACTAAGCCCCTACATGATAGTCCACACCACACATGAACCCCTGGTAGATTGACCGCTTTATCCACATAAACATGCGGGTTTTCCTGTGCCCACTACACGCTGTTGTACCGATTCACGGTTCCATTAATTTGTAATTGTGCCGCGTCACTCAACGCTACCGTCGTCGCAAATTGTTCGTCATCAGTTTCCATTTGCTAATGTTGTTGTTGTTGTTGTTGTGATCTTCAGTCCTGAGACTGGTTTGATGCAGCTCTCCATGCTACTCTATCCTGTGCAAGCTTCTTCATCTCCCAGTACCTACTGCAACCTACATCCTTCTCAATCTGCTTAGTGTATTCATCTCTTGGTCTCCCTCTACGATTTTTACCCTCCACACTGCCCTCCAATGCTAAATTTGTGATCCCTTGATGCCTCAAAACATGTCCTACCAACCGATCCCTTCTTCTAGTCAAGTTGTGCCCCAAATTTCTCTTCTCCACAATCCTATTCAATACCTCCTCATTAGTTACGTGATCTATCCACCTTATCTTCAGCATTCTTCTGTAGCACCACATTTCGAAAGCTTCTATTCTCTTCTTGTCCAAACTGGTTATCGTCCTGGTATCACATTTGCTGATACCATTCGCAAAATTGCATTCGGGGATCAGGACATTCATCATTAATCACGTGCAAATGAAATAAAATGATCGTATAGCATTGTTGGCCGGGAGGCCCCATGAGGTGAAGTTCGGCCGCCGTATTGCAAGTCCTTCTTAGTTGACGCCACTTCGGCGACTTGCGAGTCAGTCATAATGAAATGATGATGAAGAACACACAACACCCAGTCATCACGAGCAGTAATCGTGGAATACAAACTTTCCGCTTTGCATCTTTCGGAATTCTTCGTACACTTGTACTACTAACCCCCTTCACGTGCACATTGCGTAGCAGACTTCTCTGGAGAATTAACAAACGTTTCCAACACGACAGCCGACGAAGCAGGACTTGTAGCTGTATGCTGTCTTCCTGATCTTCCTTTGTGAATATCACAAATCGTTCCATGCAATTCAGACTTGTCACATTGACGTTGCACGTCAACGTCATTATCAAACTTGAAAAACCACTTCACAATACATTTTCGTTGCTCGAATGTCAAACGTGTTCCAGCCATCTTCTTCTCAATACCGAGATGAAAATATTAACATCTGTTGAGCCAAAGACTATACTACAACGCACTCATAACTCAAATCGAACGACAATATCGATATCTGAACAGAGCTTGACAAAGAGTGTATACATATTTCTGGCGGACTCGGTAGTTTCGCTCATAGTGTACTCAGAAGGCATCCCTGAAAAAGCTTGGAAAGTTCGTCGGTGGAGTTCTTGTTCACTCTGTAGGCGACCATTGTTTCCCTTGCGGCCATGCCGAGCTAGGTGACGCAGTGATTGGCACACTGGACTCGCATTCGGGAGGACGACTGTTCAATGCCGCGCCCGGCCATCCTGATTTCGGATTTCCATGATTTCCCTAAATCGCTTCAGGTAAATGCCGGGATGGTTCCTTTGAAAGGGCAGGGCCGACTTCCTTCTCCATCTTTACCTAATCCGATGAAACTGATGAGCTCGCTGTTTGGACTCCTCCCCCCGACCGCTACGGTCGCAGGTTCGAATCCTGCCACGGGCGTGGATGTGTGTGAAGTCCTTAGGTTAGTTAGGTTTAAGTAGTTCTAAGTTCTAGGGGACTGATGACCTCAGATGTTAAGTCCCATAGTGCTCAGAGCCATTTGAACCATTTTGAACCATCTCCTCCCCCAAACAACCCAACAACTCTTGCGGCCGTTAGAACTAAGCAGATGACAGCTGCCAACAGCACTGATAGCTGCAAGGAAACTTCTTATGTTGATTGATCTGTAGCTGGTTAAAAAGAGGTTCAAATGGCTCTGAGCACTATGGGACTTAAAATCTGAGGTGATCAGCTCCCTAGAACTTAGAACTACTTAAACCTAACTAACCTAAGGACGTCACACACATCCATGCTCGAGGCAGGGTTCGAACCTGCGACCGTAGCAGTCGCGCGGTTCCGGACTGAAGCGCCTAGAACCGGTCGCTCACAACGGCCGGCTGTAGCTCACCTCACTACTCATGTCACTAGAAGTTCAGAGGTGACGTAACAATGCTAGCCGCCAGCAGTCAGAGTTGGAGCGGTAATGCGCTACTGATGAACGGTCGGGGACTGTCGACACAGGAATAAGTCCTGCTCGCCATTCTATGGATGGTTGGACACCTGATCGTCACACTATACTGTACAACATGATCTATGCATCCTATTGTCACTTTCTGCAAATTATTCAGTGGTTGTAAGGGGTCCGTAGGCCCTTACTATAAGTTTGCACTCGGCACAGGTCGAAAGGGCAAACAATCGATAGAGTCGGATTGCGAGAGCGAGTGAGAGTTGAGTCAGTTAGTTCCCAGGTTGCGGGCCGAGCCGTGTGGAGGCCTGTTGCTGTAATGCAAGGCTTTACCGACAAAGGGAGTGGCCATCGCCGCGGTTTAACCCCTTTGTGTTAGAATAATACGGGAAAGTGAAAAAGTATAATTACGAGAGTGATCAGTGATATTTCTGTGCCGATATTTGTGGTTTCGCGTCTACCGCGCCGGCATCATTTGGATTGCAGTGTTGGATTGCAGTGTTGGATTGCAGTGTTGGATTGCAGTGATTGAATTTGCGTGTGACAATAATGAATAGCGAGGAAGCCTGTGCTGAGATTAGCCGTTATTAAATATGTATGACGAGGGCAGTGGCTGTCTCCTTCTTTTTGGTGTTTTTTGAGACGAATATAGGTTCTTGATTAGTGAAGCTGTGTTGTTGTTCTTCTTGGTACCAGACATTTCATTATTACAGCATTTGAGAAGGACAAAATGGAATGTAACAACTCCGTAGCAGTCAAATCCGATTGCCAGCCCCATTAGGTACACGGTCACATTAATTAATATTTATTTGGGCCGCTATCAGATCCCGATCGAGCGGGATACGTAAATCGGAGGTGTTACATGGTTCACTCACTAACATTCGCCATTTCCAGAGCCGTGCCGCCAAAGTGCATCAACGGACCAGAGCCGTTCGCGGCCTGCCCAAGTTAGCTGCGTCAGATATCCTTGGGCGCGCATACCTCCCGACAGGCAAACTTGACGCAATATGTGGCGCGCATAGACGCGGGTCAGCAGAAAAAGCAACGGGCGATGCGAACTCAGCCGCGTCTGTGAAATACACGGCGCCCGGCAGTCGCGAGAAAAAGATTGGTTTCGTTCCGAACAGGCGTCCACTGTTCTGCCGCGCTCACGTGATCGGCCGACGCGCTCGTCACCGAGTAGTGTGCACCCTCAGGGATCGGTGTTCAACTGGAACCGTTGTGCAAACACAGTTATGGCGATCGCCTGTTAACGAACTTAGCGATCTGATTTCACTTATGTCACTTGTTCGTTTACTCAATTTGGCAGAATAAATACATATTCGGGAACTGTACTTACCAATTCCCGTTACCACACCGTCAACATAGCCTACATCCTCGACAAAGTGTGTGGGTGCGACAGTACAGTCGGCTCACTGCAGCGGTGACATGTAAGCGGCGATACCCTCACATTCCCGCTTCATCTGTCACATTAACCTCCAAAAGCCTCTGTGACGTGAGTGTCAGTGTACATAATAAAAAAAAAGTGTGTTGTGTGTGTGCCAGGTAACAATACCTTTCTTTATCTCTTGGAAAAAGAATTGAGGCTAGACTATTATGCATGTGGAATATTTTAAACTGCAGTAGTAACAGACATTTTCCTTTTCTATTATAATCAAGTAGTAATTTACACTACTGGCCATTAAAATTGCTACACCAAGAATAAATGCAGATGATAAACGGGTATTCATTGGACAAATATATTATACTAGAACTGACATGTGTTTACATATTCACGCAATTTGGGTGCATAGATCCTGAGAAATCAGTACCCAGAAAAACCAACTCTGGCCGTAATAACGGCCTTGATACACCTGGGAATTGAGTGAAACGGAGCTTGAATGGCGTGTACAGGTACAGCTGCCCATGCAGAATCAACACGATACCACAGTTCATCAAGAGTGGTGACTGGCGTATTGTGACGAGCCAATTGTTCGGCCACCATTGACCAGACATTTCAGTGGGTGAGAGATCTGGAGAAAGTGCTGGCCAGGGCAGCCGTCGAACATTTTCTGTATCCAGAAAGGCCCGTACAGGACCTGCAACATGCGGTCGTGCATTATCCTGCTGAAATGTAGGGTTTCACAGGGATCGAATGAAGGGTAGAGCCACGGATCGTAACACATCTGAAATGTAACGTCCACTGTTCAAAGTGCCGTGAATGCGAACAAGAGGTGACCGAGACGTGTAACCAATGGCACCCCATACCATCACGCCGGGTGATGCGCCAGTATGGCGATGACGAATACACGCTTCCAATGTGCGTTCACCGCGATGTCGCCAAACACGGATGCGACAATCATGATGCTGTAAACAGAACCTGAATTCATCCGAAAAAATGACGTTTTGCCATTCGTGCACTCAGGTTCGTCGTTGAGTACACCATCGCTGGCGCTCCTGTCTGTGATGCAGCGCAAGTGTAACCGCAGCCACGGTCTCCGAGCTGATAGTCCATGCTGCTGCAAATGTCATCGAAATGTTCGTGCAGATGGTTGTGGTCTTGCAAACGTCCGCATCTGTTGACTCAGGGATCGAGACGTAGCTGCACGATCCGTTACAACCATGCGGATAAGATGCCTGTCATCTGGACTGCCAGTGATATGAGGCCGTTGGGACCCAGCACGGCGTTCCGTATTACCCTCCTGAACCCTCCGATTCTATGTTCTGCTAACCGTCATTGGATCTCGACCAACACTAGCTGCAATGTCGCGATACGATAAACCGCAATCGCGACAGGCTACAATTCGACTTTTATCAAAGTCGGAAACGTGATGGTACGCATTTCTCCTCCTTACACGAGGCATCACAACAACGTTTCACCAGGCAACGCCGGTCAACAGCTGTTTGCGTATGAGAAATCGGTTCGAAAGTTTCCTCATGTCAGCACGTTGTATGTGTCACCACCTGCGCCAGCCCTTTGTGAATGCTCTGTAAAGCTAGTCATTTGCATATCACAGCATCTACTTCCTGTCGGTTAAATTTCGCGTCTGTAGCACGTCATCTTCGTGGTGTAGCAATTTTGATGGCCAGTAGTGTATTTTGGGCGTGTCTTACAAAGTAGCAACAGATCTTTTATTTTTTATATGCTTCTTTTTTTCTTGTATGTTACGTTGAGGTCGTTCTTACATTATTTTTTTATAATGTTGTCTATATGCCAGAGGCCAACGGGGTTTCCGCAGTGGTAACACCGGTTCCCGTCAGATCACCGAAGTTAAGCGCTGTCGGGCTGGGCTTGCACTTGGATGCGGTCTGTCGAGCGCTGTTGACAAGCGGGGTGCACTCAGCCTTTGTGAGTCTAACTGAGGATCTACTTGATTGAGAAGTAGCGGTTCCGGTCTCGTAAACTAACATACGGCCGGGAGAGCGGTGTGCTGACTACATGCCCCACAGTATCCGCATCCAGTGACGCCTGTGGGCTGAGGATGACACGGCGGCCGATCGGTACCGTTGGGCCTTCATGGCCTGTTCGGATGGAGTGTATGCCACACATATCTTGGTTCTCCAAAAGATAGAAAGGAACATGAAAAAGTGCTGGAAAGTCTTGCGTTATACAAAAATAAAAGACAGTTCACAAAATTGCTTATCAAAAGAAAGTGCGAGTGATGAAAGGCATCTGCTTTTCAACTTGTTTAGTCGGTACATTGGCATGACTCTGTCCTGTCTTATTCAGAGTGGCACGTCCATACATATGTTGATATCGATGCTACATTGTCTTGTGCAGCTGTTTGGCCTAACAGGTAGCCAGATGCCTGGCACGCCTCACACGAGGCTCTTGGTTCACGGTAGCCAATCAGCCACTTGTCGTGAGATTGTGTTTTGAGCTGTGGTATGGTGTGGGGGCCAGTAACTCTTGTGCCTGTCTAGGTTCTGGTCAAATACGTGATCGTCTGTTGCAAGGTTCATTTCACACTACTGCGGATGTCTTTGGTGTGATTAGTACATTTCATCAGCGGCATTCATTTAGGAAGAACTGCTCTTTCTGATTTCAAGGTAACGTCAAATAAATCTTTTACTTTTACTTGACATTCTACCAGAAAACAGGCCTCGACGCAAAACCCTCTCACATTAAGTAACAAATGAGTTTGATTCTCTGACTTCATTATCTTACGTATCCTGGGAAGTGATCTGTTTCTTTTGTATTCAGTTCGAATTTGGACTTTGATTAATGAGCTTGAGTGTAGGTCTGCTTACTCCCTAAAGTCGGTAGTTCTGTAATAGGGCAATTTACTAGCAAATTTGGTATCTACAAGATTATTTTCTTCCAAAGTTTCCTTTTTTCCCATAGCCATGTGCTTACGCAAAATCATGGTTACATTAGACCATCCTATGATTTTCTGCCCTGTTTCATTGTGCTGTCACACACAAATATTTTGCACCTTCGTCATTGCTGTGAGTATTATTTTTATACACTAAGGAGCCAAAGAAACTGGTATACGTGCCTAATATAGTGTAGGGCCCGCGCAAGCACGCAGAAGTGCCGCAACACGACGTGGCATGCACTCGATCAATGTCTGAAGTAGAGCTGGAGCGAACTGACACCATGAATTCTGCAGGGCTGTCCATATATCCGTAAAAGTACGAGGGCGTGGAGATCTCTTCTCAACAGCACCTTGCAAGGCATCCGAGATATGCTCAATAATTTTCTTGTTTGGGGAGTTTTTTGGCCAGCGGAAGTGTTGAAACTCAGAAAAGTGCTCCTATAGACACTCTGTAACAATTCTGGACATGTGAGATGTCGCATTGTCCTGCTGGAATTGTTCAAGTCCGTCGGAATGCACAATGCACATGAATGGATGCAGGTGATCAGACAGGATGCTTACGTACCTGTCATCTGTCATATACATCTACATCTACATGGATACTCCGCAAATCACATTTAAGCGCATGGCAGGGGGTTCATCAGAGACGTATCAAGACGTATCAGGGTTCCCATGTAATTCCAACTGCATTTGGCTCGCACCATTACAGAGCCTCCACCAGTTTGAAGATTGCCCTGCTGACAAGCGGGATCCATGGATTCATGAGGTTGTCTCCATACTCGTACACGTCCATCCGCTCTATACAATCTGAAACGAGACTAGTTCGACCAGGCAAAATGTTTCCAGTCATCAACAGTCCAATGCCGGTATTGAAGGGCCCAGGGGAGGCGTAAAGATTTGTGTCGTGCAGTCATTAAGGCTACACGAGTATGTCTTCGGCTCCGAAAGCCCACCTCGATGATGTTTCGTTGAAAGGTTCGCAGGCTGACGCTTGTTGATGGCTCAGCACTGAAATCGGCAGGAACCTGTGGAAGGTTTGCAGTTCTGTCACATTGAACGATTCTCTTTAGTCGTCATTGATCCCGTTCTTGCAGGATCTTTTTTAGGCCGCAGAGATGTCTGAGACTTGTTGTTTTACCGGATTCCTCATATTCACGAAATAGTCGTCAAATGGTCGTACGGGAAAATCCCCACTTCATCTCGAAGATGGTGTGTCCCATCGCCCGTGCGTCGACTGTAACACCAAGTTCAAACTCACTTAAATCTTGATAACCTACCATTGTAGCAGCAGTAACCGTTCTAACAACTGTGCCAGACACTTTTTGTCTTATGTAGGCGTTGCCGACCGCACCGCCGTATTTTGCCCGTTCACATATCTCCGTATTTGAATACGCATGCCTATACCAGTTTCTCTGGCGCTGAAAATGGTTCAAAAGGCTATGAGCACTATGGGACCTCAAATATTTTATGTATTATAATTCATAAATTCTTTATACGGTAAGTTGTTTAACAGAGATACAACTGGATGCATTGAAGATGGAGAAACTCCTCTGAAACATGTTTGGGTACTAAAACAAGAAAAATTGTTTTTGCTCAAGGCAGAACTACATTCCCTTATTATATATTGCTGTTCTAGCTTCTGAGAATACTGCGACATTTTTCCTACACAAACAGAGCTTTTCCTCCTGTTTTTATCTGCTCCTCCTTTCAGCCTCCTATTCATCTTCAGGTTTTTTAAATTGATCTACTTTGGGTATGTTGTTCTATGTTACATTACCTGATTTTACCATGATGACCCACAAAATTTTAAATGTAAAACACCACCACCAGCTAAAAATGTAATACATAGAGGTAAAGTCAAAGTACATAACAACACGACTTCCGGAAAACCAGAAGATAATAAAAATAATAAAGTATTGTGTTACATTTATTTGTATGTAAATAAAATTCATACGTATGAGAAAGTAGTCTTGATATCTGTATTATTTATCGTTCCACTGATTCTAACCGTCTTCTTGCTGACTACAGAGAGTTTGGCGTCATTTCAACTTTGTATAACACAGAGATATAGTTGCCGCATGCTGGAAAACTTGTTGACCACACGCAGTGAAAAACTATCGGCTATTTTTATGGCGACCTAGACAACACAACACCTTCTGGCAGCAGCCAAGTAATTCGAAGAAAAAATTAATTTTTCAAGTTGCTTTCCAGCAGTGGATGGCAAACACGTTTAGAACATTTTACCCTGAAAAACGTGATTCTCAAATTTTCAACAACAAAAAAATTCTTTCTGAGGTATTTCTTGCTTTTTTATACGCCACTGAACATTTGTAATGACAAATGTTGGTTTATATGACAAATAGGATGAGAACATCAGCACTGAAAATCAAATATTGCAAAGGTAAATACACATAAGCAGATTTAACCTCCACCAAAATATGTGGCAAAAGACATTATGCTACCATAGGTTGTTGCAGGAGACAAAGTTTTCAAACTCTTAACTCCTAAGAAGAAGTCATACTCAGAAACCTATACTTAAAACTATGAAAACGACAAAAAGTAATTTTTAATTATAGATTCTGACGACCAACGAGAACCCATAAAATCTCATTTGTTCATATAAGTAAAGTTTATCAAATATTTTATACAGCCATTTCCGTTAATCCAGAAGTGACAGCCTTTTCAATACTGACTTTCATAAGAGTTGTGCCTTCATGCATAGTCCGTAAGCTTCAATTCTACCAGCACCTATATCCTAAATATAATTTATTACCCATTTCAGTCACCCTCGTGATTTAACATAGCCTATTATCGGTTTCGTCAGTATCGTCCACCTTCAGTTTTCATAAGTGAAAACTATTAATTGAGAACTGCTCACAGTACCATTAATAAATTTTAATGTCAGCCCTTATGAAAATTAAATGAATAATATGTTAATTATTTTACCGTGGTAACAATACTACAAGTTAAGAGTCTCTTTGTTAAAAATCAAATGTTTGTGAAGTTTCGAAAATATTTTGTGGAAGGTGGGGAACGTGTTTGATTGTTATACCATTAAACTACTTCCCTCAGAAGTTTAATTAGTTCAAATCTCTCAAGCATTGTGTTCTGGGTTTAGCGTTTGCTTTTGTGATCCATGAAGCACGTCTCATAATGACAGGCCCCGTTATACTGATCTAGGGCGTTTCATTTGAGAACATCGCAGCCAGAGTTATCTCAATAATGGCGCTCTCCACCAGAATTATTGGCGAACTGCTGTGCCTCTGTTCGGTGGAATGACTGCTACGTAATTGAATTTCAGTTTGATGCGGTGTATGGTATTCCCTCCGATTTTATTACCTAGCTTCCTACCACAAATAGCCATTAAATCTGATGATATGTGTTCTCGTTTAGACTATGATGCTGACTAGTGTCATTAACATTACAAAATGGACAATTACTGTCATCCGTAATTACTCATTATTGCGTCCTCGCTTGTCCGTCGGTGAACTGCGTTACGCTGCGACGGACCATTGATTTCACTTCTGCAGCTCCGATTATAAGCTACTCGCTTCCCCTATTCTGTAATGAAAACACTTAGTTTGTAAGTGTGAAACCATGTTAGTTTCAGATGTTTAATCATTGGCTATATATGTCGAGAGTGAAAATAGAATAATTGCGGTAGTACTAGGGATCTAAACACAGTGGTCGGATGAGTTATTGTATCCGTGGTCCTCTCCATGCAGTAGTTCTTTGTAAAAATGGTTAATGATAGTGTAAATTTTAACAATTAATACTGAATTTATTAGTGACTAATTTGCTTTGTTAACTACTAAAACAGTCCTGTTTCAAAAATATGAAGCAGCTATTTCATGTCACAAACGCACGCTAATATTTGTATCGGATATTACGTTTGTTCTACACACGATTTATTTTTTTAAAAATCAAACTTAGGCTGTTTATTATTGTACATCTTGACTTCACTGTATATGTTGGTCTTAATTTTCGAACGACATAGCGATTTTTTTAAAAACAATATCAGAGTCATCACGGGGGACATATTTTGTTTCAAATAACTTTAGGAAAATACATACTTACTGATCCGGTGGTTATAGAGCTTGATAGCCAGGCGCCACCCTCATATTTAGCCTTCACTGACTGCTCTCTTGTTTTATTTGCACCCAGTTTGATACAGTTCCAAGCTATCGTATGTCCTTCACGATTTTGTCCATCCATCGGTTCCGCCGTCTGCCCAGCTGCAGAGTTCGTTTGTGTTCTCCCAGACACATACAGGAAGTGGACAAAAAAATGGAGGCACCAAAAGCACAATACATTACCATCCCTAACGCACTGAAGGAAACCTGTAGGCATTTAAAAAACGTTCCATTCGTATAGGAATGGATACATACAGATCCTGCATGGCTTTCAAGGGAATTGTATCACATTATTCCTGCATAACAGTGGCAAGCTCAGGAAATGGTGACGGAGGTGGATAGGTTTCACGCACCCTTCTCTCCAAAGTAGAGTCCGCAGCTCGCGCTCTCGCGGTCGCGTTCTCGCTTCCCGAGCACGGAGTCCCGGGTTCGATTTCCCGCGGGATCAGGGATTTTCGCCTGCCTCGAGATGACTGGATGTTTGGGTTGTCCTCATCATTTCATCATCATTCACGAAAGTGGCGAGATTGGACTGAGGAAAGGTTGGGAATTTGTATGGGCGCTGATAACCACGCAGTTGAGGGCCCCAAAAAACCAAACATCATCATCACCATCATCCAAAGGCTACAAAGGCTAAAAAATATTAAGATATGATGACTGCAATGGCCAGGGGAGATGTGAAAATTCATCCTTGTGTTCACATAATCGGTCCCGGGGTAAGCGAGGTGTGTGAAGAGGGCCGTCCGATGTGGCCGAGCGGTTCTAGGCGCTACAGTCTAGAACTGCGCGACTGCTAAGGTCGCAGGTTCGAATCCTGTCTCGGGCATGGATGTGTGTGATGTCCTTACGTTAGTTAGTTTTAAGTAGTTCTAAGTTCTAGGGGACTGATGACCTCAGAAGTTAAGTCCCATATTGCTCAGAGCCATTTGAACCATTTTTCTTGTGTGAACAGGGGCTCTGACGTCTTGGAACACAGAATCACCAAAGGGGAACATACATTGTGCTGCGGGATGGATCACATTAGCCAAAATCGTCACATAAACCTTGCAGAGTAACCATGGGGCCCACGGAATACCACGACACGGCTGCCCTAATTATCACCGAACCCCTGCCATGTTTCACTCTTTGGACGTAAACACGCCGACAAGTTGAAACAGTGTGAAACAAGAGTCATCCGCCAAAATGACTTTCTCTCTGTGTTCCATTGTCCTGCTTTTATGGTTTCGACACTACATATTCCTGTTAGGGGCATTTGCATCACTGAAGAGTGGTTTTGTAATTCCAGCTAGCCCTGCATTTCTCTACTTATGGAGACCCTTTCGTGTTGATTTGGTGCTGAAGGGGTTTGCGAGTACGACATTCAGTTCCGCAGTGACTGTAGCTGTTTTCGTCACAGTCATCTTCAATGATCGTCAGAGACAATAACTCAACACACAATTCCATCCGTATTGTGACTTAGCGGACGATGTTTTTTTTTTTTTTTTTTTTTTTTTTTTTTCCCCTGTATGCGATATGCCATGTGCAGAAGTTTGAAACCGAATTTGGTTGCAATAATTAGAAGTCTGTTGTTTGAAACTGATAAACAATATTTTATTCAAAGTAATCTCCATTGCTATGTATACATTTCTCCCACCTCTCCGGCTGGCTATGGATTCCACGCCAAAAAAACAGTTTTTCTTTTGAAGCCAACCAGTCAGTGAGCCATTTTCTTACATTTTCATACGAATTGTTGTTCAGCGAGAGCGTGTCCCAGTGATACCAACTGCTGATAATCGGACGGAGCCAAGTCTGGAAAACAAGCCGCATGCCCAAATATTTCGCAAATGAATGCCTCGATCGTTTCCCTTACCCGTTTTGTTGTGTATGATGGGGCGTTATCATGGAGCAATATAACTTTGTGTTGCCTTTTTCCATATTTCGGCCGTTTTTCACGTAATGCTTGGTTTAAATCGGATCAGTTGCTTTTGGTAGCGAACAGTGTTAACGGTTTCACCAGGTTTTAGCAGCTCATAATAGACGATAGGATAATGGAATGTAGTCGAATTAAGTCGGGTGATGCTGAGGGAATTAGATTAGGAAATGAGACACTTAAAGTAGTAAAGGAGTTTTGCTATTTGGGGAGCAAAATAACTGATGACGGTCGAAGTAGGGAGGATATAAAATGTAGACTGGCAATGGCAAGGAAAGCGTTTCTGAAGAAGAGAAATTTGTTAACATCGAGTATAAATTTAAGTGTCAGGAAGTCGTTTCTGAGAGTATCTGTATGGAGTGTAGCCATGTGTGGAAGTGAAATATGGACGATAAATAGTTCGGACAAGAACGGAATAGACGCTTTCGAAATGTGGTGCTACAGAAGAATGCTGAAGATTAGATGGGTAGATCACATAACTAATGAGGAGGTAGTGAATAGAATTGGGGAGGAGTTTGTGGCACAACTTGACTAGAAGAAGGGATCGGTTGGTAAGACATGTTCTGAGACATCGAGGGATCACCAATTTAGTATTGGAGGGCAGCGTGGAGGGTAAAAATCGTAGAGGGAGACCAAGAGATGAGTACACTGAGCAGATTCAGAAGGATGCAGGCTGCAGTAGGTACTGGGAGAAGAAGAAGATTGCACAGGATAGAGTAGCATGGAGAGCTGTATCAAACCAGTCTCAGGACTGAAGACCACAACAACAACAATAGATGACACTCTTCTCCTCCCACGAAACACAACGCATTGACTTCTTTCCAAAGTGATTTGGTCTTGCATTGGATGTAGATGGTTTGCTTGGATTCACCTATAATTTACGATGCTTAGTGTTCTCAAAATATATGCATTTTTCATCACCTGCTGCTATTCGATGGAGAAACGGTTTGTTTTGTATCTGGCGAGCAGCATTTCACAAGTGGTCTTTCGATTTGCTTGCTGTCTTTTATTCAGTTCACACGTAACCCATTTTACCAATTTCTGCACCGTTTTCAAAGCTTTCAACCGAAGAGAAACGGCTTTCTGCGTCACATTCAATTGTTCTGCGAGTTCCTGTTGAGTCTGAGCATCGTCATCCAGTAAGTCTTGCAATTCGTTGTCTTCGAACTGTTTCGGTGGTTTCCCGCGCTCGTCGTTTCTCACGTCAGAATCACCACTTCTGAATTTTTTGAACCACTCGAAACACTGTGTTTTCCCAAGAACATGTTCACCGAAAGCTTCCACAAACATTCGATGCAATTTTGCAATAATGCTGCCCGCAAGTAGTAGTTCGTAGGCACAAAATTCGACATGTTTACGGGGTCGAAACAGATACCGATGTATGGAACTTGGGCTACTCTGTACTGACATTCCTCGTCAGCCATTACAGAAAGCAGATGGCGCTGCAGACGCGGTCTCACGGGCCCTACACTGACGGCTAGCACCATCTAGAGGGAAAGTCTGGTTTCGTGCTTCTACATCTGTTAAATCTTCGATCTGGTGCCTCTTGAAACACCACTTGAGCTCCCTTAGTTAAGGAAGCGCACATCGTGTGAGCACCAAAAATTTGCCCGCGTTCGACTTCTCTTAGCTCCGACGTAATACAGTCGCGACTCATAAAACTTTGCTCTGACCACGAGTTTTCAACGTATTGAGTACATTCCACATATCCTTAACATCGGTTTGCTGCAGGATTCTCGAACATATTCTCAGTTCGAATATAATGAATTTCCTTGAGACAGAGATGTTGCTGTCCATGCATCAGCACGGCTTTAGAAAGCATCGCTCCTGAGAAACGCAACTCGCCCTTTTTTCACATGATATCTTGCGAACGATGGATGAAGGGTATCAGACGGATGCCATATTCCTTGACTTCCGGAAAGCGTTTGACTCGGTGCCCCACTGCAGACTCCTAACTAAGGTACGAGCATGTGGGATTGGTTCCCAAATATGTGAGTGGCTCGAAGACTTTTTAAGAAATATAACGCAGTACATTGTCCTCGATGGTGAGTGTTCATCTGAGGTGAGGGTATCATCTGGAGTGCCCCAGGGAAGTGTGGTAGATCCGCTGTTGTTTTCTATCTACATAAATGATCTTTTGGGTAGGGTGGATAGCAATGTGCGGCTGTTTGCTGATGATGCTGTGGTGTATGGGAAGGCGTCGTCGTTGAGTGACTGTAGGATACAAGATGACTTGGACAGGAGTTTTGATTGGTGTAAAGAATGGCAGCTAACTCTAAATATAGGTAAATGTAAATTAATGCAGATGAATAGGAAAAAGAATCCCGTAATGTTTGAATACTCCATTAGTAGTGTAGCGCTTGACACAGTCACGTCGATTAAATATTTGGGCGTAACATTGCAGAGCGATATGAAGTGGGACAAGCATGTAATGGCTGTTGTGGGGGAGGCGGATAGTCGTCTTCGGTCTATTGGTAGAATTTTGGGAAGATGTGGTTCATCTGTAAAGGAGACCGCTTATAAAACACTAATACGACCTATTCTTGAGTACTGCTCGAGCGTTTGGGATCCCTATCAGGTCGGATTGAGGGAGAACATATAAGCAATTCAGAGGCGGGCTGCTAGATTTGTTACCGGTAGGTTTTATCATCACGGGAGTGTTACGGAAATGCTTCAGGAACTCGGGTGGGAGTCTCTGGAGGAAAGGAGGCGTTCTTTTCGTGAATCGCTATTGAGGAAATTTAGAGAACCAGCATTTGAGGCTGACTGCAGTACAATTTTACTGCCGCCAACTTATATTTCGCGGAAAGACCACAAAGATAAGACAAGAGAGATTAGGGCTCGTACAGAGGCGTATAGGCAGTCATTTTTCCCTCGTTCTGTTTGGGAGTGGAACAGGGAGAGAAGATGCTAGTTGTGGTACGAGGCACCCTCCGCCACCCACCGTATGGTGGTTTGCGGAGTATGTATGTAGATGTAAATGTAGGTGCAGTTCGTGGTGAAATACAACAGCGCAACCTGCACGTTTGGCTGGCATCTGCATTTATGTTCAAGCATGTATTTTCATTTTTGGCCCAATTCCTGTAGCTTTGCATCCACGATATTCATGCACGCGAGCCACACTTCCTGCTTACCTAAGTCTCCTTGTCTTCATTTCTGGGTAATTTGTGACTGCCGCATCAAAGCGTACAATTATGGTACTTCTCCCTCCAACCCCTTGAAACGCA
Source organism: Schistocerca americana (assembly GCF_021461395.2). Classification (NCBI taxonomy): domain Eukaryota; kingdom Metazoa; phylum Arthropoda; class Insecta; order Orthoptera; family Acrididae; genus Schistocerca; species Schistocerca americana. The sequence goes on from NC_060122.1 coordinate 152,527,635, forward strand.
CTAGAATATAAGACATTGTTCAAGACTTTCAGGTTGTACACTAACAGCTTCTCACTTTATGCCTTTGTGGTAGGACTACTTCGTGTATCTGTTCACTCACTGGAACTATTATTGCCTTGAATTTCATTGTGCTGGAGAGCGTGTGTGATGTCTTTATCTTCTTCATCCTGAGGCGCACTGGCGGACATGGAAAGCCTTACACCATGCACGTATTAACCGACTGCTGCCAAACTGGTACTTCAGTATTTTCATGCCTGTGGTAACTCATTCTTTACTTTCCGTGAATCTCATATCTTTATACGTCTGAATATCCGCTCTTGAACGAGTTATTTGCTCCGTTTTTATATATTCTCCTTTCATCACTCAAATTCAATATCTCCTTTGTTATCCAATGATTTATAACAAGCCTTTTATGTTTGTCTATTTCATCCTCTGCTGCTTTCAATATTTCATCTCTCGAGGCTACCCATTCGTCTTCTGTTGTGTTCCTTTCTCCATTTTCAGTCAACTGTCACCTAATAACACCTCTGAAACTCTCACCAAATTCGGATTTTTTTCAGGTTGTCCAGGTAAAATCTCCGTAATTTCTTACCTTACCACAGTATCCTCAACTTTAATCTGCGGTTCATAATCAATAAATTTTGGTGTAAGTACATATCTGCCGCTGGGAATGTTTTCAGATTGATATCTGTTTATAACATTATACGTACAGCTTACCATTATACACTGACACATCAAAGAAAGTGGTATAGGCATGCGCGTTCAAATACAGACATATGTAAACAGGCAGAATACGGCGCTTCGGTCGGCAACGTCTATATAAGACAACAAAGTGTCTGGCGCAGTTGTTAGATCGGTCACTGCTGCTACAACGGCATGTTATCAAGATCTAAGTGAGTTTGAACGTAGTGTTATACTCGGCGCACGAGCGATGGGACACAGCATCACTGTGGTAGCGATGAAATGGGGATTTTTATGTATGGCCAGTTCACGAGTGTACCGTGAATATCAGGAATCCGGTCAAACATCAAAACTCCGACATCGCTGCTGCCGTAAGAAGATCCTGCAAGGACGGCACTGAAGACTACCGTTCAACGTGAGAGAAGGGCAAATCTTCCGCAAATTGCTGCAGATTTCAATGTTGGCGCGCCAACAAGCATCAGCGTGCGAACCATTCAACGAAACGTTATCGATAAGGGCTTTTGGAGCGAAGGCCCATTCGTGTACACTTGATGACTGCACGACACAAAGCCTTACGCATCACCTGGGCCCGTCAACACCGAAATTGGACTGTTGATGACTGGAAACATGTTGCCTGGTCGGACAAGTCATGTTTCATGTTGTATCGAGCGGATGGACGTGCATGGGTATGGAGACAATCTCATGAGTCAATGGACCCTGCAGGTCATAAGGGGACTGTTCAAGATGGTGGAGGCTCTGTAATGGTGTGGGGCTTGTGCAGTTGGAGTGATATGGGACCAATGATACGTCTAGATACGACTCTGACAAGTGATACGCACGTAAGCATCCTGCCTGATGTCCTGCATCCATTCATGTGCATTGTGCATTCCGACGGACTTGGACAATTCCAGCGGGGCAATAAGACACCCCTCACGTCGTGAATTGCTACAGAATGGCTTCAGGAATCCACTTTTAAGTTTAAACACTTCCTCTGGCCACCAAACTCCCCAGACATGAACATTATTGAGTATATTAAGGGTTCCTTCCAACGTGCTGTTCAGAAGAGATCTCCACCCGCTCGTACTCTTACGGATTGATGGGTAGCCCAGCAGGATTCAATGTGTCAGTTTCCTCCAGCACTACTTCAGACAGTATTCGAGTCCATGCCATGTCGTGTTGCGGCACTTCTGCGTGCTTACGGGGGCCCTGCACTATATTAGGCAGGTGTACCAGTTTCTTTCGCTCTTCAGTGTAAATAATTGAAATCTTCTGGTGTCTTCAAGCTCACTTCAACGTGTCCAAAATTCTTTCATGATTATTTACCTAGTTCGTGTTCTAGCGCTATTCTGCTATAGAGGTCCACAGATCAATTTTCATGTCCTTTAAGGGAGGTACCGGTGAAATGTCATCCCGGTCACAAAAAAAAAAAAAAAAAAAAAAAATCACATTCGGCTGAAAATTTATTTCGTAACTTATCTTGTCGTGCTGAATTCAGTGGATAAATCGAGTTCGTTGAACAAAATTTTTTTCATCACTTTCGAACTTTTGAGTTCTGAAAAAATCATTATTTCTTCAGATCCATACGTGGAGTCGGTGGTTATCACCTAATGTATTCACAAATACGTTTTGGGCCGAAAATTTTTAAAACTGGCGGAAGAGTAGCATTTTTCGTTTCGTCAATTTGTTTTTCAAAGGAGTTGAAGTATAGTTGGCTTTTTAATATTCTATACATACAAAAAGTGTAAATCAGTTTAAAAATACTGTATATATAACAACTGATACGAATTTAGAGTAAAATAGAATTACCAGAATGAGATTTTCTCTCTACAGCGGAGTGTGCGCTGACACGATACTTCCTGGCAGATTAAACCTCTGAGCCGGACCGAGACTCGAACTCGGGACCTTTGCCTTTCGCGGAAAAGTGCTCTACCAACTGAGCTACCCAAGCACGACGCACGCCCCCACCTCACAGCTTTACTTCTGCCAGTACCTCGTCTGGAGATGCCCGCGAAAGGCAAAGGCCTCGAGTTCGAGTCTCGACCGGGAACACACTTTTAATCTGCCAGGAAGTTTCATATCAGCACACACTCCGCTGCAGAGTGAAAATCTCATTCTGCAAACATCCCCCAGGCTGTGGCTAAGCCATGTCTCCGCAATATCCTTTCTTGTAGGAGTGCTAGTTCTGCAAGGTTCGCAGGAGAGCTTCTGTAAAGTTTGGAAGGTAGGAGACGAGGTACTGTCAGAAGTAAAGCTGTGGGAACGAGTCGTGAGTCGTGCTTGGGCAGCTCAATTGGTAGAGCACTTGCCCGCGAAAGGCAAAGGTCCCGAGTTCGAGTCTCTGCCCGGCACACAGTTTTAATCTACCAGGAAGTTTCAAACTAGAAGTACTACGTCGTTATACAATGCTTTCCCAGGAAAGAGGAAAAACAGATAAAAGAGGACATGATAGTTCGAAAATGGTATTCTTTGTTTTCAGTTGACGTATTTCATCACTCATTCGCGCCTCCGTTGCTTCCGCATGGTCGGGTCGTCGTCCGCGGACGCCATGCATCACGGCTGTCTTCGGTCGCCGGGTTTCCGCGTCACGTTAGAATTGGGAGGCTGCAGGGGTTAGAGTGTATGTATGTATTGTGGTATGACTAAAGTTATGTAAAGTAATAGTAATTTAACTGTGTTCAAATGTTGATCACCTCTTGATCGTAAGAACCTCTCATCGCGCCGCCAGGAATTATGGGCTACAAACGTTTATAAATATTTACTTTCCTGTTCACAACTGAGTCCACCGCGAACGTAAACTTACAAGTCTGACAATTCCAAACAAATGTAAATTATAGTTACACTTATTTATTTACATTGACTTCGGATGTACATTTAGATTAGGCACATATAAATACCCGATTATGGATGTATGTAGCGTCTATGCATGTCAACGGCCTTGCCGCAGTGGCTACGCCAGTTACCGTCAGATGACCGACGTTAAGCGCTGTCGAGCGTGGCCGACATTTCGCTGGGTGACCATCCGGGCTATCATGCGCTGTTGCTGTTTTTTCGGGGTGCACTCAGCCTCGTGATGCCAATTGAGGAGCTAGTCGACCGAATAGTAGCGGCTCCGGTCAACGGAAACCATCATAACGACTGGGAGAGCGGTGTGTTGACCACATGCCCCTCCTATCCTCAACCTCATCTGAGGATAACACGGCAGTCGGATAGTCCCGATAGGCCACTTGGGGCCTGAAGACGGAGTGCCAGTGCCATAGTACACTCCTGGAAATGGAAAAAAGAACACATTGACACCGGTGTGTCAGACCCACCATACTTGCTCCGGACACTGCGAGAGGGCTGTACAAGCAATGATCACACGCACGGCACAGCGGACACACCAGGAACCGCGGTGTTGGCCGTCGAATGGCGCTAGCTGCGCAGCATTTGTGCACCGCGCCGTCAGTGTCAGCCAGTTTGCCGTGGCATACGGAGCTCCATCGCAGTCTTTAACACTGGTAGCATGCCGCAACAGCGTGGACGTGAACCGTATGTGCAGTTGACGGACTTTGAGCGAGGGCGTATAGTGGGCATGCGGGAGGCCGGGTGGACGTACCGCCGAATTGCTCAACACGTGGGGCGTGAGGTCTCCACAGTACATCGATGTTGTCGCCAGTGGTCGGCGGAAGGTGCACGTGCCCGTCGACCTGGGACCGGACCGCAGCGACGCACGGATGCACGCCAAGACCGTAGGATCCTACGCAGTGCCGTAGGGGACCGCACCGCCACTTCCCAGCAAATTAGGGACACTGTTGCTCCTGGGGTATCGGCGAGGACCATTCGCAACCGTCTCCATGAAGCTGGGCTACGGTCCCGCGCACCGTTAGGCCGTCTTCCGCTCACGCCCCAACATCGTGCAGCCCGCCTCCAGTGGTGTCGCGACAGGCGTGAATGGAGGGACGAATGGAGACGTGTCGTCTTCAGCGATGAGAGTCGCTTCTGCCTTGGTGCCAATGATGGTCGTATGCGTGTTTGGCGCCGTGCAGGTGAGCGCCACAATCAGGACTGCATACGACCGAGGCACACAGGGCCAACACCTGGCATCATGGTGTGGGGAGCGATCTCCTACACTGGCCGTACACCACTGGTGATCGTCGAGGGGACACTGAATAGTGCACGGTACATCCAAACCGTCATCGAACCCATAGTTCTACCATTCCTAAACCGGCAAGGGAACTTGCTGTTCCAACAGGACAATGCACGTCCGCATGTACCCCGTGCCACCCAACGTGCTCTAGAAGGTGTAAGTCAACTACCCTGGCCAGCAAGATCTCCGGATCTGTCCCCCATTGAGCATGTTTGGGACTGGATGAAGCGTCGTCTCACGCGGTCTGCACGTCCAGCACGAACGCTGGTCCAACTGAGGCGCCAGGTGGAAATGGCATGGCAAGCCGTTCCACAGGACTACATCCAGCATCTCTACGATCGTCTCCATGGGAGAATAGCAGCCTGCATTGCTGCGAAAGGTGGATATACACTGTACTAGTGCCGACATTGTGCATGCTCTGTTGCCTGTGTCTATGTGCCTGTGGTTCTGTCAGTGTGATCATGTGATGTATATGACCCCAGGAATGTGTCAATAAAGTTTCCCCTTCCTGGGATAATGAATTCACGGTGTTCTTATTTCAATTTCCAGGAGCGTATATGCACATATACAGACATACTCATATAAAATTAATGTTTCAAATAATTTCCGCACTGTACATATCTATCTAGTGACAGGAAAACGAAGTATACTTCAACATTTTTAAAAAATCAAAATGGTCACAATAAAGAATTCTATTCTTCCGTCAATTTTAAACATCTTTGGCGCAAACCTTTTTAGTGAATACATTCCGTGATAACCAACAATTCCATGCATGAGTTTGAAAAAATAACGATTTTTTTCTCATCTCAAAAATTCAAAAGTGACGAAAAAAATTGTTTAGCAAATTGGATGTATCCATTTAATTCAGCATGCCAAGACATGTTATGAAACAAATTTTCAGCCTCCTGCGATTTTTTTACGACCGGGTTCAAATTTCACCGGTACCTCTCCTTAACCGCCTGAATATTTCCTTTATCTCATCATACATTTACTCAATCGTTCAATCATCTGCAGAGGCAGTAGACGAAACTATGTACCACTGTGGTGGATGCTGACTTAGTGTCTACCTTGGCCACGAGAATGCGTTCTCTATGATGAATTGCATTCTCTTATACATTTTTAGACCTACTCCTGCATTACGTTTCTCTGATTATGTATTTAACCTGTTCTTCCTGCCAACCTACTTCACTAATTCGCACTGTATCTAACTGAAACCTATCCAGTTCCGGTTTAAATTCTCTAATCTACCTGTCGGATTAAGGATAGAAGAATGCCAATTTTGTTTCGTGATGATCAGAAAATGACGTCCTCTTGAGTAGTCCTGCCCCTCTCCCACCCCAGCGATATTGGTACGGAAGACTATTTTACCTCCGGAATATTTTACCCAGATGGATGCCACTGTCATTAAGTGATACAGAAGGGCTGTATAGCTTCGGGAAATTGGCTGTATAGCTTCGGGAAAATAAGTGGTTGTAGTTTCCCATTGCTTCCAAGCGTTTGCAACAGAAACATACTGAGGCCATGTTTGGTAATGTTACCAGGTGAGTTCAGATAAACGTACTGACTGATGCCACTAAAAATTCTGAAAAGACTACTGGCCACATTCAGGAACCATATGTCTGTCTGTCCTCTCCACAGATACCCCTCTGACGTGGTTGCGCTTAAGGTACGGCTATGCACACAGGTGGCGTACCGCCCACATACTACCCACCTGCAAGTAAGCGGACTTAATTTAATAAGTGGATCACGACGTCATTTTTAGTCTGCAGAGAGCCATACAGCTCATTAAGCACACGATACTTAAAAAGCTATTTGTTATTAATTATGCAAAATGTCAACGTACAGTACGTTTCAGAGACCTATAAAAAACAGGGGAGTTCTTCAGAGAGTGCCGATTCTCGCAGCATGTAAATCATGTTCATAAGCTATTGATTGAACCGGATTGATATGCCAATCATAGGCATAGAAATAGCTCATCAGTGTTGCCGAAATAAAATTTGAATTGGTTATGCGTTTCATATGACGCCATTTTGAGAGAGGACAAGTTACTCTCTCACCTATTTTTCTCACTGCGAAAATTATGAAAGATTTTATTACAACTTGACGCACCTTGAGTGAGACCCTAGAAAGTTAATAGCCTGAGCAGACGTTGATGGAGACTGGTAGGGAGTCAAAAGCATGAGGTATATTTATGATACATCTCATAGAAACGGCTTGTTGGGAGTTGAAAGCAGTTGACGGCGACCCCATCCCTTAGTAAATCTTGCCAGACAGGCCCACAGTCGTACAGGGCAGACAGGACATCCCCTAGTCGAGACAGGGCTCCAGCAGAACAATGCTGCGATACCAGTCGTGTCGCCAGCAGAAGCATGGGCTGGGGCGACGGTCTGAAGGAATGCGTCTACACAGTGGCATCGTAAACTGGGCATTGTGTGCAGAGCCACGCATAATAAAATCCCACATGTTTTCGTCTTCACCGATAGTGTAAGAAGGCCAATGAACCACTTCCCTCGGCATCTGTTGTATAAGAAAGCTCCAGCATCTGAGAAACGTTTAAAGATAGAATCTCTATTACAACTCATAGTTAAGACTAACAAGCTCCAAGGCACATGCAATGTAGATAAAGATCTTTGAGATTGTAACTGTTTGCTTGTTGCCTTAGAAAGAGACACAACTTTGGAGAAAAATCATCTCTTTCCCCTCTGCGAAAACTTAAAAAAGCCAGTAATTCCAGTTTCTTTTTTTTCTGAGATGAAGGTTTCTTAACTCTTGCCCTGGTTCAACATGAGCTTGTGCTATCGTGTGGGAGGAGAGATTTAGCGCCTCTAGAGCCTTGTGATTGGCTCAAGACAGGGTGAAGGCGGTGTCGTTCGTACACTTTGCGGGAAAACTGAATTTTTTTTCTGCAGAGGTGCTAAGCACTCGGGTGTGGGATTTTGGTCTGATAAGCACTTCTGGTCGAAGCTCTGGCATGTGTGGTTGGTACTTGGGACCTGCCCTGAGACTGACTTCACTTGCGAGCAGTTCAGACTGGCGTGCCTGTGGTGCAGTTCTTACTGTACCGACAGCGTGACTTCAAACGTCTCAAACTACTCGTTTGCCGAGGGCACCCTTATTCGTTTTTGGTTTACCAGTCTTGACGTTTGGTACCTTTGTGCACTCCGTCGTATAAGTGAGAGAAATTGGTCCTTGGTACGACCAGCGAATGGGTGTGTCACACACTGAAATCTACAGTGATTTCACTGGTAGAGAGGAAACTGCGATTCGTCTGCCTGATCGCTAGACTGTGAGATTTTTGCATTTCTTTCATGGCCACGATGGATTAATAGGTACCGCTTCCGCGTCTCACCTCCTCCACTGCACACATCTCGCCAGCTGCAAGTCACGTGGCCGCACGAAGTAAACATGGTAACGTGGGTAACGTACTGCTGCTCCGGCATTGTCAGGGCGTACAGTTCTCAATCACCACTTGCTCTCAGCTGCATCTATGTAGAGAAACTTCAGTAGATTGGATCAGTCAGATTCCGCTCAGCGTCAGATCAATTCACCTTGCGTTATCCACATTTTGAGGGCCAGAACAGTTGAGTCACTGATCACCTAGTTGAACTGTCTTTGTCAACCAGGATCCACCCAGTGAAGTATTAAAACATTTGTTAGTTATTTAGATAGTCAATCTATAATTTTTTTAGTATAATTTATATATTGTTTGGGAAAATAAATGTTGTTAGTACATTAAATTTTGTCAACATTCTCAATCAGTTAAATAGTCCAAACAAGTTACCTTTCAATTTAACCTGGGGAATGTAAGTCTAGAATTCTGACTTATTTCAGAAATGCATCTTGAAACCGCTAAAATACGTTATATACTAAAAGCTTTTCGTATTTCCGACTAGTTGCAATATTAAATTAAGTATCATCAGGTTACGATGCCGCTGCTTGTTAACACACACTTTTGTCAATCGGCTTCGGGACAACGTGTGGTCTCCTACAAAAAAGATTGGCCCTGATTTGCACCGTGGCGAAAGCAAACTCAGGAGCATCGGCAAACGAGATTTCTCGCTGGTGTAAACCGAAGGTGAGCGCAAGTGTACAGCATTCGATCTTGTTCGATTCGTATTCACTAGTGTTCTTTCGTATCCCAATGGTGCTCAATCTTTTAGCGAACCATCAAAGGAAGTTCGCGTTGTCTCTGTTTCACCGCTAGCAATGGATATCATACGAGTTTCCGGTATGCAAGCCCGCATCTCGTGGTCGTGCGGTAGCGTTCTTGCTTCCCACGCCCGGGTTTCCGGGTTCGATTCCCGGCGGGGTCAGGGATTTTCTCTGCCTCGTGATGGCTGGGTGTTGTGTGCTGTCCTTAGGTTAGTTAGGTTTAAGTAGTTCTAAGTTCTAGGGGACTGATGACCTGAGATGTTAAGTCCCATAGTGCTCAGAGCCATTTGAACCATTTTTCCGGTATGCAAGAGATCCACAGCACAAATGCGCAAGGAAAATAAATATGATTCATAGAAAATTGCCAAATCAATCGAAGGTCCAACTCGGGACGCGAGAAAGACGATGAGGTTATTAGGTGTTTGTATGTGAAAAAGCACAACCTTAGTATTTATTTTTATAAATAAGTAAAAACTCGACAAATATATCGAAAGTAAACAAGGTTTAACACGTAACTGTTATATCAATAACAATTAAAAATGCGTGAAAGATCTAATCAGGCTCTTTGCTTACATTCACTGTAGCTGTAATTACGTGTTTGATGCTCCTATTATTGTTATCTTGGGAATTTTCATCATAAACAAAAATCGTTTACTCTGGATTGCACTATCTGTCGTCTTAAAACTATACAGCAGATTTTATCACGTAGTCTATGTTACAAGTGGTATGTGTATTTTTCATTTCATTAATCATACATCATTGATGTTATCTACCTTATACGTACTTTAATAAAATCGTCTACGTGCTTCGCATAAGGAACGTAGCTGCCTCCGGTAGCTAATAAGTAGAGTCGAGGTGCTAGCCTTTCTTCAGGCTGTCTTGGGCGTAGGTAATTAACGTTCTACTTTTATATTTTCTCCTCAGTTGTAATAAGAAACCAGCAAGAAGCATTAACCGGTGTATGTGCAGAGTTGTGGAACAGTACTAAGGAAAGCTGGGGCTGCGGGTCAGTGTTTTGTGCACTACCTCCAGTATTTAACGCTTACATACAAATTCTATTCCTATGACCTTTTTCTTTCTTCACAGAATTAGCGCGGTCGCCATGCAAAATAATCCCCTCTGAATATCAAAAGAATTCATCAAGGCTCCTACTGTATGGTTTTGTATCCGGTGTGACGCTTGTAAGTGACAAAAAACAATAAACCAGCGTTCATAGACTATGCTCTTTACCTCATGTTGTCGTGTTCTCTTCCGCTCCCCCTAGTGCGAAAACTTGTTCGCATATACAAGCGAATGGAAGCGAAAACTGGCGAATTTGCCTGCAAATTCTCGTTTGCTTGCGTTTGCTTCCATACGTTCAGGAGTGAACCAGGCTTTAGGACAGGCCCTAAAAATGCATAACATTTAAGTATGAAATGTTGGTATTGAAATTACCAGTGACTGACATAAATGAATTTCCTTGATAGACATTAAAATTTCTTTCACTAGCAAACCATTTATTCGACTTCAACTAGGATTAAATGCAGAGGCATGAGTCGATCAGTTCTCCATCATTCGAGAACATATCAGATATAAGTCCGAATAATCTTTCGACAACGTCCGTACACAAATACATTCAAATTCACTTGCGTCTTTTCTATTGCAATACTCTACACTCTAAAACATGAAGCCTTTTCAGCACTAATACTTACAACGCCCATTACATATCACATACCTGTTCCACTAACTGTTATTAATTATGCAAAATGTCAATGTGCAGTACGTTTCAGAGACCTATAAAAAACAGGGGAGTTCTTCACAGAGTGCCGATTCTCGCAGCATGTAAATCATGTCCTTCGCTCTCTGCTTTCTCATAGGTTGCGTAAACTGTTCCTCCACCATTTTATCTGCTGCACCCATGTGGTTGCACGTCATTACATACATCTTTATTTAAGTAAATGTAGGAGAGTGATAACTGCACCGTCGTATGCGTGCTGGACGCCGATTGAAGTGGTACGTAGGTTATAATTCTACGACTGTAATTGCCATCTAAAATCGTCATCAAAAATTTACAAAATTATTTTACATAATCATAGCACAGAAAATGATTCTATAGCAATATTAGGAATAAATGTACATTAATCTACGCTAGGCTTACCCGCTCATAACATCGGCTCAGTTAATTTTGCGAATCAAACTCAATTCGAACTTTATTAATTGTTTAAGCAATAAATTGCAATAGCTCGAAATATATTCCAGTCACTGAAAAAATGAGTACTTCAACTCCTTATCGAACTACCATACGAGCCATTTACATACTGTTGTTTTGTTTGTAAGTTGCTGCTTAAATTGTGTCACAGAATGTTTACAACAAATTTGCGTAATCGTTGGCCTCTGGAAGGGGTGTGTAGATTGGTATATTATCCTATTCATCCTGAGATAAAAAAATTTACAGGCAATTTTTATTTTCATATTTTCCAATAAACTAATACCCAAACACGACAAGTTGCAAAAGAAACGCTCTTTTGATAAATAACTAAGGTATAAAAGGAAACCCAGATTTATGGACCTCAAATCTCACTTATGGTGAAAACGTAGTGGTCTTTTTTTTTAATGAAGTCGTTCCGCTTTAGAATTTAAAAATATTGCTTACTGTGACTGCAATTTCGACACGTAGTCATTTTCGAGCATCATGGAAACAATCAGTCGTCACATATAATACAAGTAATTACGAAACTGACATACGTTGAAAGTGAAATTTCGAGGATACTTACGTGGGATGTTATAACCTATTGAACAAAAAATGGTTCAAATGGCTCTGAACACTATGGGACTTAACATCTGAGGTCACCAGTCCCCTAGAACTTAGAACTACTTAAACCTAACTAACCTAAGGACATCACACACATCCATGCCCGAGGCAGGATTCGAACCTGCGACCGTAGCAGTCGCGCGGGTCCAGACTCACGCGCCTAGAACCACTCGGCCACACTGGCCGGCTGGTAAGTTCAGTTTTCCATTTATTTTCTTTTACTGCTCTTGACTATTTTGACGTATTTCATTGTTGTATTACGCCATTACGTATTGAACACTATAAAGCTACGACATGATGTGTAAGAGCAGCTGCCAGTGGTGTTGTGAGTTTATCTGCTGTTTCACATACGCTGTGCGTTAGAAAGTTGTTGAAATAGTGACATAAACACTTAAGTTTAGTGTAGCAGGCAAGGTAAATGGATCACAAAAGCGACATAGATGTAAATATACAAAGAATATGAGCTATCGAGTGCAAAGATGCTAATACATCTCGTCGATATTTCGAGGTTTGTGAAACGTGTCCGCAGAAAAGAGAAAAGTGACAGAAATACGAATAGCCCATGGAGAAAGTTGGGTAAGTCACATTTTGTACATTTCTGAGGAGAGGAGATGTAAACTTCCAAGATTATAAGAAGATACATGAAACACTTCAATCGAGTGTAACTAATATAATTATGATTAGAAATTTAAGGATTGTAGAGGATGTACTTTAGAAAAAATGAGAACTGAAATTACACTACTGGCCATTAAAATTGCTACACCACCAAGATGACGTGCTACAGACGCGAAATTTAACCGACAGGAAGAGGATGCTGTTATATGCAAACGATTAGCTTTTCAGAGCATTCACACAAGGTTGGCACCGGTGGAGACATCTACAACGTGTTGACATGAGGAAAGTTTCCAATCGATTTCTCATACACAAACAGCAGTTGACCGGCGTTGCTTGGTGAAACGTTGTTGTTCAAAATGGTTCAAATGGCTCTGAGCACTATGGGACTTAACATCTTAGGTCATCAGTCCCCTAGAACTTAGAACTACTTAAACCTAACTAACCTAAGGACATCACACACATCCATGCCCGAGGCAGGATTCGAACCTGCGACCGTAGCAGTCCCGCGGTTCCGGACTCCAGCGCCTAGAACCGCACGGCCATCACGGCCGGCGAACGTTGTTGCGATGGCTCGTGTAAGGAGGAGAAATGCGTACCATAACGTTTCCGACTTTGATAACGGTCGGATTGTAGCCAATTGCGATTGCGGTTTATCGTATCGCGACATTGCTGCTCGCGTTGGTCGAGATCCAATGACTGTTAGCAGAATATGGAATTGGTGGGTTCAGGAGGGTAATGCGGAACGCCGTGCTGGATCCCAACGGCCTCGTAAACCTAGCAGTCGAGATGACAGGCATCTTATCCACATGGCTGTAACGAATCGAGCAGCCACGTCTCGATCCCTGAGTCAACAGATTGGAACGTTTCCAAGACAACAACCATCTGCATGAACAGTTCGACGACGTTTGCAGCAGCACGGACTATCAGCTCGGAGACCATAGCTGCGGTTACCCTTGACGCTGCATCACAGACAGGAGCGTCTGCAATGATGTACTCAACGACGAACCTGGGTGCACGAATGGCAAAACATCATTTTTTCGGATGAATTCAAATTCTGTTTACAGCATCATGATGGTCGCATGCGTGTTTGGCGACATCGCAGTGAACGCACATTGGAAGCGTGTATTCGTCATCGCCATACTGGCGTATCACCCTGCGTGATGGTATGGGGTTCCATTGGTTACACGTCTCGGTCACCTCTTGTTCGCATTCACGGCACTTTGAACAGTGCAAGTTATATTTCAGATGTGTTACGACCCGTGGCTCTACCCTTCATTCGATCCCTGCGAAACCCTACATTTCAGCAGGATAATGCACGACCGCATGTTGCAGGTCCTGTACGGGCCTTTCTGGATACAGGAAAAGTTCGACTGCTGCCCTGGCCAGCACATTCTCCAGATCTCTCATCAATTGAAATCGTCTAGTCAATGGTGGCCGAGCAACTGGCTCGTCACAATACGCCAGTCACTACTCTTGATGAACTGTGGTATCGTGTTGAAGCTGCATGGGTAGCTGTAACTGTACACGCCATCCAAGCTCTGTTTGACTCAATGCCCAGGCGTATCAAGGCCGTTATTACGGCCAGAGGTGGTTATTCTAGGTACTGATTTCTCAAGATCTATTCACCCAAACTGGGTGAAAATGTAATCACATGTCAATTCTAGTATAATATATTTGTCCAATGAATACCCGTTTATCATCTGGATTTCTTCTTGTTGTAGCAATTTTAATGGCCAGTAGTGTATATGGTAAGAAAGAGAATAAATGCAAAGGGAATAAATCTTTACCAAGAAAAGGATGTGATAAGTCTATCAATTATTGGAAAGCTTTCGTCCCTTCTTTGTGTTGTTTAACATTGTAATTTTGTTTTTGTTTTTCTCGCATTTTTGTTCGTTATGTGGTAGATTGGAATAGAAATTTCTTGCGCTGTGACCCTAAACATGTTTCAGTTCTTGAAAGTCTGCATATTTTTCGTTAGGTGTTGGCAGGAGCTCTGAAAACATGTCCACAGAACTAGTTACTTGCGAAACAGTTATGATTTACCTTTCAAAAAGTTTCATATTACAAAGCAAGTATCATTATATGCTCGATGAGGCTGTAGAGCTTCGTCATGTCCCTATGGTTAATACTCAGGCTCGATGTCTACTTGTAGATCAACAGGAAGGTTTAGAAATACTTGTGGTCGAGCTTCATTGTAAGTAATTCTGTATTTGAAAAGCTTACCTTCCTTCACCGTCAAAGCTTCACTGAGAGTTCATGTCTCGAAAGAACATTTCTGTTTCTAACATGCTTTTAATAAGGTCTCCCAATCTCGCATAATTTCTTGTTGGACAGGAATGGCTTTTTAAAGCCTTTAATTGACTCTTGCGGTTTCTAGAGCATTCGGTAACTCTTTAGTCACTTTCGTTTTTATCAAACCAAAACTTTTATCGCGTTTTGTGAACGAGTGTCCACTTACTGGAAATACTGTTTTCACACTATCTAACCTCTTAAAGGTATGAACGCGGTAGTGACGTATATGAACACTGCATTGATCTTGTTTCTGTCAGGAGCACCGATCACAGAATATTACAGGAACCCTAACTAACATAACAGTGCAAAAAAGCTAATAGTTCCATTCGCTCCTTTAATCCCTAAATCTTCAGTATAAGTTGGACATTTGATGATAATTCCACGCAAAGCAGTGAAGACCTTTTGGCAACTGGCGTCATTTAGTTTGATTCTTACAATGTATTATAATAAGGAATCTTTGTCATTGGAATCATCATGTTAACGCCTTCTACGAGCAATTAGTGTCACAGAAATCAAGCTGGTTAAATAGAAAGATTTGTCGTTCCACTCACTTAACAAATTAAAGCACTTGATAAGCTGTTCTCTTTCGTATAGAAAGATTTGTCGTTCCACTCACTTAACAAATTAAAGCACTTGATAAGCTGTTCTCTTTCGTGGGCTCTGATTTGTTTGAAACACTCAAACAGTGAACATCTACAGTCACTGCCTAACTCATGAAACATTGACACAACGTTCCTACATACATGACCCATTCTGCTATAATTCTTCCTCTTTTAGCTGATTAACATATGGATTGTCACCTTCAAGTTGCTATCGTTCACACATTTTAAAGATCTTAAGAGGATCGGGGTTCAAATTATACGCTGATACTGCAAGGAAAGAATACAGCGTAAGGAATTCAACCGATCATGTCTACCCAAGTGTACTGCTAACAGTTAAAGCAAACCGCAACTTGCTCCATTCTTTACATGAGAAGACCGACGAAGAACTTTCTTTCAGTTACCATTAAAGTAAAACTCATTGTACCTCGGTGCCTTGCCACATTATTCGAAAGTAATTTTAACTGCCTTGTAATACAAGCGGCTGCCCATCAGAATTTCTCGTAACCTCATTTTCTACTTAAAAAGACTTACCTCGCTTTCTTCGTGTGGTCTTCACATGTGTTAAATGAAAACGGAACCCACAAACACACATTTCTGCCACTTTTCTCCTTTTTGCGGCCACAATTCACGAGCCGCGTGGTATGTACTCTGTATATTTGTCCGCCCCCGGTAGCTGAGTGTCAATCCTAAGGGCCCGGGTTCGATTCCCGGCTGGGTCGGAGATTTTCTCCGCTCAGGGACTGGGTGTTGTGTTGCCCTAATCATCATCATTTCATCCCTATCGACGCGCAGGTCGCCGAAGTGGCGTCAACTCAAAAGACCAGCACCAGGCGAACGGTCTACCCGAAGGGAGGCCCTAGCCACACGACATTTCATTTCATTTCATTAGCACTTTTGCACTTTACCACAGCTATTACATGAAATTTAAACTTAAGTGTTTATATCGTTACATATTTCACAAGCTTTCTAACATATATGGTATATGGAACATCAGATAATTTAGCAACACCATATCCAACTGCTCTTACATAGCATGTCACAGCTTTATATTATCGAGTTGTTACATTATCCCACGTAAGTATCTTCGAAATTTTCACTTTCAACGTTTGTCAGTTATGCGCATTATATTTAACGACTGATTGTTTTCAGAATCCTTGAAAATGACCACCTCTCGAAATTGCGATCGCAGTAAATAATGCTTCAACAACATAAAGCGAAATGACTTACAAATTTTACGATGGCCGTGGACCCAATCATCATCAGTCGTTGTTTTGTATTTTGTCTTCATTTTTTTCAATGTAAACTTTGTTTTCAGCTAAACATTTATTTTATTTGAAACAGTAAACTGCATATCATAATGTACACAGAAAATATTTTGGAAATATATGTTTTATGACAGGGTTTCGTTGATGTTCTGAAACAACTTCATAAATGCAAGTAAATAAGAATCAAGCAATAATTTCTGTCAAGAAATTGCCAGTCAAAATATCTTTATATTTTATGATTATCCTTAAAACGGTTATTTTTCGCAATACATAAATACGTTTTACGTTTCATGCACTTGATTCTTGTCTTGAAAGTGGAGGCAGGTTTCGTGCATCTCGAATCATTATTTACCTCAACAAATTTTGGTAGGTGGCCAGTATTTTCAAACCTCGCTTTTACGATTGGTTGCAACACAGCTACAGCACATCTTAGCTGTAAATATTCCAACCGCTGCCAACAGATATTATTCTGAGACAATCTACTACTCTTAAGAACCTGTAGGTCACTATTACAATGCTAGACCTCTCTAAAGAACCTGAAGAGCACTGTGGATAGATTTACCTATCAACAGTATCTTTGGAAAACAGCCGCAGTAGTTTATTGCAAAGGCTAGCTGAAGCTTCGTGGGGTACGGCCACTTTCTGAGGCATTGGACTTGATACGTTCAACTAAGAATTATTCAGCCGTATGGCTCAATGGTCCCTGCAGTAATACAATGATCATCAGCTTCGACAATCCATAAGCACTTTATGCGGTTCACTCCTGCCTTCGCCTCTTGCGTGGCTTTTAATGCTAGTGGGAACTCTCTCGGAATCTCTGTGGTAGAATAAGCTATGCAATGTGAGGCGCCACGTGAATTCGGTTCTACAGAGTCCTCTTTCCCCGAAGCAAATGAGGCAGCACAATATACTTAGATTTCTTCTTGATGATCTCGTAGAAGCCGAGCACTGTTCGTATCTTCTGATTCGAGTACTAGCATCAAGCACATCAGTTCGTAGCATCAACAGGTTAGTGTTCATCACGAACGTGGTTTTGCAGTCAGTGCAATGTTTACAAATGCGGAGTTGGCAGATGCCCATTTGATGTATGGATTAGCACGGGGCAATAGCCGTGGCGCGGTACGTTTGTATCGAGACAGATTTCCAGAACGAAGGTGTCCCGACAGGCAGACGTTCGAAGCAATTGATCAGCGTCTTAGGGAGCACGGAACATTCCAGCTTATGACTCGCGACTGGGGAAGACCTAGAACGACGAGGACACCTGCAATGGACGAGGAAATTCTTCGTACAGTTGACGATAACCCTAATGTCAGCGTCAGAGAAGTTACTGCTGTACAAGGTAACGTTGACCACGTCACTGTATAGAGAGTGCTACGGGAGAACCAGTTGTTTCCGTACCATGTACAGCGTGTGCAGGCAGTATCAGCGGCTGATTGGCCTCCACAGGTACACTTCTGCGAATGGTTCATCCAACAATGTCTCAATCCTCATTTCAGTGCAAATCTTCTCTTTACGGATGAGGCTTCATTCCAATGTGATCAAATTGTAAATTTTCACAATCAACGTGTGTGGGCTGACGAGAATCCGCACGCAGTTGTGCAATGACGTCATCAACACAGATTTTCTGTGAACGTTTGGGCAGGCATTATGGTGATGTCTTAATTGAGCCCCATGTTCTTCCACCTACGCTCAATGGAGCACGTTATCATGATTTCATACGGGATACTCTACCTGTGCTGCTAGAACATGTGCCTTTACAAGTACGACACAACACGTGGTTCATGCACGATGGAGCTCCTGCACATTTCAGTCGAAGTGTTCGGACGCTTCTCAACAACAGATTCGGTGACCGGTGGATTGGTAGAGGCGGACCAATTCCATGGCCTCCACTCCCTCCTGACCTCAACCCTCTTGACTTTCATTTATGGGGGCATTTGAAAGCTCTTGTCTACGCAACCCCGGTACCAAATGTAGAGACTCTTCGTGCTCGTATTGTGGACGGCTGTGATACAATACGCCATTCTCCAGGGCTGCATCAGCACATCAGGGATTCCATGCGACGGAGGGTGGATGCATGTATCCTCGCTAACGCAGGACATTTTGAACATTTCCTGTACAAAAGTGTTTGAAGTCACGCTGGTACGTTCTGTTGCTGTGTGTTTCCATTCCGTGAATAATGTGGTTTGAAGAGAAGTAATAAAATCAGCACTAACAAGGAAAATAAGCGTTTCCGGACACATGTCCACATAACATATTTTCTTTCTTTGTGTGTGAGGAATGTTTCCTGAAAGTTTGGCCATACCTTTTTGTAACACCCTGTATTTCCTAACGTATTACTTCTTCAGTACTTCCAAGTTAAGTCCTTGTGGAATAAGAAGTACGATATTCGGTTGTTATTTCCTGTACGTGACTCCCTCAGACAACAAACGTGTAGTATGTAACACTTTGTGTCATTATTGTGTCTTTCTTGCTGACAAAGTTTGCAAACATTTTCTTGGTTTTTGGGGGGACCTTGTGTGCCCCCACTCCATGGACTGTAATTTTGTCTCGCAATTGACGTGTTTCACCCAAGTCGCGTCACCGGTTACGATTCGATCCAGTAACGAATCACCATGTTTTGTGGTAGGCCTCCAGAAATGTCAACGTTGCCCCCATTCGCTGATCTTTAAGGTGCTCTGTAAGCATTTTGGGCACCCATCGTGCACAAAATTTGTGGTAGCCTAGCTTTTGAGTGACAATTTTAAACAACAAAGTCCGTGAAACTTGTGGAAAAGAAAGCGAAAGCTCCGTTATTGTGAAGAGATGGTTTTCACGAATCGTTTCATCAACTTTAGCGACAAGATCGTCAGTGACAATGCTCGGGCGTCCACTCTTCTCTTCATCATGAACGTTGGTTCGGCCATTTGTAAACCGAATGCACCATTTCCGGAGGGAACATTCACTCATTACGTTGTTTCCGTCCAATTCGCAGAGTTCACGATACATTTCTATAGGTTTTAGCTTTTTTGCCAACAAAAACCGTATCACATCCAGCACCTCAAAAATGGCGGGTTTTCGATTGCAGCCCACATTTAAAATTCGAATATCGAAAAAACCGGACGCGCAGAGACGTCCCTGCCGTCACGGATGGATGCCGACTGAGCTGCCGAGCACGCACATACGAAAACATACGCGATCGGCGCGCGTCTAGCGGCGTCAAACGGATACGTTACCAACTTTCTGAATAGCCCTCGTAGCTTACTTTACGTGTGCGTACAGACTGTTATTGACCCAGGCGAAGTTTCACCTGTGATAGGTTCCTGACCCAAATCCTACAAGTTACCTTAACCACATATTTTTGATGTTGAAAGCTATCTTATATTCTTAACAACGACTGTCAGAAGTTTGTGAGTCTTATAAAACTATCTTATCGATTAAGTTTGATTAAGTGGTGCAGACAGTGTCGTAATCGAATTTGAATTTCAAGAACTGTCATTTATTAATCTAAAAGTAACTTTATTCTGACAGTATTATTCAAGAAACATTCAAGATAAATGATTTTTTATTATTTAGCGTTTTATTGTTTGCAAAGTATGGTAATTGTATGCTCACTTACGGTTACCAACATTTACGGGACATCTATGTAAAGAAATTAGGTCTGCCGAATTATTTCCTTGTTTACTTTAGATGTTGTTTTGCTCAAACGTACAGAATATTATCGTAACTGTTAATGTGAGGGAGCGATTTGCTAGTTAATTAGTGTTTCAGAGTAAAATACATGATCAACATTAGACGCAAAAGCAACTGATTGCTTTCTAATGAAACAGTTAGTGTGTTCAATTATTACAGTTTCTTAACTTATTAAAAATTTGCCCGAATACCACTGGCGATAGCAGTTTAATGTCACTACAACATATAAATACATATTTTTATTACGTAACAGAAACGATATTCAGTTCATACTGTTTGTATACTGACTGTGGCGTGTTTTGGAAAAGAATAATTAATTTTGATTCCGATTGCCTAAATATACCACTTCTAACATTATCACATTCAAACTTCTTATACAATAGAATCTCACATGACTTGTATATTATTGTGTACAAAGAAGGGTATTATAAACTGAACTATTATTGACTTATCATTCTTGCCTATCGCACTCCAAAAGACAGAAACCTATAGCCGACGGGGCGGGTCTCTGACTGCGGCGTGTACTGAACATGACGTATTTCAAATCAGCAATAGTCGGTAATGCAGTAAATGGCTTCAAAGAATGTAGGATCAAGCATTATGAACCACCTGTCTTTGACGAGAATGATTTTACTACTGCGTAAACTACAGATTCTGTTTCTGCCAAGGGCCATGCCGACACTGAGAAATGTGCATCTCAATCCACAGCGCCTAAGAGACGTACTAACAGAAACTAATGATTTCCCTAACGTACATGAGCTTAAGCGAAACGGTGAATCAGGACCTTCAACACATGCTGTTCCCATTAAGCCAAACACGTGCTAGAAATATTTTTGAATTTAAACTATTGCCTAAAAGACAATGTGCGAAATAAATGAAAAATCAAAATACAACAAGGATACGTTTTTTAGGAAGATCAACAATTTTAGAGATGATATTTGAAAAGGAAAACCAAACTGGAGGAATAACGTTTAAAGCAATATATAAAAAGTTCTAAAAATTATAATGCAGTGTCCTGCATCTGACTAGATGTACATTGATCCTCTAGCAAAAGACCGAATGCTGTGACACACGTGGTGGTGTGGGAGTGTTCGAATGTTGGAAAAGGAAAATTTGAGTGTGATTTTAATTAATGAGAAACTAAGATTCCCTAACATACTACTCAATAAGAAATACATAGCAACCTTTGATTAATTAATGTAATGTGTTAAACGTTTTAAGATTAAAAGTGTATTCAACTTTACTGTCATTTTCTCCCACAGTCAAAGTCATCTTGCGACAGCACTGGGGTAAGGTGACACTTTTACATTACTTTTTCAAATTGGCAAAATAACTGTGATCATATTAAAATATAAATTTATACTATTAGTTACAAAGTAATTAAGGCCATTTTGTATGTCGATCCTTGTGACTGATGGTCAGGATGTCAGCCCGTACATACGTAAAAAGATAAAACACCTGCAGCTGTTGTTTTGATGTTATCGTGGCATATTGCAACCAGTTCCGATTACTCAGTACACCATATTCAGGCCCTAACTAACGCTGAGGGGGTGAACTTGAATCGTATATTTCCAGAATGAGATTTTCACTCTGCGGCAGAGTTGCGCTGATATGAAACTTCCTGGCAGATTAAAACTATGTGCCGGTCCGAGACTCGAACTCGGGACCTTTGCCTTTCGCGGGCAAGTGCTCTACCAACTGAGCTACCCAAGCACGACTCACGACCCGTCCTCACAGCTTTAATTTTGCCTGCATCTCGTCTCCTACCTTCTAAAGTTCACAGAAGCTCTTCTGCGAACCTTGCAGAACTAGCACTCCTGGAAGAAAGGATATTGCGGAGACATAGCTTAATTACAACCTGGGGGATATCTCCAGAATGTGATTTTCACTCTGAGCGGAGTGAGCGCTGATGTGAAACTTCCTGGAAGATTAAGACTATGGGCGGGACCGAGACTCGAACTCGGGACCTTCGCCTTTGGCGGGCACATGCTCTACCAACTGAGCTACCCAAGCACAACACAGAATCTGTCCTCACAGCTTTAATTCTGCCAGTATCTCGTCTCCTATCTTCCAAACAAATTTCCAATCGTATACACGGGCCCACCAGTGGCCAAGATAGCCGTAGAATACTGTAAAAGTGACGTCGTCTCTGTACCTAGTAGTTGATGTGTGCAGTCACAACATCGCTGTTAAAGTATTTTACGGAAGCCACTTCATAGATTTTGGCCACTTATGGGATTCGAATTCACCCTGTCAGTGTGAGTCAAGGCTTGCAGGTGATGTACTGAGTCACCGAAACTTGTTGCAATATAATAAAATAATATCAAAACGATGGCTTCAGGTGTTTCATGTTTTTACATAATTAACAGCCATTATATTAGTACATGCAAGGAAAAAAGAGTATCCATAGATACTATAATAGTTTATGTATTTTTGTGTGTGTACATTTATTACTTCTTTGCTGCTAACGATATTCACAACATAGTTCGCAGACAGTATCCAAATATGGAGCTGAATGCACCTACACAAATATATCATTGTACAAGACATAGTTCAAGAAGTAGGACATCATAAACACTGAGATGCATGAAGAAATATCACATCATTGATGGAGTTTTAATGCATTTATTCGTTATTACTAAGACACTCCTGCAGTTCAGTCAGCTTAAGGAAATATCTGACACGTGGCAGCACTTTTGACAACTTTCAAGTGCGAAGCGCAAACGGTTGCAGGCGAAAACAGTAGCTGTCTTTAGAGGTATGGAGAGGCGTTGTAATAGAGATGCTAACAACATCGCGTTGTAGATAACGCGAGGCAGCTGCGCTCAGTGTACAGTAACACTACGTTTTTAATTGAAAACTGGCAAAATGGATACCCAGGAAATGCCGTGTTTGTCAGCTAGTTTATTATAAACGGTGAACCCTTAACACCGAAAACTTGTCATAGTCTCACTTAAATGAAATGTTATCAGCCCTGGAAACCAACAGACCACATATCTATACAGATGGTTTTGGCTGAAATAGCCCTTTCACTAGAAGAAGGGATCGGTTGATAGGATACATTCTGAGGCATCAATGGATCACCAATTTAGTATTGGAGGACAGCACGGAGGGTAAAATTCGTAGAGGGAGACCAAGAGATGAATACACTAAACAGATTCAGAAGGACGTAGGTTGCAGTCGGTACTGGGAGATGAAGAAGCTTGCTCAGGATAGAGTAGCATGGAGAGCTGCATCAAACCAGTCTCTGGACTGAAGACCACAACAACAGCCCTCTCACAATATTGACCTTTTCGTTTCGCTGGTGGTATGTACCTAACTGACGTCATTAACAGCCGTTTAAAAAATTAAATATGGACAGCAGTACAAGTAGCCCCGAAATATCCTTTCTCGCTAGAATCATCTCATTCCGTTTACAGCTGTGATACGGCGCCAGATTTTCGAGACCCTACGGCTGATTTCTGCGGGAGACTTGGAAGCTGCCTCAAATCTATTGACCTGCTGGTGCTGCTGCAAGACGTCGGGCTGTACTTATGCAGATTATTCGCTCTGGAGAGGCTCCCGCAGGCTGCGGTTCGACGTTTCGCAGCTGGCGGTGGCCGCGCTGCTCATTAAGCCGTCGTAATTAGTGCAGAACGGAGCGACTGGATAGCCTCCCTCCCTCCCTCACGACTCGACTGGAGACCGCCCGCTCAGTGGCAGACTCACTCGCTCCCTCCATCCCTCCTCCAGTTACAGAATTAATTAGGCGGCTGTCAGAGCTGCGGCATCATCCAGCACGGGGCGGAAATTCGGTCGCGCTGCGCTATCCACTCTGTGGCTGCAGCTCGCCCGCCCTTACGGCACCACTGCGGGTAGATTTACCATATCGTGGCGGGAAACACTGCAACACAGTGGGCCCGAATCCTGCCTATCAACTACCGTCGTCGCCTGCAGGAGATGTTAGTTTCTGTTGTAAAGTACACTCCTGGAAATGGAAAAAAGAACACATTGACACCGGTGTGTCAGACCCACCACACTTGCTGTGGACACTGCGAGAGGGCTGTACAAGCAATGATCACACGCACGGCACAGCGGACACACCAGGAACCGCGGTGTTGGCCGTCGAATGGCGCTAGCTGCGCAGCATTTGTGCACCGCCGCCGTCAGTGTCAGCCAGTTTGCCGCGGCATACTGAGCTCCATCGCAGTCTTTAACACTGGTAGCATGCAGCGACAGCGTGGACGTGAACCGTATGTGCAGTTGACGGACTTTGAGCGAGGGCATATAGTGGGCATGCGGGAGGCCGGGTGGACGTACCGCCGAATTGCTCAACACGTGGGGCGTGAGGTCTCCACAGTACATCGATGTTGTCGCCAGTGGTCGGCGGAAGGTGCACGTGCCCGTCGACCTGGGACCGGACCGCAGCGACGCACGGATGCACGCCAAGACCGTAGGATCCTACGCAGTGCCGTAGGGGACCGCACCGCCACTTCCCAGCAAATTAGGGACACTGTTGCTCCTGGGGTATCGGCGAGGACCATTCGCAACCGTCTCCATGAAGCTGGGCTACGGTCCCGCACACCGTTAGGCCGTCTTCCGCTCACGCCCCAACATCGTGCAGCCCGCCTCCAGTGGTGTCGCGACAGGCGTGAATGGAGGGACGAATGGAGACGTGTCGTCTTCAGCGATGAGAGTCGCTTCTGCCTTGGTGCCAATGATGGTCGTATGCGTGTTTGGCGCCGTGCAGGTGAGCGCCACAATCAGGACTGCATACGACTGAGGCACACAGGGCCAACACCCGGCATCATGGTGTGGGGAGCGATCTCCTACACTGGCCGTACACCACTGGTGATCGTCGAGGGGACACTGAATAGTGCACGGTACACCCAAACCGTCATCGAACCCATCGTTCTACCATTCCTAGACCGGCAAGGGAACTTGCTGTTCCAACAGGACAATGCACGTCCGCATGTATCCCGTGCCACCCAACGTGCTCTAGAAGGTGTAAGTCAACTACCCTGGCCAGCAAGATCTCCGGATCTGTCCCCGATTGAGCATGTTTGGGACTGGATGAAGCGTCGTCTCACGCGGTCTGCACGTCCAGCACGAACGCTGGTCCAACTGAGGCGCCAGGTGGAAATGGCATGGCAAGCCGTTCCACAGGACTACATCCAGCATCTCTACGATCGTCTCCATGGGAGAATAGCAGCCTGCATTGCTGCGAAAGGTGGATATACACTGTACTAGTGCCGACATTGTGCATGCTCTGTTGCCTGTGTCTATGTGCCTGTGGTTCTGTCAGTGTGATCATGTGATGTATCTGACCCCAGGAATGTGTCAATAAAGTTTCCCCTTCCTGGGACAATGAATTCACGGTGTTCTTATTTCAATTTCCAGGAGTGTAATTTGTGTTAGCAGAAGAGCCAACACCGTGTTACGAGTGGAGGCCGAAATGCACTCGTTTTAGCTCACGCATGCTGGCGTGGGGAGGGATGAACTATACTGACGTGAGGTCTGAAACATGACAAGGAATGAGAATTCAGAAATCGGACGTAGTTAGTTTGATACTTAACTTTAATCCATTAATAATGAACGCCGCTCTTGACGGTACATGATTCACAATATTATCTGTTCAGAATACATTCTTGAAGATAGTAATTATAGTAACTTAGTATGGCGCCTTGCTATGTCGTAGCAAATGACGTAGCTGAAGGCTATGCTAAACTGTCGTCTCTGCAAATGAGAGCGTATGTAGACAGTGAACCATCGCTAGCAAAGTCGGCTGTACAACTGGGGCGAGTGCTAGGGAGTCTCTCTAGACTAGACCTGCCGTGTGGCGGCGCTCGGTCTGCAATCACTGATAGTGGCGACAAGCGGGTCCGACGTATACTAGCGGACCGCTGCCGATTTAAAGGCTACCACCTAGCAAGTGTGGTGTCTGGCAGTGACACCACTAAGTACATCTGAATTTGATCAGATCGAGCAGAAAATATAAATTAAACAATGGCGTACCACAGGGTTCGGTTTTGGCTCCTGTTCTGTTTCATTAGAACGCATTACATCTCTCTCCCATAACTGGCAGTCTATTCACTGCAATAGCGACGGCATCTTCACATCTCGCTAAACTGACTTTCACACAGCCGACGTAATTCTTCAGCCAAAACAGGGACAGGGTATAGCAATGAACGTTATGTCAAATTATCCAGAGGTTTTGATGGCAGAACGAAGCTATTGCTCCCATTTCGTTTTATTCTTCCAGAACCTCCAAATAACAATAAAAGATGTCAAACTTCTGTCTTTTACAACACTGACACCCACTCAGATGTGGAAGGAGAATAACAAAAAGTATAGAAAATTGTTAATTCGTGCAATTTTAAAAGCGTGAACGGGAACTGCTAAACCCGAGTGTCTCCCAGCTTAGGTTAAAATAATTTAAGGTGAAATCATCGACGACAGTTGGTATTTTGATAATTAAAAATCGTGTCATTTTCAGGGCTCAAATTCAGCAAGGAAGCGCCCTGCAAGTGAATTCAAAACCTCGGCTTGCAGAGCACATCCAGAAAGATAACACACACACACACACACACACACACACACACACTGTATGCACTAGCACCGCCATACAACCATAGGTGGCTGACGTCAGAATATTAATAACCAATGGGTGAAGTAGCAATAACTCCGTTCCTCTCCTTTTTGACCAGCAAGATAGCCGGATTCCATGTAGACTTTTTTATGTGAAAACCTACATCTCTATTTACTAGGTTACATCCTAATTTAATTTCAAGTGCTTCCTTCGTAACACTATCCCAATACCTGGAAATACATGCCAGACTCTCACTGTTGCTATATTCCATATCATGACCCGTACCAAGGCAATCTTCTGCAGTTACTGTGGTATCACACATCAGTACCACCCCAAGGATGTCAAACTTGACAACGGACTTGCAAGTTTCAGTCAAGCACCGATAGTGGTCGAGCGGGATCTGGTGGACCCAATGGAACACACCCAGTGAGCCATGCCTTCACCAGCTCTGTACGACGAGTGCCCTCTGCCACCATGATATAGGATGGTCGTCGGCAGCCACATGACCCTCTCGCACTTGGAGTCTCTTCGCTACGTGACACTACACAGACGCTGCCTACTCGCGTCTTTGACACCCTCATTCGTGCTTTAGTACAGAGATCCTCATTCTTGCTGGAACTGAGAGCTGGACCCTACTACTTGCTGCATAACTTGTAATGAGTCTTTGCAGGCTTGGAGAAATACAAGTAAACCTTCTTTTTACTGTGTTAATTTGTTCGCTAATCATATCTGCTCCCGTTCAGCTTTCCTACAGCAACGCAACCTTCCAGTACTGTTGGTGACAGAACTCTACCTAAGTACACTACTGGCCATTACAATTGCTATACCACGAAGATGACGTGCTACAGAAGCGAAATTTAACCGACAGGAAGAAGTTGCTGTGATATGCAAATGATTAGCTTTTCAGAGCATTCACACAAGGTTGGCGCCGGTGGCGACATCTACAACGTGCTGTCACGAGGAAAGTTTCCAACCGATTTCTCATACACAAACAGCACTTGACCGGCGTTGGCTGGTGAAACGTTGTTGTGATGCCTCGTGTAAGGAGGAGAAATGCGTACCATCACGTTTCCGACTTTAATAAAGGTGGGATTGTAGCCTATCGCGATTGCGATTTATCGTATCGCGACATTGCTGCTCGCTTTGGTCGAGATCCAACGACTGTTAGCAGAATATGGAATCGGGGGGTTCAGGAGGGTAATACGGAACGCCATGCTCGATCCCAACGGCCTCGTATCACTAGCAGTCGAGATGACAGGCATCTTATCCGCATGGCTGTAACGGATTGTGCAGCCACGTCTCGATCCCTGGGTCAACAGATGGGGACGTTTGCAAGTCAACAACCATCTGCACGAATAGTTCGACGACATCTGCAGCAATGGGCTATCAGCTCCGAGACCATGGCTGCGGTTACCCTTGACGCTGCATCACAGACAGGAGCGCCTACGATGGTGTACTGAACGACGAACCTGGGTGCACGAATGGCGAAACGTAATTTTTTCGGATGAATCCAGGTTCTCTTTACAGCATCATGATGCTCACATCCGTGCTTGGTGACATTGCGATGAAAGCACATTAGATACTGGCGTATCACCCGGCGTGATGGTATGGGGTGCCATTGGTTACACGTCTCGGTGACCTCTTGTTCACATTGACGGCACTTTGAACAGTGGTCTTACATTTCAAATGTGTTACGTGGCTCTTATCCTTCATTCGATCCCTGCGAAACCCTACATTTCAGCAGGATAATGCACGACCGCATGTTGCAGGTCCTGTACGGGCCTTTCTGGATACAGAAAATGTTCGACTTCTGCCCTGGCCAGCACATTCTCCAGATCTCTCATCAATTGAAAACGTCTGGTCAATGGTGGCCGAGCAACTGGCTTGTCACAATACGCCAGTCACTACTCTTGATGAACTGTGGTATCGTGTTGAAGCTGCATGGCCAGTTGTACCTGTACATGCCATCCAAGCTCTGTTTGATTCAATGCCCAGGCGCATCAAGACCGTTATTACGGCCAGAGGTGGTTGTTCTGGTTACTGATTTCTCAGGATCTATGCACCCAAATTGCGTGAAAATGTCAGTTCTAGTATAATATACTTGTCCAATGAATACCTGTTTATCATCTGCATTTCTTCTTGGTGTAGCAATTTTAATGGCCAGTAGTGCACTTTTAGAAAAGATTTTCTAACACTTAAATGTATATTCGATGTTAATAAATTTCTCGTCTTCAGAAATGCTATTCTTGCCATTTTCAGTCTACATTTCAAACTCTCTCTAGCTCGGCCATCATTTTTTACGAGCATTTTGTTGCCCAAATAGCAAAACTCACCTACTACTTTAAGGGGCTCGTTTCCTAATCATACTCCCTCACTATCACCTGATTTAATTCGACTACATTCCATTATTCTTGTTTTGTTTTTGTTAATGTTCATATTATATCCTCCTTTCAAGTTAATGTCCATTCCGTTCAGCTCCTTTTGCTAGTCCTTTGATGTCTCTGACAGAATTACAATTTCACTGCCAAACCTCAAAGTTTTGATTTCTTCTCCCTGGCCTTTACTTCCTACTCCAGATTCTTCTTCGATTTCATTTAATGCTTGCTCAATGTACAGACTGCATAACATTGGGGATAGGCTACAACCCTGTCTCACTCTTTTCTCATCCACTTTTATGCCCCTCTACTCTTGTAACTGGTGTCAGGTTTGTGTACAAATAGTAAATACCCTTCCACTTCGTCTATTTTACCCGTGGTATCTTCAGAATGTCAAAGAGTGGATTCCAGTATACACTGTCAAAAGCTTTGTCTAAGTCTACACTAAGATAAGTGTTAGAGTCAGTGTGGCCTCGCATGTTCCTGCATTTCTTCGGAATTCAAACTGATCTTCCCCGGTGTCTGTTTCCAGCAGTTTTACCATTCTTACTACAGTCTTTTTGATGTCTGAAGGAATTTCGCCCGTCTCATACATCTTGGAGACAAGACGAAAGAGTCATGCCTAGCTCTCCCAAGGCTATAAATAGTTCTGACGGAATGTCGTCTACTCCCAGATCTTGTTTCGACTGAGATCTTTCAGAGGTCCGTCAGATTCTTATCGGATTATCATATCTCCCTACTTATCTTCATCTACGTCATCTTCCCTGTCTATAATATTGCCTTCAAGTTTGCCTCCCTTGTGTAGACCTTCTGTAGAATATACTCCTTCCATATTCCAGCTTCCCCTTCTTTGCTTAGGACTGGTTTTCGACCGGATGTCTTGACATTCATACAGCTGCTTCTCTTTTCCCATAGACCTCTTTAATTTTCCTGTACGCGGTATCCATCTTCTCCATAGTGAAATATGCAGTGCAACAAGAAGAGACGGTTTTTATTTACAAAACAAATATTTCTGTGCTTGCTGCGGAGGATGGCCACGCAAACAAAACTTGTTATGCTTTTAAATCGTTACATTGTCATCTAGCCTTTCCTGCTGATCCATTTTGCACTTCCTGTCAATCTGATTTTCTAAACGTTTGTATTCTCTTTCGCTTGCTTCATTTACTACATTTTTATATTTTCTACTTTCATCTATTAAATTCAATATCTATCGTATTAACGAAGGATTTTCACTAGGCCTTGTCGTTTTACTTATTTGATCCTCTGCTGCCTTCACTATTTCTTATCTTAAAGCTACCCATTCGTCTTCTACTTTACTCCTTTCTCCAATTCTAGTCAACGGTTGCATAATGCTCCCTCTGAAACTCTCAGCAACCTCTGGTTCTTTGAACTTATCCAAGTTCCTTTTCCCTCATTTCTTACCTTTTTCCAATTTCTTCAATTTTAATCTACAGCTTATAAGCAATAAATAACGGTCGCAGCCCACATCTGCCTCTGGAAATGTCTTACAAGTTAAAATCTGGTTCCCAAATCTCTGTCGTAGCGTCATATAATCGATCTGAAACTTTCCGGTGTCTCCAGGTCGCATGTGTGTACACAGACTTTTTTTATGATTCTTAAATAAAGTGTTAGCGATGATTGAAATATGATTCGTGCAAAATTCTACCAGGCGGCCTCCTCTTCCATTTCTTTTCCCCAGTCTATATTCACCTACTATTTTTCCTTCTCTATCTTTTCCTACTATCGAGTATCATTCCCCATCACAAATACATTTTCGTCTCCCTTAACTATCTGAATACCTTTACCTCGTCATATATTTCAACCTCTTCATTATATGTGGAGCTAGTTGGTATGTAAACTTGTACTATTGTGGTGTGTGTGAGCTTCGTGTCTATCTTGGCTACAGTAATGCGTTCACTGTGCTGCTCGTAGTAGCTTACCCGCATTTCAGTTGTTTTATTTGTTATTAAACCTACTTCTGAATTAACCTTGTTTGATTTCGTGTCGGCCGCGGTGGCCGAGCGGTTCTAAGTGCTTCAGTCCGGAACCGCGCGACTGCCACGGTCGCAGGTTCGAATCCTGCCTCGGGCATGGATGTGTGTGCTGTCCTTAGGTTACTTAGGTTTAAGTAGTTCTAAGTTCTAGGGGACTGATGACCTCAGATGTTAAGTCTCATAGTGCTCAGAGCCATTTGAACCATTCGATTTCGTATTTATAACCCTGTATTCACCCGACCAGAAGTCCAGTTCCTCCTGCCACTGAACTCCACTAATTCCTACTCTATCTAACTTCAACCAAAGTGTGACTCTTTTTAAATTTTTTAACCTACCTGCCGAATTTAGGGGTCTAACATTTCACGCCCCGATCCGCAGAATGCCGTTTTTGTTTCTCCTGGTGGTGACTTCCTCCTGAGATCTGATTGGGGGAATATTTTGTTTGCGAATATTTTACTGAAGAGAACGCCATCATCATTTAACCATAAAGTAGCTCGTTAGATCGCCAAAATGCCGAGCTTATTGTAGGACTCTACCCACAACGCTCCAAATGGTCTCATTTGGTGAGAGATCCGACGACCTTTCTGGCCAAGATGGGGTTCGGCAAGCAGTAAAAACTCGCCGCGTGCAGCCGGTCATGATTTTGCTGGAATGTAGCCCGGGATGGCTTGCCATCAAGTGTAGTAAAACGGGGCGTAGAATACCATCGACGTACCGCTGTGTTATAAGGGTGGCGCGGTTGACAACCAAGTGGGTCCTCCTATTAGAAAAAATGGTATCCCGTATCATCACTCTTGGTTGCAGGAGCGTATGGCGGGAAACAGTCGGCTTGATATCCCACAGCTGTCTTGTGCGCCTCCGGACAGTTCTTCGCCGTGGAATATCATTGACTAGAGTAGAATTGTCTTCAGTGACGAGTCTTGTTTCGAACTGAGCCGCTATGACCAGCAAAGACGTGTCTGGAGACGTCCCAGAGAATGGTGGGATACCAAACTGACTGCCGGCCACCATACAGCCGAGAACCAGGAGTGACGGTGTGGGGTGACGTTTCTCTTCAGGGAACGTTCTCTTTAGTTGTCATCCTTGTTTCCCTTACAGTACAGTGGTACGTCGTCGATACTCCACATCCCGTTTTGTTGCCCTTTGTGGCAACCCACAGTGGGCAGCAAGACAGCGCCCGCCCGCGCAAGACGAGAGTTCCTACTGCTTGTCTTCGTGTTTGCCAAACCCTACCTTTGCCAGCAATGTCGTCGTGCCTCTCGCCAATTGAGAACGTCTGAAGTATTACGGGCAGAGTCCTCCCACCAAATCGGGATTCTGACGACCTAACGCTCCGTTGTTGAATTGCTCAACTTGTGAAACTCCTTCTCTGGAAATAATCATCCAATTTCTCTGAATCTGTAATCATTTGTTTGTCTGTACATGCGCATCACATCTACCGACTTCTGTCCCATTCAAATAATTCCTCTGTGAGGCTCCGTTGTTTTTATTTTAATTTTAAGTGCATTTTCCGACATTACTGCTGTTGGACGACTCATATGTAGTTCTGGAAAGTAATATGTCTTTTGCAAGTCATTATTAATGTAAAAACGCTTCACTCCATTATGCTATTCGTGCATAATGGCAGTGCACACGCATTGATAATAAGATCAGGGAAGTTATAGTCCAGAAGACGTGACACACCGTCTCTCGTCAGTGTCATATATTCTGGACAGGACGTCCCGGCCTGCTTGTAAACACGTCGCCCGTCAACATCATGGTTGGCTGGGGCGCCATAAATTCAGTGGCAAGGGGAGCAGCGGGGGTGATTGGGGCCGTGTTCCCATACTACTACTTTCCAGCTTCCGGTGTTGCCCGTGTGTGCTAGCCAGCATCATTCTGCAACGTGTCGCTATATCTGCAGATCTGTGTACTAGTTCCCATTCTGATTTATCTTCATTACTTATATGAATCTATAAACCTCATTGGTGGAGACTGTCTTAGAGCGCGATATGTGTTTAAGTTGAGAGGCACCCACATGCCTTGCTCATACTGTGGCATCAAGCAGTCAGGACTGCAAGATGAGTGGTCTGCCAAGCGAGTGGATTTATTGTTATTTATCGAGTAACATGAACTCTCGTACTCACAATTAAGTTACAAATTATCCTCCTGTATGAATAATACGCAACGGAAACGCACATCTGACTATCAGTAATTTACAGTACTCTGACTGTTCACTACGCACTGGCAATACCACATTTTCTTTCTATTTTCTTTTTTTTATTTAACAGCTTTTATCAACACGTGGCCATCGCACTGAATATGAGTGGCGCACACATTATAAACTGTGGATATCATGACAACATACAATTCGAAGGAAAAGGCCACCAATCTTTTTCTTTTCACTATCTTATTTATTCCGATAAATTCTATAACCTAAACACACAAATTCTATAGCCTACAACAATAACACATGAGAAATTCCGCCCAGTGGGCATGGCTTTATATTGGTGAATCTCTATCTTATGGTCTCGTAATTATTTAACGCTACAGTGCACTTTCTGGATAGGATGGTGGATCTTTTATTATACCTCACGCTTCGACTCTCACAATCATCATCACGAAACTTTCCTCCAGACCGAGCGGTACCCAAGGAACAAGCATAGCCCACTAATCTTTTGAAACTACCTCGCTACTCCCCCATGCAAACCACACATACCCAAATTACATGACATACACCACACTACAACATCAAATACTACACAGGGAATATTCACAACACTATCACCTTCAGCTTTCCCACTTCAATTAGTATTTATCCCAGTTTCACACGACACTGCCCCACTTTGTAATTCTACTTTCCTACTATGAACTCTGGAGATATATGCACGTGTTCCTGTGCAATGCAAGCCAAGTGGCGTTGCTGGATAGACGGCCGACTCACCTTGCTTCTCTCTCAGAGTTTGAATCTAGCGTCACACGGAATCATATCACGCAAAGTAATATTAAGAACATATTCATCACACACGCGAGTCCTCAACTGATACCATGGACGAGTACTTCTCTTCATCCTTTGTCTCATACACAGATTGAGATTCACACTGTACTCACAACGTGGAAGTACTCGCCTCTAATTTCAAGTCCTACACACGCTATTTCTTAAGTATTTCAACTTATAGTACACACGCTAGTAATTCAGCTTAACTTAAGCACACGGAAGTATTTCAACTTATTGCTACTCGTGGTTTCATTGTGACCGTTGGTCACTTCCAAAGATTACTACGATCCCATTAATATTACCTGCCTGACATTTAATTCTCCCCACAAAAGTTCCTGAAATAGAGAAATTATTATTTCAAACTACTCTTAAATATTCCACATGCATACCATGTCTCCACTCTTTTGTCTTTACGGAGCACACCCAAGACAGGTCTTAACAGCACAAGATCCAGCGGCAGAGTGCTGAAACATGGCCGTTCTTCAGGTCCTCTCGCACCTCTGCTGAAGTGGGGGAGCACCTTGCTACGTATTGGTCAGCCACATTTCAGGCGCTCAAAGCTCAGGTAAATTTCATCCCTTTGGTCCCACCAAAGGTGGCCAAAGGATCGTCTCAAAGATGATCATATATTCACATTCACTATCTGCGGTTAGCAGACGACCATACATTCATTCATTTCACAGATCTCACCAAACTGGATGTAGGGATTTATTTTGAGGGAGTGCACATGTGATCAATTAAATAAATAAATTGTCATTCTTTCCCACACTGGTATCTGGCTTCGCTTTATTAATTGAAATTGAGTTATTTTACAAAAAAATGTGTTGTTCTGACAAAAGTAATGAAGTATGTAGTACCTATTTTCAATGTCGGGCGGTACTGTACCCTTTCAAAGTAGCATTTCTCCCCGTCTTACTGTTACTCGCTCCTGTGAACGGGAATGCGTTATGCAGATCTTGGTGCCCCTCGCGTCCGTCTAGAAAAGATAACCTGAAGATGTGTAAATAAGATGTAACGCGTCGTTGAAAAATAAAAAAATAAAATTCCAACCAAGACTGTTTTTAACCAATACTTTATGTAGTATTTATGGTATTCCTTCTTCTTTGCACTTTCTTCCTCTTTAGATTCCTTTCCTTCCTGCAGTCAATAACAGATTTATATTTCGTCTTTATTTATGTTCCGTGCCTCAATAGGTAAAAACGGAGCCCTTGTAGGATAGCTCTGTTATCGTCTCTCCGCCTGTCCGTCCAACTGCTAAAACCTCTTTTTCTAAGCAATGGGTAGACGCATCAAGTTGAAATTTATGCCACACACTGAGGTCTATGGTCCCTTGGCGGTGTAAAATATCGAAGCTTCTAAGTCAATGCAGTCAGAGATACGGTCATTTATGTCACATATTTTAATATTCGCTACCTCACACGACAAAACTTCTAGGGTACTTCCCGTTGGCCTCAATCATGAAATTTGGCAAAAAGGATGCTTTCAGCCAAAGGAGAAAATCCGAAAACTGTAAATTTTTAAGAAATAAAAGTAATATGTAATCAGGTTTTCCGTTTGTTCGCCCGTCTCCAACGACCTCTTTATCTCAGAAACGGGTGGACACATTAAGTTGAAATTCATGTCACATGTCTACGGTGCCAAGGCTGTAAGATAAACGTTAGCTTCTAGCTCAGTGCAATCGAAAGGTACGGCAATTTATGTCAGATACTTTTATACTCGCAAACTCATTAGTCTGATAGTGTTTGTTTCACTCACAACTTGAAACGCCATCTCTATGTGCAATAATCGTTCCTGGATACCTGATGATGCATACATTCTACACGCATCATATGTGTAATAAACCCATTCATTGACTAATGACGCGCGGGATTAGCCGCCGGCCGCGGTGGTCTAGCGGTTCTAGGCGATCAGTCCGGAACCGAGCGACTGCTACGGTCGCAGGTTCGAATCCTGCCTCGGGCACGGATGTGTGTGATGTCCTAAGGCTAGTTAGGTTTAAGTAGTTCTAAGTTCTAGGGGACTGATGACCTCAGATGTTAAGTCCCGTAATGCTCAGAGCCATTTGAACCATTTTGATTAGCCGAGCGACCTAAGGCGCTGCAGTCATGGACTGTGCGGCTGGTCCCGGCGGAGGTTCGAGTCCTCCCTCGGGCATGGGTGTGTGTGTTTGTGCTTAGGATAATTTAGGTTAAGTAGTGTGTAAGCTTAGGGACTGATGACCTTAGCAGTTAAGTCCCATAAGATTTCACACACATTTGTATATTTTGAACATTGACTAATGTTTGACTTACCATTACGACCCAGTGAGCCTGAATGGATACCTATTGTTATAATAATGATAGAATGCTTCCTGCATAATATTATGTCAAATTTATGTTATTGAAATTAAAACATTCTCGAAAACGTCGATAACAGGGAAAAACGGTCAGACCCTTGATTCCCGAAATGGATCTATAGCCTACGCATAATTAAGTTTATAAGGATCCATCAGTGCGTGAATCCTACACCCACCTGGCCAATTTTTTGTTATAATTTTTCAGGTTTTCAACGTTTTAGTTTTTTCCGTCGGTTTCCTTTTAATGTTCCTCCAGTCTATTTTAGTTCGGTATTTTTTAACAATAATTTCTCTTCATTCACACCCTCTTCATTTTCCTTAGCGGACACTTTCACTACCCATTTAGTTTTGCAAATGGGTGATATTGTTTTAACACTGCTCCTACCATCATAGTACTATCCCAGCCTTCCCCGTCTCGACAGCCGAACATAGCTGGTATCTACTCTCGTTCCATCCATTGCGCCAATGATACATCCTGCTGGAAACTGTTGTCTTAGTATATTATACAGAGGTGACAAAACTCATGGGAAGCGATACGCACATATACAGATGGTGGTAGTATCGCGTAGACATGGTTAAAAAGGCAGTGCATTGGCGGAGCTTGGCATTTGTATTCACGTGATTCGTGTGGGACAGTTATGGACATCAAATGGCCGCACGACGTGAATTAACAGACTTCGGACGTGGAATGGTACTAGCGTTGCCCAGAAAGTAATGCAACGCATGTTTTTTCTTCATCAATTCTTTACTGAACATACTGAGAATTACACACACTCAAGAATTATGTTTTATCCACACACCCTATTTGTCGATGTAATCTCCATCCCGTTCTGTGGCGTTCCTCCAGCGCGAAACAAGGGCGTGTATGCCTGTCGGTACCAATCCTTGTCCTGGTGGCGGAGCCAGTGCTTCACTGTCTGAATCACCTCCTCATCGCCCTCAAAATGTCTTCCACGAACGGCATCCTTTAATAGCCCAAACAAGTGGATGCTCGCTGCAAAATTTCGGGTGTGGCAGCCGTGGATGGGCTCCCCGACCGCTACAAATGGTGTAGGCCCGCAGAACCGCGTTCTGATGACCTCAGCCTCCGTGCCCAGTGACTAACTGTACTTCGGTCGACAGCAGATGCTCCATAGACTTCGCACATGCGTTTGTGAATATTCCCCATAGTTTCTTTCTCTGCAGAGAGAAATTCAATGGCAGCACGTCATTTGAACGTACATCACCCACAGACGCCATTTTGAAACTGTTCTGCAGCTACGTTATGTGTCGGAAGTGACGGAAACTCACTGTTCTCACTCAGGAGACTTCAAATAATACATAAGTAACGTTTCGCATCCGTAGCATTGTTTTCGGCTGAGAGAAAAAAAATGGTGATTTACTTTCTGGGCAACCCTCGTAGATGAGCTACACGCATGAGACATTCCATTTCGGAAATCGTTGGGGAATTTAGTATTCAGAGATCCACAGTGTGAAGAGTGTCCCGGAAAAATCAAAGTTCAGGTATTACCTCTCACCACGGTAAACGCAGTGGCAGACAGCTTTCTCTTAACGACCGTGAGCAGCGGCGTTTGCGTAGATTTGTTAGTGCTAACAGACACAACGCTCGGAATAATCGCAGAAATAAATGTGGGATATACGACGAACTTATTTTTTAGGACAGTGCGGCAAAATATGACTTTACTGGTAGCTGATGACCGATGCGAGTGCCTTTGCTAACAGCACGACGTCGCTGCAGCACCTCCTCTTGGCTAGTGACCATATCGTTGGACGTTAGACCCCAGAGGACTGGAAAACCGTCGCCTAGTCAGATGAGTCCCGATTTCAGCTGGTGAGACCTGATGGTAGGGTTCGAGAGTGGCACGGACCCTACGAAGCCATGGACCCAAGTTGCCATCAAGGCACTGTACAAGCTGGTGGTGGCTTTGAAATGGTGTGTTTACATGAAATTGACAGATCCTCTGCTACTTTTTCGACCTATCCATCTAATTTTTAGCATTCTTCTGTACTACCACACTTCAAAAGTTTCTATTCCTTTTCTGTCTATTTTGTTTGTCATTCACGTTTCACTACCATGTAAGACCATACTTCCGACAAATACTTCTACAAAAGACGCACTAATACTGAAATTTAATTTACACAAAAAATTTCTCTTTTTCAGAAACGCATTTAATCGGGAGTCTGCTCTCTACTTTGGTCATCATTACTTTTCCTGCTGATCTAATAGAAACAGTCTTCTGAAACAGTCTTCTATAGTTTTTAGTGTCTCATTTCCTAATCTAAATCCGTCAGGATCACCTTACTTAGTTTTACTACACTCCCATACGCATTTTTAAATTTGTTGATGTTCATCTTATAACTTCTTTTCAAGCTAGACCCTATTATCTATTCTGTCCACTCAGTTTCTAAAACTTTTGCCGTCAGTGATGGAACTATCATGTCTACGACAGGTCTCAAACTTTTCATTTTTTTCCCTTTCTCAAATTCTCTTTGGTTTCCGTTACTCTTTTCTTAATGTACAGTTTGAATAGTTTGGGGGGAGAGCCTATGACTATCTCATTACCTTCTCAACTCCCGCCTCCCATTCATCTTATTGGAAACTTATAACAACAGTGCGGTTTTTGCAAAAACTGTCAATATCCTTTCGTTCCCTGTGCTTTATCCCTGCTGCCTTTAGTACTTCAAAGCGTACAATGCAGTCAATATTTTTCTGAATGTACAGCTACAAGAAATGTAGATTTCCCTCTCTTCAGTCTATATTCTAAGATAAGTCGTAGTACCAGTATTTATATGAGTGTTTCTCCAAACTAATTATGCTTGTGGCCCACTCCTAGCATTTGTTTCCATTCTCCTACAAAGAGTTCGCGTCTGTAATTTATAACCGTGACTTATTAAACAGATGGTTCGATAGCATTCAAACCTGTCAACACCTACCTTACTTGGAACTGGAGTTGTTACATTCTTCCTGGACATTTTCGCTGTCTGATATTCTGATATGAGCCAAACCATGATGATATCCCGCTTAATAGCATGTTGCTCCACCTTACCAACGCGATACAGCAACTGTTCTGTACTGCACTGATTCGACAAGTCGTAAGTATTCTTCAGCAAGTATGTGGCAGCAGATATTTCTGTACATGTCAAGTATTTCCCACAAATTTTGGGACTGCAGTTTGTGGGTGCAAAAGCTGATGTCCGATAACATGCCAGATGTGTTCCACCGGGTACAGAGCAGTCGAAGTGGTGGGCTAAGACATCAGCGTGAATTCAGTATCTTGAACTAATTTAACACAATTATGGCCTTATGACACAAACAATTATACTGATGGAAGATGCCATCGCCACTCAGAAAATTTCATCCGGACAGGCGACACATTTACATCAATTCACAATTTAATCACGATGATATTGCGAAGACAGCAATCGTAACATTGACGGTGTAGTTGGGTCAACAAGGGAAAGCCTTAGGGTCATCTCCTTTGGAGAAAGGTGTGATGCGAAGCACTTCTTCCGTCACCAGCATCGCAGTCTGTCGTTGTACACGTTAAGAGCGACACACCACGAAATAATTATACGAATGCGACGGAAATCTGTAGATGTGATGTACATGTACAGACAAATAAATGATTACCTATTTAAAAATGGATGATTCATTCAAGACAAGGAACTTCGCAAATTGAGCAAGCCAGTGACGCGTTGGTCCACCTCTGGCCCCTATGCAAGCAGTTATTCGGTTTCACATTGATCTATAGAGTTGTTGGGTATTCTTCAGAGGGGTATCGTACCAAATTAAGTCCAACTGATGCCTTAGATCGTCAAAACCCCGAGCTTGTTCGAGTCCCGAGCCCATAATGCTCCAAAGTTTCTCAATTGGGGGGAGATCCAGAGACCCTCTGACCAAGGTAGGATTTGACAAGCATGAAGACAAGCAGCAGAAACTCTCGCTGTATGCAGGAGGGCATTATCTTGCTCAAATATAAGCCCAGGCTGGCTTGCCATGGAGAGCAACAAAACACAGCTTAGAATGTCGTCGACGTACCATTGTGCTGTAAGGGTGTCGGTGACGCCAGTCAAAGAGATCCTGCCCCAGACCATCATCCCTGGTTTTCGGGCATAGTGGCGAGCGAGAGTAAGGTTGTAAGTAGGCTGTTTATGTTTTCTTATTGGCAGCGTTACATAGCGCTTTGTATGAAAATCACTGGGTGTGCTGTGTGCAGTCTGTGGCTAGTTTGCATTGTTGTCTGCCATTGTAGTGTTAGGCAGCGACAGCTGGATGTGAACAGCGCGTAGCGTTGCGCAGTTGGAGGTGAGCCGCCAGCAGTGGTGGATGT
Organism: Schistocerca americana; assembly: GCF_021461395.2. NCBI lineage: Eukaryota > Metazoa > Arthropoda > Insecta > Orthoptera > Acrididae > Schistocerca > Schistocerca americana. The sequence goes on from NC_060122.1 coordinate 152,568,408, forward strand.
GGAGAGAGAAATGGCGGAGTTTTGATATTTGTAAAAATGGATGTTATGAACTCCTATATATATTATGACTTTTGATGATATTAAGGTAAATAAATTGTTGGTTCTCTGTTAATATCTTTCATTTGCTAACTATCCCTATCAGTAGTTAGTGCCTTCCATAGTTTGAATCTTTTATTTAGCTGGCAGTAGTGGCGCCTGCTGTATTGCAGTAGTTCGAGTAACCAAGATTTTTGTGAGGTAAGCGATTTGTGAAACGCATAGGTTAATGTTAGTCAGGGCCATTTTTTGGTAGGGATTTTTGAAAGTCAGATTGTGTTGCACTAAAAATATTGTGTCTGTTTAAGCATAGTCATATATAAATTTTTAAAAAGGGGACGTTTCATATGGCGACCCTGCCAGGATACCTCACTGGAATCTTCTGATTTTTTTCTTGTAGTTTGTGTAATTAGTGTAGCTATTGTTTATTGTTATCGCATAATTATAGAGAGAATTTCCTTTGTAGTTGCAGTCTTTCATTGTTGTACAGTAAAACAGGTGTGGCACGCATGTAGATTTGCACCAAGTATTTCGCAGCTGCAATTAACTAGATATTATTTTCAGTACTATGTTAATGTGTTCTCTTATTTTTGCTCTTCAAATTGTGCTTTTCTGTGTTGTCGTGTGAAATATTGTGACAATAATGGCGTGTGAAAAACGTAATACTAGGCTCCAAAGTAAACTGAGAAATGACAGTGAAGACGAAAGTAGTGTGTTAGCGCCACCGTGTAATGAATTAACTAATGTTCAAAGTAGTAATTTGGTAATTGTGCATAGGGAAATAGAGCGGGCGGCAAATAATGGCGTAGACAGTGAAACAATTAGTGAACAGGGAAGCATTATCGATCGACCAGTCGGCAACAGCTCGCCTCAGGAATCCGAAATGACAGGACACAATCTCGCAAATACTGTAGATTCAGGTTTTGGGTCCCTCACTGTTTTCTCAAATGAGTCAAGACACATTTTCTGCTTGTCAAAATGTGAATGTTGCCAGTGAAAATGCACTGCCAAAAAGCATAGAGAAACAGATTCCAGACACTAATACATTATTATTGCAATTAATGCAACAAATGGAACAAAATCAGAGACAAATGGGACAAAGGCTTCAAAAGTTAGACACAATGGAACAAAATCTTCAAAAGTTACACACAATGGAACAACACCAGAGACAAACACAGCAACAGTTAGACACAGTGGAACAAAATCTTAAAAAGTTAGGCACAATGGAACAAAATCTTGAAAAGTTAGACACCACGCTTGAACAAACACGTGAAGATTTAACTACTGAACTACATAACATTGAATCGAAATGTCAAAAAGTCTGTAATGACGTAAAAACACAAATTTGTGAGCATTTTCAACCTATTTTTTCGCGGCATGAAAATGCATTACAGAATCGCGAAGCAGCCATAAAAGAACTGCAAACTATTGTTCATGAAAATCATGAGACCTTGCAAGGTAAAATTGACTCAGTTGCATCTACCGATTTGGTTACGCAACTTGCAAAAACTCAGGAAAACTTAAAGGACGCAGTAGATACTCTGAAAATTGGTTCAGAAAGACACATGGAGGAAATTAGTTTATTATCAGAGAAAGTAGTTGAACTTTCGGATCAGCTAAATAATTTATCTACGAAGGTAGATGATAATCTGAATGACACAAAACCGATAGTCTTTAATGACACAGAGGAGTGTGAACAAATTAGAAAATTCAAACAAAATCAAAATCAAATCAATACACAGTACAAAAGGCAAATCCGGGAAGTACAAGATCAGCTGACACAGGTAATACAGGAATTACGTATTTCAGAGGACTCTCGCGCCCCAATACGGGAAGAGGGACATAGAAATACGGAACAGCCACAAAATAATAACACAGGGCATTTCGGAAGTTATGAAAGAAATTGGCAATGTGCACCGAATTTTGAGATTGAACGGCCGACACGACGTAACAATGACCGACATGCGACTCGCCGACATGATGATTTTGACTATAAGCTGTTCATTACTACACATAAATTCAAAACGTTTAAGAATTCTGGCAACGACATTCATCCACAAGCGTGGCTCCATCAATTCTCTCATTGTTTCCCTCCCAACTGGTCATTGGAGCACAGGTTAGAATTTATGTGTGGCTACTTAGAGAATGAACCAGGTGTAAGAATGCGATCGGTCATTCATGATTGTCACAGTGAAGGAGAATTTTATCATGCCTTCCTCTCAGCATATTGGTCTCAAGCTGCACAAGACCGAGTAAAACATAGCATCATAATGATGAAACATTTCGGACAATCTGAATTTTCCAGTCTTGTGAAATATTTTGAAGACATGTTGCACAAGAATCAGTACCTGTCAAACCCATACAGCCCCTCAGAACTCATCCGCATTTGCTTAATCAAATTGCCTGAACATTTATGACATATTATTTTGGCAGGACGTTGCAAAGACGACATTGAAGCTTTTCAGGGACTCTTACAAGAATTAGAAATTGACACTGACAATCGCGGAAAGTGGAAACAGGAACACAACAATTACAGGTCATATCCGTCGCAATTCCACGATGAAAGAAATAATAACTGGACGTGACAAGGCTATTCTCACAACACAAATCGTGACCAAAACAGACACCACCCGTATGACAACCGTTGGCAGAGTAATAATAATTACAGGGAAAGATCACCTCTCCACGGTAATGACTATCACAGAGACAATCAGAGAAACAGACAATATAGGAACCAAAATAAATATTATCAGGGGAGACAGAATAACTTTAGATGCAACGGTCCAGCGCGCAGTTACGATTCAGGGAGAAGTTCTCCACCACGTGATCGACAAGAAAGAAACTATGGAATCTACCGACATGAAGACACACGATATGATCGTAATGACAGACCTGAATTGCATCAGAACTGGCGGGATTCAAACAGAGCAGGGCCCTCTCGACAAGGCGAATTTGTAGACGTTAGGTCTCCAAATCCCAATAACGACGCGCGCCAACAAAGAGACAATAGGCAATGACTCATACCGCTGGCAGCCACAAGACGTATGTATAAAACTGACGACGCAGCTGCCGTAGCTAGTAATTACGTAAAAGTGGAAGACATTAGGGACATCTTACTCCAGGAACACGACGTAAAACATAACAACATTGCATATCCTGTGATTCACATTACAGTAAATGACGTAAAATTTACGGCAGTACTTGACTCTGGCAGTCCCATCTCAGTAATTAGTGAAACAGCCTTTAGCAAATGTAACAAATCGAACGACTGCCCCACACTTCCGTTACGTAATATTAAATTACAAGGTGCAATCTTTGGAAAAAGTGTAGATGTACGCCAACAAACCAACTTAGAATTCTTTTGTCGAAGCCACAGCTTCTCTATGAACTTTCTCATTGTTCCATTATTGTCGACGGAAATTATATTGGGAGTAGACTTTTTGAATGAATACAAAGCAATCTTAAACTTTCACGATGCTGAAATAAATTTGGAGAAAGAAGGTAAGTCAATAGCTTTGAAATTTGAAGATTGGCTCTCAAACCATGACGAGGAAATTAATCGGCTTTACCTTCTGTTAGACAACAGTTCGGAATTTTCTACGGAACTAGACACTAACAATCACTCAGCAAGTACTGACAGGGATGATATCGACGACATATTTGATACTAGTGAGTTAATTCAGAATAAAATTCTAGCAATTGAGAATTGTAATGACACTGATAGGCAAGACCTTTTTGAGATTTTACAAGCACATTCCACAGTTTTTACTCACAAAACAGGAACAATCAGGGGATTTCAATATCAATTTCGTGTTCTTGAGCATACTAAATTTTGTGTTAGACCATACGTAATTCCAGCACATTATAGGGACCGTGTTAGAACAGAAATACAATCTATGCTTAATGAGGGCATTATTGAGCCTGCAGTAAGCTCATACAACAGTCCATTACATGTTGTTGAGAAGAAAAACGGATCGATCAGACTTGTCTTAGATTCGAGACAAATCAATACTATCATCAGGCCGGAAACGATGGAAGAACTTCTTCAAAATTTTAATGGCGTAAAAGTGTTGTCTTCTATTGATCTCAGATCCAGCTTTTATCAGATCGAACTTCATCCAGAATGTAGAAAATACACAGCTTTTCTTTGTATCGGCGTTTGTTATCAGTTTCGGAAACTTCCTTTTGGTTTGAACATTTCTTCGGCAGCATTCATTCGCGGGCTAAATTCCATATTACCTGAGTTCTTAAAACGTCACATCACCTTATATGTGGACGATATTCTGATAGCAGAAGCCTCATGGGAACAACACAATCGCATTCTCAACAGCGTGTTACATATTTTTGCAGAATCTGGAATTACAGTTAACTTGGAAAAGTGTGAATTTGGTAGGACAAAGGTGATGTTTTTGGGACATATTATTTCTTCTGAAGGTATTCAGCCAGATCCTGAAAAGTTAGAAGCAGTAAGAGCCATTCCAGTTCCATCCACAAAAAAACAAGTCTGCAGTTTTCTAGGTCTTGTAAATTTTTACCGTCGTTTTCTGAATATGCAAATTCTAGTTACACCAAAACTTTGTTCTCTCACTGGAAAAAATACTATTTGGAACTGGGACGAACAAGCACAGTTGGAATTAAATTCTTTGAAAGAATCGCTACTTAAGGCGCCAATACTAGCTCATCCAGATCTGTCACAAGATTTCTGCCTTAGCACGGATTCTTCTAAAGTCGGTCTTGGTGCCCATTTATTTCAAGAAGCCATAGAAAATGACACTACTGTTCAGAAAACCATTGCTTTTGCTAGCCGAGTGCTAACAAAATCTGAAAAAAATTATTCCGTTACTGAATTAGAAGCTTTAGCTAACTTTTGGGGATTTAACAAATTCCGTTTCTTTCTTTCTGGTAAGCACGTAAAAGTATACAGTGATCATCGTGCATTGCAATTTCTTATGTCTTCAGAATTAAATCATGACAGGTTAAAACGTTGGGCATTGTTTCTGCAAGAATTCCGCTTCACAATAGTCTACATTCCCGGCAAGGAGAACATTGTTGCGGACCCACTGTCACGTGCAACGGCTGGGCTTGGGAAAAGTAACACAGAAGGCAACCTCGAGAAAAATTTCAGTATTCTTTACATTCAGAAAGTCGCCTTTGAAAACTTCATCACCACATCTTTAAACGACATTGCTCATGAACAAGATAAAGATCCGATTTGGAAAGACATAAAGAGCAAATGGCATGAAAAGACACACACACAGATTCGGCATTATTACCTGGTTGAAACAACATACTCTTCAAACGCTGCACTGTTGATGACAAGCTATGGGTACTTTGCATTCCAGACGATTTTGTTAATAAGCTCATTTGGTACATTCATTTCAGCTACGCACATTTTGGTCCACGAAAATGTTATCATATTCTTTGCACGACTTCTTATTTTAACAATATGGAAAAGAGAATTCGAAGAGTCTTGTCTATTTGTAAACTTTGTCAAAAGGCGAAACCATCTACTGTCTCACATCGTGCTCCATTGTTTCCTATTATTCCTTCTAAATTAAAAGAATTTCAGGGGGGTACACGCCTACTTTGTGTACCATGTGTTTGGCAAGCACAAGGATCCCTAGCTAATATGGTATTTACTTATACAACTTTACACATCGGTACCATATTTCTCCAACACAGAATTACACAGCTACCTGATTATTTAACAGAGAAACAAACATTATTTTACTACATCAGTGGCACATGTTTACGCAATTACACAGTTGGGTAACTTCACACTTACGAAATTGTATTTTGTCTGTACTTTGTGAACTGTTCATATTTTTTCAGACCCATTGTGATATTATGAGAGCATTGAATGATATATTTGGTATGGGATCACGATTTTTAAAGTACGTTTGAGGCAGATGACACTTTTGACATGAGCAGAGAATTTTTTTTAGGTTTTGAAACTATTGGAGGAAACTACGACGATTTTGAGATTTGGCTGAGGTTTTATGATGTTATTATTACGATGATGATGTGTATTATGCTGTTGCGGTATGTTTATGATCAATAAGCTGATGCTATATGAGTTATTTGATTATGCTACGTATCTGTTATGATGAAATATTGAAGAAGTGTCGACGAATATTTATATGTGTAATAAGGTAAGGAGTGATTAATAGTGGTTAGGGACTCTGACTTGTGAAAAAGGATGTTGGAAACCAAGAATCGTACTTTAAAGAGTTATGAAATGTGTGTAAATGCGTGAATGTATCACAATGCCGGCGAAAATTTTTTGGACACTGTTATATTCATAAGATTTTGTATCTATACATTTGCAACGCAAATTCTCGACCTCTGAAATTTTTTATATGAGACTGCCACTGTAGCGGAAACTGCTGTCGTAAATATTTCCATAAGAAAGTTAAGTGACCACCTGCACGTAATGTGTCGTGGGCACCCAGCTGTGTCAGACGCCTGGAGAAAAAGCCATTAGTGCGTGCCTTTTCAGAGGCACAGGTAGAAAAGAAAAAAAAGGGAGGCCATTATCCTCGCTATTGACATTCCTTGTAGAAAGCACCACAAATACGACACGCTCATTACTTGGAAAGATACTTACATCTGCACACCTGATTATGACAAGCGTCTTTCTCGAGTATTGAGAGTATTTTTACCGCCTTATGAAATGCCATATGGCTAATGAATGATGTTTCATGCCGTCCTTTGTACATATTTGCTCATTTTCTTTAATATCTAGTTTCTAGCTGCACTGCAGCATTGGTTAAAACAAAATTTAATATATGTACTAATATAGTTATTTTATGCCTACAGATCCAGTGAATAAGAAATTTATGATCTACTTCCAAGAAAACGAGGGCACATATATAGACATTTCCCTTCACAGGAATTGCATAAATAATTTCTTTACGATTTGGTAACTTATCTGCTAGTGTAAGTTCTCGTGATGCATCACTCTAGTGTTAAGATGTGACATAGGTATTAGACATGGCCATTTTTAGTGTAATATTTTTTCTGCTTGAGCTATGTCATGTTTAGATATAAGTCTTTGCATTTGCTGCTGCTGTTTGCCAGGCATAGTGCTACTAAATTTCCCTTTGTATTATTCTTTTAAGCCAGTTTTACTACTGATTTATTTTTCTTGTTTGCTGCTCATTGCCTTATATTAGTTGTAATTTATGCTGCTTGCTTTGCCTTTTGTATTTTTTTGTCATTGCTGTTTGTGTTAATTGTTCTGTGCTGCTGCATTGCCTCGTCCCTTAGTTTAGCATCTGAGCTCAGTAGATTTAAGTTAGCTTAAGAGGGGGTAGACTATATAAGAGAATGAGTTGCGATGAATTGGAAGAATTGCATTGAGAAGTCATACAAAAAAAGTACAGAAAGCAGGTATAGATGGGACTTTTTGAAAATAATGAGGAACGAAGGGAGATCTCCGAGAAGTAAAGAAAGTTTTGTTTGCAAAATACTGCAGTAAAAGAAACCCTGTCCTTTCCTTGTGTTATCCCACTATGTGTTTGTGTTCCCTTGTGTATTTGTGTTTTTCCTGTCTTTGTGTGTTTAGCTGATGTTGTCATGTTGTAGAATTTTTCTAATACCATGTTATTTACTTTGTAAAGATGTTTAAACATTATTTGTTCTATTTTGTTTTAATGCTAATGTGTGAAGTTGATATTCTGATCTTTTATCTATGTACTCATGTCATAATTCCTGTAACACTGGTGTATATGTTTATATCTATTCTTTTGTAAAGCCCCGATTACTACAAATGTTATCTGTATTGTTATGTTCTTTAATGATGTATTCTGTATCTTTGTAATTGTAATCTTATGTTATAAAATTGTAATGGATACCAGTTCATCAGATTAAGTAACTTGTAAGTTACATTTCACTGCACACGTTTCTGTTGGTCATAGTATATGGACAATATGTGAGAAGTAGGGACTGTTAGTGTTTGCACGTGTGTTAATAATTCAGCAAGGGACTGGATAACAGCATTGCTGGTTCTGAGGACAATTCCAAAGTCTTTGTGAGTGCACAAGTGGTGGTTATGGACTTGCTACATTATCCGCAAGACTCTTCAATGGTGATTGTGCACCTGCACAGTCACAACAGATGGCTGCTGGCCATCTCTAGAAGGACTACAGTGGGTCTGCATCTTTGATGACCCACCAATACTATTATTTCCACAAGGACTACAGTGGGTCTACACCTCTGGTGGCCCACCAGTACCATAATCTCTACCAGCACTACTGTGGGTCTGCTCTGTGATGACCTACCTACCAATATTCTTCAAAACTTCGACTGACTCTGCTGTGGGTTTGCTCTGTTGTGGCCCATTACCTGTCTGCATGTCAAGAGTCAGCACTGTCTTTCCGTTGGAAGGACAACACTACTTCTTCAAGACAGCATGGAAATCCACTACTTCTGTGTGCATTTTCTTTTACTGCTCAGACTTTGAGAAAAACACTGCTATTTTATTGTAATGAACGATCAGGACTGTCTTTATGGACTGTGAGAAAATTTTAGCTTTTGACCAACATTGTATCAATAAGTGTGTGCATTTGATTTCTTTGTTATTGTAATTATGGAAAATTTTATCAAATCATTATTGGCCACTGCCCAAAACAATTTGTAAAATTTTTTGTGGGGAGCATGGGGGCTATGTAAGTAGGCTGTTTATGTTTTCTTATTGGCAACGTTACATAGCGCTCTGTATGAAAATCACTGGGTGTGCTGTGTGCAGTCTGTGGCTAGTTTGCATTGTTGTCTGTCATTGTAGTGTTGGGCAGCGGCAGCTGGATGTGAACAGCGCGTAGCGTTGCGCAGTTGGAGGTGAGCCGCCAGCAGTGGTGGATGTGGAGAGAGAAATGGCGGAGTTTTGATATTTGTAAAAATGGATGTTATGAACTCCTATATATATTATGACTTTTGATGATATTAAGGTAAATAAATTGTTGGTTCTCTATTAATATCTTTCATTTGCTAACTATCCCTATCAGTAGTTAGTGCCTTCCATAGTTTGAATCTTTTATTTAGCTGGCAGTAGTGGCGCCTGCTGTATTGCAGTAGTTCGAGGAACCAAGATTTTTGTGAGGTAAGCGATTTGTGAAACGCATAGGTTAATGTTAGTCAGGGCCATTTTTTGGTAGGGATTTTTGAAAGTCAGATTGCGTTGCGCTAAAAATATTGTGTCTGTTTAAGCATAGTCGTATATAAATTTTTAAAAAGGAGACGTTTCAAGGTTGCTATCCCATTTCTTTTCGTAGCAGGATCACTTTGGTTATCATCCGCAGCACCCTCACAGCTCAACGGTACGTCGACGAAATTCTAAAAAAAAAATGGTTCAAATCGCTCTGAGCACTATGGGACTTAACAGCTATGGTCATCAGTCCCCTAGAACTTAGAACTACTTAAATCTAACTAACCTAAGGACATCACACAACACCCAGTCATCACGAGGCAGAGAAAATCCCTGACCCCGCCGGGAATCGAACCCGGGAACCCGGGCGCGACGAAATTCTACGCCCCGTTGAGTTTTGCTTTATGGAAAGCCATCCTGGTCTTACATTTCAGCAAGGTAACGCCCACCTGCACACGGCGAGAGTTTCTACCGCTTGTCTTCGTGCTGGCCAAACCCAGTCTTGGCCACCAAGGTCGCTGTATTGCTCCCCAATTAAGAACGTTTGGAGCATTATGAGCAGAGCCCTCAAACCAGCTCGGTATTTTGACGATGTAAGCACTAATTTTCCTTTCCTGTGCTAAGGAGTTCGTGGCGGGCCGCATCAAACCAGTCAGTAGACTGTTGACCAAAAAAAAAAAGCACTAATTGGAGTCAATGTGGCACAATATGCTTCAGGAGGACATCCAACAACACTACCAATCAATGCCGAGCCGATTAACTGCTTGCGTAAGGCCCAGAGATGGACCAGTGCAATATTTGTTTCTTAACTTGTGCAGCTCTTCCTCTTGAATAAATCATCCAATTTTTCTGAAATTATATTCATTCGTTTTTCTGTGCATGTACATAATATCTACAGATTTCCGTCTCACTCAGACAATTTCTTGATGATTCGTGTGTTATGTCTTAGAGTGTACATGCCACACATCACTGCCTACTTTCTTTTAGAGCGGATGAGCCCCCAAAATCCATGTTCTGTGATGAGACGTGTATCTCCAGTACCTTGTCGCCTACTTATTGTTTCCACACACTTCATTTACTTTCCACTGTGCCCGTCACCAGGCACTTAATTTTTATTTTGTAGAAAAATATAGTACGGCATGCTCTTTTTGTAAGTTTGCTCTCTCGTTCTCACATAATGACTCATCTATACAGGCGCCTTTTAAAATAAAATCCTACATTTAGAATAGTTTCGTTCTTTGCTAACCTGGAAGTCCATTTCGCTGCTCCAAGATCTGTGAAGCTTCTGCGGAGGTGGCATTTTATATTATTGCTCTTATAGTTCAATTCTTTTATCTTGGCGGCTCGCGCATGCCCGCCCAGACGCGGGAGATTGCTGCGTTGCCAGTTGCACACGACGCACGCGCCAATAGAAGCAGCGCCATAGTATAGCATAGTTCGCAAGCTTACGTTCAGGGGGGAGCGCGCAGTTCATGAAGTAAAGCCACCACGGCCGCATTAACCCTTTCGCTGCTGCAAAGACGTGCTCCCTGCATTCCGCGCTGTGCGCGGTTTTGTCTCTGCACTGCTCTCCTGTGCAGACACATCGTGTTCCGACTGCTTTGACACTCTTTATCATTCGATTCCACAAAAATTATTTGGCCCAAAACTTAGATTTTTACACATCTTCTTGACTGATACCTTCCCCCCATAAATAACAGTTTTGTTTCGATGTTCAACGCAGTTATTGTGCAGCATTAAATGTAGTAAACCATTGCACGAACTTTTGAAGAGTTTGCAGAGGCTAAAGTCCATAGAGTATACTTTCCGTATGGTCGATTTTAGTTGCCACAATGTTGAGAATGAAATGTGGACAAGATACCTAAATTTCATATAAAATTTACTGTATAACAATATCTCATTTAAGTACCACATAGGTGTCGTATGTAATATTGAGAAATATTGCATCTTTCGCGACTGTAACAAAAGTTTTATTTACACTGAGCACGTTTGGCTTTATTTTAAAGCACTTCAATCAATCAAAAGGAAGTAGACAAAATACATTAAACAAAACTGTGGACTTACAAAAACATTAGGACTTGAATATACCGTCTATCAGTGAAGTGCTCTGAGCTATGTCAAATATAATTTTTGTGTGTGGCACGCACAAACATCATTTACTTGCTAAAACACTGATCAGCCAATACAAACGTTGAATATTGTGTTACCGCAGCACAAAACTACGAAAGGTGACTTGGAAATGGAGGAGACAAAATACTGTCCACTGAAGATGCTTCAAAAGAGAAAAACGCGTCTGGTCTAAATAAGTCGCTTATTACAGTTGCAGAAGAGGAATATATTTCAGTACCATTGGTAAAACTGCGACTGTGGAACAAAAACAAGAAAGAGAACATGAGTACCATTGTGAATGTGCCATACCTTTCATTGATTGAAGTGCTTTAAAATAAAGCCAAACGCATCCGGTGTAAATAAAACTTTTATTACAGTCGCGAAAGACGGAATATTTCTCAATATTACATACGACACCTATGTGGTACTTAAACTAAATGAGATATCGTTATACAGTAAATTTTATATGAAATTTAGGTATCTTGTCTACATTTCATTCTCAACATTGTGGCTACTAAAATCGACCATACGGAAAGTATACGCTATGGACTTCTACCTCTGCAAACTCTTCAAAATTTCGTGCAATGGTTTACTACATTTAATGCTGCATAATAACTGCGTTGAACATAGAAACAAAATTAAGTCATTTATGGGGGGAAGGTATTAGTCAAGAAGACGTGTAAAAATCAAATTTTTGGGCCAAATAGTTTTTGTGAAATCGAATGATAAGCGTGTCAAAGCAGTGGGAACACCATGTGTCTGCACAGGCGAGCAGTGCAGTGATGACAAAATCGCCCACAGTGCAGAATGCGGGGAGCACGTGTCAATAGCAGCGAAAGGGTTAATGAAGAGACAAAGCACTAGAAATTTCAAAAAATTGCATTCAAACGAATATAATTCGTGAAGTAAGTCACTTCGATATTGTTTTTAAATAAATATTGAGCACCACACAAGGCTTGAACTCATAACCTTTCACATAGAAACCAAACACTTCAACCGTTACGCTATCGCGGCTCGTCTGCCTGTAGGATGCCATGAGGACTGTAATACGTCACGCAAAATACTGACAAACACTGTTGGTATAACTATGAATTACTCACGCTTCGTCGAAGTGCAATAGGAAATAAACAATTACCGCTGTTCTTTATTGCGAAAAAGCAGTATAAAAGGAAGTCTGCTATCAAGACATTGCCTTTGTTCTATTACTTTATTTATGACTGAACGTTTCTAAAACTGAAGACACACGTCCATGCTCTGCACTGCAGTCGAGATCTGGCAACGTCGTTCTCTGTTCATTGGCTGACTGTGTTTTGTGACGTCAGATGCGCAGAACGAACCTAAACTCGGCCGCCAACATAAATGACGCGCACTTCAGTATCGCAAAAATTGCTGTTAATTAACACAAATTGTCTACGTTACCAATGAAGTATTTATAATGTACATTTTGTTTCTTCTGCTTTGGGGCAGATAACTGGTTCATGGTCCACATTAAACCGTGCCATTTATTATATAATTTGCACACCACTGATTTACTTAACCTTTGTCTATCAACATTTGCTTGGATCTTCCGTTATCTTCTCTTTGGATGCTATCGCATCTTTCTTCATATCACTGTAAGTAAAATTAACGACGGTAAGAAGAAGTTGTCACTGCTTCTCACGAAGATATTTTCTGTGATACCTTCCCGTGCTTCCACTGCGAGTTGAAAAAGCTCACTGCTTTGAACTGGGACTTGGTTGTACCTACTGATGCCGCCAAATTAGTTCCCGCTTCGGCTGCATCTATGGATCGCATTGGGCCGGGTACTATGTCGTCATCATTATCACCATCGGACCATCAGAGGCATAAACGCTGACAAGTATCTTTTGCTTTCCCGAGAATCATTGTCTTTTATGAGTTAGTGAGCGTCGGAGGAGACTGGTTCTGGGACCACGTTTCCTGCTCTAGTGGATGCGCGTCCTGTCGATGCCAGTCTTCCATGCTCTTTCCGACATTTCCTCTTGCTTGTTCTCAGTTGTTGGAGTTACTGTGTGGCATTATAAACATTCCGTCACACAGTGAGCCAGCTCGCTTCAAATCTTGGACATTATAAGAGAGATAAAATCCGGCAAAACTGTTTTCTTTTTGGATTTTAGGGGTCGCTAATTACAAATCCAATGCCGGAATCAAAAAAATTCAAAATGTCGGATGCAATAAGGCGGATCAAAATTCACAAATTTCGGGGATTAGAGTAAAACGTGCAGTAGAAAGTATTTTGAGGACGGCGATAACGAGTTTGAAGTCGGAAATGCCGAAATGAGATCTTTATTAGATATTTTAGCAGTAGTATGGCTCTGAGCACTATGGGACTTAACATCTTAGGTCATCAGTCCCCTAGAACGTAGAACTACTTAAACCTAACTAACCTAAGGACATCACACACATCCATGCCTGAGGCAGGATTCGAACCTGCGACCGTAGCAGTCCCGCGGTTCCGGACTGCAGCGCCAAGAACCGCAAGACCACCGCGGCCGGCATTAGATATTCTACATAACACGTTTGTTTGCGTGGCCACCTTCCAAAGCAGCTGTTATAATCTGCTAATATTTGTTATCTGTCTTGAGATTATTGCAAATTGGTTAATAAGAATTACATCAGACCCGTTTAGCTTTTATTTATAAAGCATCTTCTGTGGTTATTCTGCAAATTGAATACATGCGTTTGTACATTTTTTGGTTGTTTCCACCTAAGACAACCAAGAAATGTACGGACGTATATATCCAGTATGCAGAATAAGCACGGAAGATGCTTTATAAATAAAAGCGAAATGCGTCTGGTGTAATTCTTTTTAAGACAGCTCAAGACGAAAAACCAATAGTAACAGACATTTTACATTTTTAAATCGAAATCATACTCACATTCGTATCCTGCGTCATTACCGGTACCAGATGGGTCGCTGTCAGGTTTCCCACTGGAATATGTTTACTTTATTCAATTGTCATTTTTTAGAAGCTCGAGATGAATAGATCTGAAGATGCAGGAGACCGATGGAATACCTCATATATTGTTTTCTCACGGGAATATTTGTGTGTAAAATTTTCTGCTTAACGCCCGATATCCTTACTCTGCGCCATTGTATAAAGGAAAATAATTATTAATATTAGCATACTAATACCAGGCACAAAGTGTTGATATGAACGATAACACGAACGCGGAAGGTACTCACCACAAATATAATACTGATCCGTCCACGCACTGTTTATTGGCAACGTCAAATAGGTCACGTTTCCGTTGGGCCTGGCTCACCTCATCCACAATTTCTGCAAATTAATCGCAATTGCTTTTCGTTACCAGCAATCAGCTGAAAAGATCTGCCTTCGTCCTGAGACAGTTTTGACGGTGCAGCCGCGACTTGACTGTCAGTCCCTGTTGCCCATACATCTTTCACAATGTCGAATATTTGCGTTAGTTAATTTACTGGTTATTGTGGATTATTCCACAATAATTTCCACAATATTGTGCATTATTGGAGAATACGGTGAATTACTGCAAATTAACCGTCTAACGCCTGGCACTGCCGCACGGTAGAGAAAATACCGCCCACTAAGAATGCGCAGATAAACATAGATACGTTTGAAATTGTCAACTATACTATCAAGATAATAGGAGAGGCATATAAAAATGTGGAATGACACAGGGGAAAGTTTATAGTCAACAATTTCGGTTAATATCGGCAGTAGTTTTGTTTTAAGTCGATATACGCCATTACATGAGTTAAAATGTCAACCATACCTTCTAGAGTGCTACTAATCGTATTTTATCCTGACAATTGGGCAGGACGGCCGTCATATAGTAAACAGGCCACACAAACAATATCTGAAAATGTGTCGTTCTTCGATTCACTATTTACTGGCAGCTTTCACGGCACGTATCATGTGACATGAGACAGGAATGGCGCTGCAGCATTGGGCGAGTGCGCAGCAGTGCAGTCTACACAAGATTTCATGGGGGCAGTCGGATAATTTGATCAGCCCATCGAAGTGGGTGTATGATGACGATGGCCTTCATGCTGATAGTGTTTGTTTCCTCCAAAATACTGATATTGGTACTCTGATTCTGGAATTTCATTGTCAGCGCTGATGAAATTTCACGGTGGCTTTCATGCTGATAGTGTTTGTTCCCTCCATAATACTGATGTTGGTACGCCGGTTCTGGAATTTCATTGTCATGTTTGTACTGGGGCAACGCTGATGATATTTCACTAGGACTTTCACACGTCTGCTACACGCGATCCAGTGCTTTCATACATATCCAGTGCTTGATCGACAATTCTTCTAAGCTTTAGTATGTATTTGCATCAATTACTATTGTTTCTGGTATTCTCAATGTGCATGATGCATCAGCTGTTTAGCTTTTGGGTTTCTCCCTGCATATGCCGAAGTACCACACGATTGTGTTCATTTATGTTTATCAGATTCATGTTGTTTTATCGGTTTTTGCTAATTTCTATCACTTTGTAATATATTTTTTAATAAACACTTTTACATTGTTCACTTGGTTTCAAAGCCATCTGGTGATGGCTTGTGTAACAGCGTTTCTTTTATAGTTTTAGTTACTCTTCTCGTCTACTTGTTGTTTCCACTCAAACTTGTGTGGTTGTTTCCTTGTTATCTTTGCAATTAATCATGCAATTCTGCAGCCAAATGTACGGAATAAATCTAAATAAAAATAAAATATTCCTTCCATGGGCTTAGCAGCATCACTGCTCAGCAGGCCATCTCGTGTGTGAAGTTGTTAATTTTTGGAGGCAGGATTTCCTTAAAATGTTATCGATGTTGTTCGTGTTCAGATGCCGCTAGCAACCTGAAATTGTCGTTTTGTACGTGCCACAATGACTGTGTTTAAAACTGGTCCATCGATTTCGTTACTTGGTAGGTATCGTTTGTAGTACCTACATTGTAATGAGTGACATATATTTCTGTTTCACGTCTTGAAGTGGATTACCATGTGCGTATGACAGTTTTATAAGATATTTTTTGAGAGACCATATGATGAGATGGATGGGAAAAACTTGCCGGTTAAAATCGATACTGGTATTTTAGTTCTGAAGAACCAATATTTTTCGGTGTTTGTTTGGTCTCGCTTATAACAGGTGTTTTTTTACTTATTACTAAAAACCGAGTGAAAAAGCGAAATATCGGATAGTCATAGCAGCAGTTCTAAAATTATTCGGTTTTAAATGACTCTTTTTTAAAAAGGAAGTAGTTTGAAATACTGCTTTGTTATAGCAAATGCAAAAGTGATCAGCTGTTTCAATAACAATATCGACAACAACAAGCAACCTTCTCATTGCCTTGCCACGTGTGGTGCCTTAAGGCATGCGTGTGTGTGCAGCGTGCCAGACTTGTCCCCACTGGGTTTATGGTGTAACTTCTCGCTGTCACCACTGGAGTTCCGTTATAATGCAAAATAGCACCATTCCTAGTCTGGAAATATTTTTATGAAGTACCAATGAAGCACAATGCTACATTTGCTTTAAAAGATTAAAAATTTACGCCATTTCTGAGAAATAATAAAACAGAAAGGAAATTATAGTAACAGTAATAAACTGAACACTAATACATTAAAAATTTAACGAGAGTTCATATTATATAACAAAAACAGACGCTAGCTGATCTGCGACCACTGTATACATAGTATTCCTTTATCTGGTCAAAGCCCTTCAAAACGGATAAATTAACGTAAAAAATAGAATTCTTCAGTCTCAGTTCTTATTCTTAAGCACTGACTGACCCATTCATAAAGGCCAAACGGTGGTATGACCCCTATTACAACAGGATGTTTGAACAGAGTTTCAAAAAAATAGAATCAGTAGGAGAATACTGGTGATTTTTATAGTACTGAACCAGTAAACACTTTCCCAGAAAAAGCCGAAAATCGATCAGTTCAGAAACTGGTTATTTTGAGAGGTTTTAACAGGCAGGTTAAACTGTCGAGGAGAAAAACCGATATAACCGAAAACCGGATGCTTCACTCTAATGACTGCCTACGCCGGAAACACGTAATGTAATAAATAAAGTTCAACTTATCCTCTGTTTACTGTTACTAGCGACCTACCAGCATTGGTTATAATTTTAATTCTTTTAAGTGTTTCAGTTTCTTCGTTTCAGTGCGCTACTACTCTCTCTTTATCTAGTTCACTGAACATGTACATCTTTCTATTCTGTTTACTTGGGTAGCCTAAAAGAGCACGGGTCTACATGTAGCCATTTTTAGGAAGCATACAAGACTCTACAATAAATAATTGTATGACATAATGGGGTACTGCTGAAACAACAATTTTCAGTTTATACAGTTTATGTAATTGAACAAAAGAGGATAGAAGGAAATGATCTTTGCTCCGAATTAAGTAATAGCAACTGAAGTGCCTTCAACCCTCATCATCTCTTCTTCACTACATGTCTCAGCCCTCATCATCTCTTCTTCACTACATGTCTCAGGGCAGTATGACAAGTGGCAATGTTATACTCAGAACGCTGTGTCCGTCCTTTGCAATACACTCGTTTGACAAAGTTGTCTCTGGCTATACCAGTACCTGTTCTCCACCTGTTCAACAATCTCTTATTGAACCAACCTTAAGTACCTCCCATGCGGTAAGTTTCATTCATGTTTGCAGTTGGTCACATCTAGCTGCCCAAGGTCATTCTCTGGTAGCGCGCGGAGACATGGCAAGTGTTGACACTGAATGTGGGTTATGGTGGGTCATGGCCGTTAAATCTGTAATGCAGACTGTGGGTGGAGAGGGTCTGAGAATAGGGGTTATGCAAACGTGAGCGTACTTTGGCAAACAATTTTAATTAAGGAAAATAGTAACGATCAAAATAACAAAATTTGGATTTTTCCGTTTATATATACACTCCTGGAAATGGAAAAAAGAACACATTGACACCGGTGTGTCAGACCCACCATACTTGCTCCGGACACTGCGAGAGGGCTGTACAAGCAATGATCACACGCACGGCACAGCGGACACACCAGGAACCGCGGTGTTGGCCGTCGAATGGCGCTAGCTGCGCAGCATTTGTGCACCGCCGCCGTCAGTGTCAGCCAGTTTGCCGTGGCATACGGAGCTCCATCGCAGTCTTTAACACTGGTAGCATGCCGCGACAGCGTGGACGTGAACCGTATGTGCAGTTGACGGACTTTGAGCGAGGGCGTATAGTGGGCATGCGGGAGGCCGGGTGGACGTACCGCCGAATTGCTCAACACGTGGGGCGTGAGGTCTCCACAGTACATCGATGTTGTCGTCAGTGGTCGGCGGAAGGTGCACGCGCCCGTCGACCTGGGACCGGACCGCAGCTACGCACGGATGCACGCCAAGACCGTAGGATCCTACGCAGTGCCGTAGGGGACCGCACCGCCACTTCCCAGCAAATTAGGGACACTGTTGCTCCTGGGGTATCGGCGAGGACCATTCGCAACCGTCTCCATGAAGCTGGGCTACGGTCCCGCGCACCGTTAGGCCGTCTTCCGCTCACGCCCCAACATCGTGCAGCCCGCCTCCAGTGGTGTCGCGACAGGCGTGAATGGAGGGACGAATGGAGACGTGTCGTCTTCAGCGATGAGAGTCGCTTCTGCCTTGGTGCCAATGATGGTCGTATGCGTGTTTGGCGCCGTGCAGGTGAGCGCCACAATCAGGACTGCATACGACCGAGGCACACAGGGCCAACACCCGGCATCATGGTGTGGGGAGCGATCTCCTACACTGGCCGTACACCACTGGTGATCGTCGAGGGGACACTGAATAGTGCACGGTACATCCAAACCGTCATCGAACCCATCGTTCTACCATTCCTAGACCGGCAAGGGAACTTGCTGTTCCAACAGGACAATGCACGTCCGCATGTATCCCGTGCCACCCAACGTGCTCTAGAAGGTGTAAGTCAACTACCCTGGCCAGCAAGATCTCCGGATCTGTCCCCCATTGAGCATGTTTGGGACTGGATGAAGCGTCGTCTCACGCGGTCTGCACGTCCAGCACGAACGCTGGTCCAACTGAGGCGCCAGGTGGAAATGGCATGGCAAGCCGTTCCACAGAACTACATCCAGAATCTCTACGATCGTCTCCATGGGAGAATAGCAGCCTGCATTGGTGCGAAAGGTGGATATACACTGTACTAGTGCCGACATTGTGCATGCTCTGTTGCCTGTGTCTATGTGCCTGTGGTTCTGTCAGTGTGATCATGTGATGTATCTGACCCCAGGAATGTGTCAATAAAGTTTCCCCTTCCTGGGACAATGAATTCACGGTGTTCTTATTTCAATTTCCAGGAGTGTATATATATATATATATACATATATATATATATATATATATATATATGCTTAATTTGGTGTTTGTTTTATTGAAATGTTCGAATATTTACTATTTTAAACAAATATTTGAAAACAGTCATGCATCGAAGTTTATGAGAATAATTTTATTTTGCATTATTTGTGGAGAGTAGACCTTGTGGTGACTTATCAATTACAAAAGTAGAGTGTATTAATCATGTGCAGAAGAGGATGTGCACGAGACAGAATAGACTAAGACAGCAGCTGGGTTGTACTAAGTTATCAGATGGTCTGGGTATAAGATGTCGACTGACCGACAAACTGATCAGATTACACAATATTGTGGTATGGCTATTAGAAGTAACAGA
This sequence comes from Schistocerca americana, assembly GCF_021461395.2. NCBI lineage: Eukaryota > Metazoa > Arthropoda > Insecta > Orthoptera > Acrididae > Schistocerca > Schistocerca americana. The sequence continues at coordinate 152,588,379 of NC_060122.1, forward strand.
GATAATTTAGATGGTATGAAGAGAGCTGTTTGGGGCAATTTCCACAAGCTGTCTGCAGAAGCTCAATTAGTCCACAACGTGTGTTCCATTGAGTGTTATAAATAAGACACTTTCTCACACAAAATTACTCTACCAAATGCTTTTGTGCCTGCCGTGAGACCTATGTTGCAGAATCTTGCCGATACAAAGGTATTGAAGAAGTTTCTGAAAGGCAAAACACAAAACTCAACGAATCTTTTAACAATGTTGTACGGTCAATGAGACCAAGGTCAGTCTTCGAACTTGGTGTTTTTGATGCGGCTCTTACTTTCAGTGCTGTATATTACGGTAGACTACAGGTTTTGGAGCCTCTTGGAATTCATAAAAGGTTAAAACATCACTAAAAGTTTGATAGACTTGGACCAAATGCGAATCCTTAAGGTTGAGATTGCAGCAAATAGTACGCCAAAAGAAGTCAGATCTAAATGAAGGAAGACAGCAATGGGTGAGGGAGATGAAGAAGGAGATGACTATCAGCCTACCAGCCTATATGTATGAGTTGGTTGTGTTCTAAATTTTTTTCTTTAAAACGCAATTTTCTCCAAATGTCATTTTTCAGTATAACTGCCCCTTTTTCTCAGAAACTTCTAAATCTGCACCCGTGAGTGATTTACAGTATAATATATGTAGCAACGTGATGTTGTAGGTCTACTTTTGTAGCATTCACGCTAAAAGTCAAAAGTCAAGAAATTCAAATTGTGAAAATTTACATTAAAATTAAATTTTTAGGAAAAAATCGTATCTTCTTTCCTGTCATTTCAAAATGATTACAGAGCAATACCTTCACAAAACATGAGATACAACGTGACAAAAATATCATATTTATACACTTAAGAGTTCCGGAGGAAACTAGGCATTTATATAGGCAACTTAACATTGTCAAGGTAGGATGGTACGATTCTTAAAAAGAAATAACATCCTCTATCATCAACAAAATAGCAGTTTAACAAACTGAATCCACCTAAACGGCTGGACATCAGAACAGCAGAATAGATATGCTAAAATATCTTCAGCACCATGGTAAAACACTTCAAAATCAACACCGCCATAGGAAGAACGAAATTGGGGGTAATAACAAGGACACAAATTTCACAATATTCGGCCTCTTGGCCCAAAAGTAAAATAACAGCAAAATGAAAAATAGCTTTCAATTATAAGCATCTTAATAGAAACTATAAAATGAGAATACCGCCCTTTACACTTCGTAGCTGCGCACTCATATGTTAACAATACAACTAAATACTAGATCTGCTAACCACTAGTCCATGAGGTACTCACTACCGGAAATGATACCGCCAAACAAGGAGATTACTACCTATGCAAAATTAGGAACGACACTATCTTTGCCACGCTCACAGTGCAATGATCACAAATGAGACTTACAGAGCTCTCGTTTCGAGACAGCAAATGGTTGCCCAGTGCGCATGCAACCACGTTAAACCACAACCACCAACACTGTGTTCATTTTCCTTCCACGTGGAAAATCACTGACAAAATAGTTATACTCAGTGCCCACTGCCTGCATTCATTACTGTACACTGTATACAGCTCTGCATCAAATCTACTGACCAAAAGGTCCAGTGTCCGTCACCAAGGCACAGTGATTGGGATCCTCTTGTAATACGAAAGCCCCTGACTGCTCATCTTCTGGAGCCACAGATCTTTCGTCCAGGGAAGAAATTATTCACACTGCTGTCCAGGCATGTCCATACTCTGCGGCAGCGCCCTGCGTCGACCCTTAGTGGACTCAAAGTCCGGACTCGTCGGTACGTCAGCTGTGCAGTAAACTGCGTACTTGTCGATGGCCTACCGACCGGGTGCCCCTTCACTCTCGCAGCTTCAACTGCAGCCATAATCAGGCCTTCTGACTCCTATACCAATTCAGAAGAGTGGGGCCAATGGTCAAATTCAGGCACGGCGACACACCTCGACTCATCAGCCGTTTGCACGACAACTATCAGCAGAAGATTTCCTTCACATCACAGCATCTTCCACTCCGCTGTACCCAACTCGAAGTGCTGCCGCCCCAGCTCGGTCGCACACCGTGCTGATCTTCGGTGACACTGTGGACTGCCTGACCGCTCAACCACAGTCATGGCGCTGACTTTCAGAAGATGTTTCCGTTACCAAGTCTGACCTCTGGCCAAAGACAAGCACTGGAGCAGCACCATCACAGCCTCCTGGATCGTCAGGAAGTATGACATGTGGCGAAATTAATTCCTGGCAGCTACTTCCCCTTGCAAAACTCAGTGCCACCCCAACCCCTCCATAAGAAGACGACGGCACAAACTGCAAATACCACAACAGTATTAATACCAGACACAACAAACAAGACAGAGACAGACGATACCAACATGCATTCAAAACGCACAAATAAACAAACAATTTAATAACGATGAAGAGTAGACTGAAGCTTAAGAGAATCGCCCAGAAGAATCGCTGTACACGTAAGTGAGATACCAAAGCACAGAGTAAAATAAGATGAGGTTAAAGTTCTTTAAGGCTGTAGACCCTGCGGTAATGAACCACAGTAGACAGTTGAGTTGAAGAGGGGTGGACATATCTAAAAAGGGAAATTACAGAAGCTGGACAGAAAAATTTAAGTATAAGCAATCTAAAGGCGAAGAAACTTTCGGCGATAGAAGAAATACTTCAATTTATCGACAAAAGAAGTAGAAAAAATTTTCAACAAAAGGCAGCAACATAGCAATGTAAGTCATTTATGAATTATATCAGTAGGAAGTGTAGGGAGGCCAAGGCGAAATGGCTGCAGGAAAAATGTAAAGAAAACAAAAAAGAAATGAGCATCGGAAAGAAAGATTCAGCATACAGAGAAGTCAAAACAACCCTCGGTGAAGTCAAAAGCAAAAGCGACAATGTTAAGCGTGCAATGGGAATTACAAAGTTAAGCGAGAGTGTGAGAGCGGGTAGGTGGACGGAATACACTGAAAGCCTCTACGATGAACTTGAGTGATAACGCGATAGAAGAGGAAATGGGAGTTGGTATGGATGATGTAGGGGATTCAATATAAAAGTCATAGTTTAGCAGAGGTTTCGAAGACTAGCGAACATATAAGGCAGAAGCCATAGCTAATATTTCTTCGAGCCAGTGGAATCTATGAGACGAGAAATACCACCAGACTTTCGAAAAAATGTGATCTACACAACGCCGGAGCTAGCAAGAACAGCTGACTACGAGAATTGTCGCACAACCAGCTTAAGATCATGCATTCAAGTCGCTGATTAGGATAATATACAGGAGAATGGGAAAGGTGATTGAAAGTCAGTTAGATTGCGATCATTTTCGCTTTCGGAAAGGTAAAGGCGCCTGAGAGATGGTTGTGCTCAGTGCTGGATCTCGGATCTAAGTAAAATCAAGCCACATTCACGTGACATTGTCACCCTAGCTAAAGCGTTCGACAATAGAAATGGAGCAAGATGTCCGAAATTTTCAGATCAATGGGAGTACGCTACACGGACAGACAGTAAATATATGGTATGCACGAGAACCATGACCCAAGCTATAAGACAGGGATGTAGTCTTTGCCCCTACTGTTCAATCTATGTATCAAAGAAGCAATGAAGGAAATAAAAGTTCAAGACTGAGATGAAAAGATATCAGTGACAATATTCGTTGGAGATGTTGTAATCGCCTGTCGGGGTGGCCGAGCGGTTCTAGGCGCTACAGTCTGGAACCGCGTGACCGCTACGGTCGCAGGTTCGAATCCTGCCTCGGGCATGGATGTGTGTGATGTCCTTAGGTTTAAGTAGTTCTAAGTTCTAGGGGACTGATGACCTCAGAAGTTAAGTCCCTTAGTGCTCAGAGCCATTTGAACCGTTTTGAACATTGTAATCATCAATGAATGTGAAGAATTACCGAACCTTTTGAAAAGAAATGGACACTCCAATGGGAACAGAATATTGGTTGAGATTAAACCGAATGAATGCAATGAGGAGTAGGAGAAATGAGATTAGTGATAAACTGAGAACAGCTAAGCAGACGGAGTTACGGAATTCTGCTACTTTGGAAGCAAAAAAAAAAAAAAAAAAAAAAAAAAAAAAAAAAACCCATGACGGACGAAACAAAGAGTACATAAAACGTAGGCTAGCAAAACCAAAGGGGGCATTCCTAGCCAAGAGAAGTCTTCCGGTGTCAAATGTAGGCCTCAATTTTAGGAAGAAATTTCTCAGAATGTGTGTTAGGAGGACAGCCTTATATGGTAGAGAAACATGGGCCGTTGGAAAACCAGAAAGGAAGAGACTCGAAGTGTTTGAGACATGGCTTTATTGAAGTGTGTTGAAAATTAGGTGGACTGATAGCATAATACATGATAGTGGTCTCCGCAGAATCGTCGAACAGCGAAAATTTGGAAAACACTGACAAGCAACATTGACAGGATTATAGGACACATGTTAAGGCATCAGCGAGTATCTTACATGGCATTATTGAAGCTGTAGACTACAGTGGTTCCCAACCTGTAGGTAGTTACTATTTAGGGTTAAAAAGAAATTTTCTTAGGGGTAAAAACTAAACGATTTGATTCCGTTTCAGTCACGAAACAATTATTTTCAGAAGATCATTATTCTTATCACAATTTTGTAAGGCTGTAATAGTGATTATATAAGTTATCGATAACTAATTTTTTCAAGTAGTAGCATTAATGCGGTGGAGACTAGAGGTTCCTCACATAGTCCACACACATCTTGTGCTTTCTCCCGTACATCGCAGAAGATAAAAGTGAGACACATACATAACAAAGTAACAAATGCTAAATATCTTAAGAAATGTCTCTCCCAATTGCATATAGTCCAGAAATTGCTTTATTACTCGCTTCGAGACAGATAAATGAAGTAATTGACGACAAGACACAACAGTAACTACATAAGGGCTACCATAGTGCTATACACAGTGTTATTATTAGCATTGTTAGACAAAGCATTAACAGCCTGAGGTCATCCAATTTCCGCCAGGTCAGAAGAAGTGAATGCAGCACTCAAGTGATTTACAAACAGTAAGTACAGTGCAGTGTGCAAGTCAAGAAGCTACCACAATGGAGAGGAATAATGCATGGGAACACAAACACACCCCCCCCCACCCCCCCCCCCCACCCACCCACCCACCCACACACAGTCACACAGACACACACACACACACACACACACACACACACTTACGTACTTACTGAGTTGGCCACACAAATCGCAGTCGGTATTTGGCCTCACCAATCAGCCTCCTCCAGCGTCCTCGGTCTATGTACTCTTCTTCAGACAGCCCCAGCGTACTCATATCCTCTCTGACCTGATCAGTCAATCGGAGTCGTGGTCTTCCCTGTGGCCTTTCGTCTCTAATACCTTCCTCCACTACTTACCTGATGATCTGGCCTTCTCGACGCATTACGTGTCCATACCACTTTAGTCCTCTTTCTTTGATCATTGCCACGATGTCCATCGACTTGTATAGCTCCTGCAATTCACAGTTCTTTCTTTTCCTCCTTTCATCTCCATCCTTCACTGGCCAAAAAATCTGTCTGAGGACGGCATTCTCAAATGTCAGGAGTTTTCTTTCCATCTTTTGGGCGATGGTCCAGGTCTCTGTTCCATATAAGACTACACGTTGTGTTATTGTCTTGTAGATCTTGGCATTTGTGGATTTCGATAGAAGCTGGGACTTCAACTGCTTTCCCAGACCAAACCGTGACCTGTTTCCTGCTTGTACTCGTGCGGTAATTTCCTGGTCTATCTCATTCCTTTCAGTGAGTGTAGCCCCTAGATATTTAAAATCTTTTACCCTTTCAAAGACTTTGTCCTCGTCCTTCAGGGTTCTGTCATCATTTTATATGCTAACTACGTGGTATTTTGGCTCATCCATATTCAACTTCAGGCCTGCTCTCATTGCATTTTCCATTAATGTTCTTGTCATCTGAACCAGGTCTTGCTCTTTCTCTGCTATTAAAACTACATCATCCGCATAGGCCAGGGTGTTGATCCTTCTTCCCAGCTGTATTCCTGTCTGTAGGCCTGCTACCTTTCTCAGGGCTCTCTCCAGTACCAGGTTTAACAGGAGAGGGTAGAGGCAGTCTCCTTGTCGCACTCCAGTCCTCAACTTGAACTTCATTGATATGTTTCCATTTATTTTCACCGTGAAAATAGGCGCATATCTGTGTCAGTTTTATGAGTTTTCTGGGAACCGGGGGCCATTCGAGTTCTTGCCATATTGCTTTTCTATTCACACTATCATATAATTTTTTGGAAGTCCGCAAAAAGGCAGTGAACATTTTTGCGGAATTCCCAGCTCTTTGCTAGCATTTGCCGTATTATATGTAAATTGTCTACAGTTGACTTTCCCTTTTTGAAACCTGCTTGTTGGAATCCCAGTACTTTCTCGACATGTGGTGTTACTCGCTTCAGTAACAACATGCTCAACATCTCATAAGCTGTGCATTGTAGTGTGATTCCTCTATAGTTGTTACATCATTTGGGTCTCCTTTCTTTAGTATAGGGCAGATTGCAGACTCCTTTCATTCTTCTGGGATCCTTTCCTTCTTACAAATTAAGCATATTAAGTGGTATAGTCTCGCTTGTAGAGTTTCTCTTCTGTTCTTCACATCTCTGCAGGTATGGCATCTGTTCCTGATGCCTTCCCCGTCTTCAGCAGTTTTATGGTCGCTCTTACCTCTTCCATGCTTCGTAGTTCACACTCCACCAGTGGTGCAGTAACTCTGTTTTCTCTATATGATTCTTCTTCTTCATTTTCTGTTGTATCACTCATGGTGTTTACATCCACATTCAGGAAGTTTTCGAAGTAGTTTTTCCGTTCCTCCATAGCTTTCATTTCATCTGTGAGTATCTGTCCTTCTTGACTTCTGATCACCCACACAAACACACTAAATACTATTAATCTTTCACATCTTTCATGATTTTAAAAATAACTGTGATCTAAGAAAAGTCTTTCGTTATACAGTTTAGTGAGGTACTAAAGTTGGTGATATATGGAGGAGGGAGGGGGGGGGGGTGGAGGCAACGGACGGTAGCGGTGGGCAGCAACGGGTGGCAAGGGAGAGGAGAAGGCAGGGGAACTAGCTGATGTCTGATTGCACTTAGGGGTAATGGTCTAAGAAAGGTTGGGAACCACGAAGGAGGAAAGACCCTAGTTCATTACAACTGAAACCGCTTCTGTAGCGAGATCGCTAACGCACACATGTTCTGTGGCACTCGCTTCGGAGTTGAGGCTGTTCGAATCCTGGTGGTGGATAACTTTTCACTGCCAGCATCTGGCTGGCACGGGGAGAAGATTTGGTGGCCTAAACTTCATGATTGCCTGTCTTTGCACCAGTGATCTGGACCAAATAATAAACCTGTTTGCAGTGTGTCATGACTGAGAACATGTTCCAGTGCTGATCGTGACTCGTCTGTGCATTGGGAACATTAAAAGCGGCGGCTCTCTTGCTGCTGTTCGAGAGGAGTAGGCTACATTCCGGTACCCTTCTCCTGAAAGTATTATGTAGAGAAACGTATCACTACACCATACACGCATCCGTTATACTCTTCTCCACTCTACAAATGCACATAAGGCACAACTCTCAAATATCCGGAAGGAGAGAGGCCACTACTGTGCGAATAGACGGAATAAAATCTGTGTAGACTAGGGAGATAAAGCTACCCTTTACAGACTCCCCGCCAGCAATATCGTTGAGTGTCGCTTTACTCAAACAGAATTATCTACCTCTAAAAAAAATACATATCGACAGAACGTTGAACGCTAATCCACGTTCGTTGCTGTCACTGTTCGAGGTCGGGGGACAACTTCCACCTGCCACGCGCCTTCCGCTGCCCCGCCAGCCTCCGCAGCCTCCAATCGCTCCGGCCACGATCGATATTCACCGACTTCCACGAGGGGCTCTCGGTAGCTTTCCGCAAGCCAGCCTTCCTGCAGTTTCCCGTGACGCAGTGTGCCCAATCACTTCCGTTCTTAGAACGAGTATTGTCGTTCTCTTCTTTCGAAAAAAAAAAAAAATGGCTCTGAGCACTATGGGACTCAACTGCTGAGGTCATAAGTCCCCTAGAACTTAGAACTACTTAAACCTAACTAACCTAAGGACAACACACACATCCACGTCCGAGGCAGGATTCGAACCTGCGACCGTAGCGGATGCGCGGTTCCAGACTGTAGCGCCAGAACCGCTCGGCCACCAGCGGCCGGCTCTTCTTTCGTATCACAGCTTTAAAAAGATGTGAATATACCCTACGGAATTAAATATCTCACCGAGCGTGTTGGCGCAATGGTTAGCACACTGGACACGCATTCGGGAGGATGGCTGTTCAAAACCCGCGTTCAGCAATCTTGATTTAGGTTTTCTTTGATTTCCGTAAATCAGTTCAGGCAAATGCCGGGATGGTTCTTTGAAAGTGCACTGTCGACTTCCATCCCCATCCTTCCCTAATCCGATGGGACTGATGACCTCGCTGTTTGGTCCCCACCCTAAAATCAACCAACCAACCAAATTGATCTTATGTGTATCTTGAATATCCATCGTATTCGACTGGTGGGAACGCAGCCGTGTATGTATTCCTTGACAAGTTGTGGCGTTTATGCCAAATTTCTCCCTACATGTTATTATACAGGGTGAAAAGTATTTAAACTGACAAACTGTGGGAGGTTTTAGGGGACATCAAAACAAATATTTTTCCCTAATGTAATTTTTTCCTATGGGGATTATTTAAACCGGTGGAGCCCGTATTACGCTCTTCAGTTGTTAGAGGCCGTATTACGAATTTCAATTGTTAGAGGGCGTATTACGCTCTTCAGTTGTAGGCAACTGCTGTCCACCAGTGTAATAGTGCATTGTCTCTGTTTACTAATGGAGCGATACACGTGGAGTGAGTACACTGATACAACATGTGGACGAATCAGACGAATGTAACAACAGTTCTTCGAGAGCAATTGTTACGTCCATTTCACTTACAGCGTGTCCACAACCTGGAACCAGTTGATTTTCCACCCAGAGCACAGTTTTCGCAGTCGTACCTGGAGCAATGTGAAATGCGTCCTACATTTCCATCCTCTGTGTTTTTTACCGATGGAGCAACGTTCGGGCGTGATGGAGTCTTCAACATGCACAATTCGCATGTTTGGAGTGAGGATAAGCCACATGTCACAGATACTAGCGCTCATCATGTGGGGTTCTTCGTTAATGTGTGGGTCGGTGTTGTTGGGCCGTATCTGCTACCTAGACCATTAAATGGCAGGCACTATTACAATTTCCTCGCCAGAGCATTGCCAGAATTGCTGGAAGACGTCTCGCTCCCTACAAGACCACGCATGTGGTTCCAACATGACGGGGCGCCGGAACATTTCAGTCGTCGTGTGCGTCGATTCCTGTACCGATGGTTCCCAGAAACGTGGATTGGCAGAGGTGGTCCTGTACCATGGTCTGCTCGATCCCCAGATATGGCCCCTCTGGACTTTTTTGTGTGGGGAGAGATGCGCAACTTTGTTTACGTAACTCCTGTTGCATGAGAAGAGGATCTGGTTGCCCGGACAGTAGCAGCAACAGTAACAATTCGGGATACTCCTGGGGTTTTTGCCCATGCCAGCCAGAACATGATCCGACGGTGTAACCTTTGTTTACGTGCCAATGGAGGCATTTTTGAAAATCTGCTGTAATTGAAATTGGGTTGTGTTAATGTGTTGTCTCTTGGTCATAAAAAATCGAAGAGTGTTTGTTGGTTTAATTAATTTGCCGCCAGAGAAATCTTCCTCTACTGGTTTAAATACTCCTCATAGGAAAAAATGACATTAAGGAAAAATATTTGTTTTGATGTCCCCTACAACGTCCCAAAGTTTGTCGCTTTAAATACTTTTCACCCTGTATTTTGTTGTTGTCCTTTAAGGTAAAGTACAGAAACATCATGACGCTATAAGCTAGCAAGATGTGTACACGTATCGCAAAATCTATCTATTTAAGAAAAGTAGACAAAAATTCGCTTGACACCTTGCTAAGCCACTGTCTCCACTCCTTCCAAACTATGTAAGCGTAGACCAGATGTGGCTTAAATTCAAAGAAGTAGTATCGACGGCATTTGAGATATATACAGTGTATCAGATAAATTGGTAAGAGAGAGTTCTGATCCCAAACGGTACACAGAACGGGTGATAAAACTGTTTAGGAAACAACGGAAAAAGCGTGCAAAATTTAAGTTTGGCGATGTTTTACTGAAGATCGAAATTTATCGCGAACTTCGACGCAGATCTTTTAATAGTTTCCACAACGAAACTCTGTCTCGAAATCTGGCAGATAATCCGAAGTGATTCTGGTCGTACGTAAAGTATGCAAGCGGCAGGACACAATTCATGCCTTCTCTGAGCTATAGCAATGGAAATACTATCGACGACAGAACTTTCAAGAAGAGTTACAAAAAGCAATTTTACAGAAATTCATTCACCAAAGAAGACGCAGTAAATGTTCAGAATTAGAATCAAGAACAGCTGCCAACATGATTAAGTCAAAATTAGATATCCTCATTGTAGCGCGGCAGTTTAAATCACGCCATGAAGGCAAATCCCATGGTACAGGCTGTATAACAATTAGTTTCCTTTGAGAGTATGCTGATACAACAGCTCTGTATATCTTATACAACCGCTCGCTCAACGGTGCGTAGCTAATGGCTGGACAGTTGCACGGGTTACACCAATAGTCACGAGACGAAACAGGAGTAATCGGTTGAATTACAGACCCCAGTCGACAACGTCGATTTGCAGTAGGATTCTGGAACGTGTAGTGTGTTCGAATATTACGAATTGCGACTGATGAAACAATTTATTTTCAAACAGCCAGCAAGGATTCGGATAATATCGTTGTTTGGAAGCATCACTAGAGGGCTTTTGACGCCGTTCCTCACAAGCGACTTCTAATCAAACTGCGTACCTGCAGAGTATTGTCTCAGTTGTGCGACTGGATTCGTGATTTCCTGTCTGAAAGGTCACAGTTCGTATTAAGTGACGGAAAGGCATAGAATCAATCGCTAGTAATATCTGGCGTTTCCCAAGGAAGTGCTGTAGGCCGTCTGCTGCTCCTAATTTACATAATTAATATAGGACACAATCACATCAACCTTCTTAGATTGTTTTCAGATGATTTACCGTCTCGTAAAGTCGTCAGACGTCCAAAACCAATTGGAAACCGACTTACACTAGATATGTGTGTGATGCGAAAAATGACAGTTGAACCTATATAATGAAAAGTGTGAAGTCATTCATAAGAGTACTAAAAGGAATCCGCTAAATTTCAGTTACACGACATATCGCACAAATATAAGGCCTGCAAACTCAACTAAATCTTAGGGATTACAATTACGAATTATTTAACCTGGAACCAAATGATGACTAACTGAAACCCTCAGCTGCCGACAGGTGTTGTTGATATACCTCGATGTGGATAGCTGAAAATGTGTGCCCCGACCGGGACTCGAACCCGTCCAGCTGTCCACATCGAGGTATATCAACAACACCTGTCGGCAGCTGAGGGTTTCAGTTAGTCATCATTTATTCCAGGGCAAAGCTGCACGGTCAACAACAGTAATCTGTTCTTTCGATAACAGTTACTGTCTTCATATATAAACTGGAACTATCGCATAGTTAATGTTAAGGGGGAAGCTAACCAAACACTGTGAATTATTGGTGGAACACTTTCAAGATGCAGCAGGTCTGCTAAAGAGAGTGCCTATACTACGCTTGTCCATCCTCTTCTGGATTACTGCTGTGAGGTGTCGGATCCGCGTTAGGTAGTATTGACTGAGAACATCTAAAGAGTTCAAAGAAGGGCAAGTGGTTTTGTGTTATCGCGAAATAGTGGAGAGTGTGTCTCTGATATGATACGTGGGTTAGGGTGGCAGTCATTAAAACAAAGGCGTTTCTCGTTGCGGCAGACTCTTTTCACGAAATTTCAGTCACGCACTTTCTCCGCTGAATGTGAAAATATTTTACTGTCGCCAGTGTACAAAGGGAGGGATGGATACGGTAATAAAATCTGAGAAATCAGAGCCTGAACGGAAAGGGTTAATTGTTTGTTTCTTCCTCGTGCCATTCTAAAGTGGACTGGTAGAGAAGTAGCTTGGAGATGGTACTTCATTGTGAATTGTGGAAGAGTCATGAAGATAAATGTTATAATGTAGATGGTCTCAGAGTGTGAGAAAGCCGGGGTGAGTAGAATCCGTATCGTGCTGGAAGCGACAGAGCCAGCGGGGATTTACTTTCGAGGCTTGGCGCCAACAGTCGTATGTTTCATTATTTAGATCTACAGTCTCTGAATCCTGACATACAACCGTCACGCTGATGTTACGCGCACTGATACGAGGATGAATTAAATGGAAACCTTAAATTTGTAATAACAAATCGAAATTTCGCGCCGTTATCCTGTAAGTTGGTAAGCGTGCTACAAACAGCGTGCAGAACGGCCTGTAGGTGGCAGCATAGTGCAGGTGCACGCCTACCGTCGCAGTTTCAGTATAAGGATGGCCGCCCCACTTGTGACCTGCATCACAGAAGTACAGCGTTCTGTTATTCGGTTTTTGCGTAGTGAAGGTGTGAAACCTATTGAAATTCATCGACGAATATAGGTTCAGTACGGTGATGCATGTTTGTCACAGCAGCGAGTCTAAGAATGGAGTAGGAAGTTCGCAAATGGTGTCACTTCAGTGGAAGATACTCCTCGTCTAGGTCAGGCACAACGAGTTGTGACTCCACAGAACACGATAGCCGTTGAAGCCATAGTGAAGGAAAACCGCCGAGTGACACTGAATGACATTGCAGAATGTTTACAGATTAGTCATCGGTCAGCACACTAAATTGTGTGCTCCACCAATAATTCACAGTGTTTGGTTAGCTTCCCCCTTAACATTAACTATGTGATAGTTCCAGTTTAAATTATTCGTAATTGTAATCCATAAGATTTAGTTGAGTTTGCTCCGGTTTCACAAAGTGTCTGCAAGATGGGTGCCACGGCAGCTGACTCCTGAAATGAGAGAACGACGTGTTGATGCTTGTGAAGAACTTCTTCAGCGCTTTGAAGAATGGTTCAAATGATTCTGAGCACTATGGGACTTAACAGTGGAGGTCTTCAGTCCCCTGAAACTTAGAACTATTTAAAACTAACTAACCTAAGGACATCACACACATATCCATGCCCGAGGCAGGATTCGAACCTGCGACCGTAGTGGTCGCGCGGTTCCAGACTGAAGCGCCTAGAACCGCTCGGCCACTCTGGCCGGCCAGCGCTTTGAACGAGAAGGTGATGGCTTCCTTGCAAGAATCGTTACTGGGGACGAATCCTTGGTTCACTTCCACCAACCGGAAACGAAGAGAGCGAGCAAAACCAAAGAAGTTTCGAACAGAACCATCAGCAGGGAAGGTTATCTGACTCTATTTTGGGACAAAAAAGGCGTTATTTTGGAGCATTACACGCCTAGAGGGACCACTGTCACCAGTGCATCATACACAGATCTCCTAAAAAATCATCTGCGGCCTGCAATCAAATCAGAGCGACTTGGATTGCTGTCAGCAGGTGTCCTTTTGCAACATGACAATGCAAGAGCCCACACTGCCCGTACAACAGTTGCAACAATCACAGACCTGCATTTTGAGTGTCTTCCTCATCTACCATACTCACCAGACCTTGCCCCAAGTAATTTCCACATGTTTGGAGCACTCAAAGACGCAGTGGGAGGAAATAATTTCCGTTCTGATGAAGAGGTACGGCATGCGGTGCATGAGTGGTTGTGAGGACTACCAAAAGAATTATTTTCTAAAGGAATTTATCCATTTTGTAAGCGCTGGAGGACTTTCATTGAGCGTAGGGCAGATTATGTTGAAAAGTGATACAGCTTTGTACCACTTCTGCACAATAAATAATATTTAAAAAAATATTTAAGGTTTTCATTTGACTCACCCTCGTATCCTGCCAACAACAGCTTCAGTAACTCTCGATTCATACTCAAAGACTAACTGCAAATTTCAATTATTGTTGATAATCATTTGTAGACAAGATAAACCAATAACAAGGGTATGCTAAAAGGGTAGGCAACAAGCCGTGAAGATAGCTCAGTAACAGTCTCTTATCCGTTTCCGCGGGGACAGCACGTATAAAAGGGAACAAGTTGTTGGAAATTGCCTCGGACGACGTACATGTGCAATATCATGTTAATCTTACTATCTTGTCGGTGAGTCTGCGATCGGTTTCCGCTGAGGCAACATGTGTGTCATTGTGTGAAGTGCGATTTCGCGTAAAGAGAGAACATTTTGTTAACAGGGTGTCTCAGCAAACGTACAAATGTGTTATCACGATCATGTGAAGAAGCATCTACAACTTTCTGCAATGCTCGGGAAGTAAAGATTAACGTCCAGAAACTTTGCTGTGAACATTAATAGTAAACTGGCTCTTGGAACCGTTTTCTGTTTAGTAGCGTTGAGATTTTTCCATTTTGCTACTCTGTTATGCACTGTCTATTGGATGCATATAACAGTCTGCGGCCGGTGGGGAAGAAACCAATCGGGACGAGGACGACAAATATGCATCACCTATGCAATACAGGAGCTGAGGAAGTTGTCTCCAGTTGAGTTAGCGGAAGTTGGGGCGGATATTTCACGTATCAAAAAAAGTTTTGCATCACCTCGGTTCCGAGAGTTCCGGAGCCTGTACAGAAAATTGCAACAGAGATCAATATAAACACCATTTCCACCCTTTTTATTGCTCATGAAAACCACTCATTGCATGTTCCACCACCACACAGCGAAACCTTCAGAGGAGGTGGTCAAGATTGCTGCACACACCGGTAACTCTAATACCCAGTAGCACGTCCTCTTGCGTTGATGCATGCCTGTATTCGTCGTGACATACTATCCACAAATTCATCAGGGCACTGTTGGTCCAGATTGTCCCACTCCTCAACGGCGATTCAGCGTCGATCCCTCAGAGTGGTCGGTGGGTCACGTCGTCCATAAACAGCCCTTTTCAGTCTATCCCAGGCATGATCCATTGGGTTCATGTCTGGAGAACATGCTGGCCACTCTAGTCCAGCGATGTCGTTATCCTGGAGGACGTTATTCATAAGATGTGGACGATGGGGGCGCGAATTGTCGTCCATAAAGATGAATGCCCGCCAATATGCTGCCGATATGGTTGCAGTATCGGTCGGAGGATGGCACTCACGTATAGTTCAGCCGTCACGGCGCCTTGCATGACCACCAGCGGCGTACGTTGTCCCCACATAACGCCACCCCAAAACAGCAGGGAGCCTGCACCTTGCTGCACTCGCTGGACTGTGTGTCTAAGGCGTTCATCCTTACCGGGTTGCCTCCAAACACGTCTCCGACGATTGTCTGGTTGAAGGCATATGCGACACTCATCGGTGAAGAGAACGTGATGCCAATCCTGAGCGTTCCATTCGGCATGTTGCTGGGCCCATCTGTACCGCGCTGTATGGTATCGTGGTTGCAAAAATGGACCTCGCCATGGACGTCGGGAGTGAAGTTGCGCATTATGCAGCCTATTGCGCACAGTTTGAGTCGTGACACAACGTCCTGTGGCTGCACGAGAAGCATTATTCAACATGGTGGCGTTGCTGTCACGGTTCCTCCGAGCCATAATCCGGTCATCTACTGCAGTAGTAGCTCTTGGGCGGCCTGAGCGAGGCATATCATCGACAGTTCCTGTCTCTCTGTATAGGCATGGTTGAACTACAGACAACACGAGCCATGTACCTTCTTCCTGGTGGAATGACTGGAACCGATCGACTGTCGGAACCCCTCCGTCTATAAGCGCTGCTCATGCATGTTTATTTACATCTTTGGACGGATTTAGTGACACCTCTGAATAGTCAAAGGGACTGTGTCTGTGATACAATATCCACAGTCAACGTCTATCTTCAGGAGTTCTGGGAACCGAGGTGATGCAAAACGTTTTATGATGTGTGTACATTCATAAATCCGCCATGTGTGATTCACGTAGCATAACTTTTTTCTGGAAAGTGTTATGTTCAGGAACTTACCGCGTGGTATAATTTTGTTACGGTTTTGATCTTTTGGGGAAGTAGCAAACAGACACTTGGCATCCCTTGCGTGAGGAAATAGTTTGAGCAGCTGCAGCCCCCATCGGTACTACAGAGTGTCTGTTACAAAAGAACCATTCCTTAGTAAAGAAGAAAGCACTTGGCTTGACTTCTCTGTCTACCAGTGTATGACAAAGGTTAGTATTGTGTATTTCATTTAGCTTCTGCCCTACACTCCAGTTTACTATATTTTCCGTTCAATTTTCACGTCTGAAAACAAAAAATAATTCTTGCTTTCTCTTCGACTATGTCGGTCTTCGTCATCAATGATGTTAAGATTCATTACGCACTCACAGAATGCCGAGAAAGGAATGACAAGAAATTAAAAAACAGACAGAAAGTTATGAACACATTACGACAACCACGAAAATATGATTTTTTCTATCTTTCATTCCACGTCAGGAGAAGATGGTGGGCAGTACGAGAGCATAGCCCGTTTCAGCCAGTAGCTGTAGTTGGTGTTGTTGCGACGCCCTTCACTTAGGACAGTTGAGTGCTTATTTAATTTTGTAGGATTTTTAATTGCATATAGACGGACGGTTGAGAGGAAGATGTTGTTGATTAAGTTTTCTTCATTCCAAATTGCGGTATTCGCCTTATGGCTGAGAGAAAAACCTATCGTTCGAAAAGAATGCCAGCTGGAATTTGTTGCATGTTGTTCGGGTTATCTATCTTCATATTATTTCAGTGGTATTGATAATGTTATATTGTGACCATGGAATTTTGTTGATGTAAACAATTTCCGTCTAATTTTGTAGAAGATGAAAAACTTAAGAATGTAGTCGATGTAGAGAATGTTTTCTTTCATAGGAATTGATTGAAGTACTTTGCTCAATAATTTTCATTCCGTATCGACCTGCTACATCATCCCAAGTCCTCGTAGGTGTTCTTTATCTGTTGATAGTTTCTTTGTTTTCTTCGTTTTCCAGAGGCTTCTGTTAGTGTGAATTCGATGCTGCTTCACGAATAATGGAAGGAGAAAATGCATATTTGAATTTCGGAGTGCTGAACGTTCTAGTATCGTGCTACAAGAGTGATTCTGTGAGTCCATTGTTATGTAGTCTGTTGAGCTCGAATCTGGTATTTGTTCTTTTACTTTGAATATCATGTTCCTGAGTTAAGTGTTACGTAAAGGGAATTTGTTTCGCCATAGTACCCACAAATAAGTATAATGTTACAGAGGAAAACTCTAAACTTCGGCTTGAAACCCTGTCCCATAACGAACCTTTCTAGCTTATTTCTGTAAATGAGCGACATATTCATTCAACGGAAATCTATTGAAAATAGATCCCGCGGCATGGTAAACCTGGAACGACTCCTATACAACAATTAAGAGTCTTATCCTACTACAAACAATATTACTTAGTGCTCTCAGGGTGAATGGTGCAGAGGCTTTTTAATGTATCCTTCTCATTAACCGCAAATCTCTAGGGAAGTCCAGTACAGGGATGGCAGAGTTACTGCACATGTGCAGGAAGATGGAATAAGGTCGTTGGGTTCTACTTGTGACGATAATGTACAGGAGGTGGAGCGGTCAGACTTGTGAGTGGGCATCCAGGGATGCCGTTAAATGACAGAACAGGAAGTTAGGTAAAATAAAGAGAATGTATTCCAATGTACGTTATACAAGGGTCGGGCCTAGGGAGGAAGTTACCAGGTTTAGTCCAGACTAGGAGGACGAACTACTACGTACACTACTGGCCATTAAAATTCCTACACCAAGAGGAATTGCAGATGATAAACGGGTATTCATTGGACAAATATATTATATTAGAACTGACATGTGATTACATTTTCACGTAATTTGGGTGCATAGATCCTGAGAAATCAGTACCCAGAACAACCACATCTGGTCGTAATAACGGCCTTAATACGCCTGGGCATTGAGTCAAACAGAGTTTGGATGGCGTGTACAGGTACAGCTGCCCATGCAGCTTCAACGCGATACTACAGTTCATGAAGTGTAGTGACTAGCGTATTGTGACGAGCCAGTTGCTCGGCCACCGTTGACCAGACGTTTTCAATTGGTGAGAGATCTGGAGAATGTGCTGGTCAGGGCAGCAGTCGAACATTTTCTGTATCCAGAAAGACCCGTACAGGACCTGCAACATGCGGTCGTGCATTATCCCGCTGAAATGTAGGGTTTCGCAGGGATCCAATGAAGGGCAGTTCCACGGGTCGTAACACATCTGAAATATAACGTCCACTTTTCAAAGTGCCGTCAATCCGAACAAGAGGTGACCGAGACGTGTAACCAATGGCACCCCATACCGTCACGCCGGATGATACGCCAGTATGGCAATGACGAATACACGCTTCTAATGTGCGTTCACCACTATGTCGCAAAACACGAATGCGACCATCATGATGCTGTAAACAGAACCTGGATTCATCCGAAAAAATGTCGTTTTGCCATTCGTGCACCCAGGTTCGTCGTTGAGTACAACATCGCAGGCGCTCCTCTCTGTGATGCAGCTTCAAGGGTAACCGCAGCCATGGTCTCCGAGCTGATAGTCCATGCTGATGCAAACGTCGTAGAACTGTTCGTGCAGATGGTTGTTGTCTTGCAGACATCCCCATCTGTTGACTCAGGGATAGAGAGTTGGTTGCACGATCCGAAGAGCCATGCGGATGAGATGCCTGTCATCTCGACTGCTAGTGATACGACGCCGTTGGGATACAGCACGGCGTTCCGTATTAGCCTCCTGAACTCACTGATTCATATTCTGCTAACAGTCATTGGATCTAGACCAACGCGAGCAGAAATGTCGCGATACGATAAACCACAATTGCGATAGGCTACAATCCGACCTTTGTCAAAGTCGGAAACGTGATGGTACGGATTTCTTCTCCTTACACGAGGCATCACAACAACGTTTCACCAGGCAACGCCGGTCAACTGCTGTTTGTGTATGAGAAATCGTTTGGAAACTTTCCTCATGTCAGCACGTTGTAGGTGTCGCCATCGGCGCCAACCTTGTGTGAATGCTCTGAAAAGCTAATTATTTGCATATCACAGCATCTTCTTCCTGTCGGTTAAATTTCGCTTCTGTAGCACGTCATCTTCATGGTGTAGCAATTTTAATGGCCAGTAGTGTAAGTGGGCAACGAAAGGGAAGGCGGTTCCTGTGAAGTTATGATGGTGGTCGGTCGATCCAGAGGCCCTGCCTCCCAAAAAAGACGTCTGTTCTAGTCGAGTTTCGGATCACAAGAGAGAGAGGCAACTGTGTTCTGCACAGCAGAATCCTCTAGCGTACACACACGTGACTTCTATCCCATGCATTCTATTGGCTAAAACCGATGGCGTGAATTCGCTAGCAATTTCAGCGAAAGGCTCAAGGCGTGTCTTGTCAGCAGCTTTAACTGGACACAACCGCCTCGGTTCTGAAAGGTAGCAATTTGTGTCACGTAGGCACAGCGGAGGTTTCTTTGGTAAGATTTCACTGAGGTCTTTGAAATAGAAAGTTTTTAAACCAATTCCCTAAAACATTTCTTGAATGGCTGCCACCCTATACATTACATTTTGAGACGCTGCAGCAACGGCGTTCACAAATCTTGCGAACTGACCCCCCTTAGCTATACTGAGTGGCCTACTCTGTGCACACGATATTCTTTCTGAACGCACAGAGATGTCCCAAAAATATGATTACGTATGGGCTAAAAGAGTGAAAAAAAGCAAACTAAACAAGAATGAGGCACTGGCGGTAGTAAAGCTGTGAGGAGGGATCGTGAGTGGTGCTCGGGGTTCTCAGCTGGTAGAGTACTTGCCCAAAAAAGGTAGAGGTCTCAGTTTCGCGTCCTGTTCTGGCGCACAGTTTCAATCCGCCAGGAAATTTCAGACTAAACAAGATATTGCATTTTAGTGGCAGTTTTATTGCTGAGATGACGGCAACAGCGCTAAGGATCACAGCAACGGCATCTATGCGAAGTCATGAAAGAGAAATTTACATTTTCCTTCAGCTCAAAAAGTTTAAAATTTTGGAATACGCCAGTTATTTGGTCACCTTGACTTAATTTCTGCGCAAAGTAGTGTTCGCCTTGCCTTTTGATACAGTTAAGTGATAATGTCCCGTCTGTAAGTCTAACGCTGGTGTATTCATTGCAAGTCGACCCAAGCTTCTTTAGCTATACTCACTTCTATACATACATTGACCAGTCACATTAATGTGAGCACCTGTCGAAAGCCTGAACCTTTTGCAATGCGGACCGGTGCCAGACCTGCAGGAAGGGAATCAATGAGGGCTTCGAAGGTACCGACAGGTACATGGACCCATGGCGACCCCAGTGCTGTGGCCATCTGCGCAAGGCTTCTCGAACAGACTGATGGAGGTGGTCCAACAGATTTTAGTTTGGGTTTAAATCCGCAGCGTTGGTTGCCCAGGGACTACGATAAACTTTTGTTGGTGCTCTTCGAACCATGTGCGAGCAGTGTGACACGTTGCATTGTCCTGCTGGTGCATACCATCGTGCCGAGGCAAAACAAACTGCATGTAGGGATGGTCACGGTCCCCAAAGAAAGATGCATTCTTGTGCTGATCCGTTGTGCGTTCCACGTATTACGAGGTCATCCAGAGAATTGTACGAAAGCGTTCTCCAGACCATAACGCTCCCTCGATTGCTGCAGGGTGTTTGCTTTCAGGCTTTACACACCGCGCACGCCAACGGCTATCTGTCCGGTGGAGCATAAAACATGATTCATCTGAAAAGTCAACCTTCCGTCATCCAGTGGACGCCCAGTTGCGGTATTGGCGTGCACAAGCCAGCCTTGGTCGCCGATGAACAGCAGTCAGCACGGGTGTACGAACGAGGCGTCTGCTGGTTGGTTGCTTGGTTGCTGGGATCAAACAGCGAGGTCATCGGTCCCATCGGATTAGGGAAGGATGGCGTAGGATGTCGGCCGTGCCCTTTCAAAGGAACCATCGCGACGTTTGCCTGAAGCGATATAGGGAAATCATGGAAAACCCAAATCAGGACGCAGGGTTTGAACCGTCTTTCTCCCGAATGCGAATCCAGTGTGCTAACCACTGCGTCATCTCGATCGGTGGCGTCTGCCGTGGAGGCTCACAAGCAGAAACGTTGGCTGAACGGTCGCTGATCGTTGAGAAGACACTGTTGCTGGCCCCTTGGTACATCTGATCGGTCAGTTTCTCAACAGTTGCGCGTCTATTCTCCCGTACACGTCTCTGCTGCCGTCGTTCACTGCCGTCGCCTATGGGCCGTGGCGCACCACAACTTCCTCAGCGCCCGTAAGTTAGTGCCATTTTGCCATTCACGGTATACTTCAACCACGGCGGAAAGCGAACAGTTTACAAACGTAGCTGTTTCGGAAATGCTTCTACCCTTGACCTGAAAGCCAATGATCATGCCCTTTTGGAAGCCAGAAAAATTTCTCCGTTTCCACGTTACGGCTACGACTCTGCTGTTTTGCGCGTCCCCCCGACACGCTTCATGTACCCTCCACTGCTAGAGTTGCCGCCTGCCGTGTATGGGTGGTTAGTGCCCGTTGACGTCAAATAGAGGGGGCGGTGACATTAATGTGACCTTGGCCGTCTATCAGCCTAGTCTGTAAGCCACTGTGAGGCGCATGGCTGAGTCTGAATCTCACTGCACCACATTTTGGGGTTTCTTGCCATTCTATTCGCGTGTGGGTCGTGGGAGGATGGCTCCTTAATCGGCTATGTACGTGCTTTAGTAAGAGTCTAAGCTTCCCATTCTGAACCGCGACTGTACGTAAGGTGCTGAAGTATATCTCTAGATTCTTCATTTAATACTCGTTCATCAAACTTTAAGTAAGGTTACGTGTGATAAATGGCATCTGCCTTCAAGCTCCTATCAATTCGCGTTTTTTAGCACTGTCGTGAAGTGCTCTTATGAACCAATGAAACCTAAGGTCGTTCGCTTTGTCGTCCTTCGCGTTCAGTATCTTATATTAGCCCTATGTGGTACGAATCCCACACACTTGAGCAATATTCTGAGATTATTGGTATGTAAGAAATATCCTTTGTAGACCGATGGCATTTTCCCAGTGTCGTACCAGTGAACCGAAGTCTGAGATCTACCTTAGCTGCGACTGAGCTTATGTGATCGCTTCTTTTCGTATCTGCAAGGGTTCCAACAAGCTTCTCTGGGCACGCCTGAAGTATCGAAGACTTTCCATCCAGGATAACACTCTGAGAGTTAATGTTTGTACGCCATGATCTAACACACTGTTCAGAAGTATGTTACTGTTTGTCTCAGACTATGCCCGTCAACCAAATGTAATGAATATGCATCTTCTGTGGTGCTATTATTACTACTCTAGGTGGAAACTACCATGTCTTTATGGCATTCTAAGATTATACTAATGCACTGACATACGTTTCTCTGGAGACTCAGTCAAAGAAATTTATATTTAAATTTCCACACGAAAGTTACTAGACGCCCTTGTTGAGTACTATGGACGCATAGTGTCGAGTTTAGAGACGAAAATCTTATTATCAGAAATAGGAAGTAAGTAGCGAAAGGCAGGTAAAAGCTTCCTCCTTGATAATTCCCAGAAATGCTCCCATATTTACTTACGAGACAACAGGTTTATTTAACCTGATATGTGTTTTTCGATGATAACTTGTTTTGATGTTGTAACACTCGAAAATGACCTATGTCCAAAATCTATATAGAGAAATAAACACATTATATACAGTGAAATGGCGGAAATATCTTCTTGAAAGTTCGAAAATTCGAATACTCCTTCACAGCCTGCAGATAATCGATCCTTTCAACGTTTATAAATGTATATTCCTTTCAAACAAGTATTACGTTTAGCGTAAATTGCCGTTCTTGTTATCTTCCAGTTATTTCTCTTATAGTAAAACACACACATCTCCGCGGCCTAGGTAGTGATGTAACTCGGGGAGCTTCGAGTTTCATCAGACTTATAGGATTTCAAATTCAGTGACCGGACATCAGTTTTCTAAAACAGACAGACGCGCTTCTCAAAGACACTCGAAAAAATTGTCTTCGAAAATTTCTAAGCCAACATACCACAGCATTTTAACAGTGCTGCATGTGGTATGTAGCCTTCGGGTTTTGTTATCGCGAAATTACTGCTACCATTTTAACTAAATGCAAACTTTCGTTAATGTCATTTTAGTTCTGTATTTATTATCAAATTAAAATGTTAACTGGGGAGTATTTAGACATAATTTTAATAAAAATGACATATTTTTAATTTGATAACGAATTACATGAAAATGCGAGTAATAATAATAAACTAAAATCTGTTACAAAAATGTGAAATGTTAAATGAAAAATATATGAGATAAAGTACAACCACAGCTGTATCTTGAAAAGTCTTTATTCTATCAGACGACTAGTTTCGGTGACATATTACTGCCATTCTCAGGCCCCATCGCTGCCAAAAGAGTATCTGATCTCCTTGGCGCATTTACTATGGGTGGCGAGTATAGACTCCTGATGGAAGCTAGACCACGTGTGCTAGTAACAAGGATCCCACAGTAAAAGCGCCAAGGAGATCAAATACTCTTTTGGCAGCGGTGGGGCCTGAGGGTGGCGGTAATGTGCTACCGAAACTAGACGTGTGATAGGATAAAGACATTCTCAAGATATAGCTGTGGTGGTAATTTTTGTGATATGTGTCATCAGCTGAAGTCCCTCGTCCATGCAGTAAGATGGACATCCATAAATTAAATGAAAAACTTTTTTATCTCAGTAGTACTGTTCAGTGTCTAGGCTTAAAGAAGTACTTCATTTTAGATCGACCTGCAGAGCAATCCCTTACTGGAACATCCTCATGGCGTCGTAGCCGCCTGGTAGAATAATCTCCGCAAGTCACCGATAGCGTCTGGGAGTCATATGTCGCCGCCCAAACACAGCTCACAACTCGCAGCCATAGTTCGAAACTGGACCCAAAGCATCCATACCTTACCCTATGCTACCCCAGATGTGCTTAATAGGACTGAGATCAGGTGAAATGGACCAGGACAAAAGTATCATCACGTCAACAGAGTGTTCCAGAAACCAGTCTGTCTGCCACAACTCGGAAGCGATTGGTAGACGCACAGCTTTGTTGAAGTTACAAGCCGTCTGCTGAGATCTGCAGATGAACAAACAGATTCCCGCGACCAACCGGCATTGCTGTAATCTACAGCGTTAAGTACACTCTTTAAGGTCACACTGTTTACCTTGATCATATCATAAATACGAAATTTGTGTGTATGTGTGTGTGTGTGAGTTACTATATTTGTTTCTCCTTCAGACCGAATCGACTGGGCGGATTTGAATGAAAGTTGAAACGGACATAGCGTATCCCCTGAGTTAACACATAGGCTATGTTATATGTTATATGTACCTATCTACCAAAGGGATGGGGACGGGTGTGAGAAAGGAGTGGAGCCAATGACGCGCAAATACCTATAGTTTATTCATCCAGTAGTTGTGATGAGAGCGCTTTACACATAATATTAAACATTCTTGAAACGTTTTCTTGCTGACATCCCCACAAAATGATGAACGGAAAGAAGTTTATCGTTTATTATATATTCGCTGTTCATTGAGTAAAACTGCTGCATGAAGCATGACATTTTAATTTGTTACTTCTTTACTACTAACTGTATTAGCAACAAACTTCACACAGAGTTTTCACATACACTACTGAATATACCAGCAAAATTATATTATTGTACGACACATAGGTCAGGAGATACGACATCATAAACAATAAGATGTGTGAAAAACAGCCTATCATGTATAACGTTTAAATTTATTACTTCTTTGCCACTAAATCTATACGCAACACATTTCACAAACAGTATCGACAAATGTCGCTGACCACACCTACAAAAATATGTCATTGTACGACTCATAGTGCAGGCATAAAACACTGATATGGATGAAAATTCAATTTCAACTTGAAATTCGCTTGAAACAGTGGTGAAATATGTGTACAGATACGTTTCAGATATGTTAAATACATGTTAAATATACTTGACATATGCATTGCTGGCAAAACCAAGGGTTAAAAGCTCATCCCAAGCCCCTTGAACGATTTAGACTAAATTTGGTACACATATCAGTTGCAATCTGGGAAGATACTGTGGGGTGAAGAACCACCAGCTTTCTATTGATTTGGGGGTGATGACGCAGAGAGAGAAGGGGGGCGGGGGAGATGGACCGACGGAGAGAATGAAGCTGGAAATACGGGGAGAGATGCACAGAGAGGGGGAAGAATATATTGGCAGAAATAGGGGAAGGAGAAAATTGACAATAAAGGAAAGAGAAGGAGATGGATAGTGTGAGGGGAGATGGAAAGGAGAGAGAAAGGAAAGAGGAGGAGATGGAGAGAGAGAGAGAGGAAAGAGAGAGGAGGAGATGAACTGCGAGAACGGCAGGAAGAGATGGTCAGGGAGAGGGTGAAGGAGGAGATGTATAGTGGAAGGGAGAGGAGGGATTGAATTGCGACAGGGGGAGGATGAAATGGACAAGGATACGGGGAAGAGGAAGTGGACAGAGTGAGAAGAGGAGCAAGTGGACCGACACAGGATGTGTTGGACAAGGACAGAGAGGGGGAGCAGGAAATGAACATAGGGGAAAGGGGAAGAAGGAGTAATAGAAGATTGAAATAAATGCTTAACTGGGCTTTTATTTATAGCTGTTTAACCGCGGGTAACGCCACCGGCTGGAGTTATCTGGTCATCAAACACTAAGGTAACATCAATTTATTCGGTAAAAATTAAAAGGCGCAAGAAAATAAAAGGAGTGGAAGGAACTGAAACAACGCCGGCAATTTCAGAGTGTTCCACGCGATATACGCCATGGTAGTCCAGATATTCAGGGAAATATTACCGAGTGTGTCATCTTTAGTCGAGCGCTGCAGATATAATGTCCCACGGTAGTAGAGGACGCCGAGATAAATCGGCAGAATATGGCTGAGCGGGCGACTGTTGTACTCAAACTCCAGTGGCGATGAGATGACGACCACTTAGCGTAGCTGGCGATCATCTGCTTGTGGTGGGCCGTCCAAATACGAACGACGTCCACTTCCCCTACCTATTGTAGTACTGTCATATTCATAGTTTCCCAGGAAGCCTACTTGGATGGGCAGAAGTCATGTGACAGTTATCGCCACCTGTGGTGGGGCCATTAAACTTACGATGCCCATGCTCTCTGTCATCGGTGCATCTTCGTCCATCGATGGCAAAGATGCAAGACGTAGGATCCTACATGTGAGGTACAGTCCAAAAGAAACGAGCAGAAGCGGGTAAAATGAAAATTTCCGGAGGCATCGTAACGTCGTTGCCTGCGGAAGAAAGTGCGGACCGGATAAGGGCGCTGAGATCCCATACTCACCGCTCGAGCAACGTGGGTGTACACCCATGTGGCGACAAAGCGAGCACACGCACTCGTCGATAGTCCGCGGCAGTCACTCGTGATGAAAAAAGTGAAATGAAGGCTTCAGAAGAAGCGTTGGCTGACAGCAGAAGGAGAGCAATGGAATTTCATCGAATAATGACTCGGAGAGCTGTGCATGTCAATTAAATGATCAAGGCGTGGCACGAGCGGTTTAGGGAACTTCGGAATTCGTTGGCCGATGATACAAGGGCTGTAATGGTATTCTCCATTACTGGTGCCATTGTTCAGCAGGTGGGTCCCTCATTATTCCAGACTGACAAGTTACGGTAGCAGCCATTGCCACAGAAGCCTGATTGAGCACTGGGAATGTTCACGCCGTTATTAAAGACATGTTGAAATTTCCCAAAGTGTGTGCCCAATGGCGCCTAGCAGTACAGGAAATATGTTGAATGTGGGTCTCTCTTGAACATCTGCAGAGCTATTCCAAAGATGAGAATGACTCCATGTCACGAATGGTCGCTGGAGACGAGACACTGTGTCATCGTATTATGTAAACTGAAGATGGAGGGATAGAATGGAAAGGGTATGCGGAATCAGTGGCGCCGAGTGAAGATGTGTACTGGACCAGGACCCGAACCCTTGATCTCCAAATTATTAGGCAGTTGTGTTAACCACTGTATTAACCACTGCGCTACCTGGACACAGTGTTTATACCAAACGCGCGGACTATCTGGGCTAGCTCCACGGGCGACTCCCATTCTGCAACCCCTGTTCATGGCCTCCATGCTTGCGTATTTTAGATTCCTACTGTAGGTCGAATGTCAATGTGCACCCACAATGGAGATAGTGGATTCATTGCCTATCGAGGCGAATCTGTTATATGAATGCGTGGGGTTTGGACAATGTATCCACAACCCTGAGTGCTGATGCACATTTACATTTGACCTCCAACGGTAGCATGGTGGACATGGAGGGGATCTGTGGATAGGTCGCGCTAGAGGGGAATGTGAGTTGGCTGAGGAACGTGCCTAGATAGCCCGAGTATTTGCAATAACCACTGCGTCCAGGTAGCGCAGAGGTTAACAGAACTGCCAAGTAATCAGGAGATACTGGATTCGAATCCCGGACCGGCTCACGTTTTCACTCGCCAGCGCTGTGATCATTAGTTCTTTCACTTTCCTTTCTTCCTCCTCCACTTTCAGTTTACATGATATTGAACCCAGTCATGTCTCACGCGCCGACTGATGCTGTCAAGCGGCAGACGCATGACCTACTTCAAACTGTTCCCATGATTTTCTGCAGCGACTCCAGTACGTCTCTGTACATCTCGTGAGCTACAGCGCAGAAAAACTCTTTTCACAGTTTCACAAAACATTTGCGGTAAGTTTTCATTAAAATGCAATAATTATTGAAAAAGTGCATTAGCAAATAAGAACTTGCAATTTATTACCTAATCGAGTACTACATCATCATTTATTGCTTGATTTTTTGGCTGTGGATGCAGTTGGTTCTCTTGTTATGTTGTGAATTCCAAGATTACTTATCTGGCAATATGAAGTACTTGGTATTCCTGTTCAGGTATAGAAAACAAAT
This sequence comes from Schistocerca americana, assembly GCF_021461395.2. Lineage (NCBI taxonomy): Eukaryota > Metazoa > Arthropoda > Insecta > Orthoptera > Acrididae > Schistocerca > Schistocerca americana. The sequence goes on from NC_060122.1 coordinate 152,616,459, forward strand.
TTAAATTTGTGACTTCTACAAATAGATAATGTAAAATGAATCCCCCATTCTAGATAAACATATAATTGGTTCAGAGATTTGTTTTGAAGTTAATAATTGTAACAGATTTGTTAACAATTCAAATTACTTTTTGTGTTACTGATAAGTGAGTCTTTTAAAGATATTTAAGAGCAATCTCAGGCACGATTTTGATCATTAAATATATTTTTCCGCCAATTTACGTGATTATTTGCACTTTACCAAAGTATTGCTTATTGCCTGACTATCCCACATCAACCTCCAAGTGCAACTATTGTTTAAAATTTTTTGGAAAGTCGTATGTTTTTTCAATTTTAATATGAGAACGGAAATACTCTTTCAAATACTTAAAGTTTACGATAAAGTGTGTTTGAGACCTAAGAATGAGTTCAATTTGGAGACACAACTGCTAAAGTAAATGTTATCAGGATGCATGCAACAGGATGCGCCACCACTGTGTTCAAAAATGGTTCAAATGGCTCTGAGCACTATGGGATTTAACTTCGGAGGTCATCAGTCCCCTACAACTTAGAAGTACTTAAACCGAACTAACCTAAGGACATCACACACACCAATGCCCGAGGCAGGATTCGAACCTGCGACCGTAGCGGTCTCACGGTTCCAGACTGGAGGGCCTAGGACCATTCGGCCACTCCGGCTGGCCACTGTGTTCCAAAATACCAAGCATAAAAACGGAATTTTCCCAGGGTCTGTTGGTGATAGAAAGGTAGGGTCCAGACATTTGGATAACCATTGGGCTAGGGACCATTTGTATACTCAGCAGAAGATCGCCTTACTGTAACTATCCTACAGTACAGCGTCACCATCATCATCATCATCATCATCATCGTTTACTTGAGACTTTGTGCCACTTCAACACGGAGTCGGCCTTGTTACTATGGATTTGGCGATGTTAGAGTCAGAGGGTGGCCAGATGCTCTTCCTGTCGCCACTCCGCACCCCACGGAATGGAATTAGTGTACCCCAGCTGTCTGTGTCTAGTGTAATCCATGAAATAGTGTGGACGTTTTCAAATGTCTCCGAGTCGTGTAACTGAGGCGGGGCATGGGGACCAGCCTGGTATTCACCTAGTGGGATGTGGAAAATTGCCTAAAAGCCACATCCAGGCTGGTCGGCACACTGGCCCAAGGCCAGTGCGCCTACCTGAGTCCAGAAAGCAACGCATTAGCGCCCTCGGCTAACCTGGCGGGTCCTACAGCATAGGGTCCAAGTTTGAATATTACAAACATCCTCCTGTATAGGCAAATGGAGTAAATCGCTTGGTTGTTTTTGAGCTAGATGTTGTCTAGTGTGCTCTTTAAGGGCTCGTGGACGCACCATTAAGTTCATGGGCAGTTCCTTAAAAAACCCAAATAAAGCATTGTTCTCCATTTTTGCCATTAACAGCAGATATCAAAATAACTAAAAGTAGCAAGTTGTTCAAATTTTAACATTACGTTCTCTAGCCAGTTGTATAGGAGTGCCATTTCCCCACTTAAAAAAAAAAAATCTTTATCCATCATCAAGAAACTCCCCAAAAACATGGTTTTTTGGGTAACAAAACGCAACCGCGAATTCCATGACGACCATTCACAGCAAATGACTATAATCTTTGCTGTATTTTCCTAATATCGCGATCAGAAAAAAACTTGAAAATTTTCTTGATATCTTTATGCGTTCCCTAGGCACAGGGGTTCAAAGTTACCCTAACTATACGTGTAATATACGCATGTAAAATCAGGGGTGAGGCGAAAACGTCGTTTATGAATGACGTAGTATGGAGAAATATGTTGTAAAGTGTCTCATTAAAAATTAGAAGTTTTCCGTTTTGCGCTGCGATAGGAGCATTTCTCTGCTCGTTCCATAATACCGAAACTCCACATGAGGGTTTGCTGGTGGAGGAAAAGTAATGCATATTTTCTACAAGGCTTCGTTTGGGAAAGGCAAGATGAACGGGTGGGAAGAGATTCCTGAAGCAAATTGATGGAAATGGTTAAAATGGCTCTAAGCACTATAGGACTTAACATCTGAGGTCATCAGTCCCCTAGACTTAGAACTACTTAAACCTAACTAACCTAAGGACATCACACACATCCATGCCCGAGGCAGGATTCGAACCTGCGGCCGTAGCTGCAGCATGCTTCCACACTGAAGCTCCTAGAACCGCTCAGCTACAGCGGCCGGCATTGGTGGAAACAAACGTACGGGGAAGAAAAACAAAGAAGTGGACCCGAGCTTTAGAAAGGAAATGGGCTATGGAAGGATGGATACATATGGTAACGCTTCCAGATGGACTCAGAAATTTTTTGTGCAAAATCATGATTTATGAATGCTGTATTAGACAGTGATAACTAATTGTTTTATCATTTTTCCAGATGGACTCAGAAATTTTTTGTGCAAAATCATGATTTATGAATGCTGTATTAGACAGTGATAACTAATTGTTTTATCATTTTTCCTAAACATCTATTGTAATCCTATGAAAATCAAAGGGAGGAGGTGATTGATCTAATATCGGTGAACTGTATAATATCTTCAATGGACGATAAAAAGCGACTACCGACTACTTCCCTTCGGCATCTTGAGCCAAGCATGTGAGCATCTGTTTCATCCACTAGTGTACTTTCGTTAGGTGATTAATAATTAACTCAGATAATAATTTGTTTTATTTCAAGGAGTATGACACTGTATCCAATTGATAAATGTTAACAACAATCTTTTTGTAGATTATCAGCATTTGGTAGCATTACGCTGACTAGAACATTCGGCCAGACACCAACAGTCACTTACCGAATATGCTTAAAGTATTAATCTTGTTCCAAAAGTAAATTTGCTTTTTATAAAGCAGATAATCAGTTCTTTTGTAAGTCAATGTTCAAACAGTGCGGTAGTTTAAATTTCCCGCACGTAGTAAAGTACTGACGTTCTCCTAACGATGTATTTTACGCCCGGGCAGACGCAGCTGGATGAAAATTATACAGTTTTCACTGCAACTTTCAATGAAAACAGCCAGTTGAGAAATCATTTTAAATTTTAGCTGTTCTGTGTCTAACTGAAGCCAGATTAGGTACTTCGAACTTACGTAATTGGACTGCAAATTATAACGTTTCCGCGCTCCCATATCAAAAATACGTTATACAATTCGAGCGTTACTTAAAGAAAAGTTTGTTTCCCCATTCTCCTACCTATGGAAATGTTATAGTATGAAGACACTAATTGTGGGTAGGTAGAGGACAGTGAAGAATGTTTCATTGGAAGAAGGAGGGGGGAAGAACGAAGAATAGAGTTTAACACCCCATTGATAGCGTTGTTATGAGAGACGGTCGTAGGAGGGTGGGGCGAGTGAATAGGTGTAATGTTTTAAACAGCTGCCTGTCTAGCAGTGACCGAGTAACAGCACTGGAGATGACAAGATGCAGAGGGTGGTATCAAGTTTGCAAGACACGTTGTTTATGAGTATGTGTTCGGTACCGTCGTAGAGAGAGTAATTCGAGTAGCTGGTATAAGATGACAATTGTAGATGGCTGTAAATCTGTAAATTCCATGATGATCTGCTAAGGCCCAATGTCCACTGGGTGGGTGAACTTGCGACATAGCGCTGCACGATACTGCACAATTCGCGGGTAAAACAAACACGTGCGGCGTAACGGGGGCGCTGCTACTGCGAGAGAATCGGCCGCGGGTTGTTGTGCATTGTCGCTGACCATGCACAAGCTTCATATCAGTTCGAATTTTCCGAGCCAGTCGAGCAACACTGATTGATAGTGAGAGTCTAATCTTCCTGCTTCAAGCACAAAGATGCTTTTGGAACCCAGAGACGCGTGAGTATCACATGAACGATGTCGCGGCCATGTTGTGCAGGGAGTGGAATTAGAAGAGGCCGGTAATTTTTTTGCACTCACGTGTTAGTGAACAGTGGGGGTGGTATTATAAACGTGATTTTCCCTAGTTTGTCTCAAATTCTTAAGAAACATTTTGTATTATATTTGAAGAGTTATTACGGTAACAGTTCTTGCTGATATTAAGGTGCAATTGTAGACATACGACTTCTCGTCTCCTTTGCCGTAAATTGCCCTAAGTAAAAATACCTAAGGCAGGAGATGGGATGTGCTAGTGTCACAGTGCGGACGAGTATGCAAATGGAACTTCATTGCCTTCTTGTTTCTTTGACCGCTTCTGCAGGCATTTGAGAAGTTTATATGAAATCCCATTTCTTTCTAGAGACTAAAATACCAAAGAATTTGTCTAATGATAAAAATGAATATCAGTAAAAAGAGATTTAAAGGTTAATCGGAAGGTACCATTACGTAAGCAGTTTACTTACGTAATCTAAGCTAGTGGAGAAATTAACGGCCTCTCTGCAGTGTCTCTTCACAATATTTTGCTTCGCATATCGACAAACAAGTTTCATTTTATAGTACTATACGTTAAGTAAAACGAGGACAATATTATTTGGTTCAAATGGCTCTGAGCACTATGGGACTTAACATCTGAGGTCATCAGTACCCTAGAACTTAGAACTACTTAAACCTAACTAACCTAAGGACATCACACGCATCAATGCCCGAGGCATGATTCGAACTTGCGACCGTAGCGATAGCGCGGTTCCAGACTGAAGTGCCTAGAACTGCTCGGTCATACCGGCCGGCAAGAATATTATTTAATAATACAGCATGTAGTTACATCCCTGATACTTTGGGCTATATTTGTTAGTATTCCTTACGTAGAATACGCTACAGAAAATGTTGTAAGCTCTTCTTTTACCTCTGTGATGCCAATTCCGTACTTCCGTCACGCGATCTGCGAAGTGGTAAATACCTGTACAGGTTATTGGTTTCAACCGAAATCGGACGAAGTACTGTGGAGATTTCTATGCCTATTGCTGTGCTGAGTACAAAATAGTACACGTTACACTGTTTTCTGCTTTGTCAGGGCCCACCTCAATTTCTGTAACTAATAGATTTCATTTATTTGCCATTATTCCATAAGCAAATCCGACCACTTATATTGTGTGCGACATGGGTTTGCCGAATAAATAACGCTGGTGTGTCAGATTAGTGATAGGATATGGCCCCATGAGATGTTTCTTCAAGGGGAAACCTCCGTCGCCTAGCAGGACATTTGGCAATGTTTCTTCACTTCCTAGAAACTGTTTCTCACTGCTGAATTGCAGAGTACGGCGCTCGAGCACTCTGCATAACTCCAATGTCACTCTTTTTTCCGTGGGCGCCAACTGCAACACAGATGATCTTGTAGTCTGCTCCCGTGACTGTCTGCAGTACACTCGGAAAAAATATTTTGTAGTTGTTGTATGTACTTCGAGAATGCTTCACGCTCTTCGCTCTAATATACTGTATTTGCCACGTATGCAAGCGAGAATATTTATGAAATTCCATCTGCCCCAAACTTTTGTCGCGATGCATTCTACTTCTTGTGGTGATGATGGAAATGGCATATGCTTTTTGTGTAAAACTACCCATAACACACGACACGTTTCGTGAACGAACCTCGTAGCCGATGCGAATAACCCAAAATTTTGAATTATGAACCGGTTGCGATGTATCCGTAAAAATACCACAAATTGTATCAGTAACATAAGTAGCAGACATCATACCGATATTATCATTTCTTTCTATTGCTGAAGTGAAGAAAACATACCGATATTATCATTTCTTTCTATTGCTGAAGTGAAGAAAAGATGGCGAATACAGGGATTGTTTTCGGAGAGAAAAAAAAATGTAACGATAATACGTTTAGCTAAGGTGCGAATACATCTAAACAGTGGCGTTTCTTCAATCGTAAAATAACGTTTTGTTTTTCCAAAAACAGGCCGCACAGAGTAGAAATAGTGATTATCAAGTTATTATGAGTGTCTTGCCATTTCTGCTTGAGGATTCTCCACGTAAGAATGTGAGTATACGTGCAGAACTAATGAAAATCCTCTTGAGGGAACACGAGAGGCGGATCTTCCTTAAACAATTTTCGACTTCATCTCAGACTTTCATGTCTTCTGGATGCAAATCACAGCGATACCACTGGTTTGTACTACAATGAATTTAATACGCAGTAAAAGTGTCGTTTTTTTTCTAGTACTATTTCACGTTACTTTTGTGCTTCTTTTGTAAACATTTTGTTTGAAATTTTTGTGTGTGTAATAGGAATTAATAAACTCTTAACCCTAATGTAATTGCGAGAGATTCCATGGGCGTAACAGTTTGTTCAAGTGATCATCAATATGTGTCAGCAGGTATTCAAAGGTACATTTACTCATTCAAAAGCCGGTAAATAGCTATAATTTGCTTACAGGACAGATATAAATAAGTATATTCTTTATACATGCTTATACTATGTGATCAAAAGTATCCGGACAACTTCGTGGCTTTCTCCATCGGTAATTCTGGAATTCAATACGGTGTTGATCTACCCTTAGCCTTCATGACCGCTCCCACTCTCGCAGGCATACGTTCAATCAGGTGCTGGGAAGTTTCTTCGGGAATGGCAGCCCATTCTTCACGGAATGCTGCACTGAGGAGAGGTATCGATGTCGGTCGGCGAGGCTTGGCACGAAGTCGGCGTTCCAAAACATCCCACAGTTGTTCTATAGGATTCAGGTCTGGACTCTGTGCAGGCCAGTCCATTACAGGGATGTTATTGTCGTGTAACCGCTCCTCCACAGGCCGTGCATAGTGAACAGGTGCTCGATTGTATTGAAATATGCAATCGCGATTCCTGAATTGCTCTTCAACAATGGGAAGCAAGAAGGCGCTTAAAACATCAATGTAGGACTGTGCTATTACAGTGCCCCCTCGAAGAAAAAACACGACCACACCATAACACCAGCGCCTCCGAATTTTACTGTTGGCCCTACACACACTGGCAGATGACGTTCATCGGGCATTCGCCATACCCACACCCTGCCGTCGGATTGCCACTCCACACGACGTTTTTACGCTGTTCAATCGTCCAATGTTTACGTTTCTTGCACCAAGCGAGGCGCCGTTTGGCATTTACCAGCGTGCTGTGTGGTTTATGAGCAGTTGCTCGACCATGAAATCCAAGTTTTCTCATTTTCCGCCTAACGGTCATGGTACTTGCAGTGGATCCTGATGCAGTTTGGAATTCCTGTATGATGGTCTGGATAGTTGTCTGCCTATTGCACATTACGACCTTCTTCAACTGTCGGCCGTCTCTGTCAGTCAACAGACGAGGTCGGCCTGTACGCTTTTGTGCTGCTGTACGTGTCCCTTCACGTTTCCACTTCACTATCATATCGGAAACAGTGAACCTAGGGACGTTTAGGAGCGTGGAAATCTCACGTACAGACGTATGACACGAGTGACACCCAATCACCTGACCACGTTCGGAGTCCGTGAGTTCCGTGTAGCGCTCCATTCTCCTCTCTCACGATGTCTAATGACTACTGAGGTCGCTGATATGAATTACCTGGCAGCATGTGGCAGCACAATGCACCTATTATGAAAAACATGTTTTCACGGATGTCCGGATACTTTTGATCGCATAGTGTATCTGGTATATCATTCGTCCGTTCTTGTTCTGTCTTTTGTTTCTTCGTCCAGCATGTCCAGATGTATGTTGTATGCATACATAAAAAGTGATTCGGTCGCACGATACCGTGAGCAAAGAACGCGTTGTCCGACGATAATCTGGCGCTCCATTTTCCTCTTTCGCGATGTCTAATGACTACTGAGGTCACTGATATGGAGTACCTGGTAGCAGGTGGCAGCACGATGCACCTCTTATGAAAAACGTATGTTTTTAGGGATGTCCGGATACTTTTGATCACATAGTGTATTAGGTATATCATTCGTCCATTCTTGTTCTGTCTTTTGATTCTTCGTCTAGCGTCCCCCGGTGTATGTTGTATGCATACATAAAATGTTAATTGGAGAAAGACATGACAACCTCACTGGCCATCTGCACTGATTTGGTCGCACGGTACCGTGAGCAAAGGACGCGTTGTCGCACGATAAAGTGGCGCACCTGAACGTGTGATGGTCTGTCGCATATCTGCGGACCCATTGGACACCCGTCCTAATTGGACACATCGTAATCTGGAAGTGAGTATGAGACCGGTGGCTGCACGACGCAGAATAACCAACAGAATCTGAAAGAAAGAAGAGTTTGCTGAGTAGCAGGATATGGAGAGACGAGGGACGGAGAGCCGCATGCCAGCATCGGTGACGGCGTGACGTCATTAATACCGGGCGGAGTGCGCAGTCAGCGGCGACTGTCAGCTGCCAGCGCTGCCGCTGCCGCCGGCCTGTCAGAGCCCCCCCCCCCCCCCCCCCCCCACCCATCAACGCGGCGCTCGCTTCCCCGCCTCGTGGCAGCTGACTGGCCCTGTCAGCTCGTCCCTGTCTTTCGCCCTCACGTGCGAACGACGGCCGAACAGCGGGACCCCCGTCCACTGCAGGTGTCACACGCCACGCCACTCTGCGCGTTCCGGCCTTTTGTGACTTTTTAACGCGGATATCCGGAACAGGCGCTCGCTCCACACGCATCAGTATCACGACGTTAACGGGAATTAACCCTGCGAGGTGCCGGGGCGGAGAAGAGTTTGTACCTCTTTAATTGTGACGAATTTTGCGTGAGAACGATACATGCAGTCGACCCCCTCCATACCTACCACCTAGTTAATTATGCGCACAACGGTAACGCAAGAAAATGATGGTGGACCCTGCTAGTTGGTAAAATAAGGAGTGCACACTCACAATAATTTAATAAAAATCGTAATCTAATCAGAAAAAAGGAGAACTTTATCAGAATAAACAACAGGAAATGAGATTCTGCATGTATAAGAACTTTCGGCATTGCAGCGCGCAAGCAATCGTAAGTATCGAAATAATTATGAAAAATCCGCCTCGATTGCACAAACTATCTGGTGTTTACCTAGGTTTCAGCGTGGGTAGCCACGCCTTCTTCAGAACAAAATATAAAACTGTTGTGCTGGCAGAAGAGCCAACACCGTGTTACGAGTGGAGGCCGAAATGCACCTTTTAGCTCACGCAGGCTGGCGTGAGGAGGGGAGAACTATACTAACGTGAGGTCTGGAACATGACAAGGAATTAGAATTCAGAAAGCGGACGTAATTAGTTTGATACTTAACTTTAATCCGTTAATGATGAACATCGCTCTTGACGGTACATGATTCACAATATTATCTGTTCAGCATAAATTCGTAGTAACTGAATATGGCGCCTTGCTAGGTCGTAGCAAATGACGTAGCTGAAGGCTATGCTAAACTGTCGTCTCTGCAAATGAGAGCGTATGTAGACAGTGAACCATCGCTAGCAAAGTCGGCTGTACAACTGGGGCGAGTGCTAGGGACACTCTCTAGGCTAGACCTGCCGTGTGGCGGCGCTCGGTCTGCAATCACTGATAGTGGCGACACGCGGGTCCGACGTATACTAACGGACCGCGGCCGATTTAAAGGCTACCACCTAGCAAGTGTGCTGTCTGGCGGTGACACCACAAAAACAGCGTGCCTAAATGGGCATAGTCAAAGGCTAAAATCAACATTTACGGCGGCAAGACTCCATAATTTTTTTTTTTTTTTTTTTTTTTTTTTTTTTTTTTTTTTTACAAATACACGGTACATATGTACCGAGTCAATAATATTACGTATCTCACTGTGTGTGCTGCCTCGCCCCAGCCAACGTACGATGGTCACAGGCTCTAAACCCAACTGAGGCACCGCAGGTTGCTCACATGCGCGGCTATCGAAATCACTGCGCATGCGCGCGGCCAGGAAACGCTGTTCTTAAGCATGGGAGCGGGATTACAAAGTTAACAGGGATCGTGACCTAACTGATTGCCAAAAGTTGTCGCACAAATAGCAAATTGAGCAAATGATAAAAGCGATGATGCGGGAGTTAAGACATATTTGATAGCCAAGAAGAACACCATTAATATTTTCTTAGTGCTGCGCGCTTTTAGGAGGTATTTTATGTATCTTCGTTGGATTCTATGTAATTATAAGATCATGGAGCCAAGGTATCTTATAAATCTTTAACGTTTTCTGATTATGCCCTGGTCGGCCGCTTACTATTATGGCGATGTAGCGACTATGGTTGTTTCTGCTGCAGATACTATTAATGCGGATTTATCCGTTAACAATAACGCCCTTAGCATAGCTATCTTTTTAGTTTAGTTGTAATTTCTACCTAATTCTAGGACCTCCATATTAGCTTGTGGATGATTTACCATCCGTGCACAAAGTTTGTCGTGCGTTGCTACCAATAAGTCTTAATTCCCGCATCATCGCTTTTTTCATTTGCTCAATTTGCTATTTGTGCGACAACTTTTCGCAGTCAGTTAGGTCCCGATCCGTGTTAACTTTGTAATTCCGCTCCCATGCTTAAGAAGAGTGTTTCCTGGCCGCGCCCATGCGGAGTGATTTCGATAGCCGCGCATGTGAGCAACCTGCGGTGCCTTAGTTGGGTTTAGAGCCTGTGACCATCGTACGTTGGCTGGGGCGAGGCAGCACACACAGGGTTGAGATAAGTAATATTATTGACTTGGTACATACGTACCGTGTATTTATAAAAAAAAAAATTATGTGTCTTGCCGCTGTAGGTGTTGATTTTAGCCTTTGACTATGCCTATTTAGGCAAGCTGTTTTATATTTTGTTCTGAAGGAGGCGCGGTTACCCACGCTGAAACCTAGGTAAACACCAGGAAGTTTGTGCAATCGAGGCGGATTTTTCGTAATTATTCTGCATATATCTACGAAATGATATGCGGATTAAATATTACAATGAGATTTATTATACATCAGAACATAAAGTGCACATGATTATAGACACAAACAGTAGGGTAAAGGATAGAGTATACTGAAATATTATGACAATAAGAGTTGTCTCGGGAACAAGGGGCTCCTACACACTGTGACGCAATAGATTCACGATAATGACTGGAGCCCCTAATGAATCAAATATTAATCTCCCGACTGTATAGCAGTATCGCAGTTAGTAGTGAGAGCTCAAATGGGATCATATGGAGAAACAAGCACGGTGGACTTGTAGCAAAGCGAATGCGCGTGCTGCTGAGGGATTCAGTATAAAATTGATAAGGTCCTACAATGCCGGAGCCACAAAATACTATACGAGTACCGAAATCTGCAGCACGTCGTCGGTAGGCAGCGTCCTGATGATGTAGGCGCCGGCTTCTGCCGTGCAGCAACTCTGTGTAAACCCCCGGCCTCGAAGGCCGTCCGAGAATTGTAAGTTCTTCCGAAAAAGAGTGACCAAGTCGCAAGACCGTCAAACTCCGAGGAAGATCAGATCCCGAATTCCACTGTGATGCGATGCAAGCGCGAAGCCAGCATTGCTCAACTCCCTACTCTCCTCGAAAACCGCGAATCAGCATTCAGTGCTGATTGCAAAATTCCCCCACACTGTCTTACAAAAAAGAACAGTAGACATGACTTTGCAGGCGTTAGCTGGGATAGGTACCAGGGAAAACATCAGATAACGCCCGAAGGCTAATACCTTGAATACCTGGAAGTTGAGGGGGATACGAGCCGGCACCGTTTCTCTAGAAAAGTCTTTTTTAACCTCTAAAATTTTAGACCTTTATTAACTTGATTTTAAAATAGTAAGTGAACATTCATTATCATGAACAGCAAGATCCTCAATATACACTCCTGGAAATTGAAATAAGAACACCGTGAATTCATTGTCCCAGGAAGGGGAAACTTTATTGACACATTCCTGGGGTCAGATACATCACATGATCACACTGACAGAACCACAGGCACATAGACACAGGCAACAGAGCATGCACAATGTCGGCACTAGTACAGTGTATATCCACCTTTCGCAGCAATGCAGACTGCTATTCTCCCATGGAGACGATCGTAGAGATGCTGGATGTAGTCCTGTGGAACGGCTTGCCATGCCATTTCCACCTGGCGCCTCAGTTGGACCAGCGTTCGTGCTGGACGTGCAGACCGCGTGAGACGACGCTTCATCCAATCCCAAACATGCTCAATGGGGGACAGATCCGGAGATCTTGCTGGCCAGGGTAGTTGACTTACACCTTCTAGAGCACGTTGGGTGGCACGGGATACATGCGGACGTGCATTGTCCTGTTGGAACAGCAAGTTCCCTTGCCGGTCTAGGAATGGTAGAACGATGGGTTCGATGACGGTTTGGATGTACCGTGCACTATTCAGTGTCCTCTCGACGATCACCAGTGGTGTACGGCCAGTGTGGGAGATCGCTCCCCACACCATGATGCCGGGTGTTGGCCCTGTGTGCCTCGGTCGTATGCAGTCCTGATTGTGGCGCTCACCTGCACGGCGCCAAACACGCATACGACCATCATTGGCACCAAGGCAGAAGCGACTCTCATCGCTGAAGACGACACGTCTCCATTCGTCCCTCCATTCACGCCTGTTGCGACACCACTGGAGGCGGGCTGCACGATGTTGGGGCGTGAGCGGAAGACGGCCTAACGGTGTGCGGGTGTAGCCCAGCTTCATGGAGACGGTTGCGAATGGTCCTCGCTGATACCCCAGGAGCAACAGTGTCCCTAATTTGCTGGGAAGTGGCGGTGCGGTCCCCTACGGCACTGCGTAGGATCCTACGGTCTTGGCGTGCATCCATGCGTCGCTGCGGTCCGGTCCCAGGTCGACGGGCACGTGCACCTTCCGCCGACCACTGGCGACAACATCGATGTACTGTGGAGGCCTCACGCCTCACGTGTTGAGCAATTCGGCGGTACGTCCACCCGGCCTCCCGCATGCCCAATATACGCCCTCGCTCAAAGTCCGTCAACTGCACATACGGTTCACGTCCACGCTGTCGCGGCATGCTACCAGTGTTAAAGACTGCGATGGAGCTCCGTATGCCACGGCAAACTGGCTGACACTGACGGCGGCGGTGCACAAATGCTGCGCAGATAGCGCCATTCGACGGCCAACACCGCGGTTCCTGGTGTGTCCGCTGTGCCGTGCGTGTGATCATTGCTTGTACAGCCCTCTCGCAGTGTCCGGAGCAAGTATGGTGGGTCTGACACACCGGTGTCAATGTGTTCTTTTTTCCATTTCCAGGAGTGTAGTTTCTTAATGAAAGTTCCTGAAGCATTATTTAATCAACAGTCTCTGGAATAATAACATATTAAAGAACGGCTTTCAGAATCAGTTTACAACTCTTATAACTCAAAATCCATTTTCAAGCAAAGGAAAAAAATACGAATTGCATAATGCAAGATTAAGTAAAAGATTCTAACGCCACATGGCAATAACAAAATTATTCGAAGTATGATCTGTGATCTCTAAAGGCAATAAAATATTGATCACAAAATTTTAATTAAAACAACAACTTAAATATAATAAAATCTGATTACTATCAACATACACTCAAACCCCGTAGACTCCCTTTAAACACATCACACCATAAGCCTCCCTACATGTGATGCATACTATACCCAACGAATTATGACAAATAATGAAGCATAGATGGTATAATTAACCAGGTATCTAAATCTTTTCCTTTCAAAATAAATAAAAAAAACCACACAGATCAACTCTTAGGCTCGGTGGTTATATCCATAAAAAAATGTACAATTCATATCTTTTGATTTCGTCGTGGTCATGCGCTGTTGTACACCGTGCTGTCCTTCAGGATCACATGCGGCACGGGAAAGATTTTCCACGTTGTACAAAACGTTGACAGGGCGCAACCAACTTACACAAATTGCAGACTGCGATTATACGTCGATATGGATGCGGTTCGCAATTTTTAAAACTGGTGAGGGAGTAGATGCGGTACTACTGAACACTTCGACTATGCCGCATCCCACCGAACAGCAGTACGGTGGAGTAGATACGAGGCAAATCAACAACCGTTGCAAGGTTCAAATGGCTCTGAGCACTATGGGACTTAACATCTGTGGTCATCAGTCCCCTAGAACTTAGAATTACTTAAACCTAACTAACCTAACGACATCACACACATCCATGCCCGAGGCAGGATTCGAACCTGCGACCGTAGCAGTCGCGCGGTTCCGGACTGAGCGCCTAGAACCGCGAGACCACCGCGGCCGGCCCGTTGCAAGGCAACCTTAGTGAAGCCAGTAAGAAAATGGTTCAAATGGCTCTGAGCACTATGGGACTTAACATCTGAGGTCATCAGTCCCCTAGAACTTAGAACTACTTAAACCTAACTAACCTAAGGACGTCATACACATCCATGCCCGAGGCAGGATTCGAACCTGCGACCGCAGCGAGTAAGAAAATATTTGGGGCTTCAAACTCTTCGGAAGGCCACTCCAAACCACATAATGTCGTCCCAAGGTAAGTTATGAAAATACTATTGGCGATTTCGCAAAGACAAGTAGAACCGTAAAATACCGTAAGAAGTGAACTGCAAAATAATACGAGTCATAAGCATCCGACTGAAAAGCTCCACAGCCAATCTTTCCATTACTACAAACACTTAACAGTACCTCCAAAGTTCACTCGTGGACACTACCAGAGCGTCAAATTGCGTGTTATAACTGTAGAAAAGGGAGTTTACACACTGGGGGCCGACTTAGGTTTCTTAATAAGACTAGCAGTGATTTGGTCCCTCACTTGGATCCACCTTCGATCCAAGAAAGTCATTTACTTCGAAACAGCTAAATAGATGACAATGCCGATATCAACGCTCTCCTCCCAAGCAGCGCTATAACTGGCGACTGCAGTACCGAAGCAAAGCTTACACTGCTAACTAGTCTGATAATAAAACCCGCCACCAACGTGCACCTTTTTAGAATTCTTATGTTCACCTCATACACCAAACTTGCTGTTATTCTTCGTCGGAATCCAAGGGCAGAACCAAGAAATCACTTCTCAGCCTTTGAATGACCACACGATGACCGTCATTGGGACAATACCGGTCCTCCACACTAGGATCTTCGAGCCCACGACGTTCCGTCCCCAACTGACTGCTTCAACGGGGCCCTCGGCAGAAGATTCTGTGGTTGGACGGACTAGCACTTAACGAACTAATAGACAAGGGTTTGGACATGATTTTCTTAGTAGAGACTCAGTGTTGGTAGGACATGCATTGTAAAATGAGGATGGATGTAGTTGGTAATGTTTGGCTAGTGGAATTATTGATAACTGTATAATTTTCGTTGTCACATGAATAAGGTAAAATCTTCTAAATACATTGTTTGCTCTTCAACAAAATCTTTCTTTCGCTAACCATTAGCTTCTAGTCGTTAGAGTCTATAGTAGTAAGAATCTCTCTATTTAGCTGGCTGTAGTTGCTGCTTACCGTAATATCTGTAGTTCGTGTCATAAAGATTTTCTGTGAGGTAACTGACTTATGAAAATGTGTGGGTTATTTTTAGTATTTCTTGTAATTCAGGGCCATTCTTTATGTTAATTATTTGAAGCCATGTTGTCACTGTATAGCAGTCAGATGGCGTTGGGCTAATATATTGTGGGTAATAAATGAATAGGTTAACTCTGAGTTGTCTTTGTCAGGGAATATTCTGTAATTCAGTGTTAAAATGATAAAAATAAGTAAAGACTCAGTAGTTTCAATGTATAACAAAACTGTAAAATAGTCACGTCTGTCGGTTTGAACACGCTAATCTCCAAAACTACTTCACGAATTTTAATGGTGTTTTAACAGGAAATTTCACCGTAGCTTGGAGCAACTTATAGGCTTTATTTCACAAAAGTTGGAACCCAGAAAAAAAGATATCGTAATTTAAAGTTTTATCTCAAAATTTCCTCTCAGCTTAGTAGTTCGGATATTTAAACATCATGGCTTAGTACACCAAATAAACAGTAGATATCGCCGTTCATTTTTTTTTAACTCTGTGCTATATGGTTACGAGGAAGAGGTGTGCTCGCCATGACGCATGTTTTTTTTTCCTTTTTTTCCTGCTGTGTTCGAATCGTGGCTATTCTCATCTGCGTGGTGGTACACTGCACTGATTCCCTGTGGTTAAGAAGGAGTAGGAATTATGGTCTTTTCAGGGGCGCCGACTTACGAAACATATTGGGGGGAGGGCATACTGGGGGTCTTGCCCCGGGAAATTTTCTAAATTTTAGATGAAAAATAGTGAGTTTTAAAGTTTTTAAGCATTTTAGTGTCATATGATCAACATTAGAACCCCTATAACTGGACTCTCGATAACTCGACACTCCAGGAAACTCGACAAGCCTGACACGTTTTTTGGCTTTGAAAAAAGAAACAAAACATAAACGTGCACGGTATTTACGTAAAAAGCTAATTTAAATTACAGTAATAATCATGCTTATAGACTATTACAGAGCAGTGAATACATAGCTCTGAAAAGACTGAAATCATATTTAATTAAATCCTAAACTATCATTAAAAGAATAAAACATAAAATATTGCTGTCGCACAGTACTAGCACTTTGATTAATAAGTGAAATAGCTAATTTAAGATTAGTTTGTATAAGGCTCAGGGTGTCTCAAAGTTAATGCTTTAATACAGTTAATAAAGTTAATACAGCGTGCCTAATACTTTCAGTGAAAAAGTATGTAAATATCGGGTTTGAATTGGCTCTTACCCCCTAGAAATATTTAAGTATTTGAAAATAACTAATACAGTACTATAGTAATATAGTAATACAGTACTGAACTAGTACCAATATTTCGAAACTGAAAATTTAATAGTATGTATGTATTTAATTCTCTATTTTATAAAGATTTTTAATATTGCTCTAAATGCCATTATTAGGGCTAGAGTGTCTTTAGGAAGGTGTAAATATCGAACGTCTGACTGGACTACTGAATATGAAGTCGTTGATGACTGGTCGGATAACCAATTCATCCAAAACATCTCGGTGGGTATGAAGAACAGCCAAGCTGTTCAATCGCTTCTGTCCCATTCTTGCTCGGAGGTATGATTTCAGGCGTCTAATGGCGCTAAATGACCATTCTGCTGTTGCTGTCGTGATTGGAACTACTTGGAGAAACTTAATGCAATTCACTACTTCACATAACATTTCTCCAACTGCAGGCTCTTGTGTAATTTACTTTCTCACATCACGTATGTTTATTAAGACCAGTTGTTTTTTATTAGCGATATCGGCTAACATATTCAAGTGTAAGCGCAGTCTCTCAATGTCTAGGTCATTTTAGAAAAACCTCATTTGATTTTTCCAAATTTGTTTCACCTCTGTTTACTAAAAGCAAGCACTCTTGTTCAACTGGAATGACCTGTGTAAGTCCAGTTGAAGCAAACCGTTCAGTAATGCAAGATTGCACCGTTACACAATCTTCAATATAAATAGCTTTGTATTATTCCTTTGGGGTTTTGAAAGAGTGCGGTGAGCTGGCTTCATTGTTTTCATACTTCGTTGGTATACATTGATTCCAAGGAAGTGAAGGATAATCAATTTGTGAAGGTTTTTCTTTTAAACACAACTCTCAAAAATGTTCAAAACTATCACGCCTTCCATTCAATATACAAATCAAGCCCTCATATGTTCTCCAGATCAGAAACAGATGAGGGCACTGAATTTTTTCCTTGACATCCTCTACTGGGTTCATTGCATGACAATAAAGACGTAAAAATAAATAAATCTTGAACTGTAACACTGACTCAAGGTAGCCTGCACGTTTTTAACCTGCCTCTGTTTAGTCCCCTGCAGAAAATGTTTCAAAAAACAGACGTAAGAGACTTTCTACAACTGCCACGTCTAAAGTGTGAGCAGTGCAGTGCACATAACGTGCTTTTGGTCGTATATCCAAAACTAACTTTTTTTAGTCCTTTGAACTTACCCCTCATATTCGAGGCACCATCATAGCACTGTCCTCTTAAGTTATCCATTGACAAATCAAGAAGAGCAAAAACGTCTTTTAAAATACTAAACAGAGTTTGCGATTCAATGTTGGGGGTCTAGTATAAGCCAATTAAGTCTTCTTTGATGATTAAGGAATCATCAACAGTACGAATACAAAATGACACTTGTTCGTGAATAGAAGAATCACTTGTTTCATCAACCATAGCAGAAAAATGCTCAGTCTTCTTGATTGAAGCCAATACCTTCCTCAACTCAGACTTTCTTAGTAGGTCAATGATCTCGTTTTGAATATCGTTGGATGTCCACTTATACCCCGAACGCTCTAACCAATCTCTAAACTCAGGTATGTCACTCTTTCGGAGTTCCAACGATTGAAAAAAAATTTGAGTTTACATCTTCGTGCCCTCTAATTGCTAGTGGTTGTCGGCGTAGAAATTGCGCTGTAGTAAAAATTGTCTCAAGAGCTACACGGCCTTTCTTCATATCACTACGTAACTGTTCTTTCAGTTGGAAGGCCACACTTCGGTTAGTGATAGAATTTAGTTTCAGAACACCTTCTTTATGCGTAAACGTATTTTCATGAAGACGGAATTTTTCCAAAGCCTTTTTCCAGTTACAAAACCCTATGGAAGTAAATGCATCTTCGTTTTTTTTAAGAAAATTGTAATAGATTTTTAGCATCTGCCTCTTTGCAGGTTTTGTAAAAAACTTTTTCTGTAGATGCTTCATATTCTTGCCACGCATATTTGATCATCCAAGGCTTCTGAAATGATCTTCCACTACCGGAATGTCCAGGTTTCGGCTGTGAACGGTTCTCGCCTGAAGACGACAAAGCAATTGACGACACAATAATTGTTGGAGGTAGACTTGCAGTATCATCAACTTCCAACGGCGTCTTTTTGGTAAGAAATTTATCCATTGCAAACTTAATTGACAATACACTAAGAGAATAAAGTAAACGAATAAAATATAGTCACATATAACTGTCCACTAGACACTAAAGTCGGAACAATAAAAACGTCTGCAGTATGCCCTGAACGAAACTAACCACACTGAATGACTGCGACAGCAGGGTGCGCTTTATATAGCCGCGGCGTCGTAATGTCTCGAAGCGTCAAGGCGACGCGAGACGAAGGGTTCCAGACGCTTCTGCTCCAGTCCTTTTGATGTCGCCGTAGCACCAGCGCTGACCCGCCGGCGCCAGACTTCACGTGAAGTTTCGTGCACCGGGACGAATTCTAAGTGTGCCAACGGCACCGTAACACTATCATGCTTCACATCACTCGTTTTCAGTTAACCTGCTTATTACCGTAACAATTATTTAATTCATTACTGAATGTGTTTTAAAAGGTAACTAGTTTCAAACACGGAAAAAAATTTCCAACATAATTTTGTGATTTTACAAAGCATAATATAACTAATAATTTCCTTAAATTAATTGGGGGTGGCACCAACGCCCCCCCCCCCCCCCCCACACTCAAACGAATTTTTGAGGGTGCTCAGGCCCCCTCAGACCCAGTGGAGTAGGCGCCTGTGGGTGTGTTACATTTTGTATCTGTGAGACTTTTAAGTCGTGTAGTGGAACTTTCGCTCTGACATACCGTTTGTATGAATTTTGTTTATCTCACTGGATTATTTTACTGGCCTGTAACTGATGTAAAGTATTCTTAAAAGGAGTGGGCCACTGTAAAGCAACTTCGTGTTTAAAAGAACTTCAGATGCTAATTCACATGCATGTCTGAGGCACGAGTCACGAATTAATGTCGTGAATTCTAGCCTGTGCCCAATTATTTTAGTGGGATAAATTTTCATATCTGGGTTGGCTCTGGTTTGTCATGTTGGCACTAAATTATTTTACCCGACTAATGTGACCTTATTCGTTAACGTATATTTAATGAGTGATTAATCATGGTACACTATTCCCCTTAAATATCGGCCTTAAGTTACGATTATTCTAGGTTACGTTTTTGCATCCATGGCTGAATGATATGTGCTTATTGTAATACTGGTATATCAAGGTTTCTCCGCAAAGCTAACTTGTGAGGTGCTGAGCCGATTGCAGAAGCGTTTCTCCTCCTGTATCATATACACACATAAAAAAAAAGTTTTGCATCACCCCGGTTCCAAGAACTCCTGAAGGTAGACGTTGACTGTGGATATTGTATCACTGACACAGTCCCTCTGACCGTTCAGAGATGTCACTAAACCCGCCCAAAGATGTAAACAAACATGCATGAGCAGCGCCTATTAGACGGAGGGAGTCGGACAGCCGATCAGTTCCAGTCATTCCACCAGAAAGGAGGTACATGGCTCTTTTTGTCTGTAGTTCAGCCATGCCTAGACGGTCAATACTGCGGTTCGATGGCGTCCACATTGTTACTTTGCGCCAGGAAGGACTCTCAGCAAGGGAAGTCTCCAGTCGTCTCGAAGTGAACCAAACTGATGTCGTTCACACATGGAGGAGATACAGAGAGACAGGAACTGTCAATGACATGCCTCACTCAGGGGGCCCAAGACCTACTGCTGCAATGAATGTCCACTACGTACGGATTATGGCTCAGAGGAAACTGACAGCAACGCCACCATGTTGAATAATCCTTTTCGTGAAGTCACAGAACGTCGTGTTACGAATCAAACTGTGCGCAATAGCCTGCATAATGCGCAACTTCATTCCCGACGTCCATGGCGAGGTCTATCTTTGCAACCAGGACAGCATGCAGCGCGGTATATATGGGCCCAACAACATGCCGAATGGACCGCTCAGGATTGGTATGATGAATACAAGGACTCTTCTGTACACGGTGTTCAGAGCCTTTCTCGCCTATTATACCGACAGAACGGATCCTGCCAGATAACTTGTTTCTGATTCCACTCTTCAGTCCATACTGCCACGATCAAGGACAAACAAAACCCTGGTTCGTCACTGTCCCAACAGAGAGAGCCACACTGGTTTAAAATCCCTGTAGTCAGAGATGACAGGCGGCTACGAAAGTCGATACCGGCCGATAAACAGTCACAGCTCAGAATGTCCCATAAATGTGGATTGTGCAGGATTCCAACAGGCGCCAAATGCAGACCTACGATGAAGCCGCTTTCAAATTCCGTGAGGTGCTGATAACGTTGTCTCACAGGAGTACGCAGCATCTCCGTGTCATTGGCAGCGATCACTCAACATCTGACGCCATGCACACTCTCTATAAACCTTACCAGACCTGATATCAACACTGACCGCGAAAATCATAATGCAGTCTGGTGGCCTTTCTATCTGTCACAGAGAATTGCAACTGTAATCATGTACATATACGCTGATGGTGTGCGTACGTGTACCGATTTACAGTGACATCTGACCATGTCTTCAGGCATGAAGCCACTTTTTTTTTGACAAGCAGTGTATGTCATACTAAAAGCATTAGTCTGTAAATTTGAGAACTACACGTGTGTAACAGTTTATTTGTGCATGTAAAAATATAAATGCCTTTTTTTAAATTTCCTATTGGGAAAGTCCCCATGATACACACCCTTCACTCCACCCCCATCCCGCCCCGTATCCCTCGGACTCCTAGTATCTCTGTTACATTGTATTTTACCCATGCTTTCCTCATCACTTTCTGTTTCTGTTTTCTTCCTTCCTCATGATGTAATTAGATAGTTTGACAGCTGGTGCAGTGTTTTAATTTTTCAGCTCCCTATATCAAACAACACCAAAAATGAAATATTTTGATATAATTGATAAAGTAATCAAAATATATTAACTATGTTGTAAATAGTTTTTATGAATATAAACAAATAAAGAAAAGTCGTTTTTGTAAATATCATAATTTAATTGATGATTAAAGGAGCAATACAAATAACCTAAGATCATCTTAATGGTAGGTGACTTTAGCATGTAGAATCTCTTCTTTCTAACTTCTGTAGTAACAAATTTTGAAACTGTGTCAAAACTGATACCTACAACTACACTATTTTCGACTGACAAAATGTCAAACAACGGAGCCATGAATGGCTAACAGTGGACCTACGAAATTCATTTTTTTGAGGTTTGAAAAACTCCCCTCATCCGACGTTACCCAAATACACAAAGTTCAGAAAAGTCTTCACGCCAAAAGGAGCTTTGGAAACATACAGAAAATTTATGTTCTGTGATGAAATATAATAACCTTAAAATTATCCAAATAGGACATTCTTCTTTTGGAACTTCGTTAGCCCGCAGAAATTTCCTCAAACTTGGATTTTCTGCAAGGGTACCATCTTCGGAAATCTCATCATAATTGTCAGCTAACCGTTTTAGAAACGTGGGAAATAATTACATTTACCTACAAGAAAATGAATGAATATTTGTTTCTGTCTTCTGTATACTTAGAGGAAGAAAACACTCATTTGAGTTCATCAGGCGCGATGATAGAATGCCGACAATCGTTCGGGTCAGACACACAATTGTGACAGTTTGACGTGAAGCAATAATGCGAAAAATGTCTTAGGTGACGCTATTCCATGTACGTCAGTACCACAAGAAAATATAAAATTCTCTTTACACCGTACTTTAGCTGCAAAATGCGCGCATGTAAACGGGTCAGGCCCAGTTCGTAAGCTTTCTGTTTGCATATCCACTCCCGTAAAAATCGGTACTGATATGAAGAAAAAATAAAAACATATTTTTACAGCTCGTGCCACAGAACCTAGCAATTTTTGTCAGCCATTGAAGCTGCTACCCAATGTGGACTGTATAACAGCTTGCTGTGCCTTTGTTCCTTCCATCTCATCTACAAAGTCGTGCTGGAAAGTAATGCCTCCAAATTTTTATGTTAAAATTCTTAAAGCCTTTTAAATAACCAAACGCTATTAACATTCTACACCTTTATTCTTAAGGTCAACTTATTAGTAGCCCTCTGCCGTTAAAGGACTTCGAACTGCAGTATGTAATATGACAGTATGTAGTGTAAATATGTGAAGATGATATCTGTTCTTTCGGACATGTCCGAAAGAACAGACACCACCCGTGACCATGCAGCTCTCTACAATGAAATGATAATTAAATCAAGACCTTAAGCTGTCAACAGGCGTTGATATACATCGACGGGCACAGTTGAAAAAGTGTGTCCCGGCTAGGACTCGAGCCCAGGATCTCCTACTTACATGGCAGACGCTCTATCCATCTGAGCCACCGAGGGCACAGAGGACAGCGCGACTGCAGAGACGCTCCCCGTTAGATCCACATTCCCAACTTAATGTCCACACAGTACATTCGTAGTGCCCCTGCCCATTAGACTCATTATTCGCGCCAGACAATCTTACCGAGTCCTGTAAGAGTTCGGGAAATGCGTGTGCATCCGCACAGAAAAAGGTCAATGGACGATTAGCCTTCACTATATGAAGATAGTATCTGTTCTTTCGAACAGGTCCAAAAGGTGGTTTGCGAGCCAAATAAAACTGACAAAGGCCGCTGGAGAGAGCTGAGAGCGGAAATACGTTACCAGCTTGTCCCGTGTGCGGCGGAGCTGTCTCGAGGCGAAATAGGAGATACAGCATCGCAGTCCACGAGAAAATCAGGACGTGAAGCGTTAAGTCATAGCACGTGACACTGCAGGTCTTAAGAGTGCCAACAGTGGCCTCCGGTGGGGAGCGCATAACTATTCCAGACGAGTTTACTAATTTTTGACTGCATGTGCCAGTATGTGTAAGCTCTGGATAGCGCATGATAAAATTAACACCTTCAATGGGTACCTTTTCAATTATATATTGATTTCTTATGGGTCCTGCACGGGATCGAACGCTCGCTAAGTGTGTCAGGCAAGCCGACTAGTGTGACGTCACAAGCTCGTTGTAAGGCCCGTATATCTCGTTGGCCATGTCTCAGCCACCTCCACGTCAACGTTGGCTGTCTCGTCCCGTATGAGAACGGCTTTAAGGAGTCCATGTCCGCAAATGTACCATTTGAATGTAAAATAACTTTGAAGAGTTTGACGCTTTCAAGTCTCCTGCTTCACACCACACGCACAGCGGAAACAATGTCCTCTCACATGTGTGCTTCACAAGAGCCCATGGTGTGGGCAATGTTTCTAAAACTCTTCGTCGTGTTATCTTCTGCCTGACGAAGGACGTCGTCTTCAAAGTCGACAGTGCGGCGTGTCTGTGGAGCACTGAAGACAGCCCTCCTACTTATGAACGTCCAAGGTCTTCGCAGTCATATTAGTGGTCGGAGAAAAATATCTGTGGTCGCTGACTAAGCCATAAATAGTTTCTACTTATGGAGCATCACTGAGAACTGTCAACTAGGTGTCAAATTACTCCATGACTTCATTTTACCATCATAAAAACAGCGACAATTGACAAAAGGATTCATCAGTGATGCAATATGTACTTCTTGCGATCTAGAAGTGAGTACTTCTTGCGATCTAGAAGTGAGTATGCATGTACAATTGACTCCACATAAAAATATCGCAAACGTAAATGAAACTTATAAGCTGTAATATTCTCTGATGTACTTGACAATGGCAATACAGCCGAAATAGGCCTATTGTACGAAATATAATAAAACTACTATACGAGACTTGAAAGATTTTTTTTTTCAGTTGAAAATGTCCCACTATTTGATATACGTATCAATGACAGTGGGGGTTATTTTGAATATTTAATCTGAGGAAGTGTTGTTCAGGTGTACAGAAGCACTCTGTTCTTGTTGTTTTGCCATGATTCATGTCATATGAACAGATCAAGAAGAAGAATTCTGAAACGGAATGAAATCGTTTTTTAACCCATTAACAAGGTTTCTTCCACCGTATGTGATTAAAGGGTTATGAATGTTTAGCCGTACTTGTTTGTTACTTCATACGTAAATAAAACGTATCACGTACCACTATTGCTTCGTACTCTTTACTGTATTTGCTGTTTTCCTTTAGCACTAAATTTTTGCATCATCTTTTGGTGTTTGACAAAACGTCTGCAGAACGAACGGAAGTCTGCTGGCTGTGCAACAAACAGAATGGACTTAGTAGTTATGGAGAATACAAAATAAGTTTATCCGAGAAATGTCCCAAATGGCTTGAATTCTCGTAAAACATATATAGTCTGGCGTTACTGCTTCTAATTAAAAATGCTTCAAAGGCAAAATTCAAGTTTGTACCTTTTAATACAATCCTCTTTTGTCCTCTTCGGTTGGCGAGAAAATTCGAGCAGTTTTTCGTTATGGACACTAGCGGAAGCCTTTCGGCATTGTCACTCCAACGGTCACAGGTGATTTCAGGAAGTTGAATTTTAGCCACGGCTTTGTATGCGTCTCGTTTGAAGCGGCGCTGATGCCTTTGTGTGACGATCAGTGCTGTCGTTTTAATATTTTTTATTAAGTCTCTGCGAGGGGGAGAGAAATGCTTTGTGTCGCGAAACGCAGACACTCGCTTCGCGAAGGGCCCGCAGCGTCACGATTCAAAACGTCCACACGCCAGGGATGGAGCACCTACCGCGTGCAAAAAGTGGAGCAGCGCCGTCAGAATTTTTCATGCGAGAGGAATATGCAAGCCCTCGTCTCGCAAACGCACTTTACAGCGAGACGGAAAGCTAAATTGCAGTGAATGCATGCGCTGATTTCTCTTTCAAACCTCGAACGGAAATTTACGTGGGGACGTTTTCTTTCATTAAACGCGAATACGTACGTTAGAGAGTTGTTGCAACTCTCTTTTTGTCACATAAAAATGTTTAAAGAAGGTATTTTTTTGAAGCACACTAAATATACATGAACTATCGTGCGCAGTTCGGGGGAGAGTGTTGTACTCTTTTCAGAAATGAATAACATATTAGTTCCTAGGTACATGATCATTCTGTACCTTGGAACAGTTTTTCGCAAATGAAAACGCCTTTTGTTTCTAAAGCAAATTTTGTAATTGCAGCAAAGACTACATCTCACATAAAGTGAATGCTATCGTTCCAAAATGGAATAAAAAAATAGATTAAACCTCTATTACAGAGCTGACTAGGCCGAAAATCTGAAAGTGTTGCAATCGGGAAAATCTTGTCCGCACTGTGTTTAACAGTCTACACTGAGCTAACAAAAGTCGTGGGATAGCGATATGCACATATAAAGATGGCGATAGTATCGCTTACACAAAGGATAAAAGGGCAGTCCATTGGCGGAGTTGTCTTTTGTGTTTAGGTGATAAATGTTTAAATGTCTGCGACGTGATTATGGCCGCGTGACGGGCATTAACACACCCAGAAAGCGGAATGGTAGTTGCAGCTAGATGCATGGGACATTCCATTTCCAAATTCGTTTGGGAATTAAATATTCCGAGATCCACAGCCTGAAGAAGATACCAAGAATACCAGATTTCAGGCATTACCTCTCACCATTAACAACACAGTGGCCGACGGCCTTCACTTAACGACCGAGAGCAGCGGCGTTTGTGTAGAGTTCTCAGTGCTAACAGACAAGCAACAATGCGTTAAAAAAACGCAGTAGTTGATGTGGGACGTACAACCTATTAGGACAACGTGGTGAAATTTGTCGTTAATGGGCCTTTGCAGCGCCTCTCCTGGGCTTACGACCATATCAGTTGGACACTGTCCAATTTGGTGCTGGTTCCATAACGGGGTGGGCTGTGTCCTCTGGCCTCACAGAAGCGATCATTGACTTTAAATTGTTACGTTCGGCTACTTGAATATCATTTGCAGCCACTCATGGACTTCATGTTACCAAATAACGATGGAATTTTTATGGATGCCTTTGTCCCATGTCACTGGGATGTAATTGTTCGCGATTCTACATCTACATCTACATGCATACTCTGCAAATCACATGTAAGCCCCTGGCAGAGGGTTCATCGAACCACCTCCACAATTCTCTATTATTCCAATCTCGTACAGCGCGCGGAAAGACTGAACACCTATATCTTCCTGTACGACCTCTGATTTCCCTTATGTTATCGTGGTGATCGTTCATCCATATATAGGTCGGTGTCAAAGAAATATTTTCGAATTCCGCGGAGAAAGTTGGTGATTGGAATTTCGTGAGAACATTCCGTCGTAACGAAAAACGTCTTTCTTTTAATGATGTCCAGCCGAAATCCTGTATCATTTCTGTGACACTCGCTCCGACATTTCGCGATAATACAAAACGTGCAGCCTTTCTTTGAACTTTTTCGATGTACCCCGTCAGTCCTCTCTGGTAAGGAACCCACGCCGCGCAGCAGTATTCTAAAAGAGGACGGACAAGCGTAGTGTAGGCAGTCTCCTTAGTAGGTCTGTTACATTTTCTTAGTGCCCTGCCAATAAAACGCAGTCTTTCAAAATGTTCAAATGTCTGTGAAATCTTATGCGACTTAACTGCAAAGGTCATCCGTCCCTAAGCTTACACACTGCTTAAGTTAAATTATCCTAAGGACAAACACACACCCATGCCCGAGGGCGGACTCGAACCTCCGCCGGGACCAGCTCCACGGTCCATGACTGCAGCGCCTTAGACCGAAACGCAGTCTTTGATTAGCCTTCCACACAACATTTTCTATGTGTTCCTTCCGATTTTAGTTGTTCGTAATTGTAATACCTAGGTATTTTGTTGAATTTACGGCTTTTAGATTAGAATGATTTATCGTGTAACCGAAGTTTAACGAGTTCCTTTTAGCACTCATGTGGATGACCTCACACTTTTCGTTATTTAGGGTCAACTGCCACTTTTCGCACCATTCAGATGTCTTTTCTAAATCGTTTTGCAATTTGTTTTTATATTCTGATGACTTTATTAGTCGATAAACGACAGCGTCATCTCCAAACAACCTTAGACGGCTGCTCAGATTATCTCGCAAATCCTTTATATAGATAAATAAGGAACAGCAAAGGGTGTATACTACTACCGTGGGGAACGCCAGGAATCACTTCTGTTTTACTCGATGACTTTCCTTCAATTACTACGAACTGTGACCTCTCTGACAAAAAGTCAAAACTCCAGTCACATAACTGATACGATATTCCATAATCACGCAATTTCACTACGAGCAACTTGTGTGGTACAGTGACAAAAGCCTTCCGGAAATCCAGAAATACAGAATCGATCTTAAATCCCTTGTCAATAACACTCAGTTGTTTTGAAGAACATCCTGGACAGTTACATTGCGTGATTTGGCCCGACATGAATCCCACCGAACATTTATGGGACATGTACTAAATCCTCCACCGGCAACACTTTCGCAAGTACATCCAACCGCTTCCTGTGTCCATGCCACGTCGAGCTGCTGCACTACACTGGGCAAAAGGAGGGCTGAAACACTATTAGGAGGTCTCCCATGACTTTTGTCACCTCTCTGTGTGTTTAGATTGTTGCTCGATTATACTCCAATAATTAGTGACTGAAATCAAATTAAGATGAAGTGCGATCGAAAACCAGTTACAAATTAAAATCATTTTGAAATATAAGCTATTAGCAACTAACACAAATCTCCATTTTTCGAGATAGGGAAAATTGCTGAGTTATTAGAGAAATTCAGTTCATTTGCAAATGTCACTTTTTTACATAATAACCAACGTTTCTTTAAAGAATTACATTTCTTCTAATGCTTTTCATCTACATTGTCTAGTCATATCAATGTGATCATCTGTCAAAAGCCTGATTAACCACTTTTGGAGCACAGACCACTCTGAGATTTGCAGGAAGAGAGCACTGAGGAAGGTTGTGGTACAGACAGGGATGTAGTAGATCCATGCCAGCTCCAGTGCAGTGACCAGCTGTGCTGGGATTCTCGATTGAGGATCCATGACGCAAACGGTCCGACCGAATTGGCGCTATATATTCTCCATTCGATTTAAATCTGGTAGCTTGGAAGTATGGTAAACTCATCCTGGTGCTCTTAAACCCCTGTAAGTACACTGTGAGCTGTGTGACACATTGCAATGTCCTGCTAGTAGGTGCCATTGTGCCAGGGAAAATGCCACTGCATGTAGAGGTGTTCATGGTACTCAGGGTGAGATGCATACTTGTGTTGGTCCATTGTGCCTTACAGAATGACGAGGTCTCCCAGGAACTGTCACGAAAATATTTCCCAGACCGTAACACTCCCTCCTCCAGACTTGATCCTTCTGACAATTGTCGCGGGGAATATGCTTTCAGTCTCATGGAGCATAAAACGTGGTTCTTATAAAAACGCCACCTGTCGCCACTCAGTGGACGTCTAGTTGCGCTATTGGCGTGCAAATTTCAGCCTTCATCGTCGATGAGTAGCAGTCAGCAGGGGTGCGTGAAACAGGCTCCTGCTGCAGAGATATACACGCCACAGTTTTTGCTGAATGGTCGTTGAGGAGATAATTTAGTAGCTCCTTCATCATCTGGATGGTCAAATGTTCAACAGTTGTACGTCTATTCGCCTGTACACATCTCCGCACCTGTGGCTCACCAATGTCGTCTGTGGCCTGCGTTGCACCACAGTCATCTTGGGGCCTCATTTGAATATCACTGTTTTCTCATACATATAATTTAGTAGCTCCTTCATCATCTGGATGGTCAAATGTTCAACAGTTGTACGTCTATTCGCCTGTACACATCTCCACACCTCTGGCTCACCAATGTCGTCTGTGGCCTGCGTTGCACCACAGTCTTCTTGGGGCCTCATTTGAATATCACTGTTTTCTCATACACGTTATACCTTAACCATGGCAGTGTGTGGCCTGTTTACAAATTAAACTGTTTTGGAATTATATCAAAATGATTCACACCTAACGATTGCTGCCATTAATTGGTGTTTGGCTTTGGTAGCATAAATATTGATGTCTGAGACTTAATTTTTATTGATTAGAATTTTCTCTTTAGGATATAAAGTCATGTACTTTTATTTAGTGATCAGTGTTTAGCGACTTAGCTGTCTTTGTAATAACATACTACTATGGTAATGCACCATCTTTGTAACGCTTATTAAATACATTAAACAGCTTCTTGATATACTTTATTTCATGCAGGGTATGCTTAAATAAATGTTCACTAGTTTGTTGTACAGATTCAGTAAATGGTTATGAAAACATTTATATCTGGAGGAGTGGTTGTTACACTGGCCTTGCTTACTGGGATATCAGTAATAATGCTGACTGCTATTACGCTGTTGTGCAGGTGAGTCATATTTAGGTATGTCAGGTAGATCGATCATAATCAGTTTTACAACATTTAACTGAAGTATTATCAGTCTCATATGAAGCAGTTTGTAGACTCTTCTTCCAATCCAGCTGAACTCCAGGACTACTAAATGGGCAAGTTGGGTGCACTCAGGGGGTGAAATAATGTCCCTACTTTTTGTGAACCAGGAGTCTCCACAGGGCACCAAAGTAAAAAATAAAAATAATAAAAAAACAAATAATTTAGCAAGTAAGACTTAGCACTGTGTATTTATGAACAAAATGATTAAGCTAGAAATTCTACATTACGAAATTTATTATCGTTAGTTATAACTTTCTTCTTTCCCTTGTAACTCAGCTTAATATTATCTCCTTCAAATTACTGACCGAGCGAGGTGGCACAGTGGTTAGAACACTGGACTCGCATTCAGGAGGACAAAGGTTCTATCCCGCATCCGGCCATCTTGATTTAGGTTTTCCGTGATTTCCCTAAATCGTTTCAGGCAAATGCTGGGATGGTTCCTTAGAAAGAGCACGGCCGATTTCCTTCCCCATCCTTCCCTAATCCGAGCTTGCACTCTGTCTCTAATGACCTCGTGGTCGATGGGACGTTAAACAGTAATCTCCTCCTCCTCATCCTCCTTCAAATTACTGAAAACCCCTACCAGCAATAAATTTATGATATGTGTTTGGCAAAACATATTAAATTTAGTATTAACATATCCACATCATGTAACATGATATATATCATTTACTTCTATCTTGCGAATTTTTTTAGAATAAACTAGAATAGCTAGCACTGTTGAGCTTTGTGAGCAGAACCTCCATTTATATAGACAAAATTTTTATTAACATTAAAGAAAATTATGTGTTATAAGTGGACAATGAAGATAGCAAAAACAATATGATTCAAGCTGTTGGTATATTTTAAGAGAGAACAAAATTAGTTAAATGAAAAATTGTTTTAAAACGAATGACCCCCAAAACAACTGATGGAAGAAGTGGAAATAGAAGAAATTTCTTACTCTCATAAAGAGTAAAAATGCTTAAAATAATTAATAAAAGTCTTAAGATAACTAAGTTAAGTCTATAAACCAAATATGAATATTTATGTAATAATTATAACTTTGTCAAAAGATTTTAGGTAAAGAAGAAATGGAATGTTACTTATATTTAAACCAAGTCTGATATATTGAAAAAAATTCAGATTTCTTCCTTTGTGATTTTGATAGTTTTCAAGATTTGCAAAATTATGAATGTAATAAAAATTAATAAAAAGGAAATCTAGAGAGGAAATAAATTCATAAAACTGAGAATACATAAAAAAACTAACAAATTAATTCCATTTTTATAATGAAATACCTAAAATATATTTTAGATTTACACTAGAAGATATGAAACATTTATTTTAATATCGATATGGCACTGTGTAATAATTTTCTGGAACTACTCTTTTATCATACTGAAATGAGAATTGTTTTTTAAATTGCTTTTTGACTAAATTTTTTTTTGCCAGCCACTGTGGCCGAATGGTTCTAGGTGCTTCAGTTAGCTGCACTGCTGTTACTGTCACAGGTTCGAACCCTGCCTCAGGCATGGATGTGTGTGCTGTCCTTAGGTTGGTTAGGTTTAAGTAGTTCTAAGTCTAGGATACAGATTACCTCAGATGTTAAGTCCCGTAGTGCTTAGAGCCATTTGAACCATTTTCTTATGAAATTTTTTATTTACCTCTCCAGTTATCTGTTTGTTGTCTAATATATCTCTTCTTTCAATTCACTCTCAGATAATCTTACCATTGATACGCCATTCAGCCTTTGAATATTCTTATAGTTCAAAGTAAATCCCTTTATTTTCATCCCAGCATTTTTATCATATTTCCCAAAATAGTAACTTTTAGGTCCAGTTTAAGATCAATCATTAATCCAATTATTTCCTAAACCATCAATCCATTCTCACAACATAATCCTGTTTGTGCAATATTTTTTCCATTATCAATATATACTGTACTATGTGTATCAAAACATGAAACTTCCTGGCAGATTAAAACTGTGTGCCAGACAGACTTGAACTAGGGACCTTTGAAGTTCACAGGCAAGTGTTCTACCAACTGAGCTACCCAAGCATGACTCAGAACCTATCCTCACAGCTTCAGTTCTACCAGAACCTCTCAAAACTTCACTGAAGATCTCCTGTACGTCTTCTCAAGTCTCAGTGTGGCACACAGTTTTAATTGACAAGGAAGTTTCATATCAGTGCACACCATGCTGCAAAATGAAAATTTCATTTCATATCAAACATATTACAGATTCTCCTAGTTTATCTTACATATCACACGAACTAAGCTTTACATTTGATATAGTGAATACAGAAATAAAAATATTTGTAGCAGCGTTTTTTTGTGTTTAATGGTGTTTGAATTTTAAGTTCACCTGAACTATATTCTCATTAATAAAATGTGTATCTATATTATCCAATCTATCATCCAATAATATCTCATAAAATTGTTGTAAATCTGTGATGTACTGAGTTTGACTCTCATTTTGTCATTGCTCAATTTTCCCCATAGTGAATTTAGACATATCTCAGCTATTCAGAATCATGTGGACTGATTTCTAATTTTATTCTCATAAAGTCTTTTGCATCATTTTTAACCAACATGTTGCTTTTATTTATAAAATCCCAAACATCATACACATTTAAAATTTTGTACCCTTTTTAAACAGCTTTCTTTCCTTCATCAGTTGTCCAAGTTTCAATAAAGCATCTTATGTTGATGTAGAGAGCATTTCTTTCTTTTACACATGTGATGCACATAGGAAACCACAGTTTTTCATTTTTGTTGATCTTTATCCATGTTGGTAAAACTAGGTGACACAATCCTGTAGGTGCTAATACTTTGCATTTTATAAATCCATACCATCTTTTAGATTTATATCTTGGTCTATATGTTTTTCTTTGGTGGCATTCAGGATAATACTCATAACATAATACAGTTGGATAGAGTCTACACATATCAATGTATTTTATTTTTTTGGAACACCTTGCAGTTCAGTTCTTAATTTTACTGTAATTGTACAACCACCATTAAAAACATCGCTTGCCTTCAATGGTGCAGCAACTTTGGGCAACTGTTTCCCAAATCTCTATCCAATTATATCCAGAATTTCATATCTCACTACTTCCTGTTAAAGTGTTTTGATACAGATCATCCACTGATTCTTTATTTATGTTGTTAATCATTTCATTCTGAAAACACTTTTTACAACTGAGCCAAAAACAGCCATGTTATCGATTAGCAGTATTGATTTCTTTATCAGAACCATTCACTTAGGCTCCAGCTATACTTACTTGATCACCATTAAGAGCATGTTAAATATTATTATTGTTTAAACTGTTTGGCCAAGCAATAAATGCTTCACTATCATTTCCTTTTTGTTTTTATCCAATACAGCAGTTCATCCAAAGGGCAAAGATTTAGGTTTATGTATAGCCACACAAACTCCACTAATTGGTAAATAACAGAATGGATGTATGTAAGCTATTTCTAGGAACAGTTTTCTTAGTTCTAAACAACCTCTTCGCAGTATATCTACATCAGAGTCTAGTATTCATTTATTTCTTTCCTGATTTCGAATTTTCTTTAACTGTATGACTATACCACTAACAAATATTACTCTTTCTTTTGGTTTCATAGTTTTGTACAGTAGTATTTATCATCAGGAATAGGTTCTACATAATTAGCATTTTCTTGGGTATTGAGCAAATGTGGGAAGTAATCTTACTTCATTTCTTTCAAATGAAATGTCTTTTGGCAAGTTACTAAGTGGGCCTTGCTGAAAATTGATGCTACCTATAATTTTTAGTTCTAAATGCTTTATGTCCAATAATGTCAGTTTACTTCCTATGTAGATGTTTTTATTGTGGTTTGAACACAATTCTTCAGAAGTAATTGTGAATCATAGCTTTTAACATAATGAGCTATAAAGCTATAATTCTTATGTGTATGAGATATCATCCACCTAATTCGTCTTAAATTCATAAACAATATCACCATTAAAATTGTGAACTATTACTACATTTTGAATATACATACCAGTTTTTTTGGTAAACTTCATAATCAAACCACATATATCCCATTACAAGTACTAGGGATTGTCATCGGCATTCCTCTTTGGCAACATCTACACTGTTTACCTGCAACTTCTTTTCACATTTCCAGCATTAGAAAATACAATTATCTTGGTATATTCCATTAGTATATCAGCTACCTTAACTAGAATTTTGGAATCCTTTTACAACATCTTTTAATAAATATTTCTTTCACAAACACCACCTTTTCTGTATTGTGTGTAACACATATGATGTTTTACTATTTGCTGCGAGATTCTATGTATTTCGAAGCCACATTTATGTACTTCAGATCTCAAACAAATCCATTTACGCACCTGACTTTTAGAAACTGTATCACGAATTTCTTGGACATCTTTTAAACATTCTTCATTGTAACCACACCTATTGCAGTTTTCACAATATATTTTTCTCAGTATTGTGTTGTTCTGTTTTGAATAATATACAGACTTTTCTCTCTGCCTGCTCTCGTTGTTCTAAGGTTTATTACATATATTACAATAATATGATGATCCTAAGAATTCTGACATACATTTAATTACATCAAAAGGGTTTTGATTTGTATACAGGTCTGTCTAATTGCTTTCTTAGGACCACTATATATAACTGAATTGAAATTCGCATACAACACTTATTTTGATATCTAGTAGCTGCTCAACATTTTTAATGTCATCTAAATTAACTCCTACTTCTTTGTAATCACCTAACTGCTAAGATAATAGGTTGGTTAACTCTCTTTGTAATTTGTATCTGTTACGCTCATGTTCTTAATTTCTCAGCCCAAAATAATATTTGTGTGAAGTGTTAATGCCACTGTTAAAACTCTAGTATAACAATGATAATCACTGTCATTAATTCTTGTAATACAACTTTTAGTCTTTTTCGTCAGCTGAATATATTATTTTATCAACACTGTTGCCTCTAGGAATAGCTAACCTCTGAATACTAGCTGTGGTGTCTGCTATATCAACAGACTCATCAGACGGTAATATATCTCTGCTTTTGTAGCACAAAACTTCATTAGATTATCGAGCATTATCTGATGTTTTATAGCCTGTAGAGACTGGATAAAACTAGTAATACAACTATCGTGAAAAACAATTTTATAGCTTTAAATTTCTCATTAAATTTTTATCTTATTTCTGTAATCTCCAATAACTCTTTTTTCCATTGATTGGTCTCCATTTCTTGCACATACAGTTTAAAGTAGAATTGATTTGTTCCATCTACTCTCTCTATTCTTTTTGTGGTTGATATTTTTCAAATATATAAAAAATAGTTTATATAGCTACACATTTTGGTCCTGATTAGTCTTTTGAAATGGGAATTCGTTAACATAACTGAATTGACTAATTCTGATTTCTTTAATTTGTTGTAGCCTCGAGTGGTGCCATTAGCAGCTGAATTCCTAAGATCAGCTACTTCCATGCTATAAGGTTTAGTTTCCTTCACACTGATAGTTTGAATCGTTGTATTATGTGATCTAGTTAAATCAATTAAATGGTCTTTTCTTAATCTACTCTATGCCCTTTGATTATTTTTTCTTCAAACCTCACGAAGTTAAGCAACTGTGAATCATCTCAATAGGCTTTCCATTTATATAGATAAAATTTTATTACACTTGTGAAATATGAGGTATCTTGAATAATTTCAAAATGCATGATCAATTAAATTTCATTTTCAGTTAATTTTTTATGTTTAGCTGAAATTAAATATTTTTGAGATCATTTTTAACTATTTACTTTCCATATTTACTTACCATTTTTCTTTTATTTCTATCTTCTGATTAACAAAACTTGCATGTACATGAGAGCATGTCCCTAGGTTTAGGATTTAAATAACAATAACTAAAATCATTAATTTCTCAGCAATGAACATATTTTGTTGTAGGATTATCACACACATCATTTATCATAGACAACATGAGTATACATTGTTCATCACTGGAATTATTTTTAAATGTTTCTTGTAAGAGTAGGCTGAAATATATTTTCGACATTCATGAAGAACTTGCTTATTATTATTACACATATTTTTATGATGCTTTTTGACTTTCCCACTTGCCAATTTTTACAGTTCTTGGACCTGATTGCCTCAATTTATATTGAAACTTTTTTGTTGGATTTAAATAAAAATATAAAAAATACAATAGCAGAACAAACTATGCTTGAATGGATTAGGGAATCTTCGAAAAAAGGAAACAATTAAATGTCATTTTGTTATTGAAGGGACAAAAATAAAAAAACATTATGGCAAAGAATTAGGAAAAACTGAAGCCTTATTTAAAGTAATCAATGCCTGAGAAGACATTAATTACATATATAACTGCAACTGTATAAAAAGCAGATCAAATTTTGGGAAAAAGAAACTGTGATTTAGTTGGATATTTAATAAGTAATGCAAAATTATTGATGTAATTATGAATTCATATCATAGATAGAACATTCTATTAATAAAGCATATATTTATACATAATAGTATGTAATGGTATATAAAAAATTACTAAAATTTTTATATTTTTACCATTACTAGCGTTCCTATTATGTTTTTCATTTTGTTCATGAGTTTTCAATAGAATACACATTTCATGAAAAAGGAAACAAGATATGTAACCAAACAGTTTTGGAGACACACTTAGGTAGATTACAAAACTATATTATTTAATTAAGATAAATTCCTGACAGTGTTCCTCACTGTTCAGAATTACCTATTATGAATGTATTAGAAGCAATGTATTTAGACACTATCTGATGACAAAATCTATACAGCTACAGCTGTAATAATTACACCAAATTTAATGTGATCTATCAAGGGAAGTCAGTGGATGAAAAAATAGATTGCTGAGGCCAGGTCTAACTCATAATGTAAATATACCACAAACTGTTTTTCAACCTATTGAAATTTTTATCTCAATAAATGTAGTCTGGTTTATCTTGCAGTTTGACAAGTATTTTTAAATTTATTCAGAATAACAACAAACTTGTTTATAACAATAAGGATATCCTTTTGTTAATTTGTGAAAAAATAATCCTTGGTTTTATGAAAAATACGTTGGTGAAATTTTAGAACATACAAATCTTTAACCAGCAAGTTCTGTTTATACTGGTATTAGAGAAAAATATCAGAAAATGTAAAGTGGAAGTCAAAAATGAAATTAGCTAACGTTACCATCAATTCATGAATATGGAGAATATAAGATTAGAAAGGGAATCATAGATTCGTACAGAAACCAACTACAACACAAAAGCCGTTGTATAGAACAACTACAAAAAAATAAAGAATGAAGATGTAAATAAAAATCATGAATTAATCATTAAATTCAGGAGTAGACAAATAGAAAATTTTGTAAGAAACAGTTAATATTCATTTAGAGACAATAAATGGAAAAGTGAGTATGTAAATATAATATTACTCTACATGGTGTGTCAAACAAGTAATGAAAATTTAATGTCATCATTTGTTATGTTAAGATTATGTGATGATAACTTATATAATTACAATACAATTATTATGTTATTAGAAGACTAAGAAAAAGAGTAGACAAACAATTAAACGAAATTATAATTTTAACGAAATGTTAAGCCTTTTTTAAGACTTATTTATTCCCCCAATTCAATAAATTGATATCAAAGAATGTAGAAAGATTGAATATTATTTGTTGGCACAATTATTTTAATCTTGTGGATGACTGCGTGTGTGAAGATTTGATTACTAATTTAATGAATCTTTATCACACTGAAAATTAGATTACTTCTCATTAAATGTAAAAATCCAATAAGTTTTTGAAAATTTAATTTTAAATGAGGTTTATAGCGTTTTTTGAATGTATTTGACAAAATAAACATGCTAAATCCATCTTATCTACTTATCCCAAATTTAAAATCCTCATTCCTATCAATTCTATTTTAATATCAAAGTATACTCTTCCTTCCTATCTGTCTGTACAGTTCTTGTAGTTCTGTCGGTAAATATTTTTTCAAAAGTGTCAGCTGCTTATTACCTTTCTTGTCGTTAACTGGAATAGCCTAAGCAAATTTCGAAAAAAATCTTTTACAGCTATGAATTATTTACATCCTTCATTTGTTATTGAAATGCCTTTTAAGTTTCCAAAATCCATTTCTGCTTCATTAGCTCACTATAGATCATGTATACCAAATATGACAACACTTCTACTTTTGAGAATTTTTCACATAGGTTTTATAATTCATTAATAATTTCTTCAAGATTATTGGCAATATTTGATTTATTCAGACTATCACATTGAAAATACTTGAACAGATTTATTCTTTTTAGTCTTGCAAATTTTTGAGAGACCTTCACTTTTCTGTTTTTCTACTTTAGTTGTCAAGCAGCAGATAGGATTACCCATTTATATAGATATAAATTTATTACTTATTGTTCCATCTGCCATCATCATTTAACTATCAATTCAGTTAACTAACCATCAGTAATTCATATGAAATAGGTACAGTTTTAACTTTCTTATATAAGGGTTATAAACACGCGGTCTTTCATTTTCGTTTCAAGTGATGGACCATTTATTTGAGTGGGATATAAAGTTTGCAGTTAATCGACATGATATCATTCTATCTTTGTCTGGAAATTAGTAGGTGTCAGGTCTCAATTTACATTGTAACCAAATAAAATAATTCTCTTGATTTTTCGTCATACCCAAATGTGTATTTCAATATGTAATCAACAGTAATAAAATTAAATTTTCATTACATGTTTGCCACACATTCTTTTTTGAAGATCACTTAATTGACTTAGGTATGTTGTTAAATCTGCCTTTGAGAAGTAATCTGTAAATGCTCCCTCTACTTGCTTCTTTGTAAAGTGATTATCTAAATAAATCTGATAAAGGTGTGTTTTAGTTACATTTTAGTTATTAAATTGTGTTAGAATACTTGTGTATTTAGGTTTTGTAACAAGATTCTTTAATTCATGTTCTAAATAACGTTTCGTAACTGTATCATAATCACTTTTAGGATCTTTTAGGTCTACCAACATCCTACCTTTAAAATCAAGATATCCTTCAGTTACTTCAAAGATGTTACTTAATTCTTTATGAAATTGTTGAATCAAAGTTTCGGTTTTTGTAACAATCTCATTTTCAATTTTTTTCCAGTCATCAGATTTTTGTTTATTTTTATTTTAAAAAATGTAATTTACTTAACTCAAAGTACCATTAAAATTATATTTATCCAACAACAGTTTTAAAACGAACATACACAAGTGGCAACAAATTACTTCATTAAAATTTTGTATTCACTGTACATTTTGAACAACTCATATGACCCAAGATATTTAACCAGTTCTTCACCAATATTTCCTCCAGATGAATCAAACACAATTTTTTATCATTATTCTTATAATATCATATCCAATAAATGTTGACACTATCAAAGCTATCTAAATTTACTATTATTAAGTCACATTATTCTGGTTTATTATGCAATTCATCAATAGTAAAGAAACCACAAAAATGCTTGATCATTAGTTGTTTAAGTAAATTTTTTTCTGGATGAAAGTTTGATAAATATTTATAATATTCTGTACCTACTTTTTTGACTCTTTTTTTTTTACTTCTTTCACTCCACATCTTTTCTTCTCCTTTGCTTGACTATGCCTTTTTGTTCTTATAATCCTTTATCACCTTTGTTTTTATTTGTAATTACAGTTGCAATAGTAGTTGCTCTGCCAATAGTAGCTAAATATGGTAATGCTGCCAAAAGTAATGCAAGAAATCTTCCTTCATGTTGTGTTAGCTCAGAACCTTCTTTCTTTTTATTAGATATACAATATATTTTTTTCACAACAGGTTGCCTAATGTTATGGTCAAATTTACGCCAGCTTTTTATGTCTGTTCTCTTTTTGAGAGCCAGTTAAAATTTATTGATACCATGTGGTTGTTCATTATTAAGTTTAATCTTAATTGTTTTAGGTTTGATTCTGCCAGCAGGTAGCAGTTTGTGATCAATGCTGAAGTTATCCATTTATATAGGTAAAAATTTTTATGAGAATGAATATTTTTTGTAGCCCCCTTCCATTTGCATTGACATTTAAACCTATCGATAATTTTCTATTTGAATAAATTATTCCGCTAGCTGTGGCAGCTAATTTTTCTCCAAGTGTGGCACCAGATATATGCAGTCTCTTTTGTTCTAGTTGAAGTTTTTATCAGCCTGATATCTTTTCTCTATATATTTACTGTCTCTATATACAATGTGATGTTGTTTACATACTTCCTGTAATGGATTTATACCTTTATCACCTTGTGCTAATCTTTTTTCTAATTTAGTAGAAGGTCCATAATTTGAAAATCTTGCAAGATGCATCGATGTCTTTGGAAACGTATTTAAAACCCTACTAAGTGTTTTCCATATTTTTCGCTCTTCCAAAATGTGTGATGAAAATTGTTGAGAACTCTAATCAAGCATGATATTCGTTTTGAATTATTGACAATGAAATCATAAAATTTATTAGTTAACATTTGTGTTGTACCAATTTTTTCATGATGATAGTTTTAATTTCCAGCTAATTCTTGTCTATGAATTACTACCAATCTATCAATTACTTCGTACACATCATTCATCCAAATACATTCAACTGATTTTTTTCTCATTGTCACTTAGCAGTGGATTATCTAGGTTTCTTTGTTTCAGACTAAGATAAAGTCATTGACAATTTCTCTTATCAAATAACTGTACTTGACTCCATTACTTAACTTTTTTATGATTTTTTTCGAAATGCAGTGTCCCTGTCGGAATGAAGATACTTGCGTAATTTGATAGATCATAACCAGTAAATTTTTTGTTCATATCATCTATATTGATGTGTCTTTTTAGTTGAAAGATTCATCAAACCATCTCTGCCTTCATATGTCTCATCACTAATAATTAATTTATCTACATCAAATTTTACAGGTAATTTGCCAATATATTTCAAGGTGCCTACAGCTCTCAAACCTAGAACTGAGGCTACACTGTGGCTGATATATTCCAGCATTCTTTTTTAATGGGGTGCTGTTCTTCCTTATTCTTTCTATTCCTTAATTTGCTTCGTATATGATCTTTTTTGTCACTTAATTGCTGATATGTCATTAAATTCTTCAAAATAATTTGGAAAGGAAGCATCTGCTTTTCAACTACTCTATTTTCTTCAATAGTTTTCAGCACATCATCTAAACCTTCAATTCCTTGTTTTACTTTTTCTATTGCATCAATAACAGGCTGAGATTCTTTTTTGTTGTAAAGTTCTTGATTTTATCCCAAGTATGTACTTTTATTAAGCTTCCTAGTCATGTCTATTGTAAGAAAACCAAACTGATCCCCATTCCAGCATTTACATCAATATTTCTTATCGAAACTTTGATCCTCATGAACGAAGTCATGGTAAATGTGATTTAAATTTGTGTCACCCTGTCTTGTCACCCTGTCTAACAATATTTAAAAAAATGGACTGTGTCTCACTAGTTGCTGTGGTATTTTTGAATATGTCTGAGCAAAATAAAAACAGTCTATCCTTTTATGCTTACATGTAGTAAAATATTCTTGAACTGCATTTGATTTTCAAGAATGAAATCATCGAATAGTACAAGTGACTTATCTTGCCATTGATCAAATGATATGATTTCTTGATCATTTTCAATAAAAGCAGCAATCTTGTCATTATTTTTATCTTCCAGTTTTTTTACATATTTTTATAATTTTTTTATATTTTGGTTCTTCTAAACTTTTAGAGTAAACATACAGGTGATTGATTTTATTCCAGTTCACCCATCCTGGAGCTAAAATATAATTATCAATCATTAATGTAGTTTTCACATATCCACTTAGACCTAGTATTGTGAATTGAATGGAAATTGGGAAAAGAGTCTTGTTTTTATTTCATGATCTCTTATTTGAAATTCTTCTTTTTGGTTCCCAATTAGTTTTCATTTAATTAATAATATTTGTACTAATATTAAATGAGTCACTTATTTCAATTGAGTAGTAACTCATTTGTTCTAAAATAAGTGACTTGTGCTAGTTGGTTCTTATATAACATTTTCAACTCGAATTATTACAGGAAATAATAGTAAATTGTATTGTGGTGGAGAGACAGTATAAATTATTGTTGATCAAAAGGCTCTGAAAAGCATGGAAAAATATACTCATGCAAAAAGCCAAATATTCACATTAAAGCAGATAATATTTTAAATAGTGTTACTATTGTGAATGATATTAAATTACATTTGGACACAAGGAATATTATTGGAAGTATGCTAGGATTTAATAACCAAATTATTGAAGCTGATAAAAATCTCTTTCTGATACCCCAAAAATTATTCCATTTGAATTAATCAACATAAATTTTAGTGTAGTTGATGGAATGCTTGTAAGCATACTGATCATTTTTATATAGAAACTAATGTTATTGCTCCATTGACGCCTAATGCAGAATTTGGTGGACCACTGAATCATGAACCACATTACCCCAGTTATATTCCAATTTTTGATACTATAGATGATTTAGAAATAACCAGAACTGATGAAAATGAGAATTATGTTGACTTCAGTGGTTCTACTGTGACAGTAATGTTATAAATTAACTGATATATTTTTATCTTTTATAAATGAATAAAATGATAACAGGGTGATAATATCAGTGTACTCAATTCAAGTGAATGAAAAATAACCAAAATCTTTCTAACAAGGACACAGAGGTTGGTTCATCACAATCATACTCAGCTGAACATGTTTTATTGGAGCTGATGGTACAGGTTATCCAATGTAGGATGGAAAATCGAATAAAAAATTAATTGATAGTTATGTGGCAAAACTGTTTGAGGTTGTCACCATAAAGAAAGAAAATAAACGTTTTGCTAGAATTATACATCGTCTTATTTCTTCATCTGTCCTGAAGTGATTGACTTCATCTCTAGCCAATGACTGAACCATCGAAGGTCATATCCTAAATAATGGGAAGATAACAGTAAGGAAAATGAAGTACTTTTTCCACTAGAGTTTATTGGTGGTTTCATCTAAGATTATAAAAAAGTGATTTGAGATGGAGATATTACTGTTGTTTTTACTTGGAATTCTAGTGCAAACGATGCCATTCTTCTATGGGCTGTGCAAGTACCTATCACTCGT
Source organism: Schistocerca americana (assembly GCF_021461395.2). Taxonomy (NCBI): domain Eukaryota; kingdom Metazoa; phylum Arthropoda; class Insecta; order Orthoptera; family Acrididae; genus Schistocerca; species Schistocerca americana. The sequence goes on from NC_060122.1 coordinate 152,659,623, forward strand.
ACTAAACCTCCAGATACGTCTCAGTTAAGACCGTGAGCCGTAGGGGGTGGTATAAGGGGTGTGCAGTATAAATGGCCATGTGTTCCCACCACCCGAATTTTACGATAATTAAGCCATACATTGAACTGGCTTAGTGAACCATTGCATAGGAATTCTTCCTACCTGTTAAGTGAAGACGCCCTCCTAGTTTCATGTCCCCTTGTAGGGCTGTATTAGTGCCATCGAATTGTGAAAGTCTAATACCATCGTCTATGTTTTACAAAATGAAGTGGGAAGAGGTTTTTGTGCAAATGATTTTACATGGGATGCCATTATGGTGCATTTATTTAAAAAAACGCCGTAAAATGAATTTGTTCACAATGATTATGTTTATGATAAACAGTACGAGAGTGTGGTCTATTGCATGACTAGATCGAAAGGCATCCTATCGACGACTACTGACTATGGAGGACAATCTGTAACTTGGGCGTACAATCGTATACTTCGTATAAGATGGTACGTCTTCAGTTATGCCAAAGTTATTCATTTATTTATTAATATCAACGTTTCGTGGCATAGCAAAATTACTGAAAGATAGTATTTATGACCCATAGACTCTTCCTAATGTGTGTGTCAAAAGGCAAAATTTTTTAAGAATATTTGTTAATAACAATTACTTCATTCGCGACAGAATAAATGTACTTTCCTACATAGCTCTATCCTGACATAACCAGCGATTTCAGTATTGGTATCTCGCCAGGTGGCCAACCACCTCTATAGCCAGCTTGGTAACCTAACACTCGCACATTACTCCATATATACTGCAGCGCTGATACATTCACATGTGCGAAATAGCAAAACCGCAAATAAAGAAAAATGCACGCTTTCTGCAAATAGGGGGTGCTTTACAGATAACAATAATTAAGCTGCTGATGAAGATGTGACCACACTTCCGAACGAACGTAAATTTGTTGTAGATTTCATGGAAACCCAAGTTCTTGTTTTCAGTTTAGATATGAAAGAAATTATGAGGAATGAATGAAATTACCTTTTTTTTGACGAAGTGGAATGAAAAACATGTCTGTGGGACTCTATGGAACCGCAAGTATTAACTGAGAGTCAGGAGTTGGAGGTAGAAGGGATGGAGGAAAATGGAAGGATGGCGTCAGATTGAGCGTTGTAATTAGACCTGGAAAGAGTGGTCTATCTCCGGATGGATTTCATCGTTGGATGGTTGGTGTTGGTTGAATTTCTGGCAGGAGAGGAAAAATAATGCATGAAGGTACATCGAAGGTAGAATATGGACATGTAGCGCAACAGGGTACCTAGATAGGTGATTAGTAGATGAGATACCAATTAATTTATTCGATCCAAAGGTGCTATAGGAAGATAACAAAGGGTGGGAAATGGGAAAGTTGGTATAGGATGCGACAGAAGGAAGACAAATGCTGAAGGTGAGGCACAGTGCATGTCGTTCTGGGATTTCGAGTGAATTGTAGAACTTACGGGAGGCAGAGATTCAGGCAATGTTGGCGTAAGTCACGATGGAACAGATCAGTGATTTTTGGATCATTTACCGCTTTAGACGCCAATAGGCACTACACAACGTCGCATAGGCAACAGCATGCTTCGGCATGGTCTTTGACAAGCAGCTGCAGAACATATCGCCATTTTCATGATAACGGCGTCCCCTGGTGTCCGAACAAGCACCGCCAGTTGGTCCTCAATGTTCACCAAACCTTTTGCACGTGTGCACATGTATTTTCAGTTTATTTAAACAATTCTATTAATGACCTGCATTATTTATTTAAACTCCACCACTTGTATAATGGTATAATATAGTTGTTTTTACTTAATTTGCACGTCATAAGTATATTTACGCAAAGTAAGCCCTCACTGCCTGCAACTGACGTAATGCAGCAAATTGGTGCGCTGTCAAGCACTATTTCATGTGTGACAGTACAGTCACTAGCAACAGCTATTATCTTGACAACACATAGGTGTTCAGCATGTCGCCACCTGCAGCAAATGGGAAGAACATCACGCCTTTTTAGTTTAATCTTCGTACATTTTATACAAGACTGACTTCCCTAATTACCATGTACTTTTATAGTCTTTACAGAGCAACAAATCCGAAGGTGGTACACTGTATGTGCTGAAACCGGTCATTTTAAATAAATATATAGGATGTATCAAAGGGAGGCGCAAACTTACACCGCTGAAAGTTCGCGATAATAGAAGCACAAATGTCCCAGTAAACACATAATCATGACTGTATGGTTCCTAGCCACCATTGACGTCATTATTAACATCGTCCTAGTTAGTAGACATTAATTTGAAATTTAGACTTTACTACTGGGTTGTACATCGCAATTAGTTCACATTTCACGTATGAGGTACCTGTTGAAGGAAGTTTTCGAAGTATTTTCCTTGCATCTGGATGTCATACTGTGCTCGTCTCTGCAATGAATTATGAATCCTTTCGAAAACCCCTGGATCATTCCAGAATTCTTGACAAACATGTACAATTCTGTTCCAGTTTGTAACACCTCCAATTTATGTATCCCGCTCGATCGGGATCTGATAGCAGCCCAAATAAATATTAATTAATGTGACCGTGTACCTAATGGGGCTGGCAATCGGATTTGGCTGCTACGGAGTTGTTACATTCCATTTTGTCCTTCTCAAATGCTGTAATAATGAAATGTCCGGTGACAAGAAGAAATGCCAACACAGCTTCACTAATCAAGGACCTATATTCGTCTCAAAAATACAAAAGGAAGGAGACAGCCACTGCCTTCGTCATACATTTTTAATTACGGCTAATCTTAGCACAGGCTTCCTCGCTATTCTTTATTGTCACACGCAAATTCATTAACTGCAATCCAACACTGTAATCCAAATGATGCCGGCGCGGTAGACGCGAAACCACAAATATCGGCACAGAAATATTACTGATCACTATCGTAATTATACTTCTTCACTTTCCCGTATTATTTTAACACAAAGGGGTTAAACCGCGGCGATGGCCACTCCCTTTGTCGGTAAGCCTTGCATTACATCAACAGGCAACAGGCCTCCACACGGCTCGGCCCGCAACCTGGGAACTGACTCCACTCTACACTCGCTATCGCAACCCGACACTATCGATTGTTTGCCCTATCGACCTGTGCCGAGTGCAAACTTATAGTAAGGGCCTACGGACCCCTTACAAGTTCTTGAACCGTGTTAACGGGTGTGCTGTACACTTTGATTTTGAGGTGACCGAAGACACAAAAATCCAAAGGATTTAGATCAGGTGATCTTGGAGGCCAAGGTACATGCCCGCCTCGATCTATCCATCTTTGGCCATATCTGCGCGTTAGATGCCGTCTCACAACAGCAGCAAAATATGCCGGACCTCCATCATGCATGTACCACATACTCTGACGTTGCTGAAGGGGAACATCCTCAAGCAATCCTGGAAGATTACACCGCAGAAAGCTAAGGTACTCCGTCCACTAAGTTGTGGTGGAAGAATGTGTGGCCCAATGATCTGATCGCCTTGTACCCCTAACCACATATTCACTGAGAAACGTTGCTGATGTGGTGACTCATGAACTGCATGTGGGTTTCTTTCAGACCACAAATGTGTATTACGATAGTTAAGCACACCATCGCGTGTGAATCCTGCTTCGTCTGTAAATAAAATGCTACATGCGAAACGAGGTTAGACTACAGCCTGCTGTTGCAGCCACTGACAAAACATCACTCTAGGAATAGAGTCAGCATCATTGAGACATTGAACTCGTAGGAGGTGGTAAGCGTACAGTAAATTGCGATGTAAAATTCTGCACACACTACTGCCGCTGAGCACAGGCACTTATGTGGCAATTCTTCTCCTCGAGGTTTCTGGAGAGCGCTGTACTTCTTCCAACACCATATCCTCAGTCTCAGGGGCAATGCGAGCAGGGCTACCTCCTGCTTTGCCAAGTGAAAAACCCCCGTGTTCTCTCAGGCGCTGATGGACCCTTGTAGATGTACGACTTTCGGGGTGTCTTCGATCAGGATATGCATCTTGGTGCAAGTTGCAGCCTCCCGTGCATTGCCATTAACCCTACCGTACATGAAATTCATATCTGCATACTCTTCGTTACTGTACAGTTCCATTGTAACTACAACACAGCTCATGTGGCACCCCTCAGACGCGACTGATAGCCTTTGAGACTGTGTACTGTATCCGTCCTGTACGTTCTGCGAGTATGGTGTGATTCCAACTCCACCTCTCGACAATGTTCCCATGTGCAAACAGCGACCATAGGACGGCCTCAAGTGCGCAAGGGGGAAAACGGACGATGTTACAAACAATGCCGTCAGTGGCGGCGTGGAACCATACAGTCGTGATTATCTCGCAAGCGGCTCGTTTGCCGAACTGTGTTTACTGGGACATTTGTGCTTCTATTATCGTTTACTGTCAGCCGTGTAAGTTTGCGCGGCCGCCCCAGTGGCCGAGTCGTTCTAGGCGCTTCAGTCTGGAACCGCGCGACCGCTACGGTCGCAGGTTCGAATGCTGCCTCGGGCATGGATGTGTGTGATGTCCTTAGGTTAGTTAGGTTTAAGTAGTTCTAAGTTCTAGGGGACTGATGATCTCAGATGTTAAGTCCCATAGTGCACAGAGCCAATTGAACTATTTTTAAGTTTGCGCCATCCTTTTTGATACAACCTGCGTAAAAAATAAATATTTTACGATCGTGACTGTTTCTTCGTAAGTAATTATCACAAGTAAGGTCGCTGACACTCTCAACCTTGCTGGCTAAAAACATGCACACAGAATACTTTTACCAGCTGCACACACCATACGTGAATAGAGCGGAAGAGGCCCTAACAACCGATAAAGTCTGAAGTACTCTCTACCATGCACTTCACAGGGGATTCCAGAGTATAAATGTGGATGTAGATTAATATTAGGAAAGCAAGTAAAGGAGGAATACAGCTCCGAATGAAATTATGGTAACAGGTAATATGAAATAAATAAATAAATCTAGTACACGAGAATGTTTTAACGTTACTATATTCATGAAGTGCATTTACATAATGTTCCAGTTTAGTTACCATGGCCGTAATCTGGAGAAAAGTCCACGTAGTTTTGCCGCACAGTACTCGGTTGCTGCAGTAAGCCCGTAATAAGTCCAAAGAATGGAACAAATTCGTAGGTGGAAAGAGGCCTGAATATTTATGGATGTGCTTGGAGTGTGACGTTTGCTTGCGAGACTTTAAAGCGCCCTGAGAATCTTGTTCGTGTACTAAATATTTGATTCTTAATTTCCGCAGCCTACGGTTCTGCGGAAGTGCATATTTGATGAGAGCGATTCTCTTGATGCATTGCTCTCGCCAGAAACTCGCTTTGCCTGCCAGGTTCCTCCGCGCTTGTCAGAGTCCAGAAGGCCGTTAAAAAATTCAGGGCCTTCAGCTTCGTTCTTATCCTTCTGCGTAGGACAGGAAACGTTTTTGGAGTCCCGTAGGCTACTGGGATTAACGAGCGGGAAAAGACGACGTCGAGAAAGGTACGTTACTTAGGCTTACTGTACCTTTCTTCTCCCAGATGGAAAAACGGTAGATGCTGCCGTGTCTCTGCTTACCGAATTTTCTAAGAATTTTGTGAGAATTTTATACGCTTTCCTGAATACAATAATTGTATTGCGTTTGCAGTATCTTGAAGAGTTCGTCGTTACGCGTTATTAAATCATAAACAGGGTGTTTGTTTTCCACCGTGTATAAACTCTACGTATTAATCGATGAATGGATACGGAACAAAAAACGTCTAATAAACTTATGTCCGGGAATGCAAGGTTTCCATGCTAGTGACCATTTATTCAGTAATACTTTGTTACAGAGACTGCAGTCTAACAGCGCTCCACCATGTAGCCACAGTTATAATATGCATGGTTTGGTTTCCTCCTAGAGTGTGGTACTGTTCCTCATACGTCATACCCTAGCGCCCTCTCTTGCCATAGTCATTGGTAATGTTGTGTACGATTCGCTTTTCTTGCTGACCCATCTTGTAGTGGATGTAATACAGCGACACACAATGGTTCTGTATTCGAATCGAGAGCTTGCCTACATGGTGTTTGGTTACGGAAAGGCTAGTGATAATGGGCGGTGGGCAGCAAGGTTATATCAGGAGACGTATCCCGCCCTCAACGACCACAGCTTTAAATGTTTGCGACAGTGTTTTGCCGTTTGTGTGAGACACGGTAGTTTCAGGAAGCAGGAAATCATAGAAGACGTACTCGAAATATTCGGACACCAGACTTATAGGAAAATGTGATTAACACTGCGGAAGGCGATCGCCGTGTCAGTAGCAGGCAGCTGGCCTGCCAGTACAGGGTAAGCCAGACGTCCGTGTGGAACATTCTCCATGACAATTGCTACTACCCTTATCACTTACAGCGTGTACAGGGCTTCGTAACTTCCAATATCGCGAGCAGTTTAGGCACTGGTTTCTTCACCAGGCAACCCCGATTCCGGGATTTGTGTCTCTATTGTGTTCAGAGATGTGGCCACCTTCATGTGGAGTGGTTTCTTCAACTTTCATAACTCTCATATGTGGACGCAGAAAGCCATAGTATGGTGACAGCGAATCATCGGCATCGGTGCAGCCCAAATGTGTGGGCCGGGATAATTGGCGGCCGTATTCTGGGACCAGTCTTCCTTCCGACATCGCCTAACAGGCCGGAACTATCGGTGTTTCTTGCGGGTGACTTTGCCTCTCCTGCTGGAAGAAGTGTCACTGACGATTCGAAGGATCTTGTGGCTGCTACATGATGGTGCTCCGGCCCACTTCGCCATTAACGTCTAGACGCATATCAGTGGTGTCTTTTCTGTTCGATGGATCGGACGAGGGGGTCCAGTTGCATGGCCTGGTCATTAACCGGATATCACCCGTGTGATTTCAGGTTGTCGGGCCATCTCGAAAGTAACGTGCATGCAGAAACCATTCCAGACGTGGAAACACTGGAATAGCGTATTCACGCTGCCTTGGACACTGTTCAGGTGCAGCCTGGCCGATGTGGAGGTGTGAGACAGAACAGGCTACGGCGCGTACACGCGTGCGTTGAGGCACATGGAAACGATTTTCAGCACACGTTGTAAATGTGGCAGCATTGTACAGCGTGTATTAGACAGCAGTCTCTGTAACAATGTATGGTTGAACATATGGCCTCTAACATGGAAACGATGTATTTCCAGACATACATTCATTGGATCTTTTTTGTTCCATATCCTCTCATTGATTAATTCTTAGATTTTGTACACGGTGGACAAAAATCACCCTGCGTAACCCTATTAATGAAAACACCGTCTTTTGAGGCTTTGTCACAAACCTATTATGTTTGAAATGATGTATCTTTTATGTTGATGTCACCGATACGAACGATTTGGAAGGCGACTGGCACTCTCTCTTATCCCAGATTCAATAAGCACATGGTCACGTTTTTTTCCTGGAAATAGGTTGGTTTTATTCAGGATTACAAAAAATAGTTCAAGTTAATTACTTTTGAATACATTATGGGAGTGTCAGTGATCAATGTGTTACAAATATTTACTATTAAAAAAAGTCTTGATCACGATTTATTTAACAAGGGACCGGTTTCGACCACTACTGTGGTCCTCTTCAGACCTACAAGTTGTATACAAAGCTTTAATTAGAGGGCTACATGCATTAAAGAAAATACATAAAGTTATAAAGCTATAAAACGATGAATTACCATTGAGTAGGAACCTCTTTCTGTTGGAGAATCACTACTGGAGAAACCAGTGCACGTCTTACTATATATAATGGAGGCTCCGCCCACACAATGCGAAATTTCTTAGTTAAAAGAACATTGTCAAGAATTAAAAATAAATACACACTAAACTTAGATTATTAAACAGCTATTGTCAATTAAGAAGCGTTAAAAATATTTCATCATGCCATCAGAAGTGGGCGGAGCCTCCATTATATATAGTAAGACGTGCACTGGTTTCTCCAGTACTGATTCTCCAACAGAAAGACGTTCCTACTCAATAGTAATTCATCTTTTTATAGCTTTATAACTTTATGTATTTTCTTTAATGCATGTAGCCCTCTAATTAAAGCTTTGTATACAACTTGTAGGTCTGAAGATGACCACAGTAGTGGTCGAAACCGGTCACCTTGTTAAATAAAACGTGATCAAAACTTTTTTTTAGTAGTAAATAATGGTTCGAATGGCTCTGAGCACTATGGGGCTTAACATCTAAGGTCATCAGTCCCCTAGATCTTAGAACTACTTAAACCTAACTAACATAAGGACATCACGCACTTCCATGCCCGAGGCAGGATTCGAACCTGCGACCGTAGCGGTCGCGCCGTCCCAGACTGAAGCGCCTAGAACCGCTCGGCCACACGGGCCGGCAAGGATTCCAATACTCAATACTATTCTCCATTATTTTGGCTACAAAATCATATTCTTCAACGTAATCTCCGTTCAATGCAACGGTCTTAACGCCACGTTATTGGGAGAACCTACACGCCCGCATGGTACCACTTTACTAGCCAATGTCGGAACGAGGGTCTTGCTGAATGAATAACCTCTACATTATCCACGAACTGCTTCCCGCGGAGTGGATCTTTCATTGGACCAAACAGATGGTAGTCGGAAGATATGCGATCCGGGCTGCAGAGTGGATTAGAAAGAACAGTCCAAAGGGTTTTGTGGTCTCTTCTCGGATACGTGGACTTTTGTGAGGACTCGTGTTGTCATGGAGAAGGAAGAATTAGTTTGCACTTTTGTGGCGACGAACACCCTGAAGTCGTTCCTTCACTTTTTGAGGGTGGCACAGCTGTAAGAGCGTGGCCGGCACGCGAGAGATCGGACAGGTTTACGCACTTTGTTGTGGTGATTATAGACTCCTCGCCCAACAAGTAGCGATGCTATTGTTCACTGCCAGGTCTGCGTAGACATTCTGCAAGCGCATTTGAATATCTGCGAAGTTCTGGTTCTCCGTCAAAAGGAACTCAGTGGCAGCTCTCTCCTTGGGACGCACCTCAATTACAGACGTCGGCCCCAATAGCTGAGTGGTTAGCGTGACGGATTGCCGTCCTACGGGCCTGGGTTCCATTCCCGGCTGGGTCGGGGAGTTTTCTCCGCTCAGGGACTGGGTGTTGTGTTGTCTTCATCATTTCATCCCCATCCGGCGCGCAGGTCGGCCAGTGTGGCGTCGAATGTAATAAGACCTGCACCACGGCGGCCGGACCTGCCCCGCAAGGGGCCTCCCGGCCAATGAGGCGAAACGCTAATTTCCAATTACAGACGCCATTTTTAAGCCTACGTAAAACGCCACCACCTATCGGAACATCATGAAACCATAGGGGCTGAAGTAGGAATATTCCACGATGCCTCACGTCAACTTTCGCATTTTTTCAAACGAAACTGGCAGAGAAAAAAATGTGTCGATTTGCTTACTGAACGCCCCTCGTGTTAAATGTCTTTCTCCAAAGTCGTCCCACTAAAGAAGATCGTACTGTGGATCCTACTTCAAATCGTCGCACGAGTTTCACAATGACCAGTCGGAGTAGCTGGCCAAGGCATAGAAAATCAAACGAAATCGCTCAACAGAGGAAAAGCCACTGCAGCTGAAGCGACACCAGTACGCTTTCAAATAAAGTGAAGGAACGAACTTGCTCCTTTTCCATCAGTAGTGTACCGTAGGTCGCTGGAGAAGCAAAGCGTACCTAGCGACTGAATAGAAGCGCATGTCGATACAGTTTTCAAGAAGGATCATTGAACGCCGCCCGGGATTAGCCGAGCGGTCTCAGGCGCTGCAGTCATGGACTGTGCGGCTGCTCCCGGCGGAGGTTCGAGTACTCCCTGGGGCATAGGTGTGTGTTTGTCCGTAGGATAATTTACGTTAAGTGGTGTGTAAGCTTAGGGACTGATGACCTTAGCAGTTAAATCCCGTAAGATTTCACACACATTTGAACACTTGATCATTGAACAGAGGCGCAAAACTAAGATATACATCTGAAATGTCAGTCTCGCGTAGCATTATGGAGCATGTATTATGTTTGCGTATTATAACACTTCTGGAGACCGAAAATCCCCTTTGTAGGATTCAACATGGGTTCCGAAAACAACGACCGCGCGAAATCTAGCACGCTGTGATCGCCAACGACACCCAGAGAGCAGTAAATGTGTCTTCAAATGGCTCTGAGCACTATGGGACTTAACTACTGAGGCCATCAGTCCCCTAGAACTTAGAACTACTTAAACCTAACTAACCTAAGGACATCACACACATCCATGCCCAAGGCAGGATTCGATCCTGCGACCGTAGCAGCAGCGCGGTTTCGAACTGAAGCGCCTAGAACCGCTGGCCACAGCGGCCGGCCCAGTAAATGTGTTTATGTGAGTTCTTAAGGGACCAAACTGCTGAGGTCATCGGTTCCTAGACTTATACACTACTTAAACTAACTTATGCTAAGAACAACACACACACACACACCCATGCCCGAGGGAGGACTCTAACCTCCGGCGGGAGGGGCCGCGCAGTCAGTGACATGGTGCCTTAAACCGCGCGGCCACTCCGCGCGGCGAGCAGTAAATATCGGGGCCTGAACTGATAGCGTGTTCCACGACTTCCTGAAGATGTTCGATCCGTAGTAATGAACAAAATTAGAGACAGATTATCTGTCTGACTGGAATGAAGAATTTTTTATAAAACAGATGATACTGTCGTTTATCGACTAATAAAGTCATCCGAAGATCAAAACTAATTGCAAAACGATTTAGAAAAGATATTTAAATGGTGCGAAAATTGACAGTTGACCCTAAATAACAAAAAGTGTGAGGTGATACACATGAGTGCTAAAAGGAGTTCGTTAAACACGATAAATCAGTCAAATCTAAAGGTCGTAAATTCAACTAAATACCTAAGAATTACAATTACGAATAACGTAAATTGGAAGGATCGCAATGAAAATGTTGTGAGGAAGGCTAACTAAAGAATGCGTTTTATTGGCAGGACACTTAGAAAATGTAACGGATCTGCTAAGGAGGCTGCCTACGCTACGCTAGGCCGTCCGCTTTTAGAATACAGCTGCGCGGTGTGGGATCCTTACTAGATGGGACTGACGGAGTACATCGAAAAAGTTCAGAGAAGGGCAGCACGTTTTGTATTATCGAGGAATATAGGAGAGAGTGTCACTGAAATGATACAGGATTTGGGCTGGACATCATTAAAAGAAAGGCGTTTTTCGTTGCGAAGGAACCTTATCACGAAATTCCAGTCATCAACTTTCTCCTCCGAATGCGAAAATATTTTGTTGACATCGACCTAGATCACCATGATAAAATAAGGAAAAACAGTGGTCGTGCGAAAAGGTATTGGTGTTCGTTCTTTCCGCAAGTTATACGAGATTGGAATAATAGACAATTGTGCATTGGGTTCAATGAACCCCCTGCCAGGCACTTAAATGTGATTCGCAGACTACACATGTAGATGTAGATGAAACACAACATGCGATTTTCAACGGAGAGGAATCTTCAGATGTAAAAGTCACTCCGACTGTACTCAAGCAGAGTATCATAGTACCATTACTTTCCACAACTTATGTAGATGATCTAGCGGGTGCCGTCGGAAGCTGAATGGGGGTTTTCACGGGAAAGGAGGGGCTCTAAGTACAGTGACTGGTATTTGACTGTCAACATAAACAAATATAGCGTATTGCGCATTAACAGGAAGTAAGACCTCGTTTACTAAGATTACCTGATTTCGGAACAATCATGGAAGAGCGAACATCCATAAATATTTAAGAGTTTACGTACGGAGTGTTTTAAAGTGGAAAAAACTAAAAAAAACTCCTCTAGAGCAGGCCATGAAGGCCTAACGGCACCGACCGGCCGCCGTGTCATCCTCAGCCCACAGGCGTCACTAGATACGGATATGGAGTGCATGTGGTCAGTACACCGCTCTCCCGGCCGTATGTTAGTTTCTGAGAGCGCGGCCACTACTTCTCAATCAAGTAGCTCCTCAGTTTGCCTCACAAGGGTTGAGTGCACCCTGCTTGCCAACAGCGCTCGGCAGACCGGATGGTCACCCATCCAAGTGCTAGCCCAGCCCGACAGCGCTTAACTTCGGTGGTCTGACGGGAACCAGTGTCATCACTGCGGCAAGGCCGTTGGCGTTTTAAAGTGGAACGACCGCGTAAAACGAATCGCGGCTGCAGTGGAGATGCCAGAAAGATGTATTGGGAGAATCCTCACGTAATGTAGTCTACCCACAAAGGAGGTAGCTTACAAAACTCTCGTTCGAGCAGTACTTGGGTATTTCTCGTCTGGGATCCGTAACAGGTGGGACTGCCAGAGGAGACGGATGTGGTCGAATGCAGAGTACCGCGTATCATTAGCATTTCATCTAATATGCCGGAATGCGTCACGGACATGCTCAGCCAACTCTAATGGCAAGCGCTGAAAGAGAGGCGTCTTGTATCACGGTGTGGCTTTATTGTGTTCAGTAAGTAACTATGCAGTTCATAACTTGCCTTATTAAAGTCATGGAAGTTATAACAGGTGCTGGAAGTTATTCCCTTGAAATTGAAGACACAGTTGCTCACGTTTCTTCTTGTTCTTGAAGACGTTGTGCAGAACATCGGGAGCGATGGTCCGAATGTGACGTGTCAGTGCAGCTTGGAGCTCTTGTATGATGTGCGGATTGCCTTCATAGGCCTTACCCTTCAACGGACCTCATAGAAAGTAATCCGGTGGAGCCATGTCGGGTGAGCGCGGACCTCAGAGTCGTCGAGAAATGATGGCGTCACCGAAGATGTCCTTTAAAAATTACATCGCCATGTGGACGGTATGTGCAGTCGCCCCTTCTTTTAGGAACCAGGCATTCTCAATTTCGTCCTCATTCAGTTCACCTAGGAAGGGCTCCAGAATCCGGGTGCAGTACCGTTCTGCATTTATGGTGTCCTGAAAGAAGATTGGCCCAATGATGCGTTTACGAGTCACGGCGCAACAAAACACCAAGCGTTTGATCATGCAGTGGGGACACCTTAAATTCATGCATATTCTCCGTAGTCCACACATGACTGTTCTGGCTGTTCACGTAACCGGAGAGGTGAATCCATACCTCACCCGTGTAAAACGCTGTGTGAAGAATCCCCTCGCCATTGTTCTGCAGCAAGGACAGAAACTATATGGTCCGTAACTTGTGGTCTAGCGGCTAGCTTTGCTACTTCTGTATCATGAGGTCCCTGGTTTGATTCCTGGCCGGGTTGGGGCAATTCTCTGCCCGGGGACTTGGTGTTTATGTTGCGTTGCCCTCATTATTTCATCATCATCCTCATCATTCGTGACGGTGGCTAGATTAGACTGTGAAAAAAATTGGACTGTGCAAAAATTGGGACTTTCTACCGCGCAATTGTGTGCCCCACAAGCCAAACATTATCATCATCAAAAACCGCTACCGACATATTGTACGAAGACATGGACAGTTACTTCCACAGAATCTTGTGAGCAGAACCCAAGGACACGTGGGCCTGCTGAGCTAGTCGTCTAACCGATTTCTTTTGACTTTGCAGCATCATGGCTTGCACCTCCGCCACCTTCTCTTCGGATGTGGATGACCTGCCTGATTTTGGAGCATTATGAGCGCTTCCGGTCTTTCGAAACTTGGTGATGAGGTTCCGTACAGCATTGCGGTTAGACATCTTGAATCCTGGGAACTTTGCTGCAAATGCAGCTTCCACAGCTGAAGTAAACTCGTCTCCATTCCATGCTGCACAAGAAACACTTTTTGTTAAGTCGTCAGCATCATTACCTGGATCACAATGATGTCATACAAGACGTTGGTCTTCAGTCAAACGGCACCTACGAACAAATACAACTACCTGGTCAAATATGGATCAAATATGTTAAACAACGGAAAATGTTGTATTAATAATTGACAATCATATCATCATTACTTATCACACCACAACATGTCAGTGCGTAATTATTTTCTGAACATTCGGTTCTTGCGAGATCGTACCTTTTAGAAGAATGAATGAATATGTAGCTTCCTCCTACGTATAAATCTCGGAAAAAAAACACGAAAGTAATAGGGCGATTCGAGCTCACATGGACGGTTACCACCAATATTTCTTCTTGCAGACCGAACTTGACTGGAACAGGAAAGGGGGGAAAGCGACAGTGTTACACATAGTATTTTTCACCACAAACCGTAAAGCGGCTTGCGGAGTATAGATATACAGGGTGATTACAACTAAACTTTCAAAACGCTGTAGAAATAACACCACTGGTCAGAATGACGTCCAATTGCAACCTAATATTATCGGAGAAGGGGAAAAACGCATTGCAGAAGAAAAAAAATAGTGTAAAAATTGATCAAAAGATGGCGCTGTATGTGTCAGAATACGTAAATGAAAATACCTGTTATGCGCACGACCCATCGAAGTTGGTATAAACACGCCAGGTACACGGCTTTTCCTCCTTTCGCGTCTGCGACGTTCGCCATGACTGTCTCAATGCAGGATCGCACTCTGGTTGTAAAGCTGTATTACAAGAATGATGACTGTGCACACGTTGCTCTGCAGAAGTTCCAGACACCAAAGGGTTTTAAAAAAGGCCTTGTTCCGAAGAGTGCCATTGTGGGGCGGCGGGTGGTATAATTGTTGTTGTTAATAATAAATGTTTGGTTTGTAATGTAGATGCATTTCCCGAACGATTACCAATTGTGGGGCGGCTGGTGGAAATTTATTGTTATAATATAAATAGAATGTTATGTAGAAATGCAGAATAATTGTTGTTATTTATATATGTAGAAAAGATGCATTTCCCGGCCGATTAACCATATGTGGGGCGGCGGGTGGAATTAATTGTTATATAAATGTTCCTATTATTTATGCTGTCTTTTGCCGTTCTCAACACTGGCTCTCTAACTACAATATTGGCAACCAGAAACTGATTAGCAAAACGTGAAGCCTGTAATTAGAATTCCTAGTGCCCACTTCATCTGAGAAATACACTTATAGCTACAGCTTATAGCTCTGAGGAATTAGGAGATTGTCTGGGATTGATAATCAAAAACGATCCTGTAAAAACGTTCGCTATATTCTGAAAGTCACAGATCAAAGAAAAGAATCCACACAATCCAACTACAAGAACAGTTCAGAGTCTAATGCGCTGATGCAACTATAACTGTCCAATTTAAATGTTTAAGTGAATGCTCGCCATAATTTGATGATAATGTCCATCAAACGCCATGCTAAATAATGGTAGAATATTTGTCCCGCGGCGGCACGTGAAAATATGACATACGCAAACTGAAGATAGATCATTAAAGTCATCCCAGTATTAACACTTCACTAGAAAACGATTTCATGGTTACGTGTATCCCGAGTATCTTAATACGGCATCCGAGGCTGTTTATAGCAATGATACCGACGCGACGCGACTCCCGACACAGGTGGTCTGCTAATCAGCGACAACTGGGGCCTTTTTTCTCTCGCGCAGCGTTCTTATATATAAAGCCGCGGTGCGGACGGCTAAGGAAACGCCTGATCAAATCGGCTTTCCCGACTAGCCGCTGGGGTAGTAATGCACCATTTTAAGTTATTGAATAAATCATCGCTTCCTTTGCTGATGGCCGATGAAGCTCTCAATTTAAATGTGCATTCAGCACGCAGGTAAGTAATCATAATAAAAGTCTGACGTGGCTAAGTCAAATATTTTGGGCGAGAGAATTAATTTAATTACACTACACGCAGTAGACGAGCTCTGAACTTGCCCTTTGGAGATACGCTATCGCTATAGTTTTATAGTTATTCAATTGAAACTTCTCACATCTTTATGATTATAGCGGATCTCCCTTCTACTTAAATTTAAACATCTTAGCCTTATTTATTCGCCTACTTAATCTATCTTGCTTCGTTAATTTCTAAGACAAAAAACAGAAAATTATGACCGAGCGAGGTGGCGCAGTGGTTAGCGCACTGGACTCGCATTCGGGAGGACGATGGTTCAATCCCGTCTCCAGCCATCCTGATTTAGGTTTTCCGTGATTTCCCTAAATCGTTTCAGGCAAATGCCGGGATGGTTCCTTTGAAAGGGCACGGCCGATTTCCTTCCCAATCCTTCCCTAACCCGAGCTTGCGCTCCGTCTCTAATGACCTCGTTGTCGACGGGACGTTAAACACTAACCACCACCACCACCAGAAAATTATGAATTTCAACTAAAATTTTAATTTGTGAGATCCAAAATACTGTTTCTACTAAATTATTATGAAAAAGGAATATAAATATAAATTTTTAAGTTTCTAGCTCTTTTCTGTTGCGCCAATGATTTTTACAGAAAAACGTCCAAATTTCGAAAATGGTTAAAGTTATTGAACTGATATTCAACACATACTGATTTAGTATTACTCCTGACATGCTAGAAACGTTTCAGGTTATTTACTTGATTTTTAAAGTATTGCGCAACATTTATGACGTCAGAGCTAGGCAGGCACACAATGGAAAGAGTGATGTGAATTTTATACAGCGTGAGTAGGCTGCTTCCCTACATCACCCTCTACTTAAAATTTTTTTTGAATGTTATTGAACGAAAAAAAATTTAATTACAAAAAGGGAAGCAAGAGTACAGCTTAACTCCCTATGAAAATTAAAATTGAAATGTAAACATACAGAAATATTTAAAGAAAACTGATTACCTACTTCAATTATTTAAACTGCTGGCATGTTCACTGCCTCATAAGCAACATTATCACTCAAAATTTAAGCAATATCAATGAAACACTTTGGCATACATATTGCCTTAGACAAACAAACACATAAAAATATGTAAAATTATGAAAATCTTAAATCCATTAAATACATTTTTACATACACAAATTCAAAGAAAATAACACAGTTATTCATGATACATAAACAGATGATTATATCTTAGCAGTCTTTTCTAAACCTGAAAGAAAATTTCACAACTCATGACAATTTCATTTTTACACACGTGGTTGTAGCCGCTTTGGCTGGCGTTCAACGCTTCCATTCACGAGGGTAGAGGAGGGGAAGTTGCTATGGTGTGCGTCCTTCACGTTCACTCTGAATTACATGGGGAAAGGGGAGGGGTCACTGTGAGTTGTGTCCAAGTCACTCCACGCTTTCACGCAGCTACCCGGCTGCCATTATCTGGTTTGTCCTGTAGAACAAACAAAAAGAGTGCCTCAGACTCTGTTCACTTAATATTTAAGGGTGGGTCACAATGAAATGGGAATATATACATTTTATCTTTCAATATGTTACTGGAACAAAGTTAACAGAACTTTTTCAATTTTACTCTTGCGGTTACTTATAAAATCGATAAGCAAATGGCTCAAAACGCCGTTAGTCACGTACTAGAGAAAATTTATGGTCAAGGCATACAATCATGAATCCTATGTAATCTCAATTTATTATTTCTGGGCTGGAACACTGAACCAATGCTCGGTACATTCCTGATACATTTATATTTTATTCACTTAGCTGACTCATCTTCGATTACCTTATTCTTCGAGATAGTATGAGTATATTTGATTAGTAGTTGTCTTCTCAGCTTCTTTGTACATGTGAGCAACTTGTGGTAATAGGACAGTTCTGAGTGTTCAAAACACACTACGTTTAGTTGATTACTAAATCCACTTATTGGTCCTCTGCTGCTGTGTCAGTTCCACATCTGCAATTATGTACTTACTTCATTGAAGTGTATTTATGCTGAGCTGTAAATAATGTTTCACGTCTGCCATTATGTTACTCAGTTATGTTGCTAGTGTATGTACTTACTTAACACTCACTCTATTAACATTTAAAGCATAGGATAGCACATTTATTTCATATCTATAGTGTATTGCAACTGATCAGTTTGCTCACGTGGCAATCCATTTCCACTCGATCGGACGCTGAAACCACAGGTAGTCTCTCTCGACCTACCACTAAAATGCATTAAGTAATTATGGACGAGCGTAATGCTAGATTCCTTAAACCTATAGGACACCATGAGCTGCTCTGTCTCATCTAACATAAGGGTACCTATGGTCGTATTCACGCCTCCAACTCATAACTTCAATACGTGTAGGTGTGTCCTGTCACACACTACACCAAATAACGGCCAGCTCCAACCTTATAAATATTTCGAGGATGTGTCCTTCACGTCTCAACCACAAACACTGTTCAATTCTATTACACTGCCATTCCTTGCTACACAAGGTGAGTTCATTCTTACAACTTATCTGCATATTTTTCGTAACACCAAGCAATCTCTTTTACTATTAACTAGTTAGCTCTACAGCATACAATATGTTTCACTGCCACTTCAGATCCTGCTTGTACACGAATTCGTATATCTTTTTAAATTACTGTTGGTGGACCATTTCAAATAAAACACTTTGTACTTACAATATTACCAGGGTTCTATACATAATTGTTACTCAAATACATTCGTATCTTAATTACGTCATACTTTTCTGTTGTTTATGTCACTGTTAGGTTTGTCACATTAGGTTTTTTTTTTTCACTAATCGGTGGACAGAATGGTCACAGAACTCATGGCTTGATAGCCATGACGGAAAATTTTTGTATTGCAAAGAAGGAGTCGAAACTTTGGTGTATAGGAAAGATGAAGAATGAGTGAGATCTGAAACGGGAAAGAAGATCTCACACAGCTGGGACTGCACTGCTGCCACACTGTATAGAGGTTACAGAACAACCTCCTCCCTACAGAATTCATTGGTTACAGAAAATTTTCATATTGGAAAGAAGAGGTCGAAATTTCAGGTGGATAGAACAGATGAAGAGAGAGTGAAATCTGAAATGGGAGAGAAGACCTCACACAGCGGGGACTGTACAGCTGCCACACTGTGTAGAGGTTACAGAACAACATCCTCCCTATAGAATTCATTAGTTTATTATTGGTTTGATAACCATAACGGAAAATTTTAGTATTTGAGAGTAAGAGCCGAAATTTTGGTGGATAGTAAAGATGAAGAATGAGTGACACCCGAAAAGGAAAGAAGATCTCACACAGCTGGGACTGCACAGCTGCCACACTGTGTAGAGGTTGCAGAACAACCTCCTCCCTATAGAATTCATTGGTTTCAGAAAATTTTCATATTGGAAAGAAGGGGTCGAAATTTTTGTGGACAGGAAAGATGAAGAGTGAGTGAGACCTGAAATGGAAAGAAGATCTCACACAGCTGGGACTGCACAGCTGCCACACTGTGTAGATGTTACAGAACAACCTCCTCTCTACAGAATTCATTCACTACCTATGAACTTCTTTAGGTCGATCACGTTCCTGAGACCTAAAAGCTTTTTACTTTTAGGGTACTCTAGCCTATATGCATTGGCATGTGGTTTTCCTATGATCCTAAAAGGTCCTTGGTATACGAACATGAATTTCTTTGTTTCTGCATTTATTTTCTTTGATTTTTCCTTGGTTTTGACAAGGACTAACTGATCTATTTCAAAACTGGTGGGTACAGCTTTTGCGTCATGACGCTTCTTCCTTTCCAATGCTCTTTTTCTTATATTTGCCCTAGCCTTTAACTTCTTGTCGTCTGTGGATATTTGCGTTAGAATAGGGAATTCTACCATATCTGCAATCACATTGTGCGGTTCTTGGCCAAACATCAATTCGCAAGGCGCAATACCAGTTGCATCATGCCTTAAGTTGTTATTTACATTCTCAAAATACTCCATGTGTTCTGCCCAACTTGAGTGTTTCCGAGCACAATAAGTCCTGCAAAGCCTATTCACGTCTTTCACAATACGTTCACTCATATTTCCTTGGGGGAAATACGCAGATATTTTCAGATGTTTCGCTCCGGCCTTATTCAGACATTCTTTAAATCTATCAGAAGTAAATTGAGGCCCATTGTCTGACAGCAAATTCTTCGGAACGCCAACGTTCACGAAGTAATCTTTTTTCAACTTTTCTACCAACGTTTTTGCATTTGCTCTTTTAATTGGGTATAGCTTAACATATTTACTGAATCCATCCACAACAACAAAAACATGGGTGCAACCGCCTCTCGAAGCAGGAAGAGGGCCAAACAAATCACAAGCCAGTAATTCTAGGGTTTCAGTTGGCTCTACTGAATGCATATCCCCTTGTATTCTGGAGCTAGCAGCACGGACTTTCTGGCACACTACACAAGATGCTAGACGCTTGGCAACACGGCGGTACATGTTGTCAAACACAACCTTCTCTTTTAATTTTGCAATGCACTTCTTTGCACCGTAGTGCCCATACCTCAGGTGTACATAGTCGATTAATAAGTCTACATGTTGTGAGGGAAAGCACAGCTTCCACTCAGAAACACCTACCTTTTTCCTCCTAAACAGAATACCTTTATGCAGACAATAGTATTGCGAAACCTTATGATAGTTCGCATTTCCTAAGTAGCTCTTCACTAATTTCAGCTGGTCATCTGCATTCTGCTCACGTCTCAAGTTCTTAATCACCCTCTTTAATGCACTTTCTTCCTTTACTTCGTGCAATGCAAACATTCGAATTTCATTTGGGTCAGTTGCTATAATTCCCGCGTCATCACAGAGCTCCGCACTTCTAGATAACCCATCCGCTACCAGACTGTCTTTCCCTTGAATATATCTAACCTCAAGGTCAAACTGCTGGAGATTCAATGACCATCTTACCAAACTAGCATTCCTCAACTTACAGGTCTTTAAAAAGGTCAACGCCTTATGGTCACTGTAAACAATTATCTTGTGACCTAATAGATACTGTTCAAACTTCTGTACCCCAAATACAATTGCCAATGCTTCCAGTTCTGAGATGCCATAATTTCTCTCTGCTGCCTGTAAAGATCGACTTGCGAAAGCTATAGTCTTGTGCACTTGTTGTTCGTTCTCTATTTCTACTTGGAATATCTCCACAGCTATACCATAGCCACTAGCATCAACCGACATACAGAACGGTTTTTCAAAATCAGGATGATGTAAAATAGGACTATTAATTAAGGATTGTCTAAGCACCTCGAACGCCTGTTGACATTCTGCTGTCCACACCCAAGGGGTATTCTTTTTCAGCAGGAGGTGAAGACAGGGTGCATTAAAAGCCTGATCACTAACAAAACGCCTATAGAAGCCGAAAAGACCGAACATCGATCTCAACTGCTTCTTGTTTCTGGGAGCCTCAAATTTTTCAATGACTCCTAACTTCCCTGGGTCAGGCAGAATACCTTTTCCACTTATCATATATCCCAAGAAACCTATTTCCTCTTTAACGCACTCTGTCTTTTCAATCTTTAGTTTCACGCCACCTCTCTCAATAGCCTCTAACACTTCCTCTAATAAAACTATGCGTTCTTCCCAGGTAGGAGTTGCTATTAACAGATCATCTACGTAGACTGTTATTTTATTAATTAAGGCTGGTCCTAAAACATGGCACGTCACACGTACGAAGGCACAAACAGAGATATTAAGTCCGAAAGGTACCACACGGTATTGGTAACAAACTCCTTCGTACAAAAAAGCTGTGTACTTCCTTGAACTTTCCGCCAGTGGCAAGTTCCAATATCCACACGTGATGTCCATAGAAGTTAAGAGTTTTACTCCCCGGAAATTTTGCAATAACTCGTCCATGTTCTGCGGTCTATCACTTTCCCTAACCACAATTTCATTCAACCAACGAGCGTCCAAGACCAATCTGACACTCCCGTCTCTTTTTGGTACAACAACAAGAGGATTATTGTACTCACTGACCGCTTTTTCAATCATACCCCACTCTAGCAATCTCTGTATCTCCTTTCGAACCGCCTCCTTCCTAGCTACGTGTATTTGGTATGGCTTCCTGAAAAACACTTGGCCAAGTTTCACCTTGAATTGACATTCATAACCTTTGACCACGCCAGGTCGATTTGAAAATACCTTATGATGCCTTTTTAAAACCTGTCTCAGTTCTTCCTTCTGATTAGCTGAAATTTTATTGATTTCCTGCAATTTAGCTTCTATTTTGTCCAAAATAATTGCTTCTTCTTCTTCTGTGTTTAGCTTACTTTTACTAAGATTAACACTTTCGTCCCAATATCTCCTATTTTTCAGAACTCGTATAGGCAGTTCCCAAGTTTCATCATTAGTTACTACATGTTTATCACTAAAAGGTACTGTAATTACTCCGGTTATCGGCAAGACCATTTTTAACTGGCTTCTTTCAAAGTCAACAACACTGATATTTCGACAAGAAATCTATGCCAATTAAAACCTCAATACTGAGTCTGTTTACAATTAAGCATGGATGATCAATTAAATTACCATTAATGTTAAAGGGCAGTAAAGCTTCTTGCTTTACCGTTTTTGACACCTTGCCAGTAGCACCAATTATTCTTAGTCCTGATACCCTCATTACTGTAAGCTTGTCTTTACCAGGTAATGCATCAAAGAGGGACTGAGATATCGCACTCACCTCACTTCCACTGTCCAAGAGACAACGTACGTTAATATCCAACATATTAACTATTATTGTAGGATGGCTTATTCTAGTTTGTACAGGTGGTTCCTCAAACTCGTCCAATAGTTCCTTTTGGATTTGTCTCCAACTAAAGTGATCGACATCTGTCTTCATTACATTTAGGTCAAAGTGTGTAGGGGTTTCCTGAATTACATTTTCAGCTGCCTTTTCCAGTCGATCTATTAATTTCAAATCGAAACACCGCACGACTTCATTACATTTAGTTTGCTGAACATGACCCAAATTACTGTAGTCTGAGCGATTCTGCGCCTCCAGACCGGGCATAACACTAGTTACAGCTAAACCACTTTCATTATTATCGTCAGGTTCCTTCTCAAGTGACAACTGGTCACAGCTACTGGGTTCATCGACCCGCAACAGGCTATCCTCTACACTCTCACTTACCTCCTGTCCTAAATCTATTAGTACAGTATCAACATCCTGCACAGGCACTTTAGATAAGAGCACATCATCCTCATCGTAAATGTAAGCATGAATTTCTTCTGCTTCTTCACCTGACAATTCAATGTTTTATAGCTCCTCCCTACCGTTACACTGCTGCGCCTTCTCTTTCTCTTTCCACTTAGAAAGCGTCTCCAACACGGTATCTATCAAATACTGTGAGTGATCTAATATTTCTGCTGTATCCTTAGATGCTACCGACCCCTCATCCACATGTTCAGTCTGAGTATTCTGATCTGTCTTACCAATTACTGTAACTACTGGCTTAGGAAAAATAACCGCCTGGTGAGCGCCAGTGTCCTCATAGTTTTCCTGCCTCGGCCTACTACTTCTTCCTTTATTTCCATTATAGTTAACTGGCACAGCATTGCTTTTCCCACTGTTGTTTACCTGCATAATTTTGTTTGGAACAAAATTACTATCATTTGGATGCCATTGTTAGTTCTGATAATTATTTCTCCAATTTCTACCTCTCTTAGGATGGCGAACACCTACTGTTCTGATGTTTACATTGCCATTCTGCTCGTTCTTAAAATTACTACTAGTGTTATTAGCATTTCTGTTATTACGTGCTTGCTCCTCATTGGCAGCCACACGCTCTACACGTTCCAAATACTCAATGAAACGATCCAGATTGTCTCTAGGGGCAGATACAATTCTAGTTTGCCAATACCATTTCAGTTTGGCTTCAAGACCTAGTATTATCATTTCAGGTTTTAGCTTTTCGGCCAAATGTGACAAACGTGAGATCCATGACCTAGCAAACTCTTTAATAGATTCCTTGCCTACATTGAAGCGTTTTCCACTCCAAAATTCTCTCAACACTTCATTTTGCTTATTACTAGACCAATACTCATTAATGAAAGCTGTTTTAAATTCCGCTAATGTTTTACACTTCAACATAACATCAGCTGACCAACGCATGGCGTCACCTGCTAAATGGCTTCTAATAAATGAGATTTTCTCTCGTTCAGACCAAGTTGGTGGAATCACATCTTCAAAATCGTTCCAAAAATCTAGCGGGTGGATATTATTATCTGGATCGAACCGCAAGAACTGCCGACACCCGATAAAAGCGGCGTTCGCAGCTACAACTTGTTGCATACTACCATTACCAGAAGTTACTGAAGCTACTTTACTCTCAATGCTAGCAACGTTAGTACTAATATTTTCTGTTCTCATTTCAACATTATCTGCTCTTTGCACAATATGAGTAGTATCAGTTTTGATTGCTTCTACTTCTGCTTGACATATGTTTACTTTTATATTAACATCTTTAAACCTATCTGAGCACAGTTCAGATTCCGCCTCGATCTTTTCTGTTAACTTGTGCTCCAGCTTCGCATCTTCCATTTGGAAGTCTTTGCGAACCTCAGCAACTTCGGATTTTACTGTTTTATACATCTCAGATAACTGTTGAGCAACCTTTTTCTTAATATCCTCATGGTTGTAATCAATTTTATAATTTAAACTGTCCAGATCCTCTTTTAACTTATTGCAACCAGCTTTGAAGGTATTGTCCATTTCCTCCAATCGTTTACTAAAATTAGTTTGGCTGGCCACAATTCTGTTATTTACCTCAGTTATATCAGATTTTAACTCAGCTGTCATTCTAGCATTACTGGCTGACATTTTTGCATTACTGCTTTTGACCTCAGTTATTTCAGACTTTAATTCAGCTGTCATTTTAGCACTACTGGTAGCTATTGCTTGTAATATAACATTTAAATCAATAGCCCCAGTATCTTTGGGTTGCTCACTAGCTGGTTTTTTTATCACACTCAGGTGACAAAAAACTAGCTCCAACACCATAATCATCAAAACTAAATGGAACTTCTGAATGATTAGTCATATCTAACTTCTCCTTCTTAAACTCTACCACCTCTGATGGCTGTTTCGTTTTTAACTCATCAGATAAACTATCATCTAATAAATTAACAATTTCTGATTTCTGCTTTACTACAGGGGTCTCTATTATTGAATCATTGCCCCTTACCACACTACTGTCAGGAGACAATACTTCATATTTCACTTTAACATTACTACTTTCATGCATATTTACACTTGAACCGTTGTCTGGATTTACAGTTCCTTCAACAGACGTAGGTTCTGATTTAAGTTTAATCTCGGTTTCTTCTGGCAGTTCCAACACCAACAGTCTTTTAGTGCAGGTTAGTAAAATTTTTAACAGCTTTTCACTTAACTTAGTTCCTTCTGCACGACGTATGGCGTTGCCGGCGCGGCGTACCAGGATTCCTGATGCGACGTGGCCCGTTGAACTGCAGACGGCTCTCCGACGGCTGTTGTGTGTTTGCGTGGCCCGCAATTGCAGGCTCTGCGCCGGCTGCTCCAGGGGACGACTGCGGTACGGCGAGACTGGCTTCTCGCGATGCCGGCAGCACCGCTAGACTCAGTGCCAGCTCCGTCAATCCAGATGCGTTGTTCATCCAGTTGCGTCGTCCACATACACACGTAACACTATCACTGTTCTATTACTCAGTTGCATGTCGCATTTCACTCGCGAATCCGAATAGTTAAAAATCACTTTCACTTTTACTAAGTTTCTATTCCCAGCAGATGCACCAATTGTGGGGCGGCTGGTGGAGTTATTGCTGTTTCAATATAAATAGAATGTTATGTAGAAATGCAGAATAATTGTTGTTATTTAAATATGTAGAAAAGATGCATTTCCCGGCTAATGCACCAATTGTGGGGTGGCGGGTGGTATGATTGTTGTTGTTAATAATAAATGTTTGGTTTGTAATGTAGATGCATTTCCCGAACGATTACCAATTGTGGGGCGGCTGGTGGAAATTTATTGTTATAATATAAATAGAATGTTATGTAGAAATGCAGAATAATTATTGTTATTTAAATATGCGGAAAAGATGCATTTCCCGGCCGATTAACCATATGTGGGGCAGTGGGTGGAATTAATTGTTATATAAATGTTCCTATTATTTATGCTGTCTTTTGCCGTTCTCAACACTGGCTCTCTAACTACAATATTGGCAACCAGAAACTGATTAGCAAAACGTGAAGCCTGTAATTAGA
The DNA here is from genome assembly GCF_021461395.2 of Schistocerca americana. Classification (NCBI taxonomy): domain Eukaryota; kingdom Metazoa; phylum Arthropoda; class Insecta; order Orthoptera; family Acrididae; genus Schistocerca; species Schistocerca americana. Next base: position 152,685,618 of record NC_060122.1, read on the forward strand.
GCTCCTAGTGCCCACTTCATCTGAGAAATACACTTATAGCTACAGCTTATAGCTCTGAGGAATTAGGAGATTGTCTGGGATTCATAATCAAAAACGATCCTGTAAAAACGTTCGCTATATTCTGAAAGTCACAGATCAAAAAAAAGAATCCACGCAATCCAACTACCAGAGCAGTTCAGAGTCTGATGCACTGATGCAACTATAACTGTCCAAATTAAATGTTTAAGTGAATGCTCGCCATAATTTGATGTTAATGTTCATCAAATGCCACGCTAAATAATGGTATAATGTTTGTCCCGCGGTGGCACGTGAAAATATGACATACGCAAACTGAAGATAGATCATTAAAGTCATCCCAGTATTAACACTTCACTCGAAAACGATTTCATGGTTACGTGTATCCCGAGTATCTTAATACGGCATCCGAGGCTGTTTATAGCAATGATACCGACGAGACGCGACTCCCGACACAGGTGGTGTGCTAATCAGCGACAACTGGGGCCTTTTTTCTCTCGCGCAGCGTTCTTATATATAAAGCCGCGATGCGGACGGCTAAGGAAACGCCTGATCAAATCGGCTTTCCCGACTAGCCGCTGGGGTAGTAATGCACCATTTTAAGTTATTGAATAAATCATCGCTTCCTTTGCTGATGGCCGATGAAGCTCTCAATTTAAATGTGCATTCAGCACGCAGGTAAGTAATCATAATAAAAGTCTGACGTGGCTAAGTCAAATATTTTGGGCGAGAGAATTAATTTAATTACACTACACGCAGTAGACGAGCTCTGAACTTGCCCTTTGGAGATACGCTATCGCTATAGTTTTATAGTTATTCAATTGAAACTTCTCACATCTTTATGATTATAGCGGATCTCCCTTCTACTTAAATTTAAACATCTTAGCCTTATTTATTCGCCTACTTAATCTATCTTGCTTCGTTAATTTCTAAGACAAAAACCAGAAAATTATGAATTTCAACTAAAATTTTAATTTATGAGATCCAAAATACTGTTTCTACTAAATTATTATGAAAAAGGAATCTAAATATAAATTTTTAAGTTTCTAGCTCTTTTCTGTTGCGCCAATGATTTTTGCAGAAAAACGTCCAAATTTCGAAAATGGTTAAAGTTATTGAACTGATATTCAACACATACTGATTTAGTATTACTTCTGACATGCTAGAAATGTTTCAGGTTATTTACTTGATTTTTAAAGTATTGCGCAACATTTATGACGTCAGAGCTAGGCTGGCACACAATGGAAAGAGTGATGTGAATTTTATACAGCGTGAGTAGGCTGCTTCCCTACACCGTGGGTCTGGAGAAAATGATTCGAAATTCGGAAAGACGGTTTCTTTTCGTGTGCAATCTGGTAGAGGGAGGAAACAAATTGATTCGACGTCAGTGGAAGCAGTGGCCACAGCAATGCAGGAGGAGACGAGTGGTGGTGTGGAAACGTGTAGTGCACGGAGAACTGCCCGAACATTGGACATACCCGTGAGCACGGTGCGTAAAAATCCTACGAAACATCCTTCTTCGTTATCCATTCAAAATTACCCATGGGCATGAGTTGCTTCCTGTTGATGTGCCAGCAAGAGAGACAATTGCTTTAGAATTTCTTGCTCGTATGGAAATGGACAATGATTGGCCGTGGAATATTTTGTGGACAGACGAAGCCCACTTCCATCTGAAAGGATATGTGAATAATCAGAATTGTCGAATACGGGCAACGGAAAATCTGCACAAAAATCAACCAGTACCACTTCTTCCTGAAAAAGTCACTGCGTGATGCAGAGACAGGAGCTTCCGGTGCTGTTAACTGTACTGTCACTGGTAAGCGCTGTGAGTGTCTTTTGCGCAACCACGTCATTCCAGCTCTCCAACAGCGTGGATGTCTAGATGGAATCTTTTTTATGCAAGATGGCGCACCTCCCCACACTGCAAATCCAGTTAAGCAGCTGCTGAAGCGCCATGTCGGAAATCCCAGAATATTCAGCCGCCATTTCCCTACAGCCTAGCTGATCTGATCACCTGATCTTAATCCATGTGACTTTTGGCTGTGGGGCTATCTGAAAGATGTTGTGCTCAGTGTTCCGATTGCAAACTTAGCTGCGTTGAAGGCACGCATTGCGTAACACATTCTGAACGTGACCCCAGAAACACTTCGATCAGTTGTGGGACATGTTTTTTCTCGATTTCAACTTGTTGCAGGCAACGGTGGACAGCATATTGAACTTGGCTTCCTTACTATAGCCAGTCACAGAGAAATTAATAATCCGATATGATTTTGATTGTTGCTTTTTATGCGGTTTTTGGCCACGGGACAATTAAAAAACGATGTGAGAGACGCTTTTTATGTGGTTTTTGGCCTCAGGACAATTACAAACCGATTATTCCCACCCGATGTGATATGACGTTGCCGTTGTGGATGGGCTTACATAACTAAAAGTATCACACAGGTACATCCCTGCACACTGAGTAGTCAAACGTACACTTAGGCAATGTTGTATAATTAATTTCTCATTTTTTGTCGACCACTAGTAATTACGATTCGTACAGCGCCACCTATTGCTACATTTGGTAACTATTTATTTTTCTTCTGCCATACGTTTTTCCCCCTTCTCCGATAATATTCCGTTGCAATTTGACGTCATTCTGACCAGCGGTGTTATTTCTACAGCGTTTTGAAAGTTTAACTTTAATTATAATCACCGAGTATATCAGATGGGAAACCGTTGTTGTTTAAATCGGCTTTTAGTCGATTCGGAGTTGATAAATACAGATGCTGTATGGTATTCGAAGGAATATTATCCCATTCTTCTTGCGAAATAGTGAGAAGTTCACGTAACGACGATGGAGGTAGATAATGATCACACACTCTTCTTTCCAAGGTAGATCACAACACTGCAGTAATACTGAGATCTGAGAACTGGCGGTCAGGGGAGGTGTGACAATTCGTCCTCGTATACAGAAAACCAGTCCTGGAGAATGTCGGCTGTGCGAACAGGGCCACTGCGGACCAAACATTGTGCCGTGGAATGTACCTAATCAGCCAAAATGGTCCAATAATCCTTGGCAGTAATGCGATCTTGCAGAATAACCACGAGGCCCATGGAATACCACCACATCGCTGACTGAATCATCACCGAACCCCTTCCACGTTTCTTTCTTGGCACATAAACTCGGTCGGAATTTGGAAACACGGCGAAACAGGACTGATCCGGCGAAATGACATTCTTCCAGCACCCCATAGTAAAAAATTTATTGCTTCGGCTCCGCATTTTCTTATTTTGGGTATTTACATCACTGATGAGTGGTTTCTGAACTCCAACTCCCCCTGCAATTCTCAGCTTTGGAAGCTCCCTCCGTATTGTTTTGGTGCTGACAGGGTTCACGAGAGCGACATTCAGTTTTACCGTCCCTTTTGTAACTGCTGCCCTCTTAATTTTCGTCAGAATCCTCTTCAGTGAGCGTCCGTTACTCTCTTTCAACACACAATTTCGTCCCCGTTGCGACTTACAAGTAATCAGATGATGTTTTCCCGCTTTCCTTGCAAGCGGTATAGATTTTGGGTGTGATATCAGCTGAAACACCAAAAATTTCGACTACCTTGATTAGAGGAGGCACCATACGAGCACCAATAATTTCCCCACGTTAGAATTCACTGAAGTCTGACATAATGCACTCGCAACTACACAGAACCCTGTTTTGACCGCGACTACAACGTACTGAGCGCAATGCACACGTGCCGATCGTGGTCAAGTACAACAGCCACAACCTGCAGGCTAGGCTAGCACCTGTATTTATATTCAAACATGCATTTCCCACGGTGTTTCCATATTTTTCTCCAACCCCTGTACGCTTAGATGTGGTGTCAATGACTCGCTTCCTTGTAACAGTATTGCAAATCATCGTTGTAAAATTCTGTCTTTTCTTTTCTTGCGTTCTCCTACAGTAACTTTAAATTGTACCACACATCCTATTGAATATCATTACAATGTATGGGGTATAATACTTTGTTGTTGGTGGTGGGGTTGATATCTAGGGTGAAATTCGTGGAAGTTTTGTCAGTATTCGTACCAGTATCTGTTAGACATCCTTGCGCTACTGCCCCATGAACATAAAGTATTAAGTAAAAAATATTTGACGTATTAAACGTATACTTTCTGTGGGCTGAGAAAACTTTCTATACATCACTTTACGTACAGTTTTACTGGATTAATATTTTAAAGTGAAGCATCGGATAGAAATACAGCCTCACCTCCCGTAGCTGCTGAACAAGGAGGCTTTTTAAAACTCCAAAGTTCTACGAGTTCACAGCCATGCTTCAGGACAAAAAAGAGCGTTTCAAGATCAACCTTCCAATCATTTACATTCTGCAGTGCCCATTTACAGTACTGACGTTATGGAACAAATCCGAATTGGTCAGTGTATGCAGAACACTTATTTTGTAAGGTTATAGTTTCATTTCATGCACAGCTTTGTGAGCCGGCCTTTTGTGGTGGAACGAGGAACATACGAGTTAGGGACAGGCGTGGTGCGTTACTTCAGCATAGGAGTAGGCCATTTCACACCAGCAGCGAGGTTATGAGACTCACCTCGGAAGATATCAGGGAAAGAGGTCCAAGACAACACATGGAGAAACAGCGACTTGACTTTTCGTCTGACAACTCGGAGCCATACAACTGCCCTTTCTACGTGTGGGAACTACATTATTGATATTTTCTGCGGTCTTTCTAAGGCATTTGACCGTGTAAATTACAGTATTCCCCTACATAAATTGACGTTTTATGGGATTGATGCTATAGCCAACCAATGGCTCATGTCATATCTGACCAACCGAATGTGGAAAGTTGTACATACTAATTGAAGCAATATAGTCTACAGAAATAATTCTGACTGGGGAGAAATCACATTTGAGGTTCCCCAAGGTTAAATCTTAAGTCCACTACTGTTCCTTATATATGTAAATGATCTTCCGCCTAGGATAAAACAAGCAGAATTAGTTCTTTTTGCAGATGACACTACTAGTGTAATCAGTCGAAGCATATTTACGGAAACAGAACATGTGGTAACCACAGTACTTAAAATTATCATTGACTGCTTTTCTGGGAATAGTCTCACCCTCAATTTTAAAAAGACACAGCACATTGAGTTCTACATCTAGAGGTAGTACACTAATAATAGGTGTAACACGTGGTGCGGAAATAATAAATTGGGTGGAAAATTCAAAATTCTTAGAGGTCCACATTGATGAGAATTTAGATCGTAAAAACACATTTTGGAACTCCTGAAACAAATCAGTTCAGCCACATTTGCGCTTAGAATCATTGAAAATCTAGGGGACAGGCAAATCAATAAGTTGACATATTTCCCATATTTTCATTCAGTAATGTAGTATGGAATAATGTTATGTGATAAATAATCTTTAAGGGAGAAAGTCTTCATTGCGCAAAAATGTACTGTGAAAATAATATGTGGTGCTCACCCACGATCGTCTTGTAGACACCTCTTTGAGGAGCTGCGCATTCTGGCTACCGCTTCATAGTATCTTTATTCTCTCATGAAGTTTGTTATAAATAATCCACTACAGTTCAAAAAGAACAATGAGGTGCACAACTACAATATCATAAGGAAAAATGACATTCATTACTCCACAGTAAGGTTATCTTTAACATAAAAAAGGGTGCACAATGCTGCAACAAAAATTTTTGATCACTTACCAAGTGATATGAAATGTCTGGCAGACAGCAAAGTAAAATTTGATAACAAAGTGAGAACTTTCTCCTTTTCATGCAAGAATTTCTATTACTGTATTGTGTAAAAGGTGGTGGATAGGTATTACTTACGAATGTGTATCTATTTTCTTTCTGAAAAAAAGCTTAGAAATGTTCGGAATGTGACCACATGCACAAATTAATTTACGATGTGAATGTAAAATGACTCGTTCTACATCATTACGATCTATCGTGCAAAATAATCTATGGCACATGTAACTAACTAACTGTCAGCACTAACTGCTGCGCATGACAATGCTCTAGGACCTGGAAGGAATCAATATGGCATCTTACGATACTTAAGGATAGATGCGAAGAGGTTCTCCTAGTCTCTTCAATAAAATATTGGCTGGAAGCTGTCATCTTGGTATGTGGCGGGAGACGATTCTGATACCACTTCTAAGGCCAGAGAAGGACAGGTTATTTCCAGACAGCTCCAGGAGTGTTGTGGTCACTAGCTGTACGGCAAAGACCCTTGAGCGGTTTACAAATCGACGGCTAGTGTGGACTCTCGAAACCAAGAGATTGCTTCGTCGTTTCCAATCTCGACTTCGGAAATTCAGGTCCACGCTTAATTGTTCCTCCTATTAGAGAGTGCAACAAAAGACTCATTCTACACAAACAGCATTTCTGTGTCTTTTCCGGTCTGGAGAAATCCTATGATGCCACCTAGAAACACAACCTCTTCCAGACATGCTCAGCCTGTGCCGATCTGCAATGTATGGTAACTGAAGAAAATTTCGCAAGCCAAGATCGCCAAAAAAGCATATTTTACTGGATGACCAGTTTCGACAGAGGATCTTAAGCTTTTGAATTTTTTACAACACTGACGGATAATATGCTGTACAAAATTCGAAAGCATAATATACGACGATGACAGCATAGCTCTGTCGAAATTGGTCATCCAGTAAAATAATTTTTTTAGAGATCTTGGCTTGTGAAGTTTTATTCAGTTACCATAACAACATCTTCCGTCAACTACATGAATGAGGATTTCCCGGTTGTCCCTCCATCTTGCGGCAGTCTTTCCTTGTTGGACGATGTTTCCGGTATCGATTCAGTGTGACGTGCTGTGATTCATTCCTGCAATGGAACTGTGTTCCTGAGGGTAGCGTCAGACTATTTACTATAGTGATTAATAGCATCTCTTCCACAGTAAGGAACCCAGTCAGTTTGTGGATGACTTAGCGGTAGTTTGCTCTTCCTTCCGTCTCACGACTACTAAACGTCAACTACAGCTGACTCTTAAGAAGTTGGAGGATTACGCTGATAGTATTGGTTTTAAATTCTCCACGGAAAAACCTGTATGTGTGTATTTTAATTGTTTACTTCGGCGCTCTTCCAAACCGCAATTCCGGCTGAGGAGAACCATATTCTATTTTATGACCTCATTGAGGTTCTTCGACCTCAACGCTGATCGGAGGTTGACATGGCTGCCTCACTTCCATGGGCTGAAATGTAGATTTCTAAAGTCACTAAACACCTTAAAAAGCCTTAGCAGTAAGAAATGGGGAGCAGATCGATTCAGTTTGCTCACGTTCAATAGCACCTTCGTCCACTCATCGTTGACTGTGGTAGCGTAGTGTATGGATCAATAAGGCATTCTTAAATGGCTCTGAGCACTATGGGACTCAACTTCTGAGGTCATTAGTCCCCTAGAACTTAGAACTAGTTAAACCGAACTAACCTAAGGTCATCACACACATCCATGCCCGAGGCAGGATTCTAACCTGCGACCGTAGCGGTCTCGCGGGTCCAGACTGCAGCGGCCGGCCGAAGTGGCCGTGCGGTTAAAGGCGCTGCAGTCTGGAACCGCAAGACCGCTACGGTCGCAGGTTCGAATCCTGCCTCGGGCATGGATGTTTGTGATGTCCTTAGGTTAGTTAGGTTTAACTAGTTCTAAGTTCTAGGGGACTAATGACCTCAGCAGTTGAGTCCCATAGTGCTCAGAGCCATTTGAACCATTTGAACCAGACTGCAGCGCCTAGAACCGCACGGCCACTTCGGCCGGCGGCATTCTTACTGAAAGATGTTGGACGCTGTCCACCATGCAGACATTAGTCTACCGGACAAGTACCTTTCCTAGCCGCCTCTGATCATACTGCGAGAACTACTCACACTGCGACAAGTATACAAAGTGAAGTTCATCTCTGACCATCCTGTTGACGACATTCTTAATGAAAGATGTTGGGCGCTGTCGACCATGCAGACGTTAGGCTACCGTACCAGTACATTCCCTAGTCCTCTCTGACCATACTGCGAGAATTACTCACACTGCAACATGTATACAAGGTGAAGTTCATCTCTGACCATCCTGTTGATGGCATTCTTACTGAAAGATGTTGGACGCTGTCCACCATGCAGACATCAGTCTACTGGACCAGTACCTTTCCTAGCCGCCTCTGACCATACTGCGAGAACTACTCACACTGTGACAAGTATACAAAGTGAAGTTCATCTCTGACCATCCTGTTGACGGCATTCTTACTGAAAGATGTTGGACGCTGTCCACCATGCAGACATCAGTCTACTGGACCAGTACCTTTCCTAGCCGCCTCTGACCATACTGCGAGAACTACTCACACTGTGACAAGTATACAAAGTGAAGTTCATCTCTGACCATCCTGTTGACGGCATTCTTACTGAAAGATGTTGGGCGCTGTCGACCACGCAGACATTAGGCTACCAGACCAGTACCTTTCCAAGCTGCCTCTGACCTTACTGCGAGAACTACTCATTCTGCGACATGTATAGAAAGTGCAGTCCATCTCTGACCATCCTGTTGACGGCATTCTTACTGAAAGATGTTGGGCGCTGTCCACCATGCAGACATTAGTCTACTGGACCAGTACCTTTCCTAGCCGCCTCTGACCATACTGCGAGAACTACTCATTCTGTGACATGCATAGAAAGTGCAGTTCATATCTGACCATCCTGTTGATGGCGTTGGTGCTGAACCACCCACACAACACATCTTTATCTGCTGTAAGGCTACTAAGCCATTTTCTGTCCATGTGGAGAGATGTCTTGAGGAATTTGGTGCAACAGACACACCAATTCTTAATCACCGCCACAGATCCAGTTAATAGCTTTCAGCCCACATTTGACAAAAGAGGCCTAGAACTTAATTTGCCTCCATGCTTAGGTCTCGTAACGTACCTTACTGACTCCCATCAGGTCTTGGAGCAGTTTTCACGTTAGCTGATAGGAGGGCAACCGTTGCCCACCGAGGGCACCCTCCGCCTTAGGTGATGATGGACTGTACATTTGTTGACTTTTGTGTGGCATCAGGTCTCCTGCCCAGTTTACTTGAACAGAAGTTTTAATGTTGTTAGTGGTTGGCTCATCCTTTTGGTTCTGTGATCAACAAACCTTACTGACTTCCACTGTTTTGTTTATTCGTTCAGCATGTGACAAAGTATGCCAGACCTACTGAAACTTGTATGTTACACTTCCTATTGCTGTGGCTGTCGGTACATGTAGCCTATAATAAATAGAGAACAGGGAAAGAAAGGGAAGGGATGGATGGGAAATCGTGACTTCCAGCCGCACAGGGCATTGTGATAATGCAGTGGCGAAAGTTGAAAATCTGTCCCCGACCGGGACTCGAACCCAGAGTTACCGCTTCTCTTGAGCGGTTGCCTTAAGCGCTTCGACCATCCTGGCACGGTCCTTGAACAGCTTAAATTACCTACTTCTCCCGCAATGTAATAAAGCGTCCCTCGTGAATTAATCCCCTATGGCAAATTATTGATTCCCGTAGGAGCTCGGAAGACATTAATACATCCACACTGAAACAAACATCAAGGAGCCGTCGATCTTTACAGAAATGTGTTCCACACAAGTCACACGATTTTTGACAATTGCAAGACTTGATAACGGGCTAAGGTTGAAACCTAGATCGTGTAATGAAGCATGTCATACAGTCAAATGGTGGTTATATTTTTCCATAAGTTTTATATGACTGTGGCTCCATGTGAAGGAAAAATCATCTGGCATGACCAACAGAACAGATAGAATTTAAATATATACATTTTCTTACATGACCTCTGCTTTTCGTTTTAGCAAAAGTACTCCTCATTCACCATTACCGCGACCTTATGAAAGAGCCCTGATTCAAGCTGTTTAACCCTCAATATTTTAACCCCATTCGTTCATGCTAGAGGATTTATATTTGTCTTACTGTTGATTGTGTCTATTTCTGTTGTCCGTCTAACGTTAATTTAATGTGGCGTCCTCGGTTGGGTACGTTCTACGATTAGGTGCTGGACTAAGGCCCTTTATTGGGTATCCTTGTCTTCTCTTGTCATTGAGACTTGTTATTTTGGTATGTTAATTTGTGTCCCCTTTATTGCACAGTTTTTGATCTCCGATGAGCTATGTTATTGATACTTTGCGCTATTGTCACAGATTGGTGCTTTGTTATTGTGGCGCATTAATCTGTGTCTTGGGGAGTGCAGTCGTACCTAAATGCCGCGCGGTGCAGCTGCGTGGTCTGGGCACCTTGTCACGGTTCGCGCGGCTACCCCGGTCGGAGGTGCGAGTCCTCCCTCGGGCATGGGTGTTTGTGTTGTCCTTAGCGTAAGTTAAAGTTAGATTAAGTAGTGTGTAGGCCTATGGACCGATGATCTCAGCAGTTTGGCCCCTTAGGAACTTACTACAAATTTCCAAAAAACATTGTACATAAAGGCAGACGGGACACGAGTATCGAAAAGAATATATTTGTGAGTTGTGTTAAATGCGAGCATTTTGACATAATAAAGTACGTAAACCCAGATGCTGATTACTTTCACTGTTTTCTGGAGTTACTTAGGAACTTACATAAAATTTTTGAAAATAAAACGTCTTGCAGGATACCGCATTGCAGTCTCTCTTACGCTCGGAGCTCCATCGGACTCGTCTAACTTTATCGGAAGCCACATACTTGGCCGAGTCGACCAGCTGCCGTCAGGCGCACTTCCGGCGGAAGTCGTATCGTTTCTATGGCAACCGCCTGTGAAGCTATCGACGTGTCCCAGCGTCCCTTGGACAAATTACACTCCACAGCTCGCAGCTAAGAGACGCTCTTCTGCTGTCCATTAGCAGCTACGTGAGATGCAGTAAACTGTTCAAGATTCTAGTTACAAGTGGATCACGTTAGTTCCAGTGATGTGCTGTTCCAGTAGCATGTGAAAGAATATAAAAAAGAAGATGGAACATCTCTGCAGAGTGTCGGACGCCCATTTAAATAGGCATGATCAAACTGTCAAAACACGCAGGAAATATCTCACTTACCTACATGCTATCAGACAGTTTGGAAATTATTTTCTAAGCAAAGCAAAATAAAAACTACTCCGGTCTCTAATCCTGCCGAATCTCTACTACTGAATGTAGTTCAATACGACACAATTACGTAAACTCAAGGCTACCCGAGATGGCCAAGAATGACGGGGTAGCGTTTTTTATATCCCACTCTGCCTATGTAGAGCACAGCTTATCTTCACTTGTACTGCCACCACACACAAGCGGTATCGTTATTGCGCTGATTCTGTTACTTCGTGAGCTTTGGCGGTTTTTATTACATTACTGAGGATTGGATCAAATACTCTAAAGCCTTCACACTAATTTCTCTATCAGCAGCTAGGCGTAATAATAGCGCCTCGGATTAAAGAGTCCGCATACAATGCGTCACACTGTTTACAGAAAGAAATCACATTTGCGCGCTAAACTGAGCATGAGTGGTTACGTTGCTTAACGGGTTGATTAAATTGAACGCAGTTGCAACTGCATAGGTTTGGCAACCGTAATATTCAGTTATCGAACCACAAACTTCAGAAAATCTCAAACTGCTGGGGTCTGAGAATGGCACCATTTCGTATACTTTATAACTAGATGACAGTAAAAATTCACTCTGATGTTCTGGGTCTGTTATTTACTTTCCTTTCAGTGGACACCAAAACGACGGAAACAGACATCCCAACTTTCATTCGCCTTGTCGCAGGAAGTGAGTGGCAGATAGGAAGGTGATGACGCTATAGCTGCAGACTGTTGTTGGTGATGCAGTAGTTGGAACAGCAATTAGTGCTATTGCTGTTGGTATTCCCATCGCTTTTCTTGCTGTTGCTGCAGATGTTGCTGTTGCTGGTGTTGTTGTTGTTGCTGTTGCAGCTTCAGCTGCTGCTGCCACAATTCTAGCAACTCAGGAACCACGCTTACCACTGTAACGTTGCACGGTGAGAAAGTCCTCGTCGCCTCTTTTCTGCCCTGCTCTGTGTAGGTGGAACACTCGCACTGCCGGTGAAATGGGGGCCGATGTAACGAACAGGCGATTGTTGTGGTCGATGACAATGGATTCAGTAAGCAAACGGCCAGCCAGTTCCCGAACACTACTATATAGCAATGTCGGTGTTTTTACTATGTACTGAGCAAGGTCTTTCAGAAATGTCTGCACGACTCAAGGACATTGCAAAGTACATCGTTTTAACACACATACCGCGATACGAGGTGTGTGAGGAAAGTAACGAGACTTACAACAATGATATCGATCTAAAAACGCTGTGTTGTTCTACTTGTGCAGGCAGGCGAGTTTGTGCCTTCCAGATTCTCAGTCCGAGTTTCAGTTTCTTCAGAACGCCATCAGTGAAGTTGTGTTTTTGTTGTGTGCTACGAAAATGGGACACCGGAATTTAGAACACCGTTATGCCATCAACTGTTGAGTTAAACTTGGGAATCCGCGAGTGTGACCTTTAACAAGTTGAAACCGGCCTTGAGGGAACATTCCTAGCCAAGAGGACAAGTTTTTCACTGGCAGAAACCAATTTTGGAAGCCCCAGAACACGTTTAAGATAAACCTCGCTCAGGGACACCTTGAACTTCAAAAACCGACGAAAACCACTAACGTGAGCGTGCTCTTGTCAGACCAGATCGGCTTTTAACAATAAGGATGATGACTGAATTCTTACAAACTTTCACCGTACCTCAAATTTGATCAAAGTTTTGCACATGCGAAAGATTTGTGTCAAAATAGTGCCGAAAAACCTCACAACTGAGCAGAAGGGCTATCGAAAAAACGTGTCCATTGGTTTCGTGCATGGATTGTCAATGATCACGAATGATTCAGTTATGTGATCACAGGTGATGGATGAATCCTGGATTTGTGACTTCGATCCTGAGACAAAGTGGCAAAGTGAGAAGTGGCACACTGAGATATCTCCTCCACAGCAAAAATTTCGAGTCAGCAAGTTAAAGATTAAAACAATGCTGATTTGCTTTTATGACAGTAGTGACATCGTACATAAAGAGTTTGTTTCTCCAGGACAAACTGTCAACCGTTTGTTTTACAAACATGTCCTTGAAAGGCTCAGGAAAAGGTGAATCGAGTAAGACCGGACATGGCAGACAACTGGATGCTGCGTCATCACAACGCCCCATGACACGGCCACTTCCATTACTGACTTTTTGTTCTCAATAGGCATTTCTGTTGTTCCATAGCCCTCCTATTCAGCTAATCTGAGGCCTTAGGAATTTTTCTCCTTACTCGAAATTGAAAAATGTCTTAGAAGGACATAATTTTTGGACTCCGGAGAACATTCAAAAGAATATAACCGACATGTTTAAGATCCTACCAGCTGAAGTCTTTCACCGCTGCTACCAAGACTAAGAACAACTGTTCTGCTGGTGTATAGCTGCCGAAGGGAACTGCTTTGAAGGGGACAATATTGCTGTTTGAAAAAAAAAAATCTTTGGTAAAAAAAAAAAATCAGTCTCAGTATTTTTCTCACACAACTGGTGTAGTATTTCAAGCCAAGATAAGAGCGGGACAACAATCATTTCCTCCGAGGGAATCACAACTGTGCGAGTGCAGAAGGAGCTGTGGAAGAGTTTGGGTCGGTCCTGGAGGCATGCTCGGATGGCCGATGCGGTTAGCCGGCACTGTAACTCAGTGTGTTCCGTCAGAGGATAAAAAAAAACTGAGTGAATAGATCAACGATGAACTCAAACGGACGTCATGGGACGTCCGCCCCGAACAAATGCAGTGAACGATAACGGACAAATTCAGATTTTAAAAAAAAAGCGCAGTGAAGATGGCCGTTTCCATAAATCAGAAAAACCAACACATTGTGCACCTGGAGTCCGATCATATTCGCCATTGCGAGAGAAGAGTACAGGAAGCGAATAGAAAAACGTAAACACAGTGAAAGTAAGACATGATACTATCAATGGCATGTTCTGCAGTCTTCAGAGAATAGCGAGGAAGTTGGAAAAAAGTGCGGAGGCGTGCTATTTACTGGTACTCTCCTGTCCGTGGACGGGCCCCTGTGATATGACATTGGCGATGGCCTCCTACGTGGAATGGAGCTGCGGCCGTGCTACGAAGCCTGAGCATTTGTGACTTTTCCTCCAAATCCGAGCTCAGTCTGGGCGGGGAATCTGAATCATTGTAGGGTACGAAAACGTGTATGTGACACTGGGTTGTTTGATAATGTCAGTCGTTCCTATGCTCATTACGGGGTGGCTGCGACCGGAAAGGCAACACACTTTTCACATGATCTGCTTCCTTCATTGATTTCTAAGTCAGGGGTCTACTCAATGCATCCACTCGTGTATCAAATACCTATCAGTTTACCATAACTGAAATAGAATTTTTGACACATCCAGTTTCTTGGCTGTGCGTATATAAGTCGTTAAATCTTTCTTTATTTTCTTCTGAATTTAACAAATAAGATTGTGGAACTACCGATCAACATATGTCTCATCCAAAACCATTCTGCATTCAAGAGAAGATTAAAGTTTAATCTGTGTTCATCATTGTAATATATCTCAGCAATCCCAGTTTCATTCTTTCTGTTCAAAATGGAACCAGTACGTCTCACTGCTGACACTTTCCCTCTATCTGTCTCTTGTTTTTCCTCCATTATCTCTGCTAACGTGATTATTATTTCTCATTCTTCTCCAGACAAGCCAACTTCTTCTCCAGATCCGATACTGCACTGCTTCCATACATTTCTGTTTTATGTTATGACGTTGCCTATACCCATACAGTTCTTTTAATGGATGCAATATTTTATTTGTCCTGCTAGTTATATCCTCATAGTAGATACCAAATCTAAAATTCCTGATAAAAAGGGGAAAGGAAACTTACACGCTGCCCCCGTTATTCCTAAATTTTCCTTCTTTTTCTTTTTTAACTATCCTTTATTCCTTCTATTATAGGGTCCACTAGTGGCCAAATGTCCTTCCTGACATCATAGTTATCAAGGTAAGCGAAGTTATGCGTGGCAATTGTTCAAAAATGGTTCAAATGGCTCTGAGCACTATGGGACTTAATATCTGAGGTCATCTGTCCCCTAGACTCAGAACTACTTAAGCCTAACTAACGTAATGACATCACACACATCCATGACCGAGACAGGATTCGAACCTACTACCGTAGCTGCAGCGCGGATCCGGACTGAAGCGCCTAGAACCGCTCCGTCACAACGGCCGGCAGCAATTGTTGACGAAACATGTAAATTTTTCGCTTTTGTCAACGTATGTTGTAACTCTTTGTTTATCGTATCCTCGGAGTCGGAATTTGGCGAACGGCCTAGCATTTGTCACAAAAAGCGTGGGAAACTGCTTGGGAATCTCACTTAGGCTCACCTGTCTACCAGCCCCCGGTCGTCAATTCGCCACATGGATAGATTCCGGCGCCGGCGCACCTTCCTCCATCTTAAGCTCCTAAGCTAGTAGGCTGCGTGTTACACGACACGAGCACATGAAGCCACTGTCCTTCAGTGACAGTAACTTACTTGCTCTCGACCGGCCTATAGACGTAACAACATAGGAGTCGATATTACTGCGTATGTTTGCTGCCCTCCGCCACACACCGTCAGGTGGCTTGTGGAGTATGGATGTAGATGTATTCCACGTACCTCTCGACGCGCTGTGCTGAGACTGCCACGTTGCACTGTCCCTGCCACTTACATCATGGCGTCTGTTTCATAGTCCTGTAGTCTGTTGTTGCTTCAAATCTGGTAAATACATGCCTTTGGTTGATAATGGGGCATGCCACTGTGCGAAAGACACTCTGCATTGAGAAGCAGATTATTTACAGAACACTCGTGCTTTCTCTTTGTACAGCATTGTGGGGCGGATTTACAACAGATCGTGATATCAGCTGATATTGAGCAAATACAAAGAAAAGCAGCATGAATAGTCACAGATCTGTTTGATCCACGGAAGAGCGGCACAGGAATTCTGAAAAACCGGAGCTGGCAATGTTTGAAATTAAACGCTATTCCGCCCTCCAAACGCAAATGGAGGGGCAAAAAACACTAACTAGAGGCACAGTAGTAACTACCCTCTGCCAAGCACTCCAGTGGTTTGCAGAGTAAGAGTGTAGGTGTGTGGTGCACGAGGAGCCGAGTAAACGAAGAACAGCTCAATAAACGACGGCACCGCTAGAGTCTGGCCGGCATCGTAGCGAGTACCGATACTGTAGGCTACCGCGGCGGTAGAACTCGGTGCGGGCTTGCTTCCTCTCCACCGGATCATGCGTTTTTTAAATAGGAACCCCCATTTCTGACTGTAATAGTCACAAACGTATAAGTACGTGGTATCACGTAAAATTCCGACAATGCGGACGGTATTTGCTTCGTGATACATTACACGTGTTAAAATGGACCGTTTATCAATCGCGGAAAAGGTCGATATTGTGTTGTGTATAGCTACTGTGATAAAAGTGCCCAACGGGCGTGTTCTACGTATGCTGCTCGGTATCCAGGACCATATCATCCAAGTGTCCGGACCGTTGTCGGATAATTACGTTATTTAAGGAAACAGAAAGTGTTCAGCCACATGTGAAACGTCAACCACGACCTGCAACAAATGATGATGCCCAAGTAGGTGTTTCAGCTGCTGTCGCGGCTAATCCGCACATCAGTAGCAGACAAACTGCGCGAGAATCGGGAATGTCAAAAACGTCGGTGTTGAGAATGCTACGTCAACATCGATTTCTATGCACCTCGTGTACAGTTCTGTCACTGGGGACAAGAGTAATTACGGGACGATGACAGATTTTTTGCACGTGTTCTATTTAGCGACGAAGCGTCATTCACCAATAGCGGTAACGTAAACCAGCATAATATGCACTATTGGGCAACAGAAAATCCACGATGGCTGAGACAAGTGGAACGTCAGCGACCTTGGCGGGTTAATGTATGGTGTGGCATTATGGGAGGAAGGATAATTGGCCCCCATTTTATCGATGGCAATCTAAATGGTGCATTGTATGCTGATTTCCTATGTAATGTTCCTACTACAAGATGTTTCACTGCATGACAGAATGGCGATGTACTTCCAACATGATAGCTCGCGTGCGGTTGAAGCGGTATTGAATAGCATATTTCATGACAGGTGGATTGGTCGTCGAAGCACCGTACCATGGCCCGCACGTTCACCAATCTGTCGTCCCCGGATTTCTCTCTGTGGGAAAAGTTGAAGGATGTTTGCTATCGTGATCCACCGAAAACGCCAGACAACATGCGTCAGCGCATTGTCAAAGCATGTGCGAACATTACGGAAGGCGAAGTACTCGCTGTCGAGAGGAATGTCGTTACACGTATTGCCAAATGCATTGAGGCTGACGGACATCATTTTGAACATTTGTTGCATTAATGTGGTATTTACCGGTAATCACGCTGTAACAACATGCGTTCTCAGAAATGATAAGTTCACAAAGGTACATTTATCACATTGGAACAAACGAAATAAAATGTTCAAACGTACCTACGTTCTGTATTTTAATTTAAAAAACCTACCTGTTACCAACTGTTCGTCTAAAATTGTGGTTCAAATGGCTCTGAGTACTATGGGACTTAACTTCTGTGGTCATCAGTCCCCTAGAACTTAGAACTACTTAAACCTAACTAACCCAAGGACATCACACACAGCCATGCCCGAGGCAGGACTCGAACCTGCGACCATAGCAGTCGCGCGGTTCCGGACTGAGCGCCTTAACCGCGAGACCACCGCAGCTGGCTAAAATTGTGAGCCATATGTTTGTGACTATTACAGCGCCAACTATCACAAAGCGAAAAATGTGGTCCAACTAAAACATTAATATTTCTTTACGTATTACATGAATATGTAATAAAAAATGGGGGTTCCTATTTTAAAAAAAACGCATTTGATATCCGTTTGACCTATGGCAGCGCCATCTTGGGGGCCAACCATAGCGCCATCTGGTTTCCCCCCTTCAAGCTAGACAAGTTTCGTACTTTGTAGTTCTTTCGTTTGAGATATTTGGCCCGGTCACGATTAATGGACCACCCTGTATAGAGGGTGTTCATTTTAACTGAAGACATTGAAATAACTCGAAAACTACACATCGGATCAAAAAAAAATTCATTTTTTTGTTTTTTTAAATTTAGTTTAAGCAAGAATCTTCAAAGTTTTAATTTAAGACGGCTGTAGGCCTTATCTTAACATTAAAACAAACTAAATTAATAGACGGCTGAAGGCCTCGCACAGTACTTGAGACTAAAAGAAAATCTAAATCTAAAACAACAGAACAGTGGTGCTCGGAAGTGCTCCAAGGGTCGGCCTGAGGAGGTAACTCTAACGTAAGTTTAGGTGAGTACTAAATAATGGGATGGCAACCCGACCCAGGGACGGCTCAAGGACGGACCAACAACCTAATCAATTCCCTTCCGGCCAACCAACAGCACTACAACGGAAAAATTAACGAGGACGAAGATACCAGCAGCACTACGTATTGAAAATTGGCGTCTAAAACAGCCAAGACACAATAACCGCTCAAAAATATGAACAACACCAAAAGCTGTCGAACTACACGCCATGCTGGACAGCATCAACACGGCGAGGAAATACACACTGCCGGTTCACTACGGTAATGCCCTCGCCGCGGAGACGTCCTCGCTGTGTGTGGTGTCCTTAGGTCAGTTAGGTTTAAGTAGTTCTAAGTTCTAGGGGACTGATGACCTCAGAAGTTAAGTCCCATAGTGCTCAGAGTCATTTTGAAGGGGGATTACATCTAAGGTTTTATGTTAGCGTAGCCGACTTAACATCTAAAATTAAGTCTACTTTCCTCTGTTAACGTGTATACCGTAAGTATCAAATACGTGCTTTACGCGTTACAGGTATCTTGGAAGCGGAAACACATTTATGGATCTGTACTACTCTTATTTAATGGGTGGAACACCAATTGGACACTTTACGAGGCAGGTGTGTGCCACTGTTTAGGCTATGTTAAGAGAAGATGCATCAAGAGCCCTCAGCAGACAAAAGGAACGAAATTAGCAATGGTTTCCTAAACGTCGTCATTTTTCCTCATTGCCCTTGGTGGAAGAAAAATCCGTCTAGTACTCGTAAAGCACAACAAAAGTGGGTCACTCTTCTTCACTTTGGTGACTTATTTCTCCATTGTTCTCATGGCCATCTGTGACTTACTACTGTTTCACGGTATCTATGTTACTAGACATTGTAGAAACTTCTCAAATTACGCTAGTATCGCCAAGCTAGTGGACTGCTTCGTCTGAAACGAGGTACTCTGCTTTAGCTGCGCGCAGTATCCTCAGGACTGTGCAGGCACCAATTTGTTTCTATGTATTTAACTTGTTTCTGTGTGTTTAACTGATGCGGATTGTCCGCAGCACGGAAGGGCTATGCGGACCGCTCCGCCACGTGCAGACTGTCCGCACAACTGTGCGGTGACCCATTCGAATACGTGACTACAAATAGGGCGCAGAACTTGGAGAGTGGACTAACCGCGTAACTGTGCAGCCTGACCGGGCAGCGTGGGTCGGGGCCCACCCGGCAATCACAGTTGCTGTCCCAGGTGGGCTGCACAGGCTCGATGCACGCCTCTAGTCCGAAGAAGCAATAAACTCTGACATTTTTTAGAATTTTATTGCTTTCATTGGCCCCTGACAAACCAGTTTTTCCACTCCACTCACATTCCTCCCATACCGTCCTGTACAAACTGGTGATCAAAATCGGGCCCCTATGCTCACTTTTGTTAGTCTTTAAGGTGACCTTTTAGGACACTTCCGTATACCTAGTGTGTAAATGTAGCAATGTTGGAACCCGTACTTTTGTCTCTTCAGACTGACTTTATCAAAAGAAAAGTGGGTGACTTGACTATGTGTTGCTTGTGACGTATGCTCCCGGTTAGTTTGAGAGATTGCAAGGCACTCTCACTTCTGATTCAGTGTAGGGAATACGATCTACTGCGATTTAACTTCATATATTGTGATGAAATGGTGGGCAGCAGTTTATGGTCTTGTTTGCATGCTCTAGGGAAAAATATACAGTAAGCTTTACCTGCGTTCAAAGGAACGGGGTGCTGATTTAAACGACTGCAGTAAGAGCACGGAGTTGGTGGGAAGACAAAGTGCGTTTTTTCTGGGGAACGATGAGGAGACATTTCCAGACGGCCGTGTGCAGCGGTCGCATTGTGCAAAACACATTAGTTTGGCGCCAGACAGGGGGCAGACGTCCAGGTATACGGCCTAGCACCGAAAAGTCGCCGACAGCGCGTTGTAGGCTGGGAATGAAGCAGAGGATGGACCCTTAGAGAGCAAGCCACCAAAAGAAGTGTAAACGTTCTGCGGATGTCCGTGGGACAGGGAAACTGGCGTCCAGACGTCCAGATTCTGTTTCAAAAGATGTTTGTCCAAGCATGAAGCTTTTTTACGAGTTTATGGCTGTTCTTACAAACTTTGAAATGGGCACAACAGGGGAGATAACATGCTGTTTATGGAGGGCTGTGCTTCCACCCTGTATTGTGTTAGCAAAAGACATGGCAAACGTGTGGGAAAGAGGCCGCGAAGCTGAGTTTTCCTCTGTTTTCTGCCAGTTAACTTTAAAGTCTCTGATTGGTCAAATCTGTTTGCAGTGCAAAGACGATTCTCCGAACTTAGAATGCCGGGCTCCAGCTCATGATTGGCTTGTGCGAAATTGGGGGAAGTCAAAAAAGAGAAATGTGCTGTTGGAACTGAGCTGAGGAGGAAACGTGGAGAAAGAAAGAAGGCACTCTTGTACAAGTCTCTTATACTGGCGCTTCACTAGTAAAGAACTGCAGGTCTCTACCTAAACGGTGAGACTTGTGTCCTTTGCTAGGGTGCGACTTAGAGCCTGTGCCAGTCACCTTCTGAACTGTCAGAGGTACTGCTGATATCATCACAGTCACAACGAGTGATGTGTGCGTGTACTTATTTGTCTTGAGTTGGCCATCTAAACATTTGACATATTCCGACACACACAGCCGTGGCATGGAATCAAATTGGTTTGGAAGACCAGCAAACGGGTCCACCTGCCCACTAGAATCCATCGGGGTTTCAGAGGATCATAAGGAAGTACCTGCGCTCTGAATTAACCGAACGCGAGACCGCGTACTTGCATTTTTCGGGAACGCGCATTTAATAACAGATTGCCGCCGTCCATGACTTCAGTTGCTGAACGCATCGTGGTGGGCCGCCTTGACCAGATGGACGGTAAAGTACTCGCTGCTGCGACGTAGCACTATAATATATATTTCTCAGCACCCTGTTCTTTCGAAGCATATTTTTCTTTTTTTTTGTATGGTAGATTACAGATGCTTGGCGGTGGCGTAGTTTGATGCCATAACCTGGATTCACGTTTATGAAGTGAGATAGAGCGAGTAGTGTTCTGGTTAGTGTCCTATGTCGATCCAGAGCAGATCACTTTGTCCACCATGGATCCCATTTTAGTAAGGCTACTGTTAAATAACTATTTTTGTGTATGATGCTTCTTTAATAATTTTGTTGTCTTGTCATGTTTAAGATCAATAAATCGATTAAGAATTAGACTACAACTTCTCCCTGAGTTCTGATTAACAGTACCTCCGCATTCTTATGGCAGTCTAGATCAGAAACATGAGGAGTAGCTTTTTCACTTGGTGTGCACGGCGTAGATCTTTACTTCATTAACATTAATCTTCTTTCAAGTTCCCGCTGCACGGGAGAATGCACTGCAGTCAGCGGCGTACTAATGTCGCTTGGCATTCCACGTTGCCACGCCGAGCTACGCGCTGCCGCAGCCTAGCTTTGTAGCGCCGAGGTTCGCCGTCGGAGCCTTCAAGTCGCAGACGTCGACACTCCCCCCTCTGCAGACTATGAGTGTAGGAATCCCTGTGCTTTGCCCGCTGGAGTCCAGAGATATCACCACATGGAAGACATCGCTATCTGTCACTGCAGATGGAGAAGCGCAACATGCGTTTCTTTTCAGCTCTGCCGCCTGCGACAGTGTAGGTTTGAAATACCGTATGCTGTGCAGGCTGCAAATTAGTATTCAC
The DNA here is from genome assembly GCF_021461395.2 of Schistocerca americana. Lineage (NCBI taxonomy): Eukaryota > Metazoa > Arthropoda > Insecta > Orthoptera > Acrididae > Schistocerca > Schistocerca americana. The sequence goes on from NC_060122.1 coordinate 152,707,690, forward strand.
CTACCTCAGAATGGCGTCTGCTCGATGTCACTCCACTCGGCAACGTAGATACTTACAAGATGATGTAAAAGCAGCGTTGACAAAAAACATCATCTAATATCTACAATTACTGAGGCCGCGCAACTCTAGGGATGAAATAAAATTCTGTAGAAAAACTGCCATTAAAAAATTTATCGGACGCTAAGAAAATGGATTGGCTTATGGAAAATAATGTCCGAAATTTCCACACAAAAAGGTTTATTTTGTCCATCTAGCCAAAGAAACGGTTCTATTCAGTCCACATTTAAACTATCGGCTATTTTCATCACGTTCACAATTCGTACACTCATTCCACACGCACAGCAGCCAGAAACCTGTCCATACCTGACCCAAATCAAACAACTTTCTCACAGTAATTAATTTCACCAGTAACATGAGTTATTACATTCGGTCTTTCTTGTGCATTTCTCAAAAAATAAAATAAAATTAAATTTAAAAAAATGCAACTGGTCGCAAAAAATGCTCAGCGGTTGAAAATTGCAACATTGCCACGCGGATACTATGAAGGTTAAATTTCACACGCAAATATCTGTCCAAGTAAACAGTTCTAGAACTTTCAAACTTCACAAAACCATCCGTAACCACGTCAGAGTTAGTCACGCCACGTATCAAACGCGGGGAACTAAATATTCCTTCATTTTACACATTATTTTGACGGGCACTAGCAACATGACCGTCCGTGTTCAAAGCTAGCCATATGTTTGTGAATATTACAGCGCCATCTATCACAAAGCGAACAAAGTGGTCCAACTAAAACATTCATATTTCTTTACGTACCACAAGAATATGTAATAAAAAATGGTGGTTCCTATTTAAAAAAAAACGCAGTTGTTATCCGTTGACGTATGGCAGCGCCATCTGGTTTCCCCCTTCAAGCTAGACAAGTTTCGTTCTTTGTAGTTTTCTCGTTTGATGCTTATTTCGTGAGATATTTGGCCCAGTCACGATCAATGGACCACCCTGTATACGTGGCTGACGACATACGGTAGTTTGGGTTTGGCCGTGAATCGTACACATTTGGCCGAATGATTCATTCCCGCTTCGCACGCTGGACGAGACGCCTGTTCCCGCCTCTATCGTTGCGCTTCCAGAGCTTCCTTGTTTGCCCTCATTGTCGTATGAGTTGTGAGCGTCACATAGTTATTTGTCTCTCGGCGTCTCGTGCTTGTGATTCCATACTGACGCGACCTTTTCTTGCGCCTGAAGTCGTCCATGGCTCCCTGGAACATTCCACGTACAGGTACCGTCAGTTTTAATTTTCACACGCCCACGTGTCATGTGCAACCGAGTACCTTAGAAATTCATGATTGGCTTGAAGACACGATCAAGGTCATTTGCGGACAGATTCACACGGCTTGCTTCGCTTCTGAATCGTATGCGTTTTATGCCAAGATCATAGACGCGCTTCAGGTGGACAGGCTGCTTTTGCGGCTCAGTAAAGAAGTCTATTTCACTCGTCGCGACGGCTCTTATAGTAAGGTTATTCTGGCGAACGCAGAGAGAGAATATACGAATCTTAGGGTTTTCAACTTCCGCACGAAGTTGATGACTTCTTCAACACTGTCCTACTTCTGTATGGGGATATACGGAATATACGGCGGGAACGCTGGTCCGCTCAACATCGTTTACAAGTTTATGTCGGAGTTCGATCCGTGAACATAGTTCAAATGGTTCAAATGGCTCTGAGCACTATGGGACTTAACATCTGAGGACATAAGTCTCCTAGAACTTAGAACTACTTAAACCTATCTAACCTAGGGACATCACACACATCCATGCCCGAGGCAGGACTCGAACCTGCGACCGTAGCGGTCGCGTGGTTCCAGACTGAAGCGCCTAGAACCGCTCGGACATACCGGCCGGCCGTGACCATGGTGGTCATCTGCAGATGTGAGGATACTGGCTACATATAATTTACAGACGACGAGAAGGGTGGTTCAAATGGTGGTTAGGTTGTATGATGCGACCAGTTGTATGATGCCTGATAGCTTGATACATGTCTCTTTCCTAATAACACCCTTTGTTTCCTGCCAGAGATATAAGATTTGAACCACATTTCTGAGGGGCAAGGTGATCCGTGGTGTGATGGTCCTAGCGCATTTCCGCCGATAGCCTCGCGTAGGGACTTCGCCACTATAACTTCCGTGTCGCCTCCACCTTCACTTGAAAATAAGTGTAGACGGGCGCAAGATGGTGAGGGGCAGATGACTCTTCTTCGCTTCTCCGCTCTACTCAAAAGATTCCGGTGGAGGAGGCCTCTCCCCTCCCTGAGCTTAGAGCGGATGACAACATGTCTATTGCTGTTCAAGATTCGAAAGCGTCCAGCAATAACTCCGACCTGACTCCCGAGACCGAGACTGCCTCTGCAGAATCACATAGGTGTAGACCTGTTCCGGAGCTCCTTACTAGAGACTTGCCAGACATCCCTGAATCTGTAACGTTTTCCCACCCTCCTTCTGCGGCCCTGGATGGCGAAAGCATGCCACAAGCCGCTGCTAATCAGAATCAGATCGGCCCACGTGGGCCAGAGGCACATGTGATGACAGTAAAAGATGTACCGTCAGTTTCCATTTCCGTTGATTCCCAGGAGCCACATCGCCCATCTGTGTGTATCCCCTGTACTTCACAGTGAATTTTCACAGGACCCCCACACGTTGTCCCATGCGGCAGTCACACCCGCTACAAACAACGTTTTCAACCTGAGCGCGCGGCATCGCGGAAAAAAAAAGAACCAAGGTGGAAGAGAACGATCCACCTCTTTAAGTTCAGAGTCATCCGTTGACTCTGCCATGGACTGTTAGCGGCCATTTGCAAGTAATCAACTGCATAGCTTTAGTAATAAATAGGTTAGTTCCGAGCTTAGACTTGCGCGCTGGCCGGAGTGGCCGAGCGGTTCTAGGCGCTACAGTCTGGAACCGCGCGACCGCTACGGTCGCTGGTTCGAATCCTGCTTCGGGCATGGATGTGTGTAATGTCCTTAGGTTAGTTAGGTTTAAGTAGTTCTAAGTTATAGGGGACTGATGACCTCAGAAGTTAAGTCCCATAGTGCTCAGAGCCATTTTTTAGACTTTCGGCGCTGTGACAATTTATTTACGATTCAGCTGTAGACGAGATATTTTTCCAAGAATTATAATTTGAAAATGTTTCTATTCCTGGTTTTTTTACTTTCTTTAATGTGGCTCCTGAACTATCTACTGGTTCTGCGTTATTTTACACAGATGGAATTCCACTGACTGGTTTCGAAGTAATTGATACCGGCCGTTGTGACCCTACTTTAATTTTTCTCTGTGTACCTTCAGGATCTGGTCGTTCCAAAGATCGTGAGCGTTTTTAAAGAGGATTTTGTTTATTGTTCGCCCCCGGTAGCTGAGTGGTCAGCGCGACAGAATGTCAATCCTAAGGGCCCGGGTTCGATTCCCGGCTGGGTCGGAGATTTCCTCTGCTCAGGGACTGGATGTTGGGCTGTCCTAATGATCATCATTTTATTCTCATCGACGTGCAAGTCGCCGACGTGGTGTCAAATCGAAAGACTTGCACTCGGCGAACGTTATACCTGACGAGAGGCCCTAGTCACACGACATTTACATTTATTGTTTATTTATTTCGTGACACTCCGCAGAAGCTCCTGTTAGGAGGAGTTTTTAATTGTGTTTTGCTTCCTAAGGATCAGATTCGTAATTTTAATTTCAGTAAGGATTTAGACGATTTGGCGCGTTCTTCGAAAATACGAAATGCTTGGATTGTCAGTATGCCAGACTCGTCAAGTATACGCATTTCACAGCTACTTCCAGTGCCCGACGCGATCGCTGATATCTTTCTGACTCTTGATGTGGACAGCTGTTAGCGATAGACATGATACCCGCTCGTTGCACTGATCACTGTGCCGTAATTGTAACTTTAAATCATGTGCCGGATCCAGTAAAACTGTACCTCCTGCCCTGGATGTTGAACACATCCCTCTTAAACAATCCTTCACTCGAGATTATCGTTCGAGAGGTTCGGGCCCGTAGCTTTCGTCAGTTACTTTTCTCTTACGGAATTGTGGTCAGGGCATGTCAAACCATTGCTCCGGAAAGCGTTAATGCACTACGGTGCTGAGAGGGCGAGGGATATTCCTCGGACCCAGGAATTTTATTATTCCGCCTTACGTAAACTTTATGACGGTGCCAGTCAAGCTCCCTTACGGATCACGAATGTCCGCGATGTTAGGGCGAAACTTCTTCAGATAAAGAGGGAACAACTGGAAGGATTCAGGGTGTGATCAAATTCCCGCTCCTTCCTACTGCATGAACTGACCTTATCGGTTGCGGCCGCATCGCAAACGAGCACATATCACGTCCCTTATTGACACTGATGGGCATATACTGACACCCCAACGTGACATTTACCCATCGATCTATAATTACTTTACGGAACTTCGTGATGGTCCTGCTACTGATAAGATTGTCCCTGATGGGTTGATTCCTCTCCTCGATTGCGTGCTTACTCCTGCATTAAATGATATATCTGTAAGTGGCTTTACTTGTGATGATATATATCGCCTTATTGTTGCTTCACCATCGCTAAAATCGCCCGGACTCGACGGCTTTCCTAGTGAATTTTACATACGTTTTTGATCTCATATAGGTGACACCGTTACGTCACTGGTGAATGAGGTGATCCGGAGGATCTGATTTCTGACCGCTTCAAGGTTGGTAAAATCGTTCTAATTCCGAAGACAACCGGACGTTCAGACACTGACAAATTCCGCCCGATCACACTACTTAATTTCGATTGCAAAACTGTCGCCTGGGCGGTTAATAGCCGTTTGTCGATACTGTTATTGAAAATTCTTGTTATCCACCAAAGCTGTGTGGCTGGGCGCACAATTCTGACTCCTGTTGCCGAATGCCGTGACGTTGTCGCAGTGGCTGTAGAGACTTCTGTCTCTAGAGCCTTGTTTTTTATTGATTTTAATAAAGCATTTGACCGGGTCAGTCACGGTTTCTTGATGCAGGCCCTCAAGGTGACCGGTCTCAATCATAGTGCGTGTCAGATATTGTCCAATCTTTTTACTTGTATTTACGCACCTATCATAGTGAATGGACAACTTACTCCCCAGATCACCATTCGACGGGGGGTACCTCAGGAGAGTCCCCTCTCCATGTTACTTTGTGTCGTGTCCTTAGAACCTCTGCTTCCCCGTATTGCTGATCAATTATCTGGTTGGGAGATACTATGAGAAACCTTCTCTGTACGAGCGTTCTACGTCATATCCATGATATATCTCTTCTCAAGCACATATTGGATTCCTTTTGTTCTCTTTCTGGGGCCCGCATTAATGAACGGAAATGTTCCCTATTATCCTTGCAGGGTTTTCAGCACGTTGTCATTCCATGGGCAATGGTTGTTGTTGGCCACAAATCGTTGGGAATTACCGCGGATCGCTGTCCGATGAAAATGGCTGCACTCAATTGGTGGGAGGTAATGAACCGAATTCAAGGGGCAACTCGTGAACACGAACGCCGTTCCCTTAGTCTTCTTCATACAGTGCGGATCTTAGATTCCTATGTATTCAGCAAAGTGTACTATGTTGCACAAATATTCCCGCTCTCCGCGATGATGGCGAGTAAACTGATGCAAATGTCCGACCGTTTTCGTTGAAAAAGTCATATTTTTTCAATTTCGGCACGAAGTCTTTGCAAGGTCCCGTCCCATTGGAGGGTTGGGACTTCCCAATATCAAAGTGAAGGCTTGGGACTGCCCAATATCAAAGTGAAGGCTTGAGTATTGTTTATACGCATACCGTTTTAACATGTACTCGAGGTACTCGTTCTATTACATCTCGCTTATTTACGTATCTTCGGCCGGCCAGTCTGACTCCGCCCGCAGATGTTGGCCTGATCAACTCTAAATTGGGGCCCTATACGAATTTTATATTATAAGTTTTCTGGGAGCTAACTTATTATCAGTGACTCACTTTACCACCTGATCCTTGCTTTCTCGTTCGGGAATACAATCACCCCTCTCCCCAGTCGAAATGCCCGCGCCTTTGGTATCCTGGGAAACAGTGTGGTACCACGCTAGGCCCCCTATCCTCCCGATGGAAGTCGCCTCATCGTGCTGCAGGGTCATTCACAATCTGATCCCGACCAGCGAACACCTCCATTGCTCTGGTCTTAGTCGACAGCTCTCTGCGAGACACGTCATCAAGTTGTTACATTACCACACAGATTTGTCTCTTGTGGACGAGAATACTGACACTGGACTCACCGACAACTGGTTTCCCTTACCCGATCAGCTGTAGCTGCTGTTTTGGTTGAAATTCTTCTGTGTCCAGACTTTCCCGTTTTCTCTCGGACCAAGACTAATTCGATCGTATGGCTCCACGTATACTACGTTCACTACGTAGTCGGGTGTGACAACGCTCCTGACCCCTTGTTTTTCGCTAATATATGGCGAATGTTCGTTGGATGTGGCAGAGGCTTCCACGTTATCGTACGAGGCGTGTTTTTTTTTTTTTTTTTTTTAAGTAAGTACCGTTTTGAAATTTAAGAAAAGACGTACTAAAATATCTCAATAATCTTATTTTTAAATGAAAGCCTGTACCTTAATCTACGCACTGACGCCATTACAGCCTTGTTCTTCCTTGTTTACGTTGTGTACTGAGTGTTTAAGGTGCCTCCGATAATCGTGAGTCCCGCCGACTGTGAAGTACGGACTTTTGTAAGATTTCTTAGTGCTAAAGGCCTAAAAGCGATCGATATTCATCGTGAGATCTGTGCAGTTTACGGAGAAAACATTATGAGTGATGGAATGGTAAGAAAGTGGGTGAGTGCATTTAAAGATGGCCGCACAAATGTGCATGATGAACAACGGAGTGGGCGTCCTTCGGTCGTTAATGAAAGTTAGCAGCAAGAAGTGGACAATAAGGTGAGAGAAAACAGACGCTTTACGATTTCCTCCTTGCGGGATGACTTTCCTAATGTTTCTCGTAGTGTTTTGTATGACATTGTGACCCAGCACTTGAAGTACCAAAATGTGCGCGCGTTGGGTACCGAAAATGTTGACGGATGTGAACAAAACCAAACGTTTAGACTTTCCTTGAGCATTACCACAACGACGGTGATGATTTCTTAAGCCAAATTTTACGGGCGATGAAACATGGGTGGCCTACGTCACACCAGAATCAAAGCAAACAGTCCATGGAAGTTGAGCAAGGGCATCGTTTTGCTGCAAGACAATGCCCGTCCGCATGTGGAGAATCAGACCAAAGATCTCATCACATCTTTTCGATTGGAAACTCTAGAATCTAGATCATCCTCCGTACAGCCCCGATCTTGCGCCCAGTGACTACCATCTATTTCTGCACTTGAAGAAACACCTGGGTGGTCAGCGTCTTCAAGACGATGACGAAGTCAAAACAGTGGTGATGCAGTGGTTAACAAGTCAAGCGGCAGACTTCTATGAGGAGGGTATTCAAAAACTGGTACAACGTTATGACAAGTGCCTCAATATTGACGGAAATTATGTAGAAAAGTAGATTAAGGTATAGACTTTCATGTAAAAATAAAATTATTGAGATATAGTAGCACGTCTTTTTTTAATTTCAAAACGGTACTTACTTAAAAACACGTCTAGTATTTTATTTGCAGATGTGTTGCTCCTTGTCTTTAGCCATCAAGGAATTGGGTACCTCTTTTCTGTCTCTCTCTTTCTCTCTCTCGCTCTCTCTTCAGCCTTTTCGCATTGTGTTCTTCCTACACAAAAACATTGTTTCCTTTGAGTTCCGGAATTGTGGAATTTTTGTTTATCAAATTTTCTTTTCATAAAACTAATAACAACAAAAATAAAAAATTAAGAAAATGTAAAAGCATAAAAATTAAAAACCGCGAAATAAAAAGAAACTCATCCTAGCACCACGTCCATGTGAGAAACCAGCAAAGTGACAGGTGGGGAACGCAGGCCTCGGGTTTCAACCCCTGCCGACCTAGATAAAAAATTGCAGGCAGCTGGTATATTTTGTGATCTGTCAAAGGCATTTGACTGTGTAAATCACAATATCCTTTTAAGTAAATTAGAACATTATAGTGCAAAAGGAAATGCTGCAAAATGGTTAAAATCTTATATCTCCCAAAGGAAACAAAGGGTGTTATTAGGAAAGAGACATGTATCAAGCTATCAGGCATCATCCAACTGGGAACTAATTACATGTGGGGTCCCACAAGTTTCCATTTTAGGGCCCTTACTTTTTCTTGTGTATATCAATGACCTTTCATCAGTAACATTACCAGAAGCCAAGTTCGTTTTTTTTGCCGATGATACAAACATTGCAATAAATAGCAAATCAAGTGTAGTCTTAGAAGGTCAGCTAATAAAATATTTATGGACGCTAATCACTGGTTCCTAGCGAATTACTTGTCACTAAACTTTGAAAAAACACACTACATGCAGTTCAGAACTTGTAAGGGGTGTCCCCCGAGTATATGCCTAACATGCGATGACAAGCAGATAGAAGAAGTGGACAGTGTTAAATTCTTGGGATTACAGCTTGATAATAAATTCAACTGGGAGGAGAACACCACAGATATGCTGAAGCGTCTTAACAAATCTCTATTTGCAGTGCGAATTGTGTCAGACATAAGGGATATAAAAATGAAAAAGCTGGCATACTATGCTTACTTTCATTCCATAATGTTATATGGGATTATTTTTTGGGGTAATTCATCAAGCCAAGCTAAAGTTTTCCGGCCACAAAAACGTGCAGTAACAGTTATATGTGGTGTGAACTCGAGGTTATCCTGCAGAAGCCTGTTTAGGGAACTAGGGATACTAACTACTGATTCCCAGTATATTTATTCCTTAATGAAATTTGTCATTAAATATATATCACTTTTTCAAACCAACAGCTCAATTCATGGAATCAATACTAGGAATAAGAATAACCTTCACAAGGATTTAAAGTCACATAGTCTTGTACAGAAAGGTGTGCATTATTGAGGAACCCACATTTTCGGTAACTTGCCAGCAGCCATAAAAAGCTTAACAACCAATGAAATTCAGTTTAAGAGAAGCCTAAAGGATTTATTGGTGGCCAACTCCTCCTAGATTGATGAATTTCTCAGTAGAACCAACTGATTTGTATTCTGCAGAAGTATATATATATATATATATATATATATAGACATTTCTGCACAATTTGAGTGCAGTAATGTGTTCATTGTAAATAAGTGTGTGTGTGTGTGTGTGTGTGTAAGTACAATCTAACTTCTGCACCAGTTCAGTGTAGTAATGTGTTCATTGTAAATAAGTATTTAGTAGTTGTTTTACACGTTTATTACCTTATAAATAAATAAAAAACTTTTTTATTTTAAATTCAGTGCACTAGTATTTGTAAAATGATTCTTTCATATAGCGTTCATTAAAAAATGACGACCATGCCACTTGGGACCTGTGGAATGGTACATTAGCTTATTTGTCATGTATTGTTGTTTTTCTGACATGTTCTACGTCCTGGAGGACCTCCTCACTACGGATCAATTGGAATGAAAGTAAATCTAATCTAATCGCCACCTGGCCTGAAGCTGATTGTGTCCGTTCATTCCGATAAAAAAAAAAAAAAAAAAAAAAAAAGAAGTGGTTAGCGTTCACGCGTAAGCTGAGGGTCGTGGACGAGGTGACGGTTCGAATCCTACTAACATTTATTTTTGTATCTATATTTTTTCATAAAAAACGGTAAAGCGACCGCTCTCGATAAGCAGGAAATCCAGGTTCGTGTCCCGTTCCGGCGCACATTTTCACTGTCGTCATTCCATTCTACCGCCCATGGTTGTCCATATTCGTGGCTGCGAATACATATAATCTTTTCTAAGTGTGTGATTAGCAGCCACAGATTCTCAATTAACTGTAGCATTAATCCTGTTCCAGTAGCGCAGTTCAGTCCTATCACTGTCCTATACACTTCCTGTATACTGGCAAAGAACAGATAACAGATTATCTCAAATTAAATGAATTTCCTTTTCGTATCGATTTTTCGGCTAAGTTTGCAGTTCAGTCAAAGTCTGGAAGATCAGTAAATTTGTGCGATCAGCGATCAGTTGCATTTTACATTTTGAATATTTATGTTCTTAATGTTCGTACAGTGCTTATACTTGTCAGCTGTGTTGCAGGACATTGCATTAAGTGAAGACGACAATGAAGTGTTATTACAGGGAAATGTAGAAATGACAAAGTCTTATGTCGAAGTTTATGTATTTTGTGCTCGCGCGTGAAATTACGTTAATGTGAGGATTTTAGTATTCTGCGACCTCCAAATAGAAGTGAACGAATGTTAGAGTACACCACCTTATGCAAGCTGACTAATGAAACTGTGTACCGTTCCGTTGTCGTCTTCAGTAAAGCAGAGTCCGCCCCCGGTAGCTGAGAGTTCAGTGCGACAGAATGTCAGTCCTAAGGGCCCGGGTTCGATTCCTGGCTGGGTCGGAGATTTTCTCCGCTCAGGGACTGGGTGCTGAGTTCTCCTAATAATCATCATTCCATCCCTATCGACGCGCAAGTCGCCGAAGTGGCGATCGGTCTACCCGACGGGAGGCCCTAGTCACACGACACTTTAGTAAAGCAGAGAGATAGAAGTATAATATGAATTGTCTCGAATAAAAAACAGCCCGCAGTTGCACTAAATTATGTTTATTTTAAACCTTGTCCATGGTTTCTGCTATAATAATATAGCCTTATTCAGAAGTAATATACACTAATAAATGATATTTTTCATTTGAAATGTTTAAAATAAACATAATTTTGTGCAACAGCGGGCTGTTTTTCATTCGAGACAATTTCGTAACGGTTGCTGTTGTCGCTGCCATGATGAAAATAATATGAGTGTTATATTGATGCTGTTACGGTTACATGAAATCTTGTTTTTCTATACCGCTGTGAACGTGCTTCTTGTCATTGAGTTACGAGACCACAGCAGAAGTACCAATAATCCGTTAATAACTGAGTTTCCCACTCATCACTTCTGTTTATTTCGCACTTTCTTTTGTTTCTGTTTGTCTCAGTACTTAGCTTGCATGTGCCCATGTGTAGTTGAGAAAAACGTAATGTCTTTCGATTGCTAATTGACTCAATTAATGTTTTTAATTTTGTTATCACATTGCAGTGTCATATCTATTCCTTACATTTGGCTTTGTCGAAGCAGTATGAGGTGCGATAGTCGGAAGCACCATTGTCGCACAGTTTGTGTCTCATGTGTGGGTTTTATTTTGCTTCTACCGTATGCAACAACAGTGAATTTAGATGACGAATTTCTGCGAAATTGGCAATGTTCTGTCGCTGCTGCAACTCTGCATTAGTTACCTGATGTTCCACAGACGTCTCTCATGGGAAATAAAACTAGAACTCAGCGCTCGTAGTTACATGAATTTTGTGCGGCTGTTTCGCTGTTACCTCGCAGGGCAGCAATATTAATGAAAGTCGAAGTTTCCACATGACGAGGCACAGTGCATAAAAAATCATGTTCGGTCGAATGGTACTCTGAGGTAAGTCAGAGATTAATGCCCTGGCCCCGAAGCAACATGCGCGTAGTGAAGTGCTGCATTGGTTAGCACACTGGACATGCATTATGGAGGATAAAAGTTCATACCTGCGTCCTACTATCCTAATATACTTTTTCCGTGATATGCTTTCATCGCTCCAGGGAAATGCTGGAAAGATTCCTTTTAAAGGGCGCTGCCGATTTTCTTTTCCATCCATCAATCAGTGCTCCGTCTCTATGACTTTGAGAAGAGAAGGACATTAAATACTGCTCTTCTGAAGTAACATACAGCTCTCAACTTTATAACGAAGTGAATGCTTAGTTCTAAAACGACATTTGTCATAAAACACGCCTCAACTACTATATAATATCTTTTATATCACGTATGTTAACTCCTAAAATCGTTGAGGCCAGTGGCAACCAAACAACTACTCAAGTATGTGTGTATAATTCTTGAGACTTGTGAATACCATTAGTCTTTCGGGAAAATATTATCCACACGATTCCGAAGATAGCAAGGGCAAAAAGTGCGAGAACCACCGCACCATGATCTTAACATCTCATATATTCACGTTAATGATAAGACTGATATACAGAAGAACGGAAACGAAAATTGAGGCCCTATTAGGGATCTATTAGAGCTAAATGCACCAGAGAGCCATTCCTGCTGATGCGCTTGATAATCAAAAAAAAAATCAAGACACGTTCACACGCTTTGTCGACCTGGAAAAAGCATTTAGCAACGTAAAATGGCACAAGATGTTGCAAATAATTAGAGAAATTGGAGTAAGCTATACGTAACAACGGGTAATATATACTCTAAGACAAAGAAAATGACGCACCACGAAGCAACATTTCCAAACGGTTCAAAAATCGGGAGATGTGATGCACATGTACAGACAAACAAATGATTGCAATTTCGGAAAAAGTTGAGATTTATTTAAGAGAAAGAACTTGACAACCTGAGTGAGTCAATAACGTGTTGTATGAAGGTGGTATCTGTTCTTTCGGACATGTCGGAAACAGATACCAACGGTGACCGTGCAGCTCGTTACAATGAAATTTCAGTTAAATCAATACAATGAAATGAATACCCTCAGCTGCACACAGGCGTTGATATACGTCAACGGGCACAGTTGAAAATGTGTGCCCCGACCGGGACTCGAACCCGAGATCTCTTGCTTACACGGCAGACGCTCTATCCATCTGAGCCATCGAGGACACAGAGGAGAGTGCGATTGTAGGGACTTATCTCTGGCACGCCTCCCGTGAGACCCACATTCCCAACTCATTGTCCCGCACTCTATTCGTAGTGCACCTGCCCGTTACACCCATTACTCGCGGCTTTACCGCGGATAGATGGATACAGCGCCTCCAGTATAAGCAGGAGATCCCGGGTTCGAGTCCCAGTCGGGGCACACATTTTCAGCTGTCCCCGTTGACGTATATCAACGCCTGTATGCAGATAAGGGTACTCATTTCACTGTACTGATTTAATTATAATAATGTGTTGGTCCATCTCTGGCCCTTCTGCAAACAGTTATTCGGCTTGGCATTGATTGATAGAGTTCTCGGTGTCCTCCTGAGGGATATTGTGCCACATTACGTCTAGTTGGCGCGTTAGAATACCGAGATGGTTGGAGAGCCCTGCCCATAATGCTTCGAACGTTCTCGATTGGGGAGAGATCCGGCGATGTTGCTGGCGAAGGTACGGTTTGGCAAGCAGTAGAAACTCTCACCGAGTGCGGGAGGGCTGTATCTTGCCGAAAAGTAAGCACGGGGTGGTTTGCAATGAAGGGCAACCAAACGGACGTAGAATATCGTCAGCGTTCCACTGTGCTGTAAGGCTGCCGCGGGTGACAACCAAATGGGTCCCTCTATGAAATGAAACGGCACCCCAGACGGTCATTCCTGGTTGTCGTGCCGTATGGCGGGCGGCTGTCAGGTTACTATACCGTTGCTGTTCGGGACATCTCTAGGCATGTCTTCACTAGTCGTAGGGGCTCAGTTCGAAGAGGGACTCGTCAATGAAGACAGTTATACTCCAGACAGTGCCGCGCGGGATTAGCCGAGCGGTAAAAGGCCCTGCAGTCATGGACTGTGCGGCTGGTCCCGGCGGAGGTTCGAGTCCTCCTTCGGGCATGGGTATGTGTGTTTGTCCTTAGGATCATTTAGGTTAAGTAGTGTGTAAGCTTAGGGACTGATGACTTTAGCAGTTAAGTTCCATAAGATTTCACACAAATTTGAAAATTTTTCTGAGCTCCAGACAGTTAGGTTCCAGGCCGAAGACGGAAATGACCTCTCTGTACACGCTTTAAACTCTCTGAATTCGCCGTCTAAATACGCTCGGAGGTACGACCCGCGAGTCTTCGCCGTTTTGCCCATTTATAGCTGTAAACTCGATGCTTACGTCTCTTGGGATACAAGGGGATTCTTCCAGCGCAGAAGGAAGAGTACACGAGTTCGTAAGTATAGACGTGGACCCGCAGTGTTTCCGGTACAATAGCAGCTGTAGGACATGACGCTTATTTTACAGGGAATGGACAAAAATTTGGTAACACCACAAGAAGTGCACGCTTCAATGTGAATGTAGATACTAGCCAAGCCTGTAGATTGTGCTGTAGTGGTTGAACACGAACGTCACCTGTGCAATGTCTTCAGTACGTTTGTAAGTAGCCTGTTTAGGTTTTTATGTTGGTAACGCCACGTAGCGCTCTGAATCAAAATCACTGACTGTGCTGTGTGCAGTCTGTGGCTGGTTTGCATTGTTGGAATATTTGCTATTGTAGTGTTGGGCAGTTGGATATGAACAGCGAGCCGGCCGAAGTGGCCGTGCGGTTAAAGGCGCTGCAGTCTGGAACCGCAAGACGGCTACGGTCGCAGGTTCGAATCCTGCCTCGGGCATGGATGTTTGTGATGTCCTTCGGTTAGTTAGGTTTAACTAGTTCTAAGTTCTGGGGGACTAATGACCTCAGCAGTTGAGTCCCATAGTGCTCAGAGCCATTCGAACCATTTATGAACAGCGCGTAGCGTTGCGCAGTTGGAGGTGAGCCGCCAGCAGTGGTCGATGTGGGAAGAGAGATGGCGGAGTATTGAGAGCGGATGATCTGGACGTGTGTCCATCACAAAAAAGTAAATTTGTAAGCCTGGATGTCATGAACTGATATATATACATATATGATGACTTTTGAACATTATTAAGGTAAATACATTGTTTGCTCTCTAACAAAATCTTTCATTTGCTAAGTAGGCCTATCAGTAGTTAGTGCCTTCAGTAGTGAGAATCTTTTATTTAGCTGGCAGTATTGGCGCTCTCTGTATTGCAGTAGTTCAAGCAACGAAGATTTTTATGAGTTAAATGATTCATGAAAGGTATAGATTATTGTTAGTCAGGGGCATTCTTTTGTAGGGATTATTCAAAGTTAGATTGCGTTGCGCTAAAAATATTGTGCGTCAGTTTAGTGATGATCAGAATAAGTAAAGAGAGAAATGTCTGAGTACGTTCTGTTTTGCTCATCTGTTTGAAAATCAAATAACGTAAGAGGTTTATCAGCAGAGTCATTCATAATTTTTCTAAGGGGATGTTTCACGTTGCAACTGTCACTCGTGTTCAGAACAGTGTTCTGTGTAGTTAAGAGTGAATTCGAATGTGGGTTAACTATTGGTGCTCCTATGGTGAACGTTACGATAACCAAGGCAAGCCAAGTGTTTGGTGTTTCAAGAGACATCGTATTGAAGGCTTATACCGCGTATAGGGAAAGCGGAGGACCATCGTCAGCTAAGTCACAACGCGGTCAAAATTGTGTGTTGAATGATCGTGACGGACGGCCACTGAAGACGATTATGACGAAAGCTATGAGGAAGAAAGGTGTAAAAGTAACTGCAGAACTGAATGTCCCACTCACAAACCCTGTCAACACCAAAACTATACAAAATTAGTTCCAAAGTCAAGCTTAAATCCGAAAGCCGCTCATAAATGACTAAGACGTCCGAAGCCATGGACTATGGAGCAATGGGGCAAAGTCATTTATTCGGATGAGTCTTGCTTGACACCGTTTCCAACTTCTGGCCAGTCTGCCGAACATAACGGGGCTTCGGTGATGATTTGAGTAGCGACATCGTGGTATTCCAAGAACCCCATTAGCCAGCATCCCCAAGAGCCAGCAACCCCGTCCGTTTAGCGCGCCCTCTATCTGCAAGTGTGTCCCACTTCAAACTTTCTATGAGATTTGTAACGCTCTCGCGATGGTTAAATGTACCAGTCACGAATCTTGCCCCTCTTCTTTGGAACTTCTCAGTCTCTTGAATCAGACCCAACTGGTAAGGGTCCCATACAGACGAACAATACTCTAAGACTGGACGAACTAACGTATTTTAAGCTATTGTTGAAGGCCTGCATCGCTTCAACATTCTACCAATAAACCGCAATCTAGAGTTCGCCTTACTCGTTAGTTGTGTAATCTGATCATTCCATCTAAGATCATTTCGAATAGTCACACCCAGATACTTGACGGATGTTACCGCTTCCAAAGGCTGGGCATTTATTTTGTAATCGTACATTAATGGCGATTTTCGCCTTGTTATACGCAGTAGATTACACTTAATATCATTGAGAGATAACTGCCAGTCAATACACTACGCATTTATTTTCTGCAAATCCTCATTGATTCGTTCACATCTTTCGTGTGATAGTACTTTCCTGTAGACTACAGCATCATCGGCAAACAGTCTAATGCCGCTGTCAATACCATCAACCAGATCGTTTATGTAAATCGTAAAAAGCAGCGGACCTATTATGCTTGTTTCTGTTGAAGTCACCCCGTTCAGGACGACATACTGCTCCCTGTCTGTTAGAAAACTTTCTATCCAACAGCATATGTTATCGGATAGACCGTAAGCGCGCTCTTTTTGGAGCAAGTGACAGTGCCGAACTGAGTCGAACGCCTTTCGAAAGTCGAGAAACCTGGGAGCCGGTATCTAGAGTCTGTTGTGTATCATGCACAAAGAGGGCCAGCCGTGTCTCGCATGACCGCTCTTTCCTAAATCCGTGCTGTTTCTGCAGATGAGATTCTCAGAGTCTGGAAAGGTCATTATATCTTAACACAATATATGTTCCATGATTCTACAACAAATCGATGCCAGTGAAATTGGCCGGTAATTATGTGCATCCGATTTTCTACCCTTTTTATAGATTGCTATGACTTGGGCCTTCTTCCGGTCCCGTGGAACTTTCCGCTGTTCCAATGCCAAGGTTTATGTGACCATTTTAGTCGATTAGGTTCATCCCAGGGTCCAAGGTTTGTTTCCAATGGTGATGCTTTGTTCCGAGACGATAAGGTCCCTGTTCCCATAGTTCGCATTGTCCAGTACTGGTATGTGAACACGAGGATGAATTGTCGCATCATCCCTGTCCGCCACAGGCATGAGATCTCAATAGCATTGAGCCTTTATGATCTGCTTTTTAGTGAAGGATGTGTGATAGCCATCTACCTCCATCATCGGTATCTGAACGTGCCGCTATTTTGCATTAAGAACAGTATGAGATGCCCTTGAGATCCATACAGGACCTGCATTTATCCACACCGAAACGACTGGAAACTATTTTGAAGTTCAACGGTTTTCGTACACCATGTTAGGATTGGTAAAGAACTCTGTAATTGTCATTTCCGAATTTTTGTCCACCCCCCGTATACCAACATAATGATTGGTTAACAGTGATTCTTGTTCTGTTTGTTCACACACAACAAAATATTTTAGCATTAGGGGAAGTAAACTGGACCTTGAAATTTCTAGAAAAGAATGAAATTTACCAATCAATTTACGGCTCAGCTTAATTAAATGAAGACATCGCTTGACAGGACGTTTCCTACCGCATCAACTACTCGTCAGTTTGGTAAAGGAGGCTTGGTTCAAATGGCTCTGAGCACTAGGGGACTTAACTTCTGAGGTCATCAGTCCCCTACAACTTAGAACTACTTAAACCTAACTAACCTAAGAACATCACACACATCCATGCCCGAGGCAGGATTTGAACCTGCGACTGTAGTGGTGGCGCGGTTCCAGACTGTAGCGCCTAGAGCCGCTCGGCCACCCCGGCCGGCGGTAAAGGAGGAAAGTTTATATATGTGCCTGTATGTGTGTTTGGGTGGGGGGGGGGAGGGGGGTTATGGATTATAGAGGGAGAGCAAGGCTTGCCTATTTTAAGTTGTTCAAATGGATGTTGGTTGCGTTAGTTATTGTATAGAGCTGAAGACGCTTCCATCAGATGTACTAAAATGTGGAGTTGCATCAATTGACAGAAAACCACAACAACAACATTATTAATAAACAATAATCATTTGTAGCCTATCATGTCTTCGATAAAATTAGCTTCTGATCCATATAGAGTGATCAGTGAGAACATTATCTCCACCGACCTACCATCGATATAAACCCGCCCAGGCGATATCAGCGTCACCTGGCGAGAAATGAGTGCTAGTCAGACATATGCACGGTGCATGTAGTATTGGAGAGCGTGCCGTCCGTATGTTGAACGGTGAAGGCGCGATCTATGTGATTTTAACCGAGGGCAGATTCTGATGGCATGGAGGCTCGGCATTAGCACTCTGAAAACTGCAAGACATGTCGGGTGTACGAGGTGTGCTGGTTCAAATCGCTCTGAGCTCATCAGTCCTTACTACTTAAACCTAACTAACCCAAGGACATCACACACATCCATGCCAGAGGCAGGATTCGAACCTGCGACCGTAGCGGTGGCGCGGTTCCAGACTGTAGCGCCTAGAACCGCTCTGCCAACACGTCCAGCACGAGGTGTGCTATGATGATTGTCTTTAACACGTGGCGAAACAAGGTGAAACCGCGTCTAGACGTCTTGAAGTTGGGCGCCCACCCCTCATTACCGACGTTCGACGTCTTAGTCTGGGCAGACGTAAAACAGGACCGGGGGCGAACTGTGGCGGAACGAACATAAGATTTTAATGCTGGACAGAGTACAAGCGTGTCTGAACACACCGCGCACCGAACACGATTAACGATGGGTCTCTGCAGCCGACGACCAGTGCATTTGCCAATGTTAACAACACGACATCGGCAACTACGACTGAGAGGAGCACGTGACCCTCGGCAGTGGAGGTTAGTCCAGTGATGGAGCGTTACATGTTATGGTAAATCCCGATACCTTCTTCACCGTGGCGATGGGAGGGCGGGAATCCGTCGCCTTCCAGGGCAACATCTTTGACACCTGTACCACGGTACAGAGACAAGCTGGTGACGGCTCCATTATGCTCTGGGGAACATTCACGTGGGCATCCTTTAGTCCAATGGAGCTTGTTCAAAACACCATGATGGCCCAGGAGTATCGTACACTGATTGCAGACTCCTTCATGACGATCGTGTTTCCCGACTGCAGTGGCAGTTTTCAACAAGAAATGCGCCATGTCACAAGGATGGAGTGGTTCGAGAAAGACAGAGGCGGGTTCCAATTGATGTGCTGGACGCCCAACTCGTCAGATCTGAACCCGATCACAGACACCTGGGATGTGACAGAACGTGGCGTCAGAAATCAGCGCCCCCCCCCCCACCCGGAATACACGGGATTTAGGTGACTTGTGTATGCAAATGTGGTGCCATCTGCCTCCAGCGACCTACCAACGATTCATTACTTCCATGCCAAGATGCGTCGCCCCTGTTATCTGTGCCAAAGATGGACATACCGGCTTTTAGGTAGGTGGTCGTAATGTTCTGACAGACCACTGTATACAATTACGTCATTTATTTTGGGACCTTCGTTATTTATTTCAATAAAAATACGAGGGCTATCCACAAAGTACATTACGTTTTGGAATTAAAAATAAATAAAGTATTGGAAATTTTTTTTATTATATACAGATGAAAGCCACACTTAAATACTACTTTTCTACATAGTTGCCATTTAAATTAAGGCACTTATCGTAGCGATGGACGAGCTTGGAAATTCCTTCGTCGTAAAATTCGGCCGCCTGCGGCATCAACCACGTGGTTACCTCTTCTTGAAGCTGTGCGTCGTCATCA
The DNA here is from genome assembly GCF_021461395.2 of Schistocerca americana. Classification (NCBI taxonomy): domain Eukaryota; kingdom Metazoa; phylum Arthropoda; class Insecta; order Orthoptera; family Acrididae; genus Schistocerca; species Schistocerca americana. The sequence continues at coordinate 152,727,290 of NC_060122.1, forward strand.
AAACGCTGTATAGCCAACCACTTCTTCATTGCTGGGAATAAGTGGAAGTCGCTCGGTGCCAGGTCGGGACTGTACGGCGGATGAGGAAACAACTCCCACTTAAAAGATTCGAGAACTTCACGAGTGGCATTTGCCGTGTGGGCCCGGGCGTTGTCCTGAATCAGCAAGATCTTTGAGCCCAACTTTCCCCTGCGCTTGTTTTGTATTGCTCTTCTGAGGTTGTGCAGAGTTTGGCAATACCTTTGAGTGTTTATTGTAGTGCCTCTTTCCAGGAAATGCACAAAAATCACACCTTTTCTGTCCCAAAAGACAGTCATTACGTGGTTGAAGGCGCAGGCGGCCGAATTTTACGACGAAGGAATTTCGAAGCTCGTCCATCGCTACGATAAGTGCCTTAATTTAAATGGCAACTATGTAGAAAAGTAGTATTTAAGTGTGGTTTTCATCTGTATGTAATAAAAAAAATTTCCAATACTTTATTTATTTTTAATTCCAAAACGTAATGTACTTTGTGGATAGCCCTCGTATGTAGTCTCTTTTGCAAAAAGGAACTTTCTAAACATCATTGCTAACATGTCTTGAAAAGCAGTTATAAGATTTTCCTGTTTGCCGTTAGGTTTTTTAAGCGACGATTGCCTATGAATCTATTTGTACCAGGGGCATTCAATAAATAATGCAACACGTTTTTTTTCTGAAATCAGGTTTTTTGATACATGATTGCAATACACCATATTGTTTCTCACTCTTTTGGCTGCAAAACTGTGTTTCTTAAAGTAATATTCGTTCATCTTGGCGTCCTTACTGGAAAGGCCTGTATGCCCCCTTGGTACCTTTCTACTGGTCGACGTCGGAACCAACGTCCTGCTGCCTCAGTAACCTCCCCATACTCTGCGTATGGCTTCCTGCGGAGTGCATCCTTCATTGGACCAGGCAGATGGAAGTCAGAGGGTGCGAGATCAGGGCTGTAGGGTCGATGATGAAGAACAGTCGAATGAAGTTTTGTGAGCTCCTCTCGGTTGCGCAGACTTGTGTGAGGCCTTGCGTTGTCATGGGGAAAGAGAAGTTCTCTTACATATTTGTGGCGACGAACACATTGAAGTCGATTCTTCATTCCCCTGAGGGTAGCACAGTACACTTCACAGTTGATCGTTGCACCACGAAGGAGGACTTGAAATACAGTAACCCCTTCAATGTCCCAGAGACCATCGCCATGCCTTTATCGGCTGAGAGTGCGGCTTTGAACTGTTGGTTTGAAGGAGAAGTGGCGCGGCACCACTCCATTGAGGTTTTGTTTCCTGGTTCGAAGGGATGAACCTATGTTTCATCGTCTGTGATGATGTTCGATAAAAAGCTGCTACGGTCAGCCTCGTAACGATCAAGCAATCCCGCACAGATGGCGCTTCGTTGGTCTTCCGTTATTCGGCGTGGAACTCGCCGGGCGCACACCTTCGAGTACCCCAACTGGTAGCCCGCCTGACTGGCCGCGCGGTCTAACGCGCTGATTCCCGAGCGGGAAGGCGTGCCTTGCCGGTCCCCGGCACGAATCCGGCGTGTGATGAGCGTCGATCTCCGGTGTGCCGGCAGCCTGTGGATGGTTTTTAAGACGGTTTCCCATCTGCCTCGGCGAATGTGGACTGGTTCCCCTTATTCCGCTTCAGTTACACTGTGTCGGCGATTACTGCGCGAACAATGTCTCCTTGTACTCTACCACACAAACATTTGGGGCTACACTCGTCTGATATGAGACGTTCCCGGTGGGGGTGGGGGGTGGGGTGGGGAGGTGTCCACTGTGGGCCGAACCGCACAATAACCCTGGGTTCGGTGTTCGGCGGCAGTGGGGTGGGTGGACTGCTGTGGCCTGTTGTGGGGTAGTGAACCATTCAGGTATACGGCGGGACGAAGTCTCTCCGTCGTTTCTAGGTCCAAAGTTCATCACATAAACACACTCACACACACATACACATACCAACTGGTGGACGTGTCAGTACTGCGAACAGTGACGCCCAGTTGTACAGTGAGGCATTTGAGTGCGATCCGTCGATCACCTAGAATGAGAGTGTCTGCACGTTCCACCACTGCAGGAGTAACTCCTGCGTGCGGCAGGACGGCACGCGGGAGATCCCACAAGTTTCCGCGACCTTGTTACTATGAGAACATACGCCTCGCCCGACGACTCAAAGGGTTTTTTTCACCGTTAGGTCTCTATAGACATGATGCAAGCCCCTATGAATATCGGCGAGGCTCTGGTTTTCCGCCAGAAGAAACTCAACGACTCTCCTCTGCATGGAACGCACCTACGTTAGAAACGTCGTTTTAAAGACTACGTATAGCGCTGCCACCTGTCGGAACATCATGAAGTTATATGTGTCGCAGTCGAAATATTCCTCGATGTCCCACAGAATATTCTGCATTTACTTCAACCGAAATTGGCCAAGAAAAAAGTGTGTCACATTACTTACTGAACGCCCCTCATTTGTTGATATTAGACAATAGTAGTGGTCAAGACAACTTCGTTATTATATGAGTATATTAATGTGACCGTCGCCTATGTTCGGCGTCAGCTTGCAATAACCGCTCAAAGACGACAGATGGGAGCACTAACCGTGGACGGTATCTAAATCTCGTCGGAGGGGGACGCTAGAAGCATTGCAGTCGTTGTTTTAATGCAAAAACCGAGTGATTTATCTGACGTTCAGGAGAGTATGATCATTGGCTTTCGTGCCAATGTTGATGCATTTCCGAGGCAGCAAAGTACATAAACTATTCGCGTGCCGCTTTCGTTAAAGTACACCGCTAATGGAAAGATGCCACCATCCAAAACCGGCGGCTGCAGAGACCTCCAACAGACCACCCAGATGAACCAAGGAGCTAGCAACAGCGTCACCTTAACGACCATTCAGTGAACGTTATTGCTTATGGGCCGCAGCAGCAGGCGCCTTCTCCATGCCGGCATGCTGACTGCTGTTCATCAGCGACGAAATGCGGAGTTTGCACGTCAGTACCTCAACTGGACTGAGTGGTGGCAGGTGGCCTTCTCAGATCAATCATCAGACGGATGGCCGTTGGCTTGTACGGATGAATCATCTGAAAGCAAACACCCTGCAACAATCTTTGAAGTGGTATGGTCTGGGGCATGTTTTCGTGGCATTCCCTGGGCGATCCCGGCATCCTGGAAGCAGAATTAGAAGTCTGCATCTATCCTTGGGGACCACATGCAATCCTACAAGCAGTTTGTCTTTCCTCGGCACGATAGCATCTCCCAGCAGGACAGTGCAACGTGTCACACAGCTCGCAGCGTACCTGAGTGGTTCTAAGAGCGCCAGGATGAGTTTACAGGTCTCCCTTAGCCACCAGATTCCCCAGATACAAGACCAAATGCGAATCTATGGGACCACCTCGTTTGCGCTGATCGCGCTTTGTATCCTCAGCTGAGAAACCCAGCTTAGCTGGCCACGACACTGGTGTCAGCAAGGCTCCACATACCTGTCAGTACCTTCCAGAACCTCCTTGACATTCTTCCTGCACGATTCGCAGCAGTCCGCGCTGTAAAAGTTGGTCATTCAGGTTTTGACACGTGGTCTCACGTTAAAGTGACTGGACATTGTATTAAACAGTCAGAAGCCAGGTTACTGAAAAATTGAATACGTTCATTTATTTGGAAAAGACTGTCTTATCTTGATATGATTAACAAGATTCATGTTTTATTAAAAATACGAAAATTCTTCAAAGTCGGTACAACGTCTCTGGCCGAGAAACTTAGTAAAAACTTGTTTTAGAAAATATTATGCTGCACGTAATTTTTTTAACTTTTAAAGTCTATTCGTAAGCATTTCGTAAATGTATAAGCATTTGATTGCATGCAAAAGTCACATTATCGGTATCTAAGCAACAGAAGAAACATAACAGACTTAAGATGTCCAATTGTATCACCCACCACCCCACAGGTTTTCTTCAAAGTTAGAAGCAACCCTAGTTGTTAGTCAGTTGTATCTGACAACAGTTATTTGGTTTTCCTTCTGTTGTGAATAAATCAATGGAACAACACCAACGACGACAATATTAAATGCGCAGCTTGAAGTAAAGAAAACAGTGTACGATCGCTATAATTTTTTGGAGACGAATTCTTATTCAGTTTTGTTATTTAATTAATTAATTTTATTCTTATGTAATTATTATTTAAATTCTCCTCTATGTTTGAAGCTGTACCGTACCTTGACTTAGTTACACCAGCATCTGTAACAATGAGTAAGATAAATAACACTGTTTTGATGGAACTATTCAGAGAAGTGCGAAAAAGTAATCGAATATTTACACTTCCTGTTATAGTAACTCCCGTCTTTCTGGTGGACATATCAAGCGAATTAACTCGCGCATCCCGGCGGGGTCAGGGATTTTCTCTGCCTCGTGATGACTGGGTGTTGTGTGATGTCCTTAGGTTAGTTAGGTTTAAGTAGTTCTAAATTCTAGGGGACTGCTGACCATCGATGTTAAGTCCCATAGTGCTCAGAGCCATTTAACTCGCGCAAAGAGCTATCGCGTGCACTCAGGAACCAGTTATTCTAGAGAAACATCATTCAAGGTTTTGAGTAGCTGTACAATGAATGGGAAGTTACATCATGTACATTTTCACAGAGTTTTATTTATCCAGCATGTGCATTTCGACTGCGGTATGCTGAAAGAGACGTTAGTGGAAGTGGTGGTAATACTTAGGACTTATATACTTTCTTCAGTTTTATACGTTGCACTTCTGATTTAAATATGATGACTTCATGTTTCCTGTCCCATGAAAGTAATAAATTTGAACAACTGTTTTGATACATACAAAGCTATACCAGCGCCTCTCGGTCGCTCATGCTTATCCTGAACACTTTGCTAAACGACTTACCTGGCTTGTAGTGTCACGCCAAAATATATTTTATCGGGAGTTTTTTGATGTATTGATCCGTGTGCTTGAAAAGAGAGGTGAAAAACTATGAGCGTTGTTTCGTTCGTCGTTCATTAGTTGTTAGGTTGGCTCTTGTGACAATCCAACAGAGTAAAATTGATCAAGAGACTTCCACGTAGCCCGTATCAGCTTATCACTTGGTTCTGCATGAAAGCGAAAACGTCAGGCACGTTTAATCCCTTATTCTGCAGCATGTCACCTGGCTATGTGGAGAGTTATTCATAGAAGTCACAACAAACTGTCTGTTTGATCTAGTTTCCTTATACCTGCCTACATATACGGCATCTCTTATTTTACAACATACTCACCCGTGCAACACACCCCAGTTTTCATGCCTCTGTCTATGTGTTTTCTGCTTACGTTTATAATACTATATATAGCTGTGTCATTATAGTTTTGGGTTCCCTTTTCTTTATTCTGTACATCTTGCTCTTACATTCCATTCCACACAATCGACCATTGTCAGACCTAGTTTCCTTTCCACCAGCAGTTAACCTTGGTACATGACCAGCCCCACCAGCTACAAGTTACTAAATTTCTTATTTTTTTGTTTCGCCACACCAGGTGAGTAACGTTTCTTTCCTTGCGTTTCGTATACATACAGGGTGCCTCTGGAGAGTCATCAGGAGCATTTTATCATTTCTTCCTACAAATATTTGCAATTTCGCTTTTTCAATGTGTAGGTGGAGATGACCCAAACAAAAACTGATCATCATATGTTTCATGTGGCGCACAGTGTCGATCGAAAGCGAAAGTTTGTTTCCAGTTTCTAACAACCCTACCACAACAAAGGTCAAAAATTAATTATGATTGTGGTGTTGCTCACGCTGCTAAATACTACATTTTCGGGAATCAACGAAGTTATATTATGTGGCAGGTGTCATTAGAGCACAGTTAATAAAGTCATTTCATGAAATAATGGATAAACTAGGCACTCATCTTTCCGTGTTTCCCACGCTGGTCTCGTTGTGAACTCATGGCTCAATCGTTGAAAAATCTAGGTAGTGATGATTCCAAGCTCGGATTCAAAGAGGCCTTGGCGTTATTCTGCGATATTCAAAAGTTTTATAGATGTGTTTCACAAACCATTCTTGAACATTAAACTTTTGCAAGTTAAGACAATGGTGATGTAAAATAGTAATCAGCACTCCGAATTTAAGTTACACTTCTTTTTTGTTACTTTTGTTGCAATATCACTTCACTTCACAAAATAAAACATACTTGAAAATATCTTCCTTACTGTTAAAGTTGACATTTTATAAACTGGCTACAATTTGCGTCTTTCCAACATGACGTCCAAGACTTGACTCTCTAATAACCGCTTACGCGCCCAAAAATCAGAGTTACAAGTACGACAAAGATCATAGTGACAAAAGAAAGAATTCACATAAGAACAATATCATTGTAATATAAACATATCGATGTATCGAAGTACCTCTACATTAATGAAATCAAATCTGAATTTTGTCACATAAATATGTTAACTATTCTACAGAAACACAGTAGAATCTTGATGGTATCGAGAGATTGAGGTGAGCTGCCCTCATGGTTACGTAATTCAAGTACCATTACATGTTGCATACAAAATAATTTTTGAAGATGAATTTTACGAGCCCGTTAATGAGAGCGGTCCCAAATTAGTCTAGTGCCACATTCGTTTTATCGACGTGTGTCAACAGGGGAAGTTAACCACGAGGAATAACCAGTACTCCAGCACGACTGAGTGGCACTGCAGCATGGCGGCAGAAGTCAGTGCGGGCCAGGGCGCAGCCGTCATTGCCGGAGTACTGGTTATTCTTTACTTCTACTTTCCCCGTTGACACACGTCGATATAAAACATATCGTACTGGACCAATTTGGAACCGCTCTATCCAACGATCACGTAAACATTTCTGCTTTAAAAATCATTTTGTTTTTTGACGGAAACAAATCAACGCTTTCCGTTAGCAGTTACCATCGTTTAACATAACTATGTGATCAAAAGTATCAGGACACCTGGCTGAAAATGATTTACAACTTCGTGGAGCTCTTCATCGGTAATGCTGGGATTCAATATGGTGTTGGCCCACCGTTAGCTTTGATGACAGCTTCCATTCTCGCAGGCGTAAGTTCAATCAGATGCTGGAAGGCTTCTTGGGGAATGGCAACCCATTCTTCACGGAGTGTTGCACTGAGGAGAGGTATCGATGTTGATCTCTGAGGCCTGGCACGAAGTCGGCGTGTCAAAGCATCACAAAGATGTTCAATAGGACTCAGGTTAGGATTCTGTGCAGGCAAGTCTATTACAGGGATGTTATTGTCGTGTTACCATTCCGCCACAGGCTGTGCATTATCAACAGGTTTTCGATCGTTCAAAAATGGCTCTGAGCACTATGGGACGTAACTGCTGAGGTCATCAGTCCCCTAGAACTTAGAACTATTTAAACCTAACTAACCTAAGGACATCACATACATCCATGCCCGAGGCAGGATTTGAACCTGCGACCGTAGCGGTCGCGCGGTTCCGGACTGTAGCGCCTAGAACCGCTCGCCCACTTCGGCCGGCTTGCACGGTCGTGTTGAAAGACGCAGTAGCCATCACTGAATTGCTCTTCAAAAGTTGGAAGCAAGAAGGTATTTAAAACATCAATGTAGGCCTGTGCTGTGATAGCGCCACTCAAAACAATAAGGGGTGCAACCCCTCCATGAAAAACACTACCACACCATGACACCACCGCCTCCGAATTTTGCTGTTTGCACTACACACGCTGGAAGATGACGTTCACCGGGCATTCGCGATATCTACACCCTGCCACAGCATCGCCACATTGTGTACTGTGACTCGTCACTCCACACAACGTTTTTCCACTGTTGAATCGTCCAATGTTTACGCTCCTGACACCAAGCGAGGCGTCGTTTGGCATTTACCGGCGTGATGTGTGGCTTATGAGCAGCCGCTCGACCATCAAATCCAAGTTTTCTGACCTCCAGCCTAACTGTTACAGTACTTGCAGTGGGTCCTGATGCATTTTGGATTTACTGTGTGATGGTCTGGGTAGACTACGACCCTCTCTGTCAGTCAACAGACGAGGTCGGCCTGTACGCTTTTGGGCTGTACGTGCCCCTTAACGTTTCCAGTTCACTATCACATCGGAAACAGTGTACCTAGGGATGTTTAGGAGTGTGGAAATCACACGTGCAGAAATATGAAACAAGTCACTCCCAGTCACCAGACCACGTTCGAAGCCCGTGAGTTCCATGGAGTGCCCCATTCAGCTCTGTTTAATGATTACTGAGGTTGTTGATGTAGAGTACCTGGCAGCACAATGCACCTAATACGAAAAACGTATCTTTTTGTGGATGTCCGGATACTTTTGATCACGTAGTTTATATGGTGAGTAGTATCTGTTTAAGCTGCCTCCAGTTTTTTTTCAGTCTTCTGACTAGTTTGATGCCTCCCGCCACGAATTCCTCTTCCTTGCCAACCTCTTCAGAGTAGCACTCGAAATCGATGGGCTGCGTGGGATTAGCCGAGCGGTCTAGGGCGGTGCAGTCATGGACTGTGTGGCTGATCCCGGCGGAGGTTCGAGTCCTCCCTCGGGCCTGGGTGTGTGTCTGTGTTTGTCCTTAGGATAATTTAGATTAAGTAGTGTGTAAGCTTAGGGACTGATGACCTTAGCAGTTAAGTCCAATAAGATTTCACACACATCTGAACTTTTTTTTTTTTTTTAATCTACTGTCTCAATTATTTGCTAGATGTATTCCAAACTCTGTCTTCCTCTATCATTTTTAGCCTCTATACTTCCCTCGAGCACCATGACGGTTATTCCCTAAAGCCTTGAGGGATGTTCTATCATCCTGTCCCTTCTTATTGTCAGTGTTTAAGTATATTTCTTTCCTCGCCGATTCTGTGTTGAATCTCCTCACTCCATATCTCTTACAGGCATGTCCTTTTCGCCAAGATTTGTATGTCCTCCTTCCTCCGTCCACCATATGTTATTTTGCTGCCTAGATAGCAGAATACCTTGGCTTCATCTACTTCCTGAGCACAAATTTCGATATTAAGTCTGTTCTCATTTCCTCTACTTCTCATTACTTTCATCTTTGGTCGATATTCTGACCTTATTAGACTGCTTATTCCGCTCAGCACACCCAGTAATTATTCTCTACTTTCACTGAGGATAGCAATGTCATCAGCAAATATCTTTATTGATATCCTTTCACCTTCGATTCTTACTCCTGAAATTTTCTTTTATTTCCGTCATTGCTTCTTCGATATCTAGATTCAACAGTAAGAGCGAAACACTACATCCCTGTCATACACGCTTCTTAATCCAAGCACTTCATTCTTGGTCTTCCATCTTATTGTTTTCTCTTGTCTTTTGTACATATTGTATATTATCTGTCTTTGCCTACAGCTTAAACCCATCTTTCTCAGATTTACGAATATCACCCACCAATTGATACTGTCGAACCCTTTTTACAGATCGGTAAACCCTATGAACGCGTCTTGATTTTCCTTTAGCCTTGCTTCCATTATCAACTGCAGCGTCAGAAATGCAACTTTGGTGCCTTTACCTTTCCTAAAGCCAAATGATCGTCATCTAAGATGTCCACAATTTTCATTTAAGTATTTCTGTATAGTATTGTTATCGGCAACTCGGATGCATGAACTGTTAAGCATATCACCAGGCTCGTATATTTTCCACACCAACGTGAATAGTCGTTTTTTTTGCCATTTCCTCCAGTGAATTTAGAAATTCTGATGGAATGTTATCTATCGCTTTCGCCTTATTTGATCTTAAATCTTCCAAAGCTCTTTTAAATTCTGATTCTAATACTGTATTTCCCATTTCTTCTGTATCGACTGCTGTCTCTTCCTCTATCACGTCATCAAACGTATCTTCCCCGTCATAGAGGCCTAAAATTAGGTCTTTCTACCTATCCGCTCTCTCTTCTGCAAGCAATTTTAATGTTACGGCTCTTTCTTTTAATTACACCGGATGATATTTTAACTTTTCTGTATGCTGAGTCAGTCCTTTCGAAATAATTTCTTTTGTAATTTCTTCACTTTTTTCGTGCAGCCATTTCGTTATAGCTACCTTCACTTCCTATTTATTTCATTCCTAAGTGACTTGTATCTCTGTATTCCTGAATTTCCTTGAACATTTCTCTATTTTCTTGTTTCATCGATCACAGAAGTATTTTTTCAACTGTCTATTGAGCTACTCGTTATTGCGGTATCTACAGCCTTTGAGAACTTTATTGCCGTCCGGTGTGGCCGAGCGGTTCTAGGCGCTTGAGTCTGGAACTGCATGACAGTCGCAGGTTCGAATCCTGCCTCGGGCATCGATGTTTGTGATGTCCTTAGGTTAGGTTTAAGTAGTTCTAAGTTATAGAGGACTGATGACCTCAGATGTTAAGTCCCATAGTGATCAGAGCCATTTTAACCTTTTGAAGAGAACTTTATTCCTTAGTACTTCCGTATCCCCCTTCCTTGCATATTGATTCTTCCTGACCAATCCCTTAAACTTCAGCCTACTCTTCATCACTACTAAATTGTCACCTGAGTCTATACCTGCTCCAGGATAAGTCTTTAAATCCAGTGTTTGATTTCCGGATCTCTGCCTGACCATGATGTAATCTAACTGAAATCTTTCCGTATCTCCCGACCTTTTCCAAGTATATCTCCTCCTATAGTGATCCGCAAACAGAGTATTCCCTATTACCGTCTGGAATTTACTGCAGAACTCGACTAGTCTTTCCTATTACCGTCTGGAATTTACTGCAGAATTCGATTAGTCTTTCTCCTCTCTCATTTCTAGTATCAAGCCCATATTGTCCAGTTATCCTCTCTTCTACTCCTTCCCCTACACCCGCGCTCCAGTCTCCCATAACTATCAGTTATTCATCCTCCTTTTCGTACTAAACAGTCCGTTCATTTCCCTATGTCTTGATCTTCTGCTTACGACGTCGGCATGTATAGAGTGGCCAGCCGAAGTGGCCGTGCGGTTAAAGGCGCTGCAGTCTGGAACCGCAAGACCGCTACGGTCGCAGGTTCGAATCCTGCCTCGGGCATGGATGTTTGTGATGCCCTTAGGTTAGTTAGGTTTAACTAGTTCTAAGTTCTAGGGGACTAATGACCACAGCAGTTGAGTCCCATAGTGCTCAGAGCCATTTGAACCATGTATAGAGTAAACTATCGTTGTCGGTGTTGTTTTCTTGTCGATTCTGATGAGAACAACCCAATCATTGGAATGTTCACAGTAACTCACTCTCTGATCTACCTTCCTGTTCATAACGAACCCTACTCATGTTATATAATTTTCTGCTGCTGTTAATATTACCCTATACTCATGTGATCAAAAATCCTTATCTTCTTCCCATTTCACTTCACTGACTCGCACAATATCTAGACTGAGCTTTAAACTTCTCTTTTCATGTTTTCTAGCTCCCCAATCACATTATGTGTCTTTAATGTAGAGGTTTCCAAGAAAAAAAAAGTGTGTGAAATCTTATGGGACTTAACTGCTAAGGTCATCAGTCCCTAAGGTTACACACAACTTAATCTAAATTATCCTAAGGACAAACACACACACCCATGTCCGAGGGAGGACTCGAACCTCCGCCGGGACTAGCGGTTTCCTTTTGCTGTCTTAATCCTCGTGTCGGTGATCATCACCTTTAGGGGCAGCTTCTCACCCCGAGAGCAAGAGAATGCTCTGTAACTGTCCGCTCCTCCGCCCTCTTTGACAAGGCCGGCGACAGATAGAGAATGACTTCTTATGCCGGAAACCATCTCCAGCAATACACTGAGAAAACTTACGGAAGTGCAAAATGGCTAAGCAGGACTGGGTCTAGGGCAAATGTAAGGCAATGCAACTACATCTAACTAGGTGAAAGGTAGATACAGTCTACGGGAAAATTAGTGACCTTCGGAGAAGAGAGAAGGGCTGTATGAATATCAAAAGTTCAGAAGGAAAACCAGTCCTAAGCAAAGAAGGAAAATCTGAAAGGTGGAACGAGTATACAGAGGGACTATTCAGGGGGAAATGCACTTGAAGGCAATATTAAAGAAAGGAAAGACGGCATGGAGGAAGATGAAATGGGACACATGACGGTGTGAAAAGAATTTGACAGAGACCTAAGTCGAAAGAAGGACCCGGAAGTAGACGACATTCTGTCAGAACTACTGATATCCTTGGCAGCGCCAGCCGCTACAAAATTATTCCACCTGCTGTGCAAGATATAACAGACAGGCGAAATACCCTCGTACTCCAAGAAGAATGTAGTAATACCAATTCAAAAGAAAGCAAGTGCTACCCGCAATGATTATTACCGAAACATTAGGTTAACAGGTCGTGGTTACATAATAAGACCTCCGGGAAAATCAATTTGCGTTCTGGAGAAATGTCGGAACACGCGAAGCAATACTGTCCTTAGAACTTACCTTAGAAGATAGGTTAAAGAAAGTTAAACGCACGTTTCTAGAATTTGCAGGCTTATCGAATCTTTGAATTTTGGAGGTAACAGAGGTAAAATACAGAGAGAGAAAGGCTATCTACAGCTTGTACAGAAGCAAGACTGATTTATAAAAGTCAAGGCGCACGAAAGGGAAGCAGTGGTTGAGAAAGGAGTGAGGCAGGGTCGGGATTCTAGCCTATCACCGATGTTATTCAATCTGTATATTGAGCAAGTAGTAAAGGAAACAAAAGAATGTTTGGAATAGGAATTAAAGTCCAGGAAGAATAAATAAAGACTTTGAGGTTTGCCGATGACATTGTAAATCTGTCAGAGATAGCAAAGGATTTGGAAGTGCAATTGAAAAGATAATGTATAATGAATATTAATAACAGAAAAACAAGGGTAATGGAATTTAGTCCAATTCAATCATGCGATGCTGAGGGTAGCAGATTAGGAAACGATACACTAAAAGTTGTGGATGAGTTTTGCTACTTGGGAAGTAACATAATTGATGATGACCAAAGCAGAGAGGGTATAAAATGTAGACTGGCAATGGCAAGAAAAGTGTTTCTGAAGAAGAGAAATTTTTTAACATGGAATACAGATTTGAGTATTAGGAAGTCCTTTATGATGGTATCTGTCTGGTTTGAAACCTTGTACGGAAGTGAAATGTGGATGATAAGCATCTTATACAAGAGGAGAATAGAAACTTTTCAAATATTGTGCTACAGCAGAATGTTGGACATTACACGAGTAGATCGTGTGACTAATGAGGAGGTACCGAAGAGAACTGGGAAGAAACGAAATCTGTGGCAAAACTTAACTAAGGGCTCCGCTGATAGAACATTCTGAGAGATCAAGGGATCACCAATTTGGTACTGCAGGGAAGTGGGGGTAGAAGGGGTAGAATTGTAGAGGGAGACCAAGAGACGAATACAGTAAGCAGGCCAAAAGGATTTATGCTGCAGTTGTTATTTTCAGATGAAGAGACTTGCACAGAGTAGAGAAGCGTGGAGACGTGCATCAAACCAGTCTTGGTAGTGAAGGCCACAATAACAACAACAAAAGAAAAACTAGAAAAACCGTTTACTCTGCTTGCTTTGCTGTGAACGTTTGTGGAATTGAGAGATGGAGAGCAGGGTATGAAGAAAGGAGCCTCGTAAAGATAAAGCTTTGCTCTGAAATAAAGAAATTCAATAAGCAAAACACAGACAGTCTACACGAAAATACTCTTCTTCGATATCAGAATCTGCTGCTGGGTAACATCGATACCTCTTTTCTATGCCGTGTGCGTTGTAAGGTGCTAGAACCCAACTAGGCAACCTGTTCACTATATGCTCGTGATGTTACTACCAAGCCTGGCCCACATCCCGGCGATGGCCATTTTAGGGCCATCCAATGGACGAGCCCTGGTTCTTCGACGAAGCACTGTAGTTTTCGTCCCAAGCTCACTCAGTCCTGCTCATGTCTGCAGATACCGTAGGTCATTTTGTGTCGTTAATTTATGACTCCTGGAGGAAGGCATTCAGGAGGAGAGTACTGTGTTATTGTGTATCGTGGTCTTGAAAGACAAACCCATCGCCGAGATGTTAACTGTAGAGATGCAACACAGGTACTGAGCAGCTCGTATTTCCATCGAAACGACAAGAGGCGACGGTCTTACATACCCAGTTACCAATCCCAAACATAACTGAACCACTTAGCTACGAAACTCCCCCCCCCCACCCCCCACCTGTATGTCTGGAACGTTCTGTGATCCTTGACAGCCACCACACTCTTCAGCGACGGATGCCTTTGGTTAAGATGCCATTGTAGATGTTCCCTTGCCCAGTTTCTTCGCATACCACGGTTTGTTATGTTGTTCGTAAGAGAACAAATTGACCGCGCGGTGACGATAGAGCTGTGCCTAGGTAGCAAGCAGTTCGGTAGCGTTCTTCGTGAGGTACCTAAGAGACGCTGTTAGTAGGTAGCGACCGCCAGTTGGCGTCGTTGTTTGCTGGCACACAATCAAGGGTTGCATCTCGGTGTTTTGTGTCTCACGAAAGCGGTTAATACTCTGAATTAGGTCGCTGTGTTGTGTCATAATTTATCGGATATTGTACCCCAGTTTTTCGGACAAAATTCCATTTTAACAACCTTTCTTGCCGTAAACTGACAATGTGGCCATCTAAGCTTCAACTGGGCCTTTGAGATAAGTCTACAGGATGAGCAACGTGCAAAAGCCATGTTGTCCCGTTCACGACTGGAGAGAAGTTGGCTCTACCGAAATGTACTGAGACTGCATGTTCAATTGTACCTTTACGTAGCAATCTCAAGTGATGAAAAGTGTGTTGATAAAGTAGTTCCTGGCAGAAGAAATGTAGTACATTGTGGTGGTGAAAAACTTGTTTCGGACAGTTCATACAATTATGAGCCATAACATGGCCTCAGCCTGCCACGATGTTGAACGTCGCCTGTTGTCATTGTGGTCACGTGATGCCACAAGTAAAGCTATAAGCGGAGCAGTGACGAGTGGTGAATCACTCTAGCGACATCCTGTCCGTAAAAGTGGATACCCACTGCCATAAGTGACTTTGGCGATGGGTAGATTGTTACCGACCAATTTCTTCTGATGGGCAGTTTGATAAACTTGAGGAAAGGCACCGTACCACAAAGTTTTATTCTAGATTATACTTTAAGAAGCACTACTAATTTTGAACGTGGCTAAGTAGTCAAATGCTACAGTGTGTAACAAGAAGTTGTGGTAAAACTTTCACGAAACATTCCCACACATAGAGAGGAATTAAATGTGTTATATGGGCATTGATATGGAAAGGTTTTATTTCCATCTTAGAGCTCATTTTCGCCTTCTATTCAAACTCCAATTAATCATAAGAAACACAAAGAAACAGAATGTACTATAATAACATGAAACATTTCATTACGTGAAGTGGTCAAAATGCCCTATTGGTCACGTTTCGTTAGAATAGAATATACTGTAAGTTGTAATTCTTAGGTTCGCCTATAGCGTATGTTCTTTCAGTCGGAACGAAGGTAATTTTGACGTGTGACTTACTTCATTGTTTATGTTGGCAGTGTACATGCACGAACATGAAAAGTCTGTATGATTATCTTTATATTTTTTACTCAACACATTCATCATCATAATCAAAGGAATGAGTTTCCTGTTATTATTGATGAGACTGAAAGTTATTTATGAATAACAGAAACATGTTTTATATAGTGATGCAAAAAGAGACAGCTAGAATTCCAACTAAAATGAATGTTTATTTAGTCGGTGACCGGTTTCGTGCTACGCCCATTCTCAAACCGAGCAATGTTTACCAAGTAAAATGTCGGACCAAAGTAGCAGCTATTTTGAACGGACGTTTTACTTGGCAAACATTGGTCGGTTTGAGAAAGGGCGTAGCACGAAACCGGTCACCGACTAAATCAACATTCATTTTAGTTGCAATTCTGGCTGCCTCTTCTTGCATCAGAATCTAAAATGAGTTGCTGCCCCAATATAACCAGCACACTGGAGTTATGCATGTTTTATATAAACTCGATGGAATATTGAAGTGATATTATATATGTATCTGTTTTGCGGTTTTTTTTAAATTTTGCCTTTTCTTGGGAATTGCGCTGCATGATAAATCTGTATTGTTTTTTATTTTTACTACGACATCCCTCTGTTTCACGTTACACACCAACAATTTTCGTATAAAACCTGAATTAAACATTGACGCTTTCAATTTAGCTATAAATATTTTTTTTTTATAAGAGACGGGAGGATAATTATGTAGAACAAAAATGTTCCGTAGTTTACGCAGCCCGTTATATATCCTCACTCACTTTTTAGACATGTCACAGCTTCAAGCTTGTAGCGGAATCTAATAAGACAGTGATCACTTACGCAAACAAAGCGATCGAAATGAGGTAAGGTCCAACATGTATGCAATACACCTACAGCACATTTAACACTGTTACGATCTAAATTGACCAAGGCTAATAGAAAAACGGCCGTAGTCTACGATCTCCTATGATAGTGTATGGTAATTTTACAATTCTAATCGGGAGATATTTCCACAACGATAGTCCCTCGAGAGGAGGCCGTTTGAAGGCACTGATTCGTTTAAGGCAGCATGGGACGTTTAAGCCCAGTGCTCGCAACGGAGAGACGCCTAGAAGGACGACGACACAACTGGAGGAGGAACCTCTTCGTGCAATTGACGACAAGCCTACCGTCAGTGTAAGACAACATCCGTACCATGTACAACGTGTGCAGGCACTATCATCAGCTGGTATTCCAGCACGGGTACACTTCCGCGTACGGTCCAATAAATAATGTGTCAACGGCTCACTTTAGTGCAGCTGTGCTGTTCACGGATGAGGCTTCGTTTCAGCGTGATCGGGTGGTAAATTTTCACAAATCGAGACCTAACATGCAAATAATGTATTTCCGCATCAATTTGTGTGAAACCTCATGACAGAACGTGCGGATCCGCGGCTGCCCTTTCTGTAGAACAGGGTAGATAGCGATCTGCGGCAGATACGATGACAGAGAGTGGTGAAGGCACAAGTGTTGTGGAGCTTACTGTTCAGTGCACGTTGATGAACGCTAAGCCATCCTGCCAATGACACTTCCATGTTCCCACATTGTACCAATGACATCGTCCATTGCGACTGCAGTGGGCCTGAGATCATAAGAGATTAGACCGTGGATTATTGGAAACGTATTTTTCACTATTGACTGGTTGCTTGAATCACGTTCTCTGTTACTCCAGATCAGTGGTCGAGTCTGGATACGTCATCATCCACGTGAACGGTCGTTGAACAGATGCAGGCCACAGATGCAGGCCGCTGGGTCCAGGGAGGCTGGTAATCCCTATCTTAAATAATGTAAAATTTATTCACATTATAGGTACCTTTTATCAGAAGCTACTGGGAATAAAAATTTGTAAGCAATATGGCTTGTAGGTTACACATTTCTAACAATTCTAGCAAAAGGATTTATAAAATATTGATAAGTTTCAACGTAATTATTTTTATAAAAAATGGACATCAAAATAAGAAACTGTATACATTTTTCTATGTGCGTAAGGCCGTAACTGCTTTGAGATTTACAAAATAGGAAAAATCCTGTGTCAAAATACGCACAAATCTCAGTTTTGCGTATTCTGTAATTCTGAACGAATTCTGGCAAGTAGGAGCTGAGAAAGAGTTCGCTTTATTCTTAAAAAAACACAACTTACGGGAAACAGTCATTAAAGTTGTCAGTTCTTTCCGTCTCCATAAGATGGGTTGTCTGCATCCTCTTCTATACATCCTTCTCGTCTGCGTTGCCTCGCCCTTGCTTCAAGGTCACTAATAGCTCTCTCTTGTGTCCTAACTCTTCCTTTATCTACATTTAACATTTGTTTCACTGTGAGACGACCAACAGTTTGTAGCAGTCTTTTCAGGACTTCACACCTTGCAACATTTCCTTCACTGAGTATTCCCACTGCATCAAAGACACAAAAATGCGGTGTACTAATTGACACAACGCTGTCTTCAGAATTCTGGCCCAGATTATGCTGTTAATGGTCTCGTTGGGATCCTGGATGCGGCTACGAAGACATTTCTTCAATAGTCTTACGTCTGACCAATCTCTGAAAGTTTCTTTCAAGTAAGAGCCTACGGAATATCAGACCAGCTGTGTGGCTGGGTTGAAGAGTTTTTAGCAAACAGAACACAGCATGTTGTTATCAATGGAGAGACGTCTACATCCGTTAAAGTAACCTCTGGCGTGCCACAGGGGAGTGTCATGGGACCATTGCTTTTCACAATATATATAAATGACCTAGTAGACAGTGTCGGAAGTTCCATGCGGCTTTTCGCGGATGATGCTGTAGTATACGGAGAAGATGCAGCATTAGAATATTGTAGCGAAATGCAGGAAGATCTGCAACGGATAGGCACTTGGTTCAGGGAGTGGCAACTGACCCTTAACATAGACAAATGCAATGTATTGCGAATACATAGAAAGAAGGATCCTTTATTGTATGATTATATGATAGCGGAACAAACACTGGTAGCAGTTACTTCCGTAAAATATCTGGGAGTATGCGTGCGGAACGATTTGAAGTGGCATGATCATATAAAATTAATTGTTGGTAAGGCGGGTACCAGGTTGAGATTCATTGGGAGAGTCCTTAGAAAATGTAGTCCATCAACAAAGGAGGTGGCTTGTAAGACACTCGTTCGACCTATACTCGAGTATTGCTCATCAGTGTGGGATCCGTATCAGATCGGGTTGACGGAGGAGATAGAGAAGATCCAAAGAGGAGCGGCACGTTTCGTCACAGGGTTATTTGGTAACCGTGTTAGCGTTACGGAGATGTTTAGCAAACTCAAGTGGCAGATTCTGCAAGAGAGGCGCTCTGCATCGCTGTAGCTTGCTCGCCAGGTTTCGAGAGGGTGCGTTTCTGGATGAGGTATCGGATATATTACTTCCCCCTACATATACCTCCCGAGGAGATCACGAATGTAAAATTAGAGAGATTCGAGCGCGCACGGACGCTTTCAGACAGTCGTTCTTCCCGCGAATCATACGCGACTGGAACAGAAAAGGGAGGTAATGACAGTGGCACGTAAAGTGCCCTCCGCCACACACCGTTGGGTGGCTTGCGGAGTATAAATGTAGATGTAGATGTAGACCTCTACTATGGCAATGGTATGGCTGGTTTCTGAATAAATTTCTCACTATTTTGTTGTGCTCTCTAGTATTTGTACCATGTATCACTTCCTGGAGGGCATAGGTCTTGAATGGGGTTATTGTCTGTTGAATAGTGGTCTCACGTCTTCTATGCTACTAACATTTTGCCTGATGGACATGCCATAACAATTGAAGGTGTTAACTATGATAGATTGTGTGAGTCTGTTCTTACCATCCAAATCTCTGCAATCTTCCAGTTTCTTTCCCTTGTATGGAGTTATCAGTCGTTGCAGCCTCGTACTCATTCGCTTTTATACATGACCTATGCACTCCATTTTAGTGATACTTACCTTTTCTCCATATGGTTTCTCTTCCTCATCTGCCTTTAAACGGATGGAATCCCCAAGTCCTAAATAACTGACCAATGTTACCTTCTTCAGTTATTTAGATTCTTGGAAGATAGTCAAGGCCACACAATGTTTTGTTTAAATGAATGAGTAAACCAGAAATAATGAAAAAAATGTATACGTGTCATTTATCATTGGAAAGGGGAAATTCTGTAGATGAAGATATACGAAAAAACAAATTTAAATTTCAAGATTTGATCTGGTGCGGAACCCTTTAAGCTATGCGGGACATGCACTTTAGCTCACCATTGGACCCGTGGTAGCAATAGAAGCCCTCATGACGGCTGTAAACTACACGCTGATTATTGCTCACCACCTGCATCCCTCCCAATCACGTTTGATGTCTTCCCCGAAGGCTGTGTCGTCATCCAGCAGGATGCCTGTCCTTGCAACAAGGTCAGTATCGTGCAAAAGTGATCTCAGGAGCGTGATGGGCTACTCACCTTCGTGTATTTGGCACCAGATTTGTCTGATCCAAACCTGACTGAATGGATATGGTACTGAAATAGGAACCAGCTTTGAACCCACAAACTATAGGCCTCTAACTTGTATGACCTGTACGTAGACATCTGGTGCCACAGACCTCTGGGTACTTACGTAGGAGTTGGCGAATCCGTGCCACGCTGAATCGCTGCCGTACTGCGTTGCAAAGCCGGAACAGGACGCTAATAAGCAGGTGGTGGCAATGCAGTGCCTCATCGATGTATACACCGAGGTGACAAAATGCATGGGATAGTGATATGCATATATACAAATGGTGATAGCTCGCGTAGACAGGGTATAAAAACGCAGTGCGTTGGTGGAGCTGTAATTTGTACTCGGGTGACTTATGTGAAAAGGTTTCCGACGTGATTACAGCCACACGACTGGAGTTGACAGAGTTTGAACGCGGAGTGATGTCGGAGCTTGATGCATGTGACATTAATTTTCGGGCCGGCCGTGTGGCCGAGCGGTTCTGGGCACTTCAGTCCGGAACCGCGCGACTGCTACGTTTGCAGGTTCGAATCCTGCCTCGGGCATGGATGTGTGTGATGTCCTTAGGTTAGTTAGGTTTAAGTAGTTCTAAGTTCTAGGGGACTGATGACCTTAGAAGTTAAGTCCCATAGTGCTCAGAGCCATTTGAACCATTAATTTTTGGAAATCGTTTGGGAAGTCAATATTCAGAGATTCACAGTCTCAAGAGTGTGCCGAGAATACCAAACGTCAGGCGTCACCTCTCACCACGGACACCGCTGCGGATGACCGTCTTCACTTAACGACTGAGAGCAGCGGCGTTTACGTAGAGTTGTCAGTGCTAACAGGCAAGTAAAACCGCGTGAAGCAACCGCAGAAATCAATGCGAGACGAACGACGAACGTATCTGTTAGGACAGCGCGTCGAAATTTGACGTTATTGGGATATGGCAGCAGACGGCCGACGCCAGTGCCTCTGCTATCACAACGACATCACCTGCAGCTCCCATCCTGGGCTTGTAACCATATCGGCCGGACTCTAGACAACTAGAAAGGCGTGGCATGGTCAGACGAGTCCCCATTTCAATTGGTAAAAGCTGATGGTAGGGATCGAATGCGGCGCAAATCCCACCAATCCATGGACCTAAGTTTCCAACATGGCACTGTGCAGGCTGATGGTGGCTCCATAATGGTGCGGGCTGTGTTTACACGTATTGGACTGGGTCCTCTGGCCCAACTGAACCGTTCACTGAGTGGAAGTGGTTATGTTCGAGCCGGCCGCTGTGACCGAGCGCTTCTAGGCACTTCAGTCCGGAGCCGCGCTGCTGTTACGGTCGCAGGTTCGAATCCTGCCTCGGGCATGGATGTGTGTGATGTCCTTAGGTTGGTTAGTTTTAAGTAGTTCTAAGTTCTAGGGGACTGATGACCTCAGATGTTAAGTCCCATAGTGCTCAGAGCCATTTGAACCACTTTTGGTTATGTTTGATTACTTGGAGACTATTTGCAGCCATTCATGGACTTCATGTTCCTTTATGGCGACAATGCGCCGTAACTGGTGCCAAAGTTGTTGACGATGGTTTGGAGAACTGTTGTATTCTCCAACAGTTTACTGAACGTAATTCCTTCTACAGTACAATAGCTGGCTGTGCAATAGATGTAGACGTCCGTCGGTCTAGCCGGAGATGTGGTTCCTCTCGTACGGCTGGTACTTCGATCGGCGGTGCAGTACAGCGGCTTCGGTGATATCTTCTCGGAGACTCTGCTATAGCGGTTGCCATTAGCAGCGGACGAAGACTGGCCTGCCTACGACCGGTCGGGCCTATATAGTGAGCTGGAGCTAATAGAAACCCGGCGTAGGAATCCGTGGCCGGACATGTCGTGGCGACCTCTGAAAGGAAAGGTTCCTATTAATCGACTGGAATCTTCGGCGTGTTTACCTGATGTCTTCGCCTGTTTGACTGTTGGTTTGTTTCCCTCATAGCGTGGCTGTTATGCGGTGCTGCCTGTCATTTAGGGGAACCCGATGGCAGACAGTACAGAGAACATTCTGTATAAGTCGAGAGGACGATAATGGCCACCCATCGAATAATTTTGCGACATAATCGAGAGCTAAGTTCGGGCACAAAATCCTGCACCGGCAACACTTTCAAAATTGCGGCCGGCTATAGAGTATTTCTGCAGGGGATTTCCAACGTCTTGTTGAGTCCATATCACGTCGAGATGCTGCCCTATTCAGGGAAAAGCTGGTCCGACACGATATTAGTCGGTATCCCATGACTTTTGTCACCTCAGTGAACAAATAAATGTTTTAACACACCAGAGAAAGAGAGAGATCCGGGAAAATTTTAGGGTTGCTCTTTTTACAGTTACACAGTTTATTATTATGTTCGCTCCGAGTACAAACATTACCACACTTAACATCGACGCTACAGATACAGATGCTACATGTACTGCTAAAATATATAGACATATCTTTAGCTTAGAACATTAAATATAGCTCAGTTCTCCACATTATAAAAAGTCATATTAAAAGGTGAAATTCAGAGTAGCAACATCTTCATTACAAACATCAGTACAGTTATGGAGGGAGTAGCAACATCAATATACACTGGCAAAACAATGCTTTTTCTGTTTTAATAGATACGTGAAGTACTTTTCTTCCTCGTTAAAAATATCACATTCAGTTAGGGGAACGTGCGCTCCACGTAGAGACGTCTACACTCTACAGGGTAAGGGCAAGCATAGGGGGAACTGGGTGGGTCTGGGGGATCGCAGAAACTGTGTGGGAGAGCAGGGCGTGGCTGGTCCCCTCAGGCTCGGCGCGGGGCGGCGGCGTTGAGGATCTTGCGCAGACGATTGGTCTGCTGCGTGTGGTAGCGCAGCTGCTGCTCGATATCGGACAGCGTCATGAACCGCTCCTGGAACAGTGGCCGGCTCACTACGAGCGCGCAGCGGGGGCGCCGCCGCCGTGCCAGTCTCTCGGGCACGGTGCGTGTGGCGTGTGGAGTGCCGACGGCCGTCCTCTCGGCTGAGGGAGCCTCATGCGTGCGTGCGGTTGTGCGAGCATGCCCACGTGCCACGACCAGTGTACTAGACAGTGTGCGGCCATGCCTTCTTTGCCGCAAGACGTGAATCTGTGCGCCTACAGTTGTGTGTGTGTGTGTGTGTGTGTGTGTGTGTGTGTGTGTGTGTGTGTGTGTTTGTAACAACCATAATCTGGTGAGAGGGCAAAGAGAGAGGTTAAGACATGAGTGACTGGTGAAACATGGAGAAAAAAGGAAAGCAAGTCAGGAAGATTTAACGTGTTGTTGGGAAGACTTAATATCTTACAAGGGAACCTCCCCATCGCACCCCCATCACATTTAGTTATAAGTTGGCACAGTGGATAGGCCTTGAAAAACTCAACACAGATCAATCGAGAAAACAGGAAGAAGTTGTGTGGAACTATGAAAAAAATAAGAAAATATACAAACTGAGTAGTACATGCGTAACATAGGCAACATCAAGGAGAGTTTGAGCTTAGGAGCGCCGTGGTCCCGTGGTTAGCGTGAGCAGCTGCAAAACGATAGGTCCTTGGTTCACGTGTTCCCTCGAGTGAAAATTTTAATTTTCTTATTTTCAGACCATTATTATCTGTCCGTCCGTCCGATGCGAGGTAACTGCGCCGTAGGATGGGAACGCTACATCGAAACAAACATCGAAACACGCGACGACAGTCGACTACAGCGCACGGAAGAGAGAGTATTCCTACTAACGAGGCTCCCTGGCTGGCAGTTGACTGTTCGCTACTTTGGACGAGAGTGCATTAAATACGTGAGATGTTCCCATTGGAGAAGCAAGTCCTTTCGTCTACTAGTCGCACGGTTTTACGATGCGGTCGTAAAACACAGACACTAAACTTATTACAGTGAACAGAGACGTCAATGAACGAACGGACAGATCATAACTTTGCGAAAATAAAAAAAATTTAACTATTCACTCGGGGGAAGGCTTGACCCAAGGACCTCTCGTTCCGCAGCTTCTCACGCTAACCGCGGGACCACGGCGCTCTTGAACTCAGATTCTCCATGATGTTGCATATCTTGCGCATGGACTACTCAGTTTGTATATTTTGCTTATTTTTTTCATAGTTCCACACAACTTCTTCCTGTTTTCTCAATTGATCTGTGTTCAGTTTTTCAAGGCCTATCCACTGTGCCAACTTACAACTAAATCTGGGGGGGGGGGGGGAGTGCGATGGGGAGGTTCCCCTGTTAGTATAAAATATTGGAAGCCAAGATCACTCGCTGTGAAAGTTATTTCATCACCAGGTCCAGATTGTATACCGATTAGGTTCCTTTCAGATTACGCTGATACAATAGCTCCCTACTTAGCAATCATATACAACCTCTCGCTCACCGATGGATCTGTATCTACAGATTGGAAAATTGCGCAGGTCGCACCAGTGTTTAAGAAGGGTAGTAGGAGTAATCCATCGAACTACAGACCTATATCATTGACATCGGTTTGCAGTAGCGTTTTGGAGCATATGCTGTATTCAAATATTATGAATCACCTCGAAGGGAACGATCTATTGATACGTAATCAGCATCGTTCGTGTGCAAACGAAGCTAGCTCTTTATTCGCACGAAGTAATGGCCGCTATCGACAGGGGATCTCAAGTTGATTCCGTATTTCTAGATTTCCGGAAAGCTTTTGACACCGTTCCTCACAAGCGACTTCTAATCAAGCTGCGGGCCTATGGGGTATCGTCTCAGTTGTGCGACTGGATTCGTGATTCCCTGTCAGGAAGGTCGCAGTTCGTAGTAATAGACGGCAAATCATCGAGTAAAACTGAGGTGATATCAGATGTTCTCCAGGGAAGCGTCCTGGGACCTCTGCTGTTCCTGATCCATGTAAATGACCTGGGTGACAATCTGAGCAGTTCTCTTAGGTTGTTCGCAGATGATGCTGTAATTTGCCGTCTAGTAAGGTCATTCGAAGACCAGTATCAGTTGCAAAGCGTTTTAGAAAAGATTACCTGGGCGTTAAAATTACGAACAACTTCAGTTGGAAAGACCACATAGATAATATTGTGGGGAAAGCGAGCCAAAGGTTGCGTTTCATTGGCAGGACATTTAGAAGATGCAACAAGACCACTAAAGAGACAGCTTACACTACACTCGTTCGTCCTGTCAGAATATTGCTGCGCGGTGTGGGATCATTACCACGTGGGATTGACGGAGGACATCGAAAAGGTGCAAAAAAGGGCAGCTCGTTTTGTATTATTACGTAGTAGGGGAGAGAGTGTGGCAGGTATGATACGCGAATTGGGATGGAAGTCATTACAGCAAAGACGTTTTTCGTCGCGGCGAGATCTATTTACGAAATTCAGTCACCAACTTTCTCTTCCGAATGCGAAAATATTTTGTTGAGCCCAACCTACATAGGTAGGAATGATCATCAAAATAAAATAAGAGATCAGAGCTCGAACAGAAAGGTTTAAGTGTTCGTTTTTCCCGCGCGCTATTCGGAAGTGGAATGGTAGGGATAGTATGATTGTGGTTCGATGAACCCTCTGCCAAGCACTTAAATGTGAATTGCAGAGTAATCATGTAGATGTAGATGTAGACGTAGATGTAGAGAGGATAAGAGAGCAGTGTTTGGTGAAACACGGAGAAAAAGGGAAAGCAAGCCTAGAAGATTTAACGTGTTGTTGGGACAATCTAATATTATAGTATATAATAATAGAAGCCAAGATCGCTTGCTGTGGAACAGTTACTTCATGACCAGTTTCGACATTTACTAGCCGTCATCCTAGTTCTTTTCTAGGTTATTTACCTTACAAAATTGCCATCCACTGTTTATAATTTGCTCACGAATCCAGTCTCACTCAGTTGTATATTAGAACAAATAAACCCTCGGTCACAAATATTAAGTCAAAATTGACCAGATTTCGACGCTAGTATGAGCGTCGTCTTCAGAATTAAACTAACTGTTCTAAAACATATTAGGTATATAATACATTAATAAAATTAAAGTTTGTACTGACTGGAAAGAGATGCAGTACTTAAAAGTCACATTTAAAAAAAATCTAAGCCGGAAAGGCGACGTCATGAATAGTTGTAAATAAGATGGCGAGCCGCTAAGAGCTGCTCGTACTTGAGTGAACAAGGGTAGCAACAAGACTGAGGTGCCCACGTTAGAAAGTGTGGGCAAGTAAACATGGTGTTGCTACGAGCGCCATCTAGTCGCCGCAGGAACAACTAGGCTACTGTACATTCAAAATTAGACACATGAAATTGTGATGCAGCTGATTGAGGCATAACGTAAGCTCTAGTAATAATAGGATGAAGTTACATATTTATCTGCTTTAAACAAAGATACATCTTGTAACGTAATAAAACGTCAGTTATGACATACAAGAAAAACAGCAAAGACGTAACAGGAAAATAACATTTCGGTGGATTGGGTGGGGTGGACCTATAGCTGGTAGGATGTGTAAATGTTGGTGCAGAGTTCATGATATGCAAGGAGGAGGTGGTTGAAGTTGCGTTGGGTGAGCATGTGGAGAGGGGGGGGGGGGTGTAAGTGGAGGGTTGGTGGGACATGTTGGTAAAGGGGTGGCAGCATGTTGGCATCATATTGGATTGGAAAGTAGAGTGGAAACGGTAGGAATATTGGAGTCGTGTTTGCAGGTAATGTAGAATGTTCAGAGATGTTCAGTGTGATTGAGGAGATTCAGCCTGCCATCATGTACGTGTAAAACCTATATATTGTGATCATAGATATCTGCAATGCATTCCAACCTGTGCCTGCCTATGTACTTGTTTTTTGCTGTGAGCCATGTCGGTGATTATCATCCATTTGGAACTAAGTTCCTATATATAGGTGATTTGTC
Source organism: Schistocerca americana (assembly GCF_021461395.2). Taxonomy (NCBI): domain Eukaryota; kingdom Metazoa; phylum Arthropoda; class Insecta; order Orthoptera; family Acrididae; genus Schistocerca; species Schistocerca americana. The sequence goes on from NC_060122.1 coordinate 152,754,093, forward strand.
ATGTAACATGTTTCAAAAAATGTCTTATGTAAATAGTTAGTACAATCTTCGTGCGTTAGAGCTATCGGGCGACCAAGCCTGAAACCACTTTAGATTGGCTCTAAAGCGCATTGGCTCAGTTTTTCTGAGTTGTCGTCGACGGATCGTCTTTACTGATGCAACAGTTTTGGTCCTGTACTCCTTGTTCATGCTATGAATATTTTATTTAGCATGTTTTATATATCTGGCAAACTGGTATGGAGCTGTATTATTATAACTGGAGCATGTTCTCAGTATGTCGACTGTGTAGTTATATTTTTGATAAGTATGTAATTTTTGTTATTCAGATATTATAGCTCCTTGTATATAGTTGCTGCATTATCATAGAAATTACTGCGTTGACGTTTTCTATCTGTACATGGTAGATCTGAGGGTGACAGGTAGTTTCCGTCGAAACCGGTCATGAATTCATTTCACAGCAGGCGATCTTGGTTTGTAACATTGTGTGCTACAAGTCTGGAAGATTTGGGTTTAATGTCATCTCAGTAATGAGTTCGTCTCAGAAGGGAACCATGTCAGGCAGGAAAGGTACTGGAATGGCAATTTTCCATACCTGTGCAAAGAAATTATTTCAGGTTTCACCTACTTTGTATAGTGAAACCACAAAATTTCTAATACAGTATAACTAAGACTTACTTCTCCTGAAAGAAATTTCCTCCTGTCTCATTTGAGTACAAGAGAAGAAGAAGAAGAAGAAGAAGAAGAAGGGGAGAGAGAACACAGTACAGAGTAGTATGGGCAGAATAGAGGAGGAAGAGGTCGATGCAATCGAGAGATAGGGAAAATAGAGAAGATCAATGAGGGTGGGAGAGATATTGATAGTATATGCTTTTCCATGTGTGTGCATGTGGCAGAGAGAGTGACAGAAGGAGAGGCAGTAGGAGGGAGGACTGGAGGGGGGGGGATAAAGACAGATGTGAAAATATAGAAAAAGAGTGAAAAAATGGTTCAAATGGCTCTGAGCACTATGGGACTCAACTTCTGAGGTCATTAGTCCCCTATAAATTAGAATTAGTTAAACCTAACTAACTTAAGGACATCACACACATCCATGCCCGCGGCAGGATTCGAACCTGCGACTGTAGCGGTCTCGCGGTTCCATACTGCAGCGCCTAGAACCGCAAGGCCACTTCGGCCGGCAAAAAGAGTGAAAAAACAGAAGGGAAGAGAGTGGAGTGTTTCAGAAACAAGAAACGAATGAGATGGGTGTGAGTGAGATAGAAAGAAATGGAGGTGAGAGATTAGGAAGATGTAGGGCGAGAGAGATGAAAGGAGAGAAGTGTGAGAAAAATAGACAAATAGCAGTGTAAGAGAGGCATATTATTGAGAGATGGTTAAAACAAAAAACTCATGGCGAATAGAGTTGAATAGAGGATGATGGACTCACAGAAATGTGAAGATGGCACAGAGTGTGTGAAATTTTGTGGAGATGGAAAAGAAGTGAGCACTAGTGTTTAACGAGATATTGACCAATATGTCCTTAGCCAACGTACTCAAACTTGGATAAAGTGTGGATAAGGAAGGAAAAGTGTCATAATCTATTCAGAGCTACTACACTGCCATTAATCTAAAGTGATTTAGGACAACTACAGAAGAGAGTGGCAATGTGATTGACATGGAAGACAAAAAAGGAAGTTCACAGGTAAAAGTAGACAAAAAAACAAAGAGACAACGTGGAGAGGAATTGTGTGTGAAGGATGGCAGCAAATATTCTAGGTACAGCCCACCTACTTCCTAAGTTGCATATGTATATCTCAGTGTGTGTGTGTGTGTGTGTGTGTGTGTGTGTGTGTGTGTGTGTGTGCATGTGTGTGTATGTAAGTTTGGTTTACAGTCTCTATGGGGTACATTTGTTTCTATTACTTGTCCATTATCTTCTTTGACTACATATCTTCAGTTCTTCACATGCAAAAGTCTGTCAGCACACATGACATATGTAAAGCAGAAAGAAGTCAGTAGTATTTCTGATGCTTTAGTATTTCTGTTTGGAGAGCTGGCAGGGGAAAAGAAATTTTCTTGGAAGATATTTTGATGGAGACGTTTTTCGCCTTAATTTGAGGGAATAAGGTAAGCCATATTTCAACTGAAGTTTCTGCCTCTATGTTGAGTCTCAATTTCTCTCCAAAAAAAGTCTTATTTAATCAATAAAAATGTGAAAATAGCATTTCAGTGAGTTGGTAGGCACATCGACCACAGTGGAAGACAACACCAGAATAGGGATGAGAATATCTTATCATCAATTTGATATGAGTACTTCTTCAGAAGCTATGTGAAGCATATTCATCTACACTGATAGGCCGTATTATTAGTCATATAGAGGTATACGGTGCATCTTGGGGCACCGATGTACAAGCAACATCTGTGGTGTGGCTGGTGAGGTTCGTGGGTATTATAGTCCAGGTGAAGATGTCTACAGAGTCCTACGACTACGACTGCACGTGGTAAGTGCAGTTATTTAATGCAGGCAACGAACAGCTACACGACAGTACAGTGACGAGTGATAGCCAGTGGTGGGTTGGACGTGAGTTTGGAGGAGTGGAGTCGTGTGGCGCGGGCCGACCTCGCTGAGGTGGAGCCGGTGCGCTCGCCTAGGCCCGCGCGCGGCCCCCACGTGCAGTTACCTGCGGAGGGCCCGGGTCGGCCTGCAGCGCGCCCACGCCGCCCACGCCGCCCTGCCGCCCCCAAGCGGCCAGCGGCCGTCGACGCAGAAGACTCTGCCGCTCAGCGCTCGTCGCCATGTCAACCAGCTGCTGCTCCAGCGGGTCGCGCATGCGCACCAGCCTCCCCGTCGGGAACTCCTCGCCGCGCAGCTGGTCAGTCGAGCTGGGCACCTGGCGGTCGAACACGAGAGAGCGTGGTGAGTCGCGTATCCACTTGCGAGAAACTAGTCCGCCAGTGGCTTATCAGCCACTGGGCGGGAACGCTGTCGCAGAGATCCCCGCCTGAGTATTCTGCAAGCCACATTGAAGCGGAGCGCCTAGCTCTCCTAGGCGTCTGACCATTTTTTTGTTCTCGCTAGAAAAATCGACTGATACTGACTCACACCAAACGGTTCACAATGCGCTTGCGAACGACGTGCACTCAAACTCGTCCCCCAGGGACAGCTAGTCGTCGGTAGGACTTCAAATAAAATTTTCCATTCTTTTCATCTGCGGTCTTTTCTTTCTACTCGACATCACTCTCCCTCCATCCTCTACAATTTTGAATCATTCCATTGTTCTCCTTTCAAAACCATCCCCCATTATGGCTCTCAAATCTTTCTATTTCTACAACTCTCACCTCAATTTCTTTCTAGCTATCTCATATTTCCAGCCTTCACGTTTATCTCACACACCACTCTTTTCATGACTCACCTACTATTCGCCTTCAGTATTTTAGTATTTTTATACCTCTCAATTGCTCACTCTGCTACCCCATTCTCATTCTCTCTCTCTCTCTCTCTCTCTCTCTCTCTCTCTCTCTCTCTCTCACACACACACACACACACACACACACACACACACACATGGAGGGAAAATCTGATGCAAAGAACCTTGCCTGAGCATTCTCTGACCCACACTGTTTGCAAACAGTGCAGAAATTTCTTCAGAAGTCGGCGAGACAGTGTGATATATTGTGAAGACTGGGACAACATAGTTGGTGCTGGAAGCTTCCATACCCAGTCTCGCAAGTGTAATTATGACAATCGGAACTTATTTCGAGTGTGGAATTTTGACCATGTCTCTACCGTTCCTACTGTGTCTCTGGTTCGACATATATGTAGTTCACTCATAAGTTATTAAGTTTAAATTAAATTTTTTTGGAACATCGTCTTAGGAAAAACAGTGACCTTCATAAAACTATACCTATTTTCAATACACACAGTCGTGGCCGCATTTAAATTGTTTATTTTTTTCGTATTGCCGGTTTCTATACGCATTAAAGAGATCACTTTCAGATCTTACATTCCTTGTTGACTGTAAGAACCGTTGGTGTTGAGCACTACTGTATGTGCTGAAATAAGTTAGAAATTTAAATTAACTGTCGTTCGAGAACGGACTACTTTTTGTAAACCAGAATAAAAAGTCATTGTTTATTCCGCAAGCATTTCAACGCCTACAGTTCGAGCCACCACTTACTCGATTCAATGCTATTTTAACAGAACTTTCACTAAGTATAGTGAGTGGCATTGTCGTTTCTTCATCATGTCGCTTACCTGTACATACACACAACTTAAAGTTCGTCAAACCGTTTTTCTGTCTGCATGTGGAGGCAAATCTCACGAACTACTGTAGGGGTGAAACTTCCGGGCAGATTAAAACTGTTTGCCGAATCGACACTCGAACTCTGTACTTCTGCCTTCGTGGAGAAGTGCTCTAACGAAATTTTTTTCGTTATTGTTCATTCTATTTGTTCGGGGCGGACGTCCCATGATGTTTCTTCAAGTCCACCGGTGATCCATTAACTTAGTTTTTTTACTACAGAGAGTAACTGACCCTCTGAGCGAACACGCTGAGCTACCGTGCCGGCTAACCAGCTGAGCTATCCGGCACGACTCACGTCTCGTCGTCACAGATTTACTTTCGCCAGTACCTCGTCTGCTACCTTCCTTTCTTCCGAGAGTGCTAGTTCTGCAAGTTGGCAGCGGAGCTTCTGTGAAGTCCGGAAGCTAGGAGATGACATACTGCTGGAAGTAAAGCTGCGAGGACGGATCGTGAGTAATGACTGGATACCTCAGTTGGTAGAGCACTTGCCCGCGAAAGACAAAGGTCCTGAATTTGAGTCTCGAACCGGCACACACTTTTAATCTTCTGGGGAGTTTCATATCAACGCACACTCTCCTGTAGAGTGAAAATTTCATTCTGCTGTAGGGATGTTGGTACGGTTTTCGGTAATAGACATATTTTATTGTATGTTAACCGGGGGCCTAGAAACGACGGAGAGGCTCCGTCCCTGCCACAGCCGCAGTGATCCACAACCCCACAACGACTACCGCAGTCCACTTCACCCCTCCGCCGCCCCACAGCGAACCCAGAGTTATTGTGCGGTTCGGTCCCCGGTGGACCCCCTCAGGGAACGTCTCATACCAGACGAGTGTAGCCCCTATGTTTGCATGGAAGAGCAATGGTGGTGTACGCGTACGTGGAGAACTTGTTTGCGCAGCGATCGCCGACATAGTGTAGCTGAGGCGGAATAAGGGGAACCAGCCCGCATTTGCCGAGGCAGATGGAAAACTGCCTAAAAACCATCCACAGACTGGCCGGTTCACCAGACCTTGACACAAGTCCGCCGGGCGAATTCGTGCCGGGGACCAGGCGCTCCTTCCCGCTCGGAAAGCCGTGCGTTAGACCGCACGGCCAACCGGGCGGACTGCATAGACATACTGACTCACTAAGAAGTTTTGTGTGTATAATTTATTATCGATGTACTAGATAAGTCGACCAATCATAGTAGTGCTACCTGTGCGAAGCCAGGACTGGTTACCATAGTTCAATTCTTATCTTGGCGGTTCGCTCATGCCCGCCCAGACGCGAGACATCGCTGCGTTGCCAGTTGCAAACGACGCACGCGCCAAGAGAAGCAGTGCCATAGTATACTATAGTTCGCAAACTTACGGTTAGGTGGGAGCGCGCAGTTTATGAAGTAAAGCCACCACGGCCGCATTAACACTTTCGGTGCTACAGACACGTGCTCCCCGCATTCCGCGCTGTGCGCGATTTTGTCATCACTGCACTGGCCGCCTGTGCAGGCACATGGTGTTCCGACTGCTTTGACACACTTATCATTCGATTTCGCAAAAACTATTTGGCCCAAAAATTTGATTTTTACACATCTTCTTGACTGATACCTTCCCCTCATAAATGAATTAATTTTGTTTCGATGTTCAGAGCAGTTATTGTGCAGCATTAAATGTAGTAAACAATTGCACGAAATTTTGAAGAGTTTGCAGAGGTAAAAGTCCATAGCGTATACTTTCCGTATGGTCGATTTTAGTTGCCACAATGTTGAGAATGAAATGTGGACAATATACCTAAATTTCACATGAACTTTACTGCATAACAATATCTCATTTAATTTAAGTACCAGACAGGTGTCGTATGTAATATTGAGAAATATTCCGTCTTTCGCGACTGTAGTAAAAGTTTTATTTATACCAGACCCATTCCGCTTTTTTCTAAAAAGTTCGAATTAAAACAAAATTGGCGAAGTACACAAAACTGAATTGTGGACGTAATAAAACATAGAAACTAAAATATGTTGTCAGTGAGGTGCAATGCGCAAAAAATTTGTGTTTGTCACAACGGACAGCAAACACTTGCCAAAACATAGATCAGTTGACGAAAATATTGAATATGATGATGTTGCCAAAGCAGCGAAGCAAAGAATTGCGTCAGACAATCAAGTAGCCCGGCAATGTACGAGCCGGAATTGTGCTCTAAATAATACTTTTAATACTGTCGCAAAGAATATCTTTCAATATGAATAGTAAAACAGCGACTGCGGAAGAGAAGATAAACAAACAAAACAGATAACATGAATATTGTATGTGTGCCTTTTCATTGTTTTTAATTGCTGTGAAAAGAAATATTGGAGGACAAAATTAGAAAAATTTAAAACTTATTATGATTATAATGAAGAGACAAAGAACTAGAAATTTCAATAAATTACATTCAAACGAATAAAATACATAAATTAAGACACTTCGATATTGTTTTTAAATATATAAAATATTAAGCGTCGAACAAGGTTTTGAACTCAGAACCTGTTGCTTGGCATTCGAATACCTTAACCATTACACTAAATCGTCTCGTCATTCGAAATAACTCCTGGATGATTCTAATACGTCACGTAAAATACCGACAAACACTGTTGGTATGACTGTGAATTATTGACGTTTCGTCGAAGTACAATAGGAATTAAACATTTACCGATGTTCTTTATTGCGAAAAAGTAGTTGCGAGAATGATACAAACACCTTTCCTTGCTATCACCTGAATTAGGAGGCTTATTGCTTGTTTGGTTTAATTAATTAATAGAATATGAAGCAACTGGTATGAAGAATGCTTTTTCCAAACTTCCTATAAAAGAAAGTCTGCTGTCAAGACATTGCTTTTGTTCAATTACTTTATTTATGACTGAATGTTTCTAAAACTGAAGCCACTCGTCCGTGGTCTGCACTGCAGTCAAGCTCTGGCAACGTCGTTCTCTGTTCATTGGCTGACTGTGTTTTTTGACGTCAGATGCGCAGAACGAAACTAAACTCGGCCGCCATCGTAAATGACGTGCACTTTAGTACATTGTAATAATCTGATTAAACCCATAGTAGTGAAAACTTTAGACGATAAGGGTTAACAGTGACTTCTGCCGCAGTATATATCTGACCATGACATTGCCTCAAATGGTAAATACGCTGGGATCTGAAAAGTGATGGCAGTGTCAAGCAATATGTGGTGTCCTTTGTCAGCTTACCAGTGAAGTGGTTATGTCTGTATAAAGGAGAATACTCCTATGCAATCACCCTGAGTTGTGTGTCCATATTCAGTTCCTTGTTCTAATAAGATGTTTGAATTCACTATACTTCGTATACATAAGACTTATCCACATTGAAAACTAGACGTCCAATTGCAGCAAAGAATTATTGTTCTGTTGGATTAACAACGATCAATTCCAGCACCTACTAAATAAGAAATCAATATTATCAACTTTATGCACCTCGGCGTAATTTCACTTCCCATATTTTTGGCACCCTACGTGGGACATGGTGCAGCAGTAGCAGCATGTTCCACCAGAGTGTGCTCTGTCCCTATTGGAAGTCCATTTGCTGATGGGCCTTCATAGAGGGCCAGCTAGCAGTGTCGCATCTAGCAAGTGGTCTTAGCACACAGACACTCGGGGTTCGTCAAGCCACTAGCTATGTGAAAGGAGGCCCTCTAGCAGGAATTAATTTTAGGTCTAACATGAGTAGATAGAATGGGGAACTGGGGCCAATGTAGGTAGGAGCGGGACTCTGGTCCACTGCGCTAGTCATTTAAGGTTAATTCACATTGGACGTCAGCGAAACAGAAGGCGACGTCACCGTCCAATCGTGTGTTGTTTACACAAAATGGAAATTCAGGCCTATTATCTCAGTACTGAACGGTGAAACTGAGATTACGAGACACCACCCGCGATTCAAGAAGTTGGAATACTGTATCACATTTAACGAACAATGTGATTATAAAGTAACCTGATGCCCGAAGCAAAATCCATAACAAGTGTTGTATTCAAAGTTTGTGTGGTGGTAAACAGCAGATAAATGAAACAGTAGGAAAACCATCTTCCAGACAACTGAAATCATCATCTATTTAAAATACTGGACGTGGAAGCAGTCAGCTACTATAGAATTATAGGTACAATGGAAAGTCTACGTGCTTGTGTGTATGAAGCATGTAGCCCTAGATTTTACATGGATCATTTTATCTGTTGACTCGCCATTATGTCTGTGCCATTGCACTTATATGAATCATTCTACTGTTAAGTAAGCGTTATGACTTCCTTTCTCTTTTCACACTATGTGATATACGTGTTATTATTTCTTATCAGGAAGACTGGTTTATATCTGTTGAAACCTAGCTAAAGGTTTGAATAAACTTTTCACGTGCAAATGATTGTATGATTTTTATTGTAACATCTATTTAGAAATGAAAATGTATACATACAAGTAGATGAAACAGTACTTATCAGGCAATGCACAAAGCCTTTCTAATTAACTATTGTTTTCTTTTCATTCTAGGTACCACGTAACTTCAAAAATAACTGCATTTTTCTACTTAAAGAGAGATGACTTTTTCACTGTTAAAAAAGGGTATTGAATGGAAATTGTGGCATCTATTCACGTTCACATTTATGCAATGGTAAGGTTCTTTTTTGCGGGTATTATTCACCGTCAGATATCTGGTCTCCTCTGTGAAGAACACACATAGGAAGAAATATCAAAGTCCTAGTGAAATCGTTGTGATGTGTCGTAAAAAAAGTAAACAAAGATTTCCACAATTTCTGCTGTTCTAACACGGATGAGAATAGTTTAACTGGTGACGCCGACGCACGACTTACCGTCCCCTCCCCCTTCCAACATCGAATCAAAACGTTCCTCCCGAGAAGCACTACCATGGACGTCCAGTTACCTTCTGTTCCATTGACAGGTACTGTGAATAATACTGTGTGAAATGTATGGCGAAATGAAGCTCCGTGTGGTTCGACTTTGATTCTAACTAGCATACAGACAATAAAAATGGTTCTTCCGATGCAGTTCAGGGACAAATTACTAAGGTCTCGGTATTCAGGCACTTAATGATGGTGAGACTGGTGCAGGATCAGCTTCTGATTGATTGACGAGCCAGGCTGCGGCGGCGTCCCTTTACGACGTACCTGCACCTACCTGTGAACAGCAGATCATCAGTCGGAAAGCCGAGTGAAACGTACTGTACTTCGACGTGAACCAGGCTGCAATTAAAGTCACTAATCTACATTTCGGGAGAAACACGACATGAAAGATTGGAACTTTTGTCCTCAATTAATATATTCTGAAACTTAGGTGGACAAGTATCACTGCCAAGCCCGTGCTAGTCTTAACACAGTCACTCATAATCCCTTTCACTCACGTTAGCAAGTTTATGGTGTTGCATTTCCCGAAAACGTAATAGCTACAAAAATACAGATTTTTTTTTGTCTGAGAATGCTCGCCAAATATTAAGTCTGTCGGTACCAAATGCAGTCACAGTTTTTAGCCACCGACCTGCTCAATACGCTGCGCGGAATATATGTCTTTTCTAGTCACAAAATGCACTTAAAAATACCGAAATTTCTACACACACATCAGAATAATTATGCCGGCACTTTCCAACACTTTTGATGTATGAAACACTGCTAGATCCGGCAACTAATCGTTTCCATCGGAACTACTACTACACACGTCCGATCTCTTTCATGGATAGCCTTCGACTCTTCTCTAGAATACTCCAAGTCTTCTCTACCAGCAGAGAAAGGTGCGCGAAGAATATTGCTTTACCATTGGTCAGTTTACTTAACAGCCAATAGCAAAACAACATTCTCCCGCGTCAGTCCGCGCTTTTCATCCATAACCTATCGCAAAATAGTAAACCTCACGACTCCACTTTTTACCGACGTAATTATCTAATATGCTGAAGTTCTGCTTATGCTTAAAGTTCTTTACTATTGTTATTTATACCTGAATTAACTTTCGCTTTACCATAAACTTACTTTACAAATCTATTCTACAAACATACCCTTTGTCCATAATCATACTTCTTCGAAATGTTCCCACACTAAATCTTACTACATAACTCGTTAAACAATTATCTTCATATTAACCTTATATCACACTCACGCATCATTCATACTGATAAAACACATTTATAACATTTTACATACACAAAAAGACATAATAACACCTTATGAAAATACTAGAACAGTTTATGAAAAACATTCTATTACTTTAATGCACTCTAGTGGTCACAATCGAAACTAAAATCACAGCCCCCCTATCCAATATTGCCCTCTGTCGGCTGATACATAAACTACGTGCGCGTCCAGTCTCGCGTCACCATCTGTCACTATCCAGCTGTGAGACACATCTCCCACTTAACAGCCTCCAAGGCAGGATCGTTATACGGCGCTACGCTTCAAGGCCACTGAAGGTATCCCACGTTAGCACCCTGTCCCTCAGCAGCTGCCGCTCTTGCCTTTCCGAAACTGATCCACTAAAGCCTGCCAAGCCTCCGCCCCTTCCTCTTACGGCCCCTCGTACAAGAATGCGTGTTTTCACGGTGGATACTGCCCAGTAACTGCCGAAACTTATACTGTTAAAACTTCACAGCTGCTACTTTTCCTAGCAACGTCCACAGCTCGGTTTCGTTTGTCTGTTTTGTTTTGTTTTAGAGCGCAAAAACAACTAGGGTCATACGCTCCCACGTCAAAACTGTAGAACACGAAGGCAAAGAGAAGAGTTAAAAACGACTACACGTCAATCAAAAGCGAAGGAAGAGAAGACAGCTAAAAACAGGGACGTGTAGAAAGGTCTATAAAATACACCATAGAGAAACAGAGGTCCACAACTAAACATTAAATAGCCTTCCCCATGTTGCTACGACGGATAAAAAGAGAAACGCGGTCGACAGCCCGCGCGTCATTCGCTAAAACGGCCGATAACTCAGACGGCAAACACAAACGAGAACGTAAGCGGATAAAAAAACGGCATTCCGTCAAGAAACGGCGGACCGCCAAATGTTGAGCGCAATATGCACAAAGTGGTGGGGGCGAACCTCTTAACAAATGGCGATGGCTGAAAAGACAGTGCCCAATACGCAACCCAGTTAAAATGACATCTTCGCGGCGAGAAAGCTGAGAGGACGTCCAAGCCGCAGGGAAGGGCTTAAGGGGCTCCGGAACGCCCTATACTTGCAATGTTAAAATAACGCTTATAAATTACATCTTTCCTCACAAAGTATTTGAGGTAGGAAGTTGAACTTTTTACAGATTATTTATTGGAATATGAGCTACAATTTAATACAGGGATTTTACAAAATTTTAGTTCAGTTATTAAAGATGATTTTTTTCAATTGTAATGAAAATTCACAACATTTTTTTGCAATTTTTTATTTATATATTCAAAAATATACAGTTTTTTGGAAAAAAGCTGTGTTAAATTATGCAGAAGGTACTGTGTAACATTTACTGAAAGTTTGAAACAAATATGTTTGGAAGATCCTTAGAAAACATGTAATTAGTATGAGAAAATAAAAGTTTTGGGAATCGAGCGACAAAGATTGGATTAACTTTTTAGTGCATTCCAGGTCCATAGGATGGATTATCTTCATCCTCTGCAAACTCCTCCTCCAGCTTCCTCCTGTTCCTCCTCCTGTTTACTCTTGCTTGTATTTCTAGACTCTTTACAGCCCTGTCTGCAGCCCGAAGGCGTTCCTTGTCTAAAGCAAGCATCGCTCGTTGTTGTGTTCGTAGATTTTGCTACCATTTTCTTCAGTTGCAGTTACTGCAACACTGTTCCAAAAGGTGGTCATGTATGAACACTTATCACATTTCAGTTGTATTTCACTAGCAAGTCCTACGTGCTTTATTATGGAGAGTTCCAGACCAACTTCACTACAATGAATACATCTTACACAGTTTGAAAAAATTCCTTTGAGAACCGACATATCAAATATTTCATTCACATCCGATTCGCCCATAAAACATTCATAGTTTTCACTCATTGAACCAAGCTTCTTCTGTGAAGTATTTTCTTTCTCACTTTGACTGCTATGGGCAGGTGTACTTGAGAGGTTAGGTTCACTCACTTGGTTATCGTCTTTATTGTTTACAGTAATAACACATACCAACATTTCTCCTTTTCTTAAAAGCCTTCAGAGGATTTCTAATAACTTTACTTTTACTCATTATTATACTTCAACAAAACAGAGACTCAAGAAACAGAATTAATTACGAATATTTTCGAGATAACGACAGAGTAAATAAACATGAAACAATCGACAATCACACCAGCGATATATATTGAACCATCACAGGTTAGCCACAACACATACTTTATCTCACATCACTAAAATGTACCTGATGAACACGGACGTTAATAATAACACCATTTGACAGCAGTTTAACAGCGCCACAGTGGGTCACGCCCATGTAGAACACATTTCAAAAAAAATTTAAAAACAGTTGTAGTCTTCGGAATTGAATAAATTATATATCTATTAAAAGGTAATAGTCTGCAGATTCAGAAAACGCAAAAAAGTAAAAATTGAACTTTTCATGATTTTGAGCCTTTCCGGAGCCCCTTAATAACCCGGAGCTTGTTTCCGTGAAGGGAGGACCATTGGCTATGCCACAGTGACACCACCTGCTGACACTCGGCAACACAGAGATCATCGGAGGGAATGTAAGAACTAGCGGGTTGAGGTACGAAGACTGCAGCCTTGGAAGCAGCATTAGCGGCCTCGTTTCCTGTCAGACCAGCGTGACCAGGAGCCGACACGAAGATCACTGTGGCTCCATCAAGAGTGAAGCAAGTGGCAGCTTTCCTGGACGCGTTCAGTTAAGGGATGGACGATGTACAGCACACAGAGGATATGAAGGGCACTGTGAGAGTCTGAACAGATGACGCAATTGAAAAGCCTGTGTCGCCGGATGTACTGCGTGGCCTGATACAGGGCGAAGAGCTCTGCTCTAAATACGGAGCAGAGTTCTGGAAACCGACATCGAAAAAACGTCGGCGCCAATGACAGTCACACCCGACACCACGCTCAGTCCGAGAGCCATCGGTGTACACAAAGGTACTATCGCGAAGTTCCATGTTAAAACACCTGTAAGTAGGCTGTTTAGGTTCTTATGTTGGTAACGCCACATAGTGTTCTGTATTAAAATCACTGACTGTGCTGTGTGTAGGATGTGGCTGGTTGGACTCATTGTTGGAATATTCGCTTGTGTAGTGTTGGGCAGTTGGATGTGAACAGCGCGTCGAGTTGTGCAGTTGGAGGTGGCCCGCCGGCAGTGGTGGATGTGGAGAGAGAGATGCCAGAGTTTTGAGAGGTTACTATAAGCTGCCGATCTGGAAGGATGTCCGCCAGAAAAAGGAAATTTGTAAAGATGGATGTATTGAATTGATAGATATATATATGAAGACTTTTGAACATTATTAAGGTAAATACATTGTTTGTTCTCTATCAACATTTCTCATTTCCTAACTATGCCTATCAGTAGTTAGTGCCTTCAGTAGATAGAGTCTTTTATTTATCTGGCAGTATTGGCGCTCGCTGCATTGCAGTAGTTCGAGTAACGAAGATTTTTGTGAGGTAAGTGATTCATGAAAGATATTGGTTATTGTTAGTCAGGGCTACTCTTTTGTAGGTATTATTGAAAGATTGCGTTGCGCCAAAAAAAAAAAAAAATATTGTGTGTCAGTTTAGTGATGATCAGAATAAGTAAAGAGAGAACTGTCTGAGTACGTTCAGTTTTACTCAGCTGTCTCTGTATCAAATAACGTAGAGGTTTACCATCACAGTAATTCATAATTTTTCTAAGCCCAAATACAGAGCCCCTAATGATACCCCTGATGACAGCAAAAGATATAAAAATTAGTTATCCTGACCTTGACAATAGCTACTGGCAACAAAACATTAACACTATTAAAAGCTCGACCAACAAAAATACTAGGGAACTAACAACATTTATTCCACGGAAAAAACAAAATGAAAGACTGTCAGATGATCACTTAATCTACGAAGCATGAAACTTCAAATAATTCAAAATATATGCTTTATGAAGGTTAAAACCCAGACGAGATAAAGTGATCAGAGAAACATTTATCCAAGAAAAGAGTTGTAGCCTCATCGAGCTGTAAGTTCGCTGCGACTGCAATGAAAAACTTCAATGGATAGGTTAATTCGCTCTCTTGTAGAAGTCGCGATAGAAGCACGCTTATTGACCGATATTAGATTGTTTTAGACCGATCTGGAACTTTAAAGTTTTTCGAGTATCGTCTTGACGTATTAGTCAAAGTTCTGAAGAAAAGTGATAGAACATATATCGTTTAGCCAGACGACGGAACAGATATACGCGAGGGAAAAGTAACAAGTGTGATACTTAATAAAGTAAAAAAAAATGGTTCAAATGGGTCTGAGCACTATGGGACTTAACTTCTAAGGTCATCAGTCGCCTAGAACTTAGAACTACTTAAACCTAACTAACCTAAGGACATCACACACATCCATGCCCGAGGCAGGATTCGAACCTGCGACCGTAGCGGTCGCGCAGTTCCAGACTGTAGCGCCTAGAACCGCTCGGCCACCCAGGCCGGCATACTTAATCAATTCTGAGACTTGGTCGTCGTGATCTCTGATTGTCACGAACATTGAAGGACACAGCAATGTACCAGACGCCGACATAAACTCTACAAACAGACTTGAGTAGGAAACATATACACGCAATCATGAAGAATTCACAGGTTGGCCGTGTTGTCGGAAGCCGCAGTCAATGTCAGAATTGCTGATGTAAATCGTAGCTTCAGTTCTGTGAATGACAGATCGGTGTACTTTCCAGTGCAGTGGTTAGATAATTGAGAAGTTCAATAAACTCAGTTATAACTTTAATATTTCGTGTCGTCTACGTCATTTAATTGCGCTTTATTCTGTAACTGTGGATAATTATTTTCTCGATAGAACGCCGAAGCTAAAGGTGATTGAGTGACATTATTAACAGGGAACAGTAATTGAACGTTGTATTACGACGCTTTCTGTACGTTATTTAGACAATACATTATCTCTGGATTTACGACGTAGGAGTTGTTCAATTAGCACCGTAGCGACGCATTAACGGCGCTACAATACTTCACAAATCAACATCCTCGCAACACTATAATGTGACATCGGCTTGAATGGTGTTACTTATTATTCGAGATATCATATTATCTACGTTTGAACATTCATTTGCATACCGGGCATAAAAAGTACTGTTATCAAGTTTCTCGTAAGCTTATAAGCCCGTCGCGAACACGCGAAGGATATTTGGTTCATTGTTTCAGATAAAGGGCGTTGTTGCGGTACCGAGTGGTGCAGTCGTTGTGTGTAACAGTAAAGAAGACAGACATCCTTCGAACACCATTGCATCAATTATAAGCGAGGGCCGCTTGTACATTTCGGCGTGCTGTTCCATCTATACAAAAGGGAGATAGTATTTGAAACTAACAAAACAAAGCGAGGAGTTTCTTTTAACAGTTACAGATCGCAGTTGTCGCAATCGACGGACGCCGACCTGTGTCAACCAGACTTGAACATCCATTTCCATCGAGCCGACACACAAACACACACACACACACACACACACACACACACACACACACTCGTCAAAATGTGAAGGTTGTGAAACTGAAGGCGATAGAGCGAGGCTGGAACAATGTCCATAGGAAGCGATTGAAGGCCATGGTGAACACTAGTCGCCGCACGAAGTCAAGGCGGTGAAGGGTTTACACCCACCGGGAAAGTTGTAGGTAGCGTGTCATGGCCCCGACAAAGCTTCCAAAATGTGCTCGCTGTTCAATGGTATAGCGCCGAGGCGACACACAAATCAAGTAGTTGCTTAGGAAAAACACTTCGGCAGGAACAAGTTGAGGCACAAAGCTGAATTGCCACCACCCTGTAAAATCCACGAGATAAATTTTAGCTACAGTGGGACGAGAGGAAATTATGCTTCTAACAGTGTGACGTCCCCTTAGAAAAATCAATGAATTACTGTGCTGATAAACCCCTACGTTATTTGATTTTCAAACAGCTGAGCAAAACTGAACGTACTCAGACATTCACTAAAGTGGTACACAATATTTTTAGCGCAACGCAATCTGACTTTCAGTAATCCCTACGAAAGAATGGCTCTGACTAACAATAAGCTATGCCTTTCATGAATTCTTACCTCACAAAAATCTTCGTTACTCGAACTACTGCAATACAGAGAGCGCCAATACTGCCAGCTAAATAAAAGATTCTAACTACTGAAGGCACTAACTACTGATAGGCATATTTAGCAAATGAAAGATTTTGATAGAGAACAAACAATGTATTTACCTTAATAGTATTCAAAAGTCATAATATATATATATCAGTTCATGACATCCAGTCTTACAAATTTACTGTCTCTGATGGACACACGTCCAGATCATCCGTTCTCAAAACTCCGCCATCTCTCTCCCCACATCGACCACTGCTGGCGGCTCACCTCCAACTACGCAACGCTACGCGCTGTTAGCAGCCAACTGCCCAACACTACAATAGCGAATATTACAGCAATGCCAACCAGCCACAGACTGCACACAGCACATCCAGTGATTTTCATACAGAGCGCTACGTGGCGTTACCAATATAAAAACCTAAACAGCCTACTTACATGGAAAACCGGTGAAATAAAACAAATCGATAATAAATATTAATTATTTATATAATATTTTATGATGTAATTGGACATATCGATGTGTATAATACAAAGACAATGATAAATGTAAATTCCTTTCATGATCTGCGTTCGTCTTCCTTTGTTTTTACCTTTTTTTGGTTGGCTTTTGTAGGTTGCGGACGCAAGGCGAATATCAAACTGAGGTGTGTTAAGAAATTGTAATTATTTGTTAATTATTACTTGAGAATAGAGTTCATTATTATTATAAATATGAGTTAATAATTATTTGTAACTTTAATTCTTCTCTCAATAAGCATTATCTGTGTTAATTAATTCTTTCCGCTACAGGGAGCGCAGCCATTGATGATAGCGATTTGTATAGCATTTTTATCTGTGTTTCTTACGAAAGTATCAAAGGTTTGCTAGATGAAAATTAGTCTAAATAGTGCACAATATAAAAGTAAAGTTTAATAAGCATTAATTAGCCGGCCGGTGTGGCCGTGCGGCTCTAGGCGCTTCAGTCTGGAACCGCGTGACCGCTACGGTCGCAGGTTCGAATCCTGCCTCGGGCATGGATGTGAGTGATGTCCCTAGGTTAGTTAGGTTTAAGTAGTTCTAAGTTCTAGGGGACTGATGACCACAGATGTTAAGTCCCATAGTGCTTAGAGCCATTGGAACAATTTTTTGAATAAGCATTAATTCAAATACTTATCCTGTTAAAAGGAAATTTGCCCTAACAATAGAAAGTCTCTGTCAATTGTCTGCCGCCAGCTTAACAGTTATCTCAGCGGCAAATTCAAATTACGCAACTCTGCAGACATAAATGCCGAAGGCAATAAAAATGTGTAAAAATGAATGTGCACCGGTGGTCCCGAACTCATTTCAATGAAAATAATTTGAATCAGATTGGTTCTTTAAAAACAGTGCTCATAGCACGATCCATATAACAAACATCTCTTGCTGATGTTTGAAGCCGAAATTAATTACGCACGAGTTGCGAAGAATATTGTTTCAGGTAACATACGTCAGTGCTGTGCGCGGCTGATATTCGGTGGTTTTGGTGATAATTTTGCTGAAGATAACTGTTTCCATCATATTCAATAGTTGTATAGAATCTGTTGTATGAGCTGCGATTTAGTGACACTTACACAACTTACAGACAACACTTTAACATAACGTTAACTTGCATTTCTTTAGCAACTTGACCAAATCCTTAGCCGGGAGAAAAAAATGTTTTGTAATTACTTATGTAGTGAAATAACATTATTATTTTCATTTACAAATTAGTTAGATACCAAACCACTGAATAACACAAGCGAACTCCACAACCCGCACAAAACACACACGTTAAGCCTCACTTGATTCGATTTGTTCAAAGTCGCAAAACATGCGATGGAACTGACATCAGCGTCTTTTGGCAGAGCAGCACTTTGTTTTCATTATATTTTATTTGAGGTGGAAAACTTTTGAGACGACTTTCGGAAAGTTCACGAAAATTCAATTCCCTGACGCCGTTACCACATTTTCGACATGCAGGAAACTTTCATCTTATTGAATTTAGGTGAACACAATACGTGAACTAAATCATATGAGTACTTCATACTATCATTTAATTCAAAGAAGAACTGTGTCGGAGATCTCCAACGTAAGATAATGTAAGTTAAATGTGACGCACGATACTGCGAACGCTCGTGAAAACATCACCATTTCGTCCGATTGGTTACATAGCGGGAAACGGAAAGTTAAGTTAATATTTAACCCATTATTACTGTTTTGGCGTTACTACAAACCCTGAAACGAGGAGGCGGCACACAAGAGCAGAGAAGGCTGTGAGGAATCGGAGGGCAATAGTGCTCGGAACCGGACCACGCAGCGCTAGGCGCGCCCCCTACAGCAGCTGCATATAAACGCAGCTCCTGCTGGCGTCGGCCGCAGATGATTGGCCCGAGTCTGCAACGTGATTAGTTCAAATGGTTCAAATGGCTCTGAGCACTACGGGACTTAACTTCTGAGGTCACCAGTCCCCTAGAACTTAGAACTACCTAAACGTAACTAATCTAAGGGCATCATACACATCCATGCCCGACGCAGCATTAGAACCTGCGACCGTAGCAGTCGCGCGGTTCCAGACTGTAGCGCCTAGAACCGCTCGGCCACTCAGACCATCAACGTGATTAGTGCTTTGCTGTCAATATCAAGTGTTTCCTTGCACTCTGTGTGTAGCAAGACATGTACTATTTTCCTATCGCCTCTTGCTAACGACAATTGCTATAGTCAAATTAAATACTGTCAATTTGCTTCTGGAAATAAAACTACTAACTACTAAAGTTATTTGTTTGAAATTGTTGTATAGCATTCCGAGAACGCTGCATCCAGTAGGCACCCTATTTGCGACGAGTGGGCGAGTCCCCACAGTTACGACTGCCGATCAAAGTTTCTACTGACACTACGGCCATTAAAATTGCTACGCCAAGAAGAAATGCAGATGATAAACGGGTATTCATTGGGCAAATATATTATACTAGAACTGACATGTAATTACATTTTCACGCAGTTTAACTCCATAGATCCTGAGAAATAAGTACACAGAACACCCACCTCTGGCCAAAATAACGGCCTTGATGCGCCTGAGCATTGAGTCAAACAGAGCTTGGATGGCGTGTACAGGTACAGCTGCCCACGCAGCTTCAATACGATACCACAGTTCATCAAGAGTAGTGACTGGCGTATTGTGACGAGCCAGCTGCTCGGCCACCATTGACCAGACGCTTTCAATTGGTGAGAGATTTGGAGAATGTGCTGGTCAGGGCAGCAATCGAACATTTTCTGTATCCAGAAAGGCCCGTACGGGACCTGCAACATGCGGTCGTGCATTATCCTGCTGAAATGTAGGGTTTCGCAGGCATCGAATGAAGGGTAGAGGCACGGGTCGTAAAACATCTGAAATGTAACGTCCACTGTTCAAAGTGCCGTCAATGCGAACAAGCGATGACCGAGACGTGTAACCAATGGCACCCCCTACCATCACGCCGGGTGATACGCCAGTGTGGCGATGACGAATACACGCTTCCAATGTGCGTTTACCGCGATGTCGCCAAACACGGATGCGACCATCATGATGCTGTAAACAGAACCTGGATTCATCCGAAAAAATGACATTTTGCCATTCGTGCACCTAGGTTCGTCGTTGAGTACACCATCGCAGGCGCTCCTGTCTGTGATGCAGCGTCAAGGGTAACCGCATCCATAGTCTCCAAGCTGATAGTCCGTGCTGCTGCAAACGTCGTCGACCTGTTCGTGCAGATGGTTGTTGTCATGCAAACGTCCCCATCTGTTGACTCAGGGATCAAGATGTGGCTACACGATTCGTTACAGCCATGCGGATAAGATGGCTGTCATCTCGACTGCTAGTGATACGAAGCCGTTGGGATCCAGCACGGCGTTCCGTATTACCCTCCTGAACCCAGCGATTCCATATTCTGCTAACAGTCATTGGATCTCGACCAACGCGACCAGCAATGTCGGAATACGATAAACCGCAATCGCGATAGGCTACAATCCGACCTTTATCAAAGTCGGAAACGTAATGGTACGTATTTTTCCTCCTTTCACGAGGCATCACAACAACGTTTCACCAGGCAACGCCGGTCAACTGCTATTTGTGTATGAGAAATCGGTTGGAAACTTTCCTCATGTCAGCACGTTGTAATCATTTGCATATCACAGCATCTTCTTCCTATCGGTTACATTTCGCGTCTGTAGCACGTCATCTTCGTGGTGTAGCAATTTTAATGGCCAGTAGTGTATTTTTAACATAAAAAATATGCCTTCTCATCGAGATGAGGAAGCTTATCGCTTTGGAAGAACGAGAAATAGTGGTACAAAATGCACTACTACAGTAATGAAACAATAATAACACGAACAGTGAGACGAATTTCTTTTGTGCTATTAGATCTGAGTCTACGTGAACCCGTGGTCTAGGGTTTGCATCTTAGAATGATAATCATGGCCGAGCGGTTCTAGACGTTTCAGTCTGGAACCGCACTGCTGCTACGGTCGCAGGTTGGAATCCTTTCTCGGGCATGGATGTGTGTGATGTCCATAGGTTAGTTAGGTTTAAGTAGTTCTAAGTCTTAAGTCTAGGGGACTGATGACCTCAGATGTTAAGTCCCGTAGTGCTTAGAGCCATTTTGAATGATAATCAAAACGTCATGGGTTCCGAGTTTGGACCCAGTCGCTGCTTAAATTTCGAATAAAAATCGTCAGCAGTTGCGGCCGAAGACTCCCAACGTAATAAATCACCCTTGTTCTGTCAACTTTCTTGTCAAAGAGGGCGGAGGAGCGGACAAAGGTTGAGGGCACTGCCTCAGAAAGGCAAAAGAACCAACAATGATAAACGGCAAGAGGATGTAGAAGGCATTAAAGACTACTACATTAAAGGCACATAATGTGTATCCACAGGACATATGGCCTGTAACTGAAAAAGTTTCATGATGATCTCTCCACTGTCAAACGATTCCCCACCAGTCCTCCATTCGAATATCTCGGAGGCGACTGCCATTGAGAAAAAGGAGGAATAACCAACACGGGTATAAAATTCTACGAGTCGCAGCATATAATGTCAGAAGTTTGAACGTAGTAAGAAACCCAGGAAACCTGAAGCTATACTCGGTGTCACTGAACTGAAATGCGAACAAGACAAGAATTTCTCATCAGACGAATGTAGGGTAATATTAACAACAGCTTAAAAAAGTATCTCGGGAGAAGGATTAGTTATGAACAGGAAAGCAGGGCAGAGATTGAGCTACAGTGAACATTTCAGTGATACGAATGTTCTTATCAGATTCGACAGCACGCCGGCCTGTGTGGCTGATCGGTTCTAGGCGCTTCAGTCTGGAACCGCGCGACCGCTACGGTCGCAGGTTTGAATCCTATCTCGGGCATGGATGTGTGTGATGTCCTTAGGTTAGTTAGGTTTAAGTAGTTCTAAGTTCCAGGGGACTGATTACCTCAGATGTTAAGTCCCATAGTGCTCAGAGCCATTTGAACCATTTAGATTCTACAGCAAACCAACGCCAGCAACAGTTGTTCAGCGAGACATTCGACGTCCCGAGCAGAAGATGAAGAGATACAGCATCATGAGAATTTAATAATGACAAGGAACTTGAACGCGGTTTTAGGGGAAGGAACAGAAGAAGCGGTTAAGGGAAAATGTGGCCTACATGTCAGGATTGAATGAGAAGCAAGACCGCGTTCTGTAATAAATGTCAGATGGTAATTGCTATTAGGTTTTTCAAGAATCACAAGAGGAGGAGATATACTTCGAAAAGACCCGGAGACACGGGAGTATTGCAGTGGATTGCATCATGGTATAAGACATTCAGGAAAAAATTGCTGAGAATGTACATTTGGAGCCCAGTGTTGTATGGTAGTGAAACATGGACTGTGGGAAAATCGGTGCAAAAGAGATGAAGGCTTTTGAGATGTGATGCAACAGAAGAATATTGAAAATTGGGTGGACTTGCAAGATAAGGAATTAGTGTGGTCTCCGCAGAATCGTCGAAGAAAGCAACATGTGAAAAAGTCAGAAGATAACAAGGGCAAACACCTTAACATCTCTTGCATCAAAGCTACTGACAGGAATAATATACATAAGAATGAAAAAAGAAAACTGAAGATCTGTTAGATGACGACAATTTTGGTTTGAGGAAAGATAAATGCATCAGAGAGGCAGTTCTGACTTTCCACTTAGTATTGGAAGCAAGAATGACGAAAAATCAAGACACACTCATAGGATGCGTCGATTCAGAAAAAATGCCTGACAATGTGAAATGGTGGAAAATGTTCGAAATTCTGAGAGAAACAAGAGTGAGGTACGGGGAAAGACGGGAGATATACGTAGTCCAGTCACATTAGTATGACCACGCTCTCTTAGCGACGTCAACATGAAGCAACTCACTGACTGTACGTGACAGCACTAGCAGTGGTGGGTATCTGAAGAGTATTGAGACTTGAAAGCCAGAACCCCGAAGGCACTGAACATCCTCAAGTGCCTCAGCGACAGGTCTTGGGGTGTAGACAGGGCGCGTCTCCTCCAGTTTTATCAGGCTTTTGTGCGTTCGCGGCTGGACATGGGTCAGCGAGGCCCTCTTATTTGCAGATCCTTGACGCTGTCCACCTTGCAGGGATTCGACTGGCCACGGGTGCGTATCGCATCAGCCCCCTACCCAGCCTCTGTGCTGAGGCCGGGGAACCGCCACTTACCATCCGGCGGCAGCTCCTGCTGGTGTTCCAGGCTTGTAAGTTTCTTGTAGCTCCAATCCCACCCGCTCACCATATTTTGCTCATCCTCGTCTGGACTGTCTTTTTTCCCCACTGTCCCCGTGCCACGAGCTGAATGGGATCCGCGTTTAATGTGTTCTGGAGTCCCTCATTGTGGAGTCCGTACCGCCCCAAATCCAGGGTTTTAACCGCCTGCCGCCCTGGTTACTGGAGAGGCTCAGAGTGATTTTAGAGAGATTACACTCCTGCCACCGTCTTTAATGCAACATTTCCGCCGTTTTATCTGAGCACCACGACTATGTAGCTGTTATTACGGATGGGTCGAAACAGGAGGATCACGTTGGTTGCTCTGTTGTTTTTTTCCGGATCGTGTCTTCAAGGTCCGACTGCCTCAAGCGTTTACTGTCTTTTATGCAGAATTGTCTGCGATCTTTCGGGCACTGGGGCAGATGAGTCGTTCTTCCCATCCTAAATTTCTTGTCTGTTGCGACTCACTAAGAGCCCTTCACGCATTGCAACGTTTGTAACCCGCAGATAAAATAGTTCAGACCACCCAGGATGCCCTCCTCCAACTAAAACGACTGGGGAAGGAGATGGCTTTCTGTTGGGTACCAGAGCACGTCAGCATTGCAGGCTACGAAGGGGCAGATCTCGCAGACAAGGAGGCGTGTCACGATCCGCAAGTATTTCAGTGTGCCATCCCCCTGCACGCACTCACCTCGCTCTTGAGCTCACGAGTCATGTGTCGGTGGGAGTATGAGTGGCTGGAAATGAAAAACAATAAGCTCCGTTTAGTCATGAACACAACGCGTGTGTGGTGTACTTCCTTCCAACCCTGTAGACGGGACGAGGTTCTCCTCACTCGGCTTCGGATAGGCCACAGTCCTATGAAGCATGGCTTCCTGCTCCGGCGAGAGGACCCTCCAATGTGTGGTGCTTGTGGCGTCCAGGTCACCGTGCGTCACGTTTTCTTGGATTGCATTTTATTTTCTGACCAGCCGGCGGATCTGCCATATTTTTTAGGAAATACTCAAAAGAGTGTGGTTAAAATTTTGTACTGCCTATTTGCTTCTGTCTCGGGGTTTTTGGCCGACGTTCATCTAATGACTTTTCTGACGTTTCGCCAGCAGGCTGTTCGAACAGCCTCCATGCCAACATAACATTTACCATGGAAGTAGAAAAGGACAAGAAACTGCCATTTCTAGATGTGCTGGTCACAAGGGACGGCGAAAACCGGGGACACAACGTGTATCGAAAACCGACACACACGGACCGATAGCTGCACTACGATGAACGTCGGCCGAAGAACCCGACACAGAAGCCAAAAGGGAGTTTGTCAACAAGTGGCCACGAGATACTGGCAGAAGTAAAGCTGTGAGTACCGGGCGTGAGTCGTGCTTCGGTAGCTCAGATGGTAGAGAACTTGCCCGCGAAAGGCAAAGGTCCCGAGTTCGAGTCTCGGTCGGGCACACAGTTTTAGTCTGCCAGGAAGTTTCATATCAGCGCACACTCCGCTGCAGAGTGAAAATCTCATTCTGGAAACATCCCCCAGGCTGTGGCTAAGCCATGTCTCCGCTATATCCTTTCTTTCAGGAGTGCTAGTTCTGCAAGGTTCGCAGGAGAGCTTCTGTAAAGTTTAGAAGGTAGGAGGCGAGATACTGGCAGAGGTAAAGCTGTGAGTACCGGGCGTGAGTCGTGCTTCGGTAGCTCAAATGGTAGAGCACGTGCCCGCGAAAGGCAAAGGTCCCGAGTTCGAGTCTTGGTCGGGCACACAGTTTTAATCTGCCAGGAAGTTTCATATCAGCGCACACTCCGCTGCAGAGTGAAAATCTCATTCTGGCCACAATACTGTATTTGTAGTAATGCGGAAAAGAAGCGATTTATCTGACGTACAAACGACCACGATGATTGGCTTTTAGGCCAAGAATGGAAGCATTTCCGAAACACCTAAGTTTGCAAACTGTTGGCTCGCCTCTGGGGTTATGATTTTTCGTGGAAGGTAAACTGACGCTGATCATAACCGGCGCCGGGGTAACTGCGGCCGCGCGGGATTAGCCGATCGGTCTCAGGCGCTGCAGTCATGGACTGTGCGGCTGGTTCCGACGGAGGTTCGAGTCCTCCCTAGGGCATGGGTGTGTATGTTTGTCCTTAGGGTAATTTAAGTTAAGTAGTGTGTAAGCTTAGGGACTGATGACCTTAGCAGTTAAGTCCCACAAGATTTCACACACATTTGAACATTTCTGGCAACTGCGCTGCGCCACGGACCGTAGATGACGGGGGTGAACGACGGCTGCGAAGATGTGTCAGGGTGAAGAGACGTGCACCGGCTGAGCAGCTGACCGCCCAGATGAACCAAGGGGCCAAGAACAGTCCCCTCAGCGACCTTTCAGCGAACGTTGCTGCTTATGAGCCTTCCGCAGCAGGAGTCTGAACCACGCGCACACGCTGACAGCTGTTCATCGGCGACGAAGGCTGAAATTTGCACGCGAATACAGCAGCTGAGCGGCGACTGACGGCCTTTTCAGATGAAACACGTTGTATGCTCCATTGGACAGATGGCTGGTGACGTGTACCTTTAAAAACAAATACCCTGCAACAATCGTTGGAAGGATCCAGGCCGAAGGGCATTCCCTGTGTGATCTCGACATTCTGGAAGGCAGGGTGGATCCACACAAATATGTATCTATCCTGGTTGTCTTAAATTGAATGTTACTCTAATTTATCTACGATAACGTTGGAAGGTGAAGAAGTAAAATTTGTGATGCCGCCAGGACTCGAACCCGCGTCTTTTTGCTTACTAGGCAGATATGCTGACAATTACACCACCACAGCCTTATGGTCAACATAGCTGTACAAACAACCCAAGTCAAATACCCTCCCCAACATTAATTCACATCTTCACTTATATTGTCACTATTACCAGGGCTCTCCAACATTTGAATAGCACCCCAGCATTGGCCGTAATGGGGCAGTGTTACGTTATATGTTATAGTATAAATTTTAAATTAAATTTTCGATGAGACATTTAAGTCTCTAATTTATCTACAATAACATTGGGAAGTGAAGAAGTGAATTAAACTATAACATCTTCTCATTACGTCCAATGCTGGGGTACTATTCCAATGTCAGAGAGCCCTGGTAATAGTGACAATATAAGGGGAGATATGTATTAGAGTTTGTGTAAGGAAGGGTATTTGACTTGGGTAGTTCGTGCAACTGTGTTGACCATAATGCTGTCGTGGTGTAATAGTCACGATATCTGCCTTAACTTGCAACGTTATCTTAGTTGTGTTTGTGTTTTTCCTCGGCACGATGGCGTCTACCAGCAGGACAACGCAAAGTGTTAATTTTGTTAACATCGAGTGTAGATTTATGTGTCAGGAAGACTTTTCTGAAAGTATTTGTATGGAGTGTAGCCATGTATGGAAGTGAAACGTGGACGATAAATAGTTTAGACAAGAAGAGAATAGAAGCTTTCGAAATGTGGTGCTACAGAAGAATGCTGAAGATTAGATGAGTAGATCACATAACTAATGAGGAGGTATTGAATAGAATTGAGGAGAAGAGAAATTTGTGGCACAGCTTGACTAGAAGAAGTGATCGATTGGTAGGACATGTTCTGAGGCATCAAGGGATCACCAGTTTAGTATTGGAGGGCAGCACGGAGGGTAAAAATCGTAGAGGGAGACCAAGAGATGAATACACTAAACACATTCAGAAGGATGTAGGTTGCAGTAGGTACTGGGAGATGAAGAAGCTTGCACAGGATAGAGTAGCATGGAGAGCTGCATCAAACCAGTCTCTGGACTGAAGACCACAACAACAAAAACAACAACATCTGCCTAATAAGCAAGAAGACCCGTGTTCGAGCCCTGGCTGCAGCACAAATTTGAATTCATTTCCTTAGCTTCCAACGTTATCTTAGTTGTGTTTGTGTTTTTCCTCGGCGCGATGACATCTACCGGCACTACAATGCAAAGTGTTACACAGTTTGCAGTGTACCTGCGCGATTCGAAGAGCACCAGGATGGGTTTTTTTTTACTACCCTGGCCACCAGACAAAATGAAGCTGCTGGTGCCATGGACCCTCAACCGAGGAACCTAGCGCAGCTGACCACGGCACTGGAGTCGACAAATGCTTCAAAAATGGTTCAAATGGCTCTGAGCACTATGGGACTCAACTTCTGAGGTCATTAGTCCCCTAGAACTTAGAACTAATTAAACCTAACTAACCTAAGGACATC
This sequence comes from Schistocerca americana, assembly GCF_021461395.2. Classification (NCBI taxonomy): domain Eukaryota; kingdom Metazoa; phylum Arthropoda; class Insecta; order Orthoptera; family Acrididae; genus Schistocerca; species Schistocerca americana. The sequence goes on from NC_060122.1 coordinate 152,781,586, forward strand.
ACAAACATCCATGCCCGAGGCAGGATTCGAACCTGCGACCGTTGCGGTCTTGCGGTTCCAGACTGCAGCGCCTTTAACCGCACGGCCACTTCGGCCGGCGACGACAAATGCTTATTCAGGTTTTAGACTGGCAGCCACATTAATGTGACTGGACAGTGTACAATACGTACAAGAACCAAGAGGGAACAATAAGACTGGAGGATCAAGAATGGAGTGCTGGGATTAGAAAGGTGTAAGACAGGGATACAGTTTTTCGCTGCTTCAACCTATACATTGAAGAAGCAACGACAGAAACATAAGAAAGGTTCAAGATTTGGGTTGACATTCAGTTTGGGAGGACGTCAGTGATAAGAATCGCTCACGACATCGCTATCCTCTATGAAAGGGAATCTGCTGAATGGCAGTAACAATCTAACGAGTACAGAATACAAACTGCGAGTAAACCTGAAAAAGACATAAGGGGGAGTAGCAGAAATGATAACAGCGACAAAATTTACATCAGAATTGGTGGCCACAGAGCCGTGCAGGTATATTAACTGCACTTTTTAATCGTATTGGTGATGTTGCTATTTTAATTTCTATTGCTTGAATATTGAATTTTGGTGGTTGAAATTATATTTATTATTATGATTTTATTTCTAATTCTTTTGACATAAAGCTTATTACTATATTAATTGTTTTAGCAGCTATAACTAAAAGAGCTCAAATTACCTTTTCTTCTTGACTTCCTGCTGCTATGGCTGCTCCTACTCCTGTTTCTGCTTTAGTCCATTTTTCTACTCTTGTTACTGCTGGAGTTTATTTATTAATTCGTTTCAGACCAATATTAGATACTTATAATTGTGGTTGATTTCTACTTTTAATTGGTTGTATAACTATATTTATGGCTGGATTGGGGGCTAGTTTTGAATTTGATTTGAAGAAGATTATTGCTCTTTCTACTTTAAGACAACTTGGTTTAATAATAAGAATTTTGGCTATAGGTTATCCAAAACTTGCATTTTTTCATTTATTAGCTCATGCTTTATTTAAGGCATTATTGTTTATGTGTGCAGGTACAATAATTCATAATTTAAAGGATTCTCAGGATATTCGTTTTATAGGTTCAATTGTTAATTTTATACCTTTAACTTCAGTTTGCTTTAATGTTTCTAGTTTGTCTTTGTGTGGTATGCCTTTTTAGCAGGGTTTTATTCAAAGGATTTAATTCTTGAAATGGTTTGTTTAAGATGGATTAATTGTTTAATTTTTTTCTTCATTTCTTTTCTACTGGTTTAACTGCTTCTTATTCTTTTCGTTTGTTTTATTATTCAATATCTGGTGATAATAATTTTTATTCTAGATTTTCTTTTGATGATAAGGGTTATTATATTTCGTTTGGTATAATTGGTTTATTGTTTGTTGCTGTTTTTGGTGGTAGCCTTTTGTCTTGGTTAATTTTTCCTATTCCTCATGTGATTGCTTTACCTTATTATTTAAAGTTTTTAACTATTACTGTAGTTGTTTTAGGTGCTTATTTGGGTTATCTTATTTCTAATTTTGATTTTTCTCAAAATTTATTTTCTTTAAGTATACTTTCTTTTGTTAGATTTGCTGGTTCTATATGGTTTATACCTTTTCTTTCAACTAAGTTTATTAGATATATTCCTTTAAAATTAGGTTATTATTCATCTAAATCATTTGATTATGGTTGAGGTGAATCATTTGGTGGTCAAGGTTTATATAGACTATTTATTTATTTAATTGGTTATATCCAAGGTTGATATGATTCTAATTTTAAGATTTATCTTTTAACTTTTATTTTTTGAATATTTATTTTGGTTATATTATTTTTTGTTTACTTAAATAGCTTATAATTAGAGCGTGACACTGAAGATGTTAAGGAAGTATTTTTACTTTTAGGTATTTGTAAATATAGATATATTATTTTTACAGTGAAAATTTAAAGTTTTATTTAAACTATATATATTTTAGAAATGTTAACGAAGTTTAACCGCTAATATAAAAAGTTAGCAGCTTTCATATTGGCTTTACATTTCCTTAATTGGAACTTATTGTTCAATTATATTATTAACAGTAATACACCTCTTTTTGGCTTCAATTAATAAGAATAAGGGTATTTTATTCACCAATCTTCCAGGTCGAAACTGACTGCAATATTTCGCTTCTTATTCTATTTAAGGTTGATTGATTATATCAATACTTTTTGAATGCAACCCAAATGTTATAGTTAACTACAACCCTTTATTCTGCTCATTGTAAGGCTCCTCGATTTCATTCATGGTATAGTCCACCTAATAATACTAGGATAAAAAATATTGTTGATACTGTTCAGATTATAATGTCTGAGGTTTTTAAAATAATTACAATTGGAAGGATTAGTGCAATTTCTACATCAAAAAATAAAAAAAATTACTGCGATTAAGAAGAATCGCAGTGAGAATGGTATTTGTGCTGATCTTTTTGGGTCAAACCGACACTCAAATGGGGATCTTTTTTCTCGATCATTGATTAATTTCTTTGATAATGTTGTTGCAAGGATTATAACAATTATTGGGATAATAAATCTAATAAAAATTCTTGTAGATAGAATGAGGATTGTTTTTCTTGATTTATATCAAGCTTTCTGATTGGAAGTCAAATGTACTATTTATACTAGAAAAACAATTATCTACCTCATCAATAAATAGAGATGTATAGGAATAATCATACTACGTCTACAAAGTGTCAGTATCATGCTGCTGCTTCGAATCCAAAGTGGTGTCTTGGTGAGAATTGGTTTATTGAGTGTTGAAGTAGACATGTTGATAAGAAAATTGTTCCAATAATTACGTGTAGACCATGGAATCCTGTTGCAACAAAGAATGTTGATCCATAAACTGCGTCTGCAATAGTGAAAGGTGATTCTCAATATTCGTATGCTTGAAGTATAGTAAAATATAGTCCTAGTAATACTGTGAATAATAATCCTTGTAATGCTTGAGTATGATTAGATTCTATTAAACTATGATGTGCTCATGTTACTGTTACTCCTGAGGCCAAAAGAATAGCTGTATTAAGTAATGGAATTTGTATAGGATTAAAAGGTTGAATTCCTATTGGAGGTCATAGTATTCCTAGTTCAATAGTTGGTGCTAGTCTTCTTCTAAAAATGCTCAGAAAAATGACACAAAGAATAATACTTCTGATGCAATAAATAAAATTATTCCTCATCGTAATCCAATTGATACAAATCCTGTATGTAGTCCTTGATATGTCCCTTCTCGTACTACATCTCGTCATCATTGGATTATAGTTAGTAGAGTAATTCCGAATCCAATTATAAATAAGTTAATGTTAAATAGGTGAAATCATTTTGCTAATCCTGATACTAGAACTATTGTTCCAATTGCTCCTGTTAATGGTCAGGGTCTATAATCTACTAAGTGGAATGGGTGATTTGAGTGAGTTGTTAACATAGGTTTAGTATACTTCTCTAGAATATAAAGTTCTTAAAATTGAGAAAACATAAGCTTGAATTATTGCCACTGCTGATTCTAGAGTTAATAGAAGTATTTGTCCAATAATTAATAGTGAAATTAAGTTTATTGCTACAGATGCTCCTGTATTTCCTAGTAATGTTAATAGTAAGTGTCCTGCAATTATATTTGCTGCTAGTCGTACTGCTAGTGTACCTGGTCGAATGACATTTCTAATTGTTTCAACTAATACTATAAATGATATTAATGCAGGAGGTGTTCCTTGTGGAACAAGGTGTGTAAATATGTAATTGGTATGGTTAATTCATCCAAACAACATAAATCTTAATCATATAGGTAGAGCGATTGCAAATGTTAATGCTAAATGTCTTGTTCTAGTAAAGATGTAAGGGTATAAGCCTATAAAATTATTAAATAGTATTATAATAAAATTGAGATAAAGATGAATGTTGTTCCATTAAATGATTTTGGTCCTAGTAGTGTTTTAAAATCATTGTGTAAAGTTAGGTTTACTTTATTTCAAATAATATTAATTCGTGATGGTGTAAGTCAAAACATTGATGGGATTAATAATAGTCCTAAGAATGTTCTAGTTCAATTTAATGATAAATTGAAGATGTTAGTTGATGGGTCAAATGTTGAGAATAAGTTTGTTATCATTTTCAATTTAAGTTTTTTTATCTCAATTGTTCTTTTTTCTGCTCTTTTAATAAGATTTGGCTTAATTGAGAAAAAGTTTATTTGATTAAATAGAATTAATGTAGCCGAAAATATAATGAATAGGGAGAATCATGTGAGAGGGAATATTTGAGGGATTTGGATTAAATTTCCCCATCAGAAGTAGTCATTAATTTACTATTGTTTGGTTTAAGAGACCATTACTTACTTTCAGCCATCTGATGTATTTCAAGGTGTACTAATTGTTAAGTTATTTTAGATTGACACTCTAATGTTATATATTTTAACTAACTCCTTAGATTATCTTAGATAATCACTTGATAAATAAGTTTACTGAAGTTCTTTCAATTACAATTGGTATGAATCTGTGGTTTGCTCCACAGATTTCTGAGCATTGCCCAAAGAATAATCCAGGTCGGTTTATTGTAAATGTTCCTTGGTTTAGTCAACCTGGCGTTGCATCAATTTTAACTCCTAATGCAGGAACTGCTCATGAGTGTAGAACGTCTGATGCTCTTGTTAATACTCATACTTCTGTATTTATTGGTAGAATTGTTCGGTTATCTACATCTAGAAGTCGAAATCCGTCGTTTTCTAGGTCTTGTTCTGGTGTTATATAAGTGTCAAATTCTACGTCTATAAAGTCTGAATATTCATATCTTCAGTATCATTGTCGTCCAATGGTTTTGATTGTGATTATTGCATCTACTGAATCATCAAGTAAATATAATAGTTGTAATGATGGAAGTGCAATAAAAATTAGGGTAATTGCTGGTAATGCTGTTCAGATTGTTTCAATTAAGTGTCCATGAAGTATGTTTCGGTTTGTATAGGCAATAAATAATATATAACTTAGGGCATAACCTACAATTACTGTAATTAATAATAATACGACCATAGTATGATCATGTAAGAATGATAGTTGCTCCATTAATGGTGAAGCTCCATCTTGAAGGGATAAATTGGATCATGTTGCCATTAAAAAATTTTTTTAATAAAAGGTCAAACCTTTATTTGTAGAGCTTAAATCTACTGCACTAATCTGCCATATTAGAATCTAGAAATTAATGGTAATTCTGAGTAACTGTGTTCTGCAGGTGGGTTATTTTGTAGCCATTCTGTTGATCTTCTTATATTAGCTCTAAATATAATTGCTCGGTTTGTAACCATTCTTTCTCATATAATTACAATGAATATGATGATTCCTACAATAGAAATTGTAGATCCAATTCTTGATACTACATTTCACGATGTATATGCATCTGGGTAGTCTGAATATCGTCGTGGTATTCCTGCTAACCTTAAGAAGTGTTGAGGGAAGAATGTTAAGTTTACTCCGATGAATGTAATTGTAAATTGGATTTTTAATCATGTATTATTTATAGTTAATCCTGTAAATAGTGGGTATCATTGAATAACACCTCCTATAATTGCGAATACTGCCCCTATAGATAATACATAATGGAAGTGGGCTACTACATAATATGTATCATGTAATACAATATCAAGTGATGATTTTGCTAATACCAATCCTGTTAATCCACCAATTGTGAATAGAAAAATAAATCCTAAAGCTCATAATAATGGTGGGTTGAACTTGAATTTAGTTCCATATAGTGTAGCTAATCATCTGAATACCTTAATTCCTGTAGGTACGGCAATAATTATTGTTGCTGATGTAAAGTATGCTCGTGTGTCAACATCCATTCCTACTGTGAATATGTGATGTGCTCATACAATAAATCCTATTAGTCAATTGATAATATAGCATAGATTATACCTAATGTTACAAATGATTCAATTTTTCCTCTTTCTTGACATACAATGTGAGAGATAATCCCAAATCTGGATAGAATTAAAATGTAAACTTCTGTGTGTCCAAAGAATCAAAATAGGTGTTGATGTAAAATTGGGTCACCCCCTCCCGCAGGGTCAAAGAATGATGTATTTAAATTTCGATCTGTTAATAATATAGTAATAGCTCCTGCTAATACTGGCAGTGAGAGAAGGAGGAGAAGGGCTGTAATAGCTACAGATCATACAATGGGGGGTTGGTTCAAATTGCTCTGAGCACTGTGGGACTTAACTTCTAAGGTCATCAGTCCCTTAGAACTTAGAACTACTTAAACCTAACTAACCTAAGGACATCAGACACATCCATGCCCAAGGCAGGATTCGAACCTGCGACCGTAGCGGTCGCGCGGCTCCAGACTGTAGCGCCTAGAACCGCTCGGCCACCCCGGCCGGCACAACGGGAGGTCGCTGCGTCCATAGATCTCGTGAGATGGGCTGAATGTGTGCTGTGGCCTCCTCGTGAGCCTTTCGCCATGTATGGCACTATTGCCTAGGTCTGCATAATCTGGTGTAAGTGAGAGGTTGGGTATACTGACTGGTACCTTGTGGTCTGCTATATCTGGTGGCAGAAGTGTCCATATGGCCGCAGTGGGGACACGGAAGCAGTCAGGTGGGGCACCGTACCACGAGGAGAGCCGGTTACTCGTTCACTGTGGCTCAGCCTTGCCGCAGAGAATGCGGTTTGCTTATGGAGTCGGCCGCACAGTGACCGCGAGGCTGGTGTATTGTGGTGTCTGGAGGCTGTGCAGCCTGAACTTAGGGCAGTGATTATAGGGTGCCTAACCTGGTGGGACGCACGGAGTCTGCTTTGTTACACGTATGTTTCAGTTAAGAACAGGTATTGTGATTTGGTGTGTTTTCTAGGTACACTCATATTGTGCGCCTGTAAATTCTATTTAAAATGTGTTCGCGGATTTGGCCGTGCATTGTGTTAAAGTGACTCTATCTAGGGACTGGCTTTGTATCAGTGTACGTCGTTAATAGCCATTTGTCGGATCACTTTAAACGGTTCTATGTAGGGTGTCGTCCAATGACCCCGGTATCGTAACAAAGTCGGGACCTCGCATCGATATCACAGAAGTTAATGTTGTCTCGCAGCATTCCGCAACAATGAATGTGAGGCGCTGTCGAACCCACGCCCTCTCTCCCAGCGCTGCAACGCCACCGCACTGAGGCCAGTATACAGCCAATCAGAAGAAAGATGAGCCCCAGTGCCAGATCAATGCCATCACCATCTCAGACAGGGGATCACAGTTTTCATGTTTTATGCTGAACTTTTAACTTTCAACATTATGTCTATGTACTCCAAGTGAGAGTCTTGTAAATTTTTCTGTATCCAGTGATACTCAATATTCAGAGGCAGTTATAAATACTCAGAACATTCCTGTGGAAATGGGTTGTACAAAGTTAAGTAAACCATCATATCTATCTTGCAATAAAATAAACTAGTATTTTACATGTCCTGGTTTCCAGTCGTTTTCCTTTCGGAGCAAGTAAAGAATACACTGTAGTACTGACGAGTGTATTTTCGTCAGATACAACACTGAATCTGACTGATCACTGCATTTTGACGTTGTCTTAGGAATAGCCTTTGTATGAGTGCCCGTCGTTGGTGCGCTGGCCGCTTGTAAGAATTGTACGAGGGCTGTTCAATAAAGAATGATCATAATTTTTTTGACAACATACCTTTACTTATCCTCATAATTTTGATGGTTCTTCTCAAAGTAGTCTCCCATGAATACGATGCACTTGTCCCAGCGTTTCTGCCAAATACATGCTCGAAACCATTTTTTGAGAATCCTTCAAAATCGCCTCCGTAGCCTTCACCACTGCTTCTGATGATTGATAATGCCTGCCTCCCACGAAGGCGTTTCCTCAAGTTAGGGAACAGAAAAAAGTCACATGGGCTAAATGTGGACTACAGGTAGGGTTATGGATGCACTTCACGTTGATTTTTGCAAGATATTGAGCAACAACATTGGCAATATGCGGCCGCGCATTATCGTGGTACAGCATCCAACCTGCTTCACGGAAATGTGGTCTTTTGCGCTTGATATGGACTTGCAATATTTTCAGAACATCCTTGTGGTATTGTCTAGTTACTGATGTGTGTGCAGGTACAACATACTGATAAACCATGCCACGAATATCAAAGAATGAGATGACCGTAACTTTCCCAGCAAAAGCAACCACTTTTTTTTTTTTTTGAGGGTTGATGATGAAGGAGATTTCCAAACTGAGCTTTGCTGTTTGCTCTCAGGATCAAAATGATGTAGCTAAATTTCATCATCAGTGATTACATTTGAAAGAAACTCCGGATCTTCCTCTAACATCAACTTTAACTGCAAGCAGACCTGCACGCGAATGTCCTTTTGTTTCGTAATCATGTGTTTGAACTCATCGCGCAGAAACACGTGTCATGTGTAATTTTTCTGTCAGCAACGTGTGGGTGGCACCAAATGAAATGTTCAGTATTTCAGAAAGTAATCTTAAGGCAATTCGTCGATCCTCTCTCACAATGACAGCAGCGGTGTTGATGTTATGTTTCGTAAGAGCAGTAAAGGGAGCACCTTGGTTTGAAATTGATTGTCTCCCCTCTTTAAACATTTTAAACCACCTTCGAGCCGTGGTGTAAGGAAGAACAGACTCTCCATAGATCTCCTGTAACATTGTATAGGCCTCAGCTGAAGATCTGTTGAGACGAAAGCAGAATTTCAAAGCGGCGTGTTGTTGCTCGCGTGTTACTTACCTTGCAGTCGTAGGCGATACTTAGTATGTCTGACCTGACATCTAAGAGTCCCAACAATGAAACTACTACGGCGTGTTTGTTGTACATCAAGGTAACAGAATATCATAAGGTTAAATTTTATCTCGGGAAATTATGACCATAAAAAATTATGATAATGCTTTATTGAACAGCCCTTGCAGATAGTAGTGCCACACGATGCCATAGTTTCATCTTTCTAATACTGAATTGTTTGAGGGTAGTCTGTAATGAACTGGAGTGGACTGATGTTTATATGTAGAAGTACATGTTATGACACAATGAGTGCTTGGCATCCTACGGACTGTGCTACGGAAGTTGCCGTTGTCATGGTTCTGTATAAATTCAGATCTGGTACCGATCTGTTTGCAAATTGTCAAAATGAGCATGTATTTTTCCGAACTACAGTTATATTGAAATTTTATTGGAATTTAAAGCAAGCTTGTGGTTGTCATTTTAAGGGACTCGATTATAGAGTGATAATACATAGCGCACTTTCAAAAGTGAGCAAAAATGGAAAGCAATTATTCCACTGGTTGTTATGCTTATGGTTAATTACTTGTAATACTGAACGCGGTAGAATTTTATTTGGTCATAACGTTTAAACAATTTGGAGAGGCTAAATTTTATTTCAGTTGTTAGGTTAGGTTTATTGTTTTAGTAAATCTCCAGTTTCTTAACGAAGGATGGAAGGTCGGTGTTTAACGTTCTGTCGACTACGAAGTCATTAGAGATACAACACGCGTTCGGAATGTTTCAAGGATGGGGATGGAAATCGGCCGTGACCTTTCAAAGCAACCATACCAGCATTGCCTGGAGGGATTTAGGGGTATCGCGGAAACTTCGTTTCGATCTCGACTTAAATAAATAATCGTTACAGCGCTTCCATCGCTGTTTGGAGGAGAGGGGTTTGTGATCGGTTCCTCTTTGAGCTAGGAACATGGAGAAAAAAGTTTTTGATTAGTCAGGACCAGCGGCTATTGATTAGCCATTCGAACATCTGTCTTGTTATACGTGTTTTACAGTATATTAAGCAAGATTTGAATGACGAACCGGAGCTGGCGCTTGGGCAAACTGTGCGAATCGATTAATTGTTTTTGCAAAATTTATTAACTAGGCTGAAATTAATGCTCAGTTAATGGCACGATTTGTATGTGCACCGTTCGCATTGTACGTACAAAAACAAATATTCGTAAATATGGAATGGAGCGGGACTGGTTGTTCAGATTTTGGCCACCGCTGTAAAGTACCTTGGCGTAACATAAGTGTTAACCGTCTGAAAAGACCTTGCTTTGTTTGGCTTTCACGTTCAATAGATACTTTTTTTGGAACGCTTTGAAGCGTGCCGCTTTTATACTTTAAGCTTGTACCAATCTGTTCAAACAAAATGCATAAAGCCAGAACGAATTTTTTTATCTAATAATTTTTATCCGTTTTTGAGATACGATGGTTTAAATTCGAGGTAAATGTAGCTCGTAAAATTCCTTCTTAGATTATGTGAATGCACGCAAATCCAATAAATGAAAAATGCATTCTTACGATAAAACTGAAAATTCGCTTTCAAAAATGTAACGTCATTCGAATTTTATGTGCAAAAAACTCGTTTTTTGTGGATTTTATTTTACGCGTCACTGGGGCACTTTTCAGACATGTGCGAATCGGTTCAAATTTTGTGACAAAGAAGATATACAGATGTTTTTGTGAAAACTTTATCCGTTGCCAAGATATAAGCAACATGGATCGAAAGGCAATAAAAATCCTGTGCCAGATCAGTCGTCGCCCGAGTCAACAAAAAATCTACATCTGTTGGCAAGAGATGGCGGACTAATGTCAAAAATATGGTAGAGTAACATTGGGAACCATAATGAAAAATGCTCCTACCACAGCAGAAAAAGTCCAATAAGTCCTGGGCAGAGTTAGAGACGCAGAGGGGGGAACTGGCTTATCGGTTTATTTGGCAGCTTCAGTGATAAAAACAGCCTGAAATACTCTCACTTTTTTACCAGTTAATCCTACTTCCCCAGCGCAGTGAACTCTCTTAGCTGCAAGGTGTTAGTACCCCCGCATCTTGCAATTTATAGGCTAAAGTCCCTGATCCTGTGTTCAAAATCCAGAAGATTTACGGGCTATAGTAAACAATACATAAAAAATAAATGTCGAGTGACTAGGGCCTCCCGTCGGGTAGACCGTGCACCAGCTGCAAGTCTTTCGATTTGACGCCACTTTGGCGACTTGCGCGTCGAGGGGGATGAAACGATGATGATTAGGACAACACAACACCCAGTCCCTGAGCGCAGAAAATCTCTGACCCAGCGAGGAATCGAACCGGGCCCTTAGGATTGACATTTTGTCGATCTAACCACTCAGCTACCGGGGGCGAACAATATGGTGTGGTTGAAGAACACATACTCCCGCAAACTCAGCCCGTGTTAGATGTGTGGTCAGGGGCATAAGAAGAAGTAGACACTAATTTATTTGCTTGTAGAGAGTGGGATGCATCTACTTTAAGACGTACCTGAGAGAGGGGATAGATCTACACTAGGAAGTACCCCAGAGTGTGGATGCATGCATCCTAAACTTTAATGACATATTGTGTCATATTTCACGACATGAAAAATGCCATGTTCTGTGACACAATGGCATGTGTCATATTACACGACATGGCATCATGTATCACGTTACATTACTGGACATTATTAATAAGTAAATAAAAATGGCTAAGCGCGGGTAGGGCTTGCGCACAGAGGGTTCCGTACAAACTTAATTATCCATCCTGGGAATCGAGAGTCTCAACGATTTTTGTCTGTTATCGATATCGATACTATCAAGATATTGGTCCCGGCAATTCCAAGCTCGTATCAAAATCTCTGCAGCAGTTCCTCAGACCAGCCTGAACACACAAAAAGAAGGGAGTGGGGGAATTCATTATACAGGGTGTTACAAAAAGGTACGGCCAAACTTTAAGGAAACATTCCTCACACACAAATAAAGAAAAGATGTTATGTGGGCATGTGTCCGGAAACGCTTAATTTCCATGTCAGAGCTCATTTTAGTTTCGTCAGTATGTACTGTACTTCCTCGATTCACCGCCAGTTGGCCCAATTGAAGGAAGGTAATGTTGACTTCGGTGCTTGTGATGACATGCGACTCATTGCTCTACAGTACATAGCATCAACAGGTTAGTGTTCATCACGAACGTGGTTTTGCAGTCAGTGCAATGTTTACAAATGCGGAGTTGGCAGATGCCCATTTAATGCATGGATTAGCACGGGGCAATTGCCGTGGCGCGGTACGTTTGTTTCGAGACAGATTTCCAGAAAGAAGGTGTCCCGACAGGAAGACGTTCGAAGCAATTGATCGGCGTCTTAGGGAGCTCGGAACATTCCAGCCTATGACTCGCGACTGGGGAAGACCTAGAACGACGAGGACACCTGCAATGGACGAGGCAATTCTTCGTGCAGTTGACGATAACCCTAATGTCAGCGTCAGAGAAGTTGCTGCTGTACAAGGTAAGGTTGACCACGTCACTGTATGGAGAGTGCTACGGGAGAACCAGTTGTTTCCGTACCATGTACAGCGTGTGCAGGCACTATCAGCAGCTGATTGGCCTCCACGGGTACACTTCTGCGAATGGTTCATCCAACAATGTGTCAATCCTTATTTCAGTGCAAATGTTCTCTTTACGGATGAGGCTTCATTCCAACGTGATCAAATTGTAAATTTTCACAATCAACATGTGTGGGCTGACGAGAATCCGCACGCAATTGTGCAATCACGTCATCAACACAGATTTTCTGTGAACGTTTGGGCAGGCATTGTTGGTGATGTCTTGAATGGGCCCCATGTTCTTCCACCCACGCTCAATGGAGCACGTTATCATGACTTCATACGGGATACTCTACCTGTGCTGCTAGAACATGTGCCTTTACAAGTACGACACAACATGTGGTTCATGCACCATGGAGCTCCTGCACATTTCAGTCGAAATGTTCCTACGCTTCTCAACAACAGATTCGATGACCGATGGATTGGTAGAGGCGGACCAATTCCATGGCCTCCACGCTCTCCTGATCTCAACCCTCTTGACTTACATTTATGGGGGCATTTGAAAGCTCTTGTCTACGCAACCCCGGTACCAAATGTAGAGACTCTTCGTGCTCGTATTGTGGACGGCTGTGATACAATACGCCATTTTCCAGGGCTGCATCAGCGCATCAGGGATTCCATGGACATTTCCTATAACAAAGTGTTTGAAGTCACGCTGGTACGTTCTGTTGCTGTGTGTTTCCATTCCATGATTAATGTTATTTGAAGAGAAGTAATAAAATGAGCTCTAACATGGAAAGTAAGCGTTTCCGGACACATGTCCACATAACATATTTTCTTTCTTTGTGTGTGAGGAATGTTTCCTGAAAGTTTGACCGTGCCTTTTTGTAACACCCTGTATATATGTGGAGAGGAAAGATTTAATAGAACATTTTTCATTTCCTTTCTAAAATATGGCTACAACCTACATTTTATGTTTGCATTCAGTAATTTTGGTCTATTATACCTATGACGGGTGATGAACGCAACGTATGTTCAAATGGCAAAAGATATTTTTCATGCGGTATAACTACAGTCTAACAAGTTTTAGATTTTTTAGTTTACTTGTACTGTGAACCCTTGCTTCTTAACTAATTTGGTGTTTCTAGGTCAACGGGAAGTGCCCTACAGGTTTGATGAATGACTTTACGTGAGTCAAAATATGAGATGAATGACCGCATCTTTTGATTGCATTTAATTGGAAGCTTCATATTTACAGAGCCAAGAGACCGTGCGTGACTTAAATTTGAACTTGATACGCCAAATTGCTCCAGAGTAAAGTGTCTTAACAGACGGACAGAATAACAGGCGGCCGAATAAAAAGTCATAAAAATACACTCCTGGAAATGGAAAAAAGAACACATTGACACCGGTGTGTCAGACCCACCATACTTGCTCCGGGCCCTGCGAGAGGGCTGTACAAGCAATGTTCACACGCACGGCACAGCGGACACACCAGGAACCGCGGTGTTGGCCGTCGAATGGCGCTAGCTGCGCAGCATTTGTGCACCGCCGCCGTCAGTGTCAGCCAGTTTGCCGTGTCATACGGAGCTCCATCGCAGTCTTTAACACTGGTAGCATGCCGCGACAGCGTGGACGTGAACCGTATGTGCAGTTGACGGACTTTGAGCGAGGGCGTACAGTGGGCATGCGGGAGGCCGGGTGGACGTACTGCCGAATTGCTCAACACGTGGGGCGTGAGGTCTCCACAGTACATCGATATTGTCGCCAGTGGTCGGCGGAAGGTGCACGTGCCCGTCGACCTGGGACCGGACCGCAGCGACGCACGGATGCACACCAAGACCGTAGGATCCTACGCAGTGCCGTAGGGGACCGCACCGCCACTTCCCAGCAAATTAGGGACACTGTTGCTCCTGGGGTGTCGGCGAGGACCATTCGCAACCGTCTCCATGAAGCTGGGCTACGGTCCCGCACACCGTTAGGCCGTCTTCCGCTCACGCCCCAACATCGTGCAGCCCGCCTCCAGTGGTGTCGCGACAGGCGTGAATCGAGGGACGAATGGAGACGTGTCGTCTTCAGCGATGAGAGTCGCTTCTGCCTTGGTGCCAATGATGGTCGTATGCGTGTTTGGCGCCGTGCAGGTGAGCGCCACAATCAGGACTGCATACGACCGAGGCACACAGGGCCAACACCCGGCATCATGGTGTGGGGAGCGATCTCCTACACTGGCCGTACACCACTGGTGATCGTCGAGGGGACACTGAATAGTGCACGGTACATCCAAACCGTCATCGAACCCATCGTTCTACCATTCCTAGACCGGCAAGGGAACTTGCTGTTCCAACAGGACAATGCACGTCCGCATGTATCCCGTGCCACCCAACGTGCTCTAGAAGGTGTAAGTCAACTACCCTGGCCAGCAAGATCTCCGGATCTGTCCCCCATTGAGCATGTTTGGGACTGGATGAAGCGTCGTCTCACGCGGTCTGCACGTCCAGCACGAACGCTGGTCCAACTGAGGCGCCAGGTGGAAATGGCATGGCAAGCCATTCCACAGGACTACATCCAGCATCTCTACGATCGTCTCCATGGGAGAATAGCAGCCTGCATTGCTGCTAAAGGTGGATATACACTGTACTAGTGCCGACATTGTGCATGCTCTGTTGCCTGTGTCTATGTGCCTGTGGTTCTGTCAGTGTGATCATGTGATGTATCTGACCCCAGGAATGTGTCAATAAAGTTTCCCCTTCCTGGGACAATGAATTCACGGTGTTCTTATTTCAATTTCCAGGAGTGTATTTGCTTCTTGTTATATACACTACTGGCAATTAAAATTGCTACACCACGAAGATGACGTGCTACAGACGCGAAATTCGACCGACAGAAAGAAGATGCTGTGATATGCAAATGATTAGCCTTACAGAGCATTCACACAAGGTTGGCGCCGGTGGCGACACTTACAACGTGCTGACATGAGGAAAGTTTCCAACCGATTTCTCATACACAAACAGCAGTTGGCCGACGTTGCCTGGTGAAACGTTGTTGTGATGCCTCTTGTAAGGAGGAGAAATGCGTACCATCACGTTTCCGACTTTGATAAAGGTCGGATTGTAGCCTATCGCGATTGCGGTTTATCGTATCGTGACATTGCTGCTCGCGTTGGTCGAGATCCAATGACTGTTAGCAGAATATGCAATCGGTGGGTTCAGAAGGGTAATACGGAACGCTGTGCTAGATCCCAACGGCCTCGTATCACTAACAGTCGAGATGACAGGCATCTTATCCGCGTCATGCAGCCACGCCTCGATCCCTGAGTCAACAGATGGGGACGTTTGCAAGACAACAACCATCTGCACGAACAGTTCGACGACGATTGCAGCAGCGTGGACTATCAGCTCGGAGGCCAGGGCTGCGGTTACACTTGACGCTGCATCACAGACAGGAGCGCCTGCGATGGTGAACTCAACGACGAACCTGGGTGCACGAATGGCAAAACGTCAGTTTTTCGGATGAATCCAGGTTCTGATTACAACATCATGATGGTCGCATCCGTGTTTGGCGACATCGTGGTAACACACATTGGAAGCGTGTATCCGTAATCGCCATACTGGCGTTTCACCCGGCGTGATGGTATGGGGTGCCATTGGTTACACGTCTCGGTCACCTCTTGTTCGCATTGACGGCACTTTGAACAGTGGACGTTACATTTCAGATGTGTTACGACCCGTGGATCTTCCCTTCATTCGATCCCTGCGAAACCCTACATTTGAGCAGGATAATGCAAGACCGCATGTTGCAGGTCCTGTACGGGCCTTTCTGGATACAGAAACTGTTCGACTGCTGCCCTGGCCTGCACATTCTCCAGACCTCTCACCAACTGAAAACGTCTGGTCAATGGCTGCCAAGCAACTGGCTCGTCACAATACGCCAGTCACTACTCTTGATGAACTGTGGTATGGTGTTGACGCTGAATGGGCAGCTGTACATGTACACGCCATCCAAGCTCTCTTTGACTCAATGCCCAGGCGTATGAAGGCCGTTATTACGGCCAGAGGTGGTTGTTCTGGGTACTGATTTCTCAGGATCTATGCACCCAAGTTGTTTGAAAATGTAATCGCATGCCGCGCGTGATTAGCCGAGCGGTCTCGGGCGCCACAGTCATGGACTGTGCGGCTGGGCCCGGCGGAGTTTCGAGTCCTCCCTCGGGCACGGGTGTGTGTGTGTTAGCATAATTTAGGTTAAGTAGTGTGTAAGCTTAGGGGCTGATGACCTTAGCAGTTAAGTTCGTTAAGATTTCACACCCACGTTTTTTTTTTTTAATCGCATGTCAGTTCTAGTATAACATATTTGTCCAATGACTACCCGCATTTCTTCTTGTTGTAGCAATTTTAATGGCCAGTAGTGTAATTACACATTAACAGTTTTCGGAATTTTTCCTTGACTTGTGCTATGAAACCTGCTTCTTGCCAAATTTTATTTCTTTAGGTCAACGGAAGTACTGTACGGGTTTTGATGAGTGAGTTTTCGAGGATCAAAATATGTGATGTAAATGCCGTATCTTTTGACTGAAGTGACTTAGAAGCTGACATTTTTTAAAGCTTGCATTTTTATACGTCCAAGGGACCACAGACCTTCATAAGGGATATAAATTGGACTTGACACTCTGTCCGTTCCTGAGAAAAAGGGTCTTCAACATGTAGACAGCCAGTAAAGCGATCCTATATGGGTTCTGAATTTACACATTGAGGCACGGAATTCTAAAAAGCACGAATAAGTCAAGATATTTTGATTTAATTGCCTTTGAAGTTGTCAAATAAGTCGAAAAGAAAGAAAGTCTGCTCCTTTCACGTCCCTAACACTGCCCAGGATATATTCGCCTTTTTTGTGCTGCGATAGGAACATTTTTTATTCTGGTAAATGAACGCGTTTTCAGATGTTAGCCTGAATTCAATCAATCGCTTACACTCTCTTATCGTGTCCCTCATAATCAGCACGCCATAGCTTGAACCCACTGCCTCGTTCGTAGCTGATAGTCCGAAAATAATTTTGAACATACTATAAATTATCCGTCCGAACAGGCCTCGGAACGCCCAACGGTACCGACCGACTGCCGTGTCATCCTGAGCCGATAAGGGTCACAGGACGTGGATACGGAGGCACACCGCTCTTCCGGCCGTTGTTTGTGACGAAGCCGGTACTTCTCAGTCAGGTAGCTCCCCATTTGGCCTCACAAGGGATGCGTGCCAACAGAGTTCAGCATTTGCGAATGGTCACACATCCAGGTGCTAGCTGAGCCCGACCACACTTCGGTGATTTAACGAGAACCGTTGGTAAGGCTGTTGGCTCAAACAGACTATACTTGTGCGTTTAATTTGCGCTGCAGCAGCCCTCTAAAATTTAGTGGTAAGTTGGTCCCTTGCATAGCCTGTCAAAAACTGAACACAGATCAAGCATGTAAACCAGTAGAGAGTGTACTAAACTGAGTAAAAAAGATGCAAAATAGAAACAGTGAACAGTCCAAACTTAATAAATGTAATATCGAGTAACGTTGGTTATGTGGTCATGGTGACTGGCTGCGAAGGAGCAGATCCGGGTTCAAATCCCATTCGTACTTTTTTTTTCACAAAATTACGAACTATCCGTCTGGTCACATTCGCTGTAATAAAATTTGTGTATGTGTTGTGGTGACCTCAGCCCATTCCCATCCCCACCCCCATCCCTCATACGTACTTCATATTTGTTCCACACAGGTACCACATGTTATATCTCTTACATTCCGTTTTGGAAGTTTCGACTCTCGAATTTCTTCGTTGTAACGTGTAAGTGGCAGAATAAATGGTCAGATTTGCACATTACATGAGACCTTTACAAATCGCAATGAGAAGGTAAGATGACACCTAACGTAAATCGACAGTTATGAGAACAATTGCCTATCAATATGTAATGCAAAAAGGGATGACAGTCAATCGACGGTAATTAACACACCATTCCTATACAATGTATGTCTTTGAGCAGAAGCTAGAACAGGGAATGCGAGTTGAGTCGCTTTAAGTTTTGAAAAGCCAGCTCCACAACAGTGTAGTGACACTGCGCTGCAAGAGTTATGCTGGCAACCACTTAAAGGGGTGGCAGAAAGGAGGACAGTGACCCCGGGCCAGGTGATTCAAGCTGGAGGGCCGCCTGTAGCGAGGGCATCAGTACAAGAGCAGAGATGAAGCTTTAGAAACTGCGTTTCGAAATTCCAACAGGGTACGAATAAAAGCAAGTGAGGCATTTTCGTCCAGCGAGTGTGACACACGGAAAGGTCAGTGTACTTTAAGCGTCTAGAACAGGCACAAAACGTCCGATTAGCGGAAACTCACTAGGAAAGAGACAGCTACTGTAGTTTCGACGCAGTTTGATAGAAGGGACGTTGAGATTGGTAGAGGGTGTTTCTACAAAATGAGAGGAACGCTACTATTGGTCAAAAAAGCCATGAATTTGAAAAGGAACCCAATTGGAGGGAGGCAGTTCTGCCATGAGTAGGACAAGAGAGAAATTTTTGGGGGGACTCTTCTCTGAACTGGCGTCAAGTGCAGAATGGAGCGCTTAACGCTCCGTACGACGCAGAGAAGAAATTGGTGTGGACAGTGCATTCACAGTGGCTGCACTCCAGCTAAAATTAGCTGTAGCAACGTTTAGTTCCAACTGTGGAGAAACGAACCAGCCAAATTAGTTAGCTGTTCTTGCGAGAACTGAGAGGGCACTATAATATGCATGCTGCTCCAACCATGCGCGTATATATCGCCACGTAATAAAACTAGGGCTGAGTACATGTTTTCTCGCATAACGAGAAACATAGGGAAAGTTTCTGCTGGAAAGTTCAGCAAAGGTCAGATTAGTTTTGTAGGAATTTCAGTGAGAGAGAGTGGCCTTGCAGACAGCAGCACATCGCAGCTTAAGGTAAATACCGCGTGCAGAGGCATAAACTTTGTTGGTTCACCAGCTTGCGTCCACTGTAAACTCGAGCGCCCAGGGGAAATCTTGCGCTTAAATTTTGTCAATTGACTAGCCTTCCACCATAGACTTGATTGTCATCCTAAATAGTATCGAACTTTGAACCGGAATCGGGCAATTTTCGTAGTAGTGATCAACATCAAAATATGTGTAGGAGCAATTTTGTAAAGAAGCGTCAAATTAAACTTTCATATTATTGTGCTTAGGATTAATGTAAAGAAACTTCAAATTAAACTTTCATAATATTATCAGGAGAAAGAAAACTGGCGTTCTACGGATCGGAGCGTGGAATGTCAGATCCCTTAATCGGGCAGGTAGGTTAGAAAATTTAAAAAGGAAAGTGGATAGATTAAAGTTAGACATAGTGGAAATTAGTGAAGTTCGGTGGCAGGAGGAACAAGACTTTTTTTCAGGTGATTACAGGGTTATAAATACAAAATCAAATAGAGGTAATGCAGGGGTAGGTTTAATAATGAATAAAAAAATAGGAGTGCGGGTTAGCTACTACATACAGCATAGTGAACGCATTATTGCGGCCAAGATAGACACAAAGCCCATGCCTACTACAGTAGTAAAAGTTTATATACCAACTAGCTCTGCAGATGATGAGGAAATTGATGAAATGTATGACGAGATAAAAGAAATTATTCAGGTAGTGAAGGGAGACGAAAATTTAATAGTCATGGGTGACTGGAATTCGTCAGTAGGAAAAGGGAGAGAAGGAAACATAGTAGGTGAATATGGATTGGGGGGAAGAAATGAAAGAGGAAGCCGCCTTGTAGAATTTTGCACAGAGCATAACTTAATCATAGCTAACACTTGGTTCAAGAATCATAAAAGAAGGTTGTATACCTGGAAGAATCCTGGAGATACTAAAAGGTATCAGATAGATTATATAATGGTAAGACAGAGATTTAGGAACCAGGTTTTAAATTGTAAGACATTTCCAGGGGCAAATGTGGATTCTGACCACAATCTATTGGTTATGAACTGCAGATTGAAACTGAAGAAACTGAAAAAAGGTGGGAATTTAATGAGATGGGACCTGGATAAACTGAAAGAACCGGAGGTTGTACAAAGTTTCAGGGAGAGCGTAAGGGAACAATTGACAGGAATGGGGGAAAGAAATACAGTAGATGAAGAATGGGTAGCTCTGAGGGATGAAGTAGTGAAGGCAGCAGAAGATCAAGTAGGTAAAAAGACGAGGGCTAATAGAAATCCTTGGGTAACAGAAGAAATATTGAATTTAATTGATGAAAGGAGAAAATATAAAAATGCAGTGAATGAAGCAGGCAAAAAGGAATACAAACGTCTCAAAAATGAGATCGACAGGAAGTGCAAAATGGCTAAGCAGGGATGGCTAGAGGACAAATGTAAGGATGTAGAGGCTTGTCTCACTAGGGGTAAGATAGATACTGCCTACAGGAAAATTAAAGAGACCTTTGGAGAGAAGAGAACCAATTGTATGAATATCAAGAGCTCAGATGGCAACCCAGTTCTAAGCAAAGAAGGGAAGGCAGAAAGGTGGAAGGAGTATATAGAGGGTTTATACAAGGGCGATGAACTTGAGGACAATATTATGGAAATGGAAGAGGATGTAGATGAAGATGAAATGGGAGATATGATACTGCGTGAAGAGTTAGACAGAGCACTGAAAGACCTGAGTCGAAACAAGGCCCCGGGAGTAGACAACATTCCATTAGAACTACTGGTGGCCTTGGGAGAGCCAGTCATGACAAAACTCTACCATCTGGTGAGCAAGATGTATGAGACAGGCGAAATACCCTCAGACTTCAAGAAGAATATAGTAATTCCAATCCCAAAGAAAGCAGGTGTTGACAGATGCGAAAATTACCGAACTATCAGTTTAATAAGTCACAGCTGCAAAATACTAACGCGAATTCTTTACAGACGAATGGAAAAACTGGTAGAAGCGGACCTCGAGGAAGATCAGTTTGGATTCCGTAGAAATGTTGGAACACGTGAGGCAATACTAAACTTACGACTTATCTTAGAAGAAAGATTAAGAAAAGGCAAACCTACGTTTCTAGCATTTGTAGACTTAGAGAAAGCTTTTGACAATGATAACTGGAATACTCTCTTTCAAATTCTGAAGGTGGCAGGGGTAAAATACAGGGAGCGAAAGGCTATTTACAATTTGTACAGAAACCAGATGGCAGTTATAAGAGTCGAGGGGCACGAAAGGGAAGCAGTGGTTGGGAAAGGAGTGAGACAGGGTTGTAGCCTCTCCCCGATGTTATTCAATCTGTATATTGAGCAAACAGTAAAGGAAACAAAAGAAAAATTCGGAGTAGATATTAAAATTCATGGAGAAGAAATAAAAACTTTGAGGTTCGCCGATGACATCGTAATTTTGTCAGAGACAGCAAAGGACTTGGAAGAACAGTTGAACGGAATGGACAGTGTCTTGAAAGGAGGATATAAGATGAACATCAGCAAAAGCAAAACGAGGATTATGGAATGTAGTCAAATTAAATCGGGTGATGCTGAGGGAATTAGATTAGGAAATGAGACACTTAAAGTAGTAAAGGAGTTTAGCTATTTGGGGAGCAAAATAACTGATGATGGTCGAAGTAGAGAGGATATAAAATGTAGACTGGCAATGGCAAGGAAAGCGTTTCTGAAGAAGAGAAATTTGTTAACATCGAGTATAGATTTAAGTGTCAGGAAGTCGATTCTGAAAGTATTTGTATGGAGTGTAGCCATGTATGGAAGTGAAACGTGGACGATAACTAGTTTGGACAAGAGGAGAATAGAAGCTTTCGAAATGTGGTGCTACAGAAGAATGCTGAAGATAAGGTGGGTAGATCACGTAACTAATGAGGAGGTATTGAATAGGATTGGGGAGAAGAGAAGTTTGTGGCACAACTTGACTATAAGAAGGGATCGGTTGGTAGGACATGTTTTGAGGCATCAAGGGATCACCAATTTAGTATTGGAGGGCAGCGTGGAGGGTAAAAATCGTAGAGGGAAACCAAGAGATGAATACACTAAGCAGATTCAGAAGGATGTAGGTTGCAGTAGGTACTGGGAGATGAAGCAGCTTGCACAGGATAGAGTAGCATGGAGAGCTGCGTCAAACCAGTCTCAGGACTGAAGACCACAACAACAACAACAAATAATTGTGCTTAAGATTAATGTTCTTTCCGAGAGGTGATACTTAACATTGTTAAGTATGAACTTATTTCACTTTTTGATGTTGGCAAGATGCGTTATCCATTGCGCTGTTTTTATGTTGGCGAGTTGAAAACTGTGTGAAAAGCTGTAATGTGGTGAGAAATATTACGACATTAAACTTGTCACTTCACTTCACACAGTTGTTCTCAATTCAAGAATAAGCAAGCAAAACCAAATCCCCGCAACCCGCACAAACGTAGTTCACATCAGTTTATTTGTTGTTTTCATTTCTGTGAGAGGTCTATGCGGCATCTCGCCTGCTCTCACTGTTCATCATATTTACTTGCAACGGTAATATATTATTACCACACGATCCATATTCTGTGATGAATAGCCACAGAAGGCGAGATGACGCATTGACCTCTTACAGAAATGAAACTAACAAATAAACGGATGTGAACTGTGTTGCAAAGACAGGAATTCGAGAGTCAAAACTTCCAAAACGGAACGCAAGAGGCATACCTGTGTAGAACAAATAGGAGAGACATACGTCTAGAGGTCCCTTCGTTGCACGTCGCTGTTGCAAAGGGACATTACACTACGACACGTACACAAATTTTAATACAACGAACAGACACGTCAATGACAGGACGGGCAGTCCGTAATTTTATGAAAAAAAAGGTCCAAGATGCTACTCCAGGCGGGTGTAAAATGAATGTGCGCAACGGAGAATAATAAACGCTAAAATGAAGATTTGGCCCTGTCTACCCCCAGAAGCAGATCTTAGGATCTCTTAATTCTATAAATTACAATCTAACACAAATGAATGATGAAGGCAACTAATCCAACTAAATGATAAACGTTGTTCCTGCTTATATATTTATTGTAGATTAAAAAACAACTTTATATTACAAAGTTTTCATTTCCTAAGTAAAATTAATAATCAATTGCCCAACTCTGCCCCTTATTATGACTGCGCAGTCTAATACAAATAACGCGAAATGACTGACATCTACGTACCAAACAATAGAAGACACTACTTTCAAAGATGATCTACGGTGGTGTGGAACCTCAGTGGAAATAAACTTACGTGATCACAGCTGTTTAGTTTTATAGCCCTTATAAGCCGAAGCAATTTGCGATATGTACTGTATCTGGTGCGTCGAAGTGATGGTTCTCGTACTCGTCTGCGACGATGGAAGACCTCCAGCCACAAATAAACTCTTTTAAACACTAGCACGGCATGAGGCAGCCCTCTGACCAATATACTCTAATACTGTCTTCTCTTCTCCTTGTTCTACAGACGAGAAACGCGAACTCCCAGCCACAAGGACGTAGTTCAGATAACGTCTGAACGTAAGTATACACAGAGGAAGTGCTCTCAATTACTGAACACTGCGTACTGAACGACGACTTCCAACCCAGAGGTGAAGTCCAGAATCGTACAAGTTCGCAACAGTACAGTGCCTAATTGTTCTAACTATAAATTCTCCTGACAGCAAAGACAGCAATTCCGTCTATACCAACGAAGCTGATAATGAGCGACTGTCACACACGGGCGCTCACCACGGAAGATCTCGTCTCTCCACGGCTGGCCTCCCAGCAAGGCTCGGCTCCCCACCCTCGTAATTCCGAAAACGAATCATATTACCGAGACCACGGAATATTCTACCTCTCTACAGATTTTTCCGAATGCCGATCAACCATATTTTAGTCTTTTGTCGTCCAGCGCGGAAAGCTTCCGAGGAAAAACCTATACTCGTACAATGGTACGCTTCTGAGTAAAAATCCTAGCAAATAACCCAGCCCGCGTGGTTTCCGAGGTGCCGCTTCTTCGTTCCTCTCCTGCGTCCAAGATTTTCGTACACTACTGGCCATTAAAATTGCTACACCAAGAAGAACTGCAGATGATAAACGGGTATTCATTGGTCAAATAGATTATACTAGAGCTGACATGTGATTACATTTTCATGCGATTTGGGTGCATAGATCCTGAGAAATCAGCACCCAGAACAACCACCTCTGGCCGTAATAACGGCCTTGATACGCCTGGGCATTGAGTCAAACAGAGCTTGGATGGCGTGCACGGGTACAGCTGCCCATGCAGCTTCAACACGATACCACAGTTCATCATGAGTAGTGACTGGCTATTGTGACGAACCAGTTGCTCGGCCACCATTGACTAGACATTTTCAATTGATGAGAGATCTGGAGAATGTGCTGGTCAGGACAGCAGTCGAACATTTTCTGTATCCAGAAAGGCCCGTACAGGACCTGAAACATGCGGTCGTGCATTATCCTGCTGAAATGTAGGGATTCGCAGGGATCGAATGAAGGGTAGAGCCACGGGTCGTAACACATCTTAAATGTAACGTAAATATTCAAAGTGCCGTCAATGCGAACAAGAGGTGACCGAGACGTGTAACAAATGGCACCCCATACCATCACGCCGAGTGATACGCCAGTATGGCGATGACGAATACACGCTTCCAATGTGCGTTCACTGCGATATCGCCAAACACGGATGCGACCATCATGATGCTGTAAACAGAACCTGGATTCATCCGAAAAAATGACGGTTTGCCATTTGTGCACCCAGGTTCGTCGTTGAGTACACCATCGCAGGCGCTCCTGTCTGTGCTGCAGCGTCAAGGGTAACCGCAGCCCTGGTCTCCGAGCTGATAGTCCATGCTGCTGCAAACGTCGTAGAACTGTTCGTGCAGATGATTGTTGTCTTACAAGCGCCCCCATCTGTTGACTCAGGGATCGAGACGTGGACGCACGATCCGCACATCCATGCGGATGCCTGTCATCTCGACTGGTACTGATATGAGGCCGTTGGGATCCAGGACGGCATTCCGTATTACCCTCCTGAACCCACCGATTCCATATTCTGCTAATAGTCATTGGATCTCGATCAACGCGAGCAGCAATGTCGCGAAACGATAAACCGCAATCGCGACAGGCTACAATCCGGCCTTTATCGAAGTCGGAAACGTGATGGTACGCATTTCTCCTCCTTACACAAGGCATCACAACAACGTTTCACCAGGCAACGCAGGTCAACTGCTGTTTGTGCATGAGAAATCGGTTGGAAACCTTCCTCACGTCAGCACGTTGTAGGTGTCGCCACCGGCGCCAACCCTGTGTGAATGCTCTGAAAAGCTAATCATTTGCATACTACAGTATCTTCTTACTGTCGGTTAAATTTCGCGTCTGTAGCACGTTATCTTCTTGGTGTAGCAATTTTAATGGGCAATAATGTAGTTTCCGAAGTATAATCCCTCCGGATCGGCTACAAAATCGGCCGGTCGCGACTCTATTGTGCTCCAGCGCTTAGCTGCTACGGCGACCATTTACCGCTTCCTGTGTTTAAGCAGGACCAACACACCTATGTTGGCCTTTCACCCAGAGTCTGAGTTCCGTCTGCGGTTTCATTTCCACTGTCTTTCCAACCTCTACTAGTATAATAGTAAAGACACACTGTCACGTTTCATGCAATAAGTGTTAACAATTACTTACAAGGTGTACGCGACAATGTCAGTCTCCTTTATATATTCATATATACAGTGTGCAATCGATCACATGATACCTGATTGTGTTTGTAGGTCACGGCAAAGTATGTGGATGGGTGCTTGTAAGGTGCGAAATTATAGCCACCTTCCAAAGGGATACAATTGGATTTGAACGCAGACCGTTCTCTTCTCAATGTACGAGGGCATTTCGAAAAGTAATGATACAATGTCTCACAGTCCTTAAATAGAACAATTATTTAGAAAACGTCTGTTACATCTTATTAACTGGATTGTTTGTTATCTTTCGACATTTGTTAAGTCGGCGCACAAGATTTTGCATCCCACAGTGATAGAAGGTTGCCGCCTGTTGTCGGAACCACATTTCAATTTCATCTTTGATCTCTTCATCGTCGTGGAATGATTTTCCACCAAGATGTGACTTCAGGTAACGGAAGACACGGAAGTCGGTGGGCACAAGGTCCGGGCTGTATGGCGGATGGTCCAACAGAAGAAAGCGTTGTATGTCCCAAAAAACGGAAGCCGTGGTTTTCTTCACTGAAAACGACATTTTGCATTTCTTGGCTTTTAGTGAATTCGAATGTCACCATTGCATTGATCGTTGCTTGGATTCAGGTGTGTGGTGATAAACCCACGTCTCGTCACCTGTCACAATGTGATCAAGGAACTCACCACCTGCTTCAGCATAGCGTGCGAGGAAGTCGAGTGCAAAGCCCATCCTTTTCTTTTTGTGTTCTTCCGTTAACAGTTTTGGAACCCAGCGTACACACAATTACCTGTACTCTAACTTGACAATCACAATGTCATAAAGAGTTGTCATTGACACGTCCGGTATGACCTGATGCAATTCTTTCAGTGTGAGACGTCTGTTCGCACGAATTTCTTCCTCCGTTCTGCGAAGAAGGGCATCAGAGACCACAGATGGCCGACCTGTTCTTTGTTCGTCATGAACATCAGTCCTACCTTCAGAGAAATGACGACACCATTTCGTTACATTTACAATGAAATGAACATCCTTAGCTGCTTACAGGCGTTGACATAAGTCAATGGGGACAGATGAAAATGTGTGCCCTGCCGGCCGCGGTGGTCTCGCGGTTAAGGCGCTCAGTCCGGAACCGCGCGACTGCTACGGTCGCAGGTTCGAATCCTGCCTCGGACATGGATGTGTGTGATGTCTTTAGGTTAGTTAGGTTTAAGTAGTTCTAAGTTCTAGGGGGCTGATGACCACAGATGTTAAGTCCCATAGTGATCAGAACCATTTGAACCAATTGTGTGCCCTGACCGGGACTCGAACCCGGGATCTCCTGCTTACATGGCAGACGCTCTATCCAGGGCACAGAGGATAGCGCGACTGCAGGGATTTATCTCTGGCACGCCTCCCGCGAAACCCACATTCTCAACGTATTGTCCCGCACTACATTCGTAGTGGCCCCGCCCATTATACTCATTACTCGCGGCGCGTTGCCGATTCCCGTAAGAGTTCGGGCACTGTTTGTGCATTCGCACAGAAGAAGAAGATTGTCAAGAGGCCGGTGAG
Source organism: Schistocerca americana (assembly GCF_021461395.2). Classification (NCBI taxonomy): domain Eukaryota; kingdom Metazoa; phylum Arthropoda; class Insecta; order Orthoptera; family Acrididae; genus Schistocerca; species Schistocerca americana. The sequence goes on from NC_060122.1 coordinate 152,809,111, forward strand.
CCGTAACTATGTATACTAAGATGGCATCTGTTCTTTCGGACAAGTCCGAAAGAACAGATGCCATCTTAGTATATATATCGTTACATTTAGCCGATTCATAATGTTCCCATAAACAGAAACAATTTCTTCGTGAATAACCGCTGGTCGCTGACCTCTTCCATGAAGAAAACGTATGACGGGGCGTACTTCGCACTTGGTGGGATTCTGAATTGGCGCAGCCATTTTAAACACGACCTACTCCAACCAGAAGGAACGTTCAACTGCGGAACGACCGCGAGGAGAAAGCTAACGGTTCTTCTGTTCCTCTGGCGTACGGTGCATCTTTACTTTCCTAAATACCCTCGTATCACCGTGACTACATAACCACGACGCGAGGGTCATTAATGTTGCTCGATACTGCATTTATTATGTTTTGACCCTTCACTGTTTCTATTTTGCTTCTTTTTTCCACAGTTCAGTACACCGTCTTCTTGTTTTCGTGCTCGGTCTGTATTCAGTTTTTGACGGGCTGTCCGAACACCACTAAACCTGAGGGGGGATGCGATGGGCAGTCTCCCTTTCAGTGGGAGCGGGTACTCACGGTGACGGAAGCGAAGGGTCCCTTGCCCGCGGGCGGCTGCCGGTGGTAGTCGAAGACGGGCAGCCTGGCGCCCGCCCTGTCGGTGGCCCACGGCGCCGCTGCCGCCGCCGGCGCCGACGGCGGCTCCCCGGCCAGCAGCGCGTACGGCCGGAACCTCTGCGGTGGCTGCGCCGGGGGCGGCGGGGGCGGCGAGGGCGCCACGGCGACGCGCGGGCCCGACCGCAGCCGCTCCATCTGCTGCTTCCAGCGCCCGAACTCGTCCTCCGGAGCCGACTTGTTCACTGCCGGCACGACACACACACCGTGTCCGCGGTAAGGCGGCGGACCACTTACAGGCCTACATACAACTACTGGCGCCACAAATACTCACAAGGGAACCTCCCCATCGCACCCCCGTCAGATTTAGTTATAAGTTGGCACAGTGGATAGGCCTTGAAAAAACTGAGCACAGATCAATCGAGAAAACAGGAAGAAGTTGTGTGGAACTATGAAAAAAATGAGCAAAATATACAGACTGAGTTGTCCATGCGCAAGATAGGCAACATCAAGGATAGCGTGAGCTCAGGACCGCCGTGGTCCCGTGGTTAGCGTGAGCAGCTGCGGAACGAGAGGTCCTTGATTCAAGTCTTCCCTCGAGTGAAAAGTTTAACTTTTTATTTTCAGACAATTATCGAAGTTCAGGCACTTACACATAATCAACTTCACTCTCCAAAATTCCAGGACATGTTCAGATTAGCTGGGACATATGCAGGATTTGACGGTCTACAAACGAAAAAATTTGAAAACGTTAAAAAACATATGTTTTGACAGAGCACAAGGAAAACTGTGCGACTGTGAAACTGTTGCAGTCATTTGTTGCAGTTTATGTGACAAGCTCTTATGTTTTCATCACTTTTTTGGGAGTGATTATCACGTCCACAAGAAAACCTAAATCGGGCAAGGTAGAAGAAACTTTTTACCCATTCGCCAAGTGTACAAGTTAGGCGGGTCGACAACATATTCCTGTCATGTGACGCACATACCGTCGCCAGTGTCGTATAGAATATATCAGACGTGTTTTCCTGTGCAGGAATCCGTTGACCTATGACCTTGCGATCAAATGTTTCCGGTTCCTATTGGATGAGACACGTCCTTTCGTCTACTAATCGCACGGTTTTGCGGTGCGGTCGCAAAACACAGACACTATACTTATTACAGTGAACAGAGACGTCAATGAACGAACGGACAGATCATAACTTTGCGAAAATAAAGTAAACTTTTCACTCGAGGGAAGACTTGAACCAAGGACCTCTCGTTCTGCAGCTGCTCAGGCTAACCACGGGACCACGGCGCTCGTGAGCCCACAGTACCCTTGATGTTGCCTATGGAGCGCATGGACTACTCATTTTGTATATTTTGCTTATTTTTTCATAGTTCCACACAACTTCTTCCTGTTTTCTCGATTGATCTGTGTTCAGTTTTTCAAGGTCTATCCACTGTGCCAACTTATAACTAAATCTGAGGGGGGTGCGATGGGGAGGTTCCCTTGTCAACTGCCAACTTTAAACCGTACGGGACGGTTTGAAAATAGGGTGCACTTGTTAGGGACGTATTCCTCAGATAAAAGTAAGGTGTATACTGTGCTCAGTCATAGTTATTATTATCCTATGGCATAACAGAATAAAGGGTGTTCGTTTTAATACCTCGAAAACGAAGCGACGCGCGAAAAAAATGTTACAGTTCCAAAGGTAATATTAGTAAACGGGACTACAACTAGCGACCTCCTAACCACCTCTCTTGCGTTGGCGGGGTCAGCTTTGTATTTTCAAATGGGAACCTCCAATTTCTATTGTATATTCGGATTCTAGGCGAAAAAATGCTTAAGGTTTACTAAAAACCACAGTTTTAATTTGTGGTAGATGGCGCTGCAATCGACAAATATTACGTATGCCTGTTTTTGTGGTTAAGAACCGAAGCATATGATTCCACATTCCACTTACAACGTAAATGTAAACCAGTGTGTTCCAATGGTTGATGTTGTTGTTGTTGTCGTCTTCAGTCCTGTGACTGGTTTGATGCAGCTCTCCATGCTACTCTATCCTGTGCAAGCTTCTTCATCTCCCTGTACTTACTGCAACCTACATTCTTCTGAATCTGCTTAGTGTATTCATCTCTTGGTCTCCCTCTACGATTTTTACCCTCCACGCTGCCCTCTAATGCTAAATTTGTGATCCCTTGATGCCTCAGAACATGTCCTACCAACCGGTCCCTTCTTCTTGTCAAGTTGTGCCACAAACTCCTCTTCTCCCCAATTCTATTCAATACCTCCTCATTAGTTATGTCATCTACCCATCAAATCTTCAGCATTCTTCTGTAGCGCCCGCATCTCGTGGTCGTGCGGTAGCGTTCTCGCTTCCCACGCCCGGGTTCCCGGGTTCGATTCCCGGCGGGGTCAGGGATTTTCTCTGCCTCGTGATGGCTGGGTGTTGTGTGCTGTCCTTAGGTTAGTTAGGTTTAAGTAGTTCTAAGTTCTAGGGGACTGATGACCATAGATGTTAAGTCCCATAGTGCTCAGAGCCATTTGAACCATTCTTCTGTAGCACCACATTTCGAAAGCTTCTATTCTCTTCTTTTCCAAACTATTTATCGTCCACGTTTCACTTCCATACATGGCTACACTCCATACAAGTACTTTCAGAAATGACTTCCTGACACTTAAATCTATAGTCGATGTTAACAAATTTCTATTCTTCAGAAACGCTTTCCTTGCCATTGTCAGTCTACATTTTATATCCTCTCTACTTCGACCATCATCAGTTATTTTGCTCCCCAACTAGCAACACTCCTTTACTACTTTAAGTGTCTCATTTCCTAATCTAATTCCCTCAGCATCACCCGACTAAATTCGACTACATTCCATTATCCTCGTTTTGCTTTTGTTGATGTTCATCTTATATCCTTCTTTCAAGATACTGTCCATTCCGTTAAACTGCTCTTCCAAGTCCTTTGCTGTCTCTGACAGAATTACAATGTCACAATGTTCTAAATGGTTCATATTTATGTTCTAAATTTATTTTAGTGCTGCAAATTTGATTGTTTTGTACAGTACGGTTCGCCGTTCCAGTGTCTTCTTAGAGACCACGTTAAGCGTGATGCTGGAATAACGACGTGGATGAGATAGTTTTTTGTTCCTATCAGTATGACTGATATCGACGAGTACCCTTGCCTCTCACCATTGCGTTGCTTGATTTCAGCGAGACCATTTTGGTGCTTGAGTTCGGTGAGTGTCCTTAGCAGGTGCGCCTGTCACTATCACTTAGTGAACATTTTACCCCATTACAACGGAATTATGGCGGTTGTATGGTGACACACACCGATATCAGTCACCCTAATGGGGGAGTTCAAGTGCGGCTACCGAAATCAAGCATTTTGAAGCTCCGGAGACTCACCACAATTAAGCCCGTAAGCAACATGAAACTACGCAGCATATAAGTAACTTATTTGCCAAAAATGTGTGTATTGTACAACCACATTTGAAACTCTGAAGTAACGTTTGAACATAGATATCAACAGTTAGAGCACAAAGGTTTACATTTACATCGTAAATGAAATGTAGGATCCAATGCGTCGCTTCTTAATTGCGGAAAAAGACACACTTGATGTTTGTCGATTACAGCGCCATCTACCACGAATGGGAAACACTTGGTTGAGAAAAAGGTACACATTTTCTTGGCAATAGAAATGGGAAGGGTTCCCATCTGAAAACACAAAGCTGACCCTGCCCACGGAGGAGTGGTGTATAGAAGGTGGCCAGTTGTAGCTCAGATGAAACTTCCTCTCAGATTAAAACTGTGTGCCGGACCGAGACTCGAACTCTCGACCTTTGTCTTTCGCGGGCAAGTGCTCTACCAACTGAGCTACCGAAGCACGACTCACGCCCCGTCCTCACAACTTTACTTTTGCCAGTACCTCGTCTCCTACCTTCCAAACTTTACAGAAACTCTCCCTCGAACCTTGCAGAACTAGCACTCGTGAAAGAAAGGATATTGCGGAGATATGGCTTAGCCACAGCCTGGGGGACGTTTCCAGAATTCTGTAGCTCACATGTCTCCTTCACTAATATTAACTTTTCATCTAAAACACTTTTTTCGTACGGTGCGTCATTTTCGAGACATTTCGTTGTCTCAAGTTAAAACGAACACCCTGTGTATAAAGGGTGCGACAAAACGTCTTGTAATTTAAAATTAAAATAAAAACAGGTGTATCAAAAGAAGCCGTATTATCTTGAATAATATCAGTGGAGTGGGCAGTTTTGTTTTTATGTGTAGTAGTTAGTTTCATATACAATGGATGGTTTGTGCGATTAGTCGTAATGATGTTAAAGCAACAACAGGGATTGAATAGCACATTGGATACGTGGAGCTGATATTCAGCTAGTGCAAACTGTACTCTGCAACGAATTCCAACTATGTTGTGTACGGTTGAAGAACGCGCGTAGGCTGTGGAATCATTTCTGATAAAAGCTGACGCTACCCAGCGTGCTTTCCATAGATGCGTCCACATTTTCAGATCGGATAATCGTTAGCTTATCGTTATCAAACTTTACAGCAAGTTGTGACTTGGTAAAAAAGATGTTCGAACTCCAGAAATCATTAATGTTAATTTCGGCAGTCTCCAAACATATCTGCTCGAGAACATGATCGAGGTCTTCTGTTACGTCATCTGAGTGTCCGTCGAATTTTGCAACAGGATTTTCAATTTCATCCGTACAAGATGGTTGTTGTTCAACAATTATTTGAAAGTGATTTACGTCAGTCGTGCGAGGTCATGCGCAAATATCCTTGATAACGTGTCTGAAGATGATGTGGCGCTTTGCAGTGATGAAACACATTTCTGATTATCGGGGTGCGTTAATCATCAAATTCCCGACACTGGAGTGGACAGGACCCTTGCGAACTTCATGAAAAACCACTACATGACGACTGTATTAGATGGTGTGCGGTTGGAAAAGTCAGGATAAATGGTCTTTACTTTTTTGAAAAGGGTGGTGGTACTGTGACAGTAAACACTCAACGATACATTTACATTATCAGCACTTCTTTGTACTAAAATTCTATGCGCTGCAATTCTACAAGTAAGGCAGGATGTGTCACCGATAATACAGGTCACATTTCTCTTCGACTGCAGGGACAGATGATTCCATGACTCTTAATTTCTGCGTCTGGCAGCATTTCCCAACACCTCGATCACCGGACCTTACTCACTGTGGTCTTCTTTAATGGGGACATTTTACGGCTGATGTGTTAAATATCGGTCGAGGACCTGGCCACCCATAAGAAATGCAGTACCGGAAGAAACTGGTCGCATTCCTGGGGAAATAGTCGTTAAAGTGACGCAGAATTTCGGATCCATTCAGCTATGCAACGATAGAAGAGGAAACCACTTGACTGATACGTTGTTTAAAAATGAAGAATTTTTATTGTATCGATACGATCCGCATTAACACAGTTTCTTTATCCATCATTTTGATTTGCAGCTCCTTGTATTGGTCTTGTTTGCAGTCACAATTGTTGGATGTGAGGTCCGCCAGTTATGCAGAAGACCGTGTTTCAACAAATAACGTAGTAAAACAGTTTTCACTTTTCACTTCACCAGAACACACTACGTCATTTGTGGAAAATACTTGTTATAGCTACGTGTGCATCACAACACCACAGCATGATGCGGAGAATGGAAGTGGTTGCCACAGGAAAACATGACAAGCTACCAGTAGTAATTAACACACAAGTGATCCAGAAAATTCATGCACACCAAATGTACAGAATAAATAAAAGCGAAAACCCACGAAGATGGCACAGTGGTGCCGAAACATGTTTGGGTACTGAGAAAAACGGCGTTCAGCATAACTAGCGGACCTCGCATCCAACAGTTTCTTTATTTTTATTTCTTTGTTATTATTTGTTTTTTATTTGAATTAAATTAGAGAGGATATTTCCTCACACCCTGTACATGTACAGACACAACGAATTTACAGGTTAATGTTTAAAATTTGACAACCAGGTCGCAGCACTCGGTGACACTTCGTGTAAGCCTTTCACAGCACCTTTTAAAGCGTGGAGCGGGCAGCTCTTCACAAAACGTCTTATGTACACGCATATCCGAAAGAACAGACATGTTGACGATCCACAGCTGTACGAAATATTTCCAAATTTATTCGCTGCGTGTATAATTCCTTGACATCAGCTGTATTAGATGTACATCTACTGCCCAATAGTGTTGCGATATGGCACCAAACTCGTTACTTCACTGCGAGGTGGCACATCTACAGGATGTTTCAGATACAGTGTGTTCCTCTGAAACTTTCAAAATGATAGGGGACAGGAATATTTATTCACGTAGGTCCACATACGAAACGTTACACTTTCTGCAAGGTTATACACATATTTTACTGAGTTATTTTCCAGAGAGTTACAGCGAAGAGATATAATTTCTTAAACAGAACTTTAGCTTTTTCTGTCAAGTAGCTGCCGGCCGCTGTGGCCGAGCGGTTCTAGGCGCTTCAGTCTGGAACCGCGCGACCACTACGGTCGCAGGTTCGAATCCTGCCTCGGGCATGGATGTGTGTGATGTCCTTAGGTTAGTTAGGTTTAAGTAGCTCTAAGTTCTTGGCGACTGATGACCTCAGATGTTAAGTCACATAGTGCTCAGAGCCAGTTGAACAACTTTTTGTCAAGTATCTGATGTAAAAGTCAATTTTAAAAAAATGTGTGAATTCCTAAGGGACCAAACCGCTGAGGACATCGGTCCCTAGACTTACACACTACTTAAACTAACTTATGCTAAGAACAACACACACACACACACACACACACACACACACACACACACACACACACACACACACACCCATGCCCGAGGGAGGACTCGAATCTCCGGCGGGAGGGGCCGCATAGCCCGTAACATGGCGCCTCAAACCACGAGGCTACTCCGCGAGGCAAAATCAATTTAAACCACATTTCTAACGTGTTGAGTTTGGCAGCTAGAAAACTTCAGTGTTACGGTTGATGAAACATGGTGTACATAATACTTAGTTGTGTGCAGATGGATGGCTCAAATGGCTCTGAGCACTATGGGACTTAACTTCTGAGGTCATCAGTCCCCTAGAACTTAGAACTACTTAAAGCTAACTAACCTAAGGACATCACACACATCCATGCCCGAGGCAGGATTCGAACCAGCGGCCGTAGCGCTGGCGCGGTTCCAGACTGTAGCGCCTAGAACCGCTCGGGCACCCCGGCCGGCTGCAGATGGACGTTCTGGTGTCGCAATGATGATGTAAGTGAGGTGGTGAAGTCTGTGGCAATGTTTGTGAATGCACAGCACAATCCGCCTTCTAAATGACCTGCGGACGGGATGTAATGTCGCCGGTGTCACGGAGCGAGAGGCTTTCTCGATGGCTGTTAAATGTCAATTTCGGTTAGACTGCAGACTGTTGCCTTACACGACTGTGTACACAACAGGTTGGGCCGCACAAACAAATGGGGTTCAGTGTGCCGTCGAAACTGACGTAGAATTAACGTACGTTGCTGATGCTCGGCGAATGCCGACACGATGGCAGTGAGGTTAGCCAAGCCGTATGCCGCGAGATATCCTCTTCGAAGAGCTCCGGCAGCCATTGCGTCCTTATGCGCTGACTTTGGGAAACAAGTAGTTTGAGAACGGGCAACAGTAACAGTCGAACATCGGCAAGAAGTGAGGATGTGGTGCTGCTGTTTGTTTTGCCTACATTACACCACGTTCCTCGTGTCAACTTACGAGATGGTGCTCAATTCACTTCCATGAGTCTTACATCTGTGTAGCGTATAGTACAGGGTCACGGGTTTCACCATTACCATCCGTCACTGACACACGGGCACGGTAGCAAAGAGTGTTCGGTCGGAGGGTTTATTGCCCTCTGTAATAAAAAAACTGACTTAATTGATCAACAACGAACTTCAACGGATGTCTTATGACGTCCGCCCCGAGCAGATTCAACGAACAAGAGCGAACAAACTGAGATTAAAAAAAAAATAAAAAAATACAGGAACTGGGAATGGACGTTCATTTATTCCACTCCGGTCGCATTATAAATTGTTCCGTTCTCTGGGGAATCCTCGTTTACAAATTACGGTGCGGTCATCTGTCATAATATGCATTACTGAGCCACAGTAATTCTACGTTACGTCCTGTCGATCGTCAACGATCGGTTCACACTTATTCGCAGGTACACTGACAGGTAAGGTGTATCGAGGTTTTATCGTTGCCAATTTAGGTGCTCTTGAAAATTTCCGTCCAAACATTAGCGAACGTATGTGGATCCAGCACTATGGTCACTCACTCCATTCTGCGTGTGATATTGTCCAAGAACCGAACAACAGATTCCCTGGAAAATGGTCGGAGCGTAGTGGTCCTCAGGAATGTACCGCATGGTCGCCTGATTTATTTCCAGTACATTTCTTTTTGTGGGGATGTCTAAAGAACAGTGTTTATGCGACTGAATCCACAATCCCAGATGACTTCAAACAGCGTATTCAGTAAGCCTGTCACTCCGTGACGCCGACGACGTTACATCCCGTCCGCCAGGTCGTTTAGAAGGCGCCTTGTGTTGTGCATTCAGGAATATGGGCATACATTTGAACAAATGGGTTCAAATGGCTCTGAGCACTATGGGACTTAACAGCTATCGTCATCAGTCCCCTTGAACTTAGAACTACTTAAACCTAACTAACCTAAGGACATCACACAACACCCAGTCATCACGAGGCAGAGGAAATCCCTGACCCCGCCGGGAATCGAACCCGGGAACCCGGGCGCGGGAAGCGAGAACGCTACCGCACGACCACGAGTACATTTGAACACCTCTTTTACATCAACATTCTGTCACCAGACGACCCATCTGCACACAGCCAAGAAAGGTTCATCTCTAGCAAGAAGCCATATGGTTGCATATTTCTGAATCTCAACTGCAGATTTTTCAGCGCTCATTTAACTTTAGGTCTCTGTATCTCAAAATGAACAAAAAAATAGTTCAAATGGCTCTGAGCACTATGGGACTTAACTGCTGAGGTCATCAGTCCCCTAGAACTTAGAACTACTTAAACCTAACTAACCTAAGGACATTACACACAGCCATGCCCGAGGCAGGATTCGAACCTGCGACAGTAGCGGTCGCGCGGTTCCAGACTGTAGCGCCTGGAAACGCTCGGCCACTCCGGCCGGCAAAATGAACAAAAATGGACTTGTACCACTACTGAAATAAGCCCTTCATATGCATCCTCCCCTAACAATCTGAAGATTTCTAGTTTCCAAACTAAACGTGGTATAAATGTGATTTGAATTTATTTATATACAGCTGGTTTAAACACATCAGATACACGATAGAAAAATCTAGCGTTCTATTTAAGAAATTGTGTCCCATTGCTGAAACTCTCTGGAAAATAATTCAGTATACTACTCTCATATCACCGCAAAAGTATATTGCTGGTTTAAACACATCAGATACACGATAGAAAAAGCTAGCGTTCTATTTAAAAAATTGTGTCCCATTGCTGAAACTCTCTGGAAAGTAATTCAGTATACTACGCTCATATCCCCGCAAAAGGTTTCGTATGTGGACCTATCTCAATAAAGCTTCCTGTAATTTATTGTTTTGTAAATTACAGAGACGTACACAGTATCTGAAACACTCTATATACCCAGTAAAACTGATCTCAAGGAGAACATGCTTATTGCTTGTTCCTTCATACCAGTCATACACGCTACACTTTCACAATAACTCCATTTATATAATAATTTATTACGTCAAGATCATTTAAAAATTATAGATTCAAATCGCCGGTTTAGGCAACCGATTGCCATCTTCAAATGTGATACATCGATTAAAAGTTTCGTCATGATATACAATTCCATTTACTACTTACATATATGCAGTTATATTTGCTATAGACAGTTTTTCATAATTATAACCTAAAACCACAGTCGGTTGTTGCAGGTAATATCGCCATGAAACGTTAGAAGGCGAAAATTGGCTAAAACCTAAGTGAATAGCGCAAAAATCCTGAATTCAGATTCGCCAGGATGAGTTCGATGCCAATGTAGTGGCGTATTTTAATAAAGAACTCGATCATATCTAGAGAGGTTATAGTAGATTCCGAATGTGATAGTCTGCGTAAAATCAAGTATCAAAAGTTGGTTGAGTCTTCCAAGCGGATGCTTTCCATCCGTCAGGTGCTGCGCTTACACAAATCTTCGGAGGCACTATTGGGACACTACAGGGTACTTGATCTATGTCCAATACGGCTTATGTGAAGGACATTGCAATCAGCGAATAAACGTGATGCATTTCGTGCAGTTGTGGATCGTCAGCAGTGGTCTATCCTTTCAGATATGCTCGTAAATAAGACATGTTGCGGAGAACTGCCAGATACACAGTTTTAGAGGTACTCTGAAAGACGCATGAAATGTCTCCGAGTGCTGAAACCTGGCATAAGCACCTTCTGCGGTTTTGGTTCGCATTCAAATTTAGTCTAATAGTTTTGAACGGTCACTTGTGGTTCCATCCTCTACAACAGAGCAAAAAGCGGTGGTCGCAATGCACTCCAAAGTTGTGCAGTCACGTTCTATGGGGTTGCTTGCCCACGATTTCCTTAGAGAAGATTGAATCGTCTGGAGTGTCAGAAATGTTAAAGGTTATTAAGAACGTCGCCCTGTTGTTAATTACGCCATGAACTGTAGATATCGACTGCGAAATATGTGGGAAACCTCCTCAAGGAAAGGGATGGTTTTACTGCCACCCTTTATGCCATCCCCTGAGCCCTTTTGAAGTCGATTCTGAGCGACAATCTGTCTGAAGTGTTTTCCCTGGCCACCCATAAGAAAACGCTTGTTTTCAGCTCTGGGCCTTCTGGTACACTGCCATCGTGAGGCGTCAAATGAAGGGATGATTTGTGGATAAATGGGGTGTGGCTACCTTCCCATCGTGTGACACACCGACCGTGGCATTGGATAGAATAATGGTGAAATTTGGTGGCAATATGACATCAATAACCTGCCTTATATCCACACGAACTTCTGGCCCTGGCCTTTTCCCGCACGTATCGGCACCTTGCTCTTTGAAGCATTGCAGAGCCCGAGGGTGGCGGCGCAGCGCCATAGTTTTACACTATTAAACCTTTGAGCAAAATTTCGAATTTGTACGTCGCAATGAGAGGTAATTACAGAATTTCGAAAAAAGTGATCCTTTAATTGTATTGTGCAGAGTAGTACCCATACGCTGATGCTGGCATGGAAGCATGTATGGTATCACATATCAGTACCACTACATGGGTGTCGTAGTTTACAACGGAATTGCATGTTGACGTCAGATGCCGATAGCGGTTGAGGGGGATCCAGTGGACCCAATGGCGCTTGTCCGCTGGGCCACGCCTTCACAAGCTATGTACCACGAGTGCCCTCTATTGCCACGATATAGGACGGCCGGCAGCAGCCAGACAACCCACTCGCTCTTGGAACCTCTTCACAACGACATACTCCACACACGCAACATGGTCACAGCTCTGACTCCATCGTTCCTGCTTTAGTTCAGAGACACTCTTCCTTGTTGACAATGAGAGCTGGACTCTATTTCTTGATGCATTATTTTTAAGAAGTCTTCGTACGCTTGGAGAAATATAAGTAAATATTCTGTTTAGAGTGTTAACTTGCTCGCTAATCATTCCTGCACCTGTCCAACTTTCCTACGATTACCGTTGCCGAACCACTCTATAGCCCAAAACTCCTGAACATTGCGTACAAAGTCGCACACAACATGTTGTGCCAACATTTAGCCATCTTCAAATCTTCACATTAACTTCTTCCTGTTCTGTCTTCTTTTTGTTTGGTTTCTGCTGTTACTTATTGTCTTCTGTGTCCACAGCTTTTGCCTTGCTTGTGTTCTTTCTGTTCTATGTTCCGAGGTTGCTGCTTTTGCAACTCTTCTTTTTTCTCTGTGCTATTTTTGCTTTTCGCTGCTTGGCTTTTTACGTTGCTTCACTGATCTTGGTTCCTAAGTCGCAGTCGCCCGCTACGTCTTCTGCAGTTGATCTAACTCAGTTTATTCAGTTTCAGAATCAACAAGTGGCGCAACTGCTGGTCGTAATGAGTCACTTCATGACGCCGCAGTTGACGTCACACAAGACACCGAAACCAAGGGCAACGCAACCGCCTATACCGCCTGCGTATGTGCCGCCAGTTCGTCAGTTTGATGAGAGGAGACTAGACAGAGCATGTTGCACAATTCAGTACGCACGTCGCAGCCCAGATACTGACAAACATTCTTATCTCTTGGCCAAGTGGGAGTCACTATAGGCTTTGCGACAAACTATTGCACACGCTTAACAAAGTGTTACGAGGTTGGGGTTCAAGTGGCTGCTGCCCTTACAGATTCTTTAGATTGCGTAAACAACAAGGACAGTCATACCATCAGTAGGTGAATTGCAAGGCCTTACTACATGCTGTAAATTCAAATGTGGATGTGGCAAATGCTACAGTGATGCAATGATTCATGATGCCATTACGCACAATGTAGCTGAATATTGATCTTTCAAACAGATTCTTAATGCCAGACCCTTCCTTGCATAAAGTTCTGTAGATTCTAGACTATAACGATTCCTGCGAAAGCGCAGCAGACAGTTTTGAGGTAGCGCCTGTTTGTATGTAGCCGCTCGGAAGCAACAGCCCGGCCGGCCACAGCCTCACGTAAACACATGTCGCGCCCGGCACAACGTGTGAAGTCGTGCCCTCGCTGTAATACGGCACATGATCGCCGATCAGGCCTCTCGTGTGAAGCGACTTGGTGTTTTTTTTTTTTTTTTAGCAAAGGGGGCATGTGCTTACAGAAAAGTGAGCTACCTCTTCCTGCTACTTCCTCACGCAAGTCCTAGTCACAAACCGTGTTCAATGTGTTTTCGAAGCCCCACGGTGTTAGTGCGAAACAGCAGTGTAACATCCGTTCAGGAAAGGCCCCCAACTCGTCTGCAGTGCTACGTGAAGGCAAAAAACTTTTTGTACCTCTAACTGTTGCTGGAATATCAGTCCGTTTGCAACTTGACACTCGAGCTTCAATGACTCTGCTCTGTCGAAGGTCTTACGAATTGTTTTGCAAATCTAAGCCGTTCACATCGCGCCATACGCCTAAGGCGTATAACGGCCAAGACATTCCTGTCTTAGACACTTGCAGCCTCCCTGCCAGTTTTCGAAATTTGACGAAGACAATGACATTCACAGAGCTTTTCTCCCGAGACAGTGCTAGCATTTTTGTTCTAGACGTTTCTAATTTGTTTGGATTAACCATTCTCGACAATGTACTTTCTGTTTTTTCCTTTAATCCTCGGGACAGTGTTGCTAAGTTATGTACAGAATTTCAGGATTTGTTTTTTGGGGGTTTGGCCAAAGCCAATAATTTTGTTGCCCATGTCACAATGGAGGACAATGCACAGCCACGTTTTGTTAGAACTCGACCTGTCCGCTATGCTCTTCGAGAACAGGTGGCTCAGGAACTTCCTGCTTTGCAAGACAGTGGGGTGTTAGCGTCCATTAATCCCCGTCAGTGGGCGTCCGCTCTTGTTATTGTAAAGAAGCCATCCGATAGACTCCGGCTGTGCGCCGATATTAAGAAAACTGTGAGGCCTCAAACAGTCATTGACAGTTATCCCATGCCTCGCCCAAAAGAACTGGTAGATGAATTGGGTGAAGGTCGTTACTATTCCAAAATTGATTTACGCGAGGCTTACTTGCAAATCCCTCTGGATGAACAGTCGCAAACAAGTTTTTGTCACTAACACTCATCGGCATCTCTTCAAATTTTTGAGACTGTCGTTTGGGAGTGCTTCCAAACACTCCATGTTTCTGCTCTTTCTGGAGCAGCTGACTGAAAGAGTTCCTTCTTGCTAGAATTATTTAGAAGACATAGGAAAGCGTTTCTGAAGAAGAGAAATTTGTTAACATCGAGTATTGATTTAAGTGTCAGGAAGTCATTTCTGAAAGTATTTGTATGGAGTGTAGCCATGTATGGAAGTGAAACATGGACGGTAAATAGTTTGGACAAGAAGAGAATAGAAGCTTTCGAAATGTGGTGCTACAGAAGAATGCTGAAGATTAGATGGGTAGATCACATAACTAATGAGGAGGTACTGAATAGGATTGGGGAGGAGTTTGTGGCACAACTTGACCAGAAGAAGGGATCGGTTGGTAGGACATGTTCTGAGGCATCAAGGGATCACCAATTTAGTATTGGAGGGCAGAGTGGAGGGTAAAAATCGTAGGGGGAGACCAAGAGATGAATACACTAAGCAGATTCAGAAGGATGTAGGTTGCAGTAAGTACTGGGAGATGAAGAAGCTTGCACAGGATAGAGTAGCATGGAGAGCTGCATCAAGCCAGTCTCAGGACTGAAGACCACAACAACAACAACAACAGTCCTCTCAGGTCGCACTCCTGGAGAAACATTACCAATCTTCGCACTCCGTTTCAAGAGGTCTCAGCAAATGTAACAGAGACATATGTGTGTTTTTCAGTCTGAGTTTGAGTGCTTGGGACATACCATTAATAGTCAGAGTGTTCGCCCATTGCAGTCACATTTGCTTCCCATCTGTGACGATCCACCCTCAAGCATTGTGCAGGATCTACACTGTGTTATGGAAGCCCAGATATTTCACCTGGTTTATTCCTAACGCCTCTCAAATCGCGGCTCCCTTGTGCAAGAAAATGTTTCTTTTGTATCATCTCAAGAGTGTCAGTCTGCTTGCCAGAAGTGAAGGATGCTCTGCTCAGTTGTCGATGATTTGTTTACTTTGATCCAGCCAAACCTGCGGTCTTGGCTATGAATGTTTCCTCTTACGGCATAAATGCAGTTTTTTTCGCATAAATTTGGTGCTGTTGACAGGCTGATTGCCTTTGCTCGAAAGTTATTGAGTAAAGCTCATTCTAATTATTTGCAAATTGAAAAGGACGCTCTCGTCATTGTCTATGGTGTCACTAAATTTCATCAAAATCCTTTGGCGGAAAATTTTACGTGGTCACTGATCATATACGCACAGCGCTGAAGATACAAAGCTTGGCTCTTCTTTTCCAAATTGTTAATGTGAGATTGCGTGTCGGACCACTTATAAGTATGCCAACGCAGATACTCTTTCTCGCCTCCCTGGTGGCCCAGATCCAACATTTGAAGAGTCCTCTGCTTTTTGTTGCCACACTGATGAACAAGACACAGATTCTTTGCATAGCTTTCCGCTTAATCACCGACAAATTCATCTACATCTACATCTACATTTATACTCCGCAAGCCACCCAACGGTGTGTGGCGGAGGGCACTTTACGTGCCACTGTCATTACCTCCCTTTCCTGTTCCAGTCGCGTATGGTTCGCGGGAAGAACGACTGTCTGAAAGCCTCCGTGCGCGCTCTAATCTCTCTAATTTTACATTCGTGATCTCCTCGGGAGGTATAAGTAGGGGGAAGCAATATATTCGATACCTCATCCAGAAACGCACCCTCTCGAAACCTGGCGAGCAATCTACACCGCGATGCAGAGCGCCTCTCTTGCAGAGTCTGCCACTTGAGTTTATTAAACATCTCCGTAACGCTATCACGGTTACCAAATAACCCTGTGACGAAACGCGCCGCTCTTCTTTGGATCTTCTCTATCTCCTCCGTCAAACCGATCTGGTACGGATCCCACACTGATGAGCAATACTCAAGTATAGGTCGAACGAGTGTTTTGTAAGCCACCTCCTTTGTTGATGGGCTACATTTTCTAAGCACTCTCCCAATGAATCTCAACCTCGTACCCGCCTTACCAACAATTAATTTTATATGATCATTCCACTTCAAATCGTTCCGCACGCATACTCTCAGATATTTTACAGAAGTAACTGCTACCAGTGTTTGTTCCGCTATCATATAATCATACAATAAAGGATCCTTCTTTCTATGTATTCGCAATACATTACATTTGTCTATGTTAAGGGACAGTTGCCACTCCCTCCACCAAGTGCCTATCCGCTGCAGATCTTCCTGCATTTCACTACAATTTTCTAATGCTGCAACTTCTCTGTATACTACAGCATCATCCGCGAAAAGCCGCTTGGAACTTCTGACACTATCTACTAGGTCATTTATATATATTGTGAAAAGCAATGGTCCCATAACACTCCCCTGTGGCACGCCAGAGGTTACTTTAACGTCTGTAGACGTCTCTCCATTGATAACAACATGCTGTGTTCTGTTTGCTAAAAACTCTTCAATCCAGCCACACAGCTGGTCTGATATTCCGTAGGCTCTTACTTTGTTTATCAGGCGACAGTGCGGAACTGTATCGAACGCCTTCCGGAAGTCAAGAAAAATAGCATCTACCTGGGAGCCTGTATCTAATATTTTCTGGGTCTCATGAACAAATAAAGCGAGTTGGGTCTCACACGATCGCTGTTTCCGGAATCCATGTTGATTCCTACATAGTAGATTCTGGGTTTCCAAAAACGACACGATACTCGAGCAAAAAACATGTTCTAAAATTCTACAACAGATCGACGTCAGAGATATAGGTCTATAGTTTTGTGCATCTGCTCGACGACCCTTCTTGAAGACTGGGACTACCTGTGCTCTTTTCCAATCATTTGGAACCCTCCGTTCCTCTAGAGACTTGCGGTACACGGCTGTTAGAAGGGGGGCAAGTTCTTTCGCGTACTCTGTGTAGAATCGAATTGGTATCCCGTCAGGTCCAGTGGACTTTCGTCTATTGAGTGATTCCAGTTGCTTTTCTATTCCTTGGACACTTATTTCGATGTCAGCCATTTTTTCGTTTGTGCGAGGATTTAGAGAAGGAACTGCAGTGCGGTCTTCCTCTGTGAAACAGCTTTGGAAAAAGGTGTTTAGTATTTCAGCTTTACGCGTGTCATCCTCTGTTTCAATGCCATCATCATCCCGGAGTGTCTGGATATGCTGTTTCGAGCCACTTACTGATTTAACGTAAGACCAGAACTTCCTAGGATTTTCTGTCAAGTCGGTACATAGAATTTTACTTTCGAATTCACTGAACGCTTCACGCATAGCCCTCCTTACGCTAACTTTGACATCGTTTAGCTTCTGTTTGTCTGAGAGGTTTTGGCTGCGTTTAAACTTGGAGTGAAGCTCCGAGGCCATAGCAGCGGAACCTGATATGCAGATTCTATTGCATTACATTCGCACTGATTGGATGTGTTCAGTTGGACAGATTGTGGTTTGCCAGCATTTTGTCTGTTGGCACGACCTTGCATTTCACCACGGTGTCATTTTGCTTCCCACCGATAATGACCAGTGACGTGTGTGGTATCCCAGTCCCTCCAGCAAGACGACCATCATTTGTTGCACCAACTCCACTGGTGCGTCGTTCGCACTAAGCAGTTGGCGTGACGTCCTTGCACTTTTAATGGTCTGGATGCACAAAACGAACATCTAACTTCTCAGTGCCTAGCCTGTGCTGAATATCTGTCAGCCCCACCTCAGTATTTCTTCAATTGTCAAAATATTAAACGCCTTGACAAAGTCTGCACTTGGATTACTGGAATACACGTTGGCGCTTTCAGCAGTTTTCTTTCGTGGTTCCTGTGTACTCCACTATGGCTTGTTCCACAATCCAGGCCTCATCGTTGATTTTTCGCCTCGAGGAATTGAATGAAAAGACGACGACTGAAACGGATCTCCATTTGTTGCCGCCGAGTTCGACAGTTTTGCATCGCCTCTGGCATCAGCCAAATGACAAGTCCACCGTTCAGTCTGCACTCCAGTGGGTAAGCTGAACACTTTGTACGAACGTTTAAGCAACAGATGGACAAACCTTCATGCCTCTCACATATGGGATCGAGGTTTGGTGGTCTTATCATCTTCCTACTGCTTCGAGCAATGCAAAGGACGATCTCAGGCGGATCTGTTACTTGGACGGCGCCACTGCACCTTGCTTCAGTTGCAGCACCCACCATGTCGGGTGGCACCCAGACAGGCAAAGTATCACACTAACTATTCGGTCCTTTACATATTGTATGACCGACAGAGGCGATGGCAGCGAGTCACCATTCTACACTACTGGCCATTAACATTGCTACACCACGAAGATGACGTGCTACAGACGCGAAATTTAACCGACAGGAAGAAGATGCTGTGATATACAAATGAATAGCTTTTCAGAGCATTCACACAAGGTTGGCGCCAATGGCGACACCTACAGTGTGCTGACATGAGGAAAGTTTCCAACCGATTTCTCATACACAAACAGCTGTTGACCGGCGTTGCCTGGTGAAACGTTGTTGTGATGTCTCGTGTAAGGAGGAGAAATGCGTACCATCACGTTTCCGACTTTGATAATGGTCGGATTGTAGCCTATCGCGATTGCGGTTTATCGTATGGCGACATTGCTGCTCGCGTTGGTCGAGATCCAATGACTATTAGCAGAATATGGAATAGGTATTCCATATCCATAATATGTTGAGAGGCCAGACAAACGTGTGGTTCCTTATGAGGGGCAGCAGCCTTTTCAGTAGTTGCAAGGGCAACAGTCTGGATGATTGACTGATCTGGCCTTGTAACAATAACCAAAACGGCCTTGCTGTGCTGGTACTGCGAACGGCTGAAAGCAAGGGGAAACTACAGCCGTAATTTTTCCCGAGGGCATGCAGCTTTACTGTATGATTAAATGATGATGGCGTCCTCTTGGGTAAAATATTCCGGAGGTAAAATAGTCCCCCATTCAGATCTCCGGGCGGAGACTACTCAGGAGGATGTGATTATCAGGAGAAAGAAAACTGGCGTTCTACGGATCGGAGCGTGGAATGTCAGATCCCTTAATCGGGCCGGTAGGTTAGAAAATTTAAAAAGGGAAATGGATAGGTTGAAGTTAGATATAGTGGGAATTAGTGAATTTCGGTGGCAGGAGGAACAAGACTTCTGGTCAGGTGACTACAGGGTTATAAACACAAAATCAAATAGGGGTAATGCAGGAGTAGGTTTAATAATGAATAGGAAAATAGGAATGCGGGTAAGCTACTACAAACAGCATAGTGAACGCATTATTGTGGCCAAAATACATACGAAGCCCACACCTACTACAGTAGTACAAGTTTATATGCCAACTAGCTCTGCAGATGACGAAGAAATTGAAGAAATGTATGATGAAATAAAAGAAATTATTCAGATTGTGAAGGGAGAAGAAAATTTGATAGTCATGGGTGACTGGAATTCGAGTGTAGGAAAAGGGAGAGAAGGAAACATAGTAGGTGAATATGGATTGGGGCTAAGAAATGAAAGAGGAAGCCGCCTGGTAGAATTATGCACAGAGCGCAACATAATCATAGCTAACACTTGGTTTAAGAATCATAAAAGAAGGTTGTATACATGGAAGAACCCTGGAGATACTAAAAGGTATCAGATAGATTATATAATGGTAAGACAGAGATTTAGGAACCAGGTTTTAAATGGCAAGACATTTCCAGGGGCTGATGTGGACTCTGACCACAATCTATTGGTTATGACCTGTAGATTAAAACTGAAGAAACTGCAAAAAGGTGGGAATTTAAGATGGGACCTGGATAAACTGAAAGAACCATAGGTTGTACAGAGTTTCAGGGAGAGCATAAGGGAACAATTGACAGGAATGGGGGAAAGAAATACAGTAGAAGAAGAATGGGCAGCTTTGAGGGATGAAGTAGCGAAGGCAGCAGAGGATCAAGTAGGTAAAAAGACGAGGGCTAGTAGAAATCCTTGGGTAACAGAAGAAATATTGAATGTAATTGATGAAAGGAGAAAATATAAAAATGCAGCAAATGAAGCAGGCAAAAAGGAATACAAACGTCTCAAAAATGAGATCGACAGGAAGTGCAAAATGGCTAAGCAGGGATGGCTAGAGGACAAATGTAAGGATGTAGAGGCCTATCTCACTAGGGGTAAGATAGATACTGCCTACAGGAAAATTAAAGAGACCTTTGGAGATGAGAGAACGACTTGTATGAATATCAAGAGCTCAGATGGAAACCCAGTTCTAAGCAAAGAAGGGAAAGCAGAAAGGTGGGAGGAGTATATAGTGGGTCTATACAAGGGCGATGTACTTGAGGACAATATTATTGAAATGGAAGAGGATGTAGATGAAGATGAAATGGGAGATATGATACTGCGTGAAGAGTTTGACAGAGCACTGAAAGACCTGAGTCGAAACAAGGCCCCCGGAGTAGACAACATTCCATTGGAACTACTGACGGCCTTGGCAGAGCCAGTCCTGACAAAACTCTACCATCTGGTGAGCAAGATGTATGAAACAGGCGAAATACCCTCAGACTTCAAGAAGAATATAATAATTCCAATCCCAAAGAAAGCAGGTGTTGACAGATGTGAAAATTACCGAACTATCAGTTTAATAAGTCACAGCTGCAAAATACTAACCCGAATAATTTACAGACGAATGGAAAAAACTGGTAGAAGCCGACCTTGGCGAAGCTCACTTTGGATTCCATAGAAATACTGGAACACGTCAGGCAATACTGACCTTACGACTTATCTTAGATGGAAGATTAAGGAAACGCAAACCTACGTTTCTAGCATTTGTAGACTTAGAGAAAGCTTTTGACAGTGTTGACTGGAAAACTCTCTTTCAAATTCTAAAGGTGGCAGGGGTAATATACAGGGAGCGAAAGGCTATTTACAATTTGTACAGAAACCAGATGGCAGTTATAAGAGTCGAGGGACATGAAAGGGAAGCAGTGGTTGGGAAGGGAGTAAGACAGGGGTGTAGCCTCTCCCCGATGTTGTTCAATCTGTATATTGAGCAAGCAATAAAGGAAACAAAAGAAAAATTCGGAGTAGGTATTAAAATTCATAGAGAAGAAATAAAAACTTTGAGGTTCGCCGATGACATTGTTATTCTGTCAGAGACAGCAAAGGACTTGGAAGAGCATTTGAATGGCATGGACAGTGTCTTGAAAGGAGGATATAAGATGAACATCAACAATAGCAAAACGAGGATAATGGAATGTAGTCTAATTAAGTCGGGTGATGCTGAGGGAATTAGATTAGGAAATGAGACACTTAAAGTAGTAAAGGAGTTTTGCTATTTGGGGAGCAAAATAACTGATGATGGTCGAAGTAGAGAGGATATAAAATGTAGGCTGGCAATGGCAAGGAAAGCGTTTCTGAAGAAGAGAAATTTGTTAACGTCGAGTATAGATTTAAGTTCAGGAAGTCCTTTCTGAAAGTATTTGTATGGAGTGTAGCCATGTATGGAAGTGAAACATAGACGATAAATAGTTTGGACAAGAAGAGAATAGAAGCTTTCGAAATGTGGTGCTACAGAAGAATGCTGAAGATTAGATGGGTAGATCACATAACTAATGAGGAAGTATTGAATAAGATTGCGGAGAAGAGAAGTTTGTGGCACAACTTGACCAGAAGAAGGGATCGGTTGGTAGGACATGTTCTGAGGCATCAAGGGATCACCAATTTAGTATTGGAGGGCAGCGTGGAGGGTAAAAATCGCAGAGGGAGACCAAGAGATGAGTACACTAGGCAGATTCAGAAGGATGTAAGTTGCAGTAGGTACTGGGAGATGAAAAAGCTTGCACAGGATAGAGTAGCATGGAGAGCTGCATCAAACCAGTCTCAGGCCTGAAGACCACAACAACAACAACAACATGGAATCGGTGGGTTCAGGAGGGTAATACGGAACGCCGTGCTTTATCCCAACGGCCTCGTATCACTAGCAGTCGAGATGACAGGCATCTTATCCGCATGGCTGTAACGGATCGTGCAGCCACGTCTCGATCCCCGAGTCAACAGGTAGGGACGTTTGCAAGACAACAACCACTTGCACGAACAGTTCGACGACGTTTGCAGCAGCATGGACTATCAGCTCTGAGACCATGGCTGCGGTTACCCTTGACGCTGTATCACAGACAGGGGCGCCTTCGATGGTGTATTCAACGACGAACGTGGGTGCACGAATGGCAAAACCTCATTTTTTCGGATGAATCCAGGTTCTGTTTACACCATCATGATGGTCGCATCCGTGTTTGGCGACATCGCAGTGAACGCACATTGGAAGCGTGAATTCGTCATCGCCATAAGGCGTATCACCCGGCGTGATGGTATGGGATGCGACTGGTAACACGTCTCGGTCACCTCTTGTTCGCACTGATGGCACTTTGAACAGTGGACGTTACATTCCAGATGTGTTACGACCCCTGGCTGTACCCTTCATTCGATACCTGCGAAACCCACCATTTCAGAAGAATAATGCACGACTGCATGTTGCAAGTGCTGTACGGGCCTTTCTGGATACAGAAAATGTTCGACTGCTGCCCTGGCCAGCACATTCTCCAGATCTCTCACCAATGGAAAACGTCTGGTCAACGGTGGCCGAGCAATTGGCTCGTCACAATACGGTAGTCACTGCTCCTGATGAACTGTGGTATCATGTTGAAGCTGCATTGGCAACTGTACCTGTACACGCCATCCAAGCTCTGTTTGACTCAATGCCCAGGCATATCAAGGCCGTTATTACGGCCAGAGGTGATTGTTCTTGGTACTGATTTCTAGGGATCTATGCGCCCAAATTGCGTGAAAATGTTATCACATGTCAGTTCGAGTATAAAATATTTGTCCAATGAATATACGTTTATCATTTGCATTTCTTCATGGTGTATGAATTTTAATGGCCAGTAGTGTACATTTTCTTGGACGTTCTATGTTTCTCCTGCAGGGACCGAGAAGTTTGCTGAGAAGCCACGAGAACCAAGTTCGTCTATGTGAATTGCGTGATTCTCTTTCAGGCTTTGCGCTTTCAGGTTCCGTGCCTACCTGTACACAGCGGCCCTCATGCCTTCAGCTCCTGCAGGCCCCGAGCCGTCGGCGCCAATCCCAGAGCCGATGCATTTGTCGAGATGTCTCCGTTTTCGTTTGCTGCTCTGCCTCTGGATGTGGATGCGCGCCCTCTGCACATTTTGCTGCTGGTGTTCCCAGGTGGGATCAGGTCGTATGCCGGGGAGCAGGCGGGAACTGGGTACCGGTCCCAGTTTTGGCTCCCGTCTCCTCATTGCCACTTGCATCCAGACCTCACCTCTGTAGTCGTTTGCTCATCTTCACTACACGGCGACAGTCAGGAGGTTTAGGGGGGAGGGATGTTTTATCATGTATCGATACTACTCCACGGGCATCCAAGGTGGCAACGATATTGCAAGTTCCCGTCAGACACCGACAGTGATAGTGCAGGATCTGACGGATCCAAAAGAGCATCCACGCTGAGCGGTGCCTCCAGTAGCTTCCTACCATGAGCTCCGCGTGCTGCTGTGATACGGGATGGCCGACAGGAGCCGGACAGCCCACTCACACTTGGAGCCTCTTCGTACTGACACACTATGCAGACGCCGTCTAGTCGTGGCTCTGACTCCATCGTTACTGCTTAATTCAGAGAGAGTCTTCGTCGTTGACATTGAGAGCTAGACTTTATTTCTTCCTGCATTATTTTTAACGAGTGTTCACATGCTTGGAGAAATACAAGTTAGTTCGTGGGACCATCGGAATGTTACGAACAATAATTTTTTATCCACCGGTATTTCAGCTGCAATGGTGAAATTTAACGAGGACATAGTTTGAAATTTTCACTACAGAGGATATTTTGTTCGCATGTGCAGTTCTAACGAGAGAAGCATGAACTACGAAACAGAAATGACGTGCATATTATTGTCGTCAATTTGTGAAGAGCAGCGAAGCGTAGTTTGGTATTTGTGCGGGAAGGGCATAAACCGAGTGAATTTCACAGGGACTTGCGTGTCGTGTACGTGGACGACTGCATGGGCCGTAGAAATCTCTCTTCCAAGATGGCCGTGCAAACTTTAGTGATTCGCCACGCTCCAGGTGGCCAGCAACAGTTGCAACCGCGCAGAATGTCGGTGCAATCGAGGCAACAATTTTGACCGACCGGCGTCGTTCAGGCTGCGAACCTTATCGCAGCAGTTCAACATTTCCCGTGGTGCGGTGTATTATGTAGTTAGTGACACGTTGAAATTTCGTAAAGCAAGTGCCCGTCGGGTGCCTAAGAGCTTGACAGAGAACCACAAAATCAGAAAAATCGCCATATTTGCGTGGAGGGTGCTCCAGCATCCATCATACAGTTCGGACGTTACACCTTCGGAATTCATTTATTTAGTCCCTTGAAGTACTTCCTGTCCGGCTCAAGCTTCGCGACAGATGTGGAAGTGAAATGAGCAGTTCGCAGATATCTATACTCCAACCAAACAGACGTCTACGAACAGAGCATATAGAATCGGGCAATATGTTTAGAACATTGGTGAGTATGTGGAAAAGTAGGTTCAACTGTGACTTTCTTGTTTTG
Organism: Schistocerca americana; assembly: GCF_021461395.2. Taxonomy (NCBI): domain Eukaryota; kingdom Metazoa; phylum Arthropoda; class Insecta; order Orthoptera; family Acrididae; genus Schistocerca; species Schistocerca americana. The sequence goes on from NC_060122.1 coordinate 152,834,090, forward strand.
TTACCTATTAAACTTTTCGATAATAAAATTACTGTACGTTACTTTCCGATCTTTGCTAGTAAATCTTCAGTTTTCTGTTTCCACTTGCACGCTAATCGTTACTACTCCTGTCCCGCCAGCCGGCCGATGTGGCCGTGCGGTTCTAGGCGCTTCAGTCTGGAACCGCGTGACCGCTACGGTCGCAGGTTCGAATCCTGCCTCGCGTATGGATGTGTGTGATGTCCTTAGGTTAGTTAGGTTTAGGTAGTTCTAAGTTCTAGGGGGCTGATGACCTCAGATGTTGAGTCCCATAGTGCTCAGAGCCATTTTCCTGTCCCGCCATCCTACGTCGACAGCTGCCGCAGCACGCTGCGGCCTGCCACTCTGCACCGTTGTGTAAGAAGTCGTACACAACAGTACGGACATAAACCGGGTGTATAATCATCTTACTACTCCCTTCAACATGTCCTGTCTGCCCTCCTTGTTGATATGAATAATTTGTTGATGTCTGGAATTTGCTGGTGGTAAGTTTCTATGGGCGAAACTGAAGAGGTCACTGACACACTACTTAATCTAACTTAAACTGACGTACGCTAACGACAACATACACAGCTATGCCCGGCGGAGGATTCGAACCTCCTCGGATCGCGCGGGAAATCCGCGCGGCTGATGCCTGGAATCCTGATCACTGAATTAACTGAACCCCGTAACTACATCTACATCTACATCATACTCCGCAAGCCACCTAACTGTGCTCGACATCTATTGAGCATCCCAGAGTGCCACAGAGTGCATCTCAGAGTGCCCCAGAGAGCTACAACACTAAGAAGAATCGCTTCTCGGCTTTTGGCAAGATCAATGTGTAGTATTTGTGGCCCTTAAAAGGGCCGTTTGTTGAGAGCTGCTTTCAATGATTATAGATGGTACAATCACCAACAATGCGACAATCTTCCAAAGAAGAAGGACCACTAGCCTTCACCCATAAGTGAATACTACAATCCGAATTTATCTTACAACGTCTACGACAAGACAAAGACAAACTCCCGTGCGGAAGAAGGTACGAACCTTCACTAGCAATAATAATCTCAGAAACAGGTATAGTACGGTAAGCCAAGATTTGTCAATGTGGACGGCACTCTTGGTGCTTCGACATCTTCTGGTAAGGGTAAAAAGAACGAAGTAAGGGGAGTAGGTAAAACTACTCAATTTGTTCTTATTCATGGACCTACTTTATTTTGTGGTGCGAAGTTAAATTTTTCCTTAATGAAAGTTTCTTCTTCTTCCAGTTTGGGTAACGGATGGATAACAGTTGCTTTCGTTGCTTGCAACAATGCAGGGAGAGCCGGTTTGGAATCATTTGAAACTCGTGAAATCTTGGCTTACCGTACTATACCTGTTTCTGAGATTATTATTGCTAGTGAGGGTTCGTACCTTCTTCTGCACGGGAGTTTGTCTTTGTCTTGTCGTAGACGTTGTAAGATAAATTCGGATTGTAGTATTCACTTATGGGTGAAGGCTAGTGGTCCTTCTTCTTTGGAAGATTGTCGCATTGTTGGTGATTGTACCATCTATAATCATTGAAAGCAGTTCTCAACAAACGGCCCTTTTAAGGGCCACAAATACTACACATTGATCTTGCCAAAAGCCGAGAAGCGATTCTTCTTAGTGTTGTAGCTCTCTGGGGCACTCTGGGATGCACTCTGTGGCACTCTGGGATGCTCAATAGATGTCGAGCACGGTCTCTGATTGGTTGTTGTGTTTTTGGTGCGCGTTTCAAATTGAGTTGTAGCATGCCCGGGGGAGGATTCGAACCTCCGACGGGGGCAGTCACGCGAACCGTGGCAAGGCTCCTTAGATCGCGTGGGAAAGCCGCGCGGCTGATGCCTGGAATCCTGATCACTGAATTAACTGAACCCCGTAACTACATCTACGTCATACTCCGCAAGCCACCTAATGGTGTGTGGCGGAGGGTACTTTCGGTACCACTATTTGATCCCTCCAACCCTGTTCCACTCGCGAATAGTGCGAGGGAAGAATGATTGTCGGTAAGCCTCTGTATCGGCTCTAATTTTTCGAATTTTCTCCTCGTGGTCAATACGCGAGATATATGCGCGGGGAAGTAATATGTTGTCTGACTCCTCCTGAAATGTGCTGTCGCGAAATTTCAATAGTAAATCTCTTCGTGATACACAACGCCTCTCTTGTAACGTCTGCCAGTGGAGTTTGTTTAGCATCTCCGGTAACGCTCTCTCGCCAGCTAAACGAGCTCGTGACGAAACGCGCCGCTCTTCGTTGGATCTTCTCTATCTCCTCTGTCAGTCCTACCTGATCGGGTGAACAAGGGGCTTAAAAGCCACTTCTTCCAATGAATCTGAGTCAGGTGTCTGATTTTCCCACTATCTGTTTTATATGGTCATTCCACTTAAGGTCGCTCTACATAGCTACGCCTAAATATTTTATGGCAGACACTGTCTCCAGCAGTTTGTCATCAATAGTGTAGCTGTAATGTGGTGGATTTCTTTCCCTATCTATGCGCAATAGGTTACATTTATTTACGTTCAGGGTCAACTACCAGAGTCTACACCTTTCATCAATTCTCTGCAGGTCGTTCTGCAAATTCTTACTATCTTCTGGTGTTGCTACTTTGGTATAAACAACTGCATCATCTGCGAATAGCCTTAAAGAGCATCTGCTTTCTACTACATCATTTATATATATTGTAAACAGGAACGGTCCTATCACACGCGCGGGATTAGCTGAGCGGTCTGGGGCGCTGCAGTCATGGACTGTGCGGCTGGTCCCGGCGGAGGTTCGAGTCCTCCCCCGGGCATGGGTGTGTGTGTTTGTCCTTAGGATAATTTAGGTTAAGTAGTGTGTAAGCTTAGGAACTGATGACCTTAGCAGTTAAGTCCCATAAGAGTTCACACACATTTGAACATTTTTTCCTATCACACTTCCCTGTGGTACTTCGGAAATTACCTTTACATCTATCGATTTAGTTACGTTAAGAGCGACGTGTTGAGTTCTATCTGCAAGAAAGTCTTGAATCCCACCGTAAGCTCGTTTGTTTTTCATTAAACGGCAATGCAGGTCGGTGTCAAATGCCTTATTGAAATCAAGGAACGCGGCATCAACCTAAGCGCCGTTGTCCACTGCGCTGTGGACCTCATGGAGGAACAGAGCGAGCTGAGTTTCGCAGGATCTCTGAGGAATCCATGTTGACTTTCGTAGAGAAGATGTTTACTTTCCTATAACTTCACAATTTTGGAGCATAAAACATGTTCCTTAATTCTGCAACGGAAGTTACAATCACAATTTACATACATACGAATTAATTACATCAGAAACTGAAGCATTTGTGTACACACTGACCGCTAAGCGCGCACGCAGAGCGTCTGCTGAGTGGCGGCTACTGTGCTCACCTCTGCCCAGCTGGCGACTCAGCAGGTCGAGCTCTGCGGGCAGCGGCCGGTTCTGCAGCAGGCGCTGCACCATCTCGTCGCGGCTGAGGGAGGCGCCGTGGCGCAGCGCGCTCAGCGTCGCGTTGTCCCAGCCGCCGGCGCCCCCGCCGCCCCCGCCGGCGCCGGCGCCGTCGCCGCCCGCCCGCGGACCGTCGGGCATCTTGCGCACCTTGTCCAGCGGCGTCATCGCCGTCGGCCCGTCGGGCGCGTGCCTCGTCAGCGTGCCGAACTTCTGGCCGCCGCCGCCGCTGCCGCTCAGGCCGAGGCCGACGCCGCCCTTGGCGTTCACCGTCGTCGACGGGTACCGCCCGTAGATCGGTGTCAACACCTTCGCAACAGAGGACAGCATTGTAAAACGGTTGCACAGGTAATGCAAACCGGCGGTAATAACAGGTGGTTCATAGGTGCAGACCCACACTTCTAAAGCAAGAACACGTGTGTAAATATAAATTTAAAGTCATCTAATATGAGATGAGTGAGCAAAGGAAGGAACGCAGACTAGGGTTTAACGTCCCGTCGACATCGAGGTTATTAGAGACGGAGCACAACTTCTGATTATTTCAAGGGTGGAAAGGAAATCGAACGTGCACTCTAAAGGGAACCATCCGGAATTTGCATGGAGCAAGTTAGGAAAATCGCGGAAAACCTAAATCTGGATGACCAGACACGGATTTGAAGCGTCGTCCTCCCGAATGAGATTCCAGTGTGCTTCTATTCCCTATTTTGATTGTTATTGTTCTCGGCATTTAGCTTAGGCGGACGTCACATGACGCCTGCTCAAGTTAATCGTTGAATATTTCACTCAGTTTTTTTCTTTTCTTCAGGAGGGGGGCAGGAAAGGGCAGCCAGCCCTCTGGCCTTGCACGCTGAGTTACAGTGCCAGCTGTGCTAACCACTGCGTCACCTCACTCGATATGCGAGAGCGGAAAACCTATGGAGCTAAGTTATCGACATGGCGACCATTTCTGCAGCCGCCAACTTGTGTGCAAAACGTAATTTTCAAATGGAAGGGAGATCGTGTTCTGACAAGGCAGGTTGACACCTACCATCCTACTATGAATGCACTCCTATTTCATGTAATAAACTATATATAAAACTGTCACTATATTTCTTTTCAAAATTCCGATGTTAAAGTTCCTCCATTAACTACACTATGTGATCAAAAGTATCCAGACACCACCAAAAACATACGTTTTTCCTATTAGGTGCATTGTGCTGTCACCTACTGCCAGGTACTCCATATCGGCGACCAGGAGTCATTAGACATCGTGAGACAGAAGAATAGGGTGCTCCGAGGAACTCACGGACTTCGAATGTGGTCAGGTGATTGGGTCACACTGGTGTCACACGTCTGTATGCGAGATTTGCACACTCCTAGACATCCCTAGGACTACTGTTTCCGATGTGATAGTGAAGTGGAAACGTGAAGGGACGCGTACAGCACAAAATCGTACAGGCTGACCTCGTCTGTTGACTGACAGAGACCGCCGACAGTTGAAGAGAGTCGTAATGTGTAATAGGCCGACATCTATCCATATCATTACAAGGAACTCCAAACTGCGTCAGGCTCCATTTCAGGTACTATGACAGCGAGAGGTGAGAAAACTTGGATTTCATGGTCGAGCGGTTGCTCATAAGCCACACATCACGTCTCGCTTGGTGTAAGGAGCGTAAACATTGGACGACTGAACAGTGGAAAAACGTTGTGAAGAGTGACGAATCACGGTACACAATGTGGTGATCCGATGGCAGGCTCTGGGTATGGTGGATGCCCGCTGAGCGTGTGTAGTGCCAACAGTAAAATTCGGAGGCGATGGTATTAAAGTGTGGTCGTGTTTTTCGTGGAGGGGACATGCACCCCTTGTTGCTTTGCCTGTCACTGTCACAGCACAGTCCTACGTTAGTGTTTTAAGCATCTTATTGCTTCCCACTGTTGAAGAGTGATTCGGGTATGGCGATTACATCTTTCAACACGATCGACACCCGTTCATAATGCACGGCCTGTGGCGGAGTGGTTACACGACAATAACATCACTATAATGAACTTTCTTGCAAAGGGTCCTGACCTGAATTCTACAGAACACCTTTGGGATGTTTTGGAACGCCGACTTCGTGCCAAGCCTCACCGATCGACATCGGTACCTCTCATCAGTGCACCACTTCGTGAAGAATGGGCTGCCATTCCCCAATTCCCCAAGAAATCTTCCAGCACCTGATTGAACGTATCCCTGCGAGAGTGGAATTTGTAATCAAGACTAAGGGTGGGCCGCGACCATACTGAATTCCAGCATTATCGATGGAGGGCGCCACGAACTTTTCAGTCATTTTCAGCCAGGTGTACGGATACTTTCGATCACGTAGTGTACATGGTATGCAAATTACCAAGATTGTAGAAGCAAATATCCCCACAAAACTTTATTATTCAGATCATTCAATTTTCTATTCTGATTGCAATGAGCTAATTGGTTTCACCAGAAATGATGGCCACCAAAAGTTATCGCAATTGTAAAATTTCGTACATCCATTCATAGGAAAAGTCTTATGAGCTACTACGTAAATTTGGAACAAATCTTCCAAATTAAAAAGCTGCTTTCCCCTTTTTCAGGAAAGTGTTTATATCAACCCAAACTTAATTAGTTTAAAAGAAATTGTTAATTAAAAATTTCACCTGGTCCGGATTTTGAATGCTGATTACAGGCAAACTACTTTCAATTTCGGGGGTCTCTTAATATACTTTTGAACACCGAGTTTTTCGGAAGCTATTGACATTTTAATGAGCAAGGTTCCTCAATTAAAAAATAAGAAATTTTCGATAGCAAAATTTTAACGTAAAATACGGATCCCATTGTCATAAACTCGGGATTCCCAAGTTTGTTGCTCATACCAAACGATATGTAAACAAAATATAATAACAATGTGCCACTGGATGTCAGCATTCTCACCTATGGAATTTATAAACTATTTTGAATTAAGAAAATTCAACAGTATCCTTGAACCAGTCCTTGTAAGTCCCCAGGTCGCGCCATATTCAGTCAGTCTGCTCTCTAACTCTTTCTGTTCATTCTGCTCTTAGTTTTCCTGTGGTATAGCTTGAGGTTAGCTAGAATGTACTTGAGACTAACCTTGGGGACCGTATTTGTTGCCTCTCCTCTCGTTTCATTCATGCTGAGAAAACAGATTTTATAGTTATGGGCAGTAGACATCAAAATGTATGTTTTACTCAATTGAACAATATTTGCGAATATAGGAACAGATCTGTGACTTTTTCATCTGTATTGTGTGCTCTTTTACTTTCTGACGAGATAAGAAGAATTAAGCTCCTCATAAGGCCACACTAACTGCGAGTTTGTAAACGTTAGAGACTGTAAGAGACCTGGTCATCACCGGCAGGATCTTAAAGATGTGAAAAGATTAGTAGAAAGAAAAGCCAGTCCAAAGTTGCAAATTTTTACTTCTTTATTCACTCGACGACTAGTTTACGGCCGAGACGCATTTTCAAATTATCGTAACATAGTTGAAAATAGCTTTTCCGAAGATGTCAAAAATGTGCAACGAACAGTTACAGCCCATACAGACAACAGTTATCTGCCATTTTCGACAATGTTGCGATGATTTGATAATGGGTCTCGGCCCGAAACTAGTCATCGAGTGAACCAAAAAGAAATGTTCAACTATGGACAGATTTTTCGGTCCACTGATTAACAGAAGTTGCTAACCAGAAACTACTCCAGCATGCTGGATGTTTGTCATTACAGAGTGGTAAACTTTCAATTTAGTACTTGTAAACGAAGCTTCTGGATATTTATTTTACAACATCACTTGTAGGTGGTGATCTAGCGAAACAGCGCAGCTACCAGAGCTTATCCCACAACAAGGAGGTTCAATCACGTGACAATATGACGCTCGCTCACCGCCCCTCTGTTCACGACTTGTGCGCAGAAAAGAAGACAGCTGGGAACCCCTTCTACTGGCCGACCTTGTTTACCCTTATCGTGATGGACATTACGCTAATGTATATTGGACGGAATATAATGTTTGTTGGTTCATTTTGGAACGTGGGCTCTCAGAACTTTCCCAACTTTTTCTCGCTGACAGTAGCTCCCCCTCTCCCCCGCCCCTCCCCCCCCCCCCCCTCGATTAAATCATGAAAGCAAGAAAAGTTAATGCTTACTACCTTTTTTCTGTTCATGCACAGAATCTTCAACATCAAGCATAATGTTTTAATTTAGTACGTTTTTACTAATACATTTTTCGGGTCATATGTACGTCCAAAATTATATCAATGTGCAACAAACATTTCAGGAGATAAGATGCCATCAACATTGAGATGCATGGAAATCTAGCTTTTCATAAAACGAAGCACAAATTACCCGTTCTGTACTATTCCGTGTTTGTTAATGAGGGCAGTTAGCGACTTCCAACGAATTCATTTTTAACCAAGCGCCTGAAGCTGTTTGTACAAGGGAGTTCGATTTGTAAAGAATCTCAGGGTGGGAATTTACTGGCAACGGCTAGAAAACAGCGGTAGTAATCTGAAAGTGTGTAAATATACTTTTCTTTTTATACTGAGTATATACTGCACTTAATTACTGGCAATTTTTACCAACGACCGTCACAAAATGTTTCCATGGCCTGTAATCTGCAGCGCGAAAGCTGGGGAGAAAAGGAGTTGGTCAAGACCCGGTTCGAACACCCCCGACGGGTTAACAACCTTTGGTCTGTCACACCAGCGAACACGACTGTGGCTTTTATGTGGTATTCCACGCTAGTTTAGGAGCGCGTTGGGGTTGTCTACAATCTAGCCTCACAAAATAAGATGCACGACTAGTTAAAGCACGAAAACATACAGAAGAATTTTTATGCGATCCACAGGCAAACTTCGCACACGACTTTCCTCCCATTGGTTAATCAATCATTCTGACACCGGAAAGTGCAACCAGTTACCAAATAAATGAAGTGATCTCAAGCAAGAATCGCAATGAGTTTAACATCACGGAGCAGGAACAGAAATTCACTTTCTGCAGTTCGTGGCTCGTGTCGGGCAAGATCAGCCATCTGGTGAAAAAGCACATCGACTCAATCTTCAGGCCCCCGTCAAAATAACCAGGTCTCACTGAGACGACTTAAATATGCGGCAGGTCTGAAAAAACCTAGAGTGCACAAGACACCTTATGGGTGTGGCCAATCTTACGTAGGACACACAATGTGCACTGTAGAACAAAGCAAAATGGAACAACAGAAGTTTTATTCTATACGCTTTAGCGTGCTATAGAAAACGGTCTCCCGACAGAATTTTACGAAGCCTCTGCCGTGGCTCGCACTAGTGGCTTCTGTAACTGTGTAATGATCGAACAAACCAACGAAAAAAGAATCAACTCTGCCTGTAGCTCAGTGCGGCGTTGGATTCAGCGATCGCGAAGCTGAAACGGGCGCATCGAAAGGCGAGTCAATATATGCCCGCATACGGCAATGCCGTAAGCACCACTGACGTCACAACAGGCAGATACAGTTTGTTATAACATACCAACAGCCCATCAGCCTTCATTACACATGACAATGGCCAAGGAGTGCTTTGTCGTAACCTTGCGGCATTTGAATCACTAGACGTGGCCCTAAGCCCGAGAACATATTGTTCGATGACTAGCTGAGTACCGGCGTTTAGCGGGTCTGTATTTTTTGCAGACTTCTATTAGTCCATTTCCTCCTTCCCCCTTTCTCTGTCCATTTCATCATCCACCTATCTCTGTTAATCTCCTCCTCTTTTCATTGTCTACCTACTCCACCCCACTCCGTTTTTCTCCTCCTTTCCCATTTGTCCATCTCCTGCTCCCTTCTCTCTGTCCACCTCTTGAACCACCCTCTGTTTGTCGATCACTTGCTCTTTCCTTTGTCTGTCTGCTCCTCCCCCCTCTGTTCTTCTCCTCCTTTCCCCTCTGACCATCTGCTCCACCCACCTTCCTGTCCACCTTTTGCACCACCCTCTCTTTGTCCATTTCTTCGTTTTTCCTTTGTCTTCCATCTCCTTCTGTTCTCTGTGTCCATTTCCTCCTCCTCCTTCTCTGTCCATCTCTTCCTACCATGCGTCTCTCTCAAACTCGTCTCCCGTCTCTCTGTCCATCCTTTTCTGTCCAGTTCGCCCTTCCCCTCAGTCTGTTCATCTTCTCCTTCTTCCTTTGTCCAGCCTCCTCCTTCCCCTACTCTCTCCGCGTCGTCACCCCAACCCCAATAGGAATTCGTTGGTTCTTATCCCCATAGTACCACTTTCCAGAGAGTAAATAGAGCATGCTCCCAGTTTGGTTGAAATCGATGTAGTTGATTGTTGTTGTTGTGGTCTTCAGTCCTGAGACTGGTTTGATGCAGCTCTCCATGCTACTCTATCCTGTGCAAGCTTCTTCATCTCCCAGTACCTACTGCAACCTACATCCTTCTGAATCTGCTTAGTGTATTGATCTCTAGGTCTCCCTCTACGATTTTTACCCTCCACGCTGCCCTCCAATGCTAAATTTGTGATCCCTTGATGCCTCAAAACATGTCCTACCAACCGATCCCTTCTTCTAGTCAAGTTGTGCCACAAACTTCTCTTCTCCCCAAACCTATTCAATACCTCCTCATTAGTTTCGTGATCTACCCACCTTATCTTCAGCATTCTTCTGTAGCACCACATTTCGAAAGCTTCTATTCTCTTCTAGTTGATTAGGAGGAGCTTTTTACCTGTGGCTTTACCCACTTGCGCAGATGACACTATATTTCACATACATTCAATATATTTCACACGTATTTGTACACATAGTTCAGTTGAATCTTTAGCGATTTTCACTCTGCAGTTTCATTTTCACTCATCTCAGTGTTTATAATGTCATATCTCCTGCACTATCTGTCGTACGATGATATGATTTTGTAGGCACATTCAGCGGTACATGTGGATACTCTCTGCCAAATGTGATGCCAATAGACTTAGTGGCAAAGAAGTAATAAATTTAAATGCCATGCATGATGCGGCTGTTTTCCAAGCATATCAGTGTTTATGATGTCATAAAATGATATAATTTTGCTGGCACATTCAGTGGATATCTGAATACTCTCTGCAGACTGTATCGTGAAAACATTTAGTAGTAAAAAAGTAAAAAAATAAAAGCGTCATGCCTGATGCGGCAGTTTTGCTACATAAACAGTGAATATGTAGTAACCGATAAACATTTGTCCGTTCTTCACTTTGCGGATCGTAAAGAGTTGAAATTTTGTGTAAATCACGAAGTGCTCTCGTTCTTAAATACTGCATGAAAAAAGTCTGCGTATTCACGCATCGTGGGCTACATTTTTTTATGGTTCTTAGCCCAACACCGGTTCTTTCTGGTGATCTGTATACTTAGTTTGGTAGAAATCAGTCCAACAGTGTAGGAGGAGATGTGTAACATACATACACAAATATATACATGTGCACATAGGTACATCCACTTTTATAATGTGTGTGGATTTGGATACCGGCGCGACAACCTGCATTCTTACAGAATAAAGTAAAGTTTCCACGTTATGAAAGCAACCGACTACCGTACAGCGAGATAATGCTATGGAAGACAGAACCACGAAAGGTTTATATAGAATCCATTGTGAATAAGATTTGATTATCTGCTCATTTTCTGGTTACTGTAATGTGACTATGTAGAAATATCTTACCATGTTAGGTTTTGATTATACCAGGGAATAACGAGGAAGACGTGAAGTTCTGCTTTTTATTTTTCCAAAGTAAATCTCAAAAGAGTTTTCTTTTATAATTCTGTGTGACAAACTGTACAGTTCCGGTAGCAGATTTCACTGTTGTGACATTAGTAACATGGCGTACAAAGGAACGCTGACCACGCTCGTGTTTACATTTATAGAAGCCTGTTGCGTGCAACGGGTCACGTATCGCGTATCTAGGATCCAGAGTTAGCGTCCAGAGTGGTGCAATTTCCGGCTAGCGTGCGGGGTTCCGTTAAGAATGGCCCAAGTGCGTGACCCCTTGATTCTGCAGGAAGGGCGCTCCTTCCTGGTACACACGTCGCAGTTATTTCCTCTAAACTTTCTGAGCAATGGAAATAAGTATACGTCCTGTAATCACGCGAAAGGCCTACGGGTGCCCTTTCTCTTAGTTCCCATGCATTTAGGGCGTTACTGAACGCTTTCATCTTGACGTGTAACCAAAGAAATAGCACACCAACAGTACTTCTGCTTATAATGTGTGTGACATACAAAAAAAGAGACACACGACACGTCCTACAAAAGATGAACCATTCACTTCGTGCTTTCAAGTAGCTTTTTTAAATTCGTTGTGATTACAAATGACTCATCGCATCTTGGCATGTTATGGATTCAAAGACACATGAAAAAAATCATTACACCTAACAATAATTAATGTAGGGTAATTAAATTTCTGGAATACATTCCTCTACGCAACATATTTAAGTGATTAACATTTTAAGGTCACAGGTTAGTGTAAGTGCGAGATAAGCCACTACAAATGTGAAATGCTGGTACGTTAATAACCGATGTAACTGCCACAATGTTGAATGCAAGCACGCAAACGTGCAGGCACTGTGATGTACAGGTGCCGGGTGTCAGTTCACGCCATGGAGTTTCGTGCCTGTTGCACTTGGTCGGTCAACACAGGGACGGGTAATGCTGTTTGTGGACGACGCTGCAGTTGTCGTCGTACAATGTACCATATGTGCTCGATTGGAGGCAGATCTGGTGATCGAGCAGGCCAAGGCAACACGCCGACACTCTGTACAGTGGTATGTGGACGAACTTCATCCCGTTGGAAATCACCCTCTGATACGCTCTTCATACACTACTGGCCATTAAAATTGCTACACCAAGAAGAAATGCAGATGACAAACGGGTATTCATTGGAGAAATATATTATACTAGAACTGACATGTGATTACATTTTCACCCGCTTTGGGTGCATAGATCCTCAGAAATCTGTACCCAGAACAACCACCTCTAGCCGTAATAACGGCCTTGATACGCCTGGGTAGTGAGTCAAACAGGGCTTGTATGGCGTGTACAGGTACAGCTGCCCATGCAGCTTCAACATGATACCACAGTTCATCAAGAGTAGTGACCGGCGTATTGTGACGAGCCAGTTGCTCGACCAGCATTGACGAGACGTTTTCATTTGGTGAGAGATCTGGAGAATGCGCTGGCCAGGGCAGCAGTCGAACATTTTCTGTATCCAGAAAGGCCCGTACAGGACCTGCATCATGCGGTCGTGCATTATCCTGCTGAAATGTAGGGTTTCGCAGGGATCGAATGACCGAGACGTGAAACCAATGGCACACCATACCGTCACGCCGGGTGATACGCCAGTATGGCGATGATGAATACGCGTTTACAATGTGCGTTCACCGCGATGTCGCCAAACACCAATGCGACCAACATGATGCTGTAAACAGAACCTGGATTCATCCGAAAAAATGACGTCTTGCCATTCGTGCACTCAGGTTTGTCGTTGAGTACACCATCGCAGGCGCTCCTGTCTGTGATGCAGCGTCAAGGGTAACCGCAGCCATGGTCTCCGAGCTGTTAGTCCATGCTGCTGCAAACGAACTGTTCGTCCAGATGGTTGTTGTCTTGCAAACGCCTCCATTGGCTCCACGATCCGTTACAGCCATGCGGATAAGATGCCTGTCATCGCGACTGCCAGTGATACGAAGCCGTTGGGATCCAGTACGGCGTTCCGTATTACCCTCCTGAACCCACCGATTCCATATTCTGCTAACAGTCATTGGATGTAGACCAACAAGCCGCAATGTCGCGATACGATAAACCGCAATCGTGATAGGCTACAACCCGACCTTTATCAAAGTCGGAAACGTGATGGTACGCATTTCTCCTCCTTACACGAGGCATTACAACAACGTTTCACCAGGCAACGCCGGTCAACTGCTGTTTGTGTATGATAAATCGGTTGGAAACTTTCCTCATGTCAGCACGTTGTAGGTGTCGAAAGCGGCGCCGACCTTGTGTGAATGCTCGAAAAGCTAATCATTTCCTTATAACATCATCTTCATCCTGTCGGTTAAATTTTGCGTCTGTAGCACGTCATCTTCTTGGTGTAGCAATTTTAATGGCCAGTAGTGTAAATGGCAGCATAGTAGAACGAATCGCCAGATTGACGCGCAGTCAGGTTACGTGATATAACCACGAGGGTGTTCCTGCTTTCGTACGAAATCGCAACCTAGATCATAACTGTAGGTGTAGGTCCCCTGTGCCTAGCACGCAGCAGGTTGGTTACAGGCCCTCAGCTGACCTCCTCCTGACCATCAATCGGCCATTGATTTGTTATAGAATCATGGAACATATTTTGTGTTCAGACGTAATGACCTTTCTAGACTCTGAGAAACTCATCTGCAGAAACCAGCACGGTTTTAGGAAACAGTGGTCATGCGAGACACGGCTAGCCCTCTTTGTACATGATATACAACAGACTCTAGATACCGGCTCCCAGGTTGATACCGTATTTCTCGACTTTCGAAAGGCGTTCGACTCAGTTGCACACTGTCGATTTCTCCAAAAAGTGCGCGCTTACGGTCTATCGGATGACATATGCGGTTGGGTAGAAAGTTTTCTAGCAGACAGGGAGCAGTATGTCGTCCTGAATGGGGTGACTTCAACAGAGACAAGTGTAACTTCAGGTGTGCCCCAGGGCATTGTAATAGGTCCGTTGCTTTTTACGATTTACATAAACGATCTGGTTGATGGTATTGGTTGGGGGTTGTTGCGGGGAAGAGACAAGACAGCTAGGTCATCGGTCTAATCGGATTAGGGAAGGACGGGGAAGGAAGTCGGCCGTACACTTTCAAAGGAATCATCCCGGCATTCTTCTGGATTGATTTAGGGAAATCACGGAAAACCCAAATCAGGATGGCCGGACGCGGGACTGAACCGTCATCCTCCCGAATACGAGTCCAGTGTGCTAACCACTGCGCCACGTCACTCGGTCCGGTTGATGGTATTGACAGCGGCCATAGATTGTTTGCCGATGATGCTGTAGTCTACAGGAAAGAAGTATCACATGAAAGTTTTGAACAAATCAATGAGGATTTGCAGAAAATAAATGCGTGGTGTAATGACTGGCAATTATCTCTCAATATTAGTAAGTGTAACCTACTGCGTATAACAAGGCGAAAATCACCATTAATGTACGAGTACAAAATAAATGCCCAGTCTTTGGAAGCGGTAACATCCGTCAAGTGTCTAGGTGTGACTATTCGAAATGATCTCAAATGGAATGATCAGATTACACAAGTAACGGGCAAGGTGAACTCTAGATTGCAGTTTATTGGTAGACTCCTGAAGCGATGCAGTCCTTCAACAAAGGAAACTTCTTACAATACGATAGTTCGTCCAGTCGTCGAGTATTGTTCATCTGTATGGGACCCTTACCAGTCGGGTCTGATTCAAGAGATTGAGAAGGTCCAAAGAAGAGCGGCATGGTTCGTGACTGGTACATTTATCCATCGCGAGAGCTTTACAAATCTCATAGAAGGTTTGATGTATGACACACTTGCAGATAGACGGCGCGCTAAACGGAAGTGGCTGCTCAGTAAATTACGAAATCCGATCTTCACCGAGGATGTAGCGCATATATCATTACCACCAACCTTCAAATTGCTTGATGATCACCATTCAAAGATAAGGGAAATTAGAGCTCGTACTGAGGTGTTCAGACAGTCGTTTTTCCCTCGCGCTATCCGCGAGTGGAACAGAGGAGGGGAAATATGACTTTGGCCCGAACTGTACCTCCACCACATACCTCTTAGTGGCTAGTGGAGTATATATTTAGATCAATGGCACACCGTCAGACCTAGCTTCCATCAGGAAATGCAGCAGACGTCCAACCTGACCTCCAATTAGGTCTCGCTTGACATAACTGAAGTCGCAAATGACGGTGGTTAGGGGTCAGTGGAATGCACACTGCAGGTCATACGGCTCGGAGCTATCCTTGAAGAAACCGATTTGTAACAGTTCGTTGTGTCACTGCGGTGCCAACTGCTGCTCAGATTGCTGCTACATATGCAGTACGATGCGCCAAAGACATATGCCCAACACGATGGTCTTCTCTCGCGGTAATACCTCGTGGCCGTCCGTGGCCCGGTCTTCTTGCAACGGTACACTCTCTTGACCACCGCTCCAAACAACATTCCTCCTAAGACTTTCTGCAATATCGCTGCAAGAACATCCAGCTTCTCGTACTCCTGCTACACGATCTCGTTCAAACTCAGTGAGATGTTGATCATGACGTCTTTGTCGCCTTAAAGGCATTCTCGACTAACACCGAGTCACCACGTCCAATCTCAAAGGCAACTAACGCTACCGACCGTCGCAGCGTGTATTTAAAGGGAACCTGACTTGCATCCTCACAGTGGCGCTTCTAGCGTCACTCTTATGCGTTCTGCCGCGAAATTTTGCTCGACATCATCTTTCAGATGTAGAAACACGCCTGCCAACTGCTGTTGCGATATTTTTCTGTCGGTTTATATAGTGCACAGCAGTTGATAGAGGAGACTGCTGTATATTGCTACACTTTTCATACTTTCGCTTGCAGTCAGATTTTAAGTATATTTTTTTATTCGCTCTTTATGTCCTGCATTCTTCTCCGAAATTACATAAATTATTCCGGAATGTTAAGGCTTTTCCAAGCGTGAAAACGTGTTCCCATTTATGAAATAGTCATGTACCAAGGAACAAATATCCGACCAATTTTTAAAAGTGTTGCCAAGAAGCAAATATTGCCACTACTGTATTTAGTCGTCTATCTACGAGGGTTGTTCGGAAAGTAAGGAACGATCCGTCGCGAAATGGAAACCACAGTGAAAATCAGAAACATTTTATTTGCAAGAGTTAGCTACACTTTCCAGATACTTCTCCACATAGTCGCCGCTCCGATTAGACATTTGTCGGGCCGTTATACCAAATTTCCAACACCATCGTCATAGAAGGCAGCCGCCTGCGCTTTCTGCTAATTCTCTACGCTGGTCTATAGCGCGTAGCCTTCGCCCAAGTGTTGTCTTTGTATCCAGTGTTTCATGTGAACAGAGATGATACTCGGGACGAGCCAATTAGGACTGTGTTGTGGGTGATCGAACACTTCCCATCGAAAAGGCTGCAGGAGCGACTTCACTGCCCCTGCAGAGTGCGGCTAAGAATTGCCATGAAGAAGGAAGTGCGTGGCAGTTGCGTTAGGTGGGCTGCATTCATTAAGGCGAAGCCTCTCAGCGGGCGCTCCTACTTGGTGGGAGACATCGTTGTTCTAGGCACCTTTACTCGTTCACAGTACGCTCACAACTGAAAAGAGCGTCTTGATGCGATCAACGGGCATACTAGAGACACTGCCCAAAACGTCTGTGAAAAGCCTCGTCGTATTTCCACAGTGGTTTCCATTTCGCAACCAATCTTTCCTCACTTTCCGAATAGTCCTTGTATTACACTACTCCTCTGCTATACACCAAGAATCAGCAAGTAAATCAGACTACTCAGAAATTAATACCAATTTCCAGTTTCAACAAAGTGTAATTGTTAAGGCATTAACGAAACTCAGTTCATTTACAAATAGCGCAAGTGCCACGTTCAAAGACTTCTTCCGTTTCAAGGTACAAGATGGTGCACGACCGACGAAGTATGGCTTAACCTACCACACTCTGTATAACTTGTTTCAAAAATATACAGCATTTTACTTGTCATAAATATCTATAACTAAAGAATTAACAATTTATTGCAGAAAGTTTTAATGTGTATTAGAATTAAAATATCGCTACTGAGAAGGCCCTCATGAGGAATGAATGGTCGTAGGATAATAAAACTTTGTGGAATCATTTGTTATGGACATCCGGAAGAGAGTTAACGAATAAACGATTGAATGAAACGCATTTTCATTTCCTCGTGAGTGTCACATATATTAACTGCGTATCACATTTACATTCCAGATTAAGATTTGGTTCAGTGTAACGATCACCTGCATTCCCGACAGCCTGGAAGTTTGTATGGATACCATTTAACAATTGTTCACAACACTTTTCGAACGGCGAACCATGAAATGTTCAGTTGTTGTGACACAGCTCCTGCACTGCATGAAGATCGGACATAGTATCCAGCATTCTCAGCCATGGCAACAGTAACTCCTTCAACAACTCGTGGCGCAGATGAGCGTTGGCTTCTCCCAGGATCAATTCTCAATTAGGCAATTAATTCGAACTTCCGAACCACGTCTTTCAGACTCAGTGTGGGAAGAGGGCCTCTCTGTATCCCTTTGATGCCTCGATACTCGCAAAGAATAGCAGAACTATTGTTGTTGTTTTGCTAAAAAAAATGGTTCAAATGGCTCTGAGCACTATGGGACTTAACATCTATGGTCATCAGTCCTCTAGAACTTAGAACTACTTAAACCTAACTAACCTAAGGATATCACACAACACCCAGTCATCACGAGGCAGAGAAAGTACATCACAGTCATATTGCAGAGACGGGTTTCTAAAAAGTGCTGAGATTAAATTTGTCCATTCGTAGTCGAAAAACGAGATTACCGACCATTAAAGGAAATAAAATTTGAATAGTATAGTAGCATTCGTTTTTCGTTCATGACCTGAATGCAATACCTGTTCTTAACGAGGTCTTGGACATTCTCTTCAGTCAATGCCAAGCGACAGGCAACAGCAATGCAAATTGACGGTTTACAGAAAAACCGTTCTGTTTAGAAGCTCTGTGTGTGTTTTTTTCATGACAGAAGTAAAATTCGACACGTTTGCGGCCTTTTACATCACAAATTTGAAGTAATAACTGAAGCCTGCAACAGATTTTGATTACTGCAGTCGTAGTCTCCTTCTATAATCCGTAATCATCTTGTAAGTGCCAAGATTACGATGGTCATTGGATAAATAATGGACAGTGTTGTTTGTTTAATTACATATTTATTTATCTAAGAGTATCTCTTTCCAGTCACTCAGCATGCTCTTCCTGATTCTTCTTGATGTAGTTGCATTATTTGAGTAGTGTCATTTTTGCACTCAAGGCGCTATGTGTATTCGTCCATTGAGTAGTGTCAGCATAGAGCTCTTACAGGAAAGAAAGACGATTTCAGATGTTTTCATATTTGGAAAAAAGTCGAACTATTGTGGACTTAGCCCTGTACCGTAGGGAGAATTATATGAGGCACTGCAGTTGTATTTGTGCAGATATTAGATAACAACACGATCGATGTACTTGTTGGCGTTATTGCGCTTTATAGCGACTTGATTCAGAATCTGTCAATTTTCCAGTCGTGATAATTCAATGTTGTGGTGTTTGCTCTGTATGGAACTATGATTTGTCGATGCATTAAGAGTACTTAGTCGGTTAAAAATCTAGAAAAGAATATTGTTATGAAAAATTTAAAATTTCACAGTTGTACAACTCACACTATTTTTCTGTTTACTTGCATTGCTTCTAAAAAATTCAAATGGTTCAAATGGTTCTGAGCACTATGGGACTTAACATCCGAGGTCATCAGACCCCTAGAACTTAGAAGTACTTGAACCTAACTAACCTAAGGACATCACACACATCCATGCCCGAGGTAGGATTCGAACCTGCGACCGCAGCGGTCGCGCGGTTCCAGACTGAAGCGCCTAGAACCGCTCGGCCACTACGGCCGGCCTTGCATTGCTTCTAAATGCACTTTGCGAGCCGAGGGATGAGTTTCCTGAACCTTCGTCAAAATGTCCTCCCGTTGCCTTTTTCCTCCATTGTTTGGTGGCACTCTGGATTTGTCGTCGGTAGAAAATCTATGTACATCCATAAACCACTTCAGAGAAGTGCAAAGATGAAAATCTGAAGGTGCCAGATCAGGTCTGTGAGCAGGGTGTAATGAATCTGAGAGTTGGTTCGTGACATTAGGCGTGTGAATACGTACATTCTATGCAGCAAGCACACTAACTTCTTCAAGATTTCACTTCTTCTCCCCTGTATCGCAATCCGCAGCTTCCTTTTTTTTTATGTTTCCATAATACAGCGCAACATTAATTTATTGTTTACCTCTGGAGAAAAAATTCACTGACATTCACTTAATGGACCCAGAAGACAGAGATCGTGAAACTTCTGGGCGAAACAACGGTTTTAAATATTTTCGCTGATGATGAAGAAGGGTGTCGCAACTAAATTTATTGAGTTTTCTCTCAGAGGTGTAGTGGCCCACCCAACTATCGCCATCAGTCACGAATGGGTTAAAGATTTTTCGCGTTTCGGTTCGAAGGGCTCGAGAAATTGCTGTGAAGCCGTGATTCTGTTGACTTTGTGTTGCTCTGTGAGCTGGTTTGGTACAATTTCGCAAACAGTTTTCGAAACCTAAGTGTTTCAGTAATGATTTCTTGCAGAAGATTTTTGGAAACATGGCGATCATTTCGTCCAAGGTGAGTCGATGGTCGCCACAAATCTTTTCTTCCACACTGTAGACAATCTCAATAGTTACGACTGAGGGAAGTCCACTGCTTTGTTTATTGTTGCGCTAGCTTCAGTTAACTACAAATCTTGGACCTGTTAGTAGGATTCATCACGCCATCGCCGTAAACAGTTCTGCTTTCGCTAGAAATCGGGAAGTGCGTCCTTTGGAAGAAGAAAACCGATTGCGCTACTCGCTTCGCATTTTGCTGGATTCGGCAGAGAGACACTCATTTCTACCACAACAGGAATTTTCAGCCAACAGGGACAAACGAGTGTGCCGACACCTTGCTCTTGAAAGCAGCGCTGCCAACTAAGTCGGAGAAAAATATTTTCAGCGCTCTTAGTACCTGGACATGCCTCGTACATGCGAACGCTGTACAGTACTGTCTCTGCCTCTCTTCCTTTTATTCCACAGTCATCCACCGCAGCACAAATACTACACTCTACTGCAGAGGCAGCTATTTCGGGCACCCACAGGATGCAAATCCCCTTTTGATACTTCCCAAAAAATTACACTTAAACCATGAAAAACCATATCGATTACAATCTTGCCTGGGATAACAATGCGTCTGAGGTTCCCGCATAACACTTAACTGTCATATTTACGACATTAGTATACTAAGATCATGTCGATATAAACCCCTCAGCATGTTGAGAATGAGGTATTGGCAGAAGTAAAGATGTTAACCTTTAACTGACGAGGTGACTTTTCTGTAACGTATATTGAGAGGTTGGGTGTCTGGGACCCCCATGTTTTAGCCGACATTTAAGGCGAATATTATGTGAAACTTTTATTTGAAGTTGTATGTCACTTATTTTTACAGTTATTTAAGTGTTGTTTAAATATTCATTGTTGATTTTATTGCACTAAATAAAGCCTGCGTCATTTTACTTCTATGAGAAACCATCACATACTTTCGTACGTTTCTTTTAAATTACACATAAACCAACAGTTATAGAACTGGATTTTACACTCTGAAAAATTATGAGATGATTGTAGCAAGTAAATTTCTACTTACAACTAAGTGCTAGAGATTAAACTTGCAATATTGTCTTCGACAGGTCTGCGCATTCAGTGCTGGGATCACCACTCAGAACACATTTGATTTTAACTAACAAAGTATTTTATTGAAGAAACAGAAAATTCCCCACCACAACTGTCCTAAAGTTCTCCTTATGAACAATCCTCCACTAGGACAGAACGTTGGCAGTATCATTGTATTTTTCGTTTATTTCTTTATCTACACACATCGAAAAAGTTTTGCATCACCTCGTTTCCAATAGTTCCGGAACCTGTACGGAAAATTTAAATAGAGATCAACATAAACATCATTTCCGCCCTGTTTATTGCTCATGAAAACCACACATTGCATGTTGTACCACCATACAACGAGACCTTCAGAGGTGGTGGTCCAGATTGCTGCACACATCGGTACCTATAATACCCAGTAGCACATCGTCTTGCATTGATGCATGCCTGTATTCGTAGTGGCATACTATCCACAAGTTCATCAAGACACTGTTGGTCCAGATTGTCCAACTCCTCGACGGCGATTCGGCTTAGATGCCTCTGAGTGGTTGTGGGTCACATCGTTCATAAACATCCCTTTTCAATCCCTTTCAAGCATGTTCGATACGGTTCATGTCTGGAGAACATGTTGGCCACTCTAGTCGAACGATGTTTTTATCCTGAAGGAAGTCATTCACAAGATGGGCACGATGGGGGCGCGAACTGTCTTCCATGAAGACGAATGCCTTGCCAACATGCTGCCAATATGGTTGCACTATCGGTCAGAGGTTGGCATTCACGTGTCGTACAGCTGTTACAGTGCCTTCCATGACCAACAGCGTGCGTCGGTCTCACACAATGCCACCCCAAAACAGCAGGGGAACCTCCAACTTGCTGCAGTCGCTGGACGGTGTGTCTAAGGGATTCAGGGTGACCGGGTTGCCTCCAAACACGTCCCTGACAACTGTCTGTTTGAAGGCATATGCGACACTCATCGGTGAAGAGAACGTGATGGCAATACTGAGCGGTCCATTCGATAGCATGTTGTTGAGCCCATCTGTACCGCTCTGCATGGCGTCGTGGTTGCAAAGATGGACTTCGCCATGGACGTGAAGTTGCGTATCATGGAGCCTGTTGCACACAGTTTGAATCGTCACACGACATTCTGTGGCTGCACGAAAGCATGATTCAACATGGTGGCGATACTGTCAGGGTTACTTCGAGCCATAATCCGTAGGTAGCGGTCATCCACTGCAGTAGTAGACCTTGGGCGGCCCGAGCGGGGCATATCATTAACAGTTCCTATGTATCTCCTCCATGTCCGAACAACATCGCTTTGCTTCATTCCGAGAAGCCTGGATAATGCCCTTTTTGAGAGCCCTTCCTGGCAGAAAGTAACAATGTGGACGCGATCGAACTGCAGTATTGGCCGTCTAGCCATGGTTGAACTACAGACAACACGAGCCGTGTAGCTCCTTCTTGGTGGAATGACTGGAACTGATCGGCTGTCGGACCCCCTCGATCTAATAGGCATTGATCATGCATTGTTGTTTACATCTTTGGGTGGGTTTAGTGACGTGTGTGAACATTCAAAGGGACTGTGTCTGTGATACAATATCCACAGAGAACGTCTATGTTTAGGAGTTCTGTGAGTTCGTAGTGGCATACTATCCACAAGTTCATCAAGACACTGTTGGTCCAGATTGTCCAAATCCTCGACGGCGATTCGGCTTAGATGCCTCAGAGTGGTTGTGGGTCACATCGTCCATAAACATCCCTTTTCAATCCCTTTCAAGCACGATCGATACGGTTCATGTCTGGAGAACATGCTGGCCACTCTAGTCGAACGATGTCTGAAGGAAGTCATTCACAAGATGTGCACGATGGGGGCGCGAACTGCCGTCCATGAAGACGAATGCCTCGCCAACATGTGATACAAAACTTTTTTTGATATGTATGTATCACCGACGCTGTAAGCTTATCAGTTCATCGCTGACATAAAAGACTGCAAACCTTCTTTCCTTCCCGTCTGGGCAAGCTGTGCAGTGACAAGAGTACATGTAAAGATTACTGGGACAGGGTAAATGCTAGCTACAATGAATTCGATAATTTGATCGTAATATTGGCATTTTAATTTGATATTCCCCACAACTGACAAAATTTACAAAAAAAAAAAAAATGTGAATCTCTTTGTTCACCCACATACTCCTGAGAATGGCACATTAACAATTTGCAATTACGCGCCCCTATTACCGGCAGCTGCGTTGGTAAATACTCAGCACCTCACAAGGACAGCTTCTAGATCGAGAATATTAGGTAAGTTGTTGGAAGTGGTTAGGCGTTGGTGGAAATCTCGCTTCTGAGCACACAAAGAGCTCTAACCGCAGAACTCTGCACGGAACACGCGTTGGTGCAGTGCTGCGATACAGACCGTATGTCTCCCTTCGAAGACGATGGCCAAGACGCCGTCTCCAAGTCCGTACCGCTCTATGGCTGAAGGTGAAGTCCCTCCACAATTCTCTCGTCCCCCACGTGTACGAAAACGCGGCGGAAGAACAGTTTCGGCCAATGTCGAGTGCCCTATCATCGCCGAAATCCCTCCTCTGCGATCTACCCAATGATCGAGTAGGTCATAACGCCCCTAGGCAAACGAAACTCCCGTCTTCGCCACGTGTTGCCCAGCACAGGTGGCTCCGGATGCCGGGCTACTCCCAAAAGCTCCGTATTGTCCCACGTTTCCGGTAACCGCTACCTGCCGCTCACGGCGGCCCGGCGAGCTAGGCCAGCTGCAGACTTTACATTCCACAATTCTCAACTTCCGACGCTTTTCACCAACGCTTTAAGTTAGTGGCTCAATCCTGCAGACATGCAGGGAGTACTGCTCGAGAGTGCCTCACATTTATCATAAGTCAGTAGAGTCATGATCTGATGCCCTTGTCAGTCCCTTTATTATTAAGACTAATGTTGGTAAGCTAACGTGTATGTGCCTATGTCCTGGCACCTTACAAGGCCACTCACCGACTGACAGTTTCATCCAACATAGGATCGTTAAAACTGACACGTTCCTGCGAACACATTCTGTACTGTACCGAAGAAACAGGAACGTAGTTAACGGAACGTGGTCTAGGAGATCCGAACAGTTGCCCCTAATACGTGCCAATAACAAACAAGGACGGCGATAATGCAAATGACAGCGAAACATTGTAGGGTTACCGATTTAAAGGGGTAGACGGGGGTGTGGAAACAATCCGCCAATACTAGCCTGGGAGAGCGAGTTCGAAAATTTACGCGCAGTCTCAGAGGCCATATTCTATCGCTTGCGCCTTGTCCCGTGGATATGCAGGGTCGGCCACGGTTAATCGGGTTTGGCATGTTAATGTTATAAAGGGTGGCCGGATGCCCTTCCTGCCGCCACCTCGCACCCCCCGGGACGGAATTAGCGTACCCCAGCTGTCTGTGTCTAGTGGAATCCATGAAAGAGTGTGAATGTGTTCATATGTCTGCAAGCTGTGGCGGACCGTGGGGACCAGCCCGGTATACACCTAGCGGGATGTGGAAAACCGCCTAAAAACCACATCGAGGCTGGCCGGTACACCGGCTCCCTTCCAAACGCTCACCTTGTTTTGCCTTCTTCGGCTAGCTTCTTTGCTTTTGTCGTTTTTATTATTATTATTATTATTATTATTATTATTATTAAGAGTCCATCCTTCTACCAACTTTTTTTTACTTTTTTATTTTATGTACTTTTTATGTTTTTGATGCCAAACCCTCATTTTTCTTACTTTTTGCGAGTGCTCGGCCACTTTTTCGTTTTTTGTATTTTTTATTATTTTTTTTATTTCGGATTCTTATTTCTTTCTGTAAGCTGGATGCCTAAATTACCTTAGCTAACATAAATGAGAATAAATATTTCTTCTTAATATTAATTAAAGGTAATGAATCTTCCTCTTGCTAATGGAAAGACAAGTATATTAAAATAAACTGAAACTTGAAGTCTCTCATCTTCATAAGGAAAACATAAAATCTGTCATCACCTTGAAAAACATTTTTTAGAACTTAAAACTTCTCTGCGTATGGCATAAGGTGATAAAAAAATAAAGTACATAAAACTTGATGTCTAATTTCTTCCGGTGAGTCTTGCCACGGACTTGATTTCTTTTCTGTAGTGTCTCGTGAAAGGATCGAAGACATACGGGTTCCAGTTATCTGTAATCGTGGAAGGCTGTCATCTCTGAATTCCGTACCAATCTTAATCTGTTATTGTTCCCTGTATAATTTTATTCCATGATTCTATTTAGGAAGCATGCGTAATTTTTTTTTTTTGTAGTCTTTTGTCCGCATGAGATGATGGTGCTGAGTCGTTAGATACACCCAGTAATCCTCTTTGCTTTTATTTTCTGCCTACAGGATATAGTGCACTGTGCGCCCTTTTAGCCAGTTAACAGCATTTTTTTTTTCGTATTAGGATATGGCACTGCGTCTGGAGTCAGAAAATCTGCGGCGGTGAAAACGGTTGGAGATGTTCTGTTAACGGTCGCTAATTTCTGCTTAACTGTATGCCATATGTCTCTTACTCTTTCACACACGAATCGGTGTTCTTCAGTGTCAAGAAGGTTGCATGCATGACGCGCACAAGGGCGAATTTGTAAGATGTATAGCATGCAATTTGGAATTAGTTGATATTTTCCTGCTGACTGCATTAGACCAAGTTGCTTTCACCTTAGAGGGTAAGTTCCGATCGTAGATATTTTTCCAAATTGCACACCAGTCGTTGTTGGGGTATTTTCTTTCAATAATATTTCCTTCCTTAGCTTCCATCAAATATGTATAGATGTCCTTTACTCTCTTCAACTGCTGTTCAGAGAGCCTCGAGGAGATATAACTGTACTCAACGAGAAAAGTTTTTACGTGACAAAGACCAGCCGGTATACGCTTCACGTCTATTGGCGGCTGCATGCTTGCTGGAGCAATTTCATTCAGCAAGTGGGCCGTTAAGCTGTCGAACATCTGTTTCCACTGCTTGCACATTCGACACACACATAACGCTCGTGACCTGTAACTGACGTCAACAAGGTTTAAACCTCCTTTCCTTGTTGGGAGTGTTAGTGTATTGAACTTCACTTTGAAAATGTTGCCTCGGCATACAAAGCTTCCTATCGCGGAGAAAATTCTTCTGGCTGTTTCTAATGGCATCGGAAAAGCTTGGACAACATAGTTAAGTTTGGATGTTATATACACATTTACTAGTTTGGTTTTCTGTATGTCGTCCAGTTGCCTCATACTGTTTCCTTGTACAGATGCTCGTATGCTTGCAAGTAGTTTTTTATAATTGACGGCAATAGTGTGTTGGATGTTGCTCCTAAATTCAAAACCCAAACATTTCAATGTGGATACTTCCGTCAATTGTCCCCGATTTTGCATGCATATTCCTCTGCCTAGGTTCATGATGACTGACTTCCTTTTATTTAGTTTGGCGCCAGAAGCAAGTTCATATGTGTGTACAATCTGAAGAGCTTTCGCTACTTCATCTTCATTTATAACCAGGACGCCCACATCATCTGCGTAGGCGTTGCACACTATTTTCTTGCCGTTTATACACAATCCTTGCAGGTGATGTGTGATTGTCGCGAGGAGATGTTCTATTGCTATTGCGAAAAGGGCGATTGACATTGGGCAACCTTGACGAACGGATCCAGTCAATTCAATCTCTCTACTTAGTTGTCCGTTTATCATTATTCGTGCTACACTGTTTTTCAGAATCTGTTGAATAATCCTCACGAATCGTGGTGGGAATCCCATTACTTCCATGATACCAAGGAGATACTTATGATCTACTCTGTCAAACGCCTTCTCGAAGTCTAATGACACTAAAGCACATTTTATTCGGCATACATTTGCGGTTGATATTATACCCCTATATTCTCATATATTCGATAGATGTTTCTGTCTTTGCCTACACATGTTTGGTACGTGTCAGTTACAGAGTTAATAACCATTTTTATTCTTCTTGCTAATACGCGGGCCATAATTTTGTAATCACTGTTGAGCAATGTTACTGGGCGAAGGTTTTCAATTGCTTTGCTAAGTGAGTTTTTAGGAATTAGAACTATGATTCCTTCAGGAAATTCTTTGGGAGCGGCAACAGTGTCATTCATGATTTCGTTGTACATACATAGCAACTTGCTTTTCTATTGTGGCCAGAACACTTGGTAGAATTCCACGGCGATACCATCAGGTCCTGGAGACTTATTTTTAGGACTCTGTGCTATTGCGTCTTTCAATTCGTCCTCTTCTATTTCAGCCGTGAAATTTTCTACTTGCTCTGTACTAATTCGTCCTGATACGTGTCTAACAAGATCACGCCGCGCCTCGTCGACGGTAGGTTTGGTGGACATCATATCTGAGATATATTTATGAACAGCGTTTCGAATTTCATGCTGTTTTGTGTGCCTGGTCCCATCAGGTAACTTAACTTCTGTCAGTATTTTTCTGTTTCCTCTCTTATTCTCACGCATTACATGATACGTAGCTGTTTCTTCCCCTTCTACAATGTTGTGTATTCTCGCTCTGACTTTAAAACCTTCTGACTGTCGCCGCTTCAGTGCTAAAAGCTTTGCTTTAACTTTCTGAATCCGGCTAAAGTTCTCCATTAATCGTGTGTCCAAGGTGTACAGGTCTCTAAGGCAGCTAAAATAAAATTCAGTCGTCTTTTTAATCCAGAAACTTTTCTGTCGTGACTAATCGATCAGCATTCTTCTTATTTTAGGCTTCGCACATTGTAACCACCAAGCTATGGCAGAACTGTATAGCGAGAATCGTTTCTCGCATTCTTGCCACACATTAGTAAATGCTACGCGACATTCCTCATCTCGTAGATGCGTAATGTTGAGTTTCCATATGCCCCTCGCTCGTTAAGTCTCTTGTTTTTCTAAATTTACTGTGGTGATGTACACGGCGTGGTCAAAAAACATAGTGGGCCAGACCTCAGACTGGAGTACATGGTTCTTAAGAGTGGACGAGACGTAAATTCTGTCTAGCCTGCTTGCTGAGTGACTGGTAAAATATGTGAAACTGGCCTGTGCGCCATGGGTATGTTCCCAGGTATCGGTTAACTGCATTTGGTGGACTATTCTTTCCAGTTCTAAGGACTTGTTGAAATTCGGTGTCTGGTCTTTCGGGCTGAGTACAGACTTAAAATCGCCGGCTAGGATTATATAATCTTGACGTGTACCGAAGAGATGAATGATTTCACTTTTTAAAAAATCCGCTCTAGCACGCCTGTTATTGTTGCCTGACGGTGCATAAACGTTGATGATGCGGGCATTGTTAACAGTCACTGCAACCCCTCTGCTGTTTTCAAGTTTTGCTATTTGTGTGACACGGATGCCTTCTTTCGTGAGAATTGCGGTACCCAGCTCTGCACCGATACCGGGGTTTATTATGGCGTTGTATCCACGTATCTTTTCTAATTTAATATCTGTTACTTCCTGTAACGGTAGTATATCAACGTCAGCTGCGTATAGAAAGTCTTACAGATGTTGGTTCAAAAATGGCTCTGAGCACTATGGGACTTAACATCTGTGGTCATCAGTCCCCTAGAACTTAGAACTACTTAAACCTAACTAACCTAAGGACATCACACACATCCATGCCCGAGCAGTCGCGCGGTTCCGGACTGAGCGCCTTAACCGCGAGACCACCGCGGCCGGCCAGATGTTGTAAATGGAGGGAGGAGCGTATCTTATTAATGTTCAACGTAGCGATTTTGTAGGCTTGTGCTGCGTTCATATTGTCCTATTCATTACCGAAGTCAATATTCGTCATACGAAGTGCTGTCGGAGGAAAATCCTTTTTCACATGTATGTTCCGGCAATGATGTATCCATCGTGTTCAGTTGATCTCTTGGGGCAGGAGTCTGTTCCGTTCCTCCAGTTTCATTCAATTCTTCGTATTGATTCATTTCATCCGATTCATCAGCCCAGGTTTTGTGTTGATTAGCTTTCGATGTCTCTTTTCCTGCATTTCTAGTATCAGGGAAAGCCTTGTCTGCATCGAAATTTGCTAGCAGCTTCAACCTCTCGTGTGACGAATGGTCCGTTGACATGGGGCATGGTGTATTTAATTTGGCTTGCAAGGGGTCAGGTGCCTGCCTACTCACAACCGGATTACGATGTTGTTCTTCATGCAGTTTGTTGCTAATCTGTTTTGATTTTTCTCGCAAAGGCGGTGCCAGTTGTTCAGCGCCCTTATGAGCTAGTCTGCCCTTTTTATGTTTCCTTGGAGGACTGACTCTTGGGGAGGTTTCATCGTTTTCCATTACCTCTTGGGTTTCTTGCGCTCGGTCCTGTTCGCTGGCAAGTGATGGTTTCCTTGTGGTTTTCTGGAGACTGCTCATTCTGAAGGACTATAACCGGTTCAGGAGTTTGTTCTATTTCAACAGAGATATTTGGTTCTTTTTCTTGACTCTTTGGCTGTGTTGTCACCATCGAGTCGCTAACTTCCACTATCACTTCATTGTCGCGAGCTGCATCATCCTGAGTAGCGTCCCGAGTAGCATCAGGAGCGTCACGCGTATGGAGTTGACCAGCGGCTGCCGCTACGTAAGTTAAAGGCAACGTTGACATGGCTGGGGGTCTCACTGCTTCGCCCGCAGGTAGCTGGGCCACTCGGCGTTGTATACACTGCGAGCGGACATGGCCTGTAACGCTGCAAGACGCGCAGGTTCTTGGCTGCCCATCATACATTACTATAGCCCGATAACCACAAACATTTATATACCAGGGTATGTGCTTGTGTAAATCTACTCGCAGTTGCCTGATACCATTCAAGACTGGGAACTTGTGAGCAGGAGACCACTTTTCTGCAAAATTGCTAATTATTCTCCCATAAGGAGCTATCACGGAACTGATCTGCTCAGCGGTGATTTCAAATGGTAGCTCAAAGATACGGACAGTCCTTAATCCAAAGCCAGCATGCGTAACACGAACTTCACTAACATTGCCATCGTGATGTTTGAAATTAAATGTTCCGCCACTAGATTCAACAATTTTGTCACACAATTCCGTGTTTTTAAGCTTGACAGACACAATGATACAATTGAAAGGTGAATACCTATAATATCCTCAAACGAAATTTTCACAACTTCCTCTAACCATGTCTCAATTTCGAACGAATTCGGTCTCTGCCCTTTGTGGTCGAAAACAAATTTCAATGTGTCTCTTCTATTAGGCTGATCCATCTCTCCTTCTAATATGAATCTATCAAGGGTCTCAAATAACGCAGCTAACTACTGCAACAGGCGCTTGATTTACGGAGCGGAGCGCAGCAGACCGCAGCGCACAGCATACTCCGGAGGTCTGCACACCACGGCCGCCAAAAGCCGACTGCTCTCGGCTACCCTGGCGGGTTCTCAGAGGTGATATCTCTTGAGTTAAAGGGGGTAGGACGTCAAAGGGCACGACTCGAAAGGCAAGAGAGGTACCACAGGACATTTTAATTCCCACTGTCTATATATTTATAAATAAATTCATAAAACTTTGTCAGCATGACCAGGAAGGATTCAGGATTCACACTCATAGCAGTGTAAGTTCAAAAACACAACAAAATAATATTTTTTACTTGCGAAAGTTCATCATTTTTTTCATTTACTACTGGCTGCATTTGTTGCTATAGGTACACTTTTCTTCGTAAGTAGGAGAGATTCTTTGATGAATTTTGCACAGCATACAAATCACACTTACAGGTGTATGAAACTCTAGAATTTATTTAATTTATCATAAAAAGAGTGAGGTGTTACATTTTAAACTTCATGTTTATAAAAACTCCACTTTTATAGTTAATTATCTCAATTTTTACCACAGTTTTTAATAGCTTTTGAAGATTCTAGAGTTTCATACACCAGTAAGTATGATTTGTATGCTGTGCAAAATTCATGGAAGAATCTATGTTACTTATGAAGAAAAGTGTACCTATAGCAACAAATGTAGCCAATAGTAAGTGAAAAAATGATGAAATTTAACAAGCAAAACAAATTATTTTGTTATGTCTTCGAATTTCCATTGTTATGAGCGTAAATCTTGAGTCCTTCCTAGTCATAGTGAGAAAGTTTTATGAAGTTATTTGTGAAAGTATAGACAGAGGGAATTAAAATGTCCTCTGCTGCCTCTCCTGCTCCAAGTCGGCCCGTTTGACGTCCTACACCCCTTAAGGGTTAAAGTGGGCGTTAGTTTAGTTGGTTAGAGCACTGCTCATGCAAAGGTAAGGTTCCTGGCTTCAGACCCAGTCTGGTCTACGGTTTTGATACGGCAGGCAGCAGCAGTACTGACCTTGCCCTGACCGGGGTTCTCGGGCTCGAAGGTGGGCCGCGTGTGCTTCCACATCATCTTCTGCTGCTGGAAGTTGCGCCAGTCCTGCTTGAGCAGCTGGTTCTCGCGGGGCGGCAGCTGGGTGGTGGGCGGCGCCACCACCTTGGGCCGGCGGCCCTTGCCGCCGCCCCCGCCCCTGCCGCCGCCGCTGCCCGCGCGGCCCCCGCCGGCCCCCGGCCTGGGCAGCGCTGGCACGGTGGGCACGACGACGCCCGCCTCGGCCAGCTGCCGCAGCCGTTGGCGGCGCGCCTCCTGCTCGGTGAGCGGGCGGCCCGCGGCGAGCGCGTCCGTGCGGTTCGCGTCGGCGTCCTTCTCCTGGCCCTCGGCCTGGCCCTGCCGCTGGCGCTGGCCCTTCTGACGCGGCTTCTTCTTCTTGTTGAGGTTGAAGCCCAGCCGCCGCCTGCGGCTGTCCGGCGTGCGCGTGCGGCCCGGCCGCGGCGGCGGGTTGTCGCTGCGGTTGTCGGCGCTGCTCTTCTTGTCCTCTGGGGGCAGCACGCCGTCGCCGTCGCCGCCAGTCACACGCGCTTGGAGGATGTTCTTCGTCATCACTCCTGCACATGGAGATAAGAAACTGACCACACAACACTGACGACGGCCAAAGCGGAACTAATAGTTGAAAAGGAATTTAAAAAAATGTTGTCATTTAATCTCAAAGATACAAGAGGAAAATTTGTTCGACTGCCATACCAGAGGAATACTCTAAAAAACTGTTTTCCCTTGATAGACAAAGGTCTAATTTCGAGATTCTTTTAATACTTCTAGTATTAACTTGTGGGGCGCATACTGTAAGACCTTTGGTACACACACCATCAGATTATTTGACTTGTCGCTCTAATGATGTAGGTGAGTGTCAGCAATATGTCTCATGGTCTTATGGTGGCATGTTTATCTTCTGCCGTTAGGTCAGATGATAGAAATGCCACTTGCACGCTTAGAGTAGCAGATTTATGGTGACCAATTTTAAACAGACTTGATTAATTTTCACACACATTTATTAAAATAATAACAAGCATAAAAATAGCTTAGCTTGGTTCTGGATGCTATTTACAATTGACAATCTGAAATTCCTTTGGTCTTGGTACGTTAATCTTATTCTCACATATCTCTGATACTTGACAAAGTGTCTACTCATTTATCTTCATGGCTATATACAGGAATATGATAATCTTATTAGGCGCAGACTGAAACTTGATGGCTCAAATGGCTCCGAGCACTATGAGGCTTAACAGCTGTTGTCATCAGTCCCCTAGAACTTAGAACTACTTAAACCTAACTAACCTAAGGACATCACACACATCCATGCCTGAGGCAGGATTCGAACCTGCGACCGTAGCACTGAAACTTGACTACAGACTAATGCAGACTAACGCAGACTAATGCAGACTGGTACAGACTAGTGCAGACAAATGCAGACTGACTAATCAGAGCTCTGTACACTCGTTATAATACCTCGAGCGTTCAGGTATCACTGCGCGAGTGTGATCCGTGAGGAGAAAAGTTTCTACGTTAGCACCAATCTCACTGGCTGCATTACATATTAATACGCGGATCGACGGAACTAGATTTTGGTCCGTCTCTAACACAGCGCAATCTCATAGTGCGGAGACGGACGAGCGCTGCGCCTGCGCTGTTGTGCTTAGTGGGGCGCGCTCTATTGGGAAAGTTGTGTACGCGCTGACTACGCGGAACTATGTGCACAACATAACTACTTTTTGTTCTGATGTGCTGGCGTAAAGACGTACTGTATAATTTCATGTCTATGTGTGTGTTAAATGATGAAAAATGTGTTTTATAATTTCTGTCAAGATCAAGCCTAAATCCGATACCAATGGAGTACAAATAATTCTGTTAATTCGAGAAGGCGAATTTTAGATGGAGGCGACGATCTTTACGACGGCGCTGCTCAACAATAGAGGTACGTGATTGTGCTCACTACTTTCCTTTGGTGGCCGCTAAGATTAATTCCGATGTGTTTTTGCCGAGACATTCTGAACCTGCAATCTTCCTTTTCGTATAGAAATAGGAGTCCAATAGAAAAAGAAATATTCTTAAATTTAAATAATTACAATTCTTTTACCCAGGCCACGGGGAATGATAGAACGTACATGCCTCTACCCTGATTGACGTTCGCAATCTCCGAGTGTGTTACGACGTAATTATTTTACGAAAAAAAATTAATACAGATCTTTCTCATCAGATCGCAACCACTCGCACGCGAATGTACGTACCCTCTGAATGTGTCTAGTCAGTCTTGCCCACTGTTCTAAAGCTTTTCTGTTAATATTCAGTGGATTGCTTCTCCACAATTAATTTTTGTTTATGCCGCAAATCTCACTTCAAAAAATGGTTCAAATGGCCCTACGCACTATGCGACTTAACTTCTGAGGTCATCAGTGCCTAGAACTTAGAACTAATTAAACCTAACTAACCGAAGGACATCACACACATCATGCCCGAGGCAGGATTCGAACCAGCGACCGTAGCGATCGCTCGGATCCAGACTGTAGCGCCTAGAACCGCACGGCCACTGCGGCCGGTTAAATCCCACTTCACGGGAAGTATTTATTACGCACAATAATTTCATATCTCTACAACTAAAATAACACAAAACAACAAAAACATAACAGAGAGGGTAGGTTACATAGCACATAAACTGGTGAGTCTAAATTCAGAACAGTACAGACTACCTCAACCAGTCATAAGGACATCCAGGAAACAGAACCCACGAGAGCCCGCCTCCGATAGCTGAGTGGTCAGCCTGACAGAATGTCAATCCTAACGGCCTGGGTTCGCTTTCCGGCTGGGTCGGACATTTATTCTGCTCAGGGACTGGCTGTTGTATTGTGCTAATCAGTTAGTTTTTAGGATGGTAGATGTTAAAGGCATGGTGAGCAGTGGCCAGCGTCTTGAGGGTCATTCCAAGACCCAGGCCGCCGCCCACAACCAGGTGACGGGCAATATTGTACCTATCTCTTCTCTATTCAATTCTCTTCCTTCCTTCTTTCTAAATATTTAATTTCGTTTTGCTTATTAATATCTCACTTGTTTTTGTATTAGTTATAAGTTTTCGTAATGCTGCACAAAAAAGATATCAAATGGATGTAAACAAATAGAGCCTGCCTCCACGTGGCTGGACACGGGCAACGGTGTGAGTGGGGATGGGAGCCGGGGTGGTGTTACTTTCAGTCACTCCAGACCCCGGACCCAGTCACAGTGGCTAAGTGACAACATACGACCCACCATAAGAAGTTAGACGGTGGGTCATAAAAAATAAGCAGCTAGTGAAAAGAAGTGTCCTAATCATCATCACTGAAGCCAAAATAAGCGGATACTTGTCTCAGCTTACCATACATACTCGACTGTTTTTGAGAGAACGATCTTCAGAATTTTCGATGTAATGTACACCCCTTTTAACTCGCAATACACTCAGCCCAACTGGTAACGTAGTGGCTGGCGTCATAAACTTTCAGGTTTTCGTCGTGCGTTCGAAATCCAATTAATTTTATTTATTTATTTATTTACACGTCTAGTTCCATAGGACCAATTTGAGAACCAATTCTCCAAAGTCATAGAACGTCTCAGAACACGAAATTACAAATGTGAAAGTAATAATAAATAAAAAGTCAAGCCATAAGTTTAAGTAAACGCAATCAACAATATAACATAAGAATCAGCTTAATTTTTGAACTCCTCAACAGAATAGAAGGACGGACCAATGAGGAACTTCTTCAGTTTCCATTTGAAAGCGCATGGATTACTGCCAAGATTTTTGAATTCTTGTCGTAGCTTATTGAAAATGGATGCAGCAGTATACTGCACACCTTTCTGCACGTGAGTTAAGGAAGTGCGATCCAAATGCAGATTGGATTTATGCCTAGTATTAGCTGAGTGCAAGCTGCTAATTCTTATTGAGAGATCAATGTCAAAATACCCAGCCTAGTGAACAGGGGCCGACAAGAGGTTTGCGAACTTACACCACTGATTGGCCAAACCGCCCGTTCTGAGCCAAAAATATCCGTTTAGAATAGGAAGAGTTACACCAAAATATAATACCATACGACGTTAGCGAATGAAAATAAGCAAAGTGGCCCAATTTTCGCGTCTATCGACCACTTCAGATATCGTTTGAATAGTAAAAATGGCAGCGTTAAGTCTTTGAACAAATCCTGAACGTGGGCTTTCCACGACAGTTTAATACCTATCTGAACATCTAGAAATTTGAACTGTCTGGTTTCACTGATCATATGCCCGTTGTGTGATTAAAATGACGGGTTTTGTTGAATTTTGTGTCATAAACTGTAAAAACTCAGTCTTACTGTGATTTAGCGTTAGTTCATTTTCTACAAGTCATGACCTTATATCATGAACTGCACTATTTGAAACAGAGCCAATGTTGTACACAACATCCTTTACTACCAAGCTAGTGTCACCAGAAAACAGAAATACTTTAGAGTTACACCTAATACTAGAACGCACATCATTTATATAAATAAGGAACAGAAGTGGCTCCAACACTGATCCCTGAGACACCCCCCATTTGACCGTACTCCACTCAGATCCCACTTCACACTGTGTATAATGACCTTTTGCTGTCTGTTGTCAAAGTAAGAGGTGAACCAATTGTGAACTACTCCACGTATTCTGTAATTGTCTAACTTCTGGAGCAATATTCTGTGATGAACACAATCAAAGTGCTTGGCTAAATAAAAAAAATGCGTTAGAACCCTTTTGTTTAAGCCGTCCCGTACCTCACAGAGAAACGAGAATATAGCATTTTCAGTTATTAAAAGACTTCTAAAGCCGAACTGTACATTTGATAGCAAAAATACGTGGTATAAAATGATTAATTATCCTTACATACACAGCCTTTTCAATAACTTTAGCAAACACTTATGGCATAGATATAGGTCTAAAACTGTCTGCATTATCCCCTTCTCCCTTTTTATGAAGCGGCTTTACTACTGAGTACTTTAATCGTTCAGAAAACTGACCACTCTTAAAGGAAAAAATTATAAATATGGCTAAGTACAGGGTTAACATGTGCAGCACAGTACTTTAATATTCTGATAGGCACTCCAACACATCCATGAGAACTCATAGTCTTCAGTGATCTAATTATTGACTCAGTCTTCCCCTTGTCACTATCGCATAAGAGTATTTCAGACATCAGTCTCATCCTTTTCTTTATTTGTCTACACATGTCTGTAGAATGTTAATAGACTAGTGTTTCACTGAGTGAGTTCGCCCAGTGCTTAGCACAGTGGACTTGCATTCTGGAGGACAACGGTTTAAACCTGCATCCGGCCATCCTGATTTATGTTTTCCATGATTTCCCTACACCACTTCAGGCAAATTTCAGGATGATTCCTTTGAAAGGGCAAGGCCGACTTCCTTCGCCATCCTTCCCTAATCCGATGGGACCAATGATCTCGCTGTTTGGTCCCCTACCCCAAATCAAAATACCAACTAAGGTTTCTTATCAAGTTAGGGATACACGGACATTATATTGATTCTAAACTACAACAGCGTTTCACAATAAGTGTCATACATTTATTATACGGGGTGTTTGTAAAATCACTTACCATTTTCCACTCGGATACTTTATTATGTGCTATAAACAACATGAACATACATAGAAAGTTCTTGGCACAAATGCAGTTCATTTCATGAAAAAAATTAAAATAAAAATCCTATTTTGTACACAGGGTTCAAAATTGTGGAGGCGTGACCCTAGCCACTGTGCCAACGCTTCAGTTAGACTGTTTACCCGCAGGAGGTACAGACTGTACCTCGAAAACGTCGACATCATTTTCTCAGAAACGGTCGAGTTTCTACGGATAAGCCGAGGCATGTGTTCCCTTATTTTGATGCCTCCTCCACTGAGCGAAGTTCCTGGGAAATCGATATATGGCATTTGCCGTGTTCTCCTTGTCAGCTTCGCAGCTAACACATGGCACACAGACTGAACCTTGTCACCAACAAAGCGTGAGTCAGACGAGGGCAGAGAAGTGTACCATTTAGACTATCAGGAGGCTCCGGCACCAACTTAGTGAACGCACTGTGTGCATCGAAATACGTCCGATACAGAGCTGCAAGGTACTGGTTAAAGACGGGAACGCAAGATAAGTTACACACAAGAAGTAGTGTATTAATACAGACGACGTGTCACCTTATAAGTTGGCGTTTGGATACATGGCAAGGTGAGTGGCATGTGAGTGATAAGAGACGTAGACTACACGAGATCCCCCTTGACATGAGGGAGCGATTGAGAACGAAACATATCGATCCTAACCGCGGTATGGTACATTTATTAACTGGACATTGACCTTATCCCACGCACTTGAGCCGCATGAGTCTGAGACCGACACCTACATGCACGTGTGGGGAAGGACATTCCCCAGAACACACTGTCATCTTCTAAATGCAACACGCGAACAATGGAAGTATACTACACTTAAGACTACAGAGTGTGGACAGTGACACCCACATTGACACCGACAACAGTGACTCTGAAGTGGGGCTGGAGGAGGTCGAAGATGAGATGTAGGAGTTAATAAGACGCCTAGAGTTATAAATCAGACATAACATTCCAAATTGCAATGACAAATTGCACAAACCATTCAAAGGGTAGTTAAAAATAGTGAATACTGGCGTAAATGTAGCGCAAGGCGCATGCTATCTAGCCAAAAAGTATCCACTGTTGTACATGGATGAGTACCTAACGTTAATGCACAGGATTAGCAACCCCATTTCTCTGCTGCTAAGTAAATTACTTTATTGTGACTGGCGGTCAACAGTTCGAAGAAACAATTCCGAGGTATTCATCCCTAGTCACAGTCGGTGATAGCACTAACAAATCTCCCCTCTATCCAATAATCTTTTTATATTCTTCTTAAATGAACTGAATTTTATTTATATTTCAACTTCAAATAATTTATTATTTTCTTTAAAAAGTATTCATTCCTTGTCAAATGTTGCAAACAAAAGCAAAACAAAAAACAACAACAAACAACAAATAACAAACGATAACTATAATACTTTTTTTTGGGTCATCCTCCTCCTCACTGGTTTGTTGCAGACCGCCGCGAATTCTTCTTCTGTGTCAACCACTTCATCTCAGAGTAGCACTTGCAACCTACGTCCTCAAATATTTGCTGGATGTATTCCTATCTCTGACTTCATCTACAGATTTTGCCCCCTACAGCTCCCTCCCGTACCATGGAAGTCATTCCCTCATGTCTTAACAGATGTCCTATCATCCTGTCCCTTCTCCTTATCAGTGTTTTCCACATATTCCTTTCCTCTCCGATTCTGTGCAGAACCTTCTCATTCCTTACCTTATCAGTCCACCTAATGTCCAGCATTCGTCTGTAGCACCACATCTCAAATGCTTCGATTCTCTTCTATTCCGGTTTCCCCACAGTCCATGTTGCACTACCATACAATGCTGTACTCCAGACATG
The DNA here is from genome assembly GCF_021461395.2 of Schistocerca americana. Taxonomy (NCBI): domain Eukaryota; kingdom Metazoa; phylum Arthropoda; class Insecta; order Orthoptera; family Acrididae; genus Schistocerca; species Schistocerca americana. The sequence goes on from NC_060122.1 coordinate 152,872,821, forward strand.
CATTCTCAGAAATTTCTTCCTCAAATTATAGCCTATGTTTGATGCTAGTACACTTCTCCTGGCCAGGAATGCCCTTTTTACCACTCCTAGTGTACTTTTGATGTCCCCCTTGCTCCGTCCGTCATTGGTTACTTTATTACCTAGGTAGCAGAATTCCTTAACTTCATCTACATCGTGACCATCAATCTTGATGTTAAGTTTCTCGCTGTTCTCATTTCTTCTATTTCTCATTACTTTCGTCTTTCTTCGATTTACTCTCAAACTATACTCTGTTCTCATTAGATCTTCCATTCCATTCAGCAGATCATCTAATTCTTCTTCACTTTCACCCAGGATAACAATGTCATCAGCAAATCGTATCATTGATAGTCTTTCATCTTCAATTTTAATTCCACTCCTGAACCTTTCTTTTATTTCCATCATCGCTTCTTCGAATCCAGATTGAACCGTTTTTAATCCGAGCACTTCGTTCTTGGTCGTCCACTCTTATTATTCCCGTTTGGCTCCTGTACATATCGTATATTACCCTTCTCTCCCTATAGCTTACCCGTATTTTTCTCAGAATTTCCAACATCTTACACCATATTACACTGTCGAACGCTTTATCCAGGTCGACAGATCCTATTAACGTGTCTTGATTTTTCTTTAGTCTTGCTTCCATTATCAACCGCAACGTCAGAATTGCTTCTCTCGTGTCCTTAGCTTTCCTAAAGCCAAACTGATCGTCGTCTAGCACATCCTCAATTTTCTTTTCTATTACTCTGTATATTATTCTTGTCAGCAACGTGGATGTATGAGCTGTTAAGCTGATTGTACGATGATCCTCGCATTTGTCAGCTCTTGCAGTCTTCGGAATGGTGTGGATGATATTTTTCCGAAAGTCAGATTGTATGTCGCCAGACACACACATTCTACACCTACGTGATTTTAGAAATTTTGATGGAATGTTTCCTGAACTTAAGTCCTCCAAAGCTCTCTTAAATTCTGATTCTAAATTGACTCCTGTTTCTTTTGCTATCACATCAGACAAATCGTCCCCTTCTAGAGGCTTTTGATGTATACTTTCCACCGATCTTTCCTCTGCATTCAACAGCAGTATTCACGTTGGACTCTTAATGTTACCACCCTTGCTTTTAATATGACCGAAGGTTGTTTTGACTTTCCTGTATGCTGAGCCTGTCCTTCCGACAATCATTCCTTTTTCGATTTCTTCACATTTTTCATGCAGCCATTTCATCTTAGTTTTCCTGCACTTCCTGTTTATTTCATTCCTCAGCGACTTGTATTTCTGTATTCCTGATTTTACCGGAACACTTTTGCATTTCCTTTTTTAATCGATCTACTGAAGTATTTCTTCTGTTACCAATGGTTTCTTCGGAGTTACCTTCTTTATACCTATGTTTTTCTTTCGAACTTCTGTGACGGCCCTTTTTAGAGACGTCCATCCTTCTTCAGCTGTACTGCCTACTGAGCTATTCCTTATTAATGTGTCTATAGCCTTGGAGAACTTCAAGCGTATCTCGTCATTCCTTAGTACTTCCGCATCCCACTTGTTTGCATATTGATTCTTCCTGACTAATGTTTTTAAACTTCAGTCTACTCTTTATCAATACTGTATTGTGATTTGAGCCTACATCTGCTTCTGGGAACGCCTTACAATCCAGTATCTGATTTCGGAATCTCTGTCTGACCATGACGTAATTTAACTGATATCTTCCAGTATCATCCGGCCTTTTCCAAGTATCGCTTCTCATCTTGTGATTTTTGAATATAGTATTCGCTATTACTAGCTGAAATTTATTACAGAGCTCAATTAGTCTTCCTCGTCTCTCATTCCTTGTCCCAACCCCTAATTCTCCTGTAACCTGTTCTTCTACTCCTTCCCCCACAACTGCATTCCAGTCCCTCATGACGATTAGATTTTTCATCTCCTCTTATGTGCTGCGTTACTTTTTCCATATCCTCATATACATTCTCTATCTCTTCATCTCCATCTTGTGACGTCGGTATGTATGCCTGAACTATCGTTGTCGGTTTGCTGTCGATTCTGATAAGAACAACTCTATCACGGAACTGTTCATAATAACTAACACTTTGCCCTGCCTTCCTATTCATAAGGAATCCAACTCTCGCTATACCTTTTTCTGCTGCTGTTGATATTACCCTATACTCATCTGACCAGAAATCCTTGTCTTCTCTCCATTTCACTCCACTGATCCCTACTATATCTAGATCGAGCCTTTGCATTTCCGTTTTCAGGTTTCCTAGTTTCCCTCCCACGTTCAAGCTTCCAACATTCCACGCCCCGACTCGTAGAACGTTATCCTTTCGTTTATTATTCAGTTTTTTCCTCATGGTCACCTCCCCTTGGCAGTCCCCTCTCGGAGATCCGAATGGTGGACTATTCCGGAATCTTTAGCCACTGGAGAGATCATCATGACACTTTTTCAATTACAGGCCACATGTCCTATTGATACGCGTTGCGTGTCTTTAACGCAGTGGTTTCCGTTGCCTTCTGCATCCTCATGCCTTTTGGAGCAGTTTCCCACCCCTAGGACAAAAGAGTGCCCGGAACCCCTGTCCGCTCCTCCCCCCTCTTTGACAAGGCCGTTGGCAGAATGAGGCTGACTTCTTACGCCGGAATCTTCGGCCGCCAATGCTGATTATTAATCAAGATTTAAGCAGTGGCGGGATTTGAACTCGGGAAGGAGGACGTTTTGATTACTAATCAAAGATATTACCCCCTTTTTGTTGATCTCATTTTGTTAGTTATTGTTTGGTGTATTTCTTCGGGCTGGACGTCCCACGACGCTTATTCAAGTTCATCGTTGGTCCATAAACTTAATTTTTTCACTACAGAGGGCGGCTAACCCTCTGACCGAACACATTCAGCTACCGTGCCGTCTATTCCTAGACCACGGCTGCTGGCGACTGTAATACGTACGGCCTCTTTTAATGTGAACATAAGTGGATGGGGACTCCACTCAGCAAGCAATAGCTCAAGACAGTCGCCGGACAATCGAAAGACGCTATCTAGACAGTGTGTCAGGACCCATCTACAGTCGCTGCCAAGAAGAACCTAACCACAGCTGCCAACATGGGTGATCCGGACTACGCACAGACTCAAAATTTCACTTGTTCTTGAAGTGGTCAACTGCGCGCGGTCAGTTGTGCAGATTTTCTTAGTCAAGTTAACTGCGCACGGCGGAAAACACAAGTTAAGTTCCCACTACAGCATTTTCCTTCCCATTTTCAGAGACTTAGAATTGTCTATGACTGCTAAGCTAGACGAGTCATAGATATGGTTAAAAATGTTGCATAAAATACTCTTGCCAATAATGCAGCGTTCGTTAAGGTACTTGGAAAGACACAGAAACTATATTCATTCCTTATGATAGTAAAAATGAAATCACTCTGTGTGCTGCACGTTCTCAAGTTTATTATTATATGGGTGAGCCATACTGCGTCATTAATTTTAATGTAGATGGTTTTCTAAGTGAACGATAGCATCAAGAACATGATGTATATGTGGAAGTGCACTGAGGAAATTAAGGCCGAAAAGCACTGTGAAATGCCTCACGATCATTGGTTGTTCTTTCGGAACTTAAGTAGTGAAAGCCCAAATTTTGGGTGGAAACTTACATTCCGAGTCTATGAAGTTCCTCGTCAGATTATCAGCAAAACATGTAACATTTTCATTTTCAGATTTAGTGTTCATTAAACCTTCAACAAAAGCACCCCCACCCCTCCAAATTTACTATTCCAGTTAAGATTTCTTCATACGAAACTGCTGCTTGTTAGGCAACAAAGAAAATATTAAGGCTATGTACTTACCATTGTTCGAAACAAGAATTGAAAATAAGTGCTGATAAAATTTGCTACAGCAGTCGAAGATGGGGAGACCAAAAATTTTGCCGCTATTACACAGCAGTTGTAAATTACTTTCAGTTGGAAAGGACACAATTAAGATAGAGCAGTTGATGAGAACCATATTTCCTTTCTTTGGACTTAAAACGCACATTTCCTGCAAAACACTATGAACTTCATTTAATGTTTATGGCAATGGCTGCAAAATAGATCTTCTCTCCATATAATAGCACATTTTTTAATGTTAGTAACATCTTGGTTGTAAACATGGAGTCCATTAGAGGCAACTTCTTTACAAATTATTTTTAAAGCTCTCTATCATAGTTCAGTAATAGTATTGTGTTTTAGTATGACTTCATTAGTAAACAGAATGTGGATTGAAGAACCGTAAATACCGTTCTTACATGTTTTCAATGTACAGCGCTACACTACTCCACGTTGTGTTTCTCTGTCTTTTTGAAATTTATTTCTTCCAACAACGATCAATTTATGGCCTTACTCACTTGCGATATGCTCCACAGGAATCCAAAATGTTACAACCATGTTAGAAAACTACTACGTAAAGAAAGTGAACTTCATAACTAGCTGACAAACAAAAGCTGAACGAAGCGACTATGAGCGTAAGGAGAGCAATGAGAGAAGTGTTCAATAATTTTGAAAGTAAAACTTTGTTAACCGATCTGAGTGAAAACCCGGAGAAGTTTTGGCCTTATGTAAAATCAGTAAATAACATCATCTTTTCATTCATTCAATGACCTTACTGGCATAAACGGAAGATAACAGAGATAAGTCTAAGTACTGAATCCGGTCCGCCGAAATCGTTTCACTGCGGAAGATCGTAACCCAGTACCTCCTTTCAATCATCGTACGAAAGTCGAAATGGCAGATATTGTGATAACCGGTAGCGGAACAGGAAAATAACTACAATCACTTACAAGTAGTGAAAAGGCGACAGGACCAGATGAGATACCTATAACGTTCTATAGGGATTATGCGAAAGAACTTGTTCCCCTTCTAGCAACAATTTATCGTGGATTGCTTGGGCAACGAAGAGTACCTAGCGACTGGCAGAAAGTGCAGGTCTTCCCGTTTTTAAGAAGGGCAGCAGCACAGATGCACACAATTATAGAGCTGTAACGTGGACGTTAATCTGTTGTATAATTATGGAACATATTTTATGCTCAAGAATGATGACGTTCTTAGATAATTAAGATCTCCTCTCCAACATGGATTCCGCAAACAGAGATCCTGCGAAACTCAAATCGCTCTGTTCCTCCATGAGATCCACAGTGACCAAGACAATGGCATTCAGGTTGATTCCGTCTTCCTTGACTTCAGGAAGTCATTTGACACCGTCACGTATTGCCGTTAGTGAGAAAAATACGAACTTATCGAGTATCGGAGCAGATCTGTGACTGAATTTAAGACTTCCTTGCAGACAGAACACAACACGTCGCTCTTAACGGAGCAAAATCGACAGACGTGAAGGTAACTTCCTATGTACCCCAAGGAAGTGTGATAGCATCGTTGCCGTTTACAGTATATATAAGTGATGTAGTAGAAAGCGTCGGATGCTCTCTAAGGCTATTCACAGACGAAGCGGTGGTGTATAACAAAGTAGCAATGCCAGAAGATAGTAACGATTTGCAGAATGCCCTCCAGACAAATGGTGCGGGTTCTGTCAGTTGACCCTGAACGTAAATAAATGTAATGTATGGCGCATAAGAAGGAAAAGAAATCCACTACTGTGCAGCTACACTTTAGATGACAAACCGCCGGAAACAGTATCTGCCGTAATACATCTAGGAGTAACTATCCAGATCGACTTTAAGTGGAATGACCAAATAAAACAAATAGTGGGAAAAGCAGATGCCACACTCAGATTCATAGGAGGAATCTTAAGGAAATGTAATTCATCTAGGAAGTTTTGTAAACCCTCGTTGCCGGTTCTGTAAACGCCACGTGGCTAAAGCTGTGGAGGCCGAGTTGCCACTGTTGCTACGGTAGGCCGAGTTTGTGAGGTCGTGAAACGGGTTCTGTTGCAATACACCGCTAATACAATTTTTCCCTGTCACTACTGCACAGGTGTGCCCCAGGATCAGGTAACAGGATAGGAGAACAAAGGTCCTACGGCACTCCAACAAATTAGTAACAAACTCACACAAGTAAGTTAAAGGGTTTACTTATCTTTATGACTTGTTGAATAACTAAGTCTGCAACTCTGCATGTAGTATAACACAAAAAAAGGCCCTCAATGGCTAAGTGCAAGTAATCGTAGGTAAATTTCACTGTACATAGCAAGTGCAATTTACGAGAACTGTTCGTTCACTACGAGGTGCATTCAAGTTCTAAGGCCTCCGATTTTTTTTCTAGTTAACTACTCACCCGAAATCGATGAAACTGGCGTTACTTCTCGACGTAATCGCCCTGCAGGCATACACATTTTTCACAACGCTGACGCCATGATTCCATGGCAGCGGCGAAGGCTTCTTTAGGAGTCTGTTTTGACCACTGGAAAATCGCTGAGGCAATAGCAGGACGGCTGGTGAATGTGCGGCCACGGAGAGTGTCTTTCATTGTTGGGAAAAGCCAAAAGTCACTAGGAGCCAGGTCAGGTGAGTAGGGAGCATGAGGAATCACTTCAAAGTTGTTATCACGAAGAAACTGTTGCGTAGCGTTAGCTCGATGTGCAGGTGCGTTGTCTTGGTGAAACAGCACACGCGCAGCCCTTCCCGGACGTTTTTGTTGCAGTGCAGGAAGGGATTTGTTCTTCAAAAGATTTTCGTAGGATGCACCTGTTACCGTAGTGCCCTTTGGAACGCAATGGGTAAGGATTACACCCTCGCTGTCCCAGAACATGGACACCATCATTTTTTCAGCACTGGCGGTTACCCGAAATTTTTTTGGTGGCGGTGAATCTGTGTGCTTCCATTGAGCTGACTGGCGCTTTGTTTCTGGATTGAAAAATGGCATCCACGTCTCATCCATTGTCACAACCGACGAAAAGAAAGTCCCATTCATGCTGTCATTGCGCGTCAACATTGCTCGGCAACATGCCACACGGGCAGCCATGTGGTCGTCCGTCAGCATTTGTGGCTCCCACCTGGATGACACTTTTCGCATTTTCAGGTCGTCATGCAGGATTGTGTGCACAGAACCCACAGAAATGCCAACTCTGGAGGCGATCTGTTCAACAGTCATTTGGCGATCCCCCAAAACAATTCTCTCCACTTTCTCGATCATGTCGTCAGACCGGCTTGTGCGAGCCTGAGGTTGTTTCGGTTTGTTGTCACACGATGTTCTGCCTTCATTAAACTGTCGCACCCACGAATGCACTTTCGACGCATCCGTAACTCCATCACCACATGTCTCCTTCAACTGTCGATGAATTTCAATTGGTTTCACACCACGCAAATTCAGAAAACGAATGATTGCACGCTGTTCAAGTAAGGAAAACGTCGCCATTTTAAGTATTTAAAACAGTTCTTATTCTCGCCGCTGGCGGTAAAATTCCATCTGCCGTACGGTGCTGCCATCTCTGGGACGTATTGACAATGAATGCGGCCTCATTGTAAAACAATGCGGATGTTTCTATCTCTTTCCAGTCCGGAGAAAAAAAATCGGAGGCCTTAGAACTTGAATGCACCTCGTAAACGACGTTCCCTGTCTAAGTCAGCCCTAAACGATGATTGTACTCGGCCGGCAATTGGCCGAGTCGAAGTCGATATCTTCGTCATCAGTGCCGCCCGTGGCGCCGGTAGAACCCGTGCAAGTGGCGAGTCTCTATAGCACTGGCACCAGCTCGCATCTTTGCGCCTGTGATGCTTTTGCCATGGCTGTGTCTTTGTTCCGACGACACAGCACGAAAGAAGTGGTTTCTTAGGCGCTTGTTCGACCGATTCTTGAGTAATGTTCATTTATCTGGGATTCCTACCAGATAGGGCTGATAAAAGAGATAGAGAAGATTCAACGAAATGCAGCACGTTTGGTCACGGGAGCGTTACGACGATGCTCAACATACTCCACTGGCAGACGTTACAAGAGAGACGTTGTGCATCACGGAGAGATTCTCTATTGAAATTTCCAAAGAGCGCTTTCTGGGAAGAGTTGGACAACATATTACTTCCTCTCCCCCCCCCCCCCCCCCCCCTACATACGTCTCACGTAATGACCATGAGGAGAAAATTCGAGAAATTATAGCCAACACAAGAGGCTTACCGGCAGTCATACTTCCCATGCGCTATTCGCAATTTTGAAACAGGGTTGGAGGGCTCAGTTAGTAGTACAAAAAGTACCCTCCGCCAAACACAATTAGGTGGCTTGTGGAATATGATGTAGATGTAGAGGAGCGTTACAATCCATTTTTAGTTAACTATAGTTCAATTCTTTTATCTTGGCTGTTCGCGCATGCCCGCACAGACGCGGGAGATTGCTGCGTTGCCAGTTGTACGCGCCAAGAGAACAGCGCCATAGTATAGTTCGCAAACTTACGTTTAGGGGGGAGTGCGCAGTTTATGAAGTGAAGCTACCACAGCCGCGTTAACCCTTTCGCTACTACAGAGACGTGCTCCCCGCATTCCGCGATGTACGCGATTTTGTCATCACTGCACTGCTCGCCTGTGCAGACACATAGTGTTTCGACTGCTTTGACACACTTTATCATTCGTTTTCACAAAAAGCTGTTTGGCCCAAAAATTTGATTTTTAAACATCTTCTTGACTGATACCTTCCCCCCATAAATGACTTAATTTTGGTTCGATGTTCAACGCAGTTATTGTGCAGCATTAGGTGTAGTAAACTATTGCACGAAATTTTGAAGAGTTTACAGAGGTAAAAGTCCATAGCGTATACTTTCTGTATGGTTGAGTTTAGTTACCACTGTAAATTTCAAAAAATTACATTCAAACAAATAAAATTCATTAAATAAGACGCTTCGATATTGTTTTTAAATAAAGAAAATATTAAGCACCAATCAAGGTTAGAACTCAGAACCTTTGGCTTAGCAGCGATACACTTTAACCATTACGCTAACGCAGCTCGTCGTTCAATATATCTCATGGAGGATTTCAAAATTTCACGCAAAATACCGACAAACACTGTTGGTATGATTATGAATTACTCGCGTTTCGTCGAAATACAATAGGAAATAAACAATTATTGCTGTTCTTTGTTGCGAAAAATCGGTTAGTGAGAATGATACAAACACCTTTCCTTGCTATCACCTGAATTAGGAGGCTTATTGCTTGCATGGTTTAATTAATTAATAGAATATGAAGCAATTGGTATAAAGAATTCTTTTTCTAAACTTTCTATAAAAGAAAGTCTGCTATCAAGACATTGATTTTGTTCAATTACTTTATTTGTAACTGAACGTTTCTAAAACTGAAGACACTCGTCCGTGCTCTGCACTGCAGTCGAGCTCTTGCAACGTCGTTCTCTGTTCATTGGCTGACTGTGTTTTGTGACGTCAGATGCGCAGAACGAACCTAAACTCGGCCGCCGTCATAAATGACGCGCACTTTAGCCACATATCAAGATTAGGAACAGGCACACACAGCACAGCACTTGGACAAATTGACTAATGATAGCAGTGAGAGCAACAGTTCACTGCAAACATTACCAAATAGCAAACAAAACACTCGCGCGCAGTTGACCTGTTTATAACATGCCTCATCACAGGCAGTCAACCTGTTTGCTGAGGTAAAGCTAAACCAGCTAGCATGCAGTTCGACAAACAGTAAACCTTTTCGCGCGGAATCGGTACCAACCCACAAGTCAAACGCAATGTAGACACCATTCCGCTACGAGAGACAATGTTTGAGGAGCAGGTGAACTCCAACAGGGGCTGCCAATCTCACGAATTCGGTGTAGCAGTCCGAGTGGTGATATGACGTGTAGCCCGGCAGTCTGCTGCAAAACGGTCTTCCGCGAGCAGTCTTCCGTGATAAGTCTTCAGTCTTAAATTTTTGGCGAGTAGTCTTCGATGTTCAGTTTTCAGTCTTGAGCGATTCAGTCGACAGTGAAAAGTCGGTTTTCTTCGACGCAATCCTCTGGCAGAGTTCGTCTGGAGTTAGCAACAGCCATTGGGGAATACTCTATTACCGGCAACAGCCCGCTAGGACTGGAACCACAACAGCCAGCCGTTAGAGCAAGGCCACGGCTACGAACCTTGACTCTAGCCAGGTGTGTACCACTGGAAGTGACTACCATTTCGGGAACTCATTCCTCAGTCTGTATCAATCAAATCTGTAATCGAAGTAGGATGTTCAGCTGTGTGTGAGGTACAATTTAAGTTTTCTTGTACTTTGTTCCTTGTACCCATTTTGTGTACTGATATGGAATTCTTACACAGTCGTTCGAATCCAACCACATCCATAATCCGATCGATAGTGTGGTCGTTGCATCACAACGTCCAGCAGCTTCGATAAATTTACATTCGCCTAATTTTTTTTATTATTCTCAATTAAGAATCCGCGGGAACGACCTCGCAAGATCAGCGATAGCCAGACTTGTGTAACAGCTTGTCCGAGGCGTTACAGCCGACATTCAAAGTGCAACACGTTTCCTTAATCGTAATCCACCGCTGAGCAGGGATGAAAAAGTCGTGACGGTGCTCATTATGAGGTTTGGCAGCTGAGTAGACATCACTATTTTTCTGTTATATTAATAGAAGAGAAAGCCATCAGCTGTCTTTAGCTTTTGTACTGCACTTCATCATCTTCCCTTCTCTCTGTTTCAAAAAACTATTCTACTGTGACGTAGACCATTGTCTTCCTAGTACGCCAGAATGACATTGCTCAGTGCTGCGAATCGAATTTCAAGTTATAACATGAAGGATGTTATGGATTTATCATGCCTCTGAATTATTTTCAAGGTTTAAATACATCAGTTTTTTCTTTTTGATAGGGTACGTAGTGATCTTCGTTCTTCCCTACGGGAACTACAATTTAATCACAGAGTCTCATTCAACACTTTATTAATTTTGGTCATACTGACTACTTTTTGGAATGGAGATTGTGTGGAATAATTATTTTTTTCTATATCTGTATCTACATATTCACGATTACTCTGACAGAGGGTTCATCGAACCCTTTTCAGCTACTTCTCTACCGTTCCATTCTCAAAAAGTGCGAGGGAGAAACTTAAAACTTTCTGTGCGAGCTCTGATTTCTCTTACTGTATTATGATGATCATTTCTCCCTATATAGTTGAGCGCTAATAAAACATTTTCTCACTCTGAGGAGAAAGTTGGTGATTGATATTTCATGGGAAGGTCCTGCCGCAGCGAGAAACGCCTTTGTTTTAATGACTGCCACCCCAATTCGTGTTTCATATCCGCAATAACATAAAACGAGCTACCCTTCTTTGAACTTTTTCGACGTCTTCCGTCTTATCCGATTCGGATCCCACATTGCAGAGCAATACTCCAGAAGAGGGAGGACAAGCGTAGTGTAAGCAGTCTCTTCATAAGATCCGTTACATTTTCTAAGTGTTCTGTCAATAAATCGCAGTCTCGTTTCCGTTCCCCACAACATTATCTATGTGACCGTTTCAATTCACATTATTCGTCATTGTAAAATTTAAGGGTTAGTTGAGTTTACAGTCCTTAGATCTGTGTGCTTTAACGTGTAACTGAAATTTAGCGAATTCCTTTTAGTAATAGGAAACTGAGATGATACTTAATAGGTACGCAGTTTAATTATAAGTCGCTTGTAACAACGGTGTCAAGAGCCTTCTGGAAATCTAAAAATATGGAATCAATTTGACGTGACCTGTCGACAGCTGTCATTACTTCGTGAGAATAAAGAGATAGTAGTAGAAAAATGTTTTCCGAATTTATTTGTCAATAAATAATTTTCTTCGAGGTGATTTACAATGTTTCAGCACAGTATGTATTCCACAATCCTACTGCACATTGGAGTAACTACTGCTACTTCCCAGTCTTTGGGTACGGATTTTTCTACGACCGAGTGGTTGTGTATGATTGCTACGTATGGAGCTATTGTATCAGCATACTCTGAAAGGAACATGACTAGTATGCATTCTGGATCGGAAGCCTTGCCGTTCTTGAGAGCTTTAAGCTGCTTCACTACACGGACGGTACGTACTTCTAAGCTGCTCGTGTTGGCAGTTGTTTCTGATTCTAATTCTAGAATATTAACTTCGTCATCTTTTGTGAAGGAATTTCGGAAAACCGCGTTTAGTATCTCTGCTTTAGTGGCACTGTAATCAATAATACTACCAGTGTTATATCGTTGTGAAGGTGTAGCTTACACTATGCCACTGGCGTACTTTACATACGGTCAGAATCTCTTTTGGTTTTCCGCCAGATTTCGAGACACAGTTTCGTTGTGGAAGCTATTTATTTGTTTCTGATCAACCACTGCTACCTCCTCTCTCCAAATACCCGAACAGCCACTCCAGTACCGAAAAGCAAATAAACATTCTTTGTTAATTTAAGACAATTAACTTTTAAGGAACAGTTTTCTCTGTGCATGAAAGCCTGAATAACGGCAGAACATGCTCGAAACGCGTTTCAATGTGTTAAATTGAATATAAAAGAAAGGACAGTGACTGGCAGGAGAAAACACAAATAAATAATTACTTATTCTCCACATCATAAGCACTATTGTCTCACTTCTCTATTTGACTACTTTAAAATACGAGCAATAGTCAGGATATCTGTGTAATCTGGAAGTAATGGCCCGGGCTGTCTTCTATAAATCTTAACTGCAAATGAAAAGATCTCGGGAAGCTTTGTTGGGCATGTCAGGCTTATGAAACCAGTGTAATGAGCCATACTTACTCCAGTGATCAGGATTCTCTGAGATCCGCACGAGAAGCTCCATCAGACTTTCAGCCACCTGCAAAGAGAAGAAATGGTTGTTGAGTTGAGCGTGGCGGTAGAGAAAATACAGAAAGTCAATTTTGTGATTGGTACTGTATAAAGTATGTCCATGTCTCTTTCTGTGGCATAAAATTTACCTTGGATGAAGCTTCGTTTTAAATACTGATTTGGCCGGCCGAAGCGGCCGAGCGGTTCTAGGCGCTACAGTCTGGAACCGCGCGACCGCTACGGTCGCAGGTTCGAATCCTGGATGTGTGTGATGTCCTTAGGTTAGTTAGGTTTAAGTAGTTCTAAGTTCTAGGGGACTGATGACCTCAGGAGTTAAGTCCCATAGTGCTCAGAGCCATTTGAACCAAATACTGATTTGGAAAGTGACTGTTAGAAGTGGCGCCAAGCTGTTGGCAGCACTGAAGGAAGTAATGCAGTGCAAGATGGTACTAACTAGTGTCAGTAATAAGCAGTTTTCAAAGGTGTGGAAAATGTTCAGTAATTTGAATCTCTTGTAATTCTTTCATAATTTAAAAGCACGATAATTACTATACTGCACTTCGTAAGTTTCCGTTACACCTGGCACAACACCATAGTAAAAATGTTAAGGAGATAGGTTCAGTATCATATTTTTATTTCGGCCATAAATGTAATCGACCCCTTCCTATAACCTCTGTCCAGACTACATATATTTGTCAGAAAGATAACAATATTCAGATATAACATCTGCAATAATAGTGTAACTTTTAAGGGCGCTGTAATTAACATAGGGTAGGTATTACTTAGACACTGACAAACCAAGCATTAAGTGTTAGGTTGTGGAGCGCAATGAATTATCTATCAAGGGACCGATAGCTTCGTGATAATGGACACCAGCATTACGTACCCGTTAACCTGACAACATCCTTCAGCTACATCCCATACTCTGAGGACACAGATGAGACTTGAAAGAAGAGTGGATCAAGTCAGAAATTCATTACGGCGATTCAAAATCTTCGGGGATTCTTCATCAAGTCCTATCCATTTTTCCAAGGTGCAAGATGGATGTGGGTCGCTACACAGATGTCGCATGTCCTCGAAGTATAAAGACGAAACAGAATCGGGAAAGAAACAGCTTCCTCATCAAGAAGGTCAAGACGCTTGATCAATAGCGGAGAATGAAAGGCACAATTTAAGTCTGGAATGGCCCGCATCTCGTGGTCGTGCGGTAGCGTTCTCGCTTCCCACGCCCAGGTTCCCGGGTTCGATTCTCGGCGGGGCAGGGATTTTCTCTGCCTCGTGATGGCTGGGTGTTGTGTGCTGTCCTTAGGTTAGTTACGTTTAAGTAGTTCTAAGTTCTAGGGGACTGATGACCATAGCTGTTAAGTCCCATAGCGCTCAGAGCCATTTTAAGTCTGGAAGAGATATGATGACTGACAGATATGATGGAGGTGTTCAGTCGATACTAATTGACACGGGCTGATTTCAGCTCATGGTTAGTCGGAATTTACGAGCGAGACGCAGAAGTGGAAACCCTGACACCAGCAAAGGTAGCCGATAGGAGGGGCTTGACACATGGATCGGCTACGCCGAATGAGAAGCTGCTGTTTGGTGTCTGGTATAATTCGGATCCTTTTTTTTCACAACCATAGAGAACCACAGCCAGGCATGGTATGCAATAATAGTGGCAAGTATGCCAACTAAAGAGTAAGCTATGTACAGTGACATGCAAAGTACACTTTGGAATGAACGCTACGTTACATCCTGTTCTATGGAACAACAGTGTCATTTCTTTGTAACTGTGTACCATTGCCATGTTAAGTGCAACAACATTTGAATGTAACTTAATTATACTGTAAGCTGTTTCATTACGTCCAGTAAAATATAATGAGGGAAAGTAGGCAAATCGTTTAAAAAATAATACTACTGGACGGTGGACACAAAAGGTTTACTGCAGCAAACTGTCAGTTTGAAAACGGGCGCACTGTAACGGAGGGCGCATTAAGCTCTGTGCCTGCTTTCAAAATGGTTCAAATGGCTCTGAGCACTATGGGACTCAACTGCTGAGGTCATTAGTCCCCTAGAACTTAGAACTAGTTAAACCTAACTAACCTAAGGACATCACAAACATCCATGCCCGAGGCAGGATTCGAACCTGCGACCGCAGCGGTCTTGCGGTTCTAGACTGCAGCGTCTTTAACCGCACGGCCACTTCGGCCGGCCTGTGCCTGCTTTCTTCGGGCGGTAGTTCCTACGAGTGACGTGTTTATTAACAGACATATCACAGAGTTCTTAGTAAACGGTTTATTGTTAGATTTTGATGCATGGATAATTGTATTGGCTATACATGAAGAAGTACGTAATTGCACGATTATGATTATTCACACAAAAGAGACGATAACGAAATCGTATTTGTAAGCAGCCACGTGTCTAAACGCAAGAATTTCTTTTTTACTATTTGGAGACAATTTTTGCATTCTAATCTACAATTCTACAGGCAGTTTGTGATAGAGTACTACAATTGATGCCTTTAATCACATAGTTTAAATCGAGCGAGGTGGCGCAGTGGTTAGCACACTGGACTCGCATTTGGGAGGGCTCATTTGAATTCTCAACGGCTCAAAACCGCGTCTGGCCATCCTGATTTAGATTTTCTGTGATTTCCCTTAATCGCTTCAGGCAAATCCCGGCGTGGTTGCTTTGAAAGGGCACTGCCCACTTCCTTTCCCATCGATCCCTAATCTGATGGGACCGCTGACCTCACTGTTTGGCCCCCTCCCCTAACTCAACCAACCAACATAGCTTAACATAAACGGAATTCACACTGTATTTATACTTCCATTAAGTATTGAGATTTCCCACATTAAATTTTATCACATTGATGCCTGACGATACTATTCTGATTCAAGAAATCTTTTACACTTACAAATTATGACGCTATAAGTAAAGTAGCACCTGAAGACAGGAGGGGGACTTGATATAGTAAGTCACACATTATTGTGGCGGGACAAGTAACTTTTATTGGAGGTTGCTCTACTTCTTCTTATCAACATTGCCACCAAGTATTTGTAAGCAACGGTTGGAAAGTTGTAGCAATCGTTAGATTCCTGGACGTTAGAAATCCGTCCCATGGTCACGGAAGAGTTCGAGAAACTTTGTGTGAACGTCTTTATCCTTGGAAAATGTGTGGGTGCTGCGAATTATTTCCCGCATTGCCTGGACATTGTAATCTCTGGCCGACGTCGATGGCCATCCTTCACGATCAGCGCAACCCACGCATTTGCGGCCTTGTTCAATTTGTCGGTACCATTCTACTATTGCTGAACACCAAACTGAATTTGGTGCATTTACCGCCAGAATTTCAAGGTGAATCTATGTGCAATTAAGATCTTTTCTCCACGAGAATATTATATTCTGCATACTTCAGCTATGGATTATGATTCCGGGCCGGCCGCGGTGGTCTAGCGGTTCATGCGCTCAGTCCGGAACCGCGCGACTGCTACGGTCGCAGGTTCGAATCCTGCCTCGGGCATGGATGTGTGTGATGTCCTTAGGTTAGTTAGATTTAAGTAGTTCTAAGTTCTAGGGGACTGATGACCACAGATGTTAAGTCCCATAGTGCTCAGAGCCATTTTTGATTATGATTCCGGTTCTCGTTACGTTTCTCAAGCAGATTGTGATCCACCTGATGACTGTACCGAAGCAGGACTGCATCTGCACGTCACTCAGAACATATACTATGTGATCAAAAGTATCTGGACACCACAAAAAACACACATTTTTCATATTAGATGCATTGTGCTGCTACCTACTGCCAGGTATTTCATATCAGCGTCCTCGCACTGCGCAAGCACACTGTGATCCACCTGTTGACCGTACCGGAGCAGGACTGCACCTGCACATCACCCACAACATACACTAAGTGATCAAAAGTAACCGGACAACCCCAATAACGTATATTTTTCATATTAGGTGCATTGCGCTGCTACCTACTGCCAGGTACTCCGCATCAGTGACCTCAGTAGTCATTAGACATCGTGAGAAAGCAGAATGCGGCGCTCCGCGGAAAACACGGACTTCGAACGTGGTGAGGTGATGGGGTGTCACTTGCGTCATACGTCTGTACAGTAGATTACCACACTCCTAAATACTCCTAGGTCCACTGTTTACGATTGATAGTGAAGTGGAAACGTGAAAGGATACGTACAGCACAAAATCTTACAGGCTGGCCGGCCGCGGTGGTCTCGCGGTTCTGGGCGCGCAGTCCGGAACCGTGTGACTGCTACGGTCGCAGGTTCGAATCCTGCCTCGGGCATGGATGTGTGTGTTGTCCTTAGGTTAGTTAGGTTTAAGTAGTTTTAGTTCTAGGGGACTGATGACCACAGCTGTTAAGTCCCATAGTGCTGAGAGCCATTTGAACCATTTTTCTTACAGGCTGACCTCGTCTGTTGACTGAAAGGGACCGCTGACAGTTGAAGAGGGTCGTAATGTGTAATCGGCAGGCATCTATCCAGACCACTAAACAGGAATCCAAACTGCATCAGGATCCACTACAAGTACTATGACAATTCAGCGGGAGTTGAGAAAACTTGAATTTCATGGTCGAGCGGCTGCTCATAAATCACACATCATGCCGGTAAATGTCAAACGACGCCTTGCTTGGTGTAAGGAGGGTAAACACTCGACGATTGAACAGTAGAAAAATGTTGTTTGGAGTGACGAATCACGGTACGCAATGAGGCGATCCGCTGGCAGGGTACGGGTGTGGCGAATGCCCGATAAACGTCATCTGCTAGCGTGTGTAGTGCCAACAGTAAAATGCGGTGGTGTTAAGGTGTGGTCATGTTTTTCATGGAGAGGGCTTTCACCCCTTGTTGTTTTCGTGGCACTATAACAGCACAGGCCTACATTGACGTTTTAAGCATCTTCTTGCTTCCCACTGTTGTAGAGCAATTCGGGGATGTCGATTGCATCTTTCAACACGATCGAGCACCTGTTCATAATGCACGGCCTGTGGCGGAGTGGTTGCACGACAATAACATCCCTGTAATGGACTGGCCTGCAGAGAGCCCTGACCTGAATCCTCCAGAAAACCTTTGGGATGCTTTGGAACGTCGACTTGGTGCCAGGCCTCACAGACCGACATCGATACCTCTCCTCAGTACAGCACTCCGTGTAGAATGGGCTGCCATTTCCAAAGAAATCTTCCAGAACCTGATTGAACATATTCCTGCGAGGGTGGATGCTGTCATCAAGGCTAAGGGTGGGCCTAGACCATAATGAATTCCAGAATTAGCGATGGAGGGCGCCACGAACTTGTAAGTCATTTTCAGCCAGGTGTCCGGATACATTTGACCACATGGAGTATACTATCTTCTGCAAGTGTCATGTGTCATGGGACGACATGCGTTACTTACTTTTTGAAGTTCCCTCGAAAATATCCATACAATCGGAAATAGCGTTGCGCATGATCTTAGTAGTTATTTTGTGGCTTATGTGTCATTTATGTATAGATTTATTTTAGCAAAACTTACGTAATTTGGTAATTTGGTTGGGACGTATGAACGATTAGCGTTGCACAACATGGCCAGAGCCTCTTACTATGAAGAGGAGAGATTGAAGTGTCAGTTACATCATTCGCTTTTGGCAGACAAAGGCCGGTACAGTTCGTCGCCACAAGTTAGGACGCGTAGTTGAAACTAAATTTAGTTTTAGTGTGTTGTTGTTGTAAGTAACCGTAATTACTCGCCAAACATTTATACTCTGAAACCAAGCTCGCCCCCTTTGTCCTCGAAACCACTCAGAAGGTGGTAGGTACAAGCGACAACGTAGATGCCATGTTTCTTGACTTTCGCGAGGCATTCGGTACAGTTCCTCATTTCCACCTAGTGAACAAAATACAAGAATACGGAATATCGTATCAACTGTGTGACTCAACGGAGGAATTTCTAACAAATTAGTGAAGTCTCCTGGTGTAAAGGTATCTTCAGGTGTACTGAAATGGAATGTTGAGTTTCATTACTTTTCACAATATATATAAATGGTATAGAAGACAACATCGGGAGTTCCAACAGGGTCTTCGCGGGTGATGCCGTTGTGTACAGGGAAGTCTTAATTCTGCAAAACTACAGCGAAATGGGGGAAGGCCTTCGGAGGATCGACGCTTGGTACAGCTAATGGAAATTAATATTCATCATACGCAAATGTAACTTATTGCATATACACAGAAAGAAAGGCGCATTACTGCATGGTACACGATTGAAGAACGATCAGTGGAAGCAGTTACTTCCATAAAATACCTAGGAGTATGCGTATGGATCAGTTTAAAGTGGAACGATCACATAAAACAATAGCAGGAACGGCAGGTACCAGGCTGAGATTCCTTGGAAGAATCCTCAGGAAATGCAGTCCGTCAACAAAGGAGGTAGTTTAGGAAGTACTTGTGTGACCAATACTTGCATATTGCTCGCCAGTCTGGGATACGTACCAGTTAAGACTGTTAGAGGGAATAGAGAAGATCTGGAGAAGACCAGACGACCACACAAGGTAACAATGTAAGCTTATCTTTCAAGAGTGGTACTGACATCACTTAAAATTTCCGGAGAACGTACGGAGAACTTCGAATGACGAGCGTTGCAGACTGACAGTCCAGATGATACCGCTATGTCGACATAGTGTGGACACACGGTGCAGAGAAGTTGGATGCCTTACTGATACATCTCAAAAGTACCAATCCAAAAATACAGTTTACTACGGAGACGGAGAATAATGGTTAACTGAATTTCTTGGATGTGTCTGTTATCAAGCGAGGGAACGGGACGATGGGCTATAGGATATACAAAAAAGACACGCACACTTACAGTTACCAGCATAAATGTTCTAACCAGCACCCCAGACGAAAAAGAGGTGCGATTTAAAGCTTGGTGGACAGGGCGCTCGTAATATGTGAACCGACTTGTTAAAAGATGAGCTTGAACATCTATGGTCGAAATTCAAGAAGAATGGTTATTGTAACAAGAAGAGGGATCGAGCACCTCGCCCTATGGATAGAATCAGGATCGACAAGAATCGACGGCCGCCCAAAGGGCAAGTTCTCCTTCCGTTCATCAATACTATTACAGATCGCACTGGGAACGTGTTAAGCAAGTATTATCTAGAAACTACCTTCAGACCCACGAGGAGGATAGAAGAATTTTAATATCATCAAAAGATATACTACATCCTTTGGCTATACCGTGTGCACATAAAATTCCTTGTAGTTGTGGACTGGTTTATATACACTACTGGCCATTAAGATGGCGTGCTACAGATGCGAAATTTAACCGACAGGAAGAAGCTTGGCGCCGGTGGCGACACCTACAACGTGCTGACATGAGGAAAGTTTCCAACCGATTTCTCGTACACAAACAGCAGCTGACCGTTTTCCTGGTGAAACGTTGTTGTGATGCCTTGTGTAAGGAGGAGAAATGCGTACCATCACGTTTCCGACTTTGATGAAGGTCGGATTGTAGCCTATCGTGATTGCGGTTTATCGTATCGCGACATTGCTGCTCGCGTTGCTCGGGATCCAATGACTGTTGCAGAATATGTTATCGGTGGGTTCAGGATGGCAATACGGAACGTCGAGCTGGATCCCAACGGCCTCGTATCACTAGCAGTCGAGATGACACGCACCTTATCCGCATGGCTGTAACGGATAGTGCAGCCACGTCTCGATCCTTGAGTCAACAGTTGGGGACGTTTGCAAGACAACAACCATCTGCAGGAACAGTTCGACGACGTTTGCAGCAGCATGGACTATCAGCTCGGAGACCATGGCTGCGGTTACCCTTGACGCTGCATCACAGACAGGAGCGCCTGCGATGGTGTACTCAACGACGAACCTGGGTGCGCGAATGGCAAAACGTCATTTTTTCGGATGAATCCAGGTTCTGTTTACAGCATCATGATGGTCGCATACGTGTTTGCCGACATCGCAGTGAATGCACATTGGAAGCATGTATTCGTCATCGTATGAGGTGTCATTGGTTACACGTCTCGGTCACCTCTTGTTCGCATTGACGGCACTTTGAACAGTGGACGTTACATTTCAGATGTGTTGCGACCCGTGTCTCTACCCTTCATTCGATCCCTGCGAAACCCGACTGCTACCCTGGCCAGCACATTCTCAAGATCTCGCCCCAATTGAAAACGTCTGGTCAATGGTAGCCGAGCAACTGGCTCGTCACAATACGCCAGTCACTACTCTTGATGAACTGTGGTATCGTGTTGAAGCTGCATGGGCATCTGTACTTGAACACGCCATCCAAGCTCTGTATGTCTCAATGCCCAGGCGTATCAAGGCCGTTATTACGGCCAGAGGTGGTTGTTCTGGGTACTAATTTCTTAGGATCTATGCACCGAAATTGCGTGAAAATGTAATCACATGTCAGTTCTAGTATAATGTATTTGTCCAATGGATATCCGTTTATCATCTGCATTTCTTCTTGGTGTAGCAATTTTAATGGCCAGTAGTGTACATCCTTTTTTCTACACCGAGTGTACATAAAATTACTTGTAGTTGTGGACTGACATGAAGTGCTAACACCCGTCTGTTTGAGGACGAGAGGAATTGTCGCCTGGGACATACGGATAAATCGGCTGCAGCGCAACATGTTTACCGAGAGGGTTATCATTAAATAAAATTCACTGCGACGAGTGACATATCGAAAACATCGCAGTATCATGCCATATGTATAGAAAGGCTATTGAGATTTATAAACACCGTAGTAATCTTAACAGAAAGGAAGAAGGTGTTATATTAGATATATTTGGATGTCAACATTGCTACGTAAGAATGCCGATTGATTACTTTCAGTCTGAAACGTTGGCACTATCAGAGATAATCTCGTAACCGACGTCACGTGGTGGACTGTGGTGCCTTCTCAATACCCATATATTCGGCGATCCTTCGAATTATGGTTGCAGTTCGTCACTCTACCTCTGAAGGTGTCTCCCGCAGTCAGAGAGGAAACGCTTGGAGAAAGTTTTATTCTTCTTCCACGATCTATTAGCCCGGAAGCTTTAAGTGAAGAAGAGAGCGTTTCGTTACATGTTCATTGAGGTAACACGAAGGCATCAAGGTGAAGATCAACCAACTCCAATGGCAGACGCTGCAAAAAATGGTTCAAATGGCCCTGAGCATTATGGGACTTAACTTCTGAAGTCATCAGTCCCCTAGAACTTAGAACTACTTAAACCTAACTAACCTAAGGACATCACACACATCCATGCCCGAGGCAGGATTCGAACCTGCGACCGTAGTGGTCGCGCGGTTCCAGACTGTAGCGCCTAGAACCGCTCGGTCACCCCGGCCGGCAGACGCTGCAAGAAAGGCGTTTTGTATCACGTTCCGAGAGTTACGTCCGTAGAAGTGTCAACAAATACATTGCTTCCTCTTATTTATGTCTCGCGAAATACCATGAAGATAGAAGATTCGAACCCACACAGAGGCTTATTGTCAATCGTTCTTTCTGCGAACCATTCGCGACTATAACAGGAAAGTGGAGAAGTGATAGGTGTTCTCAAAGCACCCTCCATCAGATACCGCAATTTTGCTTCCGGAGTGCAGATGTAGATGTATATCCCAGCTCGAACTGAGTACTCCGTCGTCGACTTTTAAACAGTTGCTGAAACATAGCAGACAAGACAGAGGAAGACGCAGACACCGTGCACAGGGCAGGGCGAGGGTCGCGGCTCGTACCTTGTGGAACTCCTCGGTCGGCTGTCGTTCGGCGTCGGCCCTCACCTTGGCGTCGTGCAGGTCGGCAGCGAACTTCTGGATGTCGCCGCCGATCCACGGCAGGCGCTGCATCGAGCGCATCCCGTCCACACCTGCACAGCCAGAGGATACTTGTCACCGGGTCTTCAAACAACTGGATGCAGTAAACGGCTGAGTAAACAAACCAGCAGAATTTTTAACCTTGTTACAGAGTAATTTCATTTAGTATGATTTCTTACCGCCACCCATTCCTCCCTCTCCTACTCAGTCCATTTATCTTTGTGTCTACATTGCACTGAAAATGTCTACATATCAGTGCCAATGTTGACAGGCGCTTTGTGGCTGTTTGGAAACAAACTTCTTCCATTCACTCATGGTACAGTGAGGAGGTAAGATAATGCTCTAATCACTAAAAAAACTAATGCTACACGGGTCGGGGCTTTGCTAGCAGTCTTATTTGAGTAGAGTGGTTACAGGATTTAAAAATGACATGTTTAACTTGAAGTTACGTACAGTGGGAATTAGAGAAGTCAGAATGTCTGGTCAGGTGAGTACAAGACTACCAACACGAAATCAAATGAGGCTGAATTCAGTAGAAAGTCTAACAATAAATAACAAAATTCAAATGCCAGTGAGCCAATATGAAAAATGTATCAATCTTTAGTAGGCAGGATATAAACAAAATCAACATCTACGATAGTAGTATGACTTTAAGTGCCTACTACCTTCACTGACTGGTGAATGTATCATGAGATAAAAGAAATTATTTACATCCTTGTGCAAGGCTAAACTTTAATTTTGGCAAGGGACTGGAATTCGATACCAGGAAATGGAAGTGAAAGAGAAGTATAGAATATGAACTGGAGCACGAGAATAGAAAGGGAAAGTGAATGGTAGAATTTTACAAAGAGTATAATTTAATCAATGCCTACACTTGGTTTAAGAATCAGAAACAAAGGTTGTACATCTAGAGAAACATAGGTCCACTCGAAGATTTCAAATAGATTGTGTAACGGTGAGACAAAAATTTAGAATCCCTATTTTAAATGCAAAACACTTCCAGGGGCACATATGTACTCAGATCATAGTTTATTGGCTCCAAACTGCACATTAATACCGGAAAAATGCATTAACGTAGCAAATTGAGGAGATGAGAGCTGGATAAGTTAAAATAACTAGAGGTTGTTGAGTGTTTAAAATTGACTGAAGCAGGGGAAAGAAATGCAACAGAAGGAGGATTGGTGGATCTAAGAGATCAAAAAGTGAAGGCGATCAGTGATCAAGACAAGGCCCAGTAGCACAAGATGTAATGAATCTAATTCACGAAAGTAGGAAGTATAAATGTGCAACGAATGAAGCGGGAAGCAGGGAGATTGACAGGAAGTTCATCCTAGCTAAACAGCGATGGCTAGATCAGAAATACAAAGCTGTAGAAACTTGCATGTCTAGGGAAGAGATGGATGCGCTTATAAGAAAATTAAATACATCTTTATAGGAAAGTGAGGCACATATATGCATATTGCGAGCTCCGATAGTAAGCACTACTAAGGAAAGAACGACATGTTGAGATGTGGAAGAAATTTATAGGAGGTTATAGGAAGGAAATGGACTTGGAGACAATATCATGGAAATACAAGAGGAAAAAGATGCAGATGAGATAGATTCTGCCAGAAGGATTTGACAGAAAATTGTAAGACCTAAGTCGAGACGTGGTTGTAGCGAAGGGCTGTGTATATTAAGTTCTTTGGAAGAACATACCCTGACAAAACTATTCCACCTCATACACCAGATATATGAGAAAGGCCAAATGCCCTCACACTTCAAGAACAATGCAATAATCCCAACTCCAAGGAAGGAGGTGGTGACAGGTGTTGATTTTATCGAACTATCAGTTTGATATGCCATGGTTTCAAAATACTGAGTCGAATTCTTTACAGATAATGGAAAGACTCGTAGTGGCCAACCTCGGAGTGGATCAGTTTGAGTTGCAGAGGAAAGTAGGAAAACGCCAGGCGTTACTACCTCCACGACTTCTAGAAAATAGGTTAAAGGAAGGTTTATAGCATCTACAGATTTAGAAAAATCTCTTGACAGTGGTGAATGGAATATACTCTTTGAAATTATGAAGGCAATAAATTGCTGTCCTAACGGAAAATGAGGAAGAATTACAAGTAGTGTTGGAGGAAATGGAAAACACTCTTGCTACACGGTACAACATGAAAATTAATAAGTCAAAAACAAAAATCTTAGTTGCAAGCAAACAAAATAATCAAGCAATTACGAATATAAGGCTGAATGGAGAGAAGCTGAAAGAAATACAAGACTTTGTCTACTTGGGAAGCAGAATAACATCAGATGGTCGTAGTAGGAAAGATGTAATAAGTAGAATAAATCAGGCAAAGATTGCATTCTATAAAAGGAAAGGACTCCTCACATCAAATATGATAAGTCTGTCGTTAAGGAAGCGGTTAATAAAGACCTTTGTTGGGAGTGTGCTTCTCTACGGCAGCGAAACCTGGACACTTGGAGAGGACGAAAGAAGAAGGATTGAAGGATTCGAAATGTGGTGTCTGCGAAGGATGTTAAAAATTCCATGGACGGTCAGGATGACAAATGAAGAAGTCCTGCAGAGAGCGGAGGAAGTTCCAGTTCTTTGGAAGACGGTCAAGAAGAGGAGAGATATATGGATGGGACACATTCTGAGACATGAAAGTCTTCTCCACACTATAACGGAAGGCCTTGTGGAGGGCAAAAGGGCAAGAGGCAGGCCTAGAAGAAAGTACATAAGCCAGATAATGCAGGACCTAGGATGCGGAAGTTTCACGGAATTGAAGAGGCTGGCCGACAATCGCACTGAATGGAGAGCTGCTGCAAATCAATCTTAGCATTGGCAACTTAAGAAGAAGAAATAGAGAGGGCGAAGGACTTTTTACAACTTGTGCGGAAAGTAGGGTGTAGTTTAAGGGTAGAAAGACGTGAAAGGGAAGAAGTGGTGAGAAGGGAGTGAGACAGTGTTGTGCCCTGTCCCAGGTGTTATCCTGTCTGTACAGTTAGCAAGTAGTAAAGAAAACTAAGAAGATATTTGGAACAGGAATTAACTTTCAACCACACGGAATAAAAACCGACGATATCGTAATTCTGTCAGAGACAGCAAAGGACTTGGAAGAGCACTTGAGCGGAATGGACAATGTCTTGAGATGAGGTTGTGCGATGAATTTCAGCAAAAGTATAACGATTATAACGGAACATAGTCGAATTAAAACAGGTCAGGTGAGTGATCTAGACTAGGAAATGCGATACCAAAATTAGTGACTGAATTTGATATTGGGCAAGAAAGTAACTGGCGATGCCTGAAATGGAGAGGCTATAAAATGCGAATTGCAACATTAAAAAATCTTTTCTGAAAAACAAGTACCTGTTAACACAGAATACAAACTTAAGGGTTACGAAATCTTTTCTGAAGTATTTGCCTAACATGGAGCCTTATACTGAAGTGAGACGTGGACTATAAACAGTTAAGACAAGAAGAGAATACAAGCTGTTGAAATGCGGTCTTAAGAAGAGTGCTGAGGATTTTATGATACAATGGATAAATAACAGAGATATGTAATCGAATTGAGGGAAAAGATATTAATGGCAAATCTTGACTTAAATAAGGTGTCAGTTGATAGGGATCATCCTGAGGTATCAAGTAATTCGGCGAAGGAAGTAAGTGGGAGGAGATACAATCTAGAGAGAGACAAATGCTTAACTACAGTAAGCTGGTTTGAATGAATGTAGATTACATTAGCTATGCAGAGATGAAAAGGCTTATACTGTCTAGATTAGCGCAGTGAACTGCATCAAACCAGTCTCCGAGCAGAAGCTAACAACCATAACACCAGCAACAACAGTACCAATAACATTTACTTTATGGCCTGCAATATCCAGTGCAACGTATCACTCGCTAACGTTCATATCCGAAAATGTTTGGTATTTAATGTTTACTTCTAAGAAATACTGTGAAAGAATAAACATAATGAAGTCAATTAATTAAGTGATTTAGTTTCGTGGCTGAAATATAATCGATCATTTTTAGTTTTACTCCTGAGTGTAATTTAATTTCCCTCTAGTCATTTCCTGTATAGAGTAGCTACCCCAGGTCGGAAACCACTGGTGTAGAAGGCGCAAAAATTTTAACGTCTGATAGCTGGTAGTGGATACTGAATATTTAAGAGATAAAAAAACCGATGGTTGTAGATCAGTAAGAAGTCTTGAATGAACAACGTGTTTCAGAAACAATTTGTAGCCAAACTTCCTGGCAGATTAAAACTGTGTGCCGGAGCGAGACTCGAACTCGGGACCTTTGCCTTTCGCGGGCAAGTGCTCTACCATCTGAGCTTCCGAAGCACGATTCACGCCCGGTACCCACAGCTTTACTTCTGCCAGTATCTCGTCTCCTACCTTCCAAACTTTACAGAAGTTCTCCTGCGAACCTTGCAGAACTAGTACTCCTGGAAGAAAGGATATAGCGGAGACATGGCTTAGCCACAGCCTGGGGGATGTAGGAGACGAGATACTGGCAGAAGTAAAGCTGTGGGTACCGGGCGTGAGTCGTGCTTCGGTAGCTCAGATGGTAGAGCACTTGCCCGCGAAAGGCAAAAGTCCCGAGTTCGAGTCTCGGTCGGGCACACAGTTTTAATCTGCCAGGAAGTTTCATATCAGCGCACACTCCGCTGCAAAGTGAAAGTCTCATTCTCGAAACATCCCCCAGGCTGTGGCTAAGCCATGTCTCCGCTATATCCTTTCTTCCAGGAGTGCTAGTTCTGCAAGGTTCGCAGGAGAGCTTCTGTAAAGTTTGGAAGGTAGGAGACGAGATACTGGCAGAAGTACAGCTGTGGGTACCGGGCGTGAGTCGTGCTTCGGTAGCTCAGATGGTAGAGCACTTGCCCGCGAAAGGCAAAGGTCCCGTGTTCGAGTCTCGGTCGGGCACACAGTTTTAATCTGTCAGGAAGTTCTATATGCTACAATATTTGATGTTATACACTCCTGGAAATTGAAATAAGAACACCGTGAATTCATTGTCCCAGGAAGGGGAAACTTTATTGACACATTCCTGGGGCCAGATACATCACATGATCACACCGACAGAACCACAGGCACATAGACACAGGCAACAGAGCATGCACAATGTCGGCACTAGTACAGTGTATATCCACCTTTCGCAGCAATGCAGGCTGCTATTCTCCCATGGAGACGATCGTAGAGATGCTGGATGTAGTCCTGTGGAACGGCTTGCCATGCCATTTCCACCTGGCGCCTCAGTTGGACCAGCGGTCGTGCTGGACGTGCCGACCGCGTGAGACGACGCTTCATCCAGTCCCAAACATGCTCAATGGGGGACAGATCCGGAGATCTTGCTGGCCAGGGTAGTTGACTTACACCTTCTAGAGCACGTTGGGTGGAACGGGATACATGCGGACGTGCATTGTCCTGTTGGAACAGCAAGTTCCCTCGCCGGTCTAGGAATGGTAGAACGATGGGTTCGATGACGGTTTGGATGTACCGTGCACTATTCAGTGTCCCCTCGACGATCACCAGTGGTGTACGGCCAGTGTAGGAGATCGCTCCCCACACCATGATGCCGGGTGTTGGCCCTGTGTGCCTCGGTCGTATGCAGTCCTGATTGTGGCGCTCACCTGCACGGCGCCAAACACACATACGACCATGATTGGCACCAAGGCAGAAGCGACTCTCATCGCTGAAGACGACACGTCTCCATTCGTCCCTCCATTCACGCCTGTTGCGACACCACTGGAGGCGGGCTGCACGATGTTGGGGCGTGAGCGGAAGACGGCCTAACGGTGTGCGGGACCGTAGCCCAGCTTCATGGAGATGGTTGCGAATGGTCCTCGCCGATACCCCAGGAGCAACAGTGTCCCTAATTTGCTGGGAAGTGGCGGTGCGGTCCCCTACGGCACTGCGTTGGATCCTACGGTCTTGGCGTGCATCCGTGCGTCGCTGCGGTCCGGTCCCAGGTCGACGGGCACGTGCACCTTCCGCCGACCACTGGCGACAACATCGATATACTGTGGAGACCTCACGCCCCACGTGTTGAGCAATTCGGCGGTACGTCCACCCGGCCTCCCGCATGCCCACTATACGCCCTTGCTCAAAGTCCGTCAACTGCACATACGGTTCACGTCCACGCTGTCGCGGCATGCTACCAGTGTTAAAGACTGCGATGGAGCTCCGTATGCCACGGAAAACTGGCTGACACTGACGGCGGCGGTGCACAAATGCTGCGCAGCTAGCGCCATTCGACGGCCAACACCGCGGTTCCTGGTGTGTCCGCTGTGCCGTGCGTGTGATCATTGCTTGTACAGCCCTCTCGCAGTGTCCGGAGCAAGTATGGTGGGTCTGACACACCGGTGTCAATGTGTTCTTTTTTCCATTTCCAGGAGTGTATAAATACAAGTTCAACTTTTTTTGAGGGGTGACTTTGTTCGATTGGCTTAATCTACAGGACAGTTTGCGCTACTTGTATAAAGATATTTTGCTCCTTTTTCTTTTACGCTTCGTAATTCACATTTTGCAAAGTTTCTGCTACTGGGTAGGAACAGTGATCAAGTAAGACTGACCTTAGGGTTTCACTAAAATGTGGGAAGGATGAAATACTGTTTATCTTATGCGGAGAAGTATTCCAAATTAGTAACGCACTGTTTGTAATGGAACTTTTATAAGCTGTGTCGTTATTGATTGGACATGGTACTTTCCTTTTCGTGGACGATGGTGGAAATGTGCGTTTTAATAGAGGTGAAGTGGGAATTTTACGCGCGCCCGTTGAGTAAACAGTGTGATTTACGAACTAGAAATATCCCTCAACTGCCGCTGGAGTGCGTTACGATCGCGTATAGCACGTTGGGGCCCACGTACCGTATGCACAAGTCGCATCGTTCCTGAGCGTTCAGCAGCACGTTGAACTTGGCACGCTCAACATTAACGTTAGACAGCACGGTCCGTGTGCCGACGGCTTTAGTCAAGACTCGCATGCATCGTTAGTGAGAACCCACCTGGAAGGCGATTGTCTGCCACGGTGCGGATTTGTCTCTGGTAGTTCTTCCCACTCTCGTCTGATTTCTGCTCGTCTCCACACCATGGGGCGGTCTCTGCGATCTACAAAAGTACAATACGCCAACAGTCAAACAGAGTACAGTGCTGTATAAGTGCATTCTGGTACTACTGACTACACAGTGCGACGGTAAAAAAAAAAAAAAAATGGTTCAATTGGCTCTGAGCACTATGGGACTTAACTTCTGAGGTCATCACTCCCCTAGAACTCAGAACTGCTTAAACCTAACTAACCTAAGGACATCACACACATCCATGCCCGAGGCAGGATTCGAACCTGTGACCGTAGCGGTCGCGTGGTTCCAGACTGTAGCCCCTAGAACCGCTCGACCACCGCGGCCGGCTGCGACGGTCAGGTGTATTCGATAGATAGATGTATTCGCCCACTGATTTGGAAGAGCACCATCGGGGAGGACGCAAATCAATATTCTAGTTCAAAAACGGCAGTTTTACGAAGTTGGACGCAGTGTATACTTCACTATGTGAAGATGTAGCTCGAAGGAGCCTACATAAATATTATTTTTCCTTTGTTATTTTGTTTTATTCATTATTCTTAATACTAAATGCTGGTAAATTCAAACGTTACAAGAATATTATATGTTTCAACTACTTTTCAAAATATTGGCTAGAAGAGAGCCTGTTTTTGACTATTGAGATTGAACAATCGAGTGACAAGGCTGCGACGAACTGAATGCTGTTTGTTGACATGGCGGCCGGGCTGGCGTGTTGATTTTCATGCGTAGTGACAGGAATAAAATATTTAAATAAACTTGTGCACTGTTTCGTGTGAACTGCAGAACTTCAGTGATAAACTTAGAGTAAACTGAGAAATGTGCGCTCCGCTTTTATTCGTAGATGAACTGAGTTTTCGCGAGTGCAATGACGCAAAGTGGTGGGTCATGGTGAAATAATATATGTGATCTATATCAGCTATGAACATTTAGAAGTCTGTCCTTTAATATGAATAAACTTTGAACTGTATTGTATTAGTCATCGATCTGAAACTTTCTAGGAAGCCATAGCGTAAGATATCGTATAGAGGAATATAGTCTGTAAATACAGCAGTGCCGCGTATTTCAATTTATGCACTCTCTGGAACAGCAGTCCCACGTCATCAAACATGCAACTGTCCGCAGCTCGTCGTCTTGCGGTAGCGTTCTCGTTTCCCGCGCACGGGGTCCCGGGTTCGATTCCCGGCGGGGTCAGGGATTTTCTCTGCCTCGTGATGACTGGGTGTTGTGTGTTCTTTATCATCATTAACTCGCAAGTCACCGAAGTGACGTCGACTAAAAAAAAAAGGACTTGCAACACGCCCCGCATGGGGCCTCCCGGCCAACAATGCCATACGATCATTTCATTTAATTTCAAACATGCAACTATAGCTGAGACAGTGCGGAAGTTATATGCAACTAGCGTATCAAGTGTTTGGAGGCGTAATTTTCAAGGTATATTAGTCAAATACCAGCATCATGCACCTAAAAAGCTATACTATCTCGGTTATCTTAGAGCCAGGTGAGGTGCAGCGAAAAGTGAAGATTTTTGAAAAAGGCTGCTACGTAAAATATGGCTCTCAGTTGGGAAAGTAATGTAGTACCTGTTTCCTCTTACAAATAAACAGCTGTCTGAGTCGTGGTATTTTAAGTTATCGATCTACGACAGCATTGTTAACAGCACCAATATATAACTGTAGTGTTTGCTCCACATCCCTAAGCACAATTTTTTTACTATTTAGTTAAATGATAGCAACAGATGCTCTACTTTATTAAGTGAACTTGCGAGTTTTCATAGAATCTGATTTCTCATGTAATAAGCAAATAATATTATAAAGGAGCAAAGTTCCAGCTCGCCATTATACGGGCGAATCTATCGTAAGTGTTCTTTGTTCTGATTCGTCGAGAACCGTAGCCAGCGTGGTGTTGCCACCTGATGCACTAGTGTTTGGAGCTGGACTGTTTGTCTCACTACGCGAGTTGTACGGGTTAGGCCCGTCAGTGTATTTCGAGTAACTGACAACGGGATCGCACCTGTTCGTCGTCCGGAGTTATGGAATATGCAGGGCTTGGCCCCAGAAATGAAAAAGACGGAAGTGGCAGCTCCAGATTGTCAAGTGTTTAGAAAAAACTTTTTGCCACAGATTGGGCGAAGCAGGAGCATTTTATGTTAGCATGTCTTCCGAGCAGCGGTTGGCACAATGGAAAATGTACAGAATGGTAATCCGAGGGTCGTGTGCTCAAGTTCCCGTAAGGAAACACTTTTCCTTTTCTTATTTTCAATTTCTTATTTACTTTCACTGCAAATAAATCGAAATAATACTCAATGTATCGTACTTATTAATATTTTCATAAAAGGCCCGAAAAGGAAAGGCAAAGGAAAATTTGGTGAATGAAACCCACAGTTATAGGACGAGATTTTTCAGGACGAGGGAGAATTGCCATTATTTAGTAATTAAAGTGATTACACTCACAAATGCACTCGCTAGTGCAATCCTGCGATGTCTGTTTTTAACGTCAAGTAAAGAATTTTAACAAAAAGCTTGATAACTGTTATTATTCCATCGACAGAGAAAAAGCAATCACGTACTAAAAGACTGCATCCATATTTATTACAATGCCAATATTTGATGAAATTATGTGTACCTTGTGGTTTGCTGCCACACCTATGATGAGAGAGAACCTTTTCGAATACACTCCAATTCTGTTTTCTATAGAAACTTTAAAACCACCATGTAATTGTAAAAATTCAGCCTTCTTAACTTGTGCAAGATACCAAGAAAATTACTGCTTTCCCCGTTTTTGCGGTGAATATCACCTCAGCAAGTGTAAATTATCAACTGTAAAATAATAAAGGTATCTAATTTTATATACGAAGTTCTCGTGGACGCCTTATACCCCCTTTCTGGAAATTTATTTGCAATCCCAAATTACCATTTCCATTTCTTTTTCAAGCCTTTTATGAAAATATTAATAAAACCAATATACTGAGAATTATTTCGGTTCATTTGTAGTATAAATAACAAAAAAAAAATAGAAAACTAAATAAAGGAACGCCTCCTCGTAGGGATTAGGCCCCACAATCCTCGGATTGCCATTCCGTTCCCTTTCCGGTGTGCCAACCAATACTTGGAAAGTGGAAAGTACCTTAAAACAAATGGTTCATGCCTCGCTCAACCCGTCCCAAAAAGTCATCGCCAAGTCTGTTTTTGTAATCGATTGAAACACTGACGTGACGATTTTGAATGTCCACTGAAATATGAAGACAAGACGGAAAGCTTCCAGCTGGGCTGTGGGACAGTGTACTTCGGTCAGAGACCTTAGTTAAACATTTTCCAAAGAGTAGGCTCCAGTCGTGTGGTTCAATTCTGGAAGGTCTGCCGCAACATATTCACTATACTCAAAGCATTTATAAGCCTCGCATTTTTTTAGACGTACTGATTGTGGTGTCACCGCCAGACACCACACTTGCTAGGTGGTAGCCTTTAAATCGGCCGCGGTCCGGTAGAACACGTCGGACCCGCGTGTCGCCACTATCAGTGATTGCAGACCGAGCGCCGCCACACGGCAGGTCTAGAGAGACTTCCTGGCTCTCGCCCCAGTTGTACAACCGACTTCGCTAGCGATTGGTCACTGACAAAATACGCTGTCATTTGCTTAGACGATAGTTTAGCATAGCCTTCAGCTACGTCATTTGCTACGACCTAGCAAGACGCCATATTCAGTTACTATTGATATTGCGAATCGTGTACCGTCAAGAGCGACGTTCATCATTAATGGATTAAAGTTAAGTATTCCACCAGCTACGTCCGTTTTTCTAAATTCTAATTTCCTTGTCCTGTTCCAGACCTCACGTCAGCCTGCGTGAGCTAAAACGCGTGCATTTCGGCCTCCTTTAATGACACGGTGTTGGCTCTCCTGCCAACCACAACACTGATAGGTGGGTCTCGGAAGACAATTACACTGCGCAAAAAAATGAAATCCGTATCGCTTATTCGAAACCCTGTAAATGTCTCCCATTGCAACATACATGTTTAAAATTTGGCTAAAACTTTCTTTGTAACGACGAAAAAGCGTGGCGAGCTCCAGGCTCGGCATCGATTTAAACAGCAAGGTGCCGACACATGCCGAGAAAACGGCACAGCTCAGAAGTTCAGCGAAGTGTAAAGCCGTTTGTGGATGTCATACTGACACCAAATTTTACCACAACTCTGCCCAATGCCATCGTGGATGGGAAGATCATCACATCAAGCCATAGCTACGTTTCTACCCTTCTGTTGACCCCTCTCTCCTATGGGAGGACAAGGAAAACATTTCAAATATTGCCGCTTAGAATCGACAGAAGAAGTGCTCAGAGAATGGCATGTGGCGTCAAGGGTGTCGATGAAACAACCCCTTTCGCACGGGCGTTGATTCCCACACATTTAGCGGTTCGAAAAACGCAGTTCGCAGTGGGCTGAGCAACATGGCGTTCCTGGCAACGTTCAACGCTGCTGACACACCCCAAAGGAATCAACCCTACTGTAAGGTCATCATGGGGCTGCAATACCATTGAATGTTATTTGACCCCTTCCGACTGTAGTACGAACCACAATTTTGCTTTGCTACACATGACAGTCTCTCAAATTCTGAAGGTGGCACGGGTGAAAGAGAGGGAGCGAAAGGCTATTTACGATTTGTACAGAAACCAGATGACAGTTATGAGAGTCGAGGAACGTGAAAGTGAAGCAGTGGTTGGGAAGGGAGCGAGACAGGGTTGTAGCCTCTCCCCTACGTTATTCAATCTGTATATTGAGCAGGTAGTAAAGGAAACAAAAGAACAATTCGGAGTAGGTATGAAAAACCACGGGGAAGAAATAAAAACTTTGAGGTTCGCCGATGACATTGTAATTCTGTCCGAGACAGCAAAGGACTTGGTAGAGCAGTTGAACGGAACGGACAGTGCCTTGAAAGGAGGATATAAGATGAACATCAACAAAAGCAAAACGAGGATAATGGAATGTAGTCAAATTAAATCGGGTGATGCTGAGGGAATTCGATTAAGAAATGAGACACTTAAAGTGGTAAAGGAGTTTTGCTATTTGGGGAGCAAAATAACTGATGATGGTCGAAGTAGAGAGGATGTAAAATGTTGACTGGCAATATCAAGGAAAGCGTTTCTGAAGAAGAGAAATTTGGTAACATCGAGTAAGTGTCAGGAAGACGTTTCTGAAAGTATTTGTATGGAGTGTAGCCATGTATGGAAGTGAAACATGGACGATAAATAGTTTGGACAAGAAGAGAATAGAACCTTTCGAAATGTGTTGCTACAGAAGAATGCTGAAGATTAGATATGTAGATCACATAACTAATGAGGAGGTATTGAATAGAATTGGGGAGAAGAGGAGTTTCTGGCACAACTTGACTAGAAGAAGGGATCGGTTGGTAGGAGATGTTATGAGGCATCAAGGGATCACCAATTTAGTATTGGAGGGCAGCGTGGAGGGTAAAAATCGTAGAGGGAGACCAAGGGATGAATACACTAAGCAGATTCAGAAAGATGTGGGGTTGCAGTAGGTGCTGGGAGATGAAGAAGCTTGCACAGGGTAGAGTAGCATGGAGAGCTGCATCAAACCAGTCTCAGGACTGAAGGGCACAACAACAACATACAAGACAGAACCATTAGGGACCGTTCAAAATCATCGGAGAAAATATGAACTTGATTTGAAGCAGCAAACGACGTTAATACTTTTGCTGGCCTCCTGTTTTGCACTTTCCTGTGCTGTCCTCAAAGAGGAGCAACTTTCACATGAGCGTGAGCAAAACGCCAAAGATCCCACTAAGACCCCATAGTTTGGCAAGAGCTTCCGTACCACCCATGCACGTTAAAAACAGACTTGTCAGAGATTTCGATACCGATCCAGATGAGGGGAGCCTTGCGGCTGCTCTAGAGCCTGAGGGCAAGTAACCCCACTGGCTGGATATCGAGGACCATTCGTGTCGATTCTGAGCCGCGGCGCGTCTGAAAAGCTTTCCTCGGCCACCTATTAGAAAAAACGCATGATTTCAACTTTAGCCGTCGCGGTTCTGACCTTCAACGCAGAGTAGTCAAAAGAAGGGGTGAAATGCGGGTAAGATGGGTGAGACGAACTTCCCATCTTGTGACACGACCACGAGGAGCCGGGCAGAATTTTGATGTAATTTGGAGCCAATGTACCATCGTTAATCCAACTTACACGTCACATGAACTTCTGAGCTGTCGCCTTTTTTTTCCACACTTGTCGACACTATGTATTGTGTTGTATTGTATTGTATTGTATTGTATGTAAACGGGGGCTTAGAAACTACGGTGAGGTTCCGTCTCCGTCGCAGCTGGAGTGGTCCACAATCCCACGACGACTACCGCAGTCCACTTCACCCTTCCGCCGCCCCACACCAAACCATTCTTTCAGGTTTATTGTGCGGTTCGACCCCAGGTGGACCCTCCCTCCCCCCCCCCCCCCCCCCCCCCCCAACCCAGGGAACGCCACACACCAGACGAGTGTAACCCCTATGTTTGCGTGGTAGAGTTGTAAGAGGTCCGAGCAGATGTAATTTCGATGTATTGCTCATGCGGTGCCTACGATATGCAAGGTCTCTGACCAGAGAGCAGTGTTGACTGCAGTAGGAACTGTGTAGCTGTAGTCTGGAGTCTGCTCTGGTGTGGTATGGTGTATCGTGTTGGCTGGCCCGGTCGCGGTGCAGCGATGCCGGAGCCTGAGTATTATTGTATAAGGTAAAAGCAGCCTCGCGCATATGTAGTAATGTTATCTCAAGTCGCATGTAAATGTTTTAACACTCTCGTAATAATAATCTTCCTCATAAAAAGTAACTTTTAACAACCATTCATTTCAATTTAAAGAATTTACTAATTTCTCCCATCCATGATCATCCCGATTATTGCAATAGAAAAATCAGTTGCTCCCTTTCATAAATGACAGATAGGTCGGCCAGCACTGCACAGAGCTGTGCCGGAAAAATTTATTGTAAGAGCAGATATATCCGGCGACTTCATTGAGGTAAGAATTTTTCCTTTTTTTAATCAGAATGATCTTTCAGGGCCATGACGCAGCACTGCTGTAGTCCAGAATTATTGAAAAGGTCATAAGTGAGCGACAATTTAATTGAGAGGTTACTTACATTGTTTTATTACCAGGTTACTGAATTTATTTTTATTGGGACGTTACAATGAATGTGAACGACATAATTATAATTTTTACTGTTGAGGGGTTTAGGAATTTTTCTGTTATGAGGTCACGCTAAATGTGAATGAATTTTGAGCTTAGATTAAATCAGAAAGAATTTTGTGGGTAGATTAAATTTAAATGAATTTTGTGTGGAGGTTATTGTGAAAAGAATTTTGTTTTGAGGTTACACTAAAATCAGAATCATTATCCATAGTATTTATTATAAATTTTGTGGGGAGGTTACAGTGTAATGGTGGTGTATGCGTGTGTGGAGAACTTGTTAGGGCAGCAATCGCCGACACAGAGTAGCTGAGACGGAAACGGAGAACCAGCCCGCATTCGCCGCGGCAGATGGAAAACCGCCTAAAAACCATCCACAGACTGGCGGAGTCGTGCCGGTGACCAGGCGCTCCTTCCCAATCCGGAAAGCCGTGAATTAGACCGCACAGCTAACCTGGCGGGCTTCGTTGACACCTTGCTGTTCGAAGCGCCGCTATGCACGAGCGCGACTCCACCCGCCGCCACGCATCTGTACCATTACAGAGGAACGCTGTAGGCACTTTGGAGCCCAATTTCAATCTAATGCGTCACAGTGGGAGACAATTACGAAGTTCAATTACGAAGTTTCGAATGATTGTTACTTTTTTTTCACAGTGTATGCGAATAGCATGATTGACGCTACGCTGCTTTGGTAGTGCCATTACCACAGTACTTTTGTGAGGAAGCTCATTGTCATGTCAAATCATTTTATTACTACGCATATTTTCCATCTGTACTAAATGTTTAACTTCATTAAAACTATCGTCTGTGAATCTACTATTAGTGTCTTTGAATGTACACTCTCTAAGAAGCGTAAAGAAAAACAACAACAATTATAAAGTCGCGCCATGAAAGAACTATTCGAATAGGACGGAAATCAGCAGATGTGCTTTACATGTACAGACAAACAAATGATTGCAATTTCAGAAAAAAATTGGATGATTTATTCAAGAGAGGGAGCTTCACAAACTGAGCAAGTAAATACCGCATTGGCCCACCTCCGGCTCTTATGCAAGCAGTTATTCGACTTGGCATTGATTGACAGGTTTGCTGTATGCCCTCCTGAGGGATATCGTGTAAAATTCTGTCCAATTGGCGCGTTACGTCTGCCAAATTCCGAGGTGGTTGGGCGGCCCAGCTTATAATCCTCCAAACGTTCTCATTCTGGGAGAAATCCAACGACTTTGATGGCCAAGATGGGGTTTGCCAAGCAAGAAGACAAGCAGTAGAAACTCTCACCATGTGCGGGCGGGCATTATGTTGCTGAAATGTGATCCCAATACGGCTTGCCATGAAGGGCTACAAAACGGGGCGAGGAATATTATCGGCGTACCGCTGACATGGAAGGATCAGGTGGATGAAAATCAGAGAGGTCCTGATATGAAAAGAAAGGCACCCCATATCATCACTCCTGGTTGTCGAGCCGTATTGCGGGTGACAGTTAGATTCTTCTCCAACAGCTTTCCGGGGCGTCTCCAGTGACGTCTTCGGCCTGGCATCTCACTGACTAGAGAAGAATTATCTTCAGTGATGAGTCCCACTTCGAAATGAGCCCCGATGACTAGCGATGTCCTCAAGAGGCCATCCAACAAATCTGACATCTTCTTGCATAATGGTCAGAGGTGGAACAACGCGTTATTAATGGTTCAAATGGCTCTGAGCACTATGGGACTCAACTGCTGAGGTCATTAGTCCCCTAGAACTTAGAACTAGTTAAACCTAACTAACCTAAGGACATCACCAACATCCATGCCCGAGGCAAGATTCGAACCTGCGACCGTAGCGGTCTCGCGGAACGCGTTATTATCTGTTCAATTTTTGAAGATGTCTCTCTTAAATAACTCTTCAACTTTTCTGAAGTAATAATTTGTTTGTATGAGCTGTGGCCCAGTTTATTTCCTGTTTGGCTTGCTGAAGACGTGCTGCGAGCAATGGCCTTCTGCGGAGCACCTGGCTGCAAATTTACATTACAGGTAGTTCCCTTCGCAACGCTAGCTCGGATACTGGTTAAGATGGACGCATTCACTGTGAGAGGTGGTTGTATTATGAAAAGTGGCAGTTTTTTGTAATATTTTCTACAGTAAACACTTCTCCTAAGTGCAAGTGCAAAGGAGACTCCCTGGATTCCCAAGTTTATGTTGCTGTCAAGTAGTCAGTCCGCAAGCACTTCGTTGTCGAGCGTTGCCTGGGGTTTGTGATTGTAGCTGGTGTGGAGGCCTGATTTCTGAAAGCTGTTGCTGCAGATTGGTATATATTAAAGAAGGTAATTTACAGCGTGCGCCAGCATTGCAAAAGTAGGTTGTCGCTTTTAGTGAAGTTTTTCAGTTCGGTTGGTGAAGTTTATAATTTGCATTGTTTGACTGTTTGGTGGTTAGTGTTTAACGTCCCGTCGACAACGAGGTCATTAGAGACGGAGCGCAAGCTCGGGCTAGGGAAGGATTGGGAAGGAAATCGGCCGTGCCCTTTCAAAGGAACCATCCCGGCATTTGCCTGAAACGATTTTAGGGAAATCACGGAAAACCTAAATCAGGATGGCCGGAGACGGGATTAAACCGTCGTCCTCCCGAATGCGTTGACTGTTTGGTACTGTTGTTTCAAGGAATGGAGAATATACATGAACTCAGGAAAGAATCTCATCACTCTTTACTTCTTTTTCTTTTAAAGCACTGAATATAAATTTTGTTTAAGGCATTAATTTTCATGCAAGATTTGTCTAAAGAGTTAACTTGGTGATCTCACTGCTTCGTTAAAATTTCAACTATTTGTTAGCAGCAGTTTCCAAAGATTTAGGTATGTCCATATCTTCTAACTTCTGCTAATGAATACAAAATTGGAGTGCAATTAGTTTTCAGATTATTCAACGTTGAGCCTCCACAATCGACTTGCTATTTAAAAGTTTTAAAACGTAACAATTCGGATTCGCATCATAGGCTGTGAGATCTCACTGTTAACTTGTGATGTGCTGGCGCTCAAACACACTATGCAAGTTGGATTTAAGTAAAGGCAAAAGCAGCGTTATATCTTTCAGCGTGTTCCACAGAAAAGGAATTGCACAGCAACTGCAAGTTTATGCCTCGTCGCATAGGTAAGCCACGTGATTATTAGGATCTTGTGTGTACTTACATAACAGTGACTGTCTGTTCGCATTGAATTCAGTAAAACAATAACTGGTTCGAAATATTTTCTGAAATTTTTAGTTCGATGGCTGTAAAGTGTTTTGCGTTGAAAATCTGAACACTGAAATTATACAAACAGTTTATACACTAACATAATATTTTCGTTTGGTGGGTTAGACGCGCATTCTTCACAGGGATTGTCAAATGCACTAAGAACGTAGGTACTTTAAACATAGAAGCTTCATATGTGGTATATCCAGTGGTTACTTACAGCTACTGCTGAGAATGCTGTTGCACTACGTAGACATTCTCACAACAGAAATGTCAGAACCTAAAAGTTACATCAAGCTTCACTGGCACAAATATTAAGAAAAGTTTTGAAAAGCTGAAAACTTATTCTGGAGTATATTAACGAGCAAAAGCTGCAAGTGACAGCAATATCTGTCGGCTTGAAACTGTCACTGACCAAACATGACACTTGTTTCTGGTCCCAATCCGTTAGGATATTTTTATGGCCAGTGTTCTTAAGGTGTTTTACATAGCAGCGAAAAGTACATCACTCCTTACACAGCCGTCGAACACTATGCATTTCCAACAGTACCCTCTCTAACTGCGTGACATGTGTGACGGGAGTCAGTGTCATATTGTCAGTGGAGTGGTCACGCCTAAAAAGTAAATTAAATTACGCCTGCCATTGGCATTCTGCAACAGGGAGTAATGTGTAAGTTAATTCCCAAAGTTATGACAATACTCCACTTTAGCTTGGTCACGATCGGTACTTGGAGTTTATTCCTAAGAAGAGTAGAGCAACTGGATACTGATAATTTGTTTATTATAAAAACAACTCTCAAAGAAACACAACCAAAATGAACGTTAACCCCTACTCATTAATCTAAATTTGAGATTGGCAAAAACGACTATGTGGTGACTTGAAATCGCGCCCCCGTTTATACGACCGAAACACTAAGTGACTGACATTGATTAGCGTCGAACTTAAGAAAGCCTTCAACCTAACTGGCACTGATAGTAAAGGGCTCTGTGCTCAAGTAAATGGAACTTAACACATTTCCTGTTAAAGATTCACCGTCTGCCGAGCCGTGGTGTGTATATCACCGAATTCAGTGCTGTGAAGAGCAGTTCTGCAACGGTGACCTGCTCACTGCTGCCGGCGGTCGCGGAGACGAAGTGCGTTGAGTAACGGATATTTCTGACTACACAGAAGACGTGCAACAGTGTCCCCTAAGTCCTAGTGTCGAAGCTGCTTCTGAACACTGCCGGACACGAATAAAAATTCTGCTTGCTCTTAAGCCCGGAGTAGGGACTTGGCTCAAGTGCGCGGTCATGAAGAAGCGCTACGTAATGCCTCAGCCTCCACAAAGAAGCACAGGTTCGTGTCTCTGCTCGCAGACAGACGAATGATGCTGTTCCTGGAAGCGAAATCAGCACTTTCCAATGAAGTGGTGAAACTATTCACGCGCGCTTCGCCAGCAATGTCTCTAAACGCTATCCAGCGATATGTATCGTACCGACACCGGACAGAGAGTACCCTCGGAGTAAACAATTTAGTTTAGAACAAATAACGCCTCGTTAGCGTGAACTCCCCTTACGGCCAGTCACCGCCCGCATTACAAACGGAATACTTCCCATTCTATGCGTCATGAAGCTGTCAGCCAACAGCCTTCAGCTCATGTACAGTGGCCAAATCTTGCCACCTTACACACTGATTCACCAACAAAGTGGGCAACTTCACTCACGGTATGATCATGACACGTCTTTACATGTAGCTCCTTTCTACCACTCTGCCACGTTTCCAGATCGACCAGTCTTACTGATCTTACGTCGACCATGGACGATCACACGACCATCTGGTACCAGATCTATACCATCTGCAGCGCTCCAAAGCGGCCAGTGAACTTTTCTAAGGGGATTACCAAAATTTAATGCAGACAGCGTATATAGGGTGTAACGGGTGTAAGTGTAGATATTTCTGTTGGTGACTGAGTATGGTGTACTGAACAACACTGTATCAGTATTTATTATATTTGCAGACTAATGACTATATATATTGTATTGTATTGTACTGAATGTTAACCGGGGACCTAGAAACGACGGAAAGGCTCCGTCCCTGCCGCAGCGCAGTGGTCCACAACCCCACGACGACTACCGCAGTCCACTTCACCCCTCCTCCGCCCCACACCGAACCCAGGGTTATTGTGCGGTTCGGCCCCCGGTGGATCCCTCAGGGAACGTCTCACACCAGACGAGTGTAACCTCTATGTTTGCGTGGTACAGTAATGGTGGTGTACGCGTACGTGGAGAACTTGTTCGCGCAGCAATCGCCGACATAGTGTAGCTGAGGCGGAACAAGGGGAACCAGCCCGCATTCTCCGAGGCAGACGGAAAACCGCCTAAAAACCGTCCACGGACTGACCGGCTCACCGGACCTCGACACAAGTCCGCCGGGCGGATTCTTGTCGGGGACCAGGCGCTCCTCCCAAAACAGCAAAGCCGTGCGTTAGACCGCACGGCCAACCGGGCGGTCATTATAGCCATTACAAGTCATACGTTTTTAGGTTGCGCAAGACCAAGCCCTTACGCTTATTTATCTCTCGGCAGCAGGTCAGGCGCTAAAGGGTGGATGTGCGGATGCAAAATGGTTGGTATATATTGACAAGCGTATTCCGCTTAGTGGTGCAGCTACAACTGTGCAGAAAACTTAAGGCTGTACAGTTTGTGACATGTTTGTGGGAAGACCGTTGGACGCAGAGAAAAAAAAATACCAACACAGTGATGTATGTAAATGTTAAGGTGCCATATATAAAAATATCTGCACTTACAGCAGTTCCACGCTGTACAATGTCGTATTGTTAGATGAACATTTCACTCTAGCTATTAACGTACACTGCCGAATTTTTGTGATTCTTTCTTCATACCTTTGTCACGGTTAAACTATATTTTATTATCTTGTACAATCCTATTCTTCCCATTAGATTAAGGAGAAAACTACTGTTGAAATCAATTAATTTGGCTTGTTCTTAAACATTGTAAGAGGTATGCGCTGCCTGCGATATAGAATCGCTATACTTTTTTTTTATGTAAGAGGTATGCGCTGCCTGCGATATAGAATCGCTATACTTTTTTTTTAAAAAAAGTATAGAATCGCATACCTCTTACAACATATCCTCCAAGTTACTACCCAACCTTCATCACTGCGGACATCTTTCACGATGAATTTTTAGTCATGAGATTGGCGACTGTAACGTGCATGGAAATGAATGAAGTGGATTAAAAACCGCGGCCTGTCAGACTGAAAGATCTACAGATGGTCATCGGCTGTTCTAAAGACCTGCTCGTGTCAACGAGCCGTTTGTACTGAGTAACCTAAATTACATTAGGTGAAATAGTGAGGGTCTACTGAGACAGCGTGTATGAGTTGGACTGAAATACAAACTTGTCGGAGGTACATTACCTGTACAAATTACCTGGATACCAACCAGTGGATATTAATATGGTGTGTCTGAGTCCTCCGCTTTTATGACGCTACACCTCGGCTGGGGTTACTTTCAGTGAGGTGTCTGAACTGGAGGAACTGTACCCCATTCCTCTCTTCAGAGAGCAGAAGCCAGAGAAGACACTGATGTTTGACGCTGGGGTCAGGAGCGAGGTCTACCTGCTAACTCATTCCAAGGATGTTCCACTGGGTTCAGGTTGGGACTCTGGGCAGGTCACTCCATTTCAGGGATCTTACTCTCCACAAACCGTTGACTCGGAGATGCTGCTTTGTGACATGGTGGACTGTCATACCGATACGAACAAATTGTAGCGTCGCGAGTTGTTCAGAGCGAACGTTTGTTTTAGGATAGCTTGCTATATGTAACTTCGGGGGCTGACATCTAGCGGCCTACCTTGTCACTGCTTGCCGTGGGAAAGCTATTCAACGTCTCTTACTGAACGCGTAAATTCACCACCCATAAGAATCTAAATAAAGGATAGTAGTTTTTGTGTAACCGCTTTCAAAATTTGTATACTGCACTTTGTTATTAATACAAAAATGGTGTGAAAATCTCAGCTTTTTAGCGGGCATGTTTTCGGAGACAGAAAAGTTAATTTAAAGTTAGAAAAACTACGCTTAAGAAAGGAAATTCACCTAGGGTCATTTATGACTTGTTTTTGATTGTCAGTTGAAATACTCACCTGAAGTATCAGGGTATAGAATTATTTAACTGAAATTTAATTTAAAAATTTCAAATACCTTACAATTTGCATAGTATGAAATCTAGAATAACTTCACAAAGAACTATTAAAATCAATATTTATTTCATTATGTGTTTTGTGAGCCTGCTCAAATGAGAGTGTGTATATAGAACATGCGTCAAATTTCAATACTGCCTTATATACTGTCTCAAGTACCGTGCATGAGTTACACAAGCCTGATGAATTCTTCTCGGGTTATCAGCCGAGTCGTGGTGGCGTCGTCTTGTCGCAACGTTTCAATGAGTTTCGTACCCAACATCTTCTGACGCCTGGCAGTATTTCTACAGAACTTTCTTTCATAACTAGAGTTGCGCGGACTCAGTAATTGTAAATATTAGGTGGTATTTTTTTACCAACGCTGCTTTTACATCATCTGACGCCAGAAGATGATGGGTACGAAACTCATTGAAACGTTGCGACAAGACGACGCCACCACTCGGCTGATTACATGAGAAGAATTCATCAGTGGAATACGCCGAGAAAGACTGCAATCGCATATATTACACAAGCCTGTCGTGGGAAAATGATCCTAGGGGATTTACCCACTTTCAAATGGTTCAAATGGCTCTGAGCACTATGGGACTTAACTGCTGTGGTCATCAGTCCCCTAGAACTTAGAACTACTTAAACCTAACTAACCTAAGAACATCACACACATCCATGCCCGAGGCAGGATTCGAACCTGCGACCGTAGCGTTCGCGCGGTTCCAGACAGTAGCGCCCAGAACCGCTCGGCCACTTCGGCCGGCTTTTCCCACTTTGCTGATGAT
Organism: Schistocerca americana; assembly: GCF_021461395.2. Lineage (NCBI taxonomy): Eukaryota > Metazoa > Arthropoda > Insecta > Orthoptera > Acrididae > Schistocerca > Schistocerca americana. Next base: position 152,917,747 of record NC_060122.1, read on the forward strand.
GTATGTCTAGGTGTGATTGCTATTGTAACAGAGCAGCCAGAAAGTCAGCTGGAGTAAAATCTGTATCTAAAGAATATTTCCAGGATTATTGTCTTTTCGTTTTCGTTTATTAAACATTACTATAATATTTGTATGTCAGATTGGCGGAAATGCGTCTGTGTATAAGGATTGGTTGCAGACCAGTTTTGGCGCGAGTGTGATCACGAACAAGTATTCTGATTGGCAGTGAGTATGGTCAGCCAATCACAATTGAGACGGTTTCCCGCTCGTTACCTGATGGTTATACTGGGAGTGAGGCTGGGAGACGGGAGTCGCTCACTAGCTTTGAACACGGATGGTCATGTTACTAGTGTCACGAAAAAAAAAAAGTGTAAGATGAAGAATTACTTAATGTTTTAGTTATTGGTGAGCTGAGTCGATAGCAGTTGTTGTTGAGGACTGCTTGGCAAAATTTCAGAGGTTTTGACTTAATCTGTTGGACAGATATTAGCGTGTGAAATATTGGCCTTCATGGCATCCGCACGGCATGTTTCAGTATTCATGCTACTAACAAGGGAACCTCCCCATCGCACCCCCCTCAGATTTAGTTATAAGTTGGCACAGTGGACAGGCCTTGAAAAACTAAACACAGATCAATCGAGAAAACAGGAAGAAGTTGGGTGGAACTATGAAAAAAAAAAGCGAAATATACAAACTGAGTAGTCCATGCACAGGACAGGCAACATCAAGGCTAATGTGAGCTCAGGAGCGCCGTGGTCCCATGGTTAGCATGAGCAGCTGCCAACCGAGAGGTCCTTGGTTCAAGTCTTCCCTCGAGTGAAAAGTTTAACTTTTTATTTTCAGACAATTATTATCTATCCGTCCGATGTGATCACTTTTTTTGGGAGTGATTATCACATCTACAATCGGGCAAGGTAGAAGAATCTTTTTACCCATTCGCCAAGTGTACAATTAGGTGGGTCGACAGCATATTCCTTTCATGTGACGCACATTCCGTCACCAGTGTCGAATAGAATACATCAGACGTGTTTTCCTGTGGAAGAATCGGTTGACCTATGACCTTGCGATCAAATGTTTTCGGTTCCCATTGGAGAGGCACGTCCTTTCGTCTACTAATCGCACGGTTTTGCGGTGCGGTCGCGAAACACAGACACTAAACTTATTACGGTGAACAGAGACGTCAATGAACGAACGGACAAATCATAACTTTGCGAAAATAAAGAAAGTAAACTTTTCACTCGAGGGAAGACTTGAACCGAGGACCTCCTGTTCCGCAGCTGCTCACGCTAACGACGGCACCACGGCGCTCCTGAGCTCACATTAGCCTTGATGTAGCCTATCTTGCACATGGACTACTCAGTTTGTATATTTTGCTTATTTATTTGATAGTTTCACACAACTTCTTCCTGTTTTCTCGACTGATATGTGTTCAGTTTTTCAAGATCTATCCACTGTGCCAACTTATAACTAAATCTGAGGGGGGTGCGATGGGGAGGTTCCCTTGCAAGCATTTTTGGCGAGCAGTTTCTGAAGTGTCGGCAGAAGTGCCAACACCGTGTTGTTTGAGGAAGCCGAAATGCACGCTATAAGCTCACGCAGGATGGCGTGAGGTCTGAAACAGGATACGTAATGAATGCTATAAAGAAAAGTACGTAGCTTCTGGAATACTTAACTTTAATCCACAATTGGGGAACATTGGTCTTGTTGATACAGTATTATCATTTCAATATAACTTGGTGATGGCGCCTTGCTAGGTCGTAGCAATTGACTTAGCTGAAGGTTATGCTAACTATCTTCTCGGCAAATGAGAGAGTCTTCGTCAGTGTCTGTTGCTAGCTACGTCGGCTGTACAACTGGGGCGAGTGCTAGGACGTCTCTATGGACCTGCCGTGTGGTGGCGCTCGGTCTGCGATCACTGACAGTGGCGACACGCGGGTCCGACGTATACTACCGGACCGCGGCCGATTTAAAAGCTACCACCTAGCAAGTGTGGTGTCTGGCGGTGACACCACAGTTTCTTCTTTAGAAATCCACTAGAAGGACTGGATGTAATAACTGATATTAGTGGTGAAATTAATTACTGTGAAAAAGTTGTTTAATTTGGGTCGGGTTTGGACAGATTTCTGGCTACTGTGTGTGTATGAATCGTGAACTGGAAGGAAATAGCCAATAGTTTAAGTGTGGACTGAATAGTACCTTTTCATTGGTTATCAAGGACAAAAATAAACATTATTGTGTGGAAATTTTTGCCGGCCGTGGTGGCCACGCGGTTAAAGGCGCTACAGTCTGGAACCGCGCGACCGATACGGTCGCAGGTTCGAATCCTGCCTCGGGCATGGATGTGTGTGATGTCCTTAGGTTAGTTAGGTTTAAGTAGTTCTAAGTTCTAGGGGACTGATGACCTTAGAAGTTAAGTCCCATAGTGCTCAGAGCCATTTGAACCATTTGTGGAAATTTTGGACATTATTTTCCAGACGCCAGTCCATTTTCTTACTGCCCGATAAAATTGGTTGACAGTATTTCTACAGAACTTGCTTTCATAACTAGAGTTGCGCGGCCTCAGTAATTGTACATATTAGGTGGTATTTTTTACCAACGCTGCTTTTACATCATCTTGTAAGTATCTACGTTGCCGAGTGAAGAGACATTGGGCAGACGCCGTTCTGAGATAGGTGAATTTTAATTTGCAGCCTGCACAGTGACAACGACGAATAGACACGCGAGAAATCAAATCTCTACCCGCCGCAGAATCATTGTCTCTGAATTATTCGTCTATTGCACGCAGCACATAATGCTGTAAAATGTGTTGAAGTCCTTCAGAACTTAGAGTTTTCTTAAGCGGAATAAAAGGACCACTACATAACTACGAAAAAATAAAAGAAAAGTATACCGTAACCGCACGTCATCCCTCTTCACATATGGCACTACGAATGATGGCATGTAACGTTTCCGGGTATTCGCCAAACCCAAACCATTCCATGGGATTGCCACACTGTACATCGTGATTCATTACTCCACATCACTCCTCTAGTTATACACTGTGCAGTGCCGCTGCTCTGTACACAACCACAAGTGTCGCTTAGCGTTGACGACAGAGGTGTTTGACATATGAGGAGCTATTCGACCATACTTTCAGCCATTATAGTAGGAAGGAGGAAGATTAGGGTTTAACATCACGTCGACAACTAGCTCATTAGATACAGATTGTACTAGCCGCACTGCTGATAGCACTTTGTAACTCACGACGGATTTCTTACGCTGATTACTTACAAGTACGCTCCACAATGATCCACAGTTGCTGTCTGTCAGTACATGGCTGACTGTTCTTGGTTTAGCCGCGGCTTCTGCTCAAAGTTCCGACTTAGCGATCACATCACCAACAGTAGGCTGCTGCAACCTTAGAAGGACTGAAAAGCTGAAATGTCCCTGACAAATTTGTTACTTCAGTAACCTCCAACGACTAGTCCATGTTCAAAATCAGTGAACCCTCTTGACGGACCAATTCTGCTGTTACTGCTAGTCTACTGACAACACAGCACACGCCGACCCCTTTCACACGGCGGATTTGCCTCTCGTCACATCTACTGGTCAATTCCGAAGAGCGTAGTGGTGTCCAGATATTTTTGATCAGGCGTGTATACTGCCATGTACTCATGAACTCAACTCTTTCACGCAGCTGTGGTTATTTGGATCAGCCACTATAACTGGCTGTCAGCGCTAATACACGTTTTCCTACATCTCACTAATGTCGAACTGGTTTGTCTTTATTGTCCTGACATGTCTTAAAAATTTTTAAAGCAACTCTCAAAGACGCTTATTGTAGTAAGTGGACAGGATGCCTGAGCTTCCACAGAACGTTTATTTCCAACAGCAAAAAATATCGTCTTTTCCTCCTGAAGGGAAGTAGGCTTTCTGGTATAACCTATAGCCTGTAACCTATCAGTAAGGCAACATGAGACACGAAATTTTATGATGACTTGGCTTGAATGTAACGCGATCATAAACTATAATTGTAAGAATTCTCTGTACGTTCAGAGTATACCTCCAGGTTATTTTAAATAGCTGATAATTTACGGATTCCGAGTCTTATTTTGTAAAATCATGATTTGTAACATTATTAAAAGACGTGTTGACTGACTTTGGTCAGGTGCTTCACTTTGCCAATTGATTACCTTACATGTAAATCAGATACTTTCCCGTAATCTAGTAGTCTGATGCAGTTAATGTGCGATCGAAACATTTATCCCAATACATGTGGTTACGACTGCACACATGTACTCTTAATTAATGTCGTTTTTCTGTATACTTAAAGATAGTCTGTTGTTTGACACAAACTGGTGGTTTCAGCAGAGAGAGACATGCGCCTGTTGAACCAAATCATGATGTTTTAAAAACTTGTCCAGATTCTCGGCCTCTATTGAATGAAGCGGAAGTGAATGCAAAATGGAGAAACAAAGGGAGAAACATACGCTAAGCAAAGCTTCACAGATAATATATTGTTCATGGTCGAATCATAAAAACTTACTTAACTGATGACTTGAAATCAGATGTTGACGTACTCATCGTACAAGAAATGTTAGACAAAAAATGGTAAGGACAATAGTGACTTGAAAAGAAATCGGATTTGGACAACATGCAGTATAAGACATGAAAGAAATATCGAATCTGTCAAACTTGGTTACACAATGCGGAAGAAGGAAGTTAAATCGATTCCATACCTTGCTTTCTCTGACGTCACCTCCACCTTCGTCATGGTTAGCAGCGCGATACGCTGAGCAGTTCGACGAAGACTCAGCAGAAGAGACTGAAAAAAAAATAAAACCTCACCTTCAGAATGGCTCTACATTTATGAAAATCGCTGAGAACGAGTAAGAAATCAATTAAAACTGTTATTATTAATAGATAAACAGATACAGGACAGAGTTTAAGACGAAGGGAACTAAAATAATGTACAGATTCTTTTTGAAACACCATATCGTGTAGTTAGTGTTACCTACATATCTATTCTACAATTAAAACTTTTCTTGCATGCTATTGCCTAGAAAGATCACGGATCATCAATATGATCTGCAAGCTTCAAACATTATTCAGTCAAGAAGTCACTTTTCAATTTACGGGTAAAACTAAACTGAAACAAGTCCTGAAAATGCTACAATGCTGCGTGAAGTCTTTACCAGTATCCAATGATACTGTGATCTTTAGATTACGTATCTGACACGCAGTCTTCTTCACACGCTGCACCAGCGTAAGTTTAATGTTATGTGACAGCGTAGAAGGATAATTTAGGGGCTTACCTCTTATTGTAAAAAATGAAATCAGCTCCATACATGGTCCTTCCATTTAACTTCCATATACAGTATACTGACCGAAATTAGTTACAGTATGATTGCAGAATATTCAACTTGAATGATAATAATGACAAAAAACTGGCAGTTGATATTCGCTCATAAGTATAAACGTAGGAAATGTATTGAACGCAGTTACTTTCAAGGGTGAAAGTGTTGCAAATAACGTTGTAGATTTATTTCAGATGATTAATGTTGTCAAAAAAAGTATACGTAGACCGGAAATACTAAAATATGAGCGTGTGCACTGATTTACAAAATATAGTAGCTGTAATTTCACATAACCTTCACGAGAGAACAATGCTGCCGAGAACTTCAGTTCTCAACTATCGTATTGTTTTTGTGACATTAGAAGCAAGAAATCGTGTGTATGAACGCACTTGGATGCTGCAGGAACCAGATCAGGTGCACACGGATGCATATGGTACAAGAAAAAGTACGCACAAATAGAGAAATATACTGAAAATAATTAATTGTAGGGCAAAAACACAACAATTTCCACACGAAATTAATGGTTTCGGCCGTCACCGACTATCCTCAGATCATAAGATAGATGCTATGATTCACTCCCAGCACTAAGTTAACGACAGCGTTTAAAACGTGTAGCTTTACATTTGCACTATCTCATTCGCGTGTCCAACATTACCGAAATGTTAATTCCAGAAAGAAACATGAATTTGCGATTGAAATAATTAGCTGTATACACAAATAAAAAAATATAATATTTCTGACTGAAGGTATTTGTAATAGAGAAAGTTTCAAAAGCAGAGACGATTCTGCCCGCAGACGATATGGTGACAGGATCAGCAGCACGAGAAGACGTACAGAAGGCACTAGAAGGAACAAAAACTTGGGCAAAGGAAAATGACCTAAAAGTAAACCAAGAGAAGACAGTTCAAATGACATTCAGGGAGGGATGAAAAAATACCACCAAAGAGAGTATAAATCTGTACAATGAAGCACTGCAAATGTAGAGAAATGGAAATACCTGGGAATTACATTATGAACAACAGCAATAGCTTTCGGTATATATTCGGCAAAGAGCAGCAGCAGTCATCGAAACCTCATACAATATAACCAGCCCATCGACAATCGCAACGATGACGCTATTCAAAGCGGCAATGGCGCCACTTGTTAACGCGTGGAATATAGACCGTATAGGAAAAACTTGAGATCGGCGATGGGAAAAGTATAGAAAACGTGAAGACGATGTTCATGAAACAGATGCTAGCAATGACAAAAACGGCGCCATCCAGACTCACATACGAACTCATAAGAAAGTCTTATTTCACACAGCACCAGATTACAAAACTGGCTACCTTCTGAGGGACGGTATCTGGATTTAACTATCAAGGACGAAAGCAGGAGATAGATGTAGAGTTCTACAACACACCAGTCGCGCTGAGTGATAGCTGGACCAGAGAATGTAGGAACAAGAAACATGTCTCTACAAGAGTCGCAATACACAGGTTTCATCATAAAGTATGTACCAACAACAAATTCCACGAACCAACTGAAGAATGTAACTGTGTGCTATGCAGAAAAAGATGTAACAAATATTACATTACACCACTTGTGAAGAAACTGAAAATTATGACAGACTATGGAAAGAGTAAAATTTGTAGAAGTTGTATACACTTCTCTCATTAACAGTATCATACACTAAAAGTTAATTACTATTATGAATGAAGTAGATTATTAGAGTGGTTAACGGTATTAATTTCTTCGCTAAGGCAGGATTCGAACCTGCGACCGTAGCAGCAGCGCGGTTCCGGACTGAAGCGCCTAGAACCGCTCGGCCACAGCGGCCGGAAAGAATATAAGTAACTTTCAACATACAAAGAAGGTGATATAGGAAGTTAAACTTATTAACGCCAACCAAAATACTTGGAAAGAAACGATCACGACGTACATACTTTCGCACTGAAAATGCGTATGAAAGGAGATATTCGAGAGCCAATATTCTACCAATAAAGTTAAGTAAAACGAAACATAACTTTGATCGACATGCCTACTAATAGTGCATTTGGAAATAAAAAGCGAAGTCCATAAAATAACAGTAATTTACAGTGATTAATAGTGTCCGTAACATCAAAAATCCTCGTCCAACTCAACATCCCTTCCACCCGCTTCGCCCAGACGGCATGCCGAGGTCTCTACGACGGAGCGTATCGTTCATGTACAAGAAAAAACGTGATTTGTCTGATATGGTGTAAGACGTTGACACTTTTCTACGATCAACAACTGTTGTTGTATCGTCGCCCAAGTACGTATGCAGTAGCGTCAATGCATCGCTCGCATGCGTCACTGCTTCGGCTGGACGTCATTAACAAAACAAAGTCTACTCCATGGTTTTGCCTACTTGTACGTTTCTGCACAGACGCAGAAGATTTAGTCCCAGTTATAGCAACAGTTTATGACTGGCACAACGTACTGTAACAGTTAACTTAGAAACAAAGACCGTAGTTCGTTTCAATCTTTAACAAGGGTCACAGGGCGATCCACAGTACTACAGACCTATGTCACTAGCAGTAGTTTGTTGTGCAACTGCAGAAATCATTTTGTGCTCGTGTAGGACGGAAAACTCATCTGAATGTATCACCGGAGAGTCCACAAATAATTATCTTGTAACATTCAGCTTTCTCTATACTTTAACGAGACCTAGAATGCTCCAGATATCGTATTCAACGTTAATGTCGCGTATCTCATCTACCGGAGATCTATTCATTCACTTCCGACGCCTAATAACCGAACTATTAAATATTTTGACTGTGTTGACCACAAAATATTACTGCAGAAGTTGGAACATTATGGAGTAAGGGGAGTAGCTTACAATTGGTTCGCCTCCTACTTTAAGAACAGAAAGCAGAAGGTAATCCTCCGCAATATTGAGAGTGGTAATGATGTTCAGTCCCAATGGGGCACTGTTAAATGGGGCGTTCCCCAAGGGTCGGTGCTGGGACCACTGCTGTTTCTTATTTATGTAAATGATATGCCTTCTAGTATTACAGGTGATTCAAAAATATTTCTGTTTGCTGATGACACCACCTTGGTAGTGAAGGATCTTGTGTGTAATATTGAAACATTATCAAACAATGTAGTTCATGATATAAGTTCGTGGCTTGTGGAAAATAATTTGATGCTAAATCACAGTAAGACTCAGTTTTTACAGTTTCTAAGCCACAATTCAACAAGAACTGACATTTTAATCAGACAGAATGGGCATGTTATAAGCGAGACGGAACAGTTCAAGTTCCTAGGCGTACGGATAGATAGTAAGCTGTTGTGGAAAGCCCATGTTCAGGATCTTGTTCAGAAACTAAATGCCGCTTTATTTACCATTAGAACAGTATCTGAAATAAGTGACATTTCAACACGAAAAGTAGTATACTTCGCATATTTTCATACGCTTATGTCATATGGTATTATTTTTTGGGGTAATTCTTCTGATTCAAAAAGGGTATTTTTGGCTCAAAAACGGGCTGTTCGAGCTATGTATGGTGTAAGTCCGAAAACCTCTTGTCGACCCCTATTCAATAGTCTGGGAATTTTGACATTGCCCCCACAGTATGTATTTTCTTTAATGTCGTTTGTTGTTAGCAATATTAGCTTATTCCCAAGAGTTAGCAGCTTTCACTCAGTTAATACTAGGCAGAAATGCAATCTGCATGTGGAATGCACTTCCTTGACTCTTGTGCAGAAAGGAGTGCAGTATTCTGCTGCATCCATTTTCAATAAGCTACCACAAGAACTCAAAAATCTTAGCAGTAGCCCAAACACTTTTAAGTCTAAACTGAAGAGTTTCCTCATGGCTCACTCCTTCTATTCTGTCGAGGAGCTCCTGGAAGAGCTAAAAAATTAAGCAAATTCCAGTGTTACATCCTTGATTTTCTTTATTTAAACTAACGACTTGTCGCCTGAATATGTTTCTTATATTTCATTTTATCTGTTTCTACAATCGTGTTATAATTTCATGTATTGACTCCTTCCATGACCATGGAGACTTCTCCTAAATGTGGTCCCACGGAACAATAAATAAATAAATAAATAAAAATAAATGTTTAAGGAAGGCATTAATCAAAGTACATGCTCGCAGAGTATCAGATAATTATGCGACTTTATGATTGTGCTCCATCTCCAGAGCCAGCGGAACCCAATAATTTGCATTGTCTGTAATGTGGATTCATGGAAACAATCGACAGTATCGTCTGTGTGCCTGATACCCACACCAGACAGCGATATACAAGTGGTAACCATTCGCGCACCAACGAGGGCGCCGCATGTGTGACTTTCCGGATGTCGCCATACAGCCTGGTTCACACCGCACCGAAGAGAACGAGCACCTACGTGCGATAGTTCTCCCTGGTGTAAGCGGTGCGAGACCGGGGCGAACTGCGGTTAAAAAATGGTTCAAATGGCTCTAAGCACTACGCGACTTAACATCTGAGGTCTTCAGTTCCCTAGACTTGGAAGTACTTAAACCTAACTAACCTAAGTACATCACACATATGCATGCCCGAGGCAGGATTCGAACCTGCGACCGTAGCAGCAGAAGCGGTTCCGGACTGAAGCGCCTAGAACCGCTCGGTCACATTGGCCGGTTGTTCGGTTCGCATTCGCTAGTGTTCACACGTGTTCCGTTGGTAGTTGGTCTTCGGTTCAGCGCAAGCTGTTCGGAAAGCTTTCTCTGTTATGTTCCCTACTTAGTTGTTGCCATGAGTTACGTGATCGAATGAGAGGTAAGAAGACGACGTGGTTTTGCTGATAGAAGAATACGCATATCATAGGTGCTTCTGGTATCTAAGAGCACAAATGCCGAAAAAAAAATAGTTCGTAGAAAACTGACGAAGCACTCAAAAGATCAAACTATACAAATGGGAAAGACGATAAATTTGTTATCTGCTTGCATCAGGCAGTAAATTTTGTATTTCTTTTGTTAAAAGGAATGATTCAAGGAATTTTCTTGAAAGTAAACAAGTGCGAGTATGCATGAAATATGCCGATTAAAATTAGAAACATACGAAAGACATGGTGATTCTCGTTTCTTACATTTATGGTATTACTGTCATTTAGAGATTTCTGATGATATGTAAAAAGTGTTTTACCCAAGATCGCGTTGTGTGTCTTATAACAAATGACTTAGCAGATTTTATCAAGTAGACAATGTGACAGGTCTTATGTATTTTTCACATTTCATTAATCATACTTTATTGAAATTATCGTCATGTACGAAATTTGATATGGCGTGCTTCACATGTCACTGTAAGCATATCGGAAATACAGCAACTACTGAAACGTGAAACTAACGTAAATGTCTCCAGCTACAAATAACCAGAGTTTAAAGGCTAACTTTCCTTAAGTTATGTTGATCGTTCTATTGTTCTGCTTTTGAATTTCCTCCTCAGTTGTTCTGAGAAGCCAGAGAAAAGCTACAGTCGACATCTGTTCAAAGTTTTTATATTGAGCTAACGGAAGCTGCAGTTGCATTTCAGTGTTATGTGCACTAATACCCTTTACCTAATGTTTTTACAAACGCTTTTGAACATGGTGTAAAAATATTCGTCGTGTTCAGATACTTTTCATCATGGCCAAAAATACTGCAAGTTACACGCTATGTGTAATTTTTTGTAAATATGTTTGAACATGACACAAACATAATTTTACAGCATTCACATACTTCTGATCATGGATAAAAATACTGCAGGTTACGTCCTTTATGTAATTTTTGGATAAATAGTTTTTAACATAGCACAAAAAATTTCAAAACATTCAAATCCATTTAAATATCAAATGGCTCTGAGCACTATGCGACTTAACTTCTGAGGTCATCAGTCGCCTAGAACTTAGAACTAATTAAACCTACCTAACCTAAGGACATCACACACATCCATGCCCGAGGCAGGATTCGAACCTGCGACCGTAGCAGTCGCTTCGGCTCCAGGCTGTAGCGCCCAGAACCGTACGGCCACCCTGGCCGGCCATTTAAATATCGTCAGAAATGCTGCACGTTGCACGCTTTACTTAATTTTTCTTAGGTAATTACAAGGCACAAAGGGAATTTCGTAGAGTTTGGATACTTTTAAACGTGGTCAGGATGCCTACATTGTGCCTGCTGTTTTACTTTACTATTATCTAAAGTATTAGGCTCTGACTGGAGGAGAAGGTGGGAGGGGTAGAGAGGGGGAGGTGTTACAAAGCACAGCTGGACAATTTCCCCCATTGCGAATTAAAAAAAAAAAGAGTATCCATCTTTAATTTGTAAATTTCCCAACATTTGCCATCTTTAATTTTTAGTTTCACCACCATCTGCCATCTTCAATTTCAAAATTTGCTGTCATCTATCATCTTTAAAATTTTAGTTTCCGAGTATTTGCCATCTTGATGATTTCATGCATTCCAGTCGTTGATGACGTCATGCTTTGAAATCAATGACCGCACTGACGTCACCAGGGTGCAAGGTTAGCGTAAGAGTTCCAGAATGCCGGTAGCTATGCTACTGGGATGGGTGGTTTGAGGTTTTCGGGCGCTAAGCTATACTACTCTTCTTCATTTAGGTTACTTCCACCGATATTAATGCACATGCCCTGAAGTCGAATTCGAAATACGCCACCAGTTCTTTATTCTCTCTCAGAAGACATAACCCCTTCTCCTCGTCACATATGTACGTTCTCACACCCATAAATGCAGAGATCGTTGATAAGCTTTCAGTCCTCGCCCACACTACAACAATCAAATGTCGTCCCAGGCGAATTCAACATTACAACCATGTCAGCTCGGATTCTTACTAGGACTATGCTCACATGCAGATAGGAAGTCATTCCATCACCCTCTGAATTCCTGAAGATATAACCTACATTGCTTCTTCCTACAACAATTGTACCATGCCTATGGCGTTACCCAAAATATTTACCAGTATCGAACAGGCTAACTAGTTAGGATGGTGAATGATAGCCTGGGTTCATTTGTGGCCAAGCACAACTTTATTTACAAAAACGTGCTTGCAAATAGAGGTTTAAGAATACAGAAATGCAAGTAATTTACAAAAAAAAGCTTTGCCAATATAGAAATGGAAGGAATTTAAAATAAAATGTAGAAATGTAAACTGTTTAAAACTTACTTCTTAAAAACTAACGAGTCAAAGTTAATCTTGGAACAGATATGCTTTATTAATGTCACCCATATTTCAAAATTAACAACTCTTAGAGGGAGAGAGGGGGGCGGAGCGATAAAATTAACTGGTGCCAGAAATAATCTTAAAAGAACACCAAAAACCAGGACATTTCAGGAGAACGAGGAAATCAGTTATGGCGATACTGTGCGAATGACAACTAGTATCCGCCACTCTACACAGCCAGACGGGTCGGATGGAGCGTCGGGGTTAGGAACCGCATGTATGCATTCGTCATGGAAACGCACAACAACCTGCCCCAGTTGTCCGCTGCGTCGATGCTGTCTGCTGCTTTCAGACCTTGAGTGACTACCACTGCCAGGTTGCTGTTGCTCCCACTAGGAACAGAAAGTGTGGCCTATCTGGAGGAGCAGCACAAAAAAATGGCTCTGAGCACTATGGCCCTTAACATCTGAGGATATCAGTCCCCTAGAACTTAGAACTACTTAAACCTAACTGACCTAAGGACATCACACACATCCATGCCCGGGGCAGGATTCGAACCTGCGACCGTAGCGGTCGCGCAGTTCAGACTGAAGCGCCTAGAACCGCTCAGCCACATCGGCCGGCGGGGCAGCATAGCGGGCGGTTTATAATGGGCGGCTCGGGACTAACAACGAGCTAGCCAGATAATAGAATCACAATCCTTTGTCGAAGCAGCTACAAGTATTAACAAGTCTAATCCACTCAAAATGACCGTAACACCTCTCACAATCCCTATTGCTAAAAGAACGTCAGTTATAGGTCAGCGGGGAAATGCTCCTATCGAGCACAAAAAAGTTTAATAGATTCCTGTTTAAAACACTCTGTCTGAAAAGCGGGAAACAAGCAGTCTCTTTCTGCTTTCCACAAAACCTTTGGAATTTTTTCCAAAAATTTTGGCATGCGGACATATTCACGTTCAATTTAAAATGCAACTCACCTCTCACTCCACCGGCCGCGGTGGCCGTGCGGTTCTAGGCGCTCCAGTCCGGAGCCGCGCTGTTGCTACGGTCGCAGGTTCGAATCCTGCATCGGGCATGGGTGTATGTGGTGTCCTTAGGTTAGTTAGGTTTAAGTAGTTCTAAGTTCTAGGGGACTGATGAGCACAGCCGTTGAATCCCATAGTGCTCAGAGCCATTTTTGAACCTCTCACTCCCGCAAATTCTCCCTAACCGTAACTCGCTCACACTCGCTAGTCCATTGCTGTAAGTCGCTCATATCTATCCGCTCCCAATCCCTATTCTCATTCACTCAATCAGACCATCTAACTGTCATTAACTCGTTAGAGTCTCTCTGTCACTGTCTCCCGTTTCACAGCCACAGACTTGTTCCTTCTGTGCTGCTACTACTGTCTTCTCTCACTGTCACCATCTCCTTCTTTCTCTTCCTTACTGCTGGTATCTCATTCATTCCTTTCCACTGCTACTGTCTCTTCTCACTATCACTGTCTGTCTCTTTCTCGTCGTCATTGTCATAGACTCTGTCTCTCACTATCACTGACTCTCACTCACTTCTTTCTACTTCTCTTTATTCCTCTCCCACTGTCTCCTTCACTCTTTTCCTAGCACTGTTCTGTCACTGTGAACTATGTTCCACTGCCACTGCCCTTTTCTCTCTAACTACAATCGCCTCCTTCGCTCTTTCTATAACTCAGACTCCGTCTATTATCTTCCAATATATATTACCTTTCCGTCCGTTTCTGACTGTGACTGTTTCCTTCTTTCCCACCATAAAAAAGAGCGGATATGTTGGCATACCGCAATTTCTGGGAGAATTTTTGAAGGTGCTGAGGAAGGTAGAATGAGGCAGCTGGTATCCCACTTTTCAGACAGTGTTTTAAACAGGAGCATATTCGCGTTTTATGTTTATAGTAGCGTTTTTTCCCTAGTTCCCTTCTTTTACCTTTCAAAGCAGGGCACGTCACTCACATGAAAAGAATGCTACTGCTAAGTAAAATTTTTATAGTTTGGCTGTGCCAAATTGAAATATCTCAAAACTAATTTGACAACTCAAACAGGATTTTATAAAAAAATACAAATTTTCAAGCATGTTCGGGATTGGGATATTAGGAATATGTCGCCAAATACATAGGCGTCTTGGAATCTACTGCTCGGTTTTCGTACCCACAAACAATGCTTTTGGGTGTTTTTCAGTAAAGAATAAACATTTTTGAAAACAGGAAGCTGGAACTTCTTTATAAATAACTGAGAAATATAACGTTAATATGTGAGAAATTTGCTGCAGTTGTTTATTATTTAGGTTAAGCGTCGCAACGGATTTTACGTGCATATTTTACATGTAAATGTAAGGTAACTTTGAACATCTGTATTTCGGAAACAGATAATGATATGAAGATAATTTTCGAGGTCATTCAAGATCGACATCTTAAAAATGTATCGTAAAAATTACACCCAATTTCTGTGCGTAACCGTCTTGGAATCCGTGGCTCGATTTTGGTACGAAAAGATGGCAAAAACCTCTTGTTTTTGAGTTTACTAAGGAGCTGCCCATGAACAAATAGTGCCACCATACGCCCCTTAAGGCCCACCATATATTGTAGCAAATGCAAAAACAGCCAAACGATTTGCTCCATTTTCCTAAGCATGAGCAAGTGTGTAATATTCATGCACTGCAGGATAGTGACACTGAGACGATCCTTCTGTTGTGTGTACAATGACCTCTAGCCCAAGGCCTGTCTAAAATACTTGACCTTGCCGTTCTGTCAGCGACAGAACCCGAGGCATGAGCATCGGAAGAATCCCGTTTTATATGCGGCGTTCAGCAACACACGAGTATTAAGGCATGCATGCTGTCGCATGCGTATCGATTCAGACAATTATAGTTTAAATTTTAATATTCGCAAGCATTTCACCTTTGTTTCTACAGGCAGGAAAAATTCCGTGTTTTGCAACTGATGTTTTATTTGTGTATACCAAACATGAATAGGTGAAACATGTTTGGTACACACAAATAAAACGCTCAGTTGCAACACAGGAAATTTTTTCTTATCTATATGATAAAGTATAATTATAATTATAATAATTTACTAATGACTTTAGAACAGGCCACAGACATGCACCACATTCGTACAACACTACCCAGCAACGGAAGTATGCGAATACTTTATACCGATTTAAAGATACAGCCTTTACTGCATGATCCACTTCTTCCCCCTAAGAACCTAATTAAAGCAAACTTTTTCGCCTCCTACGTTCAAAACACGTTCAGCGTTCCTAGCAATCCCAAATTTGACCACACCATAACTATATAAATATATAAGTCCACCCCAAACGAAAGCGGTAACCTTCCGGCTTACAGCAAAAATTCTACAGATCGCACAATTCCTCAGTTCATACTACCATTTCATTTCCCTCGTACATCTCACATACTTCTCCATATTACATCCGTTCCAGCACCAATCTCAACAAAATCAATTACCAAAGAGTAAATCCAGATACTATTACCACTAGCAAAAAGGAGCCGAAAAATGCAAACCACTGTCATAACGTGGTGCATTTCATCACTCTTTTACTATCTTGAATGATTTGTGTATTCCTTTTACTTGTAAACCCAGAAGTTACTGTTTTATGACGTCGAGTACAGTTTTTATGGTCTCCATGCTTTCATTATCAGTACCTCGCTCTTACTGCACACACAGCATAGAGCTTTGAATCACTGACTTAAACGCTTATCTCAAGACCCATACAACTACGACGTTGCTATGCAATCAGAGATCTTCATATTCATTTTGAATTAATGTAAATTCTACTGCAAAAAAGAGACACCACGAAGGAATTATCTGAATAAAATGGAAATAAGTAGTTCCGCTTTACATGTACAGACTAATGAAATCATCAAAATTTTAGAAACATGGAATGATTTATTCGAGAGATAAATCTTCACATATTAATCAAGTCAATAATGCTTTGGTCGGCCTCTGACCCTTATACAATCGGTCACTCGCGTTGGTACTGACTGACGGCGTTGTTGGATGTCTGATTGAGGAATACAGCGCCAAGTTCTGTCACATCGTCAAAACCCGTATGGGTTTTTAGGGAGAGATCCGCCAACCTTGCTGGCCAAGGAAGGGTCTGGCAAGCACCAAGACAAGCAGTAGAAACGGTCGTCCTTTGCGATTGGCCACTATCTTGTTGAAATGTAAGCCCAGGATGGCTCGCCATCAGGGACAACAAAAGGGGGCGTAGATAATCGTCGACCTGCCGCTGTGCTGTAAGTATGTCTCGGATGAAAACCAAAGAAGCCCTGCTATGAAAAGAAATTTCTCCCGACACCATCACTCCCAGTTGTCGGGTCGTGCAGCGGTCTACAGTCATGCTGGTACCCCACCACTCTCCTGGTCGTCCCCAGACATGTCTTCGCGAGTCATCCGAATTCATTTCGAAGTGGAACTCATCACTCGAAACATTATTCTACTCCAGTCAATGAAGTTGCTGGCCGAAGACGTGTCTGGAGGGGTCTCACAAGGGAACCTCCCCATCGCACCCCCCTCAGATTTAGTTATAAGTTGGCACAGTGGATAGGTCTTGAAAAACTGAACACAGATCAATTGAGAAAACAGGAAGAAGTTGTGCGGAACAGTGAAAAAATAAGCAAAATACACTCCTGGAAATGGAAAAAAGAACACATTGACACCGGTGTGTCAGACCCACCATACTTGCTCCGGACACTGCGAGAGGGCTGTACAAGCAACGATCACACGCACGGCACAGCGGACACACCAGGAACCGCGGTGTTGGCCGTCGAATGGCGCTAGCTGCGCAGCATTTGTGCACCGCCGCCGTCAGTGTCAGCCAGTTTGCCGTGGCATACGGAGCTCCATCGCAGTCTTTAACACTGGTAGCATTCCGCGACAGCGTGGGCGTGAACCGTATGTGCAGTTGACGGACTTTGAGCGAGGGCGTATAGTGGGCATGCGGGAGGCCGGGTGGACGTACCGCCGAATTGCTCAACACGTGGGGCGTGAGGTCTCCACAGTACATCGATGTTGTCGCCAGTGGTCGGCGGAAGGTGCACGTGCCCGTCGACCTGGGACCGGACCGCAGCGACGCACGGATGCCCGCCAAGAACGTAGGATCCTACGCAGTGCCGTAGGGGACCGCACCGCCGCTTTCCAGCAAATTAGGGACACTGTTGCTCCTGGGGTATCGGCGAGGACCATTCGCAACCGTCTCCATGAAGCTGGGCTACGGTCCCGCACACCGTTAGGCCGTCTTCCGCTCACGTCCCAACATCGTGCAGCCCGCCTCCAGTGGTGTCGCGACAGGCGTGAATGGAGGGACGAATGGAGACGTGTCGTCTTCAGCGATGAGAGTCGCTTCTGCCTTGGTGCCAATGATGGTCGTATGCGTGTTTGGCGCCGTGCAGGTGAGCGCCACAATCAGGACTGCATACGACCGAGGCACACAGGGCCAACACCCGGCGTCATGGTGTGGGGAGCGATCTCATACACTGGCCGTACACCACTGGTGATCGTCGAGGGGACACTGAATAGTGCACGGTACATCCAAACCGTCATCGAACCCATCGTTCTACCATTCCTAGACCGGCAAGGGAACTTGCTGTTCCAACAGGACAATGCACGTCCTCATGTATCCCGTGCCACCCAACGTGCTGTAGAAGGTGTAAGTCAACTACCCTGGCCAGCAAGATCTCCGGATCTGTCCCCCACTGAGCATGTTTGGGACTGGATGATGCGTCGTCTCACGCTGTCTGCACGTCCAGCACGAACGCTGGTCCAACTGAGGCGCCAGGTGGAAATGGCATGGCAAGCCGTTCCACAGGACTACATCCAGCATCTCTACGATCGCCTCCATGGGAGAATAGCAGCCTGCATTGCTGCGAAAGGTGGATATACACTGTACTAGTGCCGACATTGTGCATGCTCTGTTGCCTGTGTCTATGTGCCTGTGGTTCTGTCAGTGTGATCATGTGATGTATCTGACCCCAGGAATGTGTCAATAAAGTTTCCCCTTCCTGGGACAATGAATTCACGGTGTTCTTATTTCAATTTCCAGGAGTGTATACAAACTGAGTAGTTCATGGAAGATAGGCAACATCAAGGTCACTGGAAGGGCAGCAGCGTCGTGGTCTCGTGGTAACGTGAGTAGCTGCGGAAGGAAAGGACCTTGGTTCAAGTCTTCCATCGAGTGAAAAGTTTAATTTTTTATTTTCAGTATATGTGACAAACTCTTATGTTTCCATCACTTTTTTTGGGAGTGATTATCACATTCACAAGAAAACGTAAATCGGGCAAGGTAGAAGAATCTTTTTACCCATTCGCCAAGTGTACAAGTTAGGTTGGTCAACAACATATTCCTGTCATGTAACGCACATGCCGTCACCAGTGTCGTATAGAATATATCAGATGTGTTTTCCTGTGGAGGAATCGGTTGACCTATGACCTTGCGATCAAATGTTTTCGGTTCCCATTGGAGAGGCACGTCCTTTCGTCTACTAATCGCACGGTTTTGCGATGCAATCGCAAAACACAGACACTAAACTTATTACAGTGAACAGAGACGTCAATGAACGGACGGACAGATAATAACTATGCAAAAATAATGAAAGTAAAATTTTCACTCTAGGGAAGACTTGAACCACGCACCTCTCCGACTGCAGCTGCTCACGCTACCACCGGACCACGGCGCTCCTGGGCTGCGGGTCTCCATGATGTTGCCTATGCGGCCCATGGACTACTCAGTTTGTATATTTTGCTTATTTTTTCACAGTTCCACACAACTTCTTCCTGTTTTCTCAATTGATCTGTGTTCAGTTTGTCAAGGCCTATCCACTGTGCCAACTTATAACTAAATCTGAGGGGGGTGCGATGGGGAGGTTCCCTTGTCAGAAAATAGTGGGAGACGAAGCTGACTGTCGCCCGCCATACGGCTCGACAACCAGGAGTAATGGCGTATTGTGCGATTAGCAGCACCCCTGTGGTTCTCATCCGCGGTACCCTTCCAGCACAGCGGTACGTCGACGACATTCTACGACCTCCTTTGTTGCCTTTCATGGCAAGCCATCCGAGGTTTTCAGCAAGATAATTCCCAACCACACAAGGCGAGAGTTTCTGCTGTTTGTCTTCGTGCTTACCAAACCATACCTTGGCCCGCAAGGCTGCCGGATCTCTCCTCAATCTGAACGTTTGAAGTGGCTCGGCATTCTGACGATCTAACGCTCCAGCTGGGCAGAATTTGGCACGGTATTCCTCACAAGGGAACCTCCCCATCGCACCCCCCTCACATTTAGTTATAAGATGGCACAGTGGATAGGCCTTGAAAAACTGAACACAGATCAATCGAGAAAACAGGAAGAAGTTGTGAGGAACTACGAAAAAATAAGCAAAATATACAAACTGAATAGCCCATGTGCAAGATATGCAACATCTAGTATAGGGTGATAAGGAGCGCCGTGGTCCCGTGGGTAGCGTGAGCAGCTACCCAGCGAGAGGTCCTGGGTTCAAGTCTTCCCTCGAGTGAAAATTTTACTTTCTTTATTTTCGCAAAGTTATGATCTATCCGTTCGTTCATTGACGTCTCTGTTCACTGTAATAAGTTTAGTGTCTGTGTTTTGCGACCGCACCGCAGTACCGTGCGATTAGTAGACGAAAGGACGTGCCTCCCCAATGGGAACCGAAAACATTTGATCGCAAGGTCATAGGTCAACCGATTCTTCCACAGGAAAACACGTCTGATATATTCTATACGACACTGGTAACGGCATGTGCGTCACATGACAGGAATATGTTGTCGACCTACCTAACTTATACACTTCGCGAATGTGTAAAAAGATTCTTCTACCTTGCCCGATTTAGGTTTTCTTGTGGATGTGATAGTCACTCCCAAAAAAGTGATGAAAACATAAGAGTTTGTCATGTAAACCGAAAATAAAAAGTTAAAATTATCACTCGAGGGAAGGCTTGAACCAAGGACCTAACGTTCCGCAGCTGCTCACGCTAACCATGGGACCACGGCGCTTCTCTATTTAGATATGCCTTGATATTGCATATCTTGCGCATGCACTACTCAGTTTGTATATCTTGCTTATTTTTTCATAGTTCCACACAACTTCTTCCTGTTTTCTTGATCGATCTGTGTTCAGTTTTTCAAGGCCTATCCACTGTGCCAACTTATAACTAAATCTGAGGGGGGTGCGATGGGGAGGTTCCCTTGTCAGGAAGACATGAAACGCCTCTATCAATCAATGCCAAACCGAATAACCACCTGTATAAGGGCCAGAGACTGACCAACGCGTTACTGACTTGTTCCTTTTGTGTATCCCTTCCAGTTGAATAAATCATCCACTGTTTCTGAAACTGTAATCATTTGTTTGTCTGCATATGTACTCGTATCTTATAATTCCCGTCCTATTGCGATAATTCCTTGCTTGTACTTATTTTGTTTGGTCCCAGAGTGTACTCTAGCTCAGCAAAGTGTCAGTTTGGTGCGTTAAGGATCTTACATTACAAAAGGCTTTCGAGCAGCCTTGATGTCATTCGTTTTATTCATTTGATGATTGGTGCAGTTTTATTGAGCCATCGCTCCAGTTGAAATGTTCAATAGTATTTACGAACCTTGGCACCGGTTGGTCGTGATCGGGGAAAATTACATTTGTGAGTACCTTTCTTCAACAGAAAATCGTAGATACGAATATCTAACACAGGATATAAGCTAGTGTTGTACCATCATTGATTTCAAAAGGCGAGAAGTGTGTTATCTTGCATGTCAATCATACTGCCTTTGCCAGGGTTTTGGAGAACTGCAGCAGACTCTACTATCTATTCTGTTGGGTCCTAAGCGAGCAAAGCTAGTAATTAGTGCTTATAGTGGTGAACGGTGGGTGGAAGATGCACACTGCTATACTTTCCCATTTTATTAGATACTACAAAAGCTCCCTGACGTAGTAACGAAAGTTAACTCACTATGCACTGCTAGTAGAGTAGTTAGATTGCTGAGCAACCACTGATTTATCACATGCACTCAATACATACACTTACACTATGTGATCAAAAGTATTCGGACACCTCCTAAAACATAGGTGCACTGTGCTGCCACCTACTGCCAGGTACTCCATTTCAGCGACCTCAGTAGTCATTAGATATCGTGAGAGAGCAGAGTAGGGCGCTCCACGGAACTCACGGACTTGGATCGAGGTCAGGTGATTGGCTGTTCAAAGAAATGGTTCAAATGGCTCTGAGCACTATGGGACTCAACATCTGTGGTCATCAGTCCCCTAGAACTTAGAACTACTTAAACCTAACTAACCTAAGGACATCACACACATCCATGCCCGAGGCAGGATTCGAACCTGCGACGGTGATTGGCTGTCACTTGTGTCATACGTATGTACGCGAAATTTCCACACTCATGAACATCCCTAGGTTCACTGTTTCGGATGTGATAGTGAAGTGGAAACGTGAAGGGACAGGTACAGCATAAAAGCGTACAAGCCGACCTTGTTTGTTGACTGACAGAGACCGCTGACAGTTGAAGAGGATCGTAATGTAGAATAGGTAGACATCTATCCAGACCATCATACAGGAATTCAAACTGCATCAGGATCCACTGCAAGTACTATGACAGATAGGTGGGAGGTGAGAAAACTTCGATTTCACGGTCGAGCGACTGCTCATAAGCCACACATCACGCTAGTAAATGCCCAACGAAGCTTCGCTTGGTGTAAGGAGCGTATACATTGGACGGTTGGACAGTTGAAAAACGTTGTGTGGAGTGACGAATCACGGTACACAATGTGGCGATCTGGTGACAGGGTGTGGGATGGCGAATGGCCGTTGAACGTCTTCTGCCAGCGTATATAGTAAAGTTCGGAGGCGGTGGTGTTATGGTGTGGGCGTGCTTTTCATGGAGGCGACTTGCACTCCTTGTTGTTTTGTGTGGCACTATCACAGCACTGGCCTATGTTGATGTTTTAAGCACCTTCTTGCTTCCCACTGTTGAAGAGCATTTCGGGGTGGCGATTGTATCTTTCAATGCTTTCGAGCACTTGTTGATAATGCACGGCCTGTGGCGGAGTGGGTACACGATAACAACATCCCTGTAATGGACTGGCCTGCACAGAGTCCTGACCTGAATCCTACAGAACACCTTTGGGATGTTTTGGAACGTCGACTTCGCCCCAGGCCTCACCGACCGACATCGATACCTGTCCTCAGCGCAGCACTCCTACAAGAACGGGCTGCCATTCCCCAAGAAACCTTCCAGCACCGGATTGCCCGTATGCCTGCGAGAATGGAAGCTGTCATCAAAGCTAAGGGTGGGTCAACACCATATTGAATTCCAGCATTACCGATGGAGGGCGCCACGAACTTGTAAGTGCTTTTCAGCCAGGTGTCTGGATACGTTTGATCACATAGTGTGTTTGTGAGTGGAATCCACGTGTCCTTGTTCCATTGTTTTGCATTCCTTCTCCACAGAGCAGAGCACTGTTCTATATTCACAAACTTTCAAACAGGTTTAATAGTTTTTTATTAGTTCCTATTTGGAATATATTGTTATTCGCACATATTACGCGTATCAGCTACGCTCAGATGGTCTAACTGTTTGGCATGCCTACTATTATTTTCCGTTGGAGGCGTCACATTTGGCAAGTCTTTCATCTGTTTTATGGTAGTGTTCACCACATCCTCAACACATGTTCTGTGCTACTTAACAGTTCAGTCGTGCAGAGAGTTTCAAAATGAATTGGGCGCTGATGACCGCGCAGTTAAGCGCCCAACAAAACCAGACATCATCATCATCATCATCATCGAAATGAATATCCGGGCTTTAAGGCGTTGTAGCATTTATTACATTCAACTTGCAATTCTAAATAATACATCAAACGAAACAGCAAATCAGAGTGTTTTTTCACGAGTGTTCTGTGTGAGCACCTTTCCCCACATGGCACATACCGAGTTGATTCATGGCAACTTTGCAAACCAATGTTACTGCCTTACGATAAAGATTTTCCGGATCATGTCTTATACAGTGATGAATCCACACTTCACCTAAATGGGAACATGAACACGGGTAATGTGCTCTTCTGGAAGTAAGAAAAGCTCCATGACGTGGTCCGTTTGTAGCGAGATTCTCCTAAATCGAATGTTTTTCCTGCCGTATTAGGCCGTAAAGTTTATGAGCCTTTCTTTTTCAGTGACGTAAGTGTAACTGGTGTACTATGGCTCTTTCCTCAACTGGAAGAACCTGTACCACAGATCTTTATTTGGCAGTAAGATGGTGTGCCTCATCAGTAGCATAACTCAGTGTGTGATTGGTTAAATGACGTTGAAGCTGACCGCTGGACTGTTCACAAGGGCCTGGATGGCAGAGCTTATTTTGCATAGGCTCCACGTTCACGGGAGGGACTCGTAAACGATCATGCACACGTACCTCCGCTACAAGGTGATCCCCCCGACTTAAAACACAGGACAGAAGCAGTTGTTGCAACAATTACTCCAAACATACTGATCAACGTTTGGGAAGAACTCGCCTATCGAATCGATGTGAGACGTGTGACAAACTATGCTCATATTGAACACCAGTAAGAAAAACAGAGATACTCTTTCATTTGATGTAACCTATTATTTACAACTTTAAGCTGACTATAGTAAATCACTCTGAAACACCCTTTACATCACATCTTTGTAAACTGTCGGCAAGTTTGGACACGGCGTCTGGGAAAATTATCAATATCATCTCTTGCCTTCACATTCTAAATTTTGTTCCTGTTCAGTCAGTTACACATTGCTTTTTTGACATACAAGTTAAGAAAACAGAAGCAGTTAGATGAAATCCTCACTCACACTCTTTTTACCCCACACTTCTCTTCACTGTCACTATTCCCACATTGTTTTTGCAGACGTCATAAATTTTTAGCCTGTAGCAGCACTCTGTCCCAAATCGTGTCATTGAACCTAAAGTATAAAAACAAAAATATTGTTCTCAGTACCCCATTTTTTCGGTTTCCTGTATGCGGTAGCACTACCCATTTCTTTGGCTCTGAAGCAAATCACTGTTTATTGCTGCCATAACCGACAGTCAGACACACCGCCTGCGTTAGCGTCATAGATATGTAGTTAGCGCATTAATACTTCCTGTAGTCTCTTTCATTTCTTTGTAAGTAGACAATACATTTCGAGTGCGCGGTGAAGCCACCATGCATGTCTGAGGTGGGATTTCAACCAGTGGTATCTGTTTCACGAGATAGAGACGCTTAGTCCATGCACTGATAAAGGCAGGAAGGCCTGGGAAGAAAACCAACTCATCCGATGCGTGTCTTGGAAGGGCTAACAAGTTTTGTCTGCTGTGTAGTTAGTCGTTTATACATATGCCATACTACAATTATGTTACACATCTCGCAATGATTTAACGATAAAATATCATTACAAGTTAACAATTTTAAATCCACAGTCTCATAAATCCTTACAGGCCTAGTTTCGGAAGGATTTATACATTTTGTATTATGGCCTTTTATTTACACCCTTGCAATGAAATTAAGTGAAAACGCAAATAGTTATACGAAGCTATTCATTCGCAGCTGATCACTGGTAACTATATACCTTGCAGCCACTGCAGCCATACGTTTTTTGTTGATGTTAAGACTATGACGAGGGTCTTGTCTCCCTTTACAGACTTCATAATTTCCTATTTATGTGATTTAAATTTAGAGTCACAACTACTCAATAAAGAAGGAAGTATTGCGCTCAGGAAGTCTGGAAGATGAAAGATAAATAGTGTTATCCGCCACAGAGCTTGCTCTTACGGTTTTCCAGTACCGATAATTATATTATGAATATATGTTGTTGAATGACAATATTCTATTAACTCTTTAATCTCTTCCTTCAGTCGTCATGATCATCGTCTTCAGACATCAGACATTTTCACCTATCCCACCTCAGAATTTTTCACGCCATTTATTAAGCGACGTTCAACGTTCCTCTTTCCGGTTGGATTATATTGCAATGCCACTTTTGTAATTCTATCGTTAAACATGTTTTTATGGTGGTAACACCACGTAGCGCTCTGTATGGAAATTACTGACTGTGCTGTGTGAAGTCTGTGGCTGGTTTGCATTGTTGGAATTTTTGCTACTGTAGTGTTGGGCAATTAGATGTGAACAGCGCATTGCGTTGCGCAGTTGGAGGTGAGCCGCCGGAAGTGGTGGGTGTGGGGAGAGAGATGGCAGAGTTTTAAGAGCGGACGATCTGGACGTGTGTCCGTCAGAAAAACGAAATTTCTAATACTCGATGTTATGAACTCATATATATATATATATGACTTTTGAACACTATTAAGGTAAATACATTGTTTGTTCTCTATCAAAATCTTTCATTCGCTAACTATGCCTATCAGTAATTATTGCCTTCAGTAGTTATAATCTTTTATTTAGCTGGCAGTATTGGCATTAGCTGTATTGCAGTAGTTCGAGTAACGAAGATTTCTGTGAGGTAAGCGATTCATGAAAGGTATAGGTTATTTTTAGTCAGGGCCATTCTTTTGTAGGGATTATTGAAAGCCAGACTGCGTTGCGCTAAAAATATTGTGTGTCAGTTTAGTGTTGATCAGAATAAGTAAAGAGAGAAATGTCTGAGTACGTTCAGTTCTGCTCAGCTGTTTGAAAATCAAATAACGTAAGAGGTTTATCAGCACAGTAATTCATTAATTTTTCTAAGGTACTGTTTCAAACAAACGTTGGATATGGTCTTTCCAGTTCAGTTGGAATATTCCCTTACATTTGTAATAGGTTCAAAATTTAGTTCTTGTGTAATACTGGTATTTCTTTTGTCGTCCCGCAACAAAGCAGAGAGACTTCATCTGTAATGATTCGATTCGTTGTAATACACACATCAAAAACAGTTTTGCATCACCCCGATTGACAGAACTCCTGAAGATAGACATGACTGTGGATTTTGTATCACAGACACAGTTCATTTGACTGTTCTGATTCGAATATCCCTCAACAAAGTAGAGGGACATCATCTGTAATGATTCGATTCGTTGTAATACACACAGCAAAAACAGTTTTGCATCACCCCGGTTGCCAGAACTCCTGAAGATAGACACTGACTGTGGATATTGTATCACAAACACACTCTATTTGACTGTTCAGAGATGTCACTAAACCCACCCAAAGATGTAAACAACCATGCATGAGCAGCGCCTATTAGACGGAGGGCTCCGACAGCCGATCAATTCCAGTCATTCCACCAGGAAGGAAGTACACGGCTTGTGTTGTCTCTACTTCAACCATGCCTAGACGGTTAATACTGCGGTTCGATCGCGTCCGCATTGTTACTTTGTGCCAGGAAGGGCACTCAACAAGGGAAGTGTCCAGGCGTCTCGGAATGATCCAAAGCGATGTTGTTCTGACATGGAGGAGATACAGAGAGACAGGAACTGTCGATGACATCTCTCGCTCAGGCCGCCCAAGGGCTACTACTGCAGTAGATCACCGCTATCTACGGATTATGGCTCGGAGGAAACCTGACAGCAACGCCACCATGTTGAATAATACTTTACGTGCAGCCACAGGACGTCGTGTTACGACTCAAACTGTGCGCAATAGGCTGCATGATGCGCAATTTCACTCCCGACGCCCATGGCGAGATCCATCTTTGCAACAACGACACCATGCAGCGCTGCACGGATGGGCCGAATAACATGCCGAATGGACCGCTCAGGATTGGCGTCACCTTCTCTTCGCCGATGAGTGTCGCATATGCCTTCTACCAAACAATCGTCGGACACGTGTTTGGAGGCAACCGGCAACCCGGTCAGGCCGAACGCTTTAGACACACAGTCCAGCGAGTGAAGCAAGTTGGAGGTTCCCTGAAGTTTTGGGGTGGCATTCTGTGGGGCCGACGTACGCCGCTAGTGGTCATGAAAACCGCCGTAAAGGCTGTATGATACGTGAATGCCATCCTCCGACCGATAGTGCAATTATATCGACAGCACATTGGTGAGGTATTAGTCTTCATAGAAGACAAAAGCGCCCCCCATCGTGCAGATCTTGTGAATGACTTCCTTCAGGATAACGACATCGATGGAATAGAGTGGCCAGAATGTTCTCCAGAC
The DNA here is from genome assembly GCF_021461395.2 of Schistocerca americana. Classification (NCBI taxonomy): domain Eukaryota; kingdom Metazoa; phylum Arthropoda; class Insecta; order Orthoptera; family Acrididae; genus Schistocerca; species Schistocerca americana. The sequence goes on from NC_060122.1 coordinate 152,945,334, forward strand.
ATGAACCCTATGGAACGCGTGGGGTCGATTGAAAATGGCTGTTTATGGACGATGTGACCCACCAGCCACTCTGAGGGATCTTCGCCGAATCTCAGTTGAGGAGTGGGACAATCTGGACCAACAGTGCCATCATGAACTTGTGGATAGTATGCCACGACGAATACAGTACAGGCATGCGTCAATGCAAGAGGACGTGCTACTGGGTATTAGACGTACCAGTGTGTACAGCAGTCTAGACCACCACGTTTAAAGGCCTCGCTGTATGGTGGCACAACATGCAATGCGTAGTTTTCATGAGCAATAAAAAGGGCGGAAATGATGTTTTTGTTGATCTCTGATCCAATTTTCTGTACAGGTTCATTAACTCCCGAAAACGAGATGATGCAAAACTTTTTTTGATGTTTGTAGATCAGATGTTAGGGTGCAACATTCGCTATCATATAGCAGCAGCAAAGGTAACTCTATTACTTCGTAGAGAGTAATTAATGTCTCTTCCGTACGGTACTTTTTAATGAACATTGCATAGTTCCACAAAAATGTCTGAATGTGGCCAATTTTAGCTCTACATCATCTGAATCTTGAAATTTAAAATGGCCCCCTAAATATTCAAACTCTCTTATTTGTTCAATTATTTGTCCATCTATAACAGGTTTGGCTTTTATTCTTCAATTTATTGTTCAATTTTATTTCTCTACATCTACATCTACATGACTACTCTGCAATTCACATTTAAGTGCTTGGCAGAGGGTTCGTCGAACCACAATCATACTATCTCTCTACCATTCCACTCCCGAACAGCGCGCGGGAAAAACTAACACCTAAACCTTTCTGTTCGAGCTCTGATTTCTCGTATTTTATTTTGATGATCATTTCTACCTATGTAGGTTGGGCTCAACAAAATATTTTCGCATTCGGAAGAGAAAGTTGGTGACTGAAATTTCGTAAATAGATCTCACCGCGACGAAAAACGTCTTTGCTGTAATGACTTCCATCCCAAGTCGCGTATCATATCTGCCACACTCTCTCCCCTACTACGTAATAATACAAAACGAGCTGTCCTTTTTTGCACCCTTTCGATGTCCTCCGTCAATCCCACCTGGTAAGGATTCCACACCGCGCAGCAATATTCTAACAGAGGACGAACGAGTGTAGTGTAAGCTGTCTCTTTAGTGGACTTGTTGCATCTTCTAAGTGTCCTGCCAATGAAACGTAACCTTTGGCTCGCCTTCCACACAATATTATCTATGTGGTCTTTCCAACTGAAGTTGTTCGTAATTTTAACACCCAGGTACTTAGTTGAACTGACAGCCTTGAGAATTGTAGTATTTATCGAGTAATCGAATTCCAACGGATTTCTTTTGGAACTCATGTGGATCACCTCACACTTTTCGTTATTTAGCGTCAACTGCCACCTGCCACACCATACAGCAATCTTTTCTAAATCGCTTTGCAACTGATACTGGTCTTCGGATGACCTTACTAGACGGTAAATTACAGCATCATCTGCGAACAACCCAAGAGAACTGCTCAGATTGTCACCCAGGTCATTTATATAGATCAGGAACAGCAGGGGTCCCAGGGCGCTTCCCTGGGGAACACCTGATATCACTCCAGTTGTACTCAATGATTTGCCGTCTATTACTACAAACTGCGATCTTCCTGACAGGAAATCACGAATCCAGTCGCACAACTGAGACGATACCCCATAGGCCCGCAGCTTGATTAGAAGTCGCTTGTGAGGAACGGTGTCAAAAGCTTTCCGGAAATCTAGAAATACGGAATCAACTTGAGATCCCCTGTCGATAGCGGCCATTACTTCGTGCGAATAAAGAGCTAGCTGCGTTGCACAAGAACGATGTTTTCTGAAACCATGCTAATTACGTATCAATAGATCGTTCCCTTCGAGGTGATTCATAATGTTTGAATACAGTATATGCTCCAAAACCCTACTGCAAACCGACGTCAATGATATAGGTCTGTAGTTAGATGGATTACTCCTACTACCTTTCTTAAACACTGGTGCGACCTGCGCAATTTTCCAATCTGTAGGTACAGATCTATCGGTGAGCGAGCGGTTGTATATGATTGCTAAGTAGGAAGCTAATGACGTACAATGTTGTCTCATTTCTAAAATTTGAAGTTAAGTCTGTCACTTGTTCCATTATCATGGACTGAGCAACTAGCGTAATATTTACAGACTTTTCCTTAATGCACATAACGGGTACGTAGATGCTCTCAGATGTTTCAATTAGAATGTTGTGGTAGTTAAGCAAATTTTTCTAATGATCCAGATTAACGTTCTTAGTTGAAAGTCTTATTGCTTTTTCCTTTTTCTGTAGTTTGCAGTCTGTATCCGGAAGAGTAGCTTCTGCAGGCCGGATGCATGTTTCGTGTTGTGGCTTTTTCGGCCAGTCTGTATTTGTGGGTTTACGGTTTGCAACAATTTTCCACATTTGTTTTCGCGTGCCACAGCATTCTTTCCATATTTTCTCAATGCGCAAACAGTTAAAACAGCCAAACAGTACAATGTTCATGACCACATAAGCCACGAAATATCACCACACAAAACAAATCCAATCAGTGCGCAACACAAGACTAAAAATTAATGAAGAGAAAGAAAACCACACTGCTAAAAATAAACAAAACGGTTCCACCCGGAAACAGCTCTGGCCTGTTTTGATGTGCATAGTTGTGTTTGTATGAGGCTGTGTAACTTGTAGAACAAAAACGCAATACTTATCAACGGAAATTAGGTAGCTGGACCGGTTGAGGTAACATAATGTTAACTGTGACAGAGCTCACAATGTAACTGTTTCTGTAATGATTATTTGCTCGTTTTTAAAAATTATTAGTTTCGATTTTCTTTAATGATTGAAAACTATAGTTAATTGTTATCCTTTTTACTTCTTAAAGTGTTTATATTGTTGTCGTAGTTTTGTGTGGAAACTCTTTGGCCAGTGCACGTTTGTTCAGATAGGTTTTGTAACAATATTCTGCTCTGATAATCAACTGGCTAATGAACAGAGTTTTTGTGCAACTGGACTAGCGACCGAACGTAGAAAAAAATTCATTGATTTAATGTATGTGATATTGCACTACTGTGTAACCGTCTTTCAGAATTTACGTAAGAAGAAAGTGGAGTAAGTTATTTGAAAAGTAACTTGCTGTTAGCTTTCCCCTCTAAAATGTTACTATTTCGGAAACGACTCCCTTAATTTTCTTACCCGATAGGTTTACCTAATTACGGTCATCAAAGAGGGCATAAAGTGAGACATTATTGTTAAGAAAGTTACGGGAACCAAATAAACTTATAACCAGGATGACCACATGAAAGCTGAGCCACGCTCGTTGCAAATACGAGTCCAGTACAGACGTACCACTTTGCTTTGTCTGGAGAGGGGAATTGTGGAAATTTGTGATTAGTGACGGAAGTGATTCTTCCTTAGCGTTATTGACACCAGTTTGCTTTGGCAATGAACAACAGGGCACCAAATATCGTGTACATCAGTCACCGAAGTCCAGGACAAGACAAAGGCGTCATGGTGTAATATGTCTGTAGACAGGATATCTTGCTATTGATAAACATTTGCTTCTTGATTTGCAAAACGGGATTCTTTTTCAACGTCATAAAAATTAGTTTTTGTATGGTGTAGGGTCAAATAGTGCCTTACATGACTATTAAATCTCTCTCAATAACCTGCACTGTCTAAGACAGTCATCGCGAGTATCAACGATCTTTATGTTTCATAATGAAACATTATTAGCTGCTTAACACAGATCATTTGTTTATGAAAACAAACAAAGTCTATGGTAGGCTCCGTAAATCACTGTCCGACGCTTCAAAATTTTACTACGTACGTATTCATGTCTGCTGTAACACGTACTTTTTTTAGGATGCATTGCTCCGAACAAAGCGAGGTCTTTGAAGTTCAGATCCGAAAAGCTTACATTAATATTCCGATTTACTAAGTGCAGCCACCTGCTGAATTTCTCATTAAGGAAAAATTGCTCAACTGTTATTCTTCACTGAGAACTATCAGTTTTAGCCCACCATAACAAATTCAATTGTTGGCAAACTTAATCTTCCCTTAGATCGCCTAATCTAACTGATGTACTGCTTATGACGTACACAACTTCCGGAAGCTGAATGGCTTGTAGTATCAACGCAGTCGAAGGTCTAATGAATAGTAAAGGATACGCTTTTGATGTTTAGATAAGGAGGTCTTTGACGGGACTAAGTGTTTCACGATCCGTACACGACGTAAAACGTTGAATGAGATTCCGATGGAATCGAAAAGTAAACACGGAAGAAAACAGTGCAGGGAAATCGATTTAAACACTTGAATAACGCAAGTGGCCTCTTCCTCCCTTAGAATTCTCTGCCCTCCCTTGCGGCACTGCAAAGCACTTTGGTTTCATCATTTTCCGTTATCATTTTTTGACATTGCTATTTGTAAGTACACTGATCATTTAGAACATTGGAGCAATGTCTTGCCTTATACGTAACACGCATTCGTAGACAATAAACGAGAAAGAGTACTGAAAAACTGTAGGGATCTTGTGCGTGTGCGGTAGCATGACGAGCTGTGAGCAATGCCCGTGATCAATGCTCGTAGCTTTCACACAACACCACCCGAGAGTACAGTGTACTGACGCAGGAATATCGAGTGCAATGGTTGCCGGTGTGACACTGAGTATCAGGAGAAATCAGTTCGTTCCGATATAAGATGCTCATTTCTTTGGCAAAATAATACTTGCAGATTCTAAAAAGTTATGATTCAAGACCAGCGAATGCAGTGCTCGTTGCTTTGACACAATAATACAAGGTGAAATTACAATGAAGTCAATACCTCTAGCTGAAAACAGGCGTTGATATAAGTCAACGGGGACAGTTGAAAATGTGTGCCCCCACCGGGACTCGACCCCGGGATCTCCTGCTTACATGGCAAACGCTCTATCTATCTGAACCATCGATGACACGGAGGATAGTGTGGTTGCAGGAACTTATCTCTCGCACGCCTCCTGTGAGATCCACATTCGCAACTTATTGTCCCGCACTATTTTCATAGTGCCCCTGCCCATTATACTCATTACTCGCGACTTTACTGCCGATTCCCGTAAGAGTTCGGGCACTGTTTGTGCATCTGCACAGAAGAAGTTAGTCAAATGGTTATATATATATATATATATATATATATATATATATATATATATATATGAAGATGGTATCTGTTCTTTCGGACACGTCCGAAAAAACAGGTACCATCCTCATATATAAAGCAAGGTGACGAGAGACGGAGTCCCTAATGTCGGAATTAAATATCTCGAAACCTAAGATGGACAGAAGAGTGCAACGAAAGGTATGTTCACAGTGAAAGCTGTAAGAACCTTTATGCGGAAGTTTCGAAATAGTTCGAAAAGTTGTTGAAAGATGGAACTGTACGCTATGAAACTTGTACAGTATCAGCGTGCATAATTAAACTTGTCCTCTGCAAGCAGTCTTTGCAGTCACATCACAATCTGTTTTAAATGTCCAGCAGTCGAAGTACAGAGTGGAACAACGAAATTTGCCATCACATCCTGTGGTGTCTCAACAGATGCCACACAGGGCACCGATTCAAGTTCGACCATCGTGGTGGAATGGGTCTGTTAGACAATGTCTTTCAAATTGTCCCACAAAAAGTAGTCACAAGGAGTCAGATGGGATGAATACGGAGGCTTATCCATCCCTGTGCAGTAAATTTGCAATAATCCAACGCAATGACTCTATTCCAGAAGTAAGAAAGCGAAACAGCTGTTCGTTGCGATGCAGTCTGGCCTGATCTAGCATGAACCACACGGTACCTGGTAGATCCCCCAATGCTAGCTGTGTGGTGACAGATTCTTCCATAACTGCAACGTAACGGTTCCTAGTGATAGTTTCTTGCATGACGAAAGTACTAATAATGCCTCTGCTGCACGCCGCAACCAAAACGGTAACTTTGGGACAGTACAGTGGTTTCGCTTCGCACAAATGGGGATTTTCGGAACCCCAAAATGAACCATTTTGGTTTACTGACGATTCCATTTTTGTGGAAGTGAGCTTCATCTGTGAACCAGATGCAGCCAACATCAAAGTTGAAAGGTCTTGAAATCCATGTCTGCCATGAAGTCCGGCTTCACAGGGGGCCACGCTGTGGTGCTGCTCAGTGGCCCTACTTTGTAGGGGACAAATTTTATCTTGATTAATAAATAAAGATTCTTTGTGAAATACAAAAAATCTAGTTACTTTTTTATCACACCCTATTATATATATTACGGTAATACTGACCTCCCCGCAAGTAAAAGATGCCCGATTAACGCCAATACTTTGTTCTTACAAAGTGTGTATTTCTGCCAATAAACAGTATTTCACTAATTGAACTTACATTCGTTTTCATCGCGGTCGAAGACCGATTATCACTGATAATTTGTTCCTACAAAGTGTTTCTTTATCCCGACAAAAACTACTTCACTAATCCAACTTATGGATGAAGAAGTTATTGTTACTTACATGCGCGCTAGTAGACAGAACATTGTGAATGTGTCACGTTCCCAAATTCTGAAAACCGAAGTCAATATACACGTATTCGAACAGCTCTAAAGAAACTGAAAGCTTGCAAAATTATGAGCGCCACTTTCAATCGACAGCACCAGCTGAAGTTAAAACTACGACCCTTCAAAGAGCATGACATAATTTAGTACTCAAAAAAACGGAGTTTTGGCTTGAAGAGCTAGAATATTAGGGTCCCAGGGTTATCCTGGAGAGGCAACCATGGAAGATGTTCGTGACTTGCTGAATAGAGACGACGGAGATTTTAGCAACCTAATCCCTAAGAAGATGAAATAATGGACCAGGCATAATGAGTTTCGAGCGAAGAAGAGGAAACCAGTGATATCAATAAATATACGGCTAATGGAATAAAGTTTGAACTATGAAATTTAAGAGAAAACTTGAGATACCTGTCAGGCCGGCCGGGGTGGCCGTGCAGTTCTAGGCGCTACAGTCTGGAACCGCGTGACCGCTACGGTCGCAGGTTCGAATCTAGCCTCGGGCATGGATGTGTGTGATGTCCTTAGGTTAGTCAGGTTTAAGTAGTTCTAAGTTCTAGGCGACTGATGACCTTAGAAGTTAAGTCCCATAGTGCTCAGAGCCATTTGAGATACCTGTCAACTTTATGGACATTAATTTTTATTACTAAGTGTGTTACTTTATAGTAGAACAAATGAGACAACACGTAATGAAAGAACAGTGCACAGAAGAGTGCGTACAAAAAAGTTCCTTCTTCAAGCCAGCTACGGGCTCTCCTCACATCGAATATAACTGTCGACACAAATGACACTTCGTTTTATTTCTCGTCTCTTCTCTGGGAAGAATGCAGACATAACTTACTTTTGTCAGCTGCATTATGGTTTCACTACACAACGCGAAAATGTATTAAATTATTTTTGTGCGAACTACCGAATCGTTCTAAAATACAACTAATCGCTCTGTTCAGCTCAGATAAGTATTTAATTCCCCAATCGAATTGAGCACTTTGTAAGAGACGTAGGTAAGTCGAAATAATTGATTTTGGACACATAAACTCCCCGGACAACTTACTCATGCGGTATATGTGGCGTTCGAAGTCACAGGACTAAAGAAACGTTTCTGGGACTAAGGAACTGGAGGCTTACGAATACTATCGACTCGGCCCGAGCAACATACGAACTCCATACGGGAAAGAAAACTGACTGCAAGTGTTTAGTGCTGCATACCACTACTGATACGGTCCGCCGAGAAGAGGAAAGGGGAATAATGCGAAAACTACCGAGTGGACAGGAACTGCTTGCTGCGAATAAGACATGCAAATAACGAAACGCTCTACACAGTAACGAGGCGGTACTTCGAGTCTTGTGGAATATTCGTTTATCAGTCACAAGTACATATGAGACCCAACAGCGCTAGGGCTGCATCTTCCGCTTCTGTGGACCCTACCATTGTACACTGATAAGCCATGGCCAGTGCTCACCTCGACGTTGGATGCTGCTTGGTGGAGTTGTAGGCACGTGACGTGGCAATAAAAATATGTAAGCGGAGTAAACACGGACGGAGGATCACCCTAGGGAAGATATGGGCTACAAATGGGGAAATCCACTGAGATAAGCGACTTTGACAAATGGCAGATTATTATTATGCGGAGCCTATGACCGAATCTTTCAAAAACAGCGAAGATGGTCGAATGTTCACGTGCTACTGTCCTAGAGGCAGAAGGACAATGAAATTACCACCAGGCGGTAAATGGTTGGACGTACACAACTCCTCACAGCACGTGGGGCTTGGAGGCTCGTCTGCTCTGTAAAGTAGGATAGACGGCGATCTGTGGCATCTCTGTCGAAAGAGCTCAGTGCTGGTGTTTCGGAGTACACCGTTCATCACACAGTGTTGTACATGGAGCTCCGCAGCAGACAACCCCTGCGTGTTCACATGTTGACCCAACGAAATTGTCAATTACGACTGCAGCGGACACGGGGCCACCGCAATTCGACCGTCGACCAATGAAAACGTGTCCGCTCTTCTGGTGAATGACAATTTTGCTACACTAGGTCTATGGCGGCTCGAAACGTGCAGTGAGCCACGGACGCAGGCTGCTAGGAGCACTGTTGTGCTATGGGAGACATTCACCTGCGCTTCCATGATGCCTGTGACACTAATCGCAGACACGCTGACATCTGCGAACCACTTGCATCCCTTTATACACTCCTGGAAATTGAAATAAGAACACCGTGAATTCATTGTCCCAGGAAGGGGAAACTTTGTTGACACATTCTTGGGGTCAGATACATCACATGATCACACTGACAGAACCACAGGCACATAGACACAGGCAACAGAGCATGCACAATGTCGGCACTAGTACAGTGTATATCCATCTTTTGCAGCAATGCAGGCTGCTATTCTCCCATGGAGACGATCGTGGAGATGCTGGATGTAGTCCTGTGGAACGGCTTGCCATGCCATTTCCACCTGGCGCCTCAGTTGGACCAGCGTTCGTGCTGGACGTGCAGACCGCGTGAGACGACGTTTCATCCAGTCCCAAACATGCTCAATGGGGGACAGATCCGGAGATCTTGCTGGCCAGGGTAGCTGACTTACACCTTCTAGAGCACGTTGGGTGGCACGGGATACATGCGGACGTGCATTGTCCTGTTGGAACAGCAAGTTCCCTTGCCGGTCTAGGAATGGTAGAACGATGGGTTCGATGACGGTTTGGATGTACCGTGCACTATTCAGTGTCCCCTCGACGATCACCAGTGGTGTACGGCCAGTGTAGGAGATCGCTCCCCACACCATGATGCCGGGTGTTGGCCCTGTATGCCTCGGTCGTATGCAGTCCTGATTGTGGCGCTCACCTGCACGGCGCCAAACACGCATACGACCATCATTGGCACCAAGGCAGAAGCGACTCTCATCGCTGAAGACGACACGTCTCCATTCGTCCCTCCATTCACGCCTGTTGCGACACCACTGGAGGCGGGCTGCACGTTGTTGGGGCTTGAGCGGAAGACGGCCTAACGGTGTGCGGGACCGTAGCTCAGCTTCATGGAGACGGTTGCGAATGGTCCTCGCCGATACCCCAGGAGCAACAGTGTCCCTAATTTGCTGGGAAGTGGCGGTGCGGTCCGCTACGGCACTGCGTAGGATCCTACGGTCTTGGCGTGCATCCGTGCGTCGCTGCGGTCCGGTCCCTGGTCGACGGGCACGTGCACCTTCCGCCGACCACTGGCGACAACATCGATGTACTGTGGAGACCTCACGCCCCACGTGTTGAGCAATTCGGCGGTACGTCCAGCCGGCCTCCCGCATGCCCACTATATGCCCTCGCTCAAAGTTCGTCAACTGCACATACGGTTCACGTCCACGCTGTCGCGGCATGCTACCAGTGTTAAAGACTGCGATGGAGCTCCGTATGCCACGGCAAACTGGCTGACACTGACGGCGGCGGTGCACAAATGCTGCGCAGCTAGCGCCATTCGACGGCAAACACCGCGGTTCCTGGTGTGTCCGCTGTGCCGTGCGTGTGATCATTGCTTGTACAGCCCTCTCGCAATGTCCGGAGCAAGTATGGTGGGTCTGACACACCGGTGTCAATGTGTTCTTTTTTCCATTTCCAGGAGTGTATTTGATGTCTTCCCCAACGGCGATGACATCTTTTAGCAGTATAATTGCCAGTGTCTCGGAGCCAGAAACGAGCTACAGTGGTTTGAGGATGTCTCGGTAGCCAAATTTGCCTGTGGAACGCATCTGGGTCGCTGTCGAGCGCCCTCACCTTATACGAAAATTAGCGACCCGTTATTTACGCGAATTACGTGACCTGTTCTTAGACGTCTAATACCACATATACCACATGAATAAGTTGTCCAGGGAGTGTATGTGTCCAAAATCAATTATTTCGACTTACATACGTCTCTTACAAACTTACGAACAAACTGTCAGATCTCTGAAACGCAGAATCAGTGACACATTTCGTTCAAAAGACGGACAAACAAGCTGTTGATCATAATATTTTAACCGATCAGTATAGATTCTGATGACATCTACATATAACTGGTAAACTATGTGCTGTTTCCAGTTCAGTGCAGATTTTCATTTTCGAATTTGTTTGTTACAAACTTTCAGCCGTGATAGAGAAGGGTAAATGCATCAATTTGAGGTAATGGAATTTAGTCCGTAAAAGATCGAGGCAAAACTTACAACCAAGAAAAGTTATAATACCTCTGGCGATGGACCTCTTCTATTGCAGCCTCTTTCGTTTTCCACATTTTCGGAGGAGGCAGTGTGGATCAAAACAAGAAAAAACTATCTAGTAGGTATGGGGCTCTAAAATGCATGTCTTTAGATGTACGAGAACTTGTTCACCTTTAATTCTATGAAACACATCTCTTCTACTGCACAAGTGCTAATAGACTGCATCTTAAGAAATTCATTTTGGAGCCCATGTTTACTGAACACTTTCTCTTGTTTTGGTCCATACTACCTCATGCCAGATTTAGAAACCAGGGAGCTCGAAGTTGAAGAGATTTTTTTTCCAGTATCGAAGATAGATAAGTGCTAATAGCTCTTAACGCGTGGATTTGAAGCCCATGTGTACTAGACTTTTTTCCTTGTTTTAGCCCATACTACCACTTCCGAAAGCTGCTCATCATACAATCTCATCAACAACACTACCAGTACATATATTCCACTGTCGGAGGTATCAGAACGATTTTCGCTTATAACTGTCGCCTCGGTCGTTTCCGGACAACTGTCACTTACAGGGTGACAATTGTTGAACCATATGAAAAAATAAAGGAAATTAGTTACAAACTATGCCATGCACACACTTTATTCAACACGTAAACGTCATTACAGATATTCGGTTTTAGGTTATGACATGACCGAGACGTGCGCCACCATTGGCGATGATGTGTCGCTAACGAATAGCGAAATTCTGCATGACTCGCTGAAGTGTCCGAACATCGATGCTGTTGATGACCTCCCGAACGCCTGTTTTCAGCTCAGCAATGGTCTCGGGGCTATTTCTGTACACCTCGTCTTTCATATAGCCCCACAAAAAAGAATCGCTTGTGTTCAGATCCGGAGAATATGGCGGCCAATCCAGGCCCACATCAGTGGCCTCTGGGTACCCCAGAGCCAGAATGCGGTCCCCAAAGTGTTCCACCAGGACACCAAACGCTCTCCTGCTCCGATGGGGTTGGGCTCCGTCTTGCATGAACCACATCTTGTCGAAATCAGGGACGATTTGGATAACGGGAATGAAATCATCTAGCAAAACCTTCAGATAATGTTCGGTAGTCATCGTGCCATCAAAGAATATCCCACCGATTATTCCGTGACTGGACATTGCACACCACACAGTAACGCGTTGAGGGTGAAGAGACTTCCGACCGCTAAATGCGGATTCTCAGTCCCCCAAATGCACCAATTTTACTTATTGACGAACCCATCCAAATGAATTTGGGCTTCGTCGCTGAGCCGTGCAGTTAGAACTTCCTAACGCAAGTCGTTCAAAAGTTATGACGATTTTACACTAGTGCCCATTAAAATTGCTATACCAAGATGATAAACGGGTATTCATTGGTCAAATATATTATACTAGAACTGACATGCGATTACATTTTCACTCAATTAGGGTGCATAGATCCTGGCCTCTGGCCATAATAACGGCCTTGATACGCCTGAGCATTGAGTCAAACAGAGCTTGGATGGCGTGTACAGGCACAGCTGCCCATGCAGCTTGAACACGATACCACAGTTCATCAAGAGTAGTCACTGGCGTACTGTGACGACCCAGTTGCCCGGCCACCATTGACCAGACGTTTTCAATTGGTGTGAGATCTGGAGAATGTGCTGGCCAGGGCAGCAGTCGAACATTTTCTGTATCCAGAAAGGCCCGTACAGGACCTGCAACATGCGGTCGTGCATTATCCTGCTGAAATGTAGGGTTTCGCAGGGATCGAATGAAGGGTAGAGCCACGGGTCGTAACACATCTGAAATGTAACGTCCACTGTTCAAAGTTCCGTCAATGCGAACAAGAGGTGACCGAGACGTGTAACGAATGGCACCCCATACCATCACGCCGGGTGATAACGCCAGTATGGCGATTACGGATACACGCTTCCAATGTGCGTTCACCGCGATGTCGCCAAACACGGATGCAACCCACATGATTCTGTAAACAGAACCTCGATTCATCCGAAAAAATGACGTTTTGCCATTCGTGCACCCAGGTTCGTCGTTCAGTACACCATCGCAGGCGCTTCTGTCTGTGATGCAGCGTCAAGGGTACCCACAGCCATGGTCTCGGAGCTGATAGTCCATGCTGCTGCAAACGTCGTCGAACTGTTCGTTGTTGTCTTGCAAACGTCCCCAACTGTTGACTTAGGGATCGAGACGTGGCTGCACGACCCGTTACTGCCATGTGGATAAGGTGCGTGTCATCTCGACTGCTAGTGATACAAGGCCATTGGGATCCAGCACGGCGTTCCGTATTATCCTCCTGAACCCACCGATTCTATATTCTGCCGACAGTCATTGGATCTCGACCAATGCGAGCAGGAATGTCGCGATACGATAAACCGCAATCGCGATAGGCTACAATCCGACCTTTATGAAAGTTGGAAACGTGATGGTACGCATTTCTCCTCCTTACACGAGGCATCACAACAACGTTTCACCAGACAACGCTGGTCAACTGCTGTTTGTGTATGAGAAATCGGTTGGAAACTTTCCTCATGTCAGCACGTTGAAGGTGTCACCACCGGCGCCAACCTTGTGTGAATGCTCTGAAAAGCTAATCATTTGCATATCACAGCATCTTCTTCCTGTCGATTAAAATTCGCGTCTGTAGCACGTCATCTTCGTGGTGTAGCAATTTTAATGGCCAGTAGTGTATTTCATATACCTCAATACCTCTCTGTGCCTCATATTGAGACCAGGGTTCCTCGCCTGAGACTGATACATTTACCATCTCCAATCATCGATGAATGTTTGGAACATCACTACGGAATCACCTAGAAGATTGCTGACTGGACTTGGCTGCGAAGTCTGGAGGATAAGCGGCGGCATCTAGCGGTGCTACAGCTACGGTGGCGGTGCATTTCGCACAACAGCATAATTATTTGGCTCGTATTTGATCACTACATACAGTATATGCTGCATTCCTAATTGTAGCTGCTGTTGACTGTTAGAAAGCATTTGCGTAACTACCAGTTCCGATAATTGGTAGTGGGAATCGCCGCACAAAAGCACGAGTTAGTGAGGTTCCGCCGTAATTGGATTTGAGACGGGCGCAGCGCTCGAGTGCCCACGCGGCGTCCCCGGAGCCGGCAGGGGGCGGGACCGGGCAGTTGCTAGGCAACGGCCGCGCCCACCTGTGCGAATCGAGGCGCGTCTATTATTACACGGCGCGCCGCTCCCGCGCGATATTGATCTGCGCTGCGCCGGCCGAGACGGCGGCGGCGTCCGCGTGGCGGCGCTCGGGACCCCAGCGAGCTGCGGCCCGACACGCGTCGCCCGCCAGAGAATGGCGGTGGGCCGTCCGTCAGGGGCCACGTAGCCACTGTGGCCATCGCAGCTCGCTTAATAAGTTCGTCATGTCCAGCAGCAAGTAGCTTAGATAACAGGACGCAGTATGTCATTCTCAATGGAGAGAAGTCTTCCGATGTAAGAGTGATTTCAGGTGTGCCGCAGGGGAGTGTCGTAGGACCGTTGCTATTCACAATATACAGGGTGAAAAGTATTTAAACCGACAAACTCTGGGAGGTTGTAGGGGACATCGAAACAAACATTTTTCCCTAAAGTCATTTTTTCCTATGAGGAGTATTTAAACCAGTAAAGGAAGATTTCTCTGGCGGCACATTAATTAAACCAACAAACACTTTTCCATTTTCTTATGACCAAGAGACAACACATTAACACAACCCAATTTAAGTTACAGTAGATTTTCAAAAATGCCTCCACCGTCGGATCATGTTATGTCTGACACGGGCAAAAACCCCAGGAGTATCCTGAATTGTTCCTGCTGCTGCTACTATCCGGGCAACCAGATCCTCTTACGATGCAACAGGAGTTGCGTAAACAAGGTTGCGCATCTCTCCCCACACAAAAATGTCCAGAGGGGACATATCTGGGGATCGAGCAGGCCATGGTACAGGACCACCTCTGCCAATCCACATTTCTGGGAACCGTTCTGTCCAGGAATCGACGCACACGACGGCTGAAATGTGCCGGCGCCCCGTCATGTTGGAACCACATGCGTCGCCTTGTAGGGAGCGGGACGTCTTCCAGCAATTCTGGCAATGCTCTGGCGAGAAAATTATAATAGTCCTTGCCATTTTCCTAGGTAGCAAATATGGCCCAACTAAACAGTCCCCAACGACACCGACCCACACATTAACAAAGAACCGCACTTGATGAGCGCTAGTAACTGTGGCATGTGGGTTATCCTCACTCCAAACATGCGAATTGTGCATGTTGAAGATTCCATCACGCCCGAACGTTGCTTTATCGGTAAACAATACAGAGGATGGAAATGTAGGATGCATTTCACACAGTTCCAGGTACCACTGCGAAAACTGTGCTCTCGGTGGATAATCAACTGGTTCCAGGTTGTGGACACGCTGTAAGTGAAATGGACGTAACAATTGCTCTCGAAGGACTGTTCTTACATTCGTCTGATTCGTCCCCATGTTACGTGCAATTGCATGAGTGGTCATTGAAGGATCCCGCTCCACATGCTGCAAGACAGCCTCCTCAAATTGCAGTGTGGGGCGGCGTCTCTGTCCAGGTAATCTGCTAAATGAAGCGGTCTCAGGCAGACGTTGGTACACAGCAGCAAAGGTCGTATGATGCGGGATACGGCGATTTGGATATTGTTGTTGATAAACCCTCTGTGCAGCTCGTCCGTTATGGTGCGCTACGTAGTACGCACCAACCATATCAGTGTACTCACTCCAGGTGTATCACGACATTAGTAAACAGAGACAATGCACAACTACCCTGATGGACAAAAAAATGTTCAAATGTGTGTGAAATCTTTTGGGACTTAACTGCTAAGGTCATCAGTCCCTAAGCTTACACACTACTTAACCTAAATTATCCTAAAGACAAACACACACACCCATGCCCGAGGGAGGACTCGAACCTCCGCCGGGACCAGCCGCACAGTCCATGACTGCAGCGCCCTAGACCGCTCGGCTAATCCCGCGCGGCCCTGATGGACAGCAGTTGCCTACAACTGTAGAGCGTAATATGCCCTCTAACAACTGAAGATCGTAATACGGCCTCTAACAACTGAAAAGCGTAATACGGCCTCCACCGGTTTAAATAGTCCTTATAGGAAAAAATGACATTAGGGAAAAATATTTGTTTTGATGTCTACAACCTGGTGAGAGAGCACTCGATAATGTGCTACAGTACCACTTTCATTTTTCCATTACTCTGTTCCATTCGAGAATAGTGCGTGGGGAGAGAGGTTGACTATAAATCACCTCAAAATTTCTAATTTCTCTTATTTTTTCGTCGTGGCCATTTCGCTACACGTATGTAGGACAAAGTGATACGTACACCCACTCCACTTACAGGGCGGGGCGCGATAAATTGCTGTATTGGGAATGAAATAAAAAAATAATGAACACTTAGAAACTTACATTTTTATTTTTCTCATATTGGAGAATAATGCAAGTTTCTAATTACAAGGTTTAAAAAGTATATCTGACAAATGTCAACCTTCATAACCCACACACGGCCGCAGTCGCTTTCTGAAATACAAATGCACTCTTTCAAGCATGTCTTCTGATATTCTTCAAATTTCAGCCTCATTATTGTCTTGCGGGTCTTCCAGCGTGTTGCGACGGTTGCAATACACCTATGACTTCAGGTAACCCCAAAGAAAAAAGTCGTAGTGGGGCTAAGCCCGGTGATCCCCCATCCGAGAGATAAGCCTTCCAGGAAACGTTTGCCTCAAAAAATTCATGGTAATGCCCGCTGTGTGTGCAGTGGCACCGTCTTCTTGAAACCAGGTATCCTGCAATGCATTGCCTCGAAAGCCGGCTGAATTCACAGCTAGAGCACGACGATTTTCCTGGAAAACGTAAGGGCCAATGATGCCTACTCGTGACATGGCGCACCACACGGTGACGCGGTCTGAGTGCAGGGATCTCTGGTGAATTTGCCTGGGGCTCGTGACGCTCCAATACCGCATATTCTGTTTGTTTACGCACCCACTGGGGTGAAAATGTGCCTCAACAGAAAATAACACATTTGCGTCACGGGGTATGGTTGCAAGCGTGTCTTCACAAGATGTTCTTCGTGAAACATAATCCCGAACTGCTCATTACTGCGCCATGCACATTTTATATGGGTCAAAATTCAGTTGATTATGAAGGATCCGGTGGAGAAAACGTCTAGAAATGCCAAGAGCAAGTGCGTATTTCCTAGCTGAGCATTTCGGAGATTGCAGAACTGCTACTCTAACTCGTTCGACATTTTGTGGTGTTGTAACGCTTCTCTCAGGTCCACTTGGGGGTACTTCAAATCGCAAACGAGAAGCACGCTGCACTGCAATGATCGAGAGGGAATTCGAGAAATACACTTCAACGTAAAATGAGCGCTCCTCACGTGTCCAGTGCATTATCGCAACTGAACAACAATTGAATACGAACCTCCCGTCGGTCACAATAAACCACGCCCACTCTCCCCTCTATTCGACCAACAGTGCCGCCACAACGTGAATTCTAAAACAGCAATTTACCGCGCTCCACCCTGTACCATATCTGGTCGAGAGTCTCTCGACACCTATTATTATTATTATTATTCTGGATTTACAATGTGAGTACATTTTTCCAGCACCTATTCTAGATTACAATAAGTCACTAATTATTGTTCTCCACTCTTCTCTATTTGTCCATAAATCTTCAGGAATGTTGTTCTTCCTCATTGCTGACTGAACTCCCTGTATCCATGTATCAGGTGGTCGTCCCCTTTTTCTTCTTCCAATTGGTACCCAGTCGATTATGCATTTTGGTAGCCTTTCCTGTTCCATTCGTCTGATGTGTCCATACCATTTAAGTTGTTTGTGCTCGATGAAATCAATAATTGAATTTTTATATTTCATCTTGTCTCTGATTACTTCATTTCTTATTCTTTCTCGTCTTGATATTCTTGCTGAACGTCTCCAGAAATCCATTTCTGTGGCTAATAATTTTGATTTCAGTTGCCATTTTGTTGTCCACACTTCTGAACCATATGTAATAATGCTCCTAACTATTGTTTTAAAAATCCTTATTTTGTTATCAGTTGTTATGTGTTTGTCCCAGAGAATTCCATTCAATAAAGAGATTGTCGTCTTTCCAGAATTTATTCTTGATCTAATTTCTTTGTCCTGTTTCCCATCATTTGTAATTTTCACACCTAAATATTTATATTCCTCAGTAGCTGTTATATTAAGTCTCCATTCACTCCACCAATTACCATGTACTTTGTTTTATTCATGTTTACATTTAGACCAGATTTTTTATATTCTTGAATCAATTTTCTGGTCATACACTCTATGTCCTCACAGTCTTGGGCTATAATCAGTTGGTCATCTGCAAATTGTAACGAGTATATTGTTCTATCATTTATTGGTATTCCCATAACGTGACATTTTGCTTCCAATTCTGTAAAGTTACTTCTGTATATATTTTATACAATGTAGGTGAGATGCTACATCCTTGATGCAATCCTTTTGTGACTTGGAATCCATGTGATAGATATTTACCAATTTTTATTTTTGAAATAGAATTTTTATATAAATTTTGAATTGCTTTAATTATTCTTGGATTTATTCCTATTGATATTAAAGCTTTCCATAAACTGGATAAAGGCACACTATCATAGGCTTTTTTTATATCTATGAATACTAAATGTATAGGTTGTGCCCGAACCATTTTTTTTTCAATAATTTGTTGTAGGCAAAAGATATGATCAATTGTTGATCTTCCAGCTCTAAAACCTGCTTGTTCTTCAGCCTCCTTTTCTTTGTATTCTTGTTCTAACAAATATTTAATAATTCTTCCATATAATCTACTGAAGGTATTGGTCACTGTTATTCCCCTAAAATTTTTACACTCATCTTTCGCTCCTTTTTTATGTATAACTGAAATCGACACCTATTAGTGGGCACTAATATGGGGTATGTCGACCCTTCGCCTTTATGATGGCTTGAACCCCGCTGGGAACACAATCAGTGATCTGTGTGAATGTCTGTGGAGGAATGGCAGACCATTCTTCTTCAAGAGCTGAAACCTTAGAACGCAGGGATGTTGTACGGTGGACTGTGGAGCAAAGCGGACGATCGAACTCGTCACAACGGTGTTGCATTTGGTTCAGGTCGGGACTCTGTGCAGGCCACTCCATTTCAGAAATGTCAATGTCCACAAACCACTGCGCCACAAATTGAGCTATGTGAATGGTGTGTTGTCATGTCAAACCTGGGTTTACGAATGCCATAGGGTACAGCGTGATTCATCGCTCCAAATCACTCGTTTCCAGTCGAATCACTCGCTCTTTACACGAATTCTAGAGTCATTTAGCACTGACTACAGACTACAGAAGTATGTGGCTAATGTGGCGCTGCTCGACCATTGTAACCCATTCCCTTTACGTCCATGTGCAGAGTTATTGTGCGAGCTGGACTGCTGGTAATGTTTTGGAACTCACATTGAGTCATTCCGCTGATTTCATGCGATTTTTAGAACCCTCTCCGCAATGGCCGACAGTCCCTGTCCATCAGTATACATGGAATGCTTGGCCGTGGTGTATCAGTGGTTGTTCTTTCACATTTCCACTTCACAATCGCGTCATCAACAGTCGATTTGGGCTGTTTTCCAAGGATTGAAATTTCCGTGGCAGTTTTGTTACTCAGGTAACATACACAGTGACTGGTCCACGTTCGCAGTCACTGAGCTCTACTGCTCGAGTCATTTTGCTGGTTCTCTACTGGCACCAAAACGTTCCTCGCCTGCTTTTATAGTGGTGGGTACCCTAATCGAGACATCTAGTGGTCAATACTGCATTACATAGGTGTGTCCAGATAATTCTGAGCAGACAGTGCAGAACATGTGATCGAGATTCTCAATGCCCCCCCCCCCCCTCTTGATTCATCGGTAGTATTGCAATCGAATCGAAATCGATTACGTATTCATACGTATTAAGTTATATTTATGTACTACGTTTAGAGTCAACTGTCAGGTCCTATCGCATTCGTTGTTCCTGCTTTTCGCTTCTGTCTCCTACCACATCTCAAGAGAGTGATTTCTTTTATACGAGGAAAACCAAGGAAACCAGGTGGAGTATTAGGCTGTCTTAAATGTCAAAGGCGCCAATGTAACAAATTATGTCTGTTTTCATACTAGGTCTGTTCAAGAAATTCGGGAACATTCATAATTTCGCGTCAATGGTGTGGTGGAGCGAAATGCTGTTCGCATCACTGCACATGGCTGTGTTTATTGTGTAATTGCAGGAAGTTTCATTGTTGTATGTTCGTTAGTTATTGTTCAGTGCTGTATTGACCAGAGCGTTGTGTCGCACAGTTTGCAAATTTCGAGATGGCAGAGGAGCAACGCGTTTGAATTAACTTTTGCGTGAAACTCAAACAAACCGTTACAGAGACAAACCAAGTGACGTAGGAAGCCTACTCGGCGTTCAGAATGGTTCACACGGTTTAAAAATGGCCGGATCGGTGTTAAAGACGACCCTCGTTCAGGACACCCTTCAACGTCTAGTGAACGTCAGGAACGTCAATGAAACTGTGCATGCCAGTCGAAGAACGACTGTCTGAGAGATTTCAGAAGAATGTAGCATTTTATTTGGAGCAAGTCTGAAATCTTGACACAGCATCAGTATCGCGTTGCCGCCACTGTCGTCCCATTGCTGATACCTCAAGACCAGAAAGACTTTCGCCTCGCAACCTGTGAAGGGCATTTGGATTGCGCAAATGAGAACGAAATCACTGTACTGCCTCATCCTCCGTGCTCTCCAGACCTGGAACCTACGGACATTTTTTTTTTCGGAAGTTGCAAACC
Organism: Schistocerca americana; assembly: GCF_021461395.2. Taxonomy (NCBI): domain Eukaryota; kingdom Metazoa; phylum Arthropoda; class Insecta; order Orthoptera; family Acrididae; genus Schistocerca; species Schistocerca americana. Next base: position 152,965,960 of record NC_060122.1, read on the forward strand.
CCGTTGAAAGGAAGAAGACTTGCAACGGTGGACGAGATAAAAGGAAGTTAGCAGACGGTGCTTCTCGCGATCCAGCAAGTGGCGTACCAAGACTGCCTATGGAAGCAGAAATGGCGGCGGCAACAGCGCATCAATTGTGCAGGAGAGTGTTTCCAAGAAGACCATGTACAGTAAGTAAAAGGCAAGCCCAGAAAAATTTTGTGGACAAAGTTCCGGAATTTTTTGAACAGACCTCGTATTATCCCATATAACTTCTAATACAACAGAATCAGACTAACCGTTAGAAATTATTATCAATATCACACGGCGCTACGGTTGTGAAACTAGTAAAGATGGATTTCTATGTAAACTACAGTTACTTATGACAAACAATGTACATCGTGATTCTTGCAAAATACTCTGCCACTCTAGTGAGTGATGATGCAGAGTGTTGCAGGAAACTCACTTCTTGTTACTGAATGGTAAGCACAGATGTGGAGGAGTAACGATACAGCAATCCTCCATTGCAGTCGTCAGGCATGGTCGACCGGAACCTCAACAATTTTTCAACACTCATGTTCCCATCAGTAGGAGGGCAACGAGAGTTCTGGCCTGGGACTCGCTGACATCAGCATCAGCATTCCTGGAACTGATGACATCAGCATCAGAATTTGTGGAATCACTTATGCCAGCATCCAGTGCTCAGGCAATTGTGCTTGTTATATTATGCTGACACTGGCAACAGCATTCTCAGATTTATCTCCCCTCCGCCATTTCTCTGGATTCCCTCCACCACTCCCGTGCCCTTGCGCCTACTTGTCATGTGAGCCCTCTTCGATGTCGTTGTGGTGCCTGCCAAAGGCGTGGGATTTTGGCCTCCTGACACCTTGAGCAATTTTAGTTTTTATAATTCGACTGAATGAGTGCAGTCATTTTTTTGCTCTCTGTGCTTCCAGGACGAAGGGGCTCCCACTGTTTTCGAACAATATGCTCTCCATACTAGCTCAGTGCTTGGGTATTTGTTACAAGAAATAATTTTTTTGTGCCTAAAAGCATTCGAACTATTTGCCACTGCATATGTGGTATATGCAGTGTATTTGTGGTATATGCAAGGAATCGCGATGGCATATAGTACGTACAACCATTACATTGGCATACCACCAGCATTATGCCAGTGTCACATTACATCAATCTCATCATGTAACGCTGAAACCCATAATTAATTTAGTGCACAAAAGTGGCTGTAATATTTATGACTAATGCTCCCTTGCTCTACATTTGAGGAATCTGCTCTGTAGTGAGCAGATCATGTACTGTAGCAAAATGTAGAGTTAAAACAAGTAAGACGAGATAAGATACTCTGACAGTATAAAATAATGACATCTTAGCAACGATTGACACCATAGCATAGAAACACCGCGGGAAATGCACACTCGAACATACAGTCTGTTAAGAAAAAACATGGCTGACATCACACACAGTTGGTAAAAGATATCGCCTTAGTTCTTTCACAGCCCAAAAGATGGAACTTTTGTCCTTCATGTAATGACTATAAAGCGTTAGTTTACTTTGAATTCTTAGCTGAGATACAAAAGAATAGACATAAGTGCAACTTACGTGTCACGTTTTGAAGCTATGCTTTGTCCACAGCCACCCAAAAGGTCTGGAAATGGGTCATGCCGTGGCTTTTAATGTCATTTGAACAAAAGTGGTTAACAAGCTATAAACTGGTTAAAAACATGGATGACTTTGAAGAATGTGGCTCAGTCGGTAAAGTGACTCCAAATGTGAAAAAATGATTATTAATCTTTTCTGGGAAAACCATTCTTCACACTGTGTCAAGTGTTAGCAAAATCCATTTTGGAACAGCTGTCAACGCATATTCGATGCATTTTGAGGCCTGTTCCATGTGAATATGCGCAAACTTTGGTTTCAGATATGCCTTGGAGACGCCAAGCCATTATCGATGTTTCAGGTGACTGTATGTGTTATTAAATGTAACTGCACTTTTCTTTTGTACCTATATCATGTATGTATATGTTTCAGTTTGCTACAAATACATTTTTCTGCTGATTAACTCGACAACTACCTTACTTAATGGACTGTAAATTCAAATACTATCCAAACCTGCAGGTTCTGTTGTCGTATTTGACCACGAGCGACCCCTGTGCAATGTCCTCCAGTGTCAGTGCGTGGTTATAATAGTGCTCTGTGTTGTTGTGAGTGTACTATGTTGGGGCCAAGTGAATGTACATTCAACAGTAGGAGGAGAAGACTACATTCTTGCCCGACCACTATATTCTTCGTCTTCCTCTCTTATTGTTCAGTCTTGGTTCTTGCACAAGCTATACACTGAAGAGCCAAAGAAACTGGTAAACCAGCCTAATATCGTGTAGGGCCTCCGGGGGCCTGCAGACGTGCGGCAACAGGACGTGGCATGGACTTGACTCATGTCTGAAGTCGTCATGAACCCTACAGGGCTGTCCATAAATCCGTAAGAGTACGAAGGGGTTGGAGATCTCTTCTGAACAGCACGTTGCAATGCATCCCAGATATGCTGAATAATGTTCATTTATGGGGTGCTTGGTGGCCAGCGGAAATGTATAAACTCAGAAGAGTGTTCCTGAAGTCACAGTGTGGCTATTTTGGACTTGTGTGGTGTCGCATTGTCCTGCTGGAATTGCCCAAGTCCGTCGGAATGTACAATGGGTGCGAATGGATGCAGGTGATCAGACAGGGCATATACATGTCACCTGTCGGAGTCGTATCTAAACGTATCACGGAACCCAAAACACTCCAAATGCCACGCCCCACACCATTACAGAGTCTCCACCAGCTTGAACAGTCCTCTGCTGACATGCAGGATCCATGTACTCATGAAGTTGTCTCCATAACCGTAGACGACTATCCACTCGATACAATTTGAAACGAGACTTGTCCGACCAGGCAATATGTTTCCAGTCATCAACAGTCCATCGTCGGTGGGGACGGTCCCAGGCGAGGCGTAAAGCTTTGTGTCGTGCAGGCGTCAAGAGTACACGAGTGGGCCTTCGGCTCCGAAAGCCCATATCGATGATGTTTCGTAGAATGGTTCGCACGCTGACACTTGCTGATGGCCCAGCACTGATTTCTGCAGCAATTTGCGGAAGCGCTGCACGTCTGTCACGTTGAACGAGTCCCTTCAGTCGTGGTTGGTCCCGTTCTTGCAGAATCTTTTTCCGTCCGCAGCGATGTCGGTGATTTCATGTTTTACGAGATTCTTGATATTTACTGTACACTCGTGAAATGGCCGTACGGGAAAATCCCCAGTTCATCGCTACTTCGGAGATTCTGAGTCGCATCGCTTGTGCGCCGAACTATAACACCACGTTCAAACTCACTTAAATCTTGATAACCAGCCATTGTAGCAGCGATAGCCGTTCTAACAACTGTGCCACAGACGTGTTGTCTAATATAGGCGTTCCTGACCGCAGCGCCGTTTTCTGCGTGTTTACATATCTCTGTATTTGAATACGCATTCATAATTCAGTTCTTTTGGCGCTTCAGTTTGTATTACCCGTCTTTCTCTACAGCTTGCTCCTATTTCTCTTATGAGTTTCGAACATCTTACACCATTTTAACATTGCGGAACGCGTTTTTTAGGTCTAAAAGTTCTATGAATATGTCTTGATTTTTGTTCAGTCTTGCTTCCATTATTAACCGCAACATCAGAACTGTAGGTCTGTTGCCTTTACCATTCCTGAAGTCAAAATGATTGTCACCTAACAGATCCTCAAATTTCTTATCCATTCTTCTGTATATTATTCCTCTAAGCAAATTGGAAGCATGAGCTGTTAATCTGATTGTGCGGTACATCTCGCACTTGTTGGTTCTTGCAATTTTCAGAATTGTGTGAATTATGGTTTCCGAATCTCTGATGGTTTATCGTCAGTCTCATACATTCTACTCACCAACGAGAATAGTTATTTTGTTATCACTTCGTGCGAGGATTTTAGAAATTGCGACGGAATGTTATATTTCGCTTATGCCTTATTTGATCTTAAGTAGTCCAAATCTCTTTTAAATTCTGCAGCCCAGGTCTCTTCCTCGTCGATTCCTGTTTCTCGTTAAGCCACGTCATCAGACATGTCCTCCTCCTCGTCGTAGATGACTTCAGTGTACTCTTTCCCCCTGTCCACTCTCTCCTCTGCATTTGACAGTGGAATTCCCATTGGACTCTTTTTTTAATCTCCCTTGCTTTTTATTTCACCGAGGGTTGACTTTTGTAGGTGCTGAGTCAATCCTCCCTACGATCATTTCTTTTCCGATTCCTTCACACTTTTCACGGAGCCATTTCGCTTTAGCTTCCCTGCACTTCCTACTTATTTCGTCCCTAAGTGACTTGTATTCTTGTATTCCTTCAAGTCCATGAATATTTTTGTACTCCCTTCTTTCGTCGATCAAGTGAAGTATATCTTCTGTTACCCACGTTTCTTCACAGTTACCTTCCCTTTACCTACGTTCTTCTTTCCAATTGGCCGTGCGGTTCTAGGCGCTTCAGTCTGGAACCGCGTGACCGCTACGGTCGCAGGTTCGAATCCTGCCTCGGGCATGGATGTGTGTAATGTCCTTAGGTTAGTTAGCTTTAAGTAGTCCTAACTTCAGGGGACTGATGACCACATATTTTAAGTCCCATAGTGCTCAGAGCCATATGAACCATTTTTTCCTTTCCAATTTCTGTGAGCTTCCTTTTGTAGAGATGTCCATTTCTCTTCCACTGAACTGCCTACTGAGCTATTCATCACCTCAGAATCTATAGCCTCAGAGAACTTCAAGCGTGTCTCTTTATTTCTTAGTACTTGCGTAGCCCACTTATTTGCGCGCTGGTTCTTCCTGTCTAGTCTGTCAAACTTGAACCAACTCTTCAGCTTTACTAAATTATGATCTGGTCCTGGATACACCTTATAATCCAATATCTGATTTCGGAATCTCTGCCTGACCTTGGTGTAATCTAACTGAAAACTTCCCCTGTTTCCCGGCGCTACAAAATTGCGATTCTTGAACAGAGTATTCGGTATTACTAGCAGAACTCAGCTTTCTACTCTCTCGTTCCTGCTACAAAGCCTATGTACTCTGTAATCCTTACGTCTGATCCGTTCCCTACAACCGCATGACTGTTTGATTTTCCTCTCTCAGTATATACAGAATTAGCCGTTCAGTATACTGATACACTTCATCTATCTCTTCATTTTCAGCTTGCGACATCGGCCTGTATACCTGAAACGCTGTTGTCGGTATTTGTTTGCCGCCGTTTCTGACGAGAACAACCTTATCACTGAACAGTTCACAGAAACTCACTCTCTGCCTGTATCCTGTTCATTACAAAACTTACTCCCGTTATGTCATTTTCTGCTGCTGCTGATATTGCGCTGCGCTTGACTGACCAGAAACCCTTGTCTCCTTTCTACTTCACTTTACTGACCCCCGTATCTATATTGAGCCTTAGCATTTTCCCTTCCCTACCACGTTCAATCTTTTGACGTTCTGCTTCCAGAATCGTAGAAAGTTATCTTTCCGCTCGTTATTCGATCTTTTTCTCATGGCCACCTCTCTCTTGGCAGTCCTCTCCCAGAGATCTGATTGGGGGGACTGTTCCGGAATCTTTTACCAATGGGGTGATCATCGAGGCACTGTGAGAATTACAAGCCACTCGTCCTGTAGATACACATTATGTGGATTTAGTGCAGTGCTTCCCATTGTTTCTGTAACCTCGTGTTGTTGATCACTGCTGATTCTTCCGTCGTTTAGGAGCAGTCCCACCCCAATGGCAAGAGTGTGATCTGAAGTTCTTACTGCTCCTCCGCTCTCTTTGACAAGGCAGCTGGCAAAACGAGGGTTGGTTCTTATGCCGGAAGTCTTCGAGCATCATGGCTATAGCCATTTCCAAGGATTATGTGACCATTTTACCTGATCATGTCCATCCCATAGTACAATATGGAGTTGTTTCCAAGAAAATGCCTTTTTTGCATGCTGCACATCGAAATTTTTATTTTTATTTATGCACCCAGACGCGTATCGCCTTTTTTACAAGGCATCCTCAGTGGGTGTTCTGATATATTACATGATTTCTCCATTTTTACACATAGCTTATGGATTCGCATGTAGGTTATAGGTTTAAAAACAGTTCCTCAACTTTTTTTTTATGAAATGGAAAGGTACTTACAGGTATGTTGTAATTCATTGCATCTAAGCAAACTGTTTATTGTCATCTGGCAACCAAGTGGACATCTTACAGTTCACTTTCAGTTCACTGTTTACGTTACACATCACTGTAACTGCCATCTTTTTAATACAGAGTTTCATTTGTTTTTCTAAGTGTTATGAACATTCTCAATTTTCTGCATTCGACTATTTTGGAATATGTGTGTATGTGTGTGTATTAGAGAGGGAGAGAGATTTCTTATTTTTTAATAAAATAAAAATTATTTATGTTACTTTATTTTTATTATAGATTCATTTGTTTTTCTAAGTGTTACCAACATTGTGTGTGTGTGTGTGTGTGTGTGTGTGTGTGTGTGTGTGTGTGTGTGTGTGTGTGTGTGTATTAGAGAGGGAGAGAGATTTCTTATTTTTTAATAAAATAAAAATTATTTATGTTGCTTTATTTTTATTACTAAAAATAAATAATTTTTATTTTGTTAAAAAAATAAGAAATCTCCCTCCCTCTCTAATACACACACACACACAATGTTGGTAACACTTAGAAAAACAAATGAAACTCTGTATTAAAAAAATGGCAGTTACAGTGATGTGTAACGTGAACAGTGAACTGAAAGTGAATAGTAAGATGTCCACCTGCTTGCCAGATGAGAAAAAGCAGTTTGCTTGGATGCAATGAATTAGAAGTTACCTGTAAGTACCTTTCTATTTCATAAAAAAAGTTGGGTAACGGTTTTTAAACCTATAACCTAGATGTGAAACCATAAGCTATGTGTAAAAATGGACAAATCATGTAATATTTCAGGACACCCACTGAAGATACGTTGTAAAAAAGGCAAAACGCGTCTGCGTGCATAAATAGAAATTGAAATTACGATGTGCAGCATGCAAAAAAGGCATTTTCTGGCAAACAACTACAAATTATATACAGCTGCTGCGAAAATCTCCACTACAAGAAACGTGCATTAGTAAAATGCTTGTTCCTCAATGATTGTGCTGTTTTTCAAGACGACACAACTTGTATCGCCCAGAACCGGTTTTGGGAGGACGAGGAATGAATTGCTCCATTTCCCCTGATCACCAAAGTCATGTGATCACAACTTTATGGGGTCTCTGTGGTGTAATTTTAGATAGAAGACTGCGTTAACACTACCCACCTCCATCATCATTACCGGAACTTGCCACTGTTTTGCGAGATGAAATGGTATAACATTGCTTTGAAAATCATGCATCAGCTGTATTTACCCATTTCGAAAAGACTGGAAACTGTTTTGAATGCCAAGGGTTTTCCTACACAGTATCAGACGTGGTAATGTGTTGCATTCGTGGTGGTTCTATATGTTTATCCACTCCCTGGTTATGAAAAAGCAGATGTCATTAGTGAGGCGGAATATGCTGTATTGTTTGGTGCCGTCACGGAGAAAGTCGGACTAGGGTGTCTGCTATACAGCCGTTTTGTGAGCCGCTAACGGCCATAGCCAAAGCAGCCATAAACTGATATTGATCTGCGCCGTGCTGCATCATGGATGGCGTCGGATGTCCATTAACGGCTGTCAGACGTAATTACTAATGATGTGCTTGCGTCCGATCAATTAGACTACTTATTTGCAGAGCGTAATAACTACTTGTTTGTGCGTCGTTTATGAAACGCCTCGCGTTTCACGTTGCTCCGATAGACTCGAGTATCAGTTACCGTCCTTTCCTCTGCAGTTTACGAAACCACGTTACTTTCACGTTGTACTGCAGTCGTGGATTTCTTTCATAAAACTTCCTTTTTAACGCCATGTAAAATACGACGGAACAGTTAAGACAAGCCACACAAACCGCACCGCGATTTTATACCAAGCTGTAGTTTTCCCTGAGCTGTAGCGGGCAGTGTGTGGAATATTTTGATACATGCTAGTATTCTGTAACGTTAGCAGCCACCAGTTTGCAGTACCGCCTTTATTTTCTTTAAAGGAAGGAGTAAACAGGGTGGTCCTTTGATCGTGACCGGACCAAATATCTCACGAAATAAGCGTCAAACGAAAAAACTACAAAGAACGAAACTTGTATAGCTTGAAGGGGGAAACCAGATGGTGCTATGGTTCACCGGATCTGACGTCCCCGGATTTCTTTCTGTGGGGAAAGTTGAAGGATACTTGCTATCGTGATCCACCGACAACGCCTGACAACATGCGTCAGCGCATTGTCAACGCATGTGCGAGCATTACAGAAGGCGAACTACTCGCTGTTGAGAGGAATGTCGTTACACGTATTGCCAAATGTATTGAGGTTGACGGACATCATTTTGAGCATTTATTGCATTAATGTGGTATTTACAGGTAATCACGCTGTAACAGCATGCGTTCTCAGAAATGATAAGTTCACAATGGTACATGTATCACATTGGAACAATCGGAATAAAGTGTTCAAACGTACCTACGTTCTGTATTTTAATTTAAAAAACCTACCTGTTACCAACTGTTCGTCTAAAATTGTGAGCCATATGTTTTTGACTATTACAGCGCCATCTATCACAAAGCGAAAAAAGCGGTCCGAGTAAAACATTCATATTTCTTTACGTACTACACGAATATGTAATAAAAATGGAGGTTCCTATTTTTAAAAAAACGCAGTTGATACCCGTTTGACCTATGGCAGCGCCATCTAGCTGGCCAACCATAGCGCCATCTGGTTTCCCCCATCAAGCTAGACAAGTTTCGTTCTTCGTAGTTTTTTCGTTTGACGCTTATTTCGTGAGATATTTGGCCCAGTCACGATCAATGGACCACCCTGTACTTTTTCACATGGCGTTGAAAAGAGTCTTCTAACAGGATTTCGACATCTGTTAGAAACTATAGATACGTGTGGCTGTTTAGAGTATTCTTGTGAACTCTGTACTACATGTTGAAAGACGAAGATCGTTGTCCATCCAGCTCTTTCAGCCATTTTATGCAAACTGAAGGTGGAGGGGAGAGAAAGACAGTAAACGGAAATAATTATTAATGTCAGATGCATCGGAGCTTCATGCGGAGTCAGCGGCGAAGAGTGAAATTTGTGCGAGACTGGGACTCAAAGCAGGGATCTCTTGCTTACTACGCAATTGCGTTAACCACTGCACCATCCGAATACGGTGTCTATCGCAATTTCGCAGACTCCCGGCGACGCAAACTCCCACCGAGCGCTATCTACCCGCAATCACCGTCCATGTCCTCCATGTTAGCTACTTTGCAACTCCCGCAGGAGGTCGAACGTACGAGTAACTGTGCATCTACACTGAAGCTGGTGTATTCTAGGCCCATAGAGGCGAATCAGTCACATGAATTGGTGTCCTAAAGAATAGGCACCACGTATTCATGTCAGGTAGCGGACACGCAAAGGCTCATTCATGACACGTAATGGATTTGCAACTAACCAGTGATCCACTCTGCAAAGACTGATGTACCCATCATTTATGAATGATTCATGTGTAAAAAAAATATTGCACAGAAGCGCGGCTTCATTTTCATGTTTTAGCTGTCACCATTCGGAGATCAGTAACAGGTTTTTAAAAAACCTGTTACCATGAAGCTGTTGGATCGAAATTCGGGAATGGATAAGAAAGGAAGGAAGATTGAGTTTAACGTCCCGTCGACGTAGAGGTCAAAAGAACTTAAGCCGGCCGGAGCGGCCGTGCGGTTCTGGGCGCTACAGTCTGGAACCGAGCGACCGCTGCGATCGCAGGTTCGAATCCGGCCTAGGGCATGGATGTGTGTGATGTCCTTAGGTTAATTAGGTTTAATTAGTTCTAAGTTCTAGGCGACTGATGACATCAGAAGTTAAGTCGCATAGTGCTCAGAGCCATTTGAAATGAACTTATCAGAAATTTAGCCACGCCAAGAAACGGACAAGTAAAAGCGATGTCTGTGTCTACTTATAGTCAAAAGATTAAAGATTCCATTTAAACCGGATAAAGCCATTCCCAACATTTATATCCAGATATTTAAGACTTCTCACCCACGGATGTGCGAGAGTCTATGGTAAAAGTGTCTGTTTCTTGGCATGGCTAAATTTTTGATGAGTTCTATTATTCCTTTGTATATAGCGAAGCACCTGAAGGTGCAAATTTAATTTGCAAAACCGGTTGTGTTCTCCAATAAGGAATTCTAACAGCCGAAGTGGTTGTGTTTATTCAAATAAATGGTTTTCGGCGCTGTTACGTTATCATTATGTTATCTAGTTCCACATACGTTACTTCACTGATGTTTCACTTCTAAGGCTCTGTATACATCCATTTAACTGTATATATCCATTTAAAAATAGTCACTGTCATACATATTAAAAATTGCTTCCGTTGGTCAACAAAATAGCTGTAACATAATCGTTCCGGATATATTTAGGCTGTCCTGTATTACTTCTCTGTCAAGTTATTTTTCGTCGAACATACGATAATTATTATACACTAATACACTACTGGCCATTAAAATTGGTACGCCACGAAGATGACGTGCTACAGACGCGAAATTTAACCGACAGGAAGAAGATGCTGTGATATGCAAATGATTAGCTTTTCAGAGCATTCACACAAGGTTGGCGCCGGTGGCGACATCTACAACGTGCTGACATGAGGAAAGTTCCCAACCGATTTCTCATACACAAACAGCAGTTGACCGGCGTTGCCTGGTCAAACGTTGTTGTCATGCCTCATGTAAGAAGGAGAAATGCGTACCATCACGTTTCCGACTTTGATAAAGGTCGGATTGTAGCCTATCGCGATTGCGGTTTATCGTTTCGCGACATTGCTGCTCGCGTTGGTCGAGATCCAATGACTGTTAGCAGAATATGGAATCGGTGGGTTCAGGAGGGTAGTGCGGAACGCCGTGCTGGATCCCAACGGCCTCGTATCACTAGCAGTCGAGATGACAAGCATCTTATCCGCATGGCTGTAACGAATCGTGCAGCCACGTCTCGATCCCCGAGTCAACAGATGGGGACGTTTGCAAGACAACAACCATCTGCACGAATAGTTCGACGACGTTTGCAGCACCATGGACTATCAGTTCGGAGACCATGGCCGCGGTTACCCTTGACGCTGCGTCACAGACAAGAGCGCCTGCGATGGTGTACTCAACGACGAACCTGGGTGCACAAATGGCAAAACGTCATTTTTTCGGATGAATCTAGGTTCTGTTTACAGCATCATGATGATCGCATCCGTGTTTGGCGACATCGTGGTGAGCGCCATACTGGCGTATCACCCGGCGTGATGATATGGGGTGCCATTGGTTACACGTCTCGGTCATCTCTTGTTCTCATTGACACTTTGAACAGTGGAAGTTACATTTCAGATGTGTTACGACCCGTGGCTCTACTCTTCATTCGATCCCTGCGAAACTCTAAATTTCAGCAGGATAATGCACGACCGCATGTTCTAGGTCCTGTACGGGCCTTTCTGGATACAGAAAATGTTCGACTGCTGCCCTGGCCAGCACATTCTCCAAATCTCACACCAATTGAAAACGTCTGCCCAATGGTGGCCGAACAACTGGCTCGTCACAATACGCCAGTCACTACTCTTGATGAACTGTGGTATCGTGTTGAAGCTGCATGGGCAGCTGTACCTGTACACGCCACCCAAGCTCTGTTTGATTCAATGCCCAGGCGTATCAAGGCCGTTATTATGGCCAGGGTGGTTGTTCTGGGTACTGATTTCTCAGGATCTATGCACCCAAATTGCGTGAAAATGTAATCACATGTCAGTTCTAGTATAATATATTTGTCCAATGAATACCCGTTTATAATCTGCATTTCTTCTTGGTGTAGCAATTTTGATGGCCAGTAGTGTAGATTCAGTTCTGGTTATTACACTTCCTAGTCAAAAGAGGGAAGCACTCAGAAGGGGAAGGGAAAACGAAACGAAACTTCACGGCCTGATTGGGTATATGATGTTGTCTCAGTGATTACAAAATCGAGTCAAATTTACAAAGTGTTTGGTAGTATGTCGCTGCACCCCCGCTGGCCTGGATATGTGGAATGATTCGCTTGGGAACGGTGTCATAACGCCGTTGTAGCCTCTCCTGAGGTACGATGGTCCACAACTGTGCTCGATGATATCCTGATACTGGCACTGGGACGCTGTTGACATCCAACTTGGTCCTACATAGACCTATGTACAGAGCAAAAAAGAACTGGGGATCTTGCTGGGCCGGCCGCAGTGGTCTCGCGGTTCTAGGCGCGCAGTCCGGAACCGCGCGACTGCTACGGTCGCAGGTTCGAATCCTGCCTCGGGCATGGATGTGTGTGATGTCCTTAGGTTAGTTAGGTTTAAGTAGCTCTAAGTTCTAGGGGACTGATGACCACAGCTGTTAAGTCCCATAGTGCTCAGAGCCGTTTGAACCATTTTTTTTTATCTTGCTGGCGTCGAAAGTAGGTCAACATCACATACACAGATCACCGAGACACATGCCATCTCTGCACGATCACGGTACAGTTGAAAAATGGCACCACAACACTATGGCGCGGGAGGTAACACTTAAGGTCCCTCAACGAGTACTAGCCATGACTTGAAGTCATACCCGATGGCTCGCTGACGCCAGAAGCAACACGGTAGTGCCTCTGCATAACGCTGGAAGACTGGGACATCTTCCCTGATAGCCACCATAACGGCCGACGATGGTCATCCGGGGGTAGTACAGAACCTCTGAATCCAAGAGAGCAATACGACGTAAGTCATCAGCAGTCCATGCCTCCAGGTCATGGCAACACTTGAAAAGCAGCAGTTTTTCATGCGGTGTTCTTATTCTACAAAGGGGTGGTAATTCCCAAAGTTTGACTGCTGCTAGTCTACCATGAGTGGTATATGATGGCACAAAATTATCCCGTGAGTCCTTTACTTCTTTTTCGATGGTGAGATGGTGAGTGCAGATGGGAAAGACCTATGATGTGCCTGGTGCACAAAACGACGATCACCCCTAGTGGAGGTCTGACGCGGTCGACCAGAACTTTGCCGAAGATTGCGCTTGTCCTTAGGTTCCTATACTGTCCAACATCGGTAGTATCTGAATGCCCCTGCAAATCTGCGTATTGCATGGTTCGATCAGATGGTTAAACGGAGAGAGGGCCTGTCCACCTCTCTCAGGTGCTGATAACGCTGTCTCAGACATGTGTATCGTATTTCCTTGTCGTTCACAGTGATCACTCAACATCTAGCGCTGTTTGCGCCTCTTTCGAAGCTAACTAGGCCTGGTAACAACACTAAATGCTTATAACACTACTTGACTCTGGTTACTAGTCTACCTCTCGTAGAGAATTGCAACTCTAACCATTTATATGCCTGCCAATGGCGTGTACGTGTATGGAGTTTGTTTGTGTGTCCATTCCTAAGGGACCAAACTGCTGAAGTCATCAGTCCCTAGACTTACACACGACCTAAACTAACTTATACTAAGAACAACACACACACCCATGCCTGAGGGAGGACTCGAACCTCCGGCGGGAGCGGCCGCGCAATCCGTGACTTAGCGCCTCAAACCGCGCGGCCACTCCCAGCGGCCGTACGTGTATAAAGATACACTGATATCCGACCATGTATGCCGGATTCTTCACTATTTGTCAGGCTGTGTACTTAGAGAAATATTTAATAGAAGCTATATTGTGAACCCAACAGGTCATCTTAAGAGTCACTGTACACCAAGACTCCATAAATCGATCTGACGTTTTTAATGATTTGAGATTACTACATGTACATCTCTACCTGCTTCCACTCATATACGGTTATGACTTTCCTCATCTCGTTGACCGAAGCGTCTCAGAAAACCGATGGACAATTTCCTTCACATTTGTTGTACAATCCAAGCCTGTGCTTATAGTCTTATGACAATGGCGACGTCGACGACAGGTGTCATCATAATATTTCTTCCTTCCTCTCTTCTACACACATCAGAAAAAGTTTTGCATCACCCAGGTTCCCAGAACTCCTGAAGATAAACGTTGACTGTGGAAATTGTGTCATAGACACAGTCGCTTTGACTGTTCAGAGAAGTCACTAAACCCGCCCAAGGATGCAAACAACCATGCATGAGCATCCACTATTAAACAGAGGGGGTCGGACAGCCGATCAGTTCCAGTCATTCCACCAGGAAGGAGGTACACGGCTCGTGTTGTCTGTAGTTCAACCACGCCTAGACGGTCAGTATCGCGGTTCGATCGCGTCCGCATTGTCACTTTGTGCCAGGAAGGGCTCTCAACGAGGGAAATGTCCAGCCGTCTCGGAGTGAACCAAAGCGATGTTATTCGGACATGGAGGAGATACAGAGAGACAGAAACTGTCGATGACATGCCTCACTCAAGCCGCCCAAGGGCTACTACTGCAGTGGATGACCGTTACTTACGGATTATGGCTCGAAGTAACCCTGACAGCAACGCCACCAATTTGAATAATGCTTTTCGTGCAGCCACAGGACGTCGTGTTACGACCCAAACTGTGCGCAATAGGCTGCATGATGCGCAGTTTCACTCCCGACGTCCATGGCGAGGTCCATCTTTGCAACCACGACAAAATGCAGCGTGGTTCAGATCGTCCCAGCAACATGTCGAATGGACCGCTCACGATTGGCATCACGTTCTGAGTGTCGCGTATGCCTTCAACTAGACAATCGTTGGAGACGTCTTTGGAGGCATCCTGGTCAGGCTCAACGCCTTAGACACACAGTCCAGCGTGTGCAGCAAGATGGAGGTTCCCTGCTGTTTCGGGGTGGCATTATGTGGGCCGACGTACGCCACTGGTGGTCATGGAAGGCGCCGTGACGGCTGTACGATACGTGAATGCCATCCACCGACCGATAGTGCAACCACATCGGCAGCATATTGGCGAGGAATTTGTCTTCATGGACGACAATTTGTGTCCCCACCGTGCACATCTTGTGCATGACTTCCTTCAGGATAACGACATCGCTCGACTAGAGTATCCAGCAAGTTCTCCAGACATGAACCCTATCCAACATGCCCAGAATAGATAAAGGACTTTTTATGGACGACGTGACCCACCGACCACTCTGAGGGATCTACGCCGAATCACCGTTGAGGAGTGGGAAAATCTGGACCAACAGTGCCTTGATGAACTTGTGGATAGTATACCACGAAGAATACACTCATGCATCAATGCAAGAGGACGTGCTACTTGGTGTTAGAGGTACCGGTGTATACAGCAATCTGGACCACCAGCTCTGAAGGTCTCGCTGTATGCTGGTACAACACGCGATGTGTTGTTTTCATGAGCAATAAAAAGGGCGCAAATGATGTTTATGTTGATCTCTATTCCAATTTTCTGTACAGGTTCCGGAACTCTCTGAACCGATGTGATGCAAAACTTTTTTGATGTGTGTAATTTTCTGATATTCTTCTCACTGTAAATTACGAAAAATTTGGAGTTCCTTAACTTCATGCTATGAACGTATATGTTTCATCTACTAATAACGGAGATTACAGAGCAGTTGTCCGTCTGAGACTTATATTATGAAATCTACCTTTTCTTTGGTTGGAAGATATCTACCTTCACTGTACTATGCTATCATTTGTTGCTGCAGCAGTTTTAATCCTTTTTCATAACAGTATAGTTCGTGATGATTGTCCTCTTCATGGTTCTGCACTGATTAATAGACTGTTCCAAATTTTGTTAATTTTCTTCATTTAAGTTTAATAGATTGGCTTCAATTTATTGACTTCCGTATTTTTTCTACGTATTAGGGCCCTGTATATTTCGCTTTCACTATCACTTGCTATGATAACTGTCGTATTGCAAATACTTTCGCGTTTGAATTTTTTTCTTTGTGTTTTGTGCGGATAATGACCAATTTCCCCTGGTATTTCAGTTCTGGCACTGGCAGATTTTGCTTATCAGTAATGCTGAAGTAGTAAATATTTTGTTTTGTATGGATAATGATCAGTATTCCTTGGTATTTCAGTTGTCATTGAGCTCCAGAAAGCGATACAGATCACTCTGATGGCGAACCCAAACTTCCCGGAAAGCACACATTCACAGCACAAGGCAGAATCAGGCAGGGTAGGGCAGTAACAACAGATCCAGTTACCGCTTCCAAATCAGATCACACAACACTGTTCGACAGTAGGGAAGAAGCGCTCTTTCAGAGCACCGGAATCAGCTAATCGTAATCAAAATCGTTCTCCTTGCAAAGGTTTCTTCAGAGCAAGTCGGTCAAGACACTGACCACCGGCGGGTGACAACACACGTTTCTTCCAACCTATTTGCTTCCTCCTCTTCTCACGGTGACTGTCCGTTTCGCACTCGTCCGCCTCGCAAACATTTCAAACCGGTAGCAGCGGCGCAAGAGCGCAACTCAGCGACTAAAGGGAAAACGAAACAGAGATTCGATCAAAGACACGGCTCAGTGACGTCAAATTGTGAACTTTAATAATGTTGAAGCGACAACTGTTTTTAAAGTTTTGTTCTCTGCGTTGTCTTAAAGAATGATACGATGAAATCTGCGTTGCTGACACACGACGTACCTAAAATAGGTTATTGTAAACTATCCACAGAAAATGATTCTTGTTAATCACAGGGAAAGGGGCGGCTCTATCAAAAGATTTACTGGCAATGTCGGAATAGAAAAACTTGCTCTTTTTAAATATCTTGGAGTTGTGACCGAGGTACGGAAGGTAAGGCAAAGGTTATCCCCAATATCTGTGACATAATAGACAGCCTGATGGAAAGAAACTGCAGAAAGGTATCACAAGCTAAATTTTAGGTAACGATGACTGATTCAACTCTCTCTGCTGTATTTTCAGCATTTTTACTAAAGGACACAACTCTATCTCAGATGCGACCAGCGGCAATGAGTTACTTGCCAGCGGTAAAGGACCGCAATAAAACGGGTAACAAAGTATACAGAGTGTTTCAAGAACAGAGGTGATAATTTCAGGAAAGTATTCCACATAGCTAGATAAGAAAAAGGCCTGCGACCTACATGTAAGCTTGAGGAGACGTATGGCTGTGCTGAATAGGTCGCTAGAATGAAATGGTCAGTCCTTCTCCTCTAGCGTATGGCACACGTTTCCATAGGCGGTGGTAACGTGGTACGGCATATAGCCTACTGCTCGAGAGGTACACAAATAGACTCATGCCCGTGCTGCGTTCCTCAAACAACTGGGGAGCGATACATTGTCTCGGTTGACGTGCATGGCGCCGGTGGAGCGCCTTAGGCGAACAAACGTATGTGCACTATCGGACAGTAGGTTACTGTATGATTCATCGGTTAGAATAATGGCCGTCGTATCAGCGGTCAAATGTAAACAATCCCTGCAATACAATGTCTTCACTGCCTGCCTCAATAGCTTTCTGTCGTCAAAAGCGATGCATACGTGTGTGGTTCTTGACGTACTCATACCCTGCCGCGGTGTGTGCCAACGCGCACCGTGACTTCAGTCTAAACTCTTCCGTCGTCGTATGTGGAGACAGTAAAATTGTCTGAAGCATCGATATGTGGAGTGGTCGCGGTGGTCTAGCGGACATAGTGCTAGACTAGAGCTCTAAAGATACCAGGTTATCTCCCTTCAGAATGGCTCCACATCCACTCTTCTTGTTATCAAATTGAGAAGCAGGGACCGTTTCTGGAGATAAAAGAAGCCCAGGGCGAAGTGTTTGCCACCTGCCCCCTCCTATTCCTACAGCGGACGACAAACTGCTCGCTATGTGCAGTCAAGCCTGAAGCCTGTTCAGAGATTTAGCGTTACTGACTTCATCATATTTGTTCGATATATCTCGCCAGATTAGTACTTGTTCCATAGATCATGAATATGACACTTCGTAATGATGTGGAACGTGTCGGGTTAATAAAAGATGTCTATACAAGATATTACATTACACAAAATATTACATGACACTTAATACTTGTTTTTTTTGGGTGGGGGGGGGGGGGGTGGCATGGGGAAATTACTCACTTACTATATCCAAAAATTCATCTAATTACTAGAAGGAGTTGCCATTCAGAAATTCTTTTAATTTACTTTTAAATGCTATATGATATTAGGTAAGTGACCAAAGACTTTTGTGGCAGCATTATTTACCCCTTTCTCAGCCAAAGTTAGATTTAACCTTGAGTAGTGAATATCATCCTTTCTCCTAGTGTTGTAGCCACGTATACTGCTATTACTTTTGAATTCGTTCGGATTGTTAATAACAAATTTCATAAGTGAATATATATATTGTGAGGCTACAGTGAAGACCCCTAGCTTTTTAAATAAGTATCTGCAGGATGATCTTGGATGAGCCCCAGCAATTATTCTGATTACACGCTTTTGTGCAATGAACACTCTTTTACTCAATGATGAGTTACCTCAGAATATGATGCCATACGAAAGTAGAGAATGAAAATAGGCGTGGTAAGCTAATTTACTGAGATGTATATCGCCAAAATTTGCAATGACCGTAATAGCATAAATAGCTGAACTCCAACGTTTCAGCACATCTTCAGTGTGTTTTTTCCAGTTCAACCCCTCATCCTAAAACTTTTGAATATTGTACCTTAGCTATCGTTTTCTGATCTAAGTCTATATTTATTAATGGTGTCATTCCATTTACTGTGTGGAACTGTATATACTGTGTTTTGTCAAAGTTGAATGAGAGCCCATTTGCAGAGAACCACTTAATGATTTTCTGAAAAACATCGTTTACAATTTCATCAGTTCATTCTTGTCTGTTGGGTGTGATAGCTATACTTGTATCATCGGCAAAAAGTACCAGCTTTGAATCTTCGTGAATATAGAATGGCAAGTCATTAGCAGCAGGGACTAATGACCTTCGCTGTTTAGTCCCCCTTAAACATCCCAACAACCACCACCACCACCATTAACAGCAGTTAAGAACAGCAGAGGACCAAAGACCGAAACTTGCGGCACCCCATTCTTGATTGTTCCCCAGTTTGAGAAATCACGAGTTTCTTGCATATTATGTGAGCTGCTTATTTCAACTTTCTGCACTCTTCCAGTTAGGTATGATTTAAAAAATCTGAGCACTGTCCCATTCATACCACAGTACTTGAGCTTATCTAGAGGTATTCCAATATTTACACAATCAAAAGCCTTTGAGAAATCACAAAAAATCCCAATGGGTGACTTCCGGTTACTCAGAGCATTTAATATTTCATTAGTGAATGTATATATAGCATTTTATGCTGAAAAACCTTTCTGGAAACAAAACTGACATTTTGTTAACACTTTATTTTTACAATGGTGTGACGCTACTGTACAATACATTACTTGTTCAAGAATTTTGGATAAGGCAGTCAGAATCGAGATAGGGCGGTAGTTGTTGACATCAGACGTATCCCCTTTTTATGCAGTGATTTAACAATGGCATACTTCAGTCTATCTGGGAAAATAGCCTGCTTCAGTGAACTATTACATATGTGGCTAAGAATCCCACTTATCTCTTTGGAACAAGCTTTTATTATCCTACTGGAAATGCCATCAATTACATGTGAGCTTTTATTCTTGGGGGAGTTTATTATCTTCCTAATTTCAGATGGAGAGGTGGTTGGAATTTCAATTGTATCAAATTGTGTGGGTAAGGCCTTTTCTATTAACTGCCTTGCTTCCTCTACTGAACATTTAGACCCTATTTTCTCTACACCATTTAAAAAGTGTCAGCTCATTTGCAGGAGAGAAAGCAGTCATGTTGGCTACGCTTAAGAGAGAGAAGGCGTCAGGTCTGGACTGCATGTGCATTGGGGTTTTACAAAGGGTAGTGCCAGTTGTTGTGTAGTTTTTAACATCTAGGAGATGTGTTCGGTATGGAATACAAAACATATTTTTTTTTCTGAAAGCAAGTTGCTTTTTTTCAGGATTCCAGTACTCCATACTATTCCCCACTCTCTTAGCTACAGAACTCTATTTTATAATATAATCTCAGTCCAACGTGACGGCCTTATGCCAGCTTACTGGGAGGCCCTGTATGCCGGCGTGGTTCCACTATACCAGTCGACGTCGCAGCCAGCGTCTTGCTGCGACAGTAACCTCGCCTTCATCCGTGTGCTGCTTCCCGTGGGGTGCGTCCTTCATTGGGCCAAACTGAGTGAAGTCGGACTGTGCGAGATCTGGGCTGTAGGATGGATGAGGAAGAACAGTCTGAGGAAGTTTTATGAGCTCCTCTCGGGTGGACAGACATGTTTGAGGCCTTGCGTCGTCATAGAGAAGGAGAAATTGGTTTGCTTTTCTGTGGCGACGAACACGCTGACGTCGTATCTTCCATTTTACAGATAGCTGCAGCATAAAGGAGGACATCAAACACAATAACCCATTCAGAGTCCCAGAAGACCGTCTCCATGACCTTTAGAGCTGAGGGTGCGGCTTTGAATTTTTTCTTCGGAGAAGAAGTGGTGTGGCGCCACTTCATTGATTGTCGTTTTGTTTCCGTTTCGAAGTGCTGGACCCATATTTCATCGCCTGTGACGAAGTTTGACAAAAAAATTGTCGCGATCAGCCTCGTCACGCGCAAGCAATTCCGCACGGATGGTCGTACGTTGCTCTTTGTGGTCTTCTGTTAGGCCGCATGGAACCCAGCAGGCGCACACCTTTCAGTATCCCAACTTCGGACGAGAGTGTCAACACCAGCAACAGAGACGTCCGGATGTGCAGCGAGGAGTCTGATTGTGATTCGTCGATCACCTTGGATAAGTGTGTCCGCACGTTCCAACACTGCAGGTGTCAGAGTTGTGTGCGGCCGGCCTGCACGCGGGACAGTGGACAGATTAGAATTATATTAATACCTTCAGCTGCTAACGGGTGGTCGGTGTTACCAGAACTAAACACTTATGTGGATATGGTGTCTGCTCTTTCGGGCATGTCCGAAATAATTCTAATTTCGTTCTAGACGGCTGCAGGTCGCCAATGGTGACCTCCTTCTTCTGTGCGGATGCACATATATTCCCCGAACTCTTACGGGACTTGGTAAGAATGACTTCTACGAGTAATGAGTGTGTTGGGGTGGAACACTTCGAGTGTAGTGTGTTGACAAACAAGGTGAGAGTGTGGGTCTCGTAGGAGGCGTGCGTGAGATAGTCCCTTCAGTCGCGCTCTCCTCTGTGCCCTCAGTGGCTCAGATGTGAGCAGGAGATCCCGGGTTCGAGTCTCGGTCGGGGCACACATTTTCACCTGTCCCCGTTGATATATTTCAACGCCGTTAGCAGCTCAAGGTAGACCCGCCAGGTTAGCCGAGCGTTTTAATGTGCTGCTTCCTGGACTCGGGTAGGCGCGCCGGCCCGGGATCGAATCCGCCCGGCGGATTAAAGACATGGGCCGGTGTGTCGGCCTGCCTGGATGTGGTTTTTAGGCGGTTTTCCACATCCCGCTAGGTAAATACCGGGCTGGTCCCCACATCCCGTCTTAGTTACACGACATGCAGACTTTTGTAACACTCCGCACTATTTCATGGTTTACACTAGATGCAGACAGTTGGGGTACACTGATTCCGTCCTGGGGGGGGGGGGGGTATGGGGTGGCAGCAGGAAGGGCACCCGGCCACCCCTTTACATTAACCTTGCCAACTCTGTTGTAACCAAGCCGACCCAGCGAATATTGCGGGACAAAGGCGCAAGTGAAAGAAAGAAAGAAAGTTAGCGGCTGAAGGTATTAATATAATTCTAATTTTGTCCACATGGCTGGAGGTCATCAATGGTGCCTCTTCTTTCGGACATGTCCGAAAGAACAGACACCATTTCCATTTAAGTATAATGGACAGATTTGTGTCGTCTAGTTGCGATGACGACAGACCCCTCGCCCAACGACTCACTGTGCTTTTGTTGACCTCAAGGCCTCCGTGGACATTCTGCAACCGCCTTTGAATATGTACGATGGTCTGGATTTCCGCCGAAAGAAAGTCAATGACAGCTCTCAACTTGGAACGCAACTCCGATACGGAGTTGTAGGGTACATATGTCGGGACTTGGTGAAAACATAGGGGCTGAAACTGGAATATTGCACAGTGTCCCACAACAATTCCCGCACTTTTTTAACCCAAATTGGCCACGAAAATATGTATTGTATTACTTATTGACCACCCCTCATGTAATTAACGAATCTCTACTACAGGGAAGGTTACTGGATATCTGGAAAAAAAAGCTGGGGAAGTAATTACAAGGGCCTGCTCTAAAGTACAGCATCCGAGTATTTTGTGTGAACATTATTTTTAAAACAAATTATATATCTTTCTTCTTCGTTTCTACGTATTTATTTTTCATCGAAAGTTTCCGTGACGACAAACACATTTCTCCCAAGGAGAGACCAGTTCGTTAATACAGAGACTGTGGAATGTTTGGAAATTTTGACGGAGCCACAACCTCACGTCTGCTTCCACCGCTCCGTGACTATCAAATCTATATACTTGAAGGCGTTCTTTAAGTTTTTGATAGAAATGAAAATCGGATGAGGCTAGGCTGAGGTAAGCACCACCGTTTCCTTCATTACGAGAACGAACATCACACGTCGCACGTTACTGATTTCGATACAATCGTCACCGTACACAGCTTTCATTCTTCTATGGATTTCAAGTTTTCTGCAGTTAGAAATTCGATTCCAGCACGCTGTTTCTCACGCATCGATATAGTGACGTTATAAACCGCCCTCTTGCGCTCAACCATTCGGAACCCTCTAGCGGCAGAAGTTCGCAACTTGCGTTGTACACATGATATGTAATACCCCAACCGATATTGAACACTGAATAAAAAATTCTGGGAAATTAGTTTTCAGCATGGCCTCATATAATGTTGCAGGTATATTTCGTGGTGTATGTGGCTACTATCAGCAAAATGTGTTGGAAATACAGTTAGTGGTTAAAAAGTAATAAATTAAAATGTCATGCCTGATGCAATGTGAGCAAAAAAAATGTAGTATGTTAAAAATATTTTCCTCTCATCATTTCATGTGTGTGTGTGTGGGGGGGGGGGGGGGAAGTGTTAGCGATAAAAAGTTCGTAAAATTAAATTATGTGTAAGGTTTGTTGCACCGCACTAAGCGCTCTTATTCCCAAATAATGGATCAATATGGTGTGGCCCTTTCACATCTACATCTACATGATTACTCTGCTATTTACAATAAAGTGCCTGGGAGAGGGTTCAATGAACCACAAAATCGCTCTGAGGACTATGGGACTTAACATCTGAGGTCATTAGTCCCCTAGAACTTAGAAGTATTTAAACCTAACTAACTTAAGGACATCACACACATCCACACCCGAGGCAGGATTCGAACCTGCGACCGTAGCGGTCGCGCGGTTCCAGACTGAAGCGCCTAGAACCGTTCGGCCACAAAGACCGGCCAATGAACCACCTTCAAGCTGTCTCTCTACCGTTCCACTCTCGAACGGCACGCGGGTAAAACGAGCACTTAAATTTTTCTGAGCGAGCCTTGATTTCTCTTATTTTATGTTGATGATCATTTCTCCCTATGTAGATGGGTGGCAACAGAATGTATTCGCAATCGGAGGAGAAAAGTGGTAATTGAAATTTCATAATAAGATCCCGTCGCAACGAAAAACGCCTTTGTTTTAATGATTGCCACTCCAATTCAGGTATCATGGCTGTGGCACTATCTACCCTATTTCGCGATAATACAAAACGAGCAACCAAGACTGTTTTTAACCAATACGAGCTACCCTCCTTTGACCTCATAGGTCAGTCCCAACTGATACGAATCCACACCGCACAGCAATACTCCAGAAAGGGGCGGACAAGTGTAGCGTAAGCAGTCTCTTTAGTAGACCTGTTGCACCTTCTCTTTGGCTTCCTCTGCTCACAACATTATTTGTGCGATCGTTCCAACTTAGGTTATTTGTAATTGCAATCCCTAAGTATTTAGCTGAATTTACAACCTTCAGATTTGTGCGACTTACCGCGTCATCGAAATTTAGCTGATTTCTTTTAGTACTCATGAATAACTTCACACTTTTCTTTATTCAGGGTCAATTGCCACTTTTCGCACCATACGGATATCTTAACTAAGTCATTTTGCAAGTCGTTCTGATCATCTGATGACTTTACAAGACGGTAAATGACAGCATCATCTGCAAACAATCTAAGACGGCTACTCAGACTGTCTCCTATGTCGTTAATATGGATCAGGAACAATAGAAGGCCTATAACACTTCCTTGGGAACGCCGGATATTACTTCTGTTTTACTCGATGACTTTCCGTCTATTACTACGAACTGTGACCTTTCTGCCAGGAAATCACGAATCCAGTCGCACAGCTGAGGCGATATTCCGTAGGCACGCAGTTTGGTTAGAATACGCTTGTGAGGAACGGTGTCGAAAGCCTTCTAGAAATCTAAAAATATGGAATCAATTTGACATCCCCTGTCGATAGCACTTATTACTTCATGAGTATAAAGAGCTAGTTGTGTTTCAAGAACGATAATTTCTGAATCCGTGTTGACTATGTGTCAATAAATCGGTTTCTTCGAGGTACTTCGCGTACAGTTAGTTACGCTGCCTCAATACTTATACGCATTTTCTAACTGTAACACTTGTCTTAACTGTGTTAAGCCTTTAACAAATTATTATACCTCTTTATGTGTAGACTATGACGGCATTCAAAATTTTTAAATTCTGTCAATAATTAGATGAAACTTTGAAATTCAAAATTTTGCTGCCCCTGGAAGCCATTAGCCAGGCATCCTGCAACTGGAGTCAGATGCCATGCACTGGGATAGCCGTTTATTAATACACACTGGGGAGACAAAGAAACTGGTACACCTGCCTAAAATCGTGTAGGGCCCCCGCGAACACGCCGAAGTGCCGCAACACGACGTGGCCTCTACTCGACTAATGTCTGAGGTAGTGCTGGAGGAAATTGACAACATGAATCCTGCAGGGCTGTCCATAAATCCGCAAGAGTACGAGAGGGTGGAGAGCTCTTCTAAACAGCACGCTGCAAGGCATCCCAAATACGCACAATAATGTTCATGCGTGGGCATTCTGGCGGCCATCGAAAGCGTTTAAGGTCGGAAGAGTGTTCCTGGAGCCACTCTGTAGCAATTATGGACGTGCGTGGTGTCGCACTGTCCTCCTGGAATTGCCCAAGTCCGTCGGGAAGCACAATGGATGTGAATGTATGCAGGTGATCACCTGTCAGAGGTATCAGGGGTTCCACATCACTCCAATTGCATACACCCCACACCATTGCAGAGCCTCCACCAGCTTGAACAGTCCCCTGATAACACGCAGGGTCCATAGATTCATGAGGTTGTCTCCATACTCGTACACGTCCATCCGCTCGATACAATTTGAAACGAGACTCGTCCGACCAGGTAAGAAATTTCCAATCACCAATAGTCCGATGTCGGTGCTGACGGGCCCAGGCGCTTCGTCAAGTTTTGTGTCATGCAGTCATCAAGGGTACTCGAGTGGGCCTTTGGCTCTGAAAGCCCACAGCCATGACGTTTCGTTGAATTTTTCGCAAGCTGACACTTGTTAATGGTCCAGCATTGAAATCTGCTGCAATTTGCGGAATTGTTGACTTCTTTCACGTTGAACGATTCTCGTCGGTGGAGGTTGGTCCCGTTCTTGCAGGATCTTATTCCGGTCGCTGCGATGTTAGAGATCTGATGTTTTACCAGAATCCTCATATCGTACAGGAAAATCGCCACTTCATCGCTCGGAGATGCTATGTCCCATCGCTCATGCGCCGACTATAACACCATGCTCAAACTCACATAAATATTGATAAGCTGACATTGTAACAGTAGTAACCGATCTAACAACTGCACCAGACACTTGTTGTCTTATACAGGGTAGTCCATTGATAGTGACCGGGCCAAATATCTCACGAAATAAGCGTCAAACGAAAAAACTACAAAGAACGAAACTCGTCTAGCTTGAAGGGGGAAACCTGATGGCGTTATGGTTGGCCCGCTAGATGGCACTGCCATAGGTCAAACGGATATCAACTGCGTTTTTTATATAGGAACCCCCATTTTTTATTACATATTCGTGTAGTACGTAAATAAATACTATTGTTTTAGTTGGACCACATTTTTCGCTTTGTGATAGACGGCGCTGTAATAGTCACAAACGTATAAGTACGCAGTATCACGTAACATTCCGCCAGTGCGGACGGTATTTGCTTCGTGATACATTACCTGTGTTAAAAGTGGACCGTTTACCAATTGCGGAAAAGGTCGATATCGTGTTGATGTATGGCTATTGTGATCAAAATGCCCAACGGGCGTGTGTTATGTATGCTTCTCGGTATCCTGGACGACATCATCCAAGTGTCCGGACCGTTCGCCGGATAGTTAAGTTATTTAAGGAAACAGGAAGCGGTCACCCACATGTGAAACGTCAACCACGACCTGCAACAAATGATGATGCCCAAGTAGGTGTTTTAGCTGCTGTCACAGCTAATCCGCACATCAGTAGCAGACAAATTGCGCGAGATTCGGAATCTCGAAAACGTCTGTGTTGAGAATGCTACATCAACATCGATTGCACCCGTACCATATTTCTATGCACCAGGAATTGCATGGAGACGACTCTGAACGTCGTGTACAGTTCTGATACTGGGCACAAGAAAAATTACGGGAAGATGACAGATTTTTTGCACGCGTTCTATGTAGTGTCGAAGAGTCATTCACCAACGGCGGTAACGTAAACCGGCATAATATAGACTAATGGGCAACGGAAAATCCACGATGGCTGCGACAAGTGGAACATCAGCGACCTTCGCGGGTTAATTTATAGTGCGGCATTATGGGAGGAAGGATATGGTTCAAATGGCTCTGAGCACTATGGGACAACTTCTAAGGTCATCAGTCCCCTGGAACTTAGAATTACTTAAACCAAACTAACCTAAGGGCATCACACACATCCATGCCCGAGGTAGGATTCGAACCTGCGACCGTAGCGGACGCTTGGTTACAGACTGTAGCGCCTAGAACCGCTCGGCCACTCCGGCCGGCGGAGGAAGGATAATTGGCCCCAATTTCATCGATGGTAATCTAAGTGGTGCATTGTGATGTACTACCGATGTTAGTACAAGATGTTTCACTGCATGACAGAATGGCGATGTACTTCCAACATGATGAATGTCCGGCACATAGCTTGCGTGCGGATGAAGCGGTACTGAATAACATATTTCATGACAGGTGGATTGGTCGTCGAAGCAACATACCATGGCCCGCACGTTCACCGGATCTGACGTCCCCGGATTTCTTTCTGTGGGGAAAGTTGAAGGATATTTGCCATCGTGATCCACCGACAACGCCTGACAACATGCGTCAGTGCATTGTCAATGCATGTGCGAACATTACGGAAGTCGAACCACTTGCTGTTAAGAGGAATGTCGTTACACGTTTTGCCAAATGCATTGAGGTTGAAGGACATCATTTTGGGCATTTATTGCATTAATGTGGTATTTAAAGGTAAGCACGCTGTAACAGCATGCGTTTTCAGAAATGATAAGTTCAGAAAGGTACATGTATCACATTGGAACAACCGAAATAAAATGTTCAAACTTGCCTACGTTCTGCATTTTAATTGAAAAAACCTACCAATTACCAACTGTTCGTCTAATATTGTCAGCCATATGTTTGTGACTATTACAGCGCCATCCATCACAAAGAGATAAAAGTGGTCCAACTAAAATATTCATATTTCTTTACCTTCTACACGAATATGTAATAAAAGTGGGTGTTCCTATTTAAAAAACACGCAGTTGATATCCGTTTGATCTATGGCAGCGCCACTAGCGGACCAACCTTAGCGCCATCTGGTTTCCCTCTACAGGGTAGACAAGTCTCGTTCTTTGTAGTTTTTTTCGTTTGACGCTTATTTCCTGAGATATGTGGCCCAGTCACGAGCAATGGACCACCCACACTACTTGCCATTAAAATTGCTACACCAAAAAGAAATGCAGATTATAAACGGGTATTTATTGGACAAATATATTATACTAGAACTGTCATGTGATTACATTTTCACGCAATTTGGATGCATAGATCCTGAGAAATCAGTACCCAGAACAACCACCTCTGGCCGTAATAACGGCCTTGATACGCCTGGGCATTGAGTCAAAGAGAGCTTGGATGGCGTGTACAGGTATAGCTGCCCATGCAGCTTCAACACGATACCACAGTTCATCAAGAGCAGTGACTGGCGTATTGTGACGAGGCAGTTGCTCGGCCACCATTGACCAGACGTTTTCAATTGGTGAGAGATCTGGAGAACGTGCTGGCCAGGGCAGCAGTCGAACATTTTCTGTATCCCGAAAGGCCCGTACAGGACCTGCAACATGCGGTCGTGCATTATCCTGCTGAAATGTAGGGTATCGCAGGGATCGAATGAAGGATAGAACCACGGGTCGTAACAAATCTGAAATGTAACTTCCACTGTTCAAAGTGCCGTCAATGCGAGCAAAAGTTACCGAAACGTGTAACCAATGGCACCCCATACCATCACGCCGGGTGATACGCCAGTATAACGATGACGAATACACGCTTCCAATGTGCGTTCACTGCGATGTCGCCAGACACGGATGCGACCATCATGATGCTGTAAAAAGAACCTGGATTCATCCGAAAAGATGACGTTTTGCCATTCGTGCACCCAGGTTCTTCGTTGAGTACACCATCGCAAGCGCTCCTGTCTGTGATGCAGCGTCGAGGGTAACCGCAGCCATGGTCTCCGAGCTGATAGTCCATGCTGCTGCAAACGTCGTCAAACTGTTAGTGCAGATGATTGTTGTCTTGTAAACGTCCCCATCTGTTGACTTAGGGATCGAGACGTGGCTGCACGATTCGTTACAGCCATGCGGATAAGATGCTTGTCATCTCGACTGCTAGTGGTACAAGGCCGTTGAGAGCCAGCACGGCGTTCCGTACTACCCTCCTGAACCCACCGATTCCATATTCTGCTAACAGTCATTGGATCTCGAGCAACGCGAGCAGCAATGTCGCGATACGGTAAACCGCAATCGCGATAGGCTACAATCCGACCTTTATCAAAAGTCGGAAACCTGATGGTACGCATTTCTCCTCTTTACACGAGGCATCACAACAACGTTTCACCAGGCAACGCCGATCAACTGCTGTTTGTGTATGAGAAATCGGTTGGAAACTTTCCTCATGTCAGCACGTTGTAGGTGTCGCCACCGGTGCCAACCTTGTGTGAATGCTCTGAAAAGCTAATCATTTGCATATTACAGCATCTTTTTCCTGTCGGTTAAATTTCTTGTCTGTAGCACGTCATCTTCGTGGTGTAGCAATTTTAATGGCCAGTATTGATATATATATATATATATATATATATATATATATATATATATATATATATATATATGTGTGTGTGTGTGTGTGTGTGTGTGTGTGTATGTATATATTCGTCTACAGCTATGGATGCAACACTTAAGCATTTTTTAATTATTTCCTGTACAGTTAGTAATTTCTGTGAATGTATCGGCAACCGACCGTACAACCAGCGAACTATGATGACCAAATGCCTTCCTTTCTGGGTCCACTCTTGTTGGAGATTTGCTTTCACCTACATTATTTGTGATTTT
This sequence comes from Schistocerca americana, assembly GCF_021461395.2. Lineage (NCBI taxonomy): Eukaryota > Metazoa > Arthropoda > Insecta > Orthoptera > Acrididae > Schistocerca > Schistocerca americana. Next base: position 152,995,660 of record NC_060122.1, read on the forward strand.
GTTTCCGCTGTGACCACCGCTGCAGACGGACGTTCTTCTATTCACCACCTGGTCTTGACTTCCGATGGTGGACTGCCACCCGTAAGACTACTGCCAATAAAGCAAAATTCGAACGCTTCCGCTGAACAGGGTCTTCTGAACTGTTCTGTTTCGTGCAATTACAGTTACACTGTTGCCTAGTTGTGTACAGTGTCAGACAACCTCTACTCGTGCGTTAAGTGCGCTCGTATTGCACAGTGAGGCGACACCAGTGTTACAGTTGGGTGGAGGATGGGGCTCCCGCACGGACACGGGGGAGTTTGCGCCGGCTATCGGCTGTCAAACAACGTGCCGGCGCCCCTCACGTGCCAGGTCTCTCGTTACTGTACTGGGAGGGCGCTGCCACGAGCGCGCGCCCTCTCCGCAGTAATGGGAAACCCCCGAAATATCCCCGCAGGGGAGCCAACCCGTGCTGTATCAGGCACTACTACTGGTGGCAAAGGGCATGCTGCATATTCAGCCGTCACTTTGTTACAAGGGACAACACTGTTACTAGTCTTAATATTTCTGTTTAGTCCTCTGACTGTAGAGTAAAAAAAAAAAAAAAGTATTAGGTAATTACCAGGCAATTATCCTCCTTGATACCACCGTAAAGCAGTCAAATCAGTAATTAGAGATAAAATGTAGAAATGTACAGAAGTAGTAGAAGAGCAGCAGGATTCAGGGAAAACACGAGCACAATAGATGCTATTTTCGTTTTAAGAAAGACTGTGGAGAAATCCGTTGGGTTCAATAACCCAGCCAACCTGTGCTTCGCTGACTTGTCAGAGGCCTTTGATAGGTTAAAAAAAATGATACAACGTACCTATGGGTTTAGTGAAATGCATTAATCTTATGCTGATGATATTGCAGTGGTAGTAAACAATGAGGATGATTTTCAAAGGTTACTTCACAAATTTAATAACACAGTTAAACAATATAACATGGAAATTTCATTAGAAGACTAATTGTATTGTAATCTCAAAAGCACCTGTACGATGTAAATTACAAGTAGATAGTGTGTCAGTTGAGTAAGTGATGAACTTGAATCGTATGGGGACTATTGTCACCAGCTATAAAGACTTAATCATGGAAGTGAAAAATCAAGTGACAAAGGCAGTAGGGATAGACGGATGCCTGAAAAACACTGTACTGGGAAACTAACCTATGATAACCAATGGGAAAATAAAATATGTAAATAATGGTGCGTCCTCTTTTGATATACGCAGCAGAAACTAGAGCAGAAACGAAAAAGATAAAGTAAAAGTTAACGACAGTCAAAATGGAAGTACAAAGCCAGATGCAAGGAACGACCATGTGAGACAAAAGAGCAAATCTGTTGATACGGCAACAGCGTGGAATACAAAATATGAATAATAAGTGTATGGAGACAAAAAAATGTAAAAGTCATGTGAAAAGGATGGGCCCCACAAGACCAGCTAAAATTTGTAAACATTGACGACTGCAAGGGAAGCGAACTGTAGACGGACAGCAGTTGTTCCAGTAAATCCGCTAAATGAGGCACACCAACAGGGGCAACCGCAGTCAGCAGCAGAAGAAGAGGAAAAAGAAGAAGAAGAGAAGAAGTAGTCTTCTGGGAAACCAGGATCAGTTTTGTAGAGGAAGGAAATCCATCAACTAGCTACGATCTACATTAATTTGGTTACCCGACCCGGGAAAGCACAGATAACATGAAATATCTGTGTCCAGTCGACAATGTAGCGATAATAAATTATACACACAAACCTTCCTCAGGAATCTGTTTACTACTGAAAGTCGTATCAGAATTCCTAAAATAGTCACATTAACCTTCACATACAGACACAAAGACATGGTGGGGAACTTTATTACACACACAGATGAGGATATGCATAGATGTAGAGATTCTGATATTAGTAATTTCTTGCAGCTGAACGGCCTGGATCAAATCTTTCAATTGGACGCCTCTTCGACGACTTGAGTGTCCCTAGTTCATCCTAGCTAGCAAGTCGAGGAAAATGGGACCCATAGTATCTCCAGCGGTTTAAAAAATACTGAAACAATCACTCACAAGACAGATTTTAACACTTCATGTATCACACATACCAGATCTCACAAAGAAAAACAAACCATTGGAAAGAGTAACATAGGGCAATTAACAGACTTAACAATCCTCCATCAAAACATGCAGTCAATATAAAATAAAATACAACTATTAGAAGTTGAGCTCCAATCTTTGAACTGCACAGTAGTTTGTGTTACTGAGCACTGGTGTAGAGACACAGAAATCCAACATGTAGTATTATCACTGTAAGAAAGGGCAAAATCTTATTGCAGAACTGCTTCAAGGGGTGGAGGATCATGCATTTATAGCACAAAAGGAACACAGTTCAAATCAAGACATGACCTCAGTAGAGTAAGCGAAGACAAACACTTTGAAATATCAGCTATTGAATTAATAGGGCTTGATATCACCAAGAAATTAATCATTTTGTGTGTATAGATCTCCCAGTGGATACTTTTTTTAATAAATTAACAGAAGTTCTAGATAAAGTCTCAAGTACAAATTCTGTGTGGGGACATTAACATCAGCACTAATATCATAAATGATTCCAGTAGCACTCTCATAAATATCCTTCAAAGTTTTGGCACGTCCCTATTGATCAATAGTGCAACAAGGGTTACAACAATGACTGCATCAGTAATTGACCATGAAGCCACAAATATGAACAGGGAAAAACGTGATGTAGCTGTAAAAGATCTAGGACTATCAGACCATCTGTGTCAAATAACAGTAAAGTCAGGCATCGAATCATTCCCTAAACTCCAAGCCTACAAATGACATCTATCAGAAATCAAAATAACAGACTTTTCAAAAGAACTAGCAAAACAAAGCTGGGATGAACTGTATAAGGAAACCAATGTGACTATGAAATTCTGTAAATTCTCCACATTATTTAAATTAAACTTTGAAAAGGCATTTCCAAAAAAGAAGTTGTATGTCTGTATCAACATCTCACAAATACAGATGGATAACAGCAGGTATTAAGAAGTCCTCCCAAACACTTAAATACCTCAGTTCGATGAAAAAGAGTCACAGTGATCCAGAATTATTTAATTTCTATCACAGATACAAAAAGATCTATAGGATGGTGCTGATTGCTGCAAAAAAAGTCATTTAATGGCAAAGTAATATATAATGCAGAGAATAAAAGTAGGCAGTCGGGGATGCTATAAAAAAGGAAACGGGTAGAGGGAAACAAATGCAGAATAACATATTGCTAAGGGAGGGGCATTAGGTAATAAATGATCCACCACACTTAGCAAACTATGTAAAAGAGCATTTTTCAAGTATTGCAGAGAAGTTACAAAAAATTCCCCAAAACAAATATATCATCTGTAAATAATGTTGCACTAAATACAATTAGGTTACTTCAAACCACAGTAAATGAAGTCAATAAAACTGTTCAAAAACTAAAAAATAAAACATCAGTTGGCTTAGATGAAGTACCAATGTGTGCACTGAAACAATGCATAGGGATTATACAGGGTCCCTTAACAAATATAATAAACGAATCCTTCACATCAGTGACATTTCTAGAGCAGTTGTAACAGGCAAGACTTGTACCTTTGCTTAAGAAAGATTCTGCATAAGACATAGAGAATTACCAGCCCATCTCCCTGCTATCACCATTCCCAAAAGTAATAGAAGCAATTAAGAAAGACTGATTAATGAATTATCCGAATAAATAAATCTTTTAAGCGAATCACAGTTTGGTTTCTGAAGTGGCAAAAAGGCAGAGTCAGCAATAGTAGAATTCACAAAAGTTGTACTAGATGCTCTTGATGAAGATGAGTGTGCCACACGCATATTTTTGTATCTTTCTAATAGCCTTTGATACAGTCGACGACAATATTCTATTAAATAAATTAGAAGAATTAGGAATAAGAGGGGTAGCTAATGACTGGTTTCAATCATACCTAGCAGATAGGGTACAAAGAGTATAGATAACACATACTTCAAATAGATCGAAACACTTAGCAAAAGATTTACCAAAAAATGGCTCTGAGCACTATGTGACTTAACTTCTGAGGTCATCAGTCGCCTAGAACTTAGAACTAATTAAACCTAACTAACCTAAGGACATCACACACATCCATGCCCCAGGCAGGATTCGAACCTGCGACCGTAGCGGTAGCTTGGTTCCAGACTATAGCGCCTAGAACCGCACGGCCACTCCAGCCGGCACACTTAGCAGAACCAAAATATATTAATATAGGGATTCTGCAAGTTAGCATATTAGGACAAATACTATTCCTTATATACATCAATGACTTTCCCAGTAGTGAATACTTGTGGTGCAAAAATTCTCTTTGCTGATGACAGCAATATTATAGTCACTGAGAAAACAACAGAACTCCTTGCAGAGAAAGCAAATGAAACTCTCAAGGAAGTTTATGATTGGTCAATAAGCAATAAAGTGACACTGAACGTAATTTCAGTTTGAAGAGGAAAAATGACAATGTAAAATTAAATGTAGATGGCACATCTATAGAGTTTATATGAAATTAAGCTAAAACGATGTCTACCTTCAAATTACACTTCTTTATGTGTAATACATCGTGGTATCAGCAGACTCAGATGCTTATGCGCAGAGGTTTCACAGCTCAATTGCTCTGATTAGCCGCATGGTCCAGCATTGTTTCTCTGATATAGGAATCCTAATTTACATTCTTTAACAATATATAATACCTAATTTCTAATAATCATCATAAAATTTATCTCATCATCTGATCTCTTTATTTAGTTCAATCATAAATATAGCACTACTATTGTATTATTCCGTTCGTTAACGCTTAATTCTTTTATCAGTCATTATATATCTGACTGTATCAATTGTTGGTACCATCACAAGAAACGTGTAAACCAAGAGCAACCTTGCATGGGCACTCCTTTCTCCACATCTCCCATGCAGTTTCTTCAGTTTGACCCTGCCCAAGTGACTTTCACCATTTGCAGAAGAACAGGTTTTTGCAGCAGTTAAGTTCATTGAGCCCTCCAGGGAGCGTCAGGGCAGAGAAGCTCTCTTTGTTTATCCACATTCTTTACGTGTCTCAGCAGGTCCCTACTAACAACGCAAATTGTTTAGTTAATTATCTTTTATGGTGTTCAATTGACTTACCGATAACTTTTACAGGACAGCGCTATAGCCTACAATCTATTCTGTTTCTTCTTCATTCACCCACTGAATAATTCGATATTCTCGTTTCTTTTCTATCATTTCCTGTGACCTCTCCTTGGGTTTTTTGGAGTTTTCTAATTCATCACCTGTTTTGCTTGGTTCACGACTGAAACATTTCATACATTGTTTTTTGAATGTATTATGCGGACTGGAAAGTAATGTCGCTACTCCACATTACAATCAAACAGAGAAACTGTTAACAAGTTTTTATTTTTAATCAGTAACGTAATCAACTTTATTATCAACAGTCCTTTTAACATCTGAAGTGCAAATTTTCATGTCACATGGATCGACTCTTTAATAAAATATCTGGTGTGTCATTTAGGATATCATCCACATTACCAAATTTTTTGCCACTTAGAAAATGTTGTAGAGATCGGAATAAATGGAAATGCGATGGCACAATATCGGGAGAGTATCGTGAGCGAAGAAACACCTCCCACCCCAATTCATAATTTTTTCCCAGGGTTCGTCTTGCGCAGTTCGGTTTTCCTTATCGTGCTGCAGAATAACGGTTTTTCTGTTGCAAGTCGCTAGGTACTCTTCAGTTAAAGATTGATTTATTCGACCCTACCGTTCATGGTAAAGGTCTGCATTTACAGTTTGTCCAGGCTTCAGCTCTTCGATGTATAAGATCTACTGAATACTCCACAAGCACCTTTTTAGGATATAAACGTGGCATAGCTGTACTTCGTGGCGATTCATTCGGAGAGAGCACTGCCTTTTGCGTTCTGGGTTATCACAGAGGAACCATTTGTAATCTCCAGTAATGAACTGATCAAAAAACGCTTTCGTATTGTGCTGCTGGAACAGTAATTTACATGCAGTGAACCGGTTGACAATCTGTTGGATGATCGGCCAAATCTGGTTAAGGGTTCCTCTTTAGGTAACGAATTCGAGGCAGTCAAGTCTCCTTTTTATCAAAAAGGAGGCTCAAGAAATGGGACTGTGCTACAGTGTCCAAGTACTGGGTACCTAAGTGGTTTTCTGGATCAGGATGATCCGCTCTACGACCAAAAAAATGGATGAGCCACGGTTTTGTATGAAAGAATTGGAAACCATGAGAAAGAACCCATGCAGAGGCCCATCAATGACACCTTGTTCCTGAAATTCAGCAGAGGCTATCAAGTGGGAGCTGTACCAAATACAAAAATGTTCAACATACAGCTCTGTGGTGATCAGCGGCCCAACAGAGGTCACTAGCTCATTGAAGGCGTTGAGGAAGAAAGTGACAGTCAACACAGAGCCCTGTGGGACTCCGTTTTGTTGGACCCATGGGGAGCTGAGTGAACTGCCGACTCTGATCTAGAACAATTGGCGGCATAAAAACTGTCGAATAGAAATTGGTATTGGACCTCGAAAGCCCCATTCATGGAGTGTAAGTAAAGTGTGATGACGCTGAGCAGTGTCATACACCTCACTCAGGTTTAAAAATACTGATATGGTATTGACGTTTAGAAAAGGCCTGTCGGATTGCTGCTTCTAACTTAAGAATGTGGATTGCCCATCCTGGAAACCACACTGATAGGGGGACAAAAGGTCCAAATATTCGAGAATCCAGTGTAATCTGTGGGCAAGCGTCCTTTCAAGCACCTTACAAAGTGTGGCCAGCTAATAGACTGGTAACTGTCGAGAGACTTTGGATGCTTGCTTGGCTTAAGAATTGGTACAACTGTGCTATCCCGGCATTGCCTGGGGAAGACACCTTTGAGCCAAATACGTTTGAATACTCTGAGGAGACGTTGCCTTTATGGAAAATTCAGGTGTTGAATCATCTGATTGTGAAGTGACTTGGGGTCTGGTGCTGTGTCGTGGGATGACGCAAGAGGCCTGAAGTAGTTCCCAGACAGTGAGAGATCAGTATTGGGTTCGGCCTTGGGGGGAGTCTAACGTAAGGGGATGTCTTCAGTGTGTTGCTCCTGCAGTAGAATGATAGCAGGATAGAAAGAGGAGGCCCATGTTCCCACAAAGTGCGTCACGAGGTGTTCTGCAAGAACTGATGTATCAGTACTAAGACCACCATTTAGGACAGGAACCAGAACAGTTATGGAATGTTGACAGCCCACAAGACTACGGATCTTGGCCCACATCTGAGATGAAGAGGCATATATCGCAATGGAGGAGACTTAGCGCATCCAGGATTCCTTCATAATGCATTTGATTAGATAGCGAGCCCTAGCCAAAAGTCGCTTAAGAATAATAAGGTTGGTCTGTGAAGGAAGTAGTTTGAATCTTTGCATGGATGAATGCATCTGAGACGCCACGCAGAACTGCATCAATACGGTCCATCAGAGAGGCGATGTATGTAACAGCAGAGACATACAAAGACCAGTTGGCTCTGTGAAATGTCCAACATGGTAATCGGACTGTCTGGCAGTGGCAAGGAAACGAAAGGATCACGGAAAAGTGGTCACTGTGACAAAGTTCGTCATGTAGTGACACAAAGTTCGTCATGTAGTGACCAATGTAGCGTAACCAGAAGATTTGAGGATGAGGTCATTAGGTCGATAGCTGAAAAGGTGCTATGAGTGACACTGAAGTGCATACGAGAACCACCATTGAGGAGGCACAGACTATGGTCTGGGAGAAGCTGGTCAATTAGAAGGCCCATACGGAGTGGTGTGCGTTGAAAGGCCCAAGCAGAAGAAAAGGAGGAGGGGCGAAGTTGTTGGGTTTTTACAGTCAACTCACCGTAAGTAAGTGACCTGTCTAGAGGTAGGTAAACGTGGGAAATGGTAATCGCTGAGCTCGTTTGCACCTGTACCTCTATTGCCTCCAATGAGGTACGAAGGGCAATCGATTCGCTAATGGGATCTGTGTGAACCAAAGTGCAGAGGCCTTCAGATGCCCTTTCGAGACCGGCACAATTCTGACAGAATGCATGAGGATGCTCATCAGTGATATTCGTTTCCTGGAGAGCAAAGTGAACTGCAGAAGAGCAGGAAATAAGGTGTTTTAGTTCCTGCAGATGGCAGTAGTACACATTAGAATTTCACTCGACGATCATGTCGCTGTTGGGCAGGCACGAAGGGGCCAGGACGACCAGCCACACCGCAAGGTCACTGCCTGTCACAAACATCACTTCAGAATACGACTGTGTAGGGGAGGGAATCTAGCGCCTCTGGGGGCAAGGAAGGAGTTTGTACTGATTGTTATGCTTCTTCTTCGTTTCTTTTGTAGCTTTTACGTGCAAGGTTCATTCAGGGGGCTATCCAGATTGAGTGCAGGGACACATGAAGAGTGGATCCCTCTGGGAAACATAGGCCACGCCTCCTTCAGCCGATGTTTTTTGATGGGCCCCCAGGCCGGGGATAGCCAGGGAGAGGGATCCAGAGAGGAAGCCCTTTCACTGATAAACGCCGAAGAAGGAGGACGCTTCTCCAGCTGGTTGCAGGAAGTGATTCCTGTAGAACATACTGTGGGGACCAGGAGAGAAGGGTGGTGGGTGATCTGGAAAGGTAGAGGTAGAGGGGCGATGGTAGTGATGTTAGCGTAAATGATCTTCATAACCACAGGATGCAGAAGTTCATATTTATTCTGTGCCTCAGTAAACAACAGATGGTCAATAGATTTGTATTCCTGGATCTTCTTTCTTGAAAACTGGGCAGAGTGGTGAAAGTGGAGAGGGATGTTCCATGTGCTGACTCACAAAGGTGGATGTTCACAAGGGCTACCTTCCTGGAATGATGATACACTGATGCTGCATATTGGATCTGCCGCGCAGCAGGATGACAAACACCCAAAGTGTAAGCATCTAAAGCACTTCATAGGCGATGGGACATATGGTTTCACATCATACCTGTACTTCATGACCTTAAATTTCTCTGTGAGGGTATTCCCAACAAAGGCTAAGATAGAGGCGGTTGTATCTGTGTGGTTATCCCTGGGCGCTTTTTGTACACATCTTATAAATTACATGATTCGCTGCTGGATATTAGACTGGAGCTCCTCATTTGTTAGGTCATTTCAAATTTGTCTTCAATATTTCCGACAAAAAATTACGGTTTTTGTGTAGTGAACCTATCCCCATCAGTTCAGCTGCATACCAAGTATTGGCTGAAGTGTCTCACGTGAAGCCATTTGGCTTGTCCCTCTTTCTTCAGCGGAGCCAGGAAAGGAAACGTCGTGGGGCCGTACCTCTCTGCATTATAATAATCTTTCCGACCTGAAAATATCGCTGGGGCCTTGTGGCCACCAGCGGAAGGAAGTTTAATTCACCTGATATGCGAATCTTCCGGAATGGTACCACCTACTCCGAATGGGGAATCTCCCCAAGGCCACTCAGCCAAAGCAGAGATTACCTGGCCTGTAAACAGTTACACAGAGACCCCGTGACCCAGGCACGACAGGCTCATATTACTAGGCTTCCGTGGGCAGTTTCCAACTCAGGCACTAAGACTGCGACCCCTGCGTGGTCAGGTCAGTGGTCTACCACCATGCCGGTACTTGACGACCTCCAAAAACAGAATAGCTGCAGTGCTAGGTTTTAGGCATTGTACTTTTGCGAGAAGGGAGCGGTGCAAAGAAAGAACAGAACAAAATTTGGAATATACACCACGCTGGGCGACCTTCCTTGTGCAGTCCGCACTTCTGTAAAAATTGGAAAAGGAGTAGCAAGTCAAACTCAACAAGGGGCAGTACAATTGAGAATGAAAAGTTGCGGAACGCCAGAAGGGAAGAAAACGAATGTCCAAAATTACCTACAAGGTCCATGGACGAAGCAGAATCGGCACCAAGAAGACCACCCAATAGAAAGAAAGAGAGGAAGAAAGAATAGCAGAAGGACAGACTTGTAGCACGCAAAGGGAAGTAGCGCTGCAAGAGTTGGAGCTCCTTGTTGGCCAAACACGCACTCACAAACCAGATGTGATCCCGCTGGGTGGTGAAAAGGAGTGAAATGTGTTTAAGAGGTGGTGTGACCACCTTCCTATCGTGTGACACGTACAAGGTTGCATTGGGCAGAAATGTGGTGAAGTGTGGTTCCAGTGTGACATCATTAACCCACTTTATACTTCACCTGAACATCTAAGCTCTGGCTTTTTCTCACGTGTGTCGACACCTTTGTGCTTCGAGTGTTGCCGAGCTCGAGGGTGACGTCGCAGTGTGCCCCACATTTCCATTGTTACAGAGACAGGTTGTAGGCACCTTTGAGCCAAATTTCAAACTTGCCATGCGGCTTTTCGCGGATGATGCTGTAGTATACAGAGAAGTTGCAGCATCAGAAAATTGTAGCGAAATGCAGGAAGATCTGCAGCGGATAGGCACTTGGTGCAGGGAGTGGCAACTGACCCTTAACATAGACAAATGTAATGTATTGCGAATACATAGAAAGAAGGATCCTTTATTGTATGATTATATGATAGCGGAACAAACACTGGCAGTAGTTACTTCTGTAAAATATCTGGGAGTATGCGTGCGGAACGATTTGAAGTGGAATGATCATATAAAATTAATTGCTGGTAAGGCGGGTACCAGGTTGAGATTCATTGGGAGAGTGCTTAGAAAATGTAGTCCATCAACAAAGGAGGTGGCTTACAAAACACTCGTTCGACCTATACTTGAGTATTGCTCATCAGTGTGGGATCCGTACCAGATCGGTCTGACGGAGGAGATAGAGAATATCCTAAGAAGAGCGGCGCGTTTCGTCACAGGGTTATTTGGTAACCGTGATAGCGTTACGGAGATGTTTAATAAACTCAAGTGGCAGACTCTGCAAGAGAGGCGCTCTGCATCGCGGTGTAGCTTGCTCGCCAGGTTTCGAGAGGGCGCGTTTCTGAATGAGGTATCGAATATATTGCTTCCCCCTACTTATACCTCCCGAGGAGATCACGAATGTAAAATTAGAGAGATTAGAGCGCGCACGGAGGCTTTCAGACAGTCGTTCTTCCCGCGAACCATACGCGACTGGAACAGGAAAGGGAGGTAATGACAGTGGCACGTAAAGTGCCCTCCGCCACACACCGTTGGGTGGCTTGCGGAGTATAAATGTAGATGTAGATGTAGAATGAGAGATAATTACAGTTGCTGCTTTTGATCTTAATCTAAGAAGGAAATGAGGTGTTGACATAAGTGCCAACACCGTGTTTCTTGAGGAGGCCGAAATGCACGCTGTTAAAGCTCACGCAAACGGTCGTGAGGTCTGGAACAGGTCAGAGAAATAAGACTATCAAACAGGAGGTAACTGGTAGAATACTTAACTTTATTCCATAATTGGAGAACATAGGCCTGACGGTACAGGCTTTATAAGAGAACCAGCAAAAGATAAATGGCGCCTTGCTAGGTCGTAGCAATTGACGTAGCTGAAGGCTATGCTAACTATCGTCTCGGCAAATGAGAGCGTAATTCTCAGTGAACCATGGCAAGCAATGTCGGCTGTACAACTGGCGCGATTGCTAGTACGTCTCTCTAGACCTGCCGTGTGGCGGCGCTCGGTCTGCCATCACTGACAGTGGCGACACGCGGGTCCGTCGTATACCAGCGGACCGCGGCCGATTTAAAAGCTACCACCTAGCAAGTGTGGTGTCTGGCGGTGACACCACAGGAAACTTGTAAAATGAGATACAAATCAACATATCTGTGCTCCAATAAGGTTTAGAAGTACTGTGACAATTAACTACAGAAATGCAAGTTAATTACTAACGACGTTCATACTACAAAGTTATCACTCAAAGATGTGTTGTAACACTTGCACTGGTTCGGCCAGTATAGCTGAAAGTCGCATGGCATACACAGTGACCTTTACAGTAGGGACTGGGGCCTGTGACAATAGTGACTTTTCACAGCGATGCTCTGCTGGAGTGTGCATCAGGTTGGTAGCGCCCGAGGCCAGCGCGCTACGACGAACAGAAAAACTGCGGTGCCTTTCGGGCAGGCCACTGCCGTGGTATTGCCCGTCTGGCACTTCCCCTTTCATTTTGTTTCGGTGATTATCATACAGTTTCATTCGCCTTTGGAGTATCTAAATTTTCCCTGATTGATGTTAATCTGGTGGACTATTAGGGTTAGGGTAAACCACTGACTGATCTCATAGTACTTGGTTGACTTGAGTAACTGCAGTAGAATTAAACTCGGCTACAGAGACAGATTTTTGGACGCTGGAGGTGACCATTGCATTAGGGGCAGCTTCAGAACTTTCCCCGAGCAGCAGGCAAGTTCTCGGCACCTTCTCATTGCTAGACCTTCCTTTGTAGTCACCGTAACCGGCCGTGGGCGCTGCAGGACTGTGGTTTATGGGCCTCCATTCTGGCGGCCGGCCTTGTTCCGCTGGCGGCCAAGCAAGAGGGTGGGATCGCCGTGGTTGAATGTGAAATGACACTTCATTAGAAACTGCAGGCGCCGGGCATCCTGGCGCCTGCCTAACCGCTTTATTAGCGAGTGGACGTGGTGTGGAAGTCTGGTCTCCTTATCCCGTGTGCGGGTCCAGGTAAATCGGCATCAGTCTGGCGCCTGGATAATGTGTTATTACAAGAACAGCGTACCTTGCGAGACTGGACGACAAATTTCTGGGGATGTCGCGTTTCTTAGATGCCGCTGCGCCTCACCAAAAAGGCGCCCACTAAATCGTTTTATGGACGAGGTGGAGGCTGTTTTCACTAGGAAGCTTTCCTCATCTTGTGAAATGCGCCAGGGGTTTGGCTGCAGGACCTCCAGACACTGTTAGTTTGCTTTTCAGAGAACAGAATGGGTACTGCACTGCAGCGATTGGTTGAGGAAGATCGGATCTCCTTGCTAGAAAAAATGATTGGCACGGTAACCACTGCTGGGCCATAATAGGTTAATTCAAGAATATTGGGGACAACGGCTGGCTTTCGGAACGTTTTGAGCAACAGGAGAGGCAGGACATGCACCTCGACCATCACGGAGTACAGTAACTGGAGCTCTTCCGTTTCTGTGACAGAATCACTGACAGACGTGGAGTCATCTCCCACAGTAAAACGCTCCATAGAACCTGTCAGCATCGACAGCGCCTGCACGCAGTCATCAGCATATCGTCTTTCACTGGCTACATCGGCAACGCTGTGCAGCTTTGACAAATTCAGAAGCCAATCAATCTGTAGATTAGAACTGAAGAAACTGCAAAAACGTGGGAATTTAAGGAGATGGGACCTGGATAAACTGACTAAACCAGAGGTTGTACAGAGTTTCAGGGAGAGCATAAGGGAACAATCGACAGGAACAGGGGAAAGAAATACAGTAGATGAACAATGGGTAGCTCCGAGGGATGAAGTAGTAAAGGCAGCAGAGGATCAAGTAGGTAAAAAGACGAGGGCTAGTAGAAATCCTTGGGTAACAGAAGAAATACTGAATGTAACTGATGAAAGGAGAAAATATAAAAATGTAGTAAATGAAGCAGGCAAAAAGGAATACAAACGTCTCAAAAATGAGATCGACAGGAAGTGCAAAATGGCTAAGCAGGGATGGCTAGAGGACAAGTGTAAGAATGTAGAGGCTAATCTCACTAGGGGCAAAATGATACTGCCTACAGGAAAATTAAAGAGATCCTTGGAAAAAAGAGAACCACTTGTATGAATATCAAGAGCTCAGATGGAAACCCAGTTCTAAGTAAAGAAGGAAAAGCAGAAAGGTGGAAGGAGTATATAGAGGGTCTATACAAGGGCGATGTACTTGAGGACAATATTATGGAAATGGAAGAGGATGTAGATGAAGATGAAATGGGAGATACGATACTGCGTGAAGAGTTTGACAGAGCAATGAATGACCTGAGTCGAAACAAGGCCCCGGGAGTAGACAACATTCCATTAGAACTACTGACGGGCTTGGGAGAGCCAGTCCTGCCAAAACTCTACCATTTGGTGAGCAAGATGTATGAGGCAGGCGAAATACGCTTAGACTTCAAGTAGAATATAATAACTCCAATCCCAAAGAAAGCAGGTGTTGACAGATGTGAAAATTGCTGAACTATCATAAGTCACAGCTGCAAAATACTAACGCGAATTCTTTACGGACGAATGGAAAAACTGGTAGAATCCGACCTCGGGGAAGATCAGTTTGGATTCCGTAGAAATGTTGGAACACGTGAGGCAATACCGACCTTACGACTTATGTTAGAAGCTAGATTAAGGAAAGGCAAACCTACATTTCTAGCATTTGTAGACTTAGAGAAAGCTTTTGACAATGTCGACTGGAACACTCTCTTTCAAATTCTAAAGGTGGCAGGGGTAAAATACAGGGAGCTAAAGGCTATTTACAATTTGTACAGAAACGAGATGGCTGTTAAAAGAGTCGAGAGGCATGAAAGGGAAGCAGTGGTTGGGAAGGGAGTGAGACAGGGTTGTAGCCTCTCCTCGATGTTATTGAATCTGTATATTGAGCAAGCAGTAAAGGAAACAAAAGAGAAGTTCGGAGTAGGTATTAAAATCCATGGAGAAGAAATAAAAACTTTGAGGTTCGCCGATGACATTGTAATTCTGTCAGAGACAGCAAAGGACTTGGAAGAGCAGTTGAACGGAATGGACAGTGTCTTGAAGGGAGGATATAAGGTGAACATCAACAAAAGCAAAACGAGGATAATGGAATGAAGTCGAATTAAGTTGGGTGAATTAGATTGGGAAATGAGACACTTAAAGTAGTAAAGGAGTTTTGCTATTTGGGGAGCAATATAACTGATAATGGACGAAGTACAGAGGATATAAAATGTAGACTGGCAATGGCAAGGAAAGCGTTTCTTAAGAAGAGAAATTATATAATCTATGTGATACCTTTTAGATAGCTATGATTAAGTTATGCTCTGTGCAAATTCTACCAGACGGCCTCCTCTTTCATTTCTTCCCCCCAATCCATATTCACCTACTATGTTTCCTTCTCTCCCTTTTCCTACTCTCGAATTGCAGTCACCCATGACTATTAAATTTTCGTCTTCCTTCACTACCTGAATAATTTCTATTTATCTCATCATACGTTTCATCAGTTTCTTCATCGTCTGCAGAGCTAGTTGGCATATAATCTTGTACTACTGTAGTAGGCGTGGGCTTCGTGTCTATCTTGGCCACAATAATGCGTTCACTATGCTGTTTGATGGAGCTTACCCGTACTCCAATTTTTTTATTCATTGTTAAACCTACTCCTGCATTACCCCTATTTCATTTTGTATTTATAACTCTGTATTCACCTGGCCAAAAGTCTTGTTCCTCCTGCCACCGAACTTCACTAATTCCCACTATATCTAATTTTAACCTATCCATTTCCCTTTTTAAATTCTCTTACCTACCTGCTCGATTAAGGGATCTGACATTCCACGCTCCGATCCGTAGAACGCAAGTTTTCTCTCTCCTGATGACATGCTATAGACGCGAAATTTAACCGACAGGAAGACGATTCTGTGATATGCAAATGATTAGCTTTTCAGAGCATTCGCACAAGGTTGGCGCCGGTGGCGACACCTACAATATGCTGGCATGAGAAAAGTTTCCAACCTATTCCTCATACACAATTAGCAGTTGACCGGCGTTGTCTGGTGAAATGTTGTTGCGATGCCTCGTGTAAGGAGGAGGAATGCGTACCATCACGTTCCTGACTTTGATAAAGGTCGGATTGCAGTCTATCGCGATTGTGTTTTATCGTATTGCGACATTGCTGATCGCGTTGGTCGAGATCCAATGACTGTTAGCAGAATATGGAAACGGTGGGTTCAGGAGGGTAATACGGAACGCCATGCTGGATCCCAGGGCCTCGTATCACTAGCAGTCGAGATGACAAGCATCTCACCCGCGTGGCTGTAACGGATCGTGCAGCCACGTCTGCCTAAGTCAACGGATGGGGACGTTTGCAAGACAACAATCATCTGCACGAACAGTTCGACGACCGTTGCAGCAGCATGTACAATCAACTCGGAGACCATGGCTGCGGTTACCCTTGACGCTACATCACAGACAGGCGCGCCTGCGATGGTGTGCTCAACGACGAACCTGAGCGCACGAATGGCAAAACGTCATTTTTTTGGATGAATCCAGGTTCTGTTTACAGCATCATCATGGTCGCATCTGTGTCTGGCGAAATCGCGGTGAACGCACGTTGGAAGCGTGTATTCGTCATTGCCATACTGGCGTATCACCCGGCGTGATGGTATGGGGTGCCATTGGTTACACGTCTCGGTCACCTCTTGTTCACATTGACGGCACTTTGAACGGTGGACGTTACATTTCAGATGTGTTACGACCCGTGGCTCTACCCTTCATTCGATCCCTGCGATTCCCTCAATTTCAGGAGGATAATGCACGACCGCATGTTGCAGGTCCTGTACAGGCATTTCTAGATACAGAAAATGTTCGACTGCTGCCATGGCCAGCACATTCTCCAGTTCTCTCACCAATTGAAAACGTCTGGTCACTGACGGCCGAGCAACTGGCTCGTCACAATACGTCAGTTACTACTCTTGATGAACTGTGGTATCGTGTTGAAGCTGCATGGGCAGCTGTACCTGTACACGCCATCCAAGCTCTGTTTGACTCGAATGCCCAGGCGTATCAAGGCAACATCACCTAGACTACAGGCCTGCGCGCACAGTTGTGACGTCACATACAGACGGACGGGTCTGTATCGGAATGCTTCTGTTAAGCTCTCTGGAGCTATACGAACTTTAAGAGTTATGGAGCTGAAACCGCATAGGGATTTTCGTGCTTTCTTCTTCTACATGACCTTGTAATGAAAGTATGGAAATTTATGTCATTGGGTAAAGTAGCTGAACGAAACTGCCCTATGTTATTTCGAGATGTAAAATTATTTTGACGATTTGCCTTAAATACGCGTTTCTAGGCTTGAATACAAACTGTAATTTTAAAGTCTGTCTTTTACCTCAGGAGCTACGTTTTCTTACAGTAAAAAATCGGCAATATGCAACAACAAGCAGACGTTTTCGTTTTTAAATAAAGCAGCTGGAGCTCCTACAGAATTTAAGAATTTGTTTCCCCGGTTATTTTCGTAAACTTTCCTCTCCACTTCAAAATTTGCTGACCTCACACGAAACTCAGATCATTCGACGAAAAGGAGTACCTCCTGACATAATGTTTAATAAATCAGAAACCCCGAAAAAATATTTAATTTCCCTGTTTCTCCACAACTTTAGAATCTTTGACATGGAAAGATTGTTTCTCGTATATCCTTTACTGAAATTCGTGTCACAGAGTGCTGTTAATTTAATCACAAAGCACTTACCACGAAATTCTGCTTTATATACTGCTTAATCTGACGAACACTGAATTCATTAAAACAATTTTCTAAGGCAAGTTACTAAAATTGAAATTATTTCCGAATAGCTGTATATGTAAAACTAAGCAAAATCATTCTGTAATTCATCCAAAAGAAGTACTAGAAACTCAATAATCTGGTAGGAATGATAAGGAATACTAAACATTTTAGAGCCACACTAATTAATATCACTATTCTGTGTGACAATAGTTGCAAATATGAGAGACATTTCACAGCCAGCTTCGTATTAACCTCGCAGCAATGGTCCAGAGTTAAGAAACAAATTATACTCGTACATGATACTAACTGCTTCTAAAAACAATTGGCAAATGTGGTGCAATGGAAACAAATAACACGCTATAAATTTTTTGTCATTTAATTACCCTTGAATGATGCATAAACACAAATTCCTGTCTGGGAATAGTTGCTCTCTGGCGATTTCTCAACTTCACACAATTGGGAAATCGCAACATGTGCACTTTCATGCCTTTTTGGGATTTATAATTTCCCTGGCAAAAGGGAACGCAGCACTTGTATCCCATACTTCGAAGAACTGTAGGCGAATACTGTATGATATCTATATCAGTTTCACGTGGCACACACTTTCAACACAACACACTCGTCAACAGGAATGCCGACTAAAGATAAGATGGCCAACAGTTTGTGACGTCACGTGCCAATATGGCCGCTGTGCGTAGGCTTTGTATCTAGAAGGCTTTGATCAAGGCCGTTATTACGGCCAGAGGTTGTTCTGGGTACTGATTTCTCAGGATCTATGCACAAAATTGCGTGAAAATGTAATCACATGTTAGTTCTAGTATAATATATTTGTCCAATGAATACTCGCTTATCATCTACATTTCTTATTGGTGTAGCAATTTTAATGGCCAGTAGTGTATTAGGTAATATTCTCATAGTTATGCCGTAAGACCTTGTTATTAATTTGTCAATGACACCCATTCTGATTCCCTACGATGTCACTTATTTTGTTGTGGGTTTGAAGGCACTAATTTAATTTTAAGTCAAGCCCGCCAACTCAATGTGATCCACACAGGGGCCCCTATTTAACGAATGTCAGATTTACTTGCGATATTGATAAATGTGGCACCTCTTGGGTGTAGCGGTTACGACTTTTCTGGCGTTTGGCAGACGGAGAAATGCCGGCACCGTAGGCTAACTTGAAGTGTTACCACATAACATCTCACAGAAGAGATCGTACTTTCATTCAGCGTGGGGCCTGAGTCAGCTGATATTCGAACCAGTTTATAAGACCGTTATGGCAAACAACTACTTTAGAAACTGTCTCGCAAGGTGATGCAGACGAGAACAACAACATACACACAACGGCGCGCAAAGTGGCATCCAAACAGCGTGCTATACGCAGTGTTCATTGTAAAATAATACGTGACAATGGATGACGAGCCGAATCACTAATTTTGTTTCTCTCTTTCGCCTGCAGTAGTAGCAGACCCCACCATCCCCACCCTTACAGTAGTAGCAGCTCTCCTTCTTCCCCCTATCTCTCTCCTCGCCTCTCTTTCCTTTGTTATTTTCGTGTCAAACCGGCTGAGCAGTTTCTATGAGATATTTCAGTTGTAATGTGTTGATTATTTATCTGTGTCATTGTTTCGCTCATTTACTCGTATTTGAGTCGATTATTTATTCTCTGGGAGACTAAATGATTGTACTTTTTGCCCTTTTTATAATAAAATGCAGTGTGAGAGATTCAATCTTCATGTCTGAGTATTTTATTAACTAGTTTTTAATTCCCTCAAGAAACCATCAAGCATGACGGTAACAACTCATCTGCTTCATCTGTAATATACAAAGCCTGAATACGTCTGGGTAATACAAGTACACTGATGAGCCAAAACATTACAACTACGTCATCAGTAGCGTGTTTATCCGTCTTCGGAGCCCAGTACAGTAGCGATCCTGCGTGACATGGAGTCGAGTTGTGGGATGTTTGCAGATGGCCGCGTATGCTACTTTACAGAGCAAACAATCCTGCAGCCTGTGATGAGACATCCAACACCTTGTCGCTTACTGGTAGCTTCACGGTCCTTCAACTACTTTGCATACATATTTTTAACAGTAGCAGGAGGACAGCCGACCAACTGCGTCGCTTCCGAGATACCCGCTTCCAGATCCTAGACCGTATCAATCTTCGATTTGTCAGAGTCGCTTACGTCAGTGTATTTCTTCATTTGCGGCGCACATAGTTGCTAGAATCATTGTCCATTGGTCTCTGTTCCTAATGTACGCTTCTGTTTCCGCTGTTTATAAAGGACGTGAGAATTTTACGTGGCTCAGACCATTGCTTACTGGTGTCAAGAATCTATTCGTCCTCTAGTCGGAAAGAAGTGGGAGGTGAAGAGTTGGCAAGTGTAAAATCTTCGGAGGTCCCATATAGTCTGTTAGATTTGCAGGAGGATTCAACAGGCTTCCTCTACCAGGCTGGCAACCAAGGCATCACATACTAAGGGTGACACGGGAGAGGTCATGTATCAATCAGTTAAACCATGACACATGAGGCGGCCTTTGAACCTCTGGGGGAGAAAATAGAATTGGTAAACGAGAGGACGAATTCATAGTGGAATGAGGAATTAGAGAAGTTAGTGAAGGTGAATACTGGGCCATATAGTAACTGCCTGAGCACTCATCTTGATGAAGACACTCAAACACATGGGGCTAAATATAAAGAAACACAAAGCGGGCATTACTAAAGCTAAAAATATGGTGAGACAGACAGTCAGAGGCGATATAGAAGAAAACTTGTGTGGGGATAGAGCGTACAGAGCTTAGAAGGTGCTGAAGACGATGAGAGTTGAAAACATAGACAGATTATGGTTCTTTTCACGGCTGAAGTTCGGCAGCTGCAGAATATGGCAAATAAAGATAAAAAAGGTTAGTCGTCAGTTGCAGAGCATAACCTTTATTTCTTTTGTGAACCAAATAAAGATTTTCTTGTGCAGCTGACGACTTGTTCCCTCTGTGTTGGAACAAGGTTGATGCTGGGATTATTCTAACAAGCGTGGAGGAGTGGGTAGAGTGTTACCAAACGTTGCTCATGTAGAATTAATACAAGGAATGTTAAATTTGACGGAAGAGGAAAAACATTCATGTACGTGAGAGATAACATCATATGAAATTTTTAAAGCAGTGAAGAATATGAAAAATGGGAAATCAACGGGGTCGGGTGGAAAAAACAGTGAATTAATACCAGCAGATCCTCTTTTCGTGTACGCTATCTTGGCCCAGTTGTATAGCTCTCTTAAGTGTTTGAATGGGAACCGGGTACTGAAGGAATAGAAAACGTCTATTATTACTTCATTTTAAAAATGTGATTAGGCAGGACTGCGGGAAAAAGTGGGATTCTGAGGGAATAGAAAAATTCTATTATTACATCGGTCTAAAAAATGGGAACAGGCAGGACTGTGGGAAAAAACCCGGGGCAGAAGTGTGACACCATCATCAACACACTCATAAGGGAGAATCTTAAAAAAAAAGGATTGCAGAGCAATTTTAAAATAAGAATAGAATAGAATGTCCATTATAATTATCCGGGCTGTTATGCCGTGGTCGGTTGATGAATTCTGTGGTGATTCCCAACGTTTCGTCTCCGACTGCGGGAGACATCTTGAAGGGTGTCCGTAGCTTGATGGAAGGTCCAACACACACACTGGTTCGCTACTGACTGCCGCTAAATTCAGTGGCCGCGCGCCCCCGCGCCGCGGCGTGACGTCACGTGTTTTGAAAACGTCAGTGCAATTGGCCGCTGTCCGTCGCCGTCGATCGCCGTTGCCATCACCCAGTAGTGGACGAGTGGTACACATCTTCTTTAACACCGGCATCCATATACCGTTTAATTTGACGCCCTCCTCCTTTCGGTTGAAACTATTTGGGTGTTTAGCGATTTCGATTGCCTCCCTGTATAGCCTTTCGTAGTATCCGCTCGTGGCCGCTAGTACTTGCGTCTCCTCGAAACGAATATTGTGGTTCCCTGGCTGCAAAGCATGCTCCGAAACAGCTGATCGTTCCGTTTCTCCTCTTCTACAATTTCCGTTGTGCTCTTCCAGACGTTTAGAAACAGTTCTTTTGGTGGTACCCACATAAACATCACCACAGCTGCATGGGATCCTATACACTCCAGATTTTTCCAATGGTTTGCGAGCGTCCTCGGCAGGCCTAAGGTATTCCTGTATCTTCCTGGTGGGCTTGTAAATTACGGTAATATGCCGCTTCGTCAAGATCGTCCCTATTCTTTCCATTACATTTTTAACAAACGGCAGGAAATCCTTAGATTTTGCAGTAGCCTGTACGTCAGTATGATTTTTGCGTGGCTGCCTCAACGCACGTTTTATTTCGGCGGACGAATATCCGTTCTTCGTTAGTGCATTGTGGAGATGTTCCATCTCAGCGTCGAGCAACTCAGGTTCACAAATATTTCTAGCTCTGTCCGCTAACGTCTTGATAACACCCCGCTTCTGTTGTGGGTGGTGGTTCGAATCCCGGTGTAAATAACGGTCCGTATGCGTGGGTTTGCGGTACACTGAGTGGCCCAAACTACCATTTTCGTTTCTAAACACAAGCACATCGAGGAAATGTAGTTTGCCGTCTACCTCCTCCTCCATTGTAAACTGAATTCTTGAGTTTATACTGTTCAGATGTTCGTGGAACCGGCTTAGTTCCTCCCTACCATGTGTCCACAACACAAACGTGTCATCCACGTATCGGAACCACACATTTGGTTTCTTGCTGGCAGTACCTAAGGCCTGTTCTTCGAATTTCTCCATAAAGAAGTTTGCAATTACGGGACTTAGGGGGCTTCCCATAGCCACGCCATCCGTTTGCTCATAAAACTGTTCATTCCACTTGAAGTATGTGGTCGTCAAACAACACTTAAACAGCTCTAAAATATCGGCAGGAAAAATTCGATCCAGCTGTTCCAATACATCATTAAGTGGAACCATTGTAAACAGCGATACCACATCGAAGCTGACCAATATGTCCTCCGGCTGGACCACTATGCCATTCAATCTACTGATGAAATGTGTCGAATTCTTTATATACGAGTCCGAACGGCCCACATGTGGTTTTAACAGCGTAGTAAAAAACTTGGCTAACGAGGAGGTGGGCGAACCAATGGCACTTAGTATCGGTCTTAATGGAACATTTTCTTTATGAATTTTGGGCAATCCATAAAGCCTCGGTGGTAGTGCAACCGAACTGCAGAGACCTTTCTGTACACTCTCTTCAATGGAGAACTTTTTTATTAACCGCGACACAGTTCTGAGAACGTTGTTAGTGGGGTCCTTATTCAGCTTCCTATATGCTTGCGGATCCAGTAGATCCGTAATTTTTCTCTGATAGTCGGCCACACCCATAACCACCGTTGCGCTTCCTTTGTCAGCTGGGAGAACCAAAATACTATCGTCGTCATTCAGGAGTTTTAAAGCTCTTCTCTCACCCACAGTTATATTACTTTTCGGCGGTTTTGCATTGGCTAATATTCTCACTGTTTCTATACGGATTTCTTCAGCTGTTACAGAATCTACACTGCGAATTCCTGCTTCTACATTGGCTATAATTTCTTCCGTGGGCACAAAACGCGGACTAACAGCAAAATTTCCTCCCTTGGCAAGCACAGATGTCTCGTCGTCAGATAACGAACGTTTGGACAAATGGTAACGGTCCGGGAAACGTCTAAATGCCGAACAGTCTGATTAGGTAGCAAATTATCAAACTTCTTCTTCTGTCTACTAGACGTCGTCAACATACGCTTCCCCATGGTATCATGAAGTAGCCCATCAATTTTATCCCAGTCACCGCTGCACAGTTTATTACTGATCGTAATATGGAGAGACATTAACTTACAGTTTGTGCTTGCCAAGACTCGTCGGGTCTGCTGAATGCGCTCTCGTAGTAAGGCCTCCTCAGTCCGTTTGAAAATGCGTTGTGCCTTTCCCGAATAGAACAGTCGCTTTATCTTCAGAAACTTCGGTATAACGCCGACGGCTCTGCAACGAGACAGGAATGTGAGGGAACACAAAAGCTGCACTCTCTTCTTCTGGAGTCCTTCCAGGCGTCGCACTTCTCTTGACATCTCCTCCCCGTAGAGGCGTCTGATACTAAAATGTAAACTTTCACGGCGGGAAATATCATGTCCATTATAATTATTCGGGCTGTTATGCCGTGGTCGGGAGACATCTTCAAGGAAAGGAGGAGGGCGTCAAATTAAACGGTATATGGATGCCGGTGTTAAAGAAGATGTGTACCACTCGTCCACTACTGGGTGATGGCAACAGCGATCGACGGCGACGGACAGCGGCCAATTGCACTGACGTTTTCAAAACTCGTGACGTCACTCCGCGG
The DNA here is from genome assembly GCF_021461395.2 of Schistocerca americana. Classification (NCBI taxonomy): domain Eukaryota; kingdom Metazoa; phylum Arthropoda; class Insecta; order Orthoptera; family Acrididae; genus Schistocerca; species Schistocerca americana. Next base: position 153,019,479 of record NC_060122.1, read on the forward strand.
CGCGGGGGCGCGCGGACACGGAATTTAGCGGCAGTCAGTAGCGAGCCAGTGTGTGTGTTGGACCTTCCATCAAGCTACGGACCCCCTTGAAGATGTCTCCCGCAGTCGGAGACGAAACGTTGGGAATCACCACAGAATTCATCAACCGACCACGGCATAACAGCCCGGATAATTATAATGGACATGATATTTCCGGGCGTGAAAGTTTACATTTTAGTAATAGAATAGAATGTTTTCCAGGGCGCAGACACACATTTAAGACTTCGTGAACTTGGAGAAGGCCTATGATATGGCACCACATAACAATTTTTGGACTAGTATGAAGAACAGTGGCGCATCATCTGATTTATAAAGATCCTGTACATGCGAAAACTGAAATACAGATATTAGCTACAATCGGGAATTGAAATAAATAAACTGACAACAAGTGAAAATGCGTGCCGAACTGGGGACTCGAACCTGGACTTCCCACTTCACACCACTGGTCGCCTTCATCGCTTCGGCTATCCAAGCACGATTCCCGTCCAACCCAAATCCCAAACTGTAGCACACTCCACACGCGGTGTCCATGCATCGGAGCCCCGCGTCGATCCTCGCAAGAGGTCGGACACAGAGTGCATCTGCACTGAATGACAATTAACTGCTGTCAAGGTGAATATATCACACTTTTTTTTGGGGTCATCAGACTTCTGACTGGTCTGAAGCAGCCCGACACGTATTCCTCTCCTGTGTCAAACTTTTCATCTCAGAGTACCATTTGCAACACACGTCCTCAATTATTTGCTAGATGTATTCCAACCTCTGTCTTCCTCTACAGTTTTTGCGCTCTACAGCTCCCTCTGGTACCATGGAAGTCACTCGCTGATGTCTCAACGTATGCCCTATCATTCTGTCCCTTCTCCTTGTCCGTGTTTTCCAATATTCGTTTCCTTTCCGATTCTGCGCAGAACCTGCTCATTCCTTACCTTATCAGTCCACCTAATTTACATCATTCGCCGGTAGCACCAAATCTCAAAATCTCAAATGCTTCGATTCTCTTCTGATCCGGTTTTCCCACAGTCCATGTTTCACTGCCGTACAGTGTTGTGCTCCAGATAAATATTCACAGAAATTTCTTCCTCAAATTAAGGCCTATGTTTGATGCTAGTAGACACCTCTTGGCCAGGAATGCCCTTTTCGCCAGTGCTAGTCTGCTTTGATGTACTCCTTGCTACGTCATTGGTTCTTTTGGTGCCTAGGCAGTAGAATAATTTCATCTAGTTCTTGACCCTCAATCCTGGTGTTAAGTATCTCGCTTTTCTCATTTCTGCTACTTCTCATTGCCTTCGGTTTACTTTCAATCCATAATCTGTACTCACTAGAGTGTTCATTCCATTCAGCATATCATGTAGGGCGGCCGGAGTGGCCGAGCGGTTCTAGGCGCTACAGTCTGGAACCGCGCGACCGCTACAGTCGCAGGTTCGAATCCTGCCTCGGGCATGGATGTGTGTGATGTCCTTAGGTTAGTTAGGTTTAAGTGGTTCTAAGTGCTAGGGGACTGATGACCACAGCAGGTAAGTCCCATAGTGCTCAGAGCCATTTGAGCCATATCATGTAATTCTTCTTGTCTATCACTCGGGATAGCAATTTTATCAGCGAATCGTACCACTGATATACCTTCACTTTGAAATTTAATTCCACTCCTGAAACTTTCTTCATTTCCATCATAGCTTCTTCGATATACAAATTAAACAGTAGGGAGGAAAGACTATATTCCCTTTTTAATCCGAGCGCTTCGTTCTTGGTCGTCCATTCCTATTATTCTCTCTTGGTTCGTGTACATATTGTATATTACCCGTCTCTCCCTATAACGTACCCCTATTTTTGTCAGAATTTCGAACATCTTGCACCATTTTTCATTGTCGAACGCTTTTTCCTGGTCGACAATTCCAGTGAACGTGTCTTGATTTTTCTTAGTCTTGCTTCCATTATCAGCCGCAACGCCAGAATTGCCTCTCCGGTACTTTTACCTATTCTAAAGCCAAAATGTTTGTCATCTTCCTCAGTTTTCTTTTCCATTCTTCTGTATATTATTCTTGTCAGGAACTTGGATGCATGAGCTGTTATGCTGATTGTGCGATAATTCTCGCACTTGTTGGCTCTTGCAGTCTTGGGAATTATGTCGATGATATTTTTCCGAAAGTCAGATAGTGTGTCACCAGACTCATACATTCCACACACCAATGTGAATAGTCGTTTTGTTGCCACTTAGCCCAATGATATTAGAAATTCTCATAGAATGTTATGTATCGCTTCTGCCTTATTTGATCTTAAGTCCTCCAAAGGTCTTTTAAACTCTGATTCTAATACTGGATCACCTATCTCTTCTACGTCGACTGCTGTTTCTTCCTCCATCACACCAGACTAATCTTACACCCTCATGCAGGCCTTCTATGTACTCTTTCCCCCTATCCGCTCTCTCCTCTGCATTTAACAGTGGAAACCCCTTTGCACTCTTAATGTTACCACCTCTGCTTTTGATGTCATCGAAGGCTATTTTGACTTTCCTGTATGCTGATTCAATCCTTCCGAAAATCATTTCTTTGTCGATTTCTTTACACTTTTCATGCAGTAATTTCGCCTTGGCTTTCCTACACTTCCTGATTATTTCATTCCTCAGCGCTAGTATTTCTGTGTTCCTCAATTTCCATGAACATCTTTTGTATTTCCTTCTTTTATAGATCTACTAAAGTATTTCTTATCTTACCCATGGTTTCTTCGCAGTTACCTTCTTTGTACCTATGTTTTATTTCTGACTTCTGTGATTGCCCTTTTTAGAGACGTCCATTCCTCTACAACTGTACTGCCTACTGAGCTACTCCTTATTTTTGTATCTATAGCCCTGGAGAAATTCAAGTGTGTCTCGTCATCCCTTAGAACTTCTGTATCCCACTTCTGTGCGTATCTATTCTTCCTGACTAATCTCTTGAACTTCGAACTACTCTTCATCACTACTACGTTGTGATCTGAGTCTGTGTCTGCTTGTGGGTATGCCTTCCAATCCAATATCTGATTTCGGAATCTCTGTCTGACCATGATAAGATATAACTGAAATGTTCCCTTATTACCTGGTGTGTTCCAAGTATACATCCTCTTGTGATTCTTGAACAGAGCATTCACTATTACTAACTGTAATTTGTTACAAAACTCAATTAGTCTTTCTCCTCTCCAATTCCTTGTCCCAAGCCCATATTCTCCTGTTACCTTCTCTTCTACTCCTTTCTTCACAACTGCTCTCCAGGCCCCCATGACTATTCGATTTTTATCTCCCTTTGTGTACAGTAGCACCCTTTCAGTAACCTAAATACTTTCTCTATCTCTTCATTTTCAGCTTGCGATGTCAGTATGTATACCTGAACTATTGTTGTCGGTGGTGGTTTGATGTCGATTCTGACAAGACAACCCTACCACTGAACTGTTCACTATAACACACTCTCTGCCATACTTTTCTATCCATAACAAATCCTACTCCCATTATACAATTTTCTGCTGCTGTTGATATTACCCTATACTCTTCTAACCAGAAATCCTTGTCTTCTTTCCATTTCACTTCACTGACACCTAATATATCGAGATTGAGCCTTTGAATTTCCCTTTTCAGATTTTCTAACTTCCCTACCACGTTCAAACTTCTGACATTCCACGCCCGACTCGTAGAACGTTATCCGTTCCTTAATTATTCAATCTTTTCCCCATGGTCACCTCTCCCTTGGCAACCCCTCCCGGATATCCGAATGAGGGACTATTCTGGAATCTTTTGCCGATGGATAGAGCACCATGACACTTTTTCAATTACAGGCCACATGTCCTATGGATGCACGTTATGTGTCTTTAATGCAGTGGGTTTCATTGTTTTCTGCGTCCTAACGCCGTTGATCGCTGTTCATTCTTCCGCTTTAGGGGCATTCCCATCGCAAGGAAAAGATGATGACCTGAACCTCTGTTTGTTCCTCCGCCCTCATTGACAGGGCCAATGGCAGACTGAGGGTGACGTCTTTTGCCTGAAGTCTTCGGCCGTCAATGTTGATTATTAATCAGAATTTAAGCGATGGCTGGTTTCGAACCTGGGACTGAGGACATTTAATTAGTAATCAAAGATGTTACCCTTTTTTCGCGTGCAAGTGCTCTACTGATTTTTTTTTCAAGGTGAAGAGTAGAGTGGTCAGATTTTAGCCGGTGGAGACAGGGTGAGCAGAGGTCGAAAACCGAGGCCCGGCCACGAAGTCTCCCTCTTCCCATCTCTGAACCTCTCCCCTCTAGTTTTATTATTTTTTTTTTGTAACCGCAAACTGGTTAAGTAAACAAAATATCTTTAGTTGTACAAGCATAAATACAATATCATCCTTCAAAAAATGGTTCAAATAGCTCTGAGCACTATGGGACTTAACATCTATGGTCATCAGTCCCCTAGAACTTAGAACTACTTAAACCTAACTAACCTAAGGACAGCACACAACACCCAGTCATCACGAGGCAGAGAAAATCCCTGACCCCGCCGGGAATCGAACCCGGGAACCCGGGCATTGGAAGCGAGAACGCTACCACACGACCTACCATCCTTCCAGCAGAATCAACATGAGACATTACACTCGAAAAAAGTAACAATAATACTGAAATGACCTAAGAGGTGTAAGGCCATAGACAAAGAGGGTAGAACGTGTGGGGTATGGTAAGACTTGCAGGCATCCCCCTGCTCGGCAGATGGGGCGTGGAGGAACAGTGCGCAGGGGTCAACAGGCGGCACCACTGTTGGAAAGAAGCGCCTGAAAGGAGGGCGGAAGCCAAGGAGGAGCGGGCAGTAGAGAAGGGGGAAAGACCAACTCCCTTTGTTATGGTGCATAAAAGAATGGGGGATGTCCATGCGCCTACTCCGCTGTGGGTTACGATATAGAAATGTAGCGCCGAGAGTCTCAAATTTCAGCAGGGGGAGTGGGTGGGTGTCTCTCCCATGTGTCACCATCCAGCTGAACGGGGGAATCTTAAGTATCGCGTGGAGGTAATTGGCGAAGAAGGCGCTGCAGCGCGGTCGGTGCTCGACTTCACTGTGGGCGATTTGTAAGTACTGCCAGAAGTCAAAGCGCGGTTTATCCCCATCATTAAGCAGGTAAGTGATCGTCCACCCCTTGACCCATAAAATCGCATATTTTTTAATGGTGGGGAAATAAGTATTCTCAGGATCGGTAAAAGTCCATGGGTCGATCGAATCCGGCAGAATGCGGAGGTAGCAGACAACGAACTGTCGATCCAGTTTTCAGACGTCACTGGTGGCAGCACAAGTCAGTTAGTGGGCCTCATCATCCACGAGGTAGCAAATTGAATAAAACGGAGTGTCCGATAGTCCAATGGCATAAAGACGTTATTTGTGGCGAATTTTCAACGCGCGACGTGGTACCATGTTGCCCGGATGTTGGAGGGAAGGAGAAGCTGGTGGATATGACGCCAAATTGTGGGCCACAGCGTCGACGGATGATTCAATTCGACATTGTTGCTGGAGACGTGACGAAGCAGTGGGGGTGGAGAAATCTTCGGTTCGAGGAAGACGCGTGTTCGGTAAGCGAATGTGAGCATAACTGAAATCGGCGATAATGTCGTCAGATGGAGCCTAAGGCTGCTGGTACTAGAGGCGATGTGATTGCGAGCATAAGCATTTCCAGCAAGCTGCTCTTAAGGGAGGCCCCCCATTTCCACTGCTTATGCATGATGCACATGTACAAAGACGCCGCTTGGAGTCGTACATTCACGAGGCCGGGGCCCTCCGCTCGCGGGGAGAGGGCGAGCGTTTCGTAACGGACCTTAAAGAATGTACCGGCCGTGGGAATGTATCCGAAAGCAGCCTGGAGGCTGCGTCCAATAGTTGATGACGGTGGGAGTACCTATGCGATTTATACCATTCTGGAAGCCACATGTTGATTGAGGATTCGAGACCTTTAAAGAATCGAGTCGGACGAGGAAACTTTGTCGGACCGCCGTACGGATAATTTGGCGAGTGCACCGAAGGAGAGGAGTTTGTGGCACAACTTGACTAGAAGAAGGGATCGGTTGGTAGGACATGTTCTGAGGCATCAAGGGATCACCAATTTAGTACTGGAGTGCAGCGTGGAGGGTAAAAATCGTAGAGGGAGACCAAGAGATGAATACACTAAGCAGATTCAGAAGGATGTAGGCTGTGGTAGGTACTGGGAGATGAAGAAGCTTGCACAGGATAGAGTAGCATGGAGAGCTGCATCAAACTAGTCTCAGGACTGAAGACCACAACAACAACACCGAAAATTGATGTCAGAGGAGCGGCGCACAGTAAAGGTGAAAATGATACCAAGGTATCATAGTTTCTGTGCGTACGGGAGAGGTGTTACGTCGTCGTGTGAGAGGCCGCGTCCAATAGGCATCGCCGAGGATTTATCCACATTCATGTTCTGCTCTGTGCAGTTTCGTACGTTGATATCAAATCAAGAACCAGGTGTGTTTCATTCCGGGAGCGGACCAAGAGGAGGAGGTCGTCCGCATACGCACACAACCGAAAAATGTGCTGTTGCAAAGTGAGACCAGAAAGGTGGGTCGTCAGACTCACGATGACTGGCTCCTGGTTTATGGCATAGAGAAGATTTCATTATTTATTTATTTCATTAACGGTACAGAGTAACCTACCGCCTTGAAATGTAAGGTGGGTCGTATGCTTCTGAATCTAATAGCAAAGACTTCTCATTGTTACAGTCTTATTGGTATACAGCTGTTAATGCTTTTTAAAAAAATAATATAAGCAACATAATATACACTCCTGGAAATGGAAAAAAGAACACATTGACACCGGTGTGTCAGACCCACCATACTTGCTCCGGACACTGCGAGAGGGCTGTACAAGCAATGATCACACGCACGGCACAGCGGACACACCAAGAACCGCGGTGTTGGCCGTCGAATGGCGCTAGCTGCGCAGCATTTGTGCACCGCCGCCGTCAGTGTCAGCCAGTTTGCCGTGGCATACGGAGCTCCATCGCAGTCTTTAACACTGGTAGCATGCCGCGACAGCGTGGACGTGAACCGTATGTGCAGTTGACGGACTTTGAGCGAGGGCGTATAGTGGGCATGCGGGAGGCCGGGTGGACGTACCGCCGAATTGCTCAACACGTGGGGCGTGAGGTCTCCACAGTACATCGATGTTGTCGCCAGTGGTCGGCGGAAGGTGCACGTGCCCATCGACCTGGGACCGGACCGCAGCGACGCACGGATGCACGCCAAGACCGTAGGATCCTACGCAGTGCCGTAGGGGACCGCACCGCCACTTCCCAGCAAATTAGGGACACTGTTGCTCCTGGGGTATCGGCGAGGACCATTCGCAACCGTCTCCATGAAGCTGGGCTACGGTCCCGCACACCGTTAGGCCGTCTTCCGCTCACGCCCCAACATCATGCAGCCTGCCTCCAGTGGTGTCGCGACAGGCGTGAATGGAGGGACGAATGGAGACGTGTCGTCTTCAGCGATGAGAGTCGCTTCTGCCCTGGTGCCAATGATGGTCGTATGCGTGTTTGGCGCCGTGCAGGTGAGCGCCACAATCAGGACTGCATACGACCGAGGCACACAGGGCCAACACCCGGCATCATGGTGTGGGGAGCGATCTCCTACACTGGCCGTACACCACTGGTGATCGTCGAGGGGACACTGAATAGTGCACGGTACATCCAAACCGTCATCGAACCCATCGTTCTACCATTCCTAGACCGGCAAGGGAACTTGCTGTTCCAACAGGACAATGCACGTCCGCATGTATCCCGTGCCACCCAACGTGCTCTAGAAGGTGTAAGTCAACTACCCTGGCCAGCAAGATCTCCGGATCTGTCCCCCATTGAGCATGTTTGGGACTGGATGAAGCGGCGTCTCACGCGGTCTGCACGTCCAGCACGAACGCTGGTCCAGCTGAGGCGCCAGGTGGAAATGGCATGGCAAACCGTTCCACAGGTCTACATCCATCATCTGTACGTTCGTCTCCATGGGAGAATAGCAGCCTGCATTGCTGCGAAAGGTGGATATACACTGTACTAGTGCCGACATTGTGCATGCTCTGTTGCCTGTGTCTATGTGCCTGTGGTTCTGTCAGTGTGATCATGTGATGTATCTGACCCCAGGAATGTGTCAATAAAGTTTCTCCTTCCTGGGACAATGAATTCACGGTGTTCTTATTTCAATTTCCAGGAGTGTATAAAGATCTCTCTGAGGGTACAGCGAATTGAATGCTTAACAATTGTTCAAATTAATTGATTGGCGACTCCATGGGGTGTTCTGTGCACCACGAGTAGATAGTGGATATAACTGGAAGGAGAATCAGCATTGTTCGTATTTTTTTGTTTTATTATCTGCAAAATCGATTTTCGGTCACTTAGTAACCATCCTCAGTGCTGTAATATACAATTAAAATTGGTAGGCACTGGTATCAACAAGCTTAGAGCGATCACATGAACTCAGGATGGTCACTAAGTGACCGGAAATCGATTTTGCCGATAATAAAACAAAAAAATACGAACAATGCTGATTCTCCTTCCAGTTATATAATTGTTAAAATGGTTCCATATGATTTGTTACTACATAGGTGATGAGAATATAATTTATACAATGCAACTGTCAAAGAAAAAGAAAAAAAAGAAAATGTAACACAATGAGCGTGGTTAAGAATAATTTGTAATATATAGAGTTAAGTAATATGCTGTACTTGGATGAGTAATACAGTATAAGTAGCATGCTGGTTAGTAATCCTATTTCTATCTATTTTAGATAAGGTCTCGGTACAACTTCGAGCTATTCTCATTTGAAATGTTCGAAAGTGGGCAACCCTGCCTTATGGAGCGCCGGGTAGTCACTGGTGCCGCCACACGGCTATCGACCTGAATCCGCGATTCGGCGCTGCCGTACAGGGGCCGGATATATCGATAAAGGAAAGGCGAGTGAAAAACTCATTTGGCTCTTTTTTTATTTGGTCATCAGTCTACTGACTGGTTTGATGCGGCACCCACGAATTCCTTTCCTGTGCTAACCTCTTCATCCCAGAGTAGCACTTGCAACCTACGTCCTCAATTATTTGCTTGACGCATTCCAATCTCTGTCTTCCTCTACAGTTTTTGCCCTCTACAGCTCCATCTAGTACCATGGAAGTCATTCCCTCATGTCTTAGCAGATGTCCTATCATCCTGTCCCTTCTCCTTATCAGTGTTTTCCACATATTCCTTTCCTCGCCGATTCTGCGTGGAACTTCCTCATTCCTTACCTTATCAGTCCACCTAATTTTCAACATTCGTCTATAGCACCACATCTCAAATGCTTCGATTCTCTTCTGTTCCGGTTTTCCTACAGTCCATGTTTCACTACCATACAATGCTGTACTCCAGACGTACATCCTCAGAAATTTCTTCCTCAAATTAAGGCCGGTATTTGATATTAGTAGACTTCTCTTGGCCAGAAATGCCTTTTTTTGCCATAGCTAGTCTGCTTTTGATGTCCTCCTTGCTCCGTCCGTCATTGGTTATTTTACTGCCTAGGAAGCAGAATTCCTTAACTTCATTGACTTCGTGACCATCAATCCTGATGTTAAGTTTCTCGCTGTTCCCATTTCTACTACTTGTCATTACCTTCGTCTTTCTCCGATTTACTCTCAAACCATACTGTCTACTCATTAGACTGTTCATTACGTTCATCAGATCATTTAATTCTTCTTCACTTTCACTCAGGATAGCAATGTCATCAGCGAATCGTATCATTGATATCCTTTCACCTTGTATTTTAATTCCACTCCCGAACCTTTCTTTTATTTCCATCATTGCTTCCTCGATGTACAGATTGAAAAGTAGGGGCGAAAGGCTACAGCCTTGTCTTACACCCTTCTTAATACGAGCACTTCGTTCTTGATCGTCCACTCTTATTATTCCCTCTTGGTTGTTGCACATACTGTATATGACCCGTCTCTCCCTATAGCTTACCCCTACTTTTTTCAGAATCTCGAACAGCCTGCACCATTTTATATTGTCGAACGCTTTTTCCAGGTCGACTAATCCTATGAAAGTGTCTTGATTTTTCTTTAGCCTTGCTTCCATTATTAGCCGTAACTTCAGAATTGCGTCTATCGTCCCTTTACTTTTCCTAAAGCCAAACTGATCGTCACCTAGCGCGTGCTCAATTTTCTTTTCCATTCTTCTGCATATTATTCTTGTAAGCAGTTTCGATGCATGAGCTGTTAAGCTGGTTGTGCGATAATTCTCGCACTTGTCAGCTCTTGCCGTCTTCGGAATTGTGTGGATGATGCTTTTCCGAAAGTCAGATGGGATATCGCCTGACTCATATATTCTACACATCAACGTGAATAGTCGTTTTGTTGCCACTTTCCCCAATGATTTTAGAAATTCTGCTGGAATGTTATCTATCCCTTCTGCCTTATTTGACCGTAAGTCCTCCAAAGCTCTTTTAATTTCCGATTCTAATACTGGATCCCCTATCTCTTCTAAATCGACTCCTGTTTCTTCTTCTATCACATCAGACAAATCTGCACCCTCATAGAGGCTTTCAATGTAATCTTTCCACCTATCTGCTTTCTCCTCTGCATTTAACAGTGGAATTCCCGTTGCACTCTTAATGTTACCACCGTTGCTTTTAATGTCACCAAAGGTTGTTTTGACTTTCCTGTATGCTGAGTCTGTCCTTCCGACAATCATGTCTTTTTCGATGTCTTCACATTTTTCCTGCAGCCATTTCGTCTTAGCTTCCCTGCACTTCCTATTTACTTCATTCCTCAGCGACTTGTATTTCTGTATTCCTGATTTGGCTCATTAATGAGCGAAATGAGAGAACAGAAAACGATGCCGCACCTTGTCGAATGCGCTGTCAAAATCAATGCCGACCACCGCCGCCGCGCGGACTCTGCACGCCGCTGCCAGTAGAATTAAATCACGATATCCTGTGACCATTTGTATATTAACTGAGCCACTTGGAGTTGTCTGTTCTGCGGCCAGGATGCTAAGCAGTATCTTGGGGCAACGCGCCTTCAGGAGTCGCGCAGAAATTTTTATATTCTGCGTTAAGTAGAGTTTAGGGACGGGAATGTGCTGTTGTCACTTCCGGTGTCGGTCTGTAGATGGGTATAATAATTCCCGCGACAAAGGACTGCGGTATGGCTTTTCCCATCGTCAACAGTTATGAAACACTGTCGTTCACCGCGACGCCATTAGCTCAAGGAAAGCGCGATAAAGTACTATCGTCAATCCGTCGACGTTAGTTTACTGATTCAGAGCAGCTTTTTTGATTGCTTCGTGGACTTCGTTGCAGATAACCGGCTCCCTCAACTAGTCCGCCTCGTCGCCGGCGAGGGTGCGAGCTACGTGTGGTTACACAAACTCCTCAGGGCGGTTGTTGGTAGTCTCCTCCTGGTATGTTGTGCGGTAGTCGTCTACAAAAGCACTAACGATTTCGGCCTGGCAAGTGACGTGCTGGGCGTGAGAAGTGTAGATTTCGCAGATGAATCGTTCTCGTCGACGTTTCCCATCGGAAGTGATAAGAGGCCTGGTGGGGTGTTCCTGTTCGACCGAATCATGACGTCGGGTCCGTACAATCGCCTCCTGCAGTCTACGGCGTGTCAACATTAGAATTTGTGCCTTAATCCTGCTGCCTACCCTCTGGGTGTCGGGGGTGGGCGGCTGAGCGTCCAGGTCACGGAGAACGGCGTAGAAATAGTCGATTGTGTGCCGGCACCACGCAGCTACTCCCTTGCCATACTTAATCAAGGTACGTCAAATGGCGGGTTTGGCACATTCCAGCCACAAAATCAAGGTTGTGCAGTAGTTAGGTAAGCGGCGTTTACAGGTGGACGTCGTCTCGGTAACGCGTTGAAGACGTTCAGGACCGTGAAGGTGGGAGGTGTTTAGCTTGCACGGTGCACGACTGCGCAAGACCACTTGTTGCTTGAGGAGAATGTTGCAGATGTAGGCACAGCGGTCCGAAAAGGCCAAGGGCCAAAGTTCTGCACCTTCGAGTGCAGAAGTGAGTTTCCGAGAGACGTAAATGCTGTGAAGACGACTCGCGAAGTGACTCGTCTGGTAAGTATGTCCAGGTTCGTCGCCATGCCAAACTTCCCAAGTGTCGCGGAACAACAGTTCACGGACGACCAGGTATAGTTCTTGACAGGTGTTGTAGTGGGGCGTTTGATCCCTAGGGTGCAGGGCACAATTAAAATCACCGCCAAGCAAGCAATGGCTGCAGTGTCGAAGAAACAAAGGGGCGATTTCTTGTGAATACAAGTGTGCTCTGTCGCGTCTGCGGGTGGAACCTGACGGAGCGTAAATGTTGACGATACACGTTCCCATGACGGTGACGGCCATGCCTCTAGCGGGCGAAAGTTGTGTGATATCAGCCACCGGAATACCTTCTCTGTCGTAGATGGCTACGCCACGTCCCAGGTGGTCAGGAGGAAGAGGAAAAATGTTACAGCCTGCGACGTCCGCAAGTGTGGCCAAATGGACTTCCTGTAGTACTGCTATGTTGACATCCGATGCCCATATCATCTGTCGCAGCAGTTGAAGTTTCAGGCGGGAGCTAATGTTGTTAATGTTAATCGTTGCTATTCGGTACGTTTGGAGTCGTGCCCCACCACGGAGGGGAACGCCATCAGCGGAGAGTGAAGAGGGGCGAGGCAGCAGGGACCGTGGCGCACGCCACCTGACGGCGCTATCAGCGGCGTTACGAGGTTTCCGACCTTCGGTAAGTCCGCCCCAGCGCGTGGTTCGGGCCATCGTCGACGTCGCCGCCTCACGTCATCGAGGGTGCTGTCGTTGTGGCGTTCTTATGTTCCATCTTGTTCGTAGGAGCGGAGGACGTCTCGGCGGCAATCACAATTGTGAAGTCAGGTGCACCTGGGCGCGCCAGCAGAGTGGGCACTGGCACAGCCAGAGCCGGCATCACTTTGTCGTCATCCTACATCTACATCTACATGACTACTCTGCAATTCACATTTAAGTGCTTGGCAGAGGGTTTATCGAACCACAATCATACTATATCTCTACCATTCCACTCTCGAACAGCGCGCGGGAAAAACGAACACCTAAACCTTTCTGTTCGAGCTCTGATTTCTCCTATTTTATTTTGATGATCATTCCTACCTATGTAGGTTGGGCTCAACAAAATATTTTCGCATTCGGAAGAGAAAGTTGGTGACTGAAATTTCGTAAATAGATCTCGCCGCGACGAAAAACGTCTTTGCTTTAATGACTTCCATCCCAATTCGGGTATCATATCTGCCACACTCCCTCTCCTATTACGTGATAATACAAAACGAGCTTCCCCGTTTCGCACCCTTTCGATGTCCTCCGTCAATCCCATCTGGTAAGGATCCCACACCGCGCAGCAATATTCTAACAGAGGACGAACGAGTGTAGTGTAAGCTGTCTCTTTAGTGGACTTGTTGCATCTTCTAAGTGTTCTGCCAATGAAACGCAACCTTTAGCTCGCCTTCCCCACAATATAATCTGTGTGGTCTTTCCAACTGAAGTTGTTCGTAATTTTTACACCCAGGTACTTAGTTGAATTGACAGCCTTGAGAATTGTAGTATTTATCGAGTAATCGAATTCCAACGGATTTCTTTTGGGACTCATGTGGATCACCTCACACTTTTCGTTATTTAGCGTCAAGTGCCACCTGCCACACCATACAGCAATCTTTTCTAAATCGCTTTGCAACTGATACTGGTCTTCGGATGACCTTACTAGACGGTAAATTACAGCATCATCTGCGAACAACCTAAGATAACTGCTCAGATTGTCACCCAGGTCATTTATACAGATCAGGAACAGCAGAGGTCCCAGGACGCTTCCCTGGGGAACACCTGATATCACTTCAATTTTACTCGACGATTTGCCGTCTATTACTACGAACTGCGACCTTCCTGACAGAAAATCACGAATCCAGTCGCACAACTGAGACGATACCCCATAGGCCCGAAGCTTGATTAGAAGTCGCTTGTGAGGAACGGTGTCAAAAGCTTTCCGGAAATCTAGAAATACGGAATCAACTTGAGATCCCCTGTCGATAGCGGCCATTACTTCGTGCGAATAAAGAGCTAGCTGTGTTGCACAAGAACGATGTTTTCTGAAACCATGCTGATTACGTATCAATAGCTCGTTCCCTTCGAGGTGATTCACAATGTTTGAATACAGTATATGCTCCAAAACCCTACTGCAAACCGACGTCAATGATATAGGTCTGTAGTTCGATGGATTACTCCTACTACCCTTCTTAAACAATGGTGCGATCTGCGCAATTTTCCAATCTGTAGGTACAGATCTATCGGTGAGCGAGCGGTTGTATATGATAGCTATGTAGGGAGCTATTGTATCAGCATAATCTGAAAGGAACCTAATCGGTATACAATCTGGACCTGAAGACTTGCCCGTATCAAGCGATTTGAGTTGCTTCGCAACCCCTAAGGTATCTACTTCTAAGAAACTCATGGTGGCAACTGTTCGTGTTTCAAATTCTGGAATATTCCATTCGTCTTCCCTGGTGAAGGAATTTCGGAAAACTGCGTTCAATAACTCCGCTTTAGCGGCACAGTCGTCGGTAACAGTACCATCGGCACTGCGCAGCGAAGGTATTGACTGCGTCTTGCCGCTTGTGTACTTTACATTCGACCAGAATTTCTTCGGATTTTGTACCAAGTTTCGAGAGAATGTTTCGTCGTGGAACCTATTAAAGGCATCTCGCATTGAAGTCCGTGCCAAATTTCACGCGTCTGTAAATTTTAGCCAATCTTCGGGATTTCGCGTTCTTCTGAACTGCGCATGCTTTCTCCGTTGCCTCTGCAACAGCGTTCGGACCTGTTTTGTGTACCACGGGGGATCAGTTCCATCTCTTACCAATTTATGAGGTATGAATCTCTCAATTGCTGTTGCTACTATATCTCTGAATTTGTGCCACATCTCGTCTACATTTGCATTGTTCGGAAGGAATGGATATTGTCTCTTAGGAAGGCTTCTAGTGCCACTTTATCCGCTTTTTTAAATAAAATTATTTTGCGTTTGTTTCCGGTGGATTTGGAAGAAACGGTATTGAGCCTAGCTACAACGACCTTGTGATCACTAATCCCTGTATCAGACATGATACTCTCTATCAGCTCTGGATTGTTTGTGGCTAAGAGGTCAAGTGTGTTTTCGCAACCATTTACAATTCGCGTGGGTTCGTGGACTAACTGCCAGAAATAATTTTCGGAGAAAGCATATAGGACAGACTCGGAAGATGTTTTCTGCCTACCACCGGTTTTGAACAAGTATTTTTGCCAACATATCGAGGGAAGGTTGAAGTCCTCACCAACTATAACGGTATGAGTGGGGTTTTTATTTTCTCTGAGCTGTTCAGCAACTATATCATCGGAGTCTGGGGGTCGGTAGACGGAGCCAATTATTAATTTAGTTCGGCTGTTAAGAATAGCCTCCACCAATACCAATTCGCACGGAGTATCTACTTCGACTTCAAGATAAACCACTACTGATAGACACAGACACTCCACCACCAATTCTGCCTAATCTATCTTTCCTGAATACCGTCTGAGACTTCGTAAAAATTTCTGCAGAACTTATTTCAGGCTTTAGCCAGCTTTCTGTACTTATAACGATTTCAGCTTCTGTGCTTTCTATTAGCGCTTGAAGCTGAGGGACTTTCCCAGCACAACTACAACAATTTACAACTACAATTCCGACTGTTCCTTGATCCAAGCACGTCCTGTATTGGCCATGCACCGTTTGAGATTGCAGCCCACCCCGTACTTTCCCGAGGCTTTCTAACCTAAAAAACCACCCAGTCCACGCCACACAGTCTCCGCTACCCGTGTAGCCGCCAGCTGGGTGTAGTGAACTCCTGACCTATTCAGCGGAACCCGAAACCCCGCCACCCTATGGCGCAAGTCAAGGAATCTGCAGCCAACACGGTTGCAAAACCGTCTGAGCCTCTGATTCAGACCCTCCACCCGGCTCTACACCAAAGGTCCGCTGTCGGTTCTGTCAACGATGCTGCAGATGGTGAGCTCTGCCTTCATCTCGTAAGCAAGACCGGCAGCCTTCACCAAATCAGATAGCCGCTGGAATCTAGAGAGAATTTCCTCAGATCCAAAGCGACACACGTCATTAGTGCCGACATGTGCCACCACATGGCACTGGCTGCACCGTGTGCTCTTCATGGCATCCGGAAGGACCCTTTCCACATCAGGAATGATTCCACCCGGAATGCACACGGAGTGCACACTGGATTTCTTCCCCTCCTTAGCCGCCATATCCCTAAGGGGCCCCATTACGCGCCTAACACTGGAGCTCCCAACTACCAATAAGCCCACCCTCTGTGATTGACCGGACCTTGAAGGCTGAGAATCATCCTCTGAAACAGGGCAGGCAGCTGCATCTGGCTCAGCCAGAGACAGTGCCTGAAACCCGTTTGTCAGACGCACCGGGGAGGCTTTCTGATCAGCCTCCGGGGCCGTCTTTCGCTGCCTGCCACGCCTTGAAACGACCTCCCAATCAACCACAGGCGAGGGCTCAGCCCCACTGCGGGCAGCAACCGGGGCAACCACAGCGGCAGACCGATCTGGGGACAGACGGGAAGAGGTTGACATCCCCGTGATACCCAAGTCCGGCTCCCCACAGTGGTGCCCATTGGCAACAGCCTCAAGCTGCGCGACGGAAGTCAGCGCCGCTTGCAGCTGTGAGCGAAGGGATGCCAACTCAGCCCTCATCCGAACACAGCAATCAGAGTCCCTGTCCATTCTAATCGATGTTGAACAACAGTTACTGAAACACGAGTCCGTGCCTAGATAACGCAAGGGAAACACGCAAAGAATGTATTAACTAACCTGTACAAACGCCTAACGACTGAGCTACAATCTGCCTGAATTTACGAATATAGTAACTAAAACTCGAAATTACACGTCCTATACGAAACTCACACGCAATTTAAATAAGAATCTACTATTCAGGTACTAAGGCGCGATGCTACAACTCTCAAATACTATAATACGCCCGAAATTTATGAATTAAACAATGCAAGTACCCCAAAACACGCAAAGAAATTAAGAATTTAACTATGTAACAAATAAGTAAGCCAGGGGTATACGACTTGCTGCTGCAGCTGCTAATCCAACGGCGGCAGGGAGCCGGAAGACGGGAGGGAGTCATGGCGGTGTTGGAGGAAGGCCATCGCGGGGACGATAAGTGAAGGGACGGCCCGGAGAGCATCGGAAGTCGCCGTGCTTGGTAGTGAGGCCTGAGTAGCGTCAGGTTGTAAGCGTAACGCGTCGACCCCGGCGGTATCCGCAGTAGCTCGAAGGGCCACCGATACATGGTCCGATGTATGGCGGACGGTGGGAGGAGGAGAAAGCGCCGATGCGTAGGTGATGGTTAAAACCATCGTCGGAGTCGGAGGCGCCACAGTAGCGGCTGGCAGTTGGTTGACTCGTCACTGAAGACACTTAGACCTGAGGTGGCCTTCTTTGCCGCACCCGGGACAGCCCTTGGGTTGGCTGCCGCATATGACGATTGCGCGGCATCCAATGATTTTCAGGTAAGATGGCACCTGGCAACGGAAATCGATTGGGATCTGTCTCACACCGTTCAGAACGGGGTACGTTTGGAACTGCGCCCAGCTTTCAGCAGTCTGCCCGTGTACAGTGCCATAGGGTGGAAAGCCGCAGTAACGTCTCCCAGCGCGAGCTCGAATGGTAGTTCGAAAACTCGTATGATGCGCATTCTCAAGCTTGCGTGGTCGACAGTGACGTACCGACATTTCTGTCAGCGTGGCAAAAACGTAGTCCAAGTTTGGTGTCACGAAGTATTCTTTCGCACACCAAGTCGTTGACGACTTTGACGTACTCTGTACTGATTAAGAAGGACAAATGGATGTCCAAAATGGCGGAAGCTGGGATCTTATCTAAGTCGCGTAGGAAGCGTTCCACTTCCAAGGCCTTTGGTTGTGTATTGTCATTGCCGGCCGGGGTGGCCGAGCGGTTCTAGGCGCTATAGTCTGGAACCGCGCGACCCCTACGCTCGGGCATGGATGTGTGTGATGTCCTTAGCTTAGTTACGTTTAAGTAGAGTTCTAGGGGACTGATGACCTCAGATGTTGAGTCCCATAGTGCTCAGAGCCATTTGAACCATTTTGTATTGTCATTGCAGAAGGTGAATCGTAGTGTTGATTTTCGAAAACTGTTGGTCATGGTACTAATACGCGTAAGCGACACGTAAGTGAAGGCCGCTGAAAGCAAACAACAGCGAGCGCGCGGTCCGCAAGCGGAAAGAACGGCACGTCCGCACTGCACGGCTGCGAAAGCCGGACTGTCCCCTAGGCCGCGGGTGATACCTAGGTGATATACAAGTATAACACACATAAAAACGGAATTAGAATGAGATTTTCACTCTGCAGCGGAGTGTGCACTGGTATGAAACCTCCTGGCAGATTAAAACTGTGTGCCGGACCGAAACCAACACTGCTCGCGAAAGGCAAAGGTCCCGAGTTCGAGTCTCGGTCCGGCACACAGTTTTAATCTGCCAGGAAGTTTCATATCAGCGCTCGCTCCACTGCAGAGTGAAAATATCATTCTGGAAACTTCCTGGCAGATTAAAACTGTGTGCCCGGCCGAGACTCGAACTCGGGACCTTTGCCTATCGCGGGCACGTGCTCTACCAACTGAGCTACCGAAGCACGACCCACGCCCGGTACTCACAGCTTTACTTCTGCCAGTACCTCATCACCTACCTTCCAAACTTTACAGAAGCTCTCCAGCGAACCTTGCAGAACTAGCAGTCCTGAAAGAAAGGATATTGCGGAGACATGGCTTAGCCACAGCCTGGGGGATGTTTCCAGAATGAGATTTGCACTCTGCAGCGGAGTGTGCGCTGATATGAAACTTCCCGGCAGATTAAAACTGTGTGCCCAACCGAGACTCGAGGTCCCGAGTTCGAGTCTCGGTCGGGCACACAGTTTTAATCTGTCAGGAAGTTTCATATCAGCGCACACTCCGCTGCAGAGTGAAAATCTCATTCTGCTATCATTCTGGAAACATCCCCCAGGCTGTGGCTAAGCCATGTCTCCGCAATATCCTTTCTTTCAGGAGTGCTAGTTCTGCAAGGTTTGCAGGACACCTTGTGTAAAGTTTGGAAGGTAGGAGGCTAGGTACTGGCAGAAATAAAGCTGTGAGTACTGGGCGTTGGTCGTGCTTGGGTAGCTCTGTTGTGGGTAGCATTTGCTGCGAAAGGCAAAAGTCCCGAGATCGAGTCTCGGTCAGGCACACAGTTTTAATCTGCCAGGAAGTTTCAAAAACGGAATTGTTCCTCACATAGCCTTTCGTCGTAGGCGTTGATGTTACTATTAGGACTGTTAATATTTTTAATAATATCGGAAATCCGATATATCGATATGCATAAAGGATTTCACTATCGGCATCCGACGTAATGTAACATTGTGTCGGTATATCGCAATATCATTGGAAAAAGTGTCGATGTACCGGCCTATAAAAATATCGGCTGCACGTTGTAAAATTTCTGCCCAGAGTAGAGCTCTATATTCAAGTATTGATTTATTATTAGATGTCTTGTAAATCAACAAGCTAGCAGCTTGCTTGTCCCCCATTGAGCAAGAAATAAAATGAAAACGATGCACATTCACGCTTGGCGGTAACCGCTTTGGTAACAATGGGTACTGCAAGTAAGTGATAAAATAAAAGGTGTCCGCCGGCAGCAGTGGCCGAACGGTTCTAAGCGCTTCAGTCTGGAACCGCGCAACCGCTACGGTCGCAGGTTGGAATCCTGCCACGGGCATGGATGTGTGTGATGCCCTTAGCTCAGTTACGTTTAAGTAGTTCTAAGTTCTAGGGAACTGATGACCTCAGATGTTAAGTCCCATAGTCCTCAGAGCCATTTGAACCATTTTGACCGATTGGTCCGTCGTTCGGTTTCGTCACATATCGGATTTGTCCAGAACACTTCATGTCGACTTCCCTGTTTTTTCTTTCCTACAAACGCCAGCGACCTAGCAGTTTTGGTGTCAAAAGTGCTTGGTGAAGGTCAACGTTGCAGTTTCTGTTGGTAGCGTCGATCACGTTTTTCCCTTCGCACCTTTCCGTCCACCGCAAAGACCAATCTTGTCATTTAGAGTTTTATTCATCATTTTCAGCAACTGTTTTTGAAGAATACTGACGTGAAGAAACACATGTTACTTGCGTTAATTTTTTTTAACGCAACTGGTGTGTTATTTCCTCATATCGGAAATCTTATTATTCCTTTCACACCTCCACTCCTCAGTGGAATCGAACGTTTTCTTTGTGCCGCTAATATTTGCTTCACAAAGAAAAAAGAGACAGACTGGACGTGGTGACAACAGTGCTTCACAAAATGAAAGTAAAATTATGCTCTACTACAATTTCAAAAGAAGAATTTCAAATATTTACCAAAAACTGCAAAAGAAATAACGTAATGTAAACTCGATATAGGCATTTCATTATTGATGTATCGATATATTTGCACCAGATACCGGAATATCGATATTTTATCAACGTCCCTAGTTATTATTTAGTGAGCAAATATTTACCTGTCATCTTCTCGAATCTGAGATGCCTTGTGAACTTGTACATATTTCTCATGGTGCCCTTTCCAATCGGTATGGTGAACTCGACTTTACTGTCCTATTTCACTTAAGGTGTATTAACAAAGCCTGAGAAGTATGCGGTAGTCTGGAGCCCGAATGTCTAATGTGGCTGATGTTTAGAAGGTGGAACGCTTGCGACAGAGCACCCATTGGGGCAGCTTTCCAAGTATTTGGCCGCTTTCAAGACACGTTTGAATTCAGGTCAGAGAGCTTCGGCCAAGTTCGGCCATTAAAGTTTGTTGTTTTCCGTTAACCCGCTGCGGTGACCCCTCTGAGCTTCCATCACTGAAGGCCGTTGCGCCTCTCCCTAACTTCGCGACACAATCCATCCCCTCCTCGCCACCCCTTGGGCGCTCGGCAAACGTGCCCCCCACCCGACACGGCTAATTCCGTACCGCCGCTCATCCGATTAGTCAGCAACATCACCGCTTAGTCTGCTCGGTAGTTTTCCAGCAAATTAACCACTGTAAGCTCAACGTAAGCCGCGGAAAATTGATTTCGTGGGTGACGCTGTGGTCAAGCTACACCATCAGAAGTTGCAAACTTCGCAGCGCGCGTGGAGAAAAGCTTGTGTGAATTTTTATGGAGTGATCGATATCAGAAAGCAGAAAGGAAGTGTCTACCTGCGAGGTGAACTATTCATTTTAATACTGTCAAATCGGCTTTTAAAGTTTACATCTTATTTTCACGCTAGACTAAAAACCATAATCCTGCAAAACAAACACAAATATTTAACCACAGGAAAATAATTTCATCCATTTCTTTTATTGTAATTTAATAAAAATAACGTGTTTAAATTGTGTCGAAGTAATATTTCAGTTATTGTGTCTCCAGCGCTTTTTCTTTTGACAGTGACCAATGGAATTCAAAGACCAGAAAAACGGAATTAGTGCCAGGAAAAAATGAGTCTTTTAAAGAAGAGTAACTAAGATTCTGACTTTACACTGACGTTTATTCTACGCTAGTGTGCAAATTCTTCAGTTAAGCTATGTTCCGTGAGACATAATAACCACGTGTAATGAACAGTTAGATAACTTCTTGCATATAAATCTAAATATTGGTAACCTTTCTTGAAATAAGAAATGTCGATAATTTTTCTTGCTAAATATCGATAATCTTTCTGTAAACGCTCTACTTTCGGATTTAGATTCCTGTCTGACTCATTATAGTAATTTCTTAAAAGCAACTATACGATTCCCACAGACACAAGGTCACACCAAGCTGTGGTTTTATGGTATTAGTGAAAGGTAAGAAACATGTGTGTATTGTGTGCTGACTGACTAATATATAAATAAAATATCATGAGGATAATTAATTGACGTTAAAATTTCAAATCACGTAGAAAGTGAATGAAAAAAGTCTGCTCTTATACTGGCTTATTATTTGAGACACTACCAAACATATTCTACTCCGGAGGAGTAAAGGTGTTTTACCTGCCTTTGTCAAACAATCCCATTTCAAAAAAATCAACTGTGAGTAAAGATTCAAGAATGAAGAAGGAACAAAGTAACAGATAAACTGCTCAGAACAAGAAATAAGACTTCTAACGAAGAGGAGAATAGATTATGGATTAATCTCATACATTGCATGGTATAGTTAATATATTATTTAGAATTTTAAATTATGCCTCACGCTGAACATAATTACTTGGAACTCTGCTCTTGTGTCATCACAGATTTTTAATACATTTGTACTAGCGACAGGGGTTGTTATGCTACAGCTTGAAAAGGTAAACAGTTTCTTAACCAAATAGTAGTAATTAAGCCAAAAATCTAGTTTGCACAACTGGATATGATTCTAGTTTTATAAGTTGGAGGTAATTTAAAGGCTGTACATTTCAATGAAAGCTCAAAATCAGAGGAGGATTCATTAGTGATGAAATCACAATTTTCAGTCTTGCATTAGGCGACTATTCGATCACTTATTTATTTAATTTTTATTCGATTTCTTTTATTTTTTTAAAAGCAAAAAAGCTCACAAATTACGAGACGATTACACACATAAAAGCAATTGTTAGATATATGTAAAGGGTGAACCACATACTTCATAGCACCTATAATATTTTATAACATATTACAACGAAGTCTTTGGCAAGTACACCAAGAAACGAGTGTTTTTATAAACCATAAACACTCTAAAATTCTTTTTACTTATTGTAATATTGAAGCAAATATATTATTTTTAACATGATGAACTGTTTTTTTGACGCCTCTTTACAGACTGTCGAATGAAAATACAGTGATACAACATATGCCAATATACACATAAAGAGACTGCGGAAAAAAATGTTTGAAATTGTAGTAAATATCATGGAGGAACAGACTTTTACAGCAACGGTTCTGCCCTAGTAGACGGTGTTTACAATTTAAAAAAACAGAAACGTGCAGAAAACGCTGTTTCAGTATTTTGAAGGTCTTATGAAATGTTAGAGATGTTCTCGTATAAGTATTTTAATTTACATCTACCTCAGTACAACTCTTCATGATGCGAGATATATACTGAAAATAAATATAACTTACTTTGGTAGTGTAGACAGAGTACTGCCAACCACAGGACGACGCCGGCACGAAAATCCATTTTGGCAACCCCCGGGATGCGGGTCACCGGTGGGCCTGATATCGATTGTGGCTGTGCCTCTTATTCTCTCTCGGGTCAGCTGTGGGGAGCGTTAACGAGTAGACAGGCGCTCACGGCTTAACCTTGCGAAAAGCGCTCCGCGTCAAGGACGCCGGACAGCGCTACAGTGTCTCGCTGGGGCAGCGGACGCTGGCCACAGTGTTTACTCCACGTGACGCGCACAGCGGGGCAGCCTGTGTCGCAGGGGCAGGACGCGGCGGCGCAGCGAATCACATCGCGGCAGCAGCCAGCAGCGGCAGGTAGCTGGGACGCGGGGCGAGTGCGCGCGCCGACTCCGCCGGGCTCTCTGGGCCGAGCCGTCGCGCCCGCCGCTTGGCGGCGCTGATGGCTGCGGGCCTCGGCGCCCCGGCTGCAGATTCCGGGCGTCCCCGCCGCGCGGCAGTGGCGCGGCGGTCGCTCGAATGCCGGACGGGACAAGCGCAGTCTTGGCCACACTGGACGGAGTCTGGTGGTCCTGAAGAAGGGATGCTGGCGGAAAATTTTTGTACCATTCTTCCTCTTAGTTGTGGTTTCAGGTGCCAACAGTAGTATAATGCAGTGATGGCAATGAAAATTTGTGCTGGACTGGAACCTGAACCCGTATTTCCCTCTTCGCCTGGTCATTAGGCTCTCCGACCACGACTCACAGCCAGACCTAGACTTCCATACGTCGTCAACCATTTGTCCACAACCTGCACACGCACATTCATTATGTATATTGTATATTCCCATACAGGGGAGACATTTTAATTGAAAGTCGCTTGCCTGTTGTCGGTGGATAAATACGTTATTGCACACAAGCTTACATGTCGGAAGAAATATTGCATTGTACTTCTGAACAACACATGGCACCCGGCCACCCCTTAAAATTAACCATGCCAAATCCGTACTTAACCCTGCCGACCCTGCGCACGATGCGCGACAAAGACAGTAGCAAAATAGGAAGAAGAAGAAGAACTTCTGAACAACACACGCGCCGCAATATCGTATAATAACTTCCAGGTAAGACTGCGTATTTTTATGGTGACTAATAGCTTGCATGAGGATAACACTCTTGTTAAATTCACTGTCGTTTAGCCATGTGTTGCCACCACCCCAGTTCTGAGACACTGTCAAACACTATACACAATTTCCAACATGCAGAAATGTTGTGATCTTTCGAAGAACTAAAGAAACAAGATTACAGAGGTACAAATCCACCTCCTCATGCCCCAGTACCATCAATTAAACAATGTATATTGAAGGAACTGTTTAATTACGCTTCATTTGCAACGTACGGGGGTTTATTGTAAAATTATCGATGTACTGAAAAATATCTATTGGTAGTCTTAGTCGACCATGAGTTACTATCTGACTTAAGTTGGCTCTGTTTAAACGCGCGGTTATGCCCCCAGTATCATTTGCATCGAAATCATCATTACACTCTAATTAATAAACAAAAATATGGTGACTGCTACCTACAAAATCAATAATTAATTAGCATATGATACGAAATTAAGATTTTATTCAGAAAACAGGATAAGCAATATTTCTAGCCTAACATGACAATCCAATGCACTTGCTAACCTAACTAGCCATCATTGGCACAATGCATCCTCTTTTCCTAACTACTTAAGTCAACACTGAATCCGCAAGTGACTCTATTGAAGTTCTCTCTGAACGGACTCAGACTCAGAGTGCGCCAGTCAAAGAGCTAGCGGAATACGAACTCATTTAGAATTACAGTGCCCTACTTTGGCTGATGATTGCTAATATCACTGTAATTCTCCGTGATGATTACGACGGTCCGCCCAGCCAACGTCGTGATGCCGTCTTTTCCGTGAGCGAGCTTGGCTTTAATCTCCAACGTGTACGTGGTTTGCGTCCGTAAACTCCTGTACATAAGTGTTTATTTGCGGAGTCCGTCACTAGTCAATACTCAAGCTACTTGCACATATGCCAAGAGTAGATGGTCGGCTGAAGTGCGCGGCAGCAAAGGTACACTTCAGATTGCATATGAACACCACAAGTTAGTACAAATCTGTTTCTCCCCTGAAAGGAACAGATAATGCTACGTGTGTGGAGTCATATGCTCTACACTATTCAGACCTGGAGAATAACGACTGGACTCAATGCCGGTAATTTCTCCAACCGACTTCTCTCCACGCTCTCCAAGCACGGCAGCCAGACACCGCGACTGCTCTAGTCCACTGCCGACCCCAGAGTCCTCCTTCAGAGTTTTTGCAAACCTGGCCGTTGTTCACCGCGGGGATCCGTGCGGGTTGGTAGCCAATCACGACACAGACTACCATGTATCCCTGCGCGTTTGTGCCCAACCACGACACAGAATTCTCCCGCGGTTACTAATGCCGCCAAACTTTTAATATGTATCTCTACGCGCTCTGCGCCAATCCCGTCACAGTCTTCCGCAAATTTTCCACTGTGGCGCGAAATCGTCTTTCTCTTTCGCTTATAGCTCCTTCTCACTTCTTGTTGTGATGGCCCAGGCTCTCTCAACGTCTTTGGTGGTCTGAAGTGCCAGCCGACAAAGGGGTCAGGCCGCAGCCATTCCATTAGTTTGACATCACATAAACACCTTCCTTAGGCGTTCCGGCCGTGTTCCAGCCTCTGCGGCCATCTCGTTAGTTTGACATGACACACAGAACTTCCTTATCTGTGTCCATTCTCCCCTACCGGAGGGCCAATTATCAATTATTATTCGGTGTATTAGTACTGATTTAGCATCATGTAAGGTGCAAAATCTGCTACCTTACACATTTATCGACGTCAACCGTAAATTACGAACTTGATAGACTGTCGTCACCATAGTCTGTCACAAAAGCAACACTAAAAGTAATTAACACAATAAGTACAGGCTTCTTTAATCAATGGAACCGTGAGTTATCAGAAAGCAACAAACACAAACCCACAAACAAACAGGTAACAAATTCAGAATAGATCCTCAAATTTTATCGTGAATCACACAAGTCCGAAAACGCCGCTTGCAAGAGCGCACTCAAAACACAGACTAAGTAATCTACCAACACTTCATGACATGATAGAAGCACAGTTTACTTTGATAAAAATTGATTTTTTCGTTTTATGACGTAATTTGATGATGGCACTCTGCTGATGCGCGTGATTTGGAGTTAATGCGAACAAAAATGTGTCATCTAGGTGATCTTTTTACCGTTTAAGTCTTTTTCCATCTGTGCTGCTGCCTTTGTACGGTCTGATAATGTCTGTAAAATCTAAACAGTGCATTATTTCAAATAAACTAAAATGTAACCGAGACTGAACATTCTGCATTTTGTAGTTAACAACAATCTTGTCTGGACATCATAACTTAACTCACCTTCACCAGAAGCCAATGCTCAAGATTGTAATAATCATTTCCCCTTTCCATTTCCCAAATGATCACATTCTCCAATTGGCAAGAATCCATTGAAGGCAGGCCAAACTCCTTTAGATCCTCAGAGTGAAAGCATGTAGTTACCACTTGGTCTCAAGATGGCATTGTTATAGGGAAGTAGTTGTAAAAACAGCAGGTTGAAACCAGGAGAGGCTTAGAAGCAAAGCCGCTGTATTGAGGACGCCTGCCGCCTTGAACAAGCAAAGTCAGTAATCGCTTATAGTTTCTCTTCTGCCACTAGGCACTTGTGACTTGTCCGTTAGTCGTCCTTATTAAGGAACACACATTCACTCACATGAATCATTGAATCACTCTTTTCCTGTCGACATCTGATTCTAATTACAAATGCCAATGATCAGAAGTCAGTAACAACCTATTGCCTCCGTCGCTAAGTTGTCCTGCCGCTATACGTCATTAATACTTGTGATATGTGAAGCATTTCTGGCCCTTGGTGTCATTACTTTATTTATACAAATTATACTTGACTTGAGCAGATGTAAGTTGGCCACTGATGGAACATTTTTTTTTTCTTTGGGTCATCAGTCTTCTGACTGGTTTGATGCGGCCCGTCACCAATTTCTCTCCTGTGCCAACCTCTTCATCTCAGAGTAGCACCTGCAACTTACGACCTCAATTATTTGCTGGATGTATTAAAATCTCTGTCCTCCTCCAGAGTTTTTGCTCTTTACAGCTCCCTCTAGTACCACAGAAGTCATTCCCTGATGTCGTAATAGGTGTCCTATCATCCTGTCAATTCTCGTTATCAGTGTTTTCCATATATTTCTTTCCTCTCCGATTCTGCGCAGAACCTCCTCATTCCGTACCTTATCAGTCCACTTATTTTTCAACATTCTTCTGTAGCACCACATCTCAAATGCTTTGATTCTCTTCTGTTCCGGTTTTCCCACAGTCCATGTTTCAATATCATACAATGCTGTACTTCAGACGTATGTTCTCAGAAATTTCTTCGTGAAATTAAGGCCTATGTTTGATACTAGTAGACTTCTCTTGGCCGGGAATTCCCTTTTCGCCAGTTCTAGTCTGCTCTTGATGTCCTCCTTGCTCCGTGCATCATTGGTTATTTTGGTGCCTAGGTAGCAGAATTCATTAACTTCATCTACTTCATGGCCATCAATCCTGATGTTAAGCTTGTCGCTGTTCTTATTTCTCTTGCTTGTCATTACATTCGTCTTTCTTCGATTTATTCTCAATAATATTCTGTACTCATTAGAAATGTTCATTCTTTTCAGCATATCCTGTAGTTCTTCTTCATTTTCAGTCAGGATAGCAATGTCATCAACGAATCGTATCATTGATATCCATTCATCTTGAATTTTAATTCCATTCCTTAGCCTTTCTTTCATTTCCATCATTGCTTCTTCGATGTACGGACTGAAGAGAAGGGGGGGGGGGGGGAATATATCCCTGTCTTACACCCTTTTTAATCCGAGCACTTCGTTTTCCGTCCCCCACTCTTATTATTCCCTCTTGGGTCTCGTAAATATTATGTATTGCCCGTCTCTTTCTATAGCTTACCTCTATTTTTCTCAGAGTTTCGAACATCTTGCACCATTTTACACTGTCGAAAGCTTTTCCCAGGTCGACAAATCCTATGAATGTGTCTTGATTTTTCTTTAGTCTTGCTCCCATTATCAACCGCAACGTCAGAACTGTCTCTCTCATGCCTTTACCTTTTCTAAAGCCAAACTGATCGTCATCTAGCACATCCTAAACTTTCCTTTCCATTCTTCTATGCGTTATTCTTGTAAGCAGCTTGGTTGTATGAGCTGTTAAGCTGACTGTGCGGTAATTTTCGCACTTGCCAGCCTTCGCAGTCTTCGGAATTGTGTGAACGATATTTTTCCCAAAGCCAGATGGTGTGTCGCTAGACTCATATATTCTACACACAAAAGTGAAAAGTCTTTTGTTGCCACTTGTCCCTGTGATTTTAGAAATTCTGATGGAATGTTCACATCTACATCTACATGTAGATGTCATCTATTCCTTCTGCCTTATTTGATCTTAAGTCCTCCAAAGCTCTTTTATATTCCGATTCGCATACTGGATCCCCTAGCTGAAATCTTCCGGTATCTTCCGGTCTTTTCCAAGTATACCTCCTCCTGTTGTGATTCTTGAACAGAGTGTTCCCTATTACTAGCTGAAACTCGTTACAGAACTCAATTAGTCTTTCTCCTCTCTCATTCCTGTCCCCAACCCGTATTCTCCTGTAACCTTTTCTTCTAATCCTTCCCCTACAACTGCATTCCAGTCTCACATGACTATTAGATTTTCGTCTCCCTTTACGTACTGTATTACCCTTTCAATATCCTCATATACTTTCTCTATCTCTTCATCTTCACTTTGCGACGTCGAACACTCGTTGTTGGAGTTGATCTACTGTCGATTCTGATAAGAACAACCTTATCACTGAACTGTTCACAGTAACACACTCTTTGCCCTACCTTCCTATTCATAACGAATCCTACTCCCTTTATACCATTTTCTGCTGCTAATACACCCTATACTCATCTCACCAGAAATCCCTGTCTTTTTTCCATTTCACTTCATAGACTTCTACCGTATCTAGTTTGAGCCTTTGCATTTCCCTGTAACTACACAGTTGCTCAGTAGAGGAGATGTGTTACACATTAGCGAACATAAACGAATGGTCATAGCTTCTGAGGTATGCAATTTAGAGCTCACGTTTATTGGACATTTTTTCTCGTTTTTGTCCACACTACCACCACTGAAAGTTACCAGCCCTACACTCTTCGCGACACAAGAACCGGAACGTATTCAACAGTCAGAGGTATCAGAACGGTTTTCGTTTGTAACTTTCGTCTCGTTCGTTTCCGGTACATGGATCTTTACTTCAAATTAATACATTTATCGTTCTCCATCATCCTAGAAAGTCTGTAACATCATCATGGAACCACCCCGTGTATACGTACATTTACAGACTCCTGCGCCTGCAACTTTGACGCTCCGTAGTCTCGTTTCCGGACATGGATTCCTACTCAAAATACGATGTACTCACTCTCCTCTACAAGTCCTAGAAGTCTGTAACGGGAATTTTCGACCACCCTGTACAGCTGGACGTTGATGGTTCAAATGACTCTGAGCACTATGGGACTTAACTTCTGAGGTCATGAGTCCCCTAGAACTTAGGACTACGTAAACCTAACTACCCTAAGGACATCACACACACTCATGCTCGAGGCAGGATCTGAACCTGCGACCGTAGCGGTAGCGTGGTTCCAGACTGTAGTGCCTAGAATCGCTCGACAACTCGAGCCGGCTTGGTCGTTGATACTTCTTTGCAAAGTTGACCAATGATTCTGCTGTGGTGTGCATGCA
The DNA here is from genome assembly GCF_021461395.2 of Schistocerca americana. Classification (NCBI taxonomy): domain Eukaryota; kingdom Metazoa; phylum Arthropoda; class Insecta; order Orthoptera; family Acrididae; genus Schistocerca; species Schistocerca americana. The sequence continues at coordinate 153,049,529 of NC_060122.1, forward strand.
CAAACTCTGAGTCTGAGATATTATTATTGCGAGTAATAGCGAGCGAACAATTGTTGGAAGGAGTCGGAAGTGGACGTCCGAAGTCTGCGATCGAGAGAAGCTGAGCGACATGAGAGGTCGCAGTCTGCCGAGATCGTGCTAGTAGCGCCGGAAGAAAATTGGTATTAATTGAGGATTTTGGGTAATTTGCCTTTTTGCTGCACGTAGTTGTTACTTGCTTGCGCACTTGAGGGATTTGTCAGATCTGTGAATGCATACATTGAGAGTAATATTCGTATCATTGTTGTGGCCAGAGACGTGTTTATAGAGTACAGACATTGTGGAATAATTAAGTCTCTATAAAGTTTGTCAGTTTTTAAATAATCTGTTTTGCGAATATTGTAAATTAAAGTCTTTAGTGACTCCTTTCATTTTTTACACAGTTTAAGGCTAGTTGATCGAACCCCTCGTGATCATTCAATTTCTCTATAAAAATATGGCGGTAGTTATTGTAATTATTATGATCAAGCATTACACTCAGCATGGATCCCAGTAATGCTTTTCAAATATTTTTAGCATGTTCCTGATCACGCAGTTGCAGCGGTATGACGAGATGAGTCGTCCATTGCGTACAGGAGGACTGCAGAACAGTTGTTAAATGAGTTGTTAGAGAATGTTTGAAAAACTCGCAGTCAGATGCTTGAGAATTCATTTCTTTATGATTTGTAGGAATAACGTCACACATTTCCGTACGTCCTTCGGTTGAACAATCAATTACTACAAATATACACGAGAAACTGAGATGGCGATAGTAACAGATACACAGGGCATAAGAGGGCAGTGCATTGGCGAACCTGTCATTAATAGTCTGTTGATTCATGTCATCCGACATGATTAGGACCGCTCGATGGTAGTTAACAGACTCTGAACGCGGAATGGTAGTTGGAGCAAACATGTGGGACATTCCATTTCGGAAATCTTTTGCGAATTCCGTATTCCAAGATCCTTAGTGTCAAGAGTGTGCCGAGAATATCATATTTCAGGTTTTACCTCCCACCACGGGCAATACTGTGGCCGACGGCCTTCACGTAACTACCAAGAGCAGTGGCGTTTGCTCAGAGCTGGAAGTGCTAACATACAAGCAACACTGCGTGAAATGACCGCAGAAATCAATGTGGGACGTACACTAACATATTCGTTAGGACATTGCGCGAAATGACGATAATGGATATTGATGGGTTATGGCAGCAGACGACCAACACGAGCTAGCAGCACGTCATCGCCTGCAGCGCCTCTCCTGGGCTACAGACAATATCGGTTGGACTCTACGACAATGGAAAACGGTGCCCTGGCCAAATGAGTCCCAATTTCAATTGCTAAGTGCTGATGGTACGGTTAGAGTGTGGTACAGACGGCATGAAGACCCGGACCCAAGTTGTCAACAAGACATAGTGCAAGCTGGTGACGGCTCTGTAATGTGGGCTGTGTTTGGTCTTCTGGTCCAACTGAATCGATAATTGACTGGAAATAGTTATCTTCGGCTGCCTGGAGATCACTAGCAGCCATTTCCATGTCCCCAAACCGTTCACCAGACTGCAATTGTTTTCGGTTGGTTTGAAGAACCTTCTGAACAATTCGAGTGAAAGATTTGACCACCCTCATCGCCCGATATGAATTCCATCGAACACCTATGGGACATAATCGAGAGGTCAGTTCCTGCACAAAATTCTCACTGGCTTTTCGCGATAATGGAGAGCTATAGAGGCGGCATGGCTCAGTATTCCTGCACAGGAGACTCCCAACTACTTGTTGAGTCCATACCACGTCGAGTTGTTGCACTGCACCGGGCAAAAGGAGGTCTGATACGATATTTGGAGGTATCCTGTGACTTTTGTCACCTCAGCACGTACTGGAGGGGCTATAATTCTATTATTCAAATTACTGAATTTTATACTCAGTATATAGCTTTGGAAATGAAGGTCTTTTGATTAACATTATTCTTGGTCACAGAATTAGTCTATAACGCATTTAGCGTACCTCGTTAAATAAATGTTAGACGCATTACAAAGTAAAAATATGATAACGTATTCTAAAAAAAAGCATTTTTAAAAGAATTCTTCTTAATTATTTCGTCACTAATTCCATCAATATCTTTACCATTTTTATTCAAAATCAGCTAATGCAATGACGCACACATCAAAAAAAGTTTTGCACCACGTCGGTTCCGAGGGTTCCGGAACCTGTACAGAGAATTGGTATGGAGATCAACCTAAACATCGCCGGCCGGTGTGGCCGAGCGGTTCTAGGCGCTTCAGTCTGGAACCGTGCGACGGCTACGGTCGCAGGTTCTAATCCTGCCTCGGGCATGGATGTATGACTTGTTCTTAGGTTAGTTAGGTTTAAGTAGTTCTAAGCTCTAGGGGACTGATGACCTCAGAAGTTAAGTCCCATAGTGCTCAGAGCCATTTGAACCATTTTAGCCAACTTAAACATCATTTTCCTGTTTTTATTGCTCATGAAAACCGTACATTGCTTGTTGTATCACCATACAGCGAGTCCTTCAGAGGTGGTGGTCCAAATTGTTGTACACGCCGGTGCAAGTCCTCTTGCATTGATGCATGCCTGTATTCGTCATGGCATACTATCCACAAGTTCATCAAAGCACTGTTGGTCCATATTGTCCCTCTCCTCAACGGCTGTTCACCGTAGATTACTCAGAGTAGTTGGTGGGACACGTCGTCCATAAGCAGCCCTTTCCAATCTATGCCAGGCATGTTCGATAGGGTTCACGTCTGGAGAACATGCTGGCCACTCTAGTCGTGCGATGTCGTTATCCTGAAGGAAATCATTCAGAAGATGTGCACGATGGAGCCGCGAATTGCCGTCCATAGAGACGAATGCCTCACCATTATACCCCTCCACCTTGCTGCAAAAAAAAATGTCTCTGAGCACTATGGGACTTAACTTTTGCGGTCATCAGCCCCCTAGAACTTAGCACTACTTAAACCTAACTAACCTAAGGACATCACACACACCCATGCCCGAGGCAGGATTCGAACCTGCGACCGCAGCAGTTGCGCGGTTCCAGACTGTAGCGCCTAGAACCGCTCGGCCACCACTGCCGGCCCTTGCTGCACTCGCTGGACAGTGTGCCTAAGGCGTTCAGCGTGACCGGGTTGCCTCCAAACACGTCTCCGACGACTGTCTGGTTGAAGGAATACGCGACACTCATCGGTGAAGAGAACGTGATGCCAATCGTGAGCGGCCCATTACACAGGTTGTTGGGCCTATTTCTACCGCGCTGCATGGTGTTGTTTCAAATATGGACCTCGCCATGGACGTCGGGTGTGAAGTTCCCCATCATGCAGCCTATTGCGCACAGTTTGGGTCGTGACACGACGTCCTGTGGCAGCACGAAAAGCGTTGTTCAACATGATGGCGTTGCTGTCAGGGTTCCTCCCAGCCATAATCCATAGGTAGCGGTCATCCACTGCTGTAGTAGCCCTTGGGCGGCCTGAGCGATGCATGCCATCGACAGTTTCTGTCTCTCTGTAACTCCTCCATGTCCGAACAATATCGCTTTGGTTCACTCCGAGACGCCTGGACACTTTCCTTGTTTAGAGCCCTTCCTGGCACGAAATAACAATGCGGACGCGATCGAACCGCTGTATTGACCGCCTAGGCATGGTTGAACTACAGACAACACAAGCCGTTTACCTCCTTTCTGGTGGAATGACGGGAACTGATCGGCTGTCGGACCTCCTCCGTCTAATAGGCGCTGATCATGCATGGTTGTTTACTTCTTTTGGCGGGTTTAGTGACATCGCTGAACAGTCAAAGTGACTGTGTTTGTGATACAATATCTAGAGTCAACGTCTGTCTTCAGAAGTTCTGGGAACTGGGGGGATGCAAAACATTTTTTAATGCGTGTAATTAACTGAGAAATCTGCTCTAGTCGGATCATAAAAAAGTCGAGTGTGTTACAAACAATCTGCAGTAGAGCGGGAAGCCAGCCGACTCAATCCTCATTTTGCCGTCCTCACCAAATATTTTGTCAGGCGAACATATAAGCGCTCTTTTGACACATAACATTCTAAATGCCTTTACCTAGTCTCCTTTTTGATTTAAGCTTTCATACTCAGTAGCTCCCTCTCACTGCCACTGTTTCTCTAAGCCTCTCTCTCACTGTCTCCTTGCTTCCCCTTTGATTTACTGTATATCTCACTGCCACTTTCCTCACTACCTACTTTTGTCTTTCTCGCCCATCGGCAATGTATTCTCTCTCCTTCATCGTCAGTGTTACTCTTTCATACCCTTTCAGCGCCAAAAAAGCGCGAGTATGTTGGCATCGCTAAATTTTTGGTGACGAAGGCGGAATGAGTACTGAAGTAGCTGGTTCCTCACATTTCTGTCAGAGTCTGTTACGAACATATTTGCCCTTTTTGTGCTCTGACAGGATCACCTCTCCGCTGGTTCCCTTCTTTTCCTGCCGCAACAAGGTGTCCTGCAGGAAACGATTTCTCTAGGTCAGTAAAATTTTGACAGTTTATTAATATTTTTTGACACGTTTATATACCTTGACATATAAACAAAAAATAAGTACGAATATTATAAGGTTAACACAAAAACGTTTGCTTTAAGTTTTTTCTGGATACTTTGCTCATTCATACCATTCCATCGAAAACGTTTGGCGTATGATTATTAAACTGAAGAGCCGAAGAAACTGGTACACCTCCTAATATCGTCTAGGGGCCCCGAAAGAACGCAGAAGTGCTGCAACACGACGTGGCATGCACTCGACTAATGTCCGAAGTACTGCTGGAGGGAATTAACACTATGAATCCGGCAGAGCCGTCCATAAATCCGTAAGACTGCAAGGGGGTGGAAATCTTTTCTGAACAGTTGCAAGGCATCCCTGATATTCTCAATAATGTTCTTGTCTGGAAGTGTTTAAACTCAGTCTGATGGCCAGCGGAAGTGTTTAAACACGGAAGAGTGTTCCCCCACTCTATAGCAATTCTGGACGTGTGGGGCGTCGCATTGTCCTGCAGCAATTCCAAGTCCGTCGGAATGCACAACAGATATAAATGGATGCAGGTGATCAGACAGGATGCGTACGTACGTGTCACCTGTCAGAGTCGTATCTAGACGTATCGGGGTCCCATATCACTCCAACTGCACACGCCCCACACCGTTACCGAGCCTCCACCAGCTTGAACAGTCACCTGCGGACAAATGGTTCAAATGGCTCTGAGCACTATGGGACTCAACTGCTGAGGTCATTAGTCCCCTAGAACTTAGAACTAGTTAAACCTAACTAACCTAAGGACATCACAAACATCCATGCCCGAGGCAGGATTCGAACCTGCGACCGTAGCGGTCTTGCGGTTCCAGACTGCAGCGCCTTTAACCGCACGGCCACTTCGGCCGGCACCTGCTGACATGCACGGTCCATAGTTTCATGGGGTTTGTCTCCACACCTGCACACGTCCATCCGCTCGATACAATTTGAAACGAGACTCAGCCGACCAGGCAACGTGTTTCCAGTCAACAGTCCACTGTCGGTGTTGACGGACCCAGACGAGCCGTAAAAAAAAAGCTTTGTGATGTGCAGTCATTAAGGGCACACGAATGGGCCATCGGCTCCTAAAGCTCATATCGATGATGTTTCGTTCAATGGTTCGTAGGCAGACACTTCTTAATGCCCGAGCATTGAAATCTGTAGCAATTTGCGGAAGGGTTGCACTTTTGTCACGTTGAACGATTCTCTTCAGTCGTCGCTGGTCCCTTTCTTGCAGGATCCTTTTCCGGCCGGCGCGATGTCGAAGATTTGATATTTTACCGGATTTTTGATATTTACGTGAAATGATCGTACGGGAAAATCCCCACCTTCTCGCTACCTCGGAGATGCTGTGTCCCATCGCTCGTGCGCCGAGTACACCACTATCAAACTCACTTAAATCCTGATAACCTGCCATTGTAGCAGCAGTAACCGGTCTATCAACTATGACAGACACTTGTTGTGTTATATAGGCTTTGCCGACCGCAGGACCGTTTCCTGCCTGTTTGTGTATCTCTGTATTTGATTACACATGCCTACATCAGTTTCTTTGGAGCTACAGCATATCTTAAAGGAGTAAAAATGATAGTACAAATATTTTACAGAAGTTTCCAGTTTTATACAACTTTTGGCAATGCTTTCAAGACTTTTCTCGCATTTTATGACTCTTTTATCCCTTTTTTGTCACTAAAGAATTGCTTTGCGCATATTTATTTGGCGTCAAGTGCCCGTGATACAGACACAGCGGATATTAATATTTTATTCTTGAAAAACTACTGACTTAAAACATAGTTTGATGCCCTCAGAAACCTTGCGACGACCGTAGATCCCTTGCAATTCCTTCATCACGTTAGTTAAAACTGCATTTACGCCTTAGACCAGATATTACGTGGATAGCTTACAGCAACAGTACGACAGCTTTCAACCTCTGGATCTCGGTAACGGAAATGATATCGGAAAAGTTTCAAGGTTGTACGACAACATCATATTCAGAACATAAAATTTTGCCAATTGGCATTGAACTGAAATATGTAAGTGGCCATCACCACAACTGGTACTATTGATACCCAAAAATCATGGTTTTACGAATGTACTTTGATAATAGGTACAGATTTTCGTAAACGGAAAAACAGCGCCTCTCAAAAAGGCAGAGTTAAAATTTGACACGTTTAAAATGGTTAATTATTTAGGTTATTGCTGCCTGCAGTGCGACAAAGACTAAAAACCCGTTTGCGCTTTTCTGAAGCATTATGGTAACTTTGAATCTCTGGATATCGGTAACGGATAATGATATGGAGAAAAGATTCGAAGATCCCCGAGAATATCGTAAGAGCATATTGTAAAACTTTCGACGAGCTGCCATAAACTGAAGTTATAGAAGTAGCCATCCCCACATGTGGTATTTTTCGTATCCAAAAATCGTGATTTTTCGAGGTTTTCTCAAGAATCGCCATGAACAAATGGTGCTTTTATAAGACGCTTAAGGTCCACTGTAGACCACACCTAACCCAAAATGGTGCTTTTATAGGCCGGTTAAGGTCCACTGTAGACCACACCTAACCCAAAATGGTGCTTTTATAAGCCGGTTAAGGTCCACTGTAGACCACACCTAACCCAAAAGACCCAAACAAGTTGCCCAGTAGGCCTGGACTGGAGGAAGTGAGTAACATTTAAATTTTGTCCCTGTACTGTAGAAAGCTACAATATGCACTATTTCTGATAGGTGTACAAATGATCGCTAGGCCAAGATCCATCCAAAACTTTTGACACTGAAAAAACACATTTTCGCGACCAACATTTTGGAAAATATTGATACCGTGTACTGTATGCAGTAATCGGTTCAATGATTTCCAAGCAATTAACCCTCCACTAGCAGTAAGAGACGTATGTTTCCTCAGTACACTCATTCTTATTCCGTGTAACTAAACAATAGAAAGTCGTTGCTCCATTGACGACGGTCATTGATTGTACAAATACGTAGGTTGGAACTTAAATAGTGGCAACACTGTTGTGGAGACACTATGCAATGGAATCGACTATTGTCGCTGATAGCACATGTTGTTGACATACCTACCTTACCTCCGAGCAAATGGACTCGCCAGTCTCACGACACCGGCGTGCGCACCATCGAGGGAAACACATTCACTTGTGAGCGAGCGGTCTAACGTAACGGTGTTACTATGTTTTAGAATCAGGAATAACAGAGTTGGATCAAGATTGGATGTGCCAGAGGTCGTACAGCACGACAATGTCATCAAGGTCTTCAAGCGGCGTGCGGGAAATCGGCATTGCCGTATAGAACAGTGGCACGTTGAGTAAAAGCCTTCAACGAAGGTCGGCAAACTGTGGCAGACATGCTTCGGGCAGGTCGTCCTAGCATCTCTGAAGATGCGGATGCTGTTGGTGCCTTAGTGGACAGTAATCGACGCCATACGATTCGTGAGCGCGTCCACGAAACCGAATGAGAGCATACGACTGTGCTTCGCAACCTGAAGGAACGCCTAGGCATGCGAAAAATTGCATCACGATAGGTTCCGCACGAAATGGCGGAAATGCAGAAATGGATGCGTTACGACGCTGCTCAGACTCACTTCGAGCGCTATGAGCGTGAAGGAGAGGCTTTCTTCTGGATGAGACATGGGCCACACCGTACGAGGCAAAACTGAAACGCCAGTCCAACGAATGGCGTCATTATGGGTCGCCGTGAAGGTCTAAAGCGCGTCAGAGCCTCAGTGTGGTGTAGCGGAACATGCTCTTAACCAGGCAACCACCAAGTGAAGTTTTCGGATACCGAAGTTTTATCTACAACGTTAAATTACTATCCACGGCTATATAGAGAAGCTATCAAAATTTATAAACATCACGATAATTTTAATAGGAAAGAGGAGGGTATGAAACTTAGCGATATATGGACAGTGGCTCTACAAAATTGCTAACAATTTTTATCTTTGACAAGGTGGTAATCGATAGTCAACCTTATCTTTGCTATGGATTATCACTGCTCATCACGTGTCACCTGAACCACACCCCCCTTTCTCACAATATATAAGTCGCTCTCAGACACCCGACCAGTCAGTCGGCAAGACTCAGCGGAGCAGCCCCTCTGAAGAAGTGGTGGTGGTGGTGGTGGTGGTTAGTGTTTAACGTCCCGTCGACAACGAGGTCATTAGAGACGGAGCGCAAGCTCGGGTTAGGGAAGGATTGGGAAGGAAATCGGCCGTGCCCTTTCAAAGGAACCATCCCGGCATTTGCCTGAAACGATTTAGGGAAATCACGGAAAACCTAAATCAGGATGGCTGGAGACGGGATTGAACCGTCGTCCTCCCGAATGCGAGTCCAGTGTGCTAACCACTGCGCCACCTAGCTCGGTCTCTGAGGAAGTCCAGCGCAGTCCTGGACGAAACGTAAGGAGCAGAAAAGTTCTTGGACCACGACCTCACATCCTGGAAAGTATATCAACAGCAGTGTGGTGAATGTTATGGTGACTGTCGTGTACGACTGTGATGGTGTTATCCTAACGTATTACGTTCCTCCACGGTAGGCCGTCAGTGCACAATATTACTGTTCGTTTTTTGGGCATCGCCTGCATCCAGCTTTGGGAAAAGAGCGGCGACACTTTCTGCGCAACCCACCCATCATTTTGCACGACAATGCGTGGGCTCATACAGCGCAAGCTGTGGCTACTCTGTTCGGTCGGTGGGACTGGGAAGTACTGTACCATCCACCATACCCCCCGGACTTAAGTCGTTGTGACTTTGATCCGATTCCGAAGATGAAGAAAACACTTCTTCACATTCGCTTCAGAACTGTTCCAGAGATTCGACAGGCGGTAGACCGCTCCATTCGCACCATCAACATCTGCTAACGGTATAATATCTCTTCCACATCGCTGGCAAGAGGTTCTACACACTGGTGACTACTTTGCGGGACAGTAACAGGTGCAAACATGTAACTCTTTTGTATCGGTTGTGATTAAATAGTTGCCACTATTTAAGTTGCAACCCTCGAAAAAATGGTTCAAATGGCTCTGAGCACTATGGGACTTAGCATCTGAGGTCATCAGTCCCCTAGAACTTAGAACTACTTAAACCTAACTAACCTAAGGACAAGACAGACATCCATGCCCGAGGCAGGATTCGAACCTGCGACCATAGCAGTCGCGCGGTTCCGGACTACAGCGCCTAGAACCGCATGACCGCCGCGGCCGGCTCCAACCCTCGGATATTGAACTCAAAGCTGCGAGAGTTCACATTACCGTTTAAAGCGTAAACTGAAAAGCTACCGAGTTACCTCACATTATCCTACGTGTGCGTTAAAAAATAAATAGGGAAAACAGGGAGAACTTATTTTTTCAAGCGTACTTCGAAATTATACAGAGTCGTTAGAATTAGCAAACTCTTTTGAACTGTAATAAGATTTTGTTGGTATTGATTCATCTGCTACAGTAATTAACGCTGCACTTTCACGGGCTACGTAACCTCTCGTACGCTTACACGCTTTACATCCTAATTAAATATAATAACTGGACTACTGATAGAATAAAATACGAGATTTCTCCACTTATCCCCATACACCAGCGATTCAAATCATTATGATCAGCTTCTGAATAGAGTATAGATCCACCTGAGGAACGCCATACAGCAGCGATTCTGCGATGGATGTCATCAATAAGTTTCCAGAAGTATGTGACAGCAGGTGTCTGCGCACATGTCACGCATTTATTGACAATTACGGGGCTACGGTTCGAGGTGGCGGAACTGGCACCAAATTGTGTCCCAAAAGTGTTCCATCGCGTTGAGAATAGATGAATTTCATGCCCAACACTTCCTTGTGAGTTCACTGTCATGGTCTGTAAAACATTCTCGGTATTCTTGCCGCGTCAGTTCTGGATAAAATATCGAGCTTTCGACGATTACCTCCATCGTCATCGTCAGGAACAACTTACTGTCTTCACTGCTGCTGTGGTAGCCTTCTTATAGCCCGTGGACGGCTTCTGATTGGTCGGGTTATGATTGGTCGGCGATTACGTACTGCTGTCGCAGACGGTGTCACTGTGTGCGCCGGTGGCGCCACCGCTTCCATTGAAACGTAAGCCTTGGAAGGAACGTCTCTGCTGCTTCTCTGCATCAAGCGCTCGTTTCCCTGCACATCTAAGATGGTATCCGCTATCGCGGTTAAAGTTCTTTTGGCTCATTCTCATTTCAACAGCCTCCTTTATAACAGAATCCCAGAACGTGGAGGCATGGGACAGAATTTTTGTTTCATCGAACAATACTTTATGTTTGTTCGTGAGGCTGTGATCCGCAATTGCCGATTTCTCCAGTATTTTTAATATGGCGCTGGTGTTCTGCACAGCGGTCAGAAACGGTACGAATCGTCTCAGCTATATAATTGCTTCCATACTCACAGGGTATATTATAAACCCCAGGGAGCCTGAGGGCATGATTGTCCTTAACAGGGCGCATCACCTCCTTAATTTTCTTAGGAGGACGAAAAATCCGTTTTGTACCTCGTCTACGCAGGACTCTTCCTGTTGTTGTTGTGGTCTTCAGTCCTGAGACTGGTATGATGCAGCTCTCTATGCTACTCTATCGTGTGCAAGCTTCTTCATCTCCCAGTACCTACTGCAGCCTACATCCTACTGAATCTGCTTAGTGTATTCATCTCTTGGTCCCCCTCTACGATTTTTACCCTCCACGCTGCCCTACAGTACTAAATTGATGTCTCAGAACATGTCCTACCAACCGACCTCTTCTTCTAGTCAAGTTGTGCCACAAACTCCTCTTCTCCCCAATTCTATTCAATATCCCCTCATTAGTTATGTGACCTACCCATCTAATCTCCAGCATTCTTCTGTAGCACCCCATTTCGAAAGCTTCTATTCTCTTCTTGTCTAAACTAATTATCGTCCGTGTTTCATTTCCATACATGGCTACACTCCATACAAATACTTTGAGAAACGACTTCCTGACACTTAAATCAATACTCGATGTTAACAAATTTCTCTTCTTCAGAAACGCTTTCCTTGCCATTGCCAGTCTACATTGTATATCCTCTCTACTTCGACCATCATCAGTTATTTTGTTCCCCAAATAGCAAAACTCCTCTACTACTTTAAATTACTCATTTCCTAATCTAATTCCCTCAGCATCACCCGACTCAATTCGACTACATTCCATTATCCTCGTTTTGCTTTTGTTGATGTTCATCATATATTCTCCTTTCAAGACACTGCCCATTCCGTTCAACTGCTCTTCCAAGTCCTTTGCTGTCTCTGACAGAATTAATTGTCATCGGCGAACCTCAAAGTTTTTATTTCTTCTCCGTGGATTTTAATACCTACTCCGAACTTTTCTTTTGTTTCCTTTACTGCTTGCTCAATATACAGATTCAATAGCATTGGGGAGAGGCTACAACCCTGTCTCACTCCCTTCCCAACCACTGCTTCCCTTTCATGTCCCTAGACTCTTATAACTGCCATATGATTTCTGTACAAATAGTAAATAGCCTTTAGCTCCCTGTATTTTACCCCTGCCACCTTCAAAATTTGAAAGGGAGAATTCCAGTCAACATTGTCAAAAGCTTTCTCTAAGTCTACAAATGCTAGAAACGTAGGTTTGCCTTTCCTTAATCTTTCTTCTACGGTAAGTCGTAGGGTCAGTATTGCCTCACGTGTTCCAACATTTCTACGGAATCCAAACTGACCTTCTCCGAGGTCGGCTTCTACCAGTTTTTCCATTTGTCTGTAAAGAATTCGCATTAGTATTTTGCAGCTGTGACTTATTAAACTGATAGTTCGGTAATTTTCACATCTGTCAACACCTGCTTTCTTTGGGATTGGAATTATTATATTCTACTTGAAGTCTGAGGGAATTTCGCCTGTCTCAGACATCTTGCTAACCAGATGGTAGAGTTTTGTCAGGACTGGCTCTCCCAAGACTGTCAGTAGTTCTAATGGAATGTTGTCTACTCCCGGGGCCTTGTTTCGACTTAGGTCTTTCAGTGCTCTGTCAAACTCTTCACGCAGTATCATAGCTCCCATTTCATCTTCATCTACATCCTCTTCCATTTCCATAATATTGTCCTCAAGCACATCGCCCCTGTATAGACCCTCTGTATATACCGTCCACTTTTCTGCTTTCCCTTCTTTGCTTAGAACTGGGTTTCCATCTGAGCTCTTGATATTCATGCAGGTGGTTCTCTTTTTTCCAAAGGTCTCTTTAATTTTCCTGTAGGCAGTATCTATCTTACCCCTAGTGAGATTACATTCTTACATTTGTCCTCTAGCCATCCCTGCTTAGCCATTTTGTACTTCCTGTCGATCTCATTTTTGAGACGTTTGTATTCCTTTTTGCGGTTTCACTTACTGCATTTTTATATTTTCTCCTTTCATCAATTAAATGCAATATTTCTTCTGTTACCCAAGGATTTGTACTAGCCCTCGTCTTTTTACCTACTTGATCCTCTGCTGCCTTCACTATTTCTTTCCTCAAAGCTACCCAGTCTTCTTGTACTGTATTTCTTTCCCCCATTCCTGTCAATTGTTTCCTTATGCTCTCCCTGAAACTCTGTACAACCTCTGGTTCTTTCAGTTTATCCAGGTCCCATCTCCTTAAATTCCCACCTTTTTGCAGTTTTAATCTACAGTTCATAACCAATAGATTGTGGTCAGAGTCCACATCTACCCCTGGAAATGTCTTACAGTTTAAAACCTGGTTCCTAAATCTCTGTCTTACCATTATATAATCTATATAAAACCTTCTATAATCTTCAGGGTTCTTCCATGTATACAACCTTCTTTCATCATTCTTGAACCAAGTGTTAGCTATGATTATGTATGCTCTGTGCAAAATTCTACAAGGCGGCTTCCTCTTTCATTTCTGTCCCCCAATCCATATTCACCTACTACATTTCCATCTCTTCCTTTTCCTACTGTCGAATTCTAGTCACCCATGACTATTAAATTTTCGTCTTCCTTCACTACATGAATAATTTCTTATATCTCATCATACATTTCACCAATTTCTTCATCATCTGCAGAGCTAGTTGGCATATACACTTGTACTACCGTTGTAGGCGTGGGCTTCGTGTCTATCTTGGCCACAATAATGCGTTCACTATGCTGTTTGTAGTATCTTACCCGTATTCCTATTTTTTATTCATTATTAAACCTACTCCTGCATTACCCCTATTTGTTTTTTGTATTTATAACCCAGTATTCGCCTGACCAAATGTCTTGTTCCTCCTGCCACCGAACTTCACTAATTCCCACTATATCTAACTTTAACCTGTCCATTTCCCTTTTTAAATTTTCTAACCTACCTGCCCGATTAAGGGATCTGACATTCCACGCTCCGATCCGAAGAACGCCAGTTTTCTTTCTCCTGATAACGACGTCCTCTTGAGTAGTCCCCGCCCGGAGATCCGAATGGGGGACTATTTTACCTCCGGAATATTTTACCCAAGAGGACGACATCATCATTTAATCATACAGTAAAGCTGCATGCCCTCGGGAAACATTGCAGCTGTAGTTTCCCCTTGCTTTCAGCCGTTAGCAGTACCAGCACAGCAAGGCCGGTTTGGTTAGTGTTGCAAGGCCAGATCAGTCAATCATCCAGACTGTTGCCCCTGCTACTACTGAAAAGGCTGCTGCCCCTCTTCAGGAACCACACGTTTGTCTGGCCTCTCAACAGATACCCCTCCGTTGTGGTTGCACCTACGGGACGGCTATCTGTGTCGTTGAGGCACGCAAGTCTCCCCACCAACGACAAGGTCCATGGTTCATGGGGGGGGGGGGGGGAGGGGGAGGGGGGTCTCTTCCTATTTTGCTGGAAATAGCGCCACAAAAAGGAATAACCGCAATCGGCATTTCATTCTGTGAGTGTCCAGAATTTTCACGTTTTTTGCTTTTTTTGGAGAACGCTGACTTTATATCGCGTGCACCATAGCCATTCTTTCGTAACACGTGTATAGAAACGAGCTCTTTATGCAGAGAAGCAGCAGAGTCATTCCTTCCAAGGTTTACGTTCCAAGGAAAGCGGTGTCGCCACCGGCGCACACAGTGACACCGTCTACGACAGCAGTAAGTAATCGCCGACCAATCAGAAACCGACCAATCAGAAGCCGTCCACGGGCTATACGAAGGCTACCACAGCAGCAGTGAAGACAGTCAGTTGCTCCTGACGATGACGATGGAGGTAATCGTCGAAATCTCGAGATTTTATCCAGAACTGACGCGGCAAGAATACCGAGAATGTTTTACATGTAAGTGCCGCCGCGAGAAACTTCGTTCCCACTGTCATGGTCCTCAAACCACTATAGCCCTATTCAAGCCTTGTGACACGGAGAGTTATCCTGCTGGAAGATGTCACCGCCGTCGGGGGCAGACGTCAAGCAAGAAGGGATGCAGGTAGTCCGCAGTAGGTGTCACGCGTTCCACAGCCGTCATGGTGCCTTCGATTAGTGCCACAGGACCCATGAAACCCAAGTGGATGTACCCCATATCACAATAACGCTGCCACCTACCTGCGTGTGTGACATGGTGCATGTTTCGAGAAGCCTTTCCCATGGATGTTGGGAGTATCCAGACACGACCATCGACGTAGTGTAACGGGAAATGTGATGCAACAGCCATGATGAAAAGTTTTCACTGTTGCACGGTGCAGGCTCGACAATAACCGAACCTGCTGCAAGCGTATCCGACGATGTCGTCTGCTCAGGGAGGGAATGCGTAGGGCCGTGTGCTGCGGCGCCCTACTTTGAACACTAAACACTGAACAGTAGGCTCCGACCACTTGTGAATGCACGAGGGTTTGTAATACTATTGGTATTTCCGTCCTATGAAAGCTTTGAGTACCCTTGGAAAGGCATTCACCTATCTTTATATTAAAGCATCAACTTATGAGACTTATTCTTTGAAAGACATTTATTTTATATAATTAACATTACTGTAAAGATGCGCATCTAGCGCGGACGCTAATACATCGATTGCGTAGTCAAAGAAACATTTTAACAAAAGCTGAACTGACGTTCCGCTTCGATCTAAATAAAAGATGACAGTAAAAAAAAAAAAAAAAAAAAAAAAAACTTTGTAGATCTTCAGATTATTTTAATCTACTTCTGCTTGTTATGTGAAAACGTAAAGGAGGTCGACTTTAAGTTAAAAAAGTGAGCGGTCTTGCTAGCGTGCAGACAACATTATTAATTAATAAAATTAAAGTAATTCATGTTTGAAACTGTAAATCAGCAAGTTATTGTTATCGGAGGTGTTGAACAGTGCAAGAATTGTCTTTAACGAAGGAGAAAAGTAATGATTGTAATTTTTGACAAAAACGTGAACCAAGGAGACAGCACAGGACAGGCTGAAATCTGATCGCACCTACAGTTAGAAAAGTACTTATGTAAGTTATATTGTGTATAAATAAGCCCTAATTTGCTAGTGAGAATTGTTTGAATATATTTAGTGTTTACCAGACTTCTTATTCTGTTCTTTTCCTTTATACTTTTTTATCCTCCATGCCATATTATTTTTATAAATGTCAAACAGCCTTTACTACAGCAGAGAATACTGCGGCATCCTGGTCGTAGACAGAAGGCCGCTCCTTGTCTTCTATACAACTCATAGCTGCCCCATTTATTAATGATTTCATTTGCAAATGCAATTTTTTTTACTATTCATTGTTAAAGGTCCCATAGGTAATTATAAAATTCATACTGATTATGTAAAGAAATCCGGGTTGTTCTTTTCCAAATAATAGAAGTCTTTGCGTAATGAAAAACTAGCCTCCTTCTGACAACGATCAGGAGCCGACCAGAAGACGGACGTCTTCGACCGCTTTCGTGTCTCCTGTGGCAAAGCTGTGCCAAACTGGGAACACGGCATTCTAGTATGAAATACAGATTTAAATTGAAAGAATTGAGATATATTTAATAGTAATAATTTTTTATCATACTAGAGGTTGTACTCTGTCTTCATGTATGCCAGATATTGTCCCCTACCCTGCTTTACAGAGCAGGCAAATCTCCGACCTCCACCTGCAATATCTGTCGCCTACTCGTAGCTTAGTCGACCTTCAGCCACTTTTCGTAGAAGCTCACGACAGTAGAACCCAAACAGCCGATTATCCTCGTCGATATGTAGATGCTTGTTCCCAGGCGCGGGACCGTAAGAATCAGCCCTTTGTCAGTCACTTATTCCCCAATCTGCATCCTATAACAATACTTCCACTAACAGTTAATTAGTTCAAAAATTATCACGTCGCTCACTCAAAGTATGATCTTTTCATTGCGCAACTAGAAGGCCTTTAATGTAGCAGGTATTGCTACATCAATTGATTACAGTCGCTGAAGAAAGTTAACAATAGTATCACTTATTTTGTATTTGCAATCCAACGACGATCTCACTCTGGCTTTGGCTCGTAATTAAAATTGTTGTCTAGGTAGCGTGACTGTCGCTGTTGGTGCGAAAGGCACTCGCATGTTAATTACGCCGACTTGAAGAACTAACGCAGACAATCTTTCAGGATTAATTTGATGACTTATGTTTTTCAAAATGTTGTCTAGGTAGCATGACTATCGCTGATGGTGCGAAAGGCACTCGCATGTTAATTACGCCGACTTGAAGAACTTACGACGACAATCTTTCAGGATTAATTGGATGATTTATGTTTTTCATTGCAATGTGCTTTATACTTTTTTAAACAACGGTCGCTTGAAAATAATTCTTGACACTCACTTTTCACAAAAATTCATATTTATTTAACTTTTTATACTTTCGCATGTTCAAAACATTACTTCATCATACATTTTAGCAGCCGTTACTGCTCTTAATAAAACTCACGACATTTTTCATTGTCCACAACTCAGACTCATCTTTTCATTTCCAACACAAAGTCAAGACTGTTTATATTCAACACAAAAACTTGACTACTCTGTACGCTTCCGCGCCGAAAGTCACAAGCCAGCATCAAAGATAACAATAAGTACAAAGATATTCACACTAGATATTATATCGACTTCAACATCTCAAAATATCGACGTATATACATATAAAAAGGAAACCAAATTTGAATAGAGTGAAAAATATGAGACATTACGTAGAAAAATATTCATAAATCTACGGTATCGAAAAATAGGGTTAGCCGGTGGTAATGGTTTCGCAAATAAAGAACCATTACAATCCCATATCGTCGCTAGAATGCTTCCTAATTCATCTCTACTCCGCTTATATATTCTCGTTGCCGCGTTTCGTCCCCGGAACGGCGCCAGTCAGCAATTAATTTTGTGGTGGACGATTAATATTTTGGCGAATCATTGTTTTGTTGTGGCAAGACGAAACTAAAATCGTCCCGCCACAACTGTGGGTTGTTAGAGTGCACTGGGAGACGGTTCATTTTTAATTAAAAAACTAAACTCCGTCCGACCATATCTCGAAAGGCCATCGGTACCGGCCGGCAACCGTGTCATCCGCAGCCCATAGGCGTCATTGAATGCGGTTTAGCAGGGGCGTGTAGTCAGCACGTGGCTTTCCCGTCCGTTGGTAGATTTCGTGACCGGAGCCGCTACTTCTCAGTCAAGTAGCTCCTCAGTTGGCCTTACAAGGGCTGAGTGCATCCCGCTTGCCAACAGCGCTCGGTAGACCGGGGCGGTCACCTATCCAAGTGCAAGCCAACCCCGATAGCGCTTCACTCAGGTGATCTGACGGGAACCGGTGTTACCACTGCGGCAGAGGCGCTGGCACATTGTCAACTAGAACAGATGACACATTAGTTCACTTTATTACATGAATGAGTAAAAAGATTTACTTCATTTGAGACAGTTCTTTGCCACAGGAGTGAGAGGAAAATTTACAACTGTTATTGATTATGAAAGCATCACTTTATGCACTAAGTATCAAACTGTTCTCTTGAGGTACAATGCTAAACATCTGCAACTACATCTTCCACTAAGACTTCGAATAACACCGTCCTACTCGACTGCTGTAGCTCAGGTTTCAGAAACCTCACCTGCTAATCATGCATCAGAGAGCACACAATAGACTAAAACTGCTAAATGCCTGACCTTTAGGGATTATTCCCCTCCACTGTCCTTCACACTTACGAAACCTGCTCTCCTGTTGCAATTGTGGCATGGATACACGTTCTATTTAAGTTCTACCAGTCCCTCCAAACTCTCGATCGTGTTGCACTTCGTCTTGACTTACGCATCCACTTACCTACCCTCACACGGAT
Source organism: Schistocerca americana (assembly GCF_021461395.2). NCBI lineage: Eukaryota > Metazoa > Arthropoda > Insecta > Orthoptera > Acrididae > Schistocerca > Schistocerca americana. The sequence goes on from NC_060122.1 coordinate 153,068,297, forward strand.
CCTCTACGATCTCACTAAATTTCCACCTCCTCTCATTCATATCGGACACTATTGACCAATCTACGCCATCCGAAAACTCGGCTCCAGTAATTCTATTGTCTCCCCTCTAATTTCAAATCATAGTGTGCTACCGCGCTTATACCGACCTATTCTGGCAACCCTACATCCTCACACTCTCCGCCCGGGTTCCCGGGTTCGATTCCCGGCAGGGTCAGGGATTTTCTCTGCCTCGTGATGACTGGGTGTTGTGTGCTGTCCTTAGGTTAGTTAGGTTTAAGTAGTTCTAAGTTCTAGGGGACTGATGACCATAGATGTTAAGTCCCATAGTGCTCAGAGCCATTTGAGCTATTTTCACACTCTCCACATCATGTTCCAGACAACGAAATACGTCCCATCCTACGAACAATAATTCCACTTCACCCATTCCAACTCATCAGCGTTCCATTTTCCTTCCCTTCCTCCTCTATACGTACCCCTTTTCCCCTTTGCTTCCTATCTTTTCCTATCCCTTTCTTCTTTTCGCCACAGAGATCCCCAACTACTCCCTCCTTCCCTCTGCATCGATACCTCCCGTCAGTCCTTCTTGCTTATACCACACCATACCACCCTGCTAATCGCCTAATCCTTTCCTCTCCATCAACATACGATTTTTCCCACGGGAGGTCCTTCAACTTTCAATGACAGCGTAGTGCTTCATTTTTAAGACCACAGTTTCCTACAGCACATTGAACTGCTTTAAATACACTCCTGGAAATGGAAAAAAGAACACATTGACACCAGTGTGTCAGACCCACCATACTTGCTCCGGACACTGCGAGAGGGCTGTACAAGCAATGATCACACGCACGGCACAGCGGACACACCAGGAACCGCGGTGTTGGCCGTCGAATGGCGCTAGCTGCGCAGCATTTGTGCACCGCCGCCGTCAGTGTCAGCCAGTTTGCCGTGGCATACGGAGCTCCATCGCAGTCTTTAACAATGGTAGCATACCGCGACAGCGTGGACGTGAACCGTATGTGCAGTTGACGGACTTTGAGCGAGGGCGTATAGTGGGCATGCGGGAGGCCGGGTGGACGTACCGCCGAATTGCTCAACACGTGGGGCGTGAGGTCTCCACAGTACATCGATGTTGTCGCCAGTGGTCGGCGGAAGGTGCACGTGCCCGTCGACCTGGGACCGGACCGCAGCGACGCACGGATGCACGCCAAGACCGTAGGATCCTACGCAGTGCCGTAGGGGACCGCACCGCCACTTCCCAGCAAATTAGGGACACTGTTGCTCCTGGGGTATCGGCGAGGACCATTCGCAACCGTCTCCATGAAGCTGGGCTACGGTCCCGCACACCGTTAGGCCGTCTTCCGCTCACGCCCCAACATCGTGCAGCCCGCCTCCAGTGGTGTCGCGACAGGCGTGAATGGAGGGACGAATGGAGACGTGTCGTCTTCAGCGATGAGAGTCGCTTCTGCCTTGGTGCCAATGATGGTCGTATGCGTGTTTGGCGCCGTGCAGGTGAGCGCCACAATCAGGACTGCATACGACCGAGGCACACAGGGCCAACACCCGGCATCATGGTGTGGGGAGCGATCTCCTACACTGGCCGTACACCACTGGTGATCGTCGAGGGGACACTGAATAGTGCACGGTACATCCAAACCGTCATCGAACCCATCGTTCTACCATTCCTAGACCGGCAAGGGAACTTGCTGTTCCAACAGGACAATGCACGTCCGCATGTATCCCGTGCCACCCAACGTGCTCTAGAAGGTGTAAGTCAACTACCCTGGCCAGCAAGATCTCCGGATCTGTCCCCCATTGAGCATGTTTGGGACTGGATGAAGCGTCGTTTCACGCGGTCTGCACGTCCAGCACGAACGCTGGTCCAACTGAGGCGCCAGGTGGATATGGCATGGCAAGCCGTTCCACAGGACTACATCCAGCATCTCTACGATCGTCTCCATGGGAGAATAGCAGCCTGCATTGCTGCGAAAGGTGGATATACACTGTACTAGTGCCGACATTGTGCATGCTCTGTTGCCTGTGTCTATGTGCCTGTGGTTCTGTCAGTGTGATCATGTGATGTATCTGACCCCAGGAATGTGTCAATAAAGTTTCCCCTTCCTGGGACAATGAATTCACGGTGTTCTTATTTCAATTTCCAGGAGGGTATATTATTACTGCTTTCGTTTTGCTTTTTACTATTGCTGTTTGGCCGGGCGGGAGGGCCGAGCGGTTCTAGGCGCTACAGTTTGGAACTGCGCGACCACTACGGTCGCAGGGTCGAATCCTGCCTCGGGCATGGATGTGTGTGATGTCCTTAGGTTAGTTAGGTTTAAGTAGTTCTAAGTTCTAGGGGACTGATGACCTCAGAATTTAAGTCCCATAGTGCTCAGAGCCATTCGAACCATATTCCTGTTTTAAAATTAACTATGGCGAAAATCCAAGTTTCCTTCATACAGATTGTTCTAAAATTCCCCTTACACACTGATGGGACTTGTAATGGGGACAGAGTAGACAATATTCTGAATTGCAAGTCATGCCCGGCAACGTTCGGTTTCCGTGCTACAGCCGTTTCAAAACATGTTTTCTAGGTAGGTACCCAACAAAGTAGTCATGATTGGCGGGATGTTTACCTCGGATCCGCTGATGTCATTTGACGTCTGTCCTACCACCTGACCTGGTTCGAAGCTATGAGTGTCGGAGCAACGTGGTTGAGCACACGTGTGCAGAATACACCGACATGATTCTTCTGTACGGTGAAGCTCATGCCACGCGGGGTTAGCCGAGCGGTCACAGGCGCTGCAGTCATGGACTGTGCGGCTGGTCCCGGCGGAGGTTCGAGTCCTCCCTCGGGCATGGGTGTGTGTGTTTGTCCATGGGATAATTCAGCTTAAGTAGTATGTAAGGTTAGGGACTGATGAGCTTAGCAGTTAAGTCCCATAAGATTTCACACGCATTTGAACATTTTTGCGAAGCTCACAGTATTGAAAGAATTGCTCGTCGCCTTTATCAAGATCGTTATCCCCAACGCCTATCGCATACCCCTTTTGCCACAATTACGCAACTACTTTGAGAAAGGGGTACCTTCACCGTTAGCTGGCGTGACTGTGGTGCTCCAAGAAGACGCCGCACACCCGAATAAAGTTTAATTGCAGAGAACAGTGTTTGTGAAAAATGATTAAGTTTCCTGTTTATGTTTTTGGTTTTTAATGAATGAAATTGTAGAGCAAGTGATTTACTGTATTACGCCTAATAAATTACTTGTAAAAGTAGTCACGTTAACAACATGAGTTCAAATTGTTGTATCTCGTCCTAGAAGTTTGTAGCGGGAATTTTTGAGCAACCTATATTACGACTTTATTAAATTCATCGTAACAGATTTTAAAATGGCTTGTGAATATCTTACTTTTAAATTTCTTGGTTTTCTTTCCAATTCAGAATATTACCTCCTCAGCCCCTTCTATTCGTCGTAGAAGTTTGTAGCGGGAATTTTTGAGGAACCTATATTAAGACTTTATTAAATTCATCTTAACAGATTTTAAAGTGGCTTGTGAATATCTTAATTCTAAATTTCTTTCCTTTCTTCTTTGTGTGTGTTACATGCCTTTTGGCTGAAGTGCAGGATGATTGCTCACAGCCCACGCCGTTGCTATGGGGGCAGGAGGATGAAGTAAAAATAAAGAAAAAAAAGTACTGGGTTTGGCTGTCTGTCTTTGGACAGCACTCAACCCTCTGCGCTCATCCTGATATTGACGTGGATACAGAAAGACACATTGCTTTTATAGAAACAGTTGTGTTCCGAAATATATTACACCTTTGGTTACGGTAATTTTATACGTCAGATTATCGGAACTGGCCACTTACTTTGGAAAGAAATATAGCATTGGAGGTCTCGGGTAGATCGACAAGTCGACCTGCACGTGGCGGTGAACTCCGCCGTCAGTCATCGTAACAGACAGCGTCTCCTGCACGCCACGTGTCCATGGAGAGGCGCTGACCTGTAGCGTGTCGAGGAAGGGGACAACAAGTGACGCGCGCAACGAACGAAAGGAAGAGCGAAGGGCGTCCGGATCATTAAAACATTTCTAAAGTTCGTCCGCCCTCTTATGAATAATGGGAGAATTTTAGAGAAGTTAAATTTATCGTGACCGTCCAGTGCCGTCATATCGTTTAAATTAAATTTTTTACGATGCATAATGAGGGGAAGACGGCGAGATGCCAATCGTCCCTAATGGCTGGACGATGAATAGGGCTGAGCTCTCCGTCAACAATGAAACCGTCAGGGACGGAGCACAAACTCGGAAGAGGGCGGGTGGGCGAGGAAAACTAAAACAATAGGAATAGTTGTAGTAGTAGTAGTCGTAGCAGAAGGAGTAGAAGTAGAAGATGATGATGATGCTGATGAAGACGATGGTGGCAGTTGTGAGACAGACGAAAACAATAGGAATAGGATGTAGTAATAGTCTACATCCATCCACATCCATAGTCCGCAAGCCACCCGACGGTGCGTGGCGGAGGGTACCTTGAGTACCTCTATAGGTTCTCACTTCTATTCCGGTCTCTTATTGATCGTGGAAAGAAAGATTGTCGGTATGCCTCTGTGTGGGCTCTCATCTCTCTGATTTTATCCTCATGGTATCTTCGCGAGATATACGTAGGAGGGAGCAATATACTGCTTGACTCCTCGGTGAAGGTATGTTCTCTAAACTTCAACAAAAGCCCGTGCCGAGCTACTGAGCGCCTCTCTTGCAGAGTCTTCCACTGGAGTTTATCTATCATCTCCGTAACGCTTTCACGATTACTGAATGATCCTGTAACGAAGCGCGCTGCTCTCCGTTGGATTTTCTCTATCTCTTCTATCAACCCTATCTGGTACGGGTCCCACACCAGTGAGCAGTATCCAAGCAGTGGGCGAACAAGTGTACTGTTATCTACTTCCTTTGTTTTCAGACTGCATTTCCTTAGGATTCTTCCAATGAATCTCAGACTGGCATCTGCTTTACCGACGATTAATTTTATGTGGTCATTCCATTTTAAATCAGTCCTAATGCCTACTCCCAGATAATTTATGGAATTAACTGCTTCCAGTTGCTGACCTGCTATATTGTAGCTAAATGATAAAGGATCTTTCTTCTAAGTATTCGCAGCACATTACACTTGTCTGCATTGAGATTCAGTTGCCATTCCCTGCACCATGCGTCAATTCGCTGCAGATCCTCCTGCATTTCAGTACAATTTTCCATTGTTACAACCTCTCGATTACTACAGCATCATCCGCAAATAGCCTCAGTGAACTTCCGATGTTATCCACAAGGTCATTATATATATATATATATATATATATATATATATATATATATATATATATATATATATATATATACTCTCCTGGAAATTGAAATAAGAACACCGTGAATTCATTGTCCCAGGAAGGGGAAACTTTATTGACACATTCCTGGGGTCAGATACATCACATGATCACACTGACAGAACCACAGGCACATAGACACAGGCAACAGAGCATGCACAATGTCGGCACTAGTACAGTGTATATCCACCTTTCGCAGCAATGCAGGCTGCTATTCTCCCATGGAGACGATCGTAGAGATGCTGGATGTAGTCCTGTGGAACGGCTTGCCATGCCATTTCCACCTGGCGCCTCAGTTGGACCAGCGTTCGTGCTGGACGTGCAGACCGCGTGAGACGACGCTTCATCCAGTCCCAAACATGCTCAATGGGGGACAGATCCGGAGATCTTGCTGGCCAGGGTAGTTGACTTACACCTTCTAGAGCACGTTGGGTGGCACGGGATACATGCGGACGTGCATTGTCCTGTTGGAACAGCAAGTTCCCTTGCCGGTCTAGGAATGGTAGAACGATGGGTTCGATGACGGTTTGGATGTACCGTGCACTATTCAGTGTCCCCTCGACGATCACCAGTGGTGTACGGCCAGTGTAGGAGATCGCTCCCCCCACCATGATGCCGGGTTTTGGCCCTGTGTGCCTCGGTCGTATGCAGTCCTGATTGTGGCGCTCACCTGCACGGCGCCAAACACGCATACGACCATCATTGGCACCAAGGCAGAAGCGACTCTCATCGTTGAAGACGACACGTCTCCATTCGTCCCTCCGTTCACGCCTGTCGCGACACCACTGGAGGCGGGCTGCACGACGTTGGGGCGTGAGCGGAAGACGGCCTAACGGTGTGCGGGACCATAGCCCAGCTTCACGGAGACGGTTGCGAATGGTCCTCGCCGATACCCCAGGAGCAACAGTGTCCCTAATTTGCTGGGAAGTGGCGGTGTGGTCCCCTACGGCACTGCGTAGGATCCTACGGTCTTGGCGTGCATCCGTGCGTCGCTGCGGTCCGGTCCCAGGTCGACGGGCACGTGCACCTTCCGCCGACCACTGGTGACAACATGGATGTACTGTGGAGACCTCACGCCCCACGTGTTGAGCAATTCGGCGGTACGTCCACCCGGCCTCCCGCATGCCCACTATACGCCCTCGCTCAAAGTCCGTCAACTGCACATACGGTTCACGTCCACGCTGTCGCGGCATGCTACCAGTGTTAAAGACTGCGATGGAGCTCCGTATGCCACGGCAAACTGGCTGACACTGACGGCGGCGGTGCACAAATGCTGCGCAGCTAGCGCCATTCGACGGCCAACACCGCGGTTCCTGGTGTGCCCGCTGTGCCATGCGTGTGATCATTGCTTGTACAGCCCTCTCGCAGTGTCCGGAGCAAGTATGGTGGGTCTGACACACCGGTGTCAATGTGTTCTTTTTTCAATTTCCAGGAGTGTATATATATATATATATATATATATATATATATATATATATATATAATAGCAACGTCCTACGACACTCCCCTGCTGCACACCTTGATCCGTGGCGCGGCTCTCGGGCGCAAGACGCTATCGATTACTCCTCTGGTTGAGGTTGGCACTATGTGCGATCGCGAGCGCCTCCTGTCGGAGCGGGTCCTAACGAGGGAGTGAGTGCGAGTATGAAGTCTGGGGCGGACAGCAGGGGAGAACGGACATCGCGGCCGCACTCGGAGGCGACAAGAGGAGAGTTGTTGTACACGGCCGAGAAGGGAGCGATAAGTAAGGCGGCAGTCGGCATCGCTTTCCGGGGAACAGAGAGTTGCGGCAGTCCAGCGAGCAGACACCAGCTCCGGGAGCAGTGCTCCGGTTTGTGGACGTGACGTGGGTCTTATTTTGGCGCCGTATAGTTTGCTTGGTACGCATCTGCTGCTGCTCGCTTATGCCCACGTGTGTTGTTGTGTCCGTATGTGCATTGAAAAAGGCTACGCTCTGGCTGGAACAGTGGCTTGTGCTTTACGTTCATGCACCCTGACTCATTTGTTTTGCTGCAGGCAGCTGTAATTTCAGAGTTTTTTTTTTTCGTCGCAATTGTCTTAGCACGGTGGTGCCTAGTATCCGAGAACAAGACAGCTTACGTGTGACCTGTTTTGGTTTATGGAGTCCTGTTTGGGCAACCTAGTTATCATGCACACAAACGTATTGCTGCCGAGTGAGGTTAGCCCTAATCTTGTGAAACTGAGCTTTCAGTGAGTGGCTCGTCTGCAAATTAATTAATTTAACCTTTGTGGTGTGTTTTTTGCTTTCAATGGTGAATTTCTTGTCATTCATATGTGTATGTTTCGCCGTTAATGATAACTGAAGATAGCATGGTCTTGAAGGGCTTGCGTATCGTGACTGTATTTTGGCTACTGTTTAATTTGATTTCTTGTTTATCGGTCTGGTGAAAACTTATGCCAAGTTTACTAATTTCCACCTGTGGTCTGGAAGTTGGTTTGAAGGTAAATCCGTGGGTAAATCTTTACTGTACCTGGCTGTTAACTGGTCTTGCGTTGAACTAATGCCATTATTAAATCGTTTCTTGTGTGCTATAAATTGTATTACCATAGACAAGGAGACAGGGCACATTCTGTGGTCGACGGGTAGGCACGGTTGCTGCTTTGCGCGTGGCGTCTTGTCGCTCGCTATCATTTCCCGCGTTAGTACGGGCGGCGTGAGATTTGTTTGCTCGCGGTTGTAGGGCCGCTAGTCAGCTGTGCCTGCTCCCGCTTCAGGGTGTGCCGTGTTTCGTGAGGCGTACGCCGATTTTCAGTCACTGTTACTCCTGTGTTGTTGTCGGTCGCTTACCGAAACGTTAGTTTCTTTTAGCACGGTGGCCACTGGGCCGTGACGATGTCGGTTGATGACCAGCGTTGGGGCGGTCGTCCGCTCTGAGTGGCTTCGGTCGCTTGGACTTGGCAGTTACCTTCTGATTAAACAGATCAAATTGGTTTATTTGCAGTAAATTCCTAAGTAGTTTGTGAGAAAAGTTGTAACTGAGCTTTTCATGATTTTACACAATTCAAGCATTTTGGTAAGGCATTTTCCTATCTGTTTTATTTAAATGAGAATTATTTATTGGGGTTATTCACCTGTTGAAGCTTAACATAAAATTTGTAACTTAGCTTTCATTATTTTATTTAATTTAAGCATTCTTGTAAAGCAGTCCTTTATCTACGCTTTATTGATTGGTAATTCTTTATTGATGTTATTCACTGGTTGAAGGTTAACAGATGTTTGTGACCAAGTTTGTGTCCTTGCTTAATTGAGATTTGTTAAGAGCCTTTATTGCTGGAAGATCATTAAGGCTTGGGTGCTTGTAATTGTGAATACTGTTGTCTATGTTGTGGGCTACCCTTCCACTTCCACAGCCAAGCTGTCCTATCAACCAGTAGACACCTGAAATCATTCTTACTTCGGAAGACTTCTGTCCATTGAGAATGACATGCTGCATTCTGTTATCTAGGAACTCTTCAATCCAATCCCACAATTGGTCTGATAGTCCATATGCTCTTACTTTGTTCATTAAACGTCTGTGGGGAACTGTATCAAACGCCTTGCGGAAGTCAAGAATCACGGGGTCTACCTGGGTTGTAGTGGGAGTAGAAGGAGAAGATAATGATTATGGGGTCGGGGCGGTTGTAAGACACACGAAAATAACAGGAATAGGATGAAGTACTAGTATTAGGGGTAGTAGAAATAAGAAGAAGAAGAAGATGATGTTGATGGGAGGGGTAGTTGAGAGACAGACGATATCAACAGGAATATAATTAAGTAATAATAGTAGTAGTATCAGCATTAGAAGTAAAAGAAGAAGATAATGATGGTGATATAAATGGATTGGAGGGTCCTAAAATGGGAAGGGGACTCAGTTGTATCAAAGAGAAGCTTGAAGAGCTTCCGACTGCAATGTGTTGATCATCAGTAGTTCTTTAAAACCTACTTCTCCCAGGCACAGAGAGACTGGCTTCTCGTTCTCGGGTATTAGATGAAGCCCCCTCGTTATGCCAAGCGAGCCAACGCATCGAATGTGTAAGGAGTGTGTTTTTGTGTTTTAGGTTTTTTTGTTTGTTAAGGCTATGCACTGATCGAAATTGAAACAATGAAAAAGGAATAGCATTACCGAAAATCAGAAGTCTGGATGGTCGGACGCGGTTTTCAACTCCGGTCCTCCCAAAGTGAGTCCATCGTCTTAAACTCTACATCACCTTGTTTGATGACTATTGATTAAATTACAGGTTTCTAGTATCACATAATTGTCATATTGTTTTAAGCTTTAAAGTGAAATTATACCTCTTAATGAGTAGGTTTTGATATTTTAAATTTTTAAATTCGTTGAATAATTATATGAACCATTGAAAATTAAATTTTTTTGACCCTGGAAATCGTTAGGTGGCCTGCTTGCAATTGGGACTGCATGATCGCGTTAGCGTTTTAGGCATTTAGACACAGAAAACAAAAGATACAAGCGAAGTGTCTCAGTTACTCTTCAGTGTTATTTCCATTAGCCACAATACGCTTGTGACAGCAATTACAAATGCTGTAAACTGTCAGCAATGGCTGCATTTAGCATTTTTTGCAACATGTATAATAAATCTCTTTCGGTCTCTGATCAAATATGACGTAGACATTTGTGTTCAGCAGCTGTGTTTGGTAGTGTACGCAATGACAGATGGAACCAGTTTTATTGTAACACAGCAAATTATTATGAGCCTTTCCATCTTTCAGCGAAGTAAGAGATCTAGCAGTGTGTCTTGTCATGTGGCGGGGAGAACAGCAGGTCTGTTTTTTTTTTCCTTTTTGCACATCAGCGCAGCTGTCGCTGGTCGCTGGTAGAATTTGCTTGCCTAACGCGTGCGTACAACCCGTTATGCACACTCCTGAGTAATACTCAGTATTGTAGAACACTCAGGATAATGTCGTTTATTGAAACCGAACTACACTTCTCGAACAATCACTATATACACACAAAAACAAATAACTTGTAGATGACCATTCATCAAGAGCGTCCGTAAGGTCCGTCGGAGCTGGTCCTAGCTCGGCGAGGAACTGGCTATATGGCTTTTTTTTTTTTCTTTATTGTGATTTCATTCCCTTGCCCCATATGGGCAGGGGAGGGCTGTCAGCGGCACAATCTGCCGCTCTTCAACCGAGTGACACGACAACTAAAACAATAATAAAATGATACATACATAAGGAGATAAAAAAGGGGAACATAAAACAGAGTAAGGGAAGAAAATGGAGGTAAAAATACACGGACATGGAGACGTTCATGGGGGACAGTTAAAAAAGTCACCAGAAAGTTAAAAAAGCACAGTTGGCGATTCTTAAAATACAGAGAAGACACTGAATGCGCATGCACAGGTTAAAGGTCGGCCACAGTATTAAAAACACTTCGGAACAACACACTTAAAACCCACTTGGAGCACACACGACGAAGAATAAAACTGCCAAGGGAAAGGTCAGAGAGGATGGAAAAGGAGGGGAGAGCATGGGGCAGCTGGGGAAGCAGCATGATGAAGAGAGGAGGGGCATCAGTGGGTTCACGAAGAGGCAGGAGACACATGGGGCGGGAGAGAAAGAGGGAAGACAGGGCAGGAGGGAGTGCAGAGACACTGAAAGGAGGCACAAGAGATGGAGGGGGAGTAGGAGGGGGAAGCCGCTCAGGAGGAGGGAGGGGGAGGAGAGGGAGCCCTGAGGAGGAGGCAGGAAGATGGGGTTAGAGTTGGTAGGAGGGGTAGATGTCAGGGCGAAGCTCATCATCCGGGAGGGGTAGACGGTGGAAGTTGTGTTGGGAAAGCAGATGGAGGGTGTGGAGATGGATAGAGGGTGAGACACAACGGTAAAGGCGCGGCAACTGGTGGGGGGTGGAGAGGAAGGGAGACACCAGGGGGTGAGGGGGATCAAGGCGGCAGACAATATATAGTGTGCAGAGGTGTTCAAGGAAAAGGAGAAGGTGGTGGAAGGGGATGAGGTCGTAGAGGATGCGCGTGGGGGATGGAATCCGAGGTGAGGCGGAGTGCATGGCGTTCGAGGATTTGGAGGGCTTTATAGAACCGGGGAGGGGTGGATGGCTATACTGCTGTTGCGCTGGCCTTATAAAGCTGGCGGAGGCCGGCGGAGTACTCCAACTTGCCCTGTATCTGTGAGGTGACCCCTGCAGAAAAAGGTTCACATTAGTCTCTGGCAAGTTCTGCTTGTTTTGAAGAATTGTTTTCCTCTTGGTTGCGCCTGCAAGTGCTTGTGTATGTTGTATGGTACACAGGGGTGTGTTGAGTGTAGTCTGCCTGTCAGGGGCCGTCTGTGGCAGACTCGCTATGAGCCTAATGAAACACTATAAGATTTTATTCGATCTTTCTAATATTCAATATACAGACTTGTATTAATAATATTACTATATTGTAAAAATCTCAGTTCAGTATCTTCATTGTTTTTCGAGACATAAAGCTTTACCTAAAATCCATAATAACTTTGCGAGTGTTACGAAATCGAGCTATGGGCGATAATATATTATCAGTTGAAACTATAACTAAGAAAATCAATTCATATGAATCGTTTTTCTAGATTATTCTTTGCGTTCATTAGAGTAGCTGATGATGTAATGCATCTAAGTGATATTTACACATACAGGAGGCGGTAGTACTGCATACACAAGGCATAAAAGGCAGTGCATTGATGAAGCTGTCAGTTGTACTCAGGTGATTCATGTGAAAAGGTTTCCGACGTGGTTATGGCGCTTGACGAGAATTAACAGACTTTGAACTTCAAGAATGTGTCGGGAATTCCAAATCTGAAGCCTTACGTCTCACCACAGACAACGCAGCGGCGTCTGCACAGTGCTGACAGACAAGTAACACTGTGTGAAATAACGTCAGAAATCAATGTGGTACGTACGACCATTAGGACAGTGCGGTGAACTTTGGAATTAATGGACTATGACAGCAGATGATAGACGCGAGTGCCTTTGCTAACACGACATCGCCTGTAGAAAGTTACCGCCCAATAGCCCTGTTAAGTGTTACTTACAAACTGCTTGAATGAATCATCTACAACAGGATCTATGAAACAATTAATAAACAACTACCCATAGAACAAGCTGGATTCAGGCCTGGTGGAAGCTGCAATGACCAAGTGTTTGCATTAACAACCCATACTGAAAATGGATATGAGAAGAAATGCGTACGCATAGCTGCTTTCTTGGACCTATCCACTGCCTACGACACCGTATGGCGAGGAGGCCTTCTCTTAAAATTTGTGAACATCAATCAGTCTCGGAAACTCGCAAACCGACTTAGCAGCATGCTAAGCGACAGACTTATCCAGATTTACTCCGATAACGACAGAAGCAAAGTCTTCAAATCAAGTGACAGACTACCTCAAGGATCTGTATTGGCCCCTCTCCTTTTCGATTTATACATTTATGACCTGTCAGCCACAGCCTCAAGGAAATTGATATATGCTGATGACCTGTGTTTGGTAACCCAGAGCTCCAGTCTGACCACTGCTGAAAGCACATTAACTGCCAACATGGAAATCCTGGACACATACTTCAGGAAATGGTGCCTCCACCTAAACCCTAAGAAAACTGTTACTTCAGCATTCCACCTACGGAACAGACACACTGACCATAAACCAGAAGTTAATCCCCGAGGACAAACCTTACAGTACTGCAGCACTCTGAAGTACCTCGGAATAACATTTGATAGGTCCCTAACTTTCTGACAACATCTCTCCAACGTGGCTGCAAAAGTGAAGACCCGTAATGATATCATTCAGGAGCTTGCTGGTACCTCCTGGGGTGCTCAAACCCTAAGATCAACTGCTTTGGCACTATCATACTCTGTTCGCTGAATACTGTTGTCCAACTTGGATGAACAGTGCAAGATAGATGCGCAACTCAGCCAGACAATGCGACTTATCACAGGCTGCATACGCAGTACTCAAACTGCATTGCTACGAGTTTTAAGTAACATCTAACCTCCTGATCTACGAAGATCAGACGCTCTCCTGAAGATCTGGAGAAACATTCAGAAGAACCACCAGCTACCAGTACACAGGGATATATTAATAGCACAACATCTGCGCCTGACGTCAAGAAAACCACCTTGGCGAACTGCACATCTTGAAGCCTCAGACTTTAACATCAACGAAGTATGGAGAAGTCAGTGGGAAGAATCGTCAGTGTTTAACTGTCATCTGGTTGAAAAGCCTTGCATGCGAGTTCCAGCTTTCACACTCGCCAGACGCCAGTGGAGAACCATCAACCGCATCCGAACAGGACAAGGGAACTGCAGATATCTAAGGCACAAAAGGGGCTGAACAACTGTGGAGCTGCCCTACAAAGAGTAAATCACATTGTTGGTGATTGCCCGAAACGAGCCTTCGGGAGATCAATAAATGACATCCACCATGCATCACCTGAAGGGCTAAACTGGATCAACAGATTGCACTTAGAAATCTAAGAACTCGTGTAGTATGTACTTAATTTAGTATAATACTTTGGACATTTAATTCTGTACCTGTATGTTGTTTGTCATTTCTTACTCTGTATACTCTTAAAATTATGTATTTGATCCAAGCTCTGTATTATCATACGATAAATAAATAAATCGCCTGCAACGCCTCTCCTGGGCTCACGACCATACAGGTTGGACCCTAGAAGATAGGAAAACCACAGCCTGGTCAAATGAATCCCGATTTCAGTTGGTAAGAACTGACAGTAGGTTTCGAATGTGGAGTAGATCCTACGAAGCTATGGAAAAGCGCCTTGCCACGGTTCGCGCGGCTCCCCCAGTTGGTGGTTCGAGTCCTCCCTCGGGCATAGGTGAGTGTGTTGTCCTTAGCGTAAGTTAGTTTAAGTTGTATTAAGTAGTGTGTAAGCCTAGGGACCGATGACCTTGCGAGGTGCTGGGGCTAGCAGTGTATTTAACACTAAATTATTCTAGAATCTTCATATATAAATGATGCTCTAAGCCCCCCATATTCTAACTCCGACTTTTGCTGTTGCACATGGATTAAAAAGAATTGCAAACTGACTGTAATCGACCCTGCAAGTGGAGTAGAAAAGGGTTTGGCACCTGCAATAATTTAATTTGATAAATAAGTTAAATAAAGGAAAGTCATTAACATAGTGAGAAATGAAAGGGTTGCTCTACCGATTAACAGAATGAAAGTCCTGTCCAAAATAACAACATGATTTATTATGACTAAAATCATAATAATAAACAAAACACATGAAACATTTAGAATACATCAAATTGGCTCAAATTGGATACTCAAATAAATGCTGTGAAGGTGAAGTCGTCCCTAAACTAGATTGCAACATTTATGATGAAGTGGTATGTGGAGCCAATTTCTTGCAACGCAAATCTTACGAGAAACACACAGCCAAGTTAGTTTAAGTTGTATTAAGTAATGTGTAAGCCTAGGGACCGATGACCTTGCAAGGTGCTGGGGCTAGCAGTGTATTTAACACTAAATTCTTCTAGAATCTTCATATATAAATGATGCTCTAAGCCCCCCATATTCTAACTCCGACTTTTGCTGTTGCACATGGATTAAAAAGAAACGCGAACTGACTGTAATCGACCCTGCAAGTGGAGTAGAAAAGAGTTTGGCACCTGCAACAATTTAATTTGATAAATAAGTTAAATAAAGGAAAGTTTCATTAACTTAGTGAGAAATGAAAGGGTTGCTCTACCGATTAACAGAATGAAAGTTCTATCCAAAATAACAACATTATTTACTATGACTAAAATCAAAATAATAAACAAAACACATGAAACATTTACAATACATCAAATTGGCTCAAACTGGATACTCAAATAAATGCTGTGAAGGTGAAGTCACCCCTAAACTAGATTGCGACATTTATGATGAAGTGGTATGTGGAGCCAATTCCTTGCAACTCAAATCTTAAGAGAAACACACAGCCAACCCAACATTAATTGCTGCTACAGTAGTGAGAACTCAGACAATGAATACCCAAGACAGAACAAAGTTAGACGAACAGGCGCGCTCTGCTCAGCTCTGATTATCACCTAGGAAAATCCCTATCTGCCGGTGCTGAGGACATACATTACCAAACTATCTTCTTAACTGCAAGAACACGATCTGGCGTACCAGAGGCGATGGCTGGTTGCTTCGATGTTCCGTCGTGGTGATGATAATGTCGCGAGTATAGCCCGAAACAAATTATCCTGGTCTGGTTGTTCCAGACTAAAGACTTCCTAGCAATACAAATGCGCCTCTGAGGGAGATGAAGAAGGCTCGCCACACAATCGCTGATGGTACAGTGATTGATTTTAACAAGCGAAGTCACACAGTAACTCCGATACAGTGAACTTTAGCCAAAACTGCTCAAGACAGACAACATAGGCCACCTGTACGCAGAACGCTCAATTGCCAACTGTACTCGGAAAGTTACGCTGAAGTCGAAACTTCAGCAACTTCGTCAAACAGTTACTATTAAATAAAAGTATATTAGACAGCCAACGGAAGGCAGGCTGTCCAGAGCAGCGAGAGCTCAGTCTTGTAACCTACTCCGACCGAAAGGCGATAGCCGACCCCCACAAGAGCACCCGTACAAACCGAACACAGAACATTCCTGCCCCCACGACAGTGGCCGTGGTTAAACATTCCAATCAGCAACTCGAAAACCGGCAGAAAATTCCACTCTATTGCCGAGGGACTACCATTCCACCAATGGAGATTCTTGGTGCGAATTTCTGCGCCGATTTTGCTACGTCACGGAGCTATGCCCTGGGCAAGCCAATCACATTTACGATTTTGCAGAAAACGCGGAAATTTGAGCGCCAAGACTGCCTGGGAATACAAGTCATTCCCACGCCTCGCTGGTAGCCCGTCAGAAAGTGTTTTCGCTAAGTTTCTGCGATGTAACCGAATCTCTAGCCCAGCCGCTCCTTCAGGCCCCTGCGGGCGTGTCTCCGCCGCTATTATGGCAATGTCGGCGTCCGGAAAGCATTCACTCGACTCTCTCACGCCTGTCGGCTTAACCCTCCTAAGATCAGCAGTGCCCGCCTGTCACCGGACCACCCAGGTGACGAGAGACGCTGCGTGGGAAGTCCGCATTTGAAGGAATAGCAACTTTTCACCGCGTGCAATTAGGGAGGAAAATCGAATTACTCAGAGTAAGATAGAAATATGAGGGGGGGCTTCTGCCACCTCTCAACCTCAGCAGTTTGGTCCCATAGGAACTTACCACAAAAAAAGTCAAGGAACCAAGTTGTTAACAAGGCACTGTGTAATGTGGTGGTAGCTCTATAATGGTGTGAACTGTGTTTATAAGGAATGGACTGGGTCCTCTGGTCCAACTGAACGGACCATTTACTGGAAATGGTTTTGTTCGGCTTCTTGCGGACCATTTGGAGCCATTGATGGACTTCATATTCCCAAACTACGGTGGAATTGTTATGGATGACAATTATCCATGTCCCTGAGCCACAATTGTTCGTGATTGGTTTGAACCACATTCTGGACAACTAGAGCGAATGGTTGAGGCAGCTATCGAACATTTATGGGACATAATCGAGAGGTCAGTTCATGTACAACATCTTGCGCTGGCGACACTTTCGCAACTGTGGACGGCTGTAGCGGCAGTATGGATGAATGGATGAATACGTCTCCAGGGGCCTTCCAACTACTTGTCGAGTCAATACCAAGTTGAGCTGCTGCACTACGTCGGAAAAAAGGAGGTCCAACACAATATTACGAGGTATCCAGTGACTTTGGTCACCTCGGTGTAGTAATCACTTTCAAAAACTATTATTTAACTATGTTAAGTTGTGTGAGTGTTGTAGGGAGACAGAGAGGATGTGGATGTTTTATTTTACTAAAAACTTTGTAAAATGTGTGCGGGAGAATGTTCTTGTGCAATCATGAATCATGCGACTTTCGTCCTAGTGCTCCTGCTTTTGTATCAAAGCAGCCAAAATGGACTAGAAAAGAAGGTATTAAATCAATTAAAATAAATTAGTATTTTATTTCTGGGGGTAAACCGTTCTTTGCCTTACTTAAATTAAATTTAGTTTCGTAAGTACAGAATTTCTTTTTAAACTGTTTATCGTGATTTTATTGGATGACTTAGAGATTATCACAAGTATCTGAGAACTTTAGATGTACCGATTGTCAGCCTAAATCATCAGCCAGTAGGAATTAAGCAGTTCCCACGCTTTATGTAGTGCTTTGTGCCACAGTTGTGTATCTCTGGAAATTGCTTGGGAACCTTCTTGCTGTATACATCAATGTAAAACTGCTTTACATTGAGTGAATTAGTTCGGAAGTTACATGCGTGCGAGGTTGCCTGTAGTACTTCAGACTCCGGCGTGTTGCGTGTATATCACGAGACATTATAGGAGCTCTTCTTTTTAAGAAGCTCACTGGACGACTTAATGTAGTAACTCGCCAGTAGCTTTGGGTTAGGAATTGTATGGAACATTAAAATCAGTCGAGTCGGTTTGGTGAACTTTGGCTGTTACACTCAAGGAAGTTGTAGTAAAACAGTCATTAACTTGGGTTGGGTTGTTTTGGGGGAAGAGACCAAACTGCAAGGTCATCGGTCTCATCGGATTAGGGAAGGATGGGGAAGGAAGCCGGCCGTGTCCTTTCAAAGGAACCATCCCGGCATTTTCCTGGAGCGATTTAGGGAAATCACGGAAAACCTAAATCAGGATGGCCGGACGGGGGATTGAACCGTCGTCCTCCCGAATGCGAGTCCAGCGTGCGAACCACTGCGCGACCTCGCTCGGTAGTCATTAACTTGCATCAATATTGTCTTGAGAGAAAAACGCAGACTTGATAGCCGTTTACGAAATGTTTTGGAGACAATGAACCCTAATTAGTCGAACTTTAAAACATTTTTGGTAAGTTCTCTAGAATCCTGAATGCCAGAAATTGTACGAGCTTTCAGATGCTGCCTCCTAGCTTGAGTTGTTTGGCGTTTGCTTGGTAAATATTTAGTCGGTTTTTGTTAAACGCTGCTTTTCTCGGCTGAACCAGTGTCTATCAACGCAGAGTGAAGGAGCAGACAACAAGAAGCCTATTGAGTTAGGTGGACTGAACTGCTAGGGAGGAGAAATTATCCGTAGCGCCGCATTATCAAGCCCCATCTTGGAGATTTGGGGAGAGAAAGTTGGCTCAAGGTCACACCAAAGCAGCCTGCAAAGCGCGTCGTTCGAGTTGTGTTTCGTTTGTATATCAATTTTTGTAACATAAATAGAGAACAGACCTGGTGAATGTTGGTGTACACTGCGTCTTTACTAAGTACCAGTAACTCAACGCTTGCACGATGTTGTTTGCCGTTGTGCTCGCTGATGATTGACCCATACATTATGCATTATCGACATTTTACTGTCAGAGTTCTGTTCAGCCTTGGACATTTGCTACACTGGAATTCATCTATTTAAATCAAAGAAGGCCACAAGCGCAAATGTGTCTACTGTAATTTTATTTCGATAACTGTGGTAGAATTATTCGTTGTGTCAGCACGCACTTGCGTTACGTTTCATCTTTGTGCTCCCTAAAACTCTGCAGTTAGCTGAAGGTAGTAAAGTCAGTACTTCCCGACCTAATTGCATGTAGTGGCGGGAGGATTTTTGTTTAACAGAAACCGTCGAATACAACTACAGAGTGGCCAGAAATAAAGTAACTGGCTCCTACGTCGACATGCAGTCATCCATTCACCACCCATCCATGGAGCACAGTCAGTAGACCCCATCATATAGGAGCCTTTTCAGTAATGTGAAATAAATACAAAATAAAGAGACTGTCATGTATATTAAAGTTGGATGGAAACAAAGGAAAGAAAGGGGAAGGGAGTAACAATGTCAGTTACACCGGGTTTTTATACAGAATCAGCGGCGGCAAGTGAATATTCGGCGCAGACCGGGATTAGAACCCAGAATCTTTCGCTTCCGTTCTTCTTTGTATGAAAAAAAGACGACGTTCTTTATAAAGTAAAATGTTTCTGGTAAAGGTAAATAAATGGACTTTTTTTACATAATGGTGTAATAGTCCAGTCAAATAGTCGATATACTTTGCAAAAGTTGGGGTAGAAGAGTTTATTTTTTCAACTCGTTCATATGGTTGGAAAGATTAGAAAACCGAGTTTGCAAACAAAATTTCGCTTGGGAAAACTTTCTGCAGTCAAAAAACTTCGAAAATTTCGGACTTTTTTCATTTTTTTCAAAATATCTCAGTTTAATTTGCTCCTATCGCTTTAACGTCTATTTTCCTTTTTAAAGAGCACAAAATTCTCTACAAATTTGATTCTTGCCATTTTTTTCTACTCCCAATATCTAAGGCGCTAGAGCGCCTCAAAAAATACCAGTTTTTCAAATTTTGAGCATAGTGGCAAGATATTTTATTTTTTAACACTATTTTTTCAGTTTCTGTTTGTGTAGTATAAATACATTATACATCATGTTATAGGTTGGAATTTACCATCTCACTTTCAGGTATTCAATTTCTCTGTATGCAACATGAGTATTGCTGGGCACCCAACTATTGTGATTCTTACATCACTACCTGAAGTTCACTATGGGCCACTTCAGCCCTGGTATTTGTTAAACTATAAATATAAAAATACATCATTAAGAGACATAACCACACACACAAACACACACACACACACACACACACACTCACACAAAATAAATTGTCTCAGGGAACTGAACTATTATTAGCTGCAATAGGCAACCTAATTAGGTAGGTAATTATTCTTGTGTATAAAAGCCACACAGTTGACATTAAAAATAAGTAGCTTTATTACAATTAAAATGCATTGTCAGTTACTAAAAAATGTTGACAGTTCTGGGTGTGTAATACTTGTAATATCGCACTTAAGCGCACTTGAGAGAGATATGAGCATCACTTCAACGTTTTGATAGGCCAGGTTCCTCAGTGTCACCAGAAATACCTTGAGTTACGGATTCAGGGTCTGTACATAGAGGTGATCCCAGATTGACCTCTTCTTTAAACAGCGAGTCAGCCTCAGCAAGTTCGTTGGTTTCGTTAGCGGTTTCCTCAACATCCTCCATAACATCTTCTTCACTGTCTTCATATAAAAAATTTGGCACGTTTTCACAGTTGACCCCAATACATTTCTTGCAAATTGAAGAACATTTCAAACGCACTTTTCCGCAGGAGCACGCTCCGCCACAGTTCAGCTTGCATGAGCATGAAACAATGTGAAGAAGTGCTTCAAGTGCTGGATCTTGGCTCATTATAACGGGTATTGGACCGTGGTCACTGTGATTCCAGCCCCATTTCTCAGGAGGTTCCCAGTTTCCCATCCAACTTTGGACTTGTTGGTAAGTCCGCAACTAATGATGTTGTGCAGCATCTTGTGTAGGTGGCAACCGTGCAAGATTAAGTTTGCTTTTTGTGGCAGACTTGGAGAATAGCTGGTACCGCAAATGGTCTAGAGTGTGGGAACTGCTGACACCTCCACTATACAATGCGATAGTAACCTGTTCTCCTGCAGTTATTATTTCTTCACGGGTAGCATGTGGTTTATTGAACGTGCAAAGCGCTGAGGTTAGGTGTTCATTTTTTGCAACAATATTGCAGCACTTAATTTTTCCATGACCAAAAAAAGCAGATGTTGTATCACATCCGCTAAAGGCGTGAGTGAACAGAATATATTCACTGTCAAACTTGTAAGATGCAGTGGAAAACCACTTGTCTTCTGCATTTCCTCTTCCTGGCTTTAAGAAAAATAAGTTTTCAATGCCTTGCCCCAAACCGGTCATGAGCACAAGCAGTTCAACATCTTCTCCTACAATGACAACACTTCCAAAATCTTTGGTTCTTGAAATGGCAGATGTTACAATTATAACGTCAGCATCTTCTTGTGCCTGGTGCACTTCAATGCTACACTCCAGAAATTCCATCTTAAGAAGTGTGATCAAACGCATCTTGTTTCGTTCGTTGTACACGAACTTGTCCTGAGGGACTTTGTTCACCATCTCTCATTCAACCACAACGTCAACCGAAGAATGTTGTTTGGACCTACGAATCCCCTCAGCACTCTTTGTGCTACATTTGTCTCCCTCACATGGATACCCATCAAATACAATAGCAAATTGAGATCCAAAATGACATTTCAGGTAAAAAACATAGCTTTGCGCTATTGACTTGAAGCAAATATTTCGAGTCCAAGTCACTTTGTGGATAAGGTACCCTCCACCAATGCAAAAAATTTACTCGGTCCACCTGACTTCACATCTTCCACTGGAACGAAGGCATTGTAGAATGAAGATTTTGTTCCTTTTCGCATGCCTTTTTCTGAGAATAGGGACATTGGGTGAGGAGCAAGTTCATATTTCAGAAAGGCAAAACTCTTCTTCACTTTGTATCATTAAACAAATCCTTTGGAAAAGAGTTAAAGTATCAACAAGAGTAATTTTAGTGCTCCCAGCTTTTACAGAATTGAAAGCAGAAAGGAGAGTCACAACTTTATCTTTTCTACGGAACTTTACATCGTGGAAATTGTCACCAACTATTCTTCGCTCGAAATTTGAAAAATTGATATTTTTTGACGCGCTGTAGCGCCTTAGATACTGGGCATAGAAAAAAATGGTAAGAATCAAATTTGTAGTGAATTTTGTGCTCTTTAAAAAAGAAAATAGACGTCAAAGCGATAGGAGAAAATGAAACTGAGATATTTTGAAAAAACTGAAAAAAGTCCGAAATTTTCGAAGTTTTTTGACTGCAGAAAGTTTTCCCAAGAGAAATTTTGTTGGCAAAACTTGGTTTTCTAACCTTTCCAACAATATGAACGAATTAAAAAAATAGAATCTTCTACCCCACCTTTTGCAAGGTACAGGCTTTTTTTCTGACAGTTTCACTGAACTATAACAATAACGAACATAAATTGCTTCTATCAGTACAATATAATAATGGACCACGTTCCTCTTCTTGGGAGCGTTCCTCACAAATCCCGTTGTACCTCGCGTTGGTGTCGGGTACGCCTTCACCTATGGTGATGGATCCTCTCCACTGTCCTGGTCATTTCTTGTTCTGAATACTTATATGCAATAATTACGTTCTCCTACCCGGGACACCCCAACTGAATGGGTGATCAAGCAAGGCACTCCCTAAAAATTAGTGTAATATGTTAGATATCTACGATTTCTCATAATCTGTGAATGATGTTTTTGTAGTAAGGCCCAAAAGCCGAGTACATTGTTATTGCTCTCTTGGAAAAGGTAACGCACAGTGAGACAGCGAATCCAAGTCACTGTATTTCTCTTCGTTCGGAGATAATATGTCATGTCTGAGAGAAGTAGTATCAGTGGTTCTATTGCTTGCGGCACCACCCGGAGGAGGAAGGCGACAATTTTTTGGACCAAACACTACACGTTCGCCGAAGGGCCGCACATCAGACGATGTTCCTCTGTGTCTATAACATTGCACTGCGGACACAGTGGAAGAATCCGTCGTATGAATTGCATGTATCCTGGAACGAGTCACGTATTTCCCATTTACTACCTGATACCATAGTGCGCGCGTCCCCGTATAAAGATGTGGGTGGTGCACTGCACGCCATACCACTGACCATGTCGCTGTTGGTTGTCGCTTGTCTACGGCATTATTCGGCCGTCGTCGAGTTAAGATGCGATATATATCACGTGCTGTCGACTTCTTGGTAGTCGATAGCTCCATATGTTCATAACTGTGTTTCACAAAAAAGACTCGTATGTGGCCAAGCGATGGTGAGATGTGAGACACCGCTACCGGTGCCAGACGAGAAGGTGGAGCCAGTTCAGAGGTGTACAAATTCCCCTTGCAGCCTGCTTGCCCCTAGCACCTCTGCAACCATTCATGCAGGTCAGCCTGCCGCGATGTAAACACAAGAGTGCACGTGTACTGAGGCATAGTGGGCAATGCGGGCGATACGGGCTCCCGCAAGCCCGGGCTACCTGGGTTCCCTCAAGCCTGCCAAGCTTCACGGGACCCGCTCAGCTTGCTGCGCCTGACAACAGGTTGCGCTGTCAAGCTACCGTGACTAGAGTAGCCAGGTAGTTAGCCTGCAGTTCATTTATCGCAACGGTGGAGGCAGCACAATGAATAGGTCGAACTTTAGTGAGATTGAAAAAAAATTGACAACTGGCGAATACATGCTGGTAACGAAACAGAGCACAAGTGCCGCATGGGAAACGTTTTCGTGTGTTTATGAGGCCGCTTCAAATAAATCGGTAGGTGTGTCTCAATGCAAACTATGTAAAAAGCTCTTAAGTACTTATTCGGGAACCTCGAGTATGTTACGACATGTGTGCAAATTTGACAAGCAGTTCCCTCACTCCGTAAATATCTTGAAAGAGGACAAAGATTTAGTGGCCGAAAAGTGCGTCGAAATGTGTGCTAAGGACCTGAGACCATTTAGCAGTATAGAGGGAGAAGGATTTCTTAATTTAGGGCAGACACTGATCGACATAGGTAAAAAATATGGCTCAGTTGATATTAAAAATGTTATGCCTTCCCGAGTGACAGTAGCTAGGAAAGTTCAAACCTTAGCTGATAAAGTGCGCAGCAAAATGCTCCCAGATATAGTGCATGCGATTCGTTCTGGTATATGTGCCAGTACAATTGATCTATGGACAGACAATTACAAAGGGGTGCATTACATGTCCGTGACAATGCATTACATAAATTCAGACTGGCGTTTGAATAAATATGTACTAATGTGCTCTGCGTTTCCTGACTGCCCAAAAACTGGCTCGAATATTCGAAACGAGTTGGAAGATGGCTTAGAAACTATGGGTGTTTCTCGTGAAGACATTGCCAAAATTACGTGTGTCACAGACCAGGGCAGTAACATTGTCAAAGCTCTCGAAGTATATCAGCGTCTTCCACGCATGGCTCATAGTATAAACACAGTCTTGAAACATGTTCTGAGCGAACAGTTTTTGAAAGAAAATGTTCCAAATATATTAGCCATTCTTAATACAGTGCGGGCTACGGTTTCGTACTTCAAGAGAAGAGGTCTCTGTGTGAGACTGAACTCATCTTTAAAGCAGTGGGTTTCAACTCGTTGGAATAGTTATTTTGACATGCTTGTATCAGTCCATTCTCAGATTGATTCAGTGAAGGCTGTTTTACATAATGAAGGTGCCTCTGATAAGATGCTGGGTTATGACCACCATATAACTGGCCAGCTTATAGAATTTCTTAAGCCGTTTAAAGAAGCCACAGTTGATCTAGAGAGTGACAAGGATCCAACCCTACATTTAGTTCTACCGTGGTTTTATGCCTTAAAAACTCACTGTACCGTACGGGATAACGATGAAGAGGTTTGTAATTTTATTCCATCTGAATATTATAGAACCACTTGTGAAATATGTATGTTGAGAAAATGTATTTTCAGGACATGAAACCTTTGAAACAAGCCGCTGATGCCTTCCTAGAACAGAAAATGTGCGTTAGTATGTTGCATAAAATTGCAACGTTTATGGTGGCTAACTACCGCACATTAAGAAAGTTAACCGAGGATGAAAAAATTGAAGTTTACCAAGCAGCACGACAGATGCGTGCTGAAGGTAAGCTCCTAAGATAATGCATATATTCTTCATCTACATGTACATGGTTACTCTGCAACACACACGCAAGTGCTTAGTTGAGGGTTCATCGAACCACTTTCAACTTATTTGTCTCCTTTTCTCGAATTTCGCGCGGGATAGAACACCTACAGCTCTCCGTCTGAGCGCTGCTTTTTTGTATTTTATTCGGATGATCATTTCTTCCAATGTATATGGGACTCAACAATATCTCTTCGAATTCGGAGGTGTAAGTTGGTGATCGAAATTTCATATATAGATCGCGCCACGTCAAAAAACGCCATTGTTGAAATGATTACCACCCCAACTCTCGTGTAATTTCCGCGACACTCTTTCCCCTGTTTTACGATAATACCAAACCATCTGCCCTTATTTAGACTCTTTCGACCTCTTCCGTCAATAGTAAGGCTCTCCAACTTCGTAGCAATGCTCCAAAAGAGTGTTTTGTCATTAAAACGCCTACAGCATTTTCTGTGTGTCCATTCCTATTTAAGTAGGTCGTAATTGTAATCAGAGGTATTAAGTAGAATCTACAGCCTTTAGATTTGACTGGTTGATCTTGTAAACGAAGTTTAACGGACATAGTTTAGTACACACAGGGATAACCTCGCTCTTGTCATTATTTATTGCCAAGTGCTAATTTTCACACCAAAAATATATACCTTATTTAAATCGTCCTGCAGTTAGTTTTGATCTTCTGGTGACTTTACACGACGATAAATGATAGCATCATCTAAAACCTATTATAATTTCAACTATGTGTAGTACGATCTTCACATTATTCTGCAAATATTAATTGGAACCTGTACAGTTTCAGTACAAGTGCCCAATCACAGCAACCAAGAAACAAATCCAGGGCCGTACAAAATGGCGAAATTTGAGGACTGGGCAGAAGAGTCTCCTCTCCTACATGATGAAGTCAGCAGATACTTGCAAGAACACTGTGTGAACGAGGGAGATATTCTAGAGTGGTGGAAAAATAACTCCCAACGACTTCCTCGACTTGCGTGTGTGGCAAGAAAAATATTAAATATACCAGCCACTAGTGCGTCTAGTGAGAGAATTTTTAGTTGCGCTGGAAACCTAATTAGCGAAAAACGATTACGTCTTAATGCAGACAGACTTAACGATCTCGTCATAATTAATTCAAACACTAATCAGCAGACACATTGAAAATACAGTAGAACATTAAACGAGAAACTATGAGTTTGAGCGCAAATTTACTAATTAAGAGTGCAGATTTCTTTCTTGTGCTTTCTGGGCGTCAATTTCTGAGATAGAAATTTTGTAATGCATACAGTTCATTTTTATTTTAGACTAAACTTTTTGATTTCAATCCTTCCAAGTGACATTAATTATTGTTTGTAAACCATTTTCTGTTACTTGGGTTTGCAAAAGTAGCCAAATGTTTTTAGGAGTATCTGGTTTGGCCTAAATAATACTTTCAGGGGAACTGAAGGAAAATTTGTAAAGATTTTATGTTGAAAAGTGTTCTGCAAAATAAAATATTCATTTGTGGAGTAAGGCAATACACATTATGAGTTTAAATTACAATTTATTTTGTTGAGTTCCACACACATTGCAAAATGTAATTTTATTCTTGTATTTCTATATTAAGGGGAATCCCACATGCAGAGTCAAGATGCTGAAGACCTAGACACTACAAATACTCCTAAAATGAAGAGCGTCTTTTTCCATGAATGTATTGTAGTAGGAATATAACGGAAACTCTGAGCCACTCTCCACAGCGTCTATATCTGCGTCATGAGGATTCAGACACGTCGTTTAGGTCTGTGTTATGAGGGTCTAGAGTCGTCGTTTAGATTTGCATCATGCAAGTAAACACTCGTCGTCTTAGTCTGCATCATGATGGTCCGAAATATGGTCCCTCATGATGCAGACCTAGACTACAAGTGTGGACTCTTATGACGCAAACGTAGGAGCAGCGAAAAATGGCTCAGGGTCGCCATTGTATTCCCAGTACTATAGTTTTTAGACGAACTGGATACGAAACAAGTCCTTCGATTTTGTTAAAATGCATTTTGGCAATTTAGAATGATTTTTCCAACTTCGAATGAATTCACAGAACCAGTAAAACACATCCTGGAAACGTAGTTAAATATTTATATAATTGGTGTCATACTTGGCTGAAACATACTAAAGTTAAAGAATCTGGACTTCCAAAATCTTAATTTGGTTCTCATTGCATTACAGTGGTTAATAGGGGCGTATATAATTTATTCTTCTGGGGAGGTGACCAAACTTCTTTTTGGGGGGTGGAGGTTCACTTCTTTAGTACAAATATCCATCCGTTTCGGTGTTGAAAAGTGCAGCACAGACTGCATTTCGTTGCCTGGGCATTTATTTATTCCATACTCTCGTAGTCCATCTTCCCTCCCGTATTTTCTCTCTATCCATTTAGTCGTCTCCAACTATCTCTTTGAGATCACCTCCCTCCCCCCCCCCTCCACTCCCCATCCCTTGGCCGGCCGAAGTCGCCAAGCAGTTCTAGGCGCTACAGTCTGGAACCGCGCGACCGTTACGGTTGCAGGTTCGAATCCTGCCTCGGGCATGGATGTGTGTGATGTCCTTAGGTTAGTTAGGTTTAAGTAGTTCTAAGTTCTAGGGGACTGATGACCTCAGAAGTTAACTCCCATATTGCTCAGGGCCATTTGAACCATTTTTGAACCCATCCCTTGGCCCATCTCCCCCCCACCCTCTATCCTTCTCCTCGTCCTCTCTCTGTTGGATTCCGCCACCTCAGTTCATCTCCTCTTCACCTATCTATGAAAACTCATATATATCTGTCAACTTTTGTGGTGATCAGTGAATCAGTGTCAAAGTTTATTGCTAGGTAGCATTTATTGTAATACTTTTTGATACGCAGCATTGATAGTTTTGTTTTCTGGTGCGTAAACAAATGAAGTTGAAGGTGTCCCGACAGGGCAATATGCGACATACAAATAACCATGTGAAAAACATGATTTTCAAGATTGATGCCACAAACATATAACAATTGCCCCTGCGATTTATCTATCGACATGGCAAATGTAAGCTGCACTGGAAATTATAACCGTTTAAAGTCGAATGGCATGTCGGTCGGAATCTTAGTGATATTGGAATCAAACTGTCCTCACCTTTGTACTTTCCTTTTAAAATTGTGGCTTCGATTATGTTGTTCTTTAACTTCTTCCCCGCAAGCCGGGTGCCATTACAAAGACGTGGCTGGTTTACCTTTCGCAACATGATTGCCGATCCGACTTAATTACAGATTGGGAGGCGGTAATCCGGGGAAATCCAGCGAATTTAAAAATTCCGTAGGATAGTTGACTACATCATCTTGGTTAGTAACGGAATAAACCGACTTGTATGTCAGCAATTCGCCAGGTGTCATATTTTGAATCTGAAAATTGATTTCGTTAACATCAAGGTTTTTTGCAGCCAATATAACACGTTCACTCAACCAAAAATGGTTTGCAACTGTTAAACGACATTTGCTGTGCGCGAATTGTCCAACATGATGACTGTGAATGTGTCAGACAGCTCTCAAATTTCAAAAAGATCATAGACATTTCGTTTAAAAGAAATGTATATATATATATATATATATATATATACACATACATACATTTCTTTTAAACGAAATGTCTATACTCATAGACAAATACATATATATATATATATATATATATATATATATATATATATATATATATACATATACATACATATATACGCATATACATATACATATATACATATATATATACATATACATATATACATATATATACATATATATATATATATATATATATATATATATACATATACATGCACATGTATATATTAAAAAACCTTCTCCATGGAAACATGCGTACATAGTGAACTTTCATGGTAACCCGCAAACGATGTCAAAATCTTTTGTAAGGTACTCTCTTCAATGTACTGTCCGAAATATTATGTAGACAGTGATGTTCCTCTTGATGGTCAAGTGTGCAAAATTTCTTCAAGATCGGAATAAAATTGTAGGTTGGTGTAGAAGTGTGTACGTAAAGTACCCTCCGCCATGCACCATTCAGAATTTTAAGCAGGCAGCGCCCTTCATCCTGCTTTGAATATCAAGTGTGCCAAATTTCATCAAGATCGGAATAAATTCGTACAATTTGTCGAGTTCCGTTATGTAAAGGAACCTCTGCCATGCACCATATGAAATTTTATGTAGACTGTGACCTTCCTCTTGGTTTCAAGGTATAGTGTGCAAAATTTCATCAAGATTGTAAGCAATACAAACACACAGACACAATGAAAACGCACTTTCAGTTTTTGTCAAATTTTCCAATTTTTCGGTCGATTTTCGAAAAATTTTATTTCATAAAAACCTTGTCCTGAGAATTACGAACACAGCAAAAAAAATTTAGCCGAACTGGTCCAGGCGTTCTCGAGTTTTACGCTTATCAACACATTTGGCAATTAATTTTTATTTATATAGATAAGAAGCCCGAAATATACGCATAAAGGAAGAATATACAAATAAAACCAATATTTTTTTTACCTGAAATTAATACATATATATATAATGTTGGGGTTTGTCTTTTGGTGCTCAGGTAAAATAAAAACTTTTGATTAACGTTCATAATACGACAATGACGCGCGCAGACTAAACGGCTGCGTAGCGCAGCTCAGCAGTAATAAGGGCAGGCAAGCAAGTTTCCCGCAGCCTGCCCGGGTTGGGTTCTGCTTGGCTTGGCTGGGAGTGAAGCAGCCTGCCCGTTCTGTTGACAACGAGCGGCGGCCTGCCCGCCTGGCCACCGGGCAAGCATGGGCGGGTTAAAAGCGGGACATGTACACCTCTAAGCCAGTTCGTCTGTAAAGGTGCTCGTCGGACTTGTCTGGTGTCGTGTCCACATGTTTATCAGCGTGCTTACGTAAATAGCCAGTGCTCGGTCGCGGAAATGGGCTAGTCCAAGACCTCCACGGCCGCTAGGAAGGGTGAGGGTTTCATATCCGACCTTAAAAAGCAGCCCTGTGCTCACAAAATATCCTAATGCCGCCAGGATTCGGGGCGCCAACACCACCGGCATAAGAAGAACTTGGGTCAGGTGGGGGATGCGAGAAACGAGATAAGTGTTGGCAAAGGTGACCCACTGTATCATGTCCAGAGCCCTTAACCTGTAACTCCGAACACTCGCAAGAATTGTTTGCAGAAGGTCTGTAACTCAGTGCCGCTATGCGTCGAACATCTGTAGTTAAGATAATTCATAGGTATTTCATCATGTTTATCGGCTGTAATGATGCTGCACTTCCCGTCGGGAGTCCTCTCCCGAGGTTCATCGCTCCCGACTTTGCCATGTTCATACGACCTCCCGTAGCCATACCATACAAATGAATCCGATGCAAGGCCACCCTTACCTCATCTGCTTTAGATGCCTATTTCAAGGAAACAGTTAATGTAGTTGCAAAAAGGTATACTTTCTTTCGTACGAAATGTACGGCCAGTCAGACTAATAGGGAGTGGGTTGCAACATTGCAAGGCCTTACAAGGGATTGTGCTTTTGAGTGTGAATGTGGACTCCCTTATTCAGATACAATGGTACGTGATGCAATTGCACAGAACGTTTCTGATGTTCGTATATGGGAACAAATTTTGAAACTAGTTAATCCCTCCCTTCAACAAGTGATAGACATTTTAGATAGACAAGACACACTTGACTTTGCTCAGGAATCATTTGCAACTTCGCCAGCCGTGTGTCACATTAACCAATCCGCCGGGCGCGCTGCACGGAACGATAAACAGCCCTCGCGCTCGTCTGCGCAGCTGCCGCCTAGCTCTCCACGTGTGCCGCGCAAGCACGCAAATGCAGTGAAATCATGCCCACGGTGTGCTACTAGACATTCGCGTGAGAATTGCCCGTCGCGCCAAGCTATTTGCTTTTTCTGTAATAAAAAAGGACATGTTCAGAGTGTTTGCCAGAAAAAGCTCCGATCGGACACTCACAACGATTCCAGGCCCTTAGCTTCGCGCTGGAATCGACCCAAGAATACTCGGGCTCGTGAACTTTCGCCCATGGACATTCATGTAGTTAATTCCACTCCGCCCAGTGCCACTCTTTCTAACAGTGACTGTGTTCGTCCCACAAAAAGTGTGCGTTGACATCGACGGAAATCACGTCAAGTCGCGAGTGATTCTGTACCAGTGTCTGTTCCTGTTGCACAAAACAGTCACTCTTGTCGTCAGCAGGACAATAAACTTTTTGTAGACTTGGACATTAATGGCAACGTGATCCCATTCCAGCTCGATACAGGAGCTGCAGTTTCATTGCTCAATAAAGACACATACAAACAACTGGGCACTCCTCCGTTGCGTGCCGCAAATGTTCAGCTAACTACATATTCAGGTCACACGATCCCTGTGTTAGGACGGTGCAGCCTTCTTGCAACATACATGGGACAAACAAAACTTGTGTCTTTTTACGTCCTTCGTTCTTCTTCTGCAGTGAACTTGTTTGGTTTAGATTTATTTCAGTTGTCTATAGTCAATCAGGTCCTATCAGTGAATCAGACTGTGCCTTCTGCCAGTGTTTCTCGTCTATGTGAAGAATTTGCAGACATTTTTGCACCGGGCCTTGGTTGCGCTAAGAACTATGAAGCACATTTGGAACTGAAAGTCAACACGCAACCGAAATTTTTCAGTGCGCGCAATGTTCCCCACGCATTGCGTGATGAGGTCGCGAGAACCTTACATGATTTGGAATCACAACGTGTGAGTGAATGTGCACAATGCCTCTTCCATTTCAGCTCCGCTTCATCGCTTACGCCGTACAGGTGTTCCGTTCGTCTGGACGACGGAATACGAACGCGCCTTTCGCCAGTTGAAATCGGCGTTGCTTTCTAATACTTGCCTTACGCCATTCGATCCCCAGGAACCCCTTTTGTTGATGGTCGATGCATCGGATTTCGGGATCGGTGCTGTGCTTGCGCACAAAGATGGATCGCATGATCGCCCTATTGCCTTTGCGTCCAAATTGCTCTCATCTGCGCAAAGAAATTATTCACAGATAGAGAAAGAAGCTTTGGCTCTCGTATTTGGTGTTACTAAGTCCCATGATTTCTAGTATGGTCGTCACTTTACCATCATCACAGACCACAAACCTTTGACGTCACTTTTTCATCCGAACAAGCCTGTACCTCCACGTAGAGCGCAGAAATTCATTCGCTGGTCTATTTTCCTCTCGCAGTACCGCTACGATATCTTGTATCGGTCCACTGCCAAGCACGGTAACGCCGATGCGTTGTGCCGTTTGCCTGTTGCTGAGGATAGAGCATTCGATTCTTCCGAACTTGCTTGCATGTTCATTGATGCAGAAACCGATGACGTGGTCGAATCGTTTCCGATTGATTTTCGTCGTGTAGCTACAGCCACAGCTGCTGACCCTGTCCTTGCTACGGTTTTGCGTTTTGTTGCTACGCAATGGCCCTTGTCAAAGTCACGGATAGAGGATCCGTTGGTTCGCAGATTTTTTGCTCACAAGGAGAGACTTTTTGTTCGACGTGGTGTTTTGTTGTTGCGTTCTGATAATGATCAGTCCAGAGTCGTGGTCCCACGTTCGTTACAGTCCTCTGTCTTACGGCTTCTCCACCAAGGACATTTGGGTATAGTGCGAACGAAACAACTTGCTCGTCAGCACTGTACTTGGTTCTGAATCGATGCTGCGATTCCGAATATGTGCTCTTCTTGCCTGGCGTGTGCCGAACAACAATCCGCACCGCCGCAGAAATTCTTTGCATGGCCGAAAGCCACTTCCCCTTGGCAACGCTTGCACATCGAGTTTGCTGGTCCATTCTGGAATGCTCGATGGTTGGTTGTGGTCGATTCTTTCAGTAATTTTCCTTTTGTTGTCCGGATGTCTTCCACGACATCATCTGCCACCATCCAAGCGTTGTCTGCTATCTTTTGCATTGAAGGTCTTCCACTGACTATTGTTTCCGACAATGGCCCACAATTCATGTCTGCAGAATTTCAGTCATTCTGCAAGGCCAATGGTATTCAACATCTGACATCCGCGCCGTTTTCGCCTCAGTCAAACGGTGCTGCTGAACGTTTGGTCCGGACTTTCCAGTCACAGATGTTGAAGTTGAAAGCGTCGCATTCTCGGGAGGACGCCTTGTTGCTCATTTTGTCTTCGTATCGCTCTCAGCCCCGAGATGGTCGCTCGCCGGCTGAGTTGCTCCACGGTCGTCCTCATCGAACCTTGATGTCTTTGCTGCATCCGCCGCATCAGGTTCCCGTGCAGTGGCAGACTCCTGCTTTTGCTCCAGGCGACGTTGTATTCTATCGCAACTATCGAGGTTCACGGCGTTGGCTCACAGGGCGCGTTCTTCTCTGCCTCGGCCGCGCGATGTATTTGGTTTTGGGGGCCTCTGGTGAGGTGCGTCGGCATCTCAATCAGCTGCGCCTCTGTCGTCGCCTGGGTTCTGCCGCTCCCCGTCTGCTTTCAGCGACGGTGCCGTCCGGTCAGCGCCCTGGGGACCCATCTACTGGCTCGCCTCATCCCCAGGTGTTACCGACGCTGCCTTCCATTTTCCCGCCGCCGCCGCCGCCGCCACCGCCGCTTGGTCTCCCGCCAGCGCCGCCCGCAGTGGACGCTTCGCTGCAACCGCCAAGGGCATCCCTGGGTCACGCGCCGCCGATCGCTTCCCGTGACCAGCTGTCCTCCGCCATGGAACTCTTGCCCGCTCCGGACCACATGGCGTCTTCGCGCGTCGGGTACTCCGACGCAATGGAGGTCGACCCTTCGGCCCCTCCAGTCTCTTTACGGGCGCATACACCGCATGTTGACGTGCACCGTGGACTAGGTTTTCAGGCGTTTCCTAGCTCCCCTCGGACCGAATGGCCGGGTGCGGGTGGCACAGCCTCGCCTGTTGTTAGGCTCCCCACCTCATCGCATACGTCAACATGGGGTCCTCCCCACGGCGGGCGGAAGCCTTATAACACGACCGTTCGCCGATTTGCGGGGGAGGAATGTGGTGTCACCGCCAGACACCACACTTGCTAGGTGGTAGCTTTAAATCGGCCGCGGTCCATTAGTACATGTCGGACCCGCGTGTCGCCACTGTTAGTGATCGCAGACCGAGCGCCACCACACGGCAGGTCTCGAGAGACGGACTAGCACTCGCCCCAGTTGTACGGACGACTTTGCTAGCGACTACACTGACGAAGCCTCGCTCCTTTGCCGAGCAGATAGTTAGAGTAGCCTTCAGCTAAGTCCATGGCTACGACCTAGCAAGGCGCCATTAGCCTTACATAGCAATTGATACTTATCGTATAAAGCATGTCTCATCAAGAACGATGTATACAACAAGGATGGATTAAAGTTAAGTATTCCAAAAGCTACGTACTTTTCTTTATAGCATTCATTACGTATCCTGTTTCAGACCTCACGCCATCCTTCGTGTGTTTATAGCGTGCATTGCGGTCCCCTCAAATCACACTGTGTCGGCACTTCTGTCGACACATCAATGTCCAGCTTTGGATTGTGTAAGGAAATGAATGTTCTCGTTTAATTTTGGAAATTTGACCCCCTGTGTTAATGTATCTGGTCCCCAGTTTGCCCATTATCCTCCTCACGTAGTGGATGTCCTATGTAAAATATTGGGAGACCTTGGTGGTATACATTTGGCCAACGCAATTACGTCTTGCCCGTAGAAATGTGCGTGCAGATTAATATATAATATACCCGAGCTATAAGTTGTAAGATTGTAACATCTGTAAACTGGAACAATGGCTGCAATCACTGTAAAATCGAGTGATAATGTTTAAAATAAGTAGGTAATTAATTGTCATCAATCTTTAACATACCTTTAAAAAATCACATAGGAATCCAGTTAAAGGAAATAATTTAAAAATAGAAGATACAGAATGCAGGGACCCACACATCAGCGTGTGAGCCCTCCAGCCCCTTGCCTAGTATCGCACAGAAAGGGCACGCTCTCTAGGTAGAGCTCTCAAGCTCCCCTCCCCAGTTATCCGTTGCGCAATTTTCATTCAGGGCTTGACGAAATCAACTTACATCAGGCGTCCCTAGGCAAGAAGGTTTGACGGTAATCTTTCAAGGTAAACAAACGCACGCTCCCGAACATCCACGGCAGGGACGTAAACAGACGTCCCTGCCGAAAGCAGATTGTTAATAGGCAGCTACTTTAACCATTGCGCCACTCGAACACAATATTTATGACTATTTCGGCACGCCCCCCCCCCATCCGTCGACCAAAATTCCTCCCTCCCCCTCCCCCCTCCACCCCCTCCCCTACCTGAAGTCCTCGTAGGTTTGTGCCATGCTCGCTATTATTTTGAGACTTCCGCAGGAGGTCGGACGTAATTGAGCATCCGCACTGAAGGTGATAGATTCATTGCCCATCGAGGCGTATCAACTACATGAACGCGTGGCATTAATTGTTTAGGACATGTCCGATCTGATTCTCCTCGATGGGTACAAAATCCATCGCCTTCGGGGCAGATGCACAATTACGTCCGACCTTCTGTGGGACATTCAGAGCAGCTGGCATGGAGGACACGGACGGGACCGGCTGCTGTGGCCGAGCGGTTCTAGGTGCTTCAGTCCGGAACCGCGCTGCTGCTACGGTCGCAGGTTCGAATCCTGCCTCTGGCATGATGTGTGTGATGTCCATAGGTTAAATGGTTCAAATGGCTCTGAGCACTATGGGACTTAACATCTATGGTCATCAGTCCCCTAGAACTTAGAACTACGTAAACGTAACTGAACTAAGAACATCACACAACACCCAGTCATCACGAGGCAGAGAAAATCCCTGACCCCGCCGGGAATCGAACTCGGGAACCCGGGCGCGGGAAGCGAGAACGCTACCGCACGACCACGAGCTGCGGATTGTCCCTAGGTTAGTTAGGTTTAAGTAGTTCTAGGTCTAGGGTACTCATTTCCTCAGATGTTAAGTCCCATAGTGCTTAGAGCCTTTTTTTTTGTTTACACGTACTGGGACTTCGGATAGGTGGCGCTCTGTGGGGGTGTCAGTCGGTCAAGAGCCGTGCCGAGTTAATTCGCGCAATGGCGTTAAACAGTCCGTCCGAGTGGCTCAGTGATTAACGCAACTTCGTAATAAGCTTGAGATCCTGGGTTAGAATCTCGGTCCGGCAACCATTTCTCAGTTGTCGACGCTGATACTGCATAAAGTCCCGAGGCAGGTGACATCAATACTTCCTTCTCTTTCTTTTCCTTTTATTCCCCTCCACCTTTAATTTACGTATTATGTATCACAGTTGCGGATTCCACGTGGTATCTGTTCTTTCGGACACGTGCGAAAGAACAGACACCACGTATTCATATAAAGGAGAATGTGTACACTGCGATTATCCGTCTTCTTCTGGGGTATTGCTGTGTGGTACGGGACTGTTGGTACATAGGACTGACGAAGGGCACCGAAGAAGTACAAAGAAGGGCAGCTCGTTTAGTATTATCGTGAAACAGGGGAGAGAGTGTCAGGGATATAATAAGTGAACTGTGGTGACAAGGACAGTTATCATTGCAGCGAGATGTTTTCAGGAAATTTCAACCACCAATTTTCTCCTTCCGATTCTAAAGTATTCTACTGACTCCTATCTTCACTGGGAGAAATTAACACAGGGGGACGGTCCATAAGCAGTCTGGTTCTGTGAATTACAGAGTAATGTGAATTGCAGAGTAATTGTGTTGCAGTGGTAGAAGTAGATGTAAAGTAAGAAACAGAAGGAGATGCTAATATCTTAAAACACCGAACTTTGTGACAGGATCAACCCTACGTGACACAGAGGTTTCTACATACAGAGCTCTTTAGCGTCTGTGACGTTCAAGTTATTTGCGAAATGTCCGGGAAGTTGCGGCATCTGCCTGGAAGAGCTGGGACAGATCTCATATCGTATCTTTCTTAACGTCAAGTTTCTACACATTTTACAATATCCAGTGTCGGTTGCTCATGCATTAATATGATTGATAGAGTCAGAGAGTTTGGGGAATGAGTACCAGGTCACCAGTATTGAGAAGCCTAGTGCAGGGTTGGCTCAGGTGAATGACAGCATATGGGAGTTATGTAAGAATTTTATGAAGGAGGATCAGGTAGTGATAGTGGGTGAAGCAGGGAACAGTCTCGATAGGGGCGGGGAATATGATGTAGGTGGTGACCTGGTAAAGATAGCTACTCAAACTGGTGGCACTACGTGCACTTCGTTCAACTGTTTGACCGTCATGATCGACCTCACCTTAATGCTGTAAGTAGGCTGTTTATGTTTTCTTATCGGCAACGTTCTGTAGCGCTCTGTATGAAAATCACTGGCTGTGCTGTGTGCAGTCTGTGGCTAGTTTGCATTGTTGTCTGCCATCGTAGTGTTGGGCAGCTGGATGTGAACAGCGCGTAGCGTTGCGCAGTTGGAGGTGAGCCGCCAGCAGTGGTGGATGTGGGGAGAGGGATGGCGGAGTTTTGAAATTTGTAAGACTGGATGTTACGAACTGCTATCTATATTACGACTATTAAGGTAAATACATTGTTTGTTCTCTATCAAAATCTTTCATTTGCTAACTATGCCTGTCAGTAGTTAGTGCCTTCAGTAGTTTGAATCTTTTATTTAGCTGGCAGTAGTGGCGCTCGCTGTATTGCAGTAGTGCGAGTAACGAAGATTTTTGGCGAAGTAAGTGATTTGTGAAAGGTATAGGTTAATGTTAGTCAGGGCCATTCTTTGTAGAGATTTTTGAAAGTCAGATTGCGTTGCGCTAAAAAATATTGTGTGTCAGTTTAAACACAGTCACGTATATAATTGTTCAAAGGGGACGTTTCAATGCGCCTGTTAGGCGCGTTAACGTGGGGGCGTTAACGTGGGGCTGGGGAGGGTGTTGATGACAGAGGGCGTGGGTCACATCTCAGTGGTGCCAGTTGGGTCTATCAGTAGATCGGGTTTCACTAGGCATGGCCTGCACCTCAATAGGTATGGGAAGGGAATGCTGGCTAAGCTTATAGGTGATAGTGTAGTGGGTGGTGGTGGTGGTGTCACTCATAGAAAAATTCCTGTAGTAGTTGGTGTTAGAGGTGCACCTTTTTTATATTGAAGTCAGCTGATAGGTATACCTGCTTAAAGGAAGTCCCTCTAACTAAGGGCTCACCTTCTGAGGATGTAATGTTTCCAAGTAGAGAAGGAATTAGCGTATTTCATCAAAATATAAGAGGTATTAGAGATAAAGTTAGTGAACTACTTATAGATGTTGACTATGAAATTATTGGTATATCAGAGCACCACTTAAATAATCTGACAATTCAGAGGCTTCCTTTACCAGGCTACAGATTAGCTAGCTCTTTCTCAAGGAGTTCCTTGCGGGGTGGGGAAGTGGTTTTGCATGTAAAAAACAGTATTCCATTTGAGTCCATAGACGTATCACGACACTACACTGAGCAGATATTTGAATGTTGTGCAGCAATAGTTGAATTTAGTGAAACTAAACTTCTAATTGTTGTTGTTTATAGGTCCCCTAACTCTGTCTTCAGAGCATTTCTGCTCAAGCTAGAGAGGGTTCTTGATTCACTTTGTAGGAAGTACCAGAAACTAGTTACATGTGGTGACTTCAGAACAAATTTTGTATATGATGGTGCAAGAAAAAGGATGTCGGTAGATCTCCTAAATTCATATGATCTGATGCAAACTGTGTTTTTTCCAACTAGGGTGCAGGGGAACAGTAACACAGCCATAGACAATATTTTTATTCATTCTTCATTACTAGATGAGCATTCCGTTAGTAAAAGCGTGAATGGCCTTTCAGACCATGATGCACAAATTTTAACACTAAAAGGCTTTTGTACTCAAACCAATGTCATATTTAATTACAAACTATGTAGGAAAGTTAATCCAACAGCAATAAAGAGTTTTTTAAACCTTGACAGGGAACAAGAGTAGCAAGATCTTTATAGTGCCGATAACATAGATAATAAATAAAATTCTTGCCTTAACACATTTCTCATGGTATTTGAGAGTTGCTTTCCATTAGATCATTCTAAACGGGGTACTTAGCAGTAATGGGCAGCCCGGGTGGCTGACTAGTGGGATAAGGATATTATGTAGAACAAAGCGGGAATTATATCAAAGTGTTAGTCAAGCTACAGTAGCCCATTACAAACAGTATTGTAAGGTGCTTAAAAATGTTATCAGGAAGGCAAAGAGTATGTGGTACGCAAAGAGAATAGCTAATTCACAGGATAAAATTAAAACCATATGGTTTAGTTGTGAAGGAAGTGTCTGGTCAGCAGCACAAGGTCGACGATATGAAGTCAGTTCTCAGTAAAAATATTTCTGTTACTGATAAAATCAGAGATATGTATAGTATTTAACAATCATTTTTTGAGCATTGCTGGTGAATTAAATAAAAATTTAGTTTCTACAGGAAATCATATAACCTTCTCGTCAAATGCTTTTCCGAGATTGATGTCTCAAACACTTCTCTGTAATACAGACAAGAGAGAGATTGAGTCAATAATTAAATCACTGAAGACTAAGGACTCTCATGGTTATGATGGAGTGTCTAGCAGAATATTAAAGTACTGTGCTTCACATGTTAGTCCTGTATTCAGCCATATTTGTAATTTTTCCTTCAGGAATTGTCATTTTCCTCAGCGATTAAGGTACTCAGTAGTAAAGTCGCTTTATAGAAAGGGAGGAAGGGATAATGTAGGTAATTTTAGACCTGTTTCTATACCATCAGTGTTTGCAAATCTTATTCAAAGGCTATGTATGTAAGGATACTTGATCATTTTATATCACACGATTTGCTATCAAATGTACAGTTCGTCTTTAGAAGTCGTTTAACAACTGAAAATGCTATATTGTCTTTTCTCTGTAAAATACTGGATGGGTTAAACAAAAGGTTTCGAACGTTTGGCATATTTTTTGATTTAAATAAGGCATTTGATTGTGTTGATTACAAAATAATGTTCCAAAAGTTGGACCATTATGGAATACGGGGAGTAGCTCACAATTGGTTCATCTCTTACTTTAGCAAGAGGCAGCAAAAGGACATTATTCACAATGTTGATAACGTCTGTGATGTTGGGTCTGAGTGGGGTACTGTCGAGTGGGGGGGGGGGGGGGGTGCCCCAGGGAGCAATGTTGGGGCCACTCCTGTTTCTTATTTATATAAACGATATGCTCTGTAGTATTATGGGTAACTCTAAAATATTTCTGTTTGCTGATGACACTAGCTTGGTAGAAAAGGATGTTGTGTGCAACATTGGCTCGGTTTCAAATAGTGCAGTACATAACGTCCGTTCATGGCTTGTAGAAAATCTACTAACGCTAAATCACAGTAAGACTCAGTTTTTACAGTTTCTAACACACAATTCAACAAACCTGACGTTTTAATTTCACATAATGGGCATACGATTAGTGAAACTGAACAGTTCAGATTTCTAGGTCTTCGTATAGATAGTAAGGTGTCGTGGAAAGCCCACGTTCAGCACCCTGTTCAAGGACTTAATATTGCCATTTTTACTATTCGAACGGTATCAGAAGTGAGTGATCGTTCGACACAAAAATTAATCTACTTCGCTTATTTTCATTCGCATTTGTCGTATGGTATTATATTTTGGGATAACTCTTCTCATTCTAAAAGGATATTTTTGGCTCAGAAACGGGCGGTTCGGGCAATAAGTGGTGTTAGTTCACGAACCTCTTGTCGACCTCTGTTCACGAGTCTGGGTATTTTGACACTGGCCTCTCAATGCGTATATTCCTTATTGTCGTTTCTTATTACCAACATTAGTTTATTCCCAAGAATAAGCAGCTTTCACTCGGTTAATACTCGACAGAAATCAAAACTGCATTTGGATCGGACTTCCTTAACTCTTGTACAAACAGGTG
The DNA here is from genome assembly GCF_021461395.2 of Schistocerca americana. Classification (NCBI taxonomy): domain Eukaryota; kingdom Metazoa; phylum Arthropoda; class Insecta; order Orthoptera; family Acrididae; genus Schistocerca; species Schistocerca americana. The sequence goes on from NC_060122.1 coordinate 153,109,147, forward strand.
TACAGAATACTGCTGCATCCATTTTCAATAAGCTGCCTCTCGAATTCAAAAATCTTAGCAGTAATCCATGCGCTTTCAAATCGAAACTGAAGAGTTTCCTCATGGGTCACTCTTTCTATTCTGTCGAGGAGTTGCTTGAAAAATTAAGCTGATTTTTATTGTATTGCTGATAGCGTTTACTTAAACTTATGGACTGACTTTTTTAAGGTTCATGAACGTTTATTTTTATCTGTTATTACTTTTATGTTGTAATTTCATGTACTGACACGTTCCATGACCTTGGAGATTTGCTCCTCAATTTGGTCCTACGGATCTTGGCGAATATATAAGATAAATAAAAGTCTCTCTTACTTCACTACATCCAGGGTTCTGAGAAACATGGTTAAGTTTTTATCTTCTTCTTAAGCTCAACTTCAAAACGTGACCATCAGCAGGTGGAATGTTTGTTCATTCAGTTTTCGTGGCGGTATATATGAAAAATTGGAAGTTAGGTACCCAACAACGTGACACTATTTTTTTCCAAATTCTCCAATTCTACGACATTTAGATGGCGTATTTTCGTGTTCATTCTTTCCAGCGTACGAATCCGCAGCGAAGCAGTATTTAGTATTTGACTAACATAACATGTTCTATTCTTTATTTTCCTGGGTTTGTTGCCATATATAGCCTGAATGAGCATAGCCCATGGAAGGTCAAAAATTCTTCATCCACCGTAACTGACTCACTAGGATTCTAAAACTCAGGAAATTTAGAAACTATCATATCCCGTATATCCCTGATATACGGGATATGTCTGTCTCTTTCCTAGCTTCTCGAGTTAGAGCATCATCAAAGCGCATGCACTTTAGTAAGGGCCTCAGTCTATGCTCCGAAAATGAAGCTCGGTACATCGGAAAGTTTTCTTTTCTAAATATGTCACGTAAACTGTCCTTGTCCTGTCTATGGACTTCACAGCTTAAAAGAATTTCAATTGTTGACACAATTTCTTCCCTTTCAAATGCTTTTGAATTTTTCACGAAAATACGCTACTGGCCATTAAAATTGTTACACCACGAAGATGACCTGCTACAGACACGAAATTTAACCGACAGGAAGAAGATTCTGTGATATGCAAATGATTAGCTTTTCAGACCATTCACACAAGGTTGGCGCCGGTAGCGACACTTACAACGTGCTGACATGAGGAAAGTTTCAACCGATTTCTCATACACAAACAGCAATTGAAAGGTATTGACTGGTGAAAATTTGTTGTGATGCCTCGTGTAAAGAGGGAAAATGCGTACCATCACGTTTCCGACTTTGATATAGGTCGAATTGTAGCCTATCGCGATTGCGGTTTATCGTAGCACGACATTGCTGCTCACATTAGTCGAGATCCAATGACTGTTAGCAGAATATGGAATCAGTGGGTTCAGGAGGGTAATACGGAACGCCGTGCTGGATCCCAACGGTCTCGTATCAATAGCAGTCGAGATGACAGGCATCTTATCTGCATGGGTGTAACAGATGGTGCAGCCACGTCACGATCCCTGAGTCGACAGATGGGGACGTTTGCAAGACAACAACCATCTGCACGAACAGTTCGACGACGTTTGCAGCAGCATGGACTATCAGCTCGGAGACCATGGCTGCGGTTACCCTTGACGCTGCATCACAGACAGGAGCGCCTGCAATGGTGTACTCAACGACGATCCTGGGTGCACAAATGGGATGAATCCAGGTTCTGTTTGCAGAATTATGATGGTCGCATCCTTGTTTGGCGACATCGCGGTGAACGCACATTGGAAGCGTGTATTCGTCATCGCCATACTGGCGTATCATCCGGCGTGATGGTATGAGGTGCCATTGGTTACACGTCTCTGTCACCTCTAATTCGCATTGACGGTACTTTGAACAGTGGACGTTACATTTCAGATGTGTTATGACCCCTGACTGTACCCTTCATTCGACCTCTCCCTGCGAAACCCTACATTTCAGCAGGATAATGCACGACCGCATGTTGCAGGTCCTGTACGGGCCTTTCTGGATACAGGAAATGTTCGACTGCTGCCCTGGCCAGCACATTCTCCAGATCTCTCACCAAATGGTCAATGGTGGCCGAGCAGCTGGCTCGTCACGATACACCAGTCACTACTCTTGATGAACTGTGGTATAGTGTTGAAGCTGCATGGGCAGCTGTACCTGTACACGCCATCCAAGCTCTGTTTGACTAAATGCCCAGGCGTATCAAGGCCGTTATTACGGCCAGAGGTGGTTGTTCTGCGTACTGATTTCTCAGGATTTATGCACCCAAATTGCGTGAAAACGTAATCATATGTCAGTTCTAGTATAATATATTTGTCCAATAAATACCCATTTATCATCTTTATTGCTTCTTGGTGTAGCAATTTTAATGGCCGATAGTGTATCTTCAGATGATTCCTTAAGATTGTCGAGATTTTGGTTGGTATCTTTCAAAATTTTATCCAAGATTGTATCTTCAAGGTACCGGAGAAAAGCTTTACTTGGTGTATCAGGTTTTATCCCTGGCTTAGTTCCTTTTAGGGTCCTCATTACGTTAGCAGCAGACCTCCTCCTTTGATTTACGTAAGGACCTCTGCTGCATATCATACGTGACGGGGTAACCATGTCTTTCTCAACGTGATCAATTTGTGCCTTCGGCCGGCATCGTCTTCTTGTTGCTTGAATATCTACAAAATGTGAAAGCAGAACGAAACACGCACACAAAACACTCATCTACGGAGACAGACATTGTTATATACTCCAAAATATCTGCAAAAAGTAATAAAGATCAACACTTACCCTGTTCATTTTCATCCAACTCGCTGCTGTCAGAAACTACTTGATCTAGAATCTCCGTGGCCGCATCTTCAGTTTCGCTGCTTGAACTTTCGGATAATTCCCCTCTAAATTCAATGTCTGAATTCTCAAGCAGCCTTCTTAGTTCGTCATCTGTTGGTTAATCTTCTTGTTCATTCTGTCAATATGCCTTAGAGATATTAGCTTCCACTCACCACACTGTTTAGCAGTGACTTCAGGTGGTGATTGTTGAGCTGCTACACCTTGAGTTACAACAATCGCTATAACTCAACAATGAATGTAATCCAAAAGCTCTTCTTATTATCAATTGTAGCGATAGTCATGATGATAACTGTCATGTATGTATTAAATAAAATACTGAACACAAAGGCAGTTGTAGCCCAAAAATTAACCCCCCCCCCCAATTGGTACGCAGCTATTAAAGGATGGTGGACATGGACATTGCTTTCTTCAAAGAGGTGCGACCTGACATAAGATCGGACTTTTATGGTTACGAGGTTTACAGACTACCTGCCAGTGAAGGTAATGGTGGCATGGCCATACTGTTAGAGAATGCGGTTTGGGCGTCGGATGTGACTTGCCTTCCGTCAGTGAGTGGTATCGCGCTGACGGTCAGCGTAGTCCATAAGGTGAACGTTTATGCGCCATCAGGTTCATCAAAGAGCCTAGAAAGGACGGTCTTCTATTCCGAGGAGATAAATTCTTTGTTTCAAGGAAATGTGGAACTTTACATAGTGGGTGGCGATTTCAACTGTGATCTGCGGCATCAGGATCAATACCCGCACTTCGTCCCTCATCAGGCGTAGCACGCACTGGTACGGGACCTCGCGTTGCAAGACAGCTGGATCCTATAACACGGCGTCAGTCACAGGGACACGTATCTCACCTGTCACTTGGCCAGTCGTTTCAATAGACTGTACGTATCACGAGGGCTCCACGCGGTGAAAGTTGGGTCTAAGATATGGTTAACGGCTTTTAGTGACCTCCAAACTTATATCTGTGTCGTTGCCTTGCCTCGTCAACAGACAAAACGTAGTAGGGGACCATGGAAACTGAAGGTTTTCCACTTCCACGATGAGGCCTGTCGTCATGGGATTGGGGATAATTGGCGCCGATGGCAACGGCGCCAAGAGCTTACAGTTCCACACTGCTGCAGTGGAAAAGTTGTGTCAGAGCTGCCAGACACAGGACATTTACCGATTATGGCAGAGATAAGTCCGGCTGGCAATGGACGATATCTGAATTTTTTTACATAGCATTAAGGGAACTGTCAAGGCAACAGCCGTCACCAGACCACCAACTTGCGGTCCATCACATTAAAACCCAGTTGCTCCAACTCACTGCAGTGCTATTGGGAGGCTTCAGAGTCCGTGGGAGAACGCGAGACGGTTTTGATGGCGCACGAGCATCGCGGCATCACATAATGCGAGACAGACGTCAGCGCAAACGCACGCACATTACAGGAGTCGAAACGCGGAGGAGTGACGTAACACATATTGCCCGAGCATTCACTTAGTACTAGCGGATCTTTTATGCCGAGTACCCAAGAAGCGAAATGGGACTGCCGGATGTGCTGCACGACTTTTAAGCCAACGAGTTTGTGCAGGACGACGACACGCTTCTGGCAGACAATAAGACAATACCAGGGACGAACTGGATATGGCCTTGAAGAGTGGTGCGTTGAACAAATCACTTGGGTCCGATGGGCTTCCTATGGAGTTTTATCTCTTCTTCTTTGGTCTCAGGGGCGCAACATGGATCCAAATGTGTAAAGGACTTATGATGTCCACCTTCCGAGTCACCGTCGAATTTACGGGAGGCATTACGATCCTTGTCCCTGAACGTGGCAATGGATAGCGCCCGAAAGACTATCATCCCCTGACTTTGTTAAAAGCCAACTGTAAGCTTTTTACACGTATCCTCCGTGATTGTCTACACTCAGCAGTCAAGGATGCAGTACATGCCTATCAAACGTGCCTTGGTCGAAAGAGGAAAATTCATACGGTTTTGGGTTCGGATAAGGACGTAATCGCACAGATGTCGGGCTGTAACCTCAAGGGCACCCTTGTTGCGGTGGATTTTGACCACGTATTCGACCACGTCGATCATAATTTTCTCCGTGCGATCATGGAAGGCATAGGCCTCCCTCGCGTATTTGTCGATGTAGTCGAAGTCGATGTCGTATTTCTGGCCACGTCAGGGGATGACATACAGACGGCACTACGAAGGCTTCAACAGTACGGTACTTCGGCGGATAGTATCATCGGTCTGCTGCAGACGAAGTATATGGATGTGGCAGGGGGCTTGCTCCAGGACAATGGTGCCCATCCCAAAAGTTCTCGCGTTCAAATCTTCAGGGGTGCTCTTTCATGCCCATACTCAACGCAGTGCGAATGCCACATATCATCGGCTGTTACAACACTTACATGGACTGGTGTGACTTCATACCCTATGTACACTACTGGCCATTAAAATTGCTACACCACGAAGATGACGTGCTACACGCGCGAAATTTAACCGACAGGAAGAAGATGCTGAATGCAAATGATCAGCTTTTCAGAGCATTCACACAAGGTTGGCGCCGATGGCGACACCTACAACGAGCTGACATGAGGAAAGTTTCCAACCGATTTCTCATACACAAACAGCAGTTGACCGGCGTCGCCTGGTTAAACGTTGTTGTGATGCTTCGTGTAAGGAGGAGAAATGCGTACCATCACGTTTCCGACTTTGATATAGTCGGATTGTAGCCTATCGCGGTTGCGGATTATCGTATCGCGACATTGCTGCTCACATTGGTCGAGATTCAATCACTGTTAGCGGAATATGGAATCGGGGGATTCAGGAGGGTAATACGGAACGCCGTGCTGGATCCCAACGGCCTCGTATCACTAGCAGTCGAAATGACAGGCATCACATCCGCAAGGCTGTAACGGATCGTGCAGCCACGTCTCGATCCCTGAGTCAACAAATGGGGACGTTTGCAAGACAACAACCATCTGCACGAACTGTTCGACGACGTTTGCAGCAGCGTGGACTATCAGCTCGGAGACCATGGCTGCGGTTACCCTTGACGCTGCATCACAGACAGGAGCGCCTGCGATGGTGTACTCAACGACGAACCTGGTTGCATGAATGGCAAAACGTCATTTTTTCGGACGAATCCAGGTTCTGCTTACAGCATCATGATGGTCGCATCCGTGTTTGGTGACATCGCGGTGAACGCACGTCGGAAGCGTGTATTCGTCATCGCCATACTGACGTATCACCCGGCGTGATGGTATGGGGTGCCATTGGTTACACGTCTCGGTCACCTCTTGTTCGCATTGATGGCACTTTGAATAGTGGACGTTACATTTCAGATGTGTTACGACCCGTGGCTCTACCCTACGTTCGATCCCTGCGAAACCCTACTTTTCAGCAGGATAATGCACGACCGCATGTTGCAGATCCTGTACGGGCCTTTCTGGATACGGGAAAATGTGCGACTGCCGTCCTGGCCAGCCTATTCTCCAGATCTCTCACCAACTGAAAACGTCTGGTCAATGGTGGCCGAGCAACTGGCTCGTCACAACACGCCAGTCACTACTCTTGATGAACTGTGGTATCGTGTTGAAGCTGCATGGGCAGCTGTACCTGCACACGCCATCCAAGCTCTGTTTGACTAAATGCCCAGGCGTATCAAGGCCGTTATTACGGCCAGAGGTGGTTGTTCTGGGTACTGATTTCTCAGGATCTATTCACCCAAATTGCATGCAAATGTAATCACATCTCAGTTCTAGTATAATATATTTGTCCAATGCATACCCGTTTATCATCTGCATTTCTCCTTGGTGTAGCGGTTTTAAGGGCCACCAGTGTATGATGGACATATTCAGTGGGCACAGTACATTAATGTCTACTTAAAATTAAAACATTTCACTCATTTGTCACCGACGCGCATTACGATTGAAACGAGGCTATAAGCTTTATTTGGACCTCTTAATTGTGCTGGACTTGTTTTTAAAATGCGTTACGACACCTTGAAATGGCCCTCAAATAAAGACCACGTAGGTCTGATCCGTATTAGTAGCAGAGGGCGGGCACTGTTCCCTGGAAGGATGCGCCGACTATGACTCTCTGAACAAATAATTCATCCTGACAAGCACCATGATGGAAGAAGTGGCACCTCAATCATTGCACCCTCCAGTCCCTGTCGGTCATATTTAGCCATCATTCCATCACATTAGGATGTTCCTCATTGATTACTTTATTTGCTGGTTGACCTGCGTTCTACACAGTAGCCCACAACGGAATATTATTACCGCCGGTTACAATGACACCTTGTCCGCAGCTCGTGGTCGTGCGGTAGCGTTCTGTCTTCCCACGCCCGGGTTCCTGGGTTCGATTCCCGGCGGGGTCAGGGATTTTCTCTGCCTCGTGATGACTGGGTGTTGTGTGCTGTCCTTAGGTTAGTTAGGTTTAAGTAGTTCTGAGTTCTAGGAGACTGATGACCATAGATGTTAAGTCCCATAGTGCCCTGAGCCATTTGAACCATTTTTTTTTTAACAATGACACCAACATGCCACATGATTGAACGGAGTATGCCGTGAGACCTACCTATCTTTCGTACCCACGGAAATGTCGGCTTCGTGGTACATTAAAGTGAACGACAAATCCGCTAATCGCTGACGATTGCATTCCATTCATCAGGTCGACGCGCCTTTGTGTCCACTTTGCGCAGTAACTGATTCTGATCGGTTGACATGTGGTACGACGGCTGCATGATGGCCACCCACATAATGAATGTTAGGCCTGCGGCCGCCCACATCGGTTATTCTGAAACTCTATTCTACCCAATCATCAGGACAAATGCATGTAACTAGAGTAAAGGAATGGTGCTGCACTATTTCTTCTACGACTATGGCGAAGACATGTTAGATTACTGTTCCTTCTTGTTGGACAAACACATCGGCTTACAATGCTGGGGGAAATACTGATCCAGTTTTGCTAGCTATCTGGGTTCGTTGTTCACTGTTTCTTCTGCTAGCTGGGGTGTTAAACAGGTGCGAGAAGAGATAGATGACGATTTTAAACGATTCAAGATCGATTTAAACCTGTGTATACAGGGGACAGTACTCCTCTTCGTACGAGAAGATGATCTGGACGCTCTCCATTGTCAGCTGTTGTAGGGTGTTCTCTACCTAGTTAGTATGGTATTTACTTTGTAATTAAAACAAATACAAATAAGCAAATACTAAAAGGAAACAAAAAAGAGGAACCCTTGGTATCTCCACTTTCGATCCCCTGTTCCAGACCCGTGAGCTCGGCGACCCAGTGGCCTGGCCTCGGGAGGCAACCCCTGCCCTCTCTCCCACCATGCTCACCACCTTCCCTCCTCCTCCCCCCCCCCCCGCCTCTCCAAGAAAAGGTTTGGGGTTGGATCCTGCGTTTTGCGCTGCTTCTTAAGGCTTCTTTCACCTCTAACCTATGACAAAATCTCGGAGTCAAGTAGTATCGTATTTGGGAGTAAATGTCGAAAATTAGATCGACCTCTTAACTGGGTATACAGTTCGGTTCAGAGATGGGAGGAAATCAAAAGCACGCCACCATGTCTATTAAAGCACTGCAGTGTTCAAACCAACCTTCGGGTTGAGCACAGCTTTTCTTCCTTTGTAACACGGGTGTTCAGCCCACCGCCATGTAAGCATCAGTGATGCCCAGGAAGTGGACATCACACGATTGGTTAAAAAATTGTTCATGGAAAGTTATGATAAGATGAATATTTTCAGTCTGAAACTCCTAGCCACGATATTATTCTCTCAATGGCCCATCCCGTGTTTTCCTTCTTTTTTTTAGCGGAACAAAAATACTGATATTTTTTCATTGTGGACCAGACAAGTCAAAAGGTTGGATATCCTTGCTTTAAAGATGGCATCTGCCAGTACTCCTCCCCCCCTCCTCTCCCAGCTAACATGCGCTAGTACTCCACGTAAGTAACCATAGGTGAGAACACAGATGACAAAAACTCGTAGGCCCTCCGTATACGGGTCGGTTTGCAGACGTCGTGTGCGTGAATTTCCTTCAGTCAGCTTGCGATTTCGTGCAAGGAGCTACAAAACTTAGTTACTTCCTTTAACAACCACCTGTATAATAAAGAGTTCTAGTGATGACAGCTATACTGTGATGTTGTGGTACCGGCGGAAGAAAAAAAAGAACAGAGAGAATGTTATGAGTACAACCGTACATAGAACAGAATTTTCATCAACCTTTGTTCGTTGGTGCTAGAGAACTCCAATGGAATAATTCAGAATTTTTATCATTTTACAGAATGTCAAACCAATCTGACATCGCTCTTGTGAAAATCGTAACTCCAGTTATTCAGCACATGGATAAAAATATGAGAGAATGTGTGAGCACAGAGGAACGAATAACTGTGACATTAAGGCAATCGTTTTAGTGTAAGATTGTAACACACATATAAAACCATGAAAAAGATAATGTTTACCTATACAGATATTATAACGATATGAAATTTGTGTGAAAGTAATTCTTATACTATAAAATAAAACAATGTGGAAGTACATCAAACATTTCACAAATTATGGAACATTGCTTCACTCTTTTGTTGAGGAGAGAGTGAGTTCAGGGTATCTGTAAACCCTTGTATGAAGAGCAACGGCTTTCTTCTATATCTGATGAAGATATGATCATCGGCCATCTGCTTGAGTTCTGGGACGAGGCTAACGGAGAAATTGTGTGTATCGACCTCTCTCTTATCGTTTTCGTTGGAGATGTGCCTGAAATCTTCACCGCCTTTGCTGAAAAATATTCCACAAAGACTTTGTCTGTGTCACTTTGAAAGTTTGAACATTTTCTCTTCCTGACTTATCATCTCATACCCATGGGATTAAGCGATGGTGTCATGTATGTATTAAGCGAGGGACCTAGAAACGTCAGAGAAGCTTTGTCCCGCCGTAGCCCTCAGTGGTTCACAACACCACGACAAGCCACAGCAGTCCACCTACTCCACCGCCGCCCCACGTCGAACACGCGGTTGTAATGGTGTCATACTCTCCTTATGAATTACCGAAGGTGGTCCGGGCATTGCGGCCAGAAATGACTAGAGGAGGAGAGTGATTGTTGCTGTTCAATTGTGATAACGTCAGGCTCGGAAGAAATACACTCAAGAGCCAAAGAAACTGTTACACCTGCCTAATATCGTGTAGGTCCACCGCGAGCACGCAGAAGTGCCGCAACACGACATGGCATCCACTCGACGACTGTCTGCTGAAGTAGTGCTGGAGGGAACTGACAGCATGAATCCTGCAGGGCTGTCCATGAATCCGTAAGAGTACAACGGGGTTCAGATCTCTTCTGAACAGTACGTTGCAAGGCATCCCAAATATGCTGAATAATGTTCATGTCTGGGGAGTTTGGTGGCCAGCAGAAGTGTTTAAATTCTGTTCTTGGATCCACTCTGTAGCAATTCTGGACACGTAGGGTGTCGCATTGTCCTGCTGGAATTAAAGTCCATTGGAGTGCACAATGGACATAAATGCTTACATACGTGTCACCTGTCAAAATCGTATCTAGATGTATCAGGGGTCCCATATCAATCCAACTGCACACGCCCCACACCATTACCGAGCCTCCACTACCTTCAACAATCCCCTGTTGACATGCTGGCTCCATGGTTCCATGGGGCCTCCACTAGCTTCAACAGTCCCTTGTTAACATGTGGTGTCCTTGGATTCATGGGGTTGTCTCCACAGCTGTACAAGTCCATCTGCCCGACGAGGCAGCATGTTTCCAGTCATCAACTGTCCAATGTCAGTGTTCACGGGCCCAAGCGAGGCGTAAAGCTTTGTGTCGTGCAGTCATTAAGGGTACACGAGTGGGCCTTCGGCTCCGAAAGCCCATATCGATTATGTTTCGCACGCTGACACTTGTTGATGGCCCAGCATTGAAATTTGTAGCAATTTACGAAAGTGTTGCATTTCTGTCACGTTGAACGATTCTTTTCAGTAGTCGTTGCTCCAGTTACCACAGGGTCTTTTTTCGACAGCAGCTATGACGGAGATTTGATGTTTTACCGGATTCCTCATATTCACAGTACTGGTGAAATGGTCGTACGGGAAAATCCCCTCTTCATCGCTACCTCGGAGATGCTGTGTCCCATCGCTTGTGCGCCGAGTATAACACCACGTTCAAACTCACTTAAATCTTGATAACCTGCCATTGCAGCAGCAGCAACAATCTAACAACCGCGCCAGACACTTGTCCTATATAGGCGTTGCGACCGCAGCGCCATATTCTGCCTCTTTGCGTATCTACATATGTGGATATGCATGCCTATAACAGTTTCTTTGGCGCTTTCTGAGGAGTGGGTTATTTCGTTGAGATTTTCCACTTCAGTTACCAACTCTGAGGAATGTGGAAAAATATAGGAAGAAACGCTCATCTACAGGTAATAAGGTAAGATAAATCAGAGCTCGGATTAAAAGACTTAAGTGTTCTCTTTTCCGGCGCGGTGTTCGAGAGTGGAACGGTGGAGAAATAGCTTGAAGGTGGCTCATGAACAATCTACCAGACACTTAATTGTGAATTGCAGAGTAATGTAGACTGGTGTCGGTGAGGGAAGACGAATTGTAAGCAAATTACCAGTGCGATACGATCTACCTTTACGAAAAGAACAGAAAATTGCATTTGATCCACATCATAATAGAGTTTCTTCTATGTTGGTCCACTACCAATCGGTTTGGGCTTGAGATTCTTCACGAACGAACTCCGCAGGTTCCTCCATTTTTCCACGCATTCAGTCACCGTAACCTAACACGAAATACGTATTCCTCGACTGATAAGGATATAATTGTTTACAAGTAAATATCTTTCCTCACCATATTTGAAAGATAACAATCTTATCGCTTATCTGTATGCGTAATTTGAGATATTTGGGTACAGGGTGTGCATTTGTTTCAGTGGGGCTCTGCACTTGGGGGAAGTAGTGTGGTGGGACGCGAAATTGAAGCGTCACTCATCCACCAGTGTCAGCCCAGTTTGCAGGTGAATATAAGTTTAATTTAGTTGTTGCTTATGTATTTTTGTAATATTTGTAATGGTTGTGAATTGTCTAAAGTTTTGTATTTATTTTTTATGTTTCATGTACGAAGAGGGCGGTGCAACGAACGGAGACAGCATCTTCGCTGCCGGGACCAGAGAGAAAATTGCTGGCCGCTATATGTCGCGGGTCGACAGCCAAAGAGCAACAGAAGATCCTGAAACCGAGTTGCTGCGTCGTGCTTCTAAAAATAGAAAAATTAAGAATTTCTAATGTTTCTACAACAATGACGTCATAGAAAGTATAATCATGTTGTAAATGTTCAGTTCTATCTTGTCAGGGCTCAGGTTCACGTCTATATGTAGGAAGATAACAAACTAGTGGATGCTACTAAAGTTTAAATACGTGTTCCGAGAGTGTATTTATGAAGAATTATGTTACGTAATTTATTTGACAAGATTATTAATTTTTGACAACGTTCATCGCGAGTTTGAATCTCGAAAGTTTATTCAATGTGGTTCTAATATTTATTAAAACAGATCACTTGCATTAATATAATTTCTGAGAAGAAACAAACGACATCTAAATTGAAAAAGTTTGCGCAAACCAATTGGACTGAGTGACGTAATTCTGCGCATACGACTCAAATGATGATGTTTTAATTACAGTTTCGTTCAAGAACCATTAAGAGACAATTTAAAAAGAATTTAAATAATTCTGAAGTGTGTTGTAACTGATGTAGGTGACGAAGTCTGCACATGGTCATATGTCAAAAGAAAATCATTTATACAAAACTTACGTCGTTACACTACAGTAGTATGTGAAACCAAGGAGATCATATAGAATAAGCAACAACACGGCTATTTAACACGTCCTACTCAAGATTAGTAGGAAAGAATTTGCTGAGCGTTTAAAGTCACTATGGAACCTACTAAACTGTATAGGGGCAATAGAAGAGAAATGCTGTTCGCTAAGAGAAAATTACTAATACTTGTATGACAAATTTTTATTATAAATCGTACCAGTATGTAATACTACTTGGATGCTGTGATGCCGATGGTATATTAACGATGGCTAATACTGGGTGCGCTGGTCGAAACAGTGATGGATATATTTTCGGAGCCTCAGTAATTAAAAACTTGATATCTAATACAGTACTTAATATACCACCGCCGTCTAAATTTCCCTAGATGACTGTGTTTTTCCTTATTGCTTTGCCGGAGATGTAGACTTCCGTTATCCCAATATTTTCTGAGACCTTATCCAAAACGGACTCTTCACAATAAGATATAAGCACTGAATTACCGCTTAAGCCGGGGTAGAAAATCAATTCAATGAATGTTAGGTATGATGGGTGAAAAATTCCAATTATCTGGAGTACCTAGTGATGTGATGCGTTGCCACGATGGGAATACCATCTATAACAACATAAAATGTGTTTGCGTACTTCATAACTACGTTAGAAGGAGAAAGAGTATCAACAAACAGCGCAACAAGTGGACGAAAATACCAGTATCACTGGCTCTGCAAACCCCGTTGGCTTTTCGTTATTTAGTGCCAAAGTAAAATAAAAAAACTACTCCACCGATAATGCTATTAGAGATTATACAGCAAAATATTTTCTGACCCCAAAGGCATCACTGCCTTGGCAGTGGAACTGTTGCATCTACAATTTACATATGGGTTTGAATACTTATTCATCATTCCTGATTGCATCTTTTTCATTTCAGTCATCTGTATTTAGATATGCTTTGTTTGTATTTAATAACGTACTGAGATGAGGAATAAGTATACAGTGAACATATGTACAGTATACAGTGAATATATATATATATATATATATATATATATATATATATATATATATATATTGACATTAACATTTAATCCATACATCCACAGTATTCGCACACGTAGTTTTTCACACTTCGCGCAAGTCACATTTTTGGCAAAAGTTTCAACACTTCGTCACACAGACCACTTTTTCTTTTCCACATACGTCATCATCGTTCTCAAAAAGTACATTAAGTTATGTTGTTGCTCGACAAAACAATACAAATGAAGTTATGTACATATGGAAATAGTATGCTATTGAACTGACATTTTATAACATGGACTTAAAAACACTGTGTAGGATTTATTGCTATACAGAAATCATAATGTAGTTTTGGCCGCTTGCTTTTGACTGTTGCAGCTTGTGTGGTGTTCAAAGGCACTCAATTATGGGTTAGTCTAAAATTTAAAATGACCCAGGGAAATTGGCTGTTCGCTCTCCATTCGGCGAGGCCTGAGGGAAACCCTGGGTGAAAAGCTAGGTGGAGCGATAGACTAACCCACTATGACTATCATCAATTAATTACTCGTGGTACGACCTGGGCAAAGCAATGAAATGTGTATGTTAATTAGTGATTGCTAGTTAAAACATGCAAGAGAGTTGTATGTTAGAATGACATTTGGTAAATCGTAACAATACTTTGTGCGTACGACAGGTTTTTTTAATGACAGTTTCTGTTTGTATTGATCAGTAGTTTGTTATCAATTGTCATTTGTTGTGGTGGTGATGGTTGCTGTTCGACGTCGCGACATCCAGCTCCCGACAGCATTGGTAGGTGTGGTATGTGTCCGCCGTGACGACTAAGAGGTCGAAGCCCACGTGACGTAGGCATGGTCCCCACCGGCGCTGAACGGCGGAATCAGCTGATCCCCTGAACGGCTGGCGATTGACAGCAGCCGGGCGGGTCGGAGTGGGATGAGGACCGCCCCTCTCCCCCACCCCCGTTCTCGTTGACAAGATTCTGCTTAGCAATGTGTCTCCAGCATTGTACACTTGACAGAAAAAAAGGTGGGTCACTGCCAAATACAACCAACATAACGTAGCTGTGTTGCAGGTCCTCTATACACCAAAACCCCGTGGGATACAGTCGTTTGACTACACACAAAGGGTACTGCAAGAGACTGCTAGAGACCAAAGGTATTTATGGTAGTCAGTCTAAGAGTCAACTAATATCGTCATACAAAACATATTAGAAAACACATTCTTAGCGATGAGACACCCCATAACACTCATAAACTAACCTTAATTACAACAAGTGACATTTCAAAAGTTCTGAGAAAACGGATTATTTTGCATATATCGTACAGTAATCCTTAGTCAAAATTAAATACTTGAGACAATATATGAAGTTACAAAGCTGTACGGCAATTACAAAAATGTTTTTCGCTCTAGAAAAGATTTTCCATCCATGTGCTGAAAGTTGCTCACGGCGAGTGGCTCTGGAAACTGGATATTGGATGAACCAGTAAAAATACGCGACTAACGGCAACAAGCACTCTACGGAAATGTCAACATTAACAGCGAATCACCAGTAATATCATTGTTCTCGTAACACATCAACAGCTACATATACACGAAATTGAACTTTAAAGGACACGACCAACGTCGTCGTTCTGGACCTGGATTCAAACCCAGCATCTCTAGCCATTTCTAACTAAGCTAAGCTTTGTTTGTGCCTTATTGAGACCCGAACACTAGGCATAAAGAGACTTGAAGTATAGACGTTTGCACCAGTATCAGTTATCAATTCAGATCCTGAAAATAAATGACGTAAATGTTCGTACTGAACTGGGAATCCTGTCATAGCAGCTACCTTCCTGTGAACTATCCCCAATGACGTTTAATATGGTGTCATTCACAAGGAACAAGGTATGCTCATGTTTAAAATTGAAATGCCGTCGTGTAAAGCTTGTGACAGGGATGCGAACCCAGCACCTAATCGGATTGTTAACGAAGTACGTAAAATCAGAAGTTAAATATCAAATGTTTTCACAAATAGCGAGATGCTGTAGCCTTAAATGACGAAAGAATTGTTTTTGCCTGACTGGGATTCGAACCCAGCATCTAACGCCGTCGTTTTCTAGCCAGGAACAGACTGTAAATAGTTACTGTTGGTTCACCAGTAGCGAGATGTGCGCCTGTTTAGCTAGACATCAGGCGACGAAAAGTTCTATGCTGAATGGTTCAAATGGCTCTGAGCACTATGGGACTTAACTGCTGAGGTCATCAGTCCCCTAGAACTTAGAACTACTTAAACCTAACTAACCTAAGGACATCACACACATCCATGCCCGAGGCAGGATTCGAACCTGCGACCGTAGCGGTCGCGCGGCTCCAGACTGTAGCGCCTAGAACCGCTCGGCCACTCCGGCCGGAGTGGTGAATGGAATTCAAACCCCGCACACGTAGTCATGAAGACACTTTTAACTCTCAAATTCTTTTCCAATAATAGCTGGGAGAGGCATGTTTGTGCTTTCAATGGTGTGATGGAAAATACTCTGCTGGCTAAAAGTTGAATCCACAACATATCGTCGTTGGTGATCACAACGAACACAACGTCAAACCCAAATCCGTTTTCGCCAGTAGGATGGAGAGGAACGTTTGAACTTGAAAAGATGTAAGAAAACGTTGATCTTGTAGTGATGTGATAAAAAGCTCATGATGTGGCTGTGAGTTGAAACGAATACGTTACAGCTGGCAATGCACGAAGAGACGCTGAAAATGCAACTATTCTTCACTAGTAGTTCAGAGTGCACATGCTACGGCTTGAAATGAAATAATGAATATTTTGTGCTGATCAGGTTTCGAAACCAGATAGGTACCTTTCGAGGAGGCCTAGAAGAGTTTGCAATCTTGGGGAACACAGTGAAATCGAATTCGAATCCCAGTCCAGCACCACAATTTTTGACGTCTCAGTTTCAAATAATGTAAGAGCCTTGTGAACTTACATGGCCATTGGTTCATCAAATGAAATACGTTTTCTAATTTACGACGGCTTGCTGGTGACAGAGTCTCTGCCTTCCGGGGTTTCTCCATCTGTCACAGCTCAAACGAATGCCGCTCTGCCACAGTCGGCAGCGAAGGGATGTTATCTTTACTGCGGATATTGAACTACGGAGCTTACTGGCGTTCTGCACTTGGCGTTACTAGGGGAGAAGGAGAGTTACTTGTGTGTGTTAAAAATCTACGCCTGACGGGAGATGTGAACCTACACGTTTTACACATCAATACAACATTAATCCACCACAGAACCCCCTGCCAAGCACATAATTGTGAATAGCAGAGTATTCATTTAGATGTAGATGCAGATGTCAACGGGAGGGGGGGGGGGGGGGATAACAGGAAGGAGGGCGGGATCTGGGAATGGATAGAACTTTAGAAGTGCGTAATATAAGCCTGAAATGCTTGCAAAGTATTGCTTACTTAGATGTGTGCCACAGTTCGTTTTATCTTAGGACCGACAGATAGGGAAGGACTGTTTTCAGAACGAAGAATGGGTTATAGGGAAGGGGTGATCAAAGAATACGGTTTCATGGGTACTGAGCGGCATGATAAAGAGTAAAGACAGCAGCAATTAAAAGAGAAAATGTAGCGTCAATGGAAACCGCTAGATTTGTGTATAAAGTTTTGGGGGAATGGAATAGAAGGGCACTTGCGTCGATAGTGTCAGAGAGGGAGAGAGAGAGAGAGAGACAGAGAATAGAGGAGATAAAACATAATATGAAACCGTTTGCGTATTTTGTGGAGGACGGAGAGTGTATTCATGGATGGAGGGGAAGAGAGAGATGTATTTGAAATAACAAAAACTACTGTGACAGAGTCCATTTACGCTGATTAGTTTGTAAGTATCTAGAAAGGGTAGAAGTGAAACCAAAATAGAATATTTAACAAACTGTATATTCAAAAGAAACCCACTTGAATTAAAAAGGGAACTCAAAGGAAAACTAACCCATATTGTATCTTTTCTGTTGTCACGCGATCTTCCACAAGATCCCAATGAGGAAAAATGACGAAAAAGAAGACATAACAAAACATTTTAAGGACTCTAATATTTTATCCAGAATCCTTCATTATTTTGTACTTTTATCATGCGTCTTGGCATAGAATGTATAAGCCGTCGGACGTAACAGCCTGAAGAAGCAACTTCCTCCCAGGCTTCCAGGACGCAGTCCCAAAGACCGTCCGCAGTAGTTGGTTGGTTTCGTGGCCAGTTCTCTACTAATGTTCTGGCGACCTCAGCCCACATGTTTTCCAATGAGTTTCATATCAGCCACCCGTGGCGGCCAGTCCATGACGTTGACGCCAATCGTGGAGAGCCGCTGCTGAACAAATGCAGACTTGTGAATGGGAGAATGGTCCTCTTGCAATGTGACGTCCCCTTCTGCGTACAGCATTCGCACTGACGGAAGCATCATATTTTTCAATATGTGAGCATACTGCACGCTGTCCAAGGTTCCTTCTATCCTGTGAAGAATTCCCGCCCCTCTTACCCAGCAGGTAACAGATAGCCGGCCACTTCTTCTCGTCGTGGTTACATATTCACGTCAATTGGAAGTCCCTTGCGGCCTGTAAACGATTCGTGGACCGTCGTTACTGGTGGAAAACACCTTCTCATCAGTGAAAATGTCGTTGTCCCACAACGCCCTCAAATGGAGCTCCGCAAATGCTAGCCGGTACAAAACGTTGTCTTCGCTGAGCTCTTGTTTCACGGCGGATCGTCGTGCATGCATTCCAGCGTCCCTCAGTCTTCGGCGAATCGTGTTACTGGAGCCGGGGAAGCTGGTCTCCCGCCGCAACTGCTTCGCGTTCAGAAAGGGATTTTCTCTGCTCCTAGACACCAGGTCACTCTGTTCCTGCCTGAGCCAGGAGCCCTGTTGGTAGTGCCTATTTTAAGGCAGATCCTCCACCATCTCGTTGCAGTGGTATGGCCGGCCGGTGTGGTCGTGCGGTTCTAGGCGCTTCAGTGTGGAACTGCGTGACCGCTACGGTCGCAGATTCGAATCCTGCCTCGGGCATGGATGTGTGTGATGTCCTTAGGTTAGTTAGGTTTAAGTAGTTCTAAGTTATAGGGGACTGATGACCACAGATGTTAAGTCCCATAGTGCTCAGAGCCATTTGAACCATTTGCAGTGGTATGTGGTACGCCATACCGTCTGCCAGCTTCTCTGATGGAACATCCTCCTTCATCAATGAGAGCGACGACTCTATCTCGAATAGACCTCTCCCAGTGAGCCATTACGGCAGACAGGTTGATGTGTATTTCTGCTTGCCGCTCTTACACTGATGCCAGGAGAGGAGGCAAACATATTTACGTCAAATGGAGGTGCAGGGGCAGAGGCTGGCTCGTCCCGGGCTGTTGGCCCACCAACGCCACCGCCAGCTCGCTCACTTCCGTCTCGCCTCGGCCAGCCTGGCTGGCCCGTAGCTCGCGAGCCGCGGCTAGTACAGGCCCGGGCCGCAAGGCCACGATCACCCCTTGAAGGATCAAAAGTTACGCCTAACTTACCCAAGTCTGTAGTATAAACTAATACAGCTACAGCTATCATGCTGTAACATGTGCAGGCACACCTACGGTTGACCATTCATTCAAATATTTGACGAACAATACGTTCAAAAATACATTCATTTTAAACATAGCTACCACAAAATATTTCACCTAGCTAGCAATAGCATGACGCAGGAAACTATTCTTTCTTGTAAGCGTTCTGCATTAGATGTAGCCTTAAGAAAATATGTATTCAACCATGACAACTGAGCGGAATGTAAAAGTAAACAGGTTTGGCGGCAGCTTCTCCAAATAATACTATATACGTAGTATATAATACACGTTTTGTGCACGTATAACATGTACTAAGTGGCTCTGAAACAATAGGTACTGCACGACGGAAATTACTTTCTGCTGAGGCACTTCATTTACATCTCAATGGTACACGACTACTAGAGAACATTGCTCTTTACGGCAGTCAATCCACTTTTAAATTAACACCATGATATCGCAGATATTAGGCAACACGTTACTAGGGATGAGAAAGGCCTTAAGGTTTGCAACTGAACATGCTACCACTGAATAAGAATTTGATTATTAACGTGTCTTCATAACCATGTGTGCGGCATTCGATTCTCAGTCAGCATAGACGTTTTCGTCGCCATATTTCTAATTAAACGTGCACACATCTCGCTAATGGTGGACCAACATTGGACATTTCTCTTCTGTTCCTGGTTAGACAACGACGGCGGTAGGCGCCGGGTTCGAATCCCGGTCAGGTAATACAACTTCACTCGTCATTTAAGGTTCCAACCTCACTACTGGTGACAAACGCACAACCTAATGATCCTTTCCCGCTGCAGATGTCATGGCTAATTGGATAGGAAGGTTTATTTGTTCGGCAGCTGAAGTGAAGTTTTCACCGGTTTTGGATTATCAAGTCAGAAAAACGTGACATGGCTCTTTTTCTTAAAATGCAGTTTATACATGACATAGTTTTGGTTACACATCAAACTTTGGTTCTGTTAAGGTCAGTTTAATTTCTCCATTTCACGCTTCTTTGCACCAACATTCGTTGCATCTGCGTTCGCTGTGTTGTTTATAACAGTCCGTGCAGAGCATACCGAACTCATATTTTTAGACTTAATGAAAACGCAGTCTGTCTCAAAAACATGACTTGTGGATTCTTTTTGCGTTAAAAATTTATATTTTTATAATAACACTGACAGTTTCTCGTGCACAATATTGTCGGTTTGCGTGTTCACAACCACAGAACCTCCAATATCTGCACTTCACTGACCGTTATCAAAGTTTCACTTTCACAGTTCTACACTGTTCAAAAGTAACTGTAAATTTATTTCATGCTGTGTTCTACCAGTTTCTTTTACCTAATACACAATTCAAACTTATATTTACATAATACTTTCCATCATATTTTAGACAATATCATTGTATTTGCATCTGATATGATGCAAGTTCCTAGGCCGTCAGCTGATTATGAATTGAAATTACTCGATAAGCTCGTTAAAATATCTCTGCAGTCTCAGGTAAAATTACACCTTAGAAGGGCCTAGCATTACTCGCGTTTATAAGTCATGCTTCGCCCACAGCACATAAGGTACCCTTGGTGTTATACACACCTTACACTGTTGTTCTATAGCAAATTAGGATCAATTGGTGTCTCAGGTTTGGAACACACATAGATACTGAGAACACAATAAACAGTATTTGCTTCTACAATCCTCATTACTGTTACAATTAAAACATTTTATACGCACTAATAGACATTCATTCAGCTTTGTACGCTGTTGCATATTTTTGAAAACGATTTTAAAATATTCTTTAACCTACGTTTACTATTCCTTCAAAATTGAAATTATTTTCATGGTAATGTTATTTTTAACCTCTATAGAAATGACTCATAAGGCACAGCTCTTTGTGCGTAACTTTTCTTACCTACTACATTGAAATATATGACATTTACATATGAAAAATATACTACAGACTTAATCTACTATTTAGTCACTGCCTCCTTTTTGGACCATGAGACGGTGTAGTTGGCATGGCAAAATGTATCATGAGGCACTACCTCAATGTTATAAGTGTAGCCTTTATATAGCACCTGGTTTCACTGAGAACACTTTTTCATAACTTACGAGCAGCTGAGTTAATTCATTCTGTTGTGCCGCAGACAAATATTCTGACTGCATGATCTTCATGTTTATCAGATTTATTTTTCTTCACTGTCTTCAGTCATAGATTCCTTGTTGTTGTTGTTGTGGTCTTCAGTCCAGAGACTGGTTTGATGCAGCTCTCCATGCTACTCTATCCTGTGCAAGCTTCTTCATCTCCCAGTACCTACTGCAACCTACATCCTTCTGAATCTGCTTAGTGTATTGATCTCTTGGTCTCCCTCTACGATTTTTACCCTCCAAGCTGCCCTCCAATGCTAAATTTGTGATCCCTTGATGTCTCAAACATGTCCTACCAACCGATACCTTCTTCTAGTCAAGTTGTGCCACAAACTCCTCTTCTCCCCAATCCTATTCAACACCTCCTCATTAGTTACGTGATCTACCCACCTTATCTTCAGCATTCTTCTGTAGCACCACATTTCGAAAGCTTCTATTCTCTTCTTGTCCAAACTCGTTATCGTCCATGTTTCACTTCCATACATGGCTACGCTCCATATAAATACTTTCAGAAACGACTTCCTGACACTTAAATCTATACTCGATGTTAACAAATTTCTCTTCTTCAGAAACGATTTCCTTGCCATTGCCAGTTTACATTTTATATCCTCTCTACTTCGACCATCATCAATTATTTTACTCCCTAAATAGCAAAACTCCTTTACTACTTTAAGTGTCTCATTTCCTAATCTAATCCCCTCAGCATCACCCTATTTAATTTGACTACATTCCATTATCCTCGTTTTGCTTTTGTTGATGTTCATCTTATATCCTCCTTTCAAGACACTGTCCATTCCGTTCAACTGCTCTTCCAAGTCCTTTGCTGTCTCTGACAGAATTACATTGTCATCGGCGAACCTCAAAGTTTTTACTTCTTCTGAATTTTAATACCTGCTCCGAATTTTTCTTTTGTTTCCTTTACTGCTTGCTCAATATACAGATTGAATAACATCGGGGAGAGGCTACAACCCTGTCTCACTCCTTTCCCAACCACTGCTTCCCTTTCATGCCCCTCGACTCTTATAACTGCCATCTGGTTTCTGTACAAATTGTAAATAGCCTTTCGCTCCCTGTATTTTACCCCTGCCACCTTTAGAATTTGAAAGAGAGTATTCCAGTTAACGTTGTCAAAAGCTTTCTCTAAGTCTACAAATGCTAGAAACGTAGGTTTGCCTTTTCTTAATCTTTCTTCTAAGATAAGTCGTAAGGTTAGTATTGTCTCACGTGTTCCAACATTTCTACGGAATCCAAACTGATCTTCCCCGAGGTCCGCTTCTACCAGTTTTTCCGTTCGTCTGTAAAGAATTCGCGTTAGTATTTTGCAGCTGTGACTTATTAAACTGATAGTTCGGTAATTTTCACATCTGTCAACACCTGCTTTCTTTGGGATTGGAATTATTATATTCTTCTTGAAGTCTGTGGGTATTTCGCCTGTCTCATACATCTTGCTCACCAGATGGTAGAGTTTTGTCATGACTGGCTCTCCCAAGGCCATCAGTAGTTCTAATGGAATGTTGTCTACTCCCGGGGCCTTGTTTCGACTCAGGTCTTTCAGTGCTCTGTCAAACTCTTCACGCAGTATCTTATCTCCCATTTCATCTTCATCTACATCCTCTTCCATTTCCATAATATTGTCCTCAAGTACATCGCTCTTGTATAAAACCTCTATATACTCCTTCCACCTTTCTGCCTTCCCTTCTTTGCTTAGAACTGAGTTGCCATCTGAGCTCTTGATATTCATACAAGTGGTTCTCTTCTCTCCAAAGGTCTCTTTAATTTTCCTGTAGGCAGTATCTATCTTACCCCTAGTGAAACAAGCCTCTACATCCTTACATTTGTCCTCTAGCCATCCCTGCTTAGCCATTTTGCACTTCCTGTCGATCTCATTTTTGAGACGTTTGTATTCCTTTTTGCCTGCTTCATTTACTGCATTTTTATATTTTCTCCTTTCATCAATTAAATTCAATATTTCTTCTGTTACCCAAGGATGTCTATTAGCCCTCGTCTTTTTACCTACTTGATCCTCTGCTGCCTTCACTACTTCATCCCTCAGAGCTACCCATTCTTCTTCTACTGTATTTCTTTCGCCCATTCCTGTCAATTGTTCCCTTATGCTCTCCCTGAAACTCTGTACAACCTCTGGTTCTTTCAGTTTATCCAGGTCCCATCTCCTTAAATTCCCGTCTTTTTGCAGTTTCTTCAGTTTCAATCTGCAGCTCATAACCAATAGATTGTGGTCAGAATCCACATCTGCCCCTGGAAATGTCTTACAATTTAAAACCTGGTTCCTAAATCTCTGTCTTACCATTACGTAATCTATCTGATACCTTTTAGTATCTCCAGGATTATTCCAGGTAAACAACCTTCTTTCATGATTCTTGAACCAAGTGTTAGCTATGATTAAGTTGTGCTCTGTGCAAAATTCTACAAGGCGGCTTCCTCTTTCATTTCTTCCCCACAATCCATATTCACCTACTATGTTTCCTTCTCTCCCTTTTCCTACTGACGAATTCCAGTCACCCATGACTATTAAATTTTCGTCTGTCTTCACTACCTGAATAATTTCTTTTATCTCGTCATACATTTCATCAATTTCTTCATCATCTGCAGAGCTAGTTGGCATATAAACTTGTACTACTGTAGTAGGCATGGGCTTTGTGTCTATCTTAGCCACAATAATGCGTTCACTATGCTGTTTGTAGTAGCTAACCCGCACTCCTATTTTTTTATTCATTATTAAACCTACTCCTGCATTACCCCTATTTGATTTTGTATTTATAACCCTGTAATCACCTGACCAAAAGTCTTGTTCCTCCTGCCACCGAACTTCACTAATTCCCACTATATCTAACTTTAACCCATCCATTTCCCTTTTTCAATTTTCTAACCTACCTGCCCGATTAAGGGATCTGACATTCCACGCTCCGATCCGTAGACTGCCAGTTTTCTTTCTCCTGATAACGACGTCCTCTTGAGTAGTCCCCGACCGGAGATCCGAATGGGGGACTATTTTACCTCCGGAATATTTTACCCAAGAGGACGCCATCATCATTTAATCATACAGTAAAGCTGCATGTCCTCGGGAGAAATTACGGCTGTAGTTTCCCGTTGCTTTCAGGCGTTCGCAGTACCAGCACAGCAAGGCCGTTTTGGTTAATGTTACAAGGCCAGATCAGTCAATCATCCAGACTGTTGCCCCTGCAACTACTGAAAAGGCTGCTGCCCCTCTTCAGGAACCACATGTTTGTCTGGCCTCTCAACAGATACCCCTCCGTTGTGGTTGCACCTACGGTACGGCCATCTGTATCGCTGAGGCACGCAAGCCTCCCCACCAACGGCAAGGTCCATGGTTCGTGGGGGGATAGATTCCTTATAATATTCTTTTCTTCCACATAAGTCTGAGTGCAAGCTCATAACTTGTAGGCCCTCAAATCTAACCTGAAAGCTACGGCATTATTTTCCCCGCGTTTCTCGCCAGGAACAAGGACGGCAGCTCAGCACAGCCTGGGACCCGTCCATCGCGAGGCTAGAAAGGGCGCGACCAACGCGGGACGAAAACATCACCATATATGGCGAGGAAGAGAGCATTAGTGACGTCACATCCAGCAGTGTGGCTATATAACGACGCGGCCACGGCGACACAGCAGTCAGGCTTATTACCACTTGACAATGACCGGGGAGAGCTCGGTCGAAAACTCGTGGGATATCAAACACCTGACGCGGCGGAAGCCCGAGAAAATTTTATTAATTCATATCGCCGCGAAGCCATGCATTCATTTCTGATGAGATGTTAGAAAAAACATTTATTTTGAAAACTAATTTAAAAGCAAGAGAAATACGTTTGTTTCATAAATAACAAAATACTGATTAGACAGATGACACTGGATTGCAAATTTATCTATTATTCAGATTGTTTTTTATTTATAGATGATGAATAAGTGTTTCTGTTGAAGTACATGCATAATATTTCGAATAAATACTTTACTTATCATTGACGTACAATGAATAACAATTTTTAATCCGTGTTTGTCATTCCTCGTTTGAAGAAATTTTGGCCAACTCTGGAAGGAAGCGAAGCACATCGCGCAAGAGCACACCACACATTTGCAGCTTAGGTGCAAATGACTGCAAGCGCATGATATCCGTGTAGCTGGCACAGCCAAGCGCTTGTATTATCAGTTCAAGGCAACTTCCGCCAGTGTTTGCGAAGGGCATTCGCTCTTTCTCTCTCTCTCTCTCTCTCTTTCTCTCTCTCTCTCTCTCTCTCTCTCTCTCTCTCTCTCTCTCTCTCGCACACCTCAGGCGCGTGCTGTCCTAGCGGATAGGCCTCTCGCTTTCAGGGCTCTAATTTAAGGGAGTAATAAAGGTTTACACTCGATTCTGGAACCACTATTCACGATTTTTTCTTCAATAAAATAGCAAACAAATTACAAAACTGACTTTAGAACTTTATTCTACACCCTTCAGATTGCGTTAGGTGTGTTTTTTAAGTAAAAAGCTTGCACTCAGATGACACTACATGACATCGACCGAAGGCTTTTGCAATAGACAAGGGCGGCTGCTGGGAGCTTTGAATGCCACAATTTTCAACCTAGAACAATATTTGAAAAATGCTTTGAAACTGATGAGACTGTCTAAGTAGTACATACGGATATTAAATAAAATTGTTTTTAACTAAATGGAGAATCTCTGAAATAAAAGTTAATGTTTGCCACGAAAAGGCCGTTTAAAACACTTGCACCTACAATCGAATTTATCGCGAAAATCCTGTGTACTACAGTAGGAAAAACCTCTAACTCACAAGTTACAAAAAGATACAATGTAATTGCATGTATACTTCATGAGTATAGCTCCCGCAATCCTGAAAAATATTGTTTGAAAAAAAAAAGCAAGAGTTTATAAAGTTTCGACTTGTGTTTTTTAATATTGAAACTGGACATAGCATTGATGAACCGTACAGTTGGCCTTTTTTTCGCCGATGTCGAAACTCTTTCACTTTGACGAAATTATATCTACTGAATGGTTTCTGCTTATGAATCGAAGCGTCTTTTTCTTCCATGATTTCTGGCAGGCAGCGAGAAACTTTCCGAGGGGGGCCATCGTACGGCCTCCCCGGTTCGTCTGACGAACAGGTTTCCTGCGTTATCTGCGGCTGGCGTTCCTTCTGAGCCGGACACAGTCATCCACCCTGTTCCAGAGGAAGATTCTCGGGCCGCAAGGCTTGCGCATTCACAGAGGGTGGGTTTGCTGGTAGCTGGTAACTCCAACGTTAGGTGCATAAAGGGGCCCATTAGGAACATGGCTGCCAAGGAGGGGAAGGAAGCCAGTGTGTACTCCGTGTGCATTTCGGGGGGAGTCATTCCAGAAGTGGAAAGGGTGCTTTCGGATGCCATGAAGAGTACTGGGTGCAGCCAACTGTAGTTGGTGGCCCATGTCGGTAACAATGACGTGTGTCGCTTTGGATCGGAGGAGATTCTCTCTGGATCCGGGCGGCTAGCGGAAATGGTAAAGACAGCCAGTCTCGCTTCCGAGATTAAGGCGGAGCTCACCATCCGCAGCATCATCGATAGACCCGACTGCGTTCCTTTGGTGCAGAGCCGAGTGGACTGAATCAGAGGCTCAGGCAGTTCTGTGACCGTGTACGCTGCAGATTCCTTGACTTGCACCATCGGGTGGTGAATTTCCGGGTTCCGCTTAATAGGTCAGGAGTCCACTACACACAGGAAGCGGCTACACGGGTAGCGGGGACTGTGTGGAAGGGACTGGTAAGTTTTTTAGGTTAGAGGGTCTCAGGGAACCACAGAAGAGGACAGGTAAAACACAGTACGTTAGTTGTTGAAACGATCGGTATTGTAGTTGTAAATTGTAGTAGCATGTTGGGAAAGAACCAGAGCTCCAAGCTCTAATAGAAAGGACTCAAGGTCAAATAGTTACAGGTACAGAAAGGTGGCTAAAGCCGGAAATAAGTTCAGCCGAAATTTTTTCACGCGATCTAACAGTGTTCAGAAAGGATAGATTAAATACAGTTGGTGGTGGAGTATTTATTCCTGTCAGAAGTAGTTTGCCTTGTAGTAAAATTGAAGTAGATAGTTCCTGCAAAGTAGTATGGGTAGAGGTTGTACTTGACAATCGGACTAAACTATTAACTGGATCATTTTACCGACCCCCACCCCCCCACCCCCACCCCGACTCAGAAGATATAGTTGCTGAATAGTTAAAAGAAAACTTGAGTCTCATTTAAAGTAGGTACCCCACTCATACAGTTATAGTCGGTGGTGACTTCAATCTAGGTACTTCAGTCCGGAACCAAGTGGCTGCTACGGTCGCAGGTTCGAATCCTGCCTCGGGCATGGATGTGTGTAATGTCCTTAGGTTAGTTAGGTTTAAGTAGTTCTAAATCTAGATGACAGCTGACCTGAGGTGTTAAGTCTCATAGTGCTTAGAGCCATTTGAACCATTTGAACTTCAATCTACCCTCGATATGCTGGAAAAATTATACGTTTAAAGTTGGCGGCAGCCATCCGAAATTGTGCTGAATGCTTTCTCAGAACATTATTTTGAACAATTAGTTCATGGGTCCAATCGAAGCGTAAATGATTGCGAAAGCATACTTGACCTCTTAGCAGCATATAATCCTGGACGAATAGTGAGTAACGTGATGAATACAGGGACTAGCGACCACAAGGCAGTTACTCCTAGGCTGAATACCGTAACACCTACAACCATCAAAAGAAATGTAAAGTATATCTATTTAAAAATAGCTGATAAAAATTATCTTAACGCCGTTTTAAGAGACAGTCTTAACTCCTTCCGATCTGATCACGTAAGCGTAGAAAAGTTGTGGAGTGATTTCAGAGAGATAGAATCGACAGCAGCTGAGAGATATATACCACATAAATTAATAAGTGATGGTACTGATCTCCCATGGTACACAAAACGGGTAAGATCGCTGTTGCAGAAGCAGCGGAAAAAGGATGACAAATTTAAAAGAACGCAAAATCCCCAAGACTGGCAAAGATTTACAGAAGTTCGAAATATGGCGCGTACTTCAATGCGAGATACTTTTAATAATTTCCATCAGGAAACTCTGGCTCGAAATCTGGTGGAAAACCCAAAGAGATTCCGGTCATACGTAAAGCACATCAGTGGCAAGACGCAATCAATACCTTCACTGCACTATAACAACGGTGAAGCCACTGACGACAGTGCTACTAAAGTAAAGTTATTAAACAACGTTTTCCGAAACTCCTTCACCAAAAGAGACGAAGTAAATATTCCTGAATTCCAATTACGAACAACTGCCAAGATGAGAAACATAGAAGTAGATATCCTCGGTGTCGCAAAGCAGCTTAAATCACTTGATAATGGCGAGGCTCCTGGTCCAGATTGTATACCAGTCAGGTTCCTCTCAGAGTATGCTGATACAATAGCTCCATATTTAGTAACTATATACAATCACTCGGACACAGAAAGATCCGTACCTAACGACGGGAAAATCGCTCAAGTCACACCAATACCGAATAGGGAAGTAGGAGTAACCCGTTGAATTACAGGCCCATATCACTGATGTCGATTTGCAGTAAGGTTTTGGAACATATACTGTATTCGAACATTATGAAGTACCTCGAAGAGAACGATTTACTGACACTCAGTCAGCACGGATTCAGAAAATATCGTTCTTGCGAAACACAACCAGATCTTTATACTCACGAAGTAATGAGTGCTATCGACAGGGGATGTCAAATTGATTCCACATTTTTAGATTTCCAGGAGGCTTTCAACACCGTTCCTCACAAGCGTCTTCTAACCAAACTGAATGCCTATGGAATATCACCCAGTTGTGCGACTGGATTCGTGATTTCGTGTCAGAAAGGTCACAGTTCGTAATAATAGATGGGAAGTTATCTAGTAAAATAGAAGTAATATCCGGCGTTCCCTAAGGAAGTGTTATAGACCCTCTATTGTTCCAGATCTGTATTAACGATATGGGAGACAATCTTAGTAGCCGTCATAGGTTGTTTGCAGACGATGCTGTCATCTAACGTCTTGTAAAGTCATCAGATAACGAAAACGAATTGGAAAATGATTTAGTTATCTGTACGGTGCAGGAAGTAGCAATTGACCCTGAATAAAGAAAAGTGTGAAGTTATTCACATGAGTACTAAAAGAAATCCACTAAATTTCGATAAGTTACACAAATCTGAAGGCTGTAAATTCACCTAAATACTTGATGATGATGATGAGTCCCATACTTCTTTACAGAGCGTAGGTGAACGACGCGAGTGACCCGAGCCGCCTTACTACGCAAGGTTCTAGTGGAGGTGGTTTGCCATTGCCTTCCTCCGACCGTAATGGGGATGAATGATGATGATGAAGACGACACCACAACACTCAGTCATCTCGAGGCAGGAAAAATCCCTGACCCCGCCGGGAATCGAACCCGGGACCCCGTGTTCCGGAAGCGAGAACGCTACCCCGAGACCACGAGCTACTGTCACTAAATACTTAGGGATTTCAATTACAAATAACCTAAATTGGAACGATAACGTAGACAATGTTGTGGGTAGATCTAACTAAAGACTGCGATTCACTGGCTGAACACTTAGAAGATACAACAGGTCTACTAAAGAGACTGCTTACACCACGCCTGTCCGCCCTATTCTGGAGTATTGATGTGCGATGTGGGATCCGCATCACGTGGGACTGAAGTATGACATCGAAAAAGTACAAAGAAGGGCGGCTCGTTTTGTATTATCGCGAAGTTGGGGAGATAGTGTCACAGACGTGATACGTGAACTGGAGTGGCAATCGTTAAATCAAAGGCGTTTTCGTTGCGACGGGATCTTCTCACCAGTTTTCTCCTCCGATTGCGAAAACATTCTGTTGGAACCCACCTACTCTGGGAGAAATAATCATCACGATAAAATAAGAGAAATCAGGGCTCGCAGAGAAAAACTTAAGTGCTCGTTTTTCCCTCGTGCCCTTAGAAAGTGGACCGGTAGAGAGACAGCTTGAGGGTGGTTCATTGAACCCCCTGCCAGGCACTTAATTGTGAATAGCGGAGTAATCATGTAGATGTAGATGATTTAGATTACTTTTCGAACCTTTTCTATCCGCATAAATAGCTTTGTTTGTCATTTTCAAACATTCACGCTTTACTTCGGATAAAAGACAGCTCAAATGAAAAGTCAAGCAGATGTGACAAAAGCACGTGCTTTCAGACTGTTCACCATACATGTACCAGATTACGTAGAGAAATCTTGTTGAGAATAGTATTTCAGTTGATACTGATACCTTTTGTGATAATATCCGAATGTAACAGGACACCTGTGCCGTTGGTATCTATTATATTATCACACTGGTTGCATTCGAGCAATAAATCGGGTTTTTAACATCAGTTGCACACTTTGTATGAATGAATCTTAAAAATAGACTTTGTAATACACATTTTATGCCAATATGAAAATTGGGCTAAAAGAATTTCTACCCAAGTCTACCCCCTTAAAATATATCACATTGTTTTTCCCTACTGTATTTTCGTATATATTTGCTGTTTTATTTCCTTACTCGGCCGCTTTTAAAGGGAAACATATTTATTGGCAATGTTGTATTTATGGGTTATCAGCATATGATTTAAATGTCACTAAGAATCTGAAACGTCCTGTATTTAGTAATACTACCCACACGCAGATTAAAATTGTGCGAAATAATATCATTGAAGATACACATCCAACCAAATTTTCCCATTCGGTTTGAGCTACCATAATTGAAACGTATTGAAAGGGAGAAAACGAAATTTCCTTTTTCACTGCACAACTCAGCAAAATAATATTTTCTTTCTGGGAGTCGCTTCAAACAGAAAACTTCTACAATATTATTCCAAAAAATATTACGCCTCGTCCACCCGAATGTTAATTAGAGTATCGTTTAAAAATTTGAAGCAAATCAGTCAACAACTTTTCGATATGTTTTAAACATCGTTTCTCCTCTGTATATTAGTATAGATTTGTGTGTGTACCTCTGTCACTCTGCATTTCTTGAACAAGTATTTTTGTGTTGAGCTTCTTCTGTAGGCGAACTGTATCTAAGTTCAGTTTCAGTTCATGTGTTCAATGGCAAAATGTACCAAGGCGGTGATTAACGAACCTCGGCCGTCAAATATCCGATAGTTGTTACATTTTAAGAGGGTTATGTATTAGACGAAGTTAGTAGAATGTTTGTGTTTATACCTCATTGCTGGGTACAAATACATCTGCATTTGTGATGACTCCGTTAGGTCCCCCGCTTAGTTGAAGGGACATAACATTCTTAGTGCATAAAGCCTTGCAATGGAGCGTGTTACGCTGCAGCATGTAATCATCACAGAATTGTTACGTCACCAATTGACTAAGGAAACCAAGTTTCTGAGGATGTTCATATCGATTTACGTATTACCCCATTCCGGTTGCTGTCAGATAGAGCACTTAAGGCCATTTCATACAGAACGACTGAGTGATGTGGAACAATTCGTCTCCGCTGCCAAGTGAACCCTTGAAGTGCTGACCTGAATCGACTTTGTCAATCCCTGTGAAACATCTCAGTGCTAAAGCCCCTTTCCAAACACTATCGAACTTTCGACTTCTTAAGAGCATATCTGGTGAGCGCCGCCGGGTAAATAGTGCCCTGAGTGGTGCATGACGAGAAATACGAGTTCCGGATGGCTAGACAGTGTTTGTCAATACAGGATTCGCCGGGAAAGGCTCTTCACGGAAACTTGAGCGCCACCATCGACTGCGTCACTCCATGGCAGAAAAAGTCGACGCTGCGAACAGGGGGGATAAAAGTTGGCTCTTCACGTACCTCTGGACGGGTATTAATACAAAGAAAAAAATTTAGTTGTGGAGTGATAGACTACAATACTGCAGATTGAAGTTTTGTAAATATTTATACGTATTGTGTCATTCGATTCTCAGTTTTCTGTTTTGATGCAGCGAAGCACAATTCTCTCTCCTGGACCGGTCTCTTCATCTCAGGGTAGTACTTGGGCCCAACGTCTTCTATTATTTGCCTGTCAGGGCGCTGAGGACGTTGCGGTTTCTTGTTGAATACATTCCAACCCCTGCTTTATCGAACACTTTTTGTCCTCTACGGCGCTCTCTTCTCTTCTTCCGTGTCTTAAAGTACATCCCATCGTCCTGCATCTTCATGTAATCAGTTTTCCACAAATTATTTTCCACTGAATTCATTAGATAACTTCCTCATCTCTTTTGTTCGGAGTCCACTGAATTTTCAGTTTTCTTCTGCAACATCAGATCACAAACGGTTCTCTTCCCTTACGATTTACATACAGTCTGCTATTCACTTCGACAAAATATTCTGCTCCAGACGTTCACTCATAGAAATTTATTTTTCAAGTTGTGGGCTATGTTCCACGCAAGTAAATTTCTTGCGAGGAATACTCTTTACGTATATGATGGGCTATTCCTTACAGCCTTAATCGTTCGTTGCGCAGTATTGTGCTTCCAAGACAACAGATTTCTTTCGTCATGTAGTCCTACAGTGTGCATGTATTTGCAAGTAGAGGTAAACGACCTTTATTTCTGATTAATATGGCCACTAAATCTGCTTTGCTCAATTTTTCTATGGTAGTATCGGGTGTTTTCAATGTTTCTTGTTTTGGAAATTTGTGGTAAGGTCTTATGGGACCAAACTGCTGAGGTCATCGGTCCCCTAGCGTACGCACTACTTAATCTAACTTAAACTAACTTACGCTAAGGACAGCACACACACCCATGCCCAAGGAAAGACTCAGACCTCCGACGGGGGGAGCCGCCCAGACCGTGACAAGACGCTTAAGACCGCGCGGCTACCCCGCGCGGCTTCAGTGTAGTGTATTATTTATTCAGTACGACACATGTTCTGTAAATCATTGTTGTCAAATCTTAGTACGAGCCAGAATAGGACACATTATGAGAATTCAAAGAATACGTGTGTAATAAAAGCAAACAATGCACTATAGGAAAGGTTAAAAAATCTAAAATTGAACTATACAATAAATTATGTCCTTGCAAGAAGGTGGACCCTCTTAGACTAATTGTTATTTTTCGCAAGCATAGGAGCAGTGCTTAAAATTCCATTATATATTCCAGTGCTATAATTTATACTGTCAGATAGGTAACAATAGAATAAACTACAAATAATGAACATAAAAATTAACTGTTCTGTAAATCATTGTTGTCAAATCTTAGTACGAGCCAGAATAGGACACATTATGAGAATTCAAAGAATACGTGTGTAATAAAAGCAAACAATGCACTATAGGAAAGGTTAAAAAATCTAAAATTGAACTATACAATAAATTATGTCCTTGCAAGAAGGTGGACCCTCTTAGACTAATTGTTATTTTTCGCAAGCATAGGAGCAGTGCTTAAAATTCCATTATATATTCCAGTGCTATAATTTATACTGTCAGATAGGTAACAATAGAATAAACTACAAATAATGAACATAAAAATTAACTGCTTTCTCAGCAAATTGAGCTAGCCATAATTTCAATGACACATTCTGTACAAAAGTAGAATAACACCAACAACTATAGTATGAGAACCACGTGGCGAACTTGGTCACATATATGGGGCGATCAAAAAGTTTCCGACTGAGCGAGGCACTCATGCTGTCATACAGGGTGTTTCCGTCAAGAGCGTGCAAACATGTAACAGAACATAGAGAATACGCCACTGAACAATTTGAGGTAAGGAACCTGGGATCTGAGAAGGCGGCTTAAGGAAATAATAGGAATAAAATCACATTACTCAGTACTTTTTTATTTACATTAGTTACAGTTAACTGCAAATACTATCACTGACACAATGAAAGCGCCATTTGTACTGTATATTACAAAATGTGCTGAAACTGCCAGCCATCAACCACAATGTAAACATGACATTGATGAACAAGATTGTGACGCACCCTGACGAATATTCCTGGTGTGTTTCGAACCACATCACAGGTAGGTACAATTCTGGCTTTCGTCGATCGAGAGAAATAAACACTCGTCGTAACGAGTGATGCTTGTTAGGAAATCGTTCCCTGTACAGCCTTTCAGTAGCGAGAGCATTGCAACGTACTTTCCCATCTACAAGTTGCATGTCAGTGAGTCCTGCGGAACTGCACCGGTACTGCTCCATTGTATTATACTATACTTCTCTGAATAGCACTGGACAATGACTAGGTCTGGCGTTGATTCATATCACGTTTTGTCATGAGATAATGTAAATACGAAACAACAGAGCCACCTTATGGACAAATAAAGTAAACAAATCCTGCATCACGACTTCCTAGTAATCAGGCTCGTCCTATTTGTTTGTTTGCAGAAAATAAAGAATGTCAGTGTAAGTAAAGAGCACAGTACGAAGTTGAACGCGTGTTGGTTGTAAATAAGCTGGAAAGCAGTAACGTGAAACAAAGCAGTAGAGAAGGTTTACTTCTATATCTCCATCAGCTGGCTTCTCCGATCTCAGGTTCCCTACCTCAAACTTTTCAGTGGAGCATTCTCTATCTCCGTTTGCATTTATGCACACTCTTATGGAAACACCCTATATAGGCACCAACATGTAGGCAAGCGATTTATGTGGCATTCTTGCTTTCCGACTTATTTGTCACACCTACAGAATATGAAACAAAAAGTTTCTTTATGTGGTTTGAGTGATTTAAGGTAGTTTCCCACTTCATCTAACTGGGGTGAAATTACATTAGTTGTTCCACAGGGTTCGATCATGGGTCCCCTTCTATTCTCGATATATGTGAATGATTTCCCTTCTTGTCTAAAACAAGAAGCTAAACTGCAGTAAAAGAAATTCCAATAGAAATAATGTCTTTGGAAAAGTTATTGATTGATTTCCAGAGAATGGGCTTCCTCTCGACTTCGAAAAAACACGGTACATCCAATTTTCTACTGCAAGGAGTACAGTTCTTTCGATAAATGTAACATATCAACAGAAGTTAGGGGAGAGCATACTAAGTTTTTGGCTGTGCATATAGATAAGAATCTTAACTGGAAAATTCATATTTTGGATCTCCTAAAGCGACTAAGCTCAACAACTTTTGCAAACAGATTAATTGTTATTTTGAGAATATAGAAACTAGCAAGCTAATATACTTCGCATACTTTAATTCTCGGATGTCATACAGGATAATATTTTGCGGTAACGCAACACTTAGATAAAAAGTATTCACTGGTCAAAAGAAAGTAATTAGAGTAATGTGTGGGCCTCATAGTCGCACATCTTGTAGGCATCCCTTTCAAAAGTTAGGAATTCTTACAACAGTCCCACAGTAATTTACTCAGCAATGAAATTTGTTCTCAACAACATGGACCAGTTTAAAAACGACAGTGACATTCATTATTATAATACTAGAAAAAAGAAAGACGCTATCCTCTACTTAACCTATCTTTGGCACAGAAATGGGTAAAATATGCCGTTGAAAACTTTTCGATGAATTACCATGTAAGTAGGCTGTTTAGGTTTTCTTATTGGTAACGCCACGTAGCGCTCTGTATGAAAATCACAGGCTGTGCTGTGTGCAGTCTGTGGCTAGTTTGCATTGTTGTCTGCCATTGTAGTGTTGGGCAGCTGGATGTTAACAGCGCGTAGCGCCGCGCAGTTGAAGGTGAGTCGCCAGCAGTGGTGGATGTGGGGAGAGAGATGGCGGAATTTTGAGAGCGGACGATCTGGACGTGTGCCCATTAGAAACAGTAAATTTGTAATATTGGATATCATGGACCGATATATATATATATATATATATATATATATATATATATATATAATGACTTTTGAACACTATTAAGGTAAATACATTGTTTGCTCTCTAACAAAATCTTTCATTTGCTAACTATGCCTATCAGTAGTTAGTGCCTTCAGTAGTTTGAATCTTTTATTTAGCTGGGAGTATCGGTGCTCGCTGTATTGCAGTAGTTCGAGTAACGAAGATTTTTGTGAGGTAAATGATTTGTGAAACGTATAGGTTGATGTTAGTCAGGGCCATTCTTTTGTAGGGATTTTTGAAAGTCAGATTGCGTTGCGCCAAAAATATTGTGTGTCAGTTTAGTGTTGATCAGAATAGATAAAGATCGAAATGTCTGAGTACGTTCAGTTCTGCTCAGCTGTTTGAAAATCAAATAATGTACGAGGTTTATCAGTACAGTAATTCATTAATTTTTCTAAGGGGGACGTTGCAGCCAGATGAAATAAAATGTCTGAAAGACAGCAGTAACCGTTTAAAAAAGAAATTCAAATCATATCCCCTTGATAACTCCCTCTCTACCATAGATGAATTCTTTAATAGGAATAAACAAATCTATAGCTATAATATATGCATTTTGTACCATTTAAGGGAATGGGGAGGTAATAAAAACTTTAAGCCTCTTTTTTTTTTTTTTTAAAAAAAAAAGCACCTTCAATCATGTGTGTATCTCTTATGCACTTGGCACGTTCCACATCACAACGGTTACAGTGAGATTGATCAGTGGAACACGTAACTAACTAACTAACTAACTAACTTGCATGCGGAAACGTGAACTATGGCGATGTTATTACGAAATGTGTCCAAACAGGACCAGCGTGCTGCTATTCTTTTCTTGGCTGACAAAGGACAAACACCGGCTGAAATCCACCGGAGAATGAAGAATATGTACGGGACGTCATGTATGTCGAAAACTGACCTTTTGGAATGATGCATCAAGTTCCGTCCTGGCATTTTACACAAAGCGCCGGTAATAGAAGTTACGCCAACTCAAAGGGGATACACTACTGGCCATTAAAATTGCTACACCAAGAAGAAATGTAAATTATACAAAGGAATTCATTGGACAAATATATTATACTAGAACTAACATGTGATTACATTTTCACGCAATTTGGGTGCATAGATCCTGAGAAATCAGTACCCAGAACAACCACCTCTGGCAGTAATAACGGCCTTGATACGCCTGGGCATTGAGTCAAACAGAGCTTGGATGGCGTGTACAGGTACAGCTGCCCATGCAGCTTCAACACGATACCACAGTTCATCAAAAGTATTGACTGGCGTATTATGACGAGCCAGTTGCTCGGCCACCATTGACCAGACGTTTTCAATTGGTGAGAGATCTGGAGAATGTGCTGGCCAGGGCAGCAGTCGAACATTTTCTGTATCCAGAAAGGCCCGTACAGGACCTTCAACATGCGGTCGTGCATTATCCTGAGTACACCATCGCAGACGCTCCAGTCTGTGATGCAGCGTCGAGGATAACCACAGCCATGGTTCAAATGGTTCAAATGGCTCTGAGCACTATGGGACTCAACTGCTGAGGTTATTAGTCCCCTAGAACTTAGAACTAGTTAAACCTAACTAACCTAAGGACATCACAAACATCCATTCCCGAGGCAGGATTCGAACCTGCGACCGCAGCGGTCTTGCGGTTCCATACTGCAGCGCCGTTAACCGCACGGCCACTTCGACCGGCGCAGCCATGGTCTCCGAGCTGATAGTCCATGCTGCTGCAAACGTCGTCGAACTGTTAGTGCAGATGGTTGTTGTCTTGCAAACGTCCCCATCTGTTGACTCAGGGATCGAGACTTGGCTGCACGATCCGTTACATCCATGCGGATAAGATGCCTGTCATCTCGACTGCTAGTGATACGAGGCCGTTGGAATCCAGCACGGCGTTCCTTATTACCCTCATGAACCCACCGATTCCATATTCTGCTAACAGTCATTGGATCTCACCAACGCGAGCAACAATGTCGCGATACGATAAACCGCAATCGCGGTAGGCTACAATCCGACCTTTATCAAAGTCGGAAACGTGCTGGTACGCATTTGTCCTCCTTACACGAGGCATCACAACAACGTTTCACCAGGCAACGCCGGTCAACTGCTGTTTGTATATGAGAAATCGCTTGGAAAGTTTCCTCGTGTCAGCACGTTGAAGGTGTCGCCACCGGCGCCAACCTTGTGTGAATGCTCTGAAAAGCTAATCATTTGCATATCTTCTTCCTGCCGGTTAAATTTCCCGTCTGTAGCACGTCATTTTCGTGGTGTAGCAATTTTAATGGTCGAAATTATATTAATTTACAACCTCCATCACTGCTGGCTATTCACCTCCAACTGCTAGCCCGACCAGCCACAGAGTCTCTTACAGAAGGCGCACAACACTGTCAGAGTTATTAATGCAGTCTATCGCGCTGCCAACATATAAACATATAAACAGGCTACTTACAAAGTACTGTTGCTTATAGAGGTACTAAACTGTAGTGGAAAGCTGTTTCCACTGTTGGAGACAGATCCTGCAACTGACAGGTCGCGACATATGACGCTTATAGTAGGTCGGAGTAAAGTAAACATGATCAAATGGATGTAGGTTGCAGTAGTTATTCGGAGTTGATTAGGCTTGCACAGGATAGAGTAGCGTGGAGTGCTACATCAGACCAGTTTTCGGACTGAAGACCCCAACAACCCTAGCAGGTCTCTGTTATGAGGAGCGGCTCACTATATAAGGAGATATCTTCTCTGCAGACATACCGATCAGAGATGAGTCGGTGAATGAGAGTCATATCGTCATAAATTTAATTCTAAATATTAACAACAGTAGTTCATTTCTGATAGGGAAAACGTAGGGGGAAGGCTCTTAGTCAATGGCCACAATTGTGTCATTATTACAGTGCAGTGAACTTACAATTTTGCAAAACAAACGACAGGCACAGAGTAGCCAGAGACTAAATGGGATGGTATAAAAATGAAAATGATATGTATTTAATATTGCAGAACTTCGAGAGAGCTGTCTAGCTCACACGCAATCCAGCCAAGCCTTCCGTGTCCCATTAGACAGTTAGTTGTTTATTAGTACTGGAAAGTGTTACTGTAAACATCACATTGTTTATTCACTATAAGCACACAGTGATGACATATCGACACTTACTTGATTAATGGCAGTTATTCGCAGTCTTTGGAGAAGTCACACTTTATTAGTTTACAGCACTTTGCGACGAACTGAGACACGTAGCAGTGGGGAAGTAAATTCTTGCTCAACAGCTTACTTCAAAGTTTAGCTAACATCATCATCTGTGAGAAACGCCGGCCGGAGTGGCCGAGCGGTTCTAGGCACTACAGTCTGGAATCACGCTACCGCTACGGTCGCAGGTTCGAATCCTGCCTCGGGCACGGATGTGTGTGATGTCCTTAGGTTGGTTAGGTTTAAGTAGTTCTAAGTTCTAGGGGACTGATGACCACAGCAGTTAAGTCCCGTAGTGCTCAGAGCCATTTGAACCATTTTTTTGAGAAACGGTTTTCCCTATTATATCTGTACTGCAACAAAGTCACTGCACACAGACGAAGCATCTGAATCTATGTACTGGGTGTTTCACAATGTTTTGGCGATTTCAAATTTAACTAACACACAAACTAACAGCGAAACAAACTTGAACATTTTACACAGGATACATCATTTATGAAATACTACATCTGGACAACTGACGACAATTTGCCGCTACGCTATACTCGAGGCGTTCCACGCAGTTTTTTTTAACTGCAGGAGGAATTCTGGAAATGTCGTCATGAATTCTATCTTTTAACTGTTGCAAACTTCTCGGCCGGGCGTTGGGGCACGTTTTCGTAACGAACGACGAGGGTTTGCTAGTAAACGCACGTTCGATGTTCTCAGAAGTTCGGAAAGTTTTCCGGGGACCGGTTGACTTTCGATTTGATGCAGTAGTAGTTGCCCTGAAGTTTCTTACCGAATTCAGTATTGTTTCACGAGCAAAAACTGGATACCGCAGCTGAGTCTTTAAATTCTTACGAAAGGCACGTCGCGCATGACAGATTCGCCGTAGCGAAAATAGCACTTCTTCGTGAACGTGCGATGTTACTTCCACCGACACAACTTCGTTACTGACCCGTATATGGGATGGAACTTCACACTCAGCGCTACTAACCGACGGCGCCACCGTCGCTGTCTTATTTTTAGCTTGTTGTTGTTGTTGTGGTCTTCAGTCCTGAGACTGGTTTGATGCAGCTCTCCATGCTACTCTATCCTGTGCAAGCTTCTTCATCTCCGAGTACCTACTGCAACCTACATCCTTCTGAATCTGCTTAGTGTATTCATCTCTTGGTCTCCCTCTACGATTTTTACCCTCCACGCTGCCCTCCAATGCTAAATTTGTGATCCCCTGATGCCTACCAACCGGTCCCTTCTTCTCGTCAAGTTGTGCCACAAACTCCTATTCTCCCCAATTCTATTCAATACCTCCTCATTATTTACGTGATCTACCCATCTAATCTTCAGCATTCTTCTGTAGCACCACATTTCGAAAGCTTCTATTCTCTTCTTGTCCAGACTACTTATCGTCCATGTTTCACTTCCATATATGGCTACACTCCATACAAATACTTTCAGAAACGACTTCCTGACACTTAAATCTATACTCGACGTTAACAAATTTCTCTTCTTCAGAAATTCTTTACTTGCCATTGTCAGTCTACATTTTATATCCTCTCTACTTCGGCCATCATCAGTTATTTTGCTCCCGAAATAGCAAAACTCCTTTACTTCTTTATGAGTCTCATTTCCTAATTTAATTCCCTCACCACCACCCGACTTAATTCGATTACATTCCATTATCCTCGTTTTGCTTTTGTTGATGTTCATCTTATATCCTCCTTTGAAGACACTGTCCATTCCGTTCAACTGCTCTTCCAAGTCCTTTGCTGTCTCTGACAGAATTACAATGTCATCAGCGAACCTCAAATATTTTATTTCTTCTCCATGGATTTTAAACCTATTCCGAATTTTTCTTTTGTTTCCTTTACTGCTTGCTCAATATACAGATTTAATAACATCGGGGAGAAGCTACAACCCTGTCTCACTCCCTTCCCAACCACTGCTTCCCTTTCATGCCCCTCGACTCTTATAACTCCCATCTGGTTTCTGTACAAATTGTAAATAGCCTTTCGCTCCCTGTATCTTACCCCTGCCACCTTCAGAATTTGAAAGAGAATATTCCAGTCAACATTGTCAAAAGCTATCTCTAAGTCTAGAAATTCTAGAAACGTAGGTTTGCCTCTCCTTAATCTTTCTTCTAAGATGAGTCGTAAGGTCAGTATTGCCTCACGTGTTCCAACATTTCTACGGAATCTAAACTGATCTTATAAGAGGTCGGCTTCTACCAGGTTTTCCATTCGTCTGTAAAGAATTCGCTTTAGCATTTTGCAGCTGTGACTTATTAAACTGATAGTTCGGTAATTTTCACATCTGTCAACACCTGCTTTCTTTGGGAGTGGAGTTACTATATTCTTCTTGAAGTCTGAGGGTATTTCGCCTGTCTCATACATCTTGCTCAGCAGATGGTAGAGTTTTGTCAGGACTGGCTCTCCCAAGGCCGTCAGTAGTTCTAATGGTATGTTGTCTGCTCCCGGGGTCTTGTTTCGACTCCGGTCTTTCAGTGCTCTGTCAAACTCTTCACGCAGTATCGTATCTCCCATTTCATCTTCATCTACCTCCTCTTCCATTTCCATAATATTGTCCTCAAGTACATCGCCCTTTTATAGACCCTCTATATACTCCTTCCACCTTTCTGCTTTCCCTTCTTTGCTTAGAACTGGGTTTCCATCTGAGCTCTTGATATTCATACAAGTGGCTCTCTTTTCTCCAAAGGTTTCTTTAATTTTCCTGTAGGCAGTATCTATCTTGCCCCTAGTGAGATAAGCCTCTACATCGATACATCTGTCCGCTAGCCATCCCTGCTTAGCCATTTTCACTTCCTGTAGATCTGTTTTTCGAGACGTTTGTATTCCGTTTTGCCTGTTTCATTTATTGCATTTTTATATTTTCTCCTTTCATCAATTAAATTCAATATTTCTTCTGTTACCCAAGGATTTCTATTAGCCCTCGACTTTTTACCTACTTGATTCTCTGCTACCTACACTACTTCATCCCTCAGAGCTACCCATTCTTCTTCTACTGTATTTCTTTCCCCCATTCCTGTCAATCGTTCCCTTATGCTCTCCCTGAAACTCTGTACAACCTCTGGTTCTTTCAGTTTATCCAGTTCCCATCACCTTAAATTCCCACCTTTTTGCAGTTTCTTCAGTTTTAATCTGCAGTTCATAACCAATAGGTTGTGGTCAGAGTCCATATCTGCCCCTGGAAATGTCTTACAATTTAAAACCTGGTTCCTAAATCTATTTCTTACCATTATATAATCTATCTGATATCTTCTAACATCTCCAGGATTCTTCCATGTGTACAACCTTCTATCATGATTCTTGAACCGTGTGTTAGCTATGATTAAGTTATGCTCTGTGCAAAATTCTACCAGACGGCTTCCTCTTTCATTTCTTTCACCCCAATCCATATTCAGCTACTATGTTTCCTTCTCTCCCTTTTCCTACTCTCGAATTCCAGTCACCCATGACTATTAAATTTTCATCTCCCTTCACTACCTGAATAATTTCTTTTATCTCATGATACATTTCATCAATTTCTTCATCATCTGCAGAGCTAGGTGGCATATAGACTTTTATTACTGTAGTAGGCGTGGGCTTCGTGACTATCTTGGCCACAATAATATATTCACTACGCTGTTTGTAGCAGCTTACCCGCACTCCAATTTTTTTATTCATTATTAAACCTACTCCTGCATTACCCCTATCTGATTTTGTTTTTATAACCCTGTATTCACCTGATCAGAAGTTTTGTTCCTCCTGCCACCGAACTTCACTAATTCCCACTATATCTAACTTTAACCTATCTATTTCCCTTTTTAAATTTTCTAATCTACCTACCCGATTAAGGGATCTGACATTCCACGCTCCGATCCGTAGAATGCCTGTTTTCCTTCTCCTGATAACGACGTCCTCTTGAGTAGTCCCCGCCCGGAGATCGGAATGTGGGACTATT
Source organism: Schistocerca americana (assembly GCF_021461395.2). Lineage (NCBI taxonomy): Eukaryota > Metazoa > Arthropoda > Insecta > Orthoptera > Acrididae > Schistocerca > Schistocerca americana. The sequence continues at coordinate 153,152,434 of NC_060122.1, forward strand.
TTACCTCCAGAGTAATTTACCCAAGAGGACGCCATCATCATTTAACCATACAATAAAGCTGCATGCCCTCAGGAAAAATTACGGCTGTAGTTTCCCCTTGCTTTCAGCCGGTCGCAGTACCAGCACAGCAAGGTCGTTTTGGTTAGTGTTACAAGGCCAGATCAGTCAATCATCCAGACTGTTGCCCCTGCAACTACTGAAAAGGCTGCTGCTCCTCTTCAGTAACCACACATTTGTCTGGCCTCTCAACAGATACCGCCCCCCCCCCCCCCCCCTTGTGGTTGCAACTGCGGTACGTCTATCTGTATCGCTGAGGCACGCAAGCCTCACCACCAACGGCAAGGTCCATGGTTCATGGGGGGCTTACGTTATTCAAATTTGAAATCGTCAAAACATTGTGAAACATGTTGTAGCTACATTAGATGTCCGGCGTGAGAAGAAAGCCGCAACCACTGTAAAAGTTTTGTTTAATTTTATATGCCATATTGCCTCACAGTCCGTGGAACATATTATAATGTAACGACGTTAAAGATAATTTTTTATTTCCCTTATTCTAAAAAACAGTTTCATTTTATAATTGTTGGTAAGAGCCGCACAGATTGTCGTCCTGACAAGTGGTGACAACGATGCGTAGTACTTGTATGTAGGACTCGCATTCGGGAGGACGACGGTTCAATCCCGTCTCCGACCATCCTGATTTAGGTTTTCCGTGATTTCCCTAAATCGTTTCAGGCAAATGCCGGGATGGTTCCTTCGAAAGGGCACGGCCGATTTCCTTCCCAATCCTTCCCTAACCCGAGCTTGCGCTCCGTCTCTCATGACCTCGTTGTCGACGGGACGTTAAACACTAACCTCCTACCCTCCACTTGTATGTAGGAGGACAGTGAAGGCAAACTACCCTTCTACATCCGCATCTACTGACACACCCTACGAATCAATGCAAATTCGTGAAAGAGGTTGCTTTTTGTTATTCCACATATTAAAGCTTTCTTCCCGGCACATTGCTGCATGGAGCATTGCTGGTATCCCTCCCTGTACGTTGTTATTTGCTTAGTTTTTTTTTGCACTATCTCTATACGGCATTGATGCCTAGAGGGATGAAATATATACACAGTTACAGTCCTGAGAGGCGTTTCGTTATGTTTTGTAGGCAGGTTTGGATGAGGTGTACGGTGTGTTAATGTTGGTGGCGGGCAGTTAATACTTTTCAACATCTCTGTACATTCTTACGCGAGTCAGCCAAACGTATGGCCAATCACACTATCCTCCATGTACACATTCGACCTCCCATGATACGACGACCTGATATGTGTCCCACGCAGGTGCAAGCCATACGAGTGTTTTGTATTCTATTTCAGTTACAAATTGCAGTTTCCAAGTACCGTTGATCTCTTTTTTTTCAGCAAAAACAATTAATTTTTCTGCTGCGTTTAGGTGTGATGGTCCAAGCCCCTCACTGGCATAAGTTATTGTAGACTGGGTGAGTGTCAGTTGAAAGGGAGTGAACAAAGTTATGAGATATGGCCGAGAGTGCTATATGATTGCTAAACATATGCCACGCGGTATAACACTGAAACAGTCATGTGATTTGCTAACGCAACGTTGATCATACTAAACCGACGAGTCTCTCATTGTGTTCTACGGCTTCTAAACTGCGAATTAACTAATTAATTGAACTCCAAAACATTCTGATAGAGTACTGACAGTATAATACAACACTATATGCAAATTTCACTGTGGTTATGCAGTACTGAATTGAAAATTGTAGTCAAAGACGCAACTGCAAAGCTCTATTGTGGTAGTAACGGTTCGTTTAGATTCTGCGTATGATTGCAGCAAGGAGACAAAAAATTATTGTACCCAGAAATGACAATGAAGTTACAAGTTGTCAGAAAATGTCTATCATATGAATCCGATAAAATATTACGATTACCTGCAGAAGCAGAAACAAGGCAAAATAAGGCAATGTTTCAGAATCTTATAAATAATAATTTTTCATAACTTCATTAATTTAAACATCAGACAATCGTTAACTGGCACATTCTTTTAGCTGGCTGGGCTAATATATGTACCTGGACTCCATTTCGCGAAACTTTTAATGGGCGTTGTGTTTGTGTTACGTTTAAAAATAGGTTAGAAGCTGCCATCTTTTGATTTGTTTCTGAAGTCGTGAGTTATTTCCGAAATAACATTATCACCAAAACCTCTCTGACCGAATTAACGAGAATGTATTTAATCTTCTTGTTCTTAACACATAATGATGCAGAACAAGGCTAGTGGTGTTCTTGCTTTTCACATCCTTGTGGTTACTGGAATTCTAGGTTTTCAAACAAATCCCCACCCAGTTTACAATATTACGTAACTACATATCAAGTAATTTTCTCTGACAGGTGTGGCAGAGTCGCCAGATATTTGTGTAATGATGTATACATTTACATATAAGTGTACTGAATATTTGTCTGGCAAATACACAAACAAATGTTAGGAAATGTCGACAGTTAGATACGTTTCAATTCGATTTTTAGTTAGGTTTTGTTTTATGCACTTAATGTCATTTGTGCATAATGATATTCTATTTCTTGAGTCGAAAGACATTGTGTAGAGGGCATGTAGGTAATCTTTGTCCAGGCTCCCAGTTATTCTTTTGTAGTGACCAGTTTACTTGGTAAATCTGCGGCAAATTCTCAAATAAGAAAGTGAGAAACTTATACAGCGGTCTTAATGCACCGGATATTATTTCTCTACTCGTCAGGTGACTGGCAGACGAGGCAAAAATGTATTTGCCAGCTTCTGTAACCACACCATTATCACTGTTTGGTTATGGTAGATCACAATATGCTCCGACAAAACTCGCCACTGTGCTAAATACTTGTGTAAGATTGTTAACTAATTCATTTCGTAAGACTGTGTTAGACTTATCGCTCCCAAGAAATCTAAGTGATCTGTTTCCTTGAAGCCTACTAAATCACGTCGCTGAGCAAATATTTCGCAATGAATAGTCACAAAAAATAGCTTGTTTAATTGGCATTCTCAGATGCTTGAATTTGATTTGCCAACAAATTTACATTTGTAGACATTTAGCTGATCTTTTTGGGCCATAAGGTAATTATTTCTACAGTTGTAGTCTAAAGAAGAACTAAAGAGTCTTATGATGCTGTGCCAAAGCCTGTGCCACATAACTGTAGAAAATTTTTCTCTGTGATTTCACAGTTCTATTTAATATTCTCGTATTCAACAGAGAGACTACAAACTATGACGGGGCTTGCGTAGTAAAATAACCGATATTGAACTGTTCCAATTTCATTACGTTATTGAAGGTTGAATTATAACACAATTCATTGAGATTTCCTTAACCATAAAATGCTCCATATAATAGTGGTATATTCTCTTTAATGCATCCAGATGATGCACGGAAAAAATGAGTGCCATGTTAGTTTGACAAGCTATGCAACCGTTCTCACAATTGACTACAGGATCTAATGCTATCACACTTGACGCAATTGAGCGGGAACGTGTTATGTTACCAATTTCGCGCCTGAACCAATAGCCAGTTACTCTAATTAACAACGTAATGCAGAGTGGCTATATTAGCATAACAGCGTCACTGAGGTCCAAGTACCTCGTATCATAAGAGCATATCCACATCGCGCCTCAATCGGAGGAAAAGGCCTACTTACCGACCGGACTCTTGGAATGGGTTTTGTCAGATAAGTGTTTTTCTTTTTTCTGATTTTTTTTAGTCACTACATTTGCCAATAAAAGTGGCCTAGGATCACCACAAGGTTACGCAAATAAACACAGGATCTGCGCTCAATATTTGACAAGACGTCGACGAGAGAAATACCAGCACGTTACCAGCATCCTTTATTGAGTGGTAACTTGTATTAACCGTCAAATGGTAAGAAATGCTCACTCAGACTAGCCTTTGTTGGACTAAACGTTATCTGTGATTACCTTCAGCAGAAGTAACTAACCTAGGGGCTTTTCCTTCCAGAACTGTCACACACGTCTGTCCACATTTGAAATACAATTCTGCTGTCTTTCATATATTCCAAGTTGCAGGTCTACAATTGTTTCTATTATGCAATAGTTGAAAGTTCCCTTTTAACATGTTCTGTGAGATTTTTGAGTTCTTTATCTATTTCAACGTGTTCCTTTTCTGTGTCATTTTCCGGACATTTCACTTTCTCTGTGTATTCGTCTGCAGCGAGATGCAAAAAATCCAGTTCGTTAGCATACCTATGGCTCTTAACTTCCAGTTTTCTAAATTTCTTCTTCCGAAAGGTGCAATTCATTGTTTGTTATCGTTTCCTTTTTTGTCGTTGTTCCAAGGTAACGAACCAAGACAAACGGCTGCAGCCGGCCAGTGTGGCCGAGCGGTTCTAGGCACTGCCGCTTCTCTAAATATTCTCACTATCCCCTCCAGGGATCCCCCTTCACTACACGAACCATCTCCGTAAATCTCGTATGTCGAGCGAACCTACCGAAAACAAATCTAGCAAGCCGTCTGTGACTTGGTTCTGCGTTTTCTTTTAATCCAAGCTGGTAAGGATCGAAAACAGGCGAGCAGTATTCAAGAATTGGTCTCACTATCGTTCCGTAGGAAGTACCTTTTTTGGATGAATCACACTACCCTTAAAATTTTTCCAACCAACTGATGTCGACGTTCTGCCTTGTCGACTACTGTCCTTACGTGCTCGTTCCGTTTTATATCAGTTTGCAAAGCTACGCCCAGATTTTTAATCTACGTGACTGTCAATCAATACAGTACTAATGCTGTATTTGAGCGCTACGGGATTGTTTTTTCTACTCATCAGCATTAAATTAGGTTATTCATTTGGAGCAAGCTGCCATTCATCACACTAAGTAGAAATTTGTGTAAGTCATTTCGTATCCTCCCATAATCACTCAGCGACGACAATTTCCCGTACACCACAGTTTCGATAGCAAACATCGCAGACCGCTGCTCACCCAGTCAATCAGATCATTTATGTAGATAGAGAATAGGAGTGGTCCTATCACACTTCTCTGGGGCAACCCTGACGATACCCTTGTCTCTGATGAAGACTCGACGTTGAGGACAATGTACTGGAATATATTGCTTAAGAAGTCTGTGAGCCACTCACATGGGGCATCGTGCCAAACTCTTTCCGAAAATATAGGGATATGAAATGTCTGTTGCCCTTCATCCATGGTTCGCAGGCCATGATGTGAGAAAAGAGCTAGCTGAACTTCGCACGAGCAATTCTTTTTAAATCTGTGCTCTTTTGTGGAGAGAAGCTCTTCCATCTCAAGGAAATTTATTATATTCGAACTGAGATTTGTTCAAGAATTTTGCAGCAGACTGATGTTAAGGATACGGGTCTGTAATTTTAGGGGGCCGTTCTTTTACGCTTCTTCTACACATATTTTTTCCAGTTGCTTGAAACTTCACGCTGGGCTAGGGATTCACGAGAAATGCAAGCTAAGTATGGGGCCAATGCAGAAGAGTGCTCTCCGTAAAACCGAGTTGGATTCTATCCAGACCTGGCGACTTGTTGTTCTTTAACTCTTTCAGTTGCTTCTCTGCGCTAGGGATGCCCGTCACTATGTCCTCCATACGAGAGTCTGTGCGATGGTCAAATGCCGGTATGTTTGTACGATGCTCTTGTATAAGTGATTTCTTAAAAGCGACATTCCAAACATTCTTTTGTTGTCTTCTATTGCCATAAAGATATAGACCGTCGACCTGGTTAGCAATATTAAATAGGACCAGAATTTCCTGGAGTTCTCAGCGAGATCTTTTGCTAAGGTACGACGGTGGGTAGTTGTTGTACGACTGGCCTATCGATCTTTATATACAGAAGAACAAATTTCTACTTGTCTGGCGTCATTTAGTCATTCCTTCTTGTACTAGGACTACAACAGTCTCCGCCTTCTCAGCAATTTCCGATGTTTTTTATTAAACCATAGTGGTTGTTGCTGCTCCGGAGCGTGATTTACAAACCGTTTAAATTTTACCAATAATTCGTCTACATCTATCATACTGAAACAAAATGTTGTCCATTCATTGTCTAAGTAATATGCTAACAACTGCTTATCTGAGCAGCGTATGGCATACGCACTGCCTGGGAGAAGCGACAGTGTTGTCCTGGAAAGCGTTCCTGCTGACAATGTAAACTTCCTCACCCCACACACGCCTCGAAACGCGCTTCGAGATACTTGCGTAATTTTCTGTGCTCCGCTAGTCTTATTGTTGGATGTATTAACTTTAGAAACCATCGTCGCTATGATGACATCATGATCACTAATCCCTTTCTCTATACTGATCCTTTCGATAAAGTAAGACCTGCTTCAAGCTACCCACTGCATATGGGCTTTCGAACTAACTGCTCAAGACAAGTTTTCGGAAACATGTTCAATGAACTTCACAAGACTGCCTGTTCGTACCAACTGTAATGAATCCATAAACATCCCTGTCTACTCTAGGTATGTTAAAGTAGCCTCCAACTAATATTGCGTCACTGGAGTGTTTCCACGCTACTGTGCGTAGACTTTCTTCCAATGATTCTGTAACTGTCACGGCTGAATTGGGTGTTCGATAAAAACATCCAACAGTTAACTTGAGTTCATCTAGACCTGTTACACGCTTCCGAATAACTTTACAATGAGACTCAGTTTCGACGTCGACAGAACAATATTTTGTCTTCGTTGATCCATTATGGACCGTGGGACAACGGCTGGCATGTATTTCTTGATGCAATAATTTACCAACAGCCGTATGTATTGTTGAAATTTATTTTATGAACTTCTTATGTGCTACCAGTTTCGGCATTACATTGATGCGATCTCCAGGCCCCACACGTCATGGTCGTAAAATCGCTTTACACGGGAGTCATATAACTGGATCCGTGAATCAAATAGTTGTGCAACAGCTCTTGGTGTCCAGGCGACACAGACTCATCTGAACCGGTGACTCTGTGTAATAGTAAATCGCCAAAAAAAAAAAAAAAAAAAAAAAAAAGCCTCGGCTGCTTAGATCGGCCAGAGACTGCAGCGTGTTTAGTAGTTCGCTATCAGACTGTATTGTTTTCATGTCGCCTCTCGCTAGCGACCGTTGCTATAGTCAATTTAAGTATTGTCAATTTGCTTTCTGGAAATAAAACTATTAATGTTATTCGATTGAATTGTTGTACAGCATTCCGAGAACGCTGCATCCCGTAGGCCCCCTGTTAGCAAGCAGTGGAGCAAGACACCACAATCTTTACGTATCTAATGGCTCAATAGGCATATCTTCTTGAGAATTTGTCAGTGGATCTGATAACTGCAGCGTGCGGACATGTGCCACTTTCTCAATATCTTGTGGAACTGCTGATAATTTTTATACATTCTGATATAATTTGTAGAATTAGTTTACACTCCCCTACGTTCGACGGTGAGTAGGTTAATTCGTCTCGAGGGACTAGTGAGGGATTCGAACGTGGGAACACTAATGCCTTTATTAGCCTAGAGATACTAGTAGCACCACTCGTAACCTCATGAGTGGCGCCACTTCTTAACAGATAGTTCAGCGCATTGTTTCTTATGGGCAGTGGCGGGAGACTATTAGCCGACGGCAAGTTGTGGCGCCATTGATCCACTTGCTGTCGGTTCCGGCGACAGCTCTGTTCACTTGGAGTTGCCCAGGAGCGTCACGGGGTATTGTGGTATATGGGGCCTATTAGCCATAGACCACGAATGGCGCCACTTCTGTCCGATAGACCTGCGGGTGTATATGGTTCGTCACTCGAGCACGTGCTCCCAGACTCACAGTCCTCAGTAACTTGTTGCTACAATACAGTGAACATCCTGTTTGTTGCCGTTTGTTACAACTTTTTTGCGTTTTTAATAAGTACATAAATATGGAAACATCAAAAAGGTAGACCGAGAAGTGAGGGAAATCAATAATGCAGAAAGAGAAGTATAACTTCAAACAGTCAAGATAGCTATTTTGCTGCACTTATTATGATGAGCGTTTTCAGCAAACTGCGCTGCCATCATCAGATCTGTAATACACAGATCAACATCTTCAAGCACACTGTGATCAGAGGTAAAGTAGCGCAATACAGTTTAACATAAACATGGACTATACAATTGAACGTAACATACCTTCCGCAGTACATTTCGCTGAATCTTCACCAAATGCATCGTATATCGTATCATATCGTGGAGCGATATTTCATGAACGTGAGAACAATAGTATATTATCAAGTCAAGTATAAAATAACTACGTCCGCAGCTCGTGGTCTGGCGGTTGAAGTTAGCGGGCCCGCGGCGTGCGAAAACGCCTCGTGTGGCCAGCCCCATTCAACACGCAGTGGTCTATAATGTCGGCGTGAACGCAGGCAGAAACGCGCGTGAAAAAAACGCTTGTGTGGCCATAGCCTCACTGAAGTCTCCAGCGTGTTTCGGGAGCTGAGACACTGCTAGCGGTAGCGAGCCGAAGAGTGGCCCGCTCTGGCTGGCTGCGGACACCACGTCGGGCTCAGAGGGTCGAACCAACGACCCGCCGTGGACTGGGACGCTGTTGCCCCATCTGTTGCCTTGTGTCGCCGATAGTGTGACACGCCCCGCCATCCTGGAGAGCTGCCACACTTGAATCAATCCCGTTAGAAAACAATACCTATTTATACTGGGCTGCGCGCCTCTGTTTCGCTAATGCATCGCTCCGAGTCATGTACGCCCCACAACCAGTTTGCGCGAGTGGGCCCCTTCTGTCTATAGCCTGCGTCATGCGAACTGCTGCGTTTGCACTTTTCAGCGATTCGATGGCCCCTGTGGCCTCCATTCCGCTTCGCAACCGCTGGTCAGGGTTGTTGTTGTTGTTGTGGTCTTCAGTCCTGAGACTGGTTTGATGCAGCTCTCCATAGGGTACCTTAATGCAATCCAGCCCGCACCTGGCTGTAACTTGTGCGCTCCGAAATACTGCACCAAATCTAACTTCCTTTTCTTAAACGAAGGTGCCGCTACACAAGATACACTGATACATCAGCTCCATTGTTAGCATCAGCTCCATTGTTAGCAATCATATACGAGGGCCACTCGGAAAGTATGGTGCGGTCGGTCGCGAAATGGAAACTATAGTGAAAATCCGATGAAACTTTGCACAGATGTGTTGGTCGGTGTCTCTAGTATGCCTGTCGATCACGTCCGGTCGCTCTTTTCAGTTTTAAGCGCACAGTGAGCATGTAAAGATACCTATAAAACAGTGTCTCCCGCCAAGCATGAGGGTGTTGTGAGAGATTTCGCCTGATATCATGCAGCCAACATGATGTAACTGTCAAGCGTTTCTTTCGTCACGACAATTCTCGCCCGCACTCTGCAGGGCAGTGAAGATGCTCTTGCAGCGTTTTCGATGGGAAGTGTTAGATTACCCACAATGCAACCCGTAATTGGCTCCCACTGAGATTCTTTTGTGCTCACATGGTTCAAATGGCTCTGAGCACTATGGGACTTAACATCTGTGGTCATCAGTCCCCTAGAACTTAGAACTACGTAAACCGAACTAACCTAAGGACATCACACCCATCCATGCCCGAGGCAGTCGCGCGGTTCCGGACTGAGTGTGTGCTCACATGAACGGCTGGCTATGAAGACAACATTTTGCCACAGACAACAAGCTGTAGATCAGCGTAGAGATTTGGCGGGAAGCACAGGCGGCTGCCTTCCGTGTCGATGGTATTGGAAAGTTGGTACAACGCCACAACAAATAATAAGTGGGAGCGGCGACTCTGTAGAGGAGTAGCAGGAAGGTCTAACTAACTGCTGCAAATAAAATATTTTTGATTTTCACGGTGATTTCTGTCTGAACACTAGTTTACTGCCTTGATACACAGGGTAACAATTATTAAACTATACGAATAAAACGTAAATTACTTTCCGGCCGGAGTGGCCAAGCGGTTAAAGGCGCTACAGTCTGGAACCGCACGACCGCTACGGTCGCAGGTTCGAATCCTGCCTCGGGCATGGATGTGTGTGATGTCCTTAGGTTAGTTAGATTTAAGGGGCTCCGGAAAGGCTCAAAATCATGAAAATTCAATTTTTACTTTTTTGCGTTTTCTGAATCTGCAGACTATTACCTTTTAATAGATATATAATTTATTCAATTCCGAAGACTACAACTATTTTTAAATTTTTTTTGAAATGCGTTCTACATGGGCGTGGCCCACTGTGGCGCTGTTAAACTGCTGTCAAATGGTGTTATTATTAACGTCCATGTTCATCAGGTACATTTTAGTGATGTGAGATAAAGTATATGTTGTGGCTAACCTGTGATGGTTCAATATATATCGCTAGTGTGATTGTCGATTGTTTCATGTTTATTTACTCTGTCGTTATCTCGAAAATATTCGTAATTAATTCTGTTTCTTGAGTCTCTGTTTTGTTGAAGTATGATAATGAGTAAAAGTAAAGTTATAAGAAATCCTCTGAAGGCTTTTGAGAAAAGGAGAAATGTTGGAAAGCCAAAGGTATGTGTTATTACTGTAAACAATAAAGGCGATAACCAAGTGAGTGAACCTAACCTCTCAAGTACACCTGCCCACAGCAGTCAAAGTGGGAAAGAAAATACTTCACAGAAGAAGCTTGGTTCAATGAGTGAAAACTATGAATGTTTTATGGGCGAATCGGATGTGAATGAAATATTTGATATGTCGGTTCTCAAAGGAATTTTTTCAAACTGTGTAAGATGTATTCATTGTAGTGAAGTTGGTCTGGAACTCTCCATAATAAAGCACGTAGGACTTGCTAGTGAAATACAACTGAAATGTGATAAGTGTTCATACATGACCACCTTTTGGAACAGTGTTGCAGTAACTGCAACTGAAGAAAATGGTAGCAAAATCTACGAACACAACAACGAGCGATGCTTGCTTTAGACAAGGAACGCCTTCGGGCTGCAGACAGGGCTGTAAAGAGTCTAGAAATACAACCAAGAGTAAACAGGAGGAGGAACAAGAGGAAGCTGGAGGAGGAGTTTGCAGAGGATGAAGATAATCCATCCTATGGATGTTTCAAACTTTCAGTAAATGTTACACAGTACCTTCTGCATAATTTAACACAGCCTTTTTCCAAAAAAACTGTATATTTTTGAATATATAAATAAAAAATTGCAAAAAAATGTTGTGAATTTTCATCACAATTGAAAAAAAAAATCATCTTTAATAACTGAACTAAAATTTTGTAAAATCCCTGTGTTAAGTTGTAGCCCATATTCCAATAAATAATCTGTAAAAAGTTCAACTTCCTACCTCAAATACTTTGTGAGGAAAGATGTAATTTATAAGCGTTATTTTAACATTGCAAGTTTAGGGCGTTCCGGAGCCCCTTAAGTAGTTCTAAGTTCTAGGGGACTTATGACCACAGCAGTTGAGTCCCATAGTGCTAAGAGCCATTTGAACCATTTTTTTCGTAAATTAATTACAAACTGCAGCATACACACACTTTATTGAACATATAAAAGTCACTATAGGTAGTTAGATTTAGGTTATGACATGTATGATATGCCTGCCATCATTGGCGATGATGTGGCGCATACGAATAGCGATATTCTGCATGATCCGCCGAAGTGTCGGAACATCGATACTGTCGATGATTTCCTGAATGGCTGTTACCAGCTCAGCAATGGTTTTGGGGTTCCTGCTGTCCACCCTGTCTTTAATGCTGCCCCATAGAAGAGTAGCATGTGTTCAGATCTGGAGAATAGTGCAGCCAATCGAGGCCCATGCCATTGGGCTCTGGGTACCCTAAAGCCAGCATGCGACCCTCAAAGTGTTCGTCCTGGACATCAAAAGCTCTCCTGTATAGATGGGGTCGAACGCTGTCTTGCATGAATCACATCTCGTCGAAATCAGGGTCACTTTGGATGAAAGGGATGAAATTATCTTCCAGAACCTTCACGTACCTTTGATAGTCACCGCACCATCAAAGAATATAGCACAGATTATTCCGTGACTGAACATCGCACACCACACAGTCACCCCTTGTCGGTGAAGAGACTTCTCGATTGCGAAATGTGGATTCTCAGTCCCGCAAATGCACCAATTTTGTTTATTGACGAACCCATCCAAATGAATTGGGCTTCGTCGCTAAATCAAACTATACTGCACATACTAATTCCCATCATACCTCGCGGTCAACCATACAGTTTGAATGTCCAGACGCAAACCGTTTAGAAGTTAATAAAGATTTTACTTCATATAGTTCAATAATTGTCATTCTGTACGTCAACTGTGAAGGGTCACATGTCCACAAACGACAATAATCCTACTAAAATTACTTGATAGTTGACGCTTCACAGTCCGCAGCTCGTGGTCGTGCGGTAGCGTTCTCGCTTCCCACGCCCGGGTTCCCGGGTTCGATTCCCGGCGGGGTCAGGGATTATCTCTGCCTCGTGATGAATGGGTGTTGTGTGTTGTCCTTAGGTTAGTTAGGTTTAAGTAGTTCTCAGTTGTAGGGGACTGATGACTACAGATGTTAAGTCCCATAGTGCTCAGAGCCACTTTTTTGACGCTTCACGAGCTGTAACTGGTTTCCTCCAATCAGACCGCTCAATGTCATGCCCGAAGCGTTCACCATTGCTAAAATGCTACGGCAATTGGTCAGTTGACTTCCAGTTCCTCGTCTGGTTCCTTTCTTGAAGTTTTTGAATCCTGAATCCTGGGTCTGGCCCTCTCATTTCGGATTTCATCACACATGAAAACTACCCCAAAAGAACACACACACACACACACACACACACACACACACACACACATATATATATATATATATATATATATATATATATATATATATATATATATATAATACTAAATACACACGTTTCATACACAGCACCAAGCAAACATACTGGAGCCTTCCATTCAAATCACAATTCACCATCACAAATACTGTTATTATAATCACAGAGATCGGTTTACACTAGGAACCTTCGCACGACATGGCGCGAAGCCGAATTTTAGAAGGTTGTAATTCGTTGTTGCAACTGGGTGATAAAAGTAATAATATAACACCTTCACGTAATGTAGTAGCGTAGCACAACGGTATGCGTGTGTGACTCGATGTGTAGACGGTCTTGTCAAACACAGAGAAATTTTTTTAATGCTAAATCTAGTGGGAAGACTTTGATTATTATTTTCATTTGTTTAGTTGTTTTTAATGTTTTTTTTTCATTTCTAATGCATTGTCGCGTCATTTTCATCATCTAACTGACTTTTTTATTTGCTCTTATTTTTCTTGACATCTTTCTGTTTTCGTTTGGAATGTTCCTGTGTCGCCTGTAATTTACAACTAAGTGACAACAAGGACTTATCACCGGTTGGCAGTGCAGCAGCTCGTGTAGCCGGTGTGATGATAGCTTCAGTTAACCAATGAAAGCAGGATTTTTTTTTCTTCATTGCACTTCAATTCCCCATTCGGGGCGGGCTGGCAGTAGCATATGCGCTGCTCTTCCGCCGAAAGACATTAATTATACAATAAAAGACATTTAAAATTACAAAGGAGAAGATATGGCTTACATAAGTATAAAAAGAGGGAACATAATAGAAGAGAACAGACAAAAAGGGGGCGACTGTAAAATGGAGATAAAAACCTTAAAAATCTATTGTGCAAAAAAAAACCTCACACTGGGACAATTAAAAGAACACAATGCAAAGTATGGCTAGAGCATAAAAGTAGCGATGGACAGCGTAATACATAACGATCACTGATAGTAATACTGTGTACAAGTCCAGCACACAATTAAAATCACAGCTCTGGATGCTCAGGAGAACAGCACCAAACGCAACACTGACATATCACACTGATGATGATGAGCAAACACAGGATCTGCCAGGGGCATGGAGATGAGAGAGAAGTGAAGAAGAGAAGAAGGGAAGGAGGGAGGGAGGGGTAGACAGGAGGGGAGATGGGCTGGGGCACGTCAAAGAGGGCTGGGGAGGGAAGGATGTGGGAGGGACACAGTTGAGGAGGGGCTGCAGGGACTCAGGGGGAAGGGAAGGAGGAAAATCTGCTCTGGGACAAGGAGGGGAGAGGGAAAGGGGGGCCCTGGGGAGGGGAGGGAACAAGGCCAGGTTACAGCTGGAAGGAAGGGTAGATGTCACAGCGAAGGGGAGGGGAGGGGAGGGGAAAGTTCTGGATATTGCACTGATGAAGGAGATGGAGAGTGTGGAGTTGGGGAGAGGGAGGGATACAGCGATGGAGGTGCGGCAATGGGAGGGGGTGGAGAGGAAGGAGGAGGCCAAGGGGTGGGAGGGTAAAGCCTGTGGACAGTGTAAAGGATGCGGAGATGTTGGAGGAAAAGGAGGAGGTGGGCAAAGGGGATGAGGTCATACAGGAGCCATGTGGGGGAAGAAAGGCGAATATGGAAGACGAAGCGGAGTGCATTGCATTCGAGGATTTGGAGGGACTTGTAAAAGCATGTGGGGGTGGAGATCCAGGCAACACTGGCATAACAGAGGATAGGATGGATGAGGGATTTGTAGGTGTGGAGAATGTTAGAAGGATGCAATCCCTATGTCCAAAAATGGCTCTGAGCACTATGGGACTCAACTGCTGTGGTCGTAAGTCCCCTAGAACTTAGAACTACTTAAACCTAACTAACCTACGGACATCACACACATCCATGCCCGAGGAAGGATTCGAACCTGCGACCGTAGCGGTCGTGCGGTTCCAGACTGTAGCGCCTTTAACCGCTCGGCCACCCCTATGTCCAGCCGGATAGGAGTTTCAGGAGGTGGAGGCGAGGTGGGAATGGGCTTCCTGCTGGATGGTCTGGAGGTGAGGGGTCCTGGTGAGGTGACGGTCGAGGGTGAGGTCAACGTATCTCAGGGTGGGGGTGAGGTGGGTGGGGTGACCATAAATGGTGAGGTGGAAATCATAGAGATGGAAGGAGCAGGTGGTGTGGCCTATGATTATTGCCTGGGTTTTGGAGGGATGAATGCCGGAAATTACAGTTTGCTTTCAGTGCTGAAACTGCAATGTTTGTGTCTTGAGTTTTCTCCTAGAGGTTAGCTTTAATCGTCGACTAAAAATCGATCGTGATTTTAGTTATGCTACAGGAGGAGGTTGTGGTTAGGCAATGATATGTATTTAAATTCAGTGCTACAACACACGTCGTGTGCTGTAGTACTTCGCAGCGGCCGCTTGCAACGTTTCTCCGCATTACACGTTAGCAACATTCGTAAAGTGACCCGCTCTGTCTGTGTCGCCTATAACTGAGCGGTAGCCTGCAGCCGATGTGGCAACACTGCAGCGGCACGAGACAAACGTCATCCGTCAAGTAATTTTAATCGGACTACAGCTCTACACAATTTACAGCACTCGAAAACGACCATGTGCTCGTGGAAGGCTGTGACTAATACTGTATCCAGTTGGTTTACAGACGCAGGTCTTCTTGTAGGATATGCACCTAAATAAGCTGTAGGAGCCATCGATTGCACTCAGGTACCGATTACTGTCTAACAACTGCATGACAGCTTACATTAATGAATCTCAGCGCGGGAAGCTAAACGGTGGTACTCGGGGTTCACGAGACGTCCGCTAGCTCCTCCACCATTTCGCAGGCGGAGGCGTCGCAGTAAACGTCAGCAGCCTTAACTACGGCATTAGCGCCCGAGGAAATAACCGAGACGACCGCCGGTAATAAGGGCCAGCTGCAAGTGATGACATGAGGCCTGGAGTTCCGGGCCGCGCGGACAGCCGGGCAGGCGGAGTGTGGTAATTTAATGAAGCTGGCGCCAGTGTTTTGCACGGTGATTACGCCTAATAACTGGCGCCAGCGCCCCAGGTAAGCGGCCAATAACGCGCGGCACAAGATTAGCGTCGCCCCGGGCGACAACTCGTTATGGTTTAATTAGCAGGACCTGTGGGAAGGAGGGGGGGGGATGGCGGAAAGGGGGGGGGGGGCAAGGCGCGTTCGCCGTCTCCAGACGCTGGGTCACTGCCAGGCCAAGCGCCACGAATGTAGGGTGGCTGCCAGCCATCGCAAATAAGGTTAGTGCACTTGAAAATGATAAAAGTATGCAATACATTCCACATTCACCATTTGGCGTTTGTCAGCTTGTCGTTAAGGCTGTTCCTGGTGCCTATTACATCGTTATTTGTAGGTCAAGTTACGAACCAAATGTAATCTTAAATATTGGGGGTGGACACAGTGCTTTAGACTGCCTACTTCTTGCCTACTTATTGCATATGTAGACTACACACACTTGATTTTTATCCGGAAAATATTTAAAGTGGTTGTCGATGTTAGCTTGGATTCTGTTTCTTCAAATGACGCTCCTGAGCAGCAACAGCATCGTCATCTGTGTAGGTGAACGACAGGCTTCCAGGGTTGAGTGGCTGATCATTGCTGTAGATATGTTATAGTGGATCCAGCACACTTTCCTGGAGAAGACCACTCTGCCGCAGTCTCCTTCACCTTTCTTGTCATTTAGAGTAACAGCAGACTCTGAATAAATAGCATCAATCTGTAGCCTTTAGTTGTTGTGTACGGCTTCTTTGTTAGGTTTCTTGTTACCCGCGGTATCATAAGCAGCTGTAAGATCGGTAAAGGTTTCTTCAGTAATCTAATTTTGCGTAGGTACATAGTGTGTATTTTATTTTCAAGGTAACTTTAAGGTTTTAAACAAAATGTACTTGGCAGAAAAATGAATTTACAAAACTTTACCGTTCTATTGGTTGCACGCAACCAAAATGTTTTCTTAAATTTTCTGGTGTCTTGTAGTTTCCTATCGGATAACAAACTTTTCATCTGAGGAAACGAGCTCTCAACATCCACAGAGATAACTGGAGCAAATCTAAAGACTGAATTAGTGTAGGGTCCATTCCTGTTGCAACAGAACTGTCATGTACAATTTTTCAAGATCAAGTGTTTTTGAAAACACATGCAATAAGCATTACTCCAATAATTGTTTTTGCAACCTTATATTAAATTTCAATGAAGTATACGTTCCCATTAGAAAATATGGGTTGCAGACAGAAAATCATGTAATTTCCTGTGAACAGGTGTGTTGAAGAATTCGTTTATTGATATGATACCAAATAAATGCAATTTTCACCGATCAATTTACACTGCTCCCATAGTCCAACAGACGTATTTTTTAAAATTTTTCTCAAACAACACGGCCACCGATAGCAAGTAAACTGACGCGGAATGGTAAGTGGAAAAGAACTCTATGTGTTAGTAACTCAGTGAGGAAGATCGACACCATTCTTTGATCACTGCAGCTTCTGTTCGTAGCACTAGACCACTGCCTGAAGGTCTTACGATGAAGTGAAAACATATTTAACTAGTGTGAAGGTTACAATATACTTAATGAGCCCTTAATTCCGAATTAGTATGTTTTTGTGAAGAGCATTGTGAAAATAATTTTCAGTTTGACATACCATGGTGAAATTTACAAAACACGATTACTTAACATATTTGTAACATGAAAATTCGTAGAATAGCGCGATACTGCCCAACCCACATCCCTCAAGCCGATTTGACTAGAAAAGTTTATATGGGTGGTGAGGGATCTTGTGGAGTTTTCCCCATCAGACTGGAGCGTGTTGGTGCTGATAGCGTATTGTTTTGGAGCCGTGGACATTGGTAATCGGAAATATAAGTGCATGTCTGAGTGTTTTTATAAACCAATTGTTCTCCTGGGAACCAGGTCGTGGTTTTCATTTAAATCTGTACTGTCCGCCCCCGGTAGCTGAGAGGTTAGCTTGCGCGGTAGCTCAGCGTGTTCGGTCAGAGGGTTAGCTGCCCTCGGTATAAAAAACCCGGCTGGGTCGGAGATTTTCTCCGCTCCGGGACTGGGTGTTATGTTGTCCTGATCATCATCATTTCATCCCCATCGACGCGCAAGTCACCGAAGTGTCGTCAAATCGAAAGACTTGCACCCGGCGAACTGTCTACCCGACGGGTGGCCCTAGTCACCCGACATTTACATTTTAATTTGTACTTTATTACTGTTTTCTGCACCATCAGGGTGCAACTTGGCAGCCTTAAGGCCCTGAAAGTGAGAATTTTCTGGTGGTTGTCCAGAGTGTTAAAACAGAGAGCGCTGTGTTTTGCTTCGAACACACAAACGAGTGAAATAATGGAACAGTCAGTTAAAGGAACAGTCAAATAACTTAACACTTTATTGATGCTAAACACACACTTATCTTTAGCTCTCCACTGTTGAGGTTGTTTGAACACGCGTGAAATTAATTATTCAGTTAAATGGCTTACAGTTCAAATACAGAAGGGTAGCTATTGACAATGAGCTGCGTTAAAGTACAAATATGCACATAAAGAACTCTATTACAATACGTGTCGGTTGATGGCACTCAACACACTGTACATTTAAGACCAAAAGACTATAACTGCAATCACGAATGACGGCGGTCGAGTTTAGGCTCTTTCAGTACATCTACACATTCTCCAACAGCCAATGAGGGTTCAGTACTGTTCTGAGCATTCTGCTGTGAATCCCGTAGCCAATACCAGCATTAAACCTGATCATGGCGAGTTATTTAGTGAAATTTTGTTTCATTTCTTTTGAATTGTCTTCGTTTATGGTGGTGGTATGCGGTAAATGCTACATAAATAAGCGAAAGACATAATTTGCAGGGTATGACCTTTCTTTTAGAACAAACGAACTCTATGCTCTTACCGCAACTGTCGCTTGGGACCGGCAGTACTGCAGTCCCTTTCCGTGTCTCGAGATGCACGAACCGCCATCTCTCCTGAATCGGACTACTGGCTCGACTGGGCAACGACACGACGACACTCTCATCTAGAGACGCAAGTGGCTCATCAACGCATGACTGAACAGTAGACACAAATCGTAGACAGAGCAGAACGGCGTGACATGTATTCGCAGTTGGCTATACGAACAACCATCAGATGTATAACAGAACGACGACAATGAAAATTTGTGCTGGACCGGAACTCGAACTAGGATATCCTGCTTTGCACAAGCGATCGCCTTAATCGCTTCGGCTATCCGTGCACGAATCACAGCCAGACCCAAACTACCATACGTCCTTTTTTCCTGCGTCACCTGCACTCGTGCACACATTATGTAATTCCCGTATAGGGGAGGACATTTTAACTGAAGGACGCTGCCATGTGTCGGCGCATAAATGCGATATTGCAGTGCGTCTTGTTAATAAGAACGATACAGTGTTCCTTCGGACATGCGTACATGCATCATGTGCCTCAGGACAGCAGCATTGTTGTGGTATACTGCTATCTACAGGTGCAAACTGCACAGCTTCTTGTGTATTTCCAGTGTTTTGGCATACTTTTGCCTAATTCCATTACTTGCCCGGGATCTCTGAGCTGTTAACTTGGTCTTTTGTGCTGCTTGACAATTATTATTTACGTTTACATTAATGGTATTTGGGGTCAAATGGTAATATTTACAATTTTTGTTGAATTTTAAATACCTTCTTGTCCTATGTTGTTGGATGAGGGTTTTCTTGCTTGACAGGCAGTATCAATATTTTTAATATTTAAAGCCATATTCCGTTATGTATAACTGAAGTTAGTAAGTGAGGGAAATGGCTGAAATATTAAGAGTATTACTACTGCCTTATAGTTCTTATACTTGTGATAAAAATATAACTGAAGTCAACAACTGAGGAAAATGTCTGCATATATTAACAATATCTCCAGATTGAAATTTATATACACCCCCATTAAAAAACCTGTAGCAAACATTACTTTCTTGGCATTGGTGTTTTGTTTGATCTCATAAGAGTAGAACATAACATCCTCAGCGCCACGTGAGTACAGTAGAACAAGGCAGATTAGTAGCACTTTTCTATGAAACTCCAACCGAAAATACATACAGGTTCTTTCTTCGTTGGGGTTGCGAAAGTTATTTGTATGTTTTGACATACGCTTGCTTAAGTCGAGAGGGCTCTGATTGAGCGAAATTTCTCTCTGTCGGCTGAAACTTGGAATGGCCTCTTATCTCTGAATCTACTTAACTACGTGTACTGAGGCATCAATGTCTGTGGGCTGTTATCATGTTTGGTGTGAGCTCATATATAGAGATGGAGGACCATCGCTTTGCTCATCTGGAACAAGATTACTGTTGGACAAACTACAGCTAATTAGTCTATTACCCGCCTGACAACCATCTGTCTTAAACAAACTGCCATTAATGAGCAAACTATTAGTTGACGATCTCGAATATTGTAGAATGTTTACGATGACCTCATTCACTCTCTCTTTCTTTCCCTCTCCTTCTGACATGGAAAACAAACACTTCTATTCAGTTGTACAAGATCTAAACAAGTATAAGTTCAAATTTAGTAAATCAGTTAACTACACTGTATTACTAATTTTTATGAGTATTGTTTCCGTCAGGTGGGTGACTGAAAAAATCTGTTATCTTTTCAAATCTCTGTTGCCCACTAGAATAAGTTTGTAATGGTGCAGCGTGAAAAGAAAACATACAGTGGATGAAATCAATTTCATTACTTGAATGTATTGTAGGTGCTTTGATGGTGTTCCACACTTTTAAAGTATTAGCAGTAACTTCTAGCTCGAAAGAAAAGCATTGCTTATATGTGTAGTATTTTGCTACGTAACCGACAACATCAGAATTTAGACATTTGAGATTTTTCATCCCCCTACATATGTCAGAGGCGATTTACGAGTCGTTATTGAGGTAAAGATAAGTTACTGGGCTGCAGTAATCCAAACGTGGAACAGACAAACATTTTGAGTCTCTGTTGTTCAAATGGTTCAAATGGCTCTGAGCACTATGGGACTCAACTGCTGAGGTCATTAGTCCCCTAGAACTTAGAACTAGTTAAACCTAACTAACCTAAGGACATCACAAACATCCATGCCCGAGGCAGGATTCGAACCTGCGACCGCAGCGGTCTTGCGGTTCCAGACTGCAGCGCCTTTAACCGCACGGCCACTTCGGCCGGCAGTCTCTGTTGTTACTGGGTTTCTTTTCAGAACTGTCAAGCGCTTCTTTTTTGTATTTGGTTGGTATTGTACGTTGCGATAATAAAACTATGCTCTCTTGATATATTGGAAAGCATGGGAAGAACAGTGAACGTCAAGTATTCACACATATAAGGGCTAATGATTTCACGGTCAGTGTCAGTCTCAAGTCGCTGTGAAAAGAAACTCTGCTAAGATGGACGAAATGTCGATATTATGTTGTTTTTAATGTTTCGTAATGTCGCAGCTTTATACCCAAAAGAGTTTATTTAAATCTCAGGTATAATTCATACGATGTTGCCTACTGGAAATGGTACATTTTCAATTGGCCACCCTGATAAGACGTACATATGCTCGCGCCATCTACTGTATCAAATCGGACCTACATATGCCGTTCAGTTCAGTCGGACACTTTGGTCGCTGTAGGTGTGTATTGAGGCAATCGAGTCGTTCCGTCACGTGTGTAGTGATGCGGTTGTCAAATGCACTGTTCGCCGTGCAACATGCCGACATTTTCATGTTACAGCAAAAGGACAATATACAGGTCGATAAAAAAGAAGGAATGGCATGGGGCAAGTTGAGTAATCAATTGAAAGCGTAAAGAATTTGAAAAGAAAATTCAAACGTATGAAAATATCCAACGAGTTCGTGCAGCTCTGCAACGAAGCCCGCAGCGATCTGGCCATCGCCATTCCAAGAATATTACATATCCCTCTCACGTCTTGCAGAGGGTTGTGAAACAGATTTAAAGTTTCATCCTCACGAACTCCAAGTTGCTCAGAAACTACAGCTGGGAGATGAAGCGAGGATGTACAATTTTTGCACAAAATTACTGGACAGAATTGACCAGCATGACGCATTTCTGACAGATATTGTGTTGTCTGATGGGGCAAGCTTTCGTTTGAATGGGTTTGACATTAAACAAAACTTCCCGTATTTCTAGGACACGAAATCGCATTTCATTCACGAAGTGGCTGTAGGTGGCCGAAAGGTCGTCTCTGGTGTACTCTCCGACAGTCCATTGGGATCGTTATGTCACTTTTTTTTTTTAAATACACGTATGATCGGACCATAAATGTCACTTCCGAGTGGTATGCAGTCACGACCAACAGTTGTTTCATTTCACGGCTAAAGAGACACTGCCTTCAAAACGCGATATGGTTTTAGCAACATGAGGATACAGCTCGTGCTGCCCGTAATGTAATGATTACCACTTTCCACATCGACTACCCTCACGATCCGGCCATGAACCATGGTCGACAAGATCTCCTGATCTTTCAGCCATTGATTTCTTTCTCTGGCGTCATTTTAACAACAACGTTTTTGCACAGCAACTCAACAGTACTGGTGAGTTGAACGCCGCAGTCCGAGAAAAGATAAAGGGAATTCCGTAAAAAATGGTTGAGAACGTAACGAGGAGCTTCCACGGACCTTTTTAACAATGCATCGTCAGTTATGGAAGCCATTTGCATTGTGTACTTCATAATCGGTAAAATTCTGTTTGGATGGTTAGTTACTTGGTTAGTTAGTCAGTTACTAGCATGTTCCATAGATCATTTGAATGATGTTTTACCAAAATGATGTGGAATGAAACAGTTAACAGGATATGTGTACATGATTAGTGTTGACATTAATGAACACATTATTCTTTTAGTCACATTCACTTAATACCCATTTTCCCTTTTTCAACTGGCTGCCAGTTTTCAAGTACAATTTCGTCAAATGAACAGAAGAATGTATCCAGGAAAAAATCCATTTTAAGTTATATTTAAAATCTGCTTTCTTAGCTGTCAGACATTTTATGTTGTTGGGCAAATAATCAAATTTTTTTTTTTGTTACTGCCTACTGAACTTCTTTCGGAGCCCCTGACAGCTTTATTAATACGTAGTAAAGGCAGTTTTTTCCCTCTTGTGTTTACGTATGATCCGCAGCTCGTGGTCGTGAGGTAGCGTTCTCGCTTCCCGCGCCCGCGGTTCGATTCCCGGCGGGGTTAGGGATTTTCTCTGCCTCGTGATGACTGAATGTTGTGTGATGTCCTTAGGTTAGTTAGGTTTAAGTAGTTCTAGGGGACTGATGACCATAGATGTTAAGTCCCATAGTGCTCAGAGCCATTTGAACCATTTTTTGTTTACGTATGGGCATCAGTGCTCTTCTCAAACTGCGATGGTCTATTTATGACGAATTTCGTCAGGGAATATATCTATTGTGACGGCGCAGTTAATATGACCAGCTTCTGCCTACATGACATCCATGGGTGAACGTGTTATTCTTAATGCTCGCTTTTGTGCAATCAGAATTTTCTTTCTAAGTGATAACTTAGCTCAGTTAACTATTCCATAAGGCACTGCTGAGTGGAAAAAATATGCGAAACGGGTCAGAAGGGTGATACAACAGCAAAAAGTGGCTAAACTTGAATTTTTGAGAATCTCACTAATATGCTTCTTTCCATTCCAGTTTTCATCAATCTTTGTAGCATTCTACCCTATTTACTGACTCCTACTAATTTGCTACATCAATTTATGGTATGTCTCAATTTATTGTTCAGAACTGAATATAGTATTTGTAAATTATACACTCCTGGAAATGGAAAAAAGAACACATTGACACCGGTGTGTCAGACCCACCATACTTGCTCCGGACACTGCGAGAGGGCTGTAAAAGCAATGATCACACTCACGGCACAGCGGACAAACCAGGAACCGCGGTGTTGGCCGTGGAATGGCGCTAGCTGCGCAGCATTTGTGCACCGCCGCCGTCAGTGTCAGCCAGTTTGCCGTGGCATACGGAGCTCCATCGCAGTCTTTAACACTGGTAGCATGCCGCGACAGCGTGGACGTGAACCGTATGTGCAGTTGACGGACTTTGAGCGAGGGCGTATAGTGGGCATGCGGGAGGCCGGGTGGACGTACCGCCGAATTGCTCAACACGTGGGGCGTGAGGTCTCCACAGTACATCGATGTTGTCGCCAGTGGTCGGCGGAAGGTGCACGTGCCCGTCGACCTGGGACCGGACCGCAGCGACGCACGGATGCACGCCAAGACCGTAGGATCCTACGCAGTGCCGTAGGGGACCGCACCGCCACTTCCCAGCAAATTAGGGACACTGTTGCTCCTGGGGTATCGGCGAGGGCCATTCGCAACCGTCTCCATGAAGCTGGGCTACGGTCCCGCACACCGTTAGGCTGTCTTCCGCTCGCGCCCCAACATCGTGCAGCCCGCCTCCAGTGGTGTCGCGACAGGCGTGAATGGAGGGACGAATGGAGACGTGTCGCCTTCAGCGATGAGAGTCGCTTCTGCCTTGGTGCCAATGATGGTCGTATGCGTGTTTGGCGCCGTGCAGGTGAGCGCCACAATCAGGACTGCATACGACCGAGGCACACAGGGCCAACACCCGGCATCATGGTGTGGGGAGCGATCTCCTACACTGGCCGTACACCACTGGTGATCGTCGAGGGGACACTGAATAGTGCACGGTACATCCAAACCGTCATCGAACCCATCGTTCTACCATTCCTAGACCGGCAAGGGAACTTGCTGTTCCAACAGGACAATGCACGTCCGCATGTATCCCGTGCCACCCAACGTGCTCTAGAAGGTGTAAGTCAACTACCCTGGCCAGCAAGATCTCCGGATCTGTCCCCCATTGAGCATGTTTGGGACTGGATGAAGCGTCGTCTCACGCGGTCTGCACGTCCAGCACGAACGCTGGTCCAACTGAGGCGCCAGGTGGAAATGGCATGGCAAGCCGTTCCACAGGACTACATCCAGCATCTCTACGATCGTCTCCATGGGAGAATAGCAGCCTGCATTGCTGCGAAAGGTGGATATACACTGTACAAGTGCCGACATTGTGCATGCTCTGTTGCCTGTGTCTATGTGCCTGTGGTTCTGTCAGTGTGATCATGTGATGTATCTGACCCCAGGAATGTGTCAATAAATTTTCCCCTCCCTGGGACAATGAATTCACGGTGTTCTTATTTCAATTTCCAGGAGTGTAGATTGCAGCGATCAGTCGTCCTTTTTAAATGTTATTGTGCAGATCTAGATTTCGGCTAGACGCTAGCCATTCTTAATGCACTATTATTTTTGCTCAATGCATGTAATGCCTGTTGGTCGGGCTTCATCCACAGTTCATTGAATGCATTACATCCATTAAGCAAAAATAATAGTGCATTAAGAATGGCTAGCTTCTAGCCGAAATCTAGATCTGCACAATAAAATGTAAAAAGGGCGACTGATCGCTGCAATCTGTAATTTACAAGTGAGTATAACAGCTTTAGCCGAGCGGTCTGAGGCGCTGCAGTCATGGACTGTGCGGCTGGTGCCGGCGGAGGTTCGAGTCCTCCCTCGGGCATGGGTGTGTGTGTTCGTCCTTAGGATAATTTAGGTTAAGTAGTGTGGAAGCTTAGGGACTGATGATCTTAGCAGTTAAGTCCCCATAATATTTCACACACATCTGAATTTTTTTTTTTTTTTTTCCTACAGCTTCCTCACTGGAAGGTAACCTGATGAATATAGTAGGTTTCTTTTTCAAAATTTAAGGAGGTACCACTTTCTGGGAACCACTTTATAGTTCTTTGAAAAATATCATTTACCATCTCTTCTGTTGCTTTCTTTCTAATGGGGTTTATTATAGCACTAGTACTGTCTGCAAAAATTACAATTTCTACCAATTGAATACTAAGTGCAAGGTAATTCACATAGTCTCTCACGGAAAAAAATCGCAGTAATAAGAAGGAGTCGTGCTACATAAACGAAATTAGGTAGGCGTGTTTCTACACTTGGAAGATTAGGTCTGTTCAAATTTCGCGCCAGTCGCATAAGAGAATGAAAATCAGTTTTATTTAAATACACACTACATCAGTAGTGTGCGTTAGTTACCTACCAAATTAGACGTGATGAGTTGATGTTGGTTATGAATGCCTTTGAGGCAACAATGACGCCATTACGCCATTAGCAACACCTCACTGAATTTGAACGAGGTCGTGCAATAGAGCCAGGAGAAGCTGGACGCTCCTTCTGAGATATCTCAGAAAGACTGGCCAAAATGTAGCCACTGTACACGATTGTTGCCAGCGGTGGTCACGAGAATGTACTGTTGCAAGAAGACGGCGCGTTGGACGGTCTCGTGGCACTACCGAGAGGTAAGACCATCGCGGTGGGCATATGGCTCTGGCTCATCGTACTGCATTTGCAGCAGTAATTTGAGTAGCAGTTGGCACCACAGTGACACAACGAACTGTTACATATTGGTTACTTCAAGGACAGCTCCGAGACAGACGCACTGTTGCGTACATTCCGCTGACCATCTTGTGGTGTTGCAGTTCGGGTTCTTACGTCCATGCTTGCTACGAAAATGGGAAGAGGAATTCAGCCTCATGCAAGACCTTCTCAGTTTGTCTTACCCATACATGTTTCAGCACTTTTTGTGCCATCTTCAGTGGATTATTTTTTTATTTTCATGCTGTAAAATTGTTGTTACATATTAACATGCAATATTAATATGTAACAACAATTTTACAGCATGAAAATAAAAAAATAATCCACTGAAGATGGCACAAAAAGTGCTGAAACATGTCTGGGCAAAACAAAACTGAAGAGGTGTCTTGCATGAGGCTGCATTCCTCTTCCTATTTTCGTAGCAAGCATGGACGTAAGAAAATTGAAAGGTGTGTTGCATAAGGTGGAATTCCTAGTCCTTATTCCACGCCATTTTCGACTTTAGTGGTGTTACGCGAAAGCTCATCGAAAAGGCGGAGTGGAGGTCGGATGTGTTTTCTGACGAAAGCTGGTTCTCCCTTGGTGCCAGTGATGACCGTTTGTTGGTTAGAACACGTTAGGAGGATGCCAGTTTAGGGCCAGCAAGCAACCTTTCTGCGTGGTAAACAACACTGGACCTACATCGGGAGTTATGGTCTAGGATGCGACTTCGTATGGCAGCGAGAGCAGTCGCTCGGTTATCCCACGCATGCTGACTGCAAATTCGTTTCGTCAGTCTAAAGATTCAACCCGTTGTGCTGCCATTCAGGTACAGCATTCCAGAAGATATTTTCCAACAGGCTACTGCTCGTCCACATACAGCTGTTCTCACCCTATATCCCCCACAAAATGTCGACACGTTGCCTTAGCCTGATCAACCACCAGATCTATCTCCAGTCGAGACATCATCAGATGACAATTCTAGTGTCATCCGCAACCAGCATTAACCGTCCCACCAAGTGCAACAGGCATGGAACTCCATCCCACAAACTGATATCCGACACTTACACAACACAATTCATGCATGTGTGCATACTTTCATTCAACATTCTGACACTCACATCAGTTATTAATGTACCAGAATATCACATATGCAATGGCTTATCTCGTGCTTACATTAACCTGTGATGTTACAATATTAATCACTTACAAATGTTAGCTAGACAAATGTATTCCGCAAATTTCATTACTCTACATTAATTTTTTTGGTGTTGCATTTTATTTTTGTCGGTGTATAAGGAAATAGGAGTGAACCCAAAACTGAAATCTGTGTGATTTCTCTGCAGCCATAAAATTTTTCTACCCTTCCAACACTGTTTAAATTTTTCGGAACAATTTTTTCCATTTTGTTTGATAAGTATAATTCGAACCAGCTCTACATGAAACCACCATTTCCTAAAACTTGGTTTTTGGTCTACAGAATCAAACGATTCTGAAAGATCAGAGAAAATACCAACTGGCAATATTTTATTACTTAAAACTAGCACTATTTGATGACTGAATGTGTAAACATTGGTTTCAGTTGAGCAATTCTTCTGAAAAACTAGTGTGATATCCTAAGTAAATTCTTTCCACTTAATTGTGAGCCTACTCTTGATTGCAATGCTTTTTCGAAGGTTCTGGGAAAAAAAAAGATGGCAGTAAGGAAATTGGCTTTTAAGTAATTGATGGAAACATGTGAAGAACAGTTAATTAGAAGCTATACTGGTGTAAATACACGTTAAACTTTGTAATAACCAAATAAATATATGCTACAGCCTGTAGGCTGCCCTGTTTTACTTTTTTCAGAAAACACGTGTTCACGTCTATCTGTATGACGTAGTACACAAAAAATGCGTCACAGAAACTCTTCAGAATTACCCCATTCTGCTGTAGCCGTTGTTAGCAAGTTTCCACTACCACAAGCCAGTGTTTTATGTGTCGTTTTCCTCGCAGTTTGCGCAATATCTGCACTGGACATCCGATGCCACGTGTCTCGAGTGTAATTTAAAGGGCGCTCGTGTTTTTAATTACTGTCAAGCGTACAGAACTGCCGTTGTTCCTGTTTGTTATTTTTGCAAAGGCCGTTTGTCAAGTGGGTGATTCGAAAAGCAAATTGCAGCGTCCGATGAAATCTCGTTTGCTCGTCAAACACTTTCTGTGCCTGCGCAGCGTAATCACGGGATCACTTGAATCCCTTTCTCTGTTTCAGTCACTGATGAGACAAGGCATATGGTGTTCGCCGATACAAACGGCATTTTGTTTATTCACATGACTATTTTCTGAATTATGCAGAAAATAACCCAATAACAATAAGCCTCATTTTCGATATTTCTAAAATAAATTTCATACTACTTTAATCATCAAAAGTTATACACTTAATTTTGAAAGAATTTATCGGGCATCCATCGACCTATCCCACTGATATCCAACTGCTGGAAACCATCTCCTGAGGTGTGATTGGGGAAAAAATAATTTCTGAGGGGTAAAGCCAGTAGTGGCCAATTGAAGCGGATTGCATCTAGTGGTGTGACAGAGACATCACCCCACGTAGCGATCAGTGTTTCGTTAGTCAGCTTAGGCTCGTCCACCCAATTATAATAACATTATTTGTTCACAAAGCGGAAAGCATCGTGAATTTCTTTGGAGATATAAATACGCTGAAGCCGCGCTTGCAGACAATATGGAGAATAGTTTTAGAGCACAAAGTAAAGGCGCTGTGCTCGCAACTTAGAGCTTAAGCAGTACTGGGCTGAAGGTGATTACTTTCCAATGCTTCCAGAACTGTCAATCAAGACTCACGTCAGCAATGCGCGTTAAGATATGAAATAATTGCGATTTTATTACAAGAAGTAAAACACTATTAGTAATTATTTGTGTTTTGTTTTGAAACGTCATGGAAAATACTTGAGTTCTAATTTAGTTGTCAACGACTTCATCGGTATTTTCAGATACTGACACTCGAGCCAACAATCTGTTGGACTCCAAAGACAACAAACTGAGAATAGATTCTGATAGAACCGTTCATTTTGGGGAAATATTTGTGGAAAGTATCGCTTATTACCGGAAATAGTCTTAAGAATACTGATTTTATCTAACACAACTTGCAGGTGAGATACTGGATATCTCAATGAGGTAGCGATGAAAACAAAATTGAAGAGGCGAATGAGCTTGGATCATGACTTATGACAGTCAGTGGCTGAGACCAAACCGAATATAAAAAGGATTGGGGAAAAATAAAGC
Organism: Schistocerca americana; assembly: GCF_021461395.2. Taxonomy (NCBI): domain Eukaryota; kingdom Metazoa; phylum Arthropoda; class Insecta; order Orthoptera; family Acrididae; genus Schistocerca; species Schistocerca americana. The sequence continues at coordinate 153,181,877 of NC_060122.1, forward strand.
AATATCAACCGTCTCAGTGACTCATATCTTGGTTCCAATACAAGCCTATCATATTTGCTTGGACGTTAACTAAATGTTATCTTTCGTAATTTTCAAAACAGGAATGTAAAATTTTTAACAATCCAAAGTTGAGTTAGTTGCTTAACATTGCTACAGGCTTTGGCTGGTCTCATAAAGGTTGGTAACCAGTGACATAGCTTATTGGACTCAGAACTTTACCTGATAAACTTCAAAAAAATTTAGGAAAACTTTGACTCAGAACATGTAGACATTTTCGTTGAATAATTAGGCGAATGAAGTGTCAGCTTCCACCAATAAAAGGTAAGGCCGTAAAGACATCAAACAGGGAACACATGTAGGTCTGAATGGCGTCATGCAAAGCGCGGTACAGCGCTTGACCTACCGCTCTAGCCGTCAATAATGGACCACTATACAATCCACATTATTACCCTATTATTCTGCTTGCAGGTGAGATAAGAACACACATTATATTATTTGTTGGATATATGGCTTATTGAAAACTACGCAATACAGCAAAAACAAATTTTTTCATTCCTTTGTATTTGGTAACAGCTTAATCTCATGGTCCTCTGGGCGCCCCACACCTGAACTAGTTTTTATTTGTGTTTATGCCCCGCACAGTTTCCCCACAATATGATTTCGTTATGAACAGAAAATAAGCAAACAGCTTGTAATTCGATGAAAAGCAATTCAATTTTTCGATGTTAAAACAAGCTTAATTGACATATAAATATGAAAACAACTCTTTATTTAAGTCGATTTTCGTGTCCATTGTCCTCTATTTCTTTTCCGTCTTCTAAGAGAAGCTAATATAGATTTTTCTTCGATAACTTGCCTCTTGTACATCTCGGTGAATTAACCGGCAGTAATCTGACTTCATATTGATGTTCCAGTGCCGTGATACCATCTTTCTACCACTTGAAAGTGTTCAACCTGTTCCTCAGTAATATTATTCAAGTTTTCAGGTGGAAAATGTGACAGTTGCAAACTATACTATTTAATATGAGGGTTTATTCTTGATCTAAATCCTATTTGTTCTTTCTCATCAGTTTAAATTTTCACATATAAGCAATTACGTCAGTGAACACTATTGTTCCCACGCGACAGCGATGGATCCTATGGAGGGAGAGTCCATGGACCCCACTACAGCAGCGTTATCACAACTCGTCCTCGATGAGTGCGACAGTCGCTTGGCACCTGTTCCAGTCTCCTGGGCTGATGATGTCTACGAGGGGGCAGATCGAGATGGTGGCCCTCCCATCAGTCACTGCGCCTTGGAGGTGCCTGACCCACCTTCCATCCATTGATTGCTGCTACAGTGGCTGCGCCGAACATCTCTGCCGGAACATCTGTGCCAATGATGGGAGCACGCCCACAACGCTACCGCATCACGACGATGACTCTGGCCACCAATCGGGATCCCCACAAACTGGCACTGTTCTGAGAGACCATTTATGCTGCTGATGTCGACATTGCCCTCCTCCAAGAAGTGTTCGTAACTGATTTCTACTCCCCCACTGGCTACACGGCACATGTCTCCCATGCTTCTGACAACAGTAGTATAGTCGCCATCCTCCTCCGTTCTGGACTCCCTGCTGAAGATGTAGTGTACCTTCCTAATGCTAGAGGTATAGCCTTCACTCTGTTCGGCGTCCGCATCCTCAATGTATATGCGCCGTCTGGCTCTAGTCGACGTCGTAACTGACACACTTTCTTTGCTGACGAGGTATCGCCGTTTTTCGAGGGTCCTCTGGATGAAATGGTCCTCGGTGACGATTTCAACTCCACACAAGGGCCTGATGTCCAACTTCCACATCATTCCCCATATGCGGCCCTCTCTGTCATCATCGACAGACTTCAGCTTGTTGACACATGGACAAAATGTTCACCGCACCCGCGTAGGTTTCACATACTATGTGGCGCATTCGTCCAGTCGCCTCGACCGCATTATATACCTCACACGCTCACTTTCTGCCAAAACTCGACATGCCGAAGTATGGTCTCTGGCTTTCTGTGACCACGACGCCTACAGCTGTGATGTCGTCCTCGCTCGCCAACAAGTATGGCAGCTGTGGCCTGTGGAAGTTAAACGTTTCCCACCTGACTGTTCCCTATTGCCGACGGATCGTTGAGGATGCGTGGGCCCTCTGTCGCCCATCATACACCTCCAAATTATCCTGGTGGCTATCCTGCGCGAAACTAGCTGTACGCAGGGCACTGATGGGATATGGCAAAGACTTCAAAGCTTGGCAAGCGACCACCAAGGACTTTTATGACGCGGTGCTCCGTGACTGCACTTCGATGGCATTCTCTCCTGTCCGTCAGAAGATAGTGCATTGTGCTAAAGCGCAGATCACTTCACTCAAGGGACCCTTGTCAGCTCCTGCTCCCGTGACCATATACCTCACGAAACGCCATCGATGTATCACCTGCTCACATAACGCCGACGTCGTCGTCGAACTCTCATCCACGATGCGGATGGACGACGATACACTACGCAATGAGCCATTGGTCATACTTTCTATTCCCATTTCCGCCGGCTGTACGCTGCCATCCCACATCCAACACCCGAACTTTTCGACTCTGTAAGTGCAGAACAGGGAATCATTGATCACAAGGCCGTTGCAGCATCCCTGGATATGGAAGTAAATAGGAATATGAAAAATGGGAGGAAGGTTTATCAGTTTAGCAAGAGTAATAGAAGTCAGATTTAAGACTACCTAACAGATCAAAACGAAAATTTCTGTGCCGGCACTGACAATGTTGAGTGTTTTTGGAAAAAGTTCAAGGCAATGGAAAAATGCGTTTTAGACGGGTGTGTGCCGAGTAAAACTGTGAGGGACGGGAAAAACCCACCGTATTTCAACAACAAAGTTAGGAAGCTACTGCGAAAGCAAAGAGAGCTTCACTGCAAGTTTAAACGCAGCCAAAACCTCTCAGACAAACAGAAGCTAAACGATGTCAAAGTTAGCGTAAGGAGGGCTATGCGTGAAGCGTGTAAGAGGTATGCGATGTATGCGCTGCCTGCAATAGGCAAGGCAGAGGAGAGTCTCTGACCAGAGAGCAGTATGTAGTTAGTTGTTGCTTGTCGCTAGTCGGGATTAGTCTTGAGTAGTCTGCGTGAGTCGGCAGTAGTCGGCGCGTGTCTGCGCGTGTCGGCAGTCTGCTCTGGTCGCGACTCTGGAGGATGAGTATTATTGTAGAAGGTAAAGAAGCAGCCTTGCGCATATCTAGTAATGTATGTTAACTGTCATCCAATTTCTTTCAAAAAATGCCTCAATAATAATTTTTATAATATAATGTATTTTTTTTTAGAAAAGCATTCATTTCAATTTAAAGATTTTATCCAATGAATAATTATTCCTTTCACGAATCACAAAGCATAGGCCAGCATTGCACGGAGCTGTGCCGAAAATTTTTAAGTAAGAGCAGATATATTCGCAGTTTTTATTGAGGTAAGAATTTTTGCTTTTTTTTATTTAGAGTACAGAGCCGTGACGCAGCGCTGCTGTCGTCATAAAATTTACCAGGTTACTGAATTTTTTTTTATTATTTTGGTGTTTAGGAATTTTTCTGTTTCGAGCTTACATTCAATGGAAAAGAATTTTGTGGGTACATTGAATGTGAATGCATTTGTGCACGGAGATAATAAATGGGAGCCAATTTTGTTCAGAGGTTACAATATTTAAAATACATTTTAATTAATATTTCCGTGGGGAGCTTACACTTGGTTCATATTTAATTAATAATTTTGTGGGGAGGTTACACTTGGCGACTTCCGGCCAGGATCGTATTTCTTTGTGAATCTTCTGATAGGTAGTCATATATCTGCTCTTATTTACTTAAATGTAGTGTGCATCTGGCGCAACGCATTTACTAATTTGTCACTCTTTCTTTCACAGATCATCGGCAATTTGTTGCTCTTTGTTGTAATTATGTTTGTTGCATTTTTGCATTGTCCTTGTTTCATTTGTGCTTAATTTTGATTTGTGTAAAAATGCCGCGAAAAACTGTTAACAGTACATCGCGATGTACAATGAGTGAAATAGCCGACTCGAATAGCGTGACCGATAATACTTGCAACACTCAGTGCAATAGCGACAGTCCTCCATTTACAGACAATCAGTGCGTACCGACCACTAGTAATGATTTTGATCCTAATGATGAACAAATAAATTCAATTGTGTCCTCTGTTAATTTAACGACAATTGATGACGTTCTGTTACAATGAACTCCGCCCAGCTTGACACACCCGGTTTGCAAAATTTGAATTGTGAACAGATAAATTTTTCTGACGAAAATGAACAGTGTACTCAAAATACGACAGATTTATTTGATTCCGAGGTAGTGACTAACAGTGCACATCCGATTGGGAAACCTTTTCGAGAATAACAGAATGACCAAATGGTTACACAAAACGTGACAATTGCGGGTACGCCATCAAACAGCACAGAGAATAGAGTAGGTAATATTGGGTTGGATCAAGTTATAGCATTAATACTACAACTCAATGAAAAATACGACAACCATTACGAACAACTTAGTGAAAGTTTTGACAAAAATTCCAAACAGTTGAATGAAATAATAGACAATCATATCAAACAATTTAATGAAAGTTTCAAACAGACGAATAAAAGACACGACAATCTTAATGAGCAGAACAAACAACTTAGTGAACAGATTACAGCCGTGGCCGTGCAATGTCATGATACTAAAGAACAATTACGCGAGGAAATTAAGGCTTGGACTACGAACAGTAGTGAAGAAATTAGATCTGTGGCACAAGAATTAATTAATACAGATGCAGCGACAGCAGAATCACTTAGAGACGAAAGTAGTGCAGTCGCTGAACAATGTTCTGAAAATGCGACACAGTTACGCGACGAGTTTAATTTAAAGTCACCAGAACTTTCACACACTCTGGATATGGAAGTCGATAAGAAATGTGAACAACAGCCAAATTGACGAACGTTTTAAAGTGACAGAAATGAAAAATGTTTCGGTCACTAACACGTCACAGCATACGGCACATTCCGAACATTTGTCACACTCACACAGCCAGTATAACTTAAGTAATTTACAGAGACTAAGCGACTTAAAATCCGAAAAGACACAGACAAACAGATTCTCATGCAATCCTGAACCTGTTCACACATTCAGAGACGATAACGTTGATTATGAGCAATTTTTATCCGTAAGAAAATCTAAGGTATTTAAAAATGACAGAACACAGGTACACGCTTTGAATTGGATACGTCGATTTATTTTTGTACTTTCACCACCTTGGCCTGTAATGCAGAAACTAGAATTGGACTGGATACAACAATTTTCTTTCGAATTTTCACCGGCATTGCCTGTAACGCAGAAATTAAAATTTATTTGTAGCACGTAATTAACCTCAGGGGATTCATTACGCTTTAATGAATATGTGCCGTAGCGTGCACAGGGCCCCGAGCCATAGTAGTGCTGTTTCATCTTTAGTTTTCTGCACTGCTGCCTTCTCTTCTACTATCCTTTATATCTACCAAAACAGCTCTTCAACTATCGATCTATCTAGGATTAAGAAACGTGTAAAGAAAACCTAATACAACAAGTTTTATCTGAAAGTGACATTTTTCATTAAGCGCTCTAGAAATGACAACCACGAGAACTTTAATACCAGACAAAAATTTAATCATCAGTATGTGTAAAATTATCAGCAACAGCGAACGCATTTTGGTAACAATAGAGGTTTTCCCCAACAACAGCAACAAAACCAGCCGGTTACCATACCTAACCAACAATGTAATGTACAAGGTCAACCAAGTTTAAATGTTTCGCCGCCTGCACGTATAGTATCAGCTCCAACAAATAGTAACGCATAGCAACAAGGAAATAACTACGTACAGAAAACACACCATTTCAATTCCTATCGCAATACACCGTATAGAAATGACTATCATGACAGACGTAAAAGTAATGAGCACAATTTTCAGCGTACATTTAATAACAGTCGGTCTTACCAGCAGCAGAATCATCCGCAACAACAAATTATTATGAATGAACCAGACAGTAGATATCATCCCGAACGTAATACATCAGGAAGAAATAACAGAACATTTCAAATAGTGGAAATGCCACAGCATCCTCCCGAAAATAATAGCACGTCAGATAGAATTTGACTAGATACAGTACAGGTTGCATCTTCCAGTAACGCAAGCAATACTTCAGATACACAGAATCTTGTTCACGAAAATGTTCTTTGGAACATATGCTTTGTTGAATGCACCACTTTTATCACACCCAAATCTTACTAGAAATTTTTCCATTGCCACCGACAGTTCTAACACCGCTTTAGGCGTACACATTTTTCAGGAAATTGAAGAAGATGGCACTACAGTAACTAAAAACATCGCCTTTGCGAGTCGCATTCTGTCACCTGCTGAACGCAATTACTCTGTTACAGAACTTGAAACATTATGTGTTGTATGGGCATTTACGAGATTTCGGCATTTTCTTTATGGAAGACATACGACCGTTTACACATATCATAGAGCTATACAGTTTTTACTTTCCACTAAATTTACACACGACAGATTAAGCAGATGGAAACTTTATTTACAGGAATTTAATTTTACAATTGTTCACATTCCTGGTGCACAAAATATTGTAGCAGACGCACTATCGCGTTCTCTCAGCAACAATCAGCAAGACATCGAAATTAACTTCTGCAAAGCAAATTACAGCGTCATGTACATTCAACAAGTTGCATTTGAGAATTTCATTTCGTCGTCATTACAAGACATAGCACAAGAGCAGAGTAAAGACAACGTGTGGACGAAATTAAACACCTTTGGCAAGATAGGAATAATGTTACCATTAGAAACCATTACACTGTACGCAATAACATTCTGTTTCGCCGCTCTCATCCTGACTGCAGCAATTGGTTATTATGCATTCCTGACGAGCTTGTTAACGGGTTAGTCTGGTATACTCATTTAAGTTGCGCACATTGAGGAGCCAGAAAATGTTTTCTACTACTGAGACGGAACTGTTATTTTGCCAACATGGAGAGGCGTATTCAACGAGTTTTAGCGTCATGTAGGGTCTGCCGGAAGGCTGAGTCAGATACGACTTCACATGTTCCTCCATTACATCCCATTGTACCTGTTGGATTGAGACGCATGGCCGCTGTGGACATTTTTGGTCGGATTCCCAGAACTGATTGAGGTTTTAGCTACATCTTTGTCGCTGTTGAACTCACTTCGAAATTTGTTGCCTTCACTCCGTTACGCAAAGCTACTGCTAAAACTGTTTCGAAAGCATTTGTAAAACATTTTCTATTTCATGTAGGGCATGTGTTGAAAGTAATTTCCGACAATGGATCACAGTTTCGATCTGCTATATGGACACGTATGTTACGAGCTAGAAACATTTCTCCGATCTATATATCCAGGTACCATGCTTCTTCGAACCCTTGTGAACGATTAATGAAAGAAATTGGTAAACTGTGTAGAATATACTGCCATAAAAAACATATTGATTGGGACACACACATACTCTCATTCCAGGATGTAATTAATTCCATACCAAATGAATCTACTATGCTATTTCCGTCTGTTATACCGAAAAATGTTGAACCACCTAACAAAATTAAAGAATTAGTAATCTTTCCGACATCTCGTCGACTACGACACCATGAAATAATTGACATTGCGCTGAACAACATCAAACATGCCGCAGAGCGCCGGAGTAGACAGCAAAAACAGGTTCGTACACGCCGTGACTTTCACATTGGACAGAAGATATTAGTACGCACACATTATTTATCTAATAGAGGAAAAAGTAGATGTAGTAAATTTGAGCTTCTATATGCAGGTCCATATCGAATTAGCAGCATTCCTCATCCGAATGTAGTACTCGTCGAAACTCTGAGAACCAGAAAAACCAAAGGGAATCACCATATCTCCAACTTCAAACCCTTTATTGAATGAACATACTTTATGATTTATCACACTGTAATGCCATTTCCTGATTTTTTTTATGACCACTTATGCAATTATATTCACATGAACACTTACTGATGATTATCGTATTTTTTCTTGGCAAGTGCACGGCAAGGTAAGGTTAGCAGGTCGATTTTCTTGTCGTTACACATCAGACCGTGCACATTTTTCCAGATGAACTTACACATTTTATGACCAGTTATGCAATTATATTTATGTGATTACTTACTGATGATTATCGTATTTTTTCTTGGCAAGTGCCCGGCAAGGTAAGGTTAGCAGGTCGCTTTTCTTGTCGTTACGTATCAGACCGTGCACATTTTTCCAGCTAAACTTACACATTTTATGACCACTTATGCAATTATATTCACATGAGCACTTACTGATGATTATCGTATTTTTTCTTGGCAAGTGCCCGGCAAGGTAAGGTTAACAGGTCGCATTTCTTGTCGTTATACATCAGACCGTGCACATTTTCTATTTTTCATGTATGTATGATTGTTTTCCTGTTTTGTTTGTATGCACTATGAAATATTTAAGATGTCACAAACACCAGTTGACTTTGACATTTTGCCTTATGATAGCTCAACATCGTGACTATTTTACATTTTTTTTTTTTTTTGCTGCTACATTGTGATACTCTGGGTACATTTTTGCATCTGAACACTGTCTATGTTTTTGACATATTACGTTTTCTGTCATGCTACGCTGTATGCTCAATTATATCACTAGAAACCAGTTTTTATTCAATGGGTATATGATTTAAATGCAAGACATTAATCATTGTTCATCATTTTCAGAAAGAAATAACGTGTAAAAGAAATTAATTATGGGAATTTCACCTTCGCAATGAACGAAAGGAGGTACAATACCTCGTCGCGAAGAGTATTGTTGTTGTTGTGGTCTTCAGTCCTGAGACTGGTTTGATGCAGCTCTCCATGCTACTCTATCCTGTGCAAGCTTCTTCATCTCCCAGTACCTATTGCAACCTACATCCTTCTGAATCTGCTTAGTGTTTTGATCTCTTGGTCTCCCTCTACGATTTTTACCCTTCACGCTGCCCTCCAATGCTAAATTTGTGATCCCTTGATGCCTCAAAACATGTCCTACCAACCGATCCCTTCTTCTAGTCAAGTTGTGCCACAAACTTCTCTTCTCCCCAATCCTATTCAATACCTCCTCATTAGTTACGTGATCTACCCACCTTATCTTCAGCATTCTTCTGTAGCACCACATTTCGAAAGCTTCTATTCTCTTCTTGTCCAAGCTGGTGATCGTCCATGTTTCACTTCCATACATGGCTACATTCCATACAAATACTTTCAGAAACGACTTCCTGACACTTAAATCTATCCTCGATGTTAACAAATTTATCTTCTTCAGAAACGATTTCCTTGCCATTGCCAGTCTACATTTTATATCCTCTCTACATCGACCATCATCAGTTATTTTACTTCCTAAATAGCAAAACTCCTTTACTACTTTAAGTGTCTCATTTCCTAATCTAATCCCCTCAGCATCACCCGATTTAATTTGACTACATTCCATTATCCTCGTTTTGATTTTGTTGATGTTCATCTTATATCCTCCTTTCAAGACACTGTCCATTTCATTCAACTGCTCTTCCAAGTCCTTTGCTGTCTCTGACAGAATTACAATGTCATCGGCGAACCTCAAAGTTTTTACTTCTTCTCCATGAATTTTAATACCTACTCCGAATTTTTCTTTTGTTTCCTTTACTGCTTGCTCAATATACAGATTGAATAACATTGGGGAGAGGCTACAACCCTGTCTCACTCCTTTCCCAACCACTGCTTTCCTTTCATGCCCCTCGACTCTTATAACTGCCATCTGGTTTCTGTACAAATTGTAAATAGCCTTTCGCTCCCTGTATTTGACCCCTGCTACCTTCAGAATTTGAAAGAGAGTATTCCAGTTAACGTTGTCAAAAGCTTTCTCTAAGTCTACAAATGTTAGAAACGTAGGTTTGCCTTTTCTTAATCTTTCTTCTAAGATGAGTCGTAAGGTTAGTATTGCCTCACGTGTTCCAACATTTCTACGGAATCCAAACTGATCTTCCCCGAGGTCCGCTTCTACCAGTTTCTCCATTCGTCTGTAAAGAATTCGCGTTAGTATTTTGTAGCTGTGACTTATTAAACTGATAGTTCAGTAATTTTCACATCAGTCAACACCTGCTTTCTTTGGGATTGGAATTATTATATTCTTCTTGGAGTCTGTGGGTATTTTCCTGTCTCATACATGTTGCTCACCAGATGGTAGAGTTTTGTCATGACTGGCTCTCCCAAGGCCATCAGTAGTTCTAATGGAATGTTGCCTACTCCCGGGGCCTTGTTTCGACTCAGGTCTTTCAGTGCTCTGTCAAACTCTTCACGTAGTATCTTATCTCCCATTTCATCTTCATCTACATCCTCTTCCATTTCCATAATATTGTCCTCAAATACATCGCCCCTGTATAAACCCTCTATATGCTCCTTCCACCGTTCTGTCTTCCCTTCTTTGCTTAGAACTGGGTTGCCATCTGAGCTCTTGATATTCATACAAGTGGTTCTCTTCTCTCCAAAGGTCTCTTTAATTTTCCTGTAGGCAGTATCTATCTTACCCCTAGTGAGACAAGCCTCTACATCCTTACATTTGTCCTCTAGCCATCCCTGCTTAGCCATTTTGCGCTTCCTGTCGATCTCATTTTTGAGACGTTTGTATTCCTTTTTGCCTGCTTCATTTACTGCATTTTTATATTTTCTCCTTTCATCAATTAAACGCAATATTTCTTCTGTTACGCAAGGATTTCTACTACCCCTCGTCTTTTTACCTACTTGATCCTCTGCTGCCTTCACTACTTCATCCCTCAGAGCTACCCATTCTTCTTCTACTGTATTTCTTTCCCCCATTCCTGTCAATTGTTCCCTTGTGCTCTTCCTGAAACTCTGTACAACCTCTGGTTGTTTCAGTTTATCCAGGTCCCATCTCCTTAGATTCCCACCTTGTTGCAGTTTCTTCAGTTTCAATCTGCAGTTCATAACCAATATATTGTGGTCAGAATCCACATCTGCTCCTGGAAATGTCTTACAGTTTAAAACCTGGTTCCTAAATCTCTGTCATACCATTATAAAATCTATCTGATACCTTTTAGTATCTCCAGGATTCTTCCAGGTATACAACCTTTTTTTATGATTCTCGAACCAAGTGTTAGCGATGATTAAGTTATGCTCTGTGCAAAATTCTACAAGGCGGCTTCCTCTTTCATTTCTTCCCCCCAATCCATATTCACCTACTATGTTTCCTTCTCTTCCTTTTCCTACTGACGAATTCCAGTCACACATGACTATTAAATTTTCGCCTCCCTTCACTACCTGAATAATTTCTTTTATCTCGTCGTACATTTCATCAATTTCTTCATCATCTGCAGAGCTAGTTGGCATATAAACTTGTACTACTGTAGTAGGCATGGGCTTTGTGTCTATCTTGGCCACAATAATGCGTTCACTATGCTGTTTGTAGTAGCTAGGCCGCACTCCTATTTTTTTATTCATTATTAAACCTACTCCTGCATTACCCCTATTTGATTTTGTATTTATAACCCTGTAGTCACCTGACCAAAAGTCATGTTCCTCCTGCCACCGAACTTCACTAATTCCCACTATATCTAACTTTAACCTATCCATTTCCCTTTTTAAATTTTCTAACCTACCTGCCCGATTAAGGGATCTGACATTCCACGCTCCGATCCGCAGAACGCCAGTTTTCTTTCTCCTGATAACGACGTCCTCTTGAGTAGTCCCCGCCCGGAGATCCGAATGGGGGACTATTTTACCTCCGGAATATTTTACCCAAGAGGACGCCATCATCATTTAATCATACAGTAAAGCTGCATGCCCTCAGGAAAAATTACGGCTGTAGTTTCCCCTTGCTTTCAGCCGTTCGCAGTACCAGCACAGCAAGGCCGTTTTGGTTAATGTTACAAGGCCAGATCAGTCAATCATCCAGACTGTTGCCCCTGCAACTCCTGAAAAGGCTGCTGCCCCTCTTCAGGAACCACATGTTTGTCTGGCCTCTCAACAGATACCCCTCCGTTGTGGTTGCACCTACAGTACGGCCATCTGTATCGCTGAGGCACGCAAACCTCCCCACCAACGGCAAGGTCCATGTTTCATGGGGAGGGGGGGGGGACGAAGAGTATATGGATCAGAATTAACAAGCATTAACAAGAATATACTGTACACATCGTATGATAGCAGTCTTAACTAATTTTTTCTTTCAGAATACGAGGCGATTGATGCAGGCTGTCAGACAGAACTACACATCTTAGTTTTAGTGATGAAATATGCTAGAAATAAGGAACTCTATACTATGAATAGTTGTATAATGAATAATGAAGTGACTCTTTTTGCAGATGATAATGAATGGTGATGAATAATGCTGAAGAATATAGTGATATGGATAATGAAGTTTTTCTTTACAGGTGATGATAATGAAGTTTTTCTTTGCAGGTGGTGATAGTAATGATAACGCAGTTTTTCTTTGCAGATGAGGATAATGTTGAAGTTTATGTATTTATGCTATGTAGTTATTTAAGTATTTGTTGCAGTTCGTCTTGACAGTATGTCTTATGTCGCATGGTATGATGACTGAAGGTTTTGGAAAGGACAGCTAGAGAACATATATATTTTATACACATTTCATTACCTGTTTGTGGTGTCACCGCCAGACACCACACTTGCTAGGTGGTAGCCTTTAAATCGGCCGCGGTCCGGTAGTATTCGTCGGACCCGCGTGTCGCCACTGTCAGTGATTGCAGACCGAGCGCCGCCACACGGCAGGTCTAGAGATACTTCCTAGCACTCGCCCCAGTTGTACAGCCGACTTTGCTAGCGATGGTTCACTGACAAATTACGCTCTCATTTGCCGAGACGATAGTTAGCATAGCCTTCAGCTACGTCATTTGCTACGACCTAGCAAGACGCCATTATCATTTGCTATTTATCTTGTGATGCATGTACCGTCAGACCAATGTTCACCAATTATGGATTAAAGTTAAGTATTCCAGCAGCTACGTACTTTATTGGCTATATTCATTACCTTGACCTGTTCCAGACCTCACGCCAGCCTGCGTGAGCTTAAACGCGTGCCTTTCGGCTTCACCTCCCAGTGGCTTGGCTGTCTTGCCAAGTCACAACACTGTTAATTCGAAGTTCACTACTTTTCAGCATAATATGAGTTTCTTCTTTCAGCTTAATAATCCATTTTGTATTTTATGCAGGAGAAATTATTCATGAAATTAATGTTCTATAGGCAGTTGGTCATTAAACCTGTGTCATTCATGAATGTGATCGCATATACTCTTGCTACAGCTGACTCATGACGAATGACGTTACCCATCTTCATTTGCAGCAATAAGTCAAAAACAAATATTGTTATGCCCCAGCAATTAATTATCGATCCCAACGCAATGCATTGCTAGCACAAAATAAAAAAAATGTATTACCAGTCCCAAATATTGATACCAGTTTAAAAGAGTTATGAGTAATGCTGAATGATGTTTTCCAGCCACAGACTTGAGTAATAGTTACAGTATGTTACATTTTAATTATGTCTTACGTCACTTAAATGATGAGTTCTGGGTAATAGTGAATGATATTTTGTGATAATGCATGCATGCTCTACACTCTTTAACTCCTGTTTGAAGGATGACTTCTGATGTTTTGTAACTGACCAATGAGCGGCAATAATTATTTTTAAATATGTCATATGTCACTTGAATGATGAAAAATGTTTTGTAATATTCAATACTTGCTGGCCAATGAATGCCACTGTTTCTTGTATTTTAAATTTATATTATGTCACTTTCATGCTATATATGTGAATACCAGTAGCTTGATGCTACGCTCATTAGTTCCTGTTTTGACTGATGATTTCTGATGATTTGTAACTGGCCAATGAGTGCTAGTAATTATTTTTAAATATGTCATATGTCACTTGAATGATGAAAAATGTTTTGTAATATTCAATACTTGCTGGCCAACAAATGCCACTGTTTCTTATATTTTAAATTTATATTATGTCACTTACATGCTATATATATATATGAATACCAATAGCTTGACGCTACACTCATTAGCTCCTGTTTTGAATGATGACTTCTGATGGTTTGTAACTAGTCAATGAGTGCCAATGTTCTCTGTAAACAGATGACTTATGAACATTATTCTGTAATACTTCATACATGGTACAGAAATGTTCAATAACTGGGCGATGAGTGCCACAAGTTACTCAAATTAGTTGTTAGACTAGTGTAATTATCAATGATAACTGGGATAAGAATGTCCTTCACCTTCTGACCTAATTACCAGAAATTACTGCAATATCCACTTGTCCTGTCTATCCTCATGCTCATGGAGCACTAAATTTGGTTTTTGCACAAATTCTACGTTGGTGTACCTTACAAGAACGTGGTGTTGACACGACATGCTGTCCACCACCTTCAGCGATGGAGATGTTATTATGGTCCCACTGTTTGGTGTACCTAATGTACTACCAAAATGATAACATTGAATATTACTACGACATTTCAGTGTCTTGGCTACACTGATTAATACTTCAGGGAAAATAACTTCAGATTGTCTCACTTGGTGTTGTGCTTCTGTAGAAAGATATGGACTTTAAGTGCAGCTGCGTGCAACCTAATGTGCTACAACCATGATGCAATCCTTCCCTTTCCTATCCTAGTTCTTGTAAAATAGTTAAAAAAATTATTACAGTGCATGTGCACTTAATGTCATTTATTAATATGATTTGTATTCATTGCGTATAAATTTTGTGATTTGCTGATATATTTTGAACTACAGAGCGTGTGCACTTTATGTCATTTGTTAATATGTTTTGTATTCATTGTGTATACATTTTGTGATTTCCTGATATGTTCTCTACTACAGTGCGTGTGCACTTTTGTCATTTGTTAATATGTTTTGTACTCATTGCGTATACATTTTGTCATTGCTTGATATGTTCTGTACTCAGTGCATGTGCACTATATTTTATTTTATGTTCTGCACTTATATATATGTATATATTCTGTGATTGTAAACTTAGTTCATTAAGAAAAATTTGTTGCTCATGGCAAGTCCAATTGACTCACCATCGCTGCCAAATTTTTGCCCCCCCCCCCCCCCCCCATTGGAGCGTTATGTAAGAGGTATGCGATGCATGCGCTGTCTGCAATAGGCAAGGCAGAGGAGAGTCTCTGACCAGAGAGCAGTATGTAGTTAGTTGTTGCTTGTCGCTAGTCGACATTAGTCTTGAGTAGTCTGCGTGAGTCGGCAGTAGTCTTGAGTAGTCTGCGTGAGTCGGCAGTAGTCGGCGGTAGTCTGCGTGAGTCGGCAGTCTGCTCTGGTCGGGACTCTGGAGGATGAGTATTATTCTAGAAGGTAAAGAAGCAGCCTTGCGCATATCTAGTAATGTATGTTAACTGTCATCCAATTTCTTTCAAAAAATGCCCCAATAATAATTTTTATAATATAATGTATTTTTTTTTAAAACGCATTCATTTCAATTTAAAGATTTTATCCAATGAATAATTATTCCTTTCACGAATCACAAAGCATAGGCCAGCATTGCACGGAGCTGTGCCGAAAATTTTTAGGTAAGAGCAGATATATTCGCAGTTTTTATTGAGGTAAGAATTTTTGCTTTTTTTATTCAGAGTACAGAACCGTGGCGCAGCGCTGCTGTCGTCATAAAATTTACCAGGTTACTGAATTTTTTTTTATTATTTTGGTGTTTAGGAATTTTTCTGTTTGGAGCTTACATTCAATGAGAAAAGAATTTTGTGGGTACATTGAATGTGAATGCATTTCTGCACGGAGATAATAAAAGGGGGCCAATTTTGTTCAGAGGTTACAATATTTAAAATACATTTCAATTAATATTTCCGTGGGGAGCTTACACTTGGTTCATATTTAATTAATAATTTTGTGGGGATGTTACAAGCGTTCAGTGAATTCGAAAGTAAAATTCTTGACAGAAAATCACAGGAAATTATGGTCTTACGTTCAATCAGTAAGTGGCTCGAAACAGCACCTCCAGACACTCCGGGATGATGATGGCATTGAAACAGAGGATGACACGCATAAAGCTGAAATACTAAACACCTTTTTGCAAAGCTGTTTCACAGAGGAAGACTGCACTGCAGTTCCTTATCTAAATCCTCGCACAAACGAAAAAATGGCTGACATCGAAGTAAGTGTCCAAGGAATAGAAAAGCAGCTGAAATCACTCAACAGAGGAAAGTCCACTGGACCTGACGGGGTACCAATTCGATTCTACACAGAGTACGCGAAAGAACTTGCCTCCCTTCTAACAGCCGTGTACCGCAAGTCTCTAGAGGAACGGAAGGTTCCAAATGATTGGAAAAGAGCACAGGTAGTTCCAGTCTTCAAGAAGGGTCGTAAAGCAGATGCGCAAAACTATAGACCTATATCTCTTGCATCAATCTGTTGTAGAATTTTAGAACATGTTTTTTGCTCGCGTATCATGTCATTTCTGGAAACACAGAATTTACTCTGTGGAATCAACATGGATTCCGGAAACAGCGATCGTGTGAGACCCAACTCGCTTTATTTGTTCATGAGACCCAGAAAATATCAGATACGGGCTCCCGGGTGGATGCCATTTTCCTTGACTTCCGGAAGGCGTTCAATACAGTTCCTCACTGTCGCCTGATAAACAAAATAAGAGCCTACATAATATCAGACTAGCTGTGTTTTCAGCAAACAGAACACAGCAAGTCGTTCTCAATGGAGAGACGTCTACAGATGTTAAAGTAACCTCTGGCGTGCCACAGGGAAGTGTTTTGGGACCATGGCTTTTCACAATATATATAAATGACCTAGTACCTAGTGTCGGAAGTTCCATGTGGCTTTTCGCGGATGATGCTGTACTATACAGAGAAGTTGCAGTATTAGAAAATTGCAGCGAAATGCACGAAGATCTGCAGAGGATAGGCACTTGGTGCAGGGAGTGGCAACTGACCCTTAACATAGACAAATGTAATGTATTGCGAATACATAGAAAGAAGGATCCTTTATTGTATGATTATATAATAGCGGAACAAACACTGGTAACAGTTACTTCCGTAAAATATCTGGGAGTATGCGTGCGGAACGATTTGAAGTGGAATGATCATATAAAATTAATTGTTGGTAAGGCGGGTGCCAGGTTGAGATTCACTGGGAGAGTCCTTAGAAAATGTAGTCTATCAACAAAGGAGGTGGCTTATAAAACACTCGTTCGACCTGTACTTGAGTATTGCTCATCAGTGTGGGATCTGTACCCTGTCGGGTTGACAGAGGAGATAGAGAAGGTCCAAAGAAGAGCGGCGCGTTTCGTCACAGGGTTATTTGGTAAGCGTGATAGCGTTACGGAGATGTTTAGCAAACTCAAGTGGCAGACTGTGCAAGAGAGGCGCTCTGCATCGCGGTGTAGCTTGCTGTCCAGGTTTCGAGAGGGTGCGTTTCTGGATGAGGTATCGAATATATTGCTTCACCCTACTTATACCTCCCGAGGAGATCACGAATGTAAAATTAGAGAGATTCGAGTGCGCACGGAGGCTATCCGGCAGTCGTTCTTCCCGCAAACCATACACGACTGGAACAGGAAAGGGAGGTAATGACAGTGGCACGTGAAGTGCCTTCCGCCACACACCGTTGGGTGGCTTGCGGAGTATAAATGTAGATGTAGATGTAGATCCCCCGACCCTAATAGCAGCACTGACTATCAACACCATTCCAGAGGATGTGGCTCAAGAACATAAGGAACAAGTGACCTCCGATGAAGTCCGAGATGGTATCAAGGTGAAAGCTGCCAACAAGTCCCCTGGATCTGACGGCCTCCCTCTAGAATTTTACAATGTTTTAGCTATCTTTTGATACCTACTTGGACGTCCACCTATCGCAAACTGATGTCACCCACAACGACAATCCCAGCCACCTCCCTTGATGGGATCATCATCCTCGTCCCTAAGCCACATGGGCGATCACGGATCTGTGGTTACCGGCCCATCACTCTGCTCAACAGTGATATGAAAATTTTTACCCATTTGTTGGCACCACGACTCAAGAAGGTAGCAAGATACGTCACCTCCCTTTATCAGACTTCGCTCGGCAGTGACAACAACATCCATACGACCCTTTGCCGTTACAGGGACATGATCGAGCTCGTTCTGTCGCACCATTTACCTGGCGCATTAGCGTCGCTTGACTTCAGTCAGGCATTCGACCGTGTCGACTATACCTTTCTGAAATCGGTCTTCCAACACATTGGTTTTCCGGCTCGTATAATAACAGTGGTAATGCGGCTCTTGAATGGCGCGACTTCAAAGATACTCTGTAATGCTCGCCTCACCACGCCTCTGGCGATGGAGCGCTCTGTCTGACAGGGTTGCCCACTTTCCACGATACGGTATGATTTGGCCTTAGGGCTCCTACTCCAGGGGCTTCGCCAACGCCTGATCGGCGCGACATTGCCTGGGCACCGCTTCTGTTGTACAGCCTAAGCTGACGATCTAGTTCTCCACCTCCGCAATGAAGACGATGCTCGTGCGGGTCTGACTTGGGTGGCGACATATGGGGAGGCATCGGTCAGTTCTCATTTCCAAATCGAAGGTTGTGCTCACTGGTGAGAGTCTACCTGAGCGGTATGTCGCTCCTCTAAGTGTGGCCAGCAGCGTCCACTGTTTGGTCATTGATTTTATGAACGACCTCCGTCGTTCAGCGGCAACCAACAGTAGACGTCTCCTCCAAACGATTAGGGCTGGCCTTGTGGACCACCGGCTTAGATCCCTCGACAATGTACAGCGTGCGCAATACGTGAATGTTTACCACGCCTCACGCATCCCCCATGTGGGACAAGTGTCCCCGGTCCCGATTACCCTCGCACGTCATATGTTGATGGCGATGGGATCCTTCGTCTGTACGGGGATGTTGCCCTCCCGCGGGAGTTTGGTGGAGTGGGCTTATTCCATGTGCCACATAGAGTTACGGCGCTTTTTGTTAGCTCCCAACAGAAAGTCTGGCGTCGGTGCCCGACGGGCCTAACCGGACTTTTTCTGCGTGAATACGCACCAGTCTCCAAGTCAGCCCCAGTCATGCTATCAGACATTCCAACCCTCTTTTATCACTTTCGGCACTTCTTTCTTGAATTTACCCAGGTATACATTGCCACCCAAATTGCAAATAACCTTAGAAACTGCACACGAAAGGCTGAATCACGCTATATTGTTGAACACAGTAGTATTCCTTTTGTAAAAACTTGATATATCTTTTCCTTATTTTAGTCTGCTGAATAACGTTTTACGAGGGGTGTTCAATCAGTAAAGCAAAACATTCATTTTTATCTGCCAATTTTGGTTGAAAATATGCGGAATTTGCTGTGGGAGGTCGGATATTCCACTTCAGGTCTTGTGGTTTCATGAAGTTCCGATAGGTGGTGGCGCTACACAATGGCTTCAGAATGGCGTCTGTATTGGAGGTGCGTTCGAAGCAGAACTGTCACTGAGTTTCGTCTGACAGAAAACCAAAGCTTTGCAGATATTCACAGGTGCTTGCAGAATATCTGGGGAGACCTGGCAGTGAACAAAAGCACAGTGAGTCGTTGGGTGCAGTAAGGTGGTGCAAACGTGTCCAAGTCCCCTCGTGACGGCCGGCCGCACACACCGGTAACTCCTGCAAAGCTAGAACGTGAGGACACTCTCATTCGATGCTCTCCTTCTTCATGCGAACTCAAAGCCTCACATAAGTCTCTGCACCCGAAATAAGCTCAAGAAACGTCATTGGATTTTTCTTCCTCATCCACCCTACAGTCCGGATATCGCACCTTCCAACTTCCGTCTGTCTGACCCAATGATGGATGTACTCCATGGGAAGCATCACGTGGATAGTGGGGAGGTTATTGACGCAGCAAGACGTTGAAATGTTCAAATGTGTGTGAAATATTATGGGACTTAACTGCTAAGGTCATCAGTCCCTAAGCTTACACACTACTTGACCTATATTATCCTAAGGGCAAGCACACACACCCATGCCCGAGGGAGGACTCGAACCTCCGCCGGAACCGGAGCAAGACGTTGACTTCGACGTCGATTAGTAGAGTGGTACCATGAGTACATATCAGGCCTCCCAGTAGGACAGCATATGGCCGTCACTTTGAACGGAGATTATGTTGAAAAATAGATTTTTTTTTTAGCCAAAAGAGTGGTGAATAATATGGTTCATTAGAATCCTGAATGAGATCTACCTGCTTTCAGAAAAAAGAAGGTTGCATTAGTTACTGAACGCCCCTCCCAAAATTGCTCGTCTATTTGTCGTAACAAAGAGATGGTTACAATTACAACGTGTTTTCGAAGACCACCAGACCATCTCATCACATGTAACGGTATGGGATTGTCTCTGGTGGTGACAGCATCACAGCACTCGTCAGCTACTGTCGTCGCTGCTGCCGGAAGCTGACACATTCGGCAGTGCAGACTTCACGCTAAGCGCCTAACGAGTCGGGCCGACTGTATACCGGGCGGACATAACTCACGGCCGGTCGGGAGAGCACAAGCCGGAGCAAAATTAACAATAACAGCGGGTCGGCCAGCGGTGCGGGCGAATTAACGGCTGGCGCGGCTAAACGGTGACGCCGCGCGCCTCCGAAATTAAATGTTGTTGTTCGCCGGGCGATAAATCGCAGCTGCGGCGCGGCGCACCCACGCCATATTTCACAGACAATGCGCGCTGCGCCGGCGCCCATGGCCTTCCGAGGGACTTTTAGTTTTGCACAGATGTACACCCTGCATAGGCGCGACAGGGCTTCATGAATACAGGATAGCCTGCGAGCTAAACGTACACCGTGCAAAGGTGATTTATAAATGTTAAAATCTAACGAAATTCACGTGAACCCGTTTGGAACGAACAACAATATTTTACTCAGATTATCCAGGCCAAGACAACTGTATTTTTGTACTTTTAATTCTCTTCTCTACTCTACTCTACTCTACTCTACTACGCATGCCTCGGGCATGGATGTGTGTCATTTCCTTAGGTTAGTTAGTTTTAAGTAGTTCTAAGTTCTAGGGGACTGATGACCACAGATGTTAAGTCCCATAGTGCTCAGAGCCATTTGAACCATCTACTACGTACTTTAAGGCCTTGTTTTTTTTTTTCATCCAAAAATATAAGTGCGTGACCTAGAACACTCTGAACCTCACGAATATATGCTTAGAACATAAATCGCTTATCCCAGGACCATACTACAAACAATTACGCGGTAGTATCACAGCAACAGACTCAGGATAGCTGAAAACTAAACAACACACACATTGCTGAAAGGATCACTCCAAAGGAATGCATCAATTTAAATAGGGGTAACCTCCCAATAGATTACTTCCGCAACCTCGGAATAAAAATCTGACTAACCTCCCAATGAAAATGTGACTCATATATAACCTTTCAATAATTAACTGACTGTGAATCTAAACAGGTACATTTGGACGTCAGCAATGCTGCGTCATGGCCCTGAAAAGTCATTTTGAATAAACTGAAATTACTTACCTCAATTATGTCACCGGATAACGCGTATATCTCTGCTCCTATGAGAAATTTTGCTGGCACAGCCAAGTCCATTGCTGGCCGCTAGATTTTGTTATGTATAAAAAAACAACTGATTTTTCTTTACGATAATTGGCATGA
This sequence comes from Schistocerca americana, assembly GCF_021461395.2. Lineage (NCBI taxonomy): Eukaryota > Metazoa > Arthropoda > Insecta > Orthoptera > Acrididae > Schistocerca > Schistocerca americana. The sequence continues at coordinate 153,203,625 of NC_060122.1, forward strand.
CTATGGATAAGAGACATTAGTAAAAACTTTTAATTCAGATGAATGTCAAAAGTTATCTTCATAAGAAAGATTATTATTGAAAAATTATTGAAAATTATTTACATGTGACTTGGATATAACAATAGTACAAAATGAATCGTTCTCCACGACCGGCCTTGGTAATTCCATACGGGACACAAGTGCTCTCTGTGAGATATACAACTAGACAACTGCTCTCTATGGGCGACCTGGCCCAACCAACTGACTGCTAGCTACTACTACTACTACTGCTGCTGCTGCGACACTGCTCTCTGGTCTGCGATTCTATTATAGCTTACATATCGCAGGCAGTGCGTGACCAATCCATCGAAGTTACATCTGCTCGAGTGCTCTAGCAACAAATTCCTTACTCACGGACCTCTTACAAACGCATCAATTTAAATAAGGGACACAAACATCATACGACATATACACACTATCGGGAGGTGCACACAGACGAGAAATTGAATTTCCACGAACACACAATGCTAACAACAGACGAAGCAGAAAAAATACTACTGGAGTGGCTAAATTCAAAACAGTACAGACTACCTGCACCAATCATATTGACATACTACTGTGCGCTCTTCGAATCAGTACTCAGTTTTGCAGCTAGCACGTCGGCACGCAGACTGAACCTGATCACCAAATAAGATTCAGACGAGGCTATCAGGAGCCTCCGGCACCACCTCAATCGATGCATCGAGACTAGATAAGGTACACATAATAAGTAGTGTAGCGATAAAGACAAGTCACTTTAAAGGTTGGCATTTGGAAACATGGCAAGGTGAGTGGGGTGTAAGTGATAAGGGACGTAGACTGTACGACTTGCACCTACACCCTGTGAGTCTGAGACAGACACCTACATGCTTATGGGGGAAGAAGGTACCACAGAACATATTGTGTTCTTCTGCTTGCAATACATGAACAATAGACGTGCACTACACCTAGACTACACGAAAACAGGAATACATATATACACAGAAATGGGAGACCAAGAACAATGGACACAAAAGTATTAGCAGCGATATTTCAACAACATGTGAAGAGTTCCTACGGACACAACATAGCAGACATGCCTACAGGGAACGTATCAAAAATCTCGAGAGAGTGGACGGCGATACCCACAGTGACAGCGACAGCTATGACACTGACGAGAATGAATGGAGGAGAAAGCTGAGGTAACAATAAATAAGAGAGCTACAACTGTGAATTAGACATAACACGACAAAATGAACTGACAAATAGTACGCATCCCTCAAATAATGGTAAAGGATAGCGACTACTAGAGTGTATGTCGTGTAAGTACTGGCAATCTGGCCAAAAAAGACCCAGTATTGTACGTGGATGAATACTTAAAGATAATGCATAGAATTAACAATACAACTTCTTTACTACTAACTATAAACGGTTTTGTTGTGACAGTCAAAGAAACGATTCTGAGGTATTCACAGCCAGTCACAGTTGGCGATGGCACTATCAAATATCTCCTCTATCTTATTATCTTTTTGCATTCTTCTGAAAACAGCATAATTTTATTTGCCTTTAAACCTAAAAGACTTGCTGTTTTTAAAAAGTATTTATTCCGTGTTAAATGTTGGATATATATATATATATATATATATATATATATATATATATATATATATATATATATATATATATATATATAAGCAGGATAACAAACGAAAACTCTAATATGTACGACCTGTTTTATAATATCAAGTAACAAGACTTTAAATGTGTAATAAATAAATAAATAAATAAAAATACCAAAACGAACGGTACGAGCCATTCACATGAAAAGCGCCTCTGTTGCCTGCTAGCACCACCGGTATGTTGTGCCTGCACAAACAAATACTTGATCCGGCTTTGTGACGATATAACTACAATAGGGCGTGATTCTGTAAAACAGGATGCTTATCCTGTTCCGTATGCTGGATAGGTACAGATTCTAGGATGTTTATCCCGTACTTCAAAATCACTGTACCTACCTAGAGCATCTTCTTGTACTACTGCGTCGCTCCACTCCGCTCGTGAGTATTTATGCCATATACCGTATTTGCGAACTCCATATCCCCGACTGCGATTACCTTTGCATATTCTCCACGCCTCAACTTCGCTTCCAATATTTTGACAACATTCCTGGCATTAATACGCCCACTGGCACTATTGTACGCTTTTTACACTCTAATCCAAGATCAATAATTCCGAAAGGTAATCTCCTATTGCAGCTATGCTAGTCACACAACCAGAGCAAGTACTTATTAGTGCAGGTTAAAACTGGCTCGTCTACCACAAGAGTTTCATCTCCAGAGCAACAAGAACCTTCAAGGTATCGAGGGCCACTCTATTAAAACATATTGATGACAAAATACCAGAGCGGGCCGCTGTGGCCGAGCGGTTCTAGGCCCTTCATTCCGGAACCGCGCGACTGCTACGGTCGCAGGTTCGAATCCAGCCTCGGGCATGGATGTGTGTGATCTCCTTATGTTAGGTTTAAGTAGTTCTAAGTTCTAGGGGACTGATGACCTCAGATGTTAAGTCCCATAGTGCTCAGAGCCATTTGAACCATTTTTGAACCATTTGAACAAAATACTGGAGAACATTTATGAAGACTGCTACGGACTAATAAGACGTTGTAAGAGCATTCGTAGTAAATAAAACTGCAAGTAATATTAGATTATATGACTGGCAAAAGGCGAGACCGAGCCCACTTTAAGGGTAAGAGACTGTCGCAACCATAAACTCTAAAGGCACGTATAATGTCACAACTCGATAAGGCAAGCGTGTATTGACATGCTGTTGATTACTGGCATCTGAAAAAGTGAACGCTGGAAGATTCTAAAGCCGATGTCTTGAACAATGTCGCCGGCCACGGTGGTCTAGTGGTTCTAGGCGCTCAGTCCGGAACCGCGCGACTGCTACGATCGCAGGTTCGAATCCTGCCTCGGGCATGGATGTGTGTGATGTCCTTAGGTTAGTTAGGTTTAAGTAGTTCTAAGTTCTAGCGGACTGATGACCACAGATGTTGAGTCCCATAATGCTCAGAGCCATTTTTTTTAACAATGTCGCAACTTCGATTACATTTATCAACAAACTTAATGCTAAATACTGCATTTTTCGAGGAATGTTACTATTATTGTCATACGTAAGGACGTGCAAGACTATATTAACATCCGTTAGAAGGCACAAGTGCTTGTGGCGGAAGGGAACAAGTTTGTAACAGAGTAGAGTATGGACAAAGAAAGTAACTAATTTTCTTCTCATTATGAGATATCCTCATTGCTAACACTATCTCACAGAGGAGAGGCAACTAACCCTGGTGTGTTGTATGTAGTGCGTGCACAGCTCTCCACACAGCTGTTCAGTTAGCAGTTAAAGCTAGATCAGCCAAAACAAGTTCTGAGTCGTTTTCGAAGACGCACAAGGCACATTTCTTCAAACTCTTTCAAAGCAACATGTAGGTGAAACATTCAAGTGGCAGCAAGCAAAAGTGGAGATAATGAGTCGTGGTGTCACTGAGTTAGTAGTCTGGCGCCACTATCCCTTTTGCGGCCCCATTGCCAATATCTATGAGGAAGAGTTAGTATCTGTGGAGTGTCCTTAGGAGGTCTTTTCTTGCCGATATATATATGGCGTTCGCTGGCCTGAGAGGCAGGCACGAAGTTTGGGGTTGGCGGTAGCGTCGCGGCAAGAGATGATCAACTTCTACCTGGCTTTCACCGGCACCACTCAGTAACCGCTGCGACGCACCCTGGATCCATGGAACTGCTTGCTGATACAGGGAAGTAACATTCTGTAATCCTCGTGGTGATTTTTGTCATTGTCTACCTGCCCTCATTATTTTCTGATTCGTACCCGACCCTCAGAGCTTTACTCGGTCGGCTCTTGGTCGTTAATATAGGCCGTAGTATAGTACTAAGACGCCAGTTGTCGTTTGAAAAATGGTCCCGTTATTGTATTGCCTTTCCTTTCTGGTTTCTACCCGATCATTAATGTTCTAATTAATCAGCTCTTGATCGTAAATACAGCCGGAACAATTGTACTAAGGCACAGGCTGCTGTTAAACCAAAAAGGGACCTTGTGGTTAGATATAGCTGTTGACCGGTTCAGTTCTTTGATTGTAGTTGCTTTTCTCAGTCATTAGTTGTAATCTGAACAACCTGTTGTACAAAGCTGTTCGTTTCTGCGTTTGAAAGACCGAGTCATTATTGGTGTATTTTAGCTGGATCTTGTGGTTCCGTCGAGTGAGTCCTTTTGTAATAAGTGTTTACAAGTAATGTTTTAAGACGTTCCTTCAGAGCGGTCTTAGTAACTGTCAATCAGGTTTAACTTTGAAAATGTTAACAGCCAACTTTCACCAGGGCTTCAGTCAAAATAAAATTGTCAGGAGGAACGGGTTGGGATCCAGTCGCACCTTGTTTTCCAACTGAAATTAATAGGTTGGTTACTTTGAAGTAAGCCTTATCATTGTCATATTGTTTGCTAATCTGTTTAACCTTAAAGCACAGGTGCACATCTTAATCCAGAACCTTTCGACATATAGCTTTCAAATTAAAAGTTAAGTCATCTGTTTTGAGTAACTAAATCGCTCTTGTAATCAGTGGTACTTATATAGTTTTCCTGCTTGCAGAAGGGCATTTAATAAGACAGACTGTGTCCAGCGCGGTAGTAAACACCGCTGTTTCACCAGATAAAGGGGGGGGGGGGGGGGGGGGGAGGGCTGCAGGTCCGGTCGTCTTGTAATCATTGTCATGTTGTTTGCTGTTTTGCAATACAGCACTTCGGATTTCTTTTGCAAAGTTTAAAAGCTTATTCAACTTATGGTTTAAGGTCAAAAGAAGCTTGTAAATTTGTTTATTTTGTTAAAAAAATATTATGGTTAAATGCTTAGATTATCTGTAAAACACAGTTTATATATTGTTAAATAAACAGGTTGTGTGAAAAGGAAGTTATATTGGTGGGTCCCCCCTTCCGCTTTCCCGGGCCCCTGACCAAAAGATTGACTGGCCTTAAAAGTTTGACAATGGAATATGGACCTTGGAAATGCGGGGCAAGCTTCCCTAAGCGTTTGTCATGGGAAGTGCGCCCAGGAACGTTCCTGATGTAGACAAGATCCCCTATCTTCACTTGAAAGGGGCGCTTGTTTCTATTACAGCGACAGACCTGACGATCGTGAGCTTTCCTAATATTTGTCCGAGCTCGTCCCCATTTCTCCCTAAAAACCTCAGGAGTGATAGACGGAGGTAAAAGATTATTTATCTCCCAGAAATTGGAGAGCGGTGAATTAATGGGATATGCAAGCATTAGGCTAGCTGGGGTGGCCTGGTATGCTTCTTGTCGCGCGGAGTTATCCAGGGCAATGTGGTATCCCACCTTTTGGCTGATTTATGGTGATAAATAATCAACGCTGACATAAAGTTGCGGTTTATCCCTTCGGCAAAGGAAACCTGAGGATAATAAGTTGTGGTGGTAACATGTTTTATCCCACTGCCGAAACAGAATTGTCTAAACGACCTTGCCAGGAAGCCTGGTTCTTTACCCGTAACCAACGCCCGTGGTGGCCCAATCCACCTAAATAGAGACTATTAGTAATATGAGAGATGATGATAAGAGAGCTCACCTCCCGGCTAGGTATCAACCAAACGAACCTGGAGAAGGCGTCCACCACTACGAGAGTACACGAATTGCCTTTTTTCGTCCAGCGGAGTGGGCCCACGTAATCAACAAACGATTTGTGCAATTGATGCTCTTCCCGTTCCGACTGCAGCAGGAAGTCACTTGGTTTCCCTTCTTAGGAACATTCTGCTAAGGGCGTCAGCCACCTGATTATCAGATCCCTTAACGTGCCGAACCTTGAAGTGGAAAGCCGAAATGCTGACCGCCCATCTCGTGATGTGCCCTTCTTCCTAGGACGAGCTAGGACCCAACTGAGGGCCTGATTATCCGTCTCTTGGCCAAATACACGATGTTCGAGATAGAACTGAAATTTTTTCGGGGCAAACAACACAGCTAACACTTCGCACTCGTGCCGGCCGGTGTGGCCGAGCGGTTCTAGGGGCTACAGTCTGGAACCGCTCGACCGCTATGGACGCAGGTTCGAATCCTGCCTCGTGCATGGATGTGTGTAATGTCCTTAGGTTAGTTAGGTTTAAGTAGTTCTAAGTTCTAGGGGACTAATGACCTCAGCAGTTGCGTCCCATAGTGCTCAGAGTCGTGCGGTCTAAGGCGCTGCAGACATAGACTGTGCGGCTGGTCTCGGCGGAGGTTCGAGTCCTCCCTCGGGCATGGGTGTATGTGTTTGTCCTTAGGATAATTTAGGTTACTTAGTGTGTAATCTTAGGGACTGATGACCTTCGCAGTTAAGTCCCATACGATTTCACACACATTTGAACATTTTTGAGTGCTCAGAGCCATTTGAACAACTTCGCACTCGTATACTGAGTAATTGAGCTGAGGCCCCTCCAGACGTCGGGAAGCAAATGCTAACAGACGCCTGATATCTTGATCTTCCTGTAAAAGAACTGCCGCCACACAAGTATTGCAAGCACCGGTCTAGACCACAAATCTTTTCTTCAAGTCAGATACTGCTAAAACTAGTGGGTTGGCAATCGCAGTTTTAATTCCTTCAAAGGCTGCCTGTTCACTTTCAGCGCAAACGAATTTCTCATGATTTATGCATAACAAATATAAAGGAGCTGCAAGCTGCGCAAAGTTTGGAACAAATCTGTGGAAATAATTAGCCATTCCAACAAATCGGGCAACCTCCCTCTTATTTCGTGGCTGCGGAAAATTCCTCAACGCCTTAGTGCGTTCCTGATAAATGCTAATTCCGTTCCCGGACACCAAGTGAGCCAAAAATGACACTTAGCGCTTAGCCAAGGTTATTTTTGAGGGTTTCACAGTTAACCACGTGTCACTGAGCCTGGATAGTCCCTTCCAGATGTGCTCTAAATGCTCTTCAACGGAGGCACTAAATATGACCACATCGTCCAAATAATTGAAGACACCTAAAATTTCATCCAGTGCAGCGGTTGACAAATCAAACGGAACCTGGTTGAACTCATATAAATTCCAATACGTGGCGAAGGCGGTGAGATGCTTGGATTCCTCCGTTAAGGGTATCTGGTAATAAGGCTGATTAAGATCTAAGGCCGCAAACCAAGATGGTCCACAAAACCAGGTGAAACAGTTTTTGAGATTAGGCAGTGGCACCAATTCCAAGATCGCCTTTTTATAGAGAAGCCTGTTATCAACCACAGGTCGGAAATCCTGCCCCTGACCTTTAGGTAATAAGAAAATGGGGAACTATAGGGGAGAGGTGGACGGTCTTATCTCTGTCTTCTAACAAGCCTTCAATTGCGTGCCTCAGTATCTTCATCTAAGGTGGTGACAAGCGATATGGAGAGTGGCGAACCGGCACGTCATCCATGACACGAATATTGTATCAAATGGCGTCTGTGACTTCCAACCTGTCACAAAGTACGTCAGGCAATTCTCCCAAAAGTTCACTTAACTGTTTCCCTTGTTGACTAGAGAGGTGGTCTATCCCAACCAGGGACGTGTTACTACTGGTATCACTTCCCATCGCCAAATGAGCACATGAACAAAATGCTATTCGATCGCTGGGGTTAAATTTGAGATGAAAGGCCCGGGTACCAAAATCTAACACCATACCGGTATTACAGATGAAATCATACCCTAAAATTAAGTCAGGAACCAATACCTTAACTAATATAAACTTGACAGGCCATGAAAATTACAGACGGAAAGATTTCCCCGCACTTCCTAGCACTAAGGTAACTCTTGGCCACTGGCCACCCGCCATCTCTCAATCGAGGGACGTACTGGAGATAATCTGCGTAAGTGTCTATATTCAATAAACCACTCGTAATTGAGGAGTGACACAGGGCCGCCCGAATCTAGTAACCCACTCAACTGCTCATGTCCTATAGCCGCACAAATAAATGGTAAGGTTCGCTTGGTGGCTGCCTGTATTCTACATCACCCCTGTCTCCGAGGATGCGACCCCGCCCTTACCTAGCGTCCTTTCTCAGCGCGAGGCGTCCTTGGAACCGGGCATCAAAAAAATGGTTCAAATGGCTCTGAGCACTATGGGACTCAACTGCTGTGGTCATAAGTCCCCTAGAACTTAGAACTACTTAAACCTAACTAACCTAAGGACAGCACACAACACCCAGCCATCACGAGGTAGAGAAAATCCCTGACCCCGCCGGGAATCGAACCCGGGAACCCGGGCGTGGGAAGCGAGAACGCTACCGCACGACCACGAGATGCGGGCAACCGGGCATCCTCGTACTAAATTGTCACGTGCGCCACATATAAAACAAGCCCCAGATTTCAATGAATCGCGTGCTTTACTTGTAATGCTACCTTCTGAACCGGAGTTAGGTAAGTCACGATGTCCCATCGACACATTTCGCTGGTTGTCGGCAAAAGACAATTTCGTAACATAGTTCACAAGATTCTCTATCTTACGAAGAATAACCGGACGAGGAAAGAATGCCATGGAAGACCTATCTTCAGGCCGCATATCTTCCAAGACATTGGCAACTAAATTCGCCTCAGGAACATCCATTCGTAGTGGCAATACTGCCTCACGAAATCGCTCTAGATATTCAAACAACGATTCGTGGGAGTCCTGCACGCGCCCATAATATCTACACTCTAGCTCTTTGCGCATACGGTCTGATAACTTACCCTCCGCGACAGATTGCCTGAGGTGCCCGATCGTATTACCCTGCTGCAAGGTTTCTGATAGCAGATTACTTAGCTACCGCGTGCTAACGGGTAGTGTGTGATACGTACTAAGAGATGGGAGATCCTTAATGCGACTCAAACTTAACTAGTAGCCACAATATCTGTTGTATATTTTCTAAGGTTTCAATTGACAATTCCCGAATACTATTTAAGAGACACGGCACCGGGTTAGGGAGGCGATCAAAATATTCCCCCGACCGATCACTTAGACCTCGGGCGACGGATCCACACTCTGCTATTGGATTGACAGAAACACGTTCCATATCTTTTGTATCAGCCTCACTCTCTAATTCTAAAGCTGCAGCTTGAATTTCCAAATCAAATAAAAGATTATTTAACTAACTTACACGTGCTAACTGCTCAAGGGCTCGATTCTAGAAGTTTACGAGGTGCGGCTAGAAAAAAACCGGACTGATGCTGGAAAAAACATTTATTTACAATTATTTACAATTTCATGTTATCTCCTTCAATGTACTCTCCTCCTCGGTCTCTACACCGCTCCATACGAATTTTCCACTGTTCATAGCAATGCTGCAGATCATTTTCGGTAAGTCCATACATTACTTCCGTCGCTTTTTCTTTTACTGCTTCAACAGTCTCAAATCTAGTTCCTTTCAAAGCTGACTTGACTTTAGGGAAAAGAAAAAAGTCACAGGGGGCCAAATCAGGTGAGTAGGGTGGATGATCTAAAATGGGAATGTTGTGTTTTGCCAAAAACGTCTTCACTGACAACGCACTGTGAGCTGGGGCATTGTCTTGGTGAAGGATCCATGACTTTTTTCTCCACAAATCGTTCCGTTTTCTCCGTAATCGCTCACGTAGGGTAGCCAGGACGCTAATGTAGTAATGCTGATTCACTGTTTGTCCCTCTGGTACCCAATCAATGTGCACAATCCCTTTGATGTCAAAAAAAAAAAAAACAATCATCATTGCCTTGAATTTCGATTTTGACATTCGTGCTTTTTCTTGTCGTGGAGAACCAGGAGTTTTCCAATGCATCGATTGGCGTTTAGTTTCGGGATCGTAAGTAAAAAACCACGATTCATCGCAAGTAATAACATTTTGTAAGAAGGTGGGATCACTTTCAATGTTTTCCAGGATGTCAGAACAAATCATTCTTCGGCGTTCCTTCTGTTCAATTGAAAGACACTTTGGAACCATTTTTGAACACACTTTGTTCACGTTGAAACTTTCATGAAGAATCTGCCTAACACTTTCCTTGTCAACTCCTGTTAACTCAGACACTGCTCTGATTGTTAAACGGCGATCTTGTCGAACAAGTTTACCGATTTTTTCAATGTTTGCATCAGTTTTTGCTGACAATGGTCTGCCAGTGCGAGTGTCATCACTGGTGTCTTCGCGGCCATCTTTAAATCGTTTAAACCACTCAGACACTTGTGTTCGCGATAAACAATCATCGCCGTACACTTGTTGTAACATTACAAACATTTCACTTGCAGATTTTCCTAGTTTGAAACAAAATTTGATGTTAACACGCTGTTCTTTCTGTACACTCAACATATTCCGACGCACAGACAAAACGTCAACTACTTAAAACAGACGCCACGGGCAGACTGAGAGCAGGAGGCAAATGAAACTCGAGCAGTAGGCGGAGCGAGAGTCACGTGACAGGCCACGCGACTTTCAGCCTTATTGCATTCGTTTTATTGTTTCACCAGCATTAGTCCGGTTTTTTTCTAGCCACACCTCGTAAGATCCTTTATTCCGTTGCCCAGGTAGCCTAAATTGTGCATGAATGCACTTCACCTGCCTTACGGTTGGCTGATTATTTTGGAGAAAGGAGAGATTTACTTGTAACTGATTCAATGCTACCATATTGGCTTACCTCGCCAACTGCGCTGACAGAAACGGAGAGTGGTTTTGACAACGCTGCCCGTAGCCTGGCTGCCACCTCCCCCAAAGTACCGTGAACAGGGTTGAGAGGGAGAGCGGTAGCCATGGTGCCATTGAGTTAGCAGACCTGTCTGGCGCCACTGGCTAAAGTGTAGTATCAAGTATTCCTCTTGCGACCCCATTGCCAATATCTGTGAGGAAGAGTTGGTATCTGTGGGTTGTGTCCTTACAAGGTCTTTGCTTGTCGATATGTATACGGCGTTCGCTGGTCCGAGAGGGAGGCACTAAGTTTGGGGATTGGCGGTAGCTTCGCGGCGAGAGGTGGTCACGAGGTCCGAGCGGCCGATGCCACGAGCTGCGCAAGGAGGGCCCGCGCAGAGCGGAGATACCGGAGTACTTCACCGGGGTCAGCGTCACCTAAAAGCATCAGGCCGACATCGCGTCGGTTGGTTGGCAACACTCGTGTCGGACGACCGACCGCTCGTGGCCTGGCTGGCCTCTTCTGCCTGGCTTTCATAGGTTCCACTCGGTAACCGCTGCGACGCACCGTGGACTCATGGACCTGCTTATAAAGGGGAGTAACATTCTGTAATTCCCGTGGTGATTTGTTTAAATGTCTACCTGGCCTCCTTATTATTTTCTGGTAGTACCCGACCCACAGAGTTTTACTCGGTCGGCTCTTTAGTCGTTAATAAAGGCCGCAGTATCGCACTAAGAAACTAGTTGTCGTTCGAAAATTTGTCCCTCTTTTATATTGCCTTTTCTTTCCCGTTTGTACCCGATCATTAATGTTCTAATTAATCAGCTCTTGATCGTAAATACAGCCGGAACAATTGTACTAAGGCACAGGTTGTCGTTGAACAAAGGGGGGACCTTATGGTTAGATTTAGCTGTTAACCGGTTCAGTTCTTTGATTGTAATTGCTTTTCTCACTTATCTGTTATAATCTGAACAACGTGTTGTACTAAGCTGCTCGTTTCTGTGTTTGAAGGACCGAGTCATTATTGGTGTATTTTAGCTGGATCTTGTGGTTCCGCCGAGTGAGTTCTCATGTAATAAGTGTTCACAAGTAATGTTTTGAGACGTTGCTTTAGAGCGGTCTTAATAACTGACAATCAGTTTAACCTTGAAAATTTTAACAGCTAACTGTACCCAGGGCTTCAGTCAAAACAAAATTGTCAGAAGGAACGGGTTGTCATATTGTTTGCTAATTTGTTTAACCTTTAAGCACAGGTGCACATCTTAACCCCGAACCTTTCGACATACAGCTTTCAAATTAAAAGGTAAGTCATCTATTTTGAGTAATTGAATCACTCTTGTCATCAATGGTACTTATGTAGCTTTCCTGTGTTGCAGAAGGGCATTTAAGAAGACAGACTGTGTCCAGCGCGGTACTAAACACTGCTGTTTCACCCGATAACAGGCAGCTGCTGGTCCGGCCGTCTTGTCATCATTGTCACGTTGTTTACTGTTTTGCAATAAAGCACTTCAGATTTCTTTTGCAAAGATTAAAAGCTTATTCAACATAAGGTTTAAGGTTAAAAGAATTTTGCAAGTTTGTCCTTTTGTTAAAGAAAATTTTATGGTTAAATGCTTCGATTATCTGTAAAACACAGTTTATTTATTGTTAAATAAACAGATTGTGTGACAAGAAAGTTATATTGGTGGGTCCTGCCTTCCACCTTTACCTTAATTGCAGTGAGTACCACGTATCAGATGTGACGAAAGACGACATGAAAAGTTTTCTAACCACAGTCGCAGGTGAACAAATGGTTCAAATGGCTCTGAGCACTATGGGACTTAACATCTGAGGTCATTAGTCCCCTAGAACTAAGAACTACTTAAACCTAACTAACCTGAAGACATCACACACATCCATGCCCGGGGCAGGATTCGAACCTGCGACCGTAGCAGCAGCGCGGTTCCGGACTGAAGCGCCTAGAAACGCTCGGCCACACCGGCCGGCCTCTAGGTGAACAACTAGATGAAAATGTGACAGTTACGATTTCGGCATAGGGATCGTACTCCGTGACATGAACGTCTTCAGAACAAGGATGTTACTTTCAAATATTTACACTGAAGACAATAAAGTATGGCCAACCTCTTGGTTCGTGCTTGTTTACGCAATGTAAGCTCTACATGGCAAGGAGCGTTCATTTTGTAAGATCATAACGACAGAAAGAGTAAGTAAATTTACACGAACGTCATTTCATCACACCCGACTCTTTGCTATTCAGTCAACTTTCTGCATTGAAGTACATCCCTAATTATAAAGCAACCGTCCATTCGTTTAGTAAGGCTCCAACTCTGGGCTGTGATACGAGTACGTCTATAGAGCGGCAAGTTAAGTGTTTATGCTTTTCTGTGTTTTTCACGTAGTATATTTGTTAAATTTCGTGCGTGTTTCTCCACTTAAGAGGGCTAATCCTGCGTTTTTGTAAGTGTAAATTCATTCAGTCTTTAGCGCAATAGTTGCTCACTGAACAATCGTCTACTTAGCTCTTTAACGCATCAGCGTCCATTGGTGACACATCAGGAGGGTAGCAAGTCGCATATCTAGGATTGTCTGCTTTTATACTTCACTTCTTCAGTTAATCTTGTTAGTATGGGTAGTATGTGGGCACGCTGTGTGCGAACGCAGGAGGAGCTGGCCGCAGTTCGCGAACAGCTGAACGTGCTGTTCGATACAGTCGATGACCTTCAGGCTGCTGCCTCGGCGTCTAGCGCTGGCCAAGAATCTGATGCATTGCATGGGACACTCTAGTGTCACTTGTTTTGTCCACGGGCTTTACTTCCGAGGCACCTCCTAGTGCACACGACGCACAGGATGAGTGGCGGGTTGTAACGCGTTCGCGTTTCTCGAGGCGGAGGGTCAATGTAAAGAGTGGGCGCGAGGCCTCGCCTATCCATTCTGGGAGTGGACAGGTGGCTGCTCCTTCAGCGGCGTCCGAGCAGGCACACGGGAGGAGAAGCTTACTGGTTTTTGGGAGCTCCAATGTTAGGCGTGTTATGGGGCCCTTTAGGCAGACAGTGTTCAGGGCTGGAAAGAAAGCCAATGTTCATTCGGTATGTCTGCCGGGGGACCTCATCCGGGACATGGAGAGGGTCTTGTCGGTGGCTATCGAACGTGCAGGGTGCAGCCATCTGCAAGTTTTGGCTCACTCGGGACCAACGACGCCCGTGGCATGAGTTCTGAGGCAATCCTCAATTCGTATGGGCGACTGGGGACTGCTGGCCTCGACCGCTGGCCTCGACCGCGGAACGCAAACAGAGCTCGCAATTTGCACCATCGTTCCCAGAGATGATCGGGGTCCTTTGGTTTGGAGCCGAGATGAGGTTCTCAACCAAAGGCTTCGTCTGATCTGTGACGGTCTTGGCTGCAGATTTCTGGACCTGCGTTATAGTGTGGGGATTTGTAGGGCTCTCCTTGATAGGACGGGGGTACACTCACAAAGGAAGCAGCTACTAGGGTAGCAGAGTACTTGTGGAGTGCACATGAGGGTTTTTTAGGGTAGGCCGTTGTTTGCGGTGCTCTGATGAACATTCGCCAGTCCATCCACTGCAAGGGAAGTGAAACGACATTCAGAATAAAGACACTTCCACTGTCACAATTTTATCAGTAAACTGTCGAAGTATTCGTAACAAAGTTCCTGAATTTACTGCCCTCCAGGAAAGTTCTCGAGCTCAAATGATCCTTGGCACTGAGAACTGGCTTGGGACTGAGTACTGGCTGAAACCCAAAAGTGGATAGCTCTGGGATATTTAGCGTTTTGTGGAACGTATATCGGAAAGACAGATTAGAGGGGGAGTTTTCATTGCAGTTGAGAAAAATATTGTCGCTGTGGAGGTCGAAGTTGAGTGTGACAGTGAAGTCGCCTGGTCTCGTATAACAGGTGTAGGTAAAACCAAGCTAATTGTTGGATGGTTTCACCGCCAACCCGATTCCGCTGTGGCAGATTTAGAGTCATTCAAAGAAGGTGTATGGTCAGTAGCGCGTAAATACTCAGATCATGCAATATTTGTTGGGGGCGACTTTAACCTGCTGAGTATAGACTAGGATGTCTATGGATTCATTGCGGAGTGCACAGATAGACAGTCACTCGAAGTACTTTTGAACACATTTTCTAGAAAGTGTCTTGAAAAGCTTGCTCGGCAGCCCACACCCAACGGATTTGTCTTATACCTCGAAGCTACAAATAGGCTGAACCTTATCGACAATGTCAGTATGGACATGGGGATTTGTGATCACGATGTCATTATAGCAACTACGGTTACAGATGTTAATAAATCGGTCAAGAAGGCATGGAGAGTGTTTCTGCTAGATATAGCAGATAAGCAGTTATTAACATCTTACTTAGACGGTGACGTTTCATCACTTACTACCAGTAAGATGGATGTAGAGGAATTATGGGCAAAGTTTAAGCATATTGTAAATGGTGGTCTCGACAGTTACGTGCCTAGTAAGCGGATAAAGGATGGAAAAGACCTTCCATGGTTTAATAACGAAATTCGTAAGATGCTGAGGAAGCAGAGGCTGTTGCACTTTATGTTCGGAAGCGCACGCACAATCGACGACAAGCGAAGGTTAGTAGAGATTCGTGCGTCTGTGAAAAGATCTAGGCAGGAAGCATGCAACAACGATCACCATTACACCTTAGTAAAAGATCTGACAGAGAAACAGAAAAAATCCTGGTCGTATGTGAAATCGCTAAGCGGATCTAAGGCTTTCATTTAGTACCTTGTTGATCATTGTGGTGTGGCAGTTGAAGATATCAAAAAACATTCAAGAAATCGTTCGCGCAGGAGAACTGCATAAACTACTGTCATTTAACCATCGGACAGACTCCCGTGTGGACGACATAGAAATAAGCATGCCTCACGTAGAGAAGCAACTTAAATATTTTAAAACAAGCAAATTATCAGGTCCAGATGGAATCCCAGTTCGGTTTTACAAAGAGTACTCTACGGCGCTGGCCTCTTACCCAGCTTCCATTTATCGTGAATCTGTCGTCCAGCACGAAGTCCCAAGCGACTGGAAAAAAGCACGGGTGACTGCAGTACATAAGAATAGTAAAAGAACGGACCCGCAAAATTACAGACCAGTATATCTTCTGTCTGCTGCAGAATCCTTGAATGCATTCCCATTTCGAATATAATGAACTTTCTTGATGGTAAGCAGCTTAAAGCTTTAAACATGGCTGCGTTGTCAGCGACAGTTACAAGGTAAAATTAAAACAATTGCAGCCCACAGTAGCGAAAATCATGCCTTTTTGACCTAGGTTTCGGCCAATTCTAAGAGTGCCCTCATCAGAAATGGAACAATTAAAACTGGCATGTCATGTATAAAATAAATATGAAGCGATAACGCTTTAGTCACAAAATATTAAAATAGAAAACATAGAGGCAGGCCACTAATGGCTGCAACACATGTCGAGCTGCGGAAGCATCAGACTGAGGCGCCAGAGTTAACAATTGCGGACAGGTGAACGTTATACCAAAAGTGCCACCTAGCAGCAGCAAATACAAACTGGCTACTTAACATTACAAATATAGACAGGTTAAATGTGTAATGCATGAAGTAAGAGGCAATATTTTATCTGACAGTAGCAGACATGGTAACAATTCGTCTACATAAGAGCCTAGAAGTACAGTTTAAAGGCTGAAAAACGCCATTACAGAATTACAAAGGGAGCTGAATAACTCAGCGAATAGAAAAACGGTATAACATGAAATGTAGTTAATATAAACCATTTAATGAACAAACAGTTATGGATCGACTTAGATAGAAGAAGTATTTTGGTAACTGCGCGAGGGAACACGAAATCAAATATCAAGTAATGGCTTTATACCGTTGAAGAAGGTTTTATTACGTAATTGTAGCTGCTCATTAAGAATGAGGCCATCATTTCGAGACAGCTATTTAAAAATTTCTAATTCTTCGAGAACATCTAACGTACTCCCTTTCTTCTCGGTGTGCAAAATGTTTATATCGTGAATAGCTTTAGGCGCGTGATCTGTAATCAGAAGGTGGTCAACTAAAGACGAGATTTGAGTGTTAGTACCATTTTTTCTCAAAAGATGTTCTTTGTATCTGACTCTAAAGGTACGTTCTGCTTGTCCTATGTTTCGCAAAGAATCTTATAGACACCAGAGTTTTTCAAAGGGGAACGGGTCAATTATGAACTATAAAAAGAATTTTTTCAAACTACTATTGGTTGAAAAGGCGACATTACAGTTGTATTTATTACGAAGAAGGCTTTGGATGCATAGGGTACATAGAACGCAGGTACGATTTGATCGGTATATGTTCTAGGATACCTCGTGTGGGAGGGAGAATGAGGTGTGCATTTTATTTAGATTCTATAAATGAAATGCAAAGAGTGCTGTTCAACAGATAAGTGATTTATTCAGTGAAACTGCATTAAACTGAATATGCAATAATTATTGAAATATTATCAAATTCATTAAACATTCACTCACAAATTATTCAAATAATGATAAACAAAAATAAAAAATTTTGGGTTTCCAGATGCTGTAGAAAGTATCAAAAAAGAAAAAAAACAACAAATAGAATTGAATTGGCACCAAGAGCTCACATCAAGTGAATTATATATATAAGGTGCCTGCCCTGGTATTTGTCTTTTAACATGAACATTGTATGACTTCATTCTAATTTAACATATAAATAAATTACACGAGATGGGTTGACCTGGTGTAATAAATGAGGAAGGAATAAAAAGAAAAAACAGCTGAACATATGACTCTCTTAGCGGGCAAATGGTGAATACTGTGCCTTACGTCTTTATGAGCATCTAACACATTGCAAGGAAACTGAAGAAATCGAAAGACTAATGCGCAGCTAGGAAAGCGGGCGTGTTCTGTATTACCATGTTCATAGCGTGGTCGATGTGGCGGTGGAGTCGGCTGATTGCGTGCGGCTGCATCAAGAATCTGCCGGCGACGTAGTTGATAGCGTCTAACATGCCGTACGCTTAAAATAGTGACTGAAACCTGCTACTGGAAGTTATCATTACTGTACAACGGTATGCGTCCATCTGCAAGTGTAAACCTACGTGAAACTGCATTAAACAAAGCTCAAAACTGTTCTAATAGTACTACCGTCATCGGAAATGTAGTAAATCAAAATGTGATCCTGAGTTAAGCTCTTGATAACGAGCACAGTGAGTAAAGCTCGCCTACTTGGATCTAACAAACTTTGCTCTCTACGCTGTTTGCGACGAATGCAAAGTGCGTTGTCTTATAACAGGCGATAAGAGAATTCTTGCGACTTATATATAAAAAAAAAGGTTCAAATGGCTCTGAGCACTATGGGACTTAACTTCTGAGGTCATCAGTCCCATAGAACTTAGAACTACTTAAACCTAACTAACCCAAGGACATCACACACATCCATGCCCGAGGCAGGATCCGAACCTGCGACCGCAGCGGTCGCGCGGTTCCAGACTGTAGCACCTAGAACCGCTCGGCCACTCCGGCCGGCTGCGACTTATCGGAAGCAGTCAAGAGTGAACTCCAGCCTCCTCAGAAGCAATATTCGGAATGCCTAATACTGGTGCGCTCCTCGCACCTGGAGAGAGAGAGCCGCTCCCCTCCAGCGTCTTGTCTCCGCCCTTCTGCAAATTACGTTGCTCGTACTATTTTTCAAAGCGAACATTAGATTCTTGCCAATGAAGAGGTCCCTTTCAAAATTTCCTCCCTCCTTGCCGTCGCATTCCGCGAGGAAAAGAGAGCGATACTCTGGGTGAGACAGAGTATACAAATAAACCACGACTTCTCCCTTTGAGTATTGCCGCTACGTTCCCAGGTGTTCTGCTCGCGGGAAAGGGCCAAAATTCCCCAGGTCACTTGAGATTCTTGGACACCCAAGTCGTGTTGTTGCTATTCAACTCGCCGCTCTGTCCGCTTTACCTAGAATCGTGACAAAACTATTTTTTGCTCTAAGTTTGTAGTTTACGCTGCATCGGGCACACGTGCGAATGTCCACGGCTTCCCTTGGCAGCGTGTTGATGTATGCACCGTCTTCGCCTGTCGCTAATCCTCTGCGGCCTTCCCTCTGTGAATCGTGCCGACATAGGCGGGCGACCGCCGCTCGCCGGTTGGCGCACTACCCGTGGTCGCTTGGTTTCCCAGCTAGGAATGCATCAGAAGAATTCCTTTCATGCACAAAGTGTACCAAGTTTGCAAAGAGAAGAATCATAGCCCTTTACTGATGCTTAATAACACAATAATTCACCTCCATCACACTTCATATATTGCAATAAACTAATGACTGATTTTAAAAGCAAATTATAAACATGAAAAGCTTTGACGCTTTTCTATGTTTCTTTGCGAAAAACATAAAATGAGATTTTATTTTCTTCTACTTCAAGAAAATTCAATTCACGGGCCTCGTTTTCGAGTTCGCTAGTGAAGGATAATTTCTCGTGAAGTTCATTGAAGAGATTGAAAATACTGCCAATCCCATCAACAGATCCCTTGTAGATGACTAGAATATCATCGACACATCTGAAATAGGAGAGAATGCGTAGCGTCGTAGCTGAGAAACAGATGAAGATTCCTCGAAAAGAGTAAATTAATTCGAAACTGTAATGATCTACATCAAATGTCATTGGTTCTATACTGCTTGCAAGGTTGGACAGAAAAATTGCGACCGTGCACTGATTTCGGATCCGAAAAATGATTGGGGTAGTAACACACTATCTATTATTTACCTGAGTATACGAATTTAGGACCTGTTTGATGGCAATCAGTTTGGCTTTGTTAGAGATAAGGCCACTAGAGAGTCATTTCTGACACTGCTGTTGATAATAGAAGCAATACTTAAGAAAAATTAAGAAATGTTCATAGGCTTTATCGACTTGGAAAAAGCATTCAGCAGTGTAGAATCGTGCAATATGCCCGAAATACTGAGAAAATTAAGAGTAAGGTATAGGAAAGACGGATAATATATATTTAACCTCCCCACTATGTTTTGTTTCTGTATGGAATTTAGCCCAACTTTGCCTCCCACTCTGTAAAATTTACATATAACGAAAACTATGTATCCATAAACTGTTATCCAACTTAAACTTGTATGCTAAAACTGTGACTAAACAAAAACTAATATGAGCTGAACTGTAACTGATATGAATGCAACTTGACTTTATGTTAAATGCGCAACTGAAGCAAACCAATTATCTGGCCCCAATCAAAATTTTTATTTACCTCGCGTCTTGTTGCAGATTTCTCGAGAGCACAACAGCAAGCAGGCAGCGTCTCACCTAGATTTCTGTTTCTAAATACATATTCAAACTGTTGCATGTTGTTATGCGTTATCATAAACGGTGGGGTGGGGAGAGTAACTATTCCTGTGAAACGATATTCGATGACATGAAGTATGTATTGAAAAAGGCAGAGTGAAGCTTTTGATCTTCACACATAACATAGGTCTGAACAATACTATGGTGAATTATTTCTGACAAGAAAAAATATAAAGGTCACTGTCAGTTGTTTCATTCACAGCAATTTCATATTTCCTTTTTTAAACGCTCAGAAATCACGAGATCATTACGGAGGAAGTGCATAAGCTCATCATAGACTTCTGCTAGTTTTCCTTCCCTTTTTCTTATGAAATTGTGCAACACACAACAGGCTAATACAATGTGTTTTGTAACATCTGGGTGAGGGAGCATTGCTTGCTCAAGAACTCAGAATTTTTTAACCATCATACCAAACGCGCATTCTACTATTCTGGGAGCTCTAGATAACCTGTAATTGTATATTTTTCTATCATTACTTAGAAATGTTGATCTTGGAAATGGTTTCATCATATTGGTAGCCAAACCGTGTGCATCATCAGCTACAAACACGTAAAGAAACGAAACGTTTTTGTTTGGTTACAACAATCGGGGTACAGGGAGATTTAACCTCTTGTCAACGAATCTCTATCCAAAGTTCGAAGAGACAAAAACACCAGCATCATTGTTTCTTCCCGGTACTCCTACGCCAACAATCAAAGAGTTTCCTTCAGCATCTACCATTGCTTGTAGCACGATAGAGTGAAAGTTCTTGTAAGTATAGTAGGCTGATTCATAGTTCCATGGTCCCTCAATTCTTATATGTTTTCCATCTACTGCGCCACAGCAGTTTGGAAAATTCCACAAGTCTTCGAAGCGATCAGCTACCGATGCCCATTTTTCAGGTGTAGGCTTAGTCATCATATACAACGGTGACGGTACTTTCCAAATATAACTACATGTCTCAGCTACTATTTTTCCGACTGTCGTCGCACCAACACGAAGATTGTAATGGACGTGTTGAGATCTATCCCCAGTAGCCAGAAACCTGAAAATACCAAATACCATTAGCATACAAATAGTTTTTAACTAATTTTACTAATTTTTGTTGTTTTGTTTTAGTTAATGAGCGCAAGTCCAAGTGGCACGTTCTGAGGTCCTCATACGCTAGATATCTGCGTGAGCTGAAAAAAATGCCAAGTGGATCAGGTGGGAACAAGAAAAAGTGGTATTTGGATGACGCAATGAGTTTTTTGCTGCCCTACATTGGACATCCAAAAAGTACAACCAGCAATATGGTTCGAACGCGAACAGATGTAGCAGCTGAGGAAGGGACAGAAGAGAACTTCGAACAACGCACAACTGAGACAGATGTTGCCGCAGTCGATGGTATTTCATCTTCACTTATAGCAGAGGTCGACATGAACACAAGGAAAAAAAAAGGCTAAGACGCCAGCGGAGGTAGTGGATGAACCAATGGCTGCATATTTAAGATCGATCACCTAAAAAAAAAATCACCAGAAGAACATCCTATGATGCTTTATTTTAGAGGTCTAATGCTGGAAATTGAAAAATTGTCTGACACCTCTCAAAGACGTTTCAAAATGGATTTTGTAAAACAGTTGAACTACTATCTTGATCAAGAAGAAGAGGGTTCTTCAGGACAACCGAATGTCCCTCAAATTTCACCAGCATCAACTTCCTGCAGTTCTTATGGCAGAAACCCAACAGGTGATTCGACACCATCTCAGATATCTGCTCAAGACGAATGTAATCTTTTATAGCTTGGTGACTGTCATAATTCAAATAACCTTTTGTGGTTCAACAAAAAGTAACTCTTCCTTGAAAATTATGTTTTGACGTTTCATTATAATATGACAATTATATTTTGAATTTCCATTGAACAGTATTGTTTTACTTCGTTTGCTATCAATTTTATTTTATAATTAATAAAATATGTTAATAAAACTTAAGATTTCATTTCATTTTACCTAATGACATGTGTGATTGTACAAATAAGTAGCGCTTATTTATTATGTTCTATGAGCATGACATTTAAGCCTAAAGACTTGAATTTATGTACCATCATATTACAATATGGGCAACGTATAGAAACAAAAATGAACAAAATAAATTCAAATATTTTCTTGATAAATGAAGAAAAGAAACAAATTTAGAAGACGAAATAGCCGATTGATTTTATATGGATGTCCCATTTCTGTTACACATATGAACTGTGAATTGCTACCAAAGAGAAAACAAAAAATTCTCATGACTGATTTAAGAACAAATTATTGTATGTGGTCCCCCTCGGATTCTGAAGGGTAAGAAGTGGTCTTCAGTAGTAAAAAGGTTGAGAATCACTGTTATAGCTGTTCCACATTACAAAATATTACTATGAATTTTAATTATAAAGTTATATTGAGGCTAATTCAAAAAATGGTTCAAATGGCTCTGAGCACTATGCGACTTAACTTCTGAGGTCATCAGTCGCCTAGAACTTAGAACTAATTAAACATAAATAACCTAAGGACATCACACACATCCATACCCGAGGCAGGATTCGAACCTGCGAGGCTAATTACGGCACTTACAAAGTTCATCAAGCGTGGTAGGTAACCACTGTGATAACTGCACATTTTACATAACCGTTTGAATCGTAATTACAGTAAATTAAACTTACCTTAAAGTTATTAACAGTCGTTCTTCAGCAGGGATGCTGCTTCTCCAGTTAGCGTCCTTTTTGGAATTTTTTTTTCTCTGACGAGTTCCAACAACACTTCAAAACTATTGACACTCATTTTACAATAATTGCAAAATTTTCCCGGGTCTGATTTCAGTTCTGAGAAGAATGACTTAATGTCACAACTCTGATTGATCGGATGAATCCAATGTTTCCTTTCATTTGAGTCCAGCATTTGCAAAAGCTGCCGTAAAGCAATAGCTACGTTGACTTCCTACGTCACACATGCTAATTGCACCACTACTGGAGGAGTGCAGCAAAACGTTGCGCAACATTTTGCTTCAGGTGAAATGCTGGACCTGTGTGTGCCCAGCCTAAGCGACACCTGGGGTGGCGTTACCTTGTCAGCACGTGAGGTAGGCACGTGGCGAAGGTGCCCTTCCTCGGTGCTGGCTTCCTGTTGCTAAACCATGGCACGAAAGAATTTACAGGCAGCCGACACCGCCGGCCGTGGCTTCGAGATGACCACAGCACTAGCAATCTCATGCACCTAACTCTTCTGTGAATCATCACCATATCATGGATTTTATCAATGATTTCTGGAGTCGTAACCTCCACAGAGCGTCCAGAATGTTCAGCATCACTTGTGCCCATATGGCCACTCCGAAAATTTTGAAGCCACTTATAAACTGTTCTAATCGAAGGTGCAGAGTCACCTTAATGTTTATCAAGCTTCTCTTTATTCTCCTGAGGCGTTTTGACTTCATAAAGTAATGTCTAATCACCACACGAAATTCTTCTTCGTCCATTTTTTGACAATCACTCAACTCCCTTGATTCACACGAATGCCAAACACAAAGAAATAGACCAATATGTCTGAAACTTGGTGAGCGTTCTTCACAAAGATACTGCTAACTAAAGATGACCTCGATACCTGCCAGTGGTGCTATCTCTCGGATTTTTGCACGGACTTTTCAAACGCCCCTCGTATTTCCCTGTAATCTGTGTAATCTTTAATGGTTTGACTAATTCGTTTTATGCTAAGCTTGATAAGGGTCATTGACCGAAACTAGTAGCGAATTGCACAAAATAAATGAGAGCTGGAAGTTTCATCATAAATTTTAACAATTATTTGGCTCCTAAATATCCCTATCTGCAAACATACTTAAGTGTAGAATGAAGGCTTTCACGACCGGGTGACATGGCTGTTGATATACTTTCCGGGATGTGAGGTCGTGGTCCAAGAACTTTTCTGTCCTAACGTTAAAAGGTTCAAACGTTTTAACGTCAGGACAGTATAAAAAACTTGCGAGGGATCCTACAGCCAGTGTACTTAGGAAAACAAATAATTTGATTAAGTCATCTACCTCTATCCGAAAAGAAGATAAAAGAACTTTATTGAAAAGTGAAGCTATGTGCACCTAAAATTTATAAAATAGATTTTCCCTTAAGAGCCATAGTCAGTGCCATCAATTCTCCCACTTATAAAATAGCAAGATATTTAACAACTTGTTTACAACCATTTATTGGAAAAACTGATTCATATATAAAAGACTCGCGTCATTTTATTGAAAAACTAGAGGGACTTACTCTGGCCCCTGAAGATATTCTTGTAAGTTTTGACATTGTGTCCTTATTCACAATGATTCCTGTTAACGAAGTTATGATTTTCATAGCGGATATTTTTCCAGAAGATTTGACTGTTCTTTTCAGACATTGTCTTACATCAAGTCAGTTCCAGTGGGATAATTAATTTTATGAACAACTTGATGGAGTAGCAATGGGTAATCCATTAGGCCCTGCGATTGCCAATCTTTATATGGAGAAATTTGAACAATCAGCCCTAGACAAAGCTAATAACAAACCATCTCGTTGGTATCGATATGTAGATGACACATTTGTGGTTTGGTCCCATGGCAGAAAGGCCTTGGACGATTTCTTTGATTATCTAAATAAAATTCATACAAAAATACAGTTTACCATGGAAATAGAAAAGGATAACAGAATATCTTTCCTGGATGTCTTAGTTATGAGACGGTCCGATAGAAGCTTGGAATATAAAGTTTTTCGGAAGGCAACACATACGGACAGATATTTACATAAAAATTCCAATCATCATCCTCAACAAAAAAGAGGTGTCATAAAAAGTCTTGTCGATCGAGCGGAACGGATATGTACACCTGAACATTTGGATGCTGAAGTGAAACATCTGAAGCAGGCTTTTGAAAAAAACGGCTATTCAAGAAAAGAGATAAATAGAATTTTGCGTCCAAGGAACAGAAACCCAAAAGATAAGAATGAACCACAACGACAGAAAAATACAGTAGTTCTCCCTTTTATTAAAAAAGTAGCAGATCGGATCGGTAAGATTTTACGAAATCATGGCATAAAACCGATCTTTAAACCAACAAAGAAAATAAGTCAAGTACTACGATCTGTGAAGGACAAACGCCCTCCCCTGTCGACATGTGGTGTGTATAAAATTCCACGTACCTGTGGTAAAGTTTACATTGGTACTACCAAAAGAAGCGTAAACACGCGACTGAAAGAGCATAAAAGTCTTTGTCGACTTGGAAAAATAGAAACGTCAGCTGTAGCGGAACATGCTCTTCAACCAGGCAACCACCAAGTGAAGTTTTCGGATACCGAAGTTTTATCTACAACGTTAAATTACTATCCACGGCTATATAGAGAAGCTATCGAAATTTATAAACATCACGATAATTTTAATAGGAAAGAGGAGGCTATGAAACTTATTGATATATGGACAGTGGCTCTACAAAATTGCTAACAATTTTTATCTTTGACAAGGTGGTAATCGATAGTCAACCTTACCTTTGCTATGGACTATCACTGCTCATCACGTGTCACCCTAACCACGCCCCCCTTCTCACAATATATAAGTCGCTCTCAGACACCCGACCAGTCAGTCGGCAAGACTCAGCGGAGCAGCGCCTCTGAGGAAGTCCAGCGCAGTCCTGGACGAAACGTAAGGAGCAGAAAAGTTCTTGGACCATGACCTCACATCCCGGGAAGTACATCAACAGCCATACTTTAGTGTGTATCTTGTAAAATGTCACAATTAATAAAATGTTTCGGGCCATTATGCCGTGATCGAATGGATTTCATATTTAAACCCGACGTTTTAAGTGGACACGTGTAAACGGGGTTTAGCTGCATTCAGTAGCGAGCCATGGTGCCAACTGGACTCTCGAAAAAGCTACGAACTCCCTTGAAAATTTCCTTCGCAGATGGGGACGAAACGTTGGTTTTAAGTGTGAAATCCATTCGACGACGGTGTAATAACCCGGAGCATTTTATTAACTGTGAGTGTCGATCGACATGACGGAAGTCATGGGATAGTCATATCCACGTACACAGATGGCGGTAGTACCGCGTACACAAAGTATGAAAGGGCAGTGCACTGGCGGAGCCGTCATTTGTACTCAGGTGATTCATGTGATAAAGTTTCCGACGTGATTAAGGCCGCATGACGGGAAATAACAAAATTTAAACGCGGAATGATAGTTGGAGATAGACACATGGGGAATTCCATTTCGGAAATCGTTAGGGCACTCAGTATTCTGATATTCACAGCGTCAAGTGTGTGTCGAGAATAACAAATTTCGGACATTACCTCTCACTACGGACAATGCAGTGGCCGACGGCCTTCACTTAACGACCGAGAGGAGCTAACAGACAAGCAACACTGCGTGAAATAACCGCTGAAATCAATGTGGGAATCTGGACGAACGTATCCGGTAGGATAGTGCGACGAAATTTAGTGTTAGCGGGTTATGGCAGCAGCCGACCGACGCGAATGCCCCTGCTAGCAGCTCGAGATAGCCTGCATCGCATCTCTTTGGCACTTGACCTTATGGGTTGGACTCTATAGACGACTGGAAAACCGTGGGCTGGTCAGGCGAGTCCCGATTTCAGTCGGTAACAACAAGTGGTAGGGTCCGAGTGTGGCGCAGACGCCACGAAGCCATTGACAACTACAACTAGATAAATACTCCGCAAGCCGCCATATGGTGCGTGGCAGAGGGTGCCCTGTACCACTACTAGTCATTCCCTCTTCTGTTCCACTCCCAAACAGAATGACGGAAAACCGAGAGGGGTGGCGCAGTGGTTAGACACTGGACTCGTATTCGGAAGGACGACGGTTCAATCCCGCGTCCGGCCATCCTGATTTAGGTTTTCCATGATTTCCCTAAATCACTCCAGGCAAATGCCGGGGTGGTTCCTCTGAAAGGGCACGGCCGACTTCCTTCCCCATCCTTCCCTAATTCGATGAGACCGATGTCCACGCTGTCTGGTCTCCTTCCCCAAACCAACCAACCAACCAACCAATGACGGAAAGACGACTATCTATATGCCTCCGTTTGAGCCCTAATTTCTCGTATCTCATCTCTGTGGTCCTTACGCAAAATATCTGTTGGCGTAGTAGAATCATTCGGCAGTCAGCTTCAAATGACGATTCCCTAAATTTTCTCATTGGTGTTTCTGGAAAAGAACGCGGCGTTCCCTCTGGGATTCCCATCTGCGTTCCCTAAGCATCTTTGTAACACTTACCTGCTGTGTGAACATATCCAAAGTAGATCTAGCTGCCCGCCTCTGAATTGATTCGATGTCTCAATACTGTTGAGTGGTACTTAAGATAGTTAGATAAATTAGTGAAATCAATGTGAAGCGAAGTAGAAATTACAAAATAAATGAAAACTTAGTTTAGTTTAACACTGGCAAACAGCAGGCAGAGCAGCAGTGACAGAAGAGCCAATGACCATGAAGTCAGCACGTCAGGAGAAGCCATCGCCATCCCCACATAAGCGGACGCTGTCGATTCAGCCGTCAGGGCATCGCCCGACAAGGCTCGCGTATTTCTCAGTTGTCACATGTGATCAACGGCCCTCGCCTACATTCCAAGAGCCAATGACCGACGTTAAGAAGATTCTTCTAGAAGCTTTTCAACGTGACAGACGTGGGAATGACCGTGAAGTCGTTCACCTCCAGTGAACTGAAGTGAATAAATACGTGAGACGCAGTGGGCCTGACAAGAGAAGAAAAGAGAGGAGAGTAGCAGTAGTTTTCAGTCAGTTTCGGTGCTGAAGACCGTCATGCAAGAAGAGACTACATCATACACAGACGCACCAAGTCCGCCGCTGTAATGGAATAGCAAGCCGCACCCTCGCCGCCAGAAGACAGAAGTTAAAAGGTATTTGATGTCTGATTTTTACGCACCCGGGTGACTCGTGAGGACGGGAAGGAGACGGCCTCACATCAGCAGTCACCTGTGAGCTGGGATGAAGATCTGATAGCCGAAGACTGGCAAGCGGGGGTCCGTTGTTCGAGTCCGGGACACTGGCCTTCCCCCGCCGCGCCGCTCCGCTGGCCGACGCACAACACACGCGGCCGCTTAGAGAAGAGAAACACTGGGACGCCACATCCAAGGTATCACCATCCGATGCACAACTTCGCTCTCAATAATTAAACGGGCCACTGCACGAGGAGTGTCTCCAGTCAACCGGGCGAGACGGCGACACGAGATACACACCACCAGACGTAATCAGACGCCACCGCTGCCGCAGCAGAGGCTTTGCAAACGACACAGCTGCCGCTCTCCCAGCAAGAACAATTGAGTAAGGAAACAGTTGTACAAAACCTTCAATAAAAGTTATCTTATGTAAAAATGCTGTTTCATTCTACCTCATACCCGAGCCATGGAAGAACCCATCCTGCCCACATGTTGTTAAGAAAGAAAAAGTAATATATTTAGTGTTTTTCACCCTGACATAATGCTTTAGAATTAAAAGTCCTATGCAGTAAAGCTCATCCTGACAACTGACTAGCATCAAAAGAGAAAACCCAGTTACATTTAGTGTCACAAGTGTTACAATACGACCTGGTACGGGTCCCAAACAGTCGAGCAGTACTCGAGAATAGGTCGCATGTGAACCACACTTTACCAAAATTCTCACAATAAACGGAAGTCGACAATTCGCCTTCCCTACCACAGTTCTCACATGCTCGTTCCATTTCATATCGCATTGCATCTTTACGCCCAGATATTTAAACGACTTGACGCTGTCAAGCAGGACACTAGTAATACTGTAACCAAACATAATAGGTTGGTTCTTCCTACTCACCTTCATTAACTTACGTTATTCCACATTTAGAGCTAGCTGCTACTCATCACACCAACTAGAAATTTTAGGTCGTCTTGTATCTTCTTACAGTCACTCAACTTCGACCCCTTACCGTACACCACGGCATCATCAGCAAACAACTGCATATTGCCGCCCACCCTGTCTGCCAAATCATTTATGTATGTAGAGAACAACAGCAGTCCTATCACACTTCCCTGGGCACTCCTGATGATACCCTTGCCTCTGAGAAACACTCGCCGCCGAGGACGTATTGGGTTCTATTATTTAAGAAGTCTTTGAGCCACTCAGATTTCGGTGCACTTTTTCCATACGTTCGTACCTTCGTTAACAGCTTGAAATGGGACACCGTAAATCTAGAAATATGGAATTTGTCTGTTGCTCTTCATCCATAGTTCACAGTACATGGTGTAAAATGGCTCTGAGCGCTATGGGACTTAACATCTGAGATCATCCGTCCCTTAGAACTTAGAACTACTTAAACCTAACTAACCTAAGGACATCACACACATCCATGTCAGAGGTAGGATTCGAACCTGCGACCGTAGCGGTCACGCGGTTCCAGAGTGAAGCACCTAGAATCGCTCGGCCACCCCGGCCGGCGTACATGGTGTAAGAAAAGGGCACTGTGTAAGCTGGTAGTGGCTCCATAACGGTGTGGGCAGTGTTTCTCTGGAATGAACTTCTTTCTCTGGTCCAACTGAACCAATCATTGACTAATAATTGTTCAGTTTGGCTACTTGGAGACCATTTACGACAATTCATGGACTTAGTGTTCCCAAACAACGATGGAGTTTATTTGTGGAGGACAGTGCGCCATGTCCAGGACCACAGTAGTTCGAGATTGGTTTAAGAAACATTGTGGACAAGTGTTCCATTAAGTTTCGGGTGCGCAGCCGCAAGACTGCCGCTCCAGTTTTTTTTCCTTTATTGTATTTCGATCCCTCCCCTCCCCCCCCTTCCCGAAGAGGGCGGGCTGGCAGCAGCTTATTACGCTTGCCTGCAGCCTAGAGACTTTTCAAAATGTAAGGAGAAGTTAATAAACAATAAAAACAGGCAATAAAACGGGGACTTAAATTGTAAAACGGCAGAAAAATTGTGGAAAGTTAAAACATAAAGCAAAGGGTTGGCAAAGCGAATAAAATACACAGGATGCAGACAGGTAACATAGTAGACAGACAATTAAAAAACATGGCGACAGTCTGGTTTCTGTTCGCAAGAGATTTAAAATCACACCCAGCGACACTATGATGGCCGTTCGCAACACTTAGGAAAAGACACACAACACTGAACACTCACTGTAAACACTGCACTAAAATGTCGGCACAAAGATGACACACCATAGCCTAGGGCAGATGGGGGGTGGACCTGGACAGATGAGGGGGAAAACAAGGAGGGAGGAGAGGAAAAATGAAAGGGGGGGAACCAAAGGAGAGAGAGGACTCATAAGGGTGGGGGGGAGGGGCAGGGCAGACGCGAGAGGGAATGGGAAAAGGCAGAGGAGGGAAATACAGAAGGAGAGAAAGTGGGCAGAGAGAGGGGAGGTGAGGAAAAAAGAGGATGGAAGGGAGGGAGAGGGAGCCCAAGAAAAGGATGGAAGAAAGGAGGGGGGGGGGGGTGAGGATCAGAGTTAATAGGAGGGATAGCCGCTCCAGTGCTGGCTTCATCCCTTAATACTCGCGTACCGCGCAACTGCTCATGCGGGCGCAGATGCAAATGCGCCAGAGACGTTAGTCGGCGGCAGAGACGTGCACAATGCGCGAGTTACATCTATGACTCCGCAGTCGATCTGTGTTGGTATGTCGATATATCATTGTGAACTGCACTGTGACGGCGTCTTGGTGAGTTTATTAGAGCAAGTGCCGGATTCCATGATTTATCAAGGTTGAAACCACTATCTCTATTAATTAAATTCGACGTCAAGCGTATTTCAATTGCCTCCTTGAATATCAAGTCCCATAAAGATGACGTAGTTGCCAAAATTTCGACGTTGTCATACAACATACTGTGACCAATGTCAATATAGTGGTCTGCCACTGCCGACTTGTTAGGTTGTAAGAGCCGTGTGTACCTCCGATGTTCTGTACATCTTTCTTGGACTGTACGGGTTGTTTGTCCAATGTAAGAAAGGCCACATTCACATGGAATTTTGTAAAATCCAGATTTTCGGAGCAGCAAATCATCTTTGACGGAGCCCACGAGTGCAGCTGTCTTCGGTGGAGAAATTTAATTAATAGAGATAGTGCTTTCAAGCTTGATAAATCATGGAATCCGGCACTTGCTCTAATAAACTCACCAAGACGCCGTCACAGCGCTGCTCACAATGATATATCGACAGGACAACACAGATCGACTGCGGAGTCGTAGATGTAACTCGCGCACTGTGCACGTCTCTGCCGCCGACCAACGTCTCTGGCGCATTTGCATCTGTGCCCGTATGAGCAGTTCGGCGGTACGCGAGTATAAAGGGACGAGGCCAGCACTGGAGCGGCAGTCTCGCAGCTAACTCTGAAGATGGCTGAACGTTACACGCCGAATTATTAGAAGAAGAAGGAGAATTTTTGCGGTTGCACACCCGAAACTTAACGGAACATTTGTCCAGAATGTTTCTCAAACCAATCTCGAACAACTATGGTCCAGGACATGGCGCACTGTCATACACAAATAAACTCCATCGTTGTTTGGGAACACTAAGTCCATGAATGGCCGTAAATGGTATCCAAGTAGCCAAACATAACAATTATTAGTCAATGATTGGTTCAGTTGGACCAGAGAACGTAGTCCATTCCAGAGAAACACAGCCGTCACCGTTACGGAGCCACTACCAGCTTACACAGTGCCCTTTTCTTACGCCATGTACTGAGAACTATGGATGAAGAGCAACAGGCAAAATCCATATTTCTAGATTTCCGGAAAGCATTTGACGCGCTGTCCCAAATGGTTCAAATGGCTCTGAGCACTATGGGACTTAACATCGGACGTCATCAGTCCCCTAGAACTTAGAACTACTTAAACCTAACTAACCTAAGGACACCACGCACATCCATGCCCGAGACAGGATTCGAACATGCGACCGTAGCGGTCGCGCGGTTCCAGACTGTAACGCCTAGAACCGCTCGGCCACACCGGCCGGCACGCTGTTAACGAAGATACGAACGTATGGAAAAAGTTCACCGAAATCTGAGTTGCTCAAAGACAAATAATAGAGCCCAGTACGACCTCGGCGGCGAGTGTTTCTCAGAGGCAAGGGAATCATCGGGAGTGCTCCAGGGAAGAGTGACAAGACCGCTGTTGTTCTCTACATACATAAATGATTTGGTGGACAGGGTGGGCAGCAATTTGAGGTTGTTTGCTGATGATGCCGTGGTGTACGGTAAGGTTACAAAGCAGAGTGACTGTAGGAAGAAGAATAATAGAAGAAGAAGGAGAATTCTTGCGGCTGCACACCCGAACTTAATGGAACAGTCTTTGCGCCGCCAAAACATGAAGATTCACATTTTGGACAAATAATATGGCCACCCAGAGCACACGACATGATTCCCATAGGACATTTAAGGGACATAATAGAGAGGTGAGTTCGAGCATAAAATCCTTCACCGGCATCACTTTCACAAGCAGAACGCCGCAGTATTTCTGCAGGACTCGCAGCGACGTGTTGAGAGCGTGCCACGCCGGAAAAAAGATGTCGCACACGATATTACGAGGTGTCCGATGACTTTTGTCACCTCAGTGTACATCTTACCTGTACAACGGAATTGGAATCGCCATATGAGTCAACCCTTTAATCTTGTCTTCGCATTCTCCACTATTCATACAGTTTCGACTGTAAGCAGACCATCTCTACGGAGGAGCGAGTGCGCTCAGAGGTAACCCTGCACAGCCAGTATCCGCGCAGCGGCCCGCTCTGCGCTGCAGCAGGTGGTCGCGCCGCTGCGACGGGCGACCTCATTAAGCGGCGCGCCTAAAGAGCAGCAGGGGTGTTGATTACTGTCCGGCGGGCGTGGCCCTTCGGCGCGCAATCAAGCGCGGGGCGCGCCCGCACAGTAGCCGGCCGGCCCGTATATTGACTGTCGCCTCGCCGGTGTCGCGACATCAAAGCGGCCGCGTGTGGACACACCGGCAGCGCCCTCGCCGCGCAGACGGCGCCAGCACGCCGCGCGCGCCAATATCGCCTCGGGCTGCCGCCTAAAAGCCGCTCTCCCGACACCGATGAGCTCATTTCGCTAGCGCGGTTCTCGTAGGCGGCAGCTCGTTTCGAGAGAAAAATGGAAAGGCGTTGTTCGCCACCTCCATCACCTCTCAATTTTGATACTACTTGATGAGAAATTTTGTGAAGACGACGGTAAAACTGTTACAATTCTATCTGGAGAGAGACATCATTTTACTATAGGAAGGTCCTTCTGAAAGACCCATAACCGCATTTACACTACTGGCCATTAAAATTGCTACACCACGAAGATGTCGTGCTACGGACGCGAAATTCAACCGACAGGACGAAGATGCTGTGATATGCAAATGATTAGCTTTTCAGAGCATTCACACAAGGTTGGCGCCGGTGGCGACACCTACAGCGTGCTGACATTAGGAAAATTTCCAACCGATTTCTCATACACAAACAGCAGTTGACCGGCATTGCCTGGTGAAACGTTGTTGTGATGCCTCGTGTAAGGAGAAGAAATGGGTACCATCACATATCTGAATTTGATAAAGGTTGGATAGTAGCCTATCGCGATTGCGGTTTATCGAATCGCGAAATTGCTGCTCACGTTGGTCGAGACCCAATGACTGTTAGCAGAATATGGAATCGGTGGGTTCAGAAGGGTAATACGGGACGCCGTGCTAGATCCCAACGGCCTCGTATCACTAGCAGTCGAGATGACAGGCATCTTATCCGCATGGCTGTAACGGATCGTGCAGCCACGTCTCGTTTCCTGAGTCAACAGATGGCGACGTTTGCAAGACAACAATCATATGCACGAACAGTTCGATGACGTTTGCAGCAGCATGGACTATCAACTCCGAGACCATGACCGCGGTTACCCTTGACGCTGCATCACAACAAGAGCGCCTGCGATGGTATACTCAACGACGAACCAGGGTGCGCGAATGGCAAAATTTCATTTTTTCGGATGGATCCAGGTTCTGTTCACAGCATCATGATGGTCGCATCTGTGTTTGTCGACATCGCGGTGAACGCACTTTGGAAGCATGTATTCGTCATCGCCATACTGGCGAATCACCCGGCGTGATGGTATGGGGTGTCATTGGTTACATGTCTCCGTCACCTGTTGTTCGCATTGATGGCACTTTATACAGTGAACGTTACATTTAAGATGTGCTCCGACCCGTGGTTCTACCCTTCATTCGATCCCTGTGAAACCCTACATTTCAGCAGGATAATGCACGACCGCATGTTGCAGGTCCTGTACGGGCCTTTCTGGATACAGAAAATGTTGGACTGCTGCCATGGCCAGCACATTCTCCAGATCTCTCACCAATTGAAAACGTCTGGTCAATGGTGGCCGAGCAACTGGCTCGTCACATTACGCCAGTCACTACTCTTGATGAACTGTGTATCGTGCTGAAGCTGCATAGGCAGCTGTACCTGTACACGCCATCCAAGCTCTGTTTGACTCAATTCCCAGGCGTATAAAGGCCGTTATTACGGCCAGAGGTGGTTGTTCTGGGTACTGATTTCTCAGGATCTATGCACCCAAATTGCGTGAAAATGTAATCACATGTCAGTTCTAGTATAATATATTTGTCCAATGAATACCCGTTTATCATCTGCATTTCTTCTTTGTGTAGCAATTTTAATGGCCAGTAGTGTAGATTGCGTATATTTCACTACCTTTTTTGCTACAAAATTAGCCCCTACTCAGTACAAAACGGGACAGTATTGCTATTAGGATCATTAAAAATTTTCGCCATAATCACCACCAGAACTGATCCCCCCATGATACACAACAGGTCAGATCACGGGGGCACGCAGGTCTTTTGCTCCTAGCGATAATTCATTGAATTTATGAATATGAGAGGAACTATTAACCGCAGGACCCGAGTATTTACACCGAGGTATTAGTTGGTTGATTTGGGGGAAGGGACCAAATAGCGAGGTCATCGGTTCCGTCGGATTAGGGAAGGATGGGGAAGGAAATCGGCCGTGCTCTTTTAAAGGAAACATTCCGGGAACTGCTTGACGGGATTTAGGGAATCACGGAAAACCTAAATCAGGATAACCGGGCGAATGTTTGAACTGTCGTCCTCCCGAATGCGAGTCCAGTGTGCTAACCACTGCACCACCTCGCCCGGCACATCTAGAAATACATGGATAATTGATACTAAATCTCACAGGAAAATATCGATAAAATTCGTATGTTCCAAAACTGCTGTACAACCATCTTGGAGTCATCACACTATTATCGAGCAATATTCCTGCATTTTTCCTTCCGCCACGTCCATTGCTCGTTCTCGCCAACATTGCAACAATGAATTGTTGTGTCGTAGATGGATTAAGTACAAACAAGTTAAAATCGAAGTAAAATCTTAAAAATGACAAAATCCTAGAAAACTTAAATAGACTACGATACCTACATGACGAAAAAGGCAAAATTTAAATGACGTTTCTGTTGTGAGAATATTCAAGATTTTAGTACTTGTAAACAATGCAGAGTTCACAAGCAGGGAGAGATCACATGCCAATAGACTCTGTCGATTACTAATAAGCTAGAATTAAAAGAAATGAATCTGTCGATCGACTGACTGAAACAAGTGCTACATGTGTATGCGGTGCTACTTACAAGGGAACCTCCCCATCGCACCCCCCTCAGATTTAGTTATAAGTTGGCACAGTGGATGGCCTTGAAAAACTGAACACAGATCAATCGAGGAAACAGGAAGAAATTGTGTGGAACTATGAAAAAATAAGTAAAATATACAAACTGAGTAGCCCACGTTTAACATATGCAACATCAAGGACGGCGTGAGCAGCTGCGAAACAAGAGGTCCATGGTTCAACTCTTCATTCGAGTGAAAAATTTCAATTTTTATTTTCAGACAAATTCAGTGTTCAGGCACTCACACATAATCAACTTCGCTCTCCAAAATTCCAGGACATGTTCAGATTTGCTTGGAGATATGCAGGATTTGACGGTCTACACACGTAAAAATTTGAAAACGTTAAAAACATACGTTTTTTTTACAGAGCACAGAGAAAACTGTGCGACTGTGAAGCTGTTGCATTCATTTATTGCAGTTTATGTAACACACACTTATGTTTTCATTTTTTTTTTGGGAGTGATTATCAGATACACAAAAAAACCTAAATCGGGCAAGGTAGAAGAATCTTTTCACCCATTCGCCAAGTGTGCAAGTTAGGTGGGTCGACAACATATTCCTGTCATGTGACGCACATGCCGTCACCAGTGTCGTATGGAATGTATCAGACGTGTTTTCCTGGATCAAATGTTTTCGGTTCCCACTGGAGAGGCACGTCCTTTCGTCTAGTAATCGCACGGTTTTGCAGTGAGGTCGCAAAACACAGACACTAAACTTATTACAGTGAACAGAGACGTCAATGAACGAACGGCAGATCACAACTTTGCAAAAATAAAATAAGTAAACATTTCGCTCGAGGGAGGACTTGAACCAAGGACCTCTCGCTCCGCAGCTGCTCACGCTAACCACGGGACCACGGCGCTCCTGTGCTCGCGTTGTCCTTGAACTTGCTTATGTGGCCTATGGACTACTCAGTTTGTATATTTTGCTTATTTTTTCATAGTTCCACACAACTTCGTCCTGTTTTCTCGACTGATCTGTGTTCAGTTTTCAAGGCCTATCCACTGTGCCAAATTATAAGTAAATCTGAGGGGGGTGCGATGGGGAGGTTCCCTTGTTAGCAACCCCAATCTAGTACGGGACGTGTAATTGTCACCAAAAGGCCATATTCTATACTCTGCGGAACTTACAGCTTATGCATCCTCTCTGAAGCAGCCACAATGACAGAAGAAACTTAGCCGCACTCAAGTCATGCGTACTCCAAAATGGGGGCTTATCACACAACTGGATTTAAATTAACCATTATAAAAAATGGTCATTACATTTAACTCAGTAAAGCTCATCAACGCTACTTCCACTGCAGTGCTTTGATTACACCTAGCTATAAAATTCTACAATTACATCGCGTAGTAATTGTAAATGATTGATTCAAGTGAAACTGATGATACAGTTTGTGGAAGTGGTTCAGAAGGTCAGAATGTGGGAAACGTTATCCACATGAATTTTTTCGTGTCAGGGAAACAGATGACTGAAAGAATAGGACTTACGACGGGACCAGTGGAAAATAGCGTAAATGTCGTGAAAACGTAAAATCTGGGAATGTAAAAACAGGTTTTACTATAATTATACCCTCATCTTGTGTATGTTTATATCACCGACCAGGTACTGAATGTGCATAGTAGAAACGAACAGAAGAAAATGACGACTACGTAACAATATTCTCAAAATTTCTGACTCATATGTATGTGGGAAATACGAGTATCTTGCCGTACTAACATCAAACCCTGTAGGCGTGCCTTGGTCAGAGCACTTTAGAAAAAGCAACGAATAACAACGAAAACTCCCCAGAATTGGCGATGTTCTGCGGAAGGTCAAGACGAAGCTCGGGCTTCAGAATTTCCAGAGAGGTTCTGCTCGAATGTGAAGTACACCAGCAGCAAGATACACTGTCCGATACCAACCTAAATGTTGCCAATGACAGTGCCGCTAAAGCAGAGTCATTAACCACAGTTTTCCAAAATTCCTTCACCGAATAAGAAGAATAAAATATTCCTGAATTCGAATCGAGAACTGCTGCCAGCAAGAGTTAATTAGCAGATATCCTCTTTGTAGCGAATCAGCTTACATCACTTAATAAAGACAAGTCTTCTGCCCAGGATTTTGTAGCAGTTATGTTTCTTCCAGAGTTGCTGATATGCTCCACAGTTAGCAATCATATACACTGCTGAAAACAATTAGAGGATCGGGGTAGATATCATACACACCAGACATATGATAACGTATTTTATTCAGATATCGGTTACAGTTGTAATTTGTCTGTGATACAGTACGATATCTTGCTCTCCCAACTCAATACGTAGAGCGAGGCACCATGGGGCTACCATATCAGTGAAACAGTCATTCCGTTGGCCTCTAATATGGTGTGTGATCACCTCGGATGGCCAGTAGAGTTGCACACATGCGGGGCATGGACAGCATGAGGTTATCAGTCAGTTCTTGAGGGATATTTGGCCGTTCTTCAAATGGTTCAAATGGCTTTAAGCACTATGGGAGGTCATCAGTCCCCTAGACTTAAAACTACTTAAACCTAACTAACCTAAGGCTATCACACACATCCACGCCCGAAGCAGGATTCGAACCTGCGACCGTATCTGAAGCCACGCTTCGGACTGAAGCGCCTAGAACCGCTCGACCCGAGAGGCCGGCGGCCATTCTTCCATGAGTGCAATATCCAGCTCTGCAACCATTGTGGGAGGTGCTGGTATGGCTGCAATGTGTCTGCCAAGTGCATCCCAGACATGCTCAGTTGGGTTTAAGTCCGGTGATCAAGCTGGCCACACTATTCGTTCAATTCCCTCAGCTTCAAGTACGTTGTCCACCAGCGCAGCTGTGTGGGGACGAGCATTATCGTCTATTGGAAGGAACCCATCTCCTATGGCACCAGCGTAGGGCACAACAAAAGGTCCAAGGATCTCGTCTGTATACATCTGAGCAATCAAAGCGCCATTCTGAACGGCACAGAGGTCCGTACGTCCGCAAATACTGACTCCTACCCATACCATTCGTCCACCACCATGATATGGTGATGTTTCCTGCACAGAAGCGGGATTGTTCCGAGTTCCACGTTCTCTCCAGATGATGGAATGATAATTGTACTGTTGAACACAAAATCTTGACTCATCTGTGAACAGCAGCCGGCGCCATGCGTTACGACTCCAGCCCTGATGTTCCTGCGCCCAATTACTGCCGCCTAACGGTGTCGTGGTTTTAATGGGACCACACCATGGGCCTCCATGCGTAGAGGGCACATTCCCGAAGGCGATTTCGGGCTGTTTGTGTTGACACTGCGCGTTCTGTTGCTGCCTGGAGGGTGTGTTGCAGCTGAGTTGCATTCAGCCTCCTGTCTCGGCGGGCTGTTAACCTGAGATAAAGGTCGTATCTTGCTGATGTAACCGGTGGACGACCTTGGCATTGCCTTCTTTTAAAGGTTCCTATTATCTGAAATCGGGTCCATGTCATGACTTTTGGACACTCTTTAACATTTTTAAATGTTAGGATAACAAGTTGCCGTCTCTTTATCTAT
The DNA here is from genome assembly GCF_021461395.2 of Schistocerca americana. Taxonomy (NCBI): domain Eukaryota; kingdom Metazoa; phylum Arthropoda; class Insecta; order Orthoptera; family Acrididae; genus Schistocerca; species Schistocerca americana. The sequence goes on from NC_060122.1 coordinate 153,242,784, forward strand.
AGAATAGATTATGAAAGCAGCTAGCCGCTATCTCTGTGTAATGTCTTGTCTGTATAGACGTGTATCTGTTGTCTTTAAGATCCCTTCACCTTCACACATAAATCTATACAGTAAAGTAAGGCCCTCCCCGTTCTTGGCTGATCCGTGATAAGACAGGCGAAAAATTAGACTAATGGAGGATTATTAGTATTATCTCTTTTTTCATTCACTCTCTCTCTCTTTCTCTCCTTTATCTATGTACAGTTTTTAAAATAATATTTCATTACGTGAAATCAGCCAAATAGGATCTTTGGTGGAGTCCTTCGTCTTGGTAATCAGCGGCTGGCTAGCTGTAAGAGATCTTTACATTTATTATTACTGTTAAGCACTGCAGTCAGTCGGGAGAATCAATCGTTTGGACAATTTGTTCTTTTTACGAAAGATTGCGAATTCCAGATGTGTACGAAGCCTTTTTGGACGATTTAACATAGACTCAGTGATTGCAGGCTCTCTTCGACACAGCTGAAACTTCCCCACTAATTACAGGGCCAACGTGATCAACAAATGATTCAGAAAAAACTCATTCGTTCATTCACTCCAGAACAAAAAAGTCACAAACCTTATTTATGGAGGAAATTGTGTATTTAATCCATCTCCATTACATGTCCAGATCTCCGGTGATTCCACACCTTAATTATTTCCCGTTTACAGTCTCTTTCTCTTCAAACAAACCGCTAGCGGCACAAATGTTAATTGGCTCGCTTTAGCGAGAAGAAAAGCAGAATATGTATCTCTCAGAAACACGTCAATCCCTCAACAGATACTCCAGAAGCTGTCCTAGTTACCACTCTAACAACCATGGAGAATGCATATATGCATATCTGTTATTTCAAAGAATAAACGCACTAGAAAATACTGTGGCATCGTCGAGCTGTCGCCGCATATATTACGAGAAAATCAGATCAGATAACTTTTCCAAGGTGAATGAATGTGGATGGTTTGATTGAAAATGATTAATTGATGCGTGGTAGAGGGTATTTTCTGTGGGGACATTACAACTCCAACAGCTGCAGCCACCTCCTTCTTTGTCTGTCCCACTTCCAACCGTCGTATGGCACTCCATGCCATAGCTTCGGGTAAGTCACGTTGCTATTGCATTGCACTACCTGCTCACTACACTATCTGAACCCAACTGCTTGTGTAATTCGTTTGGTATAGCAAAAACAAGTCAACACGAATCCCCGCTGCAGCAACTCTCCGTTATTACCACTATCTCGGTGACCGTAATGTTGTTGTATCACTCCGTAGAAACGACAGAAAGTCGTCGAACCATTTTAGTTCAGAACCTAGATATCTCTTCTGATCCCCCAATAGTTTTGACCAGTGTACAACAGCTCGCCATACGAAAGATCCGTATCTGAAGCCTGGAACGTTGCACAGGTCACATCAATACCCAGGACAGGGAATGGGAGTAATACGCTGAATTAGAGACCAATATCGCTGATATCGATTTGTTATAGAATTTTGTAACATATACTGTATTCCGGCATTATTAATTACCTCAAATTAGACGATCTAGCGACACGCAGCCAGCAGAGATTCAGAAAATGTCGTTCTCTTGAAGCACAATTAGTTCTTTCTTCATTCGACTTGATGAGCGCTGTCATCAGGGAATCTTAAACTGATTTCAAGTTTCCAGATATCCAGAAGGCCTTTGACAAAGTCCGTCACGAGCGACTTCTAATTAAATTCAGTGCCTATGGAATATCGTCGCAGTTACGCGATTGGATTCGTGATTTACTGTCGGTACGGTCGTAGTTCGTAGTTACTGACGGAAAGTCATCGAGTAAAACAGTAGCGATATCTGACGTTCCCCAAGGAAGTGTTACACGCCCTTCGCCGTTCCTAATCTATAAAAACGATTTAGGAGACAATCTGAGCAGATCTCTTTGTTTGCAGATGATGCTGTCATTTAGCGTGTAGGAAAGTCATCAGAAGAGACAAATAAATTGCAAAATGATGTAGACAAGGTATCTGTATGGTGGGAAAAGTGCCAATTGACTCTAAACAGCGAAAGGTGTGAAGTCACCCACATGAGTCCTAAGGGAATCCGCTGAATTTCCGTTACAAGATAAATCACACAAACCTGACGGCTGTATATTTAAATATATATCTAGACATTACATTTACGGACAACATAAACTGGCACGGTCACACAGATAATGTTGTGAGGAAGGCAATCAAAGTGGCAGAATACCTACGTTACGAGATGCAACAGGTCTATTCATGCCAAGTTGTCATGAGGATCCACATGACAACTGGACGTGAAGTTCAACGTAAAATGAAGTCGTTTAAGAGAGATTGAAAATACCGCTTCTGTTGTAAGGTTCCCTTTGTTTTTTAGCATTAAAAATACCACCGGTTTCGGGTCTTACGTGCCCATTGTAATATCCACGCCTATATTTTGCTCAAACTAATATTCACGACAGCATTGTCTGCGGAATGTGTTGTGATATGTTATGTTATGTGAACCGGGGACCTAGAAACGATGGAGAGGCTCCGTCCCCGCCGCAGCCGCACTGGTCAACAACCCCACGACGAATACCGCAGTCCACTTCACCCCTCTGCCGCCCCACACCGAACCCAGGGTTATCGTGCGGTTCGGCCCCCAGTGGGCCCCCCAGGGAACTTCTCACACCAGACGAGAGTAATCCCTATGTTTGCGTGGTCGAGTAATGGTGGTGTACGCGTACGTAGAAAACTTGTTTGCGCAGCAATCGCCGACATAGTGTAGCTGAGGCGGAATAAGGGGAACCAGCCCGCTTTTGCCGAGGCAGATGGAAAACCGCCTAAAAACCATCCACAGACTGGCCGGTTCACCGGACCTCGACACAAATCCGCCGGGCGGATTCGTGCCGGGGACCGGCTCTCCTTCCCGCCCGGAAAGCCGTGCGCTAGACCGCATAGCCAACCGGGCGGGCCTGTGGAATGTGACTGAAATTTGATCCTATTCTCGTAACATTAATAAAAAGGACTTCATCGTTAATAAAATAACTGTCAACGATAATTTTTGAAGACAAATCCTTTTTCTTGTTCGAAGTGTTGTACTTACAGGATGTGATTGATGTCTCGTAACACAGAGGTCTATAGAAAACTGTATTAAATTTCTGATCATTATTTGAAAAAAGAGTTTATGTGTTATCGAAATGAATCTCCTTTGTTTGGAGTTTTATTTCATTGTAATTTTCGTCCTATACAAATGTTAAGGTTTCTGCTCAGCTACAAAAGAGCACAGCTATTGGCGGTATTGATCTAAGGCGCAGTTTATTGGTAAATGGTGAGTATGCAGCCATTAACATTGAAAAATATTCTCAAATGTTAATACATATAGCGAAGGTGCAAAAATATTTTATGCATATATTGTATTATTTATTAGGAGTAAAACACAGCCTGAACCTGAATCTATAAGTGATTGTCTTATGTTAGCCGCCATCTTAGTGAAATATTGCAGCGGCCGTTTTAAATTGTTTTTCTATACAGACATGTTGTTGGTCATAATTGCGAAATAATTGTGTATTTGTGGCCGAGAACCCATTCTAAGATGATAAATTCCAGTTAGACTGTGAATACATGAACGTCTATGAATGCAAATGGTATCTTACATATAAATTCTTATCTACTGATGTATGAAGCCTGGATTTTCGTAACAGCTTTTATTACATATTTTGACAGGAAAATATATTAGTATTGTGTACTTGTGGTATTGTGTAACAAAACTATTCATTTTGCTTCAATAAAAGTGTTGCCCTCTCGAATAACAGTAACATTAGATTCGATAAACGATCTGCAACTAGCAAAGAGTCTTTTAAACAACAGCACTGGAATTAGTAAAGTTCATTACTCTTGTTTAGTTCAGATTACTTGTCGCACATTTAGCTTGTTTGATGGTTACATTTGATTAGTTTTGTGAATGAACTTAGTGACATTTACATTGCTTGACAGACAACATTGCTGCACGTTCCCAGGTGGAGATTTCTTTAACAAAATAACGGCCATTAGCCGCGAAAAGCAGTGATTGAATAAAACCTCACGCTACATTAATAATAAGTAACTAGTTTTATTGTAATCTTGCTGAACTTGTACAACACAGCTTACGCAATTACACCACACGCCACATAATCAACAGGTATTATACGGAAAATAAACAACAGGTCGGAGGTAATAATAGTTTTTACATGCAATAGTACATAAAAAAAAGAAGTTCCGTATAATGTCTTAGAAAATAGTGGCTGGGCTAGGTGTGGTAAAACCTAAGTCAATGGCAAAGTAACACCAGACGATACTACGGACGACTGCCTGCGTAAAGATATATTCAATGACACCAAAATACTTGCAATTGGTGCTGTGACTCCGAGCGCTGCAGTGGGCGAATGCTGCTGACACGCTGCGTCCTGTACTCGTCCACCCGTCCACCACAGTTACGACAGCGCCGCACGAAACCTTCCGACTGCCCCTCTAGTTTCCCTTGAGAACTGTGTTACCATCTTCATATCACGCTCTTATCATGTGAACACCACAAAATCACACGGACTGCTGGCATCTACAATTTTTTTTTTCACTCAGATGAGAAGAGATCGTCCAAACAGCAGAAAACCAGTGTAAACAGAGAGAAACCGTGCGATGGTCATGGCACTACTGGACCTCCCAGTCTGCCAGTTTCGTAAGCATTAACGTGCAGAGTATACAGTTTTAAACTCTCGTCGCCCATCCTGTTTCGCCAACACCCAATGTGGCTTTCGACCTTCCTTCTCGGCCGATGACCACTTCCAACGCGTCACTCATCTTCTCTCCCTCCAGCTTAACTCCCGTCGCTCCGCCTTCTTGTCTCTGTCGACCTCGAAAAGGACTATGACCGTGTCTGGCATCCCAGTCTCCTGTTCAAACTCCAGACCTACGACTTTCCTATCAACTATGTCCGTCTGATTGCCTGCTTCCGCTCCCCTGCTGCCCCTCCTACTAACATAGCGCCCCAGGGCTCCGTCCTCTCCCCTCTCCTCTACCTCCTGAACACGGCAGATATCCCCCCCCCCTTTCAGTCCACCTCCTGCAGTGTGCCTATGACACCGTCTTCTATTCCCTCACTCCTACCCTGCAACGGTCCCAACGCCTTCTCCAGAATTACTTTGATTTTTTTGCCACAAGGTGTAACAAGTGTCTCCTTAAACTCAATCCTTCCAAGACCGAGGCCATCCTCATATGTCGTTCCACTCGTTCCTTCTGGATCCTGGATTTTTCCCTTATCATCTGCGCTCATCGTGTCCTCCTCTCCCCCACCCTCATGTACCTTGGACTCACCATTGACTGTCACCTCACCTGGATCTCTCATCTCTGTTCTCTCCAATCCAAAGCCCACAACTGCCTCTGTCTCCTTAAACCCCTCTCTGACCAGATTTGGGGGTTGAACACCTCTACCATCCTCCAAACCTACAAATCCTTAATCTGCCTCACCTTCCAGATACTCTATGACCTGATTCCTTTCCCCCATCTGCTCCTTTCCCTTGAATATATCCATATCCTCTCCACATCCGGCTGACTTGATCCCCATCATCCTCTGGTTGCTCCTCTCCTCTCCAGCCCCCGTCCTCTGCTGTGCCTTCACCATTGTGTCCCCTCTACTCTCTACCTCTACACCCTTCATCTCCTTTCCCAAGGTGGCTTTGATCAACTCCCCCTCCCAGATGAGGCCCTCTCTCCCTCAATTTATCCCTCCTATCAACTCTGATCCTCACCTCACCCTCCCTTCCACTGTTCTTTTCCCAGGCTCCCTCTCCCCTCCCTTCCATCCTGTTTTTTTTCCACCTACCCTCTCTCTGACTCCCTTCTCTCCCTCGAGTCCATTTGCTTTCCCCTCCACTGTATTCCTCAATCCTTATGCATCCGCCCTGCCCTCCCCCAATTCTTCTATGTCCTCTCCCTCAAATGGCTGCCCCCTTTTCCTTGCCTCCCCCTCTTTCCCCCCCCCCCCACCCCTCATCAGTCTGGGTCCTCCCCCTGTTCCCATTCGACACTGTGTCGCCTCTATAGTGCTATTTAAAGGGAATGTTCAGTGTTATGCATCTCCTGTCAGTGTTGCGAACAGCCACCATACTGTCGCTAGTTGTGTTTTTTATCTCATGCGAACAGAAACCAGACTGTCGTGTTTTTTTAATTGTGCCTGTCTACTTACTGTGTGTCTTCATCCGCAACATCAACGCCATATTTGTTATCTTTTAAATTCCACAACTTTCCGCCATTTTACAGTATTTTACAATGTCACCGTTTTATCACCTGTTTTTGTGGTTTGTTTATATTCTCCTCAAGTTTTTCAACTTTTCTGTAGACTGTAGAGCTGCCAATTACGCTGCTGCCAGCAATAAAGAAAAGAAGAAAAAAAACTGTCTTGTTGCTGCCACCACTTCGGTCCTAAGGAAGGAAGGAAGGAAGGAACATGTATAAACACTGTGCTCTCAAAAGAATGTGCACATTCAGTTGTTGCGTAGCCTGGAAAGTAGGGGCCCTTTAAACGAAAAGTTCATCAGTTCCTCCACTCAGGCAATGGTGGCTCACAGGTGTACATTATGGGTATTCATAAATTAATAGATTCAGATAAATTCGAGAGTGTTAAATTACTATCATCTCATGTATAACAGCTATGCTTATGAAAAAATATGCACAATAGCTATACCAATGCCAATAATAGTAATACTATGCATAACTTGCTCAAAAAATAAAGAACTGGTTTTATGGAATTTTGTTGTTTCGCACATAATTAAGTACAGTGTAGGGAAAGGACGAAATAATCTGTAGGCTTTCGCTACTCCGCGTTTCGTATTTTTGTGTATGTAGGAGTTTTCGTACTTTTTTCGGACAAATGTACAAGATCCCTAACACCTGTACTAGTCCACGAGTTAGCTTCCTGGCTGAAAATCAGGCATTCTTACGCTACACCAACACAACAACTTACGCTTATTGTACGCTTCTTTGTTAAATTTTGCTTGTAGTCATGGTTACTTGGTTTCGTAACTTTCTCTAAGGATCTTGTCTGGGAGGCCTTAGTTCCCCTGCGACTAACTTTTTCTAGTAATTTACTTTTCTGTTAGCATTCAAAATAGATACAGCAGAGTTCATGTTGACACTGCGCACGAAAGGCGATTCCCATACAGTAAACAATCAACACCAGACACAAACTGCCGTTCGTGGAAGCGATTAAATTCAAGTAGTAATGCCTATCAGCAAGGACAGTTATTAAAATCAAAATGCGGCGCTGCAAGCCACCTGACGGTGTGTGGTGGAGGGTACCTTGAGTACCTCTATCGGTTCTCCCTTCTATTCCGGTCTCGAATTGTTCATGGAATGAAGGATTGTCTCTAATCTCTCTAATTTTATCCTCATGGTCTCTTCACGATATATACGTAGGAGGGAGCAATATATTACTTGACTCCTCGGTGAAGGTATGTTCTTGAAACTTCAGCAAAAGCCCGTACCGAGCTACTGAGCGTCTCTCCTGCAGAGTCTTCCACTGGAGTTTATCTATCAGCTCCGTAACGCTTTCGCTATTACTAAAAGATCCTGTAACGAAGCGCGTTGCTCTCCGTTGGATCTTCTCTATCTCTTCAATCAACCGTATCTGGTACGGATCCCACACTGCTGAGCAATATTCAAGCAGTGGGCGAACAAGCGTACTGTAACCTACTTCCTTTGTTTTCGAATTGCTGCTTAGGATTCTTCCAATGAATCTCAGTCTGGCACTTGCTTTACCGTCGATCAACTTTATATGATCATTCCATTTTAGATCACTCCTAATGCGTACTCCCAGATAATTTATGGAATTAACAGCTTCCAGTTGCTGACCTGCTATATTGTAGCTAAATGTTAAAGGATCTTTCTTTCTATGTATTCGCAGCACATTACACTTGTCTACATTGAGATTCAATTGCCATTCCCTCCACCATGCGTCAATTCGCTGCAGATCCTCCTGCATTTCAGTACAATTTTCCATTGTTACAACCTCTCGATATACCACAGCATCATCCGCAAAAAGCCTCAGTGAACTTCCGATGTTATCCACAAGGTCATTTATGTATACTGTGAATAGCAACGGTCCTACGACATTCCCGTGCGGCAGACCTGAAATCACTCTTACTTCGGAAGACTACTCTCCATTGAGAATTACATATTGCGTTGTGTTCTACATTTACATCTACATTTATACTCCGCAAGCCACCCAACGGTGTGTGTCGGAGGGCACTTTACGTGCCACTGTCATTACCTCCATTTTCTGTTCCAGTCGCATATGGTTCGCGGGAAAGCCTCCGTGCGCGCTCGAATCTCTCTAATTTTACATTCGTGATCTCCTCGGGAGGTATAAGTAGGGGGAAGCAATATATTCGCTACCTCATCCAGAAACGCACCCTCTCGAATTCTGGACAGCAGCTACATCGCGATGCAGAGCGCCTCTCTTGCAGAGAATGCCACTTGAGTTTGCTAAACATCTCCATAACGCTATCACGCTTACTAAATAACCCTGTGACGCGCCGCTCTTCTTTGGATCTTCTCTATCTCCTCCGTCAACCCGATCTGGTACGGATCCCATACTGATGAACGATACTCAAGTATAGGTCGAACGAGTGTTTTGTAAGCCACCTCCTTTGTTGATGGACTACATTTTCGAAGGACTCTCCCGATGAATCTCAACCTGGCACTCGCCTTACCAACAAGTAATTTTATATGATAATTCCACTTCAAATCGTTCCGCTCGCATATTCCCAGATATTTTACTGAAGTAACTGTGTAAGTAGGCTGTTTATGTTTTCTCTATGTAAGTAGGCTGTTTAGCTTTTTTTATTGGTAACGCCACCTATGTATGAAAATCACTGGTTGTGCTGTGTGCAGTCTGTGGCTGCTTTGCATTGTTGTAATACTCGCCATTGTAGTGTTAGGCAGCTGGCTGTGAACAGCGCGTAGCGTTGCGCAGTTGGAGGTGAGCCGCCAGCAGTGGTGGATGTGGGGAGAGAGATGGCGGAGTTTTGTAATTTGTCATGAACTGCTATATTTATATATGATGATATCAAGGTAAATACATTGTTTGTTCTCTATTAATATCTATCATTTGCTAACTATGCCTATCAGTAGTTAGTGCCTTCAGTACTTTGAATCTTTTATTTAGCTGGCAGTAGTGGCGCTCGCTGTATTGCAGTAGCTTGAGTAACGAAGATTTTTGTGAGGTAAGTGATTTGTGAAAGGTACAGGTTAATGTTAGTCAGGGCCATTCTTTTGTAGGGTTATTGAAAGTCAGATTGCGTTGTGCTAACAAAATATTGTGTGTCAGTTTAAGCACAGTCATGTATAATTGTTCAAAGGGGACGTTTCATATGTCGACCCTTAGCCTAGGATACCTCACTGGAATCTTCTGATTTTTTTCTTTTAGTTTGTGTATTTAGTGTAGCTTTTGTTTATTGCTAGCGCGTAATTGTAGAGAGAATCTCCTTTGTAGTTGTAGCCTTTCATTGTTGTACAGTAAAACAGTTGTGGCATGCATATAGATTTGCACCAAGTATTTCGCAGCTACGCTTGCAATTAACTAGATATTATTTTCAGTGCTATGTTAATGTGTTCTCCTATTTTTGCACTTCAAATTGTGCTTTTCTGTGTTATCGTGTGAAATATTGTGACAATTATGACGTGTGAAAAACGTAACACTAGGCTCCAAACTAAACTGAGAAATAATAGTTACGACGAGCGTAGCTTATCAGCTCCGCCGAGTAATGAATTTACTAATGTTCAAAGTAGTAATTTGGTAACTGTGCACAGGGAAATGGAGCGGGCGTCAAACAATGGCGTGGACAGTGAAACAATTAGTGAAGAGGGAAGCATTATCGATCGATCGGTCGGCAATAGCTCGCCTCAGGAAGCCGAAATGACACGACACGATCTCGCAAATACTGTAGATTCAGGTTTTGGATCCTCACCGTTTTCTCAAATAAGTCAAGACACATTTTCTGCTGGTCAAAATGTGAATGTTTCCGGTGCAAATTCACTGCCGAAAAGCACTGAGGAACATGTTTCAGACACCAATGCATTGTTATTACAATTAATACAACAAATGGGACAAACACAGCAAAAGCTTCAAAAGTTAGACACAATGGAACAAAATCTTAAAAAGTTAGACTCATTGGAACAAACTCTTGAACAAACACGTGAAGATTTAACTAGTGAGTTACATAACATTGAATCGAAATGTCAAAAAGTCTGTAATGACGTAAAAACACAAATTTGTGAGCATTTTCAACCTATTTTTTCGCGGCATGAAAATGCATTACAGAATCATGAAGCAGCCATAAAAAAACTGCAAACTATTGTTCATAAAAATCATGAGACCTTGCAAGCAAAATTTGACTCAGTTGCATCTATCGATTCGGTTACGCAACTTGCAAAAACTCAGGAAAACTTAAAGGACACAGTAGATACTCTGAAACTTGGTTCAGAAAAACACACTGAGGAAATAAGTACACTACCGGAGAAAGTAGCCGAACTTTCGGATCAGTTCACTAATTTATCTACAAAGGTAGATGATGATCTGAATGACACAACACCTGTAGCCTTCACGGACACTGAAGAGTATGAACAAATTAGAAAATTCAAACAAAATCAAAATCAAATCAATACACAGTACAAAAGAGAAATCCGGGAAGTGCAAGATCAGTTGACACAAGTAGTACAAGAATTGCGTGTTTCAGAGGACACTCGCGCCCCAATACGGGAGGAGGGACATAGAAATACGGAACAGACACAAAATAATAACACAGCGCATTTCGGAAATTATGAAAGAAGTTGGCAATGTGCACCGAATTTTGAGATTGAACAGCCGACACGACGTAACAATGACCGACATGCGACTCGCCGACATGATGATTTTGACTATAAGCTGTTCATTACTACACGTAAATTCAAAACATTTAAGAATTCTGGCAACGACATTCATCCACAAGCGTGGCTCCATCAATTCTCTCATTGTTTTCCTCCCAATTGGTCATTGGAGCACAGGTTAGAATTTATGTGTGGCTATTTAGAGAACGAACCAGCTGTAAGAATGCGATCGGTCATTCACGATTGTCACAGTGAAGGAGAATTTTACCATGCCTTCCTCTCAGCATATTGGTCTCAAGCCACAGAAGACCGAGTAAAACATGGCATCATAATGATGAAACATTTCGAACAATCTGAATTCTCCAGTCTTGTGAAATATTTTGAAGACATGTTGCACAAGAATCAGTACCTGACAAACCCATACAGCCCCTCAGAACTCATCCGCATTTGCTTAATCAAATTACCTGAACATTTACGACATATTATTTTAGCAGGACGTTGCAAAGAAGACATTGAGGCTTTTCAGGGACTGTTACAAGAACTGGAAATTGACACTGACAATCGGGGAACGCGGGAACAGGAGCACAACAATTACAGGTCACATCCGTCACAATTCCGTGATGACAGAAATAATAAATGGACACGACAAGGCTACTCTCACAACACAAATCGTGACCAAAACAGACACCACCCGTATGACAACCGTTGGCAGAATAATAGTTACAGAGAAAGATCGCATTTCCGTAGTAATGAATATGACAGAGATAACCATAGAAACAAACAATATGGGTACCAAAACAATTGTCAAGGGAGGCAGAATAACTTCAGACGCAACAGTTCGACGCACAGTTACGATTCAGGGAGAAATTCTCCACCACGTGACGGACAAGGAAGAAACTACGGAACCTACCGACATGACGACAGACGATATACTCGTAACGACAGACCCGAATTGCATCAGAACTGGCGGGATTCAAACAGAGCAGGGCACTTTCGACAACGTGAATTTGTAGAAGCTAGGTCTCCTAATCCCAATAACGACGCGCGCCAACAAAGGGACAGACAATGACTCGCACCGCAGGCAGCCGCTTGCGCCGGCTGGCTCAGAGAAAAATAACAAAGACGCGAACCTTGAGAAAAGATTTAGCATTCCTTACCGACGTGTAAAACATGACAATTGCTTTGCAGTTGAAAGTCTGCGTACCAGGAAGAGTAAAGGTTTACACCACATTTCACATGTAAAACCGTTTATTGAAAGATAATCTGCTTTTTAACTTTGTCTTTGCCATAAAACTTTTCACTTCACATTTCTAGTATGCTTTGTCAGATTTAGAATCTGTTAACATGTAACAATGTTTGAAGTGAAATATCCAGTCAAGAACCAAGAGAACTTATTTAAACAGAAATTACGAATGCATTATTATAATGAACAGATGACACAGTGTTGTTAGTTGTACATTCTTGCTTGTTAGTTGCACGATTACGTAACGACTATCAGGTTTACATACTTAGGACACATACTGGTACTGCTAATGAGATTTTAATGCAACATTTTGGTTTACTTGAAAATACATTCTGGGTTTAAAGTACTTTCTGTGAGATACCAGAGGACACAGTGGTTAGTTTATGTGACAGCTACACGATGTTATCACGATGCTACTAATGAGTGACAATTTACAATGTTGCTTTTGCAGTGTATCTGTTTTATATCTGCACAGTTTTCTGAATTCTTCCAGGAAGAAAAACATGTTTTAGTAGTAACTTTTGTGGTATAGCAACAATGAGACAGCCTTTTTCGTGGCATAACAATACGTTACTGTACAGTACTTTCTTCATCAAGCCAATAAGCATAATAACTACGATATCTATACGCAAAGCATTTCACTTTTGTTTATCATGTGGTAAGTACATTGACTTCTGCAGAACTTAGCTTTCGGAGGACGATAACTACGACACTTCCACAGAGATTATGTTGCGACAAGATGCACAGTTTAGCGCTACAGTACACGCATTTGAGTGATTAATCTTATACTTAAAACACTTATTTTTAAAGATTTTTTTAATTACAAAGAAAGTTTTCTGTGATACATTTCATTCCATTGCTGTAATTTGTAACACCTGGGAGTATAATTACATTTATCCTCAGGGGGGGTACATGCTTACTTTGTGTACCATGTGTGTGGCAACCACAAGGAACCCTAGCTAATATGGTATTTGCTTATACAACTTTACACATCGGTACCATATTTCTCTAACACAAAAATTACACAGCTATCTGATCATTTAACTGAGAGATAAACATGTTTTTTACTACGTCAGTGACACATGTTTACGTAATTACACCGTTGGATAACTTCACACTTACGAAGTTGTATTTTGTCTGTACTGTGTGAACTCTTCATATTTTTTTGGAACCATTGTGATACTATGAGAGCTTTGAATGATGTATTTGGTATGGATTCATGATTTTTAAAGTATGTTTGAGGCAGATGACACTTTTGACATGAGCAGAGAATTTTTTAAATTATTGGAGGAAGCTACGACGATTTTGAGATTTGACTGAGGTGTTATGATGTTATTTTTACGACGACGATGTGTATTATGCTGTTGAGGTATGTTTATGATTAATAAGCTGATGTTATATGAGGAATCTGATTATGCTATGTAGTTATTATGTGTTGATGAATACGAATATGTATATATGTAATAAGGTAAGAAGTAATGAATAGTGGGTAGGGACTCTTGACTTGTGAAAAAGGATGTTGGAAACCAAGAATCGTACTTTAAGAGTTATGAAATGTGTGTAAATGCGTGAATGTATCACAATGCCGGCGAAAATTTTTTGGACACTGTTATATCAATAGCATTTTGTTTCTACACATTTGCAACGCAAATTCTTGACCTGTCAAATATTTTATGTGAAACTGTCACTGTAGCGGAAACTGCTGTCGTAAATATTTCCGTAAGAAAGTTAAGTGACCACCTGCACGTAATGCGTCGCGGGCACCCACCTGGGAGACAGCCGCCAAAAAAAAAAAAAAAAAAAAAAAAAGCCATTAGCCTTTCAGCGGCACAGGTAGAAAAAAAAAAGGGGAGGCCATTGTCCGTGCTACTGACATTTCCTTGTTGAAAGCATACTGTGGAGCTCGTAATTTATGATATTTACTGAAATGCCTAATAAAATGACAAGAAATATTTTTACATCTGCACACCTGATTATGACAAGCGTCTTTCTATGAGAGTTGAGAGAATTTCTACTAACTTATGAAATGTCACATGACTACTGAATGATATTTTTATGCTTTGCTTTTCATAGTTGCTTATTTCATTTGATATCTGGTTTCCAGCTGTGTTGCAGCATTGCTTTTATAAAATGAAATGCATTTGCTAATGTGAACACTTTCTATCAACAGATCTATTAAATAATTATTTTATGATCCACATTCTTTAAAAAAGGAGCACTTGGAAAGGAAAGAACAATAAGAAGGAACTAGTAACAGTAACACATAATTTTCTTTTCAAGTACATGGTAATATTTTTTTTACGATAAGTTGTTGTGGTGCACCACTTTAATTACTTAGACATTAAGATGTGATTATACATTTCCCTTATCTGCATTGTTATCTTTAGTGTACTATTTTTTCTGCTTGAGCTATGTCATGTTTAGATATAAGTTTTTGCATTAGCTGCTGCTGTTTGCCAGGCATAGTGTTACTGAATTTGACTTTGTGTTACTCTGCTAAGCCAGTTTTACTACTCATTTATTTTTCTCGTTGCTGCACATTGGCTCATATTAGTTGTAATGTTGCATTGCTTGGTAATTTAGATTTACTGTAGCTTGCTTTGCAAATTTCCATTTTTTTGTCATTGCTGTTTGTGTTACTTGTTTTGTGCTGCTGCATTGCCTCGTCCCTTAGTTTAGCATCTGAGCTCAGCAGATTTAAGTTAGCTTAAGAGGGGGTAGCCTATAAGAGAATGAGTTGCGATGAATTTGAAGAAATGCACTGAGAGGCTATACGAGAAAAGTACAGAAAGCAGGTTTAGATAGGACTTTTAGAAATAATGAAGATCGAAGGGAGATCTCAGAGAAGTAAAGAAAGTTTTGTTTGCAAAATACTGCAGTAAAACAAACCCTGTCCTTTCCTATTGGTGTTATCCCACTATGTGTTTGTGTACCCTTGTGTATTTGTTTTCTTCCTGTCTCTGTGTAGTTTCATAGAACTTTTTTCTCTTCTAATACTAAGTTACATTCACTATGATGAGGAATACTGTTATCCTCAAATACAATTGGCATTAATAATGTGTTATTTACTTTGTAAAGATGTTTAGACATTATTTATTGTTTTGTGTTAATGCTCATGTATGAAGTTGATGTTTCGAAAGTTATTCTGATCTTTTATGTATGTACTCATGTCATAATTCCTGTAACACTGACGTATATGTCTATTTCTATTCTTTTGTAAAGCCTGTACTACAAATGTTATCTGTATTGTTATGTTCTTTAATGATGTATTTGTACCTTTGTAATTGTATTCTTATGTTATTAAGTTGTAATTGTCACCAGGTCATGATATTATTAACTTGTTAGTTACATTTCACTCCACACGTTTCTGTTGGTCATAGTGTATGGACAATATGTGAGAAGTAGGGACTGTTAGTGTTTGCACGTGTGTTAATAACTCAGCAAGGGACTGGATAACAGCATTGTTGGTTCTAAGGACAATTCCAGAAACTTTGTGAGTACACAAGTGGTGGTTTATGGACTTGCTATATTATCCGCAAGACTCTTCAATGGTGATTGTGCACCTGCACAGTCACAACAGATGGCTGCTGGCTATCTCTACAAGGACTACAGTGGGTCTGCATCTTTGATGATCCATCAATACCATTATTTCTACAAGGACTGCAGTGGGTCTGCACCTCTGGTGGCCCACCAATACCGTAATCTCTACCAGGACTACAGTGGGTCTGCTCTGTGATGACCTACCTACCAATACTCTTCAAAATTTCGACTGACTCTGCTGTGGGTTTGCTCTGTTGTGGCCCATTCCCTGTATGTATGTCAAGAGTCAGCACTGTCGTTCCGTTGGAAGGACAACACTACTTCTTCAAGATTACATGGAAATCCACTACTTCTGTGTGCATTTTTCTTTACTGCTCAGACTTTGAGAAAAACACTGCAATTTTACTGTGACGAATGATGATGACTGTCTTTATGGACTGTGAGAAATTTTAGCTTTTGACCAACATTGTATCAAGAAGTGTGTGCATTTGATATCTTTCTTACTGAAATTATGAAAAAATTTTTCAAATCTGTATCGGCCACTGCCCAATACAATTTGTAAAATTTTTTGTGGGGAGCATGGGGGCTACGTAAGTAGGCTGTTTATGTTTTCTCTATGTAAGTAGGCTGTTTAGCTTTTTTTATTGGTAACGCCACCTATGTATGAAAATCACTGGTTGTGCTGTGTGCAGTCTGTGGCTGCTTTGCATTGTTGTAACACTCGCCATTGTAGTGTTAGGCAGCTGGCTGTGAACAGCGCGTAGCGTTGCGCAGTTGGAGGTGAGCCGCCAGCAGTGGTGGATGTGGGGAGAGAGATGGCGGAGTTTTGTAATTTGTCATGAACTACTATATTTATATATGATGATATCAAGGTAAATACATTGTTTGTTCTCTATTAATATCTTTCATTTGCTAACTATGCCTATCAGTAGTTAGTGCCTTCAGTACTTTGAATCTTTTATTTAGCTGGCAGTAGTGGCGCTCGCTGTATTGCAGTAGCTTGAGTAACGAAGATTTTTGTGAGGTAAGTGATTTGTGAAAGGTACAGGTTAATGTTAGTCAGGGCCATTCTTTTGTAGGGTTATTGAAAGTCAGATTGCGTTGCGCTAAAAAATATTGTGTGTCAGTTAAAGGACAGTCATGTATAAATTGTTCAAAGGGGACGTTTCAACTGCTACCAGTGTTTGTTCCGCTATCATATAATCATACAATCTATCTTGGAACTCTTCAATCCAATCATACAATTGGTCTGATAGTCCATATGCTCTTACTTTTTTCATTAAACGACTGTGGGAAACTGTATCGAACGCCTTGCCCTCTGAGTCTCGTGGACGAATAGCGCGAGCTGGGTTTCACACGATCGTTTTTTTATCGAAACTCATGCTGATTCCTACAGAGTAGATTTCTAGTCTCCATTATAATCGAACATAATACGTGTTCCAAAATTCTACAACTGATCGACGTTAGAGATATCGGTCTATAGTTCTGCACATCTGTTCGACGTCCCTTCTTGAAACGGGGATGACCTGTGCCCTTTTCCAATCATTTGGAACGCTTCGCTCTTCTAGAGACCTATGGTACATCGCTGCAAGAAGGGGGGGGGGGGGGGGGCAAGTTCCTTCGTGTACTAGGTGTAAAATCGAACTGGTATCCCATCAAGTCCAGCGGTCTTTCCTCTTTTGAGCGATTTTAATTGTTTCTCTATCCCTCTGTCGTCTATTTCGATATCTACCATTTTGTCATCTGTGCAACAATCTAGATAAGGAACTACAGTGCAGTCTTCCTCTGTGAAACAGCTTTGGAAATAGACATTTAGTATTTCGGCCTTTAGTCTGTCATCCCCTGTTTCAGTACCATTTTGGTCACAGAGTGTCTGGACATTTTGTTTTTGATCTACCTACCGCTTTGACATAAGACCAAAATTTCTTAGGATTTTCTGCCAAGTCAGTACATTGAACTTTACTTTCGAATTCATTGAACGCCTCTCGCATAGCCCTCCTCACACTACATTTCGCTTTGTGTAATTTTTGTTTGTCTGCAAGGCTTTGGCTATGTTTATATTTGCTGTGAAGTTCCCTTTGCTTCCGCAGCAGTTTTCTAACTCGGTTGTTGTACCAAGGTGGCTCTTTTCCATCTCTTACGATCTTGCTTGGCACATACTCATCTGACGCATATTGTACGATGGTCATTATGGTTCTCAACGTCTCAAATAGGATATGTATGATAAAATCCAAAAATTAATGTACTATAACTCATTCAGAAACGCACAAAACAGGTTTTGCTATCAATATAACTATAACGTATGCTGACGTCCGATCTGAGTTTACAATATAGTAAGTAAATTGGCGTATCTGAGGAATGTGCTAGCGCCTAGCGGGATTTTGGCTAAGCTCAACAAGGAAAAAAGTCTGCTGCAGTGTCCTACCACCTGGTAGCATTGACGTAAACTTGTAACTGACTGGTAGGGGGCTAGCTACCCACGTCGTGAATCGTGTACGTTGTATTGGATTCATGAAGCAATTACGTCAAGTCAGTCTCGCATGCTCCAAAGCTCCTTAAAATGTGCACAACTGAAGATGTGTTCGCGGCCCTGATGCTAGAGTAGCAATTTAGCATAGCGCGGTAGATTTCGTGCAGTATATTTCAGGTTACCGCATCTATTTTACGTTTAACAATATTAATAAATTAACCAATAAATCCGGAGGATGTCGAAAGTTAGGGTGTTCGCGTGCTCTTGAGCTTTTACATACCAGCTGCCACTGCATACAAGCTATCAGAGAACTCAGCTTCTGTTCACTGCATTTGTCACAAAGACTGGCTGTAGGCTACTGTAATCGATGTTGCTGAGTCATTTCAGAGCATTGGCGATGTAGAGAACACAAAAAATAAAGATTACACTAGTCATTCATGAACTATAACCTGAATGAGAGAAAAGGAAAGCCAAAGGTAGTATGACGGATGTGTATTTACTGAGATGGGTAAACGACATTTCAACCTTCTTAAAGCTGCCCAAGTTAACGGTTGGTGCTGTGAATGTAAAGTGGAAGGTAAACGACAGCTACATCAGACCGAGACAGACCTCATGTACTGACGAACAGCGACTGGTGAGCATTTCTGAAAGTGGTAGTAGAAATCGCATGGAATCGGCGGAAGAAAGTCCTAACAGGAGTCTGATGAGCACAATAAAAGAGTTGGGGAAGCTACAAAGGAAGGGTTACAATGGTAGGTATACCCATTGGGAATCCGATGGAAGGGTTTGGGTTTGATGAATGGAGAACGGTAGAGAAGTGTGAACAGTGAAGTATGGAGGAGGTGATGTCACAGTATGTGGGTATCTTTCGTGGTTAGGTTGTGGTCTCCTCGATGTGCTTAAGAAAATACGTGAGAGTATGGATGCTTTTAACAACGTTGTGTACTGCTTCAAACATTAAGTTCGTAAACAAGGTTTGCATCAGCATGACAATGCACCATGTCATAATGCAGCATCGTGAGCCAAGATTTCTTTTTAACAGTAACATTCCTGAAACGGACTGGCCAGCCCGGAGTCACGACCTGAACCCAACGGAACACGTTTGTGATGATTCAGAAGGTTGACCGCTCCTGATGCCAACGTTCAACTGCACTACCTTCTCTAGTTTCTGTTCTTGAGGAAGAATGGGTGGCCATTCCACCACAGACCTTCAGATGCGTCACTAAAAGTGTCTCCAGCAGAGTTCAAGCCATCACAAAGGTGGACGGTGAATACAAAATGGTTGAAATGGCTCTGAGCACTATGGGACTCAACTTCTGAGGTCATTAGTCCCCTAGAACTTAGAACTAGTTGAACCTAACTAACCTAAGGACATCACAAACATCCATGCCCGAGGCAGGATTCGAACCTGCGACCGTAGCGGTCTTGCGGTTCCAGACTGCAGCGCCTTTAACCGCACGGCCACTTCGGCCGGCACGGTGAATACATTCAATGTTAATGTCTACTAATAAGTGTGGAGCTACTGTTGATCAGGTAATGTACGTATGCAAGTAAAGACAAGTTCCAACCCTCGTGCTTCGTTTCAGATGTTCAACGGTGATCATTCTGTGTATTTTGTGGCTTAGGGTTGCTGAACTGGCAACAGCACAGAATAACTAGAGATATGTCACACATTCTGTACAGTACCAGATCTGCTATTCATCAATAGTCATTACACCCACCTCTTGCAGGGTGGAAAACAAGCAAACCAATGTGATTATCAGATAGCGCTTAATGGGCTTGGCGCCAGAAACTTGAGTTATGGCAAACATGAAATGGACTGAATAGATACCGGTGAGATGTGTGCGGCTCACGTTGGTGCAGTTAGTAGGTTGGCATCGTGTAATAGGGGTAGTGGCGTCTTGTTTTCTTCTTGTGTTTACTGGCGCCACTACATTTGCTAGCGTTGTCTGTCCGCAAGTGGCAGCAGCAGCATTTATCTATATCTAGTACCCATACTATCTTTGGACTGACGTGTAGGGTCTTCTAGGTCGAGGTGTGTCAGTAGTTCGGTTGGGATGGAACAGCAGAGAGGTCCTGCATCGTGAGGAGATGCCGGGACCGCTGGCGGCATGCAGGCATTGCCGGATTGAGGGGCTGTAGTTGTGAGGGCCAAAGCCTTGTTGTCCACCAGACCCAGGACCTTAAGTTGAGTGAACATTAGTCCAGTAGTGAAACATCCACCATTTTGTGATCACGCCGTTTGTTCATGCGTTGCTGCTCGGAGGTTCGCCGTGAGACAAACAGCAACAAGTGGAGTGTGTCGAGTTAGCGGAATCTATTAGTCGTCTTCTACTGCCTGTTATTAGTTTTTGAATTTTGTGTTACTATTGAGGAAGTGCAACCAGCGGTATTTTACTGCCTAGTGGCCGCTTACGCCCCTGTTACCTGTCCTGGAAGTTAGATTATTTTTGAGGCAGTGTAATTTTCCTCGACTTGCCGATGCTATCCGGCATGACGTGTAGTTCGACAGCCTCCTTGATTGCGGTGTGGATTGTGGTTACTTTTGTCAACCTTGGTTGTAGTGGTTCCTTCTTCCTTTCGATGTGCTGTCTGTCACTTCGTCCTCGCTTGAATTATTCCGTTCTTGTACTGATTATCACACGTTAGGTGGATTTGGTAAGAGCATTGACCGGCGTTTAAGCACTCCCTAGTTTGAGTTGCCATCCTGTTAGGTGAGCATAACTCTTGGCTGCCTGTCTCACCGCTTACGCAGCTCTCAGGTCGATCCTTGGAGCACTTTCTGTGGATCACTCTTTCTCATTTGGTCTGATTGTGTCAACTACTTAAAAATGATATTCCTACTGCTTGTGGCCTTCAGCCGACGAATAATTTGAATTCTTCTTAATAAGGCCTTCAGCCGTCATTGTAGCCGGTGTTACAGTCAATTTTTAATGATTGCTTTAAAAAAATTTTATTTTTATTTTTAACGTGTAATTATCTTCCTCATTTGCAATTCAGGCCTTCAGCCGTTAATTGTTCTGAAGTATTGCTCGTGGCCTTCAGCCGACAAATAATTTTAATTCTTTCTTAGTAAGGTCTTCAGCTGTCAGTGTAGCTGGTAACTGATGGGGCCAAGTTCACACCTTTTCCCGCTTTCCCTACGTCCCACGTTTCAACCGGCAACATCGGTAACAGGCACTTTCGTGCTTCAAAACTGGACTTTTGCGGGGTTCACACCTCGGGTTCTGTTGCAGACAGAAAGGTAGGGTTAAGTGTTTGGGACATCCTTTGGGCTATGGACCATTTGTATACCCAACAGAAGGATCATCTTACTGTCACTATCCTACAGTTCTGGGTCAAAGTATGAATGTTACACACATCCCCCAACTTAGGAAAATGAAGCAAACGGTTTGTTCTTTTTGCTTTATATATGGTTTACAGTAGGCCTTAAGTGCTTGTGGAGGCCCCATTAGTTCATGGACGGCTCCTCTGAAAATCTCAAAAAAGAGCTTTTTAATACATTTTCTTGCACCAAACCAAAGCGGTAGATTCCAAAACGGCTGTGCACAGCCAGTTGCTGAAATTTTTACCATACATTCCTAAGATCTCGATATCAGACAACCTTGAAAAATGTTCTTGATATATTTATCCGTTTCTGAGGTAAGAGGTTCAAAATTACCCTACTATCCGTTATTATCGACAAACCCAAAAAATACGGCTTTTTTGTACCAAAACGGAGCCCTGGGCTCCAAGAGCAAATGGCTTCCGTCTCCATAGTGAATTTGATGTTTGGATGTATGGAGTTTAGGTGTGTAAGGATATCCAGGATCTTGTCCCTACAATGTGGCCAGATGACGAACGTGTCATCGACATAACGGAAGAAACAAGAAGTTTTCCAATTGGATGACGCCAAGCTTTCTCCTCGAAGTATTCCATGTACAAATTCGTGACCACCGGCGGGAAAATCGGCCGTATATTAAAGAAACACCACACTTTTGCCCGCCCAATAAAACACGGGCATTACTGGGAAGTGTGAAAGATGACCTCGGTTTGGGGAAGGCCGGCATATACCAAATTCCCTGTGAGAGTGGGAAGACTTATATCGGACAAACAGGCACACTCGACTGAAATACCCAAATAAGTCGGCGGTAGCAGAGTACTGTTTGTCCGAGAAACACGAGATGGATTATGAGCGTACCAAGATCCTGGCTCAGACCTCTAAATATTGGGACAGCGTTATAAGGGAGGCTATCGAAATTCGCACCAGGCAACATCTTATCAACCGAGATTGCGGCTACAATCTCAGCAAGGCTTGGGAGCCGGCATTGAATGTAATTAAGAAGACTCTGAGCAAGAAGTACGAACTGGCGACCAGGGCGGTCGTAGCGAGCACATCGACGCTACGACAGATTCCGACGCCCACGTCTTCGAGACCGCCAGCGCGCGGGCGCGGACGGCGAAGAGAGCGCCCCGCGGGGGGAGGGTATTTAAATCGGCCGCCAGCCCTCAGGAGCTCGACTCGCTGCGGCTCGCATCGTTACCGTCGCTAGCGCACGCCAACGCCACTAGCCCAACGCCATGTCCGGACGCGGAAAGGGAAAGGGAGGCAAACTTGCTGCTATGGCAAAGCTACTGCTCACGCGGGCAGGAGACGGCCGCGGCAGCAACAAGAAGAAGAAGCGCAACCGACCGCAGCACAAGAGGCAGTGCTACCGCTGCCAGAAGATGGGACACGTCGCCAGGACGTGCAGGGACGCAGTCGCGTGTCTGAAATGTGCAAAGGCATATGATACACGCGACTGCGACAAGCCACCACACGTCGCGCCAACGTGCTTTAACTGTGGCGGCGCGCACGCCGCAAATGCACGCAGCTGCGCATACCTGAAGCAGCGGACACCAACAACCGCCAATAAAGCGGTACATGAAGAAGAGGCAGCCGACCCGCCACCCCCGCCCAAGGGGGTAAACGGGGCGGCCGCAATCCCGTCCAGCGCCGCTACCGACGACGCCGTGGCCGCCCTCAAAGCCGCGATGGCGGCAGAGAGAGCGGCCATGCAGAAGGAGGTCGTCGGTCTCCACCGGCAGCTGAAAGAGTTGCGGCAAGAAATCCGGACGACGCAAAAGAAGACACCCGCCCCCGTTGCCACCCCCACGGTGGTACGACAAGTTGGGGTGGATGTGTCCACGCAAACGGATGTGTCCACGTAAACGGATGTGTCCACGCAGACGGACGTCACCCTGGAACCTGTAGCAATACAGGAGACCGGGGAGACGCCCATGGACGTGGTGCAGTCCGTCTCGCCGCCGCCGCCGGAAGTGGTGAAGCAGCAGCAGCAGGACGTACAAGAGGCGCGAGGGATGTACTCCACAACCATACCCTTCCCGGACGTCACCAACCTCCCAACGGTCTTGAAGAAGATCGCGACCATGGTGCGAGATGGGCGGAACGACGTCCGAAGAAAACCGTACCTTTTCGCGGAAGCTGAAGGGAAACGGAAGCCACCGCTTCCACACCGGCCGTTCGAGCTTCGTGGTGGATATCGGGCAATTATGCTCGAATTCGTCACGAAGAAGGACCTCCACACCATAAACTCCAACCCGATCTTCACGTCGCGGGACTGGGGCTTCATCTTGGAGGACGCGGTCGCGCGGCTGAAGAAAGAAGTTGGAGATGGCGCGAGGAAGCTCACACCCGAGCTGGAGTCCGCGCTGAACAACATAGCGCGGGATGGGAAGAACATTTAGTACCACAGGAACATCCACCGACACCGCCAGCACTGCAACCAGGACTTACGACCAGGCAACACACATGGACCATCCACAACGAGAGGGAACACCATTTCAACAAATGAGGATCTTGGAGGAATAGCTGTACCAAGCTTAGACTCCATACCTCGGGCCAAGGATCAGGCCCGTATGTCAGCGTCAGCGTCTCAGGAGCTCAGTTCGTCAGTGCACCTGACGATGGCGACATGCCTGATCGCAGAAATATTGTGCCTGTTGAACACTATGAACCGGCAGTATACCCGTGGACTGTTCGAGCAATAAATGAACTAATTGACAACTCAAAACAACAGTAACTATGTAACGGCTAATGCACTGCTGTAGGGTCTACACAGTATCACCATTATTATACGTTCGATCCCATCAAGAACAAGAAGCTTCTGGTTCCGAAAGCTTGCCCATTTCCACATCTTTTATGTGTCCTTTTATCTGCCACCACTTGGTGAGAAGATTTTTGTATCTACCCACATTACATTTTCAAGCACTCATTATTTTTGTTGATACATACGTATTGTTTGCAGCAGTAAACACAGCAGATCAGTTCACTGTGCCGTATTTCGTGTTTTATCTCTAGTCAGACACTTTGAAGTGGTAAGGGCTGCATGTATCGGAGGATAATTCGTGCAGATCACAGTAAAGTTGCCTTTTATGGTTGGTAGATTGATATTTTATCAATGCCAGTGGTTTTCAAATGCCCAGTAACATCTTTTGGCACTGCACCCAGTATTATTGTTCTTGTTATTATTATTATTAGTGGCAGCGGTCAGACACAAAGCGTTGTCAGTTGTCAGACACACAGCATTGACTGTGTGGAGCCTTCCAGTTTCTGACGTTACAGAAATAAGAAGTTCAGCTTTCAAGTGATTTACAAACAGTACGTATAGCGTACACGTTTTAACTTGGTTGATTTTAAATGCAAGGGCAAGGTGTGTTTGTAGGAAGTACCACTAAGCAGAGGAGTGGTGCTGATGATGATGATGATGATTAGTGTTTTAGGGCGCACCCACAGGAGTGGTGCAGAGGAAGTATATTTTGTAACAAGTGTTTACCCACACGGTTAGGTTTCTTTCCTGAGATGGAGTTCAAGGTAGCACTCGCAGTGCACTGAGAACTGTTCCATTATTCTATTAAAAAACGTTGTTAGAAATATGGTTATCTGCACCAATTGTTTGAATGACTCTTTGCCGCCATGTCACGGATTGCGCGGCCCCTCCTGCTGCGTCCTCCCTCGGGCATGGGTGTGTGTGTTGTGCTTAGCTTAAGTTAGTATAAGTAGTGTGTAAGACTAGGGACCGATGATCTCACCAGTTTGGTCCGTTAGGAATTCAGTCACATTTGAACATTCACTCTTCAGTTCTATGAATCATCTACAAAAACAAAATAAGTGTTCAAAGAAAATTCTGTTTCGCTCTAAAGTTCAGTAAGGTACTAATGATGGCGGCAGGGGATGGGGATACTACCTATTATTTGATTACGCTCAGGGCTATATCGCGGTACTCGGGATTGGTAGTTTTGTTAAATTCTTTATTTACAGTTATTAATAAAAAAAATAAATACCGAATACTGCAATATTATTTACTCTGTTAAATTTGTTGGCTATCATGAGACTCTGAAATAACCCAATACCACGATAACGTACGTACGGACATCGGCTATTGTGAAATACGCACGAAATACGTTCTATCTCGTAATATTTTATACAAAGCGCTCGGCCGGCCGGAGTGGCCGTGCTGTTCTGGGCTCTACAGTCTAGAATCGAGCGTCCGCTACGGTCGCAGGTTCGAATCCTACCTCGGGCATGGATGTGTGTGATGTCATTAGGTTAGTTAGGTTTAATTAGTTCTAAGTTCTAGGCGACTCATGACCTCACAAGTTAAGTCGCATAGTGCTCAGAGCCATTTGAACCACAGCGCGCGACTCATCGCCGTCTAACAGATAGTTCGCGTGAGCGCTGCTATTATAGAGAGAAAATATGCGTACTTTTACGCAAACTGTAATGATTAATTTGTTTCTCAGGGGCTACTGGTGATTTACGTACCAACTTTCTCGAAGAAACTGAGATATGTTTTATGCTTATTAAACGGAATATTTTTCTGTATTTACTATTCGTTATCTGCAAGTCAAAAACTGAGGAGAATCCTATTTGCCGTTAAGCGGCCATACTGAACTCATTCAGTACAAAAACATTAATGAATGGAATTTGTCATTACTTTACTAGCTTTGAAACTATTTAAATATCGAAATAGTGAAGTCTCCCGCATTTACAATTAATATTATAGACTGAATTTCTAACTAAAAAATATCGTCAGCGTAATGACCGACCAAATGCTGCAAGGGCAAGAGAGTTCACTGCAATACGAAGTTATTAAAAAATATCATACTTGATACAATAGCGACCTTCCGCTAGACGAAACAAGCTAGGAAAAGAATCTAATCCAAAAAAAAACATTATCTTTGTTCTTCTTCACTACATTACACAGATACTATATACCAAAATGCTATTTGTTAAACACATCGCTGATTGTGAGGTTTGCAGATATAAACTACACTTTTTAATATTTGACATTCATCGCGCACACGGACGTAGTCTTGAATATTTTAAAACACAAAAAACCCTTTTAATTTTTCGGAAATGTCAATTTATGTGCTAATGGTTTCAGAAAGATTGGGAACTGGTCCTGTAATAACAAGGAAACGTTTTTCCAGCGAAAATATACATCTGAACTGCAAAACACATGCTTTGAAATCTGAGCACTTGCTACTTAATTCGTTTTAACACATTGATTTGATGAAATGTACAATGAACGCTTGCTGCTAAATTCGTTGTAATGAAATAGGAAAACTAAAAGCAATGAAAAACGGAAAATATACTCCGAAATCTGAACAACTGTTTCGACAAACAGTTGCTGCTTAATTCGTTTTAATGAAATGTGAACACACAGAGCAACGAAATTTTTGTGGACTGGCAAGACAGCCAATCCACAAGGACGGGAGGCCGAAGGGCACGCGTTTAAGCTCATGCAGGATGGCGTGAGGTCTGGAAAATGACAAGGAATTGAGACTAGCAAAAAAGGTACATAGCTGCTGGAATACTTAACTTTAATCCATAATTGGTGAACATCGGTCTGACGGTACATGCATCACAAGATAAATAACAATTGATAATGGCGCCTTGCTAGGTCGTAGCAAATGACGTAGCTGAAGGCTATGCTAACTATCGTCTCGGCAAATGAGAGCGTAATTTGTCAGTGAACCATCGCTAGCAAAGTCAGCTGTACAACTGGGGCGAGTGCTAGGAAGTCTCTCTAGACCTGCCGTGTGGCGGCGCTCGGTCTGCAATCACTGACATTGGCGACACGCGGGTCCGGCGTATACTAACGGACCGCGGCGGATTTAAAGGCTACCACCTAGCAAGTGTGGTGTCTGGCGGTGACACCACAGAAATAACAAAAAATACTCACCGAAATCTGAAGACTCAGTGTACCGAACACACAAACACTAACTA
This sequence comes from Schistocerca americana, assembly GCF_021461395.2. Lineage (NCBI taxonomy): Eukaryota > Metazoa > Arthropoda > Insecta > Orthoptera > Acrididae > Schistocerca > Schistocerca americana. The sequence continues at coordinate 153,270,192 of NC_060122.1, forward strand.
TCAAATTATGTACTTAATATGGCAGTTCCTGTAAATACTGCCTGAAACGTTTCCCGCTGCCGCTGACGCTGCTTGAAGATGCTGAACGCTTCAAAGCAATGTTAGATAATGACAATTCGACAAAAGAGGTGGATGGATGCACTATCGACGACGACAACTGGACGTAGTTGCAGGCTAGAGCAGAATGAATATGACTTTGGTGGGCCTAGTTTATATGAACTCAAGCTCTGCCCACAAATTTAGAGAGAACCAGTAGGAACTCTTATAGAGGGGGAAAAATAGGCCTGCCATATCAGAAACATTGGATACTGTCTACATCCTTCAGGATCTCCCAAATACAGAAAGGAAGTGGAAAGATAGGGAATGATCTTGTCTGTGTTCACCAGTCCTTCCAGGAAAGCTACATGTCAGCTATATCAAAACTAGTAATAATCCCTGGGGATGGACACTGTTCACAGCCTTCGGGACCACCCACATAAAGAATGGAGGTGGGAAGATGGGGAATGTCTTTGTTGGTGCTCGCCAGACCACTCCAGAAAACCTGTTGTCGGCTACATCAAAGCAAAGGTCAGCATCATGGTGTTTGCCGAGCGCATGTGCATGGCGACAGGAAATGCTCCATCCTTCCAGGAACCACTTTGTACTTTTGTCAGCGTGTTTCAAGTGTGTGCAGATGGTCACCGTCCATCCGAGAACAATATGATAAGCTGAGGAATTCCTCAAAGCAGCCTCTTGTATGTGACAACAGGAAATGCACTGTTCTTTGTCTGTCTTATGAGGAACGTTTTTGAATCTGCTGCTACAGGTCTGCTGGTTCAAATATGCTGGAGGATGGGGTTGTTCGCAAGCAAAGAGCGTCCTTCAGACGAAACACATGAAGTATACTGTCAAGTGAGCACCCCCTTCAGGAAATGTGTTTGATGCAACTGCTAGAAGCCGACAGACCGCATCAAAGTGAGACTAGATAGAACGGCCACAAGACACCGACAAAGGGGAACCACTTGCGGTCAGTGGATGGAGAAACAAATGCACGTGCGATCCTGTTGCGCCCGAGCAGACAGCTGACTGCCGCTGCGAGCGAATGTGCTCGCAGTGCTGCAGCTCGCGGTGCTCCAGGCGCAGTGCTGCAACGTTGTTTTCTAGCACCGCACATCTGCTTGGGAAGGTGGAGGCATTATTATAGATTCTACTTGCGGCGCCTGTCAGGTTGTATCTTTAGATCTTTATTAGCGATGTTTTTGTATCATTACAAAATCAATTTTTTGCGCCATGTTATTGGATGATCTGTAACGGACGTAATTATAGTAGGACATCATGGACTAACAATTGCTACACATTTCATGATCACTGCAATACAGTGCTGTGATCCAGAGGTACACTCTCAGAAATTTCTTCCTCAAGCTAAGATGTGTGTCTCACAAAATCAGAGTTCTCTTAGCTAGGAACGCACTTTTCGTCATTGCCAGTCAGCGTTTCATGTCCTCCTTGCTCCATCAGTCATTGGTTATTTTTCTGCCCTGGTACCAGAATTCCTTAACTTCATCTATTTCCTGATCACCAATCATGATGTTAGGATTCTCGATGTTCTCATTTCTGCTACTTCGTGTCATACTTTTGTCTTACTTCAATTTACTCTCAATCCATGTTTTGTACTTAGTAGACTGTTCACACCATTCAGCGGATCCTGTACGTCTACCTCACTTTCACTGAGGATAGTGTAATAACCACGACACTATGTTCTATCCACAAGATGTTAAAATGAACAAAGTGTACAAACTTCAACAAATATTATCGATACAACGTATAAAAAAACTGTATCGTGTAAAAATGACGATAATGTTGTTAGATGTAAAATGAATGGAAATAAATGTGCACCAGTGCTCCCGAATCTACTTTAAAAGACACAATTCAACTCAGATTGAATCTTTAAAAATAGTGCTCACAGCACGTTGCGTAAAATCAACTTCTTATTTGCTGATTTATGAAGCCTAATTATTTCGGACGATTTACATGAAATATTTTAATAGGAGACATACGTCAATGTTGTGCGCGGGTAGTATTTTGCGACTAAATGTTCCTTTTGCCAGAGAAAGGTGCTTCCATCTTAAGTAACGGTTGTGTAAAATCTGATTAATGATATGCCATTTAGTGCCACTCACACGAATTTACAGACAACATTTCTACACAACGTCAAGTGGAGATTTATTTAGCTGAGTAACAAATATTAGCTGGGATAATCATTTTTGAGATCAAACGAATTGTTACGCTGACAATAGGTAACTGGTTTTATATTTTTTTATCTACTTGAAATATCATTTATAAGTAATTAAAGTCACGAAATACTATAAACCGGTTCAGCCGCAATAGCAATGTCATTAGCGAATCTTAGTACTGATATCCCATCACCTTGAATATTAATCCCACTCTGGAACCTTTCTTTTATTCATTGCTTCTTCAACGAATAGACTGAACAATAGGGGCGAAAGACAACATCCATGTCTCACACCCTTTTTAATCTGAGCCCTTGCTCTTCAAATCGTATGGTTCCCTTTTGGCTCTTAACATACTGTATATTATCTGTCTTTCCCTATAGCTTACGCCCATTTTTCTCAGAATTTCGAGCACCTTGCACCGTTTTACACTGTCGAGCGCTTTTCGAAGGTTGAGAAATTCCATGAACCTGTCTTGATTTTTCTTCAAGGTGCTGCCTCTCTGTTGCCTTTACCTTTCCTAAGGCCAAACGATAGTCATCTAACTAATTCCGGATTTCTTTTCCATTCTTCTGTATATTATTTTTGTCAGCAACTTAGATGTATGAGCTGTTAAGCTTACTGTGCTGTGATTCTCATACTTTTTAGCTCTTGCAAATCTTCAGAATATTGTGCATGATATTTTTCCGAAAACCAGATGATGTATCGCCAGTCTCATACATTCTGCAGACCAATGTGAGTAACCATTTTGTTGCTACTTCCCTCAACATTTTCAGAAATTCCGATGGAATGTTATCTATCCCTTTTGCCTTATTTAAATTTACGTCTTCAAAAGCTCCTTTAAATTCTGATTCTAATATAGAATCCCCTATCTCTCCCCTATTGACACCTGTTTTTTTCTTTTATCACATAAGTCTTCCCCTCATAAAGGCCCTCAGTGTACTCTTAGCACCTACCCACTCTCCCGCCTGAATATAACAGTGAAACTCCCATTGCACTCTTGATGTCACCAGCCTCGCTTTCAATTTCACCGAAGGTTGTCTTGACTTTTCTGTACACTGAGTCAGTCCTTCCGGCATTTTTTTGGATTTCCTCGCATTTTTCATGTAGTTATTTCGCATTAGCATTAGCATTAGCTTCCCTGCACTTTCGATTTATTTCATTCCTAAGTGACTTGTATTCCTATATTCCTGAATTTCCCTGAACGTTTTTTTACTTACTTCGTTCATCGATCAACTGAAGTATTTCTTCTGTTACCAAAGGGTACTTCGCAGGTGCCTTGTTTGTACATAAATTTTCCCTTCCAACTTCTACGATTGCCCGTTGTAGAGCTGTCCTTTCCTCTTCAGGTGAAATGCCTACTACACTAGTCATTACTGCAGCATCTGTAGCCTCAGAGAACCTCAAGCCTATCTCTTCATTTCTTAGTACCTCCGTTTTCCACTTGTTTGATCGTCGTTTCTTCATGACTAATATCTTAAACTGCAGTCTACTCTTTATCACTACTAAATTGTGATCTGTGTTTATATCTGCTCCTTGGTACGCCTTACAATCCAATATCTGGTTTCGGTTTCTCTGTCTGACCATGATGTAATCCACTTTAAATCCTTCCGTTTCTGCCGGTATTTTCCGAGTTTTCGTCCTTATCTTGTGATTATTGAACAAAGTATTCGCTATTGCTAACTGAAACTTATTGGAGAACTCAATCAGTCTTTCTTCTCTCCCTTTCCCATTACCAAGCTCATATTCCCCTGTAAGCCTTTCTTGCACTCCTTGCCACGCAACCGCATTCCAATCCCCATGACTATTAGATTTTCATCTCCCTTTAGGTATTGAATTACCCGTTCAGTATCCTCATATACTTTATCTATCTCTTCATCTTCGGCTTGGGATGTCGGCATGTATACCTGGACTGTGGTGGTCGATGTAGGTTTGCTGTAGATTCTAATGAGAACAAACCTATCACTGAAGTGTTCACAGTAACTCACTCACCGCCCTAGCTTCCTGTTCATAACGAATGCTGCTGTCATTATACCATTTTCCGCTGCTGTTGCGTTACCCTGCACTCAGTTTACCAGAAATCCTTGTCTTCATACGACTACACTTTACTGCTCTCCATTTCATCTACATTCAGCCTTAGCATTTCCCTTTTCAAATTTCCTACCTTCCATACCATGTTCAAACTTCGACATTTCACGACTCGACTCGTAGAACGTTAGTCTTTCGTTGGTTATTCAGTGTCACCTCTTCCTTGTCAGCCTCCTCCCAGGGATCAGAAATCCGGGAATCTTTTGCCAGTGGTGAGATCAGCAGGACACTTTATCAATGACAGGCCACATGTCCTGTGTATACACATCTGTCTGATGCCCTAGTTCCCATTGCCTTATGCAGGCTCCTGCCTTTTAGGGTAGTTCCCCACATCAAATACATGAGACTGCTTGAATTTCGGACGCCATTGCTGATTATTTTTATCCAAAATGGAAGCTGAGACGGGTTTGGGGACCCACGATGTTTCGATCACTAATCAAAGTCGATACACCTAGAGCACGATTGTATTTTCCATACCAGTATGAATATCAGTCTGCGGCCACTTTTCATAACTCCTTCGTTATGCTTTGTTTTAGGAAACTCCTGCTCAACGACTTCTATCTGTGAAATTGGTACCTGATATGAATGCGCATACAAAGAACCACGTTTCCCTACCTTCATTTAATATTTAGTTTTTATTAGTTCTCGTTTATCGGAACTTATCTCGCTACTCTCACTTAAGATTTCACTTACATATATATAGGTCATTTACCAACCATACAGTTCCTTTGTAGATGCGTTCTGATACACTTTGCATCCAGCTGTCTTAGATGATCAGCTATTGATGGTCCTCCTGCAATTTATCCTCCCAATGGTCTTCCAGATGGCCGAATACCACCAGATTTTCTCGAAAACATAGCTCTGATCTGGCAAGTGCCTTGCTTCCTGTAAGTATGCTTGCCAGGCACCATTTTATTTTCTGCACAATGTTCGGTTGTCATACAGTTCTTGATTCTTTCTACGTCCCCAGTCGTCCTCTTCATAGATTGTTACTAGCATTTTTCTCTTGATTTTCGGTTCAAGGATCAATAGTTTCTCTTCATCTTTCTTTTTTTCTTTTGTAATTGATAAGGTTTGCTTCACATATAAGAACATTAGTAATATGACTGCATTATAGGCTTTACGTTTGGTCTTCATGGGCAGATTTCTGGATGATATTATTTGCTTGAGTGGATGCTTGTATCTGCTTGAGACAGAAATAAAGTTTGAACCCACTGACAATCTTAATTCTTTTCTGGTTTTATGTTAGCCTGTTTTTCCTCCGGTTAAGTTCCAGTTTCTTACCTGCAGTGGGACGTTACTAAGGGGTTCTCTGGATACTTCTATCACTACAGTCTTCTACGCATTAATCCAAAGTCAAATCTAACTGGCATTCTTCGCCAAGGCACCTTCAGTTTCCACCACGTCTTCCTCTCACTCCGCTATGTCGTCTGCAAATCTCCATATCTATATACGTCCATTTAACTTCACATCTTTGCCTTGTCTTTACATTTTCAGAATTACTTTCTGCCGCTCGGGGTAACCGTGCGGTCTAGGGCATCTTGTCACGGTTCGCGCGGCTCCCCCGTCGGAGGTTCGAGTCCTCCCTCGGTCATGGGTGTGTGTGTGTGTGTTGTCCTTAGTGTGAGTTAGTTTAAGTAGCGCGTAAGACTAGGGACCAATGACTTCAGTAGTTTGGTCCCATAGTCCTTACCTCAAACTTCCAAATTACTTTCTCCAGGACCAAATTAAGAAGCAATGGTAAACTGACATTGCCATGAGTTCCTTGGGCAGTAGGTATATCAGCACGGCTTTTGTAGCCTGTGTACACATCTTCACGAAATTAATTAACTTCCTTGGTATGCCAGCTCCCTCAGGACTTTGTGCAAACTTAATGTGTGTACACTATCATAAGCCTCTTTGAAATCTAGATATGTTATAAGAAACCGATGATTGAATTCACAGCACTTCTCCCAAATTCGTCTTATGATGAAAATGTGATCCATGGTAGATATTCGTGCTCTGAAACTTGCCTGGTACTTTCCCAATATCTGCAACAAAAGAATTCACCTTTTCAAGAATTATTGACGATAGCACATTGTAAGCCCCACTTAGCAGAGAAATAGCTCTGTAGCTATAATTCCTTTCAATCTTTCTTTTGTTCAGTGAGAGAATTGTAACTGACTTTGTAAAGTTAATGTTCCTGTCACGGTGACGGATGTAAAGATCGGTACGTTGTATTTCAGTTTATTTTAGATCAATTTTTTCCGAAAAACCACCATCGGACTGAAATATGGAAGCTTTACATAGACATCTCACTTCGTTATGAAATAAACCTGGCCATATGCCTAATATGAATAACTGTCTCTATTACTTTTCGAATATTAACGTTTATTCAGTTGAAAACTGGAAAATGTCACTTTGAAATTATTACAGTACAAGTGAAATTACTTTGTGCTATTTTCCCTTTAACACGTAATGCACTTCCCTAACAGTGCCTACGCTCATCCAGTCTCGTTCAATAGTTGCGTTTGTTTCACATTCACACTGTTACGTTGCGTTTCCATATTAACAAAGTAGGTAATCATTGATCACGGAAGCTTTTTATTAGCGTTCTACTATCGATATGTTTCTTCTCCACAATTACTGATTCTCAAACACAACACTGTATCAACAACGAATCTCGTAATTAATCTAGCGCGCCTTTCCGTGAAATAACTGAATTACTGAAATACTTTTCTTCTGCAAACGGGCGTAACAGTTTCAGCAATTAATTCTACATCCTACAAAATGTTTCCTACTACTTATCCTCGACGCGGCTGCGCGCTGCCGCTCCGTGGAGGCTTCAACACTGACTCTCCTGTAGATGGCAAGACTACGCGTGACCCCTATCTCTTGATCATTGTTGTCATTATACAGGAAGACAATGCTTTCTCAGAGAAGAGGCACGCTCGGCTTCGAAAGTTCCAGAAGCCAGCGATAAGTAAGGAGTAGAACATCGATACATCACAACGTCAAAGGTATCAGTACTCCATACAGCTTCCACTCTGTTGTGATCTCCTATCTCCATACTGCATTTATGAAACTGTATATCTCTTTTTGAACTATTTCACCTCCTGCCTTCTGCAACTTTGATGCTATCCTATCTTCTGAAGCGTTAAATGCTCTTTCTATGTCCTGTAGAATCTCCACAGTAAATTTTGAAATCCTGTAGAATCACTTTATTTTCTTCCTTCTCTATTTCCTCTGCAATTCTTCCTTCTGGAAAGACACTATAACGATCTCCAGCTTTCAGAAGCTCCTAAAAATGTTTACTACACAATTGCAGAAACCTGTCAGTTAGCGTATTTAGATCCTTATCATTAACAACTAACGGCCCAGTTTTCTGACCGCTTCTCGCATGTTTCATCATCAGAAACATTTTTCTGTTGTCGAATATTCTATGTATCCTCTCTATCACATTAATCGTATCGATTATGATTTTTTTTCTGCTATCAGGATACTGTTTGTTTCCCATTTTATGTTCTTGACTAATTCCTATTTTTCTGCGCAATTTTTATCCAGCAAGTGCGTTTCACATCCTCTCTTCCTGGCCTTTACAGCTTTTTCATGTGTGTCATGGAACCACTTCTTAGTTGTTGGCTTTCTCCTCTAGAATTTCCTCTGCTGTTCCAGTTACAGCGATCTTTCTTTATATCTTCTCACTGTTTATTAATACTTTTTTCATCTCTGAGGATTGATTCCAGGATTTCAAATATGTAAGCCTACTCTGATACTCTTATTATACTGTTGGCATTACTATGAATTCTTAAGATTCTCAACATCAGACTGTCTTTTGGCCACGTTGTTCTTCTTTCTATTACAGCACAGGTATAGTTGTACTTTATCATTTATTGGGTTATGGTATATTACCTCTTCAACCTCTTTGTAAGATCTCATGTGTATTATACACTTCTTGTGCCACTCATTTATAAGCATATCATCGGTGTGATTGGTGGTATTACCACCAGGAGAAATGATGGTCCCTTTATACATCAGTTCGAGGAGAAAGCTCGTCGACCGTAGGACAAGGTTTTGGTTCAATGAAAAGCTGATGAGAGGCAGTCCATTGTTGTTAGTTTTCGCGTGTATAATCTCTTTCCCGATTATTCGCCTATGCACGTCTTCCTGTTCCAGGTTAGCGCTGAAATCTAGCAAAACAATCTTTATACTTCTGTTACAAATACTTTTCATTGCTCTTTCTAGTTCTCCAGAAAACTCACGTTTCTCCCCTTCGTTGCTCACATCTGTTGGTGTATACGCTTAGACAAGACTGACATTTCCATACCTGTAGTGAGACATGATATCCTCTTGCTGACAGCACTGAAGCCCTTCACTGGCTTCACTCACTATAAATCATGTTCCATTTTAATGCCTTCCATTCTTTTCACGGTCTCCACACATGATAATTTTTCTCACGTAGAATCCCTTTCCTACACCATCTAGTTTTCTTGTAATACATTGACAAATTCAGTGGTTTACTAGTTAAACTTAACTTTCGCGTCATATGTACGGCAGTTTTGCTGTTTCAGCCATTGTGTTTAATGCAGTTCTGTACTCAGCAATTTACTTGGTCATGAGCTGTGTGGCATAATTCCTGTTCACTGAGTTTGAGATTTTTTTTACGTTTTGTAGGGTTTGATGCTTTTTCATGTGTGACTTCCCTGTATTAATATGTGTGGTTGTCAAGCCTCATGATAGATTCAAGGAGACACTGTTTGTAATGTCTTGACACTAAGTATTCCCTTGGAGAGGTAAACTTAATCATTTATCTGTGCTATTGTTTGCTTCAAGTAGGTACGTGGGCGTGCAATTTTGACGTAAAGTTTACTTAAATTGTTTGGAAAGATATTAATTATCATATTTTTATACTCCTTTACCAATAATTTATGATTTGTTCCCTTTAGGCAAATTTTTTGTAGTAATATTTATTGCCTCATTTTATAATGGACTTTTTGGGCTTACAGCCATGATCTCTTAAGAAGGTGGAGATTGTTGTTCATATAATATGTATTTCTGTGGGTTATATTTCGTCTGTGTGGTGTTTGTTGGCAGCACCTCTTAGCCATGTGATGCGCGAGCCCGAAATCTCGGCGGCTGCCGGCTGTGAGGGCCTGTTACTGTTGTGCCACTGTACGTGCCATCTGGCTGTGTTTGAGGAGTGTCCGCGATTGCTGTAGTGGAACTGTTCACCTTGGCCGCATGCCTTCTTTAAATTTAGTTTCCCCTTTCCATTCTTAAGGCTTACTTTAACTTCCAAATATTCTGCCTAAAGGTCTACAGGCAAGGATGTTGTAATTAAATTTTAAGGTATTTCCTTTGCCTGTTTAAATATTTGCGTATATACTTGGTGTGCTGAGGAAAATTTTAATATGATTTACATTCTGAATGCTACCTCCTCAGATTTATATTTTTGATTATAACTCCGTATTCTTTCCTTGAGATTAATTTGTCATTGTATCCATTCTATGGATGTAAGAAAATTTGTCAGATCTCCCATGTTTGGATGATTATTCTAAATTACCAGTCCTTAACTTAATAACTGTGACTGTTTAAGAAGATTCGGCAAAAGTAATCTTTTTCTTACTTGTCTTCGAAGAGATGTTTTGTTAGGATTTATCTTTTTATTTGTTGCTGTCACTAGTTCCTTAGGCTATCAAGAATTGATAGTTGTCATGTCAGTCTGTGGTTAAAAATTGGGAGATGCTTATCTTCATTTAGGAACTTCCTATGTGCAGAGATATTGATGATTGTTGTATTTTATTTGGTGCTATCACGTGCATTGTAAATAAATGCGATCATTCAAATGACACATGACGCAAGAATCGTGAACCCACTCTTCTGTGTGAGTCTTTGCTTTCCCAACATGTCGCTTGAGGTTTCACCCAGTAACCCGTCCCTTGGCTTTTTCCCCAGTCGGGTTGTAACGTGATTACAACAAATATTTCCTACGTTCGTCTGTGAAAATGGACTCGATAAGCAGCCTGAGCTGTCAGTAAACGGAATTTGACCTGCATAACACGGTGCGCATGTTGTATGAGCGTTACACGAAAAACTTGAAACTAACATTTGGATAAGCTATCTGACTGCGTATTTGAATACGAAAAAGTACAGGAGCAAATTAACCGGCAACAATGAATAACTAAGCTGTCTGACTGCGTCTTTGAACAAGAATTTAGAAGTGATACAGAATTTGGCTTGTGCTACGGAGTTTATGAGAGTCATGGCATGGTGTGGTGCGTCAGTGTCTCTGTTTTGGCCCTAGGTTTTCCTCTCATCTCTTCCATGTGGTTTACTACAATTCGCAGCAGCATGCAGCAGTAGCTGCTAAAGCTTGTTGTTACTAAGAATGAATTTAATAAAAAGGAGTTTGCTTAGATCCTGTTAACTGCCAAATAACTTGTGAGAAGGGACTTCATTAATTAAATCTATTTAAAACTTCATAAATAATGACAATGACAATTACAATGACACAGGTAGCAATAATGGCTGAGTGCCAGATTAACAAATTATTTCATTTCCAAAGTTATGTTAACATTTATTAACCACAGCATATTTATTAATTAGATGTGGAGAATAGTTATTATTATTTGGAGGATAAAAAGTCTTCTGTAACTGACAAGCAAAACGTGGGATTATTGCCAACTCAGACTAACGATCATGAGCCTAACCCTGCAATTGATTTTGCGCTGTGCTTGCGAATTTTTACCTAGAATTCCATCTTCAAGCGTGTTAAGCCATCAAACTATCTCCTGGCTGTATAAATGAAATCAGACCTTGAGTGTTGTAAGATCTGCCATCATCGACGTGAGGGCAGTGTGGCACGTCTTCTATCTCCGAGCTCTCGACCATCACTACTACTTTCACTCTAGCAGACAGACCTTGTCTCACAACAATGCTTAGAATCGCGCTTCTATGTCTCACCCTCAGATTGTTACTATCGATATCTGAGTGCTTACAAAATGTAAAGGATAGCGTTGACTATATTGTTTCCAATTTAATGGAGAGTTCTGACACACTCCTTACATAGCCTCTCCGTCGCTTCTGTAAGAATCTGAACGGGACTTACGTACAAATAAGACAAAACAAGCTAAACATTCTTAATTCCAAAATATATGTACATATAAACATATAGGTTACACAGTAAATATTGTTTTTACAAAGAATATAGAGGAGCATTTCTTGCTTACTAAAACTGTTCAAATATTTCAACAAAATCCATAAAGATATAGAATTGCTATTAATGTGAGAAGGACTGTTCACTATTGGCTCAATTATCTTGTGCCCGTTTTGTGAGCCTTTTAAAATAAGTAATTAGGCAAATTTTAGTACATGAAAAATTTCAACCTGTAAAGCTTAAAAAAGTAACAAGATAAACATGTAGAGTTCTACTGTTTTGTAAAAAGGGATTGTTCACTGCACAGGGAGTTTTGTATTGTTTTGCACTTTGCACACTTGTAGAAATACTAGAGGAAGAGCAACGTTGTAAACTGTGTGTAGAGGTGTGTTTAGTGTCTATATCGCTAACACCTCAGTGTAGAAAAGTAGAGTGTAGTAGAATCATGCAGTGTTGTGTACAATGTCTATCTCACTGACACCTTTACTTGGAGAAACCGCATTTTTGGTGACACAGCAGCTTGTATTGTCAGTGTCCTTTCACTGAGACAGCAGTGTGTAATTGTGCCTCTCGAAGGCAAAGCTCACCAATGGTCACTGTTTGCCACTCAAAAACAGGTATTTATTGCAGACATCCTTCATTATGACAGACGCCCTTGGTTGGTGCCATCATTGGAAGTGACATCATTGTTGCAGATATCGCATGTGCATGAGCATTTTGTAAATCGTTTGTACCCTGTCAGATTCCAGTTACTTGGTACTCTATGGACAGAAAACACTTATTGTAACAACTTTACACAAATTTTTACATAGTCCTGTAAACATAAGTGAAGATAGTCAATAAGTGACTGCATATGCAATTTATATGAATGAAAGTTTGTAAATTTTTTTTATGGGACACAAATATATTAACATGAATCTAAAATTGTTGTACATAGAAATCATATATGTGGCATTATGAGAACCATTTGGTTACTAATTAAGATATCTGATCATGAAGCTTATTAAAGTAAATGAAAAGTATAAATTGATTATTAAGTAATTCTGTACAGGCAGTGTTTGCTTACAATATTAACATCGAACAAAGTGTGCCATGTTTTACAGTGTTACAGGCAAAATGACTCCAAAAATTATTATTGCCTAAGAAATGTTTAGCATATTGCGGCGTCATACACAAAATGACACAAGGATATTATATTGCATAACAAATGCTTTGTATATGTGGACATGAGGCAGCTATATGCAAGAATGATAAAGAAATATTGGTCCGCACAGGCATTATTTGGTGCATATTGGTTAAAAATCTTAACAATGACATAAATAAGTGTTTTACTTAAGTAACCTTAATGTCTTAATAATCACATATGGAATAATATTGTACTGTTCAACAGTTATTTGTGTGCACTTTTTTGGGGAATGGAACTACTATCTTACCATCACCCTAAGTATCACAGAACATACTGGGATCTATATTATACATAAATCGGATCCATCTTTCTACAGGACATGGGTTGCAGTAAAGGGGATTGGGATAGTTGGCATTTTCATTGTTGTACTCACTATGGAATACTGTTCAATATATGTTCTTTCTTGTCTTTTCATCTGAAAAATTTGATTAGTCCTTATACTAAGAGTAGTATAAATGTTACTAAAAATTCTCATTTTTACATTCATAGTTTACGTTGCAGTGGGTGCTGGTATGTATATTGTCGTCATTTTGGTTTCTACAGGAAGAAATTCGTCAGTGTCTAAGCTAACAAGTAAGAATTTTTCTTCTTTCTGGATTGGCTGCCAAGTTCAGATTCCTCTGACATCTGCAAAAAGATTATTGGTTCATGAAATATTTTAATGTTTTCTTTAATTAACCCTTTGCCCTTTGTGGTTCGCTTGCTTTCATTTTATTGTGCTTTACTTCCATCTCTGGCTCTTTCCTTTCTTCTTTGATTTCCATTATTATCTGAAATGATTTCATTAGTGGCATACATATATGCATTATAAACTCTACAGCGCTGTATTTGTCTATGTTTACTTCTGACAGTGAAAAACGTTATGAGACAAACCTGAATGTTACCTTGTTCCATGGTTTTAGTTTCACCTTTTTCCATAATTTGCATTGTTAGCATTTCTGTCCTTTTTTTCCGAGCTATGCCGAGCTATGCCTGAACTATTTTCTGTGAGACTTGACTCCTTAGAAAAGTTTGTTTAACCTAGAACAATCGTAACAATGACTATTTATTAATAATATAATAATCGAAGTGTTTTCCACATACCTTATTACAAAATATTTAGAATTGGAGGTGTCTACAATGCATCTTCAAGCCAGCTTACCTTCATTTACTTTGATTCTTCTTGTACTACTTAACACTAATCCTTTTCTGGGAGTAGTGCCATCTTCTTGTTTTAATTGTACTTTCCGAATCTGTTCCTACTGGCAGCTAATAAAATTGATAAGTGTTATCATGCATCAACTTCTGAAGTGTTCTGAAAACTAACATTATGCTTTAGCAAGTGGAACTTTCTATATGTAACATGTCTCGTCGTAATCTGTGAGAATAATCATTTCATCCCTGAGTAAGCGCTGGATTCGTTTATGAAGCTAATGATACAACAATGAGTATCATTTTTTATTTAAAGGTGGAAGGACAGAGGAATTTCTTCCGTACAGACAACAGTGACCACTTTGTTTCTCAAGGTAATAAATCTGTTTCTCTCTTAAAAGGAACCCCAAAGTGAGGACTGTGACAAATTTACGACCTGTCCGCTGGCGTTACAACAAAAAAGGGAACTGGTAACAGCGTTCTAAGCTGGGTGACGAACTCCTGCTAATGCATTTGGCATTGACCTACCTTGTGGCCAGCTGCGTCAAGCTAAAGAAAAATCTAAAATGCTTCACTCTCGATTCGCTGTCTCTCTAAAGCTTATTATGGCGTCATATTTTCTTACCTTGAGTGGACACTTATTTTTAACATAACGAGGAAAATACATATTAAAAGCAACACTAATACAGAAAAAATACATAGAAGAATCACTTGAAAATACACAGTTTATTCATGAATCGCTTCATGTGTGAAATATGATGTAGGCTTTTACTCTTATGAGTATGTAAAGTTTCATGTGGTTAAGCTACTGGCTGTGCTAGTCACAGTGCTATTTCACAGGAATTGTTTCGAGGATCTGGTAACCTTATTTCAACAAATTCACCCTGATTTTTCTGTTTAACAGCATCGTTGTGTTGCCAATCTGTTGCTGACAGTTGTGGTTGTCTTAGGTGAAAATTGGGAGCAGAATTATTATGACTGTTATTGTGAGTAGAAATTGATCAATCTTGATTTGCGTTGCCATGACTATTAGATAGCAAATCACATTGATTGTTGTAGCTATCTCGTGGATGGTTACCACCATTGTCAAAAATTTTCTGATTTGCATTATTGTAATGCATGTTCTGGGGAGCGTTGTTTTCCTGGAAACTGTCACTGTTATAATAATTGTGTATTCTATTATCCTTGTTTCTAAAATTTTTCTTACCATTTAAATTTCCATCCTGGAAATTTCCATTACATCTGTTTCTTTGGAAATTGCCAGAGTTGCCACTGAATTGCTGATTGTGCACACTACCTTGACCATAATGTTCCTGATAGTTTTGTTGGTCGTATTTGTTGCAGTTGTTAGGACTACTGTTAAAACCTTGCATAGGCTGATTGTTATGCGCAAACTGTAGGTTCTGTGCAAATTGTTGCGATTAGTCATGTTGGTATGCATGATTTTCGTAATTATAATGGTCATTTAAGTGGCCATTATTACCGTACTGGTTCACAGAAGCTTGCATTTGCCTATTATTTCTATTTTTGTTCTTATTAGAACCCTGTCTATTGAGGTGATTGTCGTCATCGTCTTCCAGTTCTTGCAAAAGACCAGTGAACTCGTCAATATCGTCTTTACATCTACTAGCAACAGTAACGTGTTTTACGTAAGTGGACAGTTTTGTTATGCAAATACCAATAAGTTCTGCTGGACTGTGCGGATTGGTCAAATGGTTCAAATGGCTCTAAGCACTATGGGACTTAACATCTGAGGTCATGAGTCCCATGGACTTAGAACTACTTAAATCTAACTAACTAACACATATCCATGCCCGAGGCAGGATTCGAACCTGCGACCGTAGCATTAGCGCTGTTCTGGACTGAAGCGCCTAGAACCGCTCGGTCACAGCGGCCGGCTGTGCGGATTGTCTAAATAGTGGTTTCCACTCACCATGTCCTCAACGTACAAAGTTGGGGTGGTAAATTCTTACCTTTCTAACGGTTCGTGGTTTGATATGCTGGTTTTTATGCGTGACTGCGTTGTGGAAGACCAGTACGCCGACAAAAAGGAGTGCTGAAATTCTGACAGTGATCGGCATTTGCCAAATAAGAGCATGTGAATTCCAACTTGTTTGCAATCAGCCATTCAGGGGGTAAAGAATAATGGAAATGATCAAATGTGTGTATTTCTTTACTAGCATTACGAAATGTTTTAAATTTTCGTACCTGAAGGAAGTGTTTGTAATCGGTCCTATCGTCCCCTCTTGGTTCAAAATTGTGGGGATAGAATCTCATTGATTGTTCTGATTGCTGCATTTTGTAATATTCAGGTTGATGGACACCAGTGCAAATATGTTCGGAATGAGGCTGTCCTCTAATATTGTCGCCTATACCGTCGACGGGTATCTGACCTATGACGCAATCCGATTGTTGCGTAATTTCATGATCTGTTTGTTTTCCAGTAGGAGCTTATATTTTTTTCAGCGTTAAGAATTTTTCGTTCTGAAGACTTTAATGCATCTGCTCATTGATGAGCACTTGCCCTTCCTGTACACATTCCATTTTTATTCGTCCGTGTGGGAGAAATGTACAGGGGCAGTGACGTCAGAGCTTGCGTCTACATTGTTGAACAAGTTGGTAAGATCTGCTATCACTGACGTGAGGGCAGCATGACACGTCTTCTGTCTCCAGCCACGCGAGATAGCGTTGTCACAGTTCGTGCAGCTCCCCCGTCAGAGGTTCGAGTCCTCCCTCAGGCATGGGTATGTATGTTGTCCGTCGCGTAAGTTAGTTTAAGTTAGATTAAGTAGTGTGTATGCCCAGGAACCGATGACCTCAACCGGCCGCTGTGGCCGAGCGGTTCAAGGCGCTTCAGTTCGGAACAGCACTGCTGCTATGCCTCGGGCATAGATGTGTGTGATGTCCTTAGGTTAGTTAGGTTTAAGTAATTCTAAGTCTAGAGGACTGATGACTTCAGATGTTAAGTCCCATAGTGCTTAGAGCCATCTGAACCATTTGAACGGATGACCTCAGCAGTTTGGTCCCATAGAAGCCTACCAAAAATTTCCAAAAATTTCTAAGCTCTCGACCGACACTACTACACTACTGGCCATTAAAAATGCTACACCAAGAAGAAATGCAGATGATAAATGGATATTCATTGGACAAATATGTTATACTAGAACTGACATGTGATTACATTTTCACGCAATTTGGGTGCATAGATCCTGAGAAATCAGTACCCAGAACAACCACCTCTGGCCGTAATAACGGCCTTCATACGCCTGGGAATTGAGTCAAACAGAGCTTGGATGGCGTGTACAGGTACAGCTGCCCATGCAGCTTCAGCACGATACACAGTTCAACAAGAGTAGTGACTGGCGTAATGTGACGAGCCAGTTGCTCGGCCACCATTGACCAGACGTTTTCAATTGGTGACAGATCTGGAGAATGTGCTGGCCAGGGCAGTAGTCGAACATTTTCTGTATCCAGAAAGGCCCGTACAGGACCTGCAACATGCGGTCGTGTATTATCCTGCTGAAATGTAGGGTTTCACAGGGATGAATGAAGGGTAGAACCACGGGTCGGAGCACATCTTAAATGTAACGTCCACTGTTTAAAGTGCCATCAATGCGAACAACAGGTGACCGAGACATGTAACCAATGACACCCCATACCATCACGCCGGGTGATACGCCAGTATGGCGATGGCGAATACATGCTTCCAAAGTGCGTTCACCGCGATGTCGACAAACACAGATGCGACCATCATGATGCTGTGAACAGAACCTGGATTCATCCGAAAAAATGAAGTTTTGCCATTCGCGCACCCAGGTTCGTCGTTGAGTACACCATCGCAGGCTCTCCTGTTGTGATGCAGCGTCAAGGGTAACCGCAGTCATGGTCTCGGAGTTGATAGTCCATGCCGCTGCAAACGTCATCGAACTGTTCGTGCATATGGTTGTTGTCTTGCAAACGTCCCCATCTGTTGACTCAGGGATCGAGACGTGGCTGCACGATATGTTACAGCCATGCGGATAAGATGCCTCTCATCTCGACTGCTAGTGATACGATTCGGTTGGGATCCAGCACGGCGTTCCGTATTACCCTCCTGAACCCACCGTTTCCATATTCTGCTAACAGTCATTGGATCTCGACCAATGCGAGCAGCAATGTTGCGATACGATAAACCGCAATCGCGATAGGCTACAATCCGACCTTTATCAAAGTCGGAAACGTGATGGCAAGCATTTGTCCTCCTTACACGAGGCATCACAGCAACGTTTCATCAGGAAATCCCGAAAAACTGCTGTTTGTGTATGAGAAATCGGTTCCAATATTTCCTCATGTCAGCACGTTGTAGGTGTCGCCACTGGCGCCTACCTTGTGTGAATACTCTGAAAAACTAATCATTTGGATATCACAGCATCTTCTTCCTGTCAGTTAAACTTCGCGTCTGTAGCACATCATCTTTGTGGTGTACCAATTTTAATGGCCAGTAGCGTACTTCCACTCTCACAGACAGACCTCATCTCACAACAATTCTTAGAATCGCTCCCCAATGTTTCGCCCTCAGATTCTTATTTTCGATATGTGAATGCTTACACAATGCAAGGAATAACGTTAAGTTGGCTATATTGTTTTCAATGTAATTGAGTGTTCTGAATCACTCCTTACAGGATAGTCGCTGTAGTGGAAAATATTATTCATTAGCACCGGAGCGTCAGCGACTTTAAAATGTGTTTCCTGTACACACAACCACTGTGGTTGACTTTTAGTGTCTCTACATGCATGCTGAACCCATTCAAGCTCCACTGTAACGGGGAAACAATTTCTCATTTGTGTCGCACTTTCACCCTGTCTCTCCACCGGACTGGGGAGCCTGCAACGGATGGAGGTTCAGTTTTGAGGCTAGATGGTTGACCCTGGCAGACCCCACATTTCATTATCTCTGAAGAACATTCATTAGAACCGTCAGGTTGACTGATGTTGACGTGGACTGACAGTTTACTACCTGGTTTTGTTTGGGGTAGTAGCTCCCTGTTTGTTTGTTTTTGCTTGGAAAGGCTCTGTAGAAAATATCTCAGCAACAGTAGATCAGTCACTGACTATTTACTAGGCTCTGCCTTTGAAGGTTCCAGGAGCTTGCAGTATTGGCAACTGTGGCTCTTTCCTACGTTCTCGGTGGTTCTGTGGGCTCTGAAATAACTTCTGCTCTGCAAGTGCACTGACAAACGCAGGTAGCAGAGTTCACAGTAGCAGCCTCCATTTTTGTCGATGCATCAGTTGTCAAAATAGGCACTTTAAGGGCTGATCGAAGATTGTAGCGAATGTGGGAGGCTTGCAGACCTCTTTGGCTTTACCACCCGGGATGCACTTTGTTGTTTTAAGCTCCTGTATCTCCCCTTGTTCAACGTATACGCTACAACCTCCACTCGGGCCCCTTGTCCGGCCATTCTGATTTAGGTTTTCCATAAATTCCCTGCATAGCTTCAGGCAAATACCGGGATGGTTCCTTTGAAAGGGGAAGCCCGACATCCCTTCCACCATTCCCTAGTCCAATGGGACTGATGACCTCACTGTTTTGTCCCCACCCCCAAATCAATCAATGAACCAATCTCTACTCGAGGCAAAGTGCTCACTGAGCAGTTCACAGACTTCATTGGAGATGAACAAGTGACACCTTCTTGGGTGGCAACACCGTATTTGCTACATTGCGACTACATCCTAGAGTGGTATACACAATGTGGGGGCATTTAAAATAGCACAGTGGGTTGGGGACAGGGTGTCACGTTTAAGCGAGGGGGACCACTTTTCACATGATCCGTAAGTTTCATGCTGTTAAAAGTAAATATCAGCGAGTCCGTTTTGATTCGATCGCCATCTACCCTTTTCATTGTATTTCACACGTCACGATGCTTTCTTGGGCCCACTCAGCTTCCAGTTCCTCTTTGGGAATTTCTACCACTTCTCTGCTCGACACGACAGTTTTGATGTAATACAAGGTGTTGTACAGCTCAGTTTCGATGGAATATTCCGCAAGGAATTTAACTCTCTGGAGGTTTGTTGTTTGTTGGAAACTACAAGTTTCAAGCAGCTGTGGTCCACTGCGCAATTGCTTAACAGATTTTAAGGTGCCAGCAGTACCCTCTAAACCTTTTTCGATGTAGAAAGCTGAAAATTTCTCAAAGGTGCCCTCGTGACTTTTAAAAACAGCATCCGTTCTTTTACTATAACCATAAGAATCTTGAATAATGCCTGAGTGACAATGACTGGCTAAACGAGCCCTCTTGTTAGAATGGGCATTGATATCCACCAACCCTTCTAAAAGTTGGTAAGTTTAAGGTTGAGGGTTTCATCTCGGTCCCACGAGCAGCTACGGAAACAAGGTCCAACCAGACGGAGCCCCACATGACGGAGTAAGCCTTGCACTGAGGTGCGGCAGTTCCCCAGAAGTTGTCCACTAACGAGTGTTTCGCATCAACAGTAATGCTGTAAGAGGTCCGTGACCGCGCTCGAGCAGATGTAATTTCGATATATCGCTCACGTGCTGCCTGCGATTTGTAAGCTATAAGAGAATCTCAGACCAGGGAGCAGTGTTGACTGCAGTACGAACTGTTTGGTAGTGGGAGTAAGAAGTTGCTAGCAGTCGTGTGTTTGGAGTTGGCTGGGCCGGTCGTGGGGAGCGATGTCGGTGCCTGAGCAATGTAGTATAAGGCAAAAGCAGCCTCGTGCATATGTACTATTGTTTTATCAAGTCCCATGTAAATGTTTTTGAAAATTCTCTTAATAATAATCTTTCTTATAAAAAATTAACTTTTGACAATCATTCATCTCAATTTAAAGAATTTACTAATTTCTCCAGCCCATGGTCATCCCAATTATTGTAAAGAAAAATCACTTGTTCCTTCTACACATGACAAATCAATTGGCCAGCATTGCACTGGGTTGTGCCAGAAAAATTTCTTATAGGAGCAGATATACATATATGAGTTATCCGGCGACCTTATTGAGGTACGAATTTTCAATTTATTCATAATGATCTTTCAGGGCCATGACGCAGCGCTGCTGACGTCCAAAATTTACCAGTTTAAATTCACAGTCAATTGTTGAAAGGTTACAAGTGAGGCACAATTTTAATTAGGAGGTGAGTCACAGTTTATTATTGGTAGGTTACGGAATTTATCTGTTGGTAGGTTATACTAAATGTGAATGCTAGATATAATTTTTTTTCCGTTGGGAGGTTACACTTGTGAACAACCAGGCAGGATCGAATTTTTGTGCATTTCCTGAGGAGTAGACAATTACATATCTGCTCTTATTTACTTAATGTTAAATGTAGTTTGCATCTAGCGCAACACATTTACTAATTTGTCACTCTTTCTTTCACAGATCATCGGCAATTTATTGCTCTTTGTTGTTATTGTAATTGTTGCATTTCGCTTTGTTTGAATTAGTGCTTACCTTTGACTTGTGAAAATGCCGCGAAAAACTGCTAACAGTACATCGCGATGCGCAATGAATGAAAAAGCCGACTTGAATTATATGACTGATAATACCAGTGACACACAGTGCCATAATGATAATCCTCCAATTACAGATAATCAGTGCGTGCTGACCACCAGTAATGATTTTATTTGAAATGATGAACAAACAAATTCAATCATGTCCACACTTAATTTAACGACAATTGATGACGCGGCACGTTCTGATACAATGGAAGCTGCCCACTTTGACACACCTGATTTGAAAAAATTGCACAGTGAACAGAAGATGCTCACGAAGATGAAAAATGTAGTCCACATACGTCAGATTTATTTGATTCCGCTGTAGTGACCCACAGTGCACATCCAATTAGCAAAGCTCTCCGTGAATCAGACAATGACCAAATGGTTTCACAAAGCGTGACAAATGCAGATACACCATCACACAGTACAGAGAATAGAGTCGGTAATTTAGGCATGGATCAAGTTGTAGCATTATTGCTACAATTCACTGAAAAACAAGACAACAATTACAAACAACTTAATGAAAAACTAGACAACACTCTCAAACAGTCGAATGAAAAACAAGACAACAATTTCAAACACCTTAGTGAACAGATTACAGCCGTTGCCATGCAATGTTATGATACCAAAGAACAATTACGTGATGAAATTAAGGCCTGTGCTAGGAATAGTAGTGAGGAAGTTAGATCCGTTGCACAGGAATTACGTAATACACACGCAGACACAACAAAATTCCTTAGAGATGAAATCAGTTCAGTCGCTAGACAATGTTCAGAAAACACAACACAGTTACGCGACGAGTTTAAATTAATGTCAGCAGCACTTCCACGCACACTGGATGCGAAAGTCGACAAGAAATTGGAACAACAGATCAGCCAAATTGACGAACGTTATAATCACCACTTACAAAACAGTGAACCGCGTTACCGTAAATTTATACAGGAACAGAATAAAATAGAGAAACAAGTCATGGAAACAATTACTGCACAGAGGCAGGAAGATAAGCGCAAGTTGTTTACGAATGCAAAAACATACGTAGACAACAACATTGCTACAGTATCAGATGAAATCAAACAGTTGAACGTCGAACTGCATGATGAAATCTCCGATCTTAAAACAAAAACAGACACACACACAGTAGCCTTTCAGACAGTGACCAACAGACTTGAACAATTAGAATTAATACAGGATCCCGATGCCATTAAAGCAGACGTTAAGAAATTAAACAAAAACACACGCGAAATGCAAAATTAAATTAATGCTTGTGGCACTAAAAACGGCGATCAGGTAAAAGCACTGACTGAAAAATATGATGAACTCGCCAGTCGTATTGACGTTATCGAAAATAACAACTACACTAAATGAGACGATACGTCAGCAGTTTCGTTTAATCAAACACCCGAATTCCAAAATTTACAGCAGACAATCAATGAGATAGGTTCGTCCAATAATACCTTACGTAGAAAATTATCATCCTTACAGCACGAAGTGACAGAAATGCAAAATGTTTCAGCCTCTAACACGTCACAGCATATGCCACATTCTGAACTTTTGTCACACTCACACAGCCAGTATAACTTAGATAATTTACGGAGAGTACGTGAGTTAGATTCCGAACAGTCACAGACAACAGATTATCATACAATCCTGAACCTGTTCAGACATTTAGAGACGATAATTTTGATTACCATCACTTCCTATACGTGAGAAAATTTAAGCCATTTAATAATGACAGAACACACATTTACCCTTTGGACTGGATACAACAATTTGCTTTCGCATGTCCATCTGCTTGGCCTGTGATGTAGAAACAAAAATTTATTTGCATCGTGTAAGAGACCTCAGGGGATTCATTACACTTCGATGAATATGTGCCGTAGCGTGCACATGGCCCCGAGCTGTAGTAGTGCTATTTGTTCTTTAGTTTTCTGCACCACTACCTACTGATTTACTATCGTTTGTATCTATCAAAACAGCTGTTCAACTATCGATCTATCTAGGATTAAGAATAAGCAAAGAAAACCTGATATGACAAGTTTTACCTGAAAGTGACAGTTTTCAATAGACTCTCCAGAAATGACAACAACTACCCACGTAATTTTAATAACAGACAAAATTGTCATCATCAGTATGTGTAAAATTATCAGCAATCGCAGACACATTTTGGCAATAATAGAGGTTTTTCCCCACAACAACAACAAAACCAGCTGGTTAGCATACCTAACCAACAATGTAATGTGCAAGGTCAACTAAGCTTTAATGTTTCGCCGCCTACAAGTATAGCGTCGGCTCCACCAAATAGTAACGCACAGCAACAAGGAAATCACTACATACAGGAAACACATCATTTCAACTCCTATCGCAATGCGCCGTATAGTAATGACTATCATGACAGACGTAAAAGTAATGAGCACAGTTTTCAGCGTACGTTTGATAACAGTAGGTCTTATCAGCAGCAGAGTCAACCACAACAACAGATTATTATGAATGAACCAGACAGTCGGTATCATCCCGAGCCAAATACGTCAGGACGAAATAACAGAACAGTACAAATAGTCGAAATGCCACATCATCCTCCCGCAAATAACAGCACGTCAGAAATAATTTGACTAGATACAGTACAGGTTGCATCTTCCAGCAACGTAAGCCATAGTTTTGACACACAGAATCTTGTTCACGAAAATGTTATTACTTTTGACGGCATCCGAGACACATTTTTACATGAATAACCAGTTATTTAAAAAACCATTTCCCACCCTGTTGTTGAAGAAAAGATTGGATCATCCACATTTTCAGCAGTAATCGATTTTGGATCACCTATGTCAGTTATAAATGAAGAAACTTTCGACGAATGTAGCAAGAGAATACTTATCCTACGTTACCATTAGGCAAAACTATAGTAACAGGAGCAGTATCTGGTAAAGGAGTAGATGTAAAATTACAGACTCACTTATCATTTTGTATTGCAGGTTATACGTTGCATTCAAAGTTTTGTATTGTTCCCTTATTGACAACAGACGTTATTTTAGGTACGAATTTTCTAGTACAACATGGCGCAATTATTGACTTTCAAAATTTCTATTTAATGTTAAAGGATGAAAAGGTACAATTGGCATTAGAATTTCAGCATGCTTTATCTGCAGAAGAACAAGCAATTAATAGAACAGAGGTCATTTCTACGTTGCGTAACACGGACTGTCATTCCACATAGTTCACAGAATCGTACGTACACAACTACAATGCACCAGATGAAGCCGACTACTACGTTACGCAAATGATTTTTGATAAAGTAAAACAGAGCAACGCAAATACAGATGACGAACGTACTCAACTACGCAAAATTCTTTTACAGCAAGCTCCAGTTTTTGACAACGTCCCTGATACTACGTCCGGTTTTATGTATGAATTTCAAGTTAAACAGCACGACTTGTTTAAAGCCAAACATTATCCCACGCCATATTAATTTTACAGTTGTTCACATTACCGGTACACAAAATATTGTAGCAGATGCACTATCCCGTTCTCTCAGCAACAATCAGCAAGACATCGCAACGAACTTCTGCGAAGCAAAATCTAACGTCATGTATATTCAACGAGTTGCATTTGAAAATTTCATTTCGTCATCATTACGAGACATACCACAAGAGCACAGCAAAGACAACGTATGGAAAGAAATTAAACACCTTTGGCAAGATAAGAATAACGTTACCATTAGAAACCATTACACTGTACGCAATAACATTCTGTTTCGCCGCTCTCACCCTGACAGCAACAACTGGTTATTATGTACTCCTGACGAGCTTGTTTAACAAATTAATTTGGTATACTCATTTAAGTTACGCACATTATGGAGCCAAAAATGTTTTCTTATACGGGGGCAGAACAGTTATTTTACCAACATGGAGAAACGTATTCGACGAGTTTTAGTGTCATGAAAAATCTTCCAGAAAGCTAAATCAGACACGACTTCACATATTCTTCGGTTACATCCAATTGTACCCGTTAAATTGAGACACATGGTCGTTGTAGACATTTTTGGTCCGATTCCCAGAACTAATAGAGGTTTTTGCTTCATCTTTGTCGCTGTTGAACTCACATCGAAATTTATTGCCTTCACTCAGTTACGCAAAGCTTCTGCTAAATCTATTTCAAATTCATTTGTAAAACATTTTTTATTTCATGTAGGTCATATAATGAAAATAATTTCCGACAATGGACCATAATTTCGATCTGTAATATGGACACGTATGTTACGAGCTAGAAACGTTTCTCTGATCCATATGTCCAGGTATCACGCTTCTTCGAACCCTTCTGAACGCCTGATGAAAGAAATTGGGAAACTATGTAGAATATACTGCCATAAAAAACATATTGACTGGGATACACACATACTCTCATTCCAGGATGTAATTAACTCCATACCAAATGAATCTACTATGCTATCTCCGACTGTTATATTAAAAATGTTTAAGCACCTAACAAAATTAAAGAATTAGTATCTTTTCCTGCATCTTGTCGACTACGCCACCTTGAAATAATTGACATTGAGCTCAGCAACATCAAACGTGCCGCAGAGTGCCGGAGAGGACAGCAGAAACAGGTTAGTACACGCCGTGAATTCCACATGGGACAGAAGATATTAGTACACACACATTATTTATCCAACAGAGGAAAAAGTAGATGCAGTAAATTTGAGCTTCTATACACAGGTCCATTATAAAACATCATTCAGTATTACTCATAAGTCATCATTCAAAACAAGAGTTATTGTGTGTAGCATCAAGCTGTTAGTGTTTATGTATGATATCATGCAAGTGCCATAAGGCATATTTAAAATGTAACACATTGTAACTATTACTCAAGATCTGTAGTTCAATAATATGTAGATATAACGGATTCAATATATCAGAGAAATTTGGATTATATTTAGGAATAGAAATATATATTAAACTGGTAGCATTATTTTGTTGTATGCTGGTAATAGTTGGGACTGGTAATAAAAAATTTTTTTGCTAGCAATGCATTGCGTTGGGATCGATAATTATTTGCCAGGGCACGAAGATATTTGCTTTTCACTTATTGCTGGAAATAAGGATTAATAACGTCATTAGTCATGAGTCAGCTGTAGCAAGGTTATGAAACAAGTGGAGCATATGTGATCACATTCATGAATAATAGACACAATTGGGTAAAGAAAAATTCAGGTCCATTCGCAGCATTCCTCACCCCAATGTGGTACATGTCGAAACTTTGAGAACCAGAAAAAGTAATGGCAATCACCATATTTCCAAAATTAAACCCTTTATTGAATGAACATACATTACGATTTATCACAATGTAATGCCATTTCCTGATTTTTATATGACTTTCACTTATGCAATTATGTATATATGTGACTACTTACTGATGATTATATTTTTTCTTGGCAAGTGCCCGGCAAGGTAAGGTTAGCAGGTCGCTTTTCTTGTCGTTCTATATCAGACTGTGCACATTTTCCATTTTTTGTGTATATATGATTTTTTTATATCGAAACTAGAATTTTTATCTGTGTGCGTTATGAAATCTTTAAGATGTAACAAACACCAATTGACTTTAACATTTTTGCCTTATGGTATCTCAATATCTTGACTATTCTACATTTTTTGCTACTACATTATGATACTGTGTGGTCATTTTTTGCACTTGAAAATTGTCTATGATTTTGACCTAATACGTTTTCTGTCATGCTATGCTGTATGCTTAGTCATATCACTAGAAACAAGTTTTCATTTAATTGGTATATGATTTAAATGCAAGATATTAATCCTTATTCATCATTTTGAGAAAGCAATACAGTGTAAAAGAAATAAATTATACAACCACAGTGGTTTACTATGAAATGGAAATTTTGCCATCAGGATGAACGACAGAAAATGCAATACCTTGTCATGAAGAGTAAATGGATCAGAATTAACAAGCATTAACAAGAATATACTATACACACAATATAATAGCAGTCTTAACTAATTATTTTTCTTTCAGAATACGAGGCGATTGATGCAGGCTGTCAGACAGAACTACACATGTTAGTCTTAGTGATGAAATATGCTAGAAGTACGAAATTCTATACTACATGAAATAATGAATGATAATGAATAGTTGTATGAAGTAAATGGTAATATGAATAATGGATAATGAAGTGTTTATTTTCTTTGCAGATGATAATAAAGGATGAATAGTTGTATGAAGAATATGGTAATATAAAAAATTAAGTTTTTCTTTGCAGATGATGATAATGATGAAAATTATATATTTTCTGTTTGTTAAGAAATGCTACGTAGTTATTTAAGTATCTGTTGCAGTTCATTCTCACAGGATGTCTTATGCTGCATAATATAATGACCGAATATTTTGGGAAAGACACCTAGAGTACATACATATTAAGTACACATTTCATTGCCTATTAGTTTGAAGTTTACTACTTTTCAGCATAATATACATTTGTTCCTTTAGGTCTATTTATATTCTTTCCAGGAGAAGGTTTTCATGATATTAATATACTATAAGCACTTAGTTATGATACCTGTTCTAATACTTGCATTTTTTTTACCCAGTTGTGTCTATCATTCATGAATGTGATCACATATACTCCACTTGTTTCATAACCTTGCTACAGCTGACTCATGGCGAATGACGTTATTAATCCTTATTTCCAGCAATAAGTCAAAAGCAAATATCTTCATGCCCTAGCAAATAATTATCGATCCCATCGCAATGCATTGCTAGCAAAAAAAAAAAAAAAATTACCAGTCCCAACTATTACCAGTATACAACTAAATAATGCTACCAGTTTAATATATATTTCTATTCCTAAATTTAATGCAGATTTCTCTGATGTATTGAATCCATTATATCTACAAATTATTGGACTACAGACCTTGAGTAATAGTTACAATGCATTGAATTTTAAATATGTCTTATGTCACTTGCATGATATCATGTATAAACACTAACAGCTTGATGCTACACACAATAACACTTGTTGAAAGATGGCTTCTGAGTAATTATGAATGATGTTTTATAATACTGCATAAATGAATGCCAATGATTACTGTAATGAGATGACACACATAAATGCTATGCCAATGATTACTGTAATAAGATGACTTATGAATGATGTTATGTAATACTCCACACATACTACATCAATGTTTAGTAACTAGCCAATGAGTGCAAATAATTATTCAAATCAGTTGAAGTTTTGCCTAATGGTAACATAGGATATGTATTCTCTTGTTACATTCGTTGAAAGTTTCTTCATTTACAACTGACATACGTGATCCAAAATCGATTACTGCTGAAAATGTGGGTGGGAAATGATTTTTTGAATAACTGGTTTTTCATGTATAAATATGTCTCGGATGCCGTCAAAAGTAATAACATTTTCGTGAACAAGATTCTATGTGTCAAAAGTATTGCCTACGTTGCCGGAAGATGCAACCTGTACTGTATCTAGTCAAATTATTTCTGGCGTGCTGTTATTTGCGGTAGGATGCTGTGGCATTTCGACTATTTGTACTGTTCTGTTATTTCGTCCTGACGTATTTGGCTCGGGATGATACCGACTGTCTGGTTCATTCATAATAATCTGTTGTTGTGGTTGACTCTGCTGCTGATGAGACCTACTGTTATCAAACGTACACTGAAAACTGTGCTCATTACTTTTACGTCTGTCATGATAGTCATTACTATACGGCGCATTGTGATAGGAGTTGAAATGATGTGTTTTCTGTATGTAGTGATTTCCTTGTTGCTGTGCGTTACTATTTGGTGGAGCCGACGCTATATGTATAGGCGGCGAAACATTAAAGCTTGGTTGACCTTGCACATTACATTGTTGGTTAGGTATGCTAACCAGCTGGTTTTGTTGTTGTTGTGGGGAAAACCTCTATTATTGCCAAAATGTGTTTGCGATTGCTGATAATTTTACACATACTGATGATTACAATTTTGTCTGTTATTAAAATTACGCTGGTAGTTGTTGTCATTTCTGGACAGTCTATTGAAAACTGTCACTTTCAGGTAAAACATGTCATATCAGGGTTCTTTGCTCGTTCTTAATGCTAGATAGATCGATAGTTGAACAGCTGTTTTGATAGATACAAACGATACTAAATCAGTAGGTAGTGGTGCAGAAAACTAAAGAACAAATAGCACTACTACAGCTCGGGGCCATGTGCACGCTACGGCACATATTCATCGAAGTGTAATGAATCCCCTGAGGTCTCTTACATGCTGCAAATAAATTTTTGTTTCTACATCACAGGCCAAGCAGATGGAAATGCGAAAGCAAATTGTTGTATCCAGTCCAAAGGGTAAATGTGTGATCTGTCATTATTAAATAGCTTAAATTTTCTCACGTATAGGAAGTGATGGTAATCAAAATTATCGTCTCTGAATGTCTGAACAGGTTCAGGATTGTATGATAATCTGTTGTCTGTGACTGTTCGGAATCTAACTCACGTACTCTCCGTAAATTATCTAAGTTATACTGGCTGTGTGAGTGTGACAAAAGTTCAGAATGTGGCATATGCTGTGACGTGTTAGAGGCTGAAACATTTTGCATTTCTGTCACTTCGTGCTGTAAGGATGACAATTTTCTACGTAATGTATTATTGGACGAACCTATCTCATTGATTGTCTGCTGCAAATTATGGAATTCGGGTGTTTGATTAAACGAAACTGCTGACGTATCGTCTCATTTAGTGTAGTTGTTATTTTCGATAACGTCAATACGACTGGCGAATTCATCATATTTTTCAGTCAGTGCTTTTACCTGATCGTCGTTTTTAGTGACACAGGCATTAATTTAATTTTGCACTTCGCGTGTGTTTTTGTTTAATTTCTTAACGTCTGCTTTAATGGCATCGGGATCCTGTATTAATTCTAATTGTTCAAGTCTGTTGGTCACTGTCTGAAAGGCTACTGTGTGTGTGTCTGTTTTTGTTTTAAGATCGGAGATTTCATCATGCAGTTCGACGTTCAACTGTTTGATTTCATCTGATACTGTAGCAATGTTGTTGTCTACGTATGTTTTTGCATCCGTAAACAACTTGCGCTTATCTTCCTGCCTCTGTGCAGTAATTGTTTCCATGACTTGTTTCTCTATTTTATTCTGTTCCTGTATAAATTTACGGTAACGCGGTTCACTGTTTTGTAAGTGGTGATTATAACGTTCGTCAATTTGGCTGATCTGTTGTTCCAATTTCTTGTCGACTTTCGCATCCAGTGTGCGTGGAAGTGCTGCTGACATTAATTTAAACTCGTCGCGTAACGGTGTTGTGTTTTCTGAACATTGTCTAGCGACTGAACTGACTTCATCTCTAAGGAATTTTGTTGTGTCTGCGTGTGTATTACGTAATTCCTGTGCAACGGATCTAACTTCCTCACTACTATTCCTAGCACAGGCCTTAATTTCCTCACGTAATTGTTCTTTGGTATCACAACATTCCATGGCAACGGCTGTAATCTGTTCACTAAGGTGTTTGAAATTGTTGTCTTGTTTTTCATTCGACTGTTTGAGAGTGTTGTCTAGTTTTTCATTAAGTTGTTTGTAATTGTTGTCTTGTTTTTCAGTGAATTGTAGCAATAATGCTACAACTTGATCCATGCCTAAATTACCGACTCTATTCTCTGTACTGTGTGATGGTGTATCTGCATTTGTCACGCTTTGTGAAACCATTTGGTCATTGTCTGATTCACGGAGAGCTTTGCTAATTGGATGTGCACTGTGGGTCACTACAGCGGAATCAAATAAATCTGACGTATGTGGACTACATTTTTCATCTTCGTGAGCATCTTCTGTTCACTGTGCAATTTTTTCAAATCAGGTGTGTCAAAGTGGGCAGCGTTCATTGTATCAGAACGTGCCACGTCATCAATTGTCGTTAAATTAAGTGTGGAGAGCTTTGCTAATTGGATGTGCACTGTGGGTCACTACAGCGGAATCAAATAAATCTGACGTATTTGGACTACATTTTTCATCTTCGTGAGCATCTTCTGTTCACTGTGCAATTTTTTCAAATCAGGTGTGTCAAACTGGGCAGCGTTCATTGTATCAGAACGTGCCGCGCCATCAATTGTCGTTAAATTAAGTGTGGACATGATTGAATTTGTTTGCTCATCATTTCAAATAAAATCATTACTGGTGGTCAGCACGCACTGATTATCTATAATTGGAGGATTATCATTATGGCACTGTGTGACTGGTATTATCAGTCAAATTATTCAAGTCGGCTTTTTCACTCATTGCGCATCGCAGTGTACTGTTAGCAGTTTTTCGCGGCATTTTCACAAGTCAAAGTTAAGCACTAATTCAAACAAAGCAAAATGCAACAATTACAATAACCTCCTAGTAAAATTGTGCCTCACTTGTAACCTTTCAATAATTGACTATGAATTTAAACTGTTAAATTTTGGACGTCAGTAGCGCTGCGTCATGGCCCTGAAAGATCATTATGAATAAATTGAAAATTCATACCTCAATAAGGTCGCCGGATAACTCATATATGTATATCTGCTCCTATAAGAAAGTTTTCTGGCACAGCCCAGTGCAGTGCTGGCCAATTGATTTGTCATGTGTAGATGGAACAAGTGATTTTTCTTTACAATAATTGGGATGACCATGGGCTGGAGAAATTAGTAAGTTCTTTAAATTTAGATGAATGATTGTCAAAAGTTAATTTTTTATAATAAAGATTATTATTAAGAGACTTTTCAAAAACATTTACATGGGACTTGACATAACAATAGCACACATGCACGAGGATGCTTTTACCTTATACTACATCGCTTAGGCTCCGCCATCGCTCCCCACGACGGGCCCAGCCAACTCCAAACACACGACTGCTAGCAAATTCTTAGTCCTACTACCACAAAGTTCCTTCTGTAGTCAACACTGGTCTCTGGTCTGAGATACTCTTATAACTTACATATCGCAGGCAGCGCGTGAGCAATCCATCGAAATTACATCTGCTCGAGTGCGTTAGCAAGAAGTTCCTTAGTCACGGACCTCTTACAACGCTTATGATTGTCGCGCAGCACACCTTGAGATGTAGAGGATTCGAGCATTCTCGCCATGCGGACGGCTAAGCCAAGATCCCTGATCCATGTGACACACAACATTCCACTGCCACGCTATAAGGTGGTCGGTGAAGCATGCCCAGAGCTTCCAGTTACAGAGGACTGCCAGTGCCACAAGTCCCCAGGTTTCACTAAGTCCGTTCCCAGCAAGCAATTGCTGAGCTCCCTGAGTTGCTCGACATTTAGCAAGATCCGGGTCGTAGGTGTGGATCATCGAATGCCACGAACCCAGCGAGCTGTATCCCCTTGCTGAAAATGTCTACAGTAGAGTTTATAAAGCTGAATTTTGGACATTTCCCTTATTAACATCCACTAATGGGGTACTTCTGATCGGAGATATACGGTTTCGTATAATCTTTGACGTGATTTTAAATAATTAAAAAGGAAGAAAAGCCTTCAGTAGTGTTTGTTTACTGATAATGAGTGCTAAGAACACATTCCTGCACTTCATCGCGGCTTTTTCCGTGTGGCCACCATTCTGTTTATTAGAATCGATTCGTCAGAAACTAAAATTGTGGAGCACCCACCTGTTTTTATTTTTACCTGTTTCATTCGACTAAAGCGAGCATCTCCAGAAATTACGTAGCGGAGGGCCACTCGTTACAAATATCAGAAACTGCTACTCTCTTTACACAGCTGATAACGCACTTACCTCCAAAAACACTGATCAACCGCCCATCTTCAGCTGAGGAGAAACCTTTTATAGTAGTGGTTTGTGACGTCTTTCTTATAGTGTCAACCAATCCCTGCGTCAAAATAAAGACGTGTATTTTGAATGAAACGTTCATTCAGACAATTAACAATGGCACCAAAAGCTAATTGTCAATATGATTCTGTGGACCAAAATAAAATTCGCGGAACCTAATCGATAACTAATCCAATTCTCATGCAAATGAACCAAAGGAACCGGTCTGACAGGAGGACAGAACTAGCCAAAACGGAAATATGTACAAAAACAACACAACAAAAACGAAACAGAACAAAAGATTACATTAATCATAAATTTATAAATCTGAATTCATCGAGGGAAAAGTATGGCGTAAATTATCGATGGTTTGTACCATTATTGTAATTAATCAATGTATTTTGAAATATCATCATTTGGACGATACAATAAAGTGATTTCGAGCTTCTACGTCTTTTAGGATACTTTAGATACTTCAGAATGCGTTTCGGAGAATGTATCGAAATGTAAGATAAGCAGAGCTCTTATTTCAGTCATGGTATCATTAGTACACGGCAGTTATTTCTCACAAAACAAGTCTGAGAAGGTGAGGTGGTTCTGACTTTCAGTGCTGAAGATAACTGCTAAAAAGAGAAACCAGACACGAAGAGCTGAATCACAAGAAGAAAACTGGTTAAGTAAATAAATATATAAAGGCTAATTTCAAGCAATTTCATGCAACAGCCGAAAGTATTTGTTTTATCAAAACCAGATTTTGCTTAGAGAAAATTTTGTTGTTGACGAACAGATGGTCTTCTTTACGAACCTATCGATTAAGCACAGATCGAATGTTTTCAAATCAATCTTTGATTTTGGAAAACAGCCTAGAATTCAGTGTAATTATAAGGCAGTGCACCGCCACGACCTGTCTTTTCACGTTTGTTTTCTCACGATTCTTGAAGATATCGAACTATTTTCTAGCTATGGAGTGATTTGATTTGTTATTTCGTCTATAAGGTTCATCGCAGAGGATTCCCGTTCACAGAATTCGTCTTAGTTGTATCACTGCTGCATGTGATGAATTTTGTCGTTCAAAATTAATAGTTTCAAAAATTGTGGAAATTCCTTCTGCTTCAGCACTTTATTCGCAGATGGAACTTCGCTCCACCGTCAGATCCCATGGATGCATTTTAAATATAGCGGAGCAGCATAATTCATGGGAGTTTGGCGTACCTATGCTATGTTTGCCATTGTACCGAAAGGCGAGAAGGGAAACAGCCCAGTGGACAGTGAGGGGAAGACGTAATTTATGCGGGGGGGAGGGGGGGGGGGGGAGGGACGGGGAGGAGTGGAAGAGAGAAGCCGAAGTGGGGGCCTTCTCGGATGATCTAGCTAGGAGGTTAGCGTATGGAACCACTTCTGACGACGAAGTAAGACACAGTTTGAGAAGAGAGAGTCCCTTTGAGCTCAGGTATTTTGTCGTACCTATCCCTGAAGTGATGGGGACACGAAATAGTCAATCAGTAAGGATACTGTGTGAGTATGAAAGTTCTCGTATTAACTGATCCAAGGGGTACAGGCGCTCGTCACAGCTGGTGCTGGCAAAAGTATTTTAACTATGTCAAAAACAGCGAAGTATTTACAAATAGGAGCAGCGATCCGTTGTTCGAGGGTCGATCGTGACGAGGGATGACCGAGCGCAGGTGATAATGCTGATGGCGGTTGTAGCTCAGTGGAACATAGGCTGAATGACTCACTGTTTCCTACGTGCAATGGACAACGCAAACCAGGCTCTGCTCGAGACTTATTTTTCATTCACAAAGTTGCGCAAAGGATACGAGTCTCCGTTTTTCCCAGATAGGGGCTAATTGAAGCAAGGAAAAATCATCTAGGGGCACCCCAAGGTTTAAGGTTTTTACTTGTAGGATTAATCCATTCGATGATTAGGATGTAACTTTTCTGAATTGAAAATGAGAGAAATGAGCATCACTATGAAACATATTATTCATATACTGGAACAAGAAAGAATGTACGAAGAGGAGCTAACAAATCAATGTCTGGTAACTGGAGTCATTCTTTACACAGTACTGCAGGAAGTACGCGTGCACATACCGTACCGAATCTGGTAAGACGTCCGGCGTAACGACAGGGATAAATCCTAGGAATTGAGAGTGTGAGGGAGTCTTGACCTCTTTGCATACTTCTTCGATAAGACATAGCTCAGGGAATCTGCAAGAAAGTACCGCTCACCATCTACGGAAGAGCGAGCTAAGAAAGAGAGGGTAGCAGCGCCTTCTGAATCAAGTATAGCACCGACTCTCGGTCGTTACGGTAAATGGAATGACTTATGATCAAGCAGGTAGAGAGGAAGAGGGGAAACAGGTTTACGCAACAGTAATGAATGGCCTATAATGATTCACTCAAAAAAAAAAAAAGTGAAAGAGACGTGAATTAAATGTAACCATTAAACAGAAATCGTGGCTGGAGTTGCATTTGAGTATTAACACAGGTAACTGCCATTAGCAATGAGATTGCATCGTAGCCAAACAAAAAATCCCTCGACTTACAAACCGCATTATTGAAATCCGCATCAAAAGTTACACACTCAAAATTAACATCACACGATTGAATGCAAAAAGGGGCATTAAGGCACTCTCGCACACAATGGTCTCCCACCGACGACTGGAACAACAGTGTCTCAAAAATGGCCACTCTTTTGTCTCCCTACCGCCGCGTGAGGCCGTTATTCTTCCAGCGCTACGGGAGAGACCGCTGAGAACAAATCAATGGCGGCCCACGAAACTTTGGGATCAGAAACTGAATTTTTACCAGAACTGCTAACCCAACATGGCATGTGATTCGCTAGCCCTGTTTGAGCAAACAACATAACGGCTGTAAGGAGTGAGCAAAAGGAAGGAAAACCAGTTTGGCGAAGCCACATAGAAGAGACGGAAAAAGATCGTCTCTCAAGGAAGAATGAAGCGAACTCCCCGTTACAACTGCAGCGACAAAGGCGGTAAAAGGCATCCACCAATAAAATACTTAACCAAAAATCTTTCCTAGTATGAGCAGAGACTAACAGAGCTCACAAAGTGTAGAAAATAAAGCTAACTATACAATAGTAAAAATATGTGTATTATAATATCTGTATAATAATAAAAATGTGTATTAGAACACCATTCGTACAATCTAGCGACTCATAACATGATTCGTAGAGATTGGTTTGCAGAACACTGACGGTAATGCAAGGAAGCACTTCTGTTATGAAAATTTTTATAGTAGGTTATCCATTCATTTCACTTGCACTTGAGGTTTCTACTAAGGACTTCAAACGCTGCAAGCTAGACGTATGGTATCAGACCAACAGGCACTAGTAAATTACCTTGATGTCTTAAAAAACTGCCTCTCTAGTCTTAGTATAGTTCATTATTAATTTACTTAACCCCTTCAGGCCTGAATTCTTTTCTGGAGGAAAGAAAATTTTGGTAGTGCTCTTAGACGATTTTTTAATGATTTAGATGAAAGATTTATACAAATATATGTACTCGTTTTCAAAATGTACTTTGTGCACTTGGCTTCATTTTATGGACTAAAATAACTTAATACGAAATATTCTCTATTGTAATAAATAGTAAAATAATCATTCAATAATTACCAAGCAAAATAACAATAATGATATTGTTATACATAGAACATATACAGCCGACCATATCCTTGTATTCTGGCGGTCACGAGTGACTTGCTGATATTTTCATAGTGATGCCCGTCTGTTGGCAACACTTGGTCATGTTGAAAAGGTTGAATATTCACAGATATGTACCTCAGGTTTCCAGTGGCAAAAAGTACTTGTGTTGCAACTAAGATACAGTAACATTTAATGTACACAATTGTAGCCAGAGGGTCTGAAAAGGTTAAGTAGAGTTAACCTGAAATGTTCAAGTAATAAGTTCCATTTAAACAACTGTTGATTAATGTTAAATGAAGTTCTATAGGTTTACTAATGTTCTGAAATGTCCTTTGTGTACTAAGCTACAGATTTTCAGACATCCAGTAATCAGAAAGGCAAGTACAAATTTTATTTAGTCATGGTTCAAGCTGGAGATTATCATCAGGCAATGAAAATTTATTTTGCTGTATTTGCGTGTTCTCATTACAAGCAGCTCTACCCTAATTAATTCTTTTAACTGGGTTTATTTGATCACTTTATTGTCTGTCTATTTAGAACAAATTTTGAAATAAGTTCCCTATGAGCGAAGAACAACAAAACTTATAAATTGCTCAGAACTGGACAAAGATGCAATTTTAATTGTCTTTCTGGTCTGTCTGATCCGCCTATGTCTTTCAGGCGTGGAGTTGGTTGAAAAGGGTTGGTGACGCTGACCCATAGAAAGGGCATATTGTGCGCATGGTATCTGAATGCGTTGCGGGTTTTCGCTACGCCTTACATATTCACATTTGGATTATTCGTTTGAACTTTATTGTTGTGCTGTGCCATCTCCGCAGTCCGATTTCCTATTGTCGTCCTGTTTACACTTGACTAACTGCTGTCGACTGCCGCTGGTCACTCCGCCAGCCGCTGCTGGTTCGTTGGGTCGTTCCGAATCTTTGTCAATTGGGAAGCAAGTCAGCCTGCAGGATTAGCCAAAGCCAAACGGTGTAAGTGAACGAAGCAAGATTTCGAAAAGCAGCGAAAAGTCAAACGTGCAATTGCCAATGGAGATCGACCAATGCAGTGCAGTGGGCCGGCATTCCTCTGGACTTGCCAATGGCACCAAATGACGTGCTCAAGAAAGAACAATTAAAACAGCTGAAGAGCATATCTTTCATCTTGCTAATGACGCAGTTTCTCATCTTGAAAAAAGAGCGATAGATACTATGTAAGCGCTTATATCTCGATTAGAATCAAATGTAACGAGACACAGTGAATTAAGAGCTACAGAGACAAGTGTGGAACTGAACTACACCTGAAGGAAATAATCAAATGAAGTAAGCAACTGTGAAGTTAACTTATAGGGAATCTCCTCGAAACTAAGTTATTTCGTGACAGGGAATCTTTTCACTAAAGTTCAGTTGAGTTAAAATCGTTCGTTATTATCTGTTCATAGAAAATACAAATTCCCTTCACTGCCTTGAATGATCTTATTATGTTCCTTCCTGTATGCCGCTGAAGATTCAACAGTCCCTGCCGAGAATTGTAAAACAGTAATTAACGATACTCGACGACCTCATAATGTAAGAGCAGCTGCAGATCTCCATGGTCGCCTATAAATTGCTGGTAATATTTAGGACTTTGTAGCGAAGCTTCGGAAACTGATCTAGTGCAATTCAGTTCTTATTTGGTTCGACAGTACGTTGCCAGACAGCAGATTACTTCGATCATCGGTAAAAACACCTCTCGATGCATCCTAAGACCACAGTGCAGATTCGTCGGCAAACATCATGAACCTATTGTGCGAAGGTCCTACAGAAGCCTTGAACATTTGTTCACTCTTGGAAATACACCGTTTATGAAATGAAACTTGTTTAAATGCCTTTTCGACACCGTATTATATTTCTGTCTCTCCTCTTCAGTACTGTTAACCACGGGCGCCGACTTTCCAAAATTTCTGTGGGAGCGTATTAATGGTGGAACGTGTTATTTGTTTTTACGGGAGTCTCGATACTTTTCTCGATCTTTTATTTACAATCTTTTATTTATAATTTTGTATGAGCACTTTCTATGTCATGATTAGCTGTGCTGTGATAAAGTAAAATATACCAGCACTATAAGGATAAATTGATTGGGACTGCCCTAGCTCAGGCAGTAACATGACTGAACGCAAGAGAAACAGGTCCATGCCCGAGTTTAGATGTACTCGGATGGACAACCCCCCCCCCCCCCCCCAGTCCTACGTTTCCAAGGTCGACTCGGGCTGAAATGAGTTCCGGGGACAATTACGGGACCAAAGAGATGCATTAACTACATTTCCACCCGCAGAAAGGCCTCTGTGACAGGCCATGGTCCGCAAGGGCTGTCACACTAGTATTTGCAGTACTTAAGGTAAAAGCGGGACAGATGACGCGGGAGGACAGACGCCGCACTTCCACGAAATTCGTCAGCAGACATTGTTGTGCGCGCGAAGCCCATTGTTGTAGTAACCGCTGGTGAGATCAGTTTACTCCCAAGCTTTTGTACTTCAGGAGCGGAAAATAGAGGAGAAATTTAATAAAATTGCATTTCGAGACCAAAGTACAGTGCTATTACAAATGATTGAAGCGATTTCATAAATTCACTGTAGCTCCATTCATTGACATATGGTCACGACACACTACAGATACGTAGAAAAACTCATAAAGTTTTGTTCGGCTGAAGCCGCACTTCAGGTTTCTGCCGCCAGAGCGCTCGAGAGCGCAGTGAGACAAAATGGCGACAGGAGCCGAGAAAGCGTATGTCGTGCTTGAAATGCACTCACATCAGTCAGTCATAACAGTGCAACGACACTTCAGGACGAAGTTCAACAAAGATCCACAAACTGCTAACTCCATTCGGCGATGGTATGGGCAGTTTAAAGCTTCTGGATGCCTCTGTAAGGGGAAATCAACGGGTCGGCCTGCAGTGTGCGAAGAAACGGTTGAACGCGTGCGGGCAAGTTTCACGCGTAGCCCGCGGAAGTCGACGAATAAAGCAAGCAGGGAGCTAAACGTGCCACAGCCGACGGTTTGGAAAATCTTACGGAAAAGGCTAAAGCAGAAACGTTACCGTTTACAATTGCTACAAGGCCTGAAACCCGATGACAAAGTCAAACGCTTTGAATTTTCGGCGCGGTTGCAACAGCTCATGGAAGAGGATGCGTTCAGTGCGAAACTTGTTTTCAGTGATGAAGCAACATTTTTTCTTAATGGTGACGTGAACAGACACAATGTGCGAATCTGGGCGGTAGAGAATCCTCACGCATTTGTGCAGCAAATTCGCAATTCACCAAAAGTTAACGTGTTTTGGGCAAACTCACGGTTTAAAGTTTATGGCCCCTTTTTCTTCTGCGAAAAACACGTTACAGGACACGTGTATCTGGACATGCTGGAAAATTGGCTCATGCCACAACTGGAGACAGACAGCGCCGACTTCATCTTTCAACAGGATGGTGCTCCACCGCACTTCCATCTTGATGTTCGGCATTTATTAAACAGGAGATTGGAAAACCGATGGCGCTCCCGGCTTAACCCCATGCGATTTCTTTCTGTGGGGTTATGTGAAAGATTCAGTGTTTAAACCTCCTCTACCAAGAAACGTGCCAGAACTGCGAGCTCACATCAACGATGCTTTCGAACTCATTGATGGGGACATGCTGCGCCGAGTGTGGGAGGAACTTGATTATCGGCTTGATGTCTGCCGAATCACTAAAGGGGCACATATGGAACATTTGTGAATGGCTAAAAAACTTTTTGAGTTTTTGTATGTGTGTGCAAAGCATTGTGAAAATATCTCAAATAATAAAGTTATTGTAGAGCTGTGAAATCGCTTCTATCATTTGTAATAACCCTGTAAGTAAAGGAAATTTTTCATGGCTCCTTTTTAATAGTATGTACTAGTAGATACGCGCCTAGTAGCTTATGACTTGTTTTTAGATTGTGCAATAGAAACACTGTAGCTTATGTCGGGCGAGTAATGGTTTCTTCCGATAACATCTTTGGTGAAAATGGGGGTGCGGCATATGTCCCTACGAAAACGGCAGATGGTGCACCATTACTGTGGGACAGATGCCGCAGTGCTCGCAATGCTAACAGGAGTCCATTCGTTTTTGTTTTACAGAAAAATGCAAGATAACGCATTAGGACAACAGACAGGGGAAAATGCACTGCAGAAGATCTGTTAGAGGCAGTGAAACTACTCGAAGAGGAAGGTTATGCTAAAAGGAAAGCAGCTCGAATGCAAAATATACCAGAACGAACATTAAGGAGAAGACTTCCTACGCACAATTTCAAGAAAGCAGGGTGTGGACCATCATCATACTTGGGTGAAGATGCAGAAAGGAAATTAGTTACCCATATAAAGAAATTGCAATCATGTGGCTTTGCTCCCAAACCGTCAGACGTTAGGCAAATAGCTTTCAATTTAGCTGATCAAGTGGGACTGAAAAACAAACTCAACAACGAAAAGAAACTTCCAGGGAAAGATTGGTTTCTCTCATTTTTAGAAGGCAATGAGGGCAGAAAAGCGCAAGGGCTTTCTGTAGCCAGGACGACTGGAACGAACAGAGACGAAGTCAATTCTTACTTTGATCTGT
Organism: Schistocerca americana; assembly: GCF_021461395.2. Classification (NCBI taxonomy): domain Eukaryota; kingdom Metazoa; phylum Arthropoda; class Insecta; order Orthoptera; family Acrididae; genus Schistocerca; species Schistocerca americana. The sequence continues at coordinate 153,311,481 of NC_060122.1, forward strand.
TAACACAAACGTTTACCGAAAATGGGCTTTTGGATAAACCAGGTAGTATCTACAACGTAGACGAAACTGGTCTGCAGTTAAACAATTAGCATGGAAAGGTTGTTGCGGCAAAAGGAAGCAGAGATGTCCATGTCATTACTTGTGCTGAGAGAGGAGAGACAATAACAGTTATTGCATGCTGTAATCGCTAGAGAAATTTCTTACCATCTTACTGCATTTACAAAGGAGAGAACGAAAGACAAGACGCTGAAGGCAATGCGCCTCCAGGATCAGTTGTTGTTATGAGGAGAGAATCCGCTTATGTCAACAGTGATATTTTGATGGATTGATTCAAAAACCATTTCCTTTCTGGCCCCGCTCTGCTTGCGTTAGATGGTCATGCCTCTCATGAGAATTGTGTCACCCTTTTGGATATAGCTGTTGAAAATGAAGAGTCGATAATTTGTTTGCCCAGCCACACGACACACTTTTTACAGCCACTAGTCCAATCATTTTTCAAGCCACTGAAATCCTACTGTAAAGAGGTTTGTCATTCATGGATTGTAGGTAATACAAGCAAAGACAGAAGAATTACAAGGTAGCAATTTGGTAAGTTGCTCTTCAAAGCATGGACTCGTGCTGCCACTGTCCAGATTGGTGTATCCGCATTTAAAGCTACTGGAATTATCCCGCTTGACACAGCAGTAATTCCAAACCATGCCTTTGTTTCAGACATTAATAATACTGAACTCCCAACTACTGCAGGTGTCTCTAGTGATCTGACTCCAGATGAGCCACCAACATCAAGGCCTGAAACAAATGTGTTAAGAGAACACCCTCCTACCTGGAAACCTGGCACACATTAGGCTACTCGTCGACCAACTGATCAAGGCAGCTGCTGTGTAAGTGACAACTCAGTGACACCTCATGGAGAGGCTCCATCAAAATTGCTGGAAAAGATTTCACCTGTTCCTATACTGCCTCAGAGAAATCAACCCAAAAGAAAGAAATCAGCAAGAAATATAACATCGGGCGATTTTATGGCAACGAAAAGAAAGAAAATCACCGAAAGAAACAAGAAAGGAAATGCTCTTCCCACAAAAATGTAGCAACTAAAAGAAATCAAATCCCCAAAACCAGAGGGAAAAAACCGTCAAAGAGGCGTCTGTTTGAAGGATCAGTTTCAGAAGATGATGATGATATTGCCCTACACGGTACTTCCTCCGATGAATTAAATTTCGAAGGAATCGAATGTTAAAAATAAACAACGTCTACTTCTGACTGGATTGAATGTGTAGGACGTTATAGGTGGCTTCATGGATCACGCACGCTCAATGAGAACATGTGTCGTTTGTGTGGACGACCTAAAAATAAACTTTAAAAACAAACATCAGAGTGAATGTCATTTTCAATGTATTTTGCCATTGGCCATCTGTCCCCCCCTTCTGTGGCATTTTGCCCGCCACTTACTAATTAATTGAAATTTACAAGCCTTTGTACATCATAAGAATGTTCCTTTGTTATAAAGTTTTTGTAATGTGATGGTATCTACAATAAAATACAATGTTCGAACCATCAATCTTGAATATTTTTATTACTGTTTAAGTGTTTATATATTGATAAAAACTAATTTGAAAAAATGTACGGCGTCTGTCCCGCGTTTACCTTATAAGGCAAGTTACTGTAATCGTAACATTAACTGATTTCTTCTGTATTAGATTATTAGTCTGCATTTCAACTTTTAAATCACTAATAAAATTCCAGTTAGATCTGCAATTATCAAATATTGTTTACTTTAAATAATTATATGCACAATGATTGCAAGAGGCAATGATGTTGCCAACATGTTACTAAAAGAAACTTCCACATTAATACAAATTAAACTGAAAAATTCATAAATTCATAAATGCAGATTATTTAATCTGTGCTGCAGAAAGAACAATGCAACGGTTCTGTTGTGAACAAAAACTACAAACTGTAGGTTCCTCGACAGAGAGTGGAAAATGTGAAAATCCGAGGGGGCAAAATCTGGTGAATAAGGTGGGTGCGGAATGACTTCGCACCCAATTTCTGAGTAGTGTTTTTTTTTTTTTAATCAGTGTAGCAGAAAACGAGGGGCATTATCGTGGAGTAGCATCGCTTCAAACAGTCTTCCTGGTCGTTGTTCTTGGACTGCGTTTACAAGACATCTCCTTTGTTGACAATAAATGTCAGCAGTGATGGTTACATCTCAGGGAAGCAATTCGTAGTACACCACACTGTCGCTGTTCCGCCACATGCATAACATTATCGTTTGCGGTTGTCTACAGCTCTTTGTACGGGAGGTTGTTGCTGGTTTTAGCTCAATTATTCCTTTATTTTACTTATGTTAGTGTAAACACACCATTTCTCGTCATCAGTAACGGTGTCGTCCACGAGCCAAGTGATGACGTGCAAGCAGAGATACACACATGCCCGCCCACGTTTTTTTTTGTGATTTTGACTTAGAACATGCGGTACCCACACTCCCTATTTTTGAACCTTACCCTTTACATGTCAATGTCGCACGATCGTCACAGTTCATCACGTTTGCCATTTCTCGAGTACACTGACGTGAATCTACATCTATATCTACATCTACATGGATACTCTGCAAATCACATTTAAGTGCCTGGTAGAGGGTTCATAGAATCACCTTCACAATTCTCTATTATTCCAATCCCTATGAGCTTTGATTTCCCTTATTTTATCGTGGTGATCGTTCCCCACTATGTAGGTCAGTGTCAATAAAATGTTTTCTCATTCGGAAGCGAAAGTTGGTGTCACTCATGCTAACAGCTGCTCTGCTTACGAATTCTGGAATATTTACTTCGTCTTCTTTCGTGAGGGAATTACGGAAAACTGTATTTAGTAACTCCGCTTTAGTGACACCATCATAGATAACATTTTCATCGCTATCGCGCAATGACGGTATTGACTGTTTTTTGCCACTGGTGTGCCTTACATACGACCAGAATCTCTTTGGATTTTCTACGATATTTTGAGACAATGTTTCACTGTGGAAACTATTAAAAGCATCTCGCATTGACGTCCGCACTAAATTTCGAGCTTCCGTGAAACTTAGCCAGTCTTGGGGATTTTGCGTTCTTCTGAACGTGGCATGCTTTTTTCGGTGCTTCTGGAACAGTGTTCTGACGTATTTTGTATACAGTGGTGGTTCAGTCCCGTCTCTCGTTAATTTACTCGGTATGAATCTATCTATCGCTGTCGATACTGTATCTTTGAATTTGAGCCATGTCTCGTCTACACTTACACAATTAGCTTGGAAGGAATGGAGACTCTCTCCTAGGAAGGTATCAAGCGAATTTTTGTCTGCTGTTTTAAATAGATATATTTTGCGTTTATTTTTATTGGTTTTGGTTGATATGGTTTTAAGCGTCGCTACAATGACCTTGTGTTCACTAATCTCTGTGTCCGTCATGACACTCTCTATTAGAACAGGATTATTTGTGGCTAAGAGTTCAAGTGTGGGCTTATGAATCAGCAGTTCGCATCGCTGAGAAGACTGTGCGGTCTCACAAACGGATTTGCATACATTATGCGAGGAACAATTTTCTTTGGAGATTTTCAGGTGCTTTTCCACGTTATCCGGCGGGGACAGCCATCACTGCACGTCGCGTCTCCATTCCACCGACCGAGATGTAGCAGTAGCGGCTCAACATCAACAGCGACAACAAAAGGGGAGAGGGGACGTAACAACCAGTGACTCCATAATCAAACAGAGACTTGAAAGTGCATAGATTCATCTAATCTATCAATAACTAGGCTTCTAGTATATAGTTTACACGTGTAGTAACTTTATCTGCATCATTTTATATTATTTTTTAAGAAACCGTTTTTGCATTTCATGTGTAAGGTACAAACGGTGTTACGAGGTTTCCATTGCCCGCCATCGATATGGTGATTCCGATTTGGACAGAGAAATTCGCTTATATCAAACTCAAGCCGAAGTTGATGCTGACAGCCAAGCCGTTCTTGAACAATATCGATCCCAAGGTGCGCAAATTTTAGAAATTTGAGCTCAACATGTGCTATTTAATGTGGTAAAAATGCCAACAATAGAACATGGGCAACATTGTATCAGGCGATATCAGCCAGATTGGAAAATTAAAAAAGAAGGAAATTTTCAACAGATTGAGAGTGATGCTTTGCTCAAGTATTAACATAGAGCAAGGGCTTGCGATTGATGCAAAGGGTACTGCACTGTAAAGTACACCAAACATTTCTGATGGAAACTGTTGTAGAGGCTTTTAAATTTCACTTCATACATGCATAGGTTATTTTATTTCCCTATATAAAACAGCACTACGAAAACGACACTACATAAAAGTTTCACGAACTATTGCAATTATGGCAAATAAATATAATTCTCGCAGGAAACGTTTTTCCCACATAAGTGCGCATATATTTCAATGAAGCAGCAGTGCTTTAGATGGTAAAAAAAGCAAGTTGTTTCCATTTGCATGTACGCTGGTGGAACGTAGCGCTTTCCCATTAGCCGTCCAGTTCGATCTTTCATTGGTTGCTTGGTTAGAGGCGGGACGCCGCGATGGGGACAATGCAAAACCCTGTGTCGTTTTCGTTCACGCTTGTGACCCAGTCTTTGCCTCTGCGCCGAGTGATACATTCTTAGCCGAAGTGTGATATGGTAGTTGAAGATTGATTTTAAAGGACTGCAAGGATGAATAAAAAATATATATTGAAAGAAAGAGGAAAATAATATAATTTTTTAAGAGAAGTTTGAGGTACGACTGCAGCGCTGGGCAGCTAGTTTGTCGGAATGATTATTGTCGGTTAGTTAACTTTGTTCACAAGTTCAGACCTGAGAGAAAGACCATCCCACTTTCTTGAGTAATGCATTACCAATGAACTGCTTAAGATATTTGGTTTTTATGGAAATTCTCTGTTAACATTGTATGCTCTTTAAATCATTGTTCAGTTTGTTAAGCATACTATTGTTAGGACCAGTGTTATGTGTGCGGATCACGCAAGGTTTTACTCTGCCTTTTTGAATAGATACTTCATTCTTAAGTCGGTGGATTGGAATATTATTTCATAGGAATAGTTGCTGTCCCCATCCCGCTGTTTAAAGATGGTATATCATTACGCTTTAACACATTGCATCATGTGATATGCAACTGTATGAATATTGTTTGGAAAATTTACCTAAAAAACAGACATCTAACTTAACCGCTGAAGAATTTAAATTCTAATAATTCCAGATTTGGAGCTGCCGACTAATAGAAAGACTGATAAAGAAGAAGAGGAAGCACGATAAAATCATGTTTCAGTTGTGCAGTTATAGTGTGACGGGCGTACGTGTGAGCTGAAGCTTTATCAACTAACATATTACCACTACATTTAAGCTGCTTCCACCACTCCTGCTCTTTGGTACACAATAAATCCTCTTCATGGGTATAGCAGACGTTACAGTGCAGCTACTTTGTTAGCTCAACTCCACTCGGACGAAGCCATTCTACTGGGGACGGGCAGACCTACTCCATAGTAGAGAGCGAACACACAGAGCTGTTTGCGCGTGTCTGGTGTTGTTTCAGTGACATAGAGGCCGTTGCTACGTAAAGCTTCTTTGTTCAGATGCCATACACTTTAAAGCAATTCGCGAAGTGCTGGCGCGAACTCGATTCAGAGCAAACGGCACAGACAATCTCCTCGGCAGCCGCGACAGTCAATGGAGAGCGGTCCCCCGCGTCAGATTGGCAACGCGGTGTGACTGCAATCAGCGTTAGTGGGGCCCCCGGCTCCATTGGGAGGCGGACATCAAAGGCCCGGCGCGCCGCCCCTGCGTTTGCCATCCAGTGAGCGGGCAAACAGCACCTGCCGCCGCCCCTGCCCTGCTAGCTACACACACCATACTTGAACGCGAGCCGCTGCTTTCCAGCCAAATTGCTGCGCTCCATTAAAAAAGCCGTCGCCATTCAAAATGTTTCCGGCGAAGGCCAAATTGGGAGCTCATCAAATTTTAGGTGCAATCGTGGAGACAGGAGTTTGTATTCATCCTCGCGGACACAGCGCAAAGCCTAATTTTTTCATCAGCGGAGAACCCTACTGCGAATATCAGGTTTTCTTTCGCAGTGTGGTTACACGGGCCTAGCTTAACTGCACTGATGCAAAAAAGATCGCAACCACAGAAAATATTTGACACAGAGTAATGAAATTTCGGGAATACATTTGCCTCGGTAAGGTATTTCAGAAATTAACACCCAAGATCAAAGGTTCTACACCTACATCTACATACACACTCCGCAATCCACCATACGGTGCGTGGCGGAGGGTACCTCGTACCACAACTAGCATCTTCTCTCCCTGTTCCACTCCCAAACAGAACGAGGGAAAAATGACTGCCAATATGCCTCTGTACGAGTCCTAATCTCTCTTATCTTATCTTTGTTGTCTTTCCGCGATATATAAGTTGGCGGCATAAAATTGTACTGCAGTCAGCCTCAAATGCTGGTTCTCTAAATTTCCTCAGTAGCGATTCACGAAAAGAACGCCTCCTTTCCTCCAGAGACTCCCACCCGAGTTCCTGAAGCATTTCCGTAACACTCGCGTGATGATCAAACCTACCAGTAACAAATCTAGCAGCCCGGAATTGCTTCTATGTCCTCCCTTAATCCGACCTGATAGGGATCCCAAACGCTCGAGCAGTACTCAAGAATAGGTCGTATTAGTGTTTTATAAACGGTCTCCTTTACAGATGAACTACATTTTCCCAAAATTCTACCAATGAACCGAAGACGACTATCTTCCTTCCCCACAACTGCCATTACATGCTTGTCCCACTTCATATCGCTCTGCAATGTTACGCCCAAATATTTAATCGACGTGACTGTGTCAAGCGCTACACTACTAATGGAGTATTCAAACATTACGGGATTCTTTTTCCTGTTCATCTGCATTAATTTACATTTATCTATATTTAGAGTTAGCTGCCATTCTTTACACCAATCACAAATCCTGTCCAAGTCATCTTGTATCCTCCTACAGTCACTCAACGACGACACCTTCCCGTACACCACAGCATCATCAGGAAACAGCCGCACATTGCTATCCACCCTATCCAAAAGATCATTTATGTAGATAGAAAACAACAGCGGACCTACCACACTTCCCTGGGGCACTCCAGATGATACCCTCACCTCCAATGAACACTCACCATCGAGGACAACGTACTGGGTTCTATTACTTAAGTAGTCTTCGAGCCACTCACATACTTGGGAACCAAACCCATATGCTCGTACCTTAGTTAGGAGTCTGCAGTGGGATACCGAGTCAAACGCTTTCCGGAAGTCAAGGAATATGGCATCCGTCTGATACCCTTCATCCATGGTTCGCAAGATATCAAGTGAAAAAAGGCGAGTTGCGTTTCGCAGGAGCGATGATTTCTAAAGCCGTGCTGATGCAAGGACAGCAACTTCTCAGTCTCAAGGAAATTCATTATATTCGAACTGAGAATATGTTCGAGAATCCTGCAACAAACCGATATTAAGGATATTGGTCTGTAATTTTGAGGATCCGTCCTTCTACCCTTCTTATATACAGGCGTCACCTGCGCTTTTTTTTCGAGTCGTTCGGGACTTTACGTTGGGCAAGAGATTCGCGATAAATGCAAGCTAAGTAAGGAGCCAATGTAGTAGAGTACTCCCTGTAAAACCGAATTGGAATCCCATCGGGACCTGGCGATTTATTTATTTTCAACCCATTCTGCTGCTCCACAACCCCGGGGATATCTATCACTGCCGGCCGAAGTGGCCGTGCGGTTAAAGGCGCTGCAGTCTGGAACCGCAAGACCGCTACGGTCGCAGGTTCGAATCCTGCCTCGGGCATGGATGTTTGTGATGTCCTTAGGTTAGTTAGGTTTAACTAGTTCTAAGTTCTAGGGGAGTAATGACCTCAGCAGTTGAGTCCCATAGTTCTCAGAGCCATTTGAACCATATCTATCACTATGTCCTCCATACGGGAATCTGTACGAGACTCAAACAGCGGTATGTTTATACGATCCTCCTATGTGAAAGACTTCTCAAATGCTAAATTTAAAATTTCAGCTTTCATTTTGCTGTCTTCCGTTGCCAGCCCACACTGATCAGTGAGTGACTGGATGGAAGCCTTCGACCCGCTTACCGATTTTACGTAAGACCAGAATTTCCTTGGGTTTTCAGCAAGATCTTTTGCTAAGGTATGACGGTGGTAGTGGTTGTATGCTTCGCGCATCGCTCTTTTTGGAGCAAAACGAATCTCTACTAACTTACACTTAATGTAAGTGCGAGTTAGCCATTGCGAATATGAGATGCTAGTGCGTTAATAACCGGGTTAAGCGGCAGAATGTTGTATGAAAGCATGCAAACGTACATGCATTGTGTTTTAAAAGTACCGGATGTCAGTTTGTGGAATGGAGTTTCATGCCTGTGGCACTTGGTCGGTCAATAGAGGGAGGGTTAATGCTGTTTGTGGATGACACTAGAGTTGTCATCCGACGATGTCCGGTATGTGTTCGACCAGATCTGGTGATCGAGCAGGCAAAGGAAACATGTCGACACTCTGTAGAAAAAGTTGGTTTACAACAGCAGTATGTAGGCGAACGTTATCCTATTGGAAAACACCCCCTTGGAATTCTGTTAATGAAAGACAAAATGGTTCAAATGGTTCTGAGCGCTATGGGACTTAACTTCTGAGGTCATCAGTCGCCTAGAACTTAGAACTACTTAAACCTAACTAACCTAAAGACATCACACACATCCATGCCCGAGGCAGGATTCGAACCTGCGACCTGTAGCGCCTAGAACCGCTCGGCCACCGCGGCCGGCCATGAATGACAGGTCGAATCACCAGACTGACGTTGAAATTTGTAGGCAGGGTGCGTTGGATAACTAGGAGAGTGCGCCTGCTGTCGTACGAAATCGCGACACAGACCGTAACTCTAGGTGTAGTTCCAGTGTGTCTAGGATGCAGACAAATTGCCCTCCTTCCAACCAACACACGGCCATCGCTGGCACCGAGGCAGAACCAGCTTTTATCAGAAAACACAACTGAACTCCAGCCTGCCCTCTAACGAACTCCCAATTCACATCACTGGCGTCGCAAATCGCGGTGATTTTGGGTCAGAGAAATCTACGCCGTAGGCAATGCGGCTCGGAGCTGTCCTTGAAGCAAGCGATTTTTACCAGTTCGTTGCGTCACTGTGGTGCCAACTACTGCTCATATTGCTGCACCAGATGCAGTACTATCGCCAGAGCCATACGCCGAACACGACGGTCTTCCATCTCGGTAGTACCACGTGACCGTCCGGAGCCCAGTTTTCTTGCGTCCATATATTTTCGTGACTTGTCCTGCCAGTAATCACGTACACTGGCTACATTCCTGCCAAGTCATTCAGCAATAACGCAGAAAGAACATCCAGCTTCTCGTAGGCCTACTATACCCCATTCAGATCGTGAGGTGTTGATATTGGTGACTCCGTCGCCTTGAAAGCATTCTCGACTAACAACAGCTCACCACATCCAAGATAAGTAACGTTTACAGCTGTTACAGTGTGTGTTTAAAGCAGACCTGATTTGTATCCTCATACTAGCTCTAAATAGCGCCACTCTTATGCGACTGGCGAGAAATTTGAATATTCTCCACTTTTCACACCAGCTTTAGTTTATGTCGCACAACTCCTTGTTATTGTGATTTTTTTCCATGAGTGTATAATTAGACTATGTTGATTTATTCACCTGTACGCGTTTGGGCACATTACAAGCCATCTTAAGTCAACTCCAGGAATGACATCTTACATCACGAAACACTTTACAGCTTACTTCAAAAGTTTGTGGCTTATCCATTCATTACGGAAATTAACAGTGGATAAGATACAGAAGAAGAATTCAGCTGCAATAGTTTTGCACTGTGTCCCAAAGGGTAAGTTACAGTAACTGTGCGAAACACGTTGCTCACAATTAGTTTTCGTGGTGCCGATACCATCTCACTTGGTTGTTGTGAGAAACGAGGCCTCGTCACGAGTGAACAAGTTATTACTATGAAGGGCTGGTCACTCTAGGTGGCAGCACCATCATGTTTACACTCGGGGAAAAATTGAGGAGAGATGAGGTAGTAAAATAGCGTGCACTACAGCAGTCTTGCAATACGTTGCACGTCTATATGCTAATGACCTGCATAGCATAAAAATTAAAACTTAAACTATGTTGCACTTTCTTCTCCTCGCTCACTTGAACAGTAGTTCGTCGTAGTGTAATGTCTATAAATCGATGTTTCGTCTGCAATATGAGAAGGAACCACGCTTCTACGTGGTAGAAACTAGCTTCTTGTGCTGTGCTAGTACATTCGCATGCCAAAATTTTTGGCATGGAAGGCGAAATGAGGATTGAGGCAACTCTTTCCCCCCTATTCTGTCAGAGGCTTTTAAAGAAGAATGTATTCTCCTTTATTGTGCAGCAACAGCAACATTTTCCGGTTGGTTCCCTTCTTTTCCTTGCTACAGCAAGACGTAGTACTTGTATAGAACGTATTCTATATGTCAGAAAAGTCTCGACAGTTAAGTTATATACTTTGACACATTTATGTACTTTGATATACATACACTACAAATAAGTACACATAACATAAGGTGAACACAATCGATTGCTTTACATCTTTTCTAGATACCTTGCTCATCGATCACAATGACAATCGTAAATGTAGTTTTAAATGACGTGGTGGAGACATGGCAAGGGGTCTAGAGTGATCGCTCTTTTCTGAGGTCACCAGCCTATGTTTTTAATTAATATTTTTTCGCTAGTAAAGCTTCGTGAGGCACTTTTTCTGTGTGATGAATACTTCACGCGTATAAAAATGTGCCCAAAGTGGTGCTGCAGTGATAAAAATGGGCTAAAAAGGATCTTCACAATCCTGGATAGAACTTAAATGACTTCCAAAAACTATATAAAACTGGAGAGACTGCAAATTCAGTAAAATATTTCTAATAACATTTTTAATCTTTTAAGACACAAATCACGGACATGGGGTTTTAGATGAATTGCTGAAGTTTCAGCGAAATGTGCTTAGCGATAAACTTTTTTCCTTTCATTTCCTGTGTAAGAGAGATGGATTGTAAGCAAGAAAAGAGAAAGTACCGAAAAAGTTCAGAATTGTGTGCGAAGTTAATTCTCTTCGTTTCGCCACAGATGGCGCTGTAATCGGTGGAATACAATTGGGTATACAATCGTAATTTACGACATGCTACTCAATGGTCCCTCCCTGATTACCAAATGGCACTTCGGACTCCACCTCCATATTGCGATGGTAAGACAGGCCAGTGTTTCATAAATTCTAATTGGGAAACCCATTCGCGACTATCTATTCTTCAGACATATAGAACAGGGGATTACTCGACTCGACACGATGGCCATGTGGGTAACTACGATGTATCATAATAGGTAGTACACTATGACCGGAGTTCACATATCGTGCAGACGTAGAACAGATGTCTGCTCTAGACATTACGATGCTTGGGCAGTGTTTATTGGCTTCACACCTATACATCATTTGCAGAACAGATGTACAAATGAACGATGAATGTTGGTCCCTCTCTGCTCCTATGCAAGCAGTTGTTCTGCTTGGCATTAATTGATACTGTTGTTGGATGTTGTCCTGTGGGATGTAGTCCGAAATTATTCCAACTGGCGCGTTACAGCGTCAATATCGCGAGCTGGTTGTGGGGATTCTGCCGACAATGCTCCAAACGTTCTGACGAGCACAAAGACAAGTAGTAGAAGCTCTCGCCGTGTGCGGACGGGCATTATCTTGCTGAAACGTAAGCCCAGCATGGCTTGCCATTCGGGGCAACAACACGGAGCGTAGAATATCATCAACATACCGCTGTGCTGTAAGAGTGTCGCGGATGACAACCAAAGGAAGAAATAGCTTGAGATAAAGCAGCAAAAGCAGATGAATTAGGCACTAATTCAAATACCAACTTATGCAAGTTCACCAGTGTGACTACTATCGTGTTGGTTCTTCGTGTAAAAACACTTCCATGTCCGCCCGTCTTGGAGTGGATCCACATGTAAAAGCACATTCAAGACTGCCAATCTCGGATCTTCGATTTTTTCCACCCTTCTCTGCTTTTGCCAATGTCCCGAAATGAAGCGAAGAGGTACTAGTTAGCGGACATAACGATTAAATTCAAAATAATGAAAAGAGAAACTTTGCGGTCTCTGCTAAACTTTCAACAAACTTTGCCCACGGTTCTTCTTAGCAGCGAAAAACGCCCTGCATGCAGCTTACAAACGGCCAGACTATGTTGAAATGATCTTTGGTCTTCCTTTTCGTTAAAAGTGCGGTATCTGCTAATATAGAACTTACATAGGTCTTTCTCACGTCCGGGAGCTCGAGTATAAAGTTGTTCTTTGTCTTCCATAACAATAACACGTACATTTTTCTATGTATTCCTTAGTGAAGACCACAGCATCAAACCTTTGCTTACGTTAGGACATACAGACTTATTAATGCTGAAATAAATAGTGTTAAAACCTGGTACAGACTACGCATCCAATTCTACTTTTACCTACACAGCTACTGAAACATTAAAAATTGTTACTAACGTATTTTTCTTATCGACTGAGCCATCCATCACACTGAACATTCCATTTCAGTAAATAAAGAAGAAGAACTACTGCACATTGTATCCACTTGGAACTTTGAACAAAGTATTTACAAATACAGTGTTTGTGTGTGTGTGAGAAAGACAGTGAGAGAGAGAGAGAGAGAGAGAGAGAGAGAGAGAGAGAGAGAGAGAGATGTCATGATTTATCAATATTTCCTTCTGTTTCAATGAAGGTGTTGTTCGCTGGGATACTCCGAGGGGATGCTCAGCTGGCTATTCGGATCGAAAACAGTGTGAGACACGTGACTCATTTTTATTCTGTAAATTCCATCAATCACAGTTACAGTCATGTTTCCACTGCTCGATTTACAGGTTGCTAACTACAGTAATTATATCAGGGATTGTAGAGGTCAAGCTGCGCTGTATATTAACCTTCTCCATTCTAATTGGGAACTTTTGTATGTGGAATAATTAATGTCACTCGCGAACCTTGATCTGCGGAGTCAGGGGTTTATCACAGTAGGGGCTGCGGTCTGAGGTCCCTGCAAAAGGAGAGGGGCTGAATTTTGATACTCTTGCCGACAAGAAAAGGGGTAATGCCTGTATTCATCTGGGGTGCAGATACTCTACCGAACAGCGTCGTTACGTTGAACACAGTTCTGGTCGCCCCGCGTTTTCCATGAGCTGTAGGGGTTGTACAGGGTGTCTTGAGGTACAAGTCGAGGACAGCAAGCTGTGTCCGGAAATATCATCCAATGACGGTATAGGTCGTCGACAATACAGCCGCTGGCATCTGCCACGAAGCCACCGCTTCGGCAGCAAACGTGATTTTGTACATTGACGGACCATAAACGGACGTCTCATAATGCTGTCTGTTATTCAGTGTCCGCGACTGATTGTGACGATCGCCAGTGGAGAAAATGGAGCTAGCTGCTGTGTAGAAAGGCCTTGTCTGCTACGGATACGATACTCTGTTACTTTGGCGGATGACAGTTTCAGACATAGGTTTCCATCCGCATTTTATTTTTCTCCTGGAATATCTCCAATATTTCTCGAGGAGGAGAATAAGCTGAATATGAAAACCCATGACCAAAACCGCCATCCACCGAAGCAGCAGAGCATCGTATTCATAGGGGAAAATGCCTTTCTACTCAGAAGCTACTTTCATCTCCTCCTGAGCCAATCGCGGCAAAGAGGCAAGACCACTGAATAACAAAGAACATTGCGGGACGTTCCGTCTACGATCCATCAGCGTAGAGAGTCACGTTTGATGCTGACAGGGTGGCCTAGTGTCAGGCGCCAGCACCTGTAACTACTATGCGCTGCAAGGTCAAGGACACGGATTTCTGGATACAGGTTCCCATTGTCGATTTGTTCCCCAGGACACTCTGTACAACTCCTCAAAGTTTGTAGCAAAATCCCTGTATACTGAACACTCATCCTCCTCCTCTTCTCTGTGTCCACCTCTTCCTCCCCCTGTCTGTCCATCTCATCTGTTCTCCTCTATTTGTCGATCTGCTCCTACCGAATCGTTCTGTCTCTTCATTTCCTCGCAGGCCGTGTTGGCCGAGTCGTTCTAGTCGCTTAAATCCGGAACTGCGCTGCTGCTACGCTTGCAGGTTCGAATCCTACTTCGGACATGGCTGTGTGTAATGTCCTTAGGTTAGTTCTAGGGGACCCATGAGCTGAGATGTTAAGTCCTGTAGTGCTCAGAGCCATTCGAATCATTTTTCGTCATTTCCTCCTTACATTATCTGTGTCCATTTCTTCCATCCCCTCTCTATATCTTCCTCCCCCTCCCTTTGGCCATATCGTTCTTCTGTCTCTCTTCCCATCTCTACCTCCCACTCTTTCTTTTATATCTGCCTCAATGCATCAACCCCTCCTCTCCTTTCTCTGCCAATTTCCTCCTCTACCCATCTCAACTTGTCCCCAGCCATGCACATTGGCGTGGGTAGCCCCTACAATATCACTGAGTAAAACAGGCCAATTCTTTTCCCTCAACACACCTTTCATGCAGGACAGGCTACACATCAGGTATTTAAAACATCTGTTTTCCCTGACATACAGGCTTGTCAGTAAAGCAGGCAGGTAGTACTCCAACATAACACACCTTTAATGCATGGCTGCATACATGATGGGGCCTGGAAAAACGTTTCCTGCTGCTGAAATGTAGCCTGCTCCGCAAAGCAGTTTGATTTAGGAGGCTGATATCACTCCAATGGAACATACCTGTCATGCAATGCAGTATATATACCAGGGGCTAGAGGAAAACATGTTTTTGCCAAATCTCCATTCCTATTGGAACTAGGAGTTTGTAAACCCCAAAGTGCTGATACTCGTGATTCTGCCGTTCCTGTGCCAAATTTAGTTGACATCAATCCAGTGGTTTTGAAAGAGATCCTTGGCAATGACACCTTTACTTGGTTTTGAATGTGTAATAGAGGTAATAGTGAATCATAGGTAAAGGCAACTTTAGTAAACTTAGTATCCCCTGTCCAGTTACAAAAAATGATTTTCATCGTGAAATGGATGAAATAGTTAGTAAATATATTATTCTGAAAAAATATGGCAAGAAGATTGGTACTATGGTACAGGTGACAAAACGATTGCAAAATTATAAAAGTCAAAGGGAAATCGGAAAAAGTGCTTTGTTAACGAATGATTCATGAAAGCAGCGCAACGGATAATGCCAATTATGTGGAGCTACATTTCCAATTCCTTAATCTGGATTAGGATACATGAGTAGAAAATTCTTTTGTGTGCACATGTGTTGGGTGTAAGTGTGTATATGTTATAATTATGACGGTTGGTTGGACTGGTGGTTGGTAATGGGTGAAATGAATAGTTTATAATTGTTATTTTTGTGTTAAGCAAAATCAGAAACAAAAAAATCTGGACTGCTTCCGAAAAATTCTGCATTCTGCTTTATCTTTACAATTTAAAAAAATCATCCTGCAGCGATGAGGAAAATGTTATTACAGCTGGACTTAATGTATCACATTATGAAACAGTTTTTCCTACAACAGTATGAATAATATGAACAAAATTATTATTTTTTAATTCATCTGTCTGTTAGAACTTAAATTGAAGCTCTAGTTACAGAGGTGTTATGGCAATATGCTATTTAAAATGCAGTATGTATTTGATCAACGTATAGAAATTTTACTTTACTGATTACAAACTGATAACTGATGGCTATACTAGAAACATACAACTGTTTCCATAAAAGTTACAATATCCTACAGAAAAAATGGCATTCAAGATAAAATAACGATGATACTCCAACTGATGGCATGTTTTAAGGACTTCAGGAGACAATGGAAAAACATAAATTATCTTTTCTTAAAGTATATGGACTATATGCTGACAACGGAAATGGTCCCGGAAGAGGTTTGAATCCTCCCTCAGGCATGGGTGTGATCTTAGGATCATTTAGGTTAAGTAGTGTGTAGGCTTAGGGACTGATGACCTTAGCAGCTAAGTCCCATAAGATTTCACACACATTTTTTTTTTACAACAGAAATGCTAAGTGTGTAGGTCAGCATTCTTTATTTACAAATATTAGAGATCTGATACCAGATTTGATTATGCTAAACCATCCTGCAAACACAGTGCTTAACTGCTTGAGACATGGCATGAGTCTTCTAGCATACGAGATAGAGACTGTAATTTTGAAAATTTATGCTCATTTTTCACACTGCTGTAAAAAGAGAAGAACTGAATAAAACTGTGGAATCAATAGCTGGAGACTAGCGTCATCTTAAACGTCATGTGGGAGAGTGTTTGCTCTCTCTTTCATCCCACACAGTTACATTATTCTTAAATTGAAGAGCCACCAAAAGTTATTTTGTAAGTTTCAGAGAAAACTGTCAAATGATTTAGCAAAACATGATGATACATAAAAGTGATAATGACTTGATTAAAACTTACTCATATTTTTGAAGCCATATTACAATTTCTTTAATAATACCTTAAAATCATTGGATGAGTGTAATATATTCGGTAATCTTACAAATGGACTAACAAAAAGCACACAAGAAGACTTCATTGAATGTAAACTGGGAAAGGTATTAAACTGTTATTTGGACCTGAACTGACTAGTGCAACTCACAGAGCTCTATTTTTTTGTGTTTGTTGACGAAGTTTTAGACTGCCTAAATAAAGTATTTGATTTTAGTGACGCAAATATTGAGTTACACTAAGTAATATGAATTTAAAAAGCAATTTTGAATTTGGCTATTTTGTTAACATAGCTACAAATTTAAAGATGGAAAAACAAAGTTGTAATGTGGAGAAATTGCATTATTAAAGAAATTATACGATGAGATACATTCTTCTGAAAGATTTACAGAATTGTCCACCGAAGAAAATAGCAATATATGTTTAATAAGATAAATGATTTTACAAATTTGTTCAAACTATTTTAATTTTTGTTGCCAATTCCCGCAGTTTCGACGTATTAAGTGGCAAGATGAAAGAAATAAAAATCAAATCTCAATTTCATAAAAGATGAACTACTCGTTTATCTTAAATATAGATTGCAAAGACGCTGTGAAGCTTTTCAGAAATTACAGTTACTTGTTAGATAGTGCTAAATCAATAAAAGTATAATTTTAAACAAAATAATTATCACAATGTAAAATAAATAATACTTCGACACAGTGCACTTTTTTCCTACCTTTAAGAAGCAATATGTTTTATTTGCTGAAAAAGAGATGACAACCATAGACACAAAGCTTATTTATATCGTAGTCACCTTAAAACCTACTGTGCAATTTAATTCCACTAATTTCCAGCGACCTATTTCTCTTGAAGAGGAGGATAAAAAACAACAACAAATAAATTACTTCTTTTATTTTTTTATCGTAATAGTAAATGAAATTACATTTCTTAAAGAATAGTAATATCTGACTGATCAAGGTGCTTGTTTCTTAATTACTTTCGACATTTGCTTCAATAATAACTATTGAATCTGCGCTCTAAATACACAGTACATATTATGAAAGATGTAACTTCATTACACAACATGAACTGACCTCGAAGAAAGGAGGATCAGGTTGCATTATTCAACAGTGTATTCCGACATATACCAAAAGCATCACAAGACTATTTGCGAAAGAGATACAGTGGTTCATAGTGAGCAGCTACGCAAGGGATAAAGGATTCTCATACTGTATTTTCAGCAAAACCGTATATAAAGAATGTAGACTATAGTGTTTAATAGATGTGTTATATGTACTTATTGACAGTACCATTTATTTTACAAGTGAAGAAATATTTTACGTTGTATTTTGAAGAAACACCTGTACAAGGAATGTAAAGGACGGCGCTAAATAAATCTACTGTATGTACTCACTTCTAGTACCAGTATTCAACGGTTAATATAATTTTTATTTCTCTTGTCCCACATTATGTTCTTGAACAGCACTGATGAAAATGTCAGACATTGTATTTTGAAGGACAAACCCCAAATTGCGTGCACTGCGCGCGAAAATATCAAACTAACACACCGTATCGGCAATGTCGCATTGTTCGTCGCACGATGCCCCGCGAATGTGCTCTCACACAGGACAATTCATCCGCTGGCGATTGTTATTTTCGTGCCGTCTCAGCATCACACCGCGATCGCAACAGTTCCCTAACGGCGGATGGCGCCTATTGTTTCACGCATACTGCTAAAACTCAAGAGGAAGTGATGCTGCAAGTTCGCGATGGTAAATCGCTGGTTTGCATCGAGCCTAAGATGGCGCGAGACACCGTCCGAATAAAGGCAGACGGGTTGCAGTCAGACATGTCTCAGCGAACAACCCCGTTTACCACCAAGCTCTGCGCGTTTCTCTATCGGCGATCAGGTAATCGCTGGCTGGCTCACTCATGAGATCCCGTGGTCCTTAGATGAAACCATATTACATCGAATTTCAGTGCACTCGTTTTGGTAATCTGACCATAACGTGGTAGGCTAACAGTACTGTGATTCTAATGAGTGTTCCTCATATCGTTATTTGGATGTTACCGGATCATTTTACCGTATATCACGTTTGCCTACTTTCCTGTGATAGCCATGCTCTTATGATGCATGTTTGTTTATTTTATTAAGTTGTTGGACCTTACTGTACCTAAGTGTTAAATTATGTGTATGAATAAACAGCGCCTCCAAGGAGGAGATGCATCCTGACACCTCCTTTGTCAGGGTTGTATTACAGACACCAAGTGATGCTGAAAGAAATTGGGCGCATGCCTCATTGCATGGCGTTCGAGATATTGTCAACAGGACTGAGATCAGGTGTTGGCGCAGAAAGGCCACAAATCCACCCTCAAGATTACGGAGTGTTTCTCGGATTCTCTAGAGATATTTCCGGTACTATAATGTTTTTCAATGAATCACTATCTACCACGCGGACACTTCCGCAGGAGAAGTCCCACTAACAGCCCGTAGGGTGCCGTATTGGTATGCAGGGTACCTCACACCTTGTCATTTTTTTTACTACAACGGCCATCAGCACATACAAGAGCATAAAGCAACTAATAAGACCAGACGACCCTTCACGATGCTTCGAGCGCCCGATGGCAATATTCCTACACGTCTTTTATTCTCTGTGAGTTGTAAAATTGGCGTACGTGTGTGGATTTGAGATGAGAGGCTGGCCTGGCGCATGTTCAAGTTTGACATACAGAACAGAATTAGTCTAAGGGCAGGCGGGCAGAGTTCGAGACTTGTCAGATCACAGCAGGCGACACAGATCTCAGCAGACGACACAGTGTTCGAATCGCTGCAAATCAGGTAAAGTTCGTGTGAAGATTGACCACAAAGTGCGCTAAAAACCCATAAGTGCATATCAGTAACGAGAAAGATGATCTGTTAATTGACGAAGTGTTTCTACATACCTGTGTTTATCAGACATGAAGCATCCGGACTTTAAAAATACCGTGTCTCTATGTATCGTCTACAGCTGTTAGCAGGGCTGCAGGGTTATTGTGTGTAGCCTTTTTCAAGTAAGCGAGGGCCTTAATGCGGGAACCAAACTTATTTCGCTGCTACGCCAATAACAAAAACAGTGGATCATGTTTAATCCGTTTTTAATTTTTCAAGACAAAATGTAAATAACTCCTAAACCAGGAGCCCCAAAACTGAGAACACTGCTGAAAACTAGTGAAATGCAAGAAGACCGGCACAGGGCCGACACGTGATGCAGCGGTTGGCAAATGTCTCTATCACAAACACATGTAACGTACTGTAGATAAATATCCAGAAACATCCGCTACTGAATGATTACAAGATTCTCAAAAGATCATTAGAAGTAGACGCAGCAGTTATATATGTAGGTGTATGCGCACTGAGCGATTTAAAGTGGAACAACCGCGTGAAACAGATGGCACAAATCGCGAATACCAGACTGGCATGTATTGGAAGAATCGTCAGTAAGCGTACTCTAGCAAAGTGGAATGTAGCTGACAAAAGTCTCACCGGCCGCTGTGGCCAAGCGGTTCTAGGTGCTTCAGTCTGGAACCGCACGACCGCTACGGTCGCAGGTTCGAATCCTACCTCGGGCATGTGCGTGTGTGATGTACTTGGGTGACGTAGGTTTAAGTAGTTCTAAGTTCTAGGGGACTGATGACCTCAGATGTTAAGTCCCATAGTGCTCAGAGCCAGAGCCACAAAAGCCTCCTTCGATCGATAAATATGTTTTAGTCTGGGACCTCTACCATGTTATTGCGAAAGAGGTCACAAGTTCGTTTAGTAAGCGCCAATACGTTATTGAAATGCTCATCGAACTGCAATGGAAGACACGTGCTGGTAGATGTATGTGCCACAGTATGGTTTACTGTTAAAAGTTCGAGAGTGTATGTGCCTAAAAGAGTCAACCAACATATTGCTGCCTCCTACATATCTCACATGAAAAAACCCCTTGAAGTCAAAATAACGAAGATTCGATCTCATTTGGTTTCTTACGACAATCGTCAAAGCAGCAGCGGCAGTACGCAGAGCACCCTCCACTACTAACAATAAAGTAGCTTGGAGAACATACACGACTGGCCATTAAAATTGCTACACCAAGAAGAAATGCAGATGATAAACGGGTATTCATTGGACAAATAAATTATCCTAGAACTGACATGTGATTACATTTTCTCGCAATTTGGGTGCATAGATCCTGAGAAATAAGTACCCAGAACAACCACCTCTGGCCGTAATAACGGCCATGATACGCCTGGATATTGAGTCAAACAGAGCTTGGATGGCGTGTACAGGTACAGCTGCCCATGCAGCTTCAACACGATACCACAGTTCATCAAGAGTAGTGATCGGCGTATTCTGACGAGCCAGTTGCTCGGCCACCATTGACCAGACGTTTTCAGTTGGTGAGAGATCTGGAGAATGTGCTGGCCCGGGTAGCAGTCAAACATTTCCTGTATCCAGAAAGGCCCGTACAGGACCTGTAACATGCGGTCGTGCATTATCCTGCTGAAATGTAAGGTTCCGCAGGGATCGAATGAAGGGTAGAGCCACGGGTCGCAACACATCTGAAATGTAACGTCCACTGTTCAAAGTGCCGTCAATGCGACAAGAGGTGACCGAGATGTGTAACCAGTGGCACCCCATACCATCGCCGGGTGATATGCCAGTATGGCGATGACGAATACATGCTTCCAATGTGCGTTCACCGCGATGTCGACAAACACAGATGCGACCATCATATGCTATAAACAGAACCTGGATTCATCCGAAAAAATGACGTTTTGCCATTCGTGCACCCAGGTTCGTCGTTGAATGCACCACCGCAGGCATTCCTGTCTGTGATGCAGCGTCTAGGGTAACAGCAGCCATGGTCTCCGAGCTGATAGTCCATGCTGCTGCAAACGCCGTCGAACTGTTCGTGCAGATGGTTGTTGCCCTGCACACGTCCCCATCTGTTGAATCAGGGATCGAGACGTGGCTGTACGATCCGTTACAGCCATGCGGATAAGATGCCTGTCATCTCGACTGCTAGTGATACGAGGCTGTTGGGATCCAGCATGGCGTTCCGTATTACCCTCCTGAACCCACCGATTCCATATTCTGCTCTCAGTCATTGTTTCTCGACCAAAGCGAGCAGCATTGTCGCGATACGATAAACCGCAATCGCGATAGGCTACAATCCGACCTTTATCAAAGTCGGAAACGCGATGGTACGCATTTCTCCTCCTTACACGAGGCATCACAACAACGTTTACACCAGTCAACGCCGGTCAACTGCTTTTTCTGTATGAGAACTCGGTTGGAAACGTTCCTTATGTCAGCACGTTGTAGGAGTCGACACCGGCGCCAACCTTGTGTGAATGCTCTGAAAAGCTAATCTTTTGCATATCACAGCATCTTCTTCCTGTCGGTTAAATTTCGCGTCTGTAGCACGTCATCTTCGTGGTGTAGCAATTTTAATGGCCGGTAGGGTAGATGTAGGTGTTCGTCACGTTCACATATGACAGATGTGTAGCGACAACTGAAGGGACACGCATGTGTCCGATAATTACATAGTAATCTCAATGGAAAACGTTCTTTAAGATAAGGAACCTGCGCCTAAACTTGAGATGTAAATTACATACAATTTTAAGTGGTACAAGGACAATACGTGAATTTTGTAATTTTGCCGATGAGAAAGAAAAGACTGTACAATGTAGAGCACTACATCACCGTGCAGCGCCGAGTCATCCTCGCTATCCCACAGTTTTCTCTCATGTGCATTCAAGCGCGCCGAATTTTATGTAACAGGCGCAGGCTCCCATCCATGCGGCTAAGGAAACATGACAGTTAACTACGTCACAACGCTGTGTGAGGCACACCGAGGCTGCACAACTTTGAACAACTTTGTGGTCTTTGTGCGTCTGCTTAATTTCCACGTGGCTGAGCAAACCGCGTAAGCGGATTTGTCGTTAGGTGAGGTACTGTCGGTCATCTTCAGTTACGTCCGCCAAGTTGTAAGAAGTTCACTGTACTCTACGTCCTCAATAATTTGCTGCCAATGTTTTGCATGTATTCCTTACCTCGCCGATTCTTCGAAGAACTTCCTCATTCTTTATCTTATCAGTCCATTCAATTTTCTTCTGTACCAACACATTTGAAATGCTTCGGTTCTTTTCTGTTCCTCTTTTCCCATAGTCTATGTTTTAATACCATTCAGTGCTGTGCTCTAAACGTATATTATGAGGAACTTCTTCCTATGTTTGATACTAATTGACTTCTCTTGGCCAGAAATGCCTATTTGCCAGTAATAGAGTACTCTTCATGTGCTCACTTCTCCATCCGTCACGGTTTTTTCCAACCCGGTTAGCAGAATTTTCAGTTCTTGAATTCTATTCAACAGACCCTGTAATCCCTCTTCACTTTCATTGAAGACAGCAATGTCATCAGCGAATCTTATCTCTGTCACTCTTTCACCTTGAATTTTAATTCCTCTTCAAATTTTCTTTTATTTCTGTCATTGCTTCTTCGATGCATAGATTGAACAGAAGGGACGAAAGACTACATCCCTGTCTCAAACCCTTCTTAATCTTGGCGGTCCATTCTTATTCGTCCCTCTTGGCTCTTGTACTTACTGTATATTACTCGTCTCTACATTTACTAACTTACAAGATGTGGTTTTACCTGAGGGACATAAAATTTTTTTTGGACATTCAATGTCTCTGTAATCCACATGTTCAATCTCTAACCCAACTATTCCAAGTCATCTTACAATGAAAGGTAAGATAATTAACAAAAAAAGTGCAGAAAACAGTTGAACTGACCCAGATTCGATAACATCATTATTATTACATCCTATACAACCACACCCTCATCGCCCCTTCGATATATGCACACTGTTACTTACCGAGTGAGATGGTGCAGTGGTTAGCGCACTCGATTGGCATTTGGGAGGACGACGGTTCAATCCCGCATCTGGCCATCCTGAATTAGGTTATCTAAGTAGTTTCAGGCGCCGGCCGGGGTGGTCGAGCGGTTCTAGGCGCTACAGTCTAGAACCAAGCGACCACTACGGCCGCAGGTTCGAATCCTGCCTCGGGCATGGATGTGTGTGATGTCCTTAGGTTAGTTAGGTTTAAGTAGTTCTAAGTTCTAGGGGACTGATGACTTCAGATGTTAAGTCCCATAGTGCTCAGAGCCATTTGAACCATTTTTTTTTTTTTACTTTCAGGGAAGTACTGGGATGGTTCCTTCGAAAAGACACAACCGACTTCCTTCCCCATTCATTCCCAATTCGATGGGACCGATGACCTCACTGTTTGCTTTTCCTTCCCCCAAATCAATCAACCAGTCAATCAACCTACATTATTTATGAGTAAAATAACACTATAAAATATTTACAAGAAAAACAAGAAATGTCATAAATAGCAGCAGGAACATTCGAAGCAAAAATGTTATGATACTGCATTTGTTTCTTCTCCTGACCATCACGGCACAAATACACCTGTGGCATGTAGAAGCTCACATTCTCATGTCTTCATGAAATAATTACACAAGTACCCTTGTAGCAATATTGTTTCTTGATGCTACTGAGTTCTTAGCTCAACATCTTAATACACATATTTCTCTATCCAATATATAACGTAATTTTTTCAACTTCGTAGGATCATGTTAATAGGCATAGTACAAAGAAATATTCCGGCACACATCGCTTCTGTCTGAAATCAAAAGTCAAATTAATCTCACACAGGCAAATCCTCTTTTATCTTTTTTTCCTCTATTGAGTCATCAGTCTCCTGACTGGTTTGATGCGGCCCACCGCGAATTACTTTTCTGTGCCAACATCTTCATGACAGAGTAGCACGTACAACCTACATCCTCAGTTATTTGCTGGATGTGTTAAAATCTCTGTCTTCCTCTACAGATTTTGCCATGTGCAGCTCCCTCTAGTATCATGGTAATCATTCCCTGATGTATTATTACATGTGGTACCCTGTCCTTTCTATTTGTGTTTTCCACATAATGCCTTCCTCTCCGATTCTGCGCAGAACCTCCTCACTCCTTACCTTATCAGTCAAGGTAATTTTCAACATTAGTCTGCAAACTGATAGTTCGGTAATTTTCACACCTGTCAACAGCTCCTTTCTTTGGGATTGGAATTATTATTTTCTTCTTGATGTCTGAGGGTATTTCTCCTGTCTCATACATCTTGCTCACTAGATGGTAGAGATTTGTCATGGCTGGCTCTCCCAAGGCAAGCAGTAGTTGGTATGGAATGTTGTCTACTCCCGGGGCCTTGTTTCGACTTAGATCCTTCAGTGCTCTATCAAACTCTTCACGCAGTATCATATACCAAATTTCATCTTCATCTATATCCTCTTCCATCTCCATAATATTGCCCAAGTACATCGCCCTTGTATAGACCCTCTATATGCTCCTTCCACCTTTTTGCTTTCCCTTCTTTGCTCAGTACTGGTTTTCCGTCGGAGCTCTTGATATTCATACAAGTGGTTCTCTTTTCTCCAAAGGTCTATTTAATTTTGCTGTAGGCAGTATCTATCTTTCATCTAGTGATATATGCCTCTACATCCTTACATTTATGCTCTAGCCATCACTGCTTAGCTATTTTGCACTTCCTGTCGATCTCATTTTTGTGACGTCTGAATTTCTTTCTTCATGCTTCATTTACTGCATTTTTATATTTTCTCCTTTCATCGATTAAATTCAATATCTCTTATGTTAACCAAAGATTTCTACTAGCCCACTACTTTTCACCTACTTGATCCTCTGCTGTCTTCACTATTTCATCTCTCAAAGCTACCCGTTCTTCTTCTACTGTATTTCTTTCCCCAGTTCTTGTCAATCGTTCCCCAATGCTCTCTCTGAAACTCTCTACAACCTCTAGTTCCCTTTGTTTATCCAGGTCCCATCTCCTTGAATTTCTACCTTTTTGTAGTTTCCTCAGTTTTAATCGACAGTTCGTAACCAATAAATTGTGTTCAGAGTCCACATATGCCCCTGGAGATGTCTTACAATTTAAAACCTGGTTCCTAAATCTCTGTCTTACCGTTACATAATCTATCTGAAATCTTCCAGCGTCTCCAGGCCTCTTCCACGTATACAACCCTCATTCATGATTCTTAAACAAAGTGTTAGCTATGATTAAGTTATGCTCTGTGCGAAATTCTACCAGGCGGCTTTTTCTTTCATTCCTTATCCCCATTCCATATTCACCTACTACTTTTCCTCTCTTCCTCTTCTTACTATCGAATTCCAGTCCACCTTGACTATTAAATTTTCGTCTCCCTTCACTATCTGAATAATTTCTGTTCTTTCATCATACATTTCTTCAATCTCTTCGTCATTTGCGGAGATAGTTGACACATATACTTGTACTACTGTGGTCGGCGTGAGCTTCGTGTCTATCGTGGCTACGATAATGCGTTCACTATGCTGTCCGTAGTAGTTTACCCGCGCTCCGGTTTTTTTTTACTTATTATTATACCTACTCCTGCTTTACCCCCCTTTGATTTTGTATTTATAGCCCTGTATTCACCTGACGAGAAGTCTTGTTCCTCCTGCCACAGAACTTCACTAATTGCCACTATATCTAACTTTAATCTCCCATTACCCACTCTAAATTTTCTAACCTACCTGCACGATTAAGAGATCTGACATTCTACGCTCTGAGCCCCAGAACACCTGTTTCGTTTCTCCTGATAACGACGTTGTCCTGAGTGATCCCCACCTGAATATTTTACCCAAGAGGACACCATCATCATGTAACCATGCAGTAAATCTGCATGCCCTCGGTAAAAATTACGGCTGTAATTTCCGCTTGCTTTCAGCCGATCGCAGTACCAGCACAGCAAGACGGTGTTGCCCCTGAAATTATTGAAAAAGCTGCTGCCCGTCTTCAGGAACCATACGTTTGTCTGGCCTCTCAACAGATACCCCTCCGTTGTGGTTGCACCTACAGTACGGCTGTCTGTATCGCTGAGGCACGCAAGCCTCCCCACCATCGGCAAGGTCCATGGTTCATGGGCGGGGGAAGGGAATTACAGCATTAGTCTTTAAAAATGGTAACTGCGTCTTATTGGCATAGGTCATGAATCTGCCGTGTGTAGAATTTGACGAGTGTAGATCAGAAGGAAGACAAATATAAGGAAATATTAACTTAGGTACAAGACCTAACGAGTGAACAGAAAGAAAGGAACAGTGTGAGAAGCGAAGCTCTCACCGTAGCTCTATCAGTGGCAGCTTCAATGAAGGTGAGAGCTATAGCAATCAATGCAGCCTCCTCACCGACGGCAAGGTCCATGGTTCATGGGGGGCAGGTAGTACTACACAACCGAAAATGATATTGTTTAAAAAGGAAAATTCCTAGTAGTTCATTTCTGTTTAGGTGTATACCAAATGACGAAGTTAATAAATCTGACTTAGTATATCCGTCTGAGTTACACAAATATCAAACCTAGGAGATACTATCAGATACAGTGTGATATGTGTTACTTCATTAACATGAAGAAAAGAATTCGTTAAGTCTTAGTTTCATGTAAACCATGTCAAAAGGCAAAGCCACTGACGGTATCTCATCATGCTCTGCTGTTGCCTGTTATACTTCGAAGTTGAAAGAACTTGCTGCAATTGATCTGTTTTATCCACTACCAAGACATGTTAAGGATTTATCTTACAACTTCATAGATGTGAAACTGCCATAAAAATGTGTGTCATTGATGATTATTAGGAAACTCACGAGAGGGCATGTGACTCGGAGCGTTTGTCAAACTTGTTCTTCAGATAGGTAGTGTCATCGACAAGGATTTTTGGACAATGTTATAAAGCTTTGGTCGAAGCTGTGGAAAAGGACTTCGTGACGAAAGAAAATCAAAACTACGTGTATTTCGACGTGTCATCCTGCTTCAAACTGATAAGCACAGGTAATGAAAAACTTGAAAAATTATGCTATCTGTGTTGTCATCAACGTCATCATCGATATTGACAGTATTATATCCACAATTTTCAACAGGTTATCAATGAATTACTAAACGATTCTACTGGAAGTACTTGTACTGTACAATCAGTATTCTCTGAATAAGATTCAGTGACTTGTA
Organism: Schistocerca americana; assembly: GCF_021461395.2. Classification (NCBI taxonomy): domain Eukaryota; kingdom Metazoa; phylum Arthropoda; class Insecta; order Orthoptera; family Acrididae; genus Schistocerca; species Schistocerca americana. The sequence goes on from NC_060122.1 coordinate 153,339,151, forward strand.
CCACTACCTTCTTCTTTGAAGTTATGACACAGTGATATGGTAAAGTCGAAGATGAAGAACATTCAGAAAGCTGCAGTGCATCGTAAAATGTGTGATAAAATAGCAAGGCCAGTGACGTATCTCGCTGATTTGTTGGAAGGCGCCGGCCGCGGTGGCCGTGCGGTTCTGGCGCTGCAGTCCGGAACCGTGGGACTGCCACGGTCGCAGGTTCGAATCCTGCCTCGGGCATGGGTGTGTGTGATGTCCTTAGGTTAGTTAGGTTTAAGTAGTTCTAAGTTCTAGGGGACTTATGACCTAAGATGTTGAGTCCCATAGTGCTCAGAGCCATTTGAAGGCGCTGGTGAGACCACACAAGTTTCTGAGGAAGAGGCAATTCTTCACTCCAAAATCCTTTCCTGTCTATGTTTGTCAATTCTGAATAAAACGGTATCACATCAGAATGCAGTGGAGGTATAGATGCTCAGAATAAGAAGTCTTGAAATCTGCACCATATTTCCAATGTAAAGATTTGCTTATTGCATCCACCTTGGTGCAGTCTGTTGGAGTTTCTGAGTGTGAAGTGTCGGTAGATAGGAGTTAGAACCAGTGGTGATTAGTGATCAAAACGTCCTCAGTCCCTGGTTCGAACCCTACCACGGCTTAAATTTTGAGTAAAAATCATCAACAGTGACGGCCGAATACGTCTTACGTAAGTCACTCTCATTCGGCCAAAGTCCTTATCAAAGAGGGCGGAGGAATGGACAGAGGTACAGGCCACTCTCTTGCCCTGGAGTGAAAATCTTTCTGGAACCGCGCGACCGCCACGGTCGCGGGTTCGAATCCTGCCTCGGGCATGGGTGTGTGTGATGTCCTTAGGTTAGTTAGGTTTGAGTGGTTCTAAGTTCTAGGGGACTAATGACCGCAGAAGTTAAGTTCCATTGTGCTCAGAGGCATCTGAACCATTTTTTTGGAAGTCTTTCATTAAAGGCGGAAAAGGCAGCAATAATCAATGCCATCAATGGCATGAGAATGCAGAAGGCAATATAAACGACTACATTAAAGACGCATCATGTGTACCCACGGGACATGTGGCTTGCAATTGAATCTCTCCATTCGCAGATGATTCGAGAATAGTTCCCCATTTGGATTTCCGAAAGGGGACTGCCAAAGCGGAGGTCACCTTGAGAAAGAGATTGAATAAACAAGGAAAGGATACCGTTCTACGAGTCGGGACGTGGAATTTCGTGAGCTTGGACGAGGTACGGGAGCTAGTAAATTTGAAAAGGGAACTGTGAATGCTCAATCTACATATAGTGAGGGTTAGTGAAGTGAAACGGAAATAAATCAAACGTTTCTGGTCAGATGAGTATAGGGTAATGCCAACAACAGCGGGAAGTGTTATAACGCGAGTAGGATTCTTTATGAATAGGAAGGTGGGACACAGAGTGCGCTACTGTGAACAGTTCAGTGATAGGGTTGTTTTCATCAGAATCGATGACAAACCAACACCGCCGACATTGCAAGCTGAAGATGATGAGATATAGAAAGTAGGCTACAAGGGTTGTCCAGAAAGCAAGTTCTGATCGGTCGCCAAATGGAAACCACAGTGGAAACCAGAAACGTTTTGAAAATTCCTGGCAGATTAAAAGTGTGCCGGACCGAGACTCGAACTCGGGACCTTTGCCTTTCGCTGGCAAGTGCTCTACCAACTGAGCTACCCATGCACGACTCACGTGCCGTCCTCACAACTTTACTTCTGCCAGTACCTCGTCGCCTACCTTCCAAACTTTACGGAAGCTCTCCTGCGAACTTTGCAGAACTAGCACTCCTAAAAGAAAGGATATTGCTGAGACATGGTTTAGCCACAACCTAGGGGATGTTTCCAGAATGAGATTTTCACTCAGCAGCGGAGTGTGCGCTGATATGAAACCTCCTGGTAGATTAAAACTGTGTGCCGGACCGAGACTCGAACGCGGGGCCTTTGCCTTTAGCGGGCAAGTGCTCTACCAACTGAGCTACCCAAGCACGACTCACGCGCCGTCCTCTTCTGCAAGGTTCGCAGGAGAGCTTCTGTAAAGTTTGGAAGGTATGAGTCGAGGTACTGGCAGACGTAAAGCTGTGAGGACGGCGCGTGAGTCGTGCTTGGTTAGGTCAGTTGGTAGAGCACTTGCCCGCGAAAGGAAAAGGCCCAGAGTTCGAGTCTCAGTCCGGCACACAGTTTTAATCTACCAGGAGGTTTCATATCAGCGCACACTCCGCTGTAGAGTGAAAATCTCATTCCAGAAACGCTTTATTTGCAACAGTTTAGGTACACCTTCCACCTACTTCTCTACATAGTCGCCGTTCGAACTACGAGTTTTGTCGCAGTGTTGTATCAACTCTCCGATGTCCTCGTCATAAAAATAATCCGCCTGTGCTTTCGGCCAGTTATCTGCACTGGTCTGCAGCTCGTTGTCTGTGGACAAATTTTGTCTTCATAGCCAGCGGTTCTTGTGAGCAGAGATGTGCCTCAGGGGGAGAAAATTACGGACTGTATTGTGGGTGATCAAACACTTTTCATCGGAAATGCTGCAGGAGCGTCTTCATTACTCCTGCAGTGTGCGGCCGAGAATTGGCAAGAAGAAGGAGCTGCTCGACTTGTGTTATGTGGGCTGCATGACACAGGCGAAATCTCCCTCATGCTTGGTGGGAGACGCTAATCCCTAATGATCTTTACTTGCTCACTGTTCACTCAAAACTGAAACGAGCGGCGTGACACGATCGACCGGCATACTAGAGACACTGTCCAACACATTTGTGCAAAGCTTTACCTGATTTTCCCAGTGGTTTCCATTTCGCGACCGATCGGAACTTACTTTCTGGACAACCCTTGTATATTAGGATATTGAAGGGGTAATACAGTACGTAAACGGTGATGAAAATCTAATACTCATGAGGAGCTGGAATGCGGTTGTAGGGTAAGGAGTAAAATAAATAGTACAGGAGAATATGGACCTGGTACTAGGCACGAGGGAAGAGAAACACAAAGTGAGTTCTGTAATAAATTTCAGCTAGTAATAGCGAATACTCTGTTCAAGGAACACAAGAGGAGGATATATACTTGGAAAAGGCTGGGTGATATGGGAAGATTTCAGCTATATTGCATCATGCTTAGACAAAGATTTTTAAATCACCTACTGAATTGTAAGACGTATCTAGGAGCAGATATAAATTCAGATCACAATGTAATGATAAAGAGTAGATTAAGAGATTAGTCAGGAAGAATCAGTGGGTAGAGTAATGGGATAAAGAAGCAATTCTGAATGAAATAAGCTTGAAATTCTCTATGGCTATAGATACTGCAATAAGAAATAGCTCAGTAGGCAGTACACTTGAAGAGGAATGGACATCTCTAAAATGAACAATCACCGAAGTCGGAAAGTAAAAACATAGAAACAAAAAAGGAAACTGCGAAGGAACCGTGGGTAACAGAAGATATACTTCAGCTGATCTATCAAAGAAGGAAGTTCAAAATGTTCAGGAAAAATCAGGAATACAGAAATAGAAGTCACTAAGGAATGAAACAAATAGAAAGTATAGGGAAGTTAAGGCGAAATGGCTGCATGAAAAATATGATGAAATCGAAAAGGAAATAACTGCCGGAAGGACCGACTCAGCAAATACGAAAGTCAAAACGACCTTCGGTGAAATTAAAAGCAAGGGTATTAGCATTAAGAGTGCAATGGTGAGAGCTGATAGGAGGCAAAAATAAACTGAAGGCCTCTATGAAGGGAAGACTTGTCAGATGACATGATGCAGAGAGCAACAAGAGTCCTTGTAGAAGCGATCGGGAATCCAATATTAGAATCAGAATTTGAAAGAGCTTTGGAAGACTTAAGAAATAAGGCAAAAGCGATAAATAGCATTCCATCACAGTTACTTAATTGACTGAGGGGAATGGCAACAAAACGATTATTCAGGTTTTTTATAGAACGTGTGAGTCTGGCGATACCAACCATCAAATTTTCGAAGAAATATCACCCACACAACTTCGAAGACTGCAGGAGCTGATAAGTGCGAAAATTATCGCATTAGTCAGCGTAACAGCTCATGCATCCAAGTCGCTGACAAGAATAATATACAGAAGAATGGAGAAGCAAATTGAGGCTTGTTAGATGACGATCAGTTTGGCTTTAGGAAAGGTAAAGACATCAGATAGGCAATTCTGACGTTGTGATTGATAATGGAAACTAGACTAACGAAAAATCAAGACACTTTCATAGGATTTATCAACCTAAAAAAAATGCTTGGTAGTGTCAAATTGTGCAACATGTGGGAAATTCTGAGGAAAATACGGATTAGCTGTAGGGAGAGGCGGGTAAGATATAATATGTAAAAGGGGCAAGAGGGAATAATAAGAGTGGAACACCAAAAATAAACTGCTCGGATTAAAAAGGGAGTAAGACAAGAAAGTAGACCCATTGTGTTCAATCTCCATATCGCGAAAGTAATGAAGGAAACAAAAGTTAGGTTTAGGAGTGGAATTAAACTTCAAGATGAAAGGATATAAATAATACCATTTGCTGATGACATTGCTATCGTCAGCGGAGTGAAGTGGAATTACATGAACTGATTAATGGAATGAACAGTCTATTGAGTACAGAATATGGATTCAGACTCAGTGGAAGAAAGACGAAAAGAAGTAGCAAAAATGGGAACACCGAGAAATTTATCATGAGGACTGATGGTCACGAAGTAGATGAAGTTAAGGAATTCTACTACCTAGGCAGCAAAACAACAAATGACAGACACAGCGGGATGAAATCAAAAGCAGACAAGCACTGACAAAAAGTGCATCCCTGGCCAAGAGAAGTCTGCTTGTGTGAAACATAGGCCTTAATTTGAAGATGAAATTTTGAGTACGTACGTTTGGAGCACGGCATTGTATGGTAGGGAAACACGGACTGTGGGAATACCGGAACTGAAGAGCATCGAAGCATTTGGGATGTAGGTGTTGGAGACGAATGTTGAAAATTAGGTGGACTGATAAGATAAAGAATGATGAGGTTCTGAGCAGAATCGGAGAGGAAGGGATTATGTGGAAAACACTGAGAAGGGACAGGACGATAAGAAATCTGGTAAGACATCAGTGAATGATTATCGTGACACTAGAAGGAGCTGTACATGGCAAAAAACGTAGAAGAAGACAGAGATTGGAACACATTCAACAAATAATTGAGGACATAATTTGTAGGTGCTACTCTGAGATGAAGAGGTTGTCGCAGGAAAGGAGTTCGTCGTGGGCCGCATCAAAACAGTCAGAAGACTGGGGACTCAAAAAAAGTAAACGAGTATTTGCCTGTGTGAGATTAATTTGACTTTTGATTTCAGACAGAAGCGATGTGTCCCGGAATATTTCTTTGTGCTATGCCTATTAACATGATCCTACCAAGTCGAAGGAAGAATTTACGTTATGTATTGGATAGAGAAAGATGTGTATTAAGAAGTTGGGCTAAGAACTCAGTAGCAGCAATGAACAGTATTGCCGCAAGGGTACTTGTGTAATGTATTTCACGAAGACATGGGAATGTGAGCTTGTACCTGCCATAGGTGTATTGATAGTCAAGAGAAGAAACGAATGCTATAGAACATTTATGCTTCGAATGTTCATGCTGCTATTTATGACATTTCTTGTTTTTCTTGGAAATATTGTATCGAATGCTGTATCATAACATTTATGCTTCGAATGTTCATGCTGCTCCTTATCACATTTCTTGTTTTTCTTGGAAATATTTTATCGAATGCTGTATCATAACATTTATACATCGAATGTTCATGCTGCTCTTTATGACATTTCATGTTTCTCTTGGAAATATTTTATAGTGTTTAGTTAAAAGTAATGTTAGTTGATTGATTGGTTGGTTGATGCGGGGGGGGGGGGGGGGGAGGGGGGGAGAAAAGTAAACAGCGAGTTCATCGATCCCATCGGATTGTGAATGGATCGGAAAGGTAGTCGACCGTTTCCTTTCAAAGAACTGTCCTGGCATTTGTCTGAAGCGATGTAGATAACCTACATCAGATGTCCAGATGCGGATTTGATCTGTTGTCATCCCAAATGCGAGTCCAGTGTGCTAACCACTGCGCCACCTCGCCCGGTAAGTAGTGTTGTGCATATATCAAAGGGTTGATGAGGATGTGGTTCTATAGGATGTAATAATAATGATGTTATGGAATCTGGTTCAGTTCAGATGTTTCCAGTATTTTTTGCTAATTATATTACCTTTCATTGTCAGGTGACTTAGAGCAGTTGTTTTAGTGATAGAACATGTGGATTAGAGAGACATTCATCGTCTAAAAATTTTTTCCCTGTCCCTGAAGTGAAGCCACATGTTGTATATTAGTCATCATATTTTTGTCATTTTAAAGTGGCAACCTACTCTACCTTGTTAGCTAATGTATTTGCAGGTTAGTGCTTTGCGCCAAATGCTGTGTAAGACGACGATTTTACTTCTATAAATAAACACAATACTGTTCTCAAGAGATCAAGGAATACTTTGAGCACTTCACCAGTTTCGGATGGCATCGTCTCATGTTATATGAAAAACAACATATGGTCTACAGGATCACTGGCAACTTAGCCTATTAGCCCATAAGAGTAGTCTTGACCTGTTTCAGAACGGTGTATGTTCGTCAGGGTGTTGTAGGTAGAGTAATCTCTATGTAGACCGACTAACCAGAGTTGACTGGTGGTGGTAATAGTTTACCACAGTAGTGTCATAGCTGTTATCATCAGTTACATACAGAGTGGGTACAATACAAAAAAAAGTTAAGAAAATGTCAGGTGTCACTGGAGAAGCCTAGATTTCTCATTATGTTACTGCGAATCGTATTCTAAGAAACTGTATATTTACTAATAAAGTGCACAGACAAATGCAATGGACTCAGTTACGATATTTAGTTTGCATTATTATTTTATATAAGAATAGGTTACTTGTTTAATCATTTATGATGTGTAATTATAAAGTTAAAAGTTGTCACTTGTATTTGGTATAATAATGTATTGAATTATGTGTCTAATTGAATTTTTATTCTATTCTCCACTTGTTTGAAAACTGTTAGCAGTCTTAATACTATGCACATATACTACATTTCTGTTTTTTGTTAGTGTTACATGTAAAACCCATGAATACTTGAATAAATGAAAACGTTTAACATTGTATTTATAGTTCCTTTATATATTTTATGTTACAGAGATCGGAGGACTATAGTCATTAAATGAAAACCAGAGACTTACTCCTAAAAGGGGCCACACATTTAACCAAACCAACCAGTTGTCAATGGGTAATACCTGGTAACTCTATGGGTAACCTTTGTTCTCATCAAGCTTCCAGCAACTAGAATTGGAATCTCTCTCTCTACAAGTACTCTTCTAAGTCCAAAATCTGTGCCAGTGCCTGTGATCCTAAAGCAAAATGGACATTAACGAACAAGATAAGTACCTTCCCCTCACTCTAGAGTCTGCCTTCGTAGCCTGTGGTCAATGCAACACGCCCTCCTGCACGGGATCTGGATTTGATTCTTGGTACTACCAGGGATTTACCTTGGTGGGAGAAGTGGACCCACGTGCATTCACTCTTGTGTTGTGAGTTGAGAAGTTACCTGTTTGAGAGAAGGCAGATTCAGTGTCTAAACGTGGACAATGACTGGGAGTGCGGTGTGCTGACCTCATGCCGCTCCATACCATATCCAATGATGAATGACTGAGTATTACATTGCATTCGATTGACTCTCACGTGGTCTTCAGGGCCTGATCACTGGGTTTCCTTCCTTTTTTGCTCATTTCGTTGCCTCTCGCCCTAGGATTAGATCTGAATAAAGGCAATGAGCTGTACACTACAGGCCATTAAAATTGCTACACCACGAAGATGACGTGCTACAGACGCGAAATTTAACCAACAGAAAGAAGATGCTGTGATATGCAAATGATTAGCTTTTCAGAGCATTCACACAAGGTTGGCGCCGGTGGCGACACCTGCAACCTGCTGACATGAGGAAAGTTTCCAACCGATTTCTCATACACAAACAGCGGTTAACCGGCGTTGCCAGGTGAAACGTTGTTGTGATGCCTCGTCTAAGGAGGAGAAATACGTACCATCACGTTTCCGACTTTGATAAAGGTCGGATTGTAGCCTATCGCGATTGCGGTTTATCGTTTCGCGACATTGCTGCTCGCGTTGGTCGAGATCCAATGACTGTTAGCAGAACATGGAATCGGTGGGTTCAGGAGAGTAATACGGAATGCCGTGCTAGATCTCAACGGCCTCTTCTCACTAGCAGTCTAGATGACAGGCATCTTATCCGCATGGCTGTAGTGGATCGTGCAGCCACGTCTCGATCTCTGAGTCAACAGATGGGGACGTTTGCCAGACAACAACCATCTGCACGAACAGTTCGACGACGTTTGCAGCAGCATGGATTATCAGCTCGGAGACCATGGCTGCGGTTACCCTTGACACTGCATGCCAGACAGGAGCGCCTGCGGTGGTGTACTTAACGATGAACCTGGCTGCACAAATGGCAAAACATCATTTTTTCGGATGAATCCAGGTTCTGTTTACAGCATCATGATGGTCGCATCCGTGTTTGGCGACATCGCGGTGAACGCACATTGGAAGCGTGTATTCGTCATCGCCATTCTGGCATATCACCTGGCGTGATGGTATGGGGAGCCATTGGTTACACGTCTCGGTCACCTCTTCTTCGCATTAACGGCACTTTGAACAGTGGACGTTACCTTTCAGATGTTTTACGTTCCGTGCCTCTACCCTTAATTCTATCCCTGCGAAACCCTACATTTCAGCAGGATAATGCAGGACTGCATCTTGCCGGTCCTGTACGGGCATTTCTGGATACAGAAAATGTTCGACTGCTGCCCTGGCCAGCACATTCTCCAGATCACTCACCAACTGAAAACGTCTGGTCAATGGTGGCCGACCAACTTGCTCGTCACAATACGCTAGTCACTACTCTTGATGAACTGTGGCATTGTGTTGAAGCTGCATGGGCAGCTGTACCTGTACACACCATCCAAGCTCCCTTTGACTCAATGCCCAAGCGTATTAAGGCCGTTATTACGGCCAGAGGTGGTTGTTCTGGGTACTAATTTCTCAGGATCTATGCACCAAAATTGCGTGAAAATGTAATCACATGTCAGTTCTAGTATAATATGTTTGTCCAATGACTACCTGTTTATCATCTGCATTTCTTCTTGGTGTAGCAATTTTAATGACCAGTAGTGTAAATTTATTCAGAAAAATATGACTAGAGCACAACAGTGAAATGTTTGCTTCACAGACAAATTCTACTCAAATTTTGGGATTACGTTGATGTTTGGGAAATAAAAGATTTCATTGATTTACCATTGCATTTCACAAGCAGTTTTTGATTTCAGTTTGTGATTAATTTTAGCTAGGAAGAGATGTACAGATACACGATTCCGATTCACCAACAACTTCTGTTTTCATTTTGTGACTGTTTATGTTCAGCCAATAAGAGCTGATTCCACCATCTGCTTCATTGATAAGTTCTGTTCTCATTCTGTGATTATGCTTATAATTAGCCAATAAGAGATATCTTTGATTCAGTAGGCTGTTTCACAAACCACTGATATTCTCATTTTGTGATTACGGTTATTTTTAACCAATGAGAGATGCAATTGATTTACCACCCTTTTTCCCCGGTAACTTGTATTCTCACTTTGTGATTCTGCTTGTGTTTAATCAAGAAGAGCTGTTATTAATTCACCAGTCTACTTCATAGTTAATTTCTACTCTCATTTTGTGACTGTGTTAATGTTTTTGCTATAGGAAGGTTGCTTTGTCGAATTGTTATGTACTATACCTCTATTTATGTTTCCTTCACAGACGTCTAGCAGTGAATATTTCTCCACTTCAGTTATATGTATTGGGGACATCAAATAACTGTTGGAATGTCTTCCGCTGAATGATTTGTTCAGTGCGTTCTTAACAGTCACTGAAGATGAATGTGAAAGTGATGAAAACTGCCTTTTAGAAATGGTTTTTATATTATGTATCATTATGCGAGTTGCGAACCACTCATGAGGCTCAAAGACCATGTAGGCGGGTCTCGTACGGCCGGTGGGAGGCTAGTTTTCGGCCCACGGAGCTGTTTGATATGAAAGAAAAATTTAACTTTTATTTCACGTAAAACGCCCATAAGGGCGTTCAAGCGTCTTTTGTATCATATCCAATTACAATAGGAATAACTCAGTTCACTGATTCAACTATAGTTAATTTTTTCGTCTATATTCCTGTTCGAAAAAAATCACTGCGATGGATTTATTTTGAAAAGCCCTAGCGCCATCTTGAAGAAAATATGGTCCGTCATGGCGATATGCAACCAACAATCAGCAGCACTGTGGGATGCACAACCGGATGCGTTTGTTGCCCTGAGCGGGGACATAGTTAATACTTTCCATATTTAATTTTACTGCAGACTCTCAACATAATAGGGCGAAAAATTACAGACCTACACGTGTAAGGGTGGTGCACATTCGGTCGCGATGGACCTATCATCACTTCAGATAACTAAAACCAGTTTTTATCTCTTTCAGTTAACCTGTGGTGCTTTAATTTTAGTAGGCTTGCATTTATTTTATGTATTCAGTTGTGGTGAGTAGCTACACCAAACGCCGTTAGCAACGGTTTCTGCTTCCGTACTTTCTTTTAAATTTAATAGTATAAAATAAATAAATACTTAATTGCAGTAATGTGTTTTTATTGATGACGTTTAAATATTCTTCATAACAAAGGTAGAAAAGGCATTCTACTAGTGCAACTTCACCCACCTGTCTTTCTTATTTACAGCAAGTTAAATGTTATCGACTTTTTCTAATAGTTTTGCGAAACAATCATAACAAAAGAAGTCGAAATGCTGGTCGAAATTTTAAAGTAAGGCTGCTAGGTTAAGTGAAGCATACGAAATTTTCTATATTTATGCTACATGACGTTCAGAACTAAAATATCAGTTTCCTACAGGAGTTGAATAAAACTCTCAAAAATTCTCAAGAGTAGAGACTATGAAATTTGTCAAGTGCGTATTATACTCAAATGAAGGACCGATAACTGAACGAGCAGGGTAGCTCTGTGGTACGGTGCTAGAGTGTTCCATGTGGAGGTCTAGGGTTCGATTCCCAGGTGGGTTGTACTTTTTAACATAGGTGAGTAGCTGGAATATATTAAACATAGTTGCTTGCTCTACAAGCATTTCCGCGAAGCGAAAAACACATAAAGATTAAAAGAAAAAAAAACAGCGCTCTAGACCGGTAATTTCTGTCTGCTGATTCGAGTCTGGTTTCGACCATTGCTTTTTTATTTCTTTCCGTTCAGTTGGAATAGCTACGTCATATAAATATATGCTCATTAGCATATATTTAATTGTCATTTCAAGAAAAATGCACGTTTTTTATTTCTAATTACAAATCACAAAAAATATCCAATTTTCATTGCGATATTTATCCCTAAACACAATTCCTTTCAATATAAGGTTGTTAAAAGATTCACATTAATTTTTTTCATCTTCATGTGCCCTACGCTTCACGGAAATGCGAGTGGAACACGAACCTTTGTTTACAAATTTGCCACAAATGGGAATCTAAGGCCACCCATGCAGTTTGGCATCCTACCAAAGAGGCACGGAGACCTCCAAAACACAGTCAACTTGCTTTACGGCGTTAAACAGCTTCGGTAATTTTAAAGTAGATTTTACAAGGAATTTTTGAGAGCAGCATCGAACTACTCTAGGTAACTGATATTTGATTCTGAACTTCAAGTACCATACATATACAAAATTGCAAAACTTCGATTACCGTGTGGTCTCTTTGTCAGTTTCCAACGTATGGTAAAATAATGTCTGTTTCAGTTAAAGACGTAAACGTGGTATGGCGTCGGGTAGAAAACAAATAGGACCTAAGAAGAGGAAAGTTACAGAGGAGTTCAGAACTTTTCAAGACAAGTGGACTGTAAACTCCTTTTTTTGTGGAGTACAAAACAAAACCATTATGTATAATATGCAATGAATGTTTTTCGGTTCCAAAAGAGTATAACATCAAACGGCATTATGAGACTAAACGGGTAGTTATGTTTGCTAATGGGCAATCTCGAAAAGACCATGTAAAGGAAAAGGAAACTTTCTGCTCAACAGCAGATATTTACAAGGATATTTTTAGAGTTAACATGTTATGTCATGCAGTAGCTCTGATACTCGCAAAAAAATTAAAGCCATATTCAGATGGCGAAATGGTTAAGGAATGCTTAGAGACAGTAGTTGAAATTGTGTGTCCAGAAAAGAAAAAGAATTTCGCAAAAATAAGCCTGTCTCATCAACTATTGCTAGACGTGTGGACGACATTGTAAGATAAACTAAATATAAATAAAGAATCGTGCATCCGAGTTGACATTTTAATCTCTAGCTTTGGATGACTGCACAGATATGGCGGATTCCGCCCAAGTAAAGATATGTGTCAGATGTGTCAATGACCATTTTAATAAAACAGAAGAATTAGTGGCACTGTATCCACTTAAGGATACCACGAAGTTATGAGATATGTTGGAATCTGTTATAACGATATTAAGCCGCTTTTCGTTAAAACTTAACACCTATCGGAGTTGGGAAACACGAAGATTTCGTTCAGTTTATTTAAAACGAGGCCCGCAAGGTTGGCAATATGTCGATGCTAAATCTTCACTGCATTATCCCTCAAGAGAATTTATGTGCCATGTTCCTCAAATTGAACCAATCCATTAAGATAGTGGTCAAAACAATGAACTTTGATAAGTCGAAAGCATTGAATCACCGTCAGTTCCAAGTGAGTGGGTGTCACTTATGTCATATGTTTGTACGCGAGATTTACACACTTCTAAACATCCCTAGGTCCACTGTTTCTGACGTGATAGTGAAGTGAAAACGTCTAGGGACACGTACAGCAGAAAAGCGTACAGGCCGACCCGTCTGTTGTCTGACAGAGACCTCCGACAGTTGAAGAGGGTCGTAATGTGTAATAGGCAGACATCTATCCAGACCATCTCACAGGAATTCGAAACTATGTCAGGATTCACTGCAAGTACTATGACAGTCAGGCGGGAGGTGAGAAAACTTGGATTTCTTGGTCGAACGGCTGCTCATAAGCCACACATCACGCCGTACACGGCAAACGACACCTCGCTTGGTGTAAGGAGCGTAAACAATGGACGACTGAACAGTGGAAAAACGTTGTGTGGAGTGACGAATCACGGTACACAACATGGCGATCCCACGGCAGGGTGTGGTTGTGGCAAATGCCCTGTGAACGTCGTCTGCCAGCGTGTGTAATGCCAACAGTAAAATTCGGTGGTGGTGGTGTTATGGTGTGGTCGTGTTTTCCATGGAGGGGCCTTGCACCCGTTGTTGTTTTGCGTGGCACTAACATAGCATAGACCTACATTGATGTTTTAAGCAGCTTCTTGCTTCCCGCTGTTGAAGAGCTATTCGGGGATAGCGATTGCACCTTTCAACATGATCGAGCACTTGTTCACAGTGCCCTGTAGTGGACTGATCTGCACAGAGTCTTGATATGAATCCTATAGAACTCCTTTGGGATTTTTTGGAACGTCGACTTCGTGCCAGGCCTCACCGAACGACATCGATACCTCTCCTCAGTGCAGCACCCCGTGAAGAATGGGCTGCCATTCCCCACGAAACCTTCCAGGACATGATTGAACGTAAGCCTGTGAGAGTGGCACCTGTCATCAAGGCTAAGGGTGGACCAACACCATACTGAATTCCAGCATTAACGATGGAGGGCGCCACGAACTTGTATGTCATTTTCAGCCAGGTGTCTGGATACTTTTGATCGCCTAGTGTACGTACACGAGGGGGTCGTCTGCTGCGGAGCATAATTTTCAACTATGTGGGCTGAATGGCGTACTCCGAAACACATGTGGGTGCACCAGCATTGTGCTTTTTCGCCAGAGATGCCATAGATCGCTGCCTCTCGTACTTTGCAGAGCAGGTAAGCCTCAGAACTCCATGTTCTTCGTATAGTCGTAGACGTTCAACCATTTGGTGCCTAGACGTAGTTTTACTTCTCCTCTATCACTTTCCGTAAATGCTTGCGACGGTAGCAAGTGAATGTTCCAATAACTTCACCATTATCAAGATGCTCATTGCCAGGCTCCGGAAAGTAACAATCTAGCCTTTGTCAATGTCACTTACGTCGGTGAATTTCACCATTTGCCGGCCGTATTGTCGTTGGAATGATTTCTCTTTCGCCTGTGCTGCACTTGCATACCTTTCCTACCGCGTTAATACCACCAGGCGGCAGCTGACCTCGCTTGGGCAGTGGTGATAACGTTCTTGTTCATCAGTGTATGTGTCCTGAGCCCTCTTTAGTCTTTTGTCAAGAATTAATGGTAAGCTGAGTATTGCACCTCCTCTTCTAAAGCAACGCTGAACGTCCGTGACTCCTGCATACATCTTGCCTTAGATGCGCCTTAGAATGATACAGGTCAAGATCTTAGAGATTCATGTAACCAAACTGAGTGATCTGTATTGTTCTCATCTGTTTGTAGATGCTTTCTCCGGCACTGGCGCAGTGGTACGTTTAAAAAAATATGTTGGGAGCTCCCCGATTTCGTATTCAGCTTGTATGAGGTGGAACTGTTCTTCAGTCCAGCAGCTTTGATGAGTTCTGCTTGTGGATCAACAACTCCAGTGGCTTTCCCTGGTTCTAGCTGCCTGAGTGCAAGGTCGCACTAATCACGCAAGATACAGTATCCTTCTTCTTCCGGATGGACTTCCTCTGCATACCCTGTCTCAGAGAGTCAGAGGGGAATTGGTCAGGTCCTTAATGCAGTCATATCGGATCTTCATTTACGGCAGATACCTGCCTCAGTAGCCAGAAATGCGTACGCAGGCCTGCGCATTGACCCGTGGCTAAAATGTGACTGATTCGAAACCAGTTGGTGGAGGATCTTTCCACAGCCAGTGTTTGGGTGGAAATAAGAGGAGTGTCCCTAGTCAACAGATTTAGCGCCAGCGTCCTGTGTTAATTTGCAGCCCACTCCCCAGTGTCTCATAATGTGAGGGCGTGTGACAGTCTCGTCCATAGGATGTGGAGGTTAAGCTCTGAGGACCAATTGGTGCTCATCGACAGGCGTAGTTAAATGCTGGTAACGAGTTTCACGTATTCCGTCTCTTATCATTCTAAAACACATACATGGCACAGACAAATGGTGAGCAAATTACGTTGTACAACAGTAGGAGGGGCTGTCCTTGTGGGAAATGGGAACAGATTTTCGATAAGTATACTACAGACTAATTTATGTTCTGTTTGGAAGAGGCACTGGTTTGTTGGAATGCTGCCTTTCCGCGGCTACTTTGTAACGTAGCAAGTTATTACGCCGGCCGGAGTGGCCGTGCGGTTCTGGGCGCTACAGTCTGGAGCTGAGCGACCGCTACGGTCGCAGGTTCGAATCCTACCTCGGGCATGGATGTGTGTGATGTCCTTAGGTTAGTTAGGTTTAATTAGTTCTAAGTTCTAGGCGACTGATGACCTCAGAAGTTAAGTCGCATAGTGCTCAGAGCCATTTGAACCATTTGAACCAAGTCATTACGAAATAACATTCGTTCCAGTAAGGCACTCAGCCGTTTGGTAAGGTGGCTGCAGGATGGTTATGTACACTCCTGGAAATTGAAATAAGAACACCGTGAATTCATTGTCCCAGGAAGGGGAAACTTTATTGACACATTCCTGGGGTCAGATACATCACATGATCACACTGACAGAACCACAGGCACATAGACACAGGCAACAGAGCATGCACAATGTCGGCACTAGTACAGTGTATATCCACCTTTCGCAGCAATGCAAGCTGCTATTCTCCCATGGAGACGATCGTAGAGATGCTGGATGTAGTCCTGTGGAACGGCTTGCCATGCCATTTCCACCTGGCGCCTCAGTTGGACCAGCGTTCGTGCTGGACGTGCAGACCGCGTGAGACGACGCTTGATCCAGTCCCAAACATGCTCAATGGGGGACAGATCCGGAGATCTTGCTGGCCAGGGTAGTTGACTTACACCTTCTAGAGCACGTAGGGTGGCACGGGATACATGCGGACGTGCATTGTCCTGTTGGAACAGCAAGTTCCCTTGCCGGTCTAGGAATGGTAGAACGATGGGTTCGATGACGGTTTGGATGTACCGTGCAACATTCAGTGTCCCCTCGACGATCACCAGTGGTGTACGGCCAGTGTAGGAGATCGCTCCCCACACCATGATGCCGGTTGTTGGCCCTGTGTGCCTCGGTCGTATGCAGTCCTGATTGTGGCGCTCACCTGCACGGCGCCAAACACGCATACGACCATCATTGGCACCAAGGCAGAAGCGACTCTCATCGCTGAAGACGACACGTCTCCATTCGTCCCTCCATTCACGCCTGTCGCGACACCACTGGAGGCGGGCTGCACGATGTTGGGGCGTGAGCGGAAGACGGCCTAACGGTGTGCGGGACCGTAGCCCAGCTTCATGGAGACGGTTGCGAATGGTCCTCGCCGATACCCCAGGAGCAACAGTGTCCCTAATTTGCTGGGAAGTGGCGGTGCGGTCCCCTACGGCACTGCGTAGGATCCTACGGTCTTGGCGTGCATCCGTGCGTCGCTGCGGTCCGGTCCCAGGTCGACGGGCACGTGCACCTTCCGCCGACCACTGGCGACAACATCGATGTACTGTGGAGACCTCACGCCCCACGTGTTGAGCAATTCGGCGGTACGTCCACCCGGCCTCCCGCATGCCCACTATACGCCCTCGCTCAAAGTCCGTCAACTGCACATACGGTTCACGTCCACGCTGTCGCGGCATGCTACCAGTGTTAAAGACTGCGATGGAGCTCCGTATGCCACGGCAAACTGGCTGACACTGACGGCGGCGGTGCACAAATGCTGCGCAGCTAGCGCCATTCGACGGCCAACACCGCGGTTCCTGATGTGTCCGCTGTGCCGTGCGTGTGATCATTGCTTGTACAGCCCTCTCGCAGTGTCCTGAGCAAGTATGGTGGGTCTGACAGACCGGTGTCAATGTGTTCTTTTTTCCATTTCCAGGAGTGTATTTTGCTGTCGCTTTGCTCACAGCGCAGCTGACGCTGCCTGCCGTGAGAACCTCATAGCGTAACAGTCAGTCAATACGAAGATTCATACCCTCTACGAATCTAAATAATCAATATTAGTTATTATCCGATTTTGTTCTAATTCGGTGCACAGCCTTTTCTTATTAATGGAATGATGATGTCAATATTTCAGATTTTTATATGTTATAGTGCCGGAGATAAAGAAAATTACCTAAAAGTCCTACAACCAATGCTTGTTTTTTAAAACCATGTTAGGAGCAAATACAGTTTGACTTGCATTATCATTTGAAGCCATTACAAAGTTACCAGTGCATAAAAATCAATTAATTAGAATTTGCTTTTTCAACATTTTTGTCACTGTGCATTACATAATACAAAAATCAGTCAAAACTATTAATTGATAATATTTTGTTGCGTGAGTGCGTGAGAATGATTGAGAGAGTGTATGTGGGACATGCGATAAAACTTAATATGTCCTTTTTCATAAAACCTTGTTCGGATAGACCGTGGGAAACCTATGATGCAACCATGACTCAGATGTATATCGGTGTGAGCTTGCTTTTGTATAAAAGCAACCAAAATGAAAGTTTGGCTGAACTTCTGAAGGACGTTCACTTGCAACAGGCACCAGTTTGTGGTTTGAGAGCACTTTGATCGTTACGCCCTGGCATATCTCACAGACAACTTCAGGCACAGAGTGGGCTAATTGGAACAGTATATTCCATCCGTAGCCTGTGCGCTCCCATAACCTCACCCCTCTTGACTTTTTCCTCTAGGAGTATCTAATGTCCTTTGTGTACTCAACGGCATTAGGAAGAGCACCTGAGCTTACTGAGCGCTTCTTTACAGCGTTTGATGACGTCTGAGCGGAGAGCGAAATCTTCCTGGGAATCACACCAAACATGCTTCATCGTTGCAAGTTATGTACGAGGGCAGTTCAATAAGTAATGCAACACATTTTTTTTCACGGCCAATTTTGGTTGAAAAAACCGGAAATTTCTTGTGGAATATTTTCAAACATTCCCGCTTCGTCTCGTATAGTTTCATTGACTTCCGACAGGTGGCAGCGCTGTACGGAGCTGTTAAAATGGCGTCTGTAACGGATGTGCGTTGCAAACAACGGGCAGTGATCGAGTTTCTTTTGGCGGAAAACCAGGGCATCTCAGATATTCATAGGCGCTTGCAGAATGTCTACGGTGATCTGGCAGTGGACAAAAGCACGGTGAGTCGTTGGGCAAAGCGTGTGTCATCATCGCCGCAAGGTCAAGCAAGACTGTCTGATCTCCCGCGTGCGGGCCGGCCGTGCACAGCTGTGACTCCTGCAATGGCGGAGCGTGCGAACACACTCGTTCGAGATGATCGACAGATCACCATCAAACAACTCAGAGCTCAACTTGACATCTCTGTTGGTAGTGCTGTCACAATTGTTCACCAGTTGGGATATTCAAAGGTTTGTTCCCGCTGGGTCCCTCGTTGTCTAACCGAACACCATAAAGAGCAAAGGAGAACCATCTGTGCGGAATTGCTTGCTCGTCATGTGGCTGAGGGTGACAATTTCCTGTCAAAGATTGTTACAGGCGATGAAACATGGGTTCATCACTTCGAACCTGAAACAAAACGGCAATCAATGGAGTGGCGCCACACCCACTCCCCTACCAAGAAAAAGTTGAAAGCCATACCCTCAGCCGGTAAAGTCATGGTTACAGTCTTCTGGGACGCTGAAGGGGTTATTGTTCGATGTCCTTCCCCATGGTCAAACGATCAACTCTGAAGTGTATTGTGCTACTCTTCAGAAATTGAAGAAACGACTTCAGTGTGTTCGTAGGCACAAAAATCTGAACGAACTTCTCCTTCTTCATGACAACGCAAGACCTCACACAAGTATTTGATTGTAATTTTGCCCTACTGTCAATAAACGTTTCCCGAACTGCAGTATTCTGGGGTTTCTTTTAGCTTACCCAATGCGTAGAAAAAGCAAAGTGCTGTAGAAGCTTTATTTCATATTTCCGCCTACAGATTGCTCATATCAAAACGTTCAGAATTTCATTTTTTACAATATCCCAAACATTGGAAATATTCTGTTACACAGTGTACAGCGACGATTTCATGTTTCATTCGCTAACTTTGTTGTCAGGGATTGCACTTACTCCTCAGTCTACTTGTCAAATTTGTTCAGCGCAAAGTAGTAAATATCTTCAAATAAAGGAGCTCAAGTATCTTCAATGACTGCAGAATCTTCCAATATGGAGTACCTGTTGGTAGCCGACTAATGTCACGGAGCAACAGGATACTGCATATTTCTACTTCTGAGCACATACTGTTCCTGTTCCTCCGTGTACCGTCTGATAAATCGTCAGGTGATTGGGATCTGGTCATGGTGAATAAGAACTGAATAATCACAAAAAGCAACTGGCTGCAGTTATTTCTAGAAACTTTTAATACACCAAAAAAGGTCAGTTTCCGCCTACGAAGCCCGATGTTTTCATCTTTCCGAGAACAGGAAGAGAGCGTCGATATGGTGCAAAGGAAGATAATTCCTTGCAGACGAGATCAGTATAACATTAATAATACGCTTTTCCCATTAGCGCCTTCTAAGTAACATACACAATTTCAACGATTCATCGTTATTTCTTCTCCCTCTCCTGAAACATTATTTCGTTCTCTTACTTTTTCTCCGTGGAATGCTTTGTGTCATTTTCTTCATCTTTCTGCTTTTGGAACGAATATGATCTTAAAAATCTCTATTTCTCACGTTTCTGCTTTTCTTGAACAGTTTCTTGCTAAAGATATTTTTAACTTTCTGCTTTTGGAACGAATATGATCTTAAAAATCACTATTTCTCCCGTTTCTGGTAATCTCGCACAGTTTCTTGCTAAAGATATCTTTACTTGGTTAACCCGTTTTTTTTCTTCCACAAACATGCTTGGAAATCTTCTTAGTTAATCTATCTTCAGTCATACCTTACAGACGTGCAAGGAGTGACTAGCGGTTTTTCGTGTTGTTTTTCCTATATTTTCCTAAATTTTATATTTCAATATTATTTCTTAGTTTTTGACTAGTATTGATATTACTGGATCTAAAACCATCCTTAAAATTCTCGCTCGTGATCTAGTTCGTGTTGGTTACATAGGTGAACTTTAGGTTTTTTTAAACCATTCACATATTTTATTTCTTTTCTCTATGTGATATCTGGCATAAAAACGTGGAGTCCACCTTTTTTTTCCAGTGGAACCCTCAAATCCTCTCTGTGTAACGTATATTCCAGAAGACAGACTTGTATTGGTACATCAGCAATATTTATCATTGGTTGTGATACCACAGCTTCTACTTTTGGGAGAGGGAGGAAACATCAAGAATTATTTTGATTTTGGAAATCAGTAAATTTTGGAGTAACACTCTATACAATTTCTCGGCGCCGTTCAGCAACTCGGCTGGTCAATGCAGGCGGTCCTGGGAAGCAAACAGTTATTAATTTTCACATCTATGTCTACCAACAGTATCTAGGATTTTGAATCAGTATTTTTTTTTTCAGACCACGTGTTACATAATTTATTTAATAAACTCTCTGTTGACAAATGGGTATAAGGGATGGATAATACTCGTCCGGGATTCATAATATGCTTAGTGGAAATGACAACAAAACAATTACTCAAGTTAATGTATATAATTCATGGAACTGTAGACACAACATCGGAGTTTTCGAAGAATTACACATAATACCGGAGACAGGAAAGGTTGATCAATGTGATTACCATTGCACAACGAGTTTCACAGCTCATGCACCCTCGTTGCTGGCTAGAACAGTGTACAGAAAAATGAAAAGGTAAATTAAGAATCTGTTGTATGACGATCAGATTCACTTTCCGAAAAACCTTGAGACGCAATTCTAACGATGCGTCCTATACTGGAATCAGAAACTGAGAGAAATGAAAGCATTTCCGTAACGGTTTTTAACCTGGAAATAACGTTCGACAATTTAAAATGGTGTAAGTGTTATTAATTCTCTAAAACATAAGTGTAAAGATAGGGAAAGACGGGTTGTGTACTATGAGTACACTGACCAACAGGAAATGATAAGTACTCGCACTAAAGAGGGCGTAAGGCGGAGATGCAAGTCTTTCTCTTCTGTTTTTCTACCCATACATCGAACAAGCAATGACAGAAATAAAAGGGTAATTCAGGAGCGGTATTAAAATTTAGAATGTAAGGAAATCAACGATGACATACAATGATGGCAGTGCTTTATCTGTGGAAGCGCAGGAGAGCTACAGCACTTGTTGAGTAGAGTGAAATGGCTAATGAACACATAATATGGGTTCAATATGAACCAAAGTCAGATTAAAATAATATGGAGTAGGCAACAAGAAATCAGCGGCAAACTTAAAATCTAAACGTAGAAAATGAAATAAGGAGGTAAGGCGTGGCGGACGGAGCAAGAAAGATGTAAGAAGCGGACCAGCATAGGCAAAGAAGGTCGCCCTCGCGAAAAGAAGTCTGCCATTATCAGACGTAGGTCTCAAACTGAGCAGGTAATTTCTGCGAAAGAACATCTGGAGCACAACATTGTTTGGTTGTGAATCATGGACTACGAGGGAACATGAAAAGTTGAGAATTGATGCGTTTGAGTATGTTGATAGTTAAATGGACTGGTATGTGATAAATGAGGACGTACTCCAAAGAATCGGCAATAAAAGGAAAACCAGTGGAATAATGCTCCTATCCGAGTATGAAAATTGCGAATATGTTCCTGTTTATTTAAAAGACTCTGTAAAGTGACTTACCAGCTGCCTCATTCTACTTTCTTCAACACATTTAAAAACTTCCCAAAAAGTTTTGGCACACAAATATATTCGCGCTTTTTTTTTAACATGCAACTCACCTCAAATTCCCACATGCTCCCCTAATTGTAATTCACATCCACTCGTCCATCGCTGCTAAGCCGCCCACACCCATCAACTCCTAGTTGCCCTTTCTCAGTCACTCATTCAGCCCAAGTCACTGTCATATCTGATTATGTCTCCCCAACTGCCACTGTCCCCCATCTCACAGCCAAAGTCTCATTCGTTCTGCCCTACTACAACAGTCTTATCTCTCTGTCACTCACTCCTCTTGCTCTCTCTTACTATTAATATGACATTTTTTCCTTCCTACTACTGGTGTCCCTTCTCGCTGTCATCATCCCTCTCTTCCTCATTGTCATTGTCATATACTCTGGCTTTCATTATCACTGACTCTCACCCACTTCCCGTTTCTCTTTTTCTTTATTCCTCTTCCTCTGGCACTGTCTCCTTCACTTTTTTCCTAACCCTATTATGTCACTGTCAACTACTTTTCACTGCTACTGTTTTTTCCTCTTTCTCTCACACTGCCATTGTCTTCTTCGCTCTTTCTATATCACAACAACAGTCACTTTCTTCCAGTACTCATTACTTTTCCGTCGTTTTGCCACTGCCACTGTCTTCTTCTTCCTCAGTGTAAAAGAGTGCGAATCTGTTTGCATGCTAAATATTTGGGAAAACCTTTAAAGCTGCTGAGGAAGACAGAGTGAGGCAGCTGGTACCGCACTTTGAGTTAGAGTCTTCTAAATAAACAGGAACATATTCGCAGTTTTTGTGCTCCGATAGCAGAACTTTTCCGCTGGTTCCCCTCTTTTTCTTACTGCAGGGTATGTAACTCATATGGAAAGAAATGTATTGATCAGTAAAATTTAGATAGTTTAGTTATGTGAAACTGAAATAGCCCAAAACTAATTTTGCACCTCAGACCGAATTTTATGCGCAAAAGTAGTGCATGTGCTTCAGTACTACAACATTAGGTAACCAGATGACAACGCTGACGCTTTACAGAACTTTTTTCCGTGCTATGTCGCTTTATAAACTACGTTTTCGCCTCACACCGGAGTTTACGTATTTTACCGTTACAAGTAGGGTAGTTTTGAATCTCTGTATCTCGGAAACGGATAAAGATATAAAAATTTTTTTCTAGGCTGTTGGAGATCGTTATCTAAGGCAGGGCTTCCCAACCTTTTCAGCTGGTGGACCCCTTCTTCAGTCGAAAATCCATGGCGGATCCCTATTCAGTCAAGAGCACAGTAACTTTAAATTACAGAGCGAAACCCATGTTTCCAATAAACCCCCCCCCCCCCCCCCCCCCAAAGTATCAATAGTCCTTGGTTTAGAGATGAATGAAAATAAATTGAAGGTAAAAAATCGACTTATGAAATAGGTAGTGCACTGACAAAGCAAGTTTAACATTTAATGATGCCTGGGACCGCATACGTGCCAGCGAGCACTGTGATTGGTTGATAAAGCTCGCTCCGCGCATGCGTCAAAGGTTTCAGCGCATCTACAGCCGTGAGCCGGCGCACAAACGACCCCCGTATTGTTGCGAAACAGTCGATCAGAGAATCCTTATTCCCCGGCACTAAACTGTGTATGCGTTCTCACTTAGGAACCACAAAGGCTGCTTGGGAATACGACTTGAAGTACGAAAAAAAATAGTATGAATTTGATTTTCACATTTTTATTCAATAATTTTACTCATTATTTTACCCGATTTGGTGAATGGCGACCGCGGACCCCCTAGAAAGAGCCGGCGGACCCCTAAGGAGTCCGCGGACCACACATTGGGAAGCCATGATCTAAGGAATATCAGGGGAAAAATTTCATTTTCTATGCACAGTTGTCTTGGAATCCTCGGCTGGACTTTGGTGCGCTGCTGACAGCGAAAGTATAAAAATACCCTTTTTGTTGGGTTTTCAGAGGAACTGCTCATGAACTAATGGTGCCTCCACAAATACCAAGAAGGTCAATGAATAAATGAAGATGTCAAATGTAGGTGCTACTCTTACTTGTAGAGGTATCCACAGCTGCATCAAACTACCCAGGATAGCACTAGATTTGGGGGGATGACGAGATCTCATGGCGACTCCATTCGATGTGCTCCCATTCATGGTTCTCTACTACCACTCTATCCGGATACCACGCTGCCTCATTGTCAATTGGACAAACACTGTTTACAAAGTTGCATAAAGACCACAGCGGAAATGACAGTTTTGACATGTGTTATGCATCCTGTTCCTGTGTGCACGTTCGTGCTTCATAACATGTTGGCAGAAGCTAACTTACATTTAGTTGTATTCTGCCTGCTAATGATCTTGTCTGCATACCGAGATGACCCACTTCCATTCTATCTATGCGACTCCAAGACTAAGTGAAGGAAAGTTATATAGCTTTGATTTCGCTTCGCGCTTACTGATGTCGAGGGTACCGAGAGTTCCAATGCTTGAACACTGTGAATTCCTGTGATTCCTTACGCAGAAAGACATTTCTATCTTCCTGTTGCAACCTATAAGCAACCTATATATGTGTAGCTACAACAAATATTGCCTATATTCGTCTGTGGAAATGGACTCGATAACCAACCTGATCCATCAGTAAATGCAATCTAACCTGCATAACACTGTGTGCGTGTTGTATGAGCGTCATTTAAGCCCTCAATATATTGTTACATGAAAAACATAAAACTAATATTTGGATAAGCTGATTTCGTTTTTGAACAAGAATTTACAAGTGATACAGAATCTGACTTATGCAACGGAATTTTCTGGATTAGAGTACGTGACATGTTGTGGTGTGTCAGTGTCTCTGTTTTGGCCCTAAGTTTTGCACTCACCTCTTTAGACGACTGCCTGTCTCCATCTGGTTTACAGCAATTCGCAGCAGCATGCAGCAGGAGCGGCTAAAGCTTATAGTTACTAAGAATGAATTGAATTAAAATAAGTTTCCTTGGGTCCTGTTAACTACTAAATAACTTGTGAAAAGGGATTTCATAAATTAAATCTATTTAAAACTTCGGAAACATTATAACTCATAACCAATAACAGACAATGACAGTTACAATGACGTACGTATCAATAATGGCTGAGTGCTAGATTAAGAAGTTATTTCAATTTCAAAGTTTCATTAACATTTAATAACGACCGCGTTTATTTAGATGTGGAAAATAATTATTATGATTTGGAGGGTAAGGAGGCTTCTTTAACTGACAAGCAAAACATGGGACTATTGCAAACTCGGACTAACAATTACAAGCCTAACCCTGCAATTGCTTTTGCGCTATGCTTGCGAATTTTACCTTGAATTCCGCATTCAAGCGTAGTTAAGCCATCTAAATCTCTCCTCGCTGTATAAATGAAATCAGGCCTTGAGTGTGGTGAGATCTGCTATCACCGACGTGAGGGCAGCGTGACACGTCTTCTGTCTCCGAGCTCTCGACCGACACTACTACTTCCTCTCTCGCAGACAGACCTCGTCTCACAACAATGCTTACAAGGGAACCTCCCCATCGCACCCCCCTCAGATTCAGTTATAAGTTGGCACAGTGGATAGGCCTTGAAAAACTGAACACAGATCAATCGAGAAAAAAGGAAGAAGTTGTGTGGAACTATGAAAAAAATAAACAAAATATAGAAACTGAGTTGTCCATGCGGATCATAGGCAACATCAAGTAGAGTACGAGCTATGGAGTGCCGTGGTCCCGTGGTTAGCGTGAGCAGCTGCGGAAGGAGAGGTCCTTGGTTCTTCCCTCGACTGAAAAGTCTTATTTTTTAGTTTCAGACAATTATTATCTGTCCGTCCGTTATGTTTTCATCACTTTTTTGGGAGTGATTATCACATCCACAAGAAAACCTATATCGGGCAAGGTAGAAGAATCTTTTTACCCATTCTTCAAGCGTACATGTTAGGTGGGTCGACAACATATTCCTGTCATGTGACGCACATGCCGTCACCATTGTCGTATAGAATATATCAGACGTGTTTTCCTGTGGAGGAATCGGTTGACCTATGACCTTGCGATCAAATGTTTTCGGTTCCCACTGGAGAGGCACGTCCTTTCGTCTCCTGATCGCACGGTTTTGCGGTGCGGTCGCAAAACACAGACACTAAACTTATTACGGTGAACAGAGACGTTAATGAACGAACGGACAGATCATAACTTTGCGAAAATGAAGAAAGTAAACTTCTCACTCGAGGGAAGACTTGAACCAAGGACCTCTCCTTCCGCAGCTGCTGACGCTAACCACGGGGCCACGGCGCTCCTGCGGTCACGTTATCCTTGATGTTGCCTATCTTGCGCATAGACTACTCAGTTTGTATATTTTATTACTTTTTTCATAGTTCCACACAACTTCTTCCTGTTTTCTCGATTGATCTGTGTTTCGTTTTTCAAGGCCTATCCACTGTGCCAACATAGAACTAAATGTGAGAGGGGTGCGATGAGGAGGTTCCCTTGTTAGAATCGCGCTCCCGTGTTTCGCCCTCAGATTGTTACTATCAATATCTGAGTGCTTAGACAATGTACAGAATACCGTTAAGTTGACTGTATTGTTTTCAATGTAATGGAGAGCTCTGACACACTCCTTACACCGTATTAGCTCTACTTCCAGCTGTACAAGTTAGCACACTATGTCTATCAACTACTACAACGTCTGGAATGGTACCCCGTTGCATTCGTTAATGTAAGCCGCAGTTTACCATTCTTGTGTACTCTGAAAACATGTACACGACTTGATCTAAAGTATTTGGTCATCTGTTTGTGGACATTAATATGAGGTGCTTCCACCCTTCGCCTTTATATTGGTTTCACCTCCGCTGAGGAAAGTTTCAGTCCTCGTCGGAATGTCGTGGAGAAAGGGCTGCAAATTTTTCCTCAAGATCCTACATCAGAGAAGGTAGTGATACTGGACGCTGGGATTTGAGAAGAAGTCACCATTCTAAATCGTCCCAAAGTTGTTCGATTGGACTGAATTCGGGACTCAGGGCAGACAAATACATTACAAATGTTATTGTCCACCAACCATTGTCCCATAGCTACTGCTTTTTACGACAGGGTGCATTGTCATGTTGATATAGGCAATCACGGTCTCCGGCCAGTTCCTGTGATGTACACTACGCTGTAAAACATGTTGATATCCTTTGGCATTTTCTTAGTTTAGTCATCAGTCTTCTGAGTGGTTTTACGTGGCCCACCACAAATTCCTCTCCTTTGCTAGCCTTTTCATCTCAGAGTATGAATTGCAACCTACGTTCTCAAATATTTGCTGGGTGTATTCCCGTCTCTGCTTTCCTTTGTTGTTTCTTCCCTCTGATGCTCCCTCTTGTATCATGGAAATTATTTCCTGATGTCTAAACACATGTCCTGTCATCCTGTCCATTCTTCTTGTCAATGTTTTGCATGCATTCCTTCCCTTGCCGAGTCTGAGGAGAACTTGCTCATTCCTTAGTTTATCAGTACATTTAATTTTCAACATTCTTCTGTAGCACCATATTTCTAATGGTTAGATTCTTTTCTGTTCCAGTTTTCCCACCGTCTACGTTTCACTGCCATACCATGTTGTGCTCCAAACGTACATTCTCATAAGTTTCTTACTCAAATTAACGGTATTTTTGACACTAGTAGACTTCTCTTGGCCAGAATTGCTGTTTCTGCCAGTGCTAGTCTGCTTCTTGTGTCCTCCTTGCTCCGTCAGCCATGGGTTATTTTGCTGCCTAGATAGCAGAATCACTAAACTTCGTCTACTTCTTGTCCCGAAATTCTATTGTAAAGTTAGTTGCTACTCTTTCTGGTACTTCCCATTATTTTCGTCTTTCTTCGATTTGCTGCCGATATCCACATTCTGTGCTCATTAGATTGTTCGTTCCATTCAGCAGATCCTGCAATTCTTCTTCACTTCCACTCAGGATAACAACGTCATTAGTGAATCATATCGTTGATATCTTTTCATTCTGAATTATAATCCCAATCCTGAACCTTGGTTTTTCTTCCGTCATTGCTTCTTCGAAGTGTAGACTG
Source organism: Schistocerca americana (assembly GCF_021461395.2). Classification (NCBI taxonomy): domain Eukaryota; kingdom Metazoa; phylum Arthropoda; class Insecta; order Orthoptera; family Acrididae; genus Schistocerca; species Schistocerca americana. The sequence goes on from NC_060122.1 coordinate 153,367,142, forward strand.
AACAACAGAGGTTAAAAACTATATTCCTGTCTTACCTCCTCTTTAATCAGAGCATTTCGTTCTCGGTCTTCCAGTCTCAATGTTGCTTCTTAATTCTTGTACATGTTATATATTACCCGTCTTTTCCTCCAGCTTACTCCTATTTTTCTCAGAATTTAATCGAGTGAGGTGGCGCAGCAGGTTGCACACAGGACTGTCATTCCGCAGGACGACGGTTCAAACCCGCGTCCGGCCAACCTGATTTAGGTTTTCCGTAATTTCCTTAAATCACTTCAGACAAACGCTAGTGTGGTTCTTTTGAAAGATCACGGCCGAATTCCTTCCCTGTCCTTCTCTATCCTTCCTTAATCAGACCTTGTGCTCCGTCTCTAATGACGTCGTTGTCAGTGGGACGCTGAACAGTAATCTCCTCTTCCTCGTCTTTCTCACCATTTCGAAAATCTTGCACCATTTGACATTGTCGAAAGCTTTTTCCAGGTCCGAGGATCCTATGAACGTGGCTTTAGCGTTTTCTTAAGAGCTATAAGGAGACCACAGTCTAGCCATGAAAAGCATCCCCAATCGTATTACATCCTTTTTAATACGAGCACTTATTTCGTGGTCTTTCAGTGTTACTGTTCCCTCTTGGTTCTTGCACATATTGTACGTTACCTGTCTTTCACTCTAGCATAACCCTATTTTTCTCAGAAATTTGAACATCTTCCGCCATTTGACCTTGTCGAGGGCTTTTTTCAGGTCGACAAATCCTATGAAAGCATATTTAGTGTTTTCTTAATTGCTATAAGGGGACTTAAGATAAGGGGACTACGCCATAACCATGAACAACACATCTACACTATAACACCACTTTCCCTGTACTTCACTGTTGTCACCACACCATATCAAACCAATCGGATTTTCCCGAACTATAGCACGATTTATCACTCCAAATCATTCGTTTCCGATCATCCACTATCCAGTGGCGTCGCTCTTAAGCCACCTCAAGCGTCTTTTACCACTGACTACTGAAATTTCGGGCTTATGGTGAGCTGCTCGATCACTTTACGGTTCTCTTTTTAACTTCAAGCGCACAGGTACTTTGCTAGCTGGTCTGTTGGTAGCTCTTCGGAACTGACGAGTGATTCCTGCCACTGATTCCATGCGATGTTGTACAACTATCCTTCCCAACGCTCGACGGTCCCTGTACTCGAACAATATGATTAATCTTGAAGAAAATGACTTCATGATACATAACCAAAACTGATTCAAAAAATATCGTTCTTGTGCAACACAGCTAGCTCTTTATTCCCATGAAGTAATGCGTGCTGACGACAAGCGATCGGCCGGCCGGAGTGGCCGCGCGGTTCTAGGCGTTACAGGCTGGAGCCGAGCGACCGCTACGGCCACAGGTTCGAATCCTGCCTCGGGCATGGATGTGTGTGGTGTCCCTAGGTTAGTTAGGTTTAATTAGTTCTAAGTTCTAGGCGACTGATGACCTCAGTAGTTAAGTCGCATAGTGCTCAGAGCCATTTGAACCATTTTTGACAAACGATCTTAGATCGATTCCATATTCCTAGATTTCCAGAAGGCTTTTGATACCGTTCCTCACAAGCGGATATTAATCAAATTGCCTGAATATGGAGTATCGTCTCAGTTGTGTGACTGGATTGGTGATTTCCTCTCAGAGAGGTCACAGTTCGTAGTGACAGACGGTAAATCATCGAGTAGAATAGAAGTGATGGTTTAAATGGCTCTGAGCACCATGGGACTTAACTTCTGAGGTCATCAGTCCCCTAGAACTTAGAACTACTTAAACCTAACTAACCTAAGGACATCACTCATAGCGATGCCCGAGGCAGGAGTCGAACCTGCGACCGTAGCGGTCGCGCTTTTCCAGACTGTAGCGCCTAGATCGCTCAGCCACTCGAATATAAGTGGTATCCGGCGAATATAAGTGATATCTGACGTTCGGCAAGGTAGTGTCATAGGCCCTCTGCTGTTCCTGAATTACATAAATGATCTAGGTTATGATCTGAGCAGGCCCTTTAGATTATTTGCAGATGACGCTGTAATTTACCGTGTAGTAAAGTCATCAGACGGTCAATTCCAATTTCAAAATGATCGAGAGAGAATTTCTGTATGGTGCGAAAAGTGTCAATTGGCACTAAACAAAGAAAAGTGCGAGGTCATCCACATGGGTACTAAAAGAAATCCGATAAATTTTGGGTATACGATAAATTGCACAAATCTAAGGGCTGTCAATTCCACTAAATACCTAGGAATTACAATTACGAGCAATTTAAATTGTAAAGACCACATAGATGCTGTTGGGGGAGGCGAAGCAAAGACTGCACTTTGTTGGCAGAACACTTGGAAGATGCGACAGACCCACTAAAGACACAGCCTACATTACACTTGTCCGTCCTCTGCTGGAATGTTGCTGCGTTGTGTGGGATCCTTAGCAGGTAGGATTGACGGAAGACATCGAAAAAGGGCAAAGAAGGGCAGCTCGTTTCGTGTTATCGCGCAATAGGGGTGACAGTGTCACTGATACGATACTCGAGTTGGGGTGGCAGTCACTGAAACAGAGGCAGTTTTCTTTGCCTCGAGATCTATTTACAAAATTTCAATCACCAGCTTTCTCTTCCGGATGCGAAAATATTTTGTTGGCACCCGTCTACGTTGGGAGAAATGATCATCATAATAAAATAAGAGAAATCAAGGCTCGAACGGAAAGATTTAGGTGTTCCTTTTTCCCACGCGCCATTCGAGGGTGAAATGGTAGAGAAGTGGTATGAAAATGGTTCGATGGACCCTCTGCCAGGCACATAGGTGTGAATTGCAGGGTAACCATGTAGATGTAGATGTACGTCAGTACATGCCATCTGCATGGTTTTGGTTTAGCTGTAGTTGTTCTTTTGCGTTTCTACTTTATGATCACATCATCAATAGTCGATTTGGACTGCTTTATAAGGGTCCAAATATCCCAAAAGGCTCTGTTACTTAGGTGACATCCAGTGACTAGTCCAAGTTGGAAGTCACTGACCTCTCATGACCTACCCATTCAGCTGTTACTACTTCCCTAATGACTGCACGATACTGTCCGCCACCTTTTATACTGGTGTACTGACTTCTCTTGATATCTAGTGGTCAATGCTTTATTACAGACTGGTGTCCGCATATCTTATAGAAGATAATGTATAGATCGTGACCCCTAAATTCTTCATCTACATATGTACTCTGCAAATATTGTGATTAAAAATACTAAACTAATTCCACACATTTTTTTTCTGTAGGTGGGCCCTCAAAGCTTTTGACTATCTATAGGGCGAGTATTTAACTATTGCCACCAAGAATGATTCCGAAAGTATGATGGTAGCTGAGAAGATTGTGGACAAATATTGCATGGGACGACGGTGGCCGTAATATGACGTTGGTTTTTTGTTGGTAGGTGGAGTCGCGTCAGAGAAATGAAGGTCAACTTTGTTTTTTTTTTAATGGGATGCTATAGTTTGGTATGTATTTTCTGATAGCGGCTATCGAGAGGAATCCAATGATGTGTAACAGTAAGGTCTTTGAAGGGCAACGAAGGTAAAAAAAATTGCATGAACGTTCATTTACAGAAGGTGTTCGAAGTGATGACCATTAGTATCAATGCAGTGCTGCAATCTTCATGTCATGGATTGAGTGGTATTCCTTATCACTTCGGCACTTATCGAGGCACATGCTCTGACAATTCTCTCTCGCATATCTTCAGGTGTAGTTGGAATGTCTTTATAAACAATGTCTTTTATGAATCTTCACTAGCAAAAATATAGAGCCATCAAGTCTGGCGAACGAGCCGGCCACGACACATCTCCTCTGCGTCCAAAGCAACGATATGTTAATTGTCTCTGCAACTCATTTCTAGCCATCAGCGAAACATGTGCCCGATACCCATCAAGTTGATACCACATTCTGCTCCTTTTTCCTAAAGGTATTGCTTCCAGTAACAGACCTAATGTTTCTCGCATGAATGTGGTGTGCTTCCTACCATTAAGATTTCCTTCGAAGAAACAGAGACCTATAATTCTGTCCTCCAGAATCCGACACCACATATTCACCGACCATGGTTTTTGGTGTGCAACTTGCCGCAGCCAACATGGATTTTCAGTTGCCCAATAATGCATGTTATGCAAATTAACATTTCCATGGTTCGTGAAATTTAGCCTCGTCAGTAAATATAATCAAATTAATAAATGTGTGATCCCTCTGAATTCCACGGGCAGAATTCAATGCAACTCATACAATTCGTACCAGTTAATTCTTGGTGGAGACTGATGTGGTAAGGATGATATTTATGGCGATGCAGAACACGAACAACACTACTCTGGCCCATGCCAGATTCCCTTGCGATTTGACGCGAACTAACACAACAATCTCGGCCCACAGAGGCAGGAGTACCAATTTGCGTTTCCTCGTTACTGACTTTCCTTTGCCGCATATGTTTCCGATGCGTTAAAGATCCAGTTGTTCTCAGTTTATCATACACATATTTAAATGTACGACGTGTAGGGTGAGTACGTTGAGGATATCTTTCAGCGTATAAGTCTCTAGATCTCACTGAATTTCGTTGGCATTCTCCGTAAATGAGAAGCATATCGACTTGTTCTTCGAAGGAATACATCATTCACATGCGCTTGACACGACCGTACTAGTCTTACCGTTCCTATGAGTGTTGTATTGCAAAACTGTCGAATGATGTTTACATGGCAATGGCACGTTAGATGGATACGCCGTATTCGGCGAATATTTACTATTTGCACGTTATACGAGAGAGAATTGTCAGAGAAGGTGCTTCGATAAGTGCCGAAGTGATAAGGAATACAACTCAGTCCATTATAAGAAGACTGCAGCACTCCATTGATACCAGTGGTCATCACTTCGAACACCTTCTGTAAATGGACGTTCATGCCACTTTTTTGACCTTCGTTGACCTTCAAAGACTTTAGTGTTAAACACCATTGGATTCATCTTGATAGCCGCTATCAGAATATAATACCAAACTATAGCATCCAATTTAAAAAAAAAACACAATTGACCTTCACATCTCTGACGCGACCCCGCATAGCAACAAAAAAGGAATGTTCCCCCGTTGTCCCAAGCAACATTTGTCCCACAAACTTTTCAGCTCCTATCATACTTTCGGAGCTATTCTTGGTGGCAATAGTTAGTGACTCACCCTCCATTGAAAGTCATTTTGAACCACTAACGATTGCTATGACGAAGCATTTTACTAATGAGACCAGTATAAATCCTAACGATTATCAAGAACAAATTACATATCATTTTTGCGTCTGTGTATGTTTACAATCATGATATCCATAAATTCGAAGTTTCATAATGTTTTTAAACACTTCATTTATTCGTAATACGAATTACCTGCCCTAAGTTGAGCTTAAATATCAGAATATCTTATTTTCGAATGGTTTCGCATTTTTTTTAACACAGCTTGCTCTACTTCCACAGCGATATTTCTGTTGCGATAAGTTTTTTAGATGATTTTTAATTTCAATCAGAAATTGGTTAGAGAACGTGTTGAGATTAGCTGTTGCACATAATACCTAGAGACTCAACTGTCAGGAAACAATTCTTTAAGTATAAAGGATGGTCCATTGATCGTGACAGGGCCAAATATCTCACGAAATAAGCGTCAAACGAAAAAACTACAAAGAATGAAACTTGTCTATCTTGAAGGGGGTAACCAAATGGCGCCATGGTTGGCTCACTAGATGGCGTTCCCATAGGTCAAACGGATATCAACTGCGTTTTTTTAAAATAGGAACCCCCATTTTTGTTACATATTCGTGTAGTACGTAAAGAAATATGAATGTTTGAATTGGACCAGTTTTTTCGCTTTGTGATAGATGGCCCTGTAATAGTCACAAACGTATAAGTGCGTGGCATCACGTAACATTCCGCCAGTACGGAAGGTAATTGCTTCGTGATACATTACCCGTGTTAAAATGGACCGTTTACCATTTGCGGAAAAGGTTGATATAGTCTTGACGTATGGCGATTGTGATCAAAATGCCCAACGGGCGCGGGCTATGTATGCTGCTCGGTATCCTGGACGACATCATCCAAGTGTCCGGAGCGTTCGCCGGATAGTTATGTTATTTAAGGAAACAGGAATTGTTCAGCCACATGTGAAACGTCAACCACGACCTGAAACAAATGATGATGCCCAAGTAGGTGTTTTAGCTGCTGTCGCGGCTAATACGCACATCAGTAGCAGACAAATTGCGCGAGAATCGGGAATCTCAAAAACGTCGGTGTAGAGAATGCTACATCAACATCGATTGCACCCGTACCATATTTCTACGCACGAGGAATTGCATGGCGACGACTTTGAACGACGTGTACAGTTCTGCCACTGGGCACAAGAGAAATTACGGGACGATGACAGATTTTTGGCACGCGTTCTATTTAGCGACGAAGCGTCATTCACCAACAGCGGTAACGTAAACCGGCATAATATGCACTACTGGGTAACGGAAAATCCACGATACTTGCGACAAGTGGAACATCAGCGACTTCGGCGGGTTAATGTATGGTGCGGCATTGTGGGAGGAAGGATAATTGGCCCCCATGTTATCGATGGCAATCTAAATGGTGCAATGTATGCTAATATCCTACGTAATGTTCTACCGATGTTACTACAAGATGTTTCACTGTATGACAGATTGGCGATGTACTTCCAACATGATGGATGTCCGGCACATAGCTGGCGTGCGGTTGAAGCGGTATTGAATAGCATTTTTCATGACAGGTGGATTGGTCGTCGAAGCGCCATACCATGGCCCGCACGTTCACCGGATCTGGCGTCCTCGGATTTCTTTCTGTGGGGAAAGTTGAAGGATATTTGCTATCGTGATCCACCGACAACGCCTGAAAACATGCGTCAGCCCATTGTCAATGCATGTGGGAACATTACGGAAGGCGATATACGTATTGCCAAATGCATTGAGGTTGACGGACATCATTTTGAGCATTTATTGCATTAATGTGGTATTTACAGGTAATCACTCTGTACCAGCATGCGTTCTCAGAAATGATAAGTTCACAAAGGTATATGTATCACATTGGAACAACCGAAATAAAATGTTCAAACGTACGTACGTTCTGTATTTTAATTTAAAAAACCTACCTGTTACCAAACTTTCGTCTAAAATTGTGAGCCATACGTTTGTGACTATTACAGCACCATCTATCACAAATTGAAAAAAGTGGTCGCACTAAAACATTCATATTTCTTGAATATGTAATGAGAAATGGGGGTACCTATAAAAAAAAAAAAAAAAAACGGACTTGATATCTGTTTGACCTAAGGCAGCGCCATCTAGTGTGCCAATCATAGCGCCATCTGGTTTCTCCCTTCTGGCTAGACGAGTTTCGTTCTTTGTAGTTTTTTTCGTTTGACGCTTATTTCGTGAGACATTTGGCCCGGTCACGATCAATGGATCACCCTGTGTACCTACAGAATGATCTATCGCTTTGCAGTGCAGTGTGCGGTCCTTTGAAACTTCCTAGCAGATTAGAGACCCGGTCCGGTACACAGTTTCTGTCTGCGAGGAACTTTCAGATCACCACACACTTCTCTGCAGAGTGAAAATTCGATCTGGGAACAATTTCCTAGTCTGTGGCTACGCCATGTCTCTGCAGTGTCCTTTCTTCCAGAAGTGCTGGTCCCGCAGTGTATAAAGGAGAACTTCCGAAAGTTTTGGAAGATAGGAGATGAGATACTGGCAGAAGTAAAGCTGTGAGGGCGTGTCGTAAGTTGTCCTTGGATAGCTTATTCGTTAGAGCTCTTGCGTGCGAAAGGTAAAGTTCCCAGGTTCGAGTCCCAGTTTGGTATACAGTGTCAACCTGCCAGGAAGTTTAATTTGAGGGATATATTCGTAACAGTTACTTCAAATGTATTGTGTACGTATTTTTAGGGTGGTAAGGAATTTATCCTGTCACTTGCCAAATGACTTAAGATACAAAAATTAAAAAGCTCGTATCTTTCCCGCAACATCAAACCCAGCTCTTACGGCCACAGAGTAGGAATGTCATTGGTGTGAACATAATCACTGTGGCTGGTTATAACATCAAAACGATTTTTCATAATTTTTTTTTTCGTAATCGGAAGTGAGTGAAGTGCCTGATCCAGGCGCATCATAGGTTCGACTACTATTCTCACTACCCCGAAGAGTTCTGCATTTGCAGAAGTGAAAAACTTGGGTGTAGGCTACCCGCCCTGTGAGCGGATGGAGTCCCTCGATCCCCCACACTGCTCATCTCCAAGCTGCCGTCTAACTTCTTGTTTGTTTCTGTTCGCATCTGACAGCTAACTATCAGTTAAAATGGCCACTCTGTGTAACGCTGTTTGTTTGCATTTTGTAACACACCCATCCACCCTGTCGTCATTTATTAGTGACAAAGAAAATGGTGAACAATTAATCGTTTCTTCCATGGATGCAAGCCGAAATGCTTCAAAAGAACAGTTACATAGGTAAGTATTACAGTATCACCTGATTTGGAGGCAATGTATGATGGTGACAAAAATTCTGTTCTGTGTGAAACTACATTCCATAGGTATTCTTATCATAAGGCTATGGCAGAGGAGACATGAACAGTATTCCTATTTTTTATCTGGTGGCCTAATACCACCTTTCTAAAAAGAGGTAAATTGCTATTTACCACAGTAATTATTTCAAACTTTAAACGTTGGATTATTAGGGGTGTGGTAGCTTCGACCTTACGTTGAGAAAAGGCGGTATGATCGCTCCTAGATAATTAACAAAAGTGACTTAGTAAGTATATAGGGGGAGAGCTGCTGTTTACAGGGCAGATTGGTGGACTACAATTTTTATGTTAGTTTCTGCATCAATAATTTCACAACTTCTTGTACGCTTCGTCTTTCGATCAGCGTTTATACACTCCTGGAAATGGAAAAAAGAACACGATGACGCCGGTGTGTCAGACCCACCATACTTGCTCCGGACACTGCGAGAGGGCTGTACAAGCAATGATCACACGCACGGCACAGCGGACACACCAGGAACCGCGGTGTTGGCCGTCGAATGGCGCTAGCTGCGCAGCACTTGTGCACCGCCGCCGTCAGTGTCAGCCAGTTTGCCGTGGCATACGGAGCTCCATCGCAGTCTTTAACACTGGTAGCATGCCGCGACAGCGTGGACGTGAACCGTATGTGCAGTTGACGGACTTTGAGCGAGGGCGTATAGTGGGCATGCGGGAGGCCGGGTGGACGTACCGCCGAATTGCTCAACACGTGGGGCGTGAGGTCTCCACAGTACGTCGATGTTGTCGCCAGTGGTCGGCGGAAGGTGCACGTGCCCGTCGACCTGGGACCGGACCGCAGCGACGCACGGATGCACGCCAAGACTGTAGGATCCTACGCAGTGCCGTAGGGGACCGCACCGCCACTTCCCAGCAAATTAGGGACACTGTTGCTCCTGGGGTATCGGCGAGGACCATTCGCAACCGTCTCCATGAAGCTGGGCTACGGTCCCGCACACCGTTAGGCCGTCTTCCGCTCACGCCCCAACATCGTGCAGCCCGCCTCCAGTGGTGTCGCGACAGGCGTGAATGGAGGGACGAATGGAGACGTGTCGTCTTCAGCGATGAGAGTCGCTTCTGCCTTGGTGCCAATGATGGTCGTATGCGTGTTTGGCGCCGTGCAGGTGAGCGCCACAATCAGGACTGCATACGACCGAGGCACACAGGGCCAACACCCGGCATCATGGTGTGGGGAGCGATCTCCTACACTGGCCGTACACCACTGGTGATCGTCGAGGGGACACTGAATAGTGCACGGTACATCCAAACCGTCATCGAACCCATCGTTCTACCATTCCTAGACCGGCAAGGGAACTTGCTGTTCCAACAGGACAATGCACGTCCGCATGTATCCCGTGCCACCCAACGTGCTCTAGAAGGTGTAAGTCAACTACCCTGGCCAGCAAGATATCCGGATCTGTCCCCCACTGAGCATGTTTGGGACTGGATGAAGCGTCGTCTCACGCGGTCTGCACGTCCAGCACGAACGCTGGTCTAACTGAGGCGCCAGGTGGAAATGGCATGGCAAGCCGTTCCACAGGACTACATCCAGCATCTCTACGATCGTCTCCATGGGAGAATAGCAGCCTGCATTGCTGCGAAAGGTGGATATACACTGTACTAGTGCCGACATTGTGCATGCTCTGTTGCCTGTGTCTATGTGCCTGTGGTTCTGTCAGTGTGATCATGTGATGTATCTGACCCCAGGAATGTGTCAATAAAGTTTCCCCTTCCTGGGACAATGAATTCACGGTGTTCTTATTTCAATTTCCAGGAGTGTATTTCGACCTTTTGGGTTCACTGTCCACAGACATTAACAGTCAATAGGAGTGAGAAGCCAACAAATGGACATTTCAAATATATTAAACATGAAATTATTTGTTTGTGAAAACGTAATAGAGTAAAAAATCAAATTGTCAGCGCTTACCAGCCGTAAACATATTTTTATTTCAGTTGTTTTATTATAATTGTAAACATATGACATTTAGTTACCTAAGTATTATACCAAACTCTGCTAAAATATATATATATATTTTTCCCCACTTTGTAACGATACACACTATCATCAAAACCCCATCAAAATATTCTGCGAAGAACGGTGGGCTTGACTCTTCAGAGAAAATATTTGATGAGATTTCATGTATACAAATATTATAGTATGTTGGCATATACTTTATTTCATATTATCTAGTCTTTGGTATAATAAAATAAATGTACAAAATCTACAATTTCTCTAAACTGTTTCCATTTCCTTGTAGTTTGCTGTTACATTTATTACAGTTATCTCATGAACAGTTGCAAACAAATGGGCATATCAAGACCATATGAAGTATACTGCTTATGATGGAAATTATGATGAATATTATAACACTTTCAGAAAAGGATGATGTGATGTTACTTTTTCGTGCAAGCAGCCATGTTTAACGTAGAGTACTGCACCGAAAACTGCCAGTAAATGGTAAAGAATTCCTCGCTTTTCTGTTGACTGTGTCTCGTCTCCACTTCCGTACCTCTTAGCTCACAAAGACAGCGTTACTCATTCAGTGATTATTTTATACCTTGGATTTTGTTTATGGTAACTTATTTAAGATATCACTTTCAATTTTTCCCTCTCTTTTCTGGGCATAATTTCGTCTGTCAATTCCCTGTCTTTTCTGGGCATAATTTCGTCTGTCAAAAAGGATATAAAACGATACTGCATTGCTTTTGTGGATTTGTAAATGTGAGAGAGGAAACGTACTTGTCGGTTCAGTATGTGTGCTTTTCATTGGTCATGCGAAAAATCCGTCCAACAATTGAATGGGTAATGTAGCTACTAGCATAAAATATTTCAGTAATTCATATCAGCAATCATAACTTCTGGATTTCTTTTCCCACGGTTGTAAACTAGACGTAAGATATATTAAGACCTTCTCCATCCTGACTTGTACTCGTTTACCAGCTTGTTCCTGATCTCGACGCGAGGAATATGTATACTTATTTTTCAGTCAAACAGTATCCTGGGAATGTAACATGGGTTTAACACACATGGGAATACACCGAAGGGTTCTGCGACATCAGCAATTAGACTGTGATGGGGAGGGAACATCGAGCACAGACACACATAGATAGGGTGCTACACGTGGGAACAGCAGGCAGCCGTCCAGCCGGCAGGTGTCTTTGTGATCAGGCGTTGGCCCAGCCACGTCACATGCCCCTCACGGCCCCGTCCGCAGCGCTGACGTCACCTGCGAGGATCTTCCGCACCCGATCCTGATCGGCTTCTCGCGCGGAGTGCAGCTTAGCTTCCAGAGGCGCCAGGGTTTTTGTCTCCTCCTGAAACGGAGAAGCACAGTTTGTCGTCTCGCTGAACGAGCGAAATAACGGAAGTAGTTTTCTCGCTATTGCTTGTAGCTACTGTTACGTCTGCCACAGACGGCCCCTGCCAGGCAGACTACACTCAAGACACCACTGTGCACCACATAACATACACAAGCACTTGCAGAGGCAACCAAGAGGAAAACAATTCTTCAAAACAAACAGAACTTGCTAGAGACCAATGCGAACCTTTGTTTGCAGACACAAGGAAAGTTGGAGTACTCCGCCGACCTCCGCCGGCTTTATAAGACCAGCACAGCAGCAATACAGCTCGTTCCTCGCCGAGCTAGCAGCAGCTCCGACGGACCTCACCGACGCTCTTGATGAATGGTCCTCTACATGTTATTTGTTTTCTTTGTGTGTATGTAGTGATTGTTCGAGAAGTGTAGTTCAGTTTCAATAAACGACATTATACTGAGTGTTCTACAATACTGAGTACTCTTCAGCTACTCAGCATCTTATTTTCACAGAGTAGAGCAACCCCCCCCCCCCCCCCATTTCCCTCCAACTCCTCGCCAACCATAAACTCGGAGTTCAATTTTTCTTGGGAGAGCAACAACTTTGTATAAGGCGAATGTCATAATTGGAAAGTTTCTCCAAACACAATCCCAATTAGGATTCCTTGTCTCTAATTCCCAGTTTTTGGAAAATTTGACTGAAGAGAACGAAATTCTACAACTCACAAAGGTGCTCTCACTGGTTGGAAATGAAGCATGCAATGTGAAAAAAAATGTTTTGCATCACCTCTGTTCCGAGAGTTCTGGAACCTGTACAGACAATTTGAATTCAGATCAACATAAACATCATACCTGCCCTTTTTATTGCTCATGAAAACCACACTTTTCATGTGGTACCACCATACATCGAGACCTTCACAGGTGGTGGTCCAGATTGCTATACACACCAGCACTTCTAAAACGCAGTAGCACGTCCTGTTGCACTGATGTATGCCTGTATTCGTCGTGGCATACTATCCACAAGTTCATCAAGGCACAGTTGGACCAGATTGTCCCACTGCTCAACGGAGATTCGGCGTAGATCCCTCAGGGTGGTTGGTGGGTCACGTCGTCCATAAACAACCCTCTTCAGTCTATCCCAGGCATGTTAGATAGGGTTAATGTCTGGAGAACATGCTAACCACTCTATTGGATCGATGCGTTATCCTGAAGGAAGTCATTCACAAGATGTGCACAATGGGGGTCCGATTTATCATCCATGAAGACTAACGGATTGTCAGTATAATGATAATATTCTTGCACTACCGGTCGGAGGTTGGCATTCACGTATCGTACAGCCGTTATGGTGACTTCCATGACCACCAGCGGCGTACGTCGGCCCCACATAACGCCACCCCAAAACATCAGGGAACATCCATCTTGCTGCACTCGCTGAACAGTGGCCTAAAGCGTTCAGCCTGACCGGGTTGGCTTCAAACACGTCTCCGACGATTGTCTGGTTGAAGGCATATGCGACACTCATCGTTGAAGAGAGTGCTATGCCAATGCTGAACGATCCATTCGGCATGTTGTTGGGCCCATATGTACTGCACTGCATGGTTTCGCGGTTGCAAAGATGGGTCTCACCATGGACGTCGGTAGTGAAGTTGCGCATCATGCGGCGTATTGCGCACAGTTTGAGTCGTAGCACGACGTCCTGTGGGTGCAAAAAAGCATATTCAACATGGTGGCGTTGCTGTCAGGGTTCCTTCAAGCCATAATCAGCAGGTAGTGGTCATCCACTGCAGTAGTATTCCTTGGGCGGCCTGAGCGAGGTGTATCATTGACAGTTCCTGTTTCTCTGTATCTCCTCCATGTCTGAAAAACATCGCTTTGGTTCACTCCGAGACGCCCCGACACTTCCCTTGTTGAGAGTCCTTCCGCACAAAGTAACAATGCGGATGCTATCGAACCGCGGTATTGATCGTCTAGGCATGATTCAACTACAGACAATACTTGCTGTGTACCTCCTTCGTGGTGGAATGACTCGAACTGATCGGCTGTCGGACCCCCTCCGTCTAATAGGCGCTGCTCATGCACGGTTATTTACATCCTTGGGTGGGGTTCAAATGGTTCAAATGGCTCTGAGCACTATGGGACTTAACATCTGAGGTCATCAGTCCCCTAGAACTTAGAACTACTTAAACCTAACTAACCTAAGGACATCACACACGTCCATGCCCGAGGTAGAATTCGAACCTGCGACCGTAACGATCGCGCGGTTCCAGGCTGAAGCGCCTAGAACCGCTCGCCTGGGAGGGGTTAGTGACACCTATGAACAGCCAAAGGGATTGTGTCTGTGATACAATATCCACAGTCAACGTCTATCTTCTGGGGTTCTGGGAACCAGGGTGATACAAAACTTTTTTTGATGTGTGTACATAGTGGATGTACGGCTATGGGTTGTAGATTCATGGTTGACGACATACCGAAAATTGGGTCTGGCCATGAGTCGTGCATAGGTGGCCAAATGACGTCGTCACGGTAGCTCAACGTGTTCATTCAGAGGGTTAGCTGCCCTGCGTAACAAAAAAACTGAGTGAAAGGATGAACGACGAACTTGAACGCGTGTTATGGGACATCCGCCCCGAACACGACAACGAACAGTAACTAACAAAATGAGATCAAAGAAAATGGTAGGGTGTCGCTCGCGATAAGCGGAAAATCCGGGTTCGAGTCCCGGTCTGGCACAATTTTCATTGTTCTCATTCCATTCTACATTGTCTGTTGTCCACATTCTTAATGGCGAATGCATTTAATGCAAAAAACATGTGATAGGTACGAGAAGGACTCATGCTCCAAGTGTTGAGCACAAACTGTTGGTATTCTGATTGCTATGGGTCTGTTTAACGACTGTCATTTTTTGTTTGTAGTTCACTGTTGCTGTCCGAGTTTACATATTGTCGTTTGGAGACAGCGAGTGGAGCTGCGTACGCTACAAAACGGAGTGCAAGGTGGAGAAATTGAAACATTTGCGACATATTCTTCGGTCTGAGTTCAACAGAGGGGTGACAGCAGCGGAGGCAGCCAGAAACATTTATGCCATGTACTGGCATACTGCAATCGGACAGAGCACGGCAACGAAACGGTTTTCTCATTGTAAGGAGTGTCATTTTGACATTAGTGACTCTCCACCTTTGGGACTAGATGAAGACCGCTGAAACGCCTTAATCCACAGTGATCCATCGTAGTGTACTCTATAACTGGCAAAGGTGATGAACGTGTGTTCATTCATCATCGTGTGACATTTTCATGCCATGGGGGAGGCTCAAAAGTCGGGTTGTATGGGCACCTCATGCGCTAAGTCAAACTCACAAAAAATATATGCATCTCTGCTTGCGCGTCATCAATTGGTTCGTGAACAGCACCGACCACTCCTGTCCTGTATCATTACTGGTGATGAGAAATGGTGTCTTTATGCTAATATAAAGAAAAGAAAGGATGACTTAGGCCAAAAATACTAGCAGCGCCCCATACAAAGACCTACGCTCATCCACAAAAGATAATGTTGTGCATATTGTGGAACAGCGATGGTGTGGTGTACTACGAATTGCTGGCCCGAGAAGTAACCATCACTGTTGACATTTATTCTGAACTGAGACGTCTTGCCGACGCAATCCACGACCAGCGACCAGGAAGACATCGTGCAGTGATCTTACTCTAGGATAACGGCAGCCCGCATTCTGCTACAGTGACAAAAAGCACTATAGAGAAGTTATATTGGGAATTCATTTAGCGCCCACCTTATTCACCTCACCTTGGCCCTCAGATTTTCATCTTTTCCACATTTTATCAAACTGACTGCAAGGAACTTCCTTTCCTGATGTAAATGCGCTCCGAAAATGGCTCTAAGATTTCTTCGCCTCAAAATCACATGATTTCTACAGTCTCGGAATCTAAAAGTTACCCCAGCGTTGGCAAACTGTCGTGAATAGTGAAGGAGAATATATTATTGATGATTAAAGTCTGTGTATGTGAATCTGTTCCGTTTATTAATCTTATGGAAAAATACTTCAAACTTATGTATCATCATAGCAGATAGTTCATCCAACCCAGGAATCGAGCATCTTGATTTTTGCCACTTCTGCCAAGATGTCAGTCCCGGCAGTTCCACAACTTTCGAGAATGTTTCAAATTTAAGTTTGATTTTTTGTGTAATTTCACACTCGCTATCGTAATTTTTCAATTTTTTTTATTAATTTTGGAGTTATATTGACATCTTATCCTAGCTGCCAATAGCAGATGTGATGATTTTGCATGCCTTCTTCCCTGTTGTGATTACTGGTAAGATTTGACGGAAGTCTCCAAAGAAGGAAATGGTCAAGAAAATGTCAAATTGTTTTGTGGAATGCTACAACGGATGTTTAATGGGCTATTCGAACGTCGTCCCAAACAATGGTCCGCCCCCTTAAGGGAGCGTTCAGCGTGTCTGACTGTCATTCTGCAGGCCCGTGTTCAATTCCCGGCCAGGTCGGAGATTTTCTCGGCTAGAGGACTGGGTATTGTGTTGTCATCATCATCATTTCATCATCATCGACACACTAGTCACTCAGTGTGGCGTCAACGGAAAAAACTTCCAACTCGGCGGCCGAATTTCCCCAGGTGAGGCCTCGCAGGCTTCAGTGCCACAGGATCATTTTGTTTTAAAGAAAATGGCTCTGAGCACTATGGGACTTAACATCTGAGGTCATTAGTCCCCTAGAACTTAGAACTACTTAAACCTAACTAACCTAAGGACATCACACACATCCACGCCCGAGGCAGGATTTGAACCTGCGACCGTACCGGCCGCGCGGTTTCAGACTGAAGCGCCTAGATCCGCTCGGCCGCAATAGCCGGCTGTTAGGACTCAAACTGTGCGCAATAGGCTGCATGATGCGCAACTTCACTCCAGACTTCCATGGCAAGGTCCATCTTTGCAACCATGACATCATGTAACGCGGTACAGATGGGTCCAACAACATGCCGAATGGACCCCGCTGGATTGGCATCACGTTCTCTTCACCGATGAGTGTCGAATATGCCTTCAACCAGACAATCTTCGGAGACGAGTTAGGAGGCAACCCGGTCAGTCTGAACTCCTTAGACACACTGTCCAGTGAGTGCAGCAAGTTGGAGGTTTCCTGCTGTTTTGGGGTGGCATTATGTGGAGCCGACGTACGCCACTGGTGGACATGGAAGGCGCCGTAACGCCTGTACGATACGTGAATTCCATCCTCCAACCGATAGTGCAACCATATCGGCAGCATATTGGCGAGGAATTCGTCTTCATGGACGACAATTCTCGCGCCCATCGTGCACATCTTGTGAATGACTTCCTTCAGCGTAACGAAATCGCTCGACTACAGTGGCCTGCATGTTCTCCAGACATGAACCCTATCGCACATGCCTGGGATAGATTTAAAAGGGCTGATTATGGACGACGTGACCGACCAACCACTCTGAGGGATGTGCGCTGAATCACCGTTGAGGAGTGGGACGATCTGGATCACACTGGCTAGATGAACGTGTGGTTAGTATGCCGGTACTCTCGGAACCGCGGTAATGCAAAACTCTTTTTGATATGTGAACTTAGTCTCTGAGTCAAGGCGCTGGGATACATGCTCACGGAGCAGCAGATATATTAGACATGGTGTACTGTCGGTATTCTCGTACGTTGTTTATCTATAGTCATCCTAACTGGGCATAAGAAGAACTGATGTTGTCGAACAGATGAATATTGCAGATGGAACATGTAAGTAATCGTGGTAAGAGTTGTCGCTACTCGAGTTGGATTACATTGCAGTAGTGTACGAGGTATGATCAAAAAGTAACGGGAATTTTTCTTTTCCTTAAAGAACCTCTATTTATTTATAGAGATCAGCTTTGTCCCCTTCAAAGTAATTCAAGTCAAATTTAATAATCTTGTGTCAGCGCTTTTTCCAATCTTGGAAGCACTTCTGAAACTCACTTTTCGTCGTTGTGTTCAGCTTCTTTGGCGATTCTGTTTTTATCTCATCAGTAGTGGGGAAAACGACGTTCTCTTCGACCTCGGAAAAAGAAAGAAGTCGCGAGGGCCTTGTCTGGCTAGTGCGGTGGCTGAGGCAAAATAACGATTTCGTTATCTTGCCAAAATATCAAGAACAAGCACTGAGATGTGAGCGGGTACACACCGTGATGCTATTTCCACTAGTTGTTTTGCCAGAACTCTGATCATTTTCTTCAGATGGTTTCACGCAAACAGCCCATAATTTCTAGGTAGTATTCCTTATAGACTGTACGACCATAAGGCAGGAACTCATGATTCACTGTTCCATTTTAATCGAAGAAAACAGTGAGAAGGGCCGTCACAAGTGCTCGTACTTGACGAAATTTCTTTCGTTCTTAGCTCTTCATGCATTTTTCATTGGGACCACTGGACTACGGTTTCGACGTTATACCCGTATAGCCCTGTTCAGTCGCCTGTTATTAAGATAATCTGCATCGTTGTCGATTTCAGTCAGCAACTCCTGAGCGATGTCTACGCGACGTCCGTTTTGGACGAGATTCAACAATTTCGGAACAAACTTTGCTGCTACACGTTTCATGCCTAGAACATCCAGAAAAATTGCTTGGCATGAGCCATCCACAAGCATATCCATGAGGATATGCCGAAATCATCAGCAACTTGTCTGATGGTGATTCGGCAATTTTCCAGAACCATTTTCTTTACTTCGTCCACATTCTCGTTACCTTGCCTCATTTACAGTAGGTTCCCCCAAAAGCCACAGTTGACACTTCGAACGCGAAGCTGCACTTTATTTCACTTTTCTAGTCAAAATCAGCGAAAATTATTTTATCCATGCAGTAAAACATCGCCAAACACTCGAAAACACATATAACGATTTCCACTGTCAACAGCAAACTAAATATTCAAAACAGCTGAAAATGCAGATATACATCGGCAACATGTGTACCAACAACATGAAAAAAATTTTGACGTCGGATGTATAAAATCTGCGAAATTAAAATATTCCCCTTACTTTTTGATCACACCTTGTATGTTCGGTATATCCTCAGCAGTTGGGAGATGGGAAAAAAATGTGTGAAATCCTATGGGACTTAACTGATAAGGTTAGCAGTCCCTAAGCTTACACACTACTTAACCTAAATTATCCTAAGGACGAACACACACATCCATGCCCGAGGAAGGACTCGAACGTCCGCCGGGATCAGCCGCACAGTGGGAGGTGGAAACTGACCTGCAGCTTGAGCACGTCCCCAAGGTGTTGCCAGAAGCCGCTCTGCATCCCTGCGTTGCCGCTGTCTCCACCTCCGCCGCCTCCGCCGCCCCCGCCCGTCGGCCACCTCGACAGCTGGCGGGCAGCTACCGCCGCCTCCACCAGTTCTTCCTCCAGCGGGTCGCGCATGTGCAGCACCCTCCGGAGCGCCTCCATGTCAACTGAGGAAAACCAGCAGGTAGCTGCAGATCTGCTGCTCACCACTAAGGTGGAAATCAGTATAAAGGCATGGACGTTAGTAGGAAAATGTGCATATGTGCATGCAGTAGTATGAGTTCCAGTACACTCACAAACGTAGTCAAATGGTATCGGATTTTATGTCAGTAGTACAGTATATAAGAAGACATCGACGATACAGGTAATAGACGGTGCCATTCGTTACAAAGGCAATCGGCTCTGTGCGGTGTAGTGTGTGCATATGTGCCTTTCCTGCAGATAGAAAACAGAGACCATTAATGGCCGTGCGTGTTGTGTACATAAGCCATGATTGTGACAATGGGACGGCGAAAACAGTTCTCACGTGACGGAAAAACAAAAATCGGCGCATACAGAGAAATGGGACTCTCTGATCGTCAAACCACGAAGAAGCTGAGCCGTTCAAGCACAGTGATTTATGATTTCGTTAGGTTGCGGACGATAAGAACAGAACGGATAATATGGGCTAAGGAGAAAATTATCTGAGGTGCTGTCCATAAGGATCCTGTATAATCGCGTAGTCATTTACAGCATTTCTTTCCTTTACTAATAAATATATGCTATTATTGTCCAAGAAATTTATGTGTTGCAGCTGAATCCTTGGATAGGAGTATCGCCCTGTCCTGGACGCGCTGTGGCTCTGAGCACTATGGGACTCAACATCTGTGGTCATAAGTCCCCCAGAACTTAGAACTACTTAAACCTAACTAACCTAAGGACATCACACACATCCATGCCCGAGGCAGGATTCGAACCTGCGACCGTAGCGGTCACGCGGTTCCAGACTGAAGCGCCTTTAACCGCACGGTCACACCGGCCGGCGGAAGCGCTGTGTTGGTAGTTGGCGAACGTTGATCGAAATGAGAAGGAACAATAGTCTGTAGCTTATACAGTTAGAAAAAGAACACTTGTGCATCTAGATATTACTTTATTTATTTGGTCATTATTGTTTTCAAGGTCGAGATCATTTCAAACATTGATGTTCGTGAAGGTGGACGTGCTATTATCGTTGCAATCAACAAAAATATTGTATCTATTGAGGATGACATCGAGTCTGTGAAGTTATATAGAACTCAAGTTCATCATCGGATGTTTTAATGGTCATCTAGTAGTTGTAGAATAATTCAAAGAAAGTCACCGCTCAGTTGCGTGGAAATACCCCGATCATGGTCTCCCTGCTTAGCTGGGTGGTCAACCGGCACGGTAGCTCAGCGTGTTCGGTCAGAGAGCTGGTGGGCCTCTGTAATAAAAAAACTGAGTGGAAGGATCAACAAAACGAACATGAACGGATGTGATGTGACGTCTGCAAGGACCAAACCCAACGAAAAAAAAAAAAGAGGTGGTAACGTGCTAGCCTCATATACAAGCGGGCCAAGGTTCGATCCCCGGGCGGGTTAGAGATTTTCTCCGCTCGGCGACTGGGTATTATGTTGTCCTCATCATCATTTCATCCTCATCACCGGCGCGCAAGTCGCCCAATGTGTCGTCAAATGAAATATGACTCGCACTTGGCAGCCGAACTTCCCCGAATAGGGGCCTCCCGGCCAATGATACCATACGCTCATTTCCATTTACTCCGATCATGCAATATTTTTCGAGCTGACTTTAATGGATGGAACGGAAAGTCAGTCTTGTGAAGCAGCTCTGAACACGTTTCCCGAAATCTGTCTAAAGCAGGTAGTTCGACAATGCACACGAAAAAGAAAAAAATTAGGCCTTGTAGCTACAAACAGACCTGACCTTACAGACAGAGTCAGTATAGGAGCAAGAGTTAATGATCTCAATGTCATAATTGTGAAGATGGTTACTAAAGTTACGAAATTCATCAAGCAGTAGGAGAGTATTTAGACTGGAAAGAGCAAATAATAATGTTTTTTAGGCAATGAACAGACATCATTTAGTTCCAGTATGATGGACGTAGAGGAATTGTGGGCAAAGTTTAAACAGATTACAAACCTTTATCTGGAGAACTATGTGCCTAGCCAACGGGTTAAGGACGGAAAAGACCCATCATGGCTTAACAACAAAATTCAGAAAATTCTGAGTAAGCAGAGATTGTTGCAATCTGCGGTCAAAAAGAAACCTGCAAATGTCGACAGGCAAAAGTTAGCAGAAATTCGTTCGTCTTTAAAAAGATCCATGGGCACAGCGTACAACTTCCATCGTTACACCTGAGCGAAGAATTTTGCCGAGAACTCGAGAAAATTCTGGTCCTAAGTAAAATAACTAATAGGTTCCATGGCTTCGATGCAGTTACTCGTCGAACACTGTGGCGTGACAGTAGAAGACAGCAAAACAATAGCTGAACTTTTAATTTCCAAGTTTGAAGGTCTGTAAAGACATAGCACTGTTTGACTTCCGCTCAGATTCCAGGGTGGAGGACATACGAATAGGCATCCCTGTAGTTGAGAACCAGCTGAAAGAGTTGAAAATAAGTAAGTTGAAAGGTCAAACTAAATCCCAACTCGGCTTTAGGGTGAGTACCTACGGCATTGGCTCCTTACTCGACTTGCATTTATCGAAAACTCTCGCTCAGCGCAAAGTCCTAAGGGAATGGAAAAAAGCGCAGGTGACTGCTGCCTATAAGAATGATAAAAGAACGACCCGAAATATTACAGGCACATATCCTTAAAATTGGTATGCTGCAGACTTCTTGAACATATGAGTTCGAATATAATAAATCTGCTTCAAATGTAAAACCTTCTGTCCACAAATGAGCGCAATTTACAAATCATCGTGGTACGAAGCGCAGCTTGACCTTCCCTCGCGCCTTATCCTACAAATCATGACCAAAGCCAACAGGCGGATTCCATATCCCAGAATTTCCGGCAAGTGTTCAACACGGTGCCCAACTGCAGATTACTAACGAAGTTCCGAGCATACGGAACAGGAATCCAGATATGTGAGTGGCTCGAAGACTTCTTAAGTAATAGAATACAGCGCGTTGTCGACGACTTGTTTTCACCAAGACAAGAGTATGGTCAGAGTGCCCCAGGGAAGGGTGTCAGGATCGCTCTTTTTCTCTTTGTACGTAAATGATCTGACTGGTAGGGGGAACAGAAATCTGCTACTCTTGCAGCTGACTTTTTTTTTCAAGAACTAATGTAAACAACAACGGATGTGATACAAACACTATAGATAAAGATGTTAGTTCGAAGCCGGTGCTGGCACCCTTTGTGTAAATAAATAGCGTGCTCGGCATTGGCTGGTTGCTGTTTTGTTCTTTGCAAGAATTGTCTTGTATTCTATGAACAGCCATGACCTCAAAAATATCAGTTTCTGGCAAAATAGCAGGAAGAATGTTTTCGATCCAAGTGCCATTAATAGTTAGGCAGTTCGTTTTATTTGTGATATTACATGTAGCCCCTCCGCCCATAAAGGATGGACATTGCTGTCGGCTGGATGGATTGGACGATATACATAGCTGCACTGCAGGTACAGCCACAGCGGAGGAGTATCTGTTGAGAGGCCAGACAAGTGTGTGGTTCCTCATGAGGGGCAACACCCTTTTCAGTAGCTGCAGGGGTAACAGTCTGGATAATTGACTGACTTGACCTTTTAACTCCAACGAAAACAGCCTGCTGTGCTGGTACTGGGAAAGGCTAAAAGCAAGGGGAAGCTACAGTTGACCTGTAATTCTTCCCGAGGGCATACAGCTCTGCTGTATGGTTAAATGATAATGACGTCCTCTGGGTAAAATACTCCGGAGGTAAAATAGTCACCCTTTCGAATCTGTGGTGGGTGGGGGTGGGTGGGGGGAGGGGGGCCGCTGCTCAGAAGGATGTTGTTATTAGGAAAATCAAAACTGGCGTTCTACGGCTCTGAGCGTGGAATGTTAGATCCTTTAATCGGGCAGGTAAGTTATAAAATTTAAAAAGGGAAATGGATTGGTTGAAGTTAGATGTAGTGGCAGAAGGAACAGGTTAAAAAAAATGGCTCTGAGCACTATGGGACTTAACGTCTATGGTCATCAGTCCCCTAGAACTTAGAACTACTTAAACCTAACTAACCTAAGGACATCACACAACACCCAGTCATCACGAGGCGGGAGGAACAGGATTTCCGGTCAGGTGAATAAAAGGTTACAAATACGAAGTCACAAAAGGGTAATGTAGGAGTGGGTTTAATAACGAATAAGAAAACAGGAATCGGGTAAGGTTCTATGAATAGCATAGTGAACGCATTATCGTAGCAAAGATAGACACGAAGCCCACACCTGCCACAGTAGTACAGGTTTATATGCCAACTATCTCCTCAAATGATGAAGAGATTGAAGAAATTTGTGATAAAAGTGGTTATTCAGAGAATAGGAGACAAAAATTTGACTGTGATGGGGAACTGGAATTCGATAGTAGGAAAAGGAAGAGACGGAAGAATATTAGGAAAGTATGGACTGTGGGAAAAGAATTTAGCACAGAGAATAATTTAATCATCGCTAACTCCTAGTTTAAGAATCGTGACAGAAAATTGCATACGTGGAAGAGACCTCGAGACATCAGGAGGTGTAATTATGTCAGAGACAGCAAAAGACTTGGAAGAGCAGTTGAATGGAATGGACAGAGTCTTGAAAGGAGAATATAAGACAAACATCAACATAAACAAAAGAAGGCTAATGGAATGCGGACGAATTAAATCAGGCGATGCTGAGATAGATCAGGAAACGAGACGATTCAACAAAGTAACTGATGATGGCCGACGTAGAGAGGATATTAAATGCAGACTAGCAATGACAATCAAATTGCTCCTGAAGAAAACAAACTTGCTAACACTGAATACAAATTTAAGTGTTAGAAAGTATTTTCTGGAGGTATTTGGCGCGTAGCCATGTATGGAGGAGAAACATGGACAATAAAAAGTTTAGACGAGAAGAGAATAGAATCTTTTGAAATGTGGCGATAAAGAAGAATCCTGAAGATTACATGGGTAGATCATGTAACTAACGAGGATGTACTGAATGGAATTGTGGAGACAATAAATTTGTGGCGCAACTTGACTAAAACAAGGGATCCGTTGATGAGACACGATCTGGAACATCAAGGGATCACCAGTTTAATATTGGAGGGAAAGGGTAGGGGAAAAATCGGAGAGGAAGACTAAGACATGAATACAGTAAGCAGATTCAGAAGGCTATACGTTCCAGATGTTATTCAGAGTAGCAGAAGCTCGCACAGAACAGGGTATCATGGAGAGCTGCATCAACCCAGTCTTTGGACTGAAGACCACAACAACAACAATGCATGTACAGAAACACAGCATTATTTTTTAACTAATAGGACTGTAGGACTGTAGACAGCAAAATGCACTTATGTGTTTTAAAATTTGGTACCCCAGAAGGTACAACAGCTTGGCACTAGAACCATGTGCCATCTAATAAAGCACGTTCAAAAACTTTTTGAGTGGTTTGGCATCTGGATGACGTCTAGGGACATTCAACAGGGTACGGAGAACACAAAAGCACTGAAATCGTGTTTTTTGAAGAATTGGTAGCTCGAACTTCTTCCCTTTCCATTCGTCATGTGATTGTAATGTTACACATTGTCTTTGTTTGACTTCCGTTTTCTTCCACAAACATGTTTCTGACGAAATTTTGGTAGGGACGTTTTTGTGCTGTTAGTGTACTAGGAATTTGGCTGTGGCTTGCGAGTATGTGATTTTGGTTCATGCCGTATACGTGTATACATAAAAAGCGCTGGACCCACAACAGAACCATGTGGGTCAACTCCGCCCCCTCACCACACTCCCCTCAGTCTACACACAAAAACAACTCTTTTTACATGCCCTTAGCCAAATATATATATATATATATATATATATATATATATATATATATATATATATATAATTTACGTATTGGCGATATACAGGGTGTTACAAAAAGGTACGGCCAAACTTTCAGGAAACATTCCTCACACACAAATAAAGAAAAGATGTTATGTGGACATGTGTGCGGAAACGCTTAATTTCCATGTTAGAGCTCATTTTAGTTTCGCCAGTATGTACTGTATTTCCTCGATTCACAGCCATGTTTTCATACGGGCTACTCTACCTGTGCTGCTAGAACATGTGCCTTTACAAGTACGACACAACATGTGGTTCATGCACGATGGAGCTCCTGCACATTTCAGTTGAAGTGTTCGTACGCTTCTCAACAACAAATCGGTGACCGATGGATTGGTAGATGCCGACCAATTCGATGGCCTCCACGGTCTCCTGACCCCAACCCTCTTGACTTTCATTTATGGGGGCATTTGAAAGCTCTTGTCTACGCAACCCCGGTACCAAATGTAGAGACTCTTCGTGCTCGTATTGTGGACGGCTGTGATACAATACGCCATTCTCCAGGGCTGCATCAGCGCATCAGGGATTCCATGTGACGGAGGGTGGATGCATGTATCCTCGCCAATGGAGAACACTTTGAACATTTCCTGTAACAAAGTGTTTGAAGTCACGCTGGTACGTTCTGTTACTGTGTGTTTCCATTCCATGATTAATGTGATTTGAAGAGAAGTAATAAATTGAGCTCTAACACGGAAAGTAAGCGTTTCCGGACACATGTCCACATAGCATATTTTCTTTCTTTGTGTGTGAGGAATGTTTCCTGAAAGTTTGGCCGTACCTTTTTGTGACACCCTGTATACCGAGAAAGCTCTGAACAAATACTGATCTTTTGAGACATCGATATTTTAGCTTATACCTACAGCGGGCATCGATTACTGCTACTCACTAGGCGCCGGAGTGGTGGCCGGCGGGCTTGCAGCAACGGTCGGCGTCGCGGCGGTGGCGGTGCCGGGGGCGGGGGCAGCGCCTTGTTCCGCCCCCGGCAGCGGCGATCCCGCCCCCTTGTGGCGCTGGCGGTGTCCTTCCGGCGGCGCCGCCACCGACACGGCCACGTAGGCGTCGCGGTGTCGGGAGCGCGGCGCCGGCTGTGACGTCACGCGGTGGTACGTGAAGTGCGGCAGGCGACGCGGCGTCGGCTGCGGCGCGGGCCCCACCGGCAGGTTGTTGTCGTCCACGCCCCCGCCGCCGCCGGCAGCAGTTACCGCCTGCTTCGGCTGCACCCCCTGCTCATTCTCCCACCCCCTGTCCACGTGCGTGTTGTTCAGTGCCCTGTCGAAGAAATTCTGCCATATTTCGTCTCTGGTAGAATAACGGTCGTGCTTCAACTGCATTCCTGCACCTAGCGGGAATGACCTCCCGCCTGTCTCGTACTGGACGCCTCCACGCGTGGACACGTTAACCATTCCGCTGTCGTTTCTCCCCGCCATGATTCGTTCCGCACCAGTCCTCTCCCGCTGTTGCTGCTGTTGGGGCCGTTGGTGGCTCGAGTTCTTCCAACCCGACCACTCACCCGTCGCGAAAGAGAACGGTTCGCGGTACGGCGGTACAGTTATGTTGCGCGGCGGTGGCAGTGGAGGCCTTTGACGCTCACGCGTTGCAGAGGAAGGTCCTCTCGGGCCTTGCATGATTTTCTCCCTGATGGCCTCGTCGGTCAGGACGTATTTGTACCTAGAGATGACCGCTTCTGGGTCGTACTGGCCCAAGTTCTTCCCGCCGTAAGTCGGCTTCTCCTTCTCTGGAGCGGGCGTCCCTTTCCAGCCCTGCATCACCTTTTCTCTGATGACGTCATCCGTTAGCGGCGTCTGGTACCTCGACGCCACTTGTCGCGCGTATTCTAAGAACTCTTTGTCGTGCATCGGATGGAGAGTCTTTCTCGTCGTGTTGGTAACCTCCACATCTGATGGAGCGTCAGTGACTACAGTGGTCGTTCTGTCAGAAACCGTACTGTTCTGCCTCCCGTGATTTGCGCCACCCTTCCTAGACAGTTTCCTGCGGCTGGGCCTATTCCTGCCCCTCCCCCTCTGTCTGGTCTTGGTCTTGTTTCTGTTTCTCGTCCCGTTTCCTCCTTTGCCAGACCTGTTCTTGCCCAGAGGCCTAAGAATGTGGTCGTCTTCGGGCAGGACGCCAGCCTTCATCAGCTGCCGCAACCTGTTCTTCCTCTCTTTGGTGTCAGGTGGCTGGGGCCCCGACGTCTCCCTGTACTCGTTCAGCTTACTCCAGTCGAATTCCCTCTGCTGATGTCTGTGCTTCAGCCTTTCCAAACTCCTGCGTTTCGTCAGCGAGCGAAAGCCATCATTCTGATCTCCGTCCTGTTTCAGATTTGATGCCAGCCTTTCTGTAACAAAAGAGGTCGTGGATAGTGTTAGATTATCAAATTTTCAATTCTATTTTCCTAACTTTTACGGTACTTCACACTTGCAAGTGTTCTATGTATGATAGGCATGTTTATTTCTCGATCAGTTTAAAGTGATACGCCAGGCAAGAGTGGGCAAACAAAGACTTTTTGGAAGAGATTTGTTTCTCTTATGAGGGGTTTACATAATTCTTATGTTACTTCTGACATGGAAAGAGACAGTACCAAAGTCAATGTTTGGTGTGGGCTAATGTGCAGTTACATCACTGGTCCATCGTTTTTCATCGAGTCTACCATCAACGGTGATGTTTACCTGGACATGTTAAAGAGGTTTACTGTACCACAATTGGAACACCTGTAACCCGATGTCACATTCCAGCAGAATGGGACGCCGTCCTTCTGGTCCCTACATGTCCGTCAGATTCTGGGCGAAAAGTTTCCAAAAAATGGTTTAAATGGCTCTGAGCACCATGGGACTCTGAGGTCATCAGTCCACTAAACCTTAGAACTACTTAAACCTAACTAACCCAAGGGCATCACACACATTCATGGCCGAGGCAGGATTCGAACCTGCGACCGTAACAGTCGCGCGGTTCCAGACTGAAGCGCCTAGAACCGCTCGGCCACAGCGGCCGGCGCAATGGATTGGAACATGTCACCGATGTGATCTTGAATCGTACGTGGAGAGAAATGGATTTTTCCGAATAGACATTGATGTGTATGAATGAGGAAACAAAACTGTATGAGTTATCTCATCATATGTTGAAAAACATTTGTTAACATTTAGTATAGTTTTAAAGGTATTAAAGTCTTAAGCTGTAAAGATAATTTATACACATCACGTATGTAAATGACTCAACGAGTCTGTCGTGCCCTGCATTTTGGAAGCTACAACGTACGTCAACTTTTTAACGGACGAGCATATAATCATTCTGTCCGACTCTAAATCTGCAACCTCCTTACTTGAACGCTGAGGAAGGAACACTCAAATCATCCATAACCCGTTTGATATTGATCAGTATAGGTCAGATGGCTAGAAAGGGACACTGTTTGACAAAAGCAAGTTGGGACAGGTCTGAAGTACACAAACCAGAAATATCGAATGTCTTCGTTCACAGTGTGATGGATCTCGTTAGACAAGGGTGGAACAAAGAGTGGAGAACCTCGCAGGTGAAAAGGAGTGGGCACTGTGTCATAACACGAACGATACGAACAAGAGACCTGGTGCAGCAGGCTCAATTGTGAAAGGGAAATCGTGCTCATTATATCGAATTCTGTAATTTTCCATCGCATCGACATCTTAGTCACCTCTGAGTAACTTTGAGAAAGCTCAGAAGGAGTTGGAAGGACTGGTCGTCTAAGAAACACAAGCGTCATGAAATACCAGTTACGATCCTCAGTCCGTGTACAGTCAACATCAGATGACTCTGCTGTGCAAGCAGCTCACAGGCAAAAAGTGCCTGGTCGTCATTTATTAAATCACTGTCCCGTTCTACCATCTGGCCAATATTTTCGATCGTGTGAAACCCATCTCCCTCTGTTCCCCCCCACGATATCCAGAAAGCAATAGCTACAGGCGCCCAGCTACTCTCACGCCCATAAATTAAGGATAATTGCACAATGTGGTGCCACACAATGTGGCACTACACAAAACTGGTGCTAATAGCATAGTCAAATAGGGAACACACAGCACACAGATCTGTAAGTCCACCATATTAGTGATAAGTTGAGAAAATCGTCCCGAAGCACATGTGCTACAAAACGCCACTGTTTCCTGCGCATGTACCCCGACATCAATGTGGGATATGATCACCATGCACACGTACACAATCCGCGCAACGGGTTGGCACACTCTGGATCAGGTGGTCGAGCAGCTGCTGGGGTATAGCCTCCCATTTTTGCCCCAGTGCCTGTCGGAGCTCCTGAAGTGTCCTAGGGGTTTGAAGACGTGCAGCGATAGGTCGACCGAGAGCATCCCAGACGTGCTCGATGGGGTTTACGTTTGGAGAACAGGCAGGTCACTCCACTCGCCTGATATCTTCTGTTTCAAGGTACTCCTCCACGATGGCAGCTCTGTGGTGCCGTGCGTTATCATCCATCAGGAGGAAGGTGGGACGCACTGCGCCTCTGAAAAGGCTGATATACTGGTGCAAAATGACGTCCCGGTACACCTGACCTGTGAAACACATGCAGGGGTGTACGTGCACCAATCATAATCTCACCCCACATCATCAGATAACGACCTCCATAAAGCTTCCTTTCAAGGACATTAAGGGGTTGGTATCTGGTTCCTGCTTCACGCCAGATGAAAACCCGGCGTGAATCACTGTTCAGACTATACCTGGACTCGTCCGTGAACATAACCTTGGACCACTGTTCCAATGACCATGTACTGTGTTTTTGACACCAGGCTTTACGGGCTCTCCTGTGACCAGGAGTCAGTAGAATGCGCCTTGCAGGTCTCCAGGCGAATAAACTATGTCTGTTCAGTCGTCTGTAGATTGTGTGTCTGGAGACAATTGTTCCAGTGGTTGCGGTAAGGTCCCGAGCAAAGCTACCTGCAGTACTCCGTGGCCCTCTGCGGGCACTGAAGGTGGGATATCGGTCTTCTTGCGGTGTTGTGCACTGTGGACGTCCCGTACTGTAGCGCCTGTACACGTTTCCTGTCTGCTGGAATCGTTGCCATAATCGTGAGATCACACTTTGTGACACAGAGGGTCCGTGCTACGACCTGCTGTGTTTGACCAGCTTCCAGTTGCTCTAGTATTCTTCCCCTCATAACGTCATCAATATGTGTTCTTAAAGCCATTTTCAACACACAGTCACCATTAGCAAGTCTGAAAACGTCTGCTCACTTACTCGCTGCACCGCACTCTGACATGCACCAACACACATCTGCGTATGTGGACTGCTGCCAGCACCAGCGTGCGACGACCACAGGTCAAATGCACCGCATGGTCATACCCCGAGGTGATTAAAACCCGAAAACTGCGCACCAGAGCGTTGTTTCATCATGTATCAGCATTATCCTTAATTTATGAGCATGAGTGTAGATGCCGTGTTCTTTGATTTCCGGAAGGCTTTCGATGCAGTTCCGAACTGCCGCCTAACGAAAGAAATGCGAGCGTACGGAATATCAGTTGTGTGATTATACTGAACAGTTCCTAGCGAACATAACACAGCGTGTCATTCTGAATGGAGAGAAGTCTTCAGACGTGAAAGTAGCTTCGGGCGTGCCCAAGGGGAGACTTTTACGGGCATTAGTTTATACTGCATATAAGGGGCGATGAAAAACTTTCCGGTCGAAAGCCATACAGTCCAGAATCAGTATGCCGGGCAGGCAAAATTGCCGTGTGCAATGAGGCAATCATCCCACCCACGCACAAGGTTCAAGATAACCGTTTTGTAGAACACGGTGTGCTGTTGCATGGAGATGACCGTAACTGCATGTCAACCGACAGGAATCGTCGATCCTTCAAGGTCTTTTCCTTAAGGAATCGAAGGCGTGATAATCGCACGGGGAGAGATCAAAACTATAGGGTGGGTGTTCGAGTGTTTCTAATGTGACTTGGCGTAACTTCTGGGCTATGTCTTGTGTAGAATCGCGACCAGCACGGATCTTGTGCACCATTCCATAATACTAGCTGTCGACAGACCTTCTGCCCTATACCCATTCTTCATTCTCCGACGGATGTCTACTGGTGTTTGTCCTTCGACAGCTAAGAAAAGAGTAACAGTACGTTGGTTCTTTTTGGATACATTTGGGAACAACGTCAGCATAGTTCCTGTTCCCGCATTTACCGCACACACGTAGTAATGACACGAATGCAACACTTATCCCTTGCCTACATGACGTTGCTTGTATAATCGCATCGGAGTCATGCTGCGCTGCATGTTCGCTACGACAGCACCCTCAAACGGAAACATTTTGATCACCATAAGGTTTTTAACATGTCTGTCAATCAGCGACTGTTGTATCATACAAAATTTTGAAAAACACAGCCCTAATTCGTGAACACAATTAATTTGTGACCTAGGTTTCGGTGTCACAAGGGACACCTTCTTCGGACAAAATTAAAACTAAATGTTACAGCATAACGTACCAAAAAATAGGAAAGCTGCGGTCATACCTGACAGCGTCAGATAGTCATTTTACTTTATTTCTGACTATCTGACGCTGTCAGGTATGACCGCAGCTTTCGTATTTTTTGGTACGTTATGCTGTAACATTTAGTTTTAATTTTGTCCGAAGAAGGTGTCCCTTGTGACACCGAAACCTAGGTCACAAATTAATTGTGTTCGCGACTGAGGTCTGTGTTTTTCAAAATTTTGTATTTTGATCACCCCTTATGTAAATGACGTAGTAGATAACGTCGGAATTTCCACGACGCTTTTCGCGGGTGATGCTGTTGTATACAGAGAGGTAGCACAAGGAAATTGTAGCGAAATGTAGGAAGACTTGCAGAGGATCGACGTTTGGTGCAGGGAATGCATCTGGCCCTCAAAATAAACAAATGCAACTTGTCGTGAAAAAATACCGTTTAACCGTTTATTGTATCATTACACGATTGCTGAATAACCACTGGAAGCAGCTTCTTCCATTTAGTATGTAGGGGTGCGTATACGGAGAGATCTGAAGTAGAACCAACACGAAAAATTTGTCAGGAGTGAGGCAGACGCCACACTGAGTTTCGTTGGAAGAATCGTTAGGAAATTCAGTCTATCAATAAAGGAAGCAGCTCAGGAAACACCCGTTCTACCTGTTCTTGAATTTACTCGTCAGTGTGAGATCCGTACCAGATAGATAGAGAAGATCGAAAAAAGAGCAGCACGTTCCGTTACGGGTTCCTATAGCAAGCACGAAAGGTTCACAGAGGTAATCAATGAACTCCAGTGACAGACACTGAGAGAGAGGCGTTCTGCGTCACAGTGTGGTTTATTATGAACGTTTTGAGAACGTACTTTCCTAGAAAAGTCAACAGATGCATTGCTTCCTCCTACGTATAGCTCTCGAAAAGACTATGAAGACAAAATCAGAGGGATTCGTGCCCACACGGAGGCGTACGGGCGATCGTTCTTGCAACGAGGTACTCGTGAGTGAATCAGGAAAGAGGGAAAGTTGCAGTGGTATTCAAGTACCCGCCGCCAAACGCCACAAGCTGGCTTGAGAAGTATAGATGCAAATATAGATGCATAGAACATTATTTACATTCTCATTGGCTGCAAAATTAACTGTATAGGGTGGAGGATGTCGAATGGAGGTAAGTTCTTCAGATAACCACAGTTCGGAAATTCACCGTTATTGAGCTATGAGAATATTTTGTATTGTTTACTCCTTAAAATTTCATTACCAAATCAAGTACTCTAGAAGTATCATAATACCACCAACTTTTAAAGATAATTTGCTGTACTGTTGCACGCTCATACTCACACTGCTGGAAACGCCCAAAAATGTTCACCTTCCGGACAATCATTTGCCACTCCCCCCCCCCCCCCCCCCACCCACTCCGCGACTCTCCACCTCCATCCCCCGCTACCAACGGCTCACATTGATCGTCATCTCGTGGCCGTATATCGACAGTGGCGGACCTATGATTATCTGGAAAATTGTCATCGATTCGACGTCCCATACCCTCTACTGGCTCTGAAAGACTGTTCGTACTGTATGAAGCAATGATTCTCTGAAATCTAACTTATCTGTTGTTTTGTGCCTTAAAATACGATTTCGTTACATGTTGAATATTTGGTATTAAACTGCCCGACAACAGTTTTCATGGCCTCGCTGTAGACTTTTTAGCTACATAACCTTCATAGCACAGCTTTGAATGGATTGCCTCCTTGACATGGAGGTCGGCGTCCATGGGTACACATGTCGATACCGTGCGTTCTATGCCCCGTTTTTGTGGTGTAAAGGTATGGACCTGGGCCCTGCTTGATGAGATCAAATGGGAATATAAGTACAACTGGTAAGTAGAGATTGACAGAGAAGAAGCTGACGACGCGCAAATACATAGGCATCCACCAGGGAGCGCTTGTTTCTATTTAGGCAAATTACGGAGAGAACAGAACCTGTGCCATGATTCTATTGCGGATTGTTCTGATACTCTGCTTTTCTGCATCAGCCTCAAGATATTAGATTTTGTGGCACAACTCAGTTGCTTATTTAGCGTGAACACAGCGAACCTAACACGTATGAGACGAAATGGGTTCAGTGATACTTACGCCAACGCGTCGGATTCTCTGCGATATGGACCATTAGTTCCAGTAAATCCTCCGCCACCTGTAACAAGGACAGAGCTGAGAATGTAGTCCGACTTGGCAGTCGTATGAAATAATAAGACAAAGAAATAATATATTATCTGGTATACACAGTATGTAAATTTCTCCGTAGAAATATAGAAATACGTATGTGCACATGAAAACCGTGCAATAACTCGACTTTCTTTCTATTATTGTTTATGTGGAAAATATTTCTAAGCGATAAAATGTAACGAGTGCTGTGGTGTTATTTTCACATCTGTGACGTATGTCATAATAAAAATGATGGCTTACAGGCAAATTGCGAAATTAAAATGAAGCACAGTAGTCGTAAGAAGTCCAGGACTTTTTGCCGTTTCAGTAAAGTGGTATGCAGTTTCAAATTTTCATGATTACATACAATGTAGCTGCGAGGAGTCTTGTTCTATCAGTCAACCTATGGTTGGCACTCAGCTAAGAAGTACATAGTGCCACTTTCAAAAGATGTTTAATAGTCGTAGCTTCGTGTAATCAGCTTACTTCATTCACATACGATGCAAGTCTTAGTTTTTAAGATGTTCTATAGAGAGAGAGATGGAATAGGTTGCGAAGCTTACTGTCACTTAATCCATGGCACGATACTGTACAAATTTCGTTCGCCTTCAGTAGCTCTGTATCATGTATTCTCGATTCTAGTTGAAATATCTGTACATAAATGTCACTGATAAGGAAACCATTACGTTTCGTAACAGTCGTCTCAGCTGTTGAAGTATTTGTTTACATCTTCATTTCTTTTGTTCGTTCCAGATTTCAACCACAAGAAATGTTAATAAGTTCTAGTGATTAACGAAAATAAAAGAAAGAGAACAGAGGAAAGAATACCTCTATGTATGAGTTTTCTAACGACGATTCGCCATACCACGTATGCGGGCTATTGTGTAGGATGTTAGGATGTTAAGTATTCTAGGATGCTAAGCCGTGCCATATTTCTTCTACGTGGTCAAGGTTTCGATCCCTCTGCTGGAACATTCTTCAGGATCTTGTGGTGTTCACTGTTAGGTGAATACTCTGGTAACCTTGACTGCCACAATATGCTAAGGAAGATCCCAGCAGCGGAGTCGAAACGTCGTTCGTGTAGAGGTAAAGTGACGCGGCCTAACACTTTTTAACTTCAATGGCATCGATCACGAAAGCCTACAGACTTACATATGTATGTATTTGTTTCCTACCTTTATTTCATTCCTTGCATCAGGCTAGCGAATCTAGCATGATATATAATAAAAAGTTATATGGTTTCCGTGCATGTACAGTAGGCTACAATAAAAAATAAGTTAGAAAAATTCTTGGCTGACTTTATTCTGCTTACGTTGTATAAGGGGCGATCGAAACGTTTCCGTTAGAGGGCGCCGCTGCAGCTTATATGCAACACAGCACGATTTCGATGCGGGTATATAGGGTGAACATTAATGAAACTGACAGCCGAAGTGGCCGTGCGGTTAAAGGCGCTGCAGTCTGGAACCGCAAGACCGCTACGGTCGCAGGTTCGAATCCTGCCTCGGGCATGGATGTTTGTGATGTCCTTAGGTTAGTTAGGTTTAACTAGTTCTAAGTTCTAGGGGACTAATGACCTCAGCAGTTGAGTCCCATAGTGCTCAGAGCCATTTGAACCATTAATGAAACTGACAAAATGTTGACACGGTTTCCTGACTGAAGATGGAGGAAAAGAGGTCCTATGGACGTGTACCCAGAAATGCATCATTGCCACGGTAGGTGGCACTGACGAATGAAAGTTCCTCTGACCACGTGCCGTGTGTTACCTGTGTGTTGTAAGCTGTGCGATTGACACAGCGTACAGCAAGCAGCAGAATGGTCCGGTAATCATGTCGGGAACAAGTCGAGTTGGTGCTTGTGTACGGCCAAGCAGATGGAAACGGCCGAGAGACTGAAACAAGTACCCTGACAGACACCAACAACATCACACAACATTTCAAGCCCTTTCTTTGGCGTTTGTGCGATCAAGTGGCCTTTCAGACGAACGTGCTGCGGACTGTGCGTACATCAGATTTGGAAGAGTCTGTATTGCACGGATTTGACAAGTTCTTGGTAGGTTTCTGGAGGTATATAGTACCAGATGTCTACGCATAAGTCAAGCCATTTTGTTAAATTGGCCATTGGTCTGAGGGCGCTGATCTAGCTTCCGGTAGCGTCCCAGAAGTCCTCCGTTGGGCTGTGATCACGCGAATTGGTGGTCAAGACATCTACGAGATGGACTACATGAAATGAGATCGCTTCGGAATATATCACTATTCACAAACCATTATGAGCAGTGAAAAATGGCTTGTGACTGGTCTCAAAAGGAGGATTGCATATTTTGAAGGTGGAACTGAAGTTGGCAGAAAATGGAGGAGAAATAGTTTGGTGGCCAAGTGTCTATATTGGTGGGATGGGTCTAAAGGTGTTGCAGTGAGGAGTGAGTCATCTGGACAGATGGTAACGATAACATCATCTGGACGCCAGCGCCGACACCATGATGGAGGCCTCACAGAAGATTATGATACGCCATTGGAGACACAAATTGGTGTGGCGTCCGAGGTTGTCCATATTGATGGGCTGGGTCTGGATGTGTTGGTCAACATGACGGGGAGATGCGGCAAGTACTTCTTTAGCCATTGCCAAGGTAGCTAATGGCAGGCGAGACGTGGGACTGAAATGGGGAAAGCTCTGGGATTGCTTTGGGTGCATGCCCTAGTTGTCGCAGGACACTGTTGAAGCTGACCGAGAGTCTGTTGGTGGCCAGTAACTGAGAAGGAACTTCAAATGTAACGTGTACTGTCGAGATGATTGCCAACCTGTGCAGTCAATAGTCGACGTGGGATGTGGCCAAGCTATCGTGGACATGGTCCACCTGAAGCATGGGCATGTCTTTACACACTGGCCAGATAAGATACCAAACACCATCAGATATGGAGAAGTGTGGTGCTATTTTATGCAGAACACTAGCAGTGTCATTCAGGGGCTTGAATGTGTTTAGTGGGCAGCTAAGAGATTGTCTGATTGGGATTCTTGTACAGCACATACTGTGTACATTCAATACGGGCAGTGGCTGGTGTGTGTGTTTTGAGTACGAAGTGTTCGTTACAAGTTCCGGTATTACACAGGACGGCCATGAGTGTGCAAGAGTCTGCCTTTGTATTTTGTCCTATCTCTATGCTGAGAGCGTGTTCTACCATTTTACAGAAGACAGATCTTTATTGTCTTCAGAATCATGCTGTAGTTCTGTTCACCTACTGTACATAGCTATAAGTTCCCTGAAAAATATATTTCTGTTGTTGTCGATAGCCTTATAAACCTGTTGTTTGTAGCAGCAGTAAGTTGTTGGTGGAGTCCCTTGGAAGTAGAGGTAGATCTTGTGATTTTAAATTGATATAGTACTTTGTTGATATGGATGCTCGATTGTAAAGTACAACAGCAGGAGAGTGTGAATACTGTGCTTTTTATTTTGTTGTTCTTGGTTTGTGCCCACTTGTGTGCCACAGGTTTCAAATGGTTCTAATGGCTCTGAGCACTATGGGACTTAACTTATGAGGTCATCAGTCCCCTAGAACTTAGAACTACTTAAACATAACTAACCTAAGGAGATCACACACACCCATGCCCGAGGCAGGATTCGAACCTGCGACGGTAGCGGTCGCGCGGTTCCAGACTATAGCGCCTAGAACCGCTCGGCCACCTCGGCCGGCTGTGTCACAGCGGCTGAAACACGTTTGCTATATTGGGTGATCAGAAATAGTCTGAAGCGTGGACAGGTGTTGCAAGGTAGGTTGTGGGAGAGATAATTCTTGTTAAGAGAAACATAGATGCTTTATGCCGTTTTCGAGATAATCAGCATTGAAGATAGCCAATCAGGCCGTTGAACGCGGAAATTCAAACGGCGCCTCAGATACAATTAGTGTCATTTGTTCTCATAGCGCAGATGGCCGCGCACTGGACTGCTTAGCCTTTGGCTCGCGTTCGATCCCTACTACCGTCCCTTATCCAATTTTTGTATCACTCTCGGGCTCGAGCTGCTTGAATGTGCACCCGCAACGGCCCGGTTGGCTATCTTCAGCGCTAATTAATTCCGAAAAAGCTCTGCTTATCGAATTTTTTTCGTATCAATTATTTCTCAGCATGATCTACCGTGCAACATCCTTACAATTTTTGCAGACTGTTTCTGACCAACATGTATATATTGGTTAGGAAGATTTTTTTGATTATAGTGTTATGTGCATTTTTACATAAGGATGTACTGTGGGCAGTAACACAGCGCTGCCATGGGTATGCAAGCGTCTACTTTTGTATTGTGTCTTATCTCTACGTTGAGGACGTATTCCACCATTGTACAAGAGACGGTTCAAAGCGTGCTGAAGAAGTGTTCAACTTTTGTGCTTAGCTAAATGTCATCTAAGTTTATATTGCAGTTTTTGTCCATAGCCTAGGTGGCCTTGGTAGCCCTGTTGTATCTGGCAGTACTAACATGGAGACCACACGGCTATTGGGTTATTTTAATGTTTTATGTTATGTGAAGTTCAGAACTTATACACCACCTACACAAAAAATCCTTCCATGTAACGTTCAAAAATTATCGAGAAAAATGAGTACGATCTTTTCTGAGTGTCTTTAGTACCATAAAGTATGGTTGATTTTTTTAATAAATCTATGGTAGAGTGCTCGTCTGGCTGACCTGGGTTTGACTGCTGGCTGAACTGAATTTTTAAACAGAGGAGCATTTCGTGAAACGAAACTACATAAAGATGGATTTATAGGTAGCACTCAAGAACATAATCACTAGATCGCTGACTGTAGTCTCGTTTCAGTGATTTTTCTGTTTATTTTCTCATTTTTGTGTGTTCAGTTCTAACACATATATCATTTAAACATAAAATTTATTAGAGATATGTTAAAGGCCACATTCCGAATTATGATTTTTAAAAAGTATGTGGGTCTTTTTATATCTAATTACACACTGGATACAAAAATCCAGTATTCAATACAAATAGACATTCTTAATTACCGTTCTTTTACAAAAGATCGTTAATAGATATCGCTTAGATCTAAAAACATCACATGTTAAATTTTTTCACATTTATGTACTTTACTTCTCACAGAAAATTATTCGTTTAAAAATTTAAGACAACCAGGAATCAAGCCCATGGTTTACAGATGGCAGTCAAGCTCCCTACCTCATAGCTACACCGCCTATCGAAATATCGACCTTATGGTACTGTATTAAGGCTGCTCGGAAAACTTCAAACCGGATTTTCACGAGAACCGTTGGGAGTTGCATCGAACTGCTCGACTATAACGCACAATGAGCAAAAAGTGTGAATATTGTGCTTTCAGTTTTATTGGTCCTGGCTGGTGCCAGCTTGTGTGCCACAGGGTCTGAAACAGAACTGAACTGTACATCGTACTGATTGGGATTTAAAAAAAAATATTATTGTGTTATATCCACTTTTTACGTGAACATTGGCCCTGGACAGAATTTTGCCGCGCGAAATGTGGCAATGGTTAGCACACTGGACTTGCATTGGCGATGCCGAGGTTCAAATCCTTGTCCGTCTATCATAATTTCCCTAAATTTCACCAGGCACATGCCAGGACGGCAATGCCTATTTTCCTCCACATCCGTGAACTAATCAGAGCTTTTTCTCGGATTCCACCTGTTTTATTAGGATTTTTTTTAACGAGTCTACAGCTGGTTGTTCAGTGGTTAGCGTTGCTGCCTCTATATCATGGGGACTTGGGTTTGATTCCTGGCCAGGCTGGAGATTTTATTTACTTGGGGGCTGGGTGTTGTGTTGTCATCATACTTTCATCATAATCATCGATACACAAGTGACCGAAGTGGCATCACTGAAAAAGTCTTGCAATAGGCGGTCAAAGATCCCTAGATAGAGTCTCTCTGCGAATAATACCATACAAGCATTTCATTTCATTAAAAACAGTCACTCTGTTTTCTAAATTCCAATGTGTTTCATATAGTTTTCTTTATCGATAGCTTTTTAAGGATGCCGCAGTAAGGATATGTAATTTAATTTTTGAGTTACAGACATTAGTTACTTGAACAACTGAAATACTTTTACGCTAGACTCATCAATATACAACTCGTATTCGAGCGGAAAACAGTACCCGACGAATGTCCACCTGAAACCTTATTAAAAATCTCATACGAATTTTAATGACTTTTTGCACACTTCTGGACCGATTTCCGCAATGACAAGCTCAATATGGCCATTTAACTTGGAGATGGAGGGGGAGAGGAATCTTATCGTTTTGTTCGAGTAAACATGTGACTTCACGTATCCCCATAGTAAACTGTCGCAGGGCGTCTTTTCTTGGTGGCTCATTCTGGTCCCCATACAGCGAGATGAGGCGACCCTGAAATATCCCCTGCAGCAATAAGAGCGACTACCCGAGGTACGACAGGATCTAGCTGGATTTACTCGGTTTCGAGGTCTAAGGTAACTTATTTATCAGGGGATAAGGGGATACTTAAGGCATTCTTGAAACTGTAGGACGCTGTCGCTTTCGCCAGCTAAAAATCCTTACGAAAGAGTCGTTCGTTGTGCAATCATCAACTGCTGAAGTGTTATGAGACTATGTTCATCGTCTCTAATTCACCAGTTACACTTGCTGTTCATTAGGAAATGCGCGTCGTAGCTAAGGATGATATTCTTCGCAAAACTGTCATCCACTTGTTGGTTTGGCTGCACCCAGTCGGTGTATTGAAGCGTCTGCACAAAGCGGGTTGGATACAATTGTCGTTTCAATTGAAACTTGCTAGAGCGTAGACGAAGATATTTTGTCAGATTTTATTGCACAACGTTTCTTTAAATTTCTTGTAATCGAAGGCAAACTGAACTTCGGGGACTTCGGTCAAACCTCTCATATACTGGGGCAATGTTTTCAGCAAACCAGGAGGTACTGTTCCGCTTTGCTGTTTTAACTACAGCACCTCAACTACTTTCTTCAGACTTGTTAATTATCTGTCGAATTGGTAACGAAACTGGTACGTTTCAACAATCGATAATAGTGCCCAATTTGTGATGTGTTTCTATAGATTTTTTCAGTATTTGTAATAATTTAGACTACGACAACGCGTTGTTCACAAAGTGATTCATTTTCACCAACAGTAATGTCTAAATGAACAATAGCAAGCATTGCCATTAGGTCGGAACGAAAATATTGTGCCATTTAAACTGTGCATTCCTATCATGAAGCAGCGAGTGTCTTAAGTAACTGAAAAGGAGTACGGTACGCCATTGCTAACGATAAATATACGACTGAAAGTTTGTCAAACTTCCGGTAGCTACTTGAAAAAAGAAAGGTAGTGCTCAGTACAAATATGTCGCTGAAAGATTGTGAAATCTTGTTTCGCAGATTGAAAAAAGAAAGGTATCGGTCGCACGTAATATTCAGATTGAACACAACTGAGTTTGTAATTCGGAATGGCCAAAAATATGCGTAGTGCAAATAAAAAGAAATGCTGCAGCAACGGACTCATCGGTAAAGCGATAAATGTATAATTGAGAGTTGCCCAGTGCTTCGCACGTTATGCGATAACAACAGCGGATTCGCGGAAGCCGACGCTGTCAGAGCGGCTCGTGCAGCTGCCGCATTTGTAACATGCAAATTTAATCCGGTCAGCAGTGTGAGGTTAATGAAAAGGCCGACGATAATTAACTGGTATTACAGTCACGAAACTGGGTTCGCGGTACACTTTACTAAATTGTTTTGGTGCGGTCTGTGGAAGGCGGAACTGCACACCTGCGACAGGAATCACAACACTGCGCAATAGATGTGTCAACTTGCGTAATGAGGAATACCATCGCAAATCGTGAAACGACATTTTAACCCTCTAGCCATCCCATTAACAGACGGCGAAAAACTAAGGGGGGCATTCTAGGTGGAAATAATGAGAAAATTATGC
Organism: Schistocerca americana; assembly: GCF_021461395.2. NCBI lineage: Eukaryota > Metazoa > Arthropoda > Insecta > Orthoptera > Acrididae > Schistocerca > Schistocerca americana. The sequence continues at coordinate 153,408,932 of NC_060122.1, forward strand.
CGATGCAATCATGTGTATTCTATCTCATGATCTATGCCCTGCGTAGAGCATTTTTAACGTGTTTAGATCTCTACCTATCTAGAGATGTAAAAAGCGCTGCTCCACATCAGTTCCATTACAGCGACCAGTTCTTGCAGTAAAATACGAGGCGAGGTGACAGTGGGCGAAAGGGGTCACCACTGGAGATATTCCAGGGGTGATTTCAGGTTTCAGCATTTGCCCTAGAAACGGTTAAAACTTCCCGAAAATATGGTCGGAACCAAGAGATTGGAGATAATTTTTATTTGTTTGTGGGGCGATATGAAGGCCGATTGCCTGTTTGAGTAACTGTTCATTTGTTTAAGAGAACAAAGTCTATAGGCCGAGAGTTTTCAGTAGTTAAACTGTCACCACCTGAAACGATTGCTACAGTAAAATGGTGTTGTTGACTAGAGTCACAATCAGCTATCATTGACTGTAATAGTAATCAGTTCATAGTGAAGAATGTAAGACGGTTCAGTTTTTGACAGTAATATCTAGGGAGCAACCATACCATCCACAACAGTAACATTTTTGAAATTTTTGAAAACATAGTCAGCGATCTTGAAATTTGTTAAAATTTAAAGCAGTCTTGATCGCAATCTTGTTACACGAGTGTCGAGGGTCGACGGAACTCATCTAGCAGTGTCCATCCACGGCTCTGGAGTCCGAAGATGACTCTTTCAGTGGAAACCGGTAACTCATTCCAATAAAAAATATTTTAAGAAGATTGCGATCAAGACTGTTTTAAATTTTAATACAGACCAGTGCTTTTATGTTTTACTCTTCATAGGTGGAATTGAGTTGATCATTCCCAATGGCGCTGACACAGAGATTGATGGAAGAAACAGGGGGTTTCTGTGGTCAGTGACAGCATAATTCACGAAAAAAACAGCTAGCCAGAAGAAAAGTCCAGAGAGTAGTCATATGTGCAAAAAAATCTGGGGAGTGATCCGACCCTGGAAACGTAAACACAGGCTGGATATAACACTCTGCTGTCAATGGAAGAGGAGATGGACACAGACAGGAGGAGAGGGAGATGGGTGGAGAGACGGGGGGTGTTGAGATGGACCAAGAGAGGGGTGCAGAGGCAATGGAGACAGGGTGGAGGGGACGAGGTGAAGAGAGGAGGAAGAGGAGGAGGAAGAGTTGGTGGTCAGAGGGGGTAGTAGGTGATACACACACACTTACACACACATACACAGAGAGAGAGAGAGAGAGAGAGAGACGGGGGGGGGGGGGGAGAGATAGAGAGGAGATAGAGAAAGGGGGAAGAAACGGTCAAATTGAAACAGAAGAACAACGATGGACGGGAATACGAGAAGGACGAAATTGATAAGACTGGATACAAACGTACCCTGACAATGCCAGGCACACAGCTAGCAGTAATCTTTACGTGTACTTCCACTCGCCACAAGTCGCAAGGCTCATAGCGTGTGGAAACAGCCAACAGTCACTTTCCTTTCAGTATTCTCAGCGGTTTATTGTGGCCCGTTATGGATTCCTCTCCTTTGAAACGTCCCCTTTAGAAATTTATAAATTTTTGTGCTGGTAAACCTCTTACGTTATTTTATTTTCAAACAGCTGAGCAAATCTGAACGTGCTCAGACGTTTCTCTATTTACTTATTCTGATCATCAACAAACTGACGCAATATTTTTAGCGCAACGCAATCTGACTTTCAATAATCCCTACAAAAGAATGACCCTGACTAACAATAACCTATACCTTTCATGAATCACTTACCCCACAAAAATCTTCGTTACTTGAACTACTGCAATACAGCGAGCGCCAATACTGCCAGCTAAATAAAAGATTCTAACTACGGAAGGCACTAACTGCTGATAGGCATAGTCAGGAAATGAAAGATTTTGTTAGAGAACAAACGATGTATTTACCTTAATAATGTTCAAAAGTCATAATATATACATCAGTTCATGATATCCAGTGTTATAAATTTCCTTTTTATGGCGGACACACGTCCAGATCGTCCGCTCTCAAAATTCTGCCATCTCTCTCCCCACATCCATCACTGCCGGCGCCTCACCTCCAACTGCACAACGCTACGCGCTGTTCACATCCAATTGCCCAACACTACAACAATGAATATTCCAACAATGCCATCCAGCCACAGACTGCACACTGCACAGTCAGTGATTTTCATACAGAGCGCTTCGTGGCGTTACCAACATAAAAACCTAAACAGCCTACTTACACCTGTACCAACCTTTTCATCTCAGTATAGCAATTACATCCAATGTCCTCAATTATTTGCTGGATGTACTCAGATCTATGTCTTCCTCTACAGTTTTTACCCTCTAATAGCTCCCTATAGCATCATGGTCCTGATGTCTTGACAGATATCGTGTCATCCTGTCCATTTTTCTTGTCAGTGTCTCCAATATATTTCTTTCTTCACCAATTCTGCGGATAACCTCCGCATTCCTTGTCTTATCAGTCCATCTAATTTTCCACACTCTTGTGTAGCAAAAAATCTCAAATGCTTGGATTGACTTCTATACCCGTTTCCCCATAGTCCATGTTTCACTGCCATATATTCTCAGAAACTTCTCCCACAAATTAAAGCATATGTTTGATATTAGATGACTTCTTTTGGTCAGTAACGCCCTCTTTGGCTCATGTACTCTGTTTTTATGTCCTCTTTGCTTTGTCGATCATGGATTATTTTGCTTCCGAGGTAGCAGAATTCTTTATCTACCTCGTGATCACCAATTCTTGCGTTCAAGTTTCTTGCGATTCTCATTTCATATACTTCTCATTACTTTAATCTTTTCCCGCTTTATTCTCAATTCATATTCTATAGTCATTAGACTATTTATTACATTCAACGAATCCTCTAATTGCCGGCCGGAGTGGCCGTGCGGTTATAGGCGCTAGAGTCTGGAACCGCATGACCGCTACGGTCGCAGGTTGAAATCCTGCCTCGGGCATGGATGTGTGTGATGTCCTTAGGTTAGTTAGGTTTAAGTAGTTCTAAGTTCTAGGGGACTGATGACCACAGTAGTTAAGTCCCATAGTGCTCAGAGCCATCTGAACCACTTTTTTTTTAATCCTCTAATTCGTCTTCCCTTTGGATGAGACAACAATATTATCGGCGAATCTTATCATTAATACCTTTTCACTTTGAACCACTCTTGACCCTTTCTCTTATTTCCGTCATTCCTTCTTCGTCGTGAAGATTGAACAGCAGGGGTTAAAGATTTCAACCCTCTCTTACACTCTTTTTAAATCGAGCCGTTCTTTCTTGTTATTGCATTCCCATTATACCGTCTTGGTTCTTGTACATATCGCGTATTACCATTCTTTCTCTGCAGTTTACCTCTATTCTTCTCTGAATTTTGAACATCTTGCATCATTTTACGCTTTTTCCAGGTCGACTAACGCTGTGAATGTGTCTTGATTTTTCCTCAGTTTTGCTTCCATTATCAACCACCAGGTCAGACCTGCCTTTACCTATCCTTTAGGCCAAACTGATCGTCATACAAGAGGTCCTCAATTTTCTTCTTCATTCTTCTGTATACTATTCTTGTCGGTAACTTACATGCTTCAGATGGTAAGCTCATTGTACGTGACTGCTGTACTTGTCGGCTCCTGTAATCTTCAGAATTGTGTAGATGATGTTGTTAGCGAATGTATGACGTAATATCGCTAGTCTCATACATTCTAGACATCAGTGTGAATAGTCGTTTTCTTGTCACTTCCCCCAATTATTTTAGACATTCAGATGGAATGTAATCTGTGCTTTATTTGACACCACGAACATGAAAAAATATCGACACTCTGAGCATGATATAAGATGACCTGGACTGTTGAATTTTGGTATAGCTTGGTACATATCCATGGTAAGGTGCAAACATCAGAACCGGTTTACGATGTTCAGTACAGATGCCAACAAGGCCTTGTTGACGCTGGTTGTGCAAGTATTCTCATGTAGATGATGTTTACGAAGAATATTTACTTTGTACAAGGTGTTGGGAAATTCCCGTTACAAACTTCTAGGACCTGTAGAGGGGTATGAGTACATAACATTCTGAACAAGAAGCCATGTCCGGAAACGCACCGTTTCCGTGCTACAGCCATTTGAAAATGTCTTAGGTAGACAGGTTTGCAACAGGATAGTCATTGTGGGTGGTGCTTACGTCTGACTGGCTGATGTCATTTGACGTCTATCCTACCTGTCCCGATCTGCTTCGAGCCTCATACGGGTGTGTCTGAGTGTTAGAGCAACATGGTTGATTACACTTTTGCAGAATATACCGACATAATCCTTCTGTATGGCAAAGCTCGTGGTAATGGAAGAGCTGCTCGTCCCCTTTATCAAGATCCTCCGACTCCATCGCATACCTTTTTGCCACAGTTGTGCCACGCCTTCGAGAAAGGGGTACCTTCACCGTTAGCAGGCGCGCCTGCGATACTCCAAGAAGACGCCGCACTCCCGAATTGGAAGAGGCCGTACTGCATCATGTTGAAGAGAAACCGCTAACGATTTCACGAGGAGTTCTGCGTGCAGTGAAATCTGCTCCTAGAACCATCTGGTTTGTTGTGGATGACCGGCAATTACATCCAACACTCTTTATCACCTCTGACACTGATACACACCAGAATGAAGCTCAAGCAAACCGAGAGAGGTAGGATAGTCGTCGGATGACATCAGCCAGTCCAACGTAAGCACCCCCCCCCCCCCCCACCACGACTGCCCTGTTGTAAACCTACCTAGCAAAAATGTTTTCAAACGGTTGTAGCAAGGAAACAGTACGTTTTTGGACATGGGTTCTTATTCAAAGTATTATTTACTCACTTTCCTTTACAAGTCCTAGAGGTTAGTAACGGGAAATTCCAAACACCCGATATTTATTGGGGATATTTTTATCGCAAATTTTGTGTTACTTTTATGGGGATGGGGCAGGGTCACATTGTACATCACGATATCTAATGATAGATTGGTAACCACTGACACTTGGTATTTACGTGGATCATAAAAAAAAAATGGCTCTGAGCACTATGGGACTCAACATCTTAGGTCATAAGTCCCCTAGAACTTAGAACTACTTAAACCTAACTAACCTAAGGACATCACACACACCCATGCCCGAGGCAGGATTCGAACCTGCGACCGTAGCAGTCCCGCGGTTCCGGACTGCAGCGCCAGAACCGCTAGACCACCGCGACCGGCACGTGGATCATATTTAGAGATTGTTAACCACCTGTGACTGTCCTTTGTTTGGGCAATTTGCAGACGTGATGCTTAGTGAAGACCACACGTAATGACCTGATATTATGATGACGAGCACAACAATTTTCTAAGTCGCGACAGGAATCCTACACGTTATGGATATGAAATTGGCAGTATTGCACTGCAACCGGTAAACGTTCCAGGTTTCTGAAGAAAGCATTGCCGATCTTTAGATACATATATTTTCGACTTTTCTTAGGCTTAAGTTTGTTTTCGGTTCGTCTGAGAAAGTTCCACCTCTTTGTTCTAGTATCTCGAATGCACTCAGACACTGGAACTTTCTGAAGCTGCTCTTAGAGTCAATTTTTTTCCTCACTGGAAGTCGCACGTATTTCAGGGGCATGGAAACCGCTATGTTGTCCCTCCATTATCTCACGTTCTTCAGTTGCCATTTAGCAGTAGATGCAAATATAATGACATGTGTGTGAGGCAGTGTTACCAGATGTGCTCTACTCTTCAATGCTTCTCAAAGACACATGCATAAATTACACCTACACTTGCAGAGATTTCATCTCTCGTGCAGGTGTTTGTCATCAGAGGAAGCCTCGTACCATGTGCTGCTGTCCTTATTACTCTCCTTAGAACATAGCTGACGGTTGTTAAGTTAGAGGGAAGAGCGGTATATTAATTTTATTTGTCTGAGAAAGGAACTTGTTACTCTCCTGCCATTTCAGATCAGGCAAACGCACGTACAGGCAACAAAAGTACATGCAATTATATGAAAAAGTAGTCATATAGAATTTAACATAGAAGAACTAAACTAAACTCCTCCTCAACAGGCCATGAAGGCCCAATTGTACCGACCAGCCGCCGTGTCATCCTCAGCCCACAGGCGTCAGTGGATGCGGATATGGATGGGCATGTGGTCGGCACACCGCTCTCCCGGCCGTATGGCACTTTCCGAGGCCGGAGCCGCTACTTCTCAATCAAGTAGCCCCTCAGTTTGCCTCACAAGGACTGAGTGCATCCCGCTCGCCAACGGCGCTCGGCAGATCGGATGGTCACCCACCCAAGTGCTAGCCCAGCCCGACAGCGCTTCACTTCGCTGATCCTCTGGGAACCTATGTTACCACTGCGGCAAGGCCGTTGGCATACCTCGGAAGAAAGTTCTGGGAAACTGGAGAACCGGGCCGCTAGAATAGTGACCTCATCTCAATTACCTAAATACGGGTTGCCTTTCCTGTGGTTAGCATAATCGTGAAATTGTCAACTTTTGTGCATGGAAGATTTAATGAATGTGATACGTATAAAAGCGACGAATCACGCGTGTATCTAATTACTGACTGCTCGCCCTAGGAGAGGGTGTTTGCACACGGCACTCTAGGTTGCACTCTAGGGCACTCTAGGAGCCCTTCCTTTACGAGCATATCCCAACGTAGTTTGGAAAATTGACAAAAAATATGTCGATTCCATGACGACTCCATCTTCAGCGTAGAAGGAATGTTTGGGGCCAGGACACAGTCTGTTGTACAGTACAGATCAGATCTCCGTGTTTCTGCATCGGGTTACGTGGATCAGTGTCTGGTGCACTGGACCAGCGCTTGAGGCAGGAACGATGTTTGGATCCCATTCGGACCACTCACACTTACGTTTTCTGTAGCTTCCCAAGATCAGTCCTGGGATGATAGTTTCCTTACCCATCTCGAGATCGTGCACCAAACGTATCGTCGAACCCTAAATTTCCTGAATCTCATATGTTTTTGCGTACGGAACTGTGGCTGCCCATGTACCTGTGGTATCGGCATCAGCACCGAGTGTTCGATAATTTGATAGTATAGCAATGAAGACTCGGAGTATCCGTATCGGAGTTACAGAATCACGGTGGGAAGAATACAAACGCGTTGCTATTCTCCCGTCCCGGTTTCGCGCATTGTACAGTCGCTCGATTTATCTGGCGTTGCCGTAAATTTGAGCTGGACACTGTGGCCGAGCGGTTCTAGGCGCTTCAGTCCGGAACCACGCGGCTGCAGGTTCGAATCCGGCTCCGGGCATGGATGTGTGTGATGTCCTTAGGTTAGTTAGGTTTACTTAGTTTTAAGTCTAGTGGACTGATGACCTCAGATGTTAAGTCTCATAGTGCTTAGAGCCATTTGAACCATTTGATTTGTAATTTTGTTTACGTACCACTGCGTGGAGTTGTAATTAAAATTCAGAGAACAACTTTAGGTAACTGAATATTAACTCCAAATTCTAGTACTAATTAAATTATGTAAACAGAGCAAGCAAGAGAAGTTCTTAGGAGGGACGCCTTGATCGACAAATATCATCATAGCTCAGCCAAATTTCACGAAATTTTAATAAATTATTTACAAAAACCTTCCTCGTGAATCAGTCTGTCTATTTGTGGACAATAGTTTCTGAGATTAGCCTTCAGGTACAGAAAGAAAAACGAGGAAGGGACTTTAATTTATAATGCGTGTAGATGCGCATTGTATAATAACCACATCAGAGATCAGCAACATATGTCAGTAATAGTAAGTATGCACCCAATCACTCAAAAAATTTATCGATTTTATACGTCAATTGATCGATGTAAACATAGCGCAACTCGCATTTATTAACTTTTATATTTTAAAAGATCAAAATCTAGAAGAAGATTTCCCACCAACAGAGTTGGAAATTCATGAAGCCATCAAAACACTCAAAAACAATAAAGGAAGTGGTGAAGACCCCATTACAGCAGAATTATTGAAGTGGGCAGAACCAAAAATTGTAAAGGATCTACAACTACTTCTTGAGAACATTTGGAAAACTGAAAAGGTTCCAACTGAATTGAAAACAGCATTAATCCACCTGCTACATAAAAAGGGAGCCAAACAAAATGTCAGTAATTACAGAGGAGTTTCACTACTGCCAGTGGCATACAAAATATTATCAAAAATTCTCCTGAACAGAGTGGTAGATACTTAGACAAACAACTGCGTGAATATCAAGGTGGTTTTCGAATGGGAAGATCTTGAGCAGAACAAATTTTTAACTTAAAGTCAATAATTCGCCATAGAAGGTTAACCAGCAAATTGATAATAGTGTCATTTATTGTTTTCAAGAAAGCATTTGATTGTATAGACAGAGAAACAATGGATAAGTCCATTAGGGAATTTGGTGATAAATCAAAATTAGCAAATATAATTTGTGAAACACTAACAAGTACAATATCTAAAGTCAAATTGTGGGACAAGTATCTCAGCCATTTGAAATAAAAACTGGTTTTAGACAAGGTGATGGTTTATCTTTACTTTTTAATTGTGTTCTAGAAAAAGTTGTAAGGATGTGGAATTCGCAGCTAAAAAATCACAAAATTAAACCAATAACTCTGGAAAGGAAAACAAATGGAATTAAGGTAAACTGCTTGGCCTTTGCGGAAGATTTTTCAATACTTTCAGAAAACCTGGCAGAGGCAGTTATTCAGATAAACCTTCTGAACAAAACAGCAAAAAGGACTGGTCTCAAAATTTCAGCTGAAAAAACAAAATTCATGACAAACATAAAAAAATGCGCCAAAACTCATAGAAACACAAATAGGCAAAATAGAGCGACTAAATAAATTTAAATATCTTGGAGAGACTATAGAACAGAATGTACTAGAAAAATCTGCAGTACATGTAAGAACTGACCAAATGGAAAGAGCGTATGGTTTGACCAAAAATATTTACAACAAGAAACGAATATCTAGAAAAACAAAACTAAAACACTACACCACAGTGGTACGACCAGAATGTTTATATGAATCTGAATGACTAACGATGAACTATATAAGATGGACAGACTAGAGGTACTGGAAAGAAGGATTATTACAAAAATAATGGGTGCAATAAAAACTGCAAATGGTTGAAAAATAAGAAGTAATGAGAAGACCTACAAAAATATGGAGAAAATATCTGAAGTAATGGCCAAACGAAGATTAAACTTTTTCTGACACCTCTACCGAATGGATGGAAACAGACTAACAAAACAAATAGACCTATATTTCTGGAAGAAGAAATCGACAGTAGCCTCGATTACAGAAGTAAGGAAAGATCTAGAAAGAAACAACATCAAAGAATCAGAAATAGCAGAAAGAAACTGTTTTAAAAATAAAATATTAAATATGGAAGGCTTTCAAAGGAGAAAAATAACAAATCGGGAACAACATGGACAGAAGAAAGGAAGAGACTTCATGTGGAGAAAATTAGGGAATACTGGAAAAATAGGAAACAACAACAAAGGACATCCTTCGTACGGTAGCCTTTGAATAAAGGAACTGAAAGTAAATTTGTGGCTGGTTGCTGTCCTAACACCATCAACATTTGTCTTCAAACAACAGCCACGGTCTCCATCATGTCATCATATGACAAAATTGCATGAAACTAAAGTTGTTAACGTGATCCTAGTTGGTCAAGACGATTGGAAAAAAAAAGCATAGTGTAAGTGAAAGTTAGTGCTTTTGCCTCAGAGAAAAAGAATTGCAAAAGTTAACACATATGGATAGCATACATAAACATGTTGAGTCGCATAATTCGTTTGCGTTTTAAGTATCTATTCTTAACTTGGTATCAGACGCCAGCTGGTTCATGAGATAGCATAATTTCCATAATTCGTATTGTACTCTAATGAATCCTTTTGTGCTCAAGAAAAGCTCAAAGATACATTAACACACAGGACCTTGCAACACTGCCGGCATCGATACTTTTATTCCTATAATATCGACGCACCAATACCGTCTTAAGTATTGGTATCGGTACGAGATATCGCCCTGTATCACGTATTCATACGTCCCCGGACGTGAGTGCTTCACTGTCCGTGCCTGAATTCCACCGAGTATGTTTGTGATGCCTATGGAGAGAGTTTTGCTCGTACAGATCTCCTCCCTGCTGGCCAGAAAGCACATATGGCTAAACAGTAGCTACCACTTTTCGTGGAGTTCGTAGAAACTGCCAGTAATAATCCGTGTTTAACGGCCTACTTTTTGACAGGACATTACGGCTAAACTTCTCTCCTTCCTTGTTTTGAGCTTTCTATCACAAACAGCTTTACCTTCACCAATGTGCGATGTGTTGTTCTGTCATTTGCGGTAATCATACTACACTTACAGAATTAATTTTTCGTCTCCATGATACTGTAAAACAAGAAATTCTCTTACCGACAGTGATATTCAAGATCGACTCTTGAATCAATTTCGTAAATTTGTTACGTGAATGCCTCCTTACTACTGTACGTGTCACATTTCCGAAAGAGTGCCGTTCCTCGTGCATTGGTAGCTCTGTTGGTGAAACCATCTGGCAATGGCAAGGTTCCGTTTCGAGTCCCGGAAAACCACACAGGTTTAATGTGTTTGAAACTTTCACATTCCCAGTTGATATTAATTTTGTTATAATAAATTTACATAGACATTATTTGCAGTTCAAACACACTGAAGTAATGATTAAGACAGCACCTGCGCCCCAGAGGAGTGGGTTGAAATTGCAATACGGCCATCTAGATGCATGTTTTTCTTTGTTCCTCGAAATCGGTGAAGGCTAGTGCCGGTATGCTTCCGGGGAAAAGACGGTCGATTTCCGTTTCCAACCTCGCCTAATTCGATCATAAGCACAATGTGATGGCTTCATCATCGACGGGACATTGTTGTTGTTGTGGTCTTCAGTCCTGAGACTGGTTTGATGCAGCTCTCCATGCTACTCTATCCTGTGCAAACCTACTGCAATCTACATCCTTCTGAATCTGCTTAGTGTATTCATCTCTTGGTCTCCCTCTACGATTTTTACCCTCCACGCTGCCCTCCAATACTAAATTTGTGATCCCTTGATGCCTCAGGACATGTCCTACCAACCGATCCCGTCTTCTGGTCAAGTTGTGCCACAAACTTCTCTTCTCCCCAATCCTATTCAGTACTTCCTCATTAGTTATGTGATCTACCCATCTAATCTTCAGCATTCTTCTGTAGCACCACATTTCGAAAGCTTCTATTCTCTTCCAGTCCAAACTATTTATCGTCCACGTTTCACTTCCATACATGGCTACACCCCATACAAATACTTTCAGAAATGACTTCCTGACACTTAAATCTATACTCGATGTTATCAAATTTCTCTTCTTCAGAAAAGCTTTCCTTGCCATTGCCAGTGTACATTTTATATCCTCTCTACTTCGACCATCATCAGTTATTTTGCTCCCCAAATAGCGAAACTCCTTTACTACTTTAAGTGTCTCATTTCCTAATCTAATTCCCTCAGCATCACCCGACTTAATTCGACTACATTCCATTATCTTCGTTTTGCTTTTGTTGATGTTCATCTTATATCCTCCTTTCAAGACAATGTCCATTCCGTTCAACTGCTCTTCCAAGTCCTTTGCTGTCTCTGACAGAATTACAATGTCATCAGCGAACCTCAAAGTTTTTATTTCTTCTCCATGGATTTTAATACCTACTCCGAATTTTTCTTTTGTTTCCTTTACTGCTTGCTCAATATACAGATTGAACAACATCGGGGAGAGGCTACAACCCTGTCTTACTCCCTTCCCAACCACTGCTTAACGCGTAATTTTCTTAGTTTAAAACGTATTCTAGTCTAGAACATAAATTATATCTCTGGAATCTGTTCTCCCGTTTTATTGATAGCGTGTTGCATGTTGTGGACGTTGACTAAGATTTCAGACAATCAGTAGGTAACTTTATGAGTGATCTTGAGGTTCTTGATTGTTCTTTGAATTCATCCAGTTGATCGGCATCCACCCAGTATTATAAAATGATGAATGTGGTGTCACTCTTTTCTATGGCTCTTTTGGCAATTTGCGTATTAAAATATTTGGCCTTGACTTGCAGTAAATTGGCACAAATCATTTTTATAGTATCGTATGAAACTAAGGATGGAAAGAGATAAGTACTTGCCTTGTTGAGTTCCGCATTATCGGCCACCTCGTCTGCGTCATCCTCATCTGGAGTTCCGTCGTTTGGAAGCTCAAGTTCTCCATCTGAATTCATGTCGTTCCTCTCTCCGTCATAATCGTCGTCATACTCTCCTTCTTCGTCATCCTCTGGTTTTTCGCTGACAGCTGTGTTCTCCTCATCCTCATTGTCATTATCATCGTCTTCGTCGCTAGCTGTTTCCTGGAATTCCTGGCTGTCATCCTCTACCTCATAGCTCCTGTCAGTACCATCCAGTTCGGTGCTCTTCTGCGACGACTCACTTCCTGGACCTGAAATGTCTTCGGCTTTGGGACGGGACAACAACGCGCGCTTTTGTTTGTCGGCTGCAGAGCTGGTTGTGCTGTCTCTGGCGTTACCAGCTTGTGGTCGATGGGTTATGCACTTCTCGTTGCGTTCCAAACATTCCTAAAACATTGAACCAACGGAGCTAGCAAATCAGGGAAACTTTTAAATTTATTTAATACCAAGAATAAAACCTCCAACAATGACCAAATTTACCTGTTGAATCGTCACTTTTGCAAGTCCACCAGAATACTCTCTGCCATTCATGGCTTCTGATTCCACTCGGTTCCTTGGTTTTGCTGTGCTTAGATAGCTTTCACCTTTTATCGCTGTCATATTAGTAGCCATCAGACTGGAATTGCCTATGGGGAGATTTACTGGAGGCGGCGTCAGTTGATCGTCAATACCAGTGTTTGTAGTTTTGCTGGCTTTCCGAACACCTGCCGTATTGGAGCCAACTTCAGAGCTCGTTACGTCTTTATTTGTTCCCCACGTAGGTGCATTATGTGGCTCTGAAAGAAAAAGGAAGATAAGTTGAAGGGTACAGAAATTGAAAATGAAATAGTAGTAAATAACAGTTTGGTGTATTACCATTTGGTGCATCTTTAAATGCAAATACAATGAAAGTTATCTGTTTATTCATGGCAGAGTGAGCAGCTTAGATAGCAGAAGTACCGCATAGAAATTTCTACTTGATAGATTGTTAAGATGAGAGTGTAAAGAGAGAGATAACTTATTTGGACTTTGTTAACTGCAAGCGCGAGTTCAGTAATTATTACTCTGCAAAGATTTTATTGTGTCTAATAAATCTACGTGCTGGTAATTAGGGAGAGGTATTAGCCATGTGCTCAGCATTCTAATTAGGTTTTCCTCATTTATATTAGTTAAAAAACATTGATTAGGAACTCAAGAAAACTTAAACAAGAGTAGGAAGGCAAATTACTGCATAGTGATTTATTTCTGATCATAATTTCCGGTGCAGCCAGAGCAGAGTCGAGTTACTCGTTGCAAGGCAAGAATTTGTTGTAGGGCTTAGTTAAAAATTTTGAGAGTATTAGAAACATCTTCCAATAAGTGAAATTTCATGTAAATTCAACAAATGCGTTTTTAGTAATAGGACACATTCAAATTACTTAACAGTTATTTATGCTGAGAATTCTTGTGAATTGTTCTTTGATACAATCCCATTTACAGACAATGAGATGTATTTCAAATTAGTTAAAATCACATTTCTAAAAATTAATTTGGGTGGATAAGATCATGTTCAAAAGTATGGTAGTTATGCACATTCTAGATCTCAAACTGTAATTGGAACTTTGAAGTCATACAATTTTTATATTGTCAGCGAGAAACTCGTTAAACACAGTTTCAGCATACACTCCCAATTATAGAGATAACTTTCAAGGAGCTTAATTACATTATAAAATATGTACTTTAGAAAAGATACGTCTGATATGCTCAAAGTCTCAACTCTACCAGTTTCTACTGGTTGTTTGTAAGTGACGTTTAATTATTAGTTCCCTCATGTCAATTTAAGCTTCAGAATATTTTTCGTCGTTGTTCCCATATTGTATTTCCTATAGCTTCCACGTAATTTTCTTCGTTCCAAGTCGTTACGAACTAAGAAACGTAAAAATCTAAAGGCAGATATATATATCAGTCAATTGACTAAATCACGGTTGGAACAATTACAAAAAGTGTCCACTGAGTGAAATAGTGTTTATGGATGACCGGTGGAACAGGTACGAAATCTATGTCATAAAATGAAAAAAAAAAGGAAGTTGATCAGCTTAATAAAGACAGAAACGTAATTCTATATAATATAAACAACCAAATCTTAATAAGAAAGTTAGATAAGCACTTTGTCATTTAAGACATTGTCTGTGCACTGTACGAGCAACAATTTAAATTTATGGGGTACTTCAGGACAGCTTCTGGGCACAACGAAGTAGGAATATGTGATGACTGGGGCAACAGTGGTGAACATAGCAGAAATTTTGGCAAATAGAAACTATGAAGTCATCCAAAGGTGATTTAATACACATGTTTGATTGTAGGATAAGACGTTTAGCACAAATTATGAAAATCACACGCAGTATATACTAAGTTTACACAACCTTCGACTATGTTTTCCGTGGTGATGTTCGACCAGTAAAGTAAGGAACCTTTCTTTACATTAGAAATGGGTGCTGTATAGCAACTGTATTAACTGTAGTTACGTGACACAAAATTAATGCACCATTATCTTAAATCAAAAAGTTACAGTAATATAATAAAAAATTTTCTTAGTGAGATCCACATAAAATGCTGATGACAGTTAACAAATATGAGAGTAAACTGTGCCATTGGTAGTCACATTTTAATTTATTTGCTCAAATAAAATTGAGACGTGCTTCTGTCCGTCTCGTTTAAACCCTCGCCGGCGCTTTTCCGCGTGGCGACGCCGTCTGTTCTCCTCGTCTCATGCCCCTCCCTCTAGGTCGGTGGAGTGGAGTGACTGAGTCGTGAAGCGTGGCAGTACTCCATCGACTCCGGAAGTGCTTGTTTGTCTTACTTCCGGTGGTTTGTGTTGTGTCGGCCGGCTCATTCCACCGTGAGGTTATATGACATAGCGCGCCTGACTTGGAGAATCCGTTAGCTCCGATTATGCTGGTTCTTGTCGGAAGAGAATTGAAATAAGGAGCTGTGATGTTGCTGTTCCGGAGAATAGTGGGAGTCGTCGAGGACGGTTGCTCCGGGAATGTTTTGAGCACTGTGGGCGGCAGGTTTTCCTCGGGTACTGAAGTTGAGTATATTTCGCTATTGCCGTTGTGCTTTTGACTTGCTGTTGCCTTGTATTATGGTGTTGTTTCCGACTTCGTTTATGTTGCTGCCGCCGACATTGTGTGTTTTCCGTCCACCGGTTTAGCTCGCCAGTTCTGAACCTATGAAGGAAAAGGTTGAATGTTAGTTCTACACTGCGTTTGCAGAGTTTGACTTAGAGTGTGTAGGTGTTTCTTGTACTGCTGGGCTGGTTCCTCGGTTAGGCGTCGGCGTGAGCGTGAATTGCTTGGTTAAAATTTGTAGTGGACACTCCGGGCATGGGCGATGCTGTACAACCAGGATAGTAGAACATGTTGAGTCAAAGGCTGTGAATGTGAACGGTTACTCTGTCATGTCACACTAGGAGATTAGGTACTGATGTATTGGAGGCTATCTATTGATTCTTGTGACCAATTTGGTAGTCAGTTCCAAGCCTACGTGTTCTGTGTATGTGAGGGAAAGAAAAGAAATTTGTGATGTACGTGGCTGTGCACACCTTAAAAGTTGTTGGTGCATGTGTTTATTTTAAAGATTGTTGCAATACCGTATGTTATTATCAGCCCCCTTTTAGACTGAAAATTTTACAGGATTACAGAGTTTTATTTGTATGTTTGCCTATATGAACAGTGTCGATTGAGCTGGTGGCTTTTACGCCAGTTTGTGAAATGTGGCAGCTTTACGCTGCGGTCTAATGATTTGTAATTGAAGGGCATCATTTAATTCCTCTTTGGGGCTCCCCTTGTATTTTTCATGCTTCGTACTACCTGAAGATTGTAAATCATGATATTCGGGCACGATGACTGATTGGTAGCCTTGCAGCTGCTTGTATTTCATACTCAGCAACTGTGGTTAAACTTTTGTAAATTTGCTGGCCATATTGGTGTGCGATTCTTTGCATTTTTAAATTTAGATTTTATGCAAGTTTTAGAAGTATATGCATGTATTGTTGTCCCTAGGATTTAAGCTGGATAGTATCAATTGGTTTATTTAAGGTTGCTAAGTTTTAGAGAATTGCTTCGCTGTATGATCGTTCTTAATGCTCAATGTGAATTCTAAATGTACTGTGGCCTTTAAGGCTCGATTATTGATAAATTTGTTGATTTGCCTTCTATTTTTGAGAAATTGCCTAACCTTAACCATAGGTCAGGCCTCCAGGCTGAGCTGTTTATTAAGTACCTTGATGACTTGGCCCTTCAGGCTCCCCTTTTGGAAGCTCTACAGCCCTTAAGGCTTTGAAATCAGGTTTTAATACTTAACCTCCCTTGTTAGTGTACTGGGGCCCTTAAGGCCGGCTTACTGATAAATTCCTCGCTATTACTTACGTATTGCAGAATTTGACTAATTTCATTTATTACCTGGCCCTTACGGTCGGGTTGTTAATAAGCACTTGTTATTTTCCAGTTGATATTTCTAAGATTTTCATATCTTGTAAATTTGGCCCTTCAGGCCCCTTACTTGGAAGTTGCACAGCCCTTCAGGCTGAACACGTTATATGTATTCTTGCTAAATTGGCCCTTCAGGCTTTCTTTGCGATTGCAGCCCTTAAGGCATACGCAGTACTGTGTTGCGTGGTACAATGTTAAATTGTTGATGAACTAGTTTCTTAAGTTTTGGTTCTCCCTATATTCATTATCTTGGCAGATTGTATATTGTATTTTAGCTAGTTTTAATAAATGCATTAGAAGTAAGGTGTTGTGTTACTTCTACCAGCACTTGGCCCTGCTTCCTCGCCCGATCCTAGTGGCTCCTTACTTCCTTGATTGTTAGAATTTTTGCCCGTTAGCCACTATTATCGGTTTCAAAAATAAGAATTTACCAAGTTTGTGAATTCTATGGTTCATTTAGATATCTAGATCGCCAGTCTTATATGTGCAAACTGGGTTCAACTGTTTGCTGTGATTTGATTACCCCTGGAGAAGAGCTCCTGCAAGGAGAGCTTCTGCGAAGTTTGGAAGGTAGGAGACGAGGTACTGGCGGGATTAAAGCAGTGAGGACGGGGCGCGATTCGTGCTTGGGTAGCTCAGTTGGTAGAGCACTTGCCCGCGAAAGGCAAAGGTCCCGAGTTCAAGTCTCGGTCCGGCACACAGTTTTAATCTGCCAGGAAGTTTCATATCAGCGCACACTCCGCTGCAGAGTGAAAATCTCGTTCTTCAAGTCTATATTGTTAACAGGAAGCAATTGTAATACCCTCATGCACCGAATAACAGAACAATATCTACCCTTATAACGACAAGAGCATGCATAAATGAGATAAAGTGAACGCAGTTTGGAGGAGGTCTATGCACGTGGCTAATGGCATTGGGAAACCCCAATTGACATTAACAAAGAAGGCCCAGCTGCAGTGCAGAAAGAAATTGGGCAAGAACAGCATAATACCTTTTGAATAAACACAGCCGAGATGGTGGGCAAGTGGCTAGACAGCATTAACAAGGCTACCGGCGACCCGGCAAGAAAAATAAAAATTCACCTATAACAAGGAAGCGGTTGGTTGAAGCCATACTATGTGACGTAGAAGAGACACAGTGGGAAGAGTCTCGTCTTATAAAAGCATTTTTGAGAACTAAATTAACAGAGCTCTCGTCGCGCAACCTACGTGTCGAAAAATAGTGAAGACGTCTCCAAAGTGAAGGCGGTGTGCTTCAAGTATCGTGGCAACAGATGTAAAGCGGTAGTTCGTATTCCTCTTGGAATTTTTGCGGCCAGAGCACTGTGTACATCGCTCCATCCCCTAGCGAGTGTGCAATAGCCATTATTTCGACTAGGGAGTACATGGGAGTTTGGTTAGTTTAAAAGGTAAAATTTCATTCCGTACCAACTTAGTCCATTGATCAGCTACAACAAAGTAAATGTAAATTTCACTGATGAAATTTAATCGTTTTCGGATGTGCCCCAGGGAAGTATATCGCTATTCGTATTGTGTATTAATGACCTCGCAGAAAATATTAATAGTAAACTCAGGCTTTTTGTAGGTGATGCAGTTATCTATAACGAAGTACTATCTCAAAGAAGCTGCATAAATATTCAGTCAGATCTTGATAATATTTCAACTTTGTGCAGAGACTGGCAACTTACTCTATATGTTTAGAAATGTAAACTTCTGCACTTCAGAAAACGAAAAACCGTAGTGTCCTATGACTGTAATATCAATGAGCCACTGCTGGAATTGGTCAGCTCATAGGAATACCAGGGTGTAACGCTCTGTAGGGAAATGAAATGGAATGATCACATAGGTTCATTTGTGGCTATAGCAGGTGGCACACTTCGAATTATTGGTTGCATGCTAGAGAAAGTGTAATCAGTCTAGAACATAGATTCCTTACAATACACTCTTGCGACCGGTTGTAGAATATTGCTCAAGTGTGTGGGACTCATACCAAATGGGGCTAATAGGGGATATTGAACGTATACAGAGAAGGGCAGCACGAATGACCACAGGTTGGTTTAATCCATGGGAGAGTGTGACAGAGGTACTGGAGGAACTGACTGGAAGACTCTTGAAGGTAGATGCAAACTATCCTGAGAAAGTCTACTAGTAAAGTTTCAAGAACCAGCTTTGAATGATTACTCTAAGAATATACTATAACCCCCTACGTATCGCTCACATAGGGATCGTGAGGATAAGATTAGAATAAGTACTGCACGCACAGAGGCATTCTAACAATCATTCTTCCCGCGCTCCATACGTTAATGGGAAAGGAAGAAACCCTAATAACTGGTACAATGGGACGTACCATCTGCCATGTGCCACACGATGATTTGCAGAGTATAGTTGTAGTTGTACATGTAGATGTAGAAATACGTTTGAATTGCTTCCTCGATGAAGCACAGACAAAGGAACTGTTGTGGTGACTGAAACTCTGAAGAACTTGAAAATATCCACAGATTATAACATTCCACCGAACTGTGTCTTAAACTCTCTTTACTGGCTTGTTGCAAATACCCCACTCTTCAAGTATGTGAGGGTAAATCTTTTTGCGCGATGCGATTAGATACGTTGGATGTCGTCCGCGCCATTACAGTTCAGCCAGAACGACCAAACGGATCTTACGATCATCCTACTGACGCTCCAAATCACTTGCGAAGTAACGTTTTGTCGTAAACTGTAATGCTTACTGGAACGAAACCAATGTAGAAATATTTCAATCCGGAAGTATTCGACACCAATTATTCTATATGATCGAGGAAAATTTAGTTCATGCTGCTTCTCTAGCACGAAGCTAATGGAATGCCAATGTTTTACATCGAAACTTGACTGAGGAGATGGATTGGGAAAGTAGAAACCAACTAGGTGCCTTTCCGCTTGATAATCGCGGGTATTTAGGGATCAGAATTCTTCATGTTGTAAGACATGACGGACTCATGCTTGAGAATGCCTTTCTTGTTGAGTAAGATGATGAAACTGGAATCTTCAATGGCAGTTTACTTGACAGGGAAGATTATGGAAGTAGTTTCCTAAATCCTTGTACTTCGATAAACTTATTGTTCACCGAACATAACGTCGGAATTTTGATTGTTGCTCGCAATGCGTACGGTCTCATGCATTTTGATAACATGTTTTATTTCACTGACTCGCATTCATATTGACAAAAGGGAAGAAGCGGATCACAAAATGAATAAGCCTGTGTTACCGAATGCGATACAATCGACGAATGCCTTCATATTATCCCCCGAACTGTGCATTCCAATGACGGCAAACAATTTTCAATTAATGCTATCAATTTTTCCATCAGGGGAGGATTCGTACCAGTGCAGCAATATTTACAGGCATATCAATCGATACAGGCAGATAAAGAAGTCCCTGCCGAAAATGACACAGAATCACAGCCAGTAAATGCATCGCAATTCGTTCCTGTGCAAACAACTGTAATAGGACCAATTGGTCACGAGCTACTAGATGTTAATGTGGCTTCGAGGAAAGTAGACATACAAACGAAATTGTTCGCAAAACTAAGGACGATGTTGCAAATGTGAACAGACAGTTGCAAGCAAAGGAATCATGGCTTCATCTCTTTCCACGCGGCATCAATGGCTTGAACGAAGAGATCCCGCTAAAAATGATGCCATTGGATTATTTCCAACAGTGAATTCTAGGCTCCGATCCTCATTTTCAAGGAACAAACTATTTCCTTTATGCACTCTGAATGTTTGAATGACTTAGAGTGCAGTCGATGATCAGTGCGTGCTTCAGAGCTATACGAGGACAATAACATCATGTCGATGACAAGCATTTACATTTAAAGAATGTCAGAGGATCTGGATCATTTTGACGAACAGCTCACAACGAATTAATTATATTTATTTGTTGTATCGATCCTCCAGCTTTAATAATTATTTTCAGCTGTAATAAGTGGATTTTTTTTTAAGCCGACCTGATGAAGTTCCTAGCAAATTACTTCTTGATGAAGTCCAGCGTTTCGTTGAATCAAAACCGTTGAGTTGAACAGACATTTTTCTCGCTATGTCGATGCTTTCACGAAGCAGATCAAATACAATAAAAATATTCTTGTGAAACGTACTCGATTTCTGGACACGAATTGAGTTTCACAATCGTGGAAGCCCACATGTCCGCTTGTAGTAGGGGATTGAAAACCTTGCATTTTTGGAACTCCAGAAGGATTTGAGTATATCGAGCAAGTGATCTCGTACCACTAGTCAAGAGAAGAAGGAGAAGAAGAAGATCTAGACTTAAGATCACTCGTTTAACGCAACCAAACTCATCGTCACTGTCATACATGCCACAAAAACAAATCTGATACACGTCGATTTGCATTTCCTCTACATCTACATCTACATTTATACTCCGCAAGCCACCCAACGGTGTGTGGCGGAGGGCACTTTACGTGCCACTGTCATTACCTCCCTTTCCTGTTCCAGTCGCGTATGGTTCACGGGAAGAACGACTGTCTGAAAGCCTCCGTGCGCTCTCTAATCTCTCTAATTTTACATTCGTGATCTCCTCGGGAGGTATATGTAGGGGGAAGCAATATATTCGATACCTCATCCAGAAACGCACCCTCTCGAAACCTGGCGAGCAAGCGACACTGCGATGCAGAGCGCCTCTCTTGCAGAGTCTGCCACTTGAGTTTATTAAACATCTCCGTAACGTTATCACGGTTACCAAATAACCCTGTGACGAAACGCGCCGCTCTTCTTTGGATCTTCTCTATCTCCTCCGTCAAACCGATCTGGTACGGATCCCACACTGATGAGCAATACTCAAGTATAGGTCGAACGAGTGTTTTGTAAGCCACCTCCTTTGTTCATGGACTACATTTTCTAAGCACTCTACCAATGAATCTCAACCTCGTACCCGCCTTACCAACAATTAATTTTATATGATCATTCCACTTCAAATCGCTCCGCATGCATACTCCCAGATATTTTACAGAAGTAACTGCTACCAGTGTTTGTTCCGCTATCACATAATCATACAATAAAGGATCATTCTTTCTATGTATTCGCAATACATTACATTTGTCTATGTTAAGGGTCAGTTGCCACTCCCTGCACCAAGTGCCTATCCGCTGCAGATCTTCCTGCATTTCGCTACAATTTTCTAATGCTGCAACTTCTCTGTATACTACAGCATCATCCGCGAAAAGCCGCATGGAACTTCCGACACTATCTACTAGGTCATTTATATATATTGTGAAAAGCAATGGTCCCATAACACTCCCCTGTGGCACGCCAGAGGTTACTTTAACGTCTGTAGACGTCTCTCCATTGATAACAACATGCTGTGTTCTGATTGCTAAAAACTCTTCAATCCAGCCACACAGCTGGTCTGATATTCCGTAGGCTCTTACTTTGTTTATCAGGCGACAGTGCGGAACTGTATCGAACGCCTTCCGGAAGTCAAGAAAAATAGCATCTACCTGGGAGCCTGTATCTAATATTTTCTGGGTCTCATGAACAAATAAAGCGAGTTGGGTTTCACACGATCGCTGTTTCCGGAATCCATGTTGATTCCTACATAGTAGATTCTGGGTTTCCAAAAACGACATGATACTCGAGCAAAAAACATGTTCTAAAATTCTACAGCAGATCGACGTCAGAGATATAGGTCTATAGTTTTGCGCATCTGCTCGACGACCCTTCTTGAAGACTGGGACTATCTGTGCTCTTTTCCAATCATTTGGAACCGTCCGTTCCTCTAGAGACTTGCGGTACACGGCTGTTAGAAGGGGGGCAAGTTCTTTCGCGTACTCTGTGTAGAATCGAATTGGTATCCCGTCAGGTCCAGTGGACGTTCCTCTATTGAGTGATTCCAGTTGCTTTTCTATTCCTTGGACACTTATTTCGATGTCAGCCATTTTTTCTTTTGTGCGAGGATTTAGAGAAGGATCTGCAGTGCGGTCTTCCTCTGTGAAACAGCTTTGGAAAAAGGTGTTTAGTATTTCAGCATTACGCGTGTCATCCTCTGTTTCAATGCCATCATCATCCCGTAGTGTCTGGATATACTGTTTCGAGCCACTTACTGATTTAACGTAAGACCAGAACTTCCTAGGTTTTTCTGTGAAGTCGATACATAGAATTTTACTTTCAAATTCACTGAACGCTTCACGCATAGCCCTCCTTACGCTAACTTTGACATCGTTTAGCTTCTGTTTGTCTGAGAGGTTTTGGCTGCGTTTAAACTTGGTGTGGAGCTCTCTTTGCTTTCGCAGTAGTTTCCTAACTTTGTTGTTGTACCACGGAGGGTTTTTCCCGTCCCTCACAATTTTACTCGGCACGTACCTGTCTAAAACGCATTTTGCGATTGCCTTGAACTTTTTCCTTAAACACTCAACATTGTCAGTGTCGGAACAGAAATTTTCGTTTTGATCTGTTAGGTAGTCTGAAATCTGCCTTCTATTACTCTTGCTAAACAGATAAACCTTCCTCCCTTTTTTTATATTCCTATTAACTTCCATATTCAGGGATGCTGCAACGGCCTTATGATCACTGAATCCCTGTTCTGTACATACAGAGTCGAAAAGTTCGGGTCTGTTTGTTATCAGTAGGTCTAAGATGTTATCTCCACGAGTCGGTTCTCTGTTTAATTGCTCGAGGTAATTTTCGGATAGTGCACTCAGTATAATGTCACTCGATGCTCTGTCCCTACCACCCGTCCTAAACATCTGAGTGTCCCAGTCTATATCTGGTAAATTGAAATCTCCACCTAAGACTATAACATGCTGAGAAAATTTATGTGAAATGTATTCCAAATTTTCTCTCAGTTGTTCTGCCACTAATGCTGCTGAGTCGGGAGGTCGGTAAAAGGAGCCAATTATTAACCTAGTTCGGTTGTTGAGTGTAACCTCCACCCATAATAATTCACAGGAACTATCCACTTCTACTTCACTACAGGATAAACTACTCCTAACAGCGACGAACACTCCACCACCGGTTGCATGCAATCTATCCTTTCTAAACACCGTCTGTACCTTTGTAAAAATTTCGGCAGAATTTATCTCTGGCTTAAGCCAGCTTTCTGTACCTATAACGATTTCAGCTTCGGTGCTTTCTATCAGCGCTTGAAGTTCTGGTACTTTACCAACGCAGCTTCGACAGTTGACAATTACAATACCGATTGCTGCTTGGTCCCCGCATGTCCTGACTTTGCCCCGCACCCGTTCAGGCTGTTGCCCTTTCTGTACTTGCCCAAGGCCATCTAACCTAAAAAACCGCCCAGCCCACGCCACACAACCCCTGCTACCCGTGTAGCCGCTTGTTGCGTGTAGTGGACTCCTGACCTATCCAGCGGAACCCGAAACCCCACCACCCTATGGCGCAAGTCGAGGAATCTGCAGCCCACACGGTCGCAGAACCGTCTCAGCCTCTGATTCAGACCCTCCACTCGGCTCTGTACCAAAGGTCCGCAGTCAGTCCTGTCGACGATGCTGCAGATGGTGAGCTCTGCTTTCATCCCGCTAGCGAGACTGGCAGTCTTCACCAAATCAGATAGCCGCCGGAAGCCAGAGAGGATTTCTTCCGATCCATACCGAGACACATCATTGGTGCCGACATGAGCGACCACCTGCAGATGGGTGCACCCTGTACCCTTCATGGCATCCGGAAGGACCCTTCCCACATCTGGAATGACTCCCCCCGGTATGCACACGGAGTGCACATTGGTTTTCTTCCCCTCTCTTGCTGCCATTTCCCTAAGGGGCCCCATTACGCGCCTGACGTTGGAGCTCCCAACTACCAGTAAGCCCACCCTCTGCGACTGCCCGGATCTTGCAGACTGAGGGGCAACCTCTGGAACAGGACAAGCAACCATGTCAGGCCGAAGATCAGTATCAGCCTGAGACAGAGCCTGAAACCGGTTCGTCAGACAAACTGGAGAGGCTTTCCGTTCAGCCCTCCGGAATGTCTTTCGCCCTCTGCCACACCTTGAGATGACCTCCCACTCTACCACAGGTGAGGGATCAGCCTCAATGCGGGCAGTATCCCAGGCAACCACAGTCGTAGTCCGATCAGCGGATGCGTGGGACGAGCTGGCCGTCCCCAACAAACCCCCATCCGGAGCCCCACAGTGATGCCCACTGGCAACAGCCTCAAGCTGTGTGACCGAAGCCATCACTGCCTGAAGCTGGGAGCGAAGGGATGCCAACTGAGCCTGCTTCCGAACACAGCAGTTGCAGTCCCTATCCATGCTAAAAACTGTTTTGCAAAGACCGTCTGAACTAATCTACAGAGAGCGCAAACAAATCGACAAAATTTAAACGGTTATTAAAATACAAGATTGCCTAGTAAATGCAGTAATGCTGCTACTTGCGCACTGCTGACACTGCTCGGCGGCGGAAGAAGACTACGCGAATTTACACGAGCCAAGCCAACAAACTTGTATTGTTCCACGGAGTTCAGTAGAGTTCATTAAAAGTGGAGGACGATTCTGTACTTCAAAACAAAGAAATAATTAAAAATGGCTCACTAATGACAATAATGAGCGCTTTCTAGAATTGTGAATTGCCAATATGGGCACACAACCTTGTGGATAAAATGAAGCTATTACTCACTACGCCGCCAAGAACATTTCAAAGCTGGGACTAGCCGATGTGTAAGAAGATATAGCTCAAGCCAGTCGTCTAATTCGTCACGATGAAATTAGCTCCGCAAGAGAGTTCTTCAAATCATGCAGGCCGATGGTAAAAAGCGTAATTATTCGGCATGAGAATGTGTTTATCGTCTCTGCAACCTGCCGTTTTGTTCAAGATAAAGAAAGAGTGTGTTCTAGAGTACAAGAAAGGCCGATCAACGAAATCTTGTGCTGAAATTAGCGGCTAATGAAGCAGTTTGGATTTACTCAGACATATGTTTCGTAGAGTCCCAGATAGCTTACCATTGTTTGCTAGTGTTTGCATTTTTGTATTCACATTTATTCGAATACTCCTAAGATTCGAGAGTAAGTCAATTATTATCCGCAATTTAGTTATATTTTTGTTTATTTTGATAATACTGTTGTTTTACGTTGATGACGCATGCTTTGTTTATTTGTTGTTATATCTCCGCAATTTTCAACCTGCTACGTTAGTTTCGTTATCGTTGCTGTGCTGTTAATCATGGCTGCTCCCCTCTCTATTTGCACCAAAGAAGGGCAACGTTCAGTGTTCCGTTTTTCGTGGTCGGAAGGCGTATCAGGGGCCGAAATTCATCTAAGACTTTCGGTACAGTACGGGAACAGTGTTTTGCCACAACGGAGTGTCTACGAATGGATTGAAAAATTCCGAAATGGTCGCACAAGTGTTACGCACGATGAAGGAGCCGGACGACCGTATACCGTCACAAATGAAGAAACCATTGAGCGTTCACGTGAAATGATTCTATTAGGCAGACGATTAACTATTGACGAAGTGACACATCGTCTGCAAAATAGTCACGGTTCTGACTACGAAATCATCCACAACACACTTGGGTTTCATAAAGCTTGTGCAAGATAGGTCCCAAAACAACTCACACAGTTGAATAAACAAACGCGCTTGGATATCTGCAAAAAACATTTGGATCGCTATGGTAACGAAGGGGATAACTTCTTAGACAGGATCATTACTGGTGACGAAACATGAATCCATCATTACGAGCCGGAGAGTAAACGGCAGAGTATGGAATGGATACATCCAAATTCGCCGTGCAAGATAAAGTTCAAGACGCAACCGTCCGCAGGAAAACTGATGCTTACGGTTTTTTGCGAGGCACAAGATCCAGTACTGGAACATTATGGGGAAAGGGGCACAACAATAAGCAGTGTACGTTACAGTGAGATGCTTACTGCCAGGCTAAAGCCTGCAATTCGAAGCAAACGATGAGGACTGCTGTCAAAGGGTGTTGTGTTGTTGCACGACGATGCCCGTCCGTATACTGCTGCCCACACTGCTGAAACGCTCCAGAAACTCAAATTTGAAGTACTGGATCATCCTCCATATAGTCCCGATCTTGCCCCATCTATCACTTGTTTGGTCCACTCAAACAGGCATTGAGGGGCCGTTAATTTGCCTAAGACGAAGCAGTGAAAGAAGCGGTTTATTTCTGGCTCGCAGCTCAACCGAGAACCTTCTTTTATGAGGTCATCAGGAAGCTTGTACAACTATGGACCAAGTGCGTTGAGATGCAAGAAGGCTATGTCAAAAAATGATGTTCTTGTAGGTTTCCTATTTGATTACAATAAAATTTTATAACTACTTTGCCGATAATAATTGACTTATCCTAGTACGTTACTATATCTTCAGGTTTTTTTATACTATTGCCAGAGACAGTTCTTCTTTATTCATAGATAGAAGTTACGAACCCAAAACTAACCGTCAAAGTTGATCTACAGAAACCACATGGGAAGCAGTGGTAGCTCCTGTGTGAAAGGAAATGGGACTTAGGAAAGCCAATATTCATTTCAACGCTCCTAAAACAACTCTTCAGCGACCAGTTGAGAACGGACTTAAAATGCGATTTTTCAGATTGACATTCAAAAGGGAAAACTTTTTCGTGTGTTCTCGAATGAGCAACAGTTACACCTTGTGGTTTATTTAAAAGACATGGAAGGTAGATTGTTTCAATTCATAATGAAGGAGTTGAGAGCTTTAGCTTTTCAGTTGTGGTTCCGTTCTGCCGCAGGCCTCGGGAACAACGGACCAATTATTAGCGTCTTTAATATTTTAGTTGTCGTCTGTGCACCTTTACATCAGATTTCTTTGTTTCACTGTTTGAAGTAAATATTAAATATCATGCAATTTTTTTTTAGCTTTTTCTCTGACATTTTAATTGAACTGTGGTCATTTTATTGTTAGCATTAGCGTTCTGCCCCAGGTTCCCCTGTGTAAATTGCGTTTACACTCTCACGTCACCACAGTTATGTACGCACTGCAGGAGGAAAATTAAGGTACGGTAAACACTCTTGCATGCTCAGGAGCAGGAGTTTGATTTTGCTCGAGATTGCTCAGAGCTATATTTTTTTTTCAGAAACATATACCCCATCTTCTTTGATTGACAACGTTTCTATATTAAAGACAATCCGTTTGTTCTGAAGGAACTTCCTTTTCGGATGTTGAGTAGTGCTCATAGTTGTGCCATAGTTTCTGGTAATTTGATAATATAATGCTCAACACACTACTGTGAGTTGGATATAATTTCAGCAGAGTGTTTAGTAGTACCGTATGCTCAGCTGTCATCTGTGTCATAGTCACTAACTCCAGTGAGATGACTCTACCATCTCCTCCGTTAGACAGACGAATGCTGTAACTTTGGGTAGCGCGTATGGCAAACGACACGCGGTTGTACTTTGGTTGCCGACCCTGAAGGCACTTCCAACACAATCACAGGATATCACAACTCCAACAGCTGCTGGGCTACCAGGAGGTGCTACGTTCGCTGTATACGGCACTATTGTAATTGGCACTAGCTTGCCTCTGCGAGCCACAAGCCACTATCATGATTTCTTGGTATTCCTCCACCAGACGGAATTATAGGAGGCTGCTCCCAGCCATTCACCAGTCAGTCAACATCAGGAGTTCTCTGGTCTTAACAAAAGTGCACAAGTGGTTCCACAATCAGAATTCCATTAGCCAAGCATGCGGTACTCACCAATCATAGCAGAAGGCCTCACATACCACATCAAAATTGCCAAGCCATCGTAAGAGTATCAGCCATAGACTACATTCGGGTATGAACATTTTCTGGCTACAACAGTGCTACACTACTAGGACAAATAGTGATCTGTGAGGTTTAGAAGCTAACTCGCATATGGAGAGTACACTACATGATGTCCAGTTCTTATCAGACATGAACTATCTTTCAGTTTTATTATTTCGGAAGCTGATTTCTGTTGAACTTCTTTGATGTGCTGTATTAATGAAGTCCTGTCATCTTTGGCTACCTGGGAATGTCCATTCATTAGCAGCAAGCATCACCCATGACAAGATTTAACAAATAGAAAGTCACCACCATCACAGCATTGGCTCAGCTGATGTGTCCGTCTGTAATGACCTCGTTGTCGACGGGACGTTAAACACTAAAAATAAAAAATAATATATCAGCTGATGTGTCATTGCAGATGGCACTGAATTGTTCACACTCAGTTATGCCATCTGAGTCATGTGCTTC
Source organism: Schistocerca americana (assembly GCF_021461395.2). Lineage (NCBI taxonomy): Eukaryota > Metazoa > Arthropoda > Insecta > Orthoptera > Acrididae > Schistocerca > Schistocerca americana. The sequence continues at coordinate 153,437,766 of NC_060122.1, forward strand.
CCACGCCCGGGTTCCCGGGTTCGATTCCCAGCGGGGTCAGCGATTTTCTCTGCCTCGTGATGACTGGGTGTTGGGTGATGTCCTTAGGTTAGTTAGGTTTAAGTAGTTCTAAGTTCTAGGGGACTGATGACCATAGATGGTAAGTCCCATAGTGCTCAGAACCATTTGAACCATTTGAGTCATGTGTCTTTGTAAACAGTTTGAAGAAAGTGAAATGGGTTAAGGGCTGGTTGCCAAAAGATGACGTGCAGATGTGTCCTTCACTTCTAGCACTCTGAAAATGTGTGTTTAAGAGTACAAAACAGTGACATGTTAAGTTACATGTCAAATTGTTGGGTGAGTGGTGGCCTGATTGTCACTTACATGTATGAGATTACCTGTCTAACGCTTATGAGTGGAGTAGGGCGTGTTGTTGAACAATGAAATAAATGCAATGTTTATTGATATTAAAAAAATTACATGTAGAGCATTTTTATTTCCTTGAGTGGTCGACTTTCCCCTTCGCATGCTTGATATAAAATGCTATATTTTATTGTTGACGCCTCATTCTGCTGAGCTCCTACTGTTTTTTCCTGGACTCATTTCATTCAACATGCAAGCTAAAAGAGCTGAAGAACTGCATCACTCAGCATGAAAAATTTATCCGAAAAGAGTGTTTATCACAAAATGAATTGATAACTTTCCTCAGGCTGATGTAGCTGACCTGATTTCAAGTACAAAATACAATAATTCAGGCTATAATTATTTACTAACAGTAGCTGATGTGCGCTCTAAGTATGCATGGGTTGCTGGTATACAGATTAAAAGTAGACAGAAACTGTACCGAGATTGCACTGGTGCTTATACTAGATGGTGCTCATTATTTTCTACTTTGAAAGCTTCAGCTGCAGACCAGGTACTACGTGCTCATACTATTTTCCTTTTCCTTGTGTAAAATATGTTCTCAAACAAGATTTCAAAACAAGGTGTCAGTCTGGACCCCCTCCCCCTCCTCTACCCTCGCCTTCAAAACATTCCGTGAATTAGAGCGCTCTGGTTGTTACTCCTTTCTACACCACAGGTGGTTTATGTCTGTGTGGCTTTCCGTACGCACTAGGTGCATTCAGCCGTTGCATGACGAGGCAAAGAGGCGCATACACCGGTGCAAAGTAGAGCGTGTGTCTGAATTGTCCGCACGGGGGCGCAGGAGTCTCGCCATACCACAGGGGGAGACGCGTTCCTCTACTTGCATGTGGGGAAAATGCAACCGCAAAGCGGCTAGCCACAAGGCGCACTCCTGTAAGCGCTAATCTCGCGCTCGGAGATTAGGAGGCGGCAGTGGGGCGGAGAGAGTGACAACATCCGGTGCGCGCGTTTGTCTGAAAGCCGTACATTCAAAAACTCGCCAGTGAAAAAATGCTCCTGTCGGAGCACTCAAAAGGTGAGTATGCTTTCCTTTATTAAAAGATTCTGACTGAGAAGAGGTATCAGCTGCCTTATTCTGCCTCCCTCAGCATCTTCAAAAATATTGGTATACGGACATATTCGAGGTCTTTTTAACATACAACTCGCCTCTCACTCCCGCAAACTGCGTAACTATAGCTCGCTCAGAGTCACTAGTCCATCGCTGTAAGTCTCTCATGTCCATCATCTGCCAACTGCCCATTCTCACTCGCACATTCGGCCCACCCCATTTTCATTATCTCTTTGTGGCTCTCCAACTGTCACTGTCTCCTGTGTCACAGCCAAAGTGTCCTTCGTTCTGTCCTACTATTACAGTCTCCCTCTTGTTCTCTCTTCCTGCTATCTCATCCATTCCTTCCCACTGCTGCTATCTCTTCTTACTGTCACTGTCCTCTTTCTTACTCGATGCCATTGTCACACACGCTGTCTTTCATTATTATTGGCTCACACCCACTTCCACTTTCTCCTTTTTATTTCTCTCTCACTTGCAATTCTCCTTCATATTTTCCTAGCACTGTTCTCTCACTCTCTACTATGTTCCACTGTCACTGTTCCTCTCTTTCTCTCACACTGCCTTTGTCTTCTTCGCTCTTTCTACACCACAGCCACTGTCTACTGTTTTCCAGTATTTTTACTTCTCTGTCTGTTTCCCGCTGTCACTGCCTCCATCACTCTGAACGTGAAAAAGCGCGAATATGTTTGCAGACCAATTTTTTGCTAAAATTTTTAAAGGCTCTGCAAAAGGTAGAATGAGACATCTGGTACCCCACTTTTCAGTCAGTGTCCTACAATAAAGAGAAGCATTCTCGTCTTTTTTGTGCTCCTATAGAAGCATTTTTCCGCTGCTTCCCTTCTTTCCCCTACCACAACGGGGCATGTCACTCATGTGAAAAAATAAACTTGATCGGTCAGTCAAGTTTGGTAGTTTACTTTTGTGAAATCGAAATATCGTTAAACTAATTTTACATCTCAGACCGGATTTTACGTGCATAAAAATTTTTATGGTCTTCAGTACTACTACTTGGGCTTCCCGGAACCCTTCTGATGATAACGGAGACACTTCACATATGTTCCTCCGTGCTACATCACCTTATAAACTACGTTTTCGCCTCATGCCGCATTTTATGTGCACAAGTAGGGTTACTTTGAACCTCTGCATCTTGCAAACCGAAAAGATATCTACACTACTGGCCATTAAAATTGCTACACCAGGAAGAAATGCAGATGATGAACTGGTATTCATTGGACAAATATATTATACTAGAACTGACATATGATTACATTTTCACGCAGTTAGGGTGCATAGATCCTGGGAAATCAGTACCCAGAACAACCACCTCTGACCGTAATAACGGCTCTTATACGCCTGGGCATTGAGTCTAACAGAGCTTGGATGGCGTGTACAGGTACAGCTGTCCATGCAGTTTCAACATGATACCACAGTTCATCATTCAATACTGGCGTATTGTGACGAGCCAGTTGCTCGGCCACCATTGACCAGACGTTTTCAGTTGGTGAGGGATCTGGAGAATGTGCCGGCCAGGGCAGCAGTCGAACATTTTCTGTATCTAGAAAGGCCCTACAGGACCTGCAACACGCGGTCGTGCATTATCCTACTGAAATGTAGGGCTTGACAGGGATCGAATGAAGGGTAGAGCCACGGGTCGTAACACATCTGAAATGTAACGTCCACTGTTCAAAGTGCCGTTAATGCGAAAAAGAGGTGACCGAGACGTGTAACCAATGGCACCCCATACCATCACGCTGGGTGGTACGCCAGTATGGCGATAACGAATGTGCGTTCATCGCGATGTCGCCAAATACGGATGCGACCATCATGATGTTGTATACAGAACCTGGATTCACCCGAAAAAATGACGTGCACCGAGATTCGTAGTTGAGTACACCATCGCAGCCGCTCCTGTCTGTGATGCAGCGGCAAGGGTAACCGCAGCCATGGTCTCCGAGCTGATAGTCCATGTTGCTGCAAGCGTCGTCGAACTGTTCGTGCAGATGGTTGTTGTCTTGCAAACGTCCCCATCTGTTGACTCAGGGATCGAGACGTGGCTGCACGATCCGTTACAGCCATGCGGATAAGATGCCTGTCATCTCGACTGCTAGTGATACGACGCCGTTGGGATCCAGCACGGCGTTCCGTATGGATATAAACCCACCGATTCGATATTCTGCTAACAGTCATTGGATCTCGACCAACGCGAGCAGCAATGTCGCGATACGATAAACCGCTACCGCGATAGGCTACAGTCCGACCTTTATCAAAGCCGGAAACGTGATGGTACGCATTTCTCCTCTTTACACGAGGCGTCACAACAACGTTTCACGAGGCAACACCGGTCAACTGCTGTTTGTGTATGAGAAATCGGTTGGAAACTTCCCTCATGTCAGCACGTTGTAGGTGTCGCCATCGGCCCCAAACTTGTGTGAATGCTCTGAAAAGCTAATCATTTGCATATCACAGCATCTTCTTCCTGTCGGTTAAATTTCGCGTCTGTAGCACGTCATCTTCTTGGTGCAGCAATTTTAATGGCCAGTAGTGTAGAAAATTTTGAAGGCTGTTTGAGACCAGAGTTGTAGGAATACATCGTAAAAATTGCAGCCATTTTCTGGGCATAGCCGTCTTGGAATCCTTGGTAGGGTTTTGGCTCGCTGATGTATGCGAAAATATAGTAAAATCCCTTTTTTTGGGGGGGTTCTTCCGAGGAACCGCCGATGAACTGATAGTGCCTTGAAAGGTCCCATCAAGCCCACTGTAGATCAAATCAAATGCAAAAAGGACCAACCGATTTGCTGTATATGGCTTAGCAGGAGGAATTGTGTAATTTGACCCTGTGCCGTAGGATAGTGACACTAAGCTGGACCTTCTGTTGGATGTACAAATTGTACCAGCCCACGGGCTATCGAAAACAGGTGACCCCAACTTTTTATCACCAATAGAACCCGATGTTTGATCATGGAAAAATTCCTTTTTTATGCACCTCGTTTGGGGGCATAATGGTAAGCATATGGTCGCATGTCTACCGTTAACTACGTACCATCTCAATAATGCCCCAAGTTCTAGAGCGGGATCGACTGTTGGGACTGATACCTTGCAAGTGTGCCTTTTTCTTTTCGAAATATGATGTCAAGTTGGTTCATGTTCCCGTGTAAGACTGCAGATGAGTTGTGACGGCAACTGGCGAGTCCTATATCCCAAGAAGTCTGGTGCAGGCGATTAAAGTGGCAACGTTGCTGAGGCAGCTGGCGCCGGATTCGCTGTCAACTTGGTGACATTTACTGTAGTAGCGTTCTCCAAATGTGCCGTTATTCTTCTACGTGGAATCTCACGGAAGTGATAGCAGTTCCCAAGAGCGGCAAGGATGTATTGCCGGCGGCTAGCTGCTAGCCTATAATACACCTCCTGCTGGTGGCAACTTTGTCAACAGCTTCGCTGGGTTGAAATGTATCGCACAGGAAACAAATGTAGAATCACTCTCTTCGTTTATTTGTTTCCGATGGATTTTGTCGTTTCCCAGAATTCATTCACTTCAACTTACTTAATTACCAGTCGAATGGCGAGGCAGTTTCATCTACTGACTTGCTAACTATTAGGTAAATTGTGAAAGAGAAGGTCAATGAATCAATTTTTGGGTTTAAGATAACTTCTGTTCGTGCCTCATAGGAAATATGTCTTCAGATAACATGCCTCAGTATGTTTTTCGAAAAAATGTATTTGGTCATTTTGTTAGAAGCCAGAGCCTGAAATCCACGGTTATCGGTCAGGCTTAGGTCAGCATATGTTTTGTAAGATCATCAACTGCGCTGCCAGTAGCTTCTTTTAATCCTCTGTAGCAAGTCATTACCATACAATTGTCATGGTGGTTGTGGTGTCACCGCCAGACACCACACTTGCTAGGTGGTAGTTTTAAATCGGCCGCAGTACATTAGTACATGTCGGACCCGCGTGTCGCCACTGTGTGATCGCAGACCGAGCGCCACCACAAGGCAGGTCTCGAGATACGGAATAGCACTCGCCCCAGTTGTACGGACGACGTAGCTAGCGACTACACTGACGAAGCCTCGCTCCTTTGCCGAGCCAATAGTTAGAATAGGCTTCAGCTAAGTCAATGGCTACGACCTAGCAAGGCGCCATTAGTAACATTGCATGTATCTAAAGAGTCTCACTTGTATCGCCACAATCTCCAGAAGTACCAAAAGGATGGATTAAAGTATTCCAGAAGCTACGTACTTTTCTTTATAGCATTCATTACGTATCCTGTTTCAGACCTTACGCCATCCTGCTTTAGCTTAGCGCATGCCTTTCGGCTTCCTCTCATTGTGTCTAGGCTGTCTTGTCTAGACACAACATTTTTGGCGACGAGGATTAAAAGAGGATTTCGCGTTTGTATTGCTCTAATTTAATTGTGTCATGGCTTCGCCAGATGTACTGTCCGAATTTTATCGCTTGCAGAATCAGCAGACGCAGGCGTTATTGGATGCCCTTGGACAGCTCGTCCAGGGTCAACGTGCACTACAAAACGATGCGGCCGTCGCCGCTTCACCGCTACCGCAGCCACAACATGCAGTTGCGCCCCTATTTCGTCCCTATGAAGCAGCTAAGGAAACATGGACGGAGTGGTCACTCCAGTTTGGATTTCATCTCGCCGCCTACAGAATTCAAGGTAACGAGCGGCAGCCTCATTTATTGGCGTGTGTAGGGGTGCAAACGTACCGTGTGATGGTGAAATTATTTCCCCGACGCGACGTAGCAACTCTGTCCTACGAAGAAATTTTGTCGGCATTGGACGCCTATTTCAAGGAAACAGTTAATGTAGTTCCAAAAAGGTATACTTTCTTTCGTACAAAACGTACGGCCGGTCAAACTAATAGGGAGTGGGTTGCAACATTGCAAGGCCTTACTCGGGATTGTGCTTTTGAGTGTGAATGTGGACTCCCTTATTCAGATACTATGGTACGTGATGCAATAGCACAGAACGTTTCTGATGTTCGCATACGGGAACAGATTTTGAAACTAGTCAATCCCTCCCTTCAACAAGTGATAGACATATTGGATAGACAAGACACGCTTGACTTTGCTCAGAAATCATTTGCAACTTCGCCAGCCGTGTGTAACATTAACCGGCCCGCCGGGCGCGCTGCACGGACCGATAAACAGCCGTCGCGCTCGTCCGCGCAGCTGTCGCCTAGCTCTCCACGTGTGCCGCGCAAGCATACAAATGCAGTGAAATCATGTCCGCAGTGCGCAACTAGACATTCGCGTGACAATTGCCCGTCACGCCAAGCTATTTGCTTTTTCTGTAATAAGAAAGGACATGTTCAAAGTGTTTGCCAGAAAAAGCTCAGATCAGACACTCACAACCATTCCAGGCCCTTTGCTTCGCGCCGGAATCGAACCAAGAATACGCAGGCTCGTGAACCTTCGCCCATGGACATTCATGTAGTTAATTCCACTTCGTCCAGTTCCACTGTCTCTAACAGTGACTGTGTTCGTCCCACAAAACTGTGCGTCGACGTCGCAGGAAATCGCGTCAAGTCGCAAGTGATGCTGTACCTGTATCAGTTCAAATTGCACGAGACAGTCGCTCTTGTCGTCAATAAACTTTTTGTAGATTTGGACTTTAATGGCAAGGTCATACCATTCCAGCTCGATACCGGAGCTGCTGTTTCATTGCTCAATCACGACACGTACAAACAACTGGGCAAACCTCCGTTGCGTGCCGCAAATGTTAAGTTAAATAGTTATTCAGGTCAGCATATCCCTGTGTTAGGACAGTGCACTCTTCTTGCAACATACAAGGGACAAACAAAACTTGTGTCATTTTACGTTCTTCGTTCTTCTACTGCAGTGAACTTGTTTGGTTTAGATTTATTTCAGTTGTTTAACTTGTCAATAGTCAATCAGGTCCTCTCAGTGAACCAGACTGTGCCTTCCGCCAGTGTTTCTCGTCTATGTGAAGAATTTGCAGACATTTTTGCACCGGGCCTTGGTTGCGCTAAGAACTATGAAGCACATTTGGAACCGAAAGTAAACGCGCAGCCGAAATTTTTCAGAGCGCGCAATGTTCCTCACGCATTGCGTGGTGAGGTCGCAAGAACATTCCACGATTTTGAATCACAAGGTGTGAGTGAACGTGTGCAATGCCTCTTCCATTTCAGCTCTGCTTCATCGCTTACGCCGTACAGGTGTTCCGTTCGTCTGGACGACAGAATGCAAACGCGCCTTTCGCCAGTTGACATCGGCGTTGCTTTCAAATACTTGCCTTACGCCATTCGATCCCCAGAAACCCCTTTTGTTGATGGTAGATGCATCGGATTTCGGGATCGGTGCTGTGCTTGTGCACAAAGATGGATCGCATGATCGCCCTATTGCCTTTGCGTCCAAATTGCTCTCGTCTGCGCAAAGAAATTACTCGCAGATAGAGAAAGAAGCTTTGGCTCTCGTCTTTGGTGTTACAAAGTTTCATGATTTCTTGTATGGTCGTCACTTTACCATCATCACAGACCACAAACCTTTGACATCGCTTTTTCATCCGACCAAGCCTGTACCTCCACGTACAGCGCAGAAATTCATTTGCTGGTCTATTTTTCTCTCGCAGTACCGCTACGATATCTTGTATCGGTCCACTGCTAAGCACGGCAACGCCTATGCGTTGTCCCGTTTGCCTGTTGCTGAGGATAAAGTATTCGATTCTTCCGAACTTGCTTGCATATTCATTGATGCGGAAACCGATGACATTGTCGAATCGTTTCCGATGGATTTTCGTCGTGTAGCTACAGCCACAGCTGCTGACCCTGTCCTTGCTACCGTTTTGCGTTTTGTTGCTACGCAAAGGCCTTTGTCAAAGTCACGGATCGAGGATCCGTTGGTTCGCCGATTTTTTGCTCATAAGGAGAGACTTTTTGTACGACGTGGTGTTTTGTTGTTGTGTTCTGATAATGATCAGTCCAGAGTCGTGGTCCCACGTTCGTTACAGTCCTCTGTTTTACGGCTTCTTCACCAAGGACATTGGGGTATAGTGCGAACGAAACAACTTGCTCGTCAGCACTGTACTTGGTTCGGAATCGATGCTACGATTACGAATATGTGTTCTTCTTGCATGGCATGTGCCGAACAACAATCCGCACCGCCGCGGAAAGTCTTTGCATGGCCAAAAGCCACTTCCCCTTGGCAACGCTTGCACATCGATTTTGCTGGTCCATTCTGGAATGCTAGATGGTTGGTTGTGGTAGATGCCTTCAGTAATTTTCCTTTTGTTGTCCGGATGTCTTCCACGACGTCATCTGCCACTATACAAGCGTTGTCTGCTCTCTTTTGCATTGAAGGTCTTCCGCAGACTATTGTTTCCGACAATGGCCCACAATTCATGTCTGCAGAATTTCAGTCTTCCTGCAAGGCCAATGGTATTCAACATCTGACATCCGCGCCGTTTTCGCCTCAGTCAAACGGTGCCGCTGAACGATTGGTCCGCACTTTCAAGTCACAGAAGTTGAAGTTGAAGGAGTCGCATTCTCGGGAGGACGTGTTGTTGCTCTTTTTGTCATCGTATCGCTCTCAGCCCCGAGATGGTCGCTCGCCGGCTGAGTTGCTCCACGGTCGTCCTCATCGAACCTTGATGTCTTTGCTGCATCCGCCGCATCAGGTTCCTGTGCAGCGGCAGACTCCTGCTTTTGCTCCAGGCGACGTTGTATTCTATCGCAACTTTCGCGGTTCACGGCGTTGGCTCGCAGGGCGCATTCTTCGCTGCCTCGGCCGCGCGATGTATTTGGTTTTGGGGGCCTCTGGTGAGGTGCGTCGGCATCTCCATCAGCTGCGCCTCTGTCGTCGCACGGGTTCTGCCGCTCCCCGTCTGCTTTCAGCGACGGTGCCGTCCGGTCAGCGCCCTGGGGACCCATCTACTGGCTCGCCTCATCCCCAGGTGTTACCGACTATGCCTTCCATTTTGCCCCATGGCGACGCGCCGCCGCCGCCTCCGCCGCCGCCGCCTGTTCTCCCGCCGGCGCCGCCCGCAGTGGACGCCTCGCTGCAGCCACCAAGCGCCTCCCTGGGTCACGCGCCGCCGATCGCTTCCCGGGACCAGCCGTCCTCCGCCATGGAACTCTTGCCCGCTCCGGTCCACATGACGTCATCGCGCGTCGGATACCCCGACACAATGGAGGTCGACCCTTCGGCCCCTCCTGTCTCTTTACGGGCGCATACACCGCATGTTGACGTGCACCCTGGACTAGGTTTTCAGGCGTTTCCTAGCTCCCCTCGGACCGAATGGCCGGGTGCGGGTGGCACAGCCTCGCCTGTTGTTGGGCTCCCACCTCATCGCATACGTCAACAGGAGGTCCTCCCCACGGCGGGCGGACGCCTTATAACACGACCGTTCGCCGATTTGCGGGGGAGGAATGTGGTGTCACCGCCAGACACCACACTTGCTAGGTGGTAGTTTTAAATCGGCCGCGGTCCATTAGTACATGTCGGACCCGCGTGTCGCCACTGTGTGATCGCAGACCGAGCGCCACCACAAGGCAGGTCTCGAGATACGGAATAGCACTCGCCCCAATTGTACGGACGACGTAGCTAGCGACTACACTGACGAAGCCTAGCTCCTTTGCCGAGCCAATAGTTAGAATAGGCTTCAGTTAAGTCAATGGCTACGACCTAGCAAGGCGCCATTAGTAACATTGCATGTATCTAAAGAGTCTCACTTGTATCGCCACAATCTCCAGATGTACCAAAAGGATGGATTAAAGTTAAGTATTCCAGAAGCTACATACTTTTCTTTATAGCATTCATTACGTATCCTGTTTCAGACCTCACGCCATCCTGCTTTAGCTTAGCGCGTGCCTTTCGGCTTCCTCTCATTGTGTCTAGGCTGTCTTGTCTAGACACAACAATCGTTTTAAACCACAAATGAATTACAGACATTGGCTGCGAGTGGGAATTGATTTAAATCAGTTGAAAACATACGTCGGGCTGGGAATCGAACCCGTGTCTCGTGCAACCAGGCAGATGCCCTGGATACTTTTTTTTATATATAAGGCCACCCATCTCCCCTTGTAACCCTTCCTTGCTCTCATAACTAATGCCTTCATAGGCTTGGCTTCTTTGCATCTAGAATACGAAGTTTACGTGCCTTCTATAATGTTTTAAAATTTCTTTTATTGTTGTTGTATTGTAATCTCTTGTATCTTCATTTTTATTGATTTGTTTTTATGTTTCTTATCGTCGGGATCCTGTTGAACTGAAACTTAAAGTCTTACTTAATAGAAACTTCTTCTGTGGTGAAACTAAGTTCAGTCTTCTACGTAAGTAATTAAATTTATTTCTTCATGAGTGTGAATGTCGCTGGAAAACTGCGGTAGTTTGTGCTTGGATCACGGTAGCTTATAAATATCAAAACGTCAGTTTAGGTACTAGAGTATTAGTTCTTTACATGTCTAAATCTGTATTTATAAGTAGTATACACGAGATAAAACTTTAAAGCACGCGTTTTATTTGGGGACGGTTACGTTGTCATTATATCTCTGTTTGTCGGTTATTTCTCTGTTTCCCCTGATTTTTGTAAAGGATGTCGATAAACGTTAAAAACTTTTTCTTGTCGATTGAGTGTTAAGAATCTGTTGTTATTCATGAATGAGGTGTTGTTTAAAGTCATTTATAGACTCTCCTCCATCGTTAAAGACGTAGTAGGACAAAGAGTATATAAACCATATGAGTTTGTTAGTTTCTTGCTGCTTATCTCATTAACACTCATTGATAACAATCCCGTGATTTAAACTTTCATTAACACAATCCTGTGATTTAAACTTTGTCAGTTTCCAGAGACCTGCAATTTTGGTGCAACCTGCAGTTCAGTGTATGGCAATGTCAATCAGTTAACAGCAAGGGCAGTACGGATGACTAGTCAGTTTTATTGTGTGGAGTTGCGCAGCCGTTAGGATTAAATCATATATAAACATGTAAGCTGTTGAGCACAACCGTGATCTTAAGGATTTGTCCGCAAAATTTGACCAAACCGTCTTCCCATTTAAGTCCTTATGTTTTGTCGGGTTGCCGGGGGCATGGAGTATTGTTCCCAATGGCTTCTAATATTTTCTTTGTAGTATAGGACCTTACATAGAGAGTCTTCTCTAAAGCAAATGTTGCAGTTTGCAAGGCATGAATTACACTTGCTGGCATCCTCTTGTCACCTGTATTTCCCGTCGCAATACCCCATCCAGCTTTTAATAAGTCCGACCAACTAGGTGGTAGTTTGAGAGAATTTATGAGTCTGGTTTTTCACTAAAAGTGCTGAACATTTTTCTCAGAATCTCTCAAGGCTAGACCGTCTTCTTTAAGTGGTTTCGTCATTTGATCCATGGCTACCCAAAAGAAATCACTTTTCCAAATAAACCAGCCTAAATACTTTTTGACTTGGGCGATACGTTTCCTACCGATTGCTATGATTTATGCAACGTACCACATTAGCCGATAGGGCCATTATGTTTACACATTCGATCCTTTGAATGATGTTTAATTGTCTCGTGCTATTCGCTATAAGCGCACATCTAATTTTGTGTACGATTTCTTTAGAATTGACGTCAATTAACTTGATCTTTTTCTTGAATTTAATTCATAGCAATTCCATTTATTTCGACACATTCGGTGAAGGGATATGGCATGGGACGAGCACATTCATTTAGCCACAAGAGCTGTGTTATTTCATTGTTCATCTTTGCCTCTGCTGCTTCGTTATAATCACCCATTACTGCTGATAATCCTACGATAGCCATGAGTAAACAAGTAAAATCTCCTGCAATGATGATGTCGTCTTTTGCCTGCCTCAGATAATACGGGACATCTCCGGTAAAAAAACTTTGCCCCTGCAGCTCTTCTATCTGCTGCGGTGGGAGCATAGAGAATTAAAAGGGTTAGCTCGGGCATGGATGTGTGTGATGTCCTTGGGTTAGTTAGGATTAAGTGGTTCTAAGTTCTAGGGGACTGATGACCTTAGAAGTCAAGTCCCATAGTTCTCAGAGCCAATTAAAAGGGTTAAGCCATTTAGAACACCTTTGACTATGCGTCCTTTCATCTCTTTTTCCACGTCCTGTAACTCTAATACATTCCTGGTTAAAATACAGCAACCCCGCCTCCAAGATCAACGTCATTACATACATTATTTGACTGAAAGGAATCTATCTCTTCGCAAACGACCAAAATGGGCAATATCGATATCGTTAGTTCTAAGACATTTCCTCAGAATATTTATCTTATCCCACAAATATTTAACGTTAAAAACGTAAGCATCTTCCTATTTTCCGTATAATTAACATTTAATGTGTCACCACTTATTCACGTCTTTAATATTTTAGTCCAGGGTCATTTTTTGTTTGTGCGATTGGCGTATCTACCTTTCCTCCGTCTTTTCGGTGTTCTTTTACTTCTTCAGTCTTCGTTTCGCTACGTGCCACGTTTAAATAAGGTTTGGGCTTCACCTGTGACGATTTTGCAGTGCGTCGTGGTTTGAGCAACATCTGACTGCTGCCGGCTTGTTCAAAGTTCCTAGCGGTGTTCTCAGCCGAGTCGTTAGTGACAATGAAAGTGCCGGCCGAAGTGGCCGCGCGGTTCTGGCGCTGCAGTCTGGAACCGCGAGACCGCTACGGCCGCAAGTTCGAATCCTGCCTCGGGCATGGATGTGTGTGATGTCCTTAGGTTAGTTAGGTTTAACTAGTTCTAAGTTCTAGGGGACTAATGACCTCAGCAGTTGAGTCCCATAGTGCTCAGAGCCATTTGAACGATTTTTTGACAATGAAAGTTGTTTTGGAAGCGTGTCCTGCTTTGCTTCTTTGTTTACTATGAGAATATAACTTGTCGACTGTCGAGGCCTCACTCAGCTCTTGTTGCGTAGCATGTTGCGTTCCTCTGTCCATCGGCTGTTGTTTACTTCCCTTTTCCGGAGTGGCTTGGCTCTGGGGGTGTTAGGTCTGGTATAGGTGATTGATATACCACAGGTACTGCCACAGGTGCGTCAGTCTCAATTCCGGAATGTAAATTCATTACTTTATCGGATTTCTGCTTCCTCGGTGTTTGGTAAGAACTCCCGCCATCTTCTTCTACATCTGAGTTTGAGTTTTCCTCTTCCAGTGACTGTCTTTTTCTCTTATTTCCTTCACTGGGAATGAACTGCTCATCTGCTATCATTTCTTTGTCGCAATCTTTCGGATAAATTTTTGCGTCACCGACTTGTTTAGTGGTTTCTTGCACAGCAATTACTCGGGACTTCGGTATTTCCTACACTTATACGTTACCTGTCTGTACGTCCAGAGATGCTTTTCCTGTTCCTTTCACTATAGGAGGGAAGTCGCCATCAAACTGATCAGCGGTGGTTCCGTATCCGCTATTTGGGTAGCTTTACTGCTATCTAGTTCGGTACAGGTAGGTGCCAGATCCTGTAATATTGCAGCCTGCTACGTTGCTGTATCTTGGTCCTCAAAAAACGTTTCAAATTCAATGTGTTTAACCTGGCCATGTTTGCTAACAACCTGTACTAAGTCATTATTTCATTATTTTCTAGTTCTGTAGGGGGGTGGGGGGGGGGGGGGGGGGGGATGGGGTGGTGATCAAAATTCTAACAGTCTTTAGCTCACTGGTAGCATTACAAATTCCAGCCACGCTAGCAGAATCATCACGGAAACTGAGTTGAAACTGTCCCGAAGGTTTCATTTAAGTCTTGTCCAACAAAACGGAATTATACAATTTGACAAACACACAATACTTTTTACTATTAGGATGGGTGAATTTTGCATTACCTCCTGTAATAAGCAAGTTATCGTGGAACCATTCATGGATTTCCAAATCTGTGGCTGAACATGACAAGTGGTCTTGTCGGCGAAAATGTTTACGTGCTTTTCCTGAGAGATTCCGACACGGTGAACAAGGCAGCAGTAGAAAACTTCTCCAATTCACTAAATAAAAATAAAAATAAATAAAAAAAATAAATAAATAAAAAAAAATAAAAATAAATAAAAAAATATGGTAATCTTCAGTACTTACAATCCCGCGAGATGTACAGCCGAACCCTTCAACAGCACTTGATAATACACAGAGGTGCCAAAGAAACTAGTATAGGCAAGCAAATTCAAAACCAGAGATGCGTAAAGAGGCAGAATACGGTGCTGCGGTCGGTAACGCCTTAATAATACAAGTGTCCGGCGCGATTGTTAGATCGATTGCTGCTGCTACAATGGCAGGTTATCAAGAGTTAAGTGACTTTGAACGTGGTGTTACAGTCGGCGCAAAAGCGATGAGACACATCATCTCCGAGGTAGCGATGAAGTGGGGAGTTTCTCGTACGACCGTGTCACGAGTGTATCGTGAATATCAGGAATCCGGTGAAACATCAAATATTCGACGTCGCTGCGGCCGGAAAAAGACCCTGCAAGAACGGGACCAACAACGACTGAAGACAATAGTTCAACGTGACAGAAGTGCAACGTTTCCGCAAAACTGCTGCAGATTTCAGTGCTGGGCCACCAACAAGCGTCAGCGTGCGAGCCATTCAACGAAACATCAGCGATGTGGACTTTCGGAGGCGAAGGCTCACTCGTGTACCTCTTGATGACTGCACGACACAAAGCTTTACGCCTCACCTGGGCCCATCATGACTGACATTGGACTGTTGATGACTGGAAAGATGTTGCCTGGTCAGACGAGTCTCATTTCATATTGTATCGAGCGGACGTGTACGGGTATGCAGACAACCTCACGAATCCATGGACCCTGCATGTCAGCAGGGGAGTGTTCAAGCTAGAGGAGCTTCTGTGATGATGTGGGACGTTTGCAGTTGGAGTGGTATGGGACTGCTGATAGGTCTAGAAACGACTCTGACAGGTGACACGTACATAAACATCCTGTCTGATCACCTACTACGATTCATGCCCACTGTGCATTCCGACGGAGTTGGGCAGTTCCAGGAGGACGATGCGACAACCTGCACGTCCAGAATTGCTACAGGGTGGCTCCAGGAACACTCTTCTGAGTTTAAGCATTTCCGATGGCCACCAAACTACCCAGACATGAAAATTATTGAGCATATCTGGGATGCCTTGCAACGTGCTGTCCAGAAGAGATCTCTATCTCCTCTTACTCTTATGGGTTTATTAACAGCCCTGTAGGATTCATGTTGTCAATTCCCTCCGACACTATTTCAGACATTATTCGAGTCCATGCCACGTCGATTGCGGCACTGCTACGTGCTCACGGGGGCCCTACACGACATTTGGCAGGTGTACCAGTGTCTTTGGCTCTCCAGTGTAGTTTTTCCAAGTGGCAGTCGTTACACCACAATGCACCGCTAAGCTACGTCTGCAGTCGAGGAGTAAACAGCCGCGACTGTGGGCCTATCCGGACACAGTGGTCACCGTAACTGCATGCACTACCCTAGTGTGCCTCCCATGAAAACCAAATAAAATTAAGACGAGGACGGCCAATGATCTCTTCAATGTAGACGCGCACTAGGCCTGAATGCAACGAACAATAACGAACAAAATGGAACATTAGAAGGGAATGAAAAGGTGGTCAGAGTATATGTCCAGTAAGCAGAAGACCCCGGATCAAACCCCGGTCTGGCAAAAGTTTTCAACTTTCTCCATTGATTTAAATCAATGCCCACTCGCATCCAATGTGTCTAATCCCTTTCTGTCTTAATTCATACTGACTACTGGATCAAAAATGGTGTCTGTTTTTTCAAACGTTTTCGAAAGAACAGACACCACATATATATGATTTTATTTTGCATCCCCTGTTTCTTCTCTCTTGAACAAGTGTGTCGGACAGATATGTTTTCCTTGCGTAATTCTCACACTGCGGACGTGAGGCAAAACTTTACCTAACAAGTAAGTGGCTCAATTCAGAGCATGAGACAAGATATTTCATCGTTTTGATGATTTTTCGCAAATATGTAAGAACACAATAAAGTAAGTTATTCACAATATGACTGTGCATGACCGCAGAGCCAAAGATACTGCTTCTGATCTGAGTTTGTAGTGTTGGAGTAAGAGAGTGGGTAGCAGTCTATGAGCTGAAGAGGATGGGGTAGGGAGTTTTTGTGGTGTGCTCTGTGAAGCCACTAAGTGTTATAAGGTAGGAATTACGAATACATGTATTATTGGAAGTATACATGTGGAAGCAGAAGTCTTCCCGCAAGCAAGATAAAGATGTTAAATATCTGTAACTTTCGTTTTGTCAGCACGTTAGCGCAGATGCGTTGGCTGATAACACAGGCCAACAAAACAATTTTTTGATAAACTTTTTTTACTTTGATAGGTGATCTTTATAGATTTTTATGAGCTGAATCCAAATATAGACTTAGTTTTTTGTATCCCATAGTTTTCGAGCAATATGCATTTTATTATATAGTATAAAAATCCTATGCTATATGGTAAACGGGGAAATTAATGAAATGCTTTGTTACAACATAAGCATGGTTTGTATTTACAGTAAGCTTCTTAAAACAATGATATGCGTTAGTAGAGGTTTCACTTGTCAGCTGGAATTGGTTTGTATTTTCTTTCTCTTTTTTCTTTGAAGCTTCTTGTGTAGATTTTTCTACGATGATTCGCTTGCTAAACTTCTCGGTGAAGAGACCAACAGCAGACTCCCATCATGTTGGTGTGCCAGCAGTCTTGGTAGTGTTTTTCCTGGTGAAAACGCTCTCCTTGCTCCTCACTAACATCTCCCATATTGGCTGGGAAGTAATCAAGGTGACTGTTCATAAAGTGAACTTTCAGGCTCATTCAACATCCTATAGTCTCAAACTTCTTTAACATTGTAGATATAATAGAAACATATTCTGGGTCTTTTTCATGTCCTAAGAACTTTGTAACGACTTGCGTGAATGATACCCATACTTTTTTCCCATTTATGGTCATTGTGAATTCAAAGTTAACATCAAAGATCAATTTTCTAATATCAGGTCCGACAAAGATGAGTTCTTTCAGTTTAGCTTCTGAAAGGTGTGGAAAATTTTCGCAGAGAAACTTAAAACATGGTCCACCTTTAGGCAAAGCCTTTACAAACTGTTTCATTAGGCCTAACTTTATACGTAGAGGTGGTAGGAGTACGTTTGTTTCGATCTAAAAGGTTTTTGCGTAGAGTGTTCCTCTCACCAGGTTTTGAAGACTCCTTCACAGCTCCGTTCTCTCGCACTAGAGTTGATCCCTAGCCCTACTGTCCCATTCACAGAAGAAACATGGAAATTTGGTAACGACTTGCTGACCAAGGAGCATGCATGTTTTAGATCGCCATATATCAGCCAACCATGAAGAGAATAGCATCTTTTATTTAGCACTATTTCTAGGTTTTCATAGCTTTCTTTCATATGTACAGAATGTCCAGCAGGTATAGATGCATACATGATATCATTGAGTAATAAAACAGCCTTTAAACTAGTTTTGGATGAATCAATAAACAGCCTCCAGTCTTCCTTTTTGTATTCAATACCAAACTCATTCAGCAGTCCGGGAATGTCTGAGCAGTACACTAAATCACCTTCTTGTTGAAAAAACTTAGAAAATTGCTGCTCTCTCTTTCTATACATATATATGCTGGTTCCAACTGTAAATAAGTTATTTTCTTTTAACCTATAGCCGAGCAGTTCAGCTTTTTCTTTCGTTACACCAGGTCCCTAACCAAATCGTTAAGTTCAGACTGAGTAAACAATTTGGGCTCTAGACGTTCTGTATTACAATGGAGTTCATTACCATCTGGTTCATCTACATCAGATTGTACATCAGAAAATACTTCTGTTGGAATAGAATTAAAATCATCTGGTGGTTTAGGAACCGGCAAATCTATACCATTCCCTACTGGTCGGATGGTGGACGGAAGGTTATGGTAGCTTATTACCTTCTTGTTTTTCGAACTATGACCAGTAATATCAACACTGCAAAAGTAGCAGTCATCGGAACGATTTCTTGGCTCCCTCCATATCACAGGAACAGCAAATCTAAAGGCTTGTTTCTCCTTTTTGGAGCATTTTCTCATATCTTCAACAAACCTATGAAGGGCTTATTTCGATAGTGGTACAAGTCCATTTTTGTTCATTTTGAGATACAGAGTCCTAAAGTTAAAAGAGCGCTGAAAAATGAATATTTCTGGTATCTCAACTGCAGATTTTTCAGCGCTCTCTTAACTTTTAGTTAACATACCTTATGCGCCGCCCAAGATTTATCTTGATCACCAAGTTTAGATCCAAAGTATGATAGATAAACCTTTTTCACAAAGTCTGTAATGTTTTTTTGGTGTTTTCTAATCACAAGTATAACAAAACCGTCAGCAGAGTTTTTACAACCACGATTAGACATTGTACTGAGCACATGTACAGGAAATGGGAAAGTGAGGTTAGGTTGACAGTAAACAAATTACCAACTGTTAACACAAAAATAGAATCGACCATATTTGGCAGCAAATGTTTTTCAGCAGTGCTACCAACGTCATCTACAGTCATAACACCTCCTCTTTAAATTATTTTAACTATATAAAAGCTCTTAAATTCTTTAAAATATCGCTTAATTTAATAAACTGAATTGTAAAATGTGAAGAAATGGTGGGTGATACAGTTTTTTAAGTATCATATTTGGATTTCCCACCCTAAAAAACCTAAGGATAAAGTATTTCCAGCAAAAAAAGCTTTTCCATCGTTGGCCTGTGTAATTGGCAATTGTTGAGTAACCCTAGAATGTGCGTAAACGGATTTGATGTAAAGGCTAGTTAGATATTTCACCTTTGTAATGTTTCAAAGATTTGTTAACAGAGGTATACGCAATCTGATGATTTGTCTTTATGCTTTTTAGTGGGGTTAGATAATATACTTGCTGTATAAATCTGATTGTTTATGACTCAGTTAGTAAAAAGGACGCAATTTTTTGTGAGTAATGTAATTTCAATTGTGAGATGTTTTGAAAAGCCAAACTTCGAATGCAATTTCTCTCTTGAAAAAGGTCAGTGTTAGTAATTCACCCAAATCAGTACCGCCTCCCTGTTCAGGTCATATGTTTTTCAAAGGTATCGAATTTTTCTTAAATGCTTTCACTTATCAGCCAAAAGAATTTCATGTACATTTCGAACTAATACGGCCAGCATTGCGTACCGCCGAGCCTCTAGCTAGCATATTTTATTCTTCTTCATGAGAGACGAGAATATATCGCGATACGCCGTTGCTGCTTTAGACGTAAAACAATTTTATTTATTTGTTATGTGCACAGGGACCAAAGTTACCAGTTCTGAACAGGCTAGAGGATTCAGTGCCTGAGGGGCTTAGCTTATTTTGCAGTGACTGTATTTCTTTATTGGTATTGGGAATTGCATTGTCCAATCAATTCGTGTAGAGGTTTCGCTAACAATAACACAGGGTAAGAACACCAACTGCAGTTACAACACGCTACATGATAACACCAGTTTTGTATGCATTGTCAGTTAGGGCATTCATTCGATCTAATACAAAGCAGATTTTTTAAAGAACGTTACAAAACATTCCAACATATTAGTTGCACCAGGCAGCTTCTTCATGAAGTCAGGCAAGAAGCTGCCTTTTGCCGAGGTTGCCAGTGCTACGCACCAGCCTGCTCCAATAATGGCGCTGCAACAGAACGTTCAACGCGCAGTGTCTGCTGTAGACCACAGACATGCCGACGACGGCATCCACCCGGCTGTCGCTGTACTTGGATGACACGGCGCTATCTCCGGACACCAGCGAGGTGCGATCGCTAAGCCTACGACTCCAGCATGTCTGGACCCGTCTTGGAGCTCCGACCACTAAATGGAGGTTGAGATTTGACGTAGCCAAAAGCGACTTAGTGGTATTAAACCGGTAGACCGGCAATATCTTCGCGTTATGGGAGGCCTAATCCCTTGCTAACGGCTGATAAATAGATAAGGGTACGTTTATGATGCAGCGGTGCTGTTTGCACAACACCGGAATGGTTCGGCGGTGATGAAACCAGCCCACTAAGTTTTACCGGCGCGTTTTATCTACAGCGCCCCTGTTCTCTCCGCTGTTCGCACCGAGTCGCGCCAAACGACGATATGAAGCTACATCTACATCTACATCTACATGACTACTCTGTAATTCACATTCAAGTGCTTTTTGGCAGAGGGTTCTCTCTATCATTCCACTCCCGAACAGCGCACGGGAAAAACGAACACCTAAACCTTTCTGTTCGGGCTCTGATTTCTCTTATTTTATTTTGCTGATCATTCCTACCTATGATGGTGGGGCTCAACAAAATATTTTCGCATTTGGAAGAGAAAGTTGGTGACTGAAATTTCGTAAATAGATCTCGCCGCGACGAAAAACGTCTTTGCTTTAATGACTTCCATCCCAATTCGCGTATCATATCTGCCACACTCTCTCCCCTATTACTTGATAATACAAAACGAGCTGCCCTTTTTTGCACCCTTTCGATGTCCTCCGTCAATCCCACCTGGTAAGGATCCCACACCGCGCAGTAATATTCTGACAGAGGACTAATGAGTGTAGAGTAAGATGTTTCTTTAGTGGACTTGTTGCATCTTCTAAGTGTCCTGCCAATGAAACGCAACCTTTGGCTCGCCTTCCCCACAATATTATCTATGTGGTCTTTCCAACTGAAGTTCGTAATTTTTACACCCAGGTACTTAGTTGAATTGACAGCCTTGAGAATTGTACTATTTATCGAGTAATCGAATTCCAACGGATTTCTTTTGGAACTCATGTGGATCACCTCACACTTTTCGTTATTTAGCGTCAACTGCCACTTGCCACACCATACAGCAATCTTTTCTAAATCGCTTTGCAACTGATACTGGTCTTCGGATGACCTTACTTACTAGCTGATTTGTGTTCGGTATAACAACGATCGCCGGCCATCTTGAGACTTGTGACTCTTTTGAGGTCTGCCTTAGCCGATCCACTGCTAAATGTACTGCTCCTCTTATACGGTTTCGCGCGCAGCATTTATAGAGGTTCTACGACAAGTTCAAAAGTGTAAACTCAGGATGATGAAATTAAGCAGGGACTTGTTTCAACAGTTTTTTTAATGCAAAACAGCAGGTCACCCAACCACTTCTCTATGGACAATATACGGTCCAGCCACATTAATGTGACCACCGCCTATGTTCGATGTCAACGTAAAATAACCACAAACAAACGGTATGTGCCAGCATTAGCAGTGGAGGGTATGTAAAGTGTGTCGTGGGCGCGCGGAGAACAGTGCAATCGTTGTCGTAATGTGGACGTACAGCGATTTATCTGACGTAAAAGAGCACGATCATTAACTTTCGGGCCAAGGATGGAATCATTACCAAAAGAGCTATGTTTGTAAACTGTTGGCGTGCCGTCGTGGTTAAAGTATACCATGGAAGGCTGAATGACGCTATCCAAAACCGGCGCCGAGGCCACTGTGAAGCACAACGCACCATGGATGACAAGGTGAACTACGACTGGGAGACCTGTACAGGCGAATACAAGTGCAACTGCTGAAGGCCTGACCGCCCGGATGAAACAAAGGGCTACCAACACTGTCTCCGCAACAACCGTTCTGCGAACGTTACTGAGTATGGGCCCCCGCGGTAGGCGCCTGGTTTCCACACCGATGCAGATTGTTGTTCATCGGCGACAAAGTATGGAATTTGCCCCCCAGCACTGCAATTGAACGTCCATCGAATGGTGGCACGTGGCTTTTTCAGATAATTACGATTTATGCCCCATCGTACAGATGACGTTGGCGTGTTAGGCTCGAAACGTCAGAAAGCAAACAGACTGCGACAGTAGAGGGAGCATTATGTTATGGCATTTTTTGTGTAAGGCGAATGTCATCAGCTGGACGATAGAGTCAGATACTTGCTAGGAATGGGCGGTAGGTGGAGGGGTTGAATTGAAATACAGAGGTACTTTGAAAACGACTACAATTCAAGACCCCACTGCTTACCCACGTCCATGAAACTTTAAGCGTAAGGTAGGATAAAGTCCAGCAACATAGCCCTGTGAGTGACAATATAAATGTTATATTTCCAGAATAATCATCATTGTGACTGAATCTGAGTGATAGGTATTAAGAGCTGTGATGGAAGAAATCGGGGAATACTAACAGGTCGTGTTTTTTCCAAATGAACCATCATGGGATTTGACTTGTTTAGGGAAACCTAAGGAAATCTTTGAATTGTCCTACGAATGAATGCGAGTTCAGTGTTTCAGTCACTCGCCCAGTAACGGATCTTCCGAGTATGGAAAGGTTATGTGGCCGTCTATGAAGTTTTAATAATGCGAATACAGTTCTCCTGGGAATGACTGCATGCAGCCTAAACTATAACAGCTACATCAGTGTGCTGCGCTAACTAGCTTTGCCGTTTTTAGATCATGTTAACGCATAGTGAAACGTTGGCAGTCTTGTCTTACAATGTGACATATATCATGTCCAGTGAGCTACGATTTTGAGAGCACAGTCAGTCATTGAGCTTGAAAGTCTACTTCTCATTTTTCTGAACCAAGCTGACTACATAACTGGTACGTCCACAGTGAAAATGCTGTGGAGATATTACACTTTTTTACATAAAAGTTTGTCCCATGAATGAACAATAACGCGATCTGACTGCTATTTGATAGATAAACTCAGAAACAGAGAAGAACTTCATAATGCAATGAGAAATGTAGGGGGATCTTGAACATATATTTAAGTGATAAGTGAGTGAAAATTTTCGATTAACACACTTTAACCTCCTAACACGATGCAAGGGCGGTCATATACCTAACTCTTAGGGGAAGAAAGAAATATAATCTACTCAGGTGTTTTTCATTCAAGAAATGAAAAAATGGCTCTGAGTACTATGGGACTCAACATCTTAGGTCATAAGTCCCCTAGAACTTAGAACTACTTAAACCTAACTAACCTAAGGACATCACACACACCCATGCCCGAGGCAGGATTCGAACCTGCGACCGTAGCAGCCTCGCGGTTCCGGACTGCAGCGCCAGAATCGCACGGCCACCGCGGCGGGCTCAAGAAATGATTTAAGAGTCTATATGATGCAGGTTTTTATCAGCGTCAGAACTGGAACTTTTATTATCGCTACTTATAAGTCACCATTTGTCATTTAAACTATTAGAAATACTCCAAATGCCCAGGACTAGTCCTTCCCCCCTCTCCCCCCCTCCCCCTACAAACTATGGTGTGGGTTCCTTGATACGATCTGAAAGCATTTCTGCAACCTCAAGTATACAGAGGATACGTGTGATGATGATATAAATCCTCACTTTGTACGAAGTGACACTTATTCGCAATGAACATGAATCACAATAATCACTCCGAACATATTCATGACCAGAGAAACTGTCGAAGTTTTCAGCAACACAAAACTACATTACACTTGCTGTAAAATGCATGCAAAGTATTGAAAATATTTTGAACGAGTCTGTTCAACTGTTTAAGTAACAATACATGAGTACACGGAAACATCCCAGGATAACGTGATAATTTTCAGATATGATTGTGGGGTCAAAATAAGTAGAGAGAAATTTAGTATAATTTCGTATTGTTATTCAATGAGCAAATGAAAATTGCAGTAGAAAGTTTATATTTGTCCTTTAACGGACGACGTATAGTACAATTCCACTAATCATTTGAGTCACAACCAAAACGAATCCTGTTTAATATTAAATTACCACAATAATAATTAAATTCTCGGATTAATAAATGAATTACTGATTGTTCCTTGAACATGGAGCAAATCTGTCGGTTTAAAGAAAGGTATTTAACGTTAGTCTCAAGGTAGGTACCTCTGTAAAGCTGAAAACACTCAAATGACGTATTACACCAAATATCGCTTACAAGCGATGATCTCACCATATGATCCAATTTGTTGCAGAACATAAAAGGCCATTGAAATAAAATATGAGACAAGGTGATGATCCAATTAGTGGAGGCAGCGTTTTTTTGGTGCAACTGGTCCCAACAAACCTGGAAACCCAACTGTGCTGCTCTATCTGGCCGTCTACACGGGAATGCTGCTCAAAATGTAAGTAGGTTGCTTCTGTGTTGGCAGCACTGTGTATCGCTTTGCATTGGATCTTTGATTGCGCTTTCTTTGTAACAGACTCTGTGGCTGGTTGAACTCGTTGTTGGAAGTTAATCGCCAGTAGTGTTGGGCAGTTGGAAGTAAGCCGCCAGCAGCGATGGATGTACTGTTGGGCAGTTGGAGGTGAACAGCCAGCTGTGATGGATGTTAGATGTGAGGAGTTAGCATTGATGGAGGGTAGATATCTGAAGTGTTAGCGTAGGCTAACGATCTGTACATGTTAGACTTGGAGATTGAATATTATTCATGATTATATAACTTTGTACTAGATGTCAATGACGACTTATATTCGTGTTTGAACTGGATGTCACATTATTAAGGTAAAAAAATACGTTATTTGGTTTACAAGACAATCTTTCCTTAGCTAACCACATGCCTATTAGTAGTTAGAATCTTTTATTTAGCTGGCAGTATTGACGCTCTCTGTATGGCAGTAGTTCGCGTAATGAAGATTTTTGTGAGGTAAGTGCTTAATGAAATGTATAGATTATTGTTAAGATTTCTTTTTAGCGAGGGCCATTCATTTGAATGAATTATTTGAAGTCAGGTTGTAATTTTTTGGAGCAGTCACATTGAGTTGCGCTAGAATATTGTGGTCAGTGTTGACATGATAAGAAAAAGTAAAGAGGAAGTAGGCTCAGTACGTTCCGTTTTACTCAGCTGTTTTAGAATCAAATAAGATACAAGTTTCATCTTCTCAGTCATTCTGCAATTTAAGTACAGACACACTCATTTAAATAAAAAAGTTTAAAAAACTCTTCAGCACTGACATCGGATTCGTCAGACAACTACCCCTCCACTTCGCTATGCAGCGAAAAACTGTGGTGTTCGTTGCAGACGATGCACTTGAATAATGGACTTTGTACCGCCCCAGCTGATAATAGCTCATGTTAAAAAAATATTAGCTGACAGACGTTTTAATGGACGCCTTTTAAACTGGACTCGCAAGCACGGTTTGGACCCGACGGAAAATTTATGGGATCTATAGAATATTTCTAAGTCGTCTACACTTAATTCATGAGACTTTGTTTCAGTAAACTGGAAAATTATCTGTTATGAATTAACTGTTATTAACCATAAAACAAATCCACGTTAGAGCTGTGATATATGAGTGATCTGCCTGTTTAGTAGAAGATGGTAGCTTTGCCAGCTATGTTGCTGTTATGGCCACACAATTTGTTATGGGCAAGGCGAAGAAAACAAAGTAAGTCGATTCCATAACTCACGATACGCATTACATGCGAAGTAAAGCCAATTTATCTACGAGATAAAAACTTGAAAGCATACACTGTCCCTCCGTAAACTGCGAAGTATCAATACGATTACTGGATACGCTCAGCGCAGCTTTTGTAAAGGCACCAGAAAGCATCTAAAACACGTAACAAGCTCGATAAATAATTTTGAGGCTCGATAAGAATAACAACTGTAGAAATTGGAATCACTGTAACAGAGAACTAGTAAAGTTGAATGAAAAATGCGTACACAGAACAGCTGAAAAAATAAAGAAGCAGTTCAAAAACGTGCAATTTGTTACGATCCGAAACTAAGCTGTATACTACACTGTGGAGTATCAGAACAGAGAACATCATCAGTACATTGATATAACATAACCATAAAGCCCCTCGCAACAGATTTGCAGTATTTGTGTTCCTTGTGCCCCTGTCGCATTAATTCCCTGTGGAAATTAGAACTTTCGACAATATCCGCTACTCTCTTCGTCGGGAAAGTAACCAGTCGTTGAAGAAGTAACGGAATCACACAGGTTTTGCTGATGTAGAACTGCGTACTGTATTTGTGTTCCTTGTGCCCCTGTCGCATTAATTCCCTGTGGAAATTAGAACTTTCGACAATATCCGCTACTCTCTTCGTCGGGAAAGTAACCAGTCGTCGAAGAAGTAACGGAATCACACAGGTTTTGCTGATGTAGAACTGCGTACTGCGACCATAGATTGTGTCGGCAACAATGATGATACGGCATATCGCAGCATCTCTGTTTCCATCACGACATGTAATAAGGGCCATACTCCTTCACAACATATCGGTGTGAAAGGCCGGCTTCAACAATCAGTGCGAATCCCAGAATTTCCTACACTAGGTAAAATGCGAAAAGGCCAGTCGAAGTACGTAAGTTTACAAACTATAGTGGCCGTTGTGGAACGCATGTAGTTCTTCTTCCCTGGGTGGTCATATACAAAAGTATTGTCCACGTAGTGGAGCCAACAAGAAGGCTTCAAAGGAGCACTACTTAATGCCTGTTGCTCAAAATATCAGCTGCAACTGGCGATATGGGTTATCCCATAGCAAGGCCGTCACCCTGTTCATAGAATTCACCATTGTATTTAAAATAGCTTGAATTTATTAAATGGAATTCATTACAAAATCAAATTTACGTTGGTGGTTGAGAGTGAGGTCGGTCTCCCGTTCCTAGATGTGTTGGTATACGGAAGATCTGATAACACTCTAGGTCACAGAGTGTATAGAAAGCCGACCAACACAAACAGGTGTTTAGATGCCACATCGCACCACCACTCAGCTTGGACACAAGCAGTGCTCAATACTCTGTCTTCACGTGCCTTCCGTATCAGCGATGATGACAAATTGGAGTCGGAGTTGGACTTTTTAAAGAGGACAATGAAGGCAAATGGTAGTGATAGTTGTTCAATCGACAGGGCTTTTAGGTGGAGTATTAATCAGTCTAAGAAGAATAAGGAGGAACCGCCGTCTCACTCCGTTAGGTTCGTTTCTGGGGTCACTGACCACATAAGCAGAATTCTAAGGAACAATGGTATCCAGACATCTTCCTTTAGTCAAAACAAATTAAAAGATTTTTCCGCTGAAAAACGGTTACATCTGATTTCCTCCACAATGCAGGCGTCTATGAAGTGACACGTGGCGGTGGCAAAGTGTATATATGCGAAACGGGAAGAACCGTTAAAAGACGCATTAAGGAACACAAACGGCGTACGCGGCTAAAACAAAGTGTAGAATCGGCGGTAGCAGAACATCATGAGAACTGTGGCTCTGACATCGATCTTAATAACGTACGTGTGTTGGCTAAGGAAACCAACATTCATAGAAGAAAGGCGAGAAGCGGTTGAATTTGAATAGAGAGGACGATTATAGGATTCCGGTATCGTGGTTCCCCGCCATCAAGGAAGTGAACGCGCTGCAAGACACCTCGGCGGACAAAAATATTTTGGGTAAACATTCCCCCTTTCCAGATCTGTCTGTTTCGGATATAGCCAATGATGACGGCCAACCAACAGCAGTAGGACGAATTTCAACCATTAACCCCTCTCCAGCATAAGTGTAGGATAGTGCCTTTCTGTCCAATGATGATGAGCCACCAACAGTATCCATAAGAGTTTAGCCGATAGCGCCCCTTCTTCTGGAACAGCGTGGGAATATTAGCCTACGACGTTGGCCCATCAATGGTAGCCACAAGAATTTTAATCAAGACTCTTACTACTCCAGCACAAACGCGGGGAAACTCCCCTTTATAATAGAACGCGACACTGGTCTCTGACAGTGTTCTAGCAACAGTGGACACCGAAACACCCTGAAGAAGATTCCAACAGAGCGGCCTAAACGTCGATTATTTAGAAGGAAATACGACCCGGACTAACAATCCAGAAGTTTGTAACTTTACTAGTCGAAGTGTTGGCGTCGTACAGCGGCAATGTGGCATAATGACTGTACTACAGCGTCCTCAAGCAACCTCACTGCTAGAACGTTGCTGCACGCGCAGTCGTCCAATGCCAGGATGTGATTCTGCAGCAGTTCACACGAATAACTGAGTGCGTTACTTGCAGCATTGTGAATCCAAAACGGTTTACTGTGACTCATAGTTCTAAGAAGGTATCTACTTCTGGCCATTAAAACTGCAACTACAGGAAGGATATCAACTACTGAAATTTCGTAAAGCTTTTGATCTCAAAATCTTTGCGCAGTGGACACGAAACATGTGATATTCAAAGACAAATTTGCCGACGTTTCAGTATACGTTAACACGATGTGAGATCGGCCTAAACTAGCAGTTCACCTCTCCGATTTAGCTGTTATGATGCAAGATAAGAGGAATGCAACAAACGTACATAGACTAGAAAATTGCCGTTGCCAGAAAAAAGAGTGTTAAAATAACAGCAAATTTATGATCACGACAAAGATGGGTGAAATTTGTTGGATTGTAATATTCGCAGAACACTTCGTTGACTGATTCTACTCTCGCGTTCTTGTACTAACGTGAGGACTATGTGCTACAGCTGCTAAGGTGGCGATTGCACGTCGCTCGCCAGTTGCTGATTTGAGCCTTTTGCGTCTTTTACTAGCGAAGTTTCCCCTTTGTTGAAATGTTTGTATTATGGTTGTAAAGGTAGATAATAAAGCTACTGCGCGATCAGAATATCTCTCAGCATGCCATCACAAGGCTGCTTTTATTTTTTAAAGACATTCGCCATAAATAAAAACCATACCAACTTTCTTGGGTTCTGTGTGGAAGATACGATAACATTATGAAGACATCGTTTATTCTCAACGACAGCAAACCACAGAGTGATGGTCTTGATGCAATAGTAAAACCTCCTGACCCACCAATGAGTGGAATGATGTTTACATTCGATGCAATCTGTACACTCTAGCAACCACGTAGTGTACCTGTTTTTTGTCACTGATACTCCATGATTAACGGACTCTCATTCATAGCGAAATATAACGGAACCTAGTACATTCTACGCCTTTTCATACACTATTATTAAAAGGTAAATAATATAACATTCCAGTCCATTTAAAATAACACTGTTGACTATTGTATCTCCCCTATCCTTCCACCTACGAAAAAATACTGAACATCACACTATGTTTCCATTCAAACTAAGCGGCTTTGGTTTGAAAGATCATCTCTTGGGTAGCCTACCCTGTGTAGCAGAGATTTTTTGAGAAAACTGAAATGAACGAAGAATAAATGCTGCAGAAATGAAGTTTTCAAAAGAGCAGAGGTTATGGGCTATCTGAATTGATAAGGAATACAACAATCAGACCAGAACTAGAACTTAAAAGCATAAAAGAACGGATCAAGAAGTAAAGAAATAATGGCGAGGTCCTGTTACAAAAATGAATTATCGACCAACAGAATACCGATAGGTAGACAAAGAAAGAGGTGGAAAGATCAAAGAGACATTGAACGAGAGAACGCAACAGAAAATATCTAACTCTCGAAGAAAAAAGAAGAGGAACTTTCAGTTACCAGGCGTGGGAAGTTTAATTGGAGGCAAGGCGTGGTTAAATTTGTGATTTAGGCTGTACAAGGCGCAAAATGTGGAACACTTGTGTTTCAAAACCTCTCCCAGATGCCACAGGTGGGCGTTAATGACTATTTTGCCTCGATGTGTACGTTTGTTTGTGGAAAATTGACTTGCGAACAGAACTTCTCTACGGGGCGTGTTGATAGGTCGTAGCAAGGAAGCAGAAAAAGGAATATTAGTTTTGTATGACAAGAAGATTGTGCGAAACGGAACACAAGTTTCCATTCCAGCATTTACTTTAAGGAATGTAAGGATATTACGGAAGACGTAAATCGAAAGTCCCGTTCTTCCAAACAAGAATGCAGTGTCTTAGCATCGCGCCATCCCGCTCGCCATTGATCTAGGAGCCGGTACAAGAGACGTTTACTCGTTTGCAGATTTGGGTATCTGGAGATTACCGTTCCGCTGAAAATGTTTGAAATTTTCACCTTCTTACCGTCCTCTTCTTCTCATATGGAACCTACAGTATATTTATTACTAAACAGCTAATACGGACACGCAGGTTGCCTGTTTAATGGCTTCTAGGGGCAATATAAACTTAATATCCAGTATTCCGTATCATTATTGACCAAATTAAACAATTTAAAATGGTGTCACAATCTACTCATTAAGAGTTACGTCAAAAGTTTAACGCAATAAAGCAGCGTATCACCCTTCGCAAATTACCCAAATGATGATCATCCAGTGTTAGAGAATAAGAGCTCTTAAGCGATTTACAACAAATTTTGTATAGAGTTTCAAATCTTTGCGAAACCTTTTATTGCTGACACCCTCCAAAACATAAAGGGAAAAAAAATTCCCTTGCTACTGAGTGGCTATAATTAAAGCGCAGTTACTCACCGAGATCCAGTGTGGTCTGTAATTATCGCACAGCAGTGAGACTTTATAGAGATTATAATGCATTAATGCGGAACTGATAAACGCTGGAAAAAATTAGTCCCAATTTTGGCCACCAGGTGCAAATCTGACACTGTGAATGCATATATAATGGGT
Organism: Schistocerca americana; assembly: GCF_021461395.2. Classification (NCBI taxonomy): domain Eukaryota; kingdom Metazoa; phylum Arthropoda; class Insecta; order Orthoptera; family Acrididae; genus Schistocerca; species Schistocerca americana. Next base: position 153,468,597 of record NC_060122.1, read on the forward strand.
AATGGATTAGGAACGGACCGTGGACATAAAAGGTCAAACAGGTGAGAAAGGCGTAATGTTGATTTTATTACTAATTGCTGCTTACAATGCTTTTTCAGTACGAATACTGGAGACGTCGACGAGATTATGTACAGCGTCAGATTTGCATCTGGTGGCCAAAATTGTAACTAATTTTTTTCAACGTAAACCTTTTCCACATTAACGCATTGGTGTATCTACAAAGTTTCGCTCTCATACGATAATTACACCCCACATTGGACCTCCATGGGTAGCTACACTTTAGTTACAACTAAACGGTAGATTTCGCTATTCATACAGTAAAATTTCAGCTTCACGCATAACATTTTTTACTTGTGTACTACAAACTCTTTCTCAAGAAATTTTGCAGACAATATACAACAAACGCCACTCACGGTACACGCACAATTATATCACTGCACGATACGCAGCTCAGGAGATACGACGTCTTATACATGGGGATTCGAGTCCTTAACGAGTTGGGGTTGGAGCAAAGTACTGGTCCATTCCAAAACATATAGGAAGTACGGCGATTTCGGAACTATTCAGAATAGTGTTTATAGACGCAAATTGTGACTCATGCCGATGATTCTGATGCGTTTTCATCTGCTTTCATCTGTTAGTTTGACGAGATATTCTTACCGACTTGACTGTCTGCCACTGCCAGTGTTCTAGAAGGACATTACAAGTAAGAAATCTTCCACTTAATTCACTATGCGGCCACCTGCACTCAGAAACCAATTATCCATTTCTTCCATCCATCCACGTCCGCGTCTTAGCACGGGGGACAGAGGCCGAGTGAGATGTGTTGGTGTATACTGTTTCCACGGACACCCTAAACACAACTAAACTTTTCATGTATCTTCATGCAATTATTCTACTCTTACTCACTATAAGTGACTAAGCAGATTGATAGGATGAAATCTGTCGCCGACAGCGAAGTCATTAGAGGCAAGACTGTGTTAGGAAACGAAGTGGCCCGTCTCCTTTTGAAAGAACCTGTTTCACGGCCGAATGGTCAGTGCAGCAGCCTTCGGTACGGAAGGACCAGTTCGACTGCCTGTACCTCCTTACATTTATGTGAGACAGGTAAGTCGGGAACGGAGTCCATTCAGTCTCGACAGGCCAAATCCTTCACTAAAGAAGCAGTGTCACCGCGAGGGTAGCGACATGGCCATCATGCGTCCCAAGATCACAAATCGCTCCTCGTATGGCCTTGTAGGCAGCATTCGCCTAGTGGAAAAGGCCTCAGGCCCAATCCATGGCCCACGTTTTCCTTTACGCCCCTTTTGAAAAAAATCACTCCGACCTCTGTGTTTGTCGCCTTACAGAAACCACGAACATCCAAACCTAGATCGTGTTATGCTTCCGTCAGTTGTTGGGTCGAGTGCCGTAAAAACTACACCAGCTCTCCCGGGCCAACGTACAGGGTATTGCAGAACGATACCGGCTATAAAGGGTGTCGTGAGCAACAAATTGAGAATAGTGAGACGTGGGACTTAGGGAAAGCAGGAAAGTTGTGGACGGGGCCTAATCAGTTACCGTTGGTTGCACAGAAAACACATACACTTTATTTAAAAAAAACTCTCAACAATCATTTTTAAAGATTTTATTACACTGGGGGCTGAAAGCCTTATTAGAAGAATTGCAAGTTATTGTCGGCTCAAGGCCACAAGCAATGTTACACACAATCAACGGCTGAAGACCTGATAAAGAAGATTCAAAATTATTCGTCGGCTGAAGGCCAGACGCAGTTTCAAAAAACACAACGGCTGAAGGCCTGAATTACCAATAAGGTAGACAATTACACGTCAAAAATATCAAAAACCCTTTTAAATAACCTTAATAACTTGAAACAAGCTATACTGACGGCTGAAGGCCTCACTATAACAGGATTGAAAATTATTTGTCGGCTGAAGGCCACAAGCAATGTCACAAACAATTAACGACTGAAGACCGGAATTACAAGTAAGGAAGGCAGTTGCATGTTAAAATACTGAAATCTTTTTAAAACAATTTTAACGAACTGCAACAGACTATAGTGACGGCTGCAGGCGTTACTAAGAGAAAATTGAAAATAATTTGTCGGCTAAAGGCCACAAGCAGTGTTACAAACAATTAACGGTTGAAGGCCGGAATTACTAGTGGGGAAGGCAATAACATGTTAAAACATTAGGTTAAATTTTAAACAGTTGTGACAACTTGTCCAAATAAGACGGAGTGATCCACAGACGGTGCTCCCTGGATCAACCTGAGGAAGGTGACTACAGCTGTGTAAGTGGTGAGACAGGCAGCCAAGAGTTGTACTCACGTAACAGGCTGGCAACTCACACTAGGGGTACCTTAAGCGCCGGCATACCGACTAATCAATGCGGCTAACGTGCGATCACCGGTACAACGATGGAATATTTTTAGGCAAGGGTGAAGGGACGGACAGCACCACGTCTTCAGAAACACACCCAAAGCCTAAGGAAACACTAGAACCAAGGTAGACCTCCCAAAAACATATGCACAGTACAATTCAAGAGGCTGTCGAACTACACGCTGTGTCGGACAGCATCAACACGACGAGGCAAGGTACACTGCCGGAAAAGTACGCTAACCTCCAGGGCAGGTAATTGGGGCGTTAGCGGCCACAAGGCAGAAAATACCGCTGGTTGCACTTCACTAATAAGAATAATACTAAATCCAAAGTAACATCAATGAGTAGAAGGCGGCTAATAGTTACCGCCAACCTGAAAGACTCCACTTGCTGCTGTTGGTCTCACCGACAATGGGAGCAGCAACACGCGAAGAACAGCGAGATCTCTGACAGTGGAGGTTTCAGTACTGGACATGGTTCACTCAACTTCAAACGTCCTGGGTTCGGTCGTCGCCTACAGCTCCTCGGTCCGACAGTGCCTGCACGCTGCCAGCAGTCCCGGCCTGTACTCGCGCTCTGGACCTCCTCGCTGCTCCGTCCCAAGCCGAACTCTTCTCTGTTCGCAACTCCCCACCAAATCCAATACTCAGACAGCATTAAAATAACTGCTCATTCAAAACCACAAGATACACACGGACCCGGGAAACAATTCCACCAATAAATCACAATACTAAAACCAGTCACTGTGAAACAACACGGACGAATTATAAGTCGGCACAAACACAGAGAAGCCAGAAACGGTCGGAAGACCAGGGGCACGTCGTCCGCTGCGATGACCGACCGAACGACCAACCAACAGTCGTCCCCACTCAAGTCAGGCACGGGAAAGACCCCAGTATAAATCGTCGATTGACAATTTATTGCCATGAGGTCACTTCGATGGGCGTACACACACACACACACACACACACACACACACACACACTAGTGGAAGTTGCACTACTCGAATATTACGGTCCATTCAACTAAAACTCGCTGAATCTGGTCCTTGACGTGGTCGTGCACTCTCGCGACCAAATCCTTCCGTCGGGCAGTGCGTATGTGTCGCCAGCGGTCAGGCAAGTACTGGCTGTCCGGATCTCATTGCTGCTCCGTCCCAACTTCCCTCGCTTGACACGACGACCTGGAAATATTAGAGGCCGCTCCAAAGATGGTACCACAGTACACGCTATCGATAAGCGCTGCTGCTGCTGCCACTCACGGGCAAGCAAACACAGTGGCGCCAGTGAACACACTAAGAAAACGAGACGCCACTATCGCTATTACAAGACGCCAAGCTATGAATGGCATCAACTCGAGCCGCACACGGCTCGAACAGGAACCGGCGTCCGAGAAAGCCTACCAGCGACGCTGCAGGGGATCAAAGTTATAAGCACTGGCACTTGCCACTGCGCCACTCTATCTGTAGAAAACGTGACTTTGTACCTTGACAGACAGTGAGCGGAATGTTTCGCAATGTTGTTTGTTGTTTAATGATTGCGGCTGATTACCACGATCACCCGAGGAGGAGGTGGAGCTAGGTTCTGTGTAGACCAGCCTTGTCTCCTATGAACACATTGCTCTGATGGCTTGATGGATGACGCTTTCAGACACAGGTTCCCATCTGCAGTTTATTTTTCTCCTGTAACCCTCTATAATCTCCAGTGTGTTTTGGAAAAAAAAACTGTGGATGGCAGCCTGTGTTCAAAACAGTTATCCACAAAGGGAACAGAGCATCAGATTCATAGGAGACATTGTCTTTCTACACAGCAGTTAGCTCCATCTTCTCCACAGGCAGTAGCAGCAGTCAGTTGCGGTCACAAAATAATAAACCACATTACGAGACCTACCGCCTACGATCCATCTGCATACAAAGTCACATTTGCTGCCAAGTGGTGGACTAACAGCAGGCGCTGCTACTTATAACTTCGATGCTCTGTAGCGTCGTTGCAAGACCTTTCGTGGACAGAAGTTCCTGTTCGTATCTTGAATTTGTTGCTCACAACACCATTTACACCCATTCGAAGTTCGTGGGTACCGCTTTGTAACACCATGTATATTATTAAACGACTAACTCCATTTACAGTCACCTGCTCCAAGGGCCAGGTTGCCTATCTAATGGGGTCCTGAGGCAACAAAAATACCTCATATGATTATTGATCAAATTTAAAATTTAAAGTGCTGTAATAATCTACTCACTGAGAGGTATAATCTTATGTTAAATGTTCCACAGTGTAAAACAAGCGCTACTGTTAGAAACTGTACGAGTGTCTAGAGGCAGTGTGAGTCTTGAAGCGCAGATAACCCAGACAATAACAATCCTGTGTTTCAGAATAAGAGCACTAGCCGATTTGCTTCAAGCTTTGTGCGTAACTTAAAACCCTAACGAAACATTTTCTCACAGACGCCCGCTGCAAACTGATGAAAGGAAACAAGATTTTCGTTTGCTTCATTTTTGATGTTCATGAGGAAAACATCGACGTCAGGTATAACGTTATAATATATTCCTTATTTACTATGAACTCTATTTCCAACACATTTTGCAGACAGTATCCACATATAACACTGGGTTTAAATGCAACCCATTGTTTGACATATAGTTCATGAAGCCACTGGCCATGATTTTCAATAATTTCGTTAATATTTTTATATCATTGTTGATTATTTAAGAATAACCATTTCAAAAGTGTAAGCCGTGTACCAAGAACTTCTAAGTGTAAGAAGATACAGTTCCCTTAACTTTTGTCCTCCATAAGTCTATAAATAGGTGAGACATTAGTGTTCCTCTCTCATTTTGTCATTTTCTCTGAGCTCATCTTGTCTCACGTTGTCTGTTGTGTGTTAACTGGTGTGAGCGCTTATGACTTTTAATTGTGAAAATATGTAGTGTGAAAGTATTCTAAACTTTAATTTCAGTAGCACCTTCCACATTATCTGAAAGTAATTATCTATGTGAAAGGGTAAAGTTTTATTATTAAAAAGAATTGATAATTAATTCTTTTAAGTGAATTCAGGGAAGTTAGATAGCGACTTTCAGAGGATAGGAATTAATTCGAAGTTGAAACTGTGAGAACTTTAATTATTTTCGATCGCTACATTGTGCAGCGTAGCGCAGCAATCGTCACTTTTTCATCAAATCAAACGAAAGTTATCGTAGGCTAGCATCTTTGAGTGCCAGCGTTAATGAACATTCACCTTATAATAACTCGCAAAAATAATTCTTGACTTAAATTTGACTTACTCTCAAGAGTTTAAAACTAATTTGGACAGGATTTGCTTAAAGAATATCGCCTTTATTTACTGATTAATCCATCAAAGATAAAGAGAGAAAGATACTACGAAATATTCAGTTCCACTACGAACCCTGTTTTACGGCGAATTTTGCAGTCAGTAAATTGTGGCGTCTTCTCGCAAAGAAAATTAACAATTACTATGCCCTGAAATCAGAAAGAATCTAATATTAACGACGACGAACCGCTACCAAATAGTCAAAAAATATCAAGATTATGAGAGCCGACAAATTCAGGATGTATGACGTCATTAAAATTGAGATGCGTGAAAAATGAGGGTCATTAAAACGGAGTGCAAAATACCCAGAGTAGACTTCCCCAGTTTTAATTTTGGTTTATTCATTAGTCAGTGCGTGAATATTCAGAAACTAATGCAACCAACGTAATTATGTTTTTATGCCTCAAGCGACAAAGCTTTTACATGCTCAACGTCAAATACTTAGCAGATTAACACAATTTTAGAATAATAAGAACCTTGTTTTACATGGAGTATACAATTGTGAATTTGACATGGGGGAGGGGGGGGGGGGACGGAATTGCTGGTCTTTCTACTAATAGATTTGACACATCGCAAGCGATTTCTTTTTTTGTGTAATTATGTCTCTTTCAGGCAATGCTTGCAGGCTAGCCCAGTACAGTGGAGACATTTTCTTACCTTCGGATACACTACGAACACTGCCGTCTGAAACTGGAGGCTGTTTCGTTGCAACATAGCTTTTCAGCCCCAGCAACTCTCCCTCTAAAGCAAATTCCTGCAAAAGAAAACAAAGACATTATTTTCGAAATACTCAGAAATTCAGAATTATTATATGAACATCTCCTTTTATAGTAACACGCTCTAAGGATGTGATAATCAAACAAGCTGTACGATTTTTATTTGCATGTAAACGTCTTTACCACAAAGAAAAGACACGTGAGTGGGAACTTAAGAGTTTAAACATATACCTGCACTGTAACCGAAAAGTGTGTTAGTGGGGTCATGTGCAAAGTAGAGGTCTGTCTGTGCAGTGTGATGGACCTGCGGCGCCGATCTACCAGAACGTCACGCTGGACCAGTGAGCAACAACGATTTTCATAATCATTTCCATATTAAAACGTGTAGTACACAGCACGGCAGCTTGTTGCATGCAGCCTTCGTGGTGTTGCACGTTTAATGACCAGTATTGTAATAGTGCATACTCAGATAGGCAAGTCTACATGTTCCCGTTCCATGACGTGCGTCTACCCGCACGGCTTCCGGCTTATTGGGTCCAGTAATAGCGTTTCAGAAGAGCCGTGGGAGAGGCAATCTTTCGTTTCTGGGCCCCGTCTCCAACCGATGTAGTGAACTGACATTTTTCTCCTTCCTAAAAACGCTGCAAATGGAACAGAAATGAAACGACCTGCTCTGAGACGTCATACACGGTCCATTCGCATTAACGTGACCTTCATCTATGTTTGACGTCAAAGCTTAACAGCCACTCACAGATAGCAGGTAGCAGTCCTAGAAGTCGAGGGTATATAAATCGTATCAGGGAGACGCGGAAAACAGTGCAGCAGTTGTAGTACTGAAACAGCGATTTATCTGAGATCCAAATGGGCATGTTCGTTGGCTGTATCAAGTCAGGATCAATCACAAGAATTTTTTTTATAATCCAAAGGTAAGTAGTCATTATGAAAATGTAACTGATTATGTTAACACAGATTTAATTACCTTACAATAAATGGGTGATATAATGTAGAAAGAAAAATGTAAACTATGGCCAGGGCTTGAGGAGATTATTATAGAGTTAATTAGAGATGCTGGATAATTGCTTAAGTTTCGTATTTCGTATCTTACAACTGTTCAAAGCCTGTCGGATAAACACTAAACTTCCAGAAGACTAGTTTCCAAAAAAAAAAAAAAAAAAAAAAAAAACCGGCATTGCAGCAAAATTTCGAACGACAGTGGTATCAGTATGTTAAACACTACGTACAAAATAGATATTAAATAACTGAGTAATTATTACAGAAGCATTACTTCTAGAAGAACAAAGCAGATTCGTAGAATCTACGTCGTGTAGCGTTGAAACATTCAGTGTGCTACAGAAAAGAAGCAAAGTTAAGTTACTAATCTAACTGTCTTTCATAGTTTATGAAAAAGCAGTTGATTGTATGGACAGAGAGACATTTAAGAAACTGCATCAAGTGTCTGTATAATGGACTTAATGTCACGCTTTAGTTCCCCAATTACAAAGGGGAAAATATTTTTAAAATTCAAGGTGTGAGACAAGGATGTTTTTAATATCTACATAAATGATACCATCCGAAAGTGAAAAGAAAAAGTGCCAGAAGGAATCATTGTAAGCAAGAATAATTATATTAACATACAGCTACAAGCTGGTGTCACTGTATCAATGGCAAACTCTGAAGAGGAGCTACAAAAATCATCCATCTCTTAAACTTGATTGGAAAGGATTTTAATTTTATGATAGAGGTAAATCAGACTAATACTATGGCATTCCATAGGAAATAGTACGACACGAAAGTGTAAATGAAGATCAGATTTTGGAACACGTTCAGCGCTTCAATTACCAAGGGACCCGTAAAACGTTTGATGAAGATGAAGATGTAGGTATTAAGTTACAGAGATGTACAGCATTACATACAAAACATTAAATAAGACATGAAGAAACACGAAAATGAAATTCTATAGGCTCTACCTATTCTGCTGAATGGCGGTGGAACCTGTATTACGAAGAGAAAAAATTCTAGCCATGTTCAAGCGACTAAAATGAAATATTTATGAGCAATCAAAGGCTCCATTATGTTGGACAGGATTCCTGATGTAAACATTAGACAAAAGGGAATATTTTCGCGGTAAATGAGAAAACAGAAGAACATGAACAACACTAGAAGGAACATTTGAAACGAGTGGAAGAAATAAGGATTCCTCAAATGGATACAACACTGAAAGGAGGAACATACGAAAGCCAGTTAAAAATTGAATTGACACCATAACAGGCCGAGAGGCCAAACGTGCTGAAATCATCAGTCTTCTGAGTGGTTCGATGCGTCCCACCACTAATTTCCCTCTTGTGCTAAACTTTTCAACTCAAGGAGGCATTTGCACTCTAGTTCCTCAATTATATCCACGATATATTGCTATCTCTGTCTTTCACTATAGTTTTTATTCTTTACGGCTCCCTCCTGTTCCAGAGAAGATACTGCGTTATATATTAAGACATGTCCTATCATCCCATACCTTCTCCTTGGACTCATTTTATCACACTATTTACGTCACCTCAATTTCTAGCGTAGTATTGTTTGAACTGAAGATAATCCATGATTTCCTAACAGATGTCCTATTATCCTATACCTTCTCCTTGAGCTCATTTTACCATCTTATTTGTCCATCATAGTTACTAGCCTAGTGATGCATGAACTGAAGATATGTTTTCGTGATCTCTGCATTAGAATCTAGTCTATGTGCTGCAAATGTAGGAGGGGCTTGGGGTATTACTGTGTATACAGCTCCTATATAACAGGCTCAATCGTACGCCATGTTTTCTTCATCTCTGAGGCTTCAGTAACGTTTACTTTGTCGGAGGTTAACCTATTTACGCAACTTTTTACGGAATTTCTTATAAAACATTTGATACTGCATGTATGAAATGAACCAAAGAGTAATTAATGTTTATAGAGATATTTATAACGCCCTTTTCACATAACAGCAACATTGAAATGTAATATTACATGGCTATAGAAATGTAGGCTCGGAACTTGAATGGTAGTTCGTAAATATTAAATGTAATGAGTTAAGAATGGGTTTAGGTAGTAACAATCTGTGGCTATTTATTAGTTTTGCCTGTATGTAGCCACTTGTAAAAGATGTGTTTAATTTTTACTTAAATGAAGTACTTTACGCAATGCCTCATTTTTGTTGTACAGAGGTGGGGCAAGGTATAGTTTCATGTTAGAGTGAAAATAATATTTCTTAATAGTTTCATCTGTCATTTAACCAATATTCGTTTCATGTACTTCACGATAGGTTTGTAGCTTGCTGAACTGTGGTAAAAACTTTATGTTACTTGTGCAGGATCCCTCACAATGACCTATCTGCTATAAAAATATCTTAATTATCACTCGTCCTACCGTACCTACGTAAGAAATGGGGTTAAGTGTTATTCAGTTCGTGTATGTATGTTTACGGTAAGATGAATAAATGCATCAAAAATATTCCTCTCCACTTTGACAATTGCGAAAATATCTCTAGGATCGAAAAATTCTGAGACGAACTGCTTCAGACAGTTTTAGACTGGGAATAAACGCAATTGCATACAGCTAGTTTCATGTTTATAACTACTTTTGTTGACGTATGTTTACAATATACAACTGCGTGTCAGGTGGTTCCCAATTGTCTCTCCATCAGTCTACGGCCCCTCTATTCTTCATGCAGGGTCACTACGAAATCTGAGCATCCAAGACCATGTTTGCAATAGTTAGTACGTTTCACAGCTGAGCGGTCATCCATATTTACGACGAATTCTTCAATACATTTAACGGCTGGTTCAAATGGCTCTGAGCACTATGGGACTTAACTTCTGAGGTCATCAGTCTCCTAGAACTTAGAACTACTTAAACCTAACTAACCTAAGGACATCACACACATCCATGCCCGAGGCAGGATTCGAACCTGCCACCGTAGCGGTCGCGCGGTTCCACACTGTAGCGCCTAGAACCGCTCGGCCACTCTGGCCGGCAATACATTTAATTAGAGATCTCCACTCCCATCGTGACCTGTATGTAAACAAGTATGAATATCTCATACTTTGGGGTAAATATGGCGAACAGTTCAGTTCGGGTTATAGGAGTCTTAATTGTGTATGTCATGTATGTCGATTGGCGGCAAACTTAAGGGGTGTCGAATGGGTTGCCTTCCCCAGGCGCTAGATCAGCCACGATGCATCATTCCTGAGTGGGACTCGAAGTCTCTGATAGCTATAATTTTAACGTGCTCAACAGAGGTTCGTGGGTGGAACCAAGGGTATTTCCGAACAGAGGGGTTTCAGAAGGACTCTTTGTCGTCTTATTCACGCACGTTTCACTGTTGTACCTCTATATGATCACGGCACAGAAGGGCGCAAAACCAGAGGGCTAAAGAAACACCATTTGCTGCTCCCAATCACTCACAAATGTCATCGAATGGTTTTGAAGGCCCTCGTGGTCCCACCAAGTATACCAGAGTAAAACACTGCGGTAGCACTACATTCCAAAGGGGTCAGATCATGTTCAGTAGCGTTACAGTCCAACGATGTGCGTGGAGTAGGGCAGAATTTTCCGGGGCTTGTCAGCAGTCTCGAACGTTGCCATAATGTCGACCTGTGGCTCATGGCAATGTGATCTGTCGTTTTCGACTGTGAAGTGTGTGGAAGGGATGTTTTCATTCACAACGCTTATGCTACTCACTGAGGCCTTTGCGTATCGATTCTGGAAGTCGGTGTGTCTCAAATGTTTTCCTGGGCCTCATACAGGAAAACCGCGTGATTTCAACGATAGATGTCGCGGTTCTGACCTCCGTCGCAGAGGCGTCAAAAGAAGGGGTGAAATGTGGGTAAGTGGAGGTGAAGACGACCTTCCCATAGTGTGACATGTCCATGATGGCGTCAGGCAGAAGTGTGGTGAAATATGGCGTCATTAACGTAACTCACTCTAATTTGACCTTGTTATTCGGAAGTGTTGACTGACACCTTGCTGTCTGAAGCGTCACGGAGCCCGAGGGTGAAGATGCAGGATGCCATGCTTTTGAACCATTGCAGAGAGAGAATGTAGGCACATTTTAGCCAAATACGAGACAATGTAGGGGTTTCGATAAAGTGGTAATTGTTTTTGCGCAGTGTATAATTAATTTTATCTTTTGAGTAGTTAATGTAAAAGAATTTGGATTCCAAGCTACGTCGCAGTTAAGGCACTGGAAACGAATCACTTGCCTCTGTATCTTAGCCAACAAGCAAATTTTTGATCTCACCAATTTCTGCCAACTGAATAGCTAGTGCCTCAGTTCTAGTTGTTGGAATCTTTGAATGATATGCGGAATGTTTGTGATTCTGATACAGCATAGTACGTTCATTATTTAAAGGTAAAAATTGCAAAAATGTAGCTTTTGTGTGAGTGGTCCATAGGTGTGACTGGAAAGGGAGAAGGCTGCTGAACATGATCGCACGCAGTAGTCTTCACGGGAAAACGCATACACACTTCAGATGGAAGAATACTTGTACGTGTAGAGTGTTTAATTAGACAGTCGTCAAACTCCTGTTACTTTTCTTGCTGTATTTCTAATTTCAGTAATTAGAATCGATGAAGCCAAGGTCAATTAATTATTGATTGGACTTCACTGTTTCCCCAGCACATTATAAGACAAGTCGTTTAAAATTACAAATCCTCTTGTCGGTCTGCAATATATTCATTTTTTATAACAATTCCGTACTGCACAACAGTGGCTAGCTACTCAAACAGGATTCACCTGTATCACATTAATACCACATGCCGTTAAGTTGTCTACGACTACATGTGACACTGCGAGAGAGGAATCCTAGTGAATGAATATATTGCGATCAATTTAGCTCCTGCTCGTTACTGAAACTGCACGGAGTTGCACCATATCACTGTTACTTTAAATGAATTTTTTTCCCCTGTGAAGTGATTTAACTACAGCATTATTGTTCGCGTGATTAAATGTTGTTGAGCACAGCAAGAGTCACGACGGATTTATTTCAGTTATCTCCTGAGGTGATTATCGCAAGAGCACTGCCCGATTACGCTGGAATTAAATCGACCGCGACAGTCACGTAGCTGTTGTAGACGTAGGTCAGGCCTCACATGCGAAAAAATTTTGCGTTTCTCTGCACTGTTATTTTACACAAAGTGGATGTGTTTGTGTAAGCAGCGACAGGTGAAATATTTATCGACGCTTTTTATGACATCTCCGGTAGATTAAAGGCTTAGCATCAGGTAAGAGCAACCATGTACAGTAATCTTCCAGTATTTAGCAATAGATTTTTGGTAACTCATGTAATAGTATTTGAGAGCACTGAAAGTGACTGTAACACGATCTTCTTGTTTTTCTAGGCGACGCGGAGTGGCCGCACCACTAAAGGCACAATGTCACGGATTGCGCGGCCCCTCCCCCAACCGGAGGTACGAGTCCTCCCTCGGGCATGTGTGTGTGTGTGTGTGTTGTTCGTAGCATAACTTAGTTTAAATCAGTTTTAGTAGTGTGTAAGTCTAGGAACCGATGACCTCAGCAGTTTGGTCCCTTAGGAATTCACACACATTTGAACATTTCCTTTCCTAAAAAACCTAAAAAGGAAAATACCGCAACTCGAAAGACCAAATTCGAGCAAGAGTGATTTCAAAATGCTGGTGTGTATTTCATCTACCAATTATCAAATTCATTTTCCATTTGTCTTCAACCGATGTTTAATTTTAATGTTAACGAATTTAATGAAACGTTACCATACGGGCAGCATATTCGAAAAATGAGACATAGTTTGCCAAAACAGCTAAACATTTTCTGGAAACAATATACATTGAAGAGCCTAAGAAACTGGTACACCCACGTAATATCGTGTAGGGCACCCGCGAGCACGTAGAGGTGCCGCAACACGATTTGGCATGGACTCGACTAATGTCTGAAGTAGTGCTGGAGGGAAGTGACACCATGAATCCTGCAAGGCTGTCCATAGCTCCGTAAGAGTACGAGGGGCTAGAGATATCTTCTGAATAGCACGTTGCAAGGCATCCCAGATATGCTCAATAATGTTCATGTCTTGGGAGCTTGGTGGCCAGAGGAAGTGCTTAAACTCAGAAGAGTGTCCCTGGAGCCACTCTGCAGCAATTCTGGATATGTGTAGTGTCGCATTGTCCTTCTGGAATTGCACAAAGCCGTCGGAATGCACAATGGTCATCAATGGATGCAGGTGATCTGACAGGATACGTATTGGGGTCCCCTATCACTCCAATTGCACACGCCCCACATCATTAAAGAGCCTCCACCAGCTTGAACAGTCCGCTGCTGACATGCAGGGTCCATGGATTCACACGGTTGTCTCCATAGCCGTATACGTCAATTCGCTCGATACAATTTGAAACGAGACTCGTCCGACTAGGCAACACGTTTCCAGTCATCAACAGTCCAATGTCGGCGTTGGCGGGCCCAGGCGTGGCGCAAACTTCGTGTCGCGCAGTCATCAAGGGTACACGAGTGGGCCTTCGTCTCCGAAAGCCCATATTTCGTTGAATAGTTCGCATACTGACACTTCTTGGTGGCCCAGCATTGAAATCTGTAGCAATTTGCGGAACGGTTGCACTTCTGTCACGTTGAGCGATTCTCTTCTGTAGTCGCAGCATCTTTTTCCGGCCGTAGCGATGTCGGAGATTTGATGTTTTTTTCGGATTGCTAATATTCACGGTACACTCGTGAAATGGTCATAGGGAAAAATCCCACTTCATGGCTACCTCGGAGATGCTATGTCTCATCGCTCTTGCGCCGAGTATAGCACCATGTTCAAACTCACTTAAATCTTGATAACCTTCCATTGTAGCAGCAGTAACCGATCGAACAACTGCTCCAGACGCTTGTTGTCTTACATAGGCGTTGGCGACCGCAACGCCGTATTCTGCGTATTAAATATCTGTATTTGTATACCCATGCCTATACCAGTTTCTTCAGGGCTTCAGTGTATGTTGACACAGGGTGTGCTGAGTAATATTATAAAAAATTGAAGTTGCTGTTTCGTCACAAGTTCTTCATTTATTTGTTATCGAACTGAGAATGTGGAGTTTGAATGAAGTGATGTAACACAGTAGAGTGCTAAAATTATGTGTGTTCAACAAAGCAACATGTAGACATACTGTACCGTTTTCGGTGTGGCCACAACGCAGTCCAGCATCAAACATCACAGTTATGATAATATAAAGTTCTTTTTCACGAGCTGACTCATTCCACTGTGTATTAATCGCTTTACTGACAGACCACATTTTCTGGAAACAATATACACTGAAGAACCTAAGAAACTGGTACACCTACGTAATATCGTGTAGGGCCCCCGCGAGCACGTACAGGTGCCGCAACGCTACAACGTATGACAACACAGTAACTTCTATTGTGGCCCGTCCGGAGTGGGAAGGAGCGCCTGGCCCCCGGCACGATTGCGCCCGGCGGGCTTGTGTCGAGGTCCGGTGAGCCGGCGAGTCTGTGGATGGTTTTTAGGCGGTTTTCCATCTGCCTCGGCGAATGCTGGCTGCCTCCCTTTGTTCCGCCTCTGCTACACTACATCGGCGATTGCTGCGCAAACAAGTTCTCCACCACGCAAACATAGGGGTTACACTCGTCTGGTGTGAGACGTTCCACCGGGGGCCGAACCGCCCAATAACCCTGAAAGAGTGGTTCGGTGAGGGGCGGCGGAGGGGTGAAGTGGACTGCAGTAGTCGTCGTGGTGTTGTGGACCACTGCGGCTGCGGCAGGGACGGAGCCTCTCCGTCGTTTCTAGGTCCCCGTTTAACATACAATACAACTTCTACTGCGGAAAATATTATAGTGATATATCAGTGTTGTTTTTCTTGTTTTACCTGTGTTAATAAGGTTACTTTGGCAAATAGCCTTTCTTGATTGTTCACTGAGCAGTTAATGAAAAGGAATGAAATCTTGCGTGTAAAAGATAAACCCATTCTGTTTCAAAAGGAGTGGATTCAGTTTATATATTTGAAGTGATATTTATCATGTCTGTCTTTCTTCTTATGTCACTTGCCTCCACATCTTCCTTCCTTCTGGTCTTGTTGCGTTAAAATGTACGTATCGCTGTAAATGTATTTGTGCTAATAATTATCTATTTCATACCAGTACTTACTCTTGTTTTATTATTTCTTAACATTAATCTCTCTGTTATGTTGCTAACAGAGCACCAAGTGGGAAAGTGGGTAAGTGGTGTTGTACAATCCGCAATAGCGGGCTTGCGTTACACAGCCGCCAGCGTTACGCAGTTTACACAGCCATGGCGGCACGAATTGTAGTAATTGTTTAGACCTGCACTTCATTTGATTAAATATAATTCCGATTCCACAGTGCGAATTAAGGTACCGCACGTGAAACGTTTGAAATTCATACCGTTGCGTAAGTACGAAGCCACGCCCATTATTTCGAGAGAATAATATTTTGTGTCCTAGTATCTCTAAATTCATAGACCTTTCGTCAATTTAACTCGCCCACTTCAAAATAAGGTGCCTCAAAATATGCCTGTAAGTATAACCTTTGTCAACAAAAGTTGCTTCAAGCAAAGTTTTAGCTTTTTGGCAAATAATACCCCATTTTTTGACAGTTATGAAGAAACTAATCGTAAATGTCTGTTACACGGTACTGTTTCTCCGGCGCCTTACGCTTATATACTGGGTGACAATTACTGAACCATATATTTAAAAACGACGTAAATTAGTTACAAACTGCGGCGTGCACACACTTTATTCAAAATGTAAACGCCACTACGGATATTCAGATTAAGGTTACGACATCCTCGATATGCCTGCCATCACTGGCGATGATGCGGCGCAGACGCTTAGCAAAATTCTGCATGACCCGCTGAATTGTCGGAACATCGATGCTGTCGGTGACCTCCTGAATGGTTGTTTTCAGCTCAGCAATGGTTTTGGGGTTATTTCTGTACACCTTGTCTTTAATGCTACCCTACAGAAAAGAGTCGCGTATGTTCAGATCCGGAGAATATGGCAGCCAATCGAGGCCTATGCCAGGGGCCTCTGGGTAGCCCAGAGCCAGAATGCGGTCCCCAAAGTGCTCGTCCAGGACACCAAACACTCTCCTGCTTCGGTGGGGTAAACATCCGTCTTTCATGAACCACATATTGTCGAAATCAAAGTCACTTTGGATAATGTGTATGAAATCATTTTCCAAAACCTTCACGTACGGTTCGATAGTCACCGTGCCCTCAAGGCATATCGCACCAATTATTCCGCGAATGGACGTTGCACACCACACACTCACCTGTTGAGGAAGAAGAGACTTCTAGATTGCAAAATGCGGATTCTCGGTCCCACCAAATACGCCAATTTTGCTTATTGACAAACCCATCCAAATGAAATTGGGCTTCATCGCTAAACCAAACCATATTCACATCGAAGTCCTGTTCGTCAATTATGTGAACAACAGTGCTGGCGAAACACAACCGCTGTTCCATGCCCGTGGGGCTTAATGGCTGATGGGTTTGAATTCTGCATAGGAAGAGACGTAGGTTTTCAACAACATTGTGTCACAATGTCTCCCTGTTGACTCCTAGTTGTTCTGTAGCTTGTCTGATCGATTTCTTGGAGCTCGCTTCCAACGCCGCGTGCGTCTCCTCGATGTTTTCAGCCGTTTTCATCCTTTTTGGCTTACAGTCATTGCTAACGCTGTCATCTGCTCTCTCAAACTCACGAATCAAGTTCTTCATTGTTAGCGCACTTGGACCGGTTGCTTCAGCTTAAACTCGGTCGCAAACTTCGTTTGAGCCGCAGTTGGGCTGTTATTGCTCGCAAGGTAGACCTTCACAAGCGCTATACGGTCAGGAACGCTGTACCGTGACATTATCACGTGCAACTGACTGGCAACAAGGTGCGTGCGCACGCGCGTACTGATTCCCGTCATGCCTCTCGGCAAACCGTGGAGTTTGATCGTCCTAACACAAACCGTTCAGAAGTTACGGCGATTATATTTCATATACAATATGTACAACCTTTCTCCGCCGTTTGCCGTTAAGTGGCGACAACGGTAAGTAGCGGTCGAAAGAGATCGCAGACGTCAGGCAGCTAGCTTGGACCTCGGCCAACATTCATTCAAACATTAGTCGATTTGTGTCTGCATCATAAAGTTGTTCATGACTCAAAATGTCACATAACGAGTTTTGCGGGAGATGTTACTGTTTTGTTTCAATATGAAGAATTCAGCTGCTGAGTCTCATCGATTGCTCTCAAGTACGTATGGTAAGGACGCTATTAGTGAAAGAACGTGTCGTGAGTGGTTTCAACAGTTCTGAGGTCTGAGGTCAACAGTTCCATAGAACTTAGAACTACTTAAACCTAACTAACCTAAGGACATCACACACATCCATGCCCGAGGCAGGATTCGAACCTGCGACACTAGCGGTCGCGCGGTTGCAGACTGAAGCGCTTAGATCCGCTCGGTCTCTGCGGCCGGCACGTCTCAAGGCCATGGGCATGATTCAAAAAGAAGGAACTTGGGTCTCGTGTGAGCTGGAACCATGACAAGTTGAACGGCGTTTTTGTGATGGTAAACAGTTGCTTCAGAGGCAAAAACGGAAGGGATTTCTGCATTGCATTGTGACCATGGGTTCATTACGATATCCCTGAAAGCAAAAAATCATGGAGATATCCCGGACATGCTTCCACTTCGACGGCCAAACCGAATATTCACGGCTCCGAGCTCACGCTCTGTATTTGGTGGGACCAGCTCGGCATCCTGTACTATGAGGTGTTAAAACCAAGTGAAACAATCATAGGTGCTCGTTATCGAACGCAATTAGTGCTTCTGAGCAGAGCATTAAAAGACAAACGGCCGCAATACAGCAAGAGGCACGATGAATTGATTTTGCAGCACGACGACGCTCGACCTCACGCTGAAAAAGAGGTCTAAACGTACTTGGAAACTTGAAAATGGAGAGTCCTACCCCACCGGCCGTATTCTACAGACATTGCTCCCTCTGACCATCACCTGTTTAGATCAATGGCGCATGACGTGGCTGACCAACGTTTCCCACCTCATGAAGAGGTCACAAATTGGATCGATTCGTGGACCGCTTCAAAAGACGAACAATTTTCTTGACACGGGGTTCGTACACTGCTCGAAACATGGGAGAAAGTAGTGGACAGCGATGGAAAATACTTTGAATGATTCATGTGTAACCAGTTTGTTTCATTAAAGCATCAAATGTTGGGGAAAAACGGCGGAAGTAAAGTTGTACACGTTGTAGTTCAATAATTGTCAGCCCGTAGCTTTTCGATACGTTAACTTCAAAAAACTACCTTTATGTGTGATTGAACACATCTCCGTATTTTAAAATCGTTTTTATTCACTTTCAACCTTTAGTGCAGGCGTACTTCACTTATTAAATGAAAAAGAACAAATTTTGTCGTTCTCCGTTGCCTCTGACACCCTGTCGACAGCAAAATATTTAATGAAAGATAAAGGACAATGACGTAAGACATGTGAATGAATGAGGCGCCGAGATGTTAAAGAAAGATTTTTCTATCTTCACAACTGAAGAGACTAACTATTTCGAAACTTTACTTGCGCTAGTGCGTTTTTATTCATGGATTCAGATCCATTTTAGTCCAAACAGTATCTGAATCTTATGGGGCAATATCATTAGTTTCCGTATAAACAGGGATAGTATTACAGATTTTCAGTACACTATCCATCATTCGCAGCATTAAGCTGTCACGTTGTGGTGCACTCGCTTAGCACGAAATGTGCAAATCAGGACGTCAGGAAGCGGGCACCGTATCGACCAAAGGAAACCTTGACTCTCAGCCGCGGTGCAGAGCAGTTTGCATGTGCACCAACTGCTGCAAAAGGCTAAATGCATATCGGTGGCACGCGATACACTCGGCCCTGTCACGCTCTCCGTGTGACAACTAAACTCTCGTTTCGTGGCACCTAGAGAACGCTGTTCCAGCTTTATAAATAGTTCCGCACGAGGAACGTGCGCACTGCATCGTACCGTAACCAAGCACGCTTGCGTCTGAAATTAACGCTCGTCGTCCCACAAGCGGATTACAAATGGCTCTCAGTGGAAAATGTTTATGCTTACCGGTAAGCTTTGCCTACAAGACATGAGGGCGAGGTGAAAGGTTCTTAGGTTGGCAATGGAAGCCTGTTGTAAGCTGCGATCGCTATCGAAATGCGGTGTGTAACCGCTGCTGCCTGAACACGCTGGCCAAAGTTCCTCGTACTGCGTATACTGCCTGACTACAGAACGGTCTTGTTTGTATGGTTTCCAGCTTACTTAGGATTAATTTTCAATGACAAGGTCGACCATTTGATAAAGGCGGTCAGTGTTTCTCGCCCTGTGGTGAACGTCAGTCTACCATCCCCTTATAGGTCAATAGTGTGCTGCGATCCGACCAGTAATTAGAAACATCCGCTGGTTTCAAACATTTCAGGCGAGCAGGAAGCTGAAAAATAGTTTTATAGGAATACGCACTAATCGCGATTAAACTCCTTCCCAGTTACACCGCAAGAACATCAAGGATAATTATTTCTGAGACTTACGATAAGGATATGTCAATCATTTGCGTTTTTCCTGCAGTTTCTTGGAAGTACAGCTAAACGGCTAACTGCGAAAACTTGTGAAACAGAAGGTGCCCCTTTCAACAAGTGCTCCTGTTTTATTGCTCCCCCCCCCCCCCCCCCCCAGATACTCAAATATACAAAACCCATTTTGGTTTGCTGCAAGACTGTGACACACGTATATGAGATTTGGGGTTATACCAGGTTTATTGGGGTTCGCCGATCACATTGTAATTCTGTCAGAGACAGCAGAGGACCTGGAAGAGCAGCTGAACGAAATGGACAGTGTCTTGAAAGGAGGATATAAGATGATTATCAACAAAAGCAAAACGAGGATGAGGGAATGTAGTCGAATTAAATCGGGTGATTCTGAGGGAATTAGATTAGGAAATGAGACACTTAAAGCAGTAAAGGAGTTTTGCTATTTCGGGAGCAAAATAACTGATGATGGTCGAAGTAGAGAGGGTATAAAATGTAGACTGGATACGGCAAGGAAAGCGTTTCTGAAGAAGAGAAATTTGTTAACATCGAATATAGATTTAAATGTCAGGAAGTCGTTTCTGAAAGTATTTGCATGGAGTGTAGCCATGTATGGAAGTGAAACGTGGACGATAAATAGTTTAGACCAGAAGAGAATAGAAGCTTTCGAAACGTGGTGCCACAGAAGAATGCTGAAGATTAGATGGGTAGATCACATAACTAATGAGGAGGTATTGAACAGAATTGGGGAGAAGAGAAATTTGTGGCACAACTTGACTAGGAGAAGGCATCGTTTGGTAGCAGCACATATTCTGAGGCACCAAGGGATCACCGATTTAGTATTGGAGGGCAGCGTGGAGGGTAAAAATCGTAGAGGGAGACCAAGAGATGATAAACTAAGCAGATTCAGAAGGATGTAGGTTGCAGTAGGTACTGCGAGATGAAGAAGCTTGCACAGGATAGAGGAACATGGAGAGCTGCATCAAACCAGTCTCTGGACTGAAGACCACAACAGCAACCAGTTTTTTGGCTGTAAGTGCAAATATCTCTATTGCTGAGTATTGATGATATACTCAACAACATTACGTGGTTTATTTTATAATGTCATTTGCATACAAATAATTACAGCCATTACAAGTAGTACGTTTTTAGGTTGGTTGGTAGCTCGAAGTACGTGTGGCAAGAGGAAGCCATTAATGCTAACTATTCCCTAAGTCTGTTGTTGAAGTGTCAACATGTGGACGCAAAACGGTTAGTCTATAATAACAGGCGTAGTCCATTTAGTGGTGCAGCTAAGACCATGCAGAATACATTACGTCGTAAAGTTTGTAATGTATTTGTGGGAAGACTGTTCGACACAAAGAAAAAACCAGCAACACAATGCTTGTACATATTAAGGTACCAATTGAGATGGAACAAGACGAGTACCCTGGCTCATCTGCGATGTTTCTCTGCCTCCCAAGATTATCTAAATTTTCAGATTCATAAACTAACTCAGTTCCATTGAATTTCGTTGCTCATTATATACTGCTTGCTGAAATAGTTGCAGTGATCTAATCAGTTAACTCAGAAACTTCGTTCAGTATGAAATATTACTAACTGAAAACGTTAATACAGTATGACTTTCATATTTAGTGAGGAGTAGGAATCAAACGTTTGGTATATTATCGCGTTGTCTTATGGATTCCAGTCATCAGGCATTTGTGAATTGGACTGATCCACTGGCAAATCAGCTGGAAGGAAAAGTGTAAAGACATATAAAAATAGACGTAAGTAAAATATACAATATTTAAGTAAACCACAAATTTAGCGGTAGCCCCGGTGTTTAAGTAAACCACAAATTTAAAAGTAGCCTGGGCTTCTAAAGTGGCCAGGAGTGTTGATTGCACATTTTCCCTAGCATGCTTTACATCCTGTGGTCAGGCAGGCCAGTGTGTTGCCTTCGAAATTCCACCAACATACCCGGAATACTGCTGAGCTGGCATGGGGATGGACACCACACCGCCGTTGAAGAGAGCGGCGTTACCATATTCCGGACGCTGACGCCGTGCAGCCAGGGCCTCCCTGCGTGACCGAAGGCGAGCCCTGGTCTAAAGAAGCTGCGCAAATCTGGCGTAAATACTCGCCACCTGGACCTAGCAGTATGGTACCGGCCGTCGACTGATTCCTGACTGACCGCGAACTGTTACACATCAGCTGTCGGTCCGATGTGGGCCATCCAGTCTCTCCCGCTTCCAGTAGCGGCTGGTCTACTGGCGGCATCTAGAACTGTTGCTACTGGGGACTGAACTGGCGCCATCCAGCTGACACCCTCTGCAGGCTACTATCAACTGACTTCTGTGTGCCAGCAAGGGATCCTTGGTTCGCAGCACGCACCTGGGTGCATTCCACAACTTACCCACTGCGAGCTGAGGGCTGGCTATCGTGCTCACGCTCTGAGTGGAATGACTGACGTAGCCATTCGTTCACCGAGGCGGCAGCCGCCTTCCTGCCCTGCGTCCTCTTCCTGACCGCCATATCTCGCTACCCCACGTTTCCTTGAGGTCAGCCACACCACCCAGGCTCAAAATATGTATTAGCTAGTTAGGTGGTTTCATGTTTTTCACGATAAATTATAATGATGTGGAAGCGATCATTTTACATTCACATTGCAAATTTATTTGTAATTGTGGTTACATGCTCAATATTTATGACGTTTCCTTCTTTCATATACATATTCCTTCTTTTATATACATATATATACTCTACTGGCTATTAAAATTGCTACACCACGAAGATTAAGTGCTACAAACCCGAAATTTAACCGACAGGAAGAAGATGCTGTGATATGCAAATGATTAGCTTTTCAGGGCATTCACACAAGCTTGGCGCCGGTGGCGACACCTACAACGTGCTTACATGAGGAAAGTTTCCAACCGATTTCTCATACACAAACAGCAGTTGACCGGCGTTGCCTGGTGAAACGTTGTTGTGATGCGTACCATCACGCGTCCGACTTTGATAAAGGTCAGATTGTAGCCTATCGCGATTGCGGTTTACCGTATCGCGACATTGCTGCTCGCATTGGTCCAGATCCAATGACTGTTAGCAGAATATGGAATCGGTGGGTTCAGGAGGGTAATACGGAACGCCGTGCTGGATCATAACGGCCTCGTATCACTAGCTGTCGAGATGACAGGCATCTTATCCGCATGGCTGTAACGGATCGTGCAGCCACGTCTCGATCCTTGAATCAACAGATGCGGACGTTTGTAAGACAACAAACATCTAGCTGAACTGTTCGACGACGTTTGCAGCAGCATGAACTATCAGCTCGGAGACCATGGCTGCGGTTACCCTTGACGCTGAATCACAGACAGGAGCGCCTGCGATGGTGTACTCAGTGACGAACCTGGGTGCACGAATGGCAAATCGTCATTTTTTTTTAGATAAATCAAGGTTCTGTTTACAGCATCATGATGGTCTTATCTGTGTTTGTCGACATCGCGGTGAACGGACATTGGAAGCGTGTATTTGTCATCGCCATACTGGCGTATCACCCGGCGTGATGGTATGGGGTGCCATTGGTCACACGTCTCGGTCACCTTTTGTTCGCATTGACGGCACTTTGAACAGTGGACGTTACATTTCAGATGTGTTACGACCCGTGGCTCTACCCTTCATTCGATCCCTGCGAAACCCTACATTTCAGCAGGATAATGCACGACCGCTTGTTGCAGGTCCTGTAGGGGCCTTTCTGGATACAGAAAATGTTCGACTGCTGCCCTGGCCAGCACATTCTCCAAATCTCTCACCAATTGAAAACGTCTGGTCAATGGTGGCCGAGCAACTAGCTCGTCACAAGACGCCATTCACTACTCTTGATGAACTGTGGTATTGTGTTGAAGCTGCATGGGCAGCTATACCTGTACACGCCATCCAACCTCTGTTTGACTCAATGCCCAGGCGTATCAAGGCCGTTATTACGGCCAGAGGTAGTTGTTCTGGGTACTGATTTCTCAGGATTTATGCACCCAAATTGCGTGAAAATGTAATCACATGGACGTTCTAGTATAATATATTTGTCCAATGAATATCCGTTTATCATCTGTATTTCTTCTTGGTGTAGCAATTTTAATGGCCAGTAGTGTAGTTAGTAAGTCCCACCCAACACCTGTTACACATTTCAGTAATAGAAATTCTTCTTTGGCACAGAAGGAGCTATCAAAGAGAATCTTTCTCACTTTGCTTTCAAATTTTAGTTTGCTTTCTGTCAGACATTTTATATCACTGGGTAAGCCATCAGAAATTTCAGATGCATTCTTGTACACGCCTTTTTGGGTTAAAGACAACCTTAATGTGGAGAAGCGAATGTCCTTTCTCCATTTGGTATTGAATTGTGTACATGATCGTTCCTTATGTACTGTAGCGCATTATTTACAACAAACATCATGAGGAAATAAATTTACTATGGCACAGTAGTCAGAATGCCCAACTCCTCAAACAGATGTCTACAAGACAATCTTGGGTGAGCACAACATACTATTCTTACAACACCTTTTTGACCAATGAAGACTTCCTTTCTTAAAGGTGAGTCACCCCAGAATATTATTCCCTATACGTTGCTGAATGAAAATATGTAGAATATGTCAACTTAGTAATTTCTCTCTCTGCACGATTTACAGTGATTCCAAGTGCAATCGTGGCTGAATTAAGTTGCTTTAGAAGTGCCCGAATGTTCTTTTCATAGATTAAATTCCCTTGAATATGGATGCCTAAGAATTTTGAAGTTTCCATCCCATTTATTATTTTACCAACATGTATTACACTCATCAATTGTGTGCTACTCCTAGATGTGCAGAAGTCAATACAATGAATCTTTTTAAATTTGAGGGTGAGACCGTTCGTAGAAAACCAGTCAATCACACTTTTAAGAACACTATTTGCTATTTTTTCTGTTTCTGTGTGTATGGTTGATTGATTACTAGTGTAATCTGCAAAAAGAAGTAGTTCTGCTTGTTGTATATTACATACACTTACATTTACGAGGAACAATATTGGACATAAGAGCGAGCCTTGACGAGCCCCACAAGTCATTTTTCCAAGGTCAGAATTACGTCCACGGGCTATACTGATTGAATTACTACGTAAAACTTTCTGCAGTCTTTCTTAGATATGGCATTAACACAGTAATATCTGGATAAAATATGGCGTTGATACTGCTGTGTTTCAGATTCCAGAACCACCGAGTCACTTGTTCTTCACACCAACGATCCATGAGCGGAGGTAATGTCCGCAGTTCCTCCACCACACGACACGTCGGCGAACCCGACACTCAGCTTAAGTTAGCATGCGCCTGCTAGCCCCTCCGAGCAAGGAAGATATGTAATGCGAATCTAGCAAACATTAAGTCGCTCAAACACTTAATATCGATCCCGCACCCTCGGATGGGTCAGTAAATAAATACTTTTCTTAATTCCTCTAACTGAATTCAGTTTAGGTACAAAATTTTGATTTATCGACTACTTTAGATCATCTGTAACGAACTATCGAAGTATGGGGTGAACATCCACACTGTTCATGTCCGTGTCCCCTTAATTTCAGTATAAGAATGATATTTTCATTACATTAAAGTGTATGATGCGGCTGTCTGTGCAACCATACAAATAGTTCCGATTAAGGAGCAGGTTTTGAACTGTAGAATGCTGGATAGGGAAGAGTCGAAAGTAAGTATCAATTTTATCCACTCATTTGTACCTCACTCCCAGAAGGCGTTACTGGGGACACTTCTCCACCAATTCGTAGCGTGAGTTGAACTGCTCAAACGATGAGGGCTGAAAAAAGGTTTGTACATCACATTTGTAGCTTCACGTCTTCGCTTTTCCAGTCTAACTACCGAAAACTCCTCTTGCTGAATTTCTTCAGATAATCATTTAGTGTAACGCACTACAGAAAATATTTGTAAAGATTAGATTTAATTTCATTGCAATTGATCCGTAGTGAGGAGGTCCACTGGATGTAGGCACACGCACACACACACACACACACACACACACACACACACACACACACACACAAAATCAGTTGGTTCTACCGAGAAGTTCATCAATGGAGTAGAAGGAGTTGACCACCAATAAATCCTTTAGGCTTACCTTAAACTGAATTTCATTAGTTGTTAAGCTTTTTATTACTGCTGGTAAGTTATTGAAAATGTGTGTTCCTGAATAGTACACACCATTTTGTACAAGATTAAGTGACTTTCAGTTCCTGTGAAAACTACTCTTATTTCTAGTACTGATTCCATGAATTGAGCTGTTGGCTTGAAAAAGTAATATATTTTTAATGACAAATGTCATTAAGGAATAAATATATTGGGAAGCAGTAGTCAGTATCCCTAGTTCCCTAAACAGGCCTCTGCAGGATGTTCTTCATTTCACACCACAGATAACTCTCATTGCACGTTTTTATGCCAGGCAAACTTTAGCTTGGTTTGATGAATTACCCCAAAAAAATAATGCCATGTGATATTATGGAGTGAGAGTAAGCATAGTGTGCCAGATTTTTCATCTTTATATCCCCTACATCCGACAGAATTCACATTGCAGATAGAGATTTGTTTAGACGCTTCAGCAGTTCTGTGGTGTGCTCCTCCGTGTTGAATTTATTATCAAACTGTAATTCCAATAATTTAACACTGTCAACTTCTTCTATCAGCTTGTCTTCATATGTTAGGCATATACTCGTGTGACACCCCTTACAAGTTCTAAACTGCATGTTTTGTGTTTTTTCAAAGTTTAGTGATGAACAATTGGCTAGGAACCAGTGATTAATGTCCACAAATATTTTATTAACCGATCCTTCTAAGACTACACTTGATTCGCTATTTATTGCGATGTTTGTATCATTGGCAAACAAAACAAACTTGACGCCTGGTAATGTTACTCACGAAAGGTCACTGCTAAACACAAAAAAAAGTAAGGGCCCTAAGATGGAACCTTGTGAGACACCACATGTAATTATTTCCCAATTGTATGATACCTGGTAGCTTAATACATCTCTCTTTCCTAGTAACACCCTTTGTTTCCTGCCAGAGATATGAGATTGGAACCATTTTGCAGCATTTCCTGTTATACCATAATATTCTAATTTACTTAAAAGAAGATTGTGATTTACACAGTCAAATGCCTTTGACAGATCACAAAATATACCAGTTGCCAGCAATTGTTTGTTTAATGAAATAAGTACATTTTCATTACAAGTGTAGATAGGTTTTGCACTATCAGAACCCTTTAGAAATCCGAACTGCGAATTTGACAGTATGTTATTTGTGATAAGATGGTTATAAAGCCGATTGTACATTACCTTTTCTAAAAATTTTGAGAATTCTGAAAAAAGTTAAATTGGACGGAAATTTGACGCTATTTCTTTATCTCCCTTCTTAAACATTTGCTTAACTTCAGCATATTTTAACCATTCAAGAAATATTCCACTGGCAGACGACTGGCTACATAGGTAGCTTTGTATGTTACTTAACTCAGAATCACATTCTTAAATTAACTTTGTCGATATTTCACCGTACCCACGACATGTTTTTGATTTTAAACAGTTTATGATGGACATTACTTCTGCTGGGGTAGTGAGGGTCACATTCATATTATCGAAGTCATTTGAAATGTCTGGACTGCACTTAAACAAAGCTCACATTTTTAGTCACCGTATACTTAACGGTATATAATTGCCCAATCAAAGCATATTTCATAATTAATGACTTGAAAACGGAAACAGTTCCAGTAATGAGACTTCTTGCGTTCCCCACAGTAAACTTAAATTAACGTTCAGTAATAATTATTTAAATAAGTAAAAATCGCGAAGAACTGTTTACTTCTCTAAAAAGCCGAACTTGAGTTTCACCTTTTACGCAGTAATTTATATGTCTGCGCCGAATGAACTTCGAATATTCAAAGTTCGGAGTTGCCAAACGAACTCGCTAAAATTTCAGCCCAGTAAGCACATCTCACCAGAATAATTAAAGGTTGAATGCTCGTGCACTGCGTAAAAATGTGAAGTTATACTTGTGAAACACAGTCCCAAAATTAAATTCCGAATTCATGGCTGTGAAAATGTTCCCCGTCGTTCTTTAATGTATTTCTTTGAAAGGAAATAAAGCAATAAACTCGTTCTCTGACACCGTTCAACGAGCCTACATAGACATTGCCTACGAATGGAGGACATTTGATTCAGCGTATCGAGGGTCGACCTTATCACATCTTCACAGCATTGTTAATATTTGCAAAGCTCCAATATACGTCGGGCGAAACATCCGAGAGTCGCAACCGAATAATCGCCATTCGTTTTTAGACCGGCGATCGGTTCTGACACGCCGGAAGCGTCAGGAGATGGTTTCAGCGCACTTCGTTTCACATGTCGGCCCTTGGAGGCGATTACGTTCTAATGAAACTGAACAGTATACCATTTCCCCTCCAAAATAACGGTTCAGTAATTTGGAAAATCGGCCACTACACGCGAAAGAGAGAAACTCTGAACAAAAAAATGGCTCTGAGCACTATGGGACTCAACTGCTGTGGTCATCAGTCCCCTAGAACTTAGAACTAATTAAGCCTAACTAACCTGAAGACATCACACACATCCATGCCCGAGGCAGGATTCGAACCTGCGACCGTAGCAGCAGCGCGGCTCCGGACTGGAGCGCCTAGAACCGCACGACCATCACGGCCGGCAACCCTGAACAAATCATTAGAATAACGGGGATATTTAAGATTTACTAACCTGTAATTCTCAACATAAGCTTTTTTGACTTGCATAAGTGAGGTCCCGAATGACACGCCCACGGTGAAAACTGTTCATAATATTAATCTCCAGCTTAATATGCACCCAACACACAACCCCACATGAACTTCCATCACCGAGAATTCCACAAATTTCATTCATTACGGCAATAAACTATTGGAACGGATATTTTGGAGATATGAGATATGAAACTGTAAGTTTATGCTTTTAACGATCTCAGAATAGATAATAGGGATTACAGATTAATTTTGAAGGTTCACGGAAAACCAAAGGGCATATATACTAGAACCAAGAGTAGAAGCAAAACTCTGCAAATGACTGGGACAGATCTGTTAGTTATCAGACTTCTTCCTGACGTTTATACTGAGGAAACTATTAAAATTCAGGGTATGGAATGAACAGGGAGTAAACACTAGTGACAGAAAATGAAAATTACATGGAGAAGGCACTAGAATTTTTGAGCGACCTGCCCACTGGAAGTTGCAAGGTGAAAATAAGTACAACTTAGTTTGCAAAATGCCTTTACGTATTAGATGATAGTAATGTTTGCTTTGATGATGAAACGTCGACAGCGGTAAGAGAGTTATGCTGTCTGGAAGGTCATGTTACGTAAAATGGAAATAATGAGGAAGCTCCTGGAGAAAATGCCGAAACATCGTTAATGAGAAATAAATTAAAAAAGTATTTTTATGAAGACAAAGAACTTCAAGACCTTAATCTGTGTACAGTCGCGCAGACAGCTCGACCCTCCCCGTTTGTAATCAAAACAAGATGCTGACCTTCGAAGTGCTATGCTTGCAGCGCAATAAATTCTTAGTCTGAAAAACTAATTTTTGAATACCGGTAAGTGCTAAGAGGGAAAAAACAAAGAAACCAGTTACATTGGATAACAGAGGACAGAAACTGAAGGATCATACGATATTTGATAAGGTATTCAAAGATGGTCCAATCCGTTGGAAGGAAAAATTGTGTCAACAAGAAAGAAAGGATAGCGAAGAAGACGTTTTTTAGGTTACGTCACAGATGAATTCACTCATGAAGGAGCAAATCAGCTGGCGCTGAGAACAACAAAGGATGACATTTGGTACGCATAATCCTGACGACTGAGGAAACAAAGAAGAAACGAGTCTTACAATATACTCGGAATTCAGAATAGTTAATTATTCAAAATGGTTCAAATGGCTCTGAGCACTATTGGACTTAACATCTGAGGTCATCAGTCCCC
This sequence comes from Schistocerca americana, assembly GCF_021461395.2. NCBI lineage: Eukaryota > Metazoa > Arthropoda > Insecta > Orthoptera > Acrididae > Schistocerca > Schistocerca americana. The sequence goes on from NC_060122.1 coordinate 153,498,608, forward strand.
TAGAACTTAGAACTACTTAAACCTAACTAACCTAAGGACATCACACACATCCATGCCCGAGGCAGGATTCGAACCTGCGACCGTAGCGGTCTCGCGGTTCCAGACTGAAGCGCCTAGAACCGCTCGGCCACATCGGCCGGCTGTTAATTATCGTCGGTACTACTTAATACATAATGTTTCTGTAAAAATACATTCTTAGGAAATTACTATGGAGTGAAACTAACAAAAAAAATTATATCTCTATCTTTATATAGAACAACTCTCCGTATTTCTATTAAACATCGACTTCAACAACAGTTTTCGATACAATACACTACAACATTTAAACTATGTTACTTTTATTCTGCTGCCTTGATTTACGAAGTTAAAATATTAGTTTGTAAGGAAAGCAAAGTTAGTCACGTAGCAGAAAGCCACGCTGTTTGACTATTTTACATAGCGACCACAATATTTGCGAAATCATGAGGCTACGAATCACTGAAACACGTTCGTTTCACTTCAGATCTTGCTGGTGCCTTGCATCATGTTGTAACGTGGATGATGCGAGTAGTGTAACGATCTGAGTATCGAAGAGGGTGTCTCACAAAAGCATGCTGAAATTGTTGACGTTTGTTTCAAGTTATTTCATTTTTAATTTTCTGTAGAATTATAAATTTATTCAGAAAATTTGAGATAACAGTTCCTGATGTTCACTGCCAAGCAGCAGGAAGTTTCAGTTGAATATCTCTGTTAAGAACTGAACGCCCCTCCTTCGCATATTGGAATACCTAACAGACATACAAAGAAGGGAACTATGTAAATGTTTTGTTTAAAGTTATAATAGAGAATGGATTGTAAATATTGTTTGATCGCTTGCATTTCGTCAGAAAAAAGCGGTCGTCAGAAACTATTGCCACGTATCTTATAACACTTCCCTTCAGTGTATGTTTTCCTGTTTTCCTAAGAGCCCCATACCTTATTGAGTTACTGCGTAGGAGAATTTGGAAATGTGGAAAGGGAGCTCCCGTTATGGTTAATAGCACTTGAAGTCTGAACTCGCAGTTTTTGTAACTGGGCGTGAATGTGAGGGACGAGGGTTGCATCCCAGGGAGTGATACACACCAGGATCGTTAAAAACATGTCAATAGAAGCCAAGATATAAGCGTGGATGTTGAAGGATCTGAGATCGTGTTGAAGGAGATATTGTATTATTTGTCTATTATTCAGAAAAATCTCAGAAAATTTAAATTTGAATTGCTGGGTAGGATTTGAGTCCAGTGATTATAATGAATGTAGGTAGCGATAGAAAATAACCTTAGTAGAACTTGTTGTGACTTGCCGAGACAGCCAGGCCACTATGAGGTAGCCGAAAGGCACGCGTTTAAGCTCACGCAGGCTGGCGTGAGGTCTGGAACAGGTAAACTAATTGAGACTAGCAAATAAAGTACGTAGATGCTGGAATACTTAACTTTAATCCATAATTGGTGAACATCGGTCTGACGGTACATGAATCACAAGATAAATAGCAAATGATAATGGCGCCTTGCTAGGTCGTAGCAAATGACATAGCTGAAGGCTATGCTAACTATCGTCTCGGCAAATGAGAGCGTAATTTGTCAGTGAACCATCGCTAGCAAAGTCGGCTGCACAACTGGGGCGAGTGCTAGGAAGTCTCTCTAGACCTGCCGTGTGGCGGCGCTCGGTCTGCAATCACTGATAGTGGCGACACGCGGGTCCGACGTATACTAATGGACCGCGGCCGATTTAAAGGCTACCACATAGCAAGTGTGGTGTCTGGCGGTGACAACAAAGAACTCATGTGAGCCTCTAAGCAGGCTTATACGTACACTAAATTCGAGAAGCCTAGAATAAAGCTAACGAGATGAAAATGCAGTCGTTTTCCTAAAACAGAAGCACCTGATATTTCCCTTCAGATAACGATAGTCATCTGAATTGGCAAGATAAATGTACAGTACAGTTCACAATCTTTGTGGACACTTTGAAGATTCTACATGTGGCCTTAGTGTTTCAGTGTTAAGAGAATTTCTTGTAGGCAGATGGCTCTGTAATAGCTTCAGCTATCACATACGTAATTGTTATCTCCACATGCACATGCACAGAATGAAATATGCATTACCTGTCTTGAAGGATTTCATACGCGCTACGAGGTACGAGCCGACTTGATGCATGCTAGAAGTTACTGCAGACGGAGTATTCAGGAAGAACCAGGAGAATTTCACGAGACACTGCATCACTACATTCCCTAACAGTCAATATTCCGTATAGGTAAAGACAAAACGGCTGTATTCAGCAGTCACCGAAGAAAACTATCTTCAAGACTATCACCACGATAGTACGACCCACTTCAGAAACGTGGATCCTGATACTGCAGAGTGAGTCGTGTAATCGACTGCCATTATAGTAATACATGTTGACATGCCATTCTGGGCCGAATCTGTTGACAGATGCAGTTTCAGGACAGATCCAGTTTCGGAAAAGTGTATTCTGGCCATATGTGGGAAACCAGGCGTGAAAAATAGGGCGGATCATCAACTGTAACTTCAGGTCACAAAACTGAATATATACATAATAGGGGAATTTGTTACAGTATTTCTGTAGCCTGAGCCAGTTTGTAGCAATGTTTACTGTAATATGATTTAATTTGTTACAATTTTACTGTAACCTGGGACAGTTTCGTTACAATTTTATTAGTGGCTCATCTGTAACTGAGAATATGAGATTGCTATTTACTATCCAGTAGTTGACACACACTTGACACACACTTACACACACACACACACACACACACACACACACACACACACACACACACACAAACACACACACACACACTCACACGCACACAAATGGCACTCAAATAACGTCTGCTTCTTCAGGTGGCGCAGTATAATTGCAAGATACAGTATTGACACTTACTGTCAAATTATGACACACACACTATACGATCAAAAGTATCTGTGCACATATTAGCGGACACTAAAATGTGTAGTGTCCACCCTACACCTTTATGACAGCTTGAACTCTGCTGCAAATGCTTTCATTGAGGTGTCTGAATGTCTGTGGGGTCATGACAAACCAGTCTTGCTCAAGAGTCGAAACTACAGACGATATTACGTTGGCAGCTGCGTTCTGAAGCGAAATCTACGTTATAACTCATCCAAGAGGTGTTCCAGTGGGTTCAGGTAGGGACTCTGAAGAGACCATACCATTTCAGGAATGTTATTGTTCAGACCATTGCCCTACAGATGATCACTTATGGCAGGGTGTATTCTTATGACGATCAAACAACCATCAGTTCTTCAACTGTGTACAGTATACCACGTTATCAAATGTGTCCTTCAGCATTTAGTATTTTCATAAACACACTAAGGGGGCCGAGCCCTAACCATGAGAAACACCCCACGCCACAACACATGATGGTGGACAACATTATCTACCAGAATCCATAGGGTATACCATGTTTCACCACTCCGAACCATTCTTTTGCGGTCATCGACTGTCCAGATGCATCACTCTCTACACCACTTCAAGCATTGTTTGGCAGTGACGTCTCTGAGTTCTCATGGGCAAACCATTCTGCTGCTACTGCTTCTCTCCTGACAACACAATACTCCCTGCCTACTTTTATACTGATAGGTTCGCCCTCCCATGACTTGTAATGCTCAATTAAAAATTATATAAGAGGATGTCTGAATATTTTTAATATGATTGTGTACAACTTCTGGTGTCATAATACTGTCGAGTTACAATATACACTAAAGAGCCAAAGAAACTGGTTCACCTGCCTAATATTGTGTAGGGACCCCGCGAACACACAGAATGCCGCTGCACGATGTGGCAGGGACTCGACTAAAGTGCGAAGTAGTGCTGGATGGAACTGACACCATGAATCATGCTGGGCTGTCCATAAATCCGTTATGCTCAATAGTGTTCACGTCTGGGCGGTTTGGTGGCCAGCGGAACAGTCAAGCGAGTGGCCCGAGTTGGATTCGCGGGCAGGTGGAAAATTTAATCCTCTCGGGGAGTGGGTGTTGTGTTGTCCTCATCATTATTTCATCGTTATCGACGCGCAAGTCGCCAAAGTGGCGTCAAATAAAAAGACTTCCACTAGGCTGCCAAACAACTCCAGGTGAGAATCCCGACCAATAATGGCATACTATCAATTCATTACAACAGTAGTATTCCATAAACACGTTTTAACAGATATTATAAACACTGGAGAGGTAGTTACACATTTGTCATTTTCAATTATTGCTCAATCGTTCCAAGCCTTTATGACTGAACAGCATATACACTCATAGTCATAAAACGACTGCATCCAGAAGGACAAGGCGGATTTCGATCGTTGTTGGCAGGCAGGTAGATGGTACGACACATGTGAAATGATTACGTTTTCAACTTGGGAGGACCAACATGTCTTGTGGAATACGGCCGCAAAACGGACGGCTATTATGGCGTCGGGCACCCATGGTTGCGAATACAAGTGTCAAGACGTGTCCTGTGATACTCCACCCCATGCCACTTGGACCAGAACACGCATATCCTACATCGAGGCAGGTGCAGCTCGAGTCCTGATGATACGCTCCACAGTAAGCCGCACACACTCAGTCGGGGAGAGACTGGGGTAAGCAACTGGCCTTGGCAGTGTATCCAAAGCTTCAAGGCACGCTCCGATGGTGGCAGCGGTAAGGAGACCAGCGTTGTCCTGTTGAAATAGGGCATGGGCGTGGACGTTCACGAACATCAGAGCTACCGCTTGCGGGTCTCCGTGCATGTAGCGTGCTGCTGTCACGGAGCCCGTCAGGAATACTAGCGGCGAATGGGCACCAGGGGATAATGTTCCCCACGTTATCACACCAGGCTGGCCGGATGTGTGATGGACGTGTGATGTGGCGCTCTCCACTGCTCTTCCAGACACAGACCATTAGTTGCTGCAACCAAGGCAGAAGTGGGACTCGTGGCACTCGTCACTAAAGATGACCTGCTGTCAGTCTGCAGGACCCCGTGTCCGTCGCTGCCGACACCTGGCGAGTCGGGCGCTACACTGTGGGGACGTGAGTGGCAGGGGTCATAACGGTATGCCTGCGGTGAGCCCTGCGTCATGCAGCCCGTTGCCAGTGACACTGGCACTAACAGGACGTTGCATAGAGGACAGGTCAGCCAGCTAATTGGCCCCTACCGTTGCCGTCGGATGTAATCGCGTGTGAAGAAATATCCTTCGGTGCTCGCTACTTATAGTGCATGTCTGATGTCCATAGCTTACGAGTAGTGCATATGTGCCTTCCTGTGTCCATTCCCGCTGACAACGAGCCATGGTAGTGTTTGTAGGACAGGTGTGGTGCGAAATACTACACGATGCGATCCCTCTCGAATTCGACCAACTGGACAACTTGCTGTAAGCGTGTCACATGGGCATAGAGCGTGCTCAGCTGATGCTCTCGTGATGGTACTCGCTGTCATATGGTCGGTACAGACGTTTGGGCCTGTCTTATATCAATCGGTGCTCACCTGTTCGAGGTCCCACTCGCCCTGATCCTGTTAGTGTCCGGCTGTGTAAATTATTAATTGGTGCAGAGGATGCTGTGCAACATACCCAACCAATCTGCAGGGCCCCGTTGCATCCCTCTGGGTGCAGCCCTTTTTATGACAATGGGAATATTATGTAATGTAAATACGGATTTAAGAGGACCCGTTATCGCTGAAAGACAATGTCACGGGTTAGCCAAAAATCGCAGGCCACATACAATACATCTTTGCCTTATTAACTGACATAGATCCACCTGACGAAGGAGGTATATAATCCTATAAAACGCTTAGTGGATAGTGTAATAAAATAAATGTTACTGGTTACAGTAATTTGCAATTTCAATTGAAATTTCCTAACACTTCAGTTTATTTTACGTTTTAGCAAATTTCTCGTTTTTAGAGACACATTTCTTGGCAGCAATTTCTAAATTCGCATAGTTTAATTTTCGCTTCGCATAGCATACCTTCCACTGCTTTGTGTCACGTCAGAAGATTGATATTAAGATACGTATTTACTTTAGCTTTTTTTCTTTTTTCTTTGAAGAAATCGTCTTTCTTATTGAGTGTTAATTTTGTTAATCCTTGATTTGGTAATGCCCATACTGATAGTTTCTCTAACAGACGCTAGCGCGGTGTCACGTTGCTTCGGGATGTCCGTTACGAATCCAAAAGATGGAGAAAGTATTCATCATTGCTGTATGATTAGCGAGAACACGAAATGAATTGGGATGAGAAACGAACATTAAGGGTTAACGTCCCACCAGTATATATTACTGCCGAAAAGATTTCGTTAATACTCACAACCATTCCACATAAGTCATATGAATTCCGAAGTATCATTCCGAAACTTACACAAACATCAAAACTATGGGAAACATTCCCAGTTTCGCAGTGACATAATTGTTCTTTGATGACGTGGGATCTCTGTACAATTAGTCCATGACTGTATGTGTAATTTCGTAATATCTGAAGGAAGATGAATAGAATAAATATCGTTTAGCCATGAAACATGAAATAAATAAATGTATGTCATGCAAATAATACTTAGACAAGCCTCATATTGTGACTAAACATCGAAACGTAAGTATGTAAGTGTTACACTACGTCATTAACACCACAAATATACACTGTGCTTTGTTAATGCAGGACTATGACCATAGATACGTCAGAGATTCACAACAATTTACAACTAAATCTTCGAATGAAGAAGGCCGCTGCAGCTCCACCGAAACGTTGGCTTGCTTTCGTATTTCAAGTATTTTATAAGACTGCGCGGCAGTACACCCAGAAAGATTTGACTGGGATTGACGTCGGACGCAAAAACCTTCATATTTTAACTCACTGATAGTTTTTCATGAGGACGATGCTTCAAATTCTGGCCCGACAGGTCAGCTTTAAATTTTATGTGTATTTCGCAAATTGCATAAGGTAATAACTGGAATAATTTCTTTTAATACGTGAGCTCCAACTCTAATTACCTGTTCGTCTATGGGATGTTAGAACCTATTGTTCCTTCCTTTTTCGTTTACGATTCGCCCCCTCACACGTCAGTTCTGCACCTTTTTAGAGATAAACACATATCAAAGCTGTTAAGGTATAAGGCAATAAACTGAATGTGAACCAACTGAATACGCCGAATTTGCGGAGGGAGATTCTGAGAATAGCCCTCATATCATATAATCTGCAGCACCGTTATCGAACAGTGTCGTTGAGGTCAACCTGAAGTAACGGGGAAAAAAACTCCGATCGGACGACTGGAGAACGCATTGCGTATTCATGCGTTCCTACGCCCACACTATTTCACCATTCCACCTGTCATTCGATTATACTTCCCTTCTCTCTTCTTCCCACAAGTTGGTGAAAGAAGAGAAAAAGGTTCCAGCAGGATGGACACGGCATTTCCATTACGCCGCTACGTCATGACGTTGGAAGCCCACTCTCCGGCCTAGGAGCCGAGCCGAGCCGAGGCGAACTGCCGAGCGCGCCCGAATTGAATTTCAGCGTCACGGCAGCGAAACTAGGATGCTACTGCCCTCACACACGGTGAGAATTGAGACCGAATGGAGCAGCGCATTAGGCTAGCAGGTGATTGGGAATGTACGTACACAAAATACTCTACGCAAAGCGAACTTAGTTAGATATGTAGTCGATGAAAACACCTTTATTATCCGTTTTACAGATGCAGGTGCATTTTTCTTGCTGTCGTCTATATTTAAGTTTCAGACGCGTTTCGTCTTTTACAGTAAGGCTTCTTCAGCGAATTAAATTTGGAGTAACACAATTTTGTTTTTGTATGCGGTGCAACCCATTTAAGTTTCGTTAACGAATGATTAGTTGCAGCTATTCGCTTTTCTCCGGACTAATCAGCTTTCTCTCACTGTCATTAGTTATAGGTTGAACTGTTATTCCACATTTCCACATCACAATCTTTTTTATTCTTTTGTTTTGTAGTTTTCACATTTCGTAAAGCTAAAATCTGTGGAACACCACAACTGGTCTGGCACTAGGTGCACGTTTGTGCGGTTTCTGTCGTAAGTATATGTTTACTTTGTGTCTCACGTCCTTTTTGTCAATGTTGCCAAACTAACGGCTATTATGTGTGTGTGTGTGTGTGTGTGTAGGACCGAAAGACCTAAGTCGAAACAAGGCCCCGGGAGTAGACAACATTCCATTAGAACTGCTGACAGCCTTGGGAGAGCCAGTCCTGACAAAACTCTGCGATCTGGTGAGCAAGATGTATGAGACAGGCGAAATCCCCTCAGGCTTCAACAAGAATATAATAATTCCAATCCCAAAGAAAGCAGGTGTTGACAGATGTGAAAATTACCGAACTATCAGTTTAATAAGTCACAGCTGCAAAATACTAACCCGAATAATTTACAGACGAATGGAAAAAACTGGTAGAAGCCACCTCGGGGAAGATCAGTTTGGATTCCATAGAAACACTGGAACATGTGAGGCAATACTGACCTTACGACTTATCTTAGAAGGAAGATTAAGGAAACGCAAACCTACGTTTCTAGCATTTGTAGACTTAGAGAAAGCTTTTGACAATGTTGACTGGGATGTTCTCTTTCAAATTCTGAAGGTGGCAGGGGTAAAATACAGGGAGCGAAAGGCTATTTACAATGTGTACAGCAAGCAGATGGCAGTTATAAGAGTCGAGGGACACTAGGCTATTGTGGGAACGACCGTTTCTCTTTTTTACTCATAGAACCAGTTATTGGTGACTGTCTTCCTTCTTTTTTCATTTTACTTGCTGTATAGCCTTCTACGCAGATGTCTTCGTCTCACATGACAAACCGTAACCCAGGTTATAAATTTTACATGTTTCGTTAGAAGTTCGAGTCGACAGCGAGGTACTGGCACCTATCTGTGTTCTGCCGTTTTTGAAATACTATGCGGTTAACCAACTGTTGACACCGAATGTAGCGTTTTGATATGGTGAGACAAGCTTGAACCACTACATACGTAACGGCATATGCTTGACGCACCAAATCCACTGTTCCACACAGACAAACATGTATTTGCGTATTTTAAGGTGTTAATATTAAATTTTATCTACGATGATTGCTTTTTAAGCCTATGATGCAATTATGCTGAAATTCAGCTTTTGCATAATATTTCGACCATCGATAGATAGGTGTGTACCGCATTTCAGACGAATGTAGTGGCACGTTATGATGTACCAAGCGCTGTATCATTGTGAGAGACACAGAGGCGAACGAGTGTGACGGACGTTCCCCAGTTCACTACTACCCGCGCCACGTCATCAAAATGGTCCTGTGCTTAACATACTAAATGTTGCGCCATAATCTAAGAATGTAATTAAAAATTAAAATAAATTTTCCACACTTTGTCAGTGTTTTCTATAGTATATTAATATTAACATTATGAAGTCTCAGAATGATCTAATAAACATGTTTCGATACATATATTACTTAATGAAAAAACAAGTGGCCCTAAATAATGAAGTTAAAAATAAAGGAAAATGTCCATAATGAGCAAATGTATTTCACAATCAAAAGTTACGAGTTTCAACTTCATAGGGGCAATATTTTGGTCAAAATCGCAAAATCGGCGCTTTTACGAAAATTCGAAGACGCTAGGTATTAAACTCAGAAAGATGAAAATATAGCCTCAGTTTCATATAAACACATTAACTATGTGACTCGATTAAGCTACGTCTATTAGTTTTCAATTTATTCATTAAAAATCAAATTTTGAACGATACATCCTTATTCATAATAGATTAAGTACCATTTGTATTTGTGATACAGAGTTCTAAATACGAAACTTCCTGGCAGATTATAACTGCATGCCGGACCGAGACTCGAACTCGGGATCCGAGTTCGAGCCTCGGTCCGGCACACAGTTGTTTTAATCTGCCAGGAAGTTTCATATCAGCGCACACCCCGCTGAGGGGGTGAAAATCTCATTCTAGTTCTAATTACATTCATTAAGTAATACAGCAGTACCAAGTTTCAAGACTTAATTATAAATAACAATAATTACAAGGTATCTTAAAGAAGCAGTTCAGATGTCATATTCTACTGTCAGTTGCACTCAAAAATTTCTAGGCAGCAAGGTTCAAATGACGTCGAGCTGAAACTTTTTCAGTAACTAAAGCAAAAATTAAGAAAATTGTTAACTATTAAACAATAGAGATATTAATTAATATGTGTTCATGAAAAGAGCCATTTAGATGCTGCTACCTCTGTCTAGTTGACAGCAGGTGTTCCGTTTGGCGGTCCGATGCCCCTGTATATAAGTACAGCTCGTGAGGCAATGAAAGAGACACTTCCCACCGAGTTATCAGTCTCATCACGTCAGTGAAATGCCAACCTGCGCTGTGCGTAGCATGACGTCAGAGGTAGGCACCTATCAAAAGCATGTTTTCGGTAAAAGTAGGAAGTGAAATCGCGAGGATTGGGCACATTCCTGGATCTCTTAAGTTTCACGGAAAAAGCTGTTTGTGTACCGCCCATAATGCTTACAAAACCGCCTGGCAAGTGATGAGATTATATTCCACTTTTAAGCCGAGCAATTAAGTTTGATGATGAAGCCATGGTGTCTGACCATTTTACTTGGAACTTATTGCAGAGGTCGCGTCTGAACTGCGAATAGTGCTATTTTCGATAGTAACATTATTATCATTATTATTATTATTTGTTTCCTTTCTCAGACGTTATGTCTGGTTAAAAATGGAAAGTGATGCGGACCTTGATCAAGCGTGACTTCCTTTTAACTGTATGGTATATGATACATTGAATTTAGGAACTTTCGGGTAATTGAACATGAATCAATAATTACAGATTTCTGTAGCTTTATATATACGTTTGGATGTAGCTGTATTGCGTTGATGTACTGGTGAATATTGTGTGGAATGACTCCTGTCGTTGATTGTATAATTGGTATAATGTCAACTTTATCCTGATGCCACATGTCCTTGACTTCCTCAGCCAGTTGCATGTATTTTTCAATTTTTTCTCCTGTTATCTTCTGTATGTTTGTTGTATTGGGTATGGATATTTCGAGTAGTTGTGTTAATTTCTTCTTTTTATTTATGATGTCCGGTTTTTTATGTGGTGTTGTTTTATCTGTTATAATGGTTCTGTTCCAGTGTAATTTGTATTCATCCAGTACATTTTGTGGTGCATACTTGTATGTGGGAACGTGTTGTTTTACTAGTTTATGTATTATTGATGTATTATTTTTGCTACATTGTCATGTCTCCTGGTGTATTCTCTATTTGCTAGTATTGTACATCCGCTTGTGTTGTGATCTACTGTTTCTATTTGTTGTTTGCAAAGCCTGCATTTTTCTGTTGTGGTATTGGGATCTTTAATAATATGCTTGCTGTAATATCTGGTGTTTATTGTTTGATCCTGTATTGCAATCATGAATCCTCCCGTCTCACTGTATATATTGCCTTTTATTAGCCATGTGTTGGATGCGTCTTGATCGATGTGTGGCTGTGTTAGCTGATATGGGTGCTTGCCATGTAGTGTTTTCTTTTTCCAATTTACTTTCTTCGTATCTGTTGATGTTATGTGATCTAGAGGGTTGTAGAAGTGGTTATGAAATTGCAATGGTGTAGCCGATTTATATTTATGAGTGATTTCTTTGTGTATTTTGCTAGTTTCTGCTCGTTCTATAAAGAATTTTCTTAAATTGTCTAACTGTCCATAATGTAGGTTATTATTATTATTATTATTCATTATTATTATCAGGAATATTATTATATTTGTCCATATGAACTTTTACTAAATATATTAATCAGTTACAACTGTTATTTATGGTCGTAGTTCCTGATCCTGCTGAGGAAATAGCCAGTGTTAAACTTTCTTTCTGTGAATACAATGAGTAATGTGGACTTTCAGACTGTCATTTATGGTTAGTATGTTCTCCATCGATTTCTGGTTGACCACAAAAATAGTTTTCAGGCTCTTGTAAACGACGGAGCTATAGACATATATTTACCCGCCGCCCCACAGTGTCTTGCGAGGGGTTGACTACTAGAACACTCGCGGAGAGATGCAAGAAACGTCAGCAACACATCCGACACAACCAAGCAAATCAGCTGTCACGGAATGCGGCCTTAGATTATAATCGTGATGTACTGGGAGACCAATACAGTGGTGCAAACGCCATGTCTCTGAAACAGCTTGATTACGGAGCAGATGAAAATAAAGATATCGGAAAATCTGCTAAACGTGGACGGAGGTTTAAATCTAAGCAAGACCTGGGATCCAGCGCTAAATGTATTAAACTCTTGTGGGACATCACATCCACGGGGACAGGTAACCGCTAAGAGAGTGTGCCTTTTGTAGAATATCACTCTGGGCTCTGGAAAACAAAAGAGTGCGATAGGTTATAGCGAGTGTCGGGAGTGAAACTAAGCTGTATATAGCGGTGCGATGCCAAGAAACGTTTGCAGTCTGGCTGGAGTGAAGGCAGCAAGTAAACACATCAGAACAACTGGCAGAACCTGAAAAAAATGACGCGTTGCAATGTTCTGCGAAAGTCAAAATAACAACTGCGGTGTATACCCGGAAGCACACCGGTGATAAGTCACGCTCAGAAAATCTGAGAGATCACAGAAATCTATTGCAAGCTCTTGAAATACGGCTAATCCTTAGTATCAGGAGGAGGAACCTTTGTTCATCAAAGACAAAATTTTCACGTAGTAAAAGATGTTTCTCATCAACGAAACGGGAACTTTTAGCATCTAGAAGCTTGAAATTATCGATCTCGCTCCAAAGCGAACACATTAATTTACGTTCTCAATTTTCCCCCGGTAATGAATTTTCTCGTATTTGGTTTCCTTTCTAGCAGTTATTACCAGCGTTGCTATCATGTGACGAAAATAAGAACGTCTTATTTACAGTAACATAATACGTTTGGTGAGCCATATCTCCAATGAACTATTCTCGCAAAATCTGAGACAAGAGCACTGTATAAATTACCTTTCAACACTCTCTTAGAAGAACGTTATGAAATAACTGAAGTAGGGTATCCGATATACGAGGTCGAACAAACTCGATGTAATTTGTTGAAACGAAAAATCAGTGTTATAATTAATATTAACTATTTGAAACGTCGTACAACGTATCGAAACTTGCTAAATACTTTTCTCGGAAAAATTCAAGTCCAGAATTTTTTCTGGTAGTGATTTTAGTATTTAATGTCTTAGCCTTTCAATCTGTGTCAGTCAGGTTTAAACATTATTATCATTGAAACAGAACGGACATCTATGAGGGTCGAGATGCCGTGCAGGAGGGTTGTGTTTTCTGCTGGATGAGAGTAAACAAACATTACGAAAAGATTTTGCTTGTTTTCTTTGAGCATTTCCAATCACCTGATAGCCTTGGACGTGCAACACCGGATCAATGAAATCACGTAGAAGTACAATGTCGGCCAAAAAGTTAAGGTCCCAGAAGAAAAGGAGGAAACGTACTCAAACTTGGCGGGCAGAGAAGGTCTGTGTTTTTATTATAATTATTACAATAATCTAAACAAATTCGCAGAGAACTTGGTAACATGAGACCACTCATCAGTATGATTCCACACCTTCTGTGCTGAACACGTTGAAACGAACAGCCTCCTGTAGCATTACTTTTCCTCAACTGTGGTTGTCGACACCAGCATTATCTTTCGAATTTTGGACAGGTCAGTATTATCCAAGTTGTTTTTCTGAAAACTGCCACATACTTTTATACACAGTATGTTATATTTGAAACTATAATTTATGAAAAGGAATTACCTTGTAAAATATTTTATTTTCGATGCTGTAGTCGATAAGTACTAGTACTGAATGACAGTTAATTTTTTTTAGAAACATTTGAAATTACGAATTATTTACAGACGAAAAATTTCTATTATTAATTACGCAATCATGTACTGTTTACTATCTTTATTCCTGGATTCATTTATGAAATAATAAGCGAAATTAATAATGTAACGAAAACCAGTATGAATGCATATGTTAAGAAAAATTGTAAGCCCTTTGGAATATTGTTATTTCCGCAGAGTGTGTGAGTCGTAAGCTTGCATCTGATGTGATCGGACGTATTTTTGTATAATAGGTGCGAACAACGTAATTTCGGCTTTGTTAATGTGAAAAACCAAAATAGTATATGATGTACTAAAATGTGAGAAAATCAGTGGAAAATATATTTACGAAAAAAATTCTGCAACTACAATCTTCCAATTTATTTAGTTCAAATCAACTCTGACGACGTGATGTTAAATTTTCAGCTTCAGGAATCAGACCCCTAGACGAGAAGAACTCGAACCATCTCAGCTAATTAAACTTGAAATTTTATTGTACTCTCCGCTCCTCTTTTATGAAGAAGACTTTGCTTATTAATTACTTGGACTGGGCATTGTTTAATGTGAACAATAGGTGGAAGAAGGAAGGAGGGGGGACATTACAACATGTACTGATTCGGTTCGGCTGACCGTCATACAGCAGTGGTATCCTAAGGCAAGTTGGCCACAGCTGTTGTAAATGGTCCTTGATATCATAGGTACTGTCACTGGAACGGAATTATGTCCGAGCTCCTCCCACAGATGTTCTACCGGGGACAGATATGGGACTCTTAATGGCCGTGGGAGTACCTCAACACCTGATGGGTTCCCCCGCCGTGACGCCAGGAGTAAAGCGTTGAAAGAATGGGACCGCTCCCCAGACTGCCGTCATAATCGCCAACGATGGTCATCCACGGTAGTTTCCAGAATGAATGTTTCATATCAGCGCACACTCCGCTGCAGAGTGAAAATCTCATTCTGGAAACATCCCCCAGGCGGTGGCTAAGCCATGTCCCCGCAGTATCCTTTCTTTCAGGAGTGCTAGTTCTGAGGGGTTCGCAGGAGACCTTCTGTAAAGTTAGGAAGGTAGGAGACGAGATACTGGCAGAAGTAAAGCTGTGAGACCGGGATTGAGTCGTGCTTCGGTAGCTCAGATGGTAGAGCACTTGCCCGCGAAAGGCAAAGGTCCCTAGTTTGAGCCTCGGTCGGGCACACAGTTTTAATCTGCTAGGAAGTTTCTTCCACGGTAGTGCAGAACTGCGATTCGTCGCTGAATACAAAGCGGCACCGTTCGTCAGTAGGCCATACTTCCCGTTTACGTCACCACTCAAAACATAGCCGTTTGTGTTGTGATAGTAATTCCCTAGTCAGACTGCTGCTAGTCCCCGACCAGTGGTGCGCGATGACACAAAATGTGCAAGTATTCCACTACTTGTTCTCGGATGGCAGACGCAGACAAGAAGAGGTTACGATGTGCATGGTGCGCAATACCGCAGCCTTCCCTCGCAAGGGTCGTCAGGCGTGGTCAATTGGAGACTTGACGACGAGAATGCCTGCTCTCACGCTTCTATTCAGTCCAATTTCGGGCCGCAGTCACATCTGAACGCCCCACAAATCTGGATACTACACAATTTTGCTAGCTGGCCAAATCGAGACCCACAATGAGGCCCCACTGAAATTCTGTCCGTTGATGATAACGCTGCCTCAAACGAGTATGCGGCATTTCTGTGTCATGCACAGTTATCACTTAACATGCGACGTTGCTCACGCCCCTTATATACCCTACCAGGCCTCGTGACAACGCAATACATCAACAATGCACACTGCTTGCCATGCTACCTGTTATAGAGAATTGCAACTCTATAATCATTTTGCGCAGAACGTAACTTAATGATAGCTAACACTTGGTTCAAGAATCATGAAAGAAGGTTTTATACATGGAAGAGGCCTGGAGATGCTGGAAGGTTTCAGATAGATTACATAATGGTAAGAAAGAGATTTAAGAACCAGGTTTTAAATTTAAGGACATTTCCAGGGGCAGATGTGGACTCTAACCACAATAATAATAGTAATAATGAGCGTATGGCATTGATGGCCGGGAGACCCCTCGCGGGGCGGTTCGGCCGCCGCTCCACAGAGAAAATCTCTGACCCCGCCGGGAATCGAATCCGGGACCCCGTGCGCGGGAAGTGAGAACGCTACCGCAAGACCACGAGCCGTGGACACTCTAACCACAATCTATTGATTATGAACTGTAGATTAAAACTGAAGAAACTGCAAAAAGATGGGAATTTAAGGAGATGGGACCTGGATACACTGACAGAACCAGAGGTTGCAGAGAGCTTCAGCTAGAGCATTAGGGAACGACTGACAAGAATGGGGGAAAGAAATACAGTAGAAGAAGAATGAAAGAGATGAAATAGTGAAGGCAGCAGAGGATGAAGTAGGTAAAAAGACGAGGGCTAGTAGAAATCCTTACGTAACAGAAGATATAATGAATTTAATTGATGAAAGGAGAAAATATAATAATGCAGTAAATGGAGTAGGCAAAAAGGAATACAAACGTCTCAAAAATGAGATCGACAGGAAGTGCAAAATAGCTAAGTAGATATGGCTAGAGGACAAATGTAAGGATGTAGAGGCACATATCACTAGGTGTAAGATAGATACTGCCTGCAGGAAAATTAAAGAGACCTTTGGAGAAAAGAGAACCACTTGCATGAGTATCAAGAGCTCAGACGATGAAGATGAAATGGGAGATATGATATTACGTGAAGAGTTTGACAGAGCACTGAAAGACCTAAGTCGAAACAAGACCCCAGGAGTAGATAACGTTCCATTAGAACTACTGACAGCCTTGAGAGAGCCAGCTCTGACAAAACTCTACCATCTGGTGAAAAAGATTTATGAGACAGGCGAAATACCCTCAGACTTCAAGAAGAATATAATATTTCCAAGTACTGAAAGCTGATTTAGGCGTAAGACAGAGCACATAAAGTCTGCTTTACAGGAATAGCCACTTGCCACAAATATTTCGACATTTTGTTTAACTGTTTTGCCTCTTGGAATTGTTACAATTAAAACTGTTCCATTTTACCTTCCGCTACAATGACTTGCAACACGTTTTCAACTTGCAGTGTTATACACCATAATAACCATCTGTTTAGCATGCTGGTCCACCTTTGAAACGCGACACAGCTGCGATTCTGTGTGGCATGGATTCGAGAACGCCATATTGGTTTCTAGAGGTGTGTGGATGCAGAACTTGAACCTGATAACGCCCAGAATGTGCTCTCCCGGATCACAACACTCCACTAAGTTGATTGACACTCTCCTCAAATGCTGTAACAAGATTATGGTCTTCTGACATGGACAGTTATTGTACTAAAAGAAGTCACCGCCGTTGAGAAATACATCAAGTATGAAGGAATGCAGATGGTCCGCAGTAATGTTTACGCCGTCAACAGCTGTTACAATGCATTCTGTTATACCATAAACACCAGGGAAGCCCAAGTCAATGCGCCGCCCCATAGCCTAATATTGTCTCCAACCGGTTTACGTCTGAGCGCAGTCTATGTATCGAGCACTTGTTCGCAAGGGCACAGTCATCGACCTGGTGGAAAACGAAACGCGAATCATACGACAAGGCAAAACGTGCCCATTGATTCACGGTCTAATCTAGATGATCCTACACCCACTGAGGTCTTAACTGCGCATGTCATTGGGTCAACCTGCGCACTCCTAGGAGTCATTGGGCCAACCTGTGTACTCGTAGGAGTTCATATGATGAGACAACCTGGGCCGTGACCAGAAAGGAACCGAGCACTCTTAGGGTAGCGTCTAAATCAATCGCACATGCAATGCGGTCACCATTCCTGCACGGTGTGTCTGCCACATGGGACCAGCGTGTAGGTAACCAGCCAGAAAACGAGTCCTTGGTGCAAGCTTCGGCTGACATAGCGACCTCCAGTAGCCTTGAGTCCGCCACAGATGATAGCAGAGTCTACTACCCCCTCAGTAGCAACCAGCCGCTAGCGCGTTACTAAGCTTCAGTTTTCTGTTCCTGAACTTTGTCTTCACACTGAACAAGTGCCTAGCCATTATCAATTGACTGACAGTTTACTGCACACGAACGAATATTAAAATGACGGATTGACAATGAATCACAACGGAAAAGAACACCCAGAAATGAATTGAATAATGGAAGGCACGAGTGCAAACGCAAGCGTGTACAGACACAAAATGGTCCGTATTTGGAGGCATTATTACTGACTGAACATAAAAACCTCACAAGAGGAATCCTACGTAAGTCGCTCTCTGAGACAGATGAAACTTCACAGGATGGGAGAATTGCTAAAATGAAGGGACACCTACTTTGGCTTAACTGACAACACGCAGTGATTTCCGAGACAGTGACGGTTAAAATTACTACACGACTTTGTTAGTGTTCGAGCTGTGCAAATGTTTGGTAGCGTAGTGTTTAATATGAGAAGTTCGAATTTTAGCGACCCATGTTCGAATCCAACATTAATTTTTTCTGTATCTTTTCTGTTGTAGAAGTATGACATCATTACCTTTGTGACATCTTGAAATACAATCGAATTAGTAACAAAAAATAAGTATTTCAAACGTTATTAAAATATGTTTTATCATCACAAATATTACATAGCTTTATATTATTAACAATCATTGAAAATGAAAAACATATAAATTCTTATACTAAGTTTCAAATGATAGAGCACAGCAATAAGTCGTTCTTTTATTTCAGGTTTTATTACAAAATATAGATTCCGGCTAGTGCCTGGCCATTACAATGCACAATTTCATAGTATCAATGCATGTCCTAGTACGTCAGTCCCGTTGCTCGGGCTTATGTCACAGTTCGTTCAAGACTACCAAGAATTGTTTCTAGATGCAATTAGAAAACCGCCTTCTGCAGTAGAAGTAATTCTCCAGAAGTATATTCCTTTCTGTCAACGCTGCAACGCAAACCGACTAGTGAAGAATTACATTCGCTGCTTACAGAAGTGTCCTGTTCTCATCGCACGTCATAGTAGTAGTAGTAGTAGAGGGGTTCTTTGGGTGCACGACGCACATCATAAGAAAATTACAAGTAGAAGCGAAGCTGCTAAAGCATACGTTTTGATTCATCATCGGTTGCTGACTCCAGATTTCGAGGAAATGATTCGATATACGTAGTCGTTTGCCGCGAAGCTATTGCCAGATCACGAAGTATTTAGTAACGTTAAAAAGGTTGTTATTTCTAATCATATTCACACTCAAATTTGTGATTGTGGCATATGTGTCTCCACACGCTGCGATAGATGTCGTCATGGGGATTGCACCGGTTGCCTTGAAGTGTATAAGTAAAACTGTAATCTGAAATATTAGAATTTACATGTTTTTAATTTTCAGTTACTGTTAATGGTATAAGTTACCTGATGACAAAATCTGTTTTAATACGATTTTAAAAATTTATTCCTTTTGTCCATAATTCCATTAGATTTTACAATGTTACAAAAAATAGTTTCCTGATGACAAAATCTGTTTTAATGCGATTTTAAAAATTTATTCCTTTTGTCCATTATTTCAATAGATTTTACAATGTCACAAAAAATATTAATGTCAGAGTCATCCCCAGCAATGGACGACCACCAACAGATTAGATTTAAGCCAGATTAGATTTGGGCGCTGGGCATGTGGGTGGGGACCTGTGCTCTAAACCACTATACTACCAGCCGACATGCTCCGGAATTGCCTAATGGATCCCCAATATACTCCCAAACCTTATCAAGCGTATTTCGGGTACTATTGAGAGCTTGAAGCTACGCTGTGACAGGTATTGCTTTATTTTCTCCATGCGAAGTTTAAACTGCGCGAGAGAGCGAAGTAAGGAGGATTCCGCTTTTAAGTCTCGTAGCTGTAGATGTCAGACCCCGCACACGAACTTTCCTCACGTAGCGTAAGAACACGACAATTATAACGTGCTCTTCAACTGCCACTTGTTGAAGTAGATTCTTGAAACGTCTCGGAGCCAAGGGATACAGATCAAAACGGAAAAAGAGCCGAAAAACTAAGAGGCCTAGTCCACGACAGATAGTTCCATAATTCTGCAAGCAAACTTATTTCTTTTGTGTCTCATTGGTATGACAGCTATAGCAACTGTTCTGTCACACTTCCTTCAAGAATACCTAATATTATTAATTCGTCTGTCAATAAGTAACGACGAATCGAGCGTTGATGCCATGGCACGTAAAATACTGTTGTCGGACGAATGCTATTTTGTTCCATAAAATGAGGAAGAATTTCTTGCAATAATTTTTCGAGGAAAGGAAGGACATAAATCACGGCAGAGTCAGGGAACAGACCCATTTGCCTAAGAGACCGAACAGCTCCTCCACTCCGTGACACGCAAATGGACGCGAAACAATCAAGGTAATTGTCTTCAGTGAATGGGCAATTTAGCCAACCTCATTATTAGGGCAAATGGGAGTAATTTGAGAGACTGTTTTCCAGGGACAAACAGTACTCCAATTAGAATCTTCGCTCGAGGAGGTATTTCTTCCCAAGTTCGATGAATGTCCTTGCGACACTTCAATGAGTCCCATCACACTTAACACCACCTCTTCCCATTCCTAGAAGCAATTAAACGGTTGACAGTTGAATTTTTGCTAGGAAAATACGACGAAACATTTAGTCTAATGAATGAATCTGACTTACGTGTTTCGAATTGCGTTTACTCCACCTCTGGTGTCTAAAAGTTACTACGGATTGGTTTCTGACAGCTCTTGTTTTATAGTACAAATGAATTGCCCTGAACACATTTTCTAGAAACGCTGCTTGTGGAAAATTCAAGTGTCTGTGGCCGTCGGATATGGAAAATGTTGTGAAACTGTATAGCGACATGTAACGGTACGATTATCGCCACCCTATTAATTTACTTTGTAAGCCAACCCACAACCTGGCCGCTTGGACATGACGTTTAATAAAGAGACAGATGACTGTGCAGCCATGGTACACAATGTTTAAACGTTGTAAAAAAAATATGTTTCAGAGAGCACGGTGTGCATCTCTGGGCACCGCTGTCCTTGTTACGACCAGTGGACTGAACATTCAGCCACCGACAGCGGATAGCGAGAATGTGTCTTGTATCAAGGAACACATCGCGAAGATTGAACATACATAAAATATTAGAAAATTAAAAAACAGTACTTTTGGATTTGGGTATTATTGTTGTACACAGCGCCAAGCTAGAACTGCAAATTTCTCTTTGAATGTTGTGTTGGGATTGAAATTTAGATAGGGATTATAAGTGGCGTATTGATAAAGTCGTTAGCAGAAAATTAGCGATGTTGATTTTGAAGCCTGCTGGAAGTGAGTAGCAGTTTGGACTTAGGTGACTTGTTCTGCTGAATGCTTACGAACTACGCTGCCGTGATTTCTACGTAAGTTAGTTAGAAACATTCTTCATACAGAAGTGAAACACTTTACTGGAGTGTCAGTTTACTTATTCTGAGTCAGTGAGATTACTCATTCAATGTGGTTAATTTTTCGTGTGCCGTCCAACTGACTTCTTCTGGTTAGTCGTATTTCAGTGAGACAAGTCGGGATTTATTACTGATTACTAAAATCGCAAACAAGTTGAAAAAAAGGCAGGAAATTAAGGAGATGGCACCTGGATAAACGGAAAGAACCAAAAGGTTGATGAGAGTTTCAGAAGGAGCATTAGGGAACAACTGACAAGAGCAGGGGAAAAGAATGCAGTAGAAGTAGGATGGATGGCTTTGAGAGTTGAAGCAGTGAAGGCAGCAGACGACCAACTAGTTAAAAAGACTGGGATTAGTACAAATCCTTGGGTTACACTAGACATATTGAATTTAATTGATGAAAGGAGAAAATATAAAAATGCAGTAAATGGAGCAAGCAAAAGGGAATATAAACATCTAAAGAATTACATTGGTTGGAAGATACTGCCTACAGAAAAATTAAAAATACTTTTGCATATTGGGGAATCCGGCGTATGAATATCAAAACCTCTGAGGTGAAACTAGTGCTAAGCAAAGAAGGAATAGCTGAAACGTGGAAGGAGTATATAGTCTATACAAAGAAGATTTACTTTAGATCAATATTGTAGACATGGAAGAGGACGTAGATGAAGAAGAGATGGGAGATACGATACCGCATGAACCATTTGACAGCCCTGAAAGACGTAAGTCGAAACAAGGCCCCGGAAGTAGACGACATTTTGTTAGAACTACTCCTAGCCTTGGGAGTGCCAGACATGACAAAACTCTGCTGTTGGTGAGCAAGGTGTATAAGACTGGCGAAATAGCATCAGACTTCAAGAGGCATTTAGTAATTTCATTTCCAAAGGAAGCAGGTGCTGACAGGTGTGTTAATTACAGAATTATCAGTATAATCAGAAAGGGGGACAAAATAATAATACGAATTCTATACAGGAGAATGGAGAAACTGGTAGAACCCGACCTCGGGGAAGATCAGTTTGAATTCCGGAGAAATGTGGGCACACACGAGGCTATACTGACCCTACGACTTCTCATAGAAGACAGATTTTCAGACTTAGAGAAAGTTTTTTACGATATCGGCAGGAATACTCTCTTTGAAATTCTGATGGTAGCACGGGCTAAGTACAGGAAGCAAAAGGCTGTTTACAACTTGTGTAGAGTGGGAGTCGAGGAGAGTGAAAGGAAAGCAGTGGTTGAGAAGGGAGTGACACAGGGTTGTACCCTGTCTCCTGTGTTATTCAGTGCGTACATTGAGACAAGAAAAGCGTTTCTGAAGAAGAGAGATATGTTAACATCGAGTATAGATTTCAGTGTCAGGAAGTATTTTCTGATTGCATGGAGTGTAGCCATGTTTGGAAGTGAAACATGGACTATAAACAATTTAGACAAGAAGGGAATATTAGTTTTTTGAAACGTGGTGTTACGGAGGAATGCTGAAAATTAGATGTGTAGATAACGTAACTAATTGGAATTGGGGAGCAAAGGAATTTGTGGCACAGTCTGACTAGAAGAAGGGACCGGTTGGTAGGACACATTCTGAGGGATCACAAATTTAGTATTGTAGGGAAGTGTGCGAATAAAAAGTAAGCAGTTCAGAAAGATGTAGATTGCACTATTTATTCGGAACAGTATGGAGTAACATAGAGAGCTGCATCAAACCAGTCTTCAGGAGATTTTCGGTAAAGCAGTATTTTTTTTTTCTTTTTTGGATGGGAGCTGGCTTCTTCCTCTTTTGGTAACTACATCTCCAAGCACTCAGGTTTTGTCAGACCAGTCGGTTGATAGAACACTTGCACCCGAGGAACATACGTGTCTGTAGGACAGGGCGACTGCCAACAACTAAATATAAATTGTGTTCACTGCTTCTTGGTAACGACATTTACCCTGCGTGTCATTGTATCTAAGGTGCCAATATTCGACACATAGAATGACGCCAATGGGGAGCTACTTTCGTAGTAGAACATTATATTATCGTTCCAGCACACAAGCTGGGATAATAATAATGTAACTTTTAAAAGTAAATTAAGAGAAGCATCCTGGAAATTCCTTGCACATTTCTTTAGACTAAACAAACAGATTTATTTCAATGCACAGACAATTAGCACAACGCTAAGTATATTCGTGAAATGAAAAACTGACGTATGGAGCTGAATTTGACTGGAGAAATGGGTTTGCTCTGTTCGTAAAGTACAATGCATAACGTACCATGTTTCGGAACCGCGTGATAAACGACTTCCTGTGGCTGTACAGGACAACTTCAAGGCAATAGGTGGTTCTTTAAACGACACATGTCGAGCTTCTTGTCGAACCTTTCACATCTCTAGTTAGCTTGCTGAAAGTATCGACTAGGTGGTAGGAACGGCAGTCCCCAAGGAAAGTGATAAAGAATAATGCAGAAACGGCGAATGTCTGCGATGTGTCGACCCCAAGAAAACGAACAATACGAGTGTGGGAGAAGACAGAGACTTAAAAGTATTTTAAAAATATAAGGACTTTTGCTGTAAAACATAGGAAAACAAAATTAAAGGAATTAGTGTCCTGTACATAACACAGGAACACGCCGTTCTCGACAGGAACAGGGGAGTAGAACCGAAAATACTCATCGCCGAGCACGATGAGGCGGTTCGTGGTGTACAGATGTAGATCTACAGGGTAGTTATAACTAAAATTTCCATGTTTAACACGTTATAGCACGGAACTAATTACCGTACGAGTAGCAAACTTGGTAGCATTAATGTCCAGCGTATGGGGTGCATAATTTTAATGCGTCACAGCTCTAACTATGGCCACCAGGTGCCGTGATCACTCATCATGATGCATAGTCTCACACACCTGACCAGTCGCAGTGCATTTGTAGACGTGTCACATGAGCTTGGACAAAAGAGGAGGGCATTATTGCTGAAACTCTACTATCAAAACAACAGTAATGCTGCAGCTGCACTTCGAGAATATCGCCGGCTGAAACGATTACGGTAGGGTCCTCTTTCTCCACCTGCTGTGCGGAGCACGATGAAGAAGTTAGAATGAACTGGAGACCTGGGCGTCACTCCAGGAAGAGGCCGACGACCGGTTGCACCACAGGTGGTTGATGAAATTGCTGTTGCTGCGACAGAAAAAACTGCGCGCAGGTCGGGTCGTCAGGCAGCGCTCGTGCTGTGTCACGACGGTTGAACATCCCCTGGTCCACTGTATGGAAGGTCCTTCGAACAATTCTCAAATTGTATCAGTACAGGATTCATACGGTACAGCAGCTTGTACCACAAGATGCACAGCGACGTGTTGACTTCGCTCTCCACTTTCTCGCAAGGACTGAATTTGACGACGGCTGGCCCTGGACCATCCTATGGACAGAGAAAGGTCACTTTCTCTGACGGGTGAAATGAACACACAGAATATCCGATTGTGGAAATCTTCACCTTCAGTCACTATGCGTGAAGTTCCTCTGTGTGTGTGACCTCACGGCTACGTTCATCATTGGCCCATTCTTTTTTGGACAGGCTGGCGCTCAAGGACCAAAGACGTGCAGTATGACTGGCCAGCGTTACTGCGATATGCTTCGCCAGCATGTCGTACCCGCCTTACAGGAGAACGGCGCCACCGCACATCGCTCATGAAGTTCACATGCTTCTCCGAAACACATTTCGAAAGTATCGGATTACCAGCCGGTCGTTCCCAAATGCTTGGCCGGCACGATCACATGATCTCACTCCGCGTGCTTCCTGATCGTGGGGCTACCTGAAGGACAGGGTTTACGAGGGGAACATTCACACACGTGCTGATCTGAAGCGCAGCATATGAAGAAAGGTAGGCAGCATACATATGGACATGCTTTATTCTGCAATGCAGAAGGCAGTCCTGAGATTTCAGGCTCTTCTAGACACTGATGGAGACCATGTTGAGACCCTTTTGTAACAGTAATGGCATGTAATTGTATGATGTACCGTAGCAGCACCTTAAAAGTGTTTCAGTAGAATTGATTCTGCAGTATTTCTCTCATCCATGCCTTGTCACTAACGCTACCAAGTTTGGTACTCGTACGTGTTAAGTAGGGATAGTTTAATTATAACCACCCGGTGATTTCGACAAAACAATGTACCAGTTCATCGCTTCAGAATCAAGACAGACTAACAAAAATGGCTCTGAGCACTATGGGACTCAACTGCTGTGGTCATAAGTCCCCTAGAACTTATAACTACTTAAACCTAACTAACCTAAGGACAGCACACAACACCCAGCCATCACGAGGCAGAGAAAATCCCTGACCCCGCCGGGAATCGAACCCGGGAACCCGGGCGTGGGAAGCGAGAACGCTACCGCACGACCACGAGATGCGGGCACAGACATCCCAGGACAATGGCCACATCGGCCGAAACGTGTGCTCCTTGGACTCAAGCTCAGACCACTATTAGGTTATGGTGGCGAATGAACTCTTAAGATAAGAATGCCATCCTGAGCTTTCTAAGTCTCGTGGAATCCAATCTACGACACATTATTCCGCTGTCAGCATGACGAAATGACGCGCTGTGGGGAATTAGGTACGTATCTTATTCAGTCGCTCTGGTCCATGTACCTGAATGAATACTTCTCCATACTAAATCCAATAAGTGTAAAATAGGAATTTTTTTCAGTCTACACAATTAAAATTTAAGAGATGACCAATATTAACTAACCGTTTTCATTGACTAGTATTTCATAATTTTAAACAAATGTGTGTCAACCTGTATGTTTCAGTGAAAATACAAAACCAAATATTAATTCGTTTTTCACAATTATCAACCAACTTAGATTGCTTAGTTACGATTTCCGGGATACAAGTGAGTTGGGTTGCTTTTCTTAAGGTGATGAAATATTTCCCGAGTATTTCGTCCACCCTTTATATTCCAGTAAAAAAATTCACAAAGTAAGGACTGTGAACTTAATATTCTCTGTCACGTATTTTTATCATCTATGGAATATATAAACACTTTTTATCGTATTTGATATTTGAAAGATTTTTTGTCGGTGATTTGTACTGCAGGTTGGCAGCAGTGATCCTATTTATATTCGAATCGCCGCTAGGCCAAGGACTATCCAAAACAGGTGACGCCTTATCTCTGTGATCAAAAGAGCTCGAGATATGGCCCTCTGAAAAATCCAAATTTCGCGCGCGGCTTTTGTATCAGATTGTTGGCTCTGAGCACTATGGGACTTAACATCTATGGTCATCAGTCCCCTAGAACTTAGAACTACTTAAACCTAACTAACCTAAGGACATCACACAACACCCAGTCATCACGAGGCAGAGAAAATCCCTGACCCCGCCGGGAATCGAACCCGGGATCCCGGGATCAGATTGTTACCTTGCGCTATCGTGTAAGGACCGATGAGAAAATAAAATACAAAGGCTTCTGAGGAATTAAATATTTCTAGTTGCGAGGTAATTCGCACAGAGGCCCACAAATTATGAAGACCATGTCCTGTGAGTTATACTAACTACATACATGCAAATATCATTACGAGGAATTACGAACGTTGTTTCAAATTAATTTACCTCCATACCTTTCAAGCTTCTCTGATAGCATCTTTTTATTTCTACATGTAAAGAAAATGAAATATTCATATGGCGTTATTGGCCTATGGTCCTCCTCTGAGATGTTCGGTCTACTGGCGCGTCGATGATGATGAAGTTGAATGAGGACGCGCGGAGAAAATCTGCGACACGACTGACAATCGAAACTTGGGTCCTGTGGTCGAAAGTAAGAAAGGCTGACCGCAAGACCACGATCTGAAGACTTCCCTTCCAGGTAATTAATGAAGATGTACCCAGACATTTGTTAACCTAAACGTCTGAAGAGGTTTTAATTCTTCTTTATATTTCTTTTGTTTTGCGGTATGGTAGCGTTTTTAGCCACTGACGTAACTTTTCCAGAGATTATATATAATATAGCATATCCCACCCATGATTATATGTTGTTTATGTGTCTTTAATGTACTGTCGCCCAGAAATTCCATGCTTCCACATTATGCAAGTTGTAATAAACCCCAACACATAGAGACATACACATAAAAATTACAGCACTTCAACACTGAAAAGCTGTATTAGCATGGTCTCTGCTCCGTTTGGCCTCTGAACTAGAAAGCGATCTAGCATCCCATTGGTTCAGGTTTACTAGAGCGTTTCAAAGATCCGATGCGAGTTATTCTGAATTCAGCCTTCGGGAATGATCCGTAACATGAAATTTCCTGTCATGTCGTCGCAGGACCCGTTCTAATTATCGTCCGCATTCGCGGTCGTATGCGTGAGCACGGCTTCAGTTACCCTACAAGCACAGTGCAATAGCGCCCGCTTACACACATTCCTTTAATGGGGGAAAACGCTAAACCAACGATGGCTCCAACAAATACCACGTGGTCATCTTACTGAAGTATGAACAATAGTACCTCCCATTGTAGCCTTTATCATTAATTCACCTGTTTCCCCAAGAGATTTGTTGTTTGGAATGGCAAAGTTGACTGAAAACTTGACATAGAAAGAAAGATCCCTTATCATTTAGCTACAATATAGCAGGTAAGCAACTGGAAGCAGTTAATGCCATAAATTATCTGGGAGTACGCATTAGGAGTTATCTCAAATGGAATGATCATATAAAGTTGATCGTCGGTAAAGCAGACTGAGATTCATTGGAAGAATCCTAAGGAAATGCAATCCGAAAACAAAGGAAGCAGGTTACAATACACTTGTTCGCCCACTTCTTGAGTACTGCTCACCGGTGTGGGATCCGTACCAGATAGAGTTGATAGAAAAGAGAGAGAAGATCCAACGGAGAGCAGCGAGCTTCGTTACAGCATCATTTAGTAATCGCGAAAGCGTTACGGAGATGACAGATAAACTCCAGTGGAAGACTCTGCAAGAGAGACGCTCAGTAGCTCGGTACGGGCTTTTGTTGAAGTTTCGAGAACATACCTTCACCGAAGAGTCAAGCAGTATATTGCTCCCTCCTACGTATATCTCGCGAAGAGACCACGAGGATAAAATCAGAGAGATTAGAGCCCACACAGAGGCATACCGACAACCCTTCTTTCCAGGAAAAATACAAGACTGGAATAGAAGGGAGAACCGATAGAAGTACTCAAGGTACCCTCCGCCACACACCAACAGGTGGCTTGCGGAGTATGGATGTAGATGTAGTAGATGTAGAAATCCCACCACTTCTGTAGTAAGATCAGGAATTCGTTTTCTGAAAGTGTAGAACATTAAACTAGCCGATTTTCATCGACAAATTTACGAGATTTACGGAGAAAATGCGTCGTGTGATTCAACACTGAGGAGATGGGTTCGACACTAGAATGAAGGATGTGATCAACTGAACGATGACGGAGTATGCGACCATGTTTGATCAATGAAGGGTTACTTCGCGCAGTTGAAGAACTCGTAAGTCATTTCCAAGCAGGATAGTAACAGGGGATAGAACTTGTGTTGCCTATATAACGACAATCGCTGGAGCGTAGGCATACTGTACCACCAGCAAAGATTAAAGCCAAACAGATCGTGACACCTCGAATATTCATGTGCAAAACTTCTTCGGGTAGACACGGCATAGTACTTGCTCATTTTTTTAACACGAGGTGGAACAATCAGGAAACGCAACACGGGAAGAGCTGTTGAAAGCTCACAAACCATATTGTTTTGATACATGACAATGCTCGACCTCACACTTAGAACAAGACACAAAAACTCCTACAGGGCTACATCTGGAGTCAGTTTGATCACCAGGCGTACAGCTCTATCTTCACGCCTAGAGACTACATCTCTTTTGCACCCGAAAATCTCCTTGTGATTCAAATTTCAAAAAGATGATGAGCTTAAATTACACATACCACACAGTTGACGACATAGACAGATACGTTCTACGAGAAAGACATACAAAAACTAATGCCACGCTCTGACAAGTGCCTCCAAAATAGTGAGAGCTATATAGAAAGGGAATTCTCGGTTCTTAATGTTTTTCTAATACATACAGCGGCAGGACAAAGAAATGGAAACACCGAGAGAAATGCATTCTTGAACGTAAATGGGGGTGTTATCCAAGCCTGCAGGTTGTGGTCTTGTATTTCACCACGAACGGAGGCTGTGGAGCTAAGTCACAACGGGACGAAACTGTGTGCTGACTCATCGGGACAGACTTTTATAGAAGAGGATTGGGACGAAACATAAGAGGACAAGAGCTGTAAAAATCTCTGCAGAGCTAAAAGTCGCACTCACGCAACCTCTCAGCGCCAAAACAACATGAAGGGAGCTCCACAAGCTGGGAATTCTAGGGCGAACTGGAATTTCAAAACCACTCATTATAGCTGGAAATGCTAGCAAAAACATTTAGAACATCATATTACGAGAATATAATCATTATTAGATAAAAACCATGAATTTATCACTGACAATAAAAGTGATTTAACCCATTATGAACGAATTGCATTTATACAGAGTTACCCGTTGTCACAGCCTAATGCAAATTGCATCGTCAATATATAAACAATGCTAGACAGTGTGCTCTTTCATATTCCATCAGCAGTCGAAATTAATGCTGCAAACGGATGCATACTACATAGAGCCGACTGCACCTCTGACTACTGCTTACTGACAGGACCAAAGATGGTCAGCGAGGTCTTCATACGATGATAGTCAATAGTACCTGACGATAATTCAAGCTGCGTGCACGCAGTAACAGATACGTATACTGAATTAAAACCGTGATGTATGAAATGCAAAGCTAATGTAAGTTAATTAAATGTTCTGCATTATAACATATTTAATTCGAATTCTTATATAGACAGACCTTGCACCAGACTGAACCATAGCAGCAGAGCGTCAGGTACAATGAGCGGCTAAGCCTACCCATGTTCAGCGTGTATACAATGAGGTAACATGGAGAAACGGATATTGAAGCTGCTTTTTACAAGCGTTTGAAGCTAATGAAAAAAAATACTCAAGGTATTTAACAGGTGTTTTAAAGTATATAACGTGTAAGACGTATTATGCTTACAACGGATAACTATTTTACAAAAGTTTTTCAATAAATAAAAATAAAGACATTTATGTTTAAAACATCTTAATATGTCTTATTCATGACAGTGCTACTAAATTACGAGCGGACCCCATATCTTACTTACAGTTCGGAAAGAACCGTTTGATGGCTTCCCACTGCCCCTTAATATATATTATATTTGATTGAAAGTGAAGCACCTGCTGAGGGTTTGACCTCAGATCTGCCACGGTCCAGAAGACGGAAGATCTTCAGATAAGATAATCTGTAACACGGAGTTGAAATAGTTCGGGGAGAAGATTCAGTTAATTCATCATTTAATTTAGCTATCGATCTGAAGGCATTCCAGTGTGAATCGCAATTCCTATTTAAATTACATTTCTACATTCATGTTTACTGCACCACAACTAGACGCTGTGATAGGAACACAACAGCCACCGGTATACACAGGGTGTTACAAAAAGGTACGGCCAAACTTTCAGGAAACATTCCTCACACGCATGTGTCCGGAAACGCTTAATTTCCATGTTAGAGCTCATTTTAGTTTCGTCAGTATGTACTGTACTTCCTCGATTCACCGCCAGTTGGCCCAATTGAAGGAAGGTAATGTTGACTTCGGCGCTTCTGTTGACATGCGACTCATTGCTCTACAGTACGGGCAGGCATTGTTGGTGATGTCTTGATTGGGCCCCATGTTCTTCCACCTACGCTCAATGGAGCACGTTATCATGATTTCATACGGGATACCTGTGCTGCTAGAACATGTGCCTTTACAAGTACGACACAACATGTGGTTCATGCACGATGGAGCTCCTGCACATTTCAGTCGAAGTGTTCGTACGCTTCTCAACAACAGATTCGGTGACCGATGGATTGGCAGAGGCGGACCAATTCCAGGACCTCCACGCTCTCCTGACCTCAACCCTCTTGACTTTCATTTATGGGGGCATTTGAAAGCTCTTGTCTACGCAACCCCGGTACCAAATGTAGAGACTCTTCGTGCTCGTATTGTGGACGGCTGTGATACAATACGCCATTCTCCAGGGCTGCATCAGCGCGTCAGGGATTCCATGCGACGGAGGGTGGATGCATGTATCCTCGCTAACGGAGGACATTTTGAACATTTCCTGTAACAAAGTGTTTGAAGTCAAGCTAGTACGTTCTGTTGCTGTATGTTTCCATTCCATGATTAATGTGATTTGAAGAGAATTAATAAAATGAGCTCTAACATGGAAAGTAAGCGTTTCCGGACGCGTGTCCACATAACATCTTTTCTTTATTTGTGTGTGAGGAATGTTTCCTGAAAGTTTGGCCGTACCTTTTTGTAACACCCTGTATACATTACGATTCTACCACAGACAACGAGCAGTCACGAGATATTTGGTGAATATACACTACTTGCCATTAAAATCGCTGCACCACGAAGATGACGTGCTAAAGAACCGAAATTTAACCAACAGGAAGGACATGCTGTGATATGTAAATGATTAGCTTTTCAAAGCATTCACACAAGGCTGGCGCCGGTGGCGACACCTACAACGTGCTAACATGTGAAAGTTTCCAACCGATTTCTCATACATAAACAGCAGTTGACCGGCGTTGCCTGGTGAAACGTTGTTTTGATGCCTCGTGTAGGGAGGAGAAATGCGTACCATTACGTTTCCGACTTTGATAAAGGTCGGAATGTAGCCTACCGCGATTGCGGTTTATCGTATCGCGACATTGATGCTCGCGTTGGTCGAGATACGAAAACTGTTAGCAGAATATGGAATCTGTGGGTTCAGGAGGATAATACGGAACGCCATGCTGGATCCCAACGGCCTGGTATCACTAGCAAATGAAATGACAGGCATCTTATCCGCATGGCTGTAACGGATCATGCAGCCACGTCTCGATCCCTGAGTTAACAGACGGGGAAGTTTGCAAGACAACAACCATCTGCACGAACAGTTGGACGACGTTTGCAGCCGCATGGACTATCAGCTCGGAGACCATGGCTGCAGTTACCCTTGACGCTGCATCACAGACAGGAGCGCCTGCGATGGTGTACTCAACGACGAACCCATGTGCACGAATGGCAAAACGTCATTTTTTCGGATGAATCCAGGTTCTGTTTACAGCATCATGATGGTCGCATCCGTCATTGACGACATCGCGGTGAACGCACATTGGAAGCGTGTATTCGTCATCGCCATACTGGCGTATCAACCGGCGTGATGGTATGGGGTGCCATTGGTTACACGTCTCGGTCACCTCTTGTTCGCATTGATGGCACTTTGAACAGTGGACGTTAAATTTCAGATGTGTTACGACCCGTGGCTCCACCCTTCATTCGATCCCTGCGAAACCTACATTTCAGCAGGATAATGCACGACCGCATGTTGCAGGTCCTGTACGGGCCTTTCTGGATACAGAAAATGTTCGAGTGCTGCCCTGACCAACACATTCTCCAGATTTCTCACCAACTGAAAACGTCTGGTCAATGGTAGCCGAGCAACTGGTTCGTCACAATACGCCAGGCACTACTCTTGATGACCTGTGGTATCGTGTTGGAGCTGCATGGGCAGCTATACCTGTACACGCCATCCAGCTCTGTTTGACTCAATGCCCAGGTGTACCAAGGCCGTTATTACGGGCAGAGGTGGTCGTTCTGCGTACTGATTTCTCAGGATCTATGCATCCAAATTGCGTGAAAATGCAATCACATGTCAGTTCTAGAATAATATATTTGTCCAATGAATATCCGTTTATCATCAGCATTTCTCCTTGGTGTAGCGGTTTTAATGGCCAGTAGTGTAGATGTACAATTAGTCAATTCCCACCCCCTCCTTCTTTTAAGAAATGAAGGAAATATGATATATGAGAGACTTGATTAAATTTTGCTCGCTAGAATACTGAACTACAAACTTGGATCGCCAGGAATGGTGGAGCAGCTCGAGTCGTTGAGACTCGCGCAGCTGCTTTCCCTGTTCTTCGAGAACTCGAGTAATTTATCGCCGCTCGCTCTCGCAGACGCAAACCAGATGTTTTTTATTGCAGGCCGTGGGTCTGCCTTTCTGCTTGCTTCGAACTTGAACCAGCTGACGCAACTGAAACAACTACGAGACAGAGGGCATAAGATAAAAGGAAAAATTAAAAAAGTAGATCAGAGACAGAGACAGAGAGAGCGAGTACGAAAAATATCGTTTCCAGAACAGCAGCACGTCACGCGGTGCTCTTTTCCTCAGCTCTCAGTGAACGTGGCTGACAAAAATTAGTTTCTGGATGGGGAACTTGGAAAAGCTCGTTGAGCGAAATTTAATTTCCGGCAGGAATCGGAGCGCGACGCGCGCAATATCGGGATAGAAGCGCCCGCCCCGGTTCGCGGTGGCGCATTGTTCGCGCTCTGTCGGGACTGCTCGGATTGCTTCGCGCGGTTCCGGGTCACACACAGCGGCGGACAATTGTCGGTTCCGCTCTCGCCAACGCAGCAAAACGCGACAGGGGGCTTTCGGGGATCGGTACATAGGCCAGTGGTATCAAAGTCGTAACTCAGAGCAGCTTGCGTGAGCCAGTGGAAGGAAGACACCTTCGCTGCACTCGAAGGTCCCGGCCAGGGGACAAAGATTTTTTTTTTTTTTCAGATTATCGCGTATTGTGCGTTAGAAGGACTTTAGATGAAAGAAATCTGTTTCCGGATAAGTACTGATTTCACCAAACGCGATTTTTCTACTTTTTTTAGTCAGACGCTTGTCCACCCTCTTAAAAGAGTACTGCTGCGCAGTGTGGGATCCTTACCAGCCAGGATTAACGGAGTACGTCGAGGGCAGTACGTTTTCTATTAAACCCGAAATAGGAGAGAGAGTGTCACTGACATGATGCAGGACTTACGGTGGACATCATTAAATTAAAGGCGTTTTTAGTTGCGTCTGGGGGCCTTGTCACGGGCCGCACGGCTCTCCCCGTCGGAGGATCGAGTCCACCCTCGGGCATGTGTGTGTGTGTGTGTTTGTGTAGTCCTTAGTGTAAGTTAGTTTAAGTTAGATTAAGTAGTGGGTAAGCTTAGGGACCGATGACCTCAGCAGTTTGGTCCCATAACACCTTACGACAAATTTCCAAATTACGTTGCGGCTGAACCTTCTCACGAAATTTCAATCACCAGCTTTTTCCTACCACTGCGAAAATGTTTTGTTGACTCCGGCCTACATAGAGAGAAACGATCATCACAATAAAATAAGGGAAATCAGAGCTCTCACGGAAAGATAAAGGTGTTCGCTTTTTCCGCGCGCTGTTCGAGGCTGGAATAGCAGAGAATTATTGTTAAGGTGGTTAGGTGAGCCCTCTGCCGGGCACTTAAGTGTGACCTGCAGAGTACCCAAGTAGATGTAGATGTAGGCATGTTTCGCTGATGTTACAGCATGTTTAGTGGGCTTCGTATTTCCTCATTATCAAATAAAGAGAAAAATTTCTTTCTAACATCTGACCATATAGAGTTTCAGTTGCTAACAGAATGTATTCGCAAACTTTTAAAAAACTTATAGCTTTTTAACACGTGCTATGGTTCTATAGCTCTGTTTATTTTGCGTTAGAGTTATTACTCTTTTACAGTTTGCCATCTGTAAGTATAGAGAAGTTAACATATGAAACTTACATCGAAAATTACTCTCGAATGTTAAACTGTTTTAGTTTACTTTATTTGACTCCCTCGCGCGCGCGTTTGTGTGTGTGTGTGTGTGTGTGTGTGCAATATGTTTAGACTTACTTCTACATGCTTCCACATTTTCTTCACTATGAAACGGCCATTGTGACATATGACAGTGGTCTCATTGGTAACAGAATAAGAAAACAAGATGATGTACAGCTGAATATGTTCTGGACGGCAGTTTTAAATCTTGCTGTTCGAGTTTATGGGAATCGACTGAGTTGTGAATGGGGTTTGAGGAGGGAGGCATGCTAGGGTAGTCCACGCAGTTGTGCAAAGCCACTGCGTCAGTGTGGCGTAGTGGTTACCGCATCTCACTGGTGAGCAGAGGACCCACGTTTAAAGCCCAGCCTCGATAAAAATTTTCATTTGTTGCTTCAGTCATCGTATATGCTTTCTGAATCTTGCTTTGACCTCTCTCTGTCTCTCTCTCTCTCTCTCTCTCTCCCTCCCTCCCTCCCTCTCTCTCTCTCTCTCTCTTTCTCTCTCCCAGTGTAATGCGTGAAATTTGGTATTCTCAGCACACTCTTGACATTTTGGATTTCGGAATAATGGATTCCTAACATCGTAATAAATAGAATGTCCCATGCGTCTTAATCCAACTACGATTCCGCGTTCAGTTTGTTAATTTCCGCTGGGCGGTCATA
This sequence comes from Schistocerca americana, assembly GCF_021461395.2. Taxonomy (NCBI): domain Eukaryota; kingdom Metazoa; phylum Arthropoda; class Insecta; order Orthoptera; family Acrididae; genus Schistocerca; species Schistocerca americana. The sequence continues at coordinate 153,534,321 of NC_060122.1, forward strand.
AAAACGTCGGAAACCTTTTCACATGAGCCACCTGAGTACAAATGACAGCTCCACGAATGCGCTACCCTCCTATACCTTGTGTACATGACTCTACGCGTCATCTTTATATGTGCATATCGCTATCCCATGACTTGTTTAACCTCAGTGTATGTCATCCATTGTTGTGTTTCATAGTGGATCGGAGCAAAGCGATGTGTTTCACGAAGGATTACTCGTGCGACAGCAGCTCCTTTGCATCGAGTGCACTATTTTAAGGATTTTTTGCTTCAGGCAATTCGATATGTCACGATGGGTGTCATCACTTCCGTTGTTAATGACATGTGGATTTTCATACATACAGCTCTTAAAGACATCAGAACCTCTCTGGTACCATACCACACCGTTTAGAGGCGCTTCTTGCCACACTGATGGGAGGCAAGAGAGAAGGGGAAGGGCTGTAGATATAGTGAATTATATAAACCAGAAGTAATCTCACTTATATTGTCCTACTAATATGTGTTCTACCATGTCAGCTGCGTTAAAGTCAAAACCTGGAGAAGCACCAGTCTAAGTAAGACAGCTAAGCCAGTCATCGATACGTACCTTGCGAACTTGGAATCGTTAACTCCACCACCCATGTGAACACCCACAGTACAACAGTCTCGCTGACAACACGTCACACAAAACAACATATGTATTAAATTATTTATTTACAGCTCGTTTTATCTTCCTTATTACCTTCAAACAAAAGGTATGATGTAAGAAACCATACAATAAGCCGTTGTCATATGGATGTGGTGTGGTGGGCTTACCTGCTGATTTCTTCCTTGGTGATCAGTGAACTCGCGTTGGCGCTGCTCCTGGCCGTCTCCCAGGCTTGGCACCTCTGCGGTATCTGCACACGAAAATGTCAGTTTAGCTATACTGCCCAATATTGGCAAATATAAAAACAAATTTCAACTACAGGAAACATAACATCATCCCAATTACACTACTGGCCATTAAAATTGCTACACCGCGAAGATGACGTGCTACAGACGCGAAATTTAACCGACAGGAAGAAGATGCTGAGATACGCAAATGATTAGTTTTTCAGAGCATTCACACAAGGTTGGCGCCGGTGGCGACACCTACAACGTGCTGACATGAGGAAAGTTTCCAACCGATTTCTGATACACAAACAGCAGTTGACCGGCGTTGCCTGGTCAAACGTTGTTGTGATGCCTCGTGTAAGGAGGAGAAATGCGTACCATCACGCTTCCGACTTTGATAAAGGTCGGATTGTAGCCTATAACGATTGCGGTTTATCGTATCGCGACATTGCTGCTCGCGTTGCTGGAGATCCAATGACTGTTAGTAGATTATGGAATCTGTGGATTCAGGAGGATAATACGGAACGTTGTGCTGGATCCCAACGCCCTCGTATCACTAGCAGTCGAGATGACAGGCTCTTATCCTCATGGCTGTAATGGATCTTGCAGCCACGTCTCGATCCCTGAGTCAACAGATGGGAACTTTGCAAGACAACAACCATCTGCACGAACAGTTTTCAGCAGCATGGACTATCAGCTCGAAGACCATGGCTGCAGTTACCCTTGACGCTGCATCACAGACAGGAGCGCCTGCGATGGTACACTCAACGACGAACCTGGGTGCACGAATGGCAAAACGTCATTTTTTCGGATGAATCCAGGTTCTGTTTACAGCATCATGATGGTCGCATCCGTGTTTGGCGACATCGTGGTGAACGCACATTGGAAGCGTGTATTCGTCATCGCCATACTGGCGTATCACCCGGCGTGATGGTATGGGTTGCCATTGGTCACACGTCTCGTCCACCTCTTGTTCGCATTGACGGCACTTTGAACAGTGGACGTTACATTTCAGATGAGTTACGACCCGTGTCTCTACCCTTCATTCGATCCCTGCGGAACCCTACATTTCAGCAGGATAATGCACGACCGCATGTTGCAGGCCCTGTACGGGCCTTTCTGGATACAGAAAATGTTCGACTGCTGCCCTAGCCAGCACATTTCTCCAGATCTCTCACCAATTGGAAACGTCTAGTCAATGGTTGCCGAGCAACTGGCTCGTCACAATACGCCAGTCACTACTCTTGATGAACTGTGGCATTGTGTTGAAGCTGCATGGGCAGCTGTACCTGTACATGCCATCCAAGCTGTGTTTGACTCAATGCCCAGGTGTATCAAGGCCGTTATTACGGTCAGGGGTGGTTGTTCTGGGTACTGATTTCTCAGGATCTATGCACCCAAATTGCGTGAAAATGTAATCAAATGTCAGTTCTTGTATAATATATTTGTCCAGTGAATGCCTGTTTATCATCAGCATTTCCTCTTGTGTAGTAATTTTAATGGCCCGTAGTGTATAAGCTTCACACTGTGATGTCTTTTACGTTGCCTTGACGAATTTCTTAGGTAAGCATTACGAATGAAGTTTCTCATAATGAGAAGCAGCTATCTGTATTTTAAGGAAAATTTTTATAGGCAAGATCGCGTTCGAATCTTATTTCTTTTGATCAGTTTCCGTAGGTAAACTATCATCTTCAAATCGTCAAAAGCCTTTTTGGTTGCTTGTTGTGTTCCCTTGTTCGTTCATTACTCATACCATGTTAACGTTTTAGGGAAGAGTATATTCCACATAGATATGTTATAAATAAAATTACAAATAGATTTGTAACATGTACCATTATAAACAACTAAAATGCACCTTACGGAACTTGACATGCCTACATAAGTAGCACTCTTCTGATGCTTGTCAGTTGCTAAAATCCACAGTAGATAGCAAAAGTGCACATTTATGCCAATTGTTACATTTACATGACGAAGATACTCGTCTTGGAAACTTCTCACTCGAAACACACTATTTATTTCATGTAAATGAAACATTGTGTATTCAGCGTTAGAAGGTTCCAAGATGTGCTTCATTCGACATGTAAATATGAACATTTACGGCGTTTGTGTACCAACTCTCAGTGCTAACAGACAAGCAACACTGCGTGAAATAACCGGAGAAATCAATGTGGGACGTACGACGAACGTATCCGTTACGACAGTGCGGTGAAATTTCGCATCAGTGGGCTATGGTAGCAGACGACCGATGCGAGTGCCTTTGCTAACAGCATGACATCGCCTCCAGTGCATCTCCTGAGCTCGCGACCGTATCAGTTGGACCCTAGACGACTGGAAAATCCCGATTTTATCTGGTAAAAACGATTCAAATGTGGTGCAGACCCCACGAAGCCTGGACCCAAGTCGTCGGCAAAGCACTGTGCAAGCTGGTGGTGGCTCCATAATGGTGTGGGCTGTGTTTACATGGAATGGACTGGGTCTACTGGTCTAACTGAACCGATCATTGACTGGAAATGGTTGTGTTAGGCTACTTGGAGACCGTCTCCAGCCATTCATGGACTTCATGTTCCAAAACAACGATGGAACTTTTGTGGATGACAATCCACCCTGTCATTGGGCCGCCATTGTTCATGATTGGTTTGAAGAACATTTTGGACAATTCGAGCGAATGATTTGGCCATCGAGACCGCCCGACGTGAGACTTAATCGCGAGGTCAGTTTGTGCACAAAATTCTGCACCAGCAACACTTGCGCAGTTATGGGTGGCTATAACGCCTCTTTTAATGGCTCATTCCAGACATAACTAGCCTTTTTTTTTTAATCCGTGTTTGGTTATATTGAACTCCGCGACTGTTATTCACTTAAGAATTGTCCATGAAGAAACAGTTACACGTTTTCTACTAGAAATTAATACTGTAATAATATAAGTGTAGCCATCTGAAAATGGACAAGATAGCGCGACATCAGTTATGAGAGTTAAACAAATCTTTTTACAAATACTTGTGATAGGCTGAGTTCAGCGGCAACTGACCATAGATGGCATTTCAGTCCATGATGAGTGTGGACATTTTGTTTGAGATGTGCACCACGGGAAACATGGCCGCTCCCGATGTCATACCTCGTACGTCATGGACGGCACGTATTTCCAACTGCAAGATGCCACTGATGCCAATCAGACTTGCCAGTGTCTGCAGTAGGCAATGGCATATTTATTACCAAAAAACTGTCTTTTTTATGAGTCTTGTCCGAGTCTTAGCTACGCCGAAGGCCCGACTACACATGAAAGTACGTGGAAAGACCTGGTACTTTTCCTGCTATGCCCATACAGGTGTCGTGTAAAAGACTACATTTGTATTGAGACCCCAGGGTCTAAAATTATCAGATGATAGGAGTTCAGGAAATCTCTACTAAGCTGTCTCTCGGGACAAAAATGAGAACATATTTGACGCTACGTTACACAGTGGGCCGACTCGCTTCAAAACCTGGTCAGAATAGCAATACGAGAAAGTCAGTCACCGGTGCATAGTTGCCCAATGTTGCGGTGACCATCCAGTCACAAGTCGATATGATACGTTGTCATTACAGCTTTTTTTTTTTTTTGGTCATCAGTCTACTGACTGGTTTGATGCGGCCCGCCACAAATTCCTTTCCTGTGCTAACCTCTTCATCTCAGAGTAGCACTTGCAACCTACGTCCTCAATTATTTGCTTGACGTGTTCCAATCTCTGTCTTGCTCTACAGTTTTTGCCCTCTACAGCTCCCTCTAGTACCATGGAAGTCATTCCCTCATGTCTTAGCATCATCCTGTCCATTCTCCTTATCAGTGTTTTCCACATATTCCTTTCCTCTCTGATTCTGCGTAGAACCTCCTCATTCCTTACTTTATCAATCCATCTAATTTTCAACATTCGTCTATAGCACCACATCTCAAATGCTTCGATTCTCTTCTGTTCCGGTTTTTACAACAGTCCATGTTTCACTACCATACAATGCTATACTCCAGACGTACATCCTCAGAAATTTCTTCCTCAAATTAAGGCCGGTATTTGATATTAGTAGACTTCTCTTGGCCAGAAATGCTTTTTTTGCCATAGCGAGTCTGCTTTTGATGTCCTCCTTGCTGCGTCCTTCGTTGGTTATTTTACTGCCTAGGTAGCAGAATTCCTTAACTTTATTGACTTCGTGACCATCAATCCTGATGTTAAGTTTCTCGCTGTTCTCATTTCTACTACTTCTCATTACCTTCGTCTTTCTCCGATTTACTCTCAAACCATACTGTGTACTCATTATACTGTTCATTCCGTTCAGCAGATCATTTAATTCTTCTTCACTTTCACTCAGAATAGCAATGTCATCAGCGAATCGTATCATTGATATCCTTTCATCTTGTATTTTAATTCCACTCCTGAACCTTTCTTTTATTTCCATCATTGCTTCCTCGATGTACAGATTGAAGAGTAGGGGCGAAAGGCTACAGCCTTGTCTCACACCCTTCTTAATACGAGCACTTCGTTCGTGATCATCCACTCTTATTATTCCCTCTTGGTTGTTGTACATATTGTATATGACCCGTCTCTCCCTATAGCTTACCCCTACTTTTTTCAGAATCTCGAACAGCTTGCACCATTTTATATTGTCGAACGCTTTTTCCAGGTCGACAAATCCTATGAAAGTGTCTTGATTTTTCTTTAGCCTTGCTTCCATTACTATCCGTAACGTCAGAATTGCCTCTCTAGTCCCTTTACTTTTCCTAAAGCCAAACTGATCGTCACCTAGCGCATTCTCAATTTTCTTTTCCATTCTTCTGTATATTATTCTTGTAAGCAGCTTCGATGCATGACCTGTTAAGCTGATTGTGCGATAATTCTCGCACTTGTCAGCTCTTGCCGTCTTCGGAATTATGTGGATTATGCTTCTCCGAAAGTCAGATGGTATATCGCCAGACTCATATATTCTACACACCAACGTGAATAGTCGTTTTGTTGCCACTTCCCCCAATGATTTTAGAAATTCTGATGGAATGTTATCTATCCCTTCTGCCTTATTTGACCGTAAGTCCCCCAAAGCTCTTTTAAATTCCGATTCTAATACTGGATCCCCTATGTCTTCTAAATCTACTCCTGTTTCTTCTTCTATCACATCAGACAAATCTTCACCCTCGTAGAGGCTTTCAATATATTCTTCCCATCTATCTGCTCTCTCCTCTGCATTTAACAGTGGAATTCCCGTTGCACTCTTAATGTTACCACCGTTGCTTTTAATGTCGCCAAAGATTGTTTTCACTTTCCTGTATGCTGAGTCTGTCCTTCCGACAATCATATCTTTTTCGATGTCTTCACATTTTTCCTGCAGCCATTTCGTCTTAGCTTCCCTCCACTTCCTATTTATTTCATTCCTCAGCGACTTGTATTTCTGTATTCCTGATTTTCCCGGAACATATTTGTACTTCCTCCTTTCATCAATCAACTGAAGTATTTCTTCTGTTACCCATGGTTTCTTCGCAGCTACCTTCTTTGTACCTATGTTTTCCTTCCCAACTTCTGTGATGGCCCTTTTTAGAGCTGTCCGTTCCTCTTCAACTGTACTGCCTACTGCGCTATTCCTTATTGCTGTATCTATAGCGTTAGAGAACTTCAAACGTATCTCATCATTCCTTAGTACTTCCGTATCCCACTTCTTTGCGTATTGATTCTTCCTGACTAATGTCTTGAACTTCAGCCTACTCTTCATCACTACTATATTGTGATCTGAGTCTATATCTGATCCTGGGTACGCCTTATAATCCAGTATCTGATTTCGGAATCTCTGTCTGACCATGATGTAATCTAATTGAAATCTTCCCGTACCTCCCGGCCTTTTCCAAGTATACCTCCTCCTCTTGTGATTCTTGAACAGGGTATTCGCTATTACTAGCTGAAACTTGTTACAGAACTCAATTAGTCTTTCTCCTCTTTCATTCCTTGTCCCAAGCCCATATTCTCCTGTAACCTTTTCTTCTACTCCTTCCCCTACAACTGCATTCCAGTCGCCTACGACTATTAGATTTTCGTCCCCCTTTACATACTGCATTACCCTTTCAATATCCTCATACACTTTCTCTATCTGTTCATCTTCAGCTTGCGACGTCGGCATGTATACCTGAACTATCGTTGTCGGTGTTGGTCTGCTGTCGATTCTGATTAGAACAACCTGGTCACTGAACTGTTCACAGTAACACACCCTCTGCCCTACCTTCCTACTCATAACGAATCCTACACCTGTTATACCATTTTCTGCTGCTGTTGATATTACCCGATACTCATCTGACCAGAAATCCTTGTCTTCCTTTCACTTCACTTCACTGACCCCTACTATATCTAGATTGAGCCTTTGCATTTCCCTTTTCAGATTTTCTAGTTTCCCTACCAGTAAACAATGAATCCGAGAACGACACATTTTTCAAGTAAGATTTCTGTGGCCTGTTTAATATATGAAAGTGATCATACCCGGTTGTCGGGATAAAATAAGTTGAGTAGCACTCCACAAGGTACGTTTGTGACATTTGTAACAGGTGTAATGACGTAAAGTGCAACTGATATTATCCGAAATCGTTCGCTACAAAATTTTCTCGGACTGGTTCCACTTTTGTAAATGGCTCTCCCACTATCTTAATAGTGTGGTTACCGAGTTCAAATGTATTTGTCATCGCGTATATGCGCGTTTTTGGTGGATGGTTATTTTTTCTGTCGTGCGGCAGAGCCACACTGTAAGCAATTATTGTGCAACAATGCACAACGTTCTGGAAAAATACGCATTATTGTGGAAATTATTGTGCAATAATGCACAACAATTAATAACTAATTTATCAACAAGTTAAGCAATTCTTTAACTACTTAACTGAAAATTAATAAGTTATTTACTGTGGATAATCCTGTGGTAAACATTGTGAATGATTGTTTTCCAACATCTACTTTCTCTTCGAAAGCCTACACATTAAGATAAATATTTGACTTTGTATGAGACGCATGGGCAGCAGGTACTGACGGTCAAGTCGCGGCTGTACAGTCATAGTTATATGAGGACTTCGTTTGTAGAGCAAAAACACCGTGTCACGGCTCGAAAACTAAAACTACAGGGCGACTTCAAACGCAGTTTTGGTTTGCTGATTGACGTTCCCCTACAGTGATCGGACACAATGAAATATGGTAATACTTCTTCACGCTTTTTTTGACGATGTAGTCTTAACCGCATGGCTTCTGGTGATTGATGAGTTCTGGCATCTACGGATCGATTTATCTCGAGGTTCCAGAAAATTACACTTGATGAATATGACCAGTTGCCGCATAAGGTAAAAGATCTTGTTTTTTAACTGTCTCCCAGTAGATAGTTCAAGAGTCAGACTTCTGATAGGAACAATAACGCTGGCACTGGATGTGGCTGAGACCGGAAAATCGGTAACATCGAATAAAACATTTCAGTATATAATTCTGACTTTTAATTCGTTACTAATCATCTCAGAATATTTTATGCTCAATGTTTTACATGAATACGTTAAATTTACAATTTTTGATCCGCCGTATTGGATACGCCATATTGAATATTGTAATTCTGACGTAGTATTCGTAATTAGCAATCCAAAAAAATCTAAATCGAACTCGGTTTTATAGGATTCTATATCCATTTTTCTGTTGTATCCAGGTTTTGAAGCGAGCTGGTCTACTGTATGCCACACAGTGCAAAATTCATTAACTACACTGCATGGCGCTTCTCCTCAATACAGACATTTGGAATTCAGTATAGTTGTAATAAGTGTGATCGTAAGGACGCGTCTCCAAACGTTTCAGTTGTAATTGTTGTCACTGAGTCGACACCAGTCTGAGGCTATGTGTTGTTGCAGTTCTGCGTTTCTAACTTCGATCACCCACATACTTCAAATTTTATTACAATGTTAGGTGAGTTATGCACTAAGCGAATAATGAAAATTTTAATACATCTCTTATCGTAACACACGTCCGTTATCCTCTTCTGGCTTCTCATTCCATAAATTTATTACCTTTAATCCAAATTGTTATTTCAAAGATGAGCGTCCTATTTTGTAAATTTCACCCTGCCTTAATTTTCAAACTTCAGTAATATTAGAAGATACTGCGAGAATTTCTTTTTAGAAAAACGTCATACTGATAGAACAAATATTTTCCAATTACTTGTATGATATTTTTTTGTAGATGATTCATATTTCGAAGAAAGTATACTGCCCCCAGGTTGGAAAACTTTTAATCATAATCTCTATTAATGACATAAGAGGAAAGGAATGTACAGTGTCCCTGTGCTGGAAAACTCTCAATTTTAATCATTATTGATGAACTAAGATAAAACGTTAACAAAGATCAATCTTATTTCCTCAGGATACATCGAAATATACTTGACAATGCCAGGTCTCAGAACATAGTGACACGAAGTGACAGTCTTTTGTTCAGCTTACACTTTTTCAAAAGCTACTTTGGTCACGTTTTATGAATTTAGACTACATCGTGTTTTAAACACAACGATAACGCTTAATGCTTGCTTGAAACACAAGTGAAATGTTTTACTTCGTGATCCGTGCGGTAATAATACTCATTGTACAAGTAGTTTATAGTTTTCGAATCAGGGTTAGTCACAGCGAAACACCGAAACAAGAAAATAAGTCTATAAATATGTAAATCCTTCGATTTGGGGTTATTAAGGGTAGAAAATACTCTTCGCTTACTTCCCCCACTGCGTTGCGAGAGGTGAAAACCATCACTGTACAATTGATGCTGGGACCAGCAGGATTTTAAAGTTAATGTGTGGGTTGCAAATGTAGACTAGTGTCTAGCAGGTCCGTATATACTCGCATAAGTCTTGCAGTTTTCTGCCTGTTAGGACTATATTTCGTTCACTCTTCTAAACTTGATAGAGAATGCGGACCCGCAACGAAGAGAAAGCACGTGATTGATGCACAGTGAAGCTACATCACATTTCGGTAATATTCTACGACAGACACAGAATGATATCTGCCATAACAGATGGTTATGTAGCGAATAGCAAATCCCAGTGCTTACAAATAGTCGTTTTTCTGACACTTCTTTTGAATATTATCTGTGGGGTCATCTAAATCCATTGGGTCCTGCAGAAGATACTTCATCATCGCGTCACGAAAGCCTTCAGAACCATCCAACAACTTCTGGAGTCGAGTGCCATTTAATCACAAGGGACATGTTTACGTACACTTTTGGCGGGAGACAGCCAGCAATTAATCACACAGTCGAGAAGGATCGATCTCTACCCAGATCTCCTCGTAAGTCTGCTGAAACGACAACTGGAAAGCAAATCAGTGACCCACTGATACTGGCCTTAAAACTCAGGTTCATACAAAAGCGCAGTTTCGGGACAAGAGTGCATAAAGAAACTAATGGAGTCAACTCGTAACGCTATCTCCAGGAACGCTGGCAAAAACAAATTAAAAAGAAGATACCTTGTAATTTATTAAACTTGTTTTCTTGGGGACTGTAGGTTACTTTAAAAAGTATTAAATTTTTCACAGACGCCACGCGAGTTGCGTGCAAGAGTATTTTGTATCACTTAATTGATATAAACGGCAACTCCGGCCTCAACTTCAGTTCTCAGACTGGTTCGGGGTTCTGAATAATTCTTAATTCTAACGCTCTTATTCATGGTGGGCAAAGCGAAACGAAACAAAATCACACAAGCTCACTTAATGACTGCGAAAACGAATCGCGTCCTGGCTGCCATGTTGCCACATATGCTGCCATATTGCCACATATAGGTGTGATTTATCAGACTGCCAGGGATTTCGCCGATCAGCCACCGATCACTGGGCTACGAAGAGATTGCGAGCCCATGCGACGTATGGCTGCTATCCGAAGCTCGTGTGTGAGCTCTTTAAAACACGCAAAAACAATCAAGGCGAATGCTACCGCGAATCATGCAACTAATGGGATTAATTTAGCTAGTACCCGTAACAGTTGTAATATCAAACTTCCTATGATGAAATCCATACATACAATAAAAATGAATGTATATATATGTGTATATGTCGTTGTACGTACACATCTCCTCCTAAACCACTAGACCGATTTCAACCATACTTGGTACACACATCCGTCACTGTCAGGCAACAATTTACGCTGGGGTAAGAACCGGCTACGAGTAATAGTTCGGGAGATATGACCTCATAAACAACGAGATGCATGAGAAACTGCAGCATCATGCATGAGGTTTAAGTATATTGGTTCTGTGCTACTAACTGTATTAGCAATGAATTACGCAGGCAGTGTCCACGTATCCCGATAAAAGTACAAAATTACATACAAAAGCATGTCATGGTACCAAACATACTTCTTTACTAGTAAGACACACGTGCAGTCGAGTCAGCTGAAGGAATTCCCTGATATTTGGCAGCGCTTTTGACAGTTTTCAGCTGCGAAGGGCAAACGGCTGTAGGGGAAAACAGCAACCGTATACAGGGTGTTACAAAAATGTACGGCCAAACTTTCAGGAAACATTCCTCACACACAAATAAAGAAAAGATGTTATGTGGACACGTGTCCGGAAACGTTTAATTTCCATGTTAGAGCTCATTTTAGTTTCGTCAATATGTACTGTACTTCGACGATTCACCGCCAGTTGGCCCAATTGAAGTAAGGTAATGTTGACTTCGGTGCTTGTGTTGACATGCGACTCATTGCTCTACAGTACTAGCATCAAGCACATCAGTACGTCTTGATTGGGCCCCATGTTCTTCCACCTACGCTCAATGGAGCACGTTATCATGATTTCATACGGGATACTCTACCTGTGCTGCTAGAACATGTGCCTTTACAAGTACGACACAACATGTGGTTCATGCACGATGGAGCTCCTGCACATTTCAATCGAAGTGTTCGTACGCTTCTCAACAACAGATTCGGTGACCGATGGATTGGTAGAGGCGGACCAATCCATGGCCTCCACGCTCTCCTGACCTCAACCCTCTTGGCTTTCATTTATGGGGGCATTTGAAAGCTCTTGTCTACGCAAACCCGGTACCAAATGTAGAGACTCTTCGTGCTCGTATTGTGGACGGCTGTGATACAATACGCCATTCTCCAGGGCTGCATCAGGGCATCCGGGATTCCATGCGACGGAGGGTGGATGCATGTATCCTCGCTAACGGAGGACATTTTGAACATTTCCTGTAACAAAGTGTTTGAAGTCACGCTGGTACGTTCTGTTGCTGTGTGTTTCCATTCCATAATTAATGTGATTTGAAGAGAAGTAATAAAATGAGCTCTAACATGGAAAGTAAGCGTTTCCGGACACATGTCCACGTAACATCTTTTCTTTCTTTGTGTGTGAGGAATGTTTCCTGAAAGTTTGGCCGTACCTTTTTGTAACACCATGTATACAGCTATGAAGAGGGATTGCCATAGAGTCATTTACAAAATCGCATTGTACACACGCGAGGTAGATGCCCTCAGCATACAGAAACTGTCCGGGATCATGTTTCTTTATCTGTATACCGTACTAATAGGTTGTGCATTATTCATATTTCACTGTACGACTTTTTCATAATTTCGAAGGTGTTTTCGTGAATAAATGGAAATGAAATTTTTTCGAAACTTCACTATAAAGGCAATACATTTTCTTTTCTAACAGAAAGATGAATACTCGGGTAGTGCTGGATTTGTCCGATAGTTTGTTCGCGAAATTTGGTTAAAAGCGTCTGGTGTAATTAAGAAAATAATGGTAAATTCAGCCTGAAAGGAAGAAGTAGAGTCTATATGGTGCATATGTGTAGTTTTCTGCTTTTGTCGTGCTTCATAGAAGAGACTTCGGCTAAAAAGCCTATTCTTTTAGTCAATATTCATGCGACTAACACTCGACAGGCGTGTAAATACGAGAGTTGGAACTTTAGCAGTGGCAACTATTTATTTACTGCTCGTACATAATAGATACGTGTTTCAAAGTCTTACTGACCTTCAACGTAGTCACCAGCATTGTGTATAACCCGTTGGCAGCGATGTGGAAGTCGTAGGATACTGTTAACATTGCCAGTTGTGTTGACAGTTCGAGCGGCGCGGCCTATTGTCCGACTAATTTGTAGCAGTTCCGAAGCGAATACCGTGAAATGTTTCCTTCAGTTTAGAAATCGAGTTGAACTTACGAGGGCTTGCGTCTGGGGAGTGAAGTATGTGGGTTACTACTTGCACTGTACGTACTTGAGCATTGTCCAGCAAATGATGGCCAGGTCCTGCAGAGAGTGTCATCACTTTTGTCTCTATGCTGTTCATTTTTGGAACACAACCTACCACCAGCTTAGAGACAGGAGCGATGTCACTTTCTGCAGGACCTCACCATCATTTTGCGGGACAATGTTCAAGCACGTACAGTGCAAGCTGTTACTGGTTTGTTTGATTGATGGGGCTGCTAAGTGCTATACCACCTACTGCACTCCCCTGACTTAAGCCCCCGTAAGCTCAACTCGATTTCTAAACTGGAGACACTTCACCGCATTCGCTTCGGAACTGCTACAAATTCGTCGGCGAAGAGTATCCTACGACTTCCACATCTCTGGCAACGGGCTAGACACGATGCTGGTGGCTACTTTGAAAATCAGTAAAACTTTGAAACACATATCTATTTTGTACGAGCTGTAAATAAATAGTTGCCACTATTAAAGTTCCAACCCTCGTATTATTCAGAATTCATTATGCTGTATAGCTTCAAAAATGTGTGTGTTCAGTTGCGCTGCAAATCCACTGTCCTGTGACATTAATGTGACCACCTGTGAAAAGCCTGATTAAAAACCTTTTGCAGAGCGCGTTGCGCAGGAAGAGAATCATGAGGTTCTGGAAGGTGTCAGCAGGGATGTGGAGCCGTTCCAATTCCGATGCCGCGCCCAGCTGCGCTAGGTTTCACGGCTGAGGATCCGTGGCTCGAACAGCCCGATCGAGGTGGTCCCATGGATTCTCGACTGGGTTTAAATCCGGGGAGTTCGGTGGCCAGGTGAGCACGGTAAATTCACCCTGGTGCTCTTCATACCACGCACGTATGCTGCAAGCTGTGCGGCGTGTTCTATTGTCCCACTGGTAATTAGTATAACGCTGAGGAAAGTCAGACTGCATGTAGGGGCGGACATAGTCCCCATGGACAGATGCGCACTTGCGTTGATCCATTGTGCCTTACAGAATGACAAGATCACCTAGTGAATGGCACGAAAACATTCCCCAGACATGCTCCTTTACCGATGAACAGCAGTCAGTATGGGTGTATGTACCAGGCGCTTGCTGGAGGGGCTCATCCGGGTGGTCAGTTGTTCAACAGTTGCACGTCGCTTCGCCCGCAGACATCTCCGCATTCGTCTTACATCCCTGTCATCTATGGTCCGTTTTACACCACAGTTGTATCGTCGCCGGTTTTGGGAAACACGGTTTGCTTTAACCATGGCAGGACGCCTAAAGTTTACAGATTTAGCCGTTTCGGAAATGATGTTGTTCTTCGTCAGAAAGCCAATGACCACGTCTGTTTGGACGTCAGATAAAGCAAGCCGTTTGCGCATTGTGACAACGACTGCACTTCTGCGTTTCCCCCGACGCTCTTTACATACCCTCCACTGCTAATGCCGCTGTCTATGCATGGTTATGTCGGACATAGGCGGTGGTCAAATTAATGTGACTGGAACATTTAGTAAGTGTAAGTAGGCTGTTTAGGTTTTTATGTTGGCAACGCCATGTAGCGCTCTGTATGAAAATCACTGACTGTGCTGTGTGCAGTCTGTGGCTGGATTGCATTGTTGGAATAATTGCTATTGTAGTGTTAGGCAGGTGGATGTGAACAGCGCGTAGCGTTGTGCAATTGGAGGTGAGCCGCCAGCAGTGGTGGATGTGGGGAGAGAGATGGCAGAGTTTTGAGAGCGGACGTATTGGATGTGTGTCGGTCAGAAAAACGAAATTTGTAAGACTGGATGTCATGAAATGATATATATATTATGAGTTTTGAACACTATTAAGGTAAATACATTGTTTGTTCTCTATCAAAATCTTTCATTTGCTAACTATGCCTATCAGTAGTTAGAGCCTTCAGTAGTTAGAATCTTTTATTTAGCTGGCAGTATTGGCGCTCGCTGTATTGCAGTAGTTCGAGTAACGAAGATTTTTGTGAGGTAAGTGATTCATGAAATGTATAGGTTATTGTTAGTCAGGGCTATTCTTTTGTGGGGATTATTGAAAGTCAGATTGCGTTGCGCTAAAAATATTGTGTGTCAGTTTAGTGTTGATCAGAATAAGCAAAGAGAGAAATGTCTGAGTATGTTCAGTTTTGCTCAGCTGTTTGAAAATCAAATAACGTAAAAGGTTCACCAGCACAGTCATTCGTAAATTTATTGTGTGTCAGTTTAGTGTTAATCAGAATAAGTAAAGAAAGAAATGTCTGAGTACGTTCAGTTTTGCTCAGCTGTTTGAAAATGAAATAACGTAAGAGGTTTACTAACACAGTAATTCATAAATTTTTCTAAGGGGATGTTTCATAAGTAATACAATAGTAAAACTTCTTTCTTTCCACGTTCAGTTGATATGTATCTATTCGTCCTGTCAAATTTCAGCGATTTATACGTTGCATTATGTTTCGTCCTGTATCAGAAATAAGTTCTTTATCGAAAAGATCATTACTTATTGCAATCATACGACTTCGACGCTTTTTTGTTCACGTCATACAGAATATTTTTGTTTTCGCGTCTTTAGTTTTTGGGCAATTGGGCCTTCTTCAGTTCTTGTTTTTTTCATCGTACACATTTCTGTTTGCAAGCCCTGGTCTTTCTGCGGAAGGTCCTTGGCTTCCACCTTCATGTGGTGTTAAACTGGAGAGTTTCTGTTTGATAGATTTCCGTAGAGATGTCACCACTGCTCCTTGTCTATAAATGGTTGTATTAGCTGAATCCCTGGTTGCCTTGGGAACAATCTGTTGCCCATAGTATAGATTGCATAATTTCTAGTATATTTTATGTGAGCATTTATTTCAGAAATAACAAAGATAAGTAAAATGTTGCTCAAGGCTAGCGCCTTGCTTTTCTTGACGTGAAATAGGTGGCACATGTTCCATCCAATGTATCGACTCCTGTTTCGTGGAACTCTACTTTGCGATAATGTTGGGTTTCTTTTTCTTTTCTGCATTGTCACCTATTTTACTATCGAAGTGCATACACAAAAGAGTAGCATGTATTATTCTATATTTTCAAATACTTTTGAAATCCAAATAAACTACTGATAACTTCACCTCGCTTCACATTTACAAATTCAGGAGAAAGTATAGTTTTTCTTATGAGCAGTTCCTACCAAAGCAATTTTCACCTCCGGCAGCTCTATACACAAGCGACAACCAGTAAACAAACCACCTACCGTTACGTAACGGCCAGACGCCTCAACTGTCTTACTCAGGCGAATTACCACATCTTGTGGCGTTTAGGAAACTATATATGGCACATCTGGCTATTTTCCGATACATACTTCCTTTTCAAGAGCGTAGTAAGTCATAGCATCGCAGAGTGTTAGAATTTGCAGACCATACTTCGATGATTTGCTTAATATATACTAGCCAAAACTACACTTTCCTCTCAAAGCGTCTAACTGTTCATCCATTGTAGTATATTCAGACGCTGTGTAGTTCTTCTTACAGTTTGCCTGGAATAATTCAAATATTTCCCTTACAACTGCAGATTTATCTGTTTTCTTTCGCTCTTTCCTGCTCTGGACATCATCAAACGGTACGCCTCTGAACAGGTTTTAAACGAAAGTAAATGATTGCAATGCACTGATAGTCGGGAGTACTCGCCTGGGGAAGTTCGGGCGTCGAGTTGTAAGTCTTTTGAGTTGATGTCACGCTGGGTGACTGTCGTGTCGATGATGGTGATGATGACAGCACAACACGCGGTCCCTGAGAGGACAAAATTTCCGATCCGGCCGGGAACTGAACCTCAGCCGACTGAATCGCAGTCATACGCGCTGGCCACTCATCTAAGGGGGCGGACATCTGCGCAGGAGCAGGAACCAGTAGAAACTCATCGTGGTATGAGCTACCTCAATTCCGAAAACATTTGTATTCCACAGATCTTTTACGTTCAAATGGCCAATGCGGAAAATAAACGGCCGAAAATTAGCCAACAATGGTCTTAATTTCAGCCACATCGGTCTCTTTGCCGTTTCGTTTTCGAGAAAAATTCCCCGAAATGCTTCTTACCGATACGTTTGTATTTCTACATATTTTTGAACATCATCAATGGACAAATGGATGCAGTCTAAGGTCGATTCCGCGGTTCTGGCTGCACATCTCACAATCGGTAGATGAATAACAGTATACTGAGGCAGCGTTCTTAACATCTATTGGTGATGGGTTCTTCATCTCTTTCACTGATTGTCTTTTCCGAAGCAGAAATTGTTATTTTCAAACACTTGTTTCATTATCATCACTATCCGTCCCTGAATCAATTTCATATTCCAGTTCTACGCACACATCAGATGATTCTGACTCTTGTGTATCATATGCTTCTTCTGCTTCAAGTTCTTCAAGTAACCTCTGTATTCGCCTTTCGTTTTTTTTTCTACGTACCCATATTGTGGATTGAGTTGTTATCACATCGTGACACAAAGGAAACTCATTCCAAGGTATTTGTTTCACTTCGAAAGCCATTAGAGTAGCAGTAATAGACAACAGTGAGTTCATGTTGTCTTCTTTGTTATTCGGCCTCTTCTACCCGCAGTTGCACATATAAAAGTTATATAAACTAACTGTCGTCTTTATCAACGGTAATGAAAGTCTTATTAAGACACGACACGTTTCGCTTTATTTTAAAGCGTCTTCAATGGTCTCAGTAACAATGTGGTATTTTCTCTTACAGTTTTGTTTGTTATGGCCGTTACCGATTCGTATGCCTTAATTAAGTGCGAAAGCTCAACACAAAGAAATGGAGGACGAAGAATAATGACAGAAAAGAACGAAAAAAGATGTAAGAAACGAAAAGAATAAAAACTGATTGTAGTAATAAGAAAGCATGAGAATTGTTAAAGATCATAACAAAATTGTAAGAGAAAAACTATATTTTTATAGCGAAACGCTGATCTTAATAGGATTTTTTTACAGTAGCTAAATATGGCAATTAACCTACACAACAATGAGTTCACTTAATGTAACGTGAAATGTGGCAACAATTAACCAGTTGTTAAATTTTATAAAAATTGGCCCTTGGCATTTTATTTTTGTTACTTTAGAACAGGTGCGGTGTGTCCTAAATAACCCAGTGTAAGTTTTTGGCAGTTGACCGACAATGATAACTGAAATTTAGCGTATTATTATTTAGTAATTTACGTAACTACTCGACAGAAAGATACAAGGAGTTCTCGACAATTATGAAATTTTAATACGGGCGCATTTACCTATGTGGGGTGTCCACAGCAACCCTCGCCAGCTCTAAAGAGTAAATCTGTAAACAGGACAAAGCACCACCGCATGTAATAGCATTTCTTAACAATCGGATGCCTTAACGATGGATGTGCTGTAAAGAGACGTAGGTGTCTCGCATTCGTCATTGATTGCAAAGTCGCCTGATCTCAAAGTATGTGTTTTTCTTTGGGAGAGTGGTTTGGTGGGAAGGGAGGGGGGAGGCGTTTGTGAAATATTCAGTCTACGGGTCTATCTTCGCTTCCAATAATTTTGTGTGAACCGCGATGCCGCGTAACCACTACAGAGAATACAGTTACTCCTGACATATCGGTACTCGCTAAATCGCAAAAGTATCCACATCTATGTCCTTACTCTGCAAAACACTGCGAAGTGCATGACAGAGGGTGAAAGGTCTCTGTTGGATTCCTTTCATGTTAATTTCTTAAATCTGCTGTCATTTATGGCATACATTCCACTTCTAAATTTACTGTGGTGTTTCTGACTATCTGGGAGGAAACTGAGCAGTGAAACGTGTTACTTTTACACATAAACAAGAATGATCTGTCACACTACTACACTTTAAAACACAGTTTATATGTGATTCATGTCACACAGATTACAAACTCACATTTTCACAATCCTAAGTAAGGCACCAGTTTAGTTATGAATCAAGTTTAATATGCTGAAATTTCAATGATCAATGTTAAAATAAATTTCCAAATATAAACAGATTTTTTTCTTTTTATTTAAATTCTCTTTTCATATATATATGTCACCGGTTGTCGTATGACGATTAAAAGATTATAATTAATGTTAGTCTGGTTGGGAATTTGGTAAGCTAGACTGGATTCCTGGTGAAACAGTTGCTCAGTAAAGCAAGGTTAACTTCCCCAGATAGCTCACGCTTTTAACCCGCTTTTATTATCTTGAATATCAGCACCCCAATCAGAATAAATTAATGCAACAACATTACACATGGCGACCCTGTTCTGTGATTCCGTTAGACTCTGGAATCTCTGAAACGTTAGATTGCGAGCGTTGTATAATCTTAATTTTTTTCCCCTGTAGCGCTCAGACAACTTCTGCGTTGTTTCTGAGCAGACTCTCAAAAGATTCACGGCGTTGTTGAGCGGCGTTGTGTTGTTTGTCTTGTTTTCTATATTTGTGTGTTTTATATGTGTTTGTGATTTTTTTTTTCTCGCTTGTAAATTGCACTGACTTCGATCAAAGATATAAATTTGTTTTGCGTGTGATAAAGTGCGTACTAGGTTGGGTACCTTTAGAACTGACGTAATTTTTGGGGGATACATTTATTCTGATTAGTGTGTTGCATACCAGGTATAAATTGAACTAATGCAGACATTTAACCAAGCTAAAAGTAGGCGGTCCAACAACTTAAGCAACATGGAGCAAGGGGATAATTTGATTTCGAATATTAACACGTCGGACGGTTCCGAAAATGCAAAGGGGAATACTTCAGAGGAAATGCAAAACAGGACGAATGGGCTGACAGCAGAGCCAGAAATTAATTTGGCTCCAACTAACCAAATTGATTTGGCAGAACTCATAAAAGCCTTATTGGATCAAAATAAAGAAAACGCAGAGAAATCAGAAAAATCGTTCCGAGAACAAAAAGAATCATCCGAGAAGTCGATCCGCAAGCTAGGCGAACAAATAGACGAGAAACTAATCCAGCAGACAAATAAAGTCCACAAGTCGATGCAGAGAGTGTCTGATGATATCTAACAAAGAATAAAGAATCTGGCCAGTGAAATAAAAAGTGATATTATGAAAGAATTAGGCCGTACATTTGAACAAATCGATGATCGTCTGCAAGCCTTAGAACAGGGCAAGCGGAGTCACGATGCGGAATCGAAAGAGAGTGAGGAACAGCTACTTAGGAATTTCCAAGCGCTGAGAGAAGAATGCCAAAGGGAATACCATCAGGTACTCTCCAGGGCCCAGAAGGCGGAAACACATTGTACCGCGTCCGTTAGCAACACAGTAGCGGACAACAGTCAAGCGATTCACGCACTCTAAAAGCAAGTAGAGCAATTGAAGCAGACTGGGGCGGAGGACAACAGACAAATACATGAGAAGATTGCAGCATTAGCGGACATCGTAGGCACGATGAAGGTGATGGAGAGCGATAACAATACTACACCGGTAGCGGTCGTAGAGACTGAAGAAGTGCGTTCGCTTCTTAGATTTCAGAAGGGACAGTTCAAAGTGAACAGGCGGCACAAAGCTGTAACAGGCGAATTACAAGAACGTGTGGCGCATCTGGAAAGCCACATGGGGTGTGATTCCGAAATCGCCAATAGCACAAAAAATAGCTGTACGAACAGTGCAGAGAGGGACTCCAGCCACGAGGGAGATTTAGACGACAGGGAAGAATGTATTTTGAGGGGCAGACATGAAAAAAATAGAAACATTCAAGGGCCTCGCCGGGAGGAAATGTGTGGATTTGATTTCAAACATTTCCTTATGGTGAGAAAGTTTGAGATATTTCGAAATTCGCAAAAAGGAATACATCCACGAGCATGGCTCGAGCAATTTGAGTTCTGTTTTCCCCCCAGACTGGGCATGTTCACATAATATAGAATATATGTGTGGCTATTTGGAAGGCGAACCGGCGATTCGCATGAGGTCGGCAGCGCGTCACTGCAATTCCACTCGGGAACTCGGGAGTTTCGACAAGCCTTTCTGTTCGCCTATTGGTCGGAAGCGGCACAAGATAGGGTCAAGCATGGCATAATTATGCTGCCAAATTTGAACCAGTCTGGTTTCGGCAGCCCAGCACGCCTATTCGACCACATGCTGCAGGCAAATCAATTTCTATACGACCCATACGGGCCTGCGGAACTAATTAGGATATGCATCACCAAGTTGCCGATGCACTTGCGCCACGCCATTCTTGCGGGACTATGCAAAGAGGACGTGGAAACGTTTAAGACACTTCTCCAAGAGTTGGAATACAATACAGGAGAAAGCCCGCCTAATCAGGCACAAAGATATTACGGGGCACAGCAGCGCAATTGCAGTCGTGGCCGTAGTACTAATCAACGGCGTGACTGGTCGTCGTGACGCGAACGGAACAATAATCGGGACCGGCAGTATAGAAACTGGGGTAACATTCGCGAACACAGGTGGAACAACTGAAATGATCGAGGACGTGGACAGGATCGTGAACGAACAGTTACAGCAACCAGAAAATCGATACTATGGTGAACACGGTGGGAAGAGGATTGTGGGCGGAGCACCACATGATGTTGAAATTCGGCCGGCTAACCCAAGACATAACCCAGCAAACGGAAATGAACAAAACTGGCAATGACAAATGATCAGTGCAGAAGGCGCCCAACCGGAACCAATGATTGACGTGGCAAATGAGTACATAGGGTATATAGAGAGGACAGTGAGGAGTAGAGAGGATGGTGAGGAGAAAGAATTGATTAGTTTACATTTGTGACACATGCATTTTGAGCAATATGTTGGTAAAAATAATGATAAAGATGTTTCTATGTGCTTGATTGAAGTGATGTTGGTGTTTTTTTTCTTTCCTTGTGCAATTAGGATTTAGGTTGGTTCAAATGTGAAGATAAAAGGTGAACGAGTGAAATGCTGTTTATGGTTTTTTTTGTGTAAATTTTTGTGAAAATTGATAAGAGTTGTTCCTGAGAGAAGCAATATCTGTGTGGAATTAATGCAAAACTCAGGGGAATATCCGATCTGTGGGTATTATGGGTCTGGCAAACCCAGGTCCCCAGCTGTTAGTAGCCTTGTTTCCGATTTTCTGCTTTCAGTGCTACTATCTATCCATTACTATTCGATATCTGTCAGTATAAATGAGGATCTCTTACTATAGTATGCGTGCTCTATGAATATTTTAAAATAGGAGAACTCTGTGAAAGGAATGAGTAAGTTCAGAATCTTGAAAACAGAATGCAATGATACGTTTGTTTAACCATTGGCTTCCCAATATGCGATTATATGTTAATATTGATTATATATGTCTTTTTTGTTCTTTGTAGCTGAGTATGTAAAGTGCTGTCTGTGGATTTCGTCAGTATATTGAGTACCTTCAAGTTGAAATTAGAATTGTGGTTTGTGTAATTTAAGTGGCCCTGAAATATTATTGTGGTAGTCAAATACGAGCAGTTTTTCAGCAAATGGAGAATGGAACAGAAATATGGATCCCTTCTGTAGTCTTGATTGATGTGGAGCCAGAGCCTGAAAAATTATTCTGCGTTAATACTTGCCCTAGGAAAGCGACGTTTATGTGTTTTGCTGATGCTATAAGCATTACAGCTTACTGTTTTCGTTGGTGCGGGATGCACTGCGGCCTATACGAGTTGAACTCAAGAAATTTCCCTCTTGAAGGTAGATGAAGATTAAATAATTTTGATTATGGGACCGAAGGAAAGCTTGGTTTAATGTAATAAGGATGAAGCAAAACATTTGTCACTTAAACGACAGGAGGATTCGGATATCTTGTGTATGTTGTAAGTTCAATAGGATGTTAAGATGAAACTGTTTTTCAGAATAGAAGAGACCACAATTTTGCAATTCATGAGAAATGAATCCAGAATAACCACCACAGGCGAAATAACTGATTTGGAAGCGAAAGGTAACTTAAAGAAGGAACGAAACGGGAGCAAAATGGTTAAGAAAATATTTTTACCCTTCTCAGAGTAATCTGTGTGATTAATTCTTGTGATAACGTAATCTTAGATGAAATTGTCTTACTGTTTTATGTATGAACATATGAGTATGATAAATGTATAATTGCGAGTCTCTTATCAGGTGTGTCAACTGGTATAAATGTTTTGGCGTGTAAATAACCATTGTTCTTTTTACTGTGTATGTTTAAGGAAAGTTTCTTCATATTTACCATGTGACAAGACATATGCCGTGAGCGTCAGGAAGAGGACGAATTAGAACAATGTTGTAGTGGTATAAACACTGTGTTGAAGTAGCATTGAAGTAGTTTGTTGGATTAACTAGTAGTGGATTGAAGTAGAATTTTGAGTAATACATGTTTATGGGTAGTTAGTTTGTAGTATAGACAACAGGTGTGCGTGTGTATGTGTAAATAACATGTGAACCCTATACTTTCCTGACCTATACTTGCACAAGGCATAATCCTATTCATTTTAGTGAATTAATAAGTAGCATTTGATTTATTAAAACGCAAGTGAACCACATTAGTGATATGGACTTAGATATTATATTGTCTGTTCATTTAATTTTTATACTGTCAAGTCATTTCACATTTATTTTTTTACATTGTCAAGTCATTTAACTTTTATTTTTATATTGTCGATTCATCTAACTTTTTTATTAAAAAAAATAAGTCTCACTTATGTTCTTAAAAATTGTGAAAGACAATACTAAGTGGTGTTATGTATGACATTTTGTAATCACGTAACTATGATGAACAATTTCTGTGAATGCAGTTGAGAACGTGAAAAAGAACCGGCTAAACTCTTGCAAGACAGTGGGAACAGCGAGGAGGAGGGCTAGTTGTAAACAGGCGGGTTTCCCAGCAGGGCACACTGTCAACCGGGCCACTTCGGGAGCGCGGTCGACAACAAAAGAAGGGTACGCGGCAAACACTTCCCCTTGCACCCGGAGCTAATGGCCGGCCGCACCAGTGCGACCCTTCGTGGAGGCGATGACCTGAGATGGCCGAGCGGTCCACCGCGCGGAAATCCATCTGCTGGCAACGCACCACACGCACGCGACCGTGACGAGACGGCCGCGGTGAAACGACGGAAGACAGGGGATAAAGGGGAGTGGAGCCTTTTGACAGGTACTGTCCAGAGAAACTTGCAGACGTCAACGACGACTATCAACATTTCTTGGCGGAAGCCCATTGCCAAGCGACAGTAAATCATGTTTCGGTGTTCTCTGGTTGCTAAGGGTGGCACAAAGAAGAGCCACTAAGTGTTATCCCTGCCCAGGAATATCAAACCGGCGAGCCAATTGAGGATAACTCAAGAATGTAACAACACAAGGGGCATGGAGCCTTTTGACACATACTGTCCAGAGAAACTGGCAGACTTCAACGACGCCTATCAACATTTCCTGGCGGATGCCCACTGTCATGTGACAGTAAATCACAGTTCGATGTTCTCTCGTAGCTAAGGGTGGCACAAAGAAGAGCCATTAAGTGTCATCCTGGCCCAGGAATATCAACCTGGCATGTCAAACGAGGATACCGCAAGAATTTGACAACACAAACATGGAACCAAATCGAGATGTACGTGACATGGGCCACCAAGAGAAACTTCATGATAGGGCAGAGATGGCGGGATTGCACGCAACAGATGGACAAAGATCCCTACTGACAGCTGCGGCGACGAACCCCCCCCCCCCCCCCCCCCCTCTTATATTGTGCCTCGGAACGGAGGAACTACTGAGTGTGTCAGTGAACAGTGATTATACGGTTCTTAGTCCAATGCATATACGTGTGTTTCTGTCAGAGAAACTTTGACTCGTGTGTTTTGCAGGGGTTCGATTTATTGGTGTTTATTAGACTGACTCTTGTATTTTTCGGGTGTTCTATTTATTGTCTTTTTTTTAGACTTTGACTCTTGTATTTTGCAGGTGTTTTATTTGTTGGTATTTTTTTTAGATGTCGACTACTCTACTTTCAGAGCTGTTTTATTTCTCAATGTTAGTTTTTGTGTGATGTATTAGATTTGTGATATTTTGTTTCGTAAATTCATTCCTGTGGCATTGCTTCGTTTATCAGTCACATAGCTATTCATTCTCATTGGAATGTGATCGATTAGCCTTTGCATGTGGCATATTTATAGTGAGGAACCCCTTAAGGGTAACAATCACAGAATTAATTGTAGTTTCAGTATAATGAAACAGTGATCATTGTTTGCTAACTAACTGGAATATAGTAGAGTGATTAAATTAGTGCCACAAAGTTATTTTAATTCTACAAATCATTAGTTTTATAAGATATAGAATTTTTTTGCGATAACCACTTTGTAAAACATTTTTTTTTCTCCTATCTTTTTTTTTTTTTTTTTGTTTTGCGGATTGTGCATTGTAATGTTCTGCTTTATAGTACTGATGTTATTTTCATATTTTTTTAAATTGCTTTGGCACCTTTGCTATTTTCATAAATTTTATGTGTTAATAAACAGTCATAAATTTTCCTGTGATCAGTTGGCTCTTGCAATGAGCAAATATTGGTGAACTCCTTAAGGGTAACAACCAGAAATTGTTTTCATATTAAAGACACAGGGACCATTGTTTTTACTTGCTGACCGAATTAGGTCTACACGATCTTTTAAATAGGTGTCACAGATTGTGTTGTTTTTCTCTTTGAAATTGGTAGGTTCTAAAGATCTGTTGTAATTATTGTGTCTTAGCAAACAGCTGGTGACCTTTTGCCTTTTTTTTACATTTTGGTTTAAGTTGGGTGTGAGAAGCCTGCTTGGGAATGTCCTAGCATGGCCAGAAAATTCCCTGCACAGTCTTTTCCCGGAGCGTTTGGGTTATGAAAGGTCTCTGTTGGATTCCTTTCATGTCAATTTCTTAAATCTGTTGTCATTTATGGCACACATTTCACTTCTAAATTTACTGTGGTGTTTCTGACCATCTGGGAGGAGACTGAGCAGTGAAACGTGTTACTTTTACACATAAAAAAGAACGATCTGTCACACTACTACACTTTTAAATACAGTTTATATGTAATTCATGTCACACAGTCTCATACAGAACCTACATCCACTTTCTGTATATGATAAGATCCTGCATCCCCCTTCCCTTCTGTGTGAGAGAATGAATGGGCAAATGTATTTCTAGTTGCATGCTTGATGGTAGCAGACAAGCCTGTCTGCTAGAGAACAGTAGGACCAACATCAGAACAGGTAGCTACGCTTTCTAAAAGCGGAGAGGTTTCTATTCTTAGTATGGTCCTGTCCGTCTCTTGTCATGTTGGTATAGGAGGCTGCCTCTCTGGTCACTTCCGTTTGTATCTGTTAAGCATGCTTGGTAGTGTCCCAGGCCAGTCTGTCCACGGCGAGCGTCTGAAGTGGTAAGATCTCCAGCTAAGCGCATGTCTGCTAAGTCCGTAGTACAATGAATTTCTTAAGTTCAGCCTAACTGAAAATTTAATCACCTTTATTTCATTCATAGCTCTAAAATTTCTAATGTTATCTTAAATTGCAACGCAGTGTATTTCGAGTGTGAAGTTCAGAATATCTTCCAGTAGTTGCTTTGTCACTACGTTGTGAGTAAAGTGGAACCAGGTGTTGATCAGTAACTCTAACTAAGATCATCAATCTTAAATGCGAATGTGCGTGAGATTATAACGTCTCGTCTTGACAATATTTTTCAATATAGCAACTTTTCTTCATGTTCAACCCACTTGGGGTGTACTTTGTGAGACCAGTACCACGTGCTTATACAATTGTTTGACCCATCAGGTCAATAGTAAGACGATAGTAACCAGTTGGAGGTTTTTCTTTTGTAAATTGCTTTTCGATCTAATTTATTTTAATTATCAAAATTATTGTGGAGTTACACTCTTTGTGTAAACCAAGTTGCCCATGTGAAGCATGTGGTATAATCATCAAAGTAGCCCTCAGCTATTCTTTTCGAGAAGATTTCACAGAGAGTTAGTATGAATTTAGTATACCAGTGTGTGGCAATTACATGATGGACAGGATTGCGCTACGAACGTAACTCCTTTGGGTGAAAATTGAATCGGTTGGTTGTGGTTAATTTCCTCTTGCATATGTTTCAACATTCTTCGTGTGTTATTTTATGAATGTAGTATTGTATGCAGTCTCCCAATCTTGGCTCCATATTTGATGAGTTCTGTAAGATTACAAACTCACATTTTCACAATCCTAAATAAGGCACCAGTTTAGTTATGAATCAAGTTTAATATGCTGAAATTTCAATGATCAATGTTAAAATAAATTTCCAAATATAAACTGATTTATTTCTTTTTAATTAAATTCTCTTTATATATATATATATATATATCACCGGTTGTCGTATGACGATTAAAAGATTATAATTAATGTTAGTCTGGTTGGAAATTTGGTAAGCTAGACTGGATACCTGGTGAAACAGTTGCTCAGTAATGCAAGGTTAACTTCCCCAGATAGCTCACGGCTTTTAACTCGCTTTTATTATCTTGAATATCAGCACCCCAATCAGAACAAATTAATGCAACAACATTACAAGGGTACATCTCACTGTACCAGTTATTAAGTCTTCTGCCTGTTCCATTCACGTATGGAGCGCGGGTAGAATGACTGTTACAGCGGGTGCTGCAATTAGTCTGTAATCTTGTCCATGTGGGAGCGATAAATGGAGCTTTGTAAGTAGGCGTCCTTGGTATGTTTTCCGTCGTTCTTCAAGCGACTGCCAGTTCATTTTTTGCCGGCATCTCTCAGACGCTCTCCCACGGGTCAAACAATTCTGTAACCATTCGTGCTGCCCTTATCTGTACACATTCAATATCCCTGTCAGTCCTATTTGGTATGTGTCACACACACTATTGCAGTATTCCAAGATTGGTCCCACGAGTGTTTGTAAAGAATCTCCTTCGCAGACTGATTGCATTTCCCTGGTATTCCACCATGAATCGAAATCTGCCATATGGCCTAACTACAACTGAGTCTATTTTAGCGTTCCATTTCATTTCTATAAATGGCTTCATCGAAACGTTTGAATCACTTCACCCGTTCTATCTATGATTAACTGATATTTCAGTTGCAGGATACCATTTTTTTTCTTTCTGGTGAAGTACTCACTTTTACATTAATGAACATTCAAAGCAATTTGCCAATTTTCGCAACACTCCGAAATCTTATTCAGATGCGTCTGAATATTTTTTCGGCTTTTTTGAGATTGTACTTCAATATGGGTAACTGGATCACCTCCGAAAAGTCTCAGGTCGTTGCTAACAAGTGTGGACTCATAGTTTGGAACGAGTTTGACTGTCATCAGGACGTTTACCGTGCGTTCAGAGAAGAGAACATTGAACATATGTGACACGTGAACGAAAATGTTGATCCTAAACGAAGTACGTGTAAAAAGTATCTCATTGTTGTATGTGCACGCAGGTCAAAGATATACTCTTATAAAATCGTATAGTTCTTTGGAAAACAAACACTTTGTAGACTTACTAGTGAGGTAAAATTCACACCATGTTTGTGGCTTCTGTCATGGAAAAGATATAATTTTGTTAAGTCGGGTAACTCGTTTTGATACACACCATATTGTGGGACCACAGAAGATACTCCTTGGAAATAAAAGCTTCTTCTCATTTGTACCGCCTAAGAGATTTTTTATTTCCGTGGCGCACCAGATTCAAAGCCACTGCAAACGGAGAGCAAAATGTTGCCACACATGTTGTCATAGAACGAACGCATATGCTACCGTAAGCTGCAGACATGCGCAAAATCTAACGGCGGCACCAGTTATTGATGTTATTACTTCTGAAGCATCTTGCAATCTGCTCTCCGAGTTCCTTTACGAGCACTAGCCGTCTGACTCAAATAACTTCGTCGGCGGTAGACTCCAGCGACTACAATTCTGTGGCGCATTCTGAGAAATGCCGCATCGTAAGTGGGAAGGTATCGTATAGACTTGGCGCTGCCTCAGAGGACTGTCAGCTATATCGCCCTTTGTGTTGCTGCGGTACAAAGGGGACTCCCTTAGACGACGCTGTGCAACCGCTTCTGAGACGCAATTTAATTGCAAATCCGGAAAACATTTCCTCTCGTGAAATGGCGTCCCCCGTTCGTAGAATCTCCCTCACGTTTAGAGCAGAGACAACTTTCTTCAGTCGATAGCAGACGCTCGCAATACCTTTTTCTGTCTCTGAATGAGAGGCTTCACGTTTCGTTATAACACAAACCGTTTATGATCTGGCTGGATTTCTGGGTGCGGCTTCTTATTTCATCTTTTGATATCAACCGGTGCTACGGTGCCCCCGTTAATTCTCAGTTTGGTACATTGTTAACATATCGCAGAACTTTCGTGGTCCCATTATCTGTGGCTCCAGGAAAGTTTGAGTTTCAAAATGCGCAGTCCTTGGAGGTCGGTATTGTGCCTGATCACGACAGGGACTACTGGAAAGTTAACATCGCAGCCCAGGCACTGTCAGGCTTTGCTCCAGCTTTTGGTGTCTGCCTGGTGACTTCTATTGGAACTACACTGAAGAGACCAGAGTCTTTGCCTAAAATCCATGTTTCACTCTCGGTGGTTTGGGGACTCCAGGAGTAGTAAGTAACAATGTTGTTTGGCCAAAATAGGGACACATAGAGGTCGTTTGCTGCACAGTCCCTTGCTCCATGATGTGCGCTGAGCACTGTCGCCTGAAACAGTTGTTTCTGACACGGCACTGTACTCACCATATCTGACACAGAACGGTGACAAACATGTTGTACAGAACTTGGAAGCATCCATGTTATGTGACGAGGCGTATAAATGCAACACGTTGTCGCCTACTGGCGGTTTTCAGGTCCTTCAACCACTTTCCGCAGATGCTCAAGACAATAGCATGCAAACAGCCGACCAGCTTCGTCGCTTCCTAGATGCTCGTTCCCAGACGCCAGGCCATAAGAGTCTGCTCTTTGTCAAAGTCGCTTACGTCAGTAGATTTAGTCTTTTGCCGCACGTATCGTCGCTGCTGCGATTGCCCATTCGTCTCCGCACCGGTTATACACTGAAGAGCCAAAGAAACTGGTACACTTGCCTAATATCGTGTATGGTCACCGCGAGTACGCAGAAGTGCCGCAACACGACGAGGCATGGACTGGGCCAATGTCGGAAGTAGTTCTGGAGAGAACTGACATCATGAATCCTGCAGGGCTATGCTCAATAAAGTTCATGTCTGGGGAGGCTGGTGGCCAGCGGAAGTGTTTAAACTCAGAACAGTGTTCCCGGAGCCACTCTGTAGCAATTCTGGACGTGTGGGTTGTCGCATTGTCCTGCTGGAACTGCTGAACTCCGTCGGAATGCACAATAGTCACGAATGGATGCTAATGATCAGACAGGATGCTTACGTACGTGTCATCTGTCAGACTGGTATCTAGACGTATCAGGGGTTCCATATCACTCCACCTGCACTTGCCCACACCATGGATGGTTCCTTTCAAAGGGCACGGCCGACTTCCTTCCCCGTCCTTCCCTAATCCGATGAGACCGGTGACCTCGCTGTCTGGTCTCCTTCCCCAAAACAACCAACCAACCAACCCACACCATTACAGAAGCTCCACCTGCTGACAAGCAGGGTCCATGGATTCGTGAGGCTGTCTCCATACCCATACACGTCCAGCCGCTTGATACAGTTTGAAACGAGTTCGTCCGATCAGGCAACATATTTACAGTCATCAACAGTCCTATGTCGCTGTTGACGGGCCCATGCGAGGCGTAAGGCTTAGTGTCGTGCAGTCATCAATGGTACAGGAGTGGGCGTTCGGCTCTGAAAGCCCATACAGATGATGTGTCGTTGAATGGTTCGCAGGCTGACACTTGTTGATGGCCCAGCACTGAAATCTGCAGCAATTCGAGGAAGGGTTGCACTTCCGTCACGATGAACGATTCTCTTCAGTCGTCGTTGGTCCCGTTCTTGCGGGATCTTTTTCCGACCGCAGCGATGTCGGAAATTCGATCTTTTACTGGATTCCTGATATTCTCGGTACATTCGTAAAATGGTTGCACGGGTAAATCCCCACTCCATCGCTACCTCGGATACGCAGTGTCCCATCGCTCGTGCGACGACTATAACACCACGCTCAAACTCACTTAAATCTTGATAACCTGCCATTGCAACAGCAGTAACCGATCTAACAACTGCGCCAGACATTTGTCTTATACAGGCGTTGCCGACTGCAGCGCTGTTATTCTGCCTGTTTACATATCTCTGCATCTGAATAAGCATGCCTATCTCAGTTTCTTTGGCGCTTCAGTGTATATTTCCATCAACACGTCACGTAGCCATCCCGCCACCCAGTGGGATTCAATCTCGAGGTGGGCAGTGTTGATAATGTTTCGTCGCACCCCAAGTAGGGGGTCAAGGGTTCGATTCAGGGGGAGGCCACAGTTTTTTGTGATTTAGAATAATTTTCGAAATATAGTTCACTTTTTGCGTCTTATTGTCGACCTTTTCAGTGGCTTATTTTAGAATTTTTAATTTTTTTTACTGTAGTCTACTTTCATTGCAGGTTAGTGATGTCCATAGTTGTTGGTTTTCCCACTCTTCACCTTTATCCACAGTTTCCTAGTATTTTTAATAAAACAACAAAAACACATAATTTTTTTTAATATTCACACATATCATGAAAGAGGATGTGGGAATTTATGTGTGTGTGTGTGTGTGTGTGTGTGTGTGTGTGTGTATGTGTGTGTGTGTGTGATCCAAATCTTCTCCTAAACAACTGTACCGATTTCAATCAAACTTGATACACGTATAGCAATTCTTCCAATCCGTATGTGGCCTACAGCAAACCAGTGCTTAACAGTATTGGTTAAAAACAGCCTTGGTTGCAATTTTAGTTTTTTTTTTTTATTTTTCAACTACGCGTTTCACCTTATTTAGGCATCTTCAGGTTGATCTTTTTTAGATGGACGCGAGTGACTCCAAGACCTGCATAACGCGTTCCCGTTCACGGAGCGAGTAACAGAATAAGATGGGGCTCAGGTAGTAAGCATAATGCTTACTACCTGAACCCCATCGCTGCTACATGCTGCTGAATGTAGCTACACAATTATATCATTGTACGACACACATCTCAAGAGATTAGGTGTCATAAACCACGAGTTGTGTGAAAAAATGACGCATGAAGTTTTTGACACTTCGGCAGTCGAGTCAGGTTAAGGAAATCTCTGATACCTGGCAGCGCTTTTGACTGTTTTCAAATACAAAGCGCAAACGGCTGTAGGCTTTGCCACAGACATGTTTACAAAATCATGTTGTACACAGGCAGATCAGCTGCACTTATCCATTTGTGCAGTATGCATATTTCTCTGTACGACTCTTTCATAATTTCAAAGGTGTTTCCACGAAAAGATAGAAATAATTTTTTTCGATATTACATTCCAAATGCAGTTCATTATTTTTGATTTTCTTTTTAACAGAAAATTGGCAAAATGTATACTTGGCCAATTCCGGATTTTTCAGCTAGTTATAATAATAAATAACTGCCTCGTTTATAAGAGGCGTTATTAAATCGCAATAGAGTAATTTCAAAGAGATTGAAAATCAGAGGAATACATCATTGGAAAATTTGAGAAAAATGTATGTTATGCAACTGATTTAACAACGGAACTGGCAGCAAACCTACCTGACTTTGGCAACGCCACAGTTTACGCGAAATAAATCGAAGTGTGCAGTCACCCTTACCAGCCACGCAGCATGAAGTTTGTGACAACAGGACTTGATACTACGGCTGTGGAAGCGTGTAAATGAAGGAATACTTCTTCTTTTGGCTGTTTCTGACTAAATTTGTGATACTTTTTTCTCAGTGAAAGGTCTTCCCCATTCTGTCTTGCCTTACACAACTTTCTCGCGCTCTCGAACATGTCGCATATATTCTTCGCAACATGGGTGATCAGCTGTGAATGCGCCCCTTCGTTTGGCTGGAACATTCTGTGAAGCAAGTGAGAACGACAGCTCTTCCACATGGGCTAGCTCCCAGCAAGAGAGCTAAAAATCAGAATTCGTTGATATTTTCGAGACGCTTTGTTTTCATGCCATCGTGTTCTCCATTAGTCGGCTAAAATTGGAAACTAATATATATATACACACACACACACACACACACACACATATATATATATATATATATATATATATATATATATATATATATATATATATTGATGGTTCAGTTATTTTGTTAAACTGCCGTTTGTATGGGATTCATGACAACAAGCCCGTTCGCCATGGATCCTCTCCTGCGCATCAGTGTGTGTTAGCCATAGTTGTTAGTTACGTTGTAAACTAGTCATATGCATAGATGAATGGATGCTGTCTCATAATAAGCTTACCGATATGTAATAAATTGATTCCCGCTCGTGAGCCTTCGAAGCCTCGCCACTTTGAGATCGTTTTCAATTACTGCAAAACACCAATTGCACCTGGTTGTCCACAAAAAATTGTACAAAAGGGACAATATTTTCGGGCAGTTATAAGATGTCTGCTCTACGGCCGACGGTGCTAATGATATTAATCACCTTGTACGATATTGCGTGAAATAAATAAGATTTGTACGAGAGATTTTTTTTCAGTCTCCAATTGGTCGCGACATGGAAACCACAGTGAATATCGAAAACGTTTCATTTGCAACAATTGCTCCACTTCTTAAGTAATTTTGTATGTAGTCGCCGCTCCGTCTTAGAAATCTATCGTAGCGTGGCACCAACTTTCCAGTACCTTCGTCTCCGAAAGCGGCCGCTTATCATCATCATCATCAGCAGCAGCAGCAGCCAGTTCAATCATTAAATGATGTGGCCTCTTCGAGTCGTGGACTCAGGTAGGCTTTCAGTAGTCTTCTCCAAATGGGACGGTCTTGGGCAGTTCTCTGCCAGGTGTTGCCAGCTATCTTCTTGATGTCTTTGTCCCATCTGTCTGGTGGTCTTCCTCTAGGCCTCCGGTGCTCTCTCGGACTGTCTCTAAGATGTCGTTAACCTTCGTCACAGAACGGATGTCATCTGCCCTTTTCCTATCCTTTCTTGTATAGCCCAGCATTGACATCTCCATGGCTCTCTGTGCTGTTCTAAGTTTCCCTTTTGTAAATGAGTTCAGTGTCCATGTCTCGCAGCCATACGTCATCACAGGAAGAATCCATTGATCAAATACTGCTTTCTTCAGATTTACTGGCATTTTTGATCTGAATACTGATTAATTCTTTTCAAATGCTTGCCAGCCAAGCTTGATGCGTCGATAGATTTATGGCCTTATGTCTCCCTTTATATTTATAATCTGGCCAAGGTAGACATATTCACTGACCTCTTCTAATAGACTGTCCTTGACTTTTACATCTCCAGCTGGGACCCATTTGTTGGACATTACTTTTGTTTTGGAAAGGTTCATGTTCAAGCCCTCCAGCTGACATTCCGATGCAAGATCTGTAACTAAGTTTTGGAGCTCTGCGAAGTCTTTGGCCAGTAAGGCAATATCATCAGCAAATCTCAAGTTGGTAAGCCTTCTTCCATTAATTCTAATTCCCTTACCTTCCCAGCTCAGCTTTGACATAGCCATTTCCAATACAGCAGAGAACAGTTTTGGGAAGATGGGATCGCCTTGCTTGACACCCCTCATGATGCCGAATTCTTGAGTTGATTCGCCGATGTTAACATAAACTGAAGAATTCTCGTAGATTTTCCTGAGCACTTCAGTGTATGCTGCTCCCACTCCTTGGTCACTCAAAGCGTGGAGGACAGCTAGATGGCTAACGTAGTCAAATACCTTTTCAAAGTCAACAAAGGCAATGCATTGAGGCAGTTGGTATTCATTCGCTCTGCTTATCACTTCACTAACGGTCAGAGTGTCGTCAATAGTGCTAAAATTGCTTATGCTTTCCACAAATTCGCTACATTGGTCTGCAGTTTGCTGTCGTGTCAAAATGCTGTCCTCACAGCCAGTGGATCATGTGAGCGAAGAGACTAAAATCAGAAGGAGTCAAGCATGGCGGGTGATCAAAAATTTCCCATCGAAATGACCGCAGGGGCCTGGTTGCTGCATCTGCTGTGCGGCCAAGAATTATCACAAAGAAGGAAACGCATGACATTTACGTTATGTTGGCTGCGTAAATCTAGATGAACCACTCAACTGGCTCTTCGCACTTGGCGGAGGACTCTTAAGTATCTTTACATGCTCACGATGCACTCAGACATGGAGAGAGTGACGTGCCGCCATCGACTAGCGTACTAGATACACAGCACAACACA
Source organism: Schistocerca americana (assembly GCF_021461395.2). Classification (NCBI taxonomy): domain Eukaryota; kingdom Metazoa; phylum Arthropoda; class Insecta; order Orthoptera; family Acrididae; genus Schistocerca; species Schistocerca americana. The sequence continues at coordinate 153,569,543 of NC_060122.1, forward strand.
TCTGCACAAAGCTTTATCGGATTATCACTGTGATTTTAGCTTAGCAACCGATTGGAATTTGAAAAAGAAAAAAGAAATAATGCCGTCGTACTATACGTCACTAACGTTCCTTCGTAGCCAGAATGTCGTATTTCCAAAAGCCCTAAACGTCAGCATATTTGCAATACACTGTCTCATTATTTGATAATCTATTTCTATATTTTGAAACATGCTGAAAGACTGAACGTGTGCTCGAACCCGAGCTTTAACACCTAGATGCTCGGCTAGGACAGGTTCCAGGTTAGAGGCACTTAGTGATACATAGCCTAACTGTTTCTTTTTTAAAATTTTTTTTACGTCTATCAAGAGGGTACATCAGTTGCAGAGGAAGAGTTTTTGGAGTTTTATTTTTATTAGCAAACAGTCAGAATACGGCGTTGCGGTTGGCAACGCCCGTATAACACAACGAGCGTCTGGCTCAGTTCTTAGATCGGTTACTGCAGCTACAATGGCAGCTTATCAAGATTTAAGTGAGTCTGAACGTGGTGCTATAGTCGCCGCATGAGCGATTGGACACAGCGTCTCCGAGGAAGCGATGAAGTGGGGATTTTCCCACACGACCATTTCACGAGTGTACCGTGAATATCAGGAATCAGGTAAGACATCGAATCTCCGACATCACTCCAACCTTCCTCGAATTGCTGCAGATTTCAGTGCTGGGCCATCAACAAGTGTCTGCGTGCGAACCATTCAACAACACATCAACGACATAGGCTTTCACAGCAGAAGGCTCACTCGTGTACCCTTGATGGCTGCACAACACGGAGCCTTACGCCTCGCCTGGGCCCGTCAACACCGACGTTGGACTGTTGATGACCGGAAACACGTTTCGTTTCAAATTATATCTAGTGGATGGACATGAACGGGTATGGAGACAACCTCATGAATCCATGGACCATGCATGTCAGCAGGAGACTGTTCAAGCTGGTGGAGGCTTTGTATTGGTGTGGGGCGTGTGCAGTTAGAGTGATATGGGACCCCTGATACGTCGAGATAGACTCTGACAGGTGACACGTACGTAAGCATCCTGTCTGATCACCTGCATCCATTCATGTCGATTGTGCATTCCAATGGACAATTCCAGCAGGACAATGCGACACCACACACGTCCAGAATTGCTACAGAGTCGTTCCAGGAACAGTGTTCTGAATTAAAACACTTCCGCAGGTACCAAACTCTCCAGACATGAACATTATTGAACTTATCTGGGATGCCTTGCAACGTTATGTTCAGAAGAGATATCCATACCCACCACACTCTTACGGATTTATGAACAGCGCTGAAGGATTCATGGTGTCTGTTGTCTCCGGCATTACTCTAGATCAGGGCTTCCCAACATGTGGTCCGCGGACCCCTTAGGGGTCCGCCGGCTCTTTCTATGGCGTCCGCGGCCACCTTTCACCAAATCGTGTAAAATAATGAGTAAAATTACTGAATAAAAATGTGAAAATCAAATTCATCACTATTTTTTTTTTCGTGTGATCCCCAAGCGGTCTTTGCGGTTCGTAAGTGAGAACGCATACACAGTTTAGTACCGGAGAATGCAGCTTCTCTGATCGAGTGTTTAGCAACAATACAATGATCGTTTGTGCGCCAGCTCATGGCGCTAGATGCGCTGAAACCTTTTATGCATGCGCGGAGCGAGCTTTGTCGACCAATCACAGCGCTCGCTGGCACGTATGCGGTCGCAGGCGTCATTAAATGTTAAACTAGCTTTGTCAGTGCACTACCTATTTCACCAGTTTATTACTTCTAACATGGATCGGTAGCTGAAGTGAGGATCACTGAAGAAGGGTGCAGTTTCTCCATCGCCTCCACAACAAGGGAAGTTTCCAGTTAAAATGAATGAGGAGGGAGGACGACCAAAGGAAGATTTTACATACATTTGAACATTTTTCTTCGGATTGCACGAACCCCCCCCCCCCCCCGCACCCCCCCCCCTTACACACACACACGACTGTTACGAAATATGCATGCTCCTTACACAGCAGTAGCCAAATAGTGGAAGTGAACAGACCATAAGCGGCAGCTTGTCAACAGGGAACAGTTTGGACGTGACGTTGATTGCTCTTGGAGGGAGACAGCTCCATCGTGTGAAATTTCAATTACCAAGTAATTTTAATCAGGCTATAGTGTTTTTAACAAAGTGAGTAAATCCACTAGTAAGTGTCTGGATACAGTGGGAATTCAAATTGGATCGTTAATTTCAAGTTGTTTTCATTCATCTCTAAACCAAAGACTATTGATACTTCGAGGGGGGGGGGGGGGGAGGAAGGGGGGTCATTGGGAACATGGCACTTACATTAAGAAGCTTTCAGTTACTATGGGTTTCGCTCTGAAATTTAAAGTTAATGTGCTCTTGACCGACTACGGGTCCGCCATGGATTTTCGACTGAAGAAGGGATCCGCCAGCTGAAAAGGTTGGCAAGCCCTGCTCTAGACATTAGTCGAGTCCATGCCACGACGTGTTGCGGCATTTCTGTCTCGTTGCGGGGACCCTTCACGATATTAGGTAGGTGTATCAGTTTTTTTGCCCTTCAGCGTATAGTGCGTGTCACCTTTTAGCAAAATTCTTCCCTGGAGATCGTTCGATTACGTCACCGTGATGCATTACGCGGGCACCTCAGGTGCGCTCGCCTTATGTAAGAGCCTTTCTGCAGATCAAGCGCCACTACGCGATAAAGTAGTCGAGTAAAAGGAAGGACGTCTCCGGTGACTAGCGGCAGGGGTCAGCCGGCGGCGGACGTCGCGTAAAAGCCTCCGTTATTTATGGAACGCGTCGGTCGCAAGGCACTCAGTCGCTGCCGTAGACGGCATGCGCCGCGCGCGTGGCGTGTCGCCAGCCGACAGGGGCCACGAGCGGGAGTATTATTAGAGGGGTAGAGGAGGGGTAGGGGAGAGGGGTATTGATCTGGGAGGGGAGGGGTGGGGAGGGCGTTGTCGTGCAGGAAGGCAGTTTGGCTAGCTAGCCACGCGCCACGTGGGGCGCACAGAGCAGAGGCCGCGACACGGGGCGAAGGCGTCGTTTACGTGACGCCCGGATAGGGGATGGGGCGTGTTACAGCTGAGTGAGGATGGCACGCACACGCCCCTCGCACTCACGTCAAATTGATCCACATTTTACCACACCACTGCCTTCCTGTTTCGTCTACTCCTCTCATCATCGCACCTTCAGCTGAGTAGACTTCTAATTTCTTATCGTTGGACTGATATTTCCTTATTTTTCTTTTCCACGCAAATGAACGGCGTCTTCCTCGTTTTTAAATGAAGAGACGCCTTTCTACACTGTGGTCAAAATAAAACTGTCCCGAAGAATATTTCCTCCAGCTTATCATAATCAATTTTGGAAAAACATCATGCATAGAGTTCCGAAAATATCAAGAGCCGATAAGTGAGAGAATTATCGGACAAGCAGCTTAACAGCTCATGCATTAAAGTTTGCTGGCAAGAATAATACACAGACGAATGGAAAATAAAGCTGAGGAGTTGTTAGATGATGATCAGTTCGGCTTTAGGAAAGGTAAAGACACCAGAAAAGTATTTGTGATATCGCAGTTGATGATAGAAGCAAGACTGAAGGAAAACTAAGACACATTCGTAGGATTTGTTGACCCGGAAAAAGCGTTCAACAGCGTAAAATGGTACAAGGTGTTCGAAATTCTGAGAAAAACAGGGGTAAGCCATAGGGAGAGATGGGTAAATACAGTATGTACAAGAGCAAAGAGGGAACAATAAGAGTGGAGGACCAAGAATTAAGTGATCGTATTAAAATGGGTGAAAGACAGGGATGTACTCTGTCGGCTCTACTCTTCAAGCTACACATTGAAGAAGCTATGACGGAAATAAAAAAAATATTCAATAATGGGATTAAAATTAAAGGTAAAGTGTGACAGTCATATCATTCAAGGACGACAATTTTACTATCTATTGAATGCAATGAATGGTCTAATGAGTACAGAATATGGACTGAGAGTAAACGGAAGAAAGACGGAAGTAATGACAAGCAGCAGAAATGAGAACAGCGAAAAAAATTGAAAGTAGAGTTGGGGATCAAGAAGTAGACGAAATTAAGGAATTCTGTTGTATAGGCAACAAAATAACCCATAATGGACGAAGTAAAAACTAAACTCCTCCCTGAACAGGCCATGAAGGCCCAACGGTACCTACCGGCCGCCGTGTCATCCTCAGTCCAGAGGCGTCACTGGATGCGGATATAGAGGGGCATGTGGTCAGCGCACCGCTCTCCCGGCCGTTTGTCAGTTTCCGAGACCGGAGCCGCTACTTCTCAATAAAGTACCTCCTCAGTTTGCTTCACAACGGCCGAGTGCACCCCGCTCGCCACCAGCGCTCGGCAGACAGGATGGTCACCCATCCAAGTGCTAGCCCATCTCGACAGCGCTTAACGTCGGTGATCGGACGGCAACCTGCGTTACCACTGCAGCAAGGCCGTTGGCATGGACGAAGCAAGGAAAAAGTAAATAGCAGATCGGCACTGGAGAAAAGAGCGTTTCTGGCCAAGAGAAGCCTACATGTATCAAACATAGGCCTTCATTTGAGGAAGACGTTTATGACAATGTACGTTTCGAGCACAGCATTGTACGATAGTTGATCACAGATAGTGAAAAACCCGGAACGGAAGTGAGTCAAAGTGTTACAGATGAAGTGTTACAGCACAGTGTTGAAAATTAGGTGTACTGATAAGTTAAGGAATGAGGAGATTCTCCGTAGAATCAGTGATTAAAGAAATATATGTAAAACACTGACAAGAAGAAGCGACAGGATGATAGGACACCTGTTAAGACATCAGGAAATAACTTCTGTGGTATGAGAGGGAGCTGTGGGGAGAAAAAATGGTTGGAAAAGAAAGAGATTGGAATACTTCCAGCAAATAATGTAAGAAGTAGGTTGTAAATGCTGCTCTGAAGTGAACAGGATGGCACATAAGAGAAATTCGAGGCAGGTGGCATCACAATGGACGTTGGTTCGATTACCAGTACCTCCATGTATTTTCCCTTGGTGAGAGAACTGGCACAGAGTGTACTCAGCTTTTTGATACCAGCTGAGGAGCTACTAGAGCGTGAAGTACCGTCTCAACGGACTGGAAAGTCAGCAAACTGGGCGAGAGAGTGGTGTGCCGAACCTATTCCCTCCACAGTGCATTTGCATGATGCCGCAAGTCAAAGGACGACACCGCGGTCGGTCGACATTTCTTGGTCCTTGATGACCTGAACGGGAAGCTTGTTAAAATCAGCAACCCAGCTTAGATGAAGAGTGGATGGTGTAACGTGGGTTGCCTATATTAAGGTGCATAACACATTCGGAGCCTGTTTTATTTTTCCCAGTCTGTAGTTGCCAGTACGTTTTACATTTAATTCTCTAAGTACACTGCAGAAGGTATTATCTGTAGACTACTAAATTCTATAAACGAATGCTGGCTAAATAAAATAAAATTGCGCGAAGCAACTGGGAGATGACTTACAACTTTTGAACAGCATACTGATATGCAATACTCTGTGGTATAGAGACGCTGAATGCAGCGTATAGTGCTATCGTCATGTGGGTGGGCAAACTGATGGTGCAGATCTACCACAAAAAGGTGTTCTGGCGTACGCTGGCGCCAGCACACCATGCGACATGGAGGTTACTAGTGTATCGATAGAGACCAACGACAAGACTCGTTGAAAACACGCCGCCAACGCCCTCTCAGCCGCCAGAGTTTAGGATTGCCGCCGTGGACCGGAGGGCCTGTTATTTCAGTTCGTTCGAATAGTTAGTTCGGTTTAGTTACTTAGTTCGAGTCTGTTACGTCAGTTAGTTCGAGTCTGTTCACCGTGGAGTTCCAGCGTGTCACTGAGACAACGCCGCAGGCTTAGCCTCTAGCGCAGAGGTAGGCAGCACATAGCAACCTTATAGTGAACATAACGGACATCTACTTCAACATCGTTGAGGCTTCGTGGACTATACAGAAGAGAGCTCGTACCACAGCAGAAATACTGAATTCAGTGTTCCGAAACTGTTTCACTGCGGAAAATCGTAACACGGTCCCTGACTTCAGCCGTCGCACGGACGCCAAAATGGAAAATATTGAAATAAACGATATCGGAATTGAAAAACAACTGCTATCACTTAGTAGCGGAAAAGCATCCGGACCAGACGAGATACCCTTAAGATTCTACAGTGATTATGCTAAAGAACTTGCCCCCTTTCTATCAGCAATTTATCGTAGCTCGCTGGAAGAACGTAAAGTACCTAGCGACTGGAAGAAAGCGCAGGTCGTTCCCATTTTCAAGAAGGGTCATAAATCAGATGCGAATAATTATAGGCCTATTTCGCTTACGTCAATCTGTTGTAGAATAATGGAACATGTTTTGTGTTCTCGTATTATGACGTTCTTAGATAATACAAATCTCTTTCATCATAACCAACATGGATTCCGCAAACAGAGATCATGTGAAACTGAGCTCGCCCTATTTGCCCAAGAAATTCACAGTGCCGTAGACACTGGCGAGCAGATTGATGCCGTATTCCTGGACTTCAGGAAGGCATTTGATACGGTTCCGCACTTACGTTTAGTGAAAAAAATACGAGCTTACGGAATATCGGACCAGGTTTGTGATTGGATTCAGGATTTCCTAGAAGAAAGAACACAACATGTCATTCTTAACGGTTCAAAATCTGCAGATGTAGAGGTAATTTCGGGAGTACCGCAGGGAAGCGTGATAGGACCTTTATTGTTTACAATATACATAAATGACTTAGTTGACAACATCGGTAGCTCCGTGAGGCTATTTGCAGATGACACGGTTGTCTACAAGAAAGTAGCAACATCAGAAGACTCGTACGTACTCCAGGAGGACCTGCAGAGGATTAATGCATGGTGCGACAGCTGGCAGCTTTCCCTAAACGTAGATAAATGTAATATAATGCGCATACATAGGGGCAGAAATCCATTCCAGTACGATTATGCCATAGGTGGTAAATCATTGGAAGCGGTAACGACCGTAAAATACTTAGGAGTTACTATCCGGAGCGATCTGAAGTGGAATGATCACATAAAACAAATAGTGGGAAAAGCAGGCGCCAGGTTGAGATTCATAGGAAGAATTCTAAGAAAATGTGACTCATCGACGAAAGAAGTAGCTTACAAAACGCTTGTTCGTCCGATTCTTGAGTATTGCTCATCAGTATGGGACCCTTACCAGGTTGGATTAATAGAAGAGATAGACATGATCCAGCGAAAAGCAGCGCGATTCGTCATGGGGACATTTAGTCAGCGCGAGAGCGTTACGGAGATGCTGAACAAGCTCCAGTGGCGGACACTTCAAGAAAGGCGTTACGCAATACGGAGAGGTTTATTATCGAAATTACGAGAGAGCACATTCCGGGAAGAGATGGGCAACATATTACTACCGCCCACATATATCTCGCGTAATGATCACAACGAAAAGATCCGAGAAATTAGAGCAAATACGGAGACTTACAAGCAGTCGTTCTTCCCACGCACAATTAGTGAATGGAACAGGGAAGGGGGGATCAGATAGTGGTACAATAAGTACCCTCCGCCACACACCGTAAGGTGGCTCGCGGAGTATAGATGTAGATGTAGATGTAGATGGAAACTTAAGTTAAGTAGCTCTTTGTTTATGAATTAAGAACCCTGTTATTAATTGCGTGCAGTTTGTGTCATTGAACGAGGATACCGGCCACCAACCAACATTATCTCTTTGCTTCACATGGTACAGCTCTATAGAGATAACGCAACGACATAAAAGCAGCTTAAGAGAATACAACAAAAGGTGCGAGATCGTGCATTTCTATCAGAGATTGGATATATATTTTAAAGATAGACTGGATTTGATAGCTGCTGCTACTGATACACTTTTTCAAATGTCAGCCTTTGGACTAACGAATCTCGTGTGTGCGTGTACCGTTTTCCAAGTGGCAATGTGGACATTCCAAAACTGGCATAATCGTGTGTAAAGGTGTGAATATAGAAACATTGGGGAAGATATCAGTAATAACTTTCTCAACATTCTGAATAGTTTTGGCATGGGGCATATGGTAAACATTGTTACAAGGATTAATTAAAAATCAGTCTCAGATCATCCACTTACACATATCACCAGGAAAAGATGCGATTTTCGCCTTTCAGATCATTATGACGGATAGTGAAGATACAAACCGACTCGAAAAAATCTGACAAAAATGCTCACGATCTTGACTAAACCTACAATACATATTTTTAAGAGGTACTGGAAATCCAAAGAGCGGCTGAAGTATACACAGAAAAAGTTTAGCTACATAATTATCTAACTTCTTCAAAATAATTTATGAGGATGCATTTCCAAAATTTGAACGTCAATAGCAGCAGCATCTAAGGAAAGTAATCAGATAACCGCAGGTATCAGGAAGTCCTCCGAGTTACTAAAATACCTCAGTTTCTTACGAAAACACAGAGCTAATCCAATGCTCCTATAACATTACCCATGTTACAAGATTATGTGAGAAGTATTTGCTACCAAAAAATAAAACCCTTCAATTACAAAATATGATATGATGCTGAAAATAAAAGTAAAGTAGTATGGAAAATCGTTAACCAAGAGACTGGAAAAATTAGACGGCAGTTGGTTGGTTGGTTGATATGGGGAAGGGGACCAAACAGCGAGATAATCGGTCCCATCGGACTGTGCCAAGGATGGGGAGGGATATCGGCCGTTCCCTTTCAACGGAACCATCCCAGCATTTGCCTGCAGCGATTTAGGGAAATCACAGAAAATCTAAATCAGGATAGCCGGACGCGGGTTTGAACCGTAGTACTCCCGAATGCGAGTCCAGAGTGCTAACCATTGCCCCACGTCACTCGGTGCAAATGCAATAACATAAAAATCATGGATGCGGCTAGCAACTCCACAAAAACTACCAAATTATTTAAATTATTATTTATATGGTACTGCAGAGAAGCAGCAACAAAATTTCGCTAAAAGAGCTGTAACACACACAATGAAGTATGTAATCAAAACAATGGTGCTGTATCCAACAAGAGAACAAGAAATCACCACAGGAAAAGTAAAATATAAGAAGTTACGAGCTAGGTGACCTACATCAGATGCCAATCTCTATTCTGAAGGCATGCAGAGACAGGATAAAAATTTCGTTATCAAACATAAGAAACGGGACTTTCGGTTCAGGTATTTTTCCCAAGTGTCTAAAGTGTGTACAAATATTACCCTAGCAAAAAAATATAATCTGGAATATGTTGAAAACTACAAGACAGTATCTCTGATCCCATTTTAAGGATCATAGAATCAGTCATGAAAGACAGACTAATGAGTTACTGGATTAAATACAATCTTCTTAACTGAGCACATTGTGGATCACGAGGTAGAGGCACTCCATCGGCAATAAAAGTGTTTACAGCAGCAGAGGACTGTGTTACAGTAGAAGTTTTAGACATCTCGTAGGTTTTTTATGCTGGTGATTGCAAATACTAATAAATAGTCTAGAAGCACAATATGTAATAGTAACAGATAACTGATGGCCAGTCATACTTGTATAGTAGGATGTACAACGTAGAAACAGCCTGATGCTAGATTTTCAATGGTTCAACTACAGCCATTGGACTAAGATATGGGAACAGTACAAACACATTATGATGCATAATACGGTTACGCCAGAGATAATTCTAGTTTTTTATGTTCGTGCGCTTGTGTTCGCTTAGGTTTAAACCAGGCTTTATTAATCTCTCACTTCTTGATGTACCTGTCTTCTATTAACATCCTCGTATGATGGAGCCAGAGCGTGGAACTAGTGAAACATTCGCAAAATGTGAGCACACAACACATTTCAGGGATTTGTAATTTTCACATTCTGTATGAATTACTTACACCCGCCAGTTGTCGTTACCGAACAAGGATGTCATGTCTCTAGCACCTATCTATTGTAATGCACTTCCCACTTCCTTCTGCTTTCGTGCTCGTAATTACTGTACTACATGTGCACAGTCTCCCTCCGATTCCTACCCGATTGGCTGTCACGGTTATGCAGTGGGTCCTAGAAACTGATCCGAATGGGCATAGCCTTATCGCTACAACTGCTACCGCATCCGTGCCCCTAGTGCGCTATTCGACGTACATCGCTGGCTTATAGGCGTGGTAATGCACGCAGGCATTCTCGTTTCCTCGCCTATTGTAGTGTAACCAGCTATCAAGACTGATGCACCGTGTCTTTTACCACTCAATTTGCTGGCAATAATATATTATGTGTGTTACACGTGTATGACCTTCAATGTTTATCAGGATTACCGTTAATATGAGTCGTGCGGCTGTAAAGTTTGTATTGTGTATTTAAATGGTTTCTTTGTATCTGTTTCATGTCAAGGGAGAGCACCGGAACACGACGTAGGCAGCATCTTCGCCGCTGCCACCAAGCAGGAAGCTGACCGCTGTTGTTCACCAATCGAAGGCCATTACGCGGAAGAAGATTGTGTCGGCGTTACGGCGTAAAGTCAAGCGCCGGCACGCCAGTCGGAAACGAGAGACCAGAGAAGGCTGTGAAGAAGACGTCAGCCAATCACACGCTGACCGACCCCTCTCAAGGACGACACTTCGACAGCAGCGGCCTCTACGCGAAGAGAACATAAACGCCGCGTCGAGTGATCGCGCTCCGGTTCTACGGCAGCGAGTTCTACAGAAGTGTCAAAATCAGTGACCCAGATCGAAGCATCCACAGTATTACTTCAGTATCGATTTACAGAAGGAAATTGATTATATTGCCCGTCGCCCTTTGCTTTGGGCACATCTCTGTATTTCTCAGAATTAAGTATTGTCATTTATCTTATTGTAATAAAAACTCATTAATACGGTTTGTTTGAACGTTGTCTAGCAATCCGAGGGGGTTTCCTAGATTCCCCACATTTGACTAGTAGGTAGGCTTCAACAGTCGGCATGTTTATCCCCCTCCGTTGTGTAGAAGAAGTAATGGCTTTAATTGCCTGTAAAAAATAGTGTCTGTAAGAAACGTAATGGGCGATCAATGTTATAGTCAGAATCGATGTTATTGTAAAGATTACGATGCAATAAAATACATCAGTGTAAATGAAAAGTTATTTATTTACCACCAAGAAACTTAAAGTGATTGCATACATGTAAAAACTTGTGGCCGAGCGGTTCTAGGCGCGCCAGTCTGGAACCGCGCGACCGCTGCGGTCGCAGGTTCGAATCCTGCCTCGGGCGTGGATGTGTGTGATGTCCTTAGGTTAGTTAAGTTTAAGTAGTTCTAAGTTCTAGGGGACTGATGACCTCAGATGTTAAGTCCCATAGTGCTCAGAGCCATTTGAACCATTTTTGTAACAGTTGGTTATTGTTATTAAACTTTGGCATGGGGTGGGGGAGATTGTAGACTTGCTAACATCTATACGATTGGCCGAACTTAGATACTGATAGTGAGCAAAGAGGACATTTTTTATGAACTCTCAGTAGTGGACAGACTTCTGCAGTGCCTTTGAGAGAGAGCACACCACTCCTCCTCATTGCTCCAGACACAGGGAAGACTCCGCATCTCAAAAGCGAACCCTTGACTTAGAGACTTTGCCTGATACGTCACAGTGTGGATTTCACGCTTCAGAAAGATGAGTATGGTGAATGATGGCAATATTGGCGAACAGGAAGCGAGATTTGCACGTGCGCTTGTCAACGCCCTGTTAGGGTTAGGCACATTCTAGAATCCAATACCTTCACGAGCGTTTCCAGGCTCATCATGCATTAATCTTAAATGTTAGCTGCTTGTGTGATTCTTTGTTTTGTAGGACACTGGCAGTTTTGTGCGATCACAGCGGATCTAACTATCGATAAATGATGAATAAATTCCCGTTTCGTCACATCCACCCGAGTTACCCAATCCCTTCCGAGATACTCACTTGTCAGATGGTGACCGATGTGATGGAACAAATCCAATAACAGTTTCTTATACGTATGTGGCAGCAGAGAATATTATCATAAATAGGCATAAATGTAGACTACTGTTTAATTCCTTAGTTAGATGAATAACTGTTTGTTATCTTGTGTAAGATACAGCATCTTGTCTGCTAGGGACACACCCGTTCACTAATTACCAGCTGTTTGGCACATTTCTCACTAAACCCATGTGGGCACATGTGGAGCAATCTTGTTAGCGGTGAGGTCAACAGATGCGGATCATCCTGACACCCACAGGGGTATGTCGAAGGCTCATCGCGAACCTCACAGTAGTACCCCTGTAACCATCCAAATTACATCTAAGTATATAGTTTTACAATATTTCGTTATCTGTGAATGAACCGAGTGTCTGCTAGGCATTCTTACCTTAGGTCAAACAATTAGTCCTACCTACCATGAGTGCTACTTTCATGTCCATTACATTTCTTTAGTAAATTGTCAACAATAGAGCTAACAACCCACATTACAGACAACTACCTAACTCTGTTACTATTTAATTATCATCATGACGAAAAAGTTGATTATGTCATTCAACTTTCAGTCAACTAGTCGCTCTTTATGAATGTAACGTGTATGTTTAACATCTCCATATCGATAAGTTTTGTAGTTATTTATGCCCTATGGCAGATAATTAACTTTAACTGATTGTTACTGTTCGGGAGCATGTCTAACGAATTACTGATCTTTTGGAAGTTATATTTTAAGAAAGAGTTTGTCTACAACATCACTGTGCAGGTCAAAGTGAGGAATATGTGATGACTCTGCCCTCTCAAACATCTCCGCAATTAAACAAAATGTAAAAATGCAGTTGGCCAAAGATGCACCTTTCCCAGGGACTCACACTATGGACAGGAATGCAGAAGCCATATATGTAAACAAACGTCACTTTCAACACAAAGTTACGTTTTTTTTAAGTGGCACCTGTATGATTGCTCTATAAAAATTAAAACTACTATTAGTGACGGCAGACTTGTTTTCATTGTTCTAAACCTCACAAATTTCTAAAACACTAAAGCGCCACAGTTTCTGCCGTAACGCGAAGAGCTAGGGTTGCCTACAGCAAGCTTCAGGACATTGGAAGGATCTCGCATTCACAGCATTTCGGCAGAAACTCTGGTACCGTTTCCGTTGTTTAAAGACGAATTATTCCAGGAAGTGTAAGGTTTAGAGCAGTGAAACCAAATCTGCCATCACTAATTGTACCTCCGGTTTTAATTTAACTAGAAAAAACATACGCGTGCCGTTAAAGAAACGTAATTTTCTGTTGAAAGTGATGGTTGTTTACTTGTAGTGACTGTGCATTTCTGATCAGTGGGTGAACTCCTGACGTAGGTGCATCCCTGAGGAATCGCATTTTTCGCGTTTTGTTTCATCTCGGAAATATAAGAGCTGGCAAAGTGGGACACCTAGATCTGGAATCGAACTCTCGGGCTTGAATTTTCTAACTCAAATCTTTACCCACTGCTCTAACTGGGCAGCACAGCTAAACAATATCGCATGAAGAAACAAGTCGTATGTATGATTACGATGTTGCCAAATTACCGTTCTTTAACATCAATTTTCTACTGAAAATTCACACAGGACGAAATTTTCTTAGAAAAATTTCTAGGCTTTTACTATGCATGAAACTGGGATGTGGTGTCCCAGTGCGTGAATTTTGGTTCATCCTGCACAGATCTTTGCAAGACTTACTATTGTTGATATATCTGTCTGTCATCTGCAGTACAGCTTAACATTTAGTAGAGTTAGTCACCTACAAGTAATAAAGACTTCTTTAAGTAACTTGCTTTAATAAGATCGTAAGCATAGATATAAAATTAAACAATTGTTATGATATTTTTGCCCTTTTGAATGTCATTTAACTTACTATACTATTTTTTATTATTTTTTTCTCATACTCCGGCATTAATTATGTTTGGCTAGTAGATTATTTTAACACATCGAAAAATGTGCCTGCTAGTCGGTTGTGAGGATACTGCACTGGTGATGGGTTTTGTAAATTCATGAGTGAAAGAGATATACGAGTATGTAATTTGGTTTCATTTGCTTTTTGTTGTTTCCACGTTGTCAAGGCTCCATGTACCTGTACTCGCGAATGTACTTTATATCACTTTTAACAAAACGTTTAATTGCTTTGTCATATTGTTTTACGTGTTCTGGGCGGCTATTTCGAACTGAATTTTATTATCACGCTTGGAGGTACGTGTTTGTTTGTGACACGAGTAACATATCCTCACAACCAGCAGATTGTTACTATTTTGCTCTTTATTTCTCCGAAGTTCAACATTCGCGTAAACCTTCCACACTTGGATAAATGTTAGTTGATGACGGAAAAAATTGGATCGTTACTCTTGTAACTGGTCTGATGCAGCTCGCCGCGACTTGCGCTCCTGAACCAACCTCCTCACCTCGCCGTAGCACAAACTCAGCGTCACCGGCTACTTCTTGGGTACATTCAAATCTCCGTTTCTGTCTACGATTTTTGGCCTCTACTGTGCAGTTTAGTGTCATAAAATTTTTAACTCACGTCCTACCATTCTTTCCTTTCTCGTAATTAGTTATTTCCACATATCACTCTAAGTTAGTCCATAATTCTCAGGAGAATTTCCACATTTCTCATCTTAACAGTCAAACATCCTTCTATAACGCCACATCTCAAACGCTTCAAGATCATTTAAATTAAAACTTCTCGACATTCACGCTGTTAATACATCTCCATATTCCTTTCTTGACTAAAGAAGATTTAATTTTGTAAACCTCTCTGTAATTCACATTATTAAAACTTGAAAGTTAGGACCGATAAAAATGATATTCATGGAAGTCAAAACAGAGCATAAAAGAACATGGAGCACTTGAATAAACAAGAACGAGATGCTTTACAAACATTTCTGCGGAAATATACAACGTACTTTGAAACATAACGTACAGAAAGAAACCACACTTAAACCCTACGAAGTAACAGCGTTACCTTTGCTGCTGTATTATAGCGTATGTTAGACCCTAACATCTGATCGGTTACGGCAAATAGAATGGTCAGAGATGCAATTCCTCCGCTTTGTAGTGGGATATTGATTGTTGGACTATGAAAGAAATACGGATATTAGACAATTCAAATATAATTAAAAAACATCGACTGAATTGGAAAAACCGTATCCAGTGTGTGTCTAATGACAGAATAACTAAAGCGGCAATGCAATATAATCTAACTGGCAAGATGATCGTTGGACGACCCTTAAGGAGAAGGCGTGAACAATTCTGAGACGGAACAGGCCAAAAGGCCTAAACCTTGAAGATGAAGATGATGATGATTATGATAATGAAGATTAATCCACCCCCAGAGATTTTATCACCCCAGAAAAACTGTTTTTAGCGATTACATGCACGCTCTTCAATAATATGATATTTTATGTTGTGTACTGCGCCTGGCCATTCGTATGGATTTTGGACACAGGGTGAGGGACTTCAGTCTATAAATTGCAAAGTGCAATTGTGGCAACACTTTGCAGCTAATAGAGCTCACTGTGCTGGGGCAGCAGCTTAACTCTTAAAAAGGGCGAATATGTCAGGATGGTTTGATTTAAATGTCTTTGAAACTACCCGATATTTCAAAACATAGGTTCTGGCTTTTACATCCCTAACTCTGCCCTGGGCATACCTTCCCTTTTTGTGCTATGATAGAAGCAGTTTCATTCCCATTCCCAACTTGCACTGTGCCACAATTTTAGTAGACCGCCCTAGTTTGGCAACCGAAGTACATTTTTCTTGAGTCGGACGAAGACTGGTCCGGTGTAGGTTCCTGTATTGACTTTCGAGCCGTGTTGGTTACATCGTGGCAACGAATGAAGCTTTGACAAAACAACAGGACGACGATGAAGTATATGTTTTTGTGTACCATCTGTCAAAATTTGAACCGATTCGGACAAGTTTGTAACACGGAAGTGGCGCGCATAAGAAAATGTCTTTTTTGCACTTAAAACGTGAATTAAGCTGTATTTTTGAAAGCTAGTTAACAAATTTATCGTAAGAAAGCATTTCTTAATTTATCTGATTCACTTTAAACCGTTTCCGCGCATTCAGTTCACGTAAGAACGAATTTTACGTGCTACATTTAGCTCCAGTTTAAACCATCGTATCTCGACAATGGATAAAAATTATAATATATCTACCGTCATGCAAAGTTTGAACCTTTTCGTATACAAGTGGCGCTCTTCAAAAACCTCGCAAGAAAGTGTGTTAGTTGCACGTAAAATCCAAACGAAGCAAGATTTATTTGTTTATTTATTTATTTTTTTCAAACGGTGAAAACCTTTCTTGGATGAAGGTCCGATACACTGGTGGACCAAATTTGAACCGCCAGTCTCACTCCATTCGCAGTTCTTTAAGGGTGGCACTTATTGCATCTAAAATAGATAGGAGATTGACTGTTTTTGCACGTAAAATCCGATCAGTGCACATACAAATGATGCCATTAATTTCACCCAGTTAAAATCTGTTGGAAAAGCAATTAATCGATTCGCCTATGGGGTATCGTCTCAGTTGTGCGACTGGATTCGTGATTTCCTGTCAGGAAGGTAGCAGTTCGTAGTAATAGACGGCAAATCATCGAGTAAAACTGAAGTGATATCAGGTGTTCCCCAGGGAAGCGTCCTGGGACCTCTGCTGTTTCTGATCTATATAAATGACCTGGGTGACAATCTGAGCAGTTCTCTTAGGTTTTTCGCAGATGATGCTATAATTTACCCTCTGGTAAGGTCATCCGAAGACCAGCATCAGTTGCAAAGCGATTTAGAAAAGATTGCTGTATGGTGTGGCAGGTGGCAGTTGACGCTAAATAACGAAAAGTGTGAGGTGATCCATATGAGTTCCAAAAGAAATGCGTTGGAATTCGATTACTCGATAAATAGTAAAATTCTCAAGGCTGTCAATTCAACTAAGTACCTGGGTGTTAAAATTACGAACAACTTCAGTTGGAAAGACCACATAGATAATATTGTGGGGAAGGCGAGCCAAAGGTTGCGTTTCATTGGCGTTAGAAGATGCAACAAGTCCACTAAAGAGACAGCTTACACTACACTCGTTCGTCCTCTGTTAGAATATTGCTGCACGGTGTGGGATCCTTACCAGGTGGGATTGACGGAGGACATCGAAAGCGTGCAAAAAGGGGCAGATCGTTTTTTATTATCACGTAATAGGGGAGAGAGTGTGGCAGATATGATACACGGGTTGGTATGGAAGTCATTAAAGCAAAGACGTTTCTCGTCGCTGCGAGATCTATTTACGAAATTTCAGTCACCAACTTTCTCTTCCGAATGCGAAAATATTTTGTTGAGCGCAACCTACATAGGAAGGAATGATCATCAATATAAAATAAGAGAAATCAGAGCTCGAACAGAAAGGTTTAGGTGTTCGTTTTTCCCGCGCGCTGTTCTGGAGTGGAATGGTGGAGAGATAGTATGATTGTGGTTCAATGAACCTTCTGCCAAGCACTCAAATGTGAATTGCAGAGTAATCATGTAGATGTAGATGTAGACTGACTACCAGTTCCGGTTCGTAGTTCAAACTTTGCTCAATCTACCATAACGTAGCAACGGTAAGACAGATGTTCGAATGGCTATACAAATGGCCACTGGTTCGGGCTAAACCATAAACTTTACAGCCCACGTTCCTAGCTCAAATGGGAACCAGAGACCAAGACCCCCAATGTGGGGTTCTACTTGCGGCCTTTTCATACGTATTTCCTACAGCACTTCCGCGCTGTAATGATTCAATTAATACATACGACACAGACTTTTGATCTGATAGAATTACACTTTCCTAGAGATATGTGACTGTCATGCTTCGATAAGAATAGAATCTGAAGCAACGAAAACGAATTTGTGCCACGACCGGAAGTTCCACCCAGGTCTTCTAGTTACTAGGAAGAAGTGTTAACCACTACACCACCGAGGCATTGGGGCTGCGACAACTGCACCGACTGCTGTAATCTAATGTTCTCCACAACACAAACTTCAGTTCTCCCCTTCAGCCCATTATCCGCAGATTCTCCGTACTGACGATTTAAGAAGGGGAAAGTGGGTTGTAGGTGTGCACTGAAGTTTGTGTTAGAGAGGACTGGGGTAGTCGGTGCAGCACTGGAAATCGCATTCCGACGGTGGTGTCGTGGCCAGCGTATTGCCTAGTCAGCAGGAAACTGGATACAAGTTCCAGCTGTAATACAAATTTAAATTCATTGCTTCAGCTTTTATCCTTACCGAATACAGCCTTTGTTACCAGCACCACAAGCATTCGCAATCTGCATACCTTCTGCTTTTAACCGGGATATAGTTGAAAGGCGTGCACTCCTGCAAACGCAGAGACGGGCCTGGTTTGGGCGAGTATAGTACTGCGACGTACGGACCCACCCCTGCTCCATGTGCGACGCCGGGGCCGTAACTGTCGCATTTACGGCGACCGTATAACAGGCTCTCGTTTGCGATGGGCCGCCGTTTAGTGTAGCACTATTTCAGTCCCCCTGTCTTTCCGTTTGCAGTCCAATACCGGGCAAAGCCCGGTCGTTCCTTGCATGCAAGCGTGATTCACAACGTTCATTTCAGAAGAAATCGATGTAAATTTATTCATAAATTACATTTCCAAGGAGGGTAGCAACTGCAGTGCGTCATCTTCAGAGAACTCTTTGATTTTGGCGTCTACGAGCGAATTTTCCCAGACAGGGGCTCAAGATTGGAACCATAATGACCCTCCTTGACAAATATGACTTTCTCCGTGACAAAAACACACAATACCAAGGCACTCCTCATGCGAAGCTTCACTCATTCAGTTTAGATGTTGCACTACTGGCCATTAAAGTTGCTACACCACGAAGATGACGTGCTACAGACGCGAAATTTAACCGACAGGAAGAAGATGCTGTGATATGCAAGTGATTAGCTTTTCAGAGCATTCACACAAGGTTGGCGCCGGTAGCGACACCTACAACGTGCTGACATGAGGAAAATTTACGACCGATTTCTCATACACAAACAGCAGTTGACCGGCGTTGCCTGGTGAAACGTTGTTGTTATGCCTCGTGTAAGGAGGAGAAATGCGTACCATCACGTTTCCGACTTTGATAAAGGTCGGATTGTATCCTATTGCGATTGCGGTTTATCGTATCGCGACATTGCTGCTCGCGTTTGTCGAAATCCAATGACTGTTACCAGAATATGGAATCGGTGGGTTCAGGAGGGTAATACGGAACGCCGTGCTGGACCCCAACGGCCTCGTATCTCTAGCAGTAGAGATGACAGGCATCTTATCCGCATGACTGTAACGGATCGTGCAGTCACGTATCGATCCCTGAGTCAACAGATGGGGACGTTTGCAAGACAACAACCATCTGCACGAACAGTTCGACGACGTTTGCAGCAGCATGGACTATCAGCTCGGAGACCATGGCTGCGGTTACCCTTGACGCTACATCACAGACGGGGCGCTTGCGATGGTATACTCAACGACGAACCTGGGTGCACGAATGGCAAAACGTCATTATTTCGGATGAATCCAGGTTCTGTTTACAGCATCATGATGGTCGCATCCGTGTTTGGCGACATCGCGGTGAACGCACATTGGAAGCGTGTATTCGTCATCGCCATACTGGAGTATCACCCGGCGTGATTGTATGGGGTGATATTGGTTACACGTCTCGGTCACCTCTTGTTCGCATTGACGACAATTTGAATAGTGGACGTTACATTACAGATGTGTTACGACCCGTGGCTCTTCCCTTCAGTCGATCCCCGCGAAACCCTACATTTCAGCAGGACAATGCACGAACGCATGTTGCAGGTCCTGTACGGGCCTTTCTGGAAACAGAAAATGTTCAACTGCTGCCCTGGTCAGCACATTCTGCAGATCTCTCACCAATTGAAAACGTCTGGTCAATGGTGGCCGAGCAACTAGCTCGTCACAATACGCCAGCCAATACTCTTGACGAACTGTGGTATGGTGTTGAAGCTGCATGGGCAGCTGTACCTGTACACGCCATCCAAGCTCTGTTTGACTCAATGCCCGGGCGTATCACGGCCGTTATTACGGCCAGAGGTAGTTGTTCTGGCTACTGATTTCTCAGGATCCATGCACCCAAATTGCGTGAAAATGTAATCACATGTCAGTTCCAGTATAGTATATTTGTCCATTGAATACCCGTTTATCATCTGCATTCTTCTTGGTGTAGTTATTTTAATGGCCACTAGTGTGTATTCTTAGAGATGTGCACTGTGGTAGCCAGGCGGATTCGCTATTTCTATACTTTATTAATACTTTTGATAGAGAATCGTGCCAATGTCTGCCTGGATGGTTCAATAATTAATGCAACATTTTTTTCTCATCCAAATTCGTTTAAAAAATTTATAATTTCTTGTAGAACATGGTGGAAAATTCTCGCTTCTGCCCTCGCAGTTTCATGAAGTATCGACCGATACGTGGCGAGGCTATACGTAGCCTTCCGTGTGGCTTCTATAGCGGATGTGCGTTCCAAGCAGAGAACTGAGTTTCTTTTGGTGGAAAACCAGAGCATCGTAGATATTTATAGGTGGTTTCAGAATGCCTACGGCGTACAAGGTTGGAGCTTGCGGACACCCTCATTCGAGGTGATCAACGAATCGCAATCAAACACGTCGTACAACCAGTTGGAGTGCTCATAGGTGTGCGACCGCTGGGTTCCTAACCGCCTAAGAGAAGACTATAAAGAGCAACGGAAGGCAATCTGCCGGGAAGTGATTGCACGTAACGAGGCTGATGGCGACAGTTTCTTGTCGAACATATGGTCATCGCTTTGAACCGCAAACGGCAATCCGTAGAGTGGTGTCACATCAGCTGTCGTTCGAAGAAAAAGTTCAAAGCCGCACCCTCAGCTGGTAAATTTGTGGCGACGATCTTCTGGGGCTCTGAAGCCGTTATTCTGTTTGATGTACTCCCTCATGGTGCAACGGTCAACTCGGAAACTATGTAAACGTTTTGTAGATATGCGTGCATCCTTGACCAGCCCAGACATATCATAGTTGGACAGAGTAAGGACTGTGCTGTAACGATGATGTTACAGTAGTTCAGAATCCAATTTCTTCATCGTTTCAATACTGTGGCAAGTCGTGCATAGACGAGCGTTCTCATGCGACAGCAGTACTTTTTTGACAACAGACCACATCGTTTGCCTAAAATTGCTGGCCTTAGCTCGTTTTTCAACAAATCATTGTAAACCACTTTGTTAGTGATTTTTATCTTTTTCGCTTTTATCATGTACTTTTCCAGTATAGGCCCATTTGCGGTTGGTGATCAGCGGTACATTGACTCCGTACTCAATCATTTGGAGTCTGGCGCTTAGTGGTGAACCTACGTCTAAGCACCGGTAACTATCACGATCAAAAATGTCGTCTTCTCCGCTGAATCGATAGATAAACTGTTGACAGGCTTTAGAAAGTATATCATAATTTCTCCAAACCGCGTGAAGTGCATGCTGTCATTCGATTTCATGCTGAGGGGCTCCGCCTGATTTCCATGCAACCCACACAACGTAACTGTCACAAGTGACAGCCAAGTGCGGCAATGGTGTAGGATATTTTGGAAGTAGGATGTACAGACGTTCATCAAGCAGGCGATGAGGGAAGGAAGTAAGTGTCAGCTAACGATCTTGTTCAGCCAGTGAATCAGACGATTCGAGAAAATCGTTTACGAACGGTAATTGAGAAAAATCGAAGAGGAACGTTGTCATTGGACATTGTCCTTCGTGAAAATGATCGACTGCACACAGCAGCTGCAGTAAGAATGCTACTGCAGCGATAACAATGGGAAGAGTTTGATCACCCATCATAGAGTCCAGACTTGGCTCCCTTTGATTTTGATCTCGTTGCTCACATGGAACACTGGCTATGAGAACAGCATTTTGGCATAGACAGAGAACTGCAGACCGACGTAGAGAAGTGGCGTAAAGCACAGGTGGCTGCCCTCTATGGTGAGGGCGCAGGCAAGGTGGGACCACGGTACAACGACTAAGTGGTAGTAGCGACTATGTAGAGAAGCGGGAGGAAGATGTACCTGAGACGAGATAATTTATTCTCTCACCTATTTTTCGTATACAGAAAATTATTAAAAATTTTATTACAACCTGACGCACCTTGAGCCAGGCTCTAGAAAGTTAACGACCTGAGCAGACATTGATGGAGCCTAGTAGGGCGCTAAAAGCATGAGGTATTTTTATGGTTCTTAGCTCATAGAAACGGCATGGTTGGAGTTCAAAGCAATTGGTGGCAAGCCGATCACTCAGTAAATCTTGCCGGACAGGCCCACAGCCATACAGGGCAGACCGAACAGCCCCTCATCAAGACAGGTCTCCAGCAGAACAATGCTGCAATACCTGTATTGGCGCCAGCCGAAGGCTGAGCTGGGGGCGACGGACTGAAGGGATGTGTCTACACAGTGGAGTCGTAAACTGGGCATTGTGTGCAGAGCCACAAGTAATAAAAATTCACAAGTTTTCATGTTCACCGATACTGCAAATAGGCCTGTGACCCACTTCCATCGGCTGCCTTGCTGTATAAGAAACTCCGGCGTTTGAGAAACGATTAGAGATAGAATCTTTATTACACCTCATAGCTAGGACTAACAAGCTCCAAGGCACAGGTGAATTAGATAAAGATCTTTAAGATTGTATCTGTTCGCTTGTTGCCATGGGAAACGACGGGACTTCGTAGAAAAACATATTCCCCCTCCGCGAAAACTTAAAGAAAGCCAGTAATTGATGGCTTCTTTCTTTTCCAGAGATGCATGTTTCTTAACTCTCGCCCTGGTTCGACAGTAGTTTGTGCTGTCGTGTGGGAGGGGAGACTTAGCGCCTCTAGAGCCCTGTGATTGGCTCAAGATGGCGTAATGGCAGTGTCGTTCGTGCACTTTGTGGAAAAAAGGATTTTTTTCTGAAGAGGTGCGAAGCACTCGGGTGCTGGGCTTTGGTCTGGTAAGGAAACTGTTGGTCGAAGCTCTGGCATGTGTGGTTGGTACCTGGGACCTGTCCTGAGACTGACTTCACTTGCGAGTAGTTAGACTGGAGAGCCTGTGGTGAAGTTCTTACCATACTGACAGTGTGACTTCAAACATCTCGGACTAGTCGTGTCCCAAGGCCACACTTATTCGTTTTTGGTTTACCAGTCTTGACGTTTGGTATCCTTATGCGCTCTGTCGTATAAGTGCACCAAATTGGTCCCTGGTATGACCAGCGAATCGGTGTGTCACACGCTGAAATCTACGGTGATTTCAGAGCTATGGTAGAGAGTAAATTGCGATCCGTCTGCCTGATCGCTAGACCATGAGATTTTTGCATTTATTTCATGACCGCGATCGCTTCTCTGGTGCCACCTCAAGTCTCACCTTCGCCGTACCCATCTCGCCAGCTCCAAGTTCCATTGCCGCTACTGCAGGGACTATCTAGCGCACGCCTCCCCCGAGACCCACATTCTCAACTCGTATGTCCACACACTACATTCGTAGTGTCCCACCCGAACACACTCATTACTCGTGGAAGACATTCTTACCAAGTCCCGTAAGAGTTCGCTGAATATGTGTGCACCCACACCGAAAAGGAAGGTCATGGCCGGTGTTACCAGAACTATACAGGGTGGTCCATTGATAGTGACTGGGCCAAATATCTTACGAAATAAGCATCAAGCGAAAAAACTACAAAGAACGAAACTCGTCTAGCTTGAAGGGGAAACCAGATGGATCTATGGTTGGTCCGCTATGTTACGTGATATCACGTACTTATACGTTTGTGACTGTTACAGCGCCATCTATCACAAAGCGAAAAAAGTGGTCCAACTAAAACATTCATATTTCTTTACGTACTACACGAATATGTAATAAAAATGGGGGTTCCTATTATAAAAAAACGCAGTCGATATCCGTTTGACCTATGGCAGCGCCATCTAGCGGGCCAACCATAGCGCCATCAGGTTTCCCCCTTCAAGCTAGGCAAGTTTCGTTCTTTGTAGTTTTTTCGTTTGATGCTTATTTCGTGAGATATTTGGTCCGGTCACGATCAATGGACCACCCTGTATACTTATATGGATATGGTGTTTGTTGTTTCGGACATGTCCGGAGTTACGGCTGGTACATCAAAACATTGAAAATGCTTCTCATTATCAGAAGATAATGTTAATTATATTATGGGCCTTAGAATATGCAGGCAGGTGTGTCTTCCTGATCCAACATAATTCCCTTTCTTTTCCATCATCAAAATGTATTTTTCCATATTCTGCACATTCGGTTCCACATGACTTGCATAGTATTCGTAATTTACAGCTTTATTCTGTGCAAGGTAATCGATGACAAAATTCCGTGGAGAACTACCTCATTCAAAACCACCATTTTCATTTTTGTTTCTATCATGAGTGGTGAAACCATGTCTCAACAGTAAATCGACTCATGATTCTTTTCAAAACAGTTCAGACGTTGGCGAGTTTTTATAATATTTTCACGTTCACTTTCAGTTAGCATTCAACAAACGGGTCATCAGTCTGGTACAGAGCATTCTCAGTAACTTCTATCACCAATATTTCTATGATATTTTCACAAATCCACAACAGCTCATTGGCCAGCATCACATTGTCTATTTTCTATTTGCAACTGCTGTTTCCAGATGCTCTTTAAATGGATGATCCTCAACAAAAGTACGAGAATGCTAGAATTAATTGGCTCTTAAGTGTTTATTAAACCTACTAAAATAAAAAGTCTTATGTCGCGACGTTATTGCAGTTAATGCATTTTAACGAAACGCAGACAGTGTGACTCATTTCAAGGTCTGTGAAATACACCTATCAGCCAAGTAGATTTAGTTTACGTTATGAGACAGGAAAAGTCGTTGATACCAATGCAATTTCGTATTTAGTCGCTTAACTTTAAAAACAGCCCCCGCAAGCTGTGACGAAGACACTTCTTCATACATCAAAAAAAGTTTTGCATCACCCCGGTTCCCAGAACTCCTGAAGATAGACGTTCACTGTGGATATTGTATCACAGACACAGTCCCTATGACTGTTCAGAGATGTCACTAAACCCACCCAAAGGTGTAAACAAGCATGCATGAGCAGGGCCTGTTAGACGGAGGGGGTCCGACAGCCGATCAGTTCCAGTCATTTCACCAAGAAGGAGGTACATGGCTCGTGTTGTCTGTAGTTCAGCCATGCCTAGACGGTTCGATCGCGTCCGTACTGTTAATTTGTGCCAGGAAGCGCTCCCAACAAGGGAAGTGTCCAGGCGCCACGGAGTGAACCAAAGCGATGTTGTTCGGACATGGAGCAGATACAGAGAGACAGGAACTGACGATGACATGCCTGGCTCAGGCTGCCCAAGGGCTACTACTGCAGTGGATGACTACTAGCTACGGATTATGGCTCGGAGGAACACTGATAGCAACGCCACCATGTTCAATAATGCTTTCCGTGAAGCTACAGGACGTCTGTTACGACTAAAAAAAAGTTTCAAATGTCTCTGAGCACTATTGGACTAAACTTCTGAGGTCATCAGTCCCCTCGAACTTAGAACCACTTAAACCTAACTACCCTAAGGATATCACACACATCCATGCCCGAGGCAGGATTCGAACCTGCGACCGTAACGGTAGCGCGGTTCCAGACTGTAGCGCCTAGAACCGTCGGTCACCCCGGGACTCAAACTTTGCACAATAGGCTACATGATGCGCAGCTTCACTCCCGACGTCCATGGCGTGGTCCATCTTTACAACCACGACACCATGCTGAGCGGTACAGATGGGCCCAACAACATGCGGAATGGACCGCTCAGGATTGGCATCACGTTCTCTTCACCGATGAGTGTCGCATATGCCTTCAACCTGGCAATCGTCGAAGACGTGTTTGGAGGCAACCCGGTCAGGATGAACGCCTTAGACACACTGTCCAGCGAGTGCAGCAAGGTGGAGGTTCCCTGCTGTTTTGGGGTGGCATTGTGTGGGGCCAACGTACGCCGCTGGCGGTCATGGAAGACGCAGTAACGGCTGTACGATACGTGAAAGCCATCCTCCGACCGATAGTGCAGCTATATCGACGGCATATTGGCGAGGCATTTATCTTCATGGACGACAATTCGCGCCCCCATAGTGCACATCTTGTGAATGACTTCCTTCAGGATAACTACGTCACTCGACGAGAGTGGCAAGCATGTTTTCCGAACATGAACCTTATCGAACATGCCTGGGATATATTGAAAAGGGCTGTTTATGGACGACGTGACGCCGAATCGCCATTTTGGAGCAACAGTGCCTTGATGAACTTGTGACTAGTATGCTCCGACGAATACATGAATGCATCAATGCAAGAAGACGTGCTACTGGGTATTAGAGGTACCGGTGTGTACAGCAATCTGGACCATCACCTCTGAAGGTCTCGGTGTATGTTGGTAGAACACGCAATGTGTGGTTTTCATGAGCAATAAAAAGGGTGGAAATAATGTTTACGTTGATCTCTATTCCAATTTTCTGTCAAGTTCCTGAAATGTCGGTACCGAGGTGATGCAAAACTTTTTTTGATGTGTGTATTTTAAATCTATACTTTGTTATACAGGGTATCGCAGAAAGAATGGTCAATATGCAGGATTCAGGGATGTGACAGGAACGAAACAAAAAAGTCTTTAATAAGGGTTCGAAATGGATACATTAAGACAGGGGTGGCCAAGATTTCGACCTCTGGGGCATGCTCAGGCCCGAGTAGCAAAGCGCTCAGCCTCGATTCACATTTCTCCCACCGCCACGCCCCGCTTTCTGAGCGCAGTGAGGGGGAAGACGGGAAAATAGCGAACTCGCCGATTTAAAAGGCAGTACAGTCGTTTTATGTTTCACGTTTCTCAACATCACAGAGCGCAAACAAAACAAGTTTTCAGTATTAATTAATTATTGTTATCGCACTTAAGACACAATTTACTATCTGGTACGCTCTGTCGGTGTACGGACAGACACAGACAATTACACAGAGTTTCGCACTCAAGTCGCCACGTAATCAAGACTTATTTATTTTCGTGATCGAGAAAAGGTCTTTCACATAAATATTATAGAACTTTTGCAACATCGTCATAGAGACTTCGAAAATCTATCTCAAAAATGCAATGAAGGTGTTCTGGACAGTTTTAACGTAAAAATATTTGTAATTAAATCTAGAATTACCTTGCAAGTCAGTCAGTTACATCAGCGCATGCACAGGGCCGGTTTCAATTGAACGTTAAACGGCCTCGAAAACAGCTCGAAAATAAATGTAAGATCGACAGCGTTCTAAAAACTTTATACAACTATCGCTGTAATTCTTGCAATTCCACAATAAATTCTTCAAACGTCACTCCATAAAATCAGAAAAAAGTTGTCTTCCAGTTTCTTAGTGTGGGCAGTGTGAAGTCAAGTCCACTCAAAACGTAAAGTGTTCAATCCATTCCGGATGGTATAATTTTCGTTCATGCGCTCCTTTTTCCTTCGAAAAATTTAACAATAGCGAGTTTTAAATCGAAAAGACGTTGCAGGTATGCCTCTTGACTTAACGAACGCACTTTGCAGTGATATACGAGGGCAGTTCAATAAGTAATGCAACACATTTTTTTTCTGAAACATGGGTTGTTTTATTCAGCATTGAAATACACCAGGTTATTCCCCAATCTTTTAGCTACACAACACTATTTTTCAACGTAATCTCCATTCAATGCTACGGCCTTACGCCACCTTGAAATGAGGGCCTGTATGCCTGCACGGTACCATTCCACTGGTCGATGTCGGAGCCAACGTCGTACTGCATCAATAACTTCTTCATCATCCGCGTAGTGCCTCTCACGGATTGCGTCCTTCATTGGGCCAAACATATGGAAATCCGACGGTGCGAGATCGGGGGTGTAGGGTGCATGAGGAAGAACAGTCCACTGAAGTTTTGTGAGCTCCTCTCGGGTGCGAAGACTTGTGTGAGGTCTTGCGTTGTCATGAAGAAGGAGAAGTTCGTTCAGATTTTTGTGCCTACGAACACGCTGAAGTCGTTTCTTCAATTTCTGAAGAGTAGCACAATGCACTTCAGAGTTGATCGTTTGACCGTGGGGAAGGACATCGAACAGAATAACCCCTTCAGCGTCCCAGAAGACTGTAACCATGACTTTACCGGCTGGGGGTATGGCTTTAAACTTTTTCTTGGTAGGGGAGTGGGTGTGGCGCCTCCATTGATTGCCGTTTTGTTTCAGGTTCGAAGTGATGAACCCATGTTTCATCGCCTGTAACAATCTTTGACAAGAAATTGTCACCCTCAGCCACATGACGAGCAAGCAATTCCGCACAGATTGTTCTCCTTTTCTCTTTATGGTGATCGGTCAGACAACGAGGGACCCAGCGGGAACAAACCTTTGAATATCCCAACTGGTGAACAATTGTGACAGCACTACCAACAGAGATGTCAAGTTGAGTACTGAGTTGTTTGATGGTGATCCGTCGATCATCTCGAACGAGTGTGTTCGCACGCTCCGCCATTGCAGGAGTCACAGCTGTGCGCGGCCGGCCCGCACGCGGGAGATCAGGCAGTCTTGCTTGACCTTGCGGCGATGATGACACACGCTTTGCCCAACGACTCACCGTGCTTTTGTCCACTGCCAGATCACCGTAGACATTCTGCAAGCGCCTATGAATATCTGAGATGCCCTGGTTTTTCGCCAAAAGAAACTCGATCATTGGCCGTTGTTTGCAACGCACATCCGTTACAGACGCCATTTTAACAGCT
Organism: Schistocerca americana; assembly: GCF_021461395.2. NCBI lineage: Eukaryota > Metazoa > Arthropoda > Insecta > Orthoptera > Acrididae > Schistocerca > Schistocerca americana. The sequence continues at coordinate 153,598,326 of NC_060122.1, forward strand.
CCGTACAGCGCTGCCACCTGTCGGAAGTCAATGAAACTATACGAGACGAAGCGGGAATGTTTGAAAATATTCCACAAGAAATTTCCGGTTTTTTCAACCAAAATTGACCGAGAAAAAAAATGTGTTGCATTACTTATTGAACTGCCCTCGTATGAAGCCTCCATACTCTTCGTGCATTTCCACTGAAAACGGTTGCAACTGAAAATGGAATAATGGGTCCGACTTCATGTTTGCTGTTCGTACCACTGATTTCGTCAAGTGCTCCACGCTAGCAAATGTAGCATAAAGTGCTTCTTGATGTATAGAACAATGAATCCCGTCAGTCGATTATTGTAATGTTTTACTCCTTCATTGTCATGTAAACGTTTAAATGCTTTCTGCATGGTACTATAATGTCGTTTCGTAAAAAAGAATCAGTACCCGACGATTATGCGAGTTGAGAATTCTCATCCGTCTCTTCTGTCATTCCCATTCATTTTAAAGAATTCTGTCGATAAATCGCAAACAGCCACTGCATCTGTGAACGTCCTTCATGTCACGAACAAACAGTGAAGGTTAGATAGCGTTGATACCACGATGCTGCCGAATTCTAGCAGTTGTGCCGACCGCAAAATGCCGCACTGGAATGCTAAATGAAGTGTTGCGCTACTCCAGGCACTTCCGTGAAGAACCGAGAAAAGCCGAATGACAGGCCGGAGCTTCGCCCATCCGTGGCCCACAAACGCTGCACGTCGGACGTTTGGGACGCCGAGGCGGGCTCTGCTTTAAGAGCTATGAGCACTTCTTCGATACTGTGAAATAAATCTCTTCCACTCTGAGCTGTTTGCTTTCCATATTTTAATGGGTAGTTGTATGGAGCAAAAACATAAAATAATGGTCTATTAAACTTGGGATCTAAACTGCGTACCTTAAAAACTATGAGCTCTTGTTCATCTTCGTTACTGTAAATACATGTCTTCCTCTAAACAAGTGTTCATAAGGTATGCGCTTTAGAGCCCGTGTTTACTAGACCATTTTCTCTTGTTTTGGTCGATATTACATCCTCCCAAAGTATGCAAGCAAGGAATTTGTAGTAGAAGAGGTTTGTTTCGCAGAATCGATGATGAGGATGTGCATATGGCTTTTAAGGTGTGTAGTCTACACCAAATGTTTGCTAAAATTGTTTGCTTCGAGTGATCGTTCCTATCATATCCCTAAATTTTGAAGCCTCCTCCTGTGTTTTTTGGTTTTGTTTTACTATAGGGCTCAACAAACAACTGGGGACAAACGCGCCCAAGTCAAAACTACAGAACACGAAGACAGAGAGGAGTTAAAAAACGTCAGTCCGGAATGACATAATGGAAGACTGCTAAAAACAGGCACGTGGAAAAAGGGCTAGAAAAGACACCATACAGAAACAGAGGTCCAAAACTAAAAATTAAACGGCCTTCGCCATATTGCTTTAGCGAATAAAAAGTAATACGCGGTCGACAGCCTGCGTGTCATTTGTTAAAACGGACGATAACTCACACGGCGAACCTGAGCGGGAACGTAAACGGTTAAAAAATTGGCATTCCGTCAGGAAGTGGCGCATAATTCTGTTGATTTCTACGCTATTTACAAGAAGCGAAGTCCGACTTCAGGCAGTTGATGTACAACTAATCTACTGCTTTCGACGGAAGGCTCTTCATTCGTCATAACATAAGCCTGTATTTAACAGAAGTTGGTTGTGTTTTAACTTAACAGACACTTTTGGCTACAACATAAAATGAAATCATACGTCTCCAGTCAGTCAGTTTACTTACATTTGCTTTATCAGCTCTAATCGAGTGACCAAATATTTTCTTTTTCGTTTTCTTTATTAGGAATTACGCACAGCATTAAGAAGAAACACTGAAAGTCAAAACTAGCTGTTGTTTACAGTGACATCACATACTGACGACCCGAAACATTATGACCATCTACTTAATCGCATAGTAATTCACATTCAAGGGACAAGTTTTCCAGAGTTGAAAATGGTTCAAATGGCTCTGAGCACTATGGGACTTAACATCTGAGGTCATCAGTCCCCTAGAACTTAGAACTACTTAAACATAACTAACCTAAGGAATCACACTCATCCATGCCCCAGGCAGGATTCGAACCTGCGACCGTAGTGGTCGGGCGGTTCCAGACTGAAGCGCCTAGAACCGCATGGCCACAACGGCCGGCTTTTCCGGAGTTATGTGGCAACAGATGTCTACGCAATTGCGAAGTCACATGGTGGAGGTTTGTGGGCGTGGAACTGGCACCTAGTAGCGACGCAGAAGTGCTCCATCGGGTCATTCACACAAATTTACTGGCGAACACATCAACGTATGTTCACTAATATGAGCCACAAACAGCTGTAGCACGATCCCTACCCTCCTACACGAAAACTTAACCATCTGAAAGATGCCGTAGTCGTCGTCAAGTATTGAAGTGATGCAATAACATTCATGTATTCCATTGCTGTCTTGTTGCCTTCGATTACTCCACAAGTCCCACGGAAACACAGGTGAATGTCCGTCACCAGCCTGCGTATCTGCCGCAGTGCATTTTTCGAGAAGCCGTTTTGCTTCGATGACGGCGTATCCTGACACTAAAATCGATATCGTTTAACAAAAGGTATGGTTCACTGGGCTAGGCGACTACGTTTCCGTTGATCCACAGTACAATCTCGACTATTCCGTGCTCACTGAAATGATAACTGACGATGTCGCTGGGTCAACATGGGAACACATAAGGGGCATCAAAACCTTGTCGTCCTCTTAGTGATTTCGCAGTCCTTCAGCCAGTTTCTACAAAAGCGGTAGGCGAGCAGCTTCATCGCTTCTTAGACAAGCGTCCATAGGCTATAGGGCAAAACAATCTGCACTTTGTCAGAGGCGTATATGTCAGTGCATTTCACTGTTTGTGGCCAGCATCGGCGCTGGAATGATGTCCTACTTCTCTTGGCTTCGCCTATACGCTTCCCAGAATGGTTGAAATGGCTCTAAGCACTATGAGACGTAACATCTGAGGTCTTCAGTCCCCTACAACTTAGAACTACTTAAACCTAACTAACCTAAGGACGTCACACGCAACCATAGCCGAGGCAGGATTCGAACCTGCGACCATAGCAGCAGCTCGGTTCCGGATTGAAGCGCCTATAACCGCTCGGTCATAGCGTCCGACTGTATATATGCTTCCCATGCCTGCCGTGCTGCATGGGGGCATTCAGTCTTCCCTCGTTCCCTTGGGTGGAGGTCGTAATACTGTAAATTTGTATCAGCCTCGGTAGTTCAGTAGTCAGTGGATGCCATCTGGAGGACACGGGCTCGAATCCCAGTACTGCCAAGGATTGTTCCATTGTGGGAGGATTGGGACGGACTGCACTCAATCTCGTGATGTCAATTAAGGAACTACTTGAACAAAAGGTAGTGGTTCCAGGACCAGGAAAGTCGGTGAAACGGCCTGGAAAGCGGTGTGCAGAACACGTACTCCTCCATGCAGCATCCGCACGACGCCGCCAGGCAGAGGATTATACGGTGAGTGGTCGACATGCCTTGGACTTTCAGGGCCTGGACTTGGAGCTCATAGAAGAAAAATAGCATGAATTTATGAAGAACCTCTAAATTACGCTCACCAAGCGTGATACGAGTGCACTATTCAGATTTTTTATCACTTTTTAAGAAATGGATATGAAGAATTGGAGGTATTTCAGTCTGGCAAGATCAACTGACTACAACACACAAAACATCCACGTTCCTTTACTTTGAGGAAATCCGATTTCTGATTTTTACTCTCGAGGTTAAATATAATCATTTAATATACTGAACCGTGCGCGTCTACGCAGTCATGACGTTTATTGCTCGTCATCTTGTTTTTATGGTTACGTTTCTTCTTTCTTATTCAATTTTATGGCGTCACTAAGTTGCTGATTTGCTAGCCCGTGAGTGGCGGCAGCAGCTCTTATCGATAAGTGCACTGTCGTACTATCTCTGGAGCGACCGTTAGTGTTTCTGTGTCGTCGTCTGTCGGGAGTTCAGTCGGGCACGGAGCGCCAGTAAGGCGCGGATAACCAGTACTTGTCGACCTGTGGCCATATACATGAACTGTCCGACGGGAGGAGATTGGAGTGGGAACGACCGTCGGTTGGTCGTTAGGTTGGACGTATCATTGGGTGACTTGTATTTGGTCTTTTGACCGTTTCTGGGCCTCGTCAGTTGGTCATCTTGCCAGACGTGGGTCGGTTCCTTCCTCGTGCAGAGATGTCGTCACCGATGGGCACGAGTTACCTCTGCATGGTGGGGTCAGAGCCAGTGTGCCCGGGTCGCCGTGTCTGCGAGTTCCAAACGGACATCAGGGAGTCGGGATGGAGCTGCAGTGAGGTCCGGATCGCCAAGACTCGGCCGACCGTTGCCGACACACATGACTCGAGTGTGGACGACCTAGGTTAGTCGTTCGGTCGGTCGTCTCACCGTATCGCCGACCGCTTCTGGGTTCTCTGTGTGTGTCGACTTGTGATTCGTCCTTGTTGTTCCACAGTGATTGCTTTTAGCATTGTTCGAGATCTTGTGGAAGCTTTTTCGTGGAACTGTGTCTAGCTTGTGTGGTTCGTCCTTGTTGTTCCACATTGATTGCTTGTAGCATTGTTCGAGATCTTGTGGAAGCTTTTCCGTGGAACTGTGTCTAGCTTGTGTGATTTCGACTGAGCAGCTAATTCTAATGCTGTCTGCGTACTGTAGTAGGCAGTCGGTCGGTTGGGACATAGCAGCGAGGAAGTTTACGTGGCGAGGTCATTACCGTAGTGTTCCGCAGTGTCTTTTTCCTCGCCGTATGATGCTGTTCTGCACGGCGTGTAGTTCGGCAGCCTTTGGTGTTTGTTCATATTTTTGAGTGGTTATTGTGCCTTGGCTGTATTTAGACACCAATATATGAAGACGTAGCGCAACTGGTATCGTCGTCCTCGCTGACATTTTCCGTTGTCGTACCGTTGGTCGGCTGGAAGAGAATTGATTAGGTTGTTGGTTGGTTCGTCAGCTGTCCCTAGGTCCTACTGCCACCTCATTATTTAGTGTTACGCTTGGCTCCATGTCTCACCTACTCTGTTGTTAGAGTTTCCTCCCCAGGCCGACCCTTGGAACACTTCTGAAGACCATTGCTCTGTTTAAGATTGTGATTTTCTTTAGTCTCAAGTACTGTGCGAGGCCTTCAGCCGTGTACTAATTTAGTTTGTTTTAGTGTTCAGTATATGGCCTTCAGCCGAGCCTTACGTGAAATATTTTAAGATACGGCCTTCAGCCGTCTGAAGTAAAAAAAATCATTTGAAGATTTGAAAATTTTCTCTTCTATCTTAATTTTGTTACCCAGGCCTTACGCCTTGAGTTGTTCTGTGTTCAGTATGTGGCCTTCAGCGGAATTTATGTGAAATATTTTGAGATAAGGCCTTCAGCCATGTGTATTCCTTAAAGCAAATTTAATATCTTGTGGTTTGGCCTTCAGCCGTATTGTTTCTGTATTTTTAAGGATACTGTCTTAGTAAATAAAGTTTCTATGTTGAGAAACAACCAGCAACTGATTTGGGCCTCTTTCAACAATCTGATCCGCTCTCTCCTTGTCCTGCTAAACCAGATTTCTTATACACAAAAAACAACATTCCGTATAATTTGTGTTTTGCTACTTTTTTATTGATATTTTTGTATGCTCCCTCCTATCCCATTCCAGATCTGTTCAATGAACACATATTGTGGTTGTTATAGTCTTCAGTCCATAGACTGGTTTGATGAAGCTCTCCATGCTACTCTATCCTGTGCAAACCTCTTCATCTACGGGTAACTACTGCAACTTACATCCTTCTGAATCTGCTTAGCGTATTCCTGTCTTGGTCTCCCCCTACGATTTTTACCCTCCACGCTTCCCTCGAGTACTAAATTCGCGATCCCTTGATGCCTCAGAACGTGTCCTACCAACCGATCCCTTCTTTTTGTCAAGTTGTGTCACAAATTCCTCTTCTCTCCAATTCTATTCAGTACCTCCTCATAACATCAACACATAGCAAACATAATCTCCGAACGAACAGAACCGGTAACATATGAATGATAACGATTTTTAATTTGATTCACTGAATCTCTCACAAAATTTGCCTTCATCGTAGTTAGAAAGGACAAAAAATATTAAAAGACACTTTTGAATTAAGAGACAAGGCTTTGTTGACTCCATAAGAACTGCGCCACGAGCCACCGTTAGAGAAGAAGGTTCCTCAGCTTCACGGAAGATTCAGGAAAGACAGGTTGCGGTTATTGAGCCTGCAAATGTGTCACTTGAAATAAATCTGTATTTTCGTTGAGCACAAATGTTGGAGCGATTCTGATACAGTGTCTTATTCTGGGCTCAATATCTCCTCTGTCATCGACTGAATTCGTGGACCTGTGGATGTAACTACATCAGCAGCAAGATATTTGCGCTATTTGTGTACCAAGTAATGAGGGCCCAATTAAATATCTGAAAATGAACGTGCACGCAGAAACACCACACTGGCAAATTTTGTCAAGAATTCCGGTGTTTGTGTTTTCAAGCAGCAAATGGTACAAATGGCTCTGAGCACTATGGGACTTAACTTCTGAGGGCATCAGTCTCCTAGAACTTAGAACTACTTAAACCTAACTAACCTAAGGACATCACACACATCCATTCCCGGGGCAGGATTCGAACCTGCGACCGTAGCGGTCACGCGGTTCTAGACTGTAGCGCCTAGAACCGCTCAGCCGCTCCGGCTGGCTGCAAGCAGCATTTTCGTCAAATGCAGCTGCAGTACAAAGGTGTTATTGAAGTGTCTACAGTAATGCGAAAAACGTAAAACTGTCAATCACGTAGACGCGACTGTATTAGGTTGTATTTAGTCACTGGCCTTTAAGACATACCACAAATGCTAAGAAGCAGAGAGGGAACGTGTACCGCAATAACTAAATAAACGGTAGTAATGTCTCTCGAAATGTCGCAAAAATGGACAAAACACACGGTACAGTGACTATCTTAATCATTATCCATCGACAGTGCGTATGAGCGTAGGCTGAAATGTATAATTTATTACACTGAAGTATTGATAATTGGTAATTCCAGTGGAAGCCAATGAACACTTCTTTAGCGATGTACAGAAAGGATAGTTTTTTAATAAAGCCAATATATTTCGCTTTAATGTAATTTCCATAGGAGGACGCAATTGCAGCCTTTCAATAGAGCGGCAGACAGTGTCCAGTGTCCAGCGACAATTGGATTTATCCTCCGGAAACACGAATGCCTAATGAGGTCATGAATATTCACAACTCGGATGACATAACCATTAACGGGTGTCGATTGGACGTTCAATGAGCTGAGAGCAAGTGCAATTTAGCGTTCATTGGCTCAAAACGAAGTTTTGCATTCTCTTGCAGGAGCGGACAACTCCTCGGTTGCTGACACCACATTACGACTATTTGCAGGAAACAGTTTCATTATTCAGTATTCTGTATTTGTAAAATACATGTCGTCGCATCGATAATTTTACTAACTATTCAACCGCGATAACTGCAATATTGGATTATACAGCTCGTAAAATCATTGCGAGATCTTAGTTCCAGCTCACTGCACCGTCAGTTTATATTCTAATTAATGTGTTCATTTATGTGATACTTGCTACATACATAACTATAAACAGTGATTACGTATCATACAATAAGTTCGTATGTATATGTTTTATCCGACAACGGTGAATTCCTTAAAGTGGCCTTGAGTACGCGACCGAATGTTTAACTCCCGCTGTTCAAAACACACGCACTACATGTACCACAAGCACAAGGTGAAATGTTTGGACAGCTGTTGTTGGACATTACCTTACTAGACCACACGAGTTACCAGATTGTTTGAATGGAGCTTGGTACTAGAACTTTCTCGAAACCACCTTTCCAATACATTGACACAACGTTCTCTTGCAATTGCGTGTTATTACGAGTATGTAGTGCCAGCAGAATGATGCTCCTTCAACAGAGAACGATTTGATAGTTCATGTTTTGACGGCTCCGTGAGTCAGAAGATGTTGCTGGAAGCACAGTGATCGTCCTTTACATAACAACACTGGAGTAAATTACAAAGAAGTTCGGGTGCGAACTTCTTCATATTTGCCGTATTATTGGCAGGGAGCATCAGCGAGAATATTAATTTTAACAATAAAAATTTTTTCAATCAAATGCACACGTAGTTCTTTTTCCATCTCTCATCTGACTTGTCTGATGCGGCGCATCACAACTTTCACTCCTGAGCCAATCGCTTTATCTTCAAGAGCTACTTACATTCAACGTCAGCAATTATTTGTTGGATATATTCCAATCTCTGTCTACCACTACATTTTTTACCGTATATAGCCCCGTCTAGTATCATTGGAGTTATTAGTATCATTTCAACACGTATAATATCATTCTGTCACCTCTTCTTTTGACTATTTCCCACATTTTTCCATTGATATCTTATCTGTCCACCTAATGTTCTGCATCCTTCTATAGCACCAGATCTCAAACGCTTCCATTATCTTCTTCTCAGCTTCTCCTCAGTCCATGTTTCACTACCATACCAATCTGTGAGGCTGACGTTCATTCTCAGACTTTTTCCTCAAATTAAGGCCAATGTTTCATACTAATAGACTGTTTGACATCAGGCACGCCTTCTTTGGCAGTTCCAGATTGCTTTTTATCTCCTCCTTCCTTCGTCTGTCATACATAATTTTTCTACCAAATTAGCGCGATTCCTATACTTCATCTGCTTCGTGGTCCCCAATTCTGATGATAATTTTATCACCAATTTCATTTCTTTCCCTCCTCATCACTTTTGTCTTTTTTCAGTTTACTCTCAGCCCATATTACTTGTTCAGTAACCTGTTCACTTTTTTCGCATTTTCTGCAATTCTTTCTCGCTTGCACTGAGGATAACAATGTCTCCAGCGAATCATCTCTTTGATATTCTTTCACCCTGAACTGTAGTCTCACTCGTGAAACTACCTTTTATTTCTGTCAGTACATCTTCCATTAGATATTGATCAACAGGAGAGAAAACTGCATCAGTGCCTTGTGAACTTCTTAATCTGATCACTTCATTCTTGGTATTCCATTCTTATTGTTCAGTCTTTGTTCTTACACATACTGTACCCATATATTACCCATCTTTTCTTATAGCTTACACCTGTTTTCTGAGAATTTCGAACATCTTGTACCATTTGACAATGACGAACGTTTTTCTATGTCGAAAAATCCTATGAAGGGGTCCCGATTTTTCGCAAGTCTCGCCTCCGTAATCAAGCACAATGTCAGAAAAAGACTGGCAAAGTTTTGCAGAAGTTCGAAATATAGCGCGTACATAATGCGAGATCCTTTCAATAATTTCCACAACGAAACTCTCTCTCAAAATCTGGCAGAAAACCCAAAGAGATTCTGGCCATATATAAAGCACACCAGGGGCAAGACGCAATCAATAACTTCACTGCGCGATAACAACGGTGAAGTCACTGATGACAGTGCCACTAAAGTAGTTATAAAACACGATTTTCCTAAACTCCTTCACCAAAGAAGATGGATGAAGTAAATGTTCCTGAATTCCAATCAAGTACAACTGCCAAGATGAGAAACGTAGAAATAGATATCCTCGATGTCACAAAGTGGCTTAAATCACTTAATAAAAGCAAGGCCTCCGGTCCAGATTGTATACCAGTCTGACTCCTCTCATCATCGAAAAAGTTCAAATAAGGGCGGCTCGTTTTGTAATGTCGCGAAATAGGTGGGATAGTGCCACAGACATTGGTACGTGAATTGGAGGGGCAATCATTAAAACAAAGCCGTTTTTCGTTGCGACGGGATCTTCTCATGAAATTTGAATTACCAGTTTTCTTCTCCGATTGCGAAAACATTCTGTTGGCACTCACCAACATAGGGAGAAATTATCATCACGATAAAATAAGAGAAATCAGGGTTAGCACAGAAAAATTGAAGTGCTCGTTCGAGAGTGGAACGGTGGACAGCTTGAAGGTGGTTCATTGAACCCTCTGCCAGGCACTTTATTGTCAATAGAAGAGTAATCACCTAGATGTCGATGAAGTCACTTGCGAGGAACGGTCTTAAAACCCTTCTATAAATATAGAAAAATAGGCAATTTCAGATATCCTGTTGGTAGCACTCATTACGTCGCGAGAATAAAGAGCTCGTGTTTCACAAGGACGATATTTTCCTAATCTATGATGATTGTGTGTCAATTACTGATGATTTTACGGTTCGCAGATAAAGGTCAATGTTCATTGCCTTGCTCCTTTATGTACAAAACCAAAATGGCAATTCTCAGCTACAGCGTTCAAGGTCATTTTTGATCTAGAATCGATGTTGTTCTCCTGCTAAGTGTTAATGGTAGCCTGATATACTGAATCACTGATTTTTGTCTTATTTTTGCAGTGATTAATTATTATCATTTCGGAGAACTGTCAAAGGCACAGTATTAATGAATCTGTGAATGGAATTCTTTGCCGCATTATCTACGGAGCCTTTAATCACCCTCTGCTTTAGCTCTGCGACACTGACATTTATGAAATGCGTTCTGCCACTGAGTTTTGTAGTGTCAGTGGCTGTGTACTGTGCGTTGTAGACATTTGGTACGCCACATTAAGCTCAAATTGTTCGTGTGTTGACTCTGTTAAGCAATATTTACAGATTGCATTGATCCTGTTCCAATAGTCCACAGCCTGACAGGCTCACTTAAATCGCTCGCTGTAGCCGCTGTATTTCTCTGGTTGCCAAAAAGCGTTACACAGAGATAAGTAACGCGACCACAGCAGATGTTAAAATTTAATGTATCCTAGCCTCTTACTTCCTTTTATTTTTTCTTTCGGAATTGCATTCTAATATTTGCTAGGAAATACACTCCTGGAAATGGAAAAAAGAACACATTGACACCGGTGTGTCAGACCCACCATACTTGCTCCGGACACTGCGAGAGGGCTGTACAAGCAATGATCACACGCACGGCACAGCGGACACACCAGGAACCGCGGTGTTGGCCGTCGAATGGCGCTAGCTGCGCAGCATTTGTGCACCGCCGCCGTCAGTGTCAGCCAGTTTGCCGTTGCATACGGAGCTCCATCGCAGTCTTTAACACTGGTAGCATGCCGCGACAGCGTGGACGTGAACCGTATGTGCAGTTGACGGACTTTGAGCGAGGGCGTATAGTGGGCATGCGGGAGGCCGGGTGGACGTACCGCCGAATTGCTCAACACGTGGGGCGTGAGGTCTCCACAGTACATCGATGTTGTCGCCAGTGGTCGGCGGAAGGTGCACGTGCCCGTCGACCAGGGACCGGACCGCAGCGACGCACGGATGCACGCCAAGACCGTAGGATCCTACGCAGTGCCGTAGGGGACCGCACCGCCACTTCCCAGCAAATTAGGGACACTGTTGCTCCTGGGGTATCGGCGAGGACCATTCGCAACCGTCTCCATGAAGCTCGGCTACGGTCCCGCACACCGTTAGGCCGTCTTCCGCTCACGCCCCAACATCGTGTAGCCCGCCTCCAGTGGTGTCGCGACAGGCGTGAATGGAGGGACGAATGGAGACGTGTCATCTTCAGCGATGAGAGTCGCTTCTGCCTTGGTGCCAATGATGGTCGTATGCGTGTTTGGCGCCGTGCAGGTGAGCGCCACAATCAGGACTGCATACGACCTAGGCACACAGGGCCAACACCCGGCATCATGGTGTGGGGAGCGATCTCCTACACTGGCCGTACACCACTGGTGATCGTCGACGGGACACTGAATAGTGCACGGTACATCCAAACCGTCATCGAACCCATCGTTCTACCATTCCTAGACCGGCAAGGGAACTCGCTGTTCCAACAGGACAATGCACGTCCGCATGTATCCCGTGCCACCCAACGTGCTCTAGAAGGTGTAAGTCAACTACCCTGGCCAACAAGATCTCCGGATCTGTCCCCCATTGAGCATGTTTGGGACTGGATGAAGCGTCGTCTCACGCGGTCTGCACGTCCAGCACGAACGCTGGTCCAACTGAGGCGCCAGGTGGAAATGGCATGGCAAGCCGTTCCACAGGACTACATCCAGCATCTCTACGATCGTCTCCATGGGAGAATAGTAGCCTGCATTGCTGCGAAAGGTGGATATACACTGTACTAGTGCCGACATTGTGCATGCTCTGTTGCCTGTGTCTATGTGCCTGTGGTTCTGTCAGTGTGATCATGTGATGTATCTGACCCCAGGAATGTGTCAATAAAGTTTCCCCTTCCTGGGACAATGAATTCACGGTGTTCTTATTTCAATTTCCAGGAGTGTATATACAACTTCCTCAGTACTGTATTTATGTCCAAAGCAATAACTGAACGGCAATATCTTGATTTTAAATTCGAGAAATAGAAAAGATAAAATACAATGACTCCTGCTCTTCGTTTATCCGTGCATTATGATACCTCCGTACAAATGGCGCAAACGCGCACACACACAAGCACACACACACACACACACACACACACACACACACACACACACACACACACACACGGTGTATTTGTCCCAGTGTGTGAACTATGATTGCACACCATACTAAAATCAGAATACTTAGCTGGAATGTTATCAAATAACTATTTGAAACTTAAATTTGTTTGAATTCCTCCTTACTGTTACTCATATGTAAAATCATACAGTGTATCTGGTCAAATAATGTCTCCTGCTAAAGTGTCTTATGAACTGTGAAAACTCCGTAGGTTACATTATCTACAGAAATTTTGAACACTTTATTATGCAGAATAAGTCCAAATTACTTAGAATAGGTGAAGTATCATCTTTTCAAAAGACTAGAGGGGTATTTTCTATTAAATAAATAATGTAGAATGATAGATTTCCTGCACATGCCGCAGTATGTGAGAAACAAGATTAAATAAGCGAATTCTCAAATTATTAACAATGAATCTTAAGGCTTGTTGCTGGTTTTCCCAGTTAATTGCCTGTCATGCTTCCACGAAATACTCTTGGATAAACTTAGAGAATGTGTTTTCGAAGAAGACTGTATGACTGCCTGCAACGAAAATTTCAAATAGGGGTTGCAAAAATAAAATTATTTAACTGTTTCCTATTAGCGTTCTGATGTATGATACAGTACACTGCTGTCCATTCTCCACATCTCATGCCATTTACGTCTGCTCAGTAAAAACTCTCACTAAACTGCGACTGTACACATAAGAAAACTGTCCACTATGGCACTATAACAGAAAAAGTAGTGCAAAATAGCAACGTACTCCAATACTAATTTTAGAATCAAAGAAATTATTGTTATACATTCGTGAGATTAACCATGTATGTGACTGCTTACATTTTCGACATCAGACTGTTATACTGTTTTTATTTAATTAGTAAGTTAGTACTTTTATCATTTTTTATGTAACTGTAAGCTGTCATTGAATTTTAGAATACAATTGGAGCTAAATTGTAGTTTGACAGAACTGTTATCCAGAACGTCACATAACGACACAAAGAGCCTGTATCTACTACAAAGATCTATATTAGTGGCTTACACTGACAGAATCACTCCCATATACGAAATTTTCGATACCTCACGACTGAAAACTGCAGATAAGCTCCTCCATAACTGTGTCTATAAACCTGCAAATCCACCGTCCGATTTCCAGCACATCGACATGCTGTACTGTATTGTCCGATATACTTGACGCCCTTACAACTTTTGCCGTTGAGACCTACAGTCTGGAAGGCTCGTTTGATGCAGCTCTTCACACTGATCTATCCTGCCCAAAGCTTTTCATCTCCGAGTAACTACTGCAACCTACATCTATTTCCGTCTGCTTACTGTTTTTTTTCTTCGGTCTCCCTTTATGTTTCTTTCTCATCATACTTCGCAGCGTTCCCAAATCGACAATTCCTTGAAGCTTCAGGGTGTATTCTATCAGTCACTTCTATTTTTTAGTCTAGTGATGCCATAGTTTATTTTTTCCCCAACTTTTCCAGTACCTCCTCATTAGTTACTTAGCCTACCCGTCCAGTTTTCAGAATTACTTTGCAGAATCACATTTCACCTCATCTTGTTTTCTTTTCTGAACTGCTTTGTCATCCAGTTTAGCTTCCGTACAAGACTACATTACAAAGAAATACTTTGAGAAACGAATTGCCAAGACCAAAATAAATATTTGTCTTCTATCTCAAAAATGCTTTTCTCACTATAACATGTCTATATTTTACACCTTATCTACGTTGGGCATCATGAGTTGTTTTGTTTCTCTAATAGCAAAACTCATCTACCAACACCAGCGTCTCTTATCATAATGTAGTTTTGTATGACTGAGACTGAAAATTCTGTGGCGTAACTTCCATTGTACTAGAATCTTCTCGCTCTATGATTACATCAGCATACAACAAATCTAATAACCAAGAATTAAGAAAAGGACATACCTTGACTCAGTAGCATCATCCTATGATACGAAGACGTTGCCTTGAAGTCGGAGAATTTATGGCTTCGAGCAGCCATAAAGAAGAATAGGAAAATCGTACACAAGCATACACACACTATCAGTAATGTGTATCGGTAGGCTGTGAAGAAAATGCATGAAGAAAAATCATCAGCAGCAGCAGATATGAGAAGCGTATGTCATCACAGTCAGGTTGTGTTACCATTTTGATTGAAGTCTGTAACGAAAACGAAACAGGTGCTTGTGATATATGTTTTATGGGCTTAAGGCCGTTGCCCAAGTATAACTCTCAGCCTTCCAATGCTGGGGATATCTTCACAGGCTTTAACAACTCAGAAAGCTGCAACTGTCTCGAACAAGCTCATCACGTCGAACTGTTTATTCGTATCCTCGCAACGGTCGGTTCGTGACGTCATCATACTGCCGCCTAAGACTGCTAAGTCGCACCGACGTATGTTACGGCGCCTCTAGTGTGGCAGAGTGAGGTTGTTTGATTCATTTAGCACTATTGCCGACAGATTCTCTGTTTTCAATACTTCTTCTTTTCTATCCTACAAAAGATGTATTTTCTTTTAAATTTTTACGAATCACCAGTCATTCTGTAAGAACTTTTATGTCGCAAAATGTGTACTTTGTATCAAAAGGTTGAATAAACGGCATCCGTTAGAACTATCAGATAGTATACACACACACCAACCTCTGCATTACATTAATTTTTTTGTGGAAGGAACGGCGCCTTACGAATCGAGGACTTCCTCTTCTGGCTGCTTACTCATGTTTCTAACTCCGAAGCATTAGGAGTTACTTGTTTTCCTTTCAGTGTATCCCGAGCACGGGGTCCAGGGTTCAATTCCCGGCGGGGTCAGGGATTTTCTCCTGCCGTGAGATGACTGGGTGTTTGTGTTGTCCTCATCATATCATCATCATTCATGAAAGTGGCGATCTTGGACTGAGCAAAGGTTGGGAATTTGTCCGGGTGCTGATAACCTCGCAGTTGAGCGCCCCACAATCCAAACATCATCATCATGATCATCATCATCATCCTCTCTGTGTAATACCTTATCTATTGACTAATAAACGTTTCATCCATAATTTCTGGTTCTGCGTTTACTGTAGAAATCTATTGTCATTAGAGAATTTAATTCTATTGTGATGGTTTCATGTGTTCCAGGAGATGGTTTAAATGGTTCAAATGGCTCTGAGCACTATGGGACTTAACATCTATGGTCATCAGTCCCCTAGAACTTAGAACTACTTATACCTAACTAACCTAAGGACATCACACAACACCCAGTCATCACGTCCAGGAGATGTATCAGGCAATTGTGCACATGTTGTTCGAAGGCATAACGACCAATTGCTAATCGCACTGCGTCGTTTAAGCATTGTGATCTCAACAAGTCAAACCTGCAGAGTTATTTTTACGAAGTCCAACTTAATTTTCATTGCCACTTTTTACTTGGACCTCGGTACAGTAATTTCACAGTCAACGAGCTTTCAAACAATGATGATGTTCAATAGCCATCAAGTGGTCATGATGCGCTGGGGTACAGATATTTAATGACACCAATTCAGGGCAATAGAAAATTTGTTGGGACCTCAATGTGTGGTATATTATCAACTAACTCGCGTTTCTGGTGTGTCTTTCCCGAGGGAAACCTCTATTGACGCACTGCATAATTTCAGAAAGATTTAAATATTTCTGTTATATTTATCTACCAGAAAGGAGAGATCCGTTACCCAGTGTATGATCTGCCACTGCTGGCTTATTCGTACTGTTTAGGCGGGGATTTCTCTTGTTCTCCTTAAGGCGGGTGTTAATGTTTCTTTGTGTAGTACCTATGTATTGCGCTTTTATCACGACCTAATATTTACTACGCTAGAATGTGCAGGGAGGCCATAGATTTTAACAAGCACCAAATGATGTTTAAAAGAAAAGAAGGAGGATTGAAGTTAGACATGTTGTGGGCCTTTGTGTCAAAGGAACGACGCCAACTCTTTCCCAGTACAAGCTCAATAACAAAAGTCGCTGCCACTCAGCGATCTTAGACAACAATCTGACGACGTCACAAACCGACGAATGCGTGGATTCGTGTAAACAGATCAGCTCGATGAGATTGTTTCAGACTGAATAGTAATAACCCTCTGACGATGTCTCCAGCATTGGAAAACGAAACTTTAGGCAGGGAAGTATGCCTTGGACCACTGCATTATGCCCATAATACAAATATCAGCAATAACGCAAATAACGGAAGTGAATTTCCGTATTTTTTATTAAAATAAAGGAGGATTGAGAAAGTATATCCACATTTCGCGCAAGTGTAATGGCTACAAGTTGAAGGAAATCGTTCCACCACCATACCTAATATGGGGAGAGGTAGATTTCTGGTTGACTTGCCAAACTAACGCCAAACAAATGAAAAAGATGCCCCTGGGCGAAGAAGATGCGTACCTGTGAATTAATGGCGTTTTAAAATTATGGTGCACAGGGAACGACCTAGGCAAAAGAAGACGATAATCTAAAAGAGAAGTTAGAAAGGATAAAAAAGAAAAACAGAATTAAATGAAGGACAAATGGCAACCTACTCATCTCAATGAGAGCACTTCTCTTTTAGAGTGCTCTGTAATTAGGTCACGCTGGAGTTATTGGGACCAGAAGCTGTATGTTTTAGGGAAAAGTTTAAGCAGGAGCTGCTTCAGACACATATGGTAGCAGAGAAAACTCAATTATCGTCGGATGTGAGCCACTGGAGCAGTGAGTAGCACAGAGTAGAAGTGAGTAGCTGTGCACAGCACGGAGCAACAGAGAGTAGCAGAACCTCTAATTTCTGGCAGCCGCTTCTCTCGTTTAGTCCGCAGCAGCCCACGACAAATTGATTTACGCGCTCAGTTTAATTTCCTCTTATTCCGACAAGTAATAGCCAATCTAAACCGCTTTCGCTGCGAATTGTCGCTCTCCGTTCTGAGGACATAACCTAATCACCCGCCTGGGACAGTGCTGAAACACAAGAGCGAATATTGCGGCAATTCTGCAAAGCGTGATATGTGATTTGACACTCATGCCGGTATCAGCGAACTCAAATTCGTCATACTTGAATCTAAAATTGGAACAGAATATTCAGAGATTTCCTTTACGAGACGAGTGAGGATCAGAGAAGCGTTTGAAACCAGTTACACATTAGTACGACGATAAAAAATTTCGCTAAGGGAGTAGTGGTAAATAATCCGAAAAAGTACTGACGATTTTTATTTGCGTGTATTCACACTGTATAATACTGTTTTCACAAACTCGTGTGGCAAATTTCTGAAAACACAACTAGCGCGTAAAGAAAACATGGTCCTATTACTCTGAGTAGCCACTTAGTCTGTGAGTAGAGTTCTTTTCTGTTTAGAGCACTAACACACAAATTCACTTTGTTAATGCGTCAGGCTACAGTGCTGTCACGTTACGAGCAAAACTACCTGTAAATCACACACTGTAGGCTTGATCATACGAGGATTGACTGAAAAGCAATGCCTCCACCTTCGTAACTCTTCAACAGTTGGCAGGATTGGTATGCGGCAAGTACTAGCTTGTTCCGTAGCTTCTTCTCTACAGCTCCAGTTGGCGGGAAGTCTTCGCATTGAACGGTTACAGTGTGAAATATGCGCAGACGGTCGGTCAATGCGATTTAAGCAACGTGCAGTCATTGAATTCTTGACATCAGAAGGAGTCACCCCAAAGGAAATTCATCAGAGAATAAAAGCGGTTTATGGTGAATATGTTGATGTGAGTACTGTGCGTCGATGGGTGAATAAGTTTAAAGATGTTGAGGCGGGAACATCTGGCTTGCGTGACAAAGAGTTGGGCGTCCTATGACAGCAACCACCGAACAAGCAGAATGTTGACAGATTGATTCAGAATCATCGTATCACTCAGAGAGAAACAAAGCACAATCGGCATTTCACAAGAACGTGTGGGTCAAATTATTACTTTGCTTGGCTATCGGAAGATCCGTGCACCATGGGTACCTCGGATGCTGACTCCTGAAATGAAAATGCACATACGTGAAATTTGCCAGAAACTCCTCTCACGTTATAAGAACGAAGGTCACGTTTTCTCCATTCAGTTGTGACAGGAGGTGAAACTTTGGTACACCATTACGAACCGGAGACATAACGTCAATCTATGACATATTGACACAAAGACTCACCCCAGAGAAAGAAATTGAAGATGCAGACCTCAGATGGAAAAATCATGGCCACAGTGTTCTGGGACTCAGATGGTGTTATCCATGTTGATTTCCTTGATCGTGGAACAACAATAAATTCAGAGCGTTACATCACAACGCTGCGAACTCTGAAACGACGGCTAACGAGTGTCCGAAAGGAAAAGGGAAATGTTTTCCTGCAGTATGACAATGCCAAACCACACACTTCACGTGCCACCACAGCAGAGCTTCAGAGACTGAATGCTACCACCGTACGGCATCCTCCATACAGTCCAGATTTAGCGCCGTCTGACTTCCACCTGCTCCCGATAATGAAAGACGATCTGCGGGACACCATTATGCTTCTGATGAAGACATTGAGAGAACTGTGATACTGTGGTTGCGGAAACTGAGTGTCGACTCCTTCCGTGGCGGCTTCAGAAAACTTGTTCATCGTTGGCAGAAATGTATCCAACTGGCTGATGATTATGTAGAAAAGTGAACATTGGTAATCAAAGATCACCTTCTCAGGATTATTTCTGAGTTTGATTTATTAAAATATTTCCAACCAAGCCCAAGTAACGATGGTCGAGGCATTACTTTTCATGCAACCCTCGTACAATGTAGGGTTTCACGACCGGTATTGTCTTCACTTAAGGCTTCCGGGCTGATAGGCCGTGGTCAATGTGTAAAGCTCTCCTCTGACGTTTCGTCTCCGACTGCGGTAGACATTCTCCGAGGCAAAGCGCTTTGCCTCGCAGGATGTCTCCCGCAGTTGGAGACTGAACGTCAGTGGAGAGATTTATACCTCGACTACGGCCTATCAGCGTGGAAGTTTACTTATAAGGTAGTTTCATAAAAATACCTCCGGGAATGAAGTGGTTCTTATCGCCTCCGTATCGCACACTGTCCATTGACGCAAGATTATCTCTTGCGGCATTAAAATTTACCGGAAAGCAGTGTCTGCCGCGTCCCAATCACCCTGCACCATGTTTGTATAAGGATTTACCCTCAATTTTTGACTTTTACAGAATAACACCAGTAAATTGTTGACATTTTGTGTGACATCATGACTCTTGCCCAATTTAATTGGACGAAGGTTTTAATTTGTTTTACGGTACCTGGCTCATCCTATTATTTTCGCCATAAACAAACTTTCTGAATGCCGGCCACTGTTTTACTAGTGCTACCATCGTATGACAACGGTATGACTAGGTATACAGACGCTGCACGTGAAATTTTCGTTTTAACAAGAGTAACTACTCATACATCAGTGCCAAGATAATGGAAACGGACGCTGATGATCACGCTGGTTAGCATCCAACAGTTTTGCATCCATCCATCCATCGCACAAAGAAACAGCGGATAAAAATTATTTTTTCTCTCCATTATTAAGAATGACATGCATATAAGCATTTCAGTTACGATAATTTTGCATCAGAAGTTCCTTTGGATAGACAGGGAGAGTCAGGAGTAAACAGGTGATAGTATAAGTGATTCTGAACGAAGAAACTCATATGGACGTATGCCCTAATTCGTATAGTTTCCGACATACTATACATTTAACGTACACTATTACTTACACTGAAGAGCCAAAGAAACTGATACACTTGCCTAATATGATGTAGGGGCCCCGCGAGGACCCAGAAATGCTGCAACATGACTTGACATGGACTTGACTAATGTCTGAAGTAGTGCTGGAGGGAACTGATACCATGACTCTCGCACTGCTGTCCATAAATTCGTAAGAGTATGAGGGGGTGGAGATCTCTTCTGAACAGCATGTTGCAAGGCATCCCAGATATGCTCAATAATATTCATGTCTGGAAAGAAGAGTGTTCCTGGAGCCACTATTTAGCAATTCTGGACGTGTGGGATGTCGCATTGTCCTGCTGGGATTGCTCGAGTCGGTCGGAATGCACAATGGGCAGAATGGATGCAGGTGATCAGACAGGATGCTCACGTACGCGTCACTTGTCAGAGTCGTATCTAGACGTATGAGGGGTCCCGTATCACTCCAACTGCACAGGCCGTACGTCATTACAGACCCTCCACCTGCTTGAAGAGTCCCCTGCTGACATGCAGGGTCCGTGGATTCATGAGGTTATCTCCATATCCGTGCACGTCCATCTACTTGATACAATTTAAAAAGAGATTTGTCCGACCAGGCAACACGTTTCCGATCATCAACAGTCCAATGTCGGCGTTGACGGGCCCAGGAGAGTCGTAAAGCTTTGTGGCGTGCAGTCATCACGAGAACGCGAGTGTGCCTTCGTCTCCGAAAGCCCATATCAATGATGCTTCGTTGAATAGTTCGCACGCTGACACTTGTTAATGACCCAGCACTAAAATCAGCAGCAGTTTGTGGAATCGTTGCACTTCTGTCACGCTGAACGATGCTCTTCAGTCGTCGTTGGTCCCGTTCTATCAGGATCTTTTCCCGGCCGCAGCGATGACGGAGATTTGATGTTTTACTGGATTCGTGATATTCATGGTACATTCTGATATGGTCGCTCGAGAAAATCCTCACTTAATCGCTACCTCGTCGATGCTGTGTTCCATCGCTTGTGCGCTGACTATATACCACGTTCAGTCTCGCTTAAATCTTGGTAACCATCCATTGTAGCAGCACTAACCGATCTGACAACTGCACCACACACTTGTTGTCTTATACAGCCGTTGCTGACCGCAGCACAGTATTCTGCTTGTTTACCTATCTCTGTATTTGAATACGCATACTTATACTAGTTTCTTTGGCGCTTCAGTGTATTTCCTCTATTATACAAAAATTGTCGTTGTTTACAATGTTTCACAGTTGCATAGAGGAAATTGAGACGAATGATTTGATGCTGAGGGGTCAGGGATTTTCTCTGCCTCGTGATGGCTGGGTGTTGTGTGCTGCCATTAGGTTAGTTAGGTTTAAGTAGTTCTAAGTTCTAGGGGACTGATGACCATAGATGTTAAGTCCCATAGTGCTCAGAGCCAATTTGATGCTGAACACTTGTAGTCTACCAAGTCTTGAAACTACTTCAAATTCGCCTACAAAAACTACGTAAGCTACAGTGCATGTGTGTTGCGCGAGATTTTCAATACCCTCGCGCTCTCTTCGGGCATCCTCTTAGTCCTACGGAAAAAATGAATAGGTTCTTTTTTTGTAGAAAATTTAATGTAGCTTAATTCTGTAATGTGGCACGTTGGTGCTGAAGGCGTGGTTTTCAAGTTTTTGAAGAAAAACTTACAAAAGTTATAGTACATGTATTCTACCTCGGAATCCATTCGGAATAGGGCATGTGTCCATTTGAATGTTTTTGTTCAGAATCACTAATGCTATCACCCCTCAAAGCATGTATCTTTCCTCGTGTAATTGCCGGGATAGTTATTTTGAAAGGGCACGGGTGATAATCGGACCATGGATGCGTCTCAATGACCCCGTTGTCGACGGCACATAAAAGCCTAATCTTGTTTCTTCTGCTGACGGCGGCATTCGTATTGTCGCAACAAACTACTACAACACGTGTGGTGTCGTTAGCTCTGCTTCGAGACAATATTCGAGAGCAGATTGTTTCTTACTGAGATTCGGAAGTTGCTTTTAAAAAGAAGGCTAACTCAGTTAATGTTGCCACCACATCGGAGAACAAAACTTATCAAGCAAATGATCAGGTATTGCACTTGTATGAAAGCGAAATGGATATTGTGATGACAGAATAATCCAAAAAGATATGCTAATTTTTCAAATTTATTAAATTACAAACTAATTTTTTGCAGTTCTGTTTTCTTTCCTTTGTTGGTGGAGAATGTTGAAACATCTACTCTTCACCCGGCACTATGCCGCACTATCATTTTTTCTGCAGTAAGCCTATGAAAACCAGCTGTTTTCAGATCTACTGAAGAACGAAAAATACCGTTAATAATTTCAATAATGAAAAACTGGTACCAGTTGCTTATTTTGTCAGCTTAACATACATAACTAGTTTTCAAAATCAGCAGTAGAAATGCACTTAAAAAAACACTGGACATTCGGTTAAGATCGTAGGAGAAGATTTTAAGATACTCCATCACTTCCAAAAATCACATACAATGGATTTAATAGAGGCTCTGAAAATATTTGTACACCACGAAAAGTAAGGAGAAAAAGTCTCAGTGACAAATTGGATAGCGAATCAGTTATTTTTTTCAAATTTTACTCCTGAATAAGATATCAGTAGTGAATTCCAAAAATATTTACATCACCCAATAGATTCTACTCAGCATCTACAGCAAATATTAGTTGATACATAATAGACAATTCAGTAGTCAATAATGATAAAATAATTTTTATAATTGACAACTTTATGTTTATAATGTAATCATCAGAAAATGTAAAACCTTCGACAGCATACAAACTGTCTGTCAAACCGTGTTGTCGCAATATCTCTGTAGCAAGTTTTGATTACAAAAACAAGAGATGATTTGCGTGAATGTGATTTTGGGTATAATGGAGCAGGCACAATACTTGTAAACAGAAAACGAAAATGCTATTTATAACATAAGCGTATATAAAAAATTCCAAGATTCATTTGTCCAATCTTCCGATTGCAACATAACCTCAAAAGACAACTACAATGCAAGGGAGGGAAAAGATCACATATTAAGAAGTCATAAAATATTTATGTGAAGAAATGCACTTGAAAATGAGAATAAACTCTCGAAAAGCTTGAAAAAAAAAGTGACTGGAGCAGTTTTTTTTATTATTTGAATTATGAATGACACACTTGCAGGTCTTCCAAAGATATCGATTATGGTGAACGAAATTAAAATATACCATTATCACTTGATATAAAAAGGTAATTGTGTTATTACTTGATGTTTCTTGAGAATATGAAATTAATGTGAAGATTTCCAATTGAACAGAGATGTAGGTGAACGTATGCCGGTAGAGCCGATTTAGATCGTAGGGAAACTGAAAGAGAGAAATTTAGAACTAGTGGAGCTTCCGAGGCGAAGACTAAATTACACTCTCATTTTGTCTCTTTCGCTTTGTTCCAGCTCAGACGATCGCTACAAAAAGTGGAGACGGAGTTTAGAGTCGGCATTGGCAGCCAGGCTTTCTTCTATGCTGCGGGTTCTATTGGGATCGAGATAAGAGCCGGGGTCGACAGCGACCGTTCGACCGCCGCTGGTCGATACGCCCCGCCGGTGGACGAACGCCGACCCGCCACCCCGCATTGTGCCAGCTCCTTCTTCCCGCCTTTTATCGCAAACGTTTAGCTTGCTGCGACCGTAAATAAGGTCTGTTTACGACCGCGGCATCCTGTCTGGGCGCTTGCCACTGCCGCGGGGGTGCTTTCCCAAGGTGTTTCAAGACCGTTGTGGAAGGAGACATATAAACGGATCAGTGAGTATTGCATAGAGCCTTCGAATCCATACGTACAGTCATGGAGTTCACTGTGCTTTAGATACCACAACCGTAGCAGCCGTGGTCCTCGCGGTCGAGTGAAAACAAGTGAGTTGCTATTTCAACTTATTGTGTACGACTTCAGAAACAACGATAAGGAGAGGTGGGGTACAGAGTGGTGCGGAAAATTCAGTTGTAGGAAATCTGGACAGCGGCAGAAATTACTAGCGATCAAGTTAACGCCGGCCGGTGTGGCCGTGCGGGCCGGCCGCCGTGGTCTAGCGGTTCTAGGCGCGCAGTCGGGATCCGCGTGACTGCTACGGTCGCAGGTTCGACTCCTGCCTTGGGCATGGATGTGTGTGATGTCCTTAGGTTAGTTCGGTTTAAGTAGTTCTAAGTTCTAGGGGACTAATGACCACAGATGTTGAGTCCCATAGTGCTCAGAGCCATTTGAACCATTTTTTTTTGTGGCCGTGCGGTTCTAGGCGCTACAGTCTGCAGCCGAGCAACCGCTATCGTCGCAGGTTCGAGTCCTGCCTCGGGCATGGATGTGTGTGATGTCCTTAGGTTAGTTAGGTTTAATTAGTTCCAAATTCTAGGCGACTGATGACCTCAGAAGTTAAGTCGCATAGTGCTCAGAGCCATTTTTTGACCAAGTTAACACATAAACAGGAAATTTACTTATCTTTTATTTCTCCAAGTGTACGAAGATTCATTACAAAGGGGGCAGCAAGAATCAGAGTCTAGCTTCTATAATAGCAAAAAGGATGAGGCTCTCTGAACTTAAGCATGAACGATGGCGTCGGAGCCACGACTAGGCAGCATCTGTATAGAGTCAAGTAGCGAAGAGAGTCCAAGTGTGAGTGATCTGAGTAGATGCTGCCGGCAGAGGGCGCTCGTGGTACAGAGCCGTTGGAAGCCCAGCACAGTGGACGTGCAACATTGGGTCCGTCACATCCAGTGCGACCACTGTCGGCGTCTAACGGAAAGTTGCAATACCGCTGCCAACTTTAACGTACATGGGGTGGTACTAATACAACACGCAAGAGAAGTTATGAGCCTAGATAAAGATCTACGTGATTACTCTGCTATTCACAGTAAAGTGCCTGGCAGAGGGTTCAATGAACCACTTTCAAGCTGTCTCTCTACCGTTCCACTCTCGAACGGTGCACGGGAAAACGAGCACTTAAATTTTTCTGTGCGAACCGTGATTTCTCTTATTTTATCGTGATGATAATTTCTGAGCCGGCCGTGGTGGCCGAGCGGTTCTAGGCGCTTCAGTCCGGAACCGCGCGACTACTACGCTCGCAGGTTCGAATCCTGCCTCGGGCATGGATGTGTGTGATGTCCCCAGGTTAGGTAGGTTTAAGTAGTTCTAAGTTCTAGGCGACTGATGACCTCAGATGTTAAGTCCCATAGTGCTCAGAGCCATTTTTTGATAATTTCTCTCAATGTAGGTGTGTGCCAACAGAACGTTTTCACAATCGGAGGACAAAACTGTTGATTGAAATTTCATAAGATCCCGACGCAACGAAAAACGCCTTTGTTTTAATGATTGCCACTCCAATTCACGTATCATGTCTGTGGCACTATCTCTCCTACTTCGCGATAGCAAAAGGAGCTGCCCTACTTTGTATTTTTTCGATGTCATCCGTCAGTCCCATCTGATGAGGACCCCACCCCGTCCAGAACAGGACGGACAAGCTTGGTGTAAGCAGTCTCTTCTGAGTGTTCTGCCAATGAATCGCAGTCTTTGGTTGGCTTTACCCACAACATTATCTGTGTGATCGTTCCAGTTTAGTGTATTTCTAATTGTAATCCCTAGGTATTTAGTTGAATTTACAGCCTTCAGATATGTGTGACTCGTCGCGTAATCGAAATTTAGCTGATCTCTTTTAGTACTCATGTGAATAACTTCATACTTTTCCTTATTCAGCGTCAATTGCCACTTTTCGCACCATACAGATATCTTATCTAAATCATTTTGCAATTCGTTTTGGTCATCTGATGACTGTACAAGACGGTAAATGTCAGCATCATCTATAAACAATCTAAGACGGCTACTAAGATTGTCTCCTATGTCGTTAATATAGATCAGGAACATTAGAGGGCCTATAACACTACCTTGGGGAACGCCGGATATTATTTTTTGTTTTCCTCGATGACTTTCCGTTTATTACTACGAACTGTGACCTTTCTGACAGGATATAACGAATCCAGTCGCACAACTGAGGCGTTATTCCATAGGTACGCAGTTTGGTTAGAAGACGCTTGTGAGGAACGGTGTCGAAAGCCTTCTGGAAATCTAAAAATATGGTATCAATTTGACATACCCTGTTGATGGCACTCATTTTTGAATGAGTATAAAGAGCTAGTTGTGTTTCACAAGAACGATGTTATCTGAAACCGTGCTGATTACGTGTCAATAAATCGTTTTCTTCGAAGTACTTCATAATAATGTTCGAATACAGTATAATCGACGTTAGTGATATGGGCCTGTAATTCAATGGATTACTCCTACTTTCCTTTTTGGGTATTGGTGTGACTTTATGTAATTGCTAAATATTGAGCTATTGTGTCAGCATACTCTGAGAGGAACCTGACTGATATACAGTCTGGACAGGAAGCCTTGCTTTTATTAAGTGATTTAAGCTGCTTTGCGACACCGAGGATATCTACTTCTATGTTTCTCATCTTGGCTGTCGTCCTTGATTGGAATTCAGGAATATTTACTTCGTTGCTTTGGTGAAGGAATTTCGGAAAATCGTGTTTAATAACTAAGTGGCACTGTCATCAATGACTTCACCGTTGTTATCGCGCAGTGAAGGTACTGATTGCGTCTTGCCATTGGTGTGCTTTATGTATGACCAGATTTCGAAACAGAGTTGGTTGTGAAAGTATGTCACATTGAAGTACGCGCTATATTTCGAGCTTCAGCAAATCTTTGCCAGTCTTGGGGATTTTCCGTTCTTTTAATTTTGGGATGCTTTTTTCGCTGCTTCTGCAACAGAGATCTGACCTGTTTTGTGTACTATGGGGCATCAGTACCATCACTTATTAATTTATATGGTATATATCTCTCAATCCTGTCATTCCACAACTTTTCTACGTTTACGTGATCAGATCGGAAGGAGTGTAGACTGTCTCTTAAAAAGGCATTAAGAGCATTTTTGGCTCTGAGCACTATGCGACTTAACTTCTGAGGTCATCAGTCGCCTAGAACTTAGAACTAATTAAACCTAACTAACCTAAGAACATCAGACACATCCATGCCCGAGGCAGGATTCGAACCTGCGACCGTAGCGGTCACGCGGTTCCAGACTGAAGCGCCTAGAACCGCACGGCCACACCGGCCGCCTTAAGAGCATTTTTATCAGCTTTTATAAGTAGATGTACTTTGCGTTTCTTTTTGATGGTTGTAGGAGTTACGGTATTCAGCCTACCAGTTACTGCCTTGTGGACGCTAATCCCTGTATTCGTCACGAAACTCACTATTTGTCCAGGATTATTTGTTGCTAAAAGGTCAAGTATGCTTTCGCAACCATTTACGCTGCGAATGGGCTCATCAGCTAATTGTTCAAAATAATTTTCTGAGAAAGCATTCAGTACAATTTCGGATGATGTTTTATGCCTGCCGCCAGCTCTAAACGTATAATTTTTCCAGCATGTCGAGGGTAGATTAAGGTCACCACCGACTATAATTGTACGAGTGGGGTACCTATTTGAAATGAGACTCAATTTTTCTTTGAACTGTTCAGCAATTACATCTTCTGAGTAGGGGGTCGGTAAAACCACCCAATTAATATTTTAGTCAGCTACGACAATTTACGATACCGATCGTTTCTACAACTAACTTCCTGTGTTTTACCTGCTCCCTTTTAGACGCACGCTCTTTCTGTGGTTCCCTGAGGCCCTCTAACCTAAAAAACCGCCCAGTCCTTTCCACTCAGCCCCCGCTACCCGTGTAGGCTATTCCTATGTGTAGTTGACTCCTGACCTACTAAGCGGAACCGGGAAGCCAACCACCCGATGGCACAAGTCAAGGAATCTGCAGCCTACACGATCACAGAACCGCCTGAGCCTCTGATTCAGACCCTTCGCTCGGCTCTGCACCAAAGGATCACAGTCAGTTCTATCGACGATGCTGCAGATGGTGAGCTCCGCCTTAATCTCGCAAGTAAGACGGGCAGTCTTTACCATTTCCGCTGGCCTCCAAAAACCAGAGAGAATCTTCTCTGATCCAAACCGACATACGTCATTGGTTATCGACATGAGCCACCACCTGCAGTTGGCTGCACCCTGTACTCTTCATGACATCCGGAAGCAGCCTTTTCACATCCGGAATGACTCCCCCCGGTATGCACGAGGAGTACATACTGGCTTCCTTACCCTCTTTGGCAGCCACGTTCCTAAAGAGGCCCCATTACGCGCCTAACTTTGGAGCTCCGAACGACCGGCAAACTCACCCTCTGTGAACCCCCAAACCTTGCGGGCCGAAAACCATCCTCTAGAACAGGTTGGACGACCTCATCCGGCTCAGAGATATCGTCAGCCACTGATAATACCCTAAACCTGTTCGTCAAACGAAGCGGGGACGCCCTACGATCGGCTCCTCGGAAAGTTTTTCGCTGTCTGCGAGACTTTGGAAAGATCTCCCACTGGACCACGGGTGAGGTGTCAACCCCAGTGCAGGCAGTACCCAGGGGGACCAAAGCAGTGGACCGAACGGGGGACACGTGGGACGTGCTCGACGTCTCTCGCGTCCCCGCGTCCGACCCCCCTCAGTGACGCCCCTTAGCAGCAGCCTCAAGCTGTGTGACAGAAGCCTACGCAGCCTGGAGCTGTGAGCGAAGGGTCGCCAATTCAGCTTGCATCTTACACAGCAATCACAGTTCCTATCCATTACTGCAGACGCTCCCGTTTGAAGCTCGTAAAAATAAACAACAAACGAACGGTTTACTCGGCTTATCAGCAGCAGGAATTTGAAGCGCTTTCTCACTAACGGTCTAAACGACTCTGAGCTACACTAAGCAAAATGAAACAAAAGCCTGTACGATCCGAGGGTCGATATCAGGGTCAATAGCAAGGGCTGTACGCTGCATTACACTGTTATTAAAATAAAATCTTGTGCGTAGTAAGCACATGAACTTACAAGAAATTCCAAAATAATTCAGTAATTATACAGGTACCTGTAAATAAATAAATTGCTCCTCCTGGAACCTCGTAAAAATATAGAATATTGATACGAAATTCTATCTTAAACTGAGCTATCTTGTAGCTACATCTCCCCTTTAATGCTGTCCTGCAATGAAGCCCTTAGCAGGTAATGAAACAGTGTGTCCCAGGAAACTGTGTTGCTTTCCTCGTGGTTCATATTGTACGAGAGGTGTTCCATTTTGATTTATACTTTTTTTGCACCATCCATGCAGCTTTTGACGCATCATTACAGTTGCATATATGTAGTACTCTGGTTTGACCGTAAGTGGCGGGACAATCATAAGAAGTGTAATCCCAGCACTGTACAGCCCAATTTGCCACCTGCTGCCATTACTTGCCATTAGAATATGGAGTGTCATCATCAAGGACGACAAGGGGCGACGTTGTTTCTGCGGAAGCAGTGTGTAAACACTGCCGGTATTCGCAGGCGATTGCTGGAAGTCAGTAGAGAGGTACAGCGTCACGAAAAGAGCTCTTGCAACAACACAACGCATATTCTCACAGAACTCGGAAAACCACAGCTGCTGTCGCTCAAATTGAGTTCCAGGTACTGCCACAAGCCTCGTATTCTCCCCTGATTTGACCCCTTCAGGTTCTGTAGGTCTTGCTCGAACCACTTTTCCAGAGTCTGTCGCACACTTCGGAGGACAACTACTCGCAGTTCCTGGAAGACTGTGAGGTAATGCCCTTGCCGAGGTTTCTTCTTAGCCCCAAACAGGTGGTAATCTGAAAGCACCTGGAAATGGATAGCCCTTATTTGTCGTATCAGCTAATAAATCACAATATGCAGTAATATCTACAGCACGGTTGCAAATATCGAATATGTGTTCAAATGGTTCAAATGGCTCTGAGCACTATGGGACTTCTGCGGTCATCAGTCCCCTAAAACTTAGAATTACTTAAACCTAACTAACCTAAGGACATCAAACACATCCATGCCCAAGGCAGGATTCGAACCTGCGACCGTAGTGGTCGCACGGTTCCAGACTGTAGCACCTAGAACCGCTCGGCCACTCCAGCCGGCTCGAATATGTGTATACGATTTATTAAAAACTAATTCCCGATAAACATCGTATTCACAAAGCTAGATATTAGGGCTAAGAAATATCTCAGTAAGTTAGTTTCCGCAAAATATTTTGAATTTCCACATTATATCAGATTATGTCATGCATGTTTCGAGAAGAATGTCAGTGTGGATATTTGTTCTATTTAGTTTTTCAATTTTTCTTTTATTTTGCATGACAATGTTTACTGAAAACAATTCCCCTTGATCTGATGTTGACGAAAGGGCTTTCTTCGTTTTTCATTCCTATCACTGAAAAATAAATACATTATCAGAACTTTCTGTTCTCTTCATTAGACTTCCTTGTTCTTCCTTTACCTGGTTATCTTATTCACTTTTTTCACAGTTTCTGTGAGCGCTGGCTGCTTAGTTACGGATGGAGTTACCAATATCTTCACCGACCGAGGTGGCGCAGTGGTTAGCACACTGGACTCGCATTCGGGAGGACGACGGTTCAATCCCGCGTCCGGCCATCCTGATTTAGGTTTTCCGTGATTTCCCTAAATCACTCCAGGCAAATGCCGGGATGGTTCCCCTGAAAGGGCACGGCCGATTTCCTTCCCCATCCTTCCCTAATCCGATGAGACCGATGACCACGCTGTCTGGTCTCCTTCCCCAAAACAACCAACCTCCCTCTGAAGCCCCCTCAACCAATATCTTCAGAATCATGATAAATATTAGCATGAGATATTAAAGTAATGAGTGAAAGTTAGGTGTTGACAATTTCGCTATATTATCAATGCCAATAATTTTTATTTAGCGAGATATCGAAACAGATAGTTTGTTTCTATCAGAAACAACACGGGCCCGACAATAGTGTGAAAATACCGCGAGAAAGTCATGCTCAGACATAACTGGAGGTGTCAGCCAAGAGTACAGGTGACGCAATTGCATTTGACCATGAAAGGCGCCTGTGAAATGTCCTCAATTCATTTCAAGTATCACTCGTTGTCAGAACAGTGTTACGTGTAGTCGTCAGTGCATTGTGTTGGAGCCAAGTGAATTCGTAGGTGAGCTGCTATGGTGGGTGCTTCCGTAACCAAGATAGCTGAAATGCTTGGTGTTTGAAAGAGGTGCCGTATAGAAGATTTCAACGGCATACACAGAAAGCGGAAGAACGTCGTCCGCTAAGTCAGAAGGCGGACCAAAGTGTGTGTTGATTGATCGTGACAGACGGTCATTGAAGAGGATTCTGATGAACAATAAGAGGACGACAGCTGCAAAAGCAATGTAGAACTGAATGTTGGACTCGTGAACCCCGCCAGCGCCAGAACATCATGAAGGGAGTTCCAGAAGCAGGGAACTGCAGCGCGAGCATCAACTCCAGACGCACTAATCACTGTTACAAATGCCAGTAACAGGAAAACGTTGTGCCGAAGCCGTCAAATCTGGACTATGGGGCAGTGGAAGAAAATCATTTGGTCGGAAGAGTCATGCTTCACACCGTTTCCAGCTTCTAGCCAAGTTTACGTTCAGCCTACACAGTCCCAGGCCTACGATTCAGCGGCGGTTCAGTGATGGTTTGGACAGCGATATCGTGGTATTCCATGGGCCCTATGGAGTCTCTACAAGATCAATTTATAGTCAAGGATCATGTTACCATGCCGGTTGATCAGGCCCATCCCCTGGTACAATGTTTGTTCCGCAATGGTGGTGCTGTGTACCAAGACGGTGGAGTCCGTGTTTACACAGCTCGCAACGCCCGGTACTAGTTTTGTGAGCACGGTGATGAATTGTCACATCTCCTCCGGTGACCAGAATCACCAGTTCTCTATATTATTGAGCCTCTGTGGTTTACTTTGGAGAAAAGAGTGCTTAACCGGTATCGACCTCCATCATTGTTACCAAAACTTGCCAATATTTTGTTAGAAGAATGCTATAAGTTTCCCTTGAAAATCATGCAGGAATGGCAGTTATCAGTTGCAAAACCACTGGCAGCTGTTTCGAATGCCAATGGGTTTCGTGAACCGTATTACGGGTGGTATTGTGTTGTATTTCTAGTGTTTCCATATTTGTGTCCAGTCCCCCCCCCCCCCCCCTGCTCTCTCACCCTGTGTGTGTGTGTGTGTGTGTGTGTGTGTGTTACTAATCGGCTCTCCTGGTGCACGGTAACACCGCCAAGTAGCAGGTTGCCTATATAACGGTTTCCAAGGGCAACAAAAATTTGGTTTTCAGTGTATCATATACTTACTATCCGAATATTAAAAAGATTCGAAAACGCTGTCATAATCCACTCGATTAAGTAGTATAATCTGAAGTTAAAAGTTCAGCAAAGTTAGAATCTGGGATTTGGTCTTGAGGCAACGTATATCACAGCGCGGAAATTACCCAAACTATATCGAGAATGAGAGCACTTAGCGACGTACAACTTACTTTAAACATAATTTGAAACATTTATGAACTTTTACTGGTTGACGAAAAACTGTTTATTGGTTATTAAATTTTCGCTGCACATGCAGTATATCTTCCGCATTTGGCATTAGGTCTTCATTATTCTATTCGCAACACATTTTACGGACGATGTCCAAATGTACTACTGAATTAACGTACCAAATTCAATCGCTGTGCAACAGTAGTGTAGGAGATAAGACGTCATACAGATTGAGAAGGGTGAAAAAGTGGCTCTTCCTTAAAACAGGACGCTAATTACCCAGCGTATCTGCCTGTTCACGACTACGCACGCTACCAGTATGTTCCAAAAAGCCGCACGCATAAATACGATTTTTCAGGGGGTCATATTTCAGGTTCTGTTAATCACAGAAGTAAGACAGTCACGTGTTTTAATAGCCCTTGGTCTGTCGACCATACGTATACCTATCGGATGAACTGGCATACTGTAGCTATACTACAATACAGGGTAAAAGTTTGAACGTTACACATTTCCTCTAGCCCAGGCAAATTGAGCAAATGTGTTGGTTCTTTGGCGTTCGATGTGATCTAGGCTGGACCTCAGGTAGCTTACAAAAGCACCACTTGTTCACTGGCGGTTCCTGAGAAAACACAAAAACAAAAAAACAAAAATTATTTTTCGTCACCAAAAATACCAGCTGTGGGGATGGGCCTTTCTACAATTTCTGTTCTTGGCAGATCGTCGAAACTTTTACCATATGTTCTTAACATGATTTTTCACTGTCATTATCCATTACCGAGATCCGGAGGTTCAAACTTAGCTTTCTTATGCACGTAATACTCGCTCTGACGAGTAAATGTAGTTCTAATTGACGTTGTTAACACATGGGAAGGCTTCTAGGGTCAACGCAAGGGTTCTGAGGTAATAAAACTATGTTTTTATACAGAATTTTTCACCAATAAAACGTTTTTACGAGGTTTCTTTGTGCACGGCACCGCAGCCTTACACAAATGTGCCCAAATTGGCACTGCAGTGACACAAAAACGGCTAATATTGGTCCTCAGATGCCTGACAAGAACTTAGAATGACTGTCAAAAATTGTGGTATGATCATGGAAGAATGATAGTTGCTCCATTAATGGTGAAGCTCCATCTTGAAGGGATAAATTTGATCATGTTGCCATTAATTTTCTAATAAAAGGTCAAACCTTTATTTGTAGAGCTTAAATCTACTCAACTGGAAAGACTGCAAATTCAGTAAAATATTTCTGATAACATTTTTACTCTTTTAAGACACAATGGATAATCTGGGCGTTTTCGATGACTTGCGATTGATGAACAACGTAAAAAAAATAAGGCAAACGATTTTATGTTTACCTTGTATTACGCGCGCTTATTTGTTGTTTATATATGCCAAAGTATATGAACGTGCCGAAGTATATGAATTAATGGGCGAAACCACATTAGGAGGCTTTTTGACACTGATGTTTTGGGATTTTTTTGGTAGGAATAATTCATTAGAATTTAATCATTCATATTTTGAACAGTTTTTGTGATGTTTTTAGTAATTTCAGGCAAAAATAACGAAGTTATTTTTGCCTGAAATTGCGTGCAGTGTGGCCATTCCAATTTTCATCTTAAATCAAAAACTGTTTGATTTTACATTAATAACACACTTTCTAAGAATATGAACCTCAATGCATGTGAAAATAATGAAAATTAAAAATTTTACAAGCGTTAGAACAATTTACTTCGATTTTCACGATATTTTTCTCTAATTATGCCAAGAAAAATACCCTTAAAATCATGATATCATCTCAAAAGTTGGTTCATATAACTATAATTTTATAGAAAATCATACTATGAATTTTCATAATGATTGGTTCTACACTTTTGGAGTTAGGCTGCAACAAATGTGAAAAAAGTCATTTCGAGATAAACGCGTTGGCAAATAAATTCTCGGAAACTAGAAATTCGAGATGTTCAAATGTGTGTGAAATCTTATAAGACTTAACGGCTAAGGTCATAAATCCCTAAGCTTATACACTACTTAACCTAAATTATTCTAAGGACAAACACACACACCCATGCCCGAGGGAGGCCTCGAACCTCCGCCGGGATCAGCCGCACAGTCCATGACTGCAGCGCCCTAGACCGCTCGGCTAAGCCCGCGCGGCAGAAATTCAAGAATGTAAATAATGATCTACAATGCTTACCGATTAATCTGTGATTCCAGCATCATATAGTAATCCTTCTTATCCCATAGATTTCGTTTTGTGCTTTCAGCAGTGCTTTCCGAGCTTTCCGACCTTCCTTCTATTCCAATGAATTACGTCGATTCTGCCGGCACAAACGTTGGTTATCCACTTGTTCGGCATAATTGAAGCTTTGCGTGCCTACTACAATTCCTGACTCGTTCATGACCATCAGAAGGGATGAATTCCTTCACTGAATATGCCCGCTGCTAAATACAATGCCAATTCAACGAATTTTAGTCCGGAGTGCATGTGTTTAGGTGGAATTAAAACTTGCATTCACATTTTCTATGTGGTCACCTAAGCATCTCTTCAGAATTTCATCCCTTGATAAATCTGCATATGTTGGAAGAATTTCCTTCCACTCGGTTCTATGCTTATAAAATCTAAACAAATGCGAATTTCGTTTGGAACTTTTGACAGCGTATTCTTGGACAGTTACACTAACGATTTATGCAATAAAAAATCGGATTTTTTTAACTTCCTAATGTGGTTTCCCCACTAAGCTATCAAAATTGTACTGACATATGTAATTCGTTTTATGCAGTACAAGCAGTCCGCCCAACTGTGACAGGGAAAAGAAGGGAACGAACAGAAAAATGTTCCTGTCAGGGCACAAAAGGGGAACATGTTCCTCTTTAAATGCTGACAGAATGGTGTGGAACCAGCTCATTCCGCCTTCGTCACGAAAAATATTTGGGGAGGGACATACTCGCGTTTTTTCTGCTGAAACAGAGTAGCAGAGAGACAGTGACGATGGAAGAGAGAGGAAGCAGTATCCGTAGGAGAGAATGAGTGATCAAGATAATAGCAGTGGTTACAAAAGAGGGAGGAGAAAGTGGAAATGAAAAGGACAGATGAATGGAAACCATACATAGCCTTGTGGGGTACGGACTCTCTGAGACCGGAGAAGTTCAACACGTATAGAGGAGGCCACATTTTGGATCAAAATGTTTAAACACGTGGGTGCAAGGGAAGACATAAGTTGGAGTCCCCAGAATTTTTCAGCCGCCGAGACATGGTGGATACAGTGGCAGTGGGAGAGAAAGACAAATGGAGGCAGTGTAAGTGAGAAGGGAGATAGTGGCAGTGGGATATTCTGTAAATAAATGACATAAAATGGAGACAGTAGGAGAGAGAGAATATGAAGGCTTAACTACAAAGAGAGACTGAGTAAAAAGATTTACAATGTTCTGTATTGAAGGAGCGCGAATGTATTCACACACCAAAAATTTTGGTTAGGAAGGCGCAATGAGTATTGAGACAGCTGGTTCCCCATTTTTCTGCCAGAATCTGTGAAAGAGGAGCATATTCCCCTTCTTTGTGCTAGAGTAGCAGCATTTTACCGTTGGTGCTAAAATATACTTGATGAAGAGAGTACTTTTTATCGCTTATATGCTTAACATTATATATTTAACAGATTAAGTCGTTTATAAAGTAATCAGACTTCTGAAGCTGTTTGACACATGGGACTTCTATTCTTTAAAGTATTGAATGTATACGGTTTACTGGTGATGTACTATTTTAATTCAGAAGCGCTTGCAGAGAGAAATAGTTACAAACAACAGACAATAACCGTGTCTTCGAGCTATACACTTAAATACATGTCCATTTGATTACTACAACAGATACAGTATCTTTCCAAAGAGTAATCAGGCGCATTTTCTCCAGTGTTTCAACAGACATTAGCAATTTCGTTTTTGCAATGCAATGGCACACATTTAAACACGATGTATACAGGTAGAGAAAAAGGCGTTTTATGTTTTCCAACAGGTCGTTGACTTCAACGATAATTTCACTTATCCCCCCTCCGAGTACTGCGAATGCCGCATCCTTCACCATCATCTGCTGAGCGAAGAGTATGGACAGGTGAAACATAATTTCAACTATCAAGCTCTCCACAATGTGAACGTGAAGGTGCACTTTATAAGACAGTGTGAATTAACAGGTGCTCGCTTGACCTCGTTCACCCTTGCTGATGTCATCGAGTAAGCCTATTCCCACGGTCGAACGTTGCAGGTAACATTAATAATGACTGCCCACTAATGGCTCCGTGCTGTAGCCTAACCGCCCTAATCCACTGAACATATGGACATACGGCAGGTGTCTGCGCTGGGCTCTGTTGGGCGAATAAGTAAGGAGTATTAGGCGCCGATCATACTAAGACGATATAACAACAAGCGATATATCTTGAGCGATATACGATACGCAACATCCAATGACAGATACCTGAAATCTAATGGGAGGCGATAGAAACGGTTCACAGCCGCGCAACTTCAGAAAATATCGTGAGTGACGTATCTCACCAAGTACCGCTTGTCGATCTCTTCAGCGATGAGTGTCGTACGATATTTCGAGTTGTCAACATGACGGAAACAAGAGAAGACGATTTTCTATTTCCTTTCGTTAATTGAAAGAAACCTCATCAGTGAATCTGGAATTATTCCATTGCCGCATAGGGGATGGCAGATGTGAAGAGTGTCGCATGGAAGAAAACTGCATCAGAAATGAAAGACACAATTAAATGCACTGTTCACTTATCTCTTTATTATGTAAACGACAAGTAAGTAATCCAATTGTTGTATTATTCACTCATAACGTAAAAATTTGGAACTCTGACAACGAGATAAGTAATTCAGTTAAAATACAGATATTAAGTATAACTCAGTTTGACAGAATTAAAATTTACAAAAATGTAGCCTGAAATTAAATTTCCATTTATGTGATAAAATCAACAATGTAACATTATTTTCAGTCAACAAATGGTGCCGTGCAATCAAGCACACCCCTACTGTTTTCTTTTGAATTTTCGTATTTTTGTTAATTGAATTTCAATTATATACAGGTATACAAAGAATTCGTTGTACTAAATGAATGAGTCTTGTAAATTCGCCATTGTGTGTTGATTGCACCAGTTGGTTTCAGAAAATATCCACCTAGTTTATTTCGTAAGCGATTTGCTTGCTTTCAAGTAGTTATTTTCGCAGCACGTACTGTCATCTGGTAATGCTGGAAATTGTTGTCCCTCTCGTCTTCATATAAAATTTTGAAGCACGCATGCTGCCTTAATAGCCTGCACACCATTATGTCGGTTCGTATAAACTGGTCGGTCAAATAGAAGAAATTTTGACATTAACATTCCAGAACTACATTCCACACTTTTTCTGCGTTTTGATAATCGAAAACTGAATGGTCTTCTGTTATTATTTAAGATTCCGTATTAGGGGAACACAGAATAAGGAAATTTTTGCTGTCAAGAGAACCAGTACAGCTAGGTAAATTCCGTAAGTCATAATAACGTTTTCATAGCTGCTTTCAAGTTTCCTCCGTTGGTTGTGACATAATCAGTGATTGCTTAAGTGCTGTAAGTGGGACCATACAGAAGAACAAGTCGAATCATCACTGTAGCTGACAGCTGATTTCCTTCTGTAAAATTGCAAGGAAAGATTTTGAAAGCTGCTTTCGGTGGCTAGCTACTTGAAACTGTTACAACAGTTTGTTTCTGCGTTGTCAACACTTTTGATATTACCAGAAAAACAAAATAAGAACAATAAAATGTAATACAAAAAATTAATTGAGGATTTTGAATCATAAATAGTCGTGTAACATCTGTTTGTGTTATTATTTGTGCAAACATCATTGTGTTTCATTTTATTGAACGGCATTTTTAAATAAATCCTACTGATGTCTACTTTTTTAAAAATTGTTTTTCAGAAAAGAACTGTTGAAAGCGATTCAAGATCATCAGATCAGCACAACCCTATCGGTGAGACAGCCAAAGTCCGAAGCTAGACAGCATTCAAAGAAAACTTATTATTTGAGTGAGCATTTAGCTTTTCTAGAAACATATTTGAAGGAGGAGACACATGAGGCAATCTTCACGTTGATGAAACTGCAGTAGAGGAGTCGAATACTGATCGAAGTGACGGAAATGAGACTTTGTTGAAGAGCAAATGCCCGTGAAGTTAACCGAAAAACCCTTTCGTAAAAGCTCAAAGTCAAACAAATAAACCACGAAAGGGAAAAGGCCAAGTCGATGATGCTTCTATAGAAGGGATTAACATGAAAAAAATCTGTTAATATAAGTGACCAAGATGCTGAACAGCATTTCATTCTTTCTCGTTTACCTACTCTTAGTAACCGTAGCTTGTATCACAGGAGGACTTTTAAAACACAAACAATTTCTTTCTTACATTAGTTATAAGAGGACGACGACCGAGAGAATGATGAATGCAGTATTTCAGTCGCTTCCAGCCCTTCTGCATGGAATACGTCATCCCATCGTGACGCCTTATAAACTCAATCTCATATGAGCAGTACTGCAACATCTTCGTGATTCAATCCGATTACCCCACAACCACAAGAAAGTGAAACTAATTGGCACGATTTGTAAAAAGATGTTCAAATGTTTGTGAATTCCTATGGGACCAAACTGCTGAAGTCATCGGTCCCTAGACTTACACACTACTTAAACTGACTTATACTAAGAACAACACACACACCCATGGCCGAGGGAGGACTCGAACCTCAAGCTGGAGGTATGATCAGGAGGTATGATTTGTAAACTACTATAATAAGAAAACTGCTCATTTTCTTTCATACTGCTGTTTATATTCATATCTACTTACAGTAATCAGAAGTTTTTCATTTGGAAAAATAGCCTTCATGAAGTATGCATCTTTTTTTTCAGTGCTTAGTGACACTAAACGTTCAGAAAATGAAAGTTTTCTGGTTTTATTTGATACAATTACCTGAAATTTAATTCGTGTTAAGACAGGCCTCGAGACACAATAGCTGAACTACGGTGCACGTTGGTAAGATTGTAAGGATGTACTCGGTATTTCCTTTTTCTTTTCATCCTACGTATAAACCAATATGCCACTACGAAGTCTTCCTCACTTGATTCATATATGTAACTGTAGTAGTTAGATTTGTGTTCCCAACACATTTTTATCACCCAGGTCGCGCCGATTTATCGCCTGCTGTCATGATCCTGCCTAGCAATATATCGTCGCAATGTATTCCTTATTATAAATCGCTTAACTTATATCGCCTTAGTATAAACGTTCGGACTCAGTCGAAGGCATCTGGATTAGGCACACGGCAGACATTCCCAATGTTTATGAAAAAAATATAAGAAAACCGTTAGTAGTCTATAAACATTTAAGAAAACCGTTCGTAGTCTATAAACATTTTTATTTTTTATTTTTATTTATTTATTTACTTTTACGTTTCATGTTCTATCTTTAAAGGAAAAGAGGGCTGTTTTAGATGCATTGTCGTTTACAGTTGTTTCCAATCACGTCCCAGTGAATGAGAATAGGGTTCCTAATTAGGATTAACGATTCTGGGATTTGTCGGCCCAAGAAACTGATCTGAATCGCGGAATTAAAATTACTTTTGATTCTTTGACGATATGTCTCAGTTGTTTTTAATGAAAGCTTAATGTTTACATTACTGTAATTCATCTCTAAATCTTTTTAATGTTCAATTTGTGTAAATATTGAATAACGTGGGGGATCGGGTACAACGCTAAAACACTCCCAACTACTGCCACTCATCCCCTCAACGCTTGTAACCATAATTTGGTTTTTCTGCAAGTACTGGAGTAACTTCCACTCGCTATGTTTTATCTTTGATAACTTCGGAGTATTAAAAAATATCTGGAAGTCATAATGTTGTCAAAATCTTTCTCTAAACCTACAAATGTAACTTTGTCTTTCTTCAGTCTACCTTCTGCGAAAAGTCGTAGCGTCACTATTGCAGTATTTCTACATTTCTTCGGAAGTGAAATTGATTTTCGTCAAGGCGTCTCATTCTTCTGTTGGTAATCAGTAGTCCACTAGTTTCTGAAACCATGAGTTACCTGAATACCAATTTTGCCAAGGCTGGTTCTCCCAAGGATCTTCATAATTATGAGTGAATGTTGTCCACTACAGTGCCTCGTGCCGACTTAGGTCTTTCGTGGTCCTACCAAATTCTTCTTCCAATATTGCAATACTAAACTACTCTCTATCCACTTCCTCTTCACTTGCATTACTAAACTACTCTTCATCTACTTTCTTTTCACTTTAATTTTTTCTTTGTATTATAGCCTTTCTACTTGTTAGTTCCACTTCTCAGCATTCTCAGCATTGTTTAATAGTGTGTTACCCTCTGAACTCTTGAAGCTCATGGAGCTTCTTCCATTTTCTCAAATGACTCGTTAGGTATTTCTACAGCTATGCATGCTCTTTCATCTTGCATTTCGTCTCTAGCACCCTTTACCACTTTGCACTCTCCGTCAGTGTCATTTTAAAAGCACGTGTGTTCTCTCTTTTCTTTTTCATTTGGTACCTATTCAGCTTTCTTCGGTTAAATTCAATATGTGGAATGTTATCCAAGGATTTCTGTTATCTCGTCTTCTTCCCACTCCTTGCTCCGCTGCCATCAGTGTTTCAAAGCTACCAATATACGTCCTATTTTATTCTTTTACCCTGTCTCACTTAGTCGTTATATAATGGGCCCATTATAACTCAGAACAGTTCTAGCTGTTTGAACTTAACCAGGTCCGGTGTCTTTCATTTCTAACATCTGTTCAGTTTCTTCAGTTGTAGTCTAAATTTCTTAAGTTATCTGTAATGGTCATAGTCATCTGGTCCGCAACTGTTCTGGAATTTAAAACTGTATACATGAAATCTCCCTATGTTCACATGTGTTTCAAGCAAGCAATATGCTTTCCAGATTCTTAAGCCAAGTACACTGTCAAAATTTTACAATGCATATTATGCAATTTTCAATCTCCCCAACCCGTGTCCTCCTCCCATTCTGCCTTGACTTCCTTTTGGAGTTATCGAATTCCAGTCCAGT
Organism: Schistocerca americana; assembly: GCF_021461395.2. Lineage (NCBI taxonomy): Eukaryota > Metazoa > Arthropoda > Insecta > Orthoptera > Acrididae > Schistocerca > Schistocerca americana. Next base: position 153,640,095 of record NC_060122.1, read on the forward strand.
GTCAACATTACGTTTCCGTCTCCCGTAATATGCTGAACAATTTCTCCTCTCACACGTTACCTGGCCTAATGTTCTAGTGGGACCAGCACAGTTGCTCAGGGTGTTGAGATTAGCGACTTTGACAAAGGTCAGATTATTATTACGCAGAGCCTGCGAACGAGTATCTCGAAAACGGCGAAGTTGGTCGTACGTTCACGTGCTACTGTCGTGACCCTCTACGGGAGAAGGTAGGCGGTAAATGGTTGGACGTCCGCGACTCTCCACAGAATGAGGGTTCAGAGGCTCGTCTGCTCTGTAAAATAGGATAGATGGTGATCTGTGGCATCTCTGCCGAAAGAGCACAATGCTGGTGCATACCCAAGAGTTTCGGAGCACACTGTTCGTCGTACATTGTTGAAAATCGAGCTCCGCATCATACCAACCCTACGATTTCATACATCGTCAATTTCGGTTGCATTGGGGATGGGACCTTCGCGGTTCGACCGTCGCTCAGTAGAAACGTGTCATAGTAGCATTCCTGTTTTCTTGTCCATTATTAGATCTTCTCCTGAATTATCCCTACAAAATTCGTCTCGATAATGCTGTGCTCATCTGAGCAGATTTCTTGACGTTCGCGCTATCGCGTTGCATTAACTTCCACAACGTCTAACTTCGACGTATTCATTTTTCTTCTGAAGTTCTTTAACGTATCAGCATGACTAAGTGAGCTAACATCTCACAATGCAATCCGTAAAATGGAAAGTCTGCGTTATTCTCCGTTGACACCACTCGCTGTTTTACATCTGGAATATATTAGTATGACGAATGCGACCTTTATTAAATCAAGCGATACAGCTAAAAATAGAAAGAGAATATATATGCAAAGAGTAACTAAACTACATTTACAGATTTTGAGGACTGGTTTCTTACACCGAAACAAGAAAAAACCGAAGTAAATATGGGCTCTGAAATGCATATCTTAAGAGCTATGATCACCCGTTCATCTTCGCTATTGTGAAAGACGAAGCAAACAACTTGCAGTAGAAGACATTTGTTTCACTGTATCAACTTTTTTGCTTCGAACGATCGTTCTAGTCATATCCCTGACTATTGACCATTTCCCCTGGGACACACCGTATGTATATGATGTCTTTCCTAAGAGTCGTGACATTTTCTCTTGCGTTTAGGCAGATATTTTCAAATCCGATTTTACAGTGTATAGCTGGAGTCAGGCCAAAGAAACACAGCATATCCTTCATGCGAAGCCTGGTGTCAGTCGAAACCGTCGATTTCTTTGCTATTACAAACAAAATTACTTTTAAAGCGGGATTTTACGTGCCCGTTCGGAAGTACTGGATCTCAAAGTAGTGTGACGCGATATGCACACACATCAAAAAACTTTTGCATCAACCTAGTTCTCTATTCCAATTTTCTGAACTGGTTCCGGAACTCTCGGAACCGAGGTGGGTTTTTGTTGAGATACATTTCAGATTAATTGTTCGGTTTTTGGCAATATGATCTTACTGTTTAGTAAAATTTTTGAGCCGTGGAGGAGTCGCTGGCACCAGTGATTCTCTTACCTAGTAGGGGCTGTAATCCTGCTTGTTCTGGCATGTGCGTTTTCTCTTTGGTTCTCCTTTTGTGGCCGCTATTTAAGCGCAGCGCTTCCGGCTATGTCTACCCTGGTTTTCCGCTACGGGGCCCCAGTGGTAGTGTTTGCCCGTTGACTGGGCATATATTGTGTTGGAGAGTCTTGGAGGACCGTGTGATGATTTGGGGAGTGTGTCGGCGACGGGGTGGTGGTGATGGCCTCCAATGTACTAGCTAGCGTGTACATTGTACTACCTGATGCTGGATGCCCGTGTACGCTATGTGGATTGGCGTCGTTTGCTGCTACTGACGGTGATCAGCTATTTCTTTGAAGTTGTGTTTGTGATCAGTCTGATCGTAATCTGTGTTCACAGCCGGAAACAGTGATTTGTATGTGATTCTGCTCACCGTGGTGGGAATAAGGAATTCACTCTTGGTTCCAGCATATGTTAAGTAGTACTGTTAAGAGTGTTAAACATTGCTCAGTGACGGGAGCACTACGTCTGAGTAAGCAGAAGGCAGCATGAGTGCAAATGTGTGTGAAATCTTATGGGACTTAACTGCTAAGGTCATCAGTCCCTAAGCTTACACACTACTTTACCTAAATTATCCTAAGGACATACACACACATCCATTCCCGAGGGAGGACTCGAACCTCCGTCGGGACCAGCCGCACAGTCCATGACTGCAGCGCCTTAGGCTAGGCGCAAATTGAGACGCGTATAGCGCGTGTGGCGCGACGCACCGCAGCGCGCGTTTTTGTAACATCACAGGTTCAAATGGGACCGCGCAAATTGCGACGCGACGCGACTGGGACGCGACACGCGCCTGCGCCAGGTCGCGCGGCGTTGTGATTGAGGCACAGTTTCTCGCGCCGCGCGTGGGAAATTTAAGGTGGGGAGCGGAAAAGCAGCCCGGCCATATGCTCACATCGGAACGGCGCATATGAGCAGTGGTAGTATTGCCCATACGATAAATTTTGCCTTACTGTGTACTAAATTTTATTGCCTTTGGGTAGTGTTTCGTTCTTCCCCATTTAAACGCTGCAGTTTTCTTCGTTAGTACATTATACTTTTCTGTTATTTATATCTGTATAGTTTTGTTTTTCTTCTGTCAAGAAAAATTCATACTTCAGTTACTGATGAGCCATTGGCCGCTGGAATTGTATCATATGCCTCCGCGATGTTTTCAGATCGCAAGAAGAGACAGTGGGTAGTGAATAAGGAAGCAAGGAATATTATAAAATCATGTGATTAAGAATCAAGGCAGGAAAGTAAAACAAGGTTATCTTCTCGCTGCCTAGTATGCTGGCGTATCTGTACGATCTGTTACAAAAATTTAGAAAGGGATAATCTCCACAGGTGTAATCCCTTTGTGCTCCTGGTAAAAAGTGTCCAAGAAGGATAGAAGTCTCACTGTGATTGATATGTATGTAATAATGTAATACGACACACTGTACTACATGCATGTGAACATCACATTTCCACTGCAAGCTAGTAACAGTCGAAAAGCACTCACAAATAACAATGTTTTAATTGGTTCGCCGTGATGAGAAAAAGCATTTCAATTGTTGCATGCACATTATCAGCATTAATAAACTAATTATACAACAGGTTACACAAATGAAGAAAATGGTCGGTATTATTACGAAAGTAGGAATATCCTAAAAGAATATTACGATTAGATATATTTAATTTGTTGAAATGAACAGCTGACAAAGGCAGATCCACTTTCATGACAATGTTTTTCGAACTCCAACTCACAAGGCACACATGGCTCTAGCTTCTGCATTCCTGTCGCGCGCATTCCTCCGCTGCTGACAATACACTGACCATTGTGTTGTGCGACAGATCAATTGTTTATTTTTCTCAATAACAACTATTTTATTCGCGATCACGCATTGTCAGTTTGGCAAGCCCTAGATGAGTAAACAGTATCTGGCATGTACCTATCATCCCGCCTGAAGGAACGCTCGTCATTATTTTAATACTGCTCAGACCAAGAGAAGGAATAAAATCTTTTGGTAAGTTTCCATTCCCGTCGCTCAGTGTTAAAAATACAGTGGGTTACGGGGATTCCACCAAAATTCCAACAGAATTGCCAATCTGCTTTTGTGTGAGTTGTTAACCTTTTCTCATTCGAAGAAGCATCACCATTTATGAGTGACTGGTTTAATTGTACTTCCTTTGTCACAATGTAATTTGCCAAACTCATCTCACAGCAGCTATTGAGACAGAATTCCGAAACGTAGGGCCTCATTAAACAAGTAAGGCAATTACAGAGCTCAATAGCTTACGAAAAACCTCATAGTATCGATTTGCAGTAACATAAAAGAAGAAATTTCATGTTTATTTTCATACTAGGAAGCTCTTGTTTCGCTAGCTGTCGATAACTCTTAAAAAATTACGGTCACTGGAGTGAAATAAATAAAAAAAAGTATAAGTAGTGATATATCGCCATAGATAAGAAAGTTCCGTGTGTTTAATAATTGGCAAAACACTTTCCTCCTTCTGTGCTATCATTCGCCAAACTTTCGTTTCGATGTCTCGAGCGCTTTAGGGGATACGAGAGATGTGGTGTCACCGCCAGACACCACACTTGCTAGGTGGTAGCTTAAATCGGCCGCGGTCCATTTAGTACATGTCGGACCCGCGTGTCGCCACTGTGTGATCGCAGACCGAGCGCCACCACAAGGCAGGTCTCGAGATACGGGATAGCACTCGCCCCAGTTGTACGACGACTTTGCTAGCGACTACACTGACGAAGCCTTTCTCTCATTTGCCGAGAGACAGTTCGAATAGCCTTCAGCTAAGTCCATGGCTACGACCTAGCAAGGCGCCATTAGCCTTACATAGTTTGAAAGTTATTGTATGAAATGTCTCAACAAGAAGAACGATGTATACAACAAGGATAAATAAAAGTTAAGCATTCGAGGAGCTGCATACTTTTCTTGCTACCATTCACTACTTATCCTGTTCCAGAATTCACGCCCGTCTGCGTTAGATAGCGTGCATTTAGGCCTCCTCTATCTACAAGGTGTTGGCATATTTGCCAACACGTCAAGAGATGTTGCGAGTATTTCATTCTCGCGGGCGTGAGATCGGAAGTGAGCGCGCTACATGGGATCCGTTTTCTCGAGATCGGAGGCAGATAGAGAACTCCTCCCAAGTCTAAACAAAAATTCAGCATGTTAGCTAAATTTCATACGCAGCAACATATGGTGTAATACCCACCAAACGCAAAATCATAGCGACCCCTAATTTACGTTGCAAACTTTTTGAGTTTTGCGTAGTGTCTTACTAAAATGTGTACATCACAATAAGAATGGTCATTAGCGAGGTGATGGGCACGAAGCTGACATATAACGCTATAAGTAAGGCAAAAATCATATATTTTCAGTGAATAGTTTCTGTAAAATCGTTTGACGAAGATAACAGGTTGCGCGCGCTTCGGTTCTGTCAGCGCAGAGCGTCGCCAGTCGGCGCGTGCGAAGTATGGTGTACGCGTCGCAATATGCGCTGCACCCGCGCGACTCGTGCGGCACGTGCGTGTCGCGCTGTAGTGTCATGTCAAGTCACACGTGCTATACGCGTCTCAATTTGCGCCTAGCAGACCGCTCGGCTAATCCCGCGCGGCTCTGCATGAGTCACTCTAGGATAGGCCTTGTTTAGTGTTAAGACAGTGTGCTTGTAATGTTACTTGAATATCTTTTGATTTATTCTGTGGTCTCTGTTTGAAGGGGTCGTGACTTTGATGTCTTGTATTATGGGTTTTTATGCTCTTGGTTCGGCAGGCCGTTAACTTCTCTAGACTTACGTTTGTTATTGGGGCCTACCCGTAAGCGTATAGAATTATGAGCTTCAAGAAGTAAACAATTTTCCATGGTGTTTGTTCGAGGTCTTCCATGTCTTAAGGGTATTAAATTTAAAGGGAGGGCGTAACTCTGAAATCTCTGAAATAAGAGGGTTTGTTTTGTGTCCTTTGGTTTGGTTGTCTGTCTTATTATTATTATTATTATTATTTTAAATGTTACAGTGTAACACAAGCGGCGGGCACAGTCAGTTCCGGATTGACCAATACAGGGGGTGGCGCCTTGATTGAAGTATGTTCGAACGGCGTTAGCTCGGTCAGCGATGTACTGGTGTCGCTCGGCGCTACTTGGCTGTATGCTGTCAGAGTCGCTGCTCTTTCCGGTAGTTGACAGAAGTTATTTTCTCGTGATTATTTGGAGATCTCTTTCGTTAATGTGTTCGGGCTGCGCCAAGGTGCGTCCCCTCTTACTAGTCGTATGGTGCCATTGTTTTAGGGTGGCTCATTCGTTGGACTGTGCCCGCTATTGCGTGGAACTTAAACAGACTATTAAGGTAACTGCCTTTTCTGTCTAAATATTGTCGATATACTTGAAATGGATTTCACGAATGAGTTCAGTAGAATAAGTCACTATATAATTGGCGGAATTCCGTTGTTGTATGATCTGTTTATTGGTCTAGGTTTCCCGTAGGGGATTTTGCTCTTAAAATTTGTTATTTAATATTCTGTACTGATGCTTGTTTTACCAATGGGTATTAACTCCCGGTATATCCCTGTTAAATTTGTGGGCAATTATGCTTGTCATCTATATACAGGGTGGTCCATTGATCGTGAACGGGCCAAATATCTCACGAAATAAGCGTCAAACGAAAAAAACTACAAAGAACAAAACTTGTCTAGCTTTGAGGGGGAACCAGATGGTGCTATGGTTGGCCCGCTAGATGGCGCTGCCATAGGTCAAACGGATATCAACTGCGATTTTTAAAATAGGAGCCCCCATTTTTTACTACATATTCCTGTGGTACGTAAGAAATATGAATGTTAAGTTTGACCACTTTTTTCGCTTTGTGATAAATGGCGCTGTAATGGTTACAAATATATGGCTAACAATTTTAAACGAACAGTTGGTAACAGGTTCTTTGTTGTGTTGTTGTTGTCGTCTTCAGTCCTGAGACTGGTTTGATGCAGCTCTCCATGCTACCCTATCCTGTGCAAGCTTCTTCATCTCCCTGTACTTACTGCAACCCACATCCTTCTGAATCTGCTTAGTGTATTCATCTCTTGGTCTCCCTCTACGATTTTTACCCTCCAAGCTGCCCTCCAATGCTAAATTTGTGATCGCTTGATGCCTCAGAACATATCCTACTAACCCGTCCCTTCTTTTTGTCAAGTAGTGACACATACTCCTCTTCTCCCCAATTCTATTCAATATTTCATCATTAGTTATGTGATCTACCCATCTAATCTTCAGCATTCTTCTGTAGCACCACATGTCGAAAGATTCTATTCTCTTCTTGTCCAAACTATTTATCGTCCATGTTTCACTTCCATACATGGCTACACTCCATACAAATACTTTCAGAAACGACTTCCTGACACTTAAATCTATACTCGATGTTAACAAATTTCTCTTCTTCAGAAACGCTTTCCTTGCCATCGCCAGTCTACGTTTTATATCTTCTCTACTTCGACCATCGTCAGTTATTTTGCTCCCCAAATAGCAAAACTCTTTTACTACTTTAAGTGTCTCATCTCCCAATCTAATACCCTCAGCATCACCCGACTTAATTTGACCACATTCCATTATCCTCGTTTTGCTTTTGTTGATGTTCATCTTATATCCTCCTTTCAAGACTCTATCCATTCCGTTCAACTGCTCTTCCAAGTCCTTTGCTGTCTCTAATAGAATTACAATGTCATCGGCGAACCTCAAAGTTTTTATTTCTTTTCCATGGATTTTAATACCTACTCCGAATTTTTCTTTTGTTTCCTTTACTGCTTGCTCAATATACAGATTGAATAACGTCGGGGAGAGGCTACAACCCTGTATCGCTCCCTCCCCAACCACTGTCTCCCTTTCATGCCCCTCGACTCTCATAACTGCCATCTGGTCTCTGTACAAATTGTAAAAAGCCTTTCGCTCCCTGTATTTTACCGCTGCCACCTTTAGAATTTGAAAGAGAGTATTCCAGTCAACATTGTCAAAAACTTCCTCCAAGTCTACAAATGCTAGAAACGTAGGTTTGCCTTTTCTTAATCTTTCTTCTAAGATAAGTCGTAAGGTCAGTATTGCCTCACGTGGTGCAACATTTCTACGGAATCCAAACTGATCTTCGCTGAGGTCGGCTTCCACCAGGTGGGTTTTTTAAATTAAAATACAGAACGTAGGTACGTTTGAACATTTTATTTCTGTTGTTCCAATGTGATACATGTAACTTTGTGAACTTGACATTTCTGAGAACGCATGCTGTTACAGCGTGATTACCTGTAAATACCACATTAATGCAATAAATGCTCAAAATGATGTCCGTCAACCTTAATGCATTTGGCAATACGTGTAACGACATTCCTCTCAACACCGACGTTTTTGAGATACCCGATTCTTGCGCAGTTTGTCTGCTACTGATGTGCGGATTAGCCCCGACAGCAGCTAAAACATCTACTTGGGCATCATCATTTGTTGCAGGTCGTGGATGAAGTTTCGCTTGCGACTGAACACTTCCGTTTTCGTTAAATAACGTAACTATCCGGCGAACGGTCCGGACACTTGGATGATGTCGTCCAGGATACCGAGAAGCATACATAGCACACGCCCGTTGGGCATTTTGATCACAATAGGCATACATCAACGCGATATCGACCTTTTCCGCAATTGGTAAACGCTCCATTTTAACACGGGTAATATATCACAAAGGAAATACCGTCCGCACTGGCGGAATGTTACGTGATACCACAACTTATACATATGTGACTATTACAGCGTCATCTATCATAAAGCGATAAAAGTGGACAAACTAAGTCATTCATATTTCTTTACGTACTACACGAATATGTAATAAAAATGTGGATTCGTATTTAAAAAAAAAACGCAGTTGATATCCGTTTGACCTATGGCAGCGCCATCTAGCCGGCCACCGATAGCGCCATCTGGTTTCCCCCATCAAGCTAGACAAGTTTCGTTCTTTGTAGTTTTTTCATTTGATGCTTGTTTTGTGAGATATTTGGCCCAGTCCCTATCAATGGACCACCCTGTATACATCCGGGACTAAAAAAGTGGTTCAAATGGCTCTGAGCACTATGGGACTTAACTACTAAGGTCATCAGTCCCCTAGACTTAGAACTACTTTAACCTAACTAACCTAAGGACATCACACACATCCATGCCCGAGGCAGGATTCGAACCTGCGACTGTAGCAGTCGCGCGGTTCCAGACTCTAGTGCCTAGAATCGCTCGGCCACCCCGCCCGGCCATACCCAGGACTATTTATTATTTAGTTAAAAGGAAGGTTCTTTACTTGTTTCGTTCCGTATAATCTTACAAAAACAGTATAATGTTATGTTTATGGGCATATGTGTAATACAATCTTCTGAACTACGAGCCTTTGTTTGCGTTCTCTTGTGACTCACGCCCAAATTTTTTTTTCTTTCTTTTTTTTTACAGTTAGTTTTTACTTGACAAGCATCATGATGAGTGTACAAGTATCATTGCATTATAAATGCAACTACGAGGGGCGTTCAATATGTAACATAACATTCTTTTTTCTCTGCCGTTTTCTGTAGAAGAAATGCGCAGTTTGTTGTGGGATTTAGTGGAATATTCGCACTTCAGCCCCTATAGTTTCATAAATTTCCGAACGGTGGCGACGCTATACATAGCTTTCCAAATGGCGTCTGTAATTGAGGTGCGTTCCTGGCAGAGACTTGTGATTAAGCTCCTTTCCACAGATATTAATAGACGCTTGCTTGCAAAATGTCTACGGCGGCCTGGCCTTAAACAAAGGCACGCTGAGTCACTGGGCTAGGCTTCTGTCACCAACGGAACAAGGTCGCGCAGACACGTCCGATCTCCCTTGTGCTGGCCTGCCGCATATAGCTTTGATTCCCACAATGTTGGAACGTACCGACACTCTCATTCAAGGTGATGGACTGGTCATAATCAGACCCCTCGTTGCACGACTTGACGTCTCTGTTGGTTGTGCTGACACACTCGTCCACCAGTTGGGATACTGAGAGGTGTGTGCCCTGTGAGTTTCACGCCGCCTAACAAAGACCATAAAGACCTGGGCCACCAGTTGAGATACTCAAAGGTATGTTTGAATTCCCTCATTTTGAGAGAGCTGAAGTGTGATCTGTTTTAATAGTTAAAAACCATTCAGCCACAAATATCACAGGTCTTAAAATTTTTCTGTGCTAAAACACGTTAATTTTACGCTGACATCACACACAAAATGTCAAGAGGATAAAAACAGCACATTATAAAAGATTTGTCATCGCTAAAATTTACTTTATTTTTCTTTTAAATATTTTAGCGATGACAAGCCTTTTATAATGTGCTATTTTTATCCACTTGATATCTTGTGTGTGATTTCAGAGTAAAATGAACATGTTTTACAACAAAAAGATTTTAATACCTGAAGATGACAGCACAGTCTGTGAAAAACCGCGGGCCGCGGTGGTCTAGGAGTCTGCCTTCGGCAGGGCAACAGAGCGGACGCGTACGTGTTGACTTCGTGCGGCGCGCGAGCTCGTCTTGTTTACTTTCTGACGGCCGTTGCTTAAGTACCGGCTTCCCTTGTACGATCCATGGCGAACCGTTACCGTAAATCAACACTCCGATTTACTTTCTGCAACTATTATGCCCGACCCAAAGCACTCGAGGTGGAGCGTTTTCTGCGAGAGGAAATGAAGATCCCGGCGACCGATATTATCGGCATACATTTGTCCATCGTGAGCAGCACGGTCTATGTGAAAATCATTAACGACGCGGCGTGCGAACGCATACTACGTGAGACCAAACAGGGGTTACGCTTCTGTCACGCTGATGGCAATGTGGGGGAGGTAACCGTCGACCACGCAGGCTTAGGTATGCGAACGATACGCATTTTCGAATTGCCATTCGAACTTCCAGCTGAGGAAGTCGTCGCGGCACTACGCCCATACGGCACAGTCCACGGCCACACTGCGGAGAAGTGGACACGGTTTCGGACGTATCCTGTCCTCAACGGGGTCCGACAGGTCACCATAGATCTCCGAAGCCACGTACCGTTCTACTTACAGATCGGCGGATGACGTGCCATAATTATATACGACGGCCAGCCTCGGACCTGTTCCGGGTGCGGCAAAGAAAGCCACCTTAGATCCGAATGCCTACAACGGCGTATTACGCAACTTCCAGCTGCCGCAGAACCACCCACGTCACAACCTACAGTGCTACCGGTGACCTATGCCGCTGCTCTGGCTTCTCCTACCACTTTGCAACGTCGCCCGGTCACCACAAACGACGCCACCAACGAGCCCGACCAGACACCGACGGAGAGCGCCTCGGACGACCCGCCGCCTCGGCCGGCCATCGACGCCGTTCCGAAGATGCCGGCGCAACCAGACGCTGACCCTGATCTCGGAACCACGATGGAGATCGACTCGCTCATCGTTCCTACAGCGGCCTTTCTGCCAGAACGACGCGACTCCCTTCCGTCGTCGGACACGGAGGGTCGCACAAGGAAACAATGTTCCCCGAAACGTCGCAAGCGAAGACGTCGCACCGTTTCCGGCCAAGAGGAGACGTTACAAGTCGAGGAGGACGTAACCGTCGACCAGCACGAGGCCTCAGAACCCGCTACTGCTGACGATGACGTATTGAGCGCGGAGACATCTATCGGTGTGCCTGCGCCCCGTGCTGACGCTGAACTAAATCAAGAACGCATCACAGGCGACACTACACCACGCACAATTACAACATCTCCTGCAGACAAAATGGACGATACACCAGTTTCCGCTTCCACGGCGTGGCACGAGGAGGAGGTCACGGAGCAGGAGCCGTTACGGGACCCTGCGCCATCAGGGCCGCACCACTAATCATACTCTCCCCAGACTCCCCTGCGGGCCAGCGGGATAACGTTCCACTGCGACGCCCACACCCTTGCGCGGACGGCGGAGTGGACCAGCCTCCAGCAATCCGACACCAGGCCTACCGGATAGCAACCATCAACACCAACAACATCTGTTCCAGGGTGAAAATCCGCCTTATGCAGGAGATGTTCTGGGCTTCGGATATTGATTTCGCCCTTCTGCAGGAAGTTCATTTGGCTAGTCTCCCGGATATCAATGGCTATACCGCCCACGCCTCCGCGAGTGATCCTATGGGCCGCGGGGTGGCCACCTACGTCCGCCACGGGATTTCTGTGACCGATGTCGCCTTTCTTCCATCAGCTCGGGGCATGGCACTCACTGCCATGGGGACACGCATCATTAATGTCTACGCTCCCTCAGGCACCGACCGACGGCATGAAAGAGCCCAGTTTTATTCCGAAGAAATCGCTCCCCTCTTTTTAGGGCGTTATGATCACTGCCTACTAGGGGGTGATTTTAACTGCGTTCTGCATCCTAAAGATCAGATTCCCCACTATACTACCTGCCAGGAGCTACGTATAGTGGTGCGAGACCTCCTGCTTCACGATACCTGGGAAGTACAACACGGCGACCTTTCTGGTCATACCTTTCTTACAAGTCATTCCGCAAGCCGACTAGACAGGATATATGTCTCACAAACTCTTAGATCTGCGATACGGGGCGCCGAACGCTGGCCGCTGGCCTTTTCCGACCATTGCACTTACATTTGTATGGTCCTCCTTCCGCCGCAATCAGTATGGCGCAGCCGTGCTCCATGGAAACTCAATACCTCACACTTGCATGACCTGGCGTGTCGCCAACAAGTCACTGAAACATGGACAGCCTGCGAACGACGCCTTCCCCGCTACCACTCGACATTGACATGGTGGTTAGACTGCGCCAAGCCGGCGATCCGGAGGACACTGATGAGATACGGGAAGGACATGGCCGACTGGCATCGCACCACTGTTGACTTCTATTACGCGATTCTCCGAGATCTGGACGCTCAACCGCCAACCCCGGACAACCAGTTGGAACGGCAAAGAACTAAGGCGAAGATAATTGCGCTGGCACGCCGGAAACTGCAAGGGGTCGTGATACGGACGCGGCGCCACGATCACGCGGATTTAGAAATTCCATCCATGCATGATATAGTGTCCGACAAACGAAGGCGTCGTCGGCAGATCATCAGCACTCTGACCACGCCTCATGGAACGCAGGTGACCACTCAGAATGACATCGTCCGCGCATTCGTCGAGCACTACCGTCGTGCTTACAGTGAAGAAGATGCAGATACTGCAGCAGACGACTCCATTTTGCATTACGTCGCGCGCACCCTCCCCCACACGGAGGCGGATGCTTTGACAGTGGCGGTCACGCGAGACGAAGTCCACAACGCAATCGCCAAGGGTGCAGTCAACAGATCGCCCGGCATTGACGGCTTACCGATTGAGTTTTACCGTTCCTTTCGGGACCTCATGGCCCCACTGTGGACGACTATGTATCCAGAACTGATAACATCTGACCAAGCAATCCCACCCGCCTTTGCTGAGGGCATCATTATACCAGTCCACAAACCAGCCCGTGGTTCGATGGTCACGAGTTACAGACCGCTCACCCTCCTCCATGCCGATTACAAGATTTTCGCGCGCTTACTGGCAATGCGGCTCCGAACTACACTCCCTCATATCCTCTCGCCAGAGCAAACGACGCCTGGCGGACAGATTAACATACAGACTGCCACAGGGGAATGCCGCGACTTAATTGCGATAGCGGCGGCCTGCAGGCTCCGGGCAGCGGTCGTCGCTATAGACTTCGACAGCGCCTTCGATAAAGTGCGTCATCGTTTCCTGTTTTCGGTGGCAGCCCGAATGGGCATCCCCCCTCCGTTTCTCGACGTCATCCGGCGTCTTTACGACAGTGCCAGTTCCCGTGTCCAAGTCAATGGACGTTTAGCAGGGCCGGTACCTATCTGCCGTTCGATACGGCAGGGGTGCCCCCTCTCTACCCTCCTGTATGCCATTGCCCTTGAGCCCCTTATTGGGGGCTTGACGACCAAGCTCTCTGGCCTCACCCTGCGCCAACACACTTTTCGCTGTCGAGCATATGCTGATGACCTCCTCCTCCTCATTCGCTCCGGCTCTGAGATTAGGGATGTCCTCGAATTGATTACCCGTTATGGGGCTGCCGCTGACAGTGCCATGAATGTCGCCAAATCTTCTGCAATGCACATTGGACGAGGCCTCCAGGAGGCTGAAGTGGCACCCCTGCCGCTTGTGCGGACTCTCCGGTACCTTGGCATTACCTTTACCCCCACGGTCACACGCACGGCGGCAACGAATTTCCGTCGCCTGTTACACGTCATCCGCAACGACGTCCGCCAGAACCTCTTGCGCCGCCAGGACACACTTCAACGGGTTGAGTTTATTAATCTTTATGTGGCATCAAAATTGGTTCACATCGCGCAAGTTCTCCCTCTACCAACTGCAATTGGGCGCAACCTTCAGGCGGCTTTTGGCTATTATCTCACGGCTGGTTCAATGTTTAAAGTCCGTTATGAGACACTTACCTTGCCCTCACGGTATGGTGGCGTCGGGCTTGTCAATGTCCGTATTCGAGCTGCAGCATTGTACATGAGTACCATGAGAAAACAGTGGACGGGCCAGGGTACATCTCTAACACGCAGCTTGCTTGAGGTCCTCCTACCTGCTTCCACCTCACCACCGGTGTCTGTCGGCCATATCGTGCCTTATTTGTCCCATTTTTCGACCTTTTTCGTCGACTACAGTTACATACATACCAGTCTCCCAGATACACGCCCACCTAGGACTAAGGATTTTTACAGCCTGTTGCTGCGCTGTGTTCCCCGGAATGTGATGGAGACCAAACACCCCTCCATCCAGTGGCCCATAGTGTGGACTACCGTCCACCAGCCCTTCCTCCCTACGAAGGTCCGGGCACTGTGGTATCACATAGTTAACAGGAAATTTGCCACGAAGTAGCGCCTGCACAACATTGGCTTGTCGGAATCCCCTCTTTGTCTCCTTTGCCAGCAACTGGACACTGATGAACACCGTCTGACATGCGCCTCATCGCAAGATGTATGGCGCTTTGTGCAGCAAATCATTGCCTGCTATCTCCGGGTGCCACCAGACACAGTCGAACCTCGAATGTTTCTATACCCGGAGGACCGACATTTTCCCGCCGCCAAATATCATGCTATTACGTGGGTCAAAGGGTGGGCGGTCGCTTATCTCTTTCGTGAGGGACCTAAATCACGCCTCGACTTCTGGACCTATTTACGAACAGCCCATGCAGCTCTCGAAAACACGCCACGTTACCGAACACTATTTGCTAACTATCTTCGAGCGGTCTTTGTTAGACCTCCACTGAGTTGGGGGGTGCCTGGCTCAGAGGGCACCCACCCCTCCTCCCCAGGCGGTGTCTGAGTTTCAACCGCCTACGATCTATTCTACTTCTGACCTCCGCGGATGGGAGAGCGCGTTGCAGATTGCGCGGATTTTATTTCTTTTTGCTTTATTTTTTTCTCCTTTCTTTTTCTTTAACCAGAATTTATATTTCTTTTCTCTTTCGCATATGTGTTCCCATAATTTCATGCTATTAGTGAATATTACAAAAATACATGCAAATAAATAAATAACAACGCCTTCCACTACTGTTGATTCCTGTTTCTCCCACTTCCCTAAGCACCACAGGCTCGGTGGTGGTGAGGGGGACACTGTGGCCAGGCCTCAGGTTTCGACCCCTGCCCGCTTTGCCCCCTGAGCCCCCACCGGTCCAAAAAAATTAAAAAAAAAAAAAACAAAACAAAAAAATTGGTTCGAATCCTGCCTCGGGCATGGATGTGTGTGATGTCCTTAGGTTTGTTAGGTTTAAGTAGTTCTAAGTTCTAGGGGACTGATGACCAAAGCTGTTAAGTCCCATAGTGCTCAGAGCCATTTTTTTGTGAAAAACCGGTTCTCTTACATTTATAAAAAATATTGTATGCGATCTTGGCTGTTGAATGGTTTATATGAAAGGTGTGCGCCCTTTGAGTTTCACGCCGGCTAAGAAATCCCGTAAAGACCAGCGAAGGACCATCTGTGTGGAATTAATTGTGCGTCACGAGGCTGCTCGGGACAATTTTTTGGCGACATCGTCACAGGCTATGAAACTTGGGTTCAGCACTACAAACCAGAAACAAAACGGCAACGGTCTTCTGACAAGGGAACCTCCCCATCACACCCCCCTCAGATTTAATTACTAGTTGGCACAGTGGATAGGCCTTGACAAACTGAACACAGATCAATCGAAAAAAAAAGGAAGAAGTTGTGTAGAACTATGAAAAAAATAAGCAAAATATACAAACTGAGTAGTCCATGCGCAACATAGGCAGCATCAAGGGCAGTGAAAACTCCGAAGCGCCGTGGTCCCGTGGTTAGCGTGAGCAGCTGAAGAACGAAAGGTCATTGGTTCAAGCCTCCCTCGAGTGAATTTTTTTTTTATTTTCAGAGTATTATCAAAGTTAAGGCACTCAAACATAATCAACTTCGCTCTCTAAAATTCCAGAACATGTTCAGATTTGCTTGGACACATGCAGGATTTGACGGTCTACACACAGAAAAATTTGAAAACGTTAAAAACATGTTTTGACAGAGCGCAGGGAAAACTGTGCGACTGTGAAACTGTTGCATTCATTTGTTGCAGTTCATGTGACAAACTCTTATGTTTTCATCACTTTTTTGGGATTGATTATCACATCCACAAGAATACCTAAATCGGCAAGGTAGAAGAATCTTTTTACCCATTCGCCAATTGTACAAATTAGATGGGTCGACAACATAACCCTGTCAGGTGACGCACATGCCGTCACCAGTGTCGTACAGAATATATCAGACGTGTTGTCCTGTGGAGGAATCGGTTGACCTATGACCTTGCGAGCAAATGTTTTCCGTGCCCATTGGAGAGGCACGTCATTTCGTCTACTAATCGCACGCTTTTGCGGTGCGGTGGCAAAACACAGACACTAAACTTATGACAGTGAACAGTGCCGTCAATGAACGAACGGACGAATCATAACTTTGCGAGAATAAAGAAAGTAAAATTTTGACTCCATGGAAAACTTGAACCAAGGACCTCTCACTCCGGAGCCGCTCACGCTAACCACGGGACCACGGGGTTCCTGAGCTCTCAGTATCCTTAATGTTGCTTATGTTGCGCATGGACTACTCAGTTCGTATATTTTGCTTATTTTTTTTTTTTTTGTAGTTCCACACAACTTCTTCCTGTTTTCTCGATTGATCTGTGTCCAGTTTTTCAAGGCCTATCCACTGTGCCAACTTATAACAAAATCTGAGGGGGGTGCGATGGGGAGGTTCCCTTGTGAGATTCTGAGGGGATTATTCTACTTGAGTCCCCCCTCATGATACAATGATCACCTCTGAAGTGTGTTATGCTACCCAAAGGAAATTGAAGAAACGACTTCAGCGTTTTCATCGTCTCAACAACGCAAACCAACTTCTTGTTCTCCATGACAACGCAAGGCCTCACGCAAGTCTGCGCACCCGACAGGAGCTCACAAAACTTCATTGGACCGTTGTTTCTTATCCACCCTACAGCTCGAATCTCGCACCTTTCGACTTCCGTCTGTTGTTCCCTGTGAAGGATGCACTCTGCATGAAGCAGTGCGTGGATGATTGGGTGAGGGGGGGGGGGTTATTGATGCAACTAGACGTTAGCTTCGACGTCGACCAGCATACCATACGGGCATACAGGCACTCCTAGTAAGATCGCGTAAGTCCGTCGCATTAGACAGATATTATGTTGGAAAATAAGGTTTTGTAGCCGAAAGGGCTACACTATTGATGACAAACAGCTACAGACGGCGTCTGCCGTAAAATATCTGGGCGTAACCATCCAGAGCGACCTTAAGTGGAATGACCACATAAAACAGACGGTGGGAAAAACAGGTACCAGACTCAGATTCATCGGAAGAATCTTAAGGAAATGTAGCTCATCCACGAAGAAGGCGCTTGTTCGCCAGACTGTTGAGCATTGTTCATCTATATGGGATCCCTATCAGGACTGATAGAGGAGACAGAGAAGCTCCAACGAATAGCGGCGCGTTTTGTCACGGGATCTTTTAGCTGGTGAGAGAGCGTTACGGAGATGCTAAACAAAATCCACTGGCAGACGTCACTATGGAGGCGTTACGCAACACCAAGAGGTTTACTATTGAAATTTCGGGACAGCACTTTTCAGAAGCAGTCGGACAACATATTACTTCCCCCCACATACATCTCGTGTACTGACCACAAGGAGAAAATTCGAGAAATTAGAGCCAATACAGAGGCTTACCGACAATCATTCTTCCCACGCACTACTCGCGAGTGGAACAGGGCTAGAGATATCAGACAGTGGTACGGAAAGTACCCTCCGCCACACACCATTAGGTGGCTTTCGGAGTATCATGTAGATGTAGAATAATATGGTGTGTTGCAGTACTGAATAAGGCCAACCTGCTTTCAGAAAAAAAGCTGTGTTGCATTAGTTACTGAGAGCCCCTCGTAGAGTCACTGAGTGCTACATAGGTTGCTGCAATTTAAAAGTTGTTAGAAAACATTATAGAATAAATAGTGACAGATAAATGAAGAATAATCAGTTTTAAACATTAAATGTACTTCACTTACTTGTGTCTTACTAGCTTCAACTGTAAAAAAAGAATTTCAGATGTAATGAGACATAAAATAGATCAATGTAGTGATTCTGCATTACTTCGTATCCAAACACAGAAAACAGTATCTGTCACAGGTATATTGCAGATAGTTACGCATTTCGCACTTGGAACATAGACTGTTTTCTAATTTTTGAGACACTGGACAACTGTTACTGCGCTAGGACAAAACCTAGTGGAGTAATGCGTAATTCATATCCATTGTAATGTGCAGCCAACATCGCCATTACATATTTGGCAAGCATCTTCAGTGGCCTGTAAAACATGTTTCTTTTTATACATACAATAAACGTATTATATGGCTGATACAATATGCTGGTATGTTACATTTTTGTCGTGTTTTGCTCTTGTTTTTTAGGTTAGAATCAACTAACCTAAAAAAGCCACTGAAGATGTTTCCCAAATAAAAGAAGCGAAACGCGTATAGCAGTAAACAAAGCGCTTTCATTTAGTTGCATAGACGGAATATACCTCCACTAATTTACAGCAACTAAGAAAAGGCGAAAACAGAAAAATGGCATTCGCTATTAGTATTTCACAGTTTACAGGGACAGCTTTCCATACGACTTTATTCTGATACTTTTCTTCGAAAATCTCTTCATTATGCCCTTTAAATACCCACTTAAACTCTAAAATCTTCCTTATCCCAAGTATCTCGTTGGACTAGTTTCTTTACACCCGATTTTATAACAGTCTGTTCCACTTAAATGTCACAAACTGCTACAGTCTCAGAAACAGCTTGCTCAAGAAATAATTTGAAATAGATTCTTACATTCATCCGAATCTAGCATATTCATTTACGATTGAATCACATTTTTAGCCACTTTCATGTGAGGTTAATATCAAGTCTCAATTAAGAAATGTTCCGTCAAAATTACAATTTCAACATCGGTTTTGTTTTATTTACATTAATAAAAATACACCGACGTAAACCAAGAAGGAATTACGAAAGTTGGTAGGTGTGCTTCTACATCTGAAAGATGATGTCTGTCTATTCAGATTTTTCGCCAGTCGCATAATAGTGGCGCTGGTAGCGTCTCTACGACGATGGAAATCATGTTTGATTTAAATATATGCTGTAAAGGTCCTGAGCGTTAGTTAGCTTTGAGATTGGACTTGTGAGCTGATATTGGTCAAGAATATCTTCAAGACGACAAAGACGCCATTATCTACACCTTAGTGAGTTTGAACGAGGTCTTGTAATACGGATATGAGGAGCAGGATGCTCCTTCTGCAATACTGCAGGAACACTTGGTAGGAATATAGCCACTGTACATGACTGCTGGCAGCAGTGATCACTGAAATGTACGACCACGTGGCTGTGCTGAGAGGAAAGACCATCGCTTTCTGCTTATGCCTCTGGCGCATCGTACTGCGTCTGCAGCAGTAATATTAGCAGCAGTTGGCACCACAGGGACACTACTAAGGGTTGCAAATCGGATACTTCATTTCGAGGACAGCTGCGAGGCAGTCGCCCTGTGGCGTGCATATCTTTGACCCAAGACCGCCGCCATTTGCGACATCAGTTGTATTACGTTCGAGAATAATGACTTTTCTGGAGACTAGCAATCTACTCTGTAGGAATCAGCATGGGCTTCGAAAAAGACGATCGTGTGAAACCCAGCTCGCGCTATTCGTCCACGAGCCTCAGAGGGTCATAGACACGGGTTCCCAGGTAAATGCCGTGTTACTTGACTTCCGCAAGGCGTTCGATACAGTTCTCCACAGTCGTTTAATGAACGAAGTAAGAGCATACGGACTATCAGACCAATTGTGTGATTGTATTGAAGAGTTCCTAGATAACATAACGCAGCATGTCATTCTCAATGGAGAGAAGTCTTCCGAAGTACGAGTGATTTCAGGTGCGCCGCAGGGGAGTGTCGTAGGACCGTTGGTATTCACTATATATATAAATGACATTGTGGAGAACATCGGAAGTTCACTGAGGCTTTTTGCGGATGATGTTGTAGTATATCGAGAGGTTGTAACAACGGAAAATTGTACTGAAATGCAGTAGGATCTGCAACGAATTGACGCATGGTGCAGGGAATGGCAATTGAATCTCAAAGCAGACAAGTCGAATGTGCTGCGAATACATAGAAAGAAAGATCCTTTATCATTTAGCTACAATATAACAGGTCAGCAACTAGAAGTTGTTAATCCCATAAATTATCTGGGAGTAGGCATTAGGAGTGATTTAAAATGGAATGACCATATAAAATTAATCGTCGATAAAGCAGATGCCAGACTGAGATTCATTGGAAGAATCCTAAGAAAATGCAGTCCGAAAATAAAGGAAGCAGGTTAGAGTACACTTGTTCGCCCACTGCTTGAATACTGCTCACCAGTGTAGGATCCGTACCAGATAGGGTTGATAGACGAAATAGAGAAGATCCAACGGAGAGCAGCGTGCTTCGTTACAGGATCATTTAGTAGTCGCGAAAGCGTTACGGAGATGATAGATAAATTCCAGTTGAGGACTCTGCAAGAGAGACGCTCGGTAGCTCGGTACGGGCTTTTGTTGAAGTTTCGATGACATACCTTCACCGAGGAGTCAAGCAGGATATTGCTCCCTCCTACGTATATCTCGCGAAGAGACCATGAGGATAAAATCAGAGAGATTAGAGCCCACGCAGATGCATACCGACAATCTTTATTTCCACGAACAATACGAGACTGGAATAGAAGGGAGAACCGATAAAGGTACTCAAGGTACCCTCTGCCACACACTGTCGGGTGGCTTTCGGAGTATGGATGTAGATGTAGATTTAGATCAAGCGAGAGCTCATTAGTGGGCACAGTGTAGTAGGTCTGCTGTGTTTTCTGACGAAAGCTGGCTCTGCCCAGGTGCCAGTGGAGGTGGTATGTTGGTTAGAAGGAGGCCAGTTGTGGGTGTGCAACCAACTTGTCTATATGCTAGACACAACGGACCTACACTTGGAGTTATGGTATGGGGTGTGATTTCGTAGGACAGCAAGAGCACTCTCGTCGTTATCCCACACATTCAAATTTGTACCTCATTCTGGTGATTCGACCTGCTGTCTTCCCTTTCCTGAACAGAATTTCAAGAGTACCTACATGTTGCCTAGGCCTGTTCGATCATCAGACCTGTCTCTAGTCGAGCACATATGGAACATCATTGGACGAAAACTCTAGCGTCATCCACAAACAGCGTTAAACGTTCCTGTATTGGCAGACCAAGTGCAACAGGCATTCAGCTCCATCCAACAAACTGACATCAGTCACCTGTACAACACAGTGCATGCACATTTGAATGCTTGCATCCAACATTCTGGCGGTTACACCGGTTATTAATGTATCGTCATTTCAAATTTGCGATCGCTTATCTCACGCGTACAATAACATCTACATCTACATACATACTCCGCAAGCCACCTGACGGTGTGTGGCGGAGGGTACCTTAAGTACCTCTATCGGTTCTCCCTTCTATTCCAGTCTCGTACTGTTCGTGGAAAGAAGGATTGTCGGTATGTCTATGTGTGGACTCTAATCTCTCTGATTTTATCCTCTTGGTCTCTTCGCGAGATATACGTAGGAGGGAGCAATATACTGCTTGACTCTTCGGAGAAGGTATGTTCTCGTAACTTTAACAAAAGCCCGTACCGAGCTACTGAGCGTCTCTCCTGCAGAGTCTTCCACTGGAGTTTATCTATCATCTCCGTAACGCTTTCGCAATTACTAAAAGATCCTGTAACGAAGCGCGCTGCTCTCCGTTGGATCTTCTCTCTCTCTTCTAGCAACCCTATCTGGTACGGAATCTGTGAATCTGCACTGTTAATCACTTGAATGTGTTACCAAGACGAATGTATTACAGAAATTTTATTGCTGTACATTAATTACTTTTTTGGTGATGCGATTTTTTTTCAGCCAGGGTGTATTACTGCCACTATAGTTCATTTTGACTAAATTTGTGGAATGTGTCCTCTCTTCGTGAAGAAATTTGTACAGTGAATCAACAACTTAACATAATATATGCTCACTTTTCGTAATTTGCACATCACAACCGAATCTTATTTGAGAGAGGTCACATGTGGCGATATTTCATACCCAACACCTGGTTAGCATTCGGACAAGGCCAACAATAGACTTCATGGGGGAGATAATATTGTTCCCAAAGGCCCCGAACGACTTTTATTTGAAGTGGCAGTTAGTGAAAACGTCACTGTCTGTTATTTGTCTGAGCAAGAGGAACTTCAATCGTTTCACCGGAACTTATATATTCATTGCGGTAGAGTTTGTAGCAGCGACCGGAGAAATTCCAGTGCGGCAATGGTGCCGTGCTGATAGACCTATCTTCAGGAGGTTGAACTCCGCGAAAGTATCGACAGTCGGCAGCGGCGGACAGCGGCGCTGATCGATAGGTAGCGAGCGGAAGCCCTTCCGCCCTTTATTGCCGCCACAACCGGCCGGCTCTTGCTAGCTCTCTCTCTCTCTCTCTCTCTCTCTCTCTCTCTCTCCCGTGCCGCGGCCGTGGCCACTTATTGCGAACCCCCAGCATCGGGCAATTTCCCACCGGCTTCCCGCGAACTCACTCCGCCGCCTCTGTTTCTCCAAAAGCAGTGACTCTCGTGTCTCGGCATACCTTAAGCATTTCGTGGTACGTGACACACTTCTGATCCCCTAAACCAGTGGTCACCGAACTTAAGAAGCTTCAGAGCTGCCATACTGTTATTAAATCCTATTATTGAGTACCAAAAGAAACTTGAACTGAAATAACATGTTTTAAAAAATGTTTATAATTATTGATTGCCTACAAACTTACATTTCTAGTAAATATCAAACCAATTTAAATACACAATATATGAAAAGAAGAAACTGAAATTGAATTGTAGAATGAATTTCTTTATTTCCGTCTATTACCACAAAATTGTTAGGTCCTTTCACTACTAATCCCGGTCAGCAATGACCATCTTCAGATCTACAAGAAAACATAAAAAAAACATAAATGTAACTAGTGGATTGTATGCCTCTTAAAACAAAAACAAAAAAAATAAGCCGTAATTAGAAGCATCGCTGACATAAATGTGGAAAACAAGCGTTTTAAATATGACAAGGTATACCTGTCTTAAAAATGTGTCCTAATACGCTACAGGCCATTAAAATTGCTACACCGCGAAGATGACGTGCTACAGACGCGAAATTTAACCGACAGGGAGAAGATGCTGTGATATGCAAATGATTAGCTTTTCAGAGCATTCACACAAGGTTGGCGCCGGTGGCGACACCTACAACGTGCTGACAGGAGGAAAGTTTCCAACCGATTTCTCATACACAAACAGCAGTTGACCGGCGCTGCCTGGTGAAAGGTTGTTGTGATGCCTCGTGTAGGGCGGAGAAATGCGTACCATCACGCTTCCGACTTTGATAAAAGTCGGATTGTAGCCTATCGCAATTCCGGTTTATCGTATCGAGACATAGCTGCTCGCGCTGGTCGAGATCCAATGACTGTTCGCTGAATATGGAATCGGTGGGTTCAGGAGGGTAATACGGAACGCCGTGCTGGATCCCAACGGCCTCGTATCACTAGCAGTCGAGATGACAGGCATCTTATCCGCGTGGCTGTAACGAATCGTCTCGATCCCTGAGTCAACAGATGGGGACGTTTGCAAGACAACAACCAACTGCACGAACAGTTCGACGACGTTAGTAGCAGCACAGAGCTCGGAGACCATGGTTGCGGTTAACCTTGACGCTGCATCATAGACAGGAGCGCCTGCGATGGTGTACTCAACGACGAACCTGGGTGCACGAATGACAAAACGTCATTTTTTCGGATGAATCCAGGTTCTGTTTACAGCATCATGACGGTCTCATCCGTGTTTGGCGACATCGCGGTGAACGCACATTGGATGCGTGTATTCGTCATCACCATACTGGCATATCACCCGGCGTGATGGTATGGGGTAACATTGGTTACACGTCTCGGTCACCTCTTGTTCGCATTGTCGACACATTGAACAGTGGACGTTACATTTCAGATGTGTTACGACCAGTGGCCCTACCCTTCATTCGACTCCTGAGAAACCGTACATTTCAGCAGGATAATGCACGACCACATGTTGCAGGTCCTGTACGAGCCTTTCTGGATACAGAAAGTGTTCGACTGGTGCCCTGGCCAGCACATTCTCCAGATCTCTCACCAACTGAAAACGTCTGGTCAATGGTGGCCGAGCAGCTGGCGCGTCACAATACTTCAGTCACTACTCTTGATGAACTATGGCATCGTGTTGAAGCTGCATTGACAGCTGTATCTGTACACGCCATCCAAGCTCTGTTTGACTCAATTCCCAGGCGTATCAAGGCCGTTATTACGGCCAGAGGTGGTTGTTCTGGCTACAGATTTCTCAGGATCTATGCACCCAAATTGCGTGAAAATGTAATCACAGGTCAGTGCTGCCTTTTTCTGCACCCTTTCGATGTCCTCCGTCAATCCCATCTGGTAAGGATCCCACACCGCGCAGCAATATTCTAACAGAGGACGAACGAGTGTAGTGTAAGCTGTCTCTTTAGTGGACTTGTTGCATCTTCTAAGTGTCCTGCCAATGAAACGCAACCTTTGGCTCGCCTTCCCCACAATATTATCTATGTGGTCTTTCCAGCTGAAGTTGTTCGTAATTTTAACACCCAGGTACTTAGTTGAATTGACAGCCTTGAGAATTTTACTATTTATCGAGTAATCGAATTCCAACGGGTTTATTTTGGAACTCATGTGGATCACCTCACACTTTTCGTTATTTAGCGTCAACTGCCACCTGCCACACAATACAGCAATGTTTTTTAAATCGCTTTGCAACTGGTACTGGTCTTCGGATGACCTTACTAGACGGTAAATTACAGCATCATCTGCGAACAACCTAAGAGAACTGCTCAGATTGTCACCCAGGTCATTTATATAGATCAGGAGCAGCAGAGGTCCCAGGACGCTTCCCTGGGGAACACCTGATATCACTTCAGTTTTACTCGATGATTTGCCGTCTATTACTACGAACTGCGACCTTCCTGACAGGAAATCACGAATCCAGTCGCACAACTGAGACGATATCCCATAGGCCCGCAGCTTGATTAGAAGTCGCTTGTGAGGAACAGCTTTCCGGAAATCTATAAATACGGAATCAACTTGAGATCCCCTGTCGATAGCGGCCATTACTTCGTGCGAATAAAGAGCCAGCTGCGTTGCACAAGGGCGATGTTTTCTGAAACCATACTGATTACGTATCAATAGATCGTTCCCTTCGAGGTGATTCATAATGTTTGAATACAGTATATGCTCCAAAACCCTACTGCAAACCGACGTCAATGATATAGGTCTGTAGTTCGATGGATTGCTCCTACTACCCTTCTTAAAGTCTGGTGTGACCTGCGCAATTTTCCAATCTGTAGGTACAGATCTATCGGTGAGCGAGTGGTTGTATATGATTGCTAAGTAGGGAGCTATTGTATCAGCATAATCTGAAAGAAAGGATCTGAAAAAACGTTTTTGAATTGCATGTGCTCTAACAATGTTCACTACACTTACCACTGTTTTCATAACATGTTGATGCTTAAAACTTCCACACAGTGATTGGTGGTACATTGCACAATGTTAAGACAGAAATTTCATGAAGTAGTTGCCTTTACAGCAATTGAGCTCCATCAGTTACTAAACCCAACAACTTGTTAACAGCTCTATTTCCAGCGTTGATAAGATTATTACAAAATAGCGGTATCGGTTTTAACCGCACGGTTTCTCCCATCCCTAAGTCGCACGGCGATTTCGTTCCTCTCACTGGTTTCTGTTGTCACGTTACAGAGTCTCCATTGTCCTATGAAATACCAGCGCCGCTCTTCTTGAGAAGAGTTGTTCAAAAAAATGGTTCAAATGGCTCTGAGCACTATGGGACTTAACAGCTGTGGTCATGAGTCCTCTAGAACTTAGAACTACTTAAACCTAACTAACCTAAGGACATCACACACATCCATGCCCGAGGCAGGATTCGAACCTGCGACCGTAGCAGTCGCACGGTTCCGGACTGCGCGCCTAGAACGAAGAGTTGTTGTCACGCCTTCTGAAGATATTAAAACGTTGTTAGCTGTTGGTTTACCCTCAACGATACAGTTGTCAGTAATTAGTACAAGCTTATGGTATGACAAGAGAACCACTACGTAACTGTATCCTGATGTGAGGCTCACTTAAATACACAAAGCTCCAGCGAAAAAAAGGATTTTTTTCTCGTACGTTTGGTGTCAAAACCAGATTCGGCGTACGGAAACATACCGTACTAGTACCTGACGAAGAGAACCAAATGCAGATGGGAATTTACAGAGAGTCGAAAACTACGAGGAAGGGTTTGGTTCTAATTTTCTTCTCCCGTATCAGGGCAGATGACAGACAGCACATAATGAGGTCGACGCTGCTTACCCTGCAAAATTTACACCCGCAGCACTTTACTGACACAGAGGGAGGCGCTGCAGTCGTATCTCGCAGTTCCCATTTTCAAGTCTGCCGAGCTGCCTCTGTGCAAAGCAAAATCTCCAGAAAAAGCTAACAGAGAAGGGAACATAAGAGACGACAGCCGGGTGGTTGCGGGGAACAGATGGTAAAAGGAAACAGGGAGAGAAAAACACACACATACACACACACACACACACATACATAGAGGAGAGATGGTAACGGGGAGGGAGGGAGGCCGGGTGTGGGGGACGCGAGGCGAGAGGGGATAAAGCGCCGTCGTTGCGGATAATCTGGAAACAACGGACGCATTTGTCGCCTCCCGCTGTTCCTCTCTTTGAATTGTGTTAATTACGGCTTCGCGAACGAAGAAAAATACTGCAATTTCAGCAAATGAGTTCCCATAAAGAAGATTAATTCAAACTCTCCTCTAAAGAGAACTTACGTACGTACGTAGCGGTGCTGTCTCGGCCAGTGGAACTCTTTCATTAAATGACGATTTGAAAATTGACGTCTGGTCTGAGAGGGCTGACCCGCGAAACGTCGACGGGATAGCGGAAAAGCGCTCTGACATTTTCGCGGTCGTCTATTTTTATTATATTTTCTTTTTTTTTTTTTTACATTCGCTTTAGAAAATGAAGAGCTGCTCTTGAAACAAACGTGATGGAAAAAATCTTCCATCGATTCCGATATGCTGCGGATATATTGCTGTGCTACGAACGCTATTAAGTCGTACATTTATACGCAAATAACTGATTTTTTAAATACTTACACAACATATTAAAATCGATTTCTATGTTTTAAAGGGAATACTTTAAACATGCTGCTGGCCGGAGTGGCCGTGCGGTTCTAAGCGCTACAGTCTGGAGCCGAGCGACCGCTACGGTCGCAGGTTCGAATCCTGCCTCGGGCATGGATGTGTGTGGTGTCATTATGTTAGTTAGGTTTAATTAGTTCTAAGTTCTAGGGGACTGATGACCTCAGAAGTTCAGTCGCATAGTTCTCAGGGTCATTTGAACCATTCTTTAAACATGCTCAGTTTATCAGAGAGCGACGATTTAAATTACAGCTATGCATACGGAGAGGATATTAGTTTGACTGGAATTCGTGATTATACTTTTAATTTGCAATGCTGTACAGAAACTTACTAATCAAATCACTCCTGTTCTGCCAGTAACTCTGTTTTGTCACAGATTAGATAATTACATCTAATGTAGTTGTATCTAGAGGGATTTAGGATCATTTTTCACTAAGACATCGCTTAATTTCATAAGCGATATTAGACGAAGTAATCTGCACTAGTTTCCTCTCCTAAAATAGTCAACAGTGAACTTCAAGTCTCGTGTTTAACTGAACCATAAGAGCTTCCCACGTTACTTCGTCTTGATGATCGGTGTCATTATGAAGACACGAATTTGTTGTACAAGGCGACTGTGATCGCTTAAAATGTGGTAAATATCCCTGAGCTCTTTTCGTTCAGTTCATCTCCATACGTCAAAATGTAACAGAAATTTTTTAAAAATAAAGCGCTTAGAACAAGTGACACAATATGAATAAGACAATAAAGCACAGTTCCAGAGCAGAAGTACAGGACAGCGGTGTTTTATTGAAGTCTGCAGGCTTTCGTGAACGTTGTTACCAAATCTTGCTGGTTGATAGATCGCCTCATATTGCCTCTAAAATAATCGAAGATCCTGAAGATGATCCCAGCAGAGGGGTCGAAATGTCGATTATTTTAGAGGAAATATAACGCGGCCTAACAACCAACAAGATTTTAACTATAGGCGGTGTTTTGTCAGAAGAAGAAAATGGACCTTTCTTTTATTAATATCGTGAATGAAGCATATCCCAGAATATGTATTTTTTATTTGTTTCGGCTGCATTAAGCTGTTTTCAGATTCAAAATACGGAGTGACAATTATCGCCAGAGTCAGCAGAACGCGTCGTTTTGAAATCTTGTAAATATTTTCAACTGGCTTTATTCTTCGGTCTTTTGCTTAAGCGTCACCTTCTACCCCATCGCATCACTCACGACATGTCCAGCGTGGAGACCACGTGAGGTCTGCCTTGTTGCAAGTCATCTCGAATCGCAATGTCCCTGGAACCACCTTCTGAAACTTTTTTCGAGATGGAATGAGGCTTTGTGGAAGCCGTTTGGCATACACGAGATGAGTGTGTCGGTTAAAATTATTTGATAATTCATAGCAGACCACTATGCTGTTTATCGAGCTGAATAACAAAACTCCACTGAAAACTTAGCAACGTCCACACTGCAAGGATTTACTAATGCTCTTCGGAAGTCAGTAAATCGCCGGTAGTGTACCGACGAATGATAAATGTAGGAGCCGGCTACAGCTGGTTTGATTGCCGTCAGTACTACAGCCAGTGAACTAAATACAGAGACAATTCCAACGAATTCCGCATGCCTGTCTACAAACATATTATTAGCCTCGAGAATAAACTTGGAGGAAATGGAACAGCCCAAGCAGTTATATTAAATGGACCTATATTCTTCCCGGGGGTCACACTTTATTAATAATTATAGCACAAAGAAATATCTCCAGTTACAGTTACATTTTCAGCAAGTACACCAAGTCCTTTCATCCATACATGAATTTTTTCATCATTACTAACTTTTCTACAGGAGCGTGTATACAATGTAAACCTCATGTTAGTATGGTTCAAATGGCGCTGCGCACTATGGGACTCAACTGCTGAGGTCATTAGTCCCCTAGAACTTAGAACTAGTTAAACCGAACTAACCTAAGGACATCACATACATCAACGCCCGAGGCAGGATTCGAACCTGCGACCGTAGCGGTCACGCGGTTCCAGACTGAAGCGCCTTTAACCTCATGTTAGTATAAACATAGCTAGGTCGTCTCCTATATAAGCGGGCAGTGCACGGCAGCGGCACCACTCCGCTGTGAGCTCTGTCTGCAACAGTGTTGAAGCACTATGCCTCGTCGACGTGTGTATCGTCAACGCCACCACCGCATGCCTGTCTACAAACATATTATTAGCCTAAACTTGGAGGAAATGGAACAGCCCAAGCAGTTATATTAAATGGACCTTTATTCTTCCGTGGATGCAGAGTTAATTTTACTCTGGATGTTGCTACTGGAAATTCCGGTAGTGGTTGGTTTACCCTAGCCATCGTTCGTTGTGAAAATGCCTCCCTTCCTGGACTTGAATCTTTCGCAGATCGAGATGTCATCGCCTACAAGACGTGGCATTGTGGAATTGATCCGAAGACCCAAAGTAGACCTAGCTATGTTTATAGTAACATGCCGTTTACATTGTATACACGCTCCTGTGGAAAAGTTAGTAGTGATGAAAAAATTCATGCATGGATGAAAGGACTTGGTGTACTTGCTGAAAATGTAACTGTAGCTGAAGATATTACTTTGTACTATAATTATTAATAAAGTGTGATCCCAGTCATTAGCAACCTGGGAGCGTACATCGCGGACCGGGGGCTCAAGGATGCAACAGTTTGGACGGTGAACCACAGCAGAACGATACCGAGCGCAGAACACTCTAGATATAGGTAAAGTGTATTAACAGGTTGTGTCTGTTCTTGCGGAATCCGCAGTTGTGTTACAGATAATTTAAATTGAAGGTGGAGTGTGGGGGGGGAGAAAGGAAAGGGAAGGAATTCGGGTCTACACGTGGAACCAGTGGCGACGAGTGAAAATGTGTGCCGTACCGCGATTCTGCACAGAATTTCCTGCTTGCTAGGTAGCTCCGTTAACCACTGCACGATCCGGACACAGAGTTTACAGCAGTTGCGCGGAATATCCCGGAATGCCCTCGGCCGACCCACAATACCACCCAGCACCACCTGTCCGCATTCCCCTTTTGAGATTAGCGCAAGAGGTAGGTCGCGATTAAGCATTCGCACTGAAGCTGGTGGATACAAAGCCCATCAATTAAGAGGAATATTTTGGTACGTCCCTCGGCCGACTCACATTCTCCCATGTCCATCCGTACAATAATTCGCCTCGATGGGCTATGAATCCACCACCTTCAGTGAGAATGCATGGTCACATCCAACCAAACTCAGGGTAGCGAGCAACGGGGACATGCGTGAAGGCTGTGGATAAGTTGCGCTGGCTGGGAAAGTGCGTCACACGTGGGGCGTGCGGAGATACTCCGCGCAATTGCGATAAACACCGTGTCCGGATGAGCTCAGTAAGAAGGAGATCCCGTGTTCGATTCCGGTCCGCCATAAATTTTTATTCGTCGTCGCTGATTCCTTCCTTTTCCTTTCCTTTTCCCTTGTCCATTTCCACCTTCAGTTTACACAGTAGTGAAATGACTGGTATCTAGTTAAGTACCGGGTGATCAAAAAGTCAGTATAAATTTGAAAACTTAATAAAGCACGGAATAATGTAGATAGAGGGGTAAAAATTGACACACATGCTTGGAATGACATGGGGTTTTATTAGAACAAAAAAACACCCCATATTGCTAGACGCGTGAAAGATCTCTTGCGCGCGTCATTTGGTGATGATCGTGTGCTCAGCCGCCACTTTCGTCATGCTTCGCCTCCCAGGTCCCCAGACCTCAGTCCGCGTGATTAATGGCTTTGGGGTTACCTGAAGTCGCAAGTGTATCCTGATCGACCAACATCTCTAGGGATGCTGAAAGATAACATTCGACGCCAATGCCTCACCATAACTCCGGACATGCTTTACAGTGCTGTTCACAACATCATTCCTCGACTACAGATATTGTTGAGGAATGATGGTGGACATATTGAGCATTTCCTGTAAAGAACATCATCTTTTCTTTGTCTTACTTTGTTATGCTAATTATTGCTATTCTGATCAGATGAAGCACCTTCTGTTGGACATTTTTTGAACGTTTGTATTTTTTTGGTTCTAATAAACCCCATGCCATTCCAAGTTTGTGTGTCAATTTGTACCTCTCTATCTACATTATTCCGTGATTTAGTCAGTTTTCAAATTTATACTGACTTTTTGATCACTCGGTATTTAGATCAGGACCATGGCCGGTTTGTGCTGGGGCCACAGGAGACGAATACTTGTGGAACGTCGGCTGCGTTGTAAATGGGGGCGCTGTTATGGCACACTGAACAAGGGGTGGAACGTATGCGACTACGGAATTTCGCCGCTTATCAGCCGCGTCCCTGGTAGCGGGGCGGGAATCGCGTGGCGGCAGCTGCAGTGCTATGGGCCACGGGAGTCAGTTGGGCAGTTCAAGTGGGTAATGTGGCAGGTGGGCGAAGAGGAGCCAGCAGACAGCAGCCACTCAGTGCTGGGAGCTGTGGGTAGTGGCCAGCTGACAGCTGGCAGTGTTGTGTTCTCCGTGGCGCTGTGTCTATTGTGTGTGTGCGCGCATACAGAGAAAATCGACACAGATATTTTGATACTGGAGGACTAGAAGAGGCCTTCTATTTTGAACACATGGACCGAGGAATACAAGCGTACAGCCAAAAAAGCATATGACATGGCATGATATCTGCTACCAATTATTTCTAGATTTCTAGAGCTAAGTTGAGAGAGAGAGAGAGAGAGAATCTGTTGGTTTTTCTTTTCACCTCTTCATTTTTTTTAATAATACTCTGGGTTACGAGATCAGTCGAAATGGCAACAGAATTAGCGATACACTTTCCCCAAATGGGTTATCCATTTTTATTTGGAAATTGCTCAAAGTGATAAGTTTGGGAAAACTACATCTTTCTTATTGTTAGCATGTTACATCTTGCTTCTTCTGACACAATAATTCAAACATTCCAATTAAGTTGCAGTTGTGGCGGAATCCAATAACGAGACTAAAAAAAACATAGTACAAAGGGCAACGCAGATAAAATTTATTTATGGTTCGATACCGGGAAAATGACTAATATACTTATTGTTGGTATGAAGATAAATATGCAATTTGTTAATTAATTTTCCTAAACATGTGCAACAAGTGCAATGAATAACCGATGAAAATGAAAAATGGCTCTCAGCATGCGCAACAATACTTTGTGACGAAGTATATTGTTCCCACACTCGGTTCGTGAAGAATAGCGAATAATTGTGTCGATTCTTTTGTATCTGACGAATCAAGCCAAATGATCGCCTTGGAAAGTTCCGTTACTGGCGAGAGTGATACATCACAAGGACATATAGGCATTCCACTTTCAGTAAACACTGCTCCAAAACTAATTTCTAGATGGTGTGAGAAAGAGTCAACAGTAGCAGATTATGTCTCAGGCAAATTTACAAAATGGTTCAAATGGCTCTGAGCACTATGGGACTTAACTTCTGAGGTCATCAGTCGCATAGAACTTAGAACTGCTTAAACCTAACTAACCTAAGGAGATTACACACATCCATGCCTGAGGCAGGATTCGAACCTGAGACCGTAGCGGTCGCGCGGTTCCAGACTGTAACGCCTAGAACCGCCCGGCCACCCCAGCCGGCGGCAAATTTACAGGCACGACTACCGATTATAGCAATCAAATTAATAATATTGCATGTATAAAGGAAATGTATATGAGTGCCCCTATTCTGTTTTATGTAACACGTCAAATTTTCTGTCTTGCCGAAACACGTTACAAGCAAAATAATTTACAATTACATACCTGTTTATTATGACTGATACAATAACTCTTCTTTCATCCAAGTATGAGGCAGACTCAAATCCTCTCACAGTAAATGTGCCCTCTATTTGCTACCCATTTCATTCACAAACATAATTATTCGAACACAACATGGTTTTGTTGTGCTAAGAGCGAAATGGAATTTCACGTTCACCATTTGTTTGACAATATGATGAAGGAAAATTTAAAAGTACACACGAGCCATTGACAAACAACACCTCCAAATCCTTTAAAAAATTTATTCCGTAATAATGTTGTTAGGACGTATGTTCTTTGGACTTTGTGACAATGTTTTCTCTTATGCTATACGATCCATGCACCCAATAGATTCCGACGCCATATATGTTTACAAAATGTGACAGTATACATGTGATGTGTTATGGCTTTGAAAGGAAGCTGTGACCACTGGAGGTAATTTATTTTACTTATTTTATGTTTACCGTTAGGTACACGTTTAATTTTTTGTCAAAATAAACCCAAAACCATGTTCTGAAATAGTGTTTTGTTTCTCCACTAGAGAGTGCCTAAGTTCCTCCAAAAAATCGTAACACAACGCACACACAAAAGTCATATTAACAAATGTAAATCCAACTGATGATGGAGGTTTATACCTTTGAAACGCGTCGTGGAGATAAATAAACAGTGACTGGTAACAATAATCTTGTTGTTTCATTTAATCCTCAATTTTGTTTTCCATGCTTCTGTATATGATTCCTGTCAACAACTTAGATGCATGAGCTTTTAAGCTGATTGTGCATTAATTCACGCACTTGTCAGCTCTTGCAATCTTCGGAAATATGTGGGTGATGTATTTCCGAAAGTCAGATGGTCTATCGACAGACCCTTACATTCTACACTCAATCATGAGTAGTCGGTTTGTTGCCGCTTTCCCCAACGATTTTAGAAATTCTGATGGAATGTTATTTATCCCTTCTTCTTAACTGATCTTAAGTATTTCAAAGTTCTTTTAAACTCTAATTCTAGTACTGCATCACCTATCGCTTCTGTAAGGACTCCGGTTTCTTCTTCTATCACGTCATCATACATGTCGAACCCCTCAAAGAGGCCTTCAATGTACTCTTTCCACCTATCAGCTCTCTCTGCCTTTAACAGTGGATTTTAATTTCACTGAAGATTGTTTTGATTTTTCTATATGCTGAGGTAGTCCTTATAACAATTATTTCTTTTTCTATTTCATCACATTTTTCAGGCAGCCATTTCGCCCTAGCTTCCCTGCACTTCCTATTTATTTTATTCTTCAGTGACTTATATTTCTATACTCCAGATTTCCCCTGAACATTTTTGAACGTCCTTCTTTCATCGAGCAGCTAAAGTATTTCTTCCATCACCCACAGTTTCTTTGCAGTTACCTTCTTTGCAGTTATATTTTTCTTCCGACCTTCTGTGATAACTTTTCAGAGATGTCCGTTCCTTTTCAACTGAACTGCCTTCTGAGCTATTCCTTATGGCAGTATCTATAGCTCTGGAGGATTTCAAACGATCCTCTTCATTTCTTAGTATTTATGTATCCCACTTCTCTGCGCATTGATTTTCCTGATTAGTCTCTTAAGCTTCAGGCTACTCTTCATCACTACTAAATTGTCATCTGAGTTTATACCTGCTCCTGGGTATGCCTTAGAACACAGTATCCGATTTCGGAATCTCTGCCTCTGTTACTAGCTGAAATTTATTGCAGAACTCAGTTAGTCTTCCTCCCCTCTCATTTCTAGTACCATGCTCATATTGTCCAGTAACCCTTTCTTCCACTCGTTTCCTTATAACCGCATTCTAATCCCCCATGGGTATTACCGGTTCAATATCCTCATATCCTTTCTCTGTCTCTTCATCTTCCTCTTACGATGTCACCATGTATACCTGAACTATCGTTGTCGATGCTGATTTGCTGTCGATTCTGATAAGAACAACCCTATCACTGAACTTTTTACAGTAACACACTCTTTGCCCTACCTTCCTATTCATAACAAATACTATTCCCGTTATGCCATTTTCTGCTGTTGTTGATATTACTCAACAGTCATCTGACCAAAAGTCCTTGTCTTGTTTCCATTTACCTTCGCCGACTCCCACTATGTCTATATTGAACCTTATCATTTCCTTTCCTAGAATTTCTAGCTTCCCTACAACACTCAAACTTTTGGCATTCCACGCCCCGACTAGTAGAACTTTATCCTTTCGTCGGATGTTAAAATTTTCCTCATGATCTCCTCCCCCTTGGCAGTCCCCTCCCAGAGATCCGAATGAGGGACTAATCCAGAACCTTTTTCCCCTGGAGAGATGATCATGTTCAATTACAGGCCTACGGGCCACATGTCCTGTGAATACACGTTATGTGTCCTTAATGCAGTGGCTTCCATAGCCTTCGGCATCCTCATGCCGTTGATTATTGCTATTGCTCCTCCTTTAGGGGTAGTTTTCCACCAAAGGACAAGAGAGTGCCCTGAACTTCGGTCCCTCCTCCGCCCTCTTTGACAAGACGGGAGAACAAGGGTGACTTTTTATACCGGAAGTCTTCAGCCGCCATTACTGATGATTTTTATTCAATATGTAAGCAGTGGCGCGGTTTAAACCCTGACCGAGGACGTTTTGGTTACTAATCAAAGACACTACCCCTAGACCTTGGGTGCAAAAAGCCTAGATGTTGATAAAACATTGACTCACTCGTCTTTGGCTTCACCAACTGTCTGTCTGTCATCGATTGTCCATACACAGTTCCGGAAATTCTCAGGTCTTGCAATCCATTTGCAATTTTCCTCTACTCCTGCTCCGTCGGCTAAGGCAGACACTTTTCACACACGCTGCCCAAAATCGCACAGCACACTGTTCTCACTACTTCACTGGCAGTTGACCTGCTAATCCTCTACGTACAGCGCAGACCACAGCAAGTAGCCAAACATCTAAAACCAAAGAGTTAAATATATGAAGCTTCGTTATTATTTAATTATGTTAAAGGTTTCGAAGTTGACATTAATTTTCCGATTCGCTTTTTTCTCTTGTAGGCCGAAGGTTCAAAAAAGTGATGAAACAGTAGTGACTGTTGTCGTAAATATACAAAGAAAGTGAAGGTACCTGGTTCAGATGCATTTAAACAGTGAAGTACGTGTATGCTGACTTGGAACTTGTTTTAGAATCAAGAGATTCAGTTTCAAGTCCGCAGGAAGACGGAATGTGAAAGTGTTACGGTTTTTGGAGTAATCTCTAGCAGAAGACAACACTGGCAGTCAAGTAACATCAGACGTCTCTTTAACACCTCACCAGACTTCAGTATGCTCATCAATTCCACAAAAGCAAATAACAGTCAGAAGTGTGAAATTTGATCTTGAAGCTAAATGATGCAAATTCAATGTTATGTCTTCATTTCTTTTTGATTCCACTGAGGATGAAGGCAATCGTAAATCGTTTTTCAATTCCTTGTTGCCCACTTTGCGTAATTTTGATCCGTAACCTAGATCTGCGAATATCAATCTCTAGTTCTAAAATAAAAATAGCTCTTACTGCAATGTTAATTTCAAGTGTGACTGTAACTGGCGTCATAAACTACTTACGAAACAGAAACACAACACCACAACAGCGAGCGACCATAATATCGAGTGTGGCGTGTCCTATTCCGTTGCGGCCAAATACCGATGCATACCGCCCATATTCCATCAATGCGTGGCATCTGTTCCTTTTGACATCCGCTGCTGTCTTGTAAATTGAGTGTGGAGGAGGGGGAGGGGGTAGAGATGGGAAAGGAAAGGGAAGACACTACTGATGCCGCTGCATCGGGATGTTTCGCGGAATCGTTGACGACGAGTGAAAATGTGTGCCGCATCGGGATTCGAACCCGGGATTTCCTTCTTACTGGGAATTTGCGTTAACCACTGCGCCATCCGGACACAGCGGTTATCGCAAATGCACTATCTCGGCATACTCCCCGGCTGACACATTCCTACCTTGCGTCAACTATTCGAAGCCCCCGTCCATACTCGCTGGTTTTAGAATCCCGCTGAAGATTGAACGATGTTATGCATCCTCACTGAAGGTTGTGAATTCATTGCCCATCGAGGAGAACCAATCATGTGAATGCATGGTGTCCGTTCTCTTGGATATATCCGACGCGAATCAGTTACATGACTGTGTGGTGTCTGTTATTTCGGAGTATTTAACGCAACCTGTCTAGTAAGCAAGAGATCTCGTGCTCGAATCCCAGTCCGGCGCACATTTTCACTCATCACCACTGATCCGCATTAAGTCCCGATGCACCTGATATCAAAAGCTCCTTCCCATTTCTTTTCTTTCTCCTCTCTCAACTTCCAAATTACTTAGTACATATTGCTCCTTTATTCGGAATTGGAAAGAAGTATCTTCTTCCAGCTTTAAGCACAATTACGATAGCTACATTTGTTTCGCAGCATCATATGTCCCGAAATTCAGCAAACGTAAACTGGCCAGCGACTACATTTCTTATTGCAGACTCTTCAAAATAAGCGCCGTGTTTTACTTTCCTTCGACGTAACACAATAGGTGTGAGCAATAACGGAAACAAAGCCAGTTCACTGTCAACTGTTATATCAGCCTATATAGGATGCGCAAAAATAAATTTATTTCATGTAATATAATAATCGAATGCCGGCCGCTGTGGCCGAACGGTTCTAGGCGCTTCAGTCCGGAACCGCGCTGCTGGTACGGTCGCACGTTCGAATCCTGCCTTGGGCATGGATGTATGTGGTGTCCTT
The DNA here is from genome assembly GCF_021461395.2 of Schistocerca americana. NCBI lineage: Eukaryota > Metazoa > Arthropoda > Insecta > Orthoptera > Acrididae > Schistocerca > Schistocerca americana. The sequence continues at coordinate 153,678,116 of NC_060122.1, forward strand.
AGGTTAGTTAGGTTTAAATAGTTCTAAGTCTAGGGGACTGATGACCTCAGCTGTTAAGTCTCATAGTACTTAGAGCCATTTGAACCATTTTGAATGAGAAAGAATGAATAGCGCAGAACAAACCCAAGTCCGAAAACAGTGCCTTTTAATTCTGCATGCGAGAAGTGCAACTTTTAATGTGTAGCTAACTACATAGACGGATGCAGGTGTGCCACTTTACATAAAACAATTTTTTTAGAAGCAGAGCAGGTGACTTGATATTCGGCAATCCGTATTTCGATCCGCAGCTAGCCGCATGGCTACAGAACATTGCGCCTGGTCACAGCCCGACACCGCTTGCGGAAACAATCCGCTGGTGTGACGCCAAGTTTTAAAGCCCAAACGACGCAAGTGACCATTTGGAGAGCCAAGCTGAGAGGGGTGCCAGAGACGCACGAATGCAAAAATTGTGTATAGGGTGTATCACACTTATTGGCCAAAACTGGCATGAGTGAAAATATATCGTAATAGATACCAATATGTTCCAGTAAACATGGGCCTGCAATAAAGATGTTTTGGAAATAATTGCGGCTGTGTAGTTTCCAGCCAATGCTGACTCCAGTATAAAATTTTGTCCTGGTTGGCACAAATGTATTTGAAATATAAATTTTTTGATTAAGTCCCCACCTGTACAGGCGCAAACGCCACCGAAGGCCTGCTTTACTTTGCACATCGTTGGGGAATGTCGTACATAAATGATGCGGAGAATTTACATTTTGCTGCTGATATAATACGCGCCAATATGATCCCAGATGGACGCGTCGGTACGAAATTGAATGTTATCTTTTGTATTTGTGATCCAGTTTTTCCTATGGAAATTGGAATAATTTGTAAATTATGGTTTTAAAAGAGTTCCATCATTCAACTAAAAAGTTGGCCAGCTGCGACTAGAAGTCGTCCACTGAGGGTTCCATACTAATTTAACTGTGTCTATATAGACTGATTATCCATTCCGGGATCGAGAAGCTCGACCAAATGGCTCTGAGCACTGTGGGACTTAACTGCTGTGGTCATCAGTCCCCTAGAACTTAGAACTACTTAAACCTAACTAACCTAAGGACGCCACACACAGCCATGCCCGAGGCAGGATTCGAACCTGCGACCGTAGCGGTCGCGCGGTTCCAGACTGTAGCGCTTAGAACCGCTCGGCCATTCCGACCCGCTAGCTCGACCATTTTTGCCTGTTATCGATATTGATACTGGCGAGATATCGATGCCAGGGATTCCAAGACTTTCGAGGATGCTTTAACTTCAAGTCTGAAGTCGGATAACAAAAGACGAAACAAATATTTTCTTAATCAAAATATCCACGAGTGTACTTGCCATATTGACACGGAATCTGGTACACGCCGGCCTTGCTCAAACCGAGGTCATCTTTGGCGCTCCCCACCAGTGCACGAGTTTTATTCGGAGGACAAAACACAGTTCCGACCCGGTGTTTCTTCAAAATGCGGGCACAACCTGTGGAGATGGATGAAATCACGAGGGAGGAGATAGGCATTGCGTTTATTCCATATACAGACGCACTCTCGGGGAAAATCGCCCGCATTTTGAAGAAACACCGTGTCGGAACTGTGTTTTGTCCTCCGAATAAAACTCGTGCACTGGTGGGAAGCGCCAGAGATGACCTCGGTTTGAGGAAGGCCGGCGTTTACCAGATTCCGTGTAAATGTGGCAAAACGTATATTGGTCAGACGATGCGTACCGTCGAGGATCGATGCCGTGAACACCTGACGCACGATCGACTGATCTATCCCAGCAAGTCGGCGGTCGCTGAACATTGTTTGTCGGAAAATCACGCTATGGAATATGAACGCACGAGGATTCTGGTACAGACGTCGAGATACTGGGACAGCGTTGTTAGAGAGGCCATCGAAATTCGCACCAATGACGACCTCATAAACCGTGACTGTGGCTATAATCTTAGCAAGGCTTGGGAACCAGCGATTGGGTTAATCAAGAGTAAATAGAGCAAACGTATAGTTATGACGACCACGGCGGACAGAGCCATCCACCGACGTCATCTCAGCCGCCGTTGCAATCTGTTCCACCGCGCGACCGTGGCGCGGGGCGCGGACAGCGGAGGGAGCGCGCCGCGGGCGGAGGGTATTTAAATCGGCCGCCGCCGCGACCGAACCCAGTTCCCTCTGAGCAGCCATAGCGTACGGATCTCCGTGCCGGCACGTTCACAGGAGCTCAGTCCGTCAGTTCACCTGATGATGGCGACATGTATGATCGCCGAAATATTGTGCCCGTTGGACACTGTAGACCGGCAGTACACCCGTGGATATTTTGATTATCAAATACGCCGGGAGAAACTCAAGAATCACAAATATTTTCTTTCCTACGATATAATTAAAATTAACAATTTTCAGATTTTTGCCTTTAATAGTAGCGTGAAACCACACTTCTCGCCAAAGCTCAGCATTGTACATCAACGGGAAGTACCTATAAGGTTTTGATGAGCGTGTTTGCGAGTATCAAAATATGTGACAAAATGGCCGCATCTGTTGACTGTATAGACTCAGAAGCTCCAATTTCATATACCGCCAAGCAACCGTAGACTTCAATATGTGACATTAATTTCAAACTGATATGTCTACCAGTTCCTGAGGAAAGGGGTTTTTTAACAGTCGGACAGACTTAGAGACAAGGAAACAGAGAAACAGAAAAACGATTCTGTATGGGCTACATTTCTACCGACTGAGGCACGGAACCCTAAAAATAAAGGAAAGTTAATGTTTTGTCTCTTTCACTCAGTTTAATAAATGACTCATTTTTATTGAAGCTAGAACAATACTATAGGGCTAGTTCTTTCTGTTTCCACTACAGGTTTTGAAAAGCTCAGGACTTACCATAATTGGAAATAAATCTTTTAATATTTAGTACTGGAATAAGATTAAGAACTTTATTTGGTGGATGACGGTATTTTTGAGACAGTTTACATACTGTTCGGTGCGATTCATTTTTTTTTACAGAAATAGCCTAGTTGAAATAGGTATTACTTCAATTGTTGAAAAAAATATATAAAGGCAAAAAACAATATGAATGGCAAGCTCAATCGGAGACGGAAACGAAAGAGCAGAGCTATAGGCCTTTACGTAACATTCACCCTGCATTTCTGTAAACTGATCTGGATGCAGAACCTATGCAGACGGCCTAGTTACGTTGGCGCGTCGTCCACGCAAGTGCCAAAGCCATTCTATGCCTCATGTGTGCTTAGTCCCTCTTTTTTTTTTTCTTTATTGTTATTTTGGAACCTGTTTACAGGCAGGCCTGCAGCAGCATACTACGCCGCTCTTTGGCCTCAGAGAAACACAAAGATACAAATGAAGACAATTAGAGAAAAAAAAGATGGTGTACATATAAACGGAGACAAACACTTTTTAATTTAGTCCCTCTTGACGAAGCGGCCTTAAGAGGGTAAGCATAGGGAGAAGGAAGGGAGAGTTTAACGTCCCGTTGACAGTGAGGTTATTGGAGACAGTGTACAAGCTTGGATTACGAAAAGACGTGGAAGGATATCTGACCTTCTTGGGAACCTTCCGTCATTTTCCTGGAACGATTTAAATAACTCACGGAATACCTAAATCTGGATGCTGGACGCCGATTTGAAACGTCGTTCTCCCGAATGCGAGCCCAGTAAGCGACCTCTGTCGGTAAGACTGTAAGCGCAGCGCGTATTCACCACTTGTAGTATATGTAAACGCTGCATTCACTGCTGCTTCTCCTCGGACTGTACATTCTTCGACGAAGTATGCCCGTTTCCGGACTTTATTTTGGCATCCTCCAAATTAATTACGCTAGTGTCCCTAAAGATGATATCCCATACCATCACTTCCTCCTTACAGCGCACCACCACATCTTGACTGCATTCAACGAAGTGTGTTCACAATATTTAGTTTATTTTCAACTAGTGCATCATATTAGGAACTTTTTCAATAATCGTCTGTTTTGTGTCGCGTAATCCCCACCGCGCTTTTGACTTTATATGCAGTTTAGATGGCATAATATTTTAATTAACTGTATATTGCTTATCGTTGCGAGCACAAAAGATAAAATGCGATTCTCACTATTAGTTTCTGCAGTTGAAATATTTTAACTTTGTGCACCTTGATCTATTACGTGGGGATTTACACAACACTAAAAGATTTCCTGCTGTGCACTTATGATCTTTAATTTGCAAACTATTTTTATGTAACCTTGATCTGGCTTGTTAGAAACGGAACACGGTATCATTACTGTAACTAATTATGAAATTAAACATGTCGTTCACTACTTTCATCTCTGAAATGCGCTAAAAATTATTCTTATTACACGTACAGAAGTTACAGTATGCTATGTTCGCCAAACATAAAAGCTGCAGTGGATTTTTTAAATATGTAAACACTATTGCTTGCCACGACTAACACGAGAGCATGAAATTAAAAATGAAATTTGAATTTTGTATTACTAACCAGAACAGGTCTCATCACAGCAGTCTTTGATATCACACAAGTAAATTTTATTGCTCTGATTTACGTAAATTATTTACGTCACTGATATTGTAATAGCAGTTGCCCATGTCGATCTGAAAATGACATAATAAAATCCACCATTCACCTCTGAGGTCTCCGGGAAGCTGAAAGAAATAATTTTAATGTACCGTTACGTGTCCGCTTAATTGTAAGAAAGCTGCTTTCATTCAATTTAATTTGAATCTGCCGCTGCAGCGGCTTCCGCGATCGCTGCACACCTCTGCGTCATAAAAAAAATTCTAAATATGCTCGTAACGGCTAAAAATGTGGATTGAAATACTAGGAAAGCTAGGAATAAATTATTACAAGTATTTTTAATAATTTCTGTATTCAAAAATCAACATAAATTTAACCTACACACCTTTTTCAGTCATCAGCCTCCAATGGCGTCTTTCTCGAACAAGGAACAAAGGAAAGCTAACCAAGCATTCAATTGAACGTTACAGGCTCTTACAACTTTACCGGCTACAAGAAGACAGATAGAGTAATGTTTTAACTTTCACTATTTATAGTCGGTTTAATGTGCATCTTTGTTATCTTTTTTAATTATCATTGTCTGCTTCGATTTCTATACTCGCCGACCACGGACGTTATTTGCAAAATGTAGATACATAATTATTGCACAAACATAAAAATGAAAAAAGATGCTTTCACAGTCAATCGACAACCATTCATACAGAAATGAAATAATAATAATAATAATAATAAAGATAAATGTTTCTTTTTTCACATATATTACAATAATTTTGTAAATGTCTTCCTAGGAGACGCCACATCTGTGATAAGAATCTCATTCTGTGTGGCTGTGATAAGTAGTCAGTTCTTCCATGCACACAGGAAACTATGAAAGCATCCATACTGTCAGCTGCAAATGCTTCCTCCTAATATGCATCAGATAGATGATTCCAAAAATGTAGGCACTACCAAATACGTTACCGGAAGTGGAATGAATTCTCAGCATGACATTGGGCTCGTACTCAAGAGGACAGCGGTTTTGAAACCTCTGGATTAGCCATACAGTTTTATGTTTTCCATCGATTCCCCAGATCTGTTAAGTCAGCTACCGAGACAGTTCCTTCCACAAGGAGGAAGTCAATTTCATCTTCACTTCCTTGCCCCAAGCCGAGTTTGTGCTACGTCTCTGATGGCCCCGTCATTGACAAGAGGAAATCTTAATCTTGTTTCTTTCTTGCTTCGTTATCAGCAGCCATAAAAACAACAATGAGAGCATCGCAAAATGCATGTTTTCAAGGCGTTACCTACAAATGGTTAAAAGTGTAGATAAATCTTTGTAACATGTCCAGAAAAATTAGCCCAGTGAACATTCAAATCAAAAAGGTGAAAGTGTAAATGGAGATCGAAAGTTCTAAGTGAGTGACCAGTGGTCTCAACAGTGTATAGTTACTTGTTTGCGTAACTAAATTCATGCACATTGTCCAGTCACATTAATGTTAACCACCTGCCAGAAACCTGAATAATCACATTTTTCAGCGCAGAACACTGTGAGCAGTACAGGAAGAGGGTCGGTAAGGTTCTGGAAGATACCGACACGGATATGGAACCGTGCCAATCCCAGTGCTGAGGTCAGTTGCACTAGGCTTCTCGGTTGAGGATCCATGGTTCGAACAGCCCGATCGAGGTGGTCCCAAAGATATCTGATCGCGTTTAAATCCGCTGGTGTTTGGTAGGCAGGGGAGTACAGTAAACCCATCCTGAGGCTCTTCGAACCACGCACGTACACTACAAGCTGTGTGACATGTTGCATTGTCCTGCTGGAAGATGCCGCCCATCCAAGTATGTAGGGGTGGATATGATACCCAAGGATCGGTGCATGATCCGTTGTGCCTTCCAGAATGACGAGTTTACCCAGGCAATGTCCTCTTGCCTGAATCCTTCCGACAACTGTGCACGCTGTTTGCTCTCAGACGTTTTATGCCGTACACCCCGACGTCCATCTGTCCGTTAGGGTATAAAACGTGGCTCATCTGAAAAGGCAACCTGTCGCCACTCAGTGTACGTGCAAAGTCCAGCCTTCGTCTCTGATGAACAGCAGTGATCATGGGTGCCTGGTGCGGAGGCACAAAAGCAGAAACGTTCACTGAACGGTCGTTGACGAAACACTTTTGGTTTTCCTTGGTTTATCTGGGCGGTCAATCGCTCAACATTTGCACGTTATTTGCCGTCATTCACCCCTACCGTAAATGGCCCGTAGAACACCACAGTTGTTTCGGCTCCCGTTCTGGATAACGCCATTTTTCCATGTACGGTATACTTTAACCACAGCGGCACGCGAAAAGTGTACAGACTTCGTCGTTTCGGAAATACACCCTCCATTGACCCCAAAGCAATAAGCATGCCCTTTTGGGCGTCATATAAATCGCTCCATTTCCGCATTACGACAACAGCTGCGGTGTTTTTCCGCGTCCCCCGACGGGCTTTATTTACCTTCCACTGGTAGTGCGACTACCTGCCGTCAGTGGGTGGCTATTGCACATTGACGTCAGACATAGGCGGTGCTCATACTAATGTGACCGGAGCCTACATCTACATCTACACCTACGTGATTACTCTTGCTATTCACAATAAAGTGCCTGGCACAGGGATCAATGAACCACCTTCAAGCTGTCTCTACCGTTCCACTCTCGAACGGCACGCGGGAAAAACGAGCACTTAAATTTTTCTGTGCGAGCCCTGATTTCTCTTATTTTATCGTGATGATCATTTCTCCCTATGTAGGTGGGAGCCAACAGAATGTTTTCGCAATCGGAGGAGAATACTGTTGATTGAAATTTCATGAGAAGAACCCGTCGCAACGAAAAACGTCGTTGTTTTAATGACTGCCACTCCAATTCACGTATAATGTCTGTGACACTATATCCCCTGTTATGCGATATCACAAAACAAGCTGCCCTTCTTTGTACTTTTTCAATGTCACCTGATGTCCCACCTGATGCGGATCCCACACCGCACAGCAATACTCCAGAATAGGGCGGACAAGTGTGGTGTAAGCAGCCTCTTTAGTAGACCTGTTGCATCTAAGTGTTTTGCCAATGAATCGCAGTCTTGGGTTTGCTCTACCCACAATATTATCTATGTGATCGTTTCAATTTAGGTTACTTGTAATTGTAATCCCTAAGCATTTAGTTGAATTTACAGCCTTCAGATATGTGTGACTTATTGCATAATCGAAATTTAGCGGATTTCTTTTAGTACTCATGTGAATAACTTCACACTTTTCCTTATTCCGGGTCAATTGCCATTTTTCGCACCATACAGATACCTTATCTAAATCATTTTGCAATTCGTTTTGGTCATTTGATGACTTTACCAGGCGGTAAATTACAGCATCATCTGCACACAATCTAAGACGGCTACTCATATTGTCTCCTATGTCTTTAATACAGATCAGGAACAATAGATGGCCTATAATACTTCCTTGGGGAACGTCGGATATTACTTGTTTTACTCGATGACTTTCCATGTATTACTACGAACTGTGACCCTTCTGACAGGAAATGGCGAATCCAGTCGCACAACTGAGGCGATACACCGTAGGCACGCAGTTTGGCTAGAAGACGCTTGTGAGGAACGGAGTCGAAAGCCTTCTGGAAATATAAAAATATGGAATCAATTTGACATCCACTGTCGATATCACTCATTACTTCATGAGTATAAAGAGCTAGTTATGTTTGACAAGAACGCTATATTCTGAATCCATGCTGATGACGTGTCAATAAATCGTTTTCTTCGAAGCACTTCATAATGTTCGAATACAGTATATGTGCCAATACCCTACTGCAAATCGACGTTAGCGATATAGGCTTGTAATTCAGCGGATTACTCCTACTTCCCTTTCTGGGTATTGGTAATCGTCACAAAACTCACTATTTGTCCAGAATTATTTGTTGCTAAATGGTCAAGTATGCTTTCGCAACCATTTACGCTTCGAGTGGGATCGTGAACTAATTGTTCAAAATAATTTTCGAGAAAGAATTCAGTACAATTCTATGCCTATATAAGGGGCTATCAAAAAGTTTCCGACTGAGGGTGTCGCTGCATCTTATATGCAACCCAGCGTGACGCCGATGCGGGTATATAAGCACTGACATGTAAGCATTTGTTTAGTGTGACCTCTGAACGGAAATTTTTTGATCGCCCCTTATACATGCTGTGATACTCATAGCTCTGAAATTATAAATAGAGATAATTCACGACCTTGTTATTTCATATTTAGATGTCTTCGGATCATCGTAATTCCAGGAGTACAGTTCGTGAACAACATCAACTGGTACTTGAAAATTTCTACACCGCAGAATAGCGTGGATATTAGTTCCCTGAAAATTTGTAACAGTTTGAAATGTGCAGTGTTCGTGATAGTGCAGAACATTCAGCAGAAATTAATCAGCCCGCTCAAGATCAGTTTTGAGAACTTGTAGCCCATTACGGGAGTACTATGCGGCTTGACATCCATTTCGCAGAAAATACGTTGGCCGACGATCAATTTATCACTGCAGCGCTATCGTCCTGTAATTTGATTCCATAAACAGCGTAATTATCTTTCAGACAGAGCTTCCCGAATTATTTTGTGCTTTGTTCATCATAATGGACATATAACTACACAATCTGACGAAATTAAACGATACACATTTACAAGCAACGTTTCATATTGGGAGGTGTTATTGTTTGCTCATCCGCATGTGTGTCGAAATACAGAACGAGCCGTCACGTCAAAAATAATGTACTGTGATTGGATAACGTATTGTGGACAATCTAGTTCAAACACAGTTTCGTATTTGCTCGTAGTTTCGTGCATCATATTCCTTTTTTCTGCGTGCTGCAGTGTAACATACCTTGGAGGTACCACTGACTGCTGTAGTCTTGCAATGGTATACCAACTCTGGAACTTACAGACTTCGACGTTAACAAACTATGGGTTAGTAGCTTAATTTATGCATCTGTGACAACCGTCACGAGTCTTCTATGGATGTCTGTAGCTACTATATCGACTTGTATAACAGCAAATAGAAGGATTTGTGAGAAAAACGGGGCTTCAAAAACAATGGTGGACGACATTCTTAATTGAGATAGGTGCCCTAACATTTTTCGTGGGAGATTCACTGACTATTGGTGTAACAACAGAATTTTACTCGTCGAAATATCAGTTTAGACAGAACTTTGCTTTAATCCCGTTTATTTCATGCTTTGCGATAACGTAAATAATAAATTTTAATGACGAGACAAAATGAGTCGACAGGTTCCGGTCGAGAGGCACGAAAAGTGGATCAAGTTTAAATTTTTTTCATACAAGGATTGTTTTTATTAAAACGGGTGTTTCACAACTCCAGTATACATAAATTCGTGTATGAAGCCAATTTTTTTCTCTCATAACAAATTAAAAATGCAGCTGCAGCGCGTGCCAAATTATGACCATCGCGGCGCGTCCTAGTTTGCACGAAGCTCTGTACAGACTCGTGGCTATTTCTGAAAGCCATAAAAATATAAAATTCCTAAATTACAATGAAGTTGGAGGAATATCACGATGGGTTTTGAAGAATACCTTAAAAATGGGAGCTATTTGAAAAACACTTCTTATTTCTTGGCATGTTATTCTAAGTTCAGTTGTATAAAAATATTTAAAGTTCGAATACAACAAAAGTTCTCCATAAGATCCCCTAAATGTAATTATCTTTCATTTAAAAAATAAACTGAATCCGTTAATATGCCGACATTCTAGAGCGCTTCCGGCGCAGAAAAATATTGTTTCGATGCAAAAACGTTTAACTACTGTAGTAAAGAAATAAAAGTTAATTCAAAACATACAGTTAATCTGCGATCCCACGACTATAGAGGCATCCTTCCTCTGCTACAAACATGCTCTGGTTCTGAATTTGGTGCTGCATTTTTCTATCCGACCTCTCTGGATAAACTGAGACATTTCTTGCTGCGTGGCGGACACGCGTTTCCTGTAAGATAACTCCACAAGGTTTTTGCTGATCGTCCCCTTGACGATTCCTAACACTTATGGTCTTCGGAACAGATAAAAAACCTTCGTTGAATATAGCTGCCACTATATGTTCTGTTATTCCAACAGCTTCAGATGTTTCGAAATGTACACGCTGAAGCTCTCGATGTCGTTTTGCTTACTATCACCGTTGGTACATCTTTTAAGTAAATCTTTACTGGACAGAAATTCGAATATTGCTCGAATCTATTCCTGAACCGTTTCATCGAGCGCCTGCAGCTTCCTATGTTTCGGTCGGCATACGAATCTATTCAGGGCGCTGTAACTTCTAAAATACTTTCACTATCTAAAACTCCTTTAGCTGCCATAAACAATATACTTCAGGGATGCAAATTATGTAATAAAATTCCAGTGTTTTTCATCGTTCTGGACCAGAACCTCCCCTTAAGTGTGGAATCGAGCACTTGGGCTGATCATTTACATTTATATACCACAAGCTACATTCGGGGTGTAGTAGACCAGAACTTGTGTTACTACTATTATGCTATCTACATCCTGTCCCGTATTTTCGTGGGAACAACTTTTGTAAAAGATCTAATTTCCTGTCCTGGCCATTCCACAAAGTGTGAGAATTAAAATGTTTTATTACCGTCTTTGGAGTTTACGATCTCGGAAATTTTTGACAGTAATGCTCTCAGTGATGCACAACGAATCTCTCGCAGCGTGTACGAGTAGAATTACAGCAGTATCCCGGTAAATCCCTTGCGCACAGTAAACGAATGCGTGATGAAACTTTTCACCCTTCCTTCAGTTGTCGGTATTTCATCCTTTTAATCCTTCCTATTGAAGATCAGTGGAAGACGAGCAGTACTGAAGAATCGGACGAATTAACTTCGCCTAAAATTCTTCCAATGTGTCGCAGTCTAGCACTTACATTTCCTACACCTAGTTTATGTGGTCGTTCCTCTTTATGTCGCTCCAGGCGATTACTGTTCAAATGTGTGTGATTTCCTAAGGGACCGAACTGCTGAGGTCATCGGTCCCTAGACGTACACTCTACTTAAACCCAGTAATGCTAAGAACAACACACACAGCCATGCCTGAGGAAGAACTCGAACCTCCGGTGGGAGGGGCCGCCAATCAGGGAGCCTGGGACAGCGCGGCCACTCCGCGCGGCTCATGCTATATTACTCCTAGATATTTTGTGGTTGTTACTATTTCTGGTAACTTTTTGCCAGCAATGCAGCCGAACAGTTATGGTTCTTTCCATGTACTTGTGCCCAATACGTCACGTTTATTTGTATTAAGGACCAATAGCCGGTGCCTTAAAACGTTTTGCTCCTTTGACGGTCTCCCTGCACTTCGCTAAATTATTTGCGTTGCAGCTTTTCTGAATACGACATATAATCGCCGACGAGTGTCACAAAATTTATAACGTTATCCAATAGATCCTTCGTACACAACAGTAACGACCCTATAACATTCCTTAGAGCTACTCTCGAAGTGACTTTTGCAGCTGACAATTCGACCCCTTTGAAAGCAATATTTTCAGGTTCATCTGCAAACTAGCGAACCTGACAATGATTCGCAATTGCTGAGTGAGTATGGGAACTGGATATACACTATGCGGTCAAAACTATCCGGACATCTGGCTGAAAATGACATACAAGTTCGTGGCACCCTGCATCGGTAATGTTGGAATTCAGTATGGTGTTGACCCGCCCCTACCCTTGATGACAGCTGCCACTCTCGCAGGTGTACATTCAGTCAAGTGCTGAAAGGTTTCTTGGGTAATGGCAGCCCATTGTTTACGGAGTGCTGTACTGAGGAGAGGTATCGATGTCGGTCGGTGAGACCTGGCACGACGTCGGCATTCCAAAACATCCCAAAAGCGTTCTGTAGGATCAGGTCATGATTCTGTGCAGGCAACTCCATTAGAGGGATGTCATTGTCGTGTAACCACCCCACCACAGGCCGTGCATTATGAACAGGTGCTCGATCGTGTTGAAAGATGTAATCGCTATCCCCGAATAGCTGTTCAACAGTGGGAAGGAAGCAGGTGCTTCAAACATCAATGTACGCCTATGCTGTGATAGTGCCATACAAAACAATAAGGGGTGCAAGCCCCCCCCCCCCCCCCATGAAAAACACGACCACACCATAATACCACCGCCTCAGAATTTCACTGTTTGCAAATGGCTCTGAGCACTATGGGACTTAACTTCTGAGGTCATCAGTCCCCCAGAACTTGGAACTACTTAAACCTAACTAACCTAAGGACATCACACACATCCATGCACGAGGCAGGATTCGAATCTGCGACCGTAGCGGACGCGGGGTTCCAGACTGCAGCGTCTAGAACCGCTCGGCCACTCCGGTACTGTCTGCACTAAGCACGCTAGCACATGACGTTCATCGGGCATTCGCCATACCCACACCCTGCCATCGGGTCGGCACATCGTGTACCGTGGTTCGTCACTCCACACAGCGTTAGTCGACTACTCAATCGTCCAATGTTTACGCTCCTTACACCAAGCGAGGCGTCGTTTGGCATTTACCGGCGTGGCGTATGGCTTATGAGCAGACGCTCGACCATTAAACCCAATTTTTTTCACCCCCGCCTAAGTGTCATAGTACTTGCAGTGGCTCCTGATGCAGTTTGGAATTCCTGTGTGATGGTCTGGATAGATGTCTGCCTATTACACATTACGACACTCTTCAACTGTCATCGGTCTCTGTCAGTCAACAGACGAAGCCGGCCTTTACGCTTTTGTGCTGTACGTGTCCCTTCACTTATTCACTTCACTATCACATCGGAAACAGTGGACCTAGAGATGTTTATTAGTGCGGAAATCTCGGCTACAGAGGTATGACACAAGTGACACCCAGCCACCTGACCACGGTCGAAGTCAATGAGTTCCGCGGAGCCCCCCTTCTGCTCTCTTACGATGTCTGATGACTACTGAGGTAGCTGATAATGGAGTACCTGGCAGTAGGAGGCAGCACAATGCACCTAATATGACAAACGTATGTTTTTGAAGGTGTCCGGATACTTTTGATCACATAGTGTACGTTCTAATCACCTTCTCTCCGTCCCACCCTACTCATGCCTCCCTTTCCCCTCTCCTCCTCCTCACCGCTATCACTATCCGTCAGCTTGCCTCCACTCAGCGTATACTGGTCATCCCACACTCTGTCTATTTCCTCTTCCATCTCTCTGTCCCTACCCTCCTTCCCTTCTTTACACCCGTTTCCTCCCTCCTTTTCTGTCCATCTCCTTCTCCCTCCTCTCCTTGAGTTTCTTCATTGGTATTGTAAACAGAACTTTGATTGGGGAAAGGAGTCAAAATGATTTGGTGAATTGTTTGGAATCATTAGCACATGTGCTATTGGAGAGACCTTTGGAGCTGCTGGATTTCTGAGGATAGTAGTTTTAATGACACTATTTAGCGTGGTTTTAATCTACGAAGTGCTGGTATTAAAAAGTTAGCCGTAAATATAACTTTTCTGTTAAAAATAACAACAAAAAGGAAAACAAAACCCCATATTTTCACAACACAGCTTAGCATGTTCTTTCTCGCAGTCCGTTTAACAATAAGTACTTATTGTATGACACGTCTATATTTCCAGTGGATGAGGCCGTGCATTGTCTGTCCGAATGTCAAAGAGTTGTCAAGGAAGGATTCACCCAACCGAATTTTTTCCTTGAATCCGTGATCCTTGAAACACCCAATTGCAGAAAGATCGTAAATTTACTGAAATGAAATAAATCGGAAATCTTTTGCGGAGCCAATTCTTATTCGATTTGCCTCCAAATTCTGATCACGCTCGTTCTCAGTTTCATTGACTCGGCGATCATGTAGTAGGCCTGTATTGTGCATTCAGCGAACAATATTTCGACGCCTCACTGGTGGAATTTTTTCTAAATAAATAAATGAATGCTTCCAACACCAAATTACGACGAATCGACATCACTTCCGTCTTTGCAACACACCAAAGATATCGCCACCGGTAACAGCTAAAATATCGCTTTGTATTGTATTCTTTTTCGCAAAACGTCAGTATTCAACGCGGAATTTGTTGTTGATATGAAAACATGCGACACCAGAACTATCAAACTGACCATCAGAGTTCTTTCATTGAGATTTTCATACAAAAATACCATCCAGATTTCCAACTTTTCTGGTTGATTCTGCAAAAAAAAAAAAAAAAAAATTCATTCATACAAACCTTGTCCTGACAATTACAACACAAAAAAGAAAAAAGAATCGCCCAAATCGGTCGAGCCATTCTGAACTGATAGCCTTCCGAACATGCCACTTCTGATCTTCATTTATACAGATATGGCTTGCGTGGCGTCGCAACGCTAATCTGATATTCGGTAAGAACGTATTTTGCTTGCTGAACGGCATGTAATGCCTTCCAGAAGTGACATCGGACTGAGCTAGAATTCTCTGCTTATGAAGGAGGGTAAGATTACATGAAATTGTATTTCCTCAGTGAATATAACGCTCAGCATTTTCCGAGTATCTGGCTATTTATAGGGTGTGCGTTTGAATGCCCGCAGCAATCCTTGCTTTTATTTCTTCACTTTTGCTGTTATCATCGGTTACCATCGCTCCCAAGTAATGAAACTTCTCACATCTCTCATATTTGGCTCCATTCCAGCTGAGGTATTTCTCTTTGACAACAGTATTTCTCCTCGATGCGAAGACATGCTTTGTTTTGGTGCCATTTACTTGAAGACCCAACTCTTCTCTTATTGTCTGCCAAACCCTTCTTGCAGCACTTTCAATATTCTTGACAGCAAACATACATAATCGGCATATTCTAGGGCTGGTTCACACATTTAAACGGAGTGCCACACGGGTTACTGATCTCCACTCTTCTCATCACTGTGTCCTCACTATGTTGAAACACCCATGTGGTAACCCTTGGTTAACTTAAAATTCTGTTCTGGATTTTCCTTCTACTTCCGCGTGCCATTTAGTGGTGGTGAGGGTCATTTCCACCGGTTATGCCCCGGCATAAACTAAAAATAGGCAGCTCCCAGGAGTGGAACTGCCTTTGTCAGTGACCAGTAGACGGCCAGCTAAGAAGAAATGCTGAGCGAGTGGTAGCAAACATGGAAACTGTCGCAGCGTGGGGTGAATGACGGAGCCCCCATATCTGCAAGTGAAGAATAATGACATCGTGGAAGCTGAAAGATACCGTCATACTAGTGATAAAGTAGAGTTTCATAAGCAAGTTGGAGTACAACTCAAATTTAAGTACTCAGGTGGTTGGGGCAGCAGGAAAGAGCCTCTGAAAGGTGAAGTTGCGGAAGTCCAAAGTCAGTAGGGGAGCTGACAGCGACGGGAAACCAGGACACGTGATGTCATAGCCATCCCCACCACTACAGACTACACTGGGAGCTCCAACTTAAATGACCCACCCTTCTTAACTAATGGGATTGATAAGTGCTGATTGCCAACCGCCTAGTGGATAGTCTCAGCCTTTGTTTAAGTTGCAACTATCCAGTGAGAGGGAAGGTGATGGCGGCCGATCCTTGGCATGCCTTGCTATCGTCTATGGAACCTCGAGTCTGATCAGAGGGACGCTGCTGCTGCAAGTTGCACTGCCAACTTCCGAGGCACTACTGATGGACGTGGAGGCTGCCATAGCCTTGCAGACGTACTGGAGGACTGACCTGCATGACCTGGCTGCTGTCCACCATCTGCCTTCGAGTGGGTGAGCGCCGCTGCTGTTCATCCCATTCCTTGGCAAACACTGATGTTACTGGCTCCTATTTCTTAAATGGGGGCTGAGAGCCGGCCCCTGCGAGCTAGTGAATACTCAGGTGGATCTGAGTCGAGATTCCTGAGTGAAAATCTTCGACGTCCACAAGAGCACTCTGGAGATCGATACACAGAGCTGGCCGCCGTATCCTGCAGGCTGACGGCCGTCCAGTGACGTAGCCGCCGCCACCTGACGCTTCACTGTGCTGGTGATACTGCAAGAGCGCAAGCAGGCCTTCTGTCGTTGACGGGCGCTATTCTGTCGCTCCATCTTTGGTGCAACATATTGGGAGACAGTCCTGTATTACTGGTTAATAAATGATTTATTTACAATGATGTTTTCTTGGAGCTGTTGAGTGTAACTCGGACCTCTTCAGTGGATCCCGGTCAGTTCTCTCCTGATGACTGTAGGAGCCTGGGACTGGTTCCCTATATATCAAACTAATTATTTTATATGGGAGTTCCATATCAATTAGGGTCTGATACAGCTTTTTCCTACTAACTTGGTCATAATCATAAGTGAAGAAATAAAAGTAAGCATCGCTCCAGGGAGCAGATCTTAGTGGGCACTGATCAAGCTTAGACAATTATGTAGCCTGAGTAGAAAATCGGAGATGACTATGTATCTAACACTTGTAAGTCCGGTGATAATGTATGGCCAAGAGGAGTCCCTGAGAAGAAGGGAGAGGAAATATTAGAAAGATTTTTGGAGCAGTGAATGAGGCTGGGCAGTGGAGAACACAGATAAACAAGGAATTGGAAGAATTATACGGTTACACTCGCTTAGTTTCGGAAATCAAGAGCAACGTATTAAGGTGGTTGAGAAACTCCAAGTGGTAGAAGGTGCAAAGGGAGACCACGGAAGCTATGGCTGGATGAACATGGAGAACAATGGGAGCAAGAAGATGGAGGAAATGAGCAGGAGATCGTCAAGACTGCTCTCGTCAGAGAGGCCAAGACCCTACCAGCTGCAGGGCCAAGCAGTGAGATAATGAAGGTACGATTGAATTCTTTGACCATCCAGTTAATGTCTTTCTGGCTTTAGCAAATGTTGATTTTCATGTCTAAAATTTAACGCTTTTGTCATCATACCCCTTGCTGGGAACTGAAGGTGTGAAAAGAGAACTCAAGTTCCGTTGCGCCACACATCCATTTAAGCCACTTACAAGTCAAAAATGGATATTACAACCTCCACCACCCATCATAAGTACAAAAACATTATCTAAAGAACCGTTACATGCTCGAAAGTTGTGTGCATTAACACAGCACCTAATTTTTTACCATATGTTACAGGACTGCGAATTTTACTAAATACGTCGTACTTTCCGAATTCCCAATACCTTGAAAACGCAAAACTAACTACAGTTTCTTTCCTGAGAACAGAGAGGATTGTAGGAACAGTAACTGCATACATAATTTTCTTTTCAAGTACTTGGTAATTTTTTTCGAAGAATAAGTTGTTGTGGTGCACCACTTTAATGAAATAGACAATAAGATGTGAATAGACATTTCCCTTATCTGCATTGTTATCTTTAGTGTACCGTTTTTTCTGCTTGTGGGTTTGTCATGTTTAGATATAAGTTACTGCATTTGCTGTTGCTGTTTGCCAGGCATAGTGCTACTGAATTTCACTTTGTATTACTCTGTTAAGCCAGTTTTACTACTGATTTATTTTTCTTGTTTGCTGCACATTGCCTTATATTAGTTGTAATATTGCATTTGCTTTGCTGAGTTAGATATACTGCTGCTTGCTGTGCCAATTTGCATTTTTTTGGCGTTGCTGTTGGTGTTAATTGTTTTGTGCTGCTGCATTGCCTTGTCCCTTAGTATATCCATCTGAGCTCAGTAGATTTAAGTTAGCTTAAGATGGGGTAGGCTATATAAGAGAATGAGTTGCGATGAACTGCAAGAAATGCATTGAGAAGTTATACGAAAAAAGTTTGTAAAAAAAAAGGTACTGTGCAATGAAGAATAATTATTTTGAAAGAGGATATGAGTAGAATACAGAAAGCAGGTATAGATAGGACTGTTTCGGAATAATGATGAACGAAGGAAGATCTCCAAGAGCTAAAGAAAGTTTTGTTTGCAAAATACTGCAGTAAAACAAACCATGTCCTTTCCATTTGTGTTACTCCGCTATGTGTTTGTGTACCCTTGTGTATTTGTGTTCTTCCTGTCTTTATGTGTTTATCTGACAAGAGTTATATTGTAGAATTTTTCTCATACTACCTTATTTACTTTGTAAAGATGTTTAGATATTATTTATTCTGTTCTGTTTCAATGCTCATGTGTGAAATTAATGTTTCGAAAAATATTCTCATTATTTTATTTACTTATTTATGTCATAATTCCTGTAACACTGATGTATATGTTTATTTCTATTCTTTTGTAATGCCTGTTTTACTACAAATGTTATCTGTATTATTATGTTTCTTTATGATGTTTTCTGTACCTTTGTAAATGTATTCTCATGTTATAAAATTGTAATTGACACCAGTTCATCAAATTAAGTAACTTGAAGCACTTATTTCAGTGCACAAATCTCTGTTGGTCATAGTATATGCACAACATGTGAGAAGTTGGGACTGTTACTGTTTGCACATGTGTTAATAATTCAGCAAGGGACTGGTTAACATCACTTCTGGTTCTAAGGACAATTCCAAAAACTTTGTGAATGCACAAGTGGTGGTTCATCCACTTGCTATATTGTCCGCAAGACTCTTCGATGGTGATTGTGCACCTGCAAAGTCACAACAGATGGCTGCTGGCCGTCTCTACAAGAACTGCAGTGGGTGTGCACCTTTGATAGTCACCAATACCATACTCTCTACCAGGACTACAGTGGGTCTGCTCTGTGATGACCTACCTACCAATATTCTTCAAAACTTCGAATGACTCTGCTATGGGTTTGCTCTGTTGTGGCCCATTACCTGTCTGCATGTCTAGAGTCTGCATTGTCTTTCCGTTGGAAGGACAACACTACTTCTTAAAGACTGCATGGAAATCACTACTTCCGTGTGCATTTTCTTTTACTGCTCAGACTATGAGAAAAAACTGCAATTACTGATGTGATGAATGATCAGGACTGTCTTTGTGGACTGTGAGAAAATCTTTGCTTTTGACCAACAGTGTATCAATAAGTGTGTGCATTTTGTATCTTTGTTATAGTAATTATGAAAAGTTTTTTCAAATCTGTTTTGGCCACTGCCCAAAACCATTTGTAAAATTTTTGTGGAGAGCATGGGAGCTATGTAAGTAGGCTGTTTAGGTTTTAATGTTGGCAACGTCACGTAGCGCTCTGTATGAAAATCACTGGCTGTGCTGTGTGCAGTCTGTGGCTGGTTGGCATTGTTGGAATATTCGCTAGTGTAGTGTTGGGCAGTTGAAGGTGAGCCGCTAGCAGTCGTGGATGTGGGGACAGAGATGGCAGAATTTTGAGACGTGTGTCCATCAGAAAGAGTAAATTTTTAAGACTGGATGTCATGAACCGATATATATATATATATATATATATATATATATATTCCAGTAGTTTGAGTAACGAAGATTTTTGTATGGTAAGCGAGTTATGAAAGGTATTGGTTATTGTTAGTCAGGGCCATTCTTTTGTAAGGATTATTGAAAGTCAGATTGCGTTGCGCTGAAAAAAAATATTGTGTGTCAGTTTAGTGATGATCAGAATAAGTAGAGAGAGAAATGTCTGAGTACGTTCAGTTTTGCTCAGCTGTTTGAAAATCAAATAACGTAAGGGGTTAACCAGTACAGTAATTGATAAATTTTTCTAAGTGGATGTTTCAAGGTGACCAACTGTTTTTCGCGCGGAATGGTCAGAGACATTAGAATTGCTTTCGAAAGCCCAGATTCAGGTGTCTGTTTGTAAACACAGAGGGATAAGCGGTTATGTAATCACTGAGATAGGCTCACACAGAGTGCATCCCAGAATGCCCTAGAGAGCTACAACAGCAAGAAGCATCGCTACTCGGCTTTTAACAAGGTCAATGTGTAGTGTTTTTTTGGACAGGGATAAATGTGTGAGATCACCTACAATTTTTATTTTTTTACAGATATCGACATCTTTGACCCATACTGAGACAGATTCGGATTCTCTTATCTTACGATCACTCTTGGTCATGATATCCAACGGCATGGTGATCATGTAATACGATTTACCCATGTCTCTGTTGTACACTTCACAAATCTGAAATGTCCAATAGGCGATTCCGTCACGACTGTTAAACGATACAAGCCCTGGTACTTTTTCTTCTTTAAGACCACGTGTCAGGTAATTTTATGTTTCACTTCTTCTATTTCCGGAACATAGTTGCCTTTAGGACCAATTTCAGTCTACGGAAAAAGAAATAAAATGAGGTCACAAGCAGCCAAATGTGGTGAGTATAATGGAAGTGAAGTTGCTGTCACATTATTTTCGAGTAAGAACCGGCACACACTCAATGTAATATAACAGCGAGCATTTTCGCGGTGGAGAAGCCAATCCATTCACCGATCGCCATAAAACAGGCCATTTCCTTTCCGTGGCGCCTGACGCACTTGTTTTAGCACTTTATATTAAATTCATGCTAGACTTCCCTTTTGCGTCGAAAAACGAGTATTTCATTAGGTTCTTTCTGCGTGTGTCGCCAGTTCATAATATCAAATTCTTAAATATTAAAGCAATCGACCTTTCTGCCGCGTGTTAAAGACTTTTTTCGGGACGTAAACTGTTGTTGTTAGTCGGTAGGGAAACGTCTCAAGACAGTGTATCTGTTGGTGTAGTAAGACCTCTAGCCTCAGTCTTGTAAGCTGTTACTGACTTGAAAATACTACTAGTCGGCTGTACAACAGAGGGAGGGTATATGTGGGAGGTTATTAGCGGGTCCGAAACGTGTTGGTATATGGTATCCCTCTCCAAATCTCTCACAGGCTTGTGGGTACCGTGTTTTCTTGCTGGTCGTCGCCTAAATGTCACCTGTTCATTCAGGGTACCGTGCAGGACGCCAGTTTGTGACATAGGAAGGTACTACAGAACCGCCTTGAGTGCGTGTGGCGGATCGGCGACTGTGATGTAGCTCACTGCCCAACCTATGAGTGGTTTTATGCGGTTTTCAACGCTCTTTTAAGTGAATATTAGGCGAGTTCCCAATCCCTTCTCAGTGAAAACGATATTCGAACAGTTGAGATTCCTTAACATAGGACCACATGACACTATTCAGAGACAGATGCATACACAACTTCCCTCCCTTAGGTTAAGTGACGACTGGTGAGGTTGGAAGGGCATCCGGCCATAAATGAAATGAACTTGCCAGATCGTAGAAACACCTGGCACCAGACGACAGCGTATACACTAGAAGTGAGAGCAGCTGAAATCCGACCTCAATTCAGCCTGTGCTGTTTTCTTCGAACACAACGCTGTTCGAAACCACTCACTGCTCGCTGAACCGGAATCGTTGGGGCCCAGGACAATGGGAGCTTGTAGCCGTCATCGTTTAGCTGCTTCAAGATTTCTATCACTTCTCTCCTTTTACGGTGCGTACCCAGAGAAGTCTTGCTACCACTCCGACTTCCTGCAACTGCATAAGCTGCACATGATCGTCACGGTGTTAAAAATATTTTTTTTTTTTTTTTTTTGCTGGAAGCGATAATAATCTTCAGTGCCTACAAATTAATTAAAATAGTCCCAATCCATAGGTTCCGAGAAAAGCTTTCGTGAGGTTTCTGTCAGTTATCAGGCCAATTCCGCAACTGGAAGCCACCTCCAAACTATTTTCAGTTGGGATCCCAATGTCCCATTCCCATCTTTCACGTGGATGCAAAAACAACTTTCTATAATCTTATAGTTACGATTAGTATCAAAGTATTCATTTAATTTTCACAAAAATTCTGTGTTCGCCACTGGGCGCACGACATACATTCAGACGATAGTCAAACTCGTCCCACCCATTCGTGAGAATGTCCGGAATTACTGCTTTCACTGGTGTTGTTCACGCTCCATTGCGTTACGTACTGCTATTTATCTCATATTCTTATGACAGGCTGTTGCACTTACACTGTTGGATCAGAAGTAACCCCTATGAAACGCATGGTTCCGTCAGGAGAGATCGGTGACTTCGAATGTGGGCTAGTCATCGGATATTACGTGAGTAACTAATCGTTCAAGGACATTTCAACCCTTCTAAAGCTACCAAAGTCGATTTTTGTGATGTGTCTGTGAAGTGAAAACGCAAAGGAACAACTGTTAGCAAACCCCACCAGGCTGTTTTTCATTCACTGATGTACTGGGACTGTCGAGGATTGCCGTGGTTTGTTGTAAAAAAATAACAGGAAATCTGTGGAAGGAATCACATGTGCGCTCCAGAGTCTACATGCAGACCGAGCGGGCAGCTCATCGTAGGTCACACTGAAACGTCCCCTTAGAAAAATTGTACAGGACTGTGCTTAAACTGACACACAATATTTTTAGCTCAACGCAATCTGACTTTCAGAAATCCCTACAAAAGAATGGCCCTGACTAACATTAACCTATGCATTTCACAAATCGCTTACCTCACAAAAATCTTGGTTACTCGAACTACTGCAACACAGCGAGCGCCACTACTGCCAGCTAAATAAAAGATTCAAACTACGGAAGGCACTAACTACTGATAGGGATAGTTAGCAAATGAAAGATATTAATAGAGAACAAACAATGTATTTACCTTAATAGTCATAATATATATAGCAGTTCATGACAAATTACAAAACTCCGCCATCTCTCTCCCCACATCCATCACTGCTGGCGGCTCACCTCCAACTGCGCAACGCTACGCGCTGTTCACATCCAGCTGCCGCTGCCCAACACTACAATGGCAGACAACAATGCAAACTACCCACAGACTGCACACAGCACAGCCAGTGATTTTTCATATAGAGCGCTACATGGCGTTACCAATAAGAAAACATAAACAGCCTACTTACAACACACTTCTGTTAACAATTCTAATCAGCGCATGAGGTCGTGTGAAGAGCAACACTGGACTATAAGAAGCCAGATATCTGGAGTAATGAATCGCGCAGTACTCTCTCACAATCCTGTTGAAGGGTTTGGGTTTCACGAAAGCTTGGAGATATTTATCTGCTGTCATGAGTCTTGTTAGCAGAGCATTGAAGTACGAAGGAGGCTGCGTTACAGTACGTGCATATTTTTTGAATTTACGGTTTGATATTCTAACTGAGTTTAACTAAAAATGCAGAAGAATGTGAAAACTTTTTATTGCATCGTGTACGGGGTACAGGAGAAGAAACGTACGGAGACGATTACTGTTTGTCTCAGTTCACCGATGCACCCTGCCATCAACTGGCAGCAGTGGGGAGTTATTTGTAGATAATAAAATTCCTGAAGTGGACTGGTCTGCTCAGAGTTCCGAACTGAACCCAATGGAGCTTTTGGGATGAGTAGGATGTCCGCATACTTTTGATCAGATAGCGTAAATGAAAGGTAGCCTCATCACTGAACACCAAACATGAAAGGAAACTGTCTTGCGACTACACACCCGGAACCAGAATAAATTCGCAGAACTCTATCCGTGTTGTTTATCGCCACGACAAAGGACTAGCTGAAGCTTAATCCTATATGATATATCTTTTGAAACATAAACATCGCCGCATCAAGCTCTATGCAGACACAGGAATGGCCGACTCTCGTGGCAAAAGGGCAAGAGAGGATGTATAAGCCCTGCACTGACGAAAGCGAGCGACCGTCAATGCAATGTAACGACTTCGTTATCGCTATTCCCCGCTTTCCACTTACAGGTGGAGAGATCAAGAAAGCAGCAGGAGCCGGAGGGAGCTACGGGCTTCACTACGCTGCTTTTGCGGATATTTTCCGTATCAATCTTGCTTTCTGTAATTGCTTAATCCTTTTCGGCTGCAACTAATCAAGTATAATTCTCTCTTTGCTAACCACGGTGGGGCGAACTCTTGTTTCGTTAACCTTTGTACTGGACTTTACAACCTCCACCGGACGGTGATGGCCTCCATTAGAGAGCCATACTTATGTCCCAAGCACGTGAAAGATTCATGAGTGTTGTCTCTTATTGCGGGGGCGGTATACCCTTCACCTGCGTTATGATACGCAGGGTTGGAACTTAAGTAGTGGCAACTATTTATTCACAACCGATAAATGTTTGCACCTGTTACTGTCCTACAAAGTAGTCACCAGCGTTGTGTAGAACCCGCTGCCAGCGATGTGGAAGACGTAGTACACCGTTATGAGAGCCTGTACTCTTGATGGTGCGAATGGGACGGTCTACTGCCTGTCGAATGTCTGAAACAATTCTGAAGCGAATGCCACGAAGCGGTTCCTTAATCTTCGGAATAAAATCACAGTCACAAGTACTTAAATCCGGGGAGTATGGTGGATGGTACAGTACTTACCAGATCCATCGACCCAACAGAGCAGCCACAGCTTGCGCTGTATGCGCCCGCGCATTGTCGTGCAAAATCATAGGTGGGTTGCACAGAAAGCGTCGCCGCTTCCATCGCAAAGCTGGTCGCAAGTAGATGCTCCAAAAACGAACAGTAATACTGTGCATTGACGGTTTACCGTAGAGGAACGTAACGCGTTAGGATAACACCATCACAGTCGTGACACCGTTACGTTAGTCCGCTCGCTCACAAGTCACTTTGTTTCCTTAAACTGTGCGCACGCCGGAGACGTGGGACGGGCGAGTCCATTTGCTCGGAGGTAAGGTAGGTATGTCAACAACGTTTGCTGTCAGCGACAATAGTAGATTCAATTCCATAATGTATCCACAGCAGTGTGGCCACTATTTAAGTTCCAACCCTCGTAAAAAAATTATTGATTATTGTCGTCTGAATACTGGACGATCGATAGCCAAATTACGACGAAATAACACAAAGGGAAGACGACACAATTCTCCCTAGCCAATAAAAAAGTCTGTTATCATTCAAGTAAGGCTCGTTACCACCACTGAATAATAAGTATCCTATCGTTAAATTTGGCCACTGTGCACAATGAAAACACCGTCACAATGAGAAAGGCAGACTTAGATGTATAACAGAAAAAACCGCAATTAAAAGTCAAATTGACAACTCAAGTTATGTACCAGAACAAGGAAGTAGAGAGATGTTCAGAATATGGATCATACTATCATTGAATGCAACAGTTACGTTCCCTCAAAATCAGGTAGGTGGAGGGAGTGACTCAATGTTGTTGCCAACGTAACGGAAGAGAACATCGCTTATTTCACGAAAAAACAGGGGAATACAGCAAAAACGTCCGTCTTTTGGATTACAGAACACACATTAACGAACATGAGGCTGTTACCAATCTGGAGCAGTATCTCCTCGATTGATCGCCTTCTTCGTGGCAAGTACAGTGGTGGGAGCGTCACATTCGATTGCATACACCAGAATTTTTGGAGCTAAAGGAACCGACGTTTCCCCATTGCTTAAGTGGCGTCGCAGTATCTCGTCCTTTGATGTTCGTGCAGAAAACCCAGAAATGTCACGCTCCATTAATCTCGGGGATGGCAGTGGTGACACGGCATCCTCCGTCCTCCGCAAGGACAGGCGCCCCTTTGCACACAAAGGCATGGGGCACGATGCAGCCCCTCTTTTCCAAAAACAGCCTTTCTTTCAGCAGAGGGTCGCTTCTCCTAATGAGATTCACTGACTGCCCTGTGCCGAGAAACAGAAACCGGAGTCCACACCTGGAGTGCACGTGTACCGCGATAAAAATGCGAAGCTTACCTCGTGAGCCAAATACACTTGCAGGTGACATTAATGTGACCACCTGTCAAAAACCTGCATAACCACGTTCTTGCAATGCAGACCGCTGCAAGACGTGCAGTAACAGAGCCAATGAAGTTATGGAAGATGTTGTGGACTGGCAAGACAGCCAATCCACAGTGACGAGTAGCCGAAAGGCACGCGTTTAAGCTTACGCAGGCTGGCGTGAGGTCTGGAACAGTTAAAGGAGTTATACTAGCAAAAGAAGGTACGTAGCTTCTGAAATACTTAACTTTAATCCATAATTGGTGAACATCGGTCTGACGGTACATGCATCACAAGATAAATAGCAAATGATAATGGCGCCTTGCTAGGTCGTAGCAAATGACGTAGCTGAAGCCTATGCTAACTATCGTCTCGGCAAATGAGAGCGTATTTTGTCAGTGAACCATCGCTAGCAAAGTCGGCTGTACAACTGGGGCGAGTGCTAGGAAGTCTCTCTAGACCTGCCGTGTGGCGGCGCTCGGTCTGCAATCACTGACAGTGACGACACGCGGGTCCGACGTATACTACTGGACCGCGGCCGATTTAAAGGCTACCACCTAGCAAGTGTGGTGTCTGGCGGTGACACCACAGAAGATACCGACAGGAATGTGCAGCTATGCTGACCCCAGTGCTGTGCCCACCAGCACTAGGTGGCTGGGATGGGGATGTATGGTACGAACAGAACGAACGAGGTGGTACAACGGATTCTGGATTCGGTTTGAATCCGTGGAGTATGGTGGCCAGGAAGGTAAGGTGAATTCATCCTGGTACTCTTCAAACCACGATTGTGCACTGCGAGCAGTGTGACACGTTGTATTGTCCTGCAAATTTCATGTAGGGGTGCACATGGTCTCCAAGGATAGTTGCGTACCTCTGTTGATCTATTGTGCCTTCCAGAATGAAGAGATCACCCATGGAATGCCACTAAAGTATTTCCCAGATATAACGCTCCCTCTTCCAGCCTGGAACCTTGTGAAGATTGCTTTCAGACTTTGCATGCTGTACACGCCAACGGTATTCTCTCCGATGGAACATAAAACTGTTTCATCTGAAGAGGCCACCTGTTGTCACCCACTGTACCTCCAGTGTCCAGGTGCGGTACTGGAGGGCAAATTTCAGACTTTGACGCTGATGAACAGCAATCAGCATGTGTGTGTGTGAAGCAGACGCCTGCCACGGAGCCCATAAGCAGCAACGTTTATTGAACAGTTGTTGAGCGGACACTGTTGGTAGCCCTTGCTTGATCTGGTCGTTCAGTTGCTCAACAGTTGCATGTCTGTTTGCCCGTACACATCTCTGCACCCGTCGTTCACTCCTACCATCCATGGCCTGTGGTGCACCACAGTTGCCTCTGCGCCGGTTTTGGACAGCGTCGTTTTGCCAAGCATGATATTCTTTAACCACACGGTATGCGAATAGTTCACAAACTTAGCCTTTTCGGAAATGTTTCCACCCTTGACCCGAAAGTAATGATGCCATTTTCCACCTCAGACAAATCGATCCGTTTCCGCATTACGACAACGACTACATTACTGCAGGTATCCCCCCCCCCCCCCACCCTCCCCCCAACACACTTTGTATACCCTCCACTGCTAGTGCTGTCACCAGGTGTTCTGTGAGTGGTCATTTCACATTGACCTCGAACATAGGCAGAGGTCACATTAATGTGACTGCACTGTGTGTGTTCAGTTGCCGCGATAAAATAATCACAAAATAGTGGCAGAAAAATGAAACAGTATCGGTTAGAGATGCCTAAACAACACGTGACAGTAATGCCATACACTTTCGAATAACTTTTAAGTAGGCTCTTTTGGTTTTTATGTTGGTAACGTCACGTAGCGCTCTGTATGAAAATCACTGACTGTGCTGTGTGCAGTCTATGGCTGGTTTTCATTGTTGAATATTCTCTATTGTAGTGTTGAGCAGTTGGATGTGAACAGCGCGTGGCGTTGCACAGTTAGAGGTGAGCCGCCAGCAGTGGTAGATGTAGGGAGAGAGATGGCAGGATTTTAAGAGCGGATGATCTGGACGTGTGTCCGCCAGAAAGAGTAAATCTGTAATACGGGATATCATGACCTGATATATTATGACTTTTGAACATTATTAAGGTAAATACATTGTTTGTTCTCAATCAAAATCTATCATTTGCTGACTATGCCTATCAGTAGTTAGTGCCTTCAGTAGTTAGAATCTTTTATTTAGCTGGCAGTAGTGGCGCTCGCTGTATTGCAGTACTTCGAGTAACGAAGACTTTTGTGAAGTAAGTAATTCATGAAAGGTATAGGTTATTGTTAGTCAGGGCCATTCTTTTGAAGGAATTTTTGGAAATCAGATTGCGTTGCGCTCAAAATATTGTGTGTCAGTTTAGTGTTGATCAGAATAAGTAAAGAGAGTAATGTCTGAGTACGTTCAGTTTTGCTCAGCTGTTTGAAAATCAAATAACGTAGAGGTTTATCATTTTTCAAAGGGGATGTTTCAAACTTCACTATTAAATTCTATTTAATCAAATAATTTTCTATTACATTTATCCTCTCTTTGAACTATCTCTTTTGGCACGTTTCTAGTATTGGGAAACGCGACAGCGGGAAATATCTTTTGCCCATACATCATCAGTCCAGAAGTATAAACGGAGACTAGCACGAGAAGGTAGGATAGTTCATTTTGAATTTATTTCACCAACTGGCTGATGCTGCTCAGGTCTTAAAGATATCCAAGGCTTAACAGAGTTTGGTAAGAGGACAACCAGTGCAGCTGTTGAAGCCAACATGTTTGCAACGAGCCAGCTGTGTTTTCATACGACTTGTCAGTAATTTTGGTTTAATCTAATTTGATCCGTTATAAATGGTTCTATAAGCGTGCGACTGTGAAAACAATAGGTTTGTTTGTAAGTAACTCATCAGCTAGCAGTCACGATATTTTTTATTTTATTGTTCGCACGACGCGTTTCAGGAAATGATTCCCATTTTCAAGTGCGTTTTTTTGTGTTTTTTATGCCATTTCTATGTGATGTTTTCGATGTGTGAGAGTCTGCTTCACACAACCAACTAAAAAATCGCGTGTTTTCTTATATATTGCAGTAAAGTCAACGAAATGAAGCAGACTAAATTCAGGGTTGTGTTCAGCGACATTAAAAATATATAATAACAATTAGTTTTAATGCAAGTTCAAGTAATAATGCACATGAAAGTTTTCCCTAAACTTTAAACAGATTTTTGTCGAGAAACTGTTTTTAAAAACGGTGTGCAGCATAAAACAAAAAAGATTCAACCTATCAAATTATTCCTCTGACCCCCCGAAAAGCAAACACTTTTCTTGCACGTTTATACCTATAATATATGAAATTAGTTAATATTAACTAATTTTAGTCAAGCAACGAAGAATGAACAAACACGCAAAAAACGAACTCAGATTTCGAGTTTGCACTACATCGTTAAATTTAAGGTTATTTCATTGCGGTTAGGTTTAAGTTCTCGTAAGTTTAAAGTATTATCGACTTATGTTATCCATTTTTGATTTCAGATAACTCCTGAAGGGCTGCACTACACGCAGTCTGCTTACTTCAGACTCGCAGACCCTTGAAAAAACGATAATTACGGGTGCCTTTTTTGTTGCATTGAAAATCTAAATAAAGTTCAAAGTATGAGCAATCATAATCCCCAAACTGATCCTTTTTATGTCTTTTCATTGTCTCGAAAAATTACCAACTTTGCCTATTTTTTGCTCATTTGGATGGGAACCTGGCCTTAAGCAGTCTTTCTGTGTATGGTTTGCGTCTACCTTTAAGTGTCTGCCAGTTCAGATTCTTCGCCATCCCTGTGACACTAGCCCACGGTCAAACTCATGGCATTTATGCTGCTCTTCTCTGTATACATTCAATATCCCTTGTCAGTCCTATTAGGTACGTCTTCCGCACACTTATCAATATTCTAGGATAGGCCGCGAGAGTGATTTTTAAACATTTACCCAGTATTCTATCAATAAACCGAAGTGTGACACCTACTTTGCCTTTGATGGAGAACTATGTTATCTTCTCACGCCATATCCCTACATGTGTAAACCCCATATGTGTGACCGATTCCAGCTGTAACGAACTGATACTGTAAACATACGATACTATGGTTTTCTTTCTTTATTTTGCGATGCGTAGAGTTTTATATTACGATGCTGCAGTGCGTGTGTTGTTCAGAAGTGCGGCGCAGTGTTCCTTCGGGGATGCATGCAGCAGCCACTACAGCCAGTACGAAATGCATTAAATAGGCTCGCATTTGGGAATGTGGTCAACCATCAGCTGTACAAAGGAATGACGATGAAAATTTGTACTTGACCGGGACTCGAACCAGAATCTTTCGCTTACCGCTATTATCTGGAAGTCTGGGTTCGAGTCCCGGCCCGACACAAGTTTTCATTGTCGTCATTCCATTATACATCTGATGGTTGTGAAAATTCTCAAATGCCAGTACATTACATGTATTATATACACTCCTGGAAATTGAAATAAGAACACCGTGAATTCATTGTCCCAGGAAGGAGAAACTTTATTGACACATTCCTGGGGTCAGATACAGCACATGATCACACTGACAGAACCACAGGCACATAGACACAGGCAACAGAGCATGCACAATGTCGGCACTAGTACAGTGTATATCCACCTTTCGCAGCAATGCAGGCTGCTATTCTCCCATGGAGACGATCGTAGAGATGCTGGATGTAGTCCTGTGGAACGGCTTGCCATGCCATTTCCACCTGGCGCCTCAGTTGGACCAGCGTTTGTGCTGGACGTGCAGACCGTGTGAGACGCCGCTTCATCCAGTCCCAAACATGCTCAATGGGGGACAGATCCGGAGATCTTGCTGGCCAGGGTAGTTGACTTACACCTTCTAGAGCACGTTGGGTGGCACGGGATACATGCGGACGTGCATTGTCCTGTTGGAACAGCAAGTTCCCTTGCCAGTCTAGGAATGGTAGAACGATGGGTTCGATGACGGTTTGGATGTACCGTGCACTATTCAGTGTCCCCTCGACGATCACCAGTGGTGTACGGCCAGTGTAGGAGATCGCTCCCCACACCATGATGCCGGGTGTTGGCCCTGTGTGCCTCGGTCGTATGCAGTCCTGACTGTGGCGCTCACCTGCACGGCGCCAAACACGCATACGTCCATCATTGGCACCAAGGCAGAAGCGACTCTCATCGCTGAAGACGACACGTCTCCATTCGTCCCTCCATTCACGCCTGTCGCGACACCACTGGAGGCGGGCTGCACGATGTTGGGGCGTGAGCGGAAGACGGCCTAACGGTGTGCGGGACCGTAGCCCAGCTTCATGGAGACGGTTGCGAATGGTCCTCGCCGATACCCCAGGAGCAACAGTGTCCCTAATTTGCTGGGAAGTGGCGGTGCGGTCCCCTACGGCACTGCGTAGGATCCTACGGTCTTGGCGTGCATCCGTGCGTCGCTGCGGTCCGGTCCCAGGTCGACGGGCACGTGCACCTTCCGCCGACCACTGGCGACAACATCGATGTACTGTGGAGACCTCACGCCCCACGTGTTGAGCAATTCGGCGATACGTCCACCCGGCCTCCCGCATGCCCACTATACGCCCTCGCTCAAAGTTCGTCAACTGCACATACGGTTCACGTCCACGCTGTCGCGGCATGCTCCCAGTGTTAAAGACTGCGATGGAGCTCCGTATGCCACGACGAACTGGCTGACACTGACGGCGGCGGTGCACAATTGTTGCGCAGCTAGCGCCATTCGACGGCCAACACCGCGGTTCCTGGTGTGTCCGCTGTGCCGTGCGTGTGATCATTGCTTGTGCAGCCCTCTCGCAGTGTCCGGAGCAAGTATGGTGGGTCTGACACACCGGTGTCAATGTGTTCTTTTTTCCATTTCCAGGAGTGTATTTGTGAATGTTTAATCCAAGTTGCCTATCTCTGCACAACTTTGAAATACTATCATGATCGACTGAATATTGGTGCATTGTAGGCTATCTAATCAAAAGTATCCGAGCACATATTGGTGGACATAAAATGGTATATATCCGCCCTTCGCCTTTAAGAGGGCTTTAACTCTTCTGGGGACGCTTTCAGTGAGGTGTCTGTTTGTCTGTGGAGGAACGGCAGGGCATTCTTCATCAACAGGTGAAACCAGAGAATGTAGTGTGATAATGCACGCTGTGGTCTTGAGTGAAGTCGACTATCTAACTCATCCCAAAAGTGTTCCACAGGATGCGATTTGGGACTCTGGGCAGGCCAGCCCATTTCAGGAAAGTTATTGTCCAGAAAGTATTATCTATTTCTCAACATCATTGATGTTAATACCAGTGCGCAGTGGAGTGGCAGTACCCATGGAATTTAATTTGTATGGGAACTTTCGAAACCAGAGTTTAGCGTCCTGCTTTTGCTTTGCTATCCTCCATTTCAGTACCCGTTTCGTCCTTGCGCTTCTGAACATTAACTCTGATACAGCTAAAAATTTTTAACTATGGCCAGAGTTTGTTTTTAGTTTTGTGAGCGATCCTTCGACAACATTCTGCCACGGAAGTCGTTCAGCGGTTCGCGAATTTCTTTCTTTTCAACCAAAGGCGTTCCATTCTGCATCTCCCTATCATTGTTTGATACCTATTACGTAGTAGACGGTACTTTTTTAGACTTTTCTTTACAGTGATTATATACCATGAAGGATCCCTGCTGTCATGAACTGTTCTGCTTGGTTGATAACTATAAAGTGCATGGTCAGCTGCTCTTCTAAATACAACCCACAGCTCTTCTTTATACTCGTCTTCAGAGCTAAATTTGTGCTCGTTATTGAGATACAATCCTACTTACTGCCTATAGATATGCTTCCTTGGCCAAGCAATTATTCAATGTTCATAAATCACTTGCAGAATTTTAATAACTTTTATCACTTTCAATTACAAGTTCTTTAATCTACATTTGTACAACTATTTCACTAACTGTTAGTCCTTGAGTCGTTCATATACTTATTTTCATCCACTGGAGCTCGAGAAAGTTCAGCGCTAGTAATGTCTCTCACTACTCACTGTTCTTCAGCCGCTCTTTCCTCTAATTTTACACAGATACTACTCTTGCATATCATAGCAGCGATACAAAAGAAAATATACATACACAACACTTACACAGTACAAATTTATATAATTCAGCTAACGTTAAGTAAAGAAAAGAAAGAAACTGATATGAATAAATGCGACATGTAAATTCCGCTACAGTGTCTGTAGCTGTTAAATCACATAACTGCCATTGTGCACAGGAGCGCTCCAACTTTTTTATACTGAAGTGTCTTCATGTCTTATCCCTCCTACCGTTCGAGAGTATGCAGTCGTTCAGGCACTGCAGTCGCATTCTGGAAGAGCAGCGTACAAATCTTTCATTCGGCCCTCTATTTTTACGTTTCCTTTGCTTTCCTGGACAAATTAATTCTCCGAGCTTGTCCCAGAGGTAGTCACCTCGATTGCGGACCAAGGGTGGCCACTTAGAGGGAAGACTTCAGCGTTTTGTGTCTAAAGATAGTGGTTAAACTGAAACGCGCCACTCTGGATCCCTTCTGTCTTTCCATTTTTATTACAATTATTCCCTCTTTGATCACGCAATAATTAGATTCGATTTTTCTTTTTCTTCATTAAATGATCTCAGATTTTATACGCAAATTGACACACGCATGCTGGCAGAGGTCATAACTTTCCTCTAATGATAATTTGATTCATTTGGTACTGGGTCTACGAGCCTACAGGACTGGCAAATTGGCATAGTCTCGGAGAACTTTCGCAGTGTAGGGTGGCCCGGCGACAGGAAGATGCAGCCCCCATATGGTAGGGATGGGAAAAACTGACAGGTTATAACCGATACCGGTATTTTAGTTATAGTTTCGGAATTTCCTTAGTCTCTGTTACAACAGGTGTTTTTATTTTTTACTAATAACTAAGTATAAAAAACCGATATATCAATTGCCCATTGAAACAGTGCTAAATCTTCTTTAACGAACGAGTAATTTTATTCGTAAAATTTGCAGTACCGTAAATTGAAATAACGCATTGTAATAGAAATTGGGGAAAGCGATCAATGTTACTTTAGTATCAATGCCGACAGAAATGAGCAACAAACAAATGGCATAAGAACTGATACAGCATTGCTGAGACAAGATTGTACCTGTTACAATGTGGTGTGGCCTATTAGGTGTACGCGTGCTAGACTTGCCCCATCAGGTCTATATGGCAGTTGCTCACTATCTAGTTGCTCACTATCATTGTCGGACACCATTCATATTACGGAAAGGCACCATCCCTGGTCTGGAAATGTTTTACCAATTGCGGTGCCAATGAAGTACAGTACTCCACTTGCTTTGAAAGATTAAAAATAGGAGGAGCCACAACAAACTTGCGACATCATATAAGGAGAAAACTTGATACTTAACAGTCCATTCACAGCTTACAATTAAAACAGAAAGCAGCTGATATTCTCCCCATTTCTGTATAACGTGCCTTTATCTGCTTTTAGCCCTTGAAAACGGATAAATTAACATGAAAAACAGAGTTCTTCAGCTTCAGTTTAGACCCTTTAGACTGACCGTGATGTCCAAATAGTGATATGATCCCCAATTACAATATGATATCTGAGCACAGTTTCAAAAAATTCGAATCGGTAGGAGAATACTGATGATTTTTTGTAACAAACAACCACTTATCACTTTCGATAAATCTGAGAAGGTGGACAAACAAAGTTTTTTTTTTGCCTATTTAACATTTTGATAATACGTGCCTTGAAACTGAGGGATTCAAAATTTTTCAGTCTTTGTTCTTTTTCTGCGTTTATTACAGGAGGTAATAGGAATAAAAAACCAGATGTCGGTTATTTCGGAAACCGGTTACTCTGAGCAGTTTTCACAGATCGATCAAACTGGCGCTAAAATAAATCAGTATAACCGAAAACCGGTTGCTTCAGCGATAACTGCCATCCCCACCGTGCGGACCGACTTTCTCGAGATCTAAGAGCTTTTCTGCGACAGAAGCCAACTCTCTGGCCTTCTGGTGCCAGGGACAGTGGTCTGTCATCAGTCCACTAAGCTTTATGTTCAGGTAGCCATTTCGGCGAGGTAGAGATTTTTTTTTTTTTTTCCTGGCCGCAGGACGACCACTGGTCATGAAAGATCGCACTGTGGGCGTACGACGCGCTAGATAACATCCTCAGGTCTGCGTGACTGCATGACACGCGGAATGTTCGGCCTTGAGAAGGTGTCTGTGGATCTTTTTGACGCCAGTATACAGAGGTTGTTGAGTCGTCTCCTGTTGCACACACCAGGAGACACTACGACTTGTCGATAATTAAAAAGGTGGAAGCTAGGGCGTCTTTTTCCAAGAAAACGAATCTTGTGGATGGTCATATTGGTCTGATCCGCAACTTTCTTCAAGGATGAGAGTCTGGCACCAAGTTGTTAATGTATTGTGAACTTGCAAAATTTGGAGATTTCCAGCGAAT
Organism: Schistocerca americana; assembly: GCF_021461395.2. Lineage (NCBI taxonomy): Eukaryota > Metazoa > Arthropoda > Insecta > Orthoptera > Acrididae > Schistocerca > Schistocerca americana. The sequence continues at coordinate 153,713,672 of NC_060122.1, forward strand.
GAAGAAAATTTTTTGAGGAGAGAGGGCAGGGTTTGTCATGCAGTATCCCATTGAAATCTCTTCTCCACGTACAGCTCTCAGAAGCATGGTTCCTTCGTGATTCGTCTTCGAGACGTCTTCGGTGGACTGTGGTGCTGATTCTTAGGTTGACTCACACGCAGGGTCTTCCAGTGAGGCACTTCAGCTCTTGTCTTCAACTTTGGTCTCTGCGGCTAATTACGTTGCAGTCTACCTTCTCGTACCGTGGCATCATGGTGAGTTCACGCTTCAAGTGTGATTGCGTCTCGAAATTTTCGAATCGGTGTTAGGTACGTTTTGTTTCAAATTTGAGGGGAGCCTGTCCCTGTCACGAGTTACGTTTTGCTAGATGACTCGCTCATTACAGGTATTTTACTTCTTGCATTTTTTTCTTTTCATTCCACAAAGGTCAACGCAGTCATGTCCATTTCGGAATCGTGTGTATAATTTATTCTGGTGTAACGCGAGATTAGTACCAGACTCTCTTTCCACAGACTCTGCAAACCAGTGCTGCTTTTAAGTGACTGCATTGTACGGATTCTGACGTCCAATTTGCTCTTACATCTGTTGATTTGGAGAGGTTACTATTTCGTTCATAAATCATGTTTTAGTTTTCCTTTTCACTTTCATCACAAGAAATGTTGGTCAAACAGGACCTATCAAGGATTTCGGTAGTTAAATGAACTCCATAGCCTCATTTATTATTACTGATTTTGGCGAGGACCACTCCCACTAGTGATTTGTCAGGACCAATCGATTCCGTTGCGCATAGTTTTTCGTACCACGTCTGAGTCACAGGGGCCGATCTGCATAGCGAGGGCGTTCACAATATATGGGTCAGAGGGTCAGAGGCACAGTCATCCTTAAACTGGTAGGGAATGGCGGCGTACTTTAGTATGTTATAAACTGCTCCGCATGTGGGGACAGACTTCGTCCCCACCCATGGCATTTCATGTTGACTTTTCGCCAGGTCGCTGATAACCATGATAACGAGTGCCCCCTCAACTAAATCATCATCTTAAGAGGTACAGTTTCCATTCAACCATAGCCGATTGACGCCTTGAATTCCCACGCTTGACTCCGACAGGAGTCCTGCGAAACGTTAGTTGAGTAACGTCCCATGCCGAGAACTCGTCTCCCTGTGAAGCGACAATGTACTCCATAGTTTAAGGTAAATGATATCCTTACCCATACATCTTCAATTGTCAGTTTGACTTTAAACCCTAATCTTGTTTCCTTCCTTTCTATGTTTCAAACGACACTTCTAGGCATGTTGATACACCGAAAAGTGTCCAAAAGTCGCATTTCCCCATCCACGACTGGAGAAACAAGAATTTCTATAGAACTGAACTTTCACTTTTTTACACATGCTGCTGGACATAGAGATTTTCTGTGCTGAAAATAGTATTGAAAAATAGGTTTCCACTAAAAAAAAAAAAAGAAAAAACCATCAGATGTGCAAGATATTAAGTTGACGCGAAAATATGTTTAACTCTTTGCTTAAGGGAAGATATGTAATTGTGTAGTCAGTGCCAGAACGTCAGAGACTCTAGAGACTCATGAGGCTCTTCTGTGGGACACTTCAAGACTGCCGTAGTTAATTGCATTGAACTACCTGTAACATTTAGAATCCAGTTTCCAATAAAGAAGCGTACAGCTTGCTCAATCTTAAAACTCAAGTCATGACTATAATCGTATTTTTTTCTTATTGTTGTTTCATCCCTTTCTCCCAATGTGAGTCGAGGTGGTCTGTCATTGGTACAACAAACCTGATTTACAGCAAAAGTTTTTGATAAGAGAAACTTGATTTCCTTAGTTTTGAAAATATTAAAACAGGTAAAAATCAAAATGTAGAATAAAAAAGAATACATTTGAAACAACTCTTCGGAACTGTGGTATTATAAGAGGCGTAATGTACTTTTATTAAAAGTTGAAGGATCTCCAATGGGGAAATATGTTAGGTGTTTTGTGGGGTAGTAGAGTGTGGCTATAAGTACTGTATATAAATCTGACAGGTATTATTTTATGAAAAGGGTGTTGAAGTGGACGATGTAAGATAGGAAGTTAGGAGATTTTGGGTTGCGAGAAAAGATATAACATGAAGGGGAAGATGAGTAGGAAAGAGAAGGAGGGATAAGGAAAAGGGGCAGGGAAAGACAGGAAGTGAAGGGGGATGGGTTAAGCCATAATGTGGCGAAAAAATGGGGTAGGAGTCACAGAAATCCGAAAACACAACCTACACTTTACATCAGCTGAAAAACAAGTCAGATTAAAGCATACTTTAAACAATGTTTGGAGAACGAAATGAGACTGAAAATTTGCTTAAAATGTGATTCAATTAATACAATTTAGATTGGTACTTACGAAAAAATTTCGACCTAGGCAGATTGAATACCAGATCTGAGTTTAGTGATAGAGTGACATTTTCAACAACTTTGGAGTCCATAATTTCCCTAGTAGAGTATTTCACTACCAACCTACACAAACAAATCCTCGAATGATAGTCCCATTTCTCTTCAGACACGATAGCTTCGAACTTTTTAGGAAGTTTCGTTTCTATTCACCTCACATTACGGTGATTTTAGAAGCGCAAAGATATAGAATCGTGGTCCTACAAAAATGAAGTGCCATCGATAGTTCTCCACATGCACCTTCCTGGAAAGGAAGAAACGGTGTACAGATGGAAAGATATATGCATCTGAAGAGTTTTAAAATAAGTATCGCTAGCACACCAAAAGCTGCGTTGAAACTCCTTTCAAGTCGCTCTTGAATGGTATTTGATCAAAACTAACCAGATTTAAAATATTCGTGGACGTCGTGGAACACACATGTGGCGCCCGCGTGTACAACGTGGTATCCAGGAACGTCTGTGTGACAAACCAAGGATGAGCGTGGGCATAAAAATGGTTCAAATGGCTCTGAGCACTATGGGACTTAACTTCTGAGGTCATCAGTCCCCTGGAACTTAGGACTATTTAAACCTAACTAACCTAAGGACATCACACACATCCATGCCCGAGGCAGGATTCGAACCTGCGACCGTAGCGGTCACGCGGTTCCAGACTGAAGCGCCTAGAACCGCTCGGCCAATACGGCCGGCTAAGCGTTGGCATACCACATGCACAGAGCGTGAGTGCAACAGGTGTGCCATAAAGTTTTCAGTTCTGCCGAGCAAGCAGTTATAATTTGGCAAATTCTGCTACAATCAAGTCCGGGTCAAACGCAAATTATTCGGATTGCTAAATTTCTGAATAGGTCCAACGTGAGCCTACGAACGTCCTACACTGCGAATGGAGTATCAGATTGTAATCTTACCTTATCAGTCCACCTAATTTTCAACATTATTCTGCAGTGCCATGTCTCAGATGCCTCTATTCTCTTCTCTTCCGATTTTCTCACAGTCTTTGTCTCAGTAACGCACAATGGTGTGCTCCAAACGCACATTTTCAGAAATTTCTTCCTCAAATTAACACCTATGTTTGGCACTAGTAGGCTTTTTTTGGCCAGTTATGTCCCTTTTGTCAGTGCTAGTCTGCTTTTTATGTCCTCCTTGCTCCGTCCGTCCTGGGTTATTTGCTACCTGTGTAGCAGAATTTCTTAACTTCATTTGCTTCGAGATCCCAAATCCTGATGATAAGTTTCTCACTGTTTTCATTTCTACTACTTCTCAATACTTTTGTCTTCCTTCGATATACTCTCAGGCCATATACTGTAGTCATTAGGCTGTTCATTCCATGCAGCAAATCCTGTAATTTACTGAGGATAGCAATGTATTCACCGAATCTTATCATTGGTATCTATTCGCCTTGAATTTTAATTCCGCTCTTGAACCTAACATGTCATTTATTCTTCGATTATAGATTTATCAGTAGTGGCGAAAGACTAACCCCTGTCTTACACCTTTTTTAATTCGAACACGTCGTTTTAGGTCTTCCAGTCTTATTGTTCCCTCTTGTCTCTTATATGTGTTGTATATTACCCGTCTATTATATTACCGAACTATCAGCTTAATAAGTCACAGCTGCAAAATACTAACACGAATTCTTTACAGACGAATGGAAAAACTAGTAGAAGCCAACCTCGGGGAAGATCAGTTTGGATTCCGTAGAAACACTGGAACACGTGAGGCAATACTGACCTTACGACTTATCTTAGAAGAAAGATTAAGGAAAGGCAAACCTACGTTTCTAGCATTTGTAGACTTAGAGAAAGCTTTTGACAATGTTGACTGGAAACCTCTCTTTCAAATTCTAAAGGTGGCAGGGGAAAATACAGGGAGCGAAAGGCTATTTACAATTTGTACAGAAACCAGATGGCAGTTATAAGAGTCGAGGGACATGAAAGGGAGGCAGTGGTTGGGAAGGGAGTAAGACAGGGTTGTAGCCTCTCCCCGATGTTGTTCAATCTGTATATTGAGCAAGCAGTAAAGGAAACAAAAGAAAAATTCGGAGTAGGTATTAGAATTCATGGAGAAGAAATAAAAACTTTGAGGTTCGCCGATGACATTGTAATTCTGTCAGAGACAGCAAAGGACTTGGAAGAGCAGTTGAATGGAATAGACAGTGTCTTGAAAGGAGGATATAAGATGAACATCAACAAAAGCAAAACAAGGATAATGGAATGTAGTCTAATTAAGTCGGGTGATGCTGAGGGAATTAGATTAGGAAATGAGGCACTTAAAGTAGTAAAGGAGTTTTGCTATTTGGGGAGCAAAATAACTGATGATGGTCGAAGTAGAGAGGATATAAAATGTAGGCTGGCAATGGCAAGGAAAGCGTTTCTGAAGAAGAGAAATTTGTTAACATCCAGTATTGATTTAAGTGTCAGGAAGTCATTTCTGAAAGTATTCGTATGGAGTGTAGCCATGTATCGAAGTGAAACATGGACGATAAATAGTTTGGACAAGAAGAGAATAGAAGCTTTCGAAATGTGGTGCTACAGAAGAATGCTGAAGATTTGATGGGTAATATCACGTAACTAATGAGGAAGTATTGAATAGGATTGGGGAGAAGAGAAGTTTGTGGCACAACTTGACCAGAAGAAGGGATCGGTTGGTAGGACATGTTCTGAGGCATGAAGGGATCACCAATTTAGTATTGGAGGGCAGCGTGGAGGGTAAAAATCGTAGAGGGAGACCAAGAGATGAATACACTAAGCAGATTCAGAAGGATGTAGGTTGCAGTAGGTACTGGGAGATGAAAAAGCTTGCACAGGATAGAGTAGCATGGAGAGCTGCATCAAACCAGTCTCGGGACTGAAGACCACAACAACAACAACAATTACCCGTCTTTCCCTATAGCTTACTCCTGTTTTTCTCAGGATTTCGAACATATTGCACCATTTGACACTGTCGAACGCGTTTTCCAAGTCGACAGATCCTGTAAACATGTCTTGATTTTTCTTTAGACTTGCTTCCATCATCAACTGAAAAGTTCAGAACTGGCCCTCTAGTGCCTTTCCTGTTCCTGAAGCCTAACCGATCGTCATCTAATATATCGTCAATTTCTATTTCTATTCTTCTGTATATTATATTTGTAAGCAACCTGGATGAACTGTTATGCTGATTTCGTGACATTGCTCGCATTTTTCGGCTCTTGCAATATCCGGAATTGTGTGGGTGATGTTTTTCTGAACGTCAGACAGTATATCGGCACTCATGCATTCTACACACGAACTCCAATAGTCGTTCTGTTTCCACTTTCCCAATGATTTTAGAAAGTCTGTTGGAATGTTATCCATCTCTCTGTCTTACTTGATCTTAAGTCTTCCAAAGCTCTTTTAAATTCTGGTTATAACACTGGGTCCCCTATCCGTTCTATAGCAACTCCTGTTTCTTCTTCTACCACGTCACCAGACCACTCATCCTCCTCATAGAGGTCGTCATGTACACTTTCCACATATACGCTCTCTCCTGTGCATTTAACAGTAGGATCTTAATTGCACTCTTAATGTTAGCACCCTGGCTTTTAATTTCACCATAAGTTGTTTCGACTTTTCTGTATGCTGTGTAGGTCCATCATTTCTTTTTTGATTTCTTCACATTTTCCGTTCGGCCATTTCGCCTTGGCTTCCCTGCAGTTCTTATTTATTTCATTACAAAGTGCCTTGAATATCTGTATACCTGAATTTTCCTGAACAATTTTGTACTTCCTTCATTAATCGATCAGCTCAAGTATTTCTTCTGTTATCCATGGTTTCTTCACAGCTACCTTCTTTGTACCTAAATTTTTCATTCCAACTTCTACGATTGCCATCTGTAGTGAAGTCCATTCTGCTCAAGTGAACCGCCTTCTGAGATGTTCCTTATCACAGTATCAATAGCCTTAGAGAACTTCAAGCATATCTCTTCGTTTATTAGTACTTCAGTATCCCACTTCTTTGTGCATTGATTTCTCCTATGCAGTCTCTTAAACTTTTGCCTACTCTTACTAGATAGTAAATTGTGATGATTTTATATGTGCTCCTTGAATGAGCACTTTAAAAATGTACCTGTACAGAGACAACCTGTGACCAAGTCGAAGCGCCTGGAGGCAGGCAACCCTGTAACACCCATCTAATTCCACGTTTCTACTATGGGCTAGAGCAGTAGCTTAGGCTGCCTGCAGGCACCTAGGACTTCGTCACAGTACAGGTACAGGTTTGAAGTGCTCTAGAAAGCTGGGGTATCTTAAGACAGGAGTATCTTAAGAGGGTAAGTTTGACATCTCATTCATTCATGTGGCAATGCTATTCCCCACCCCCTAATCAAGACTCAGGAGGGGTGCCATCACCTTCAGTGGGATTTCAAATCCATGATATGGTCATAAAATGTTTTTATCTCCCGGCAGATGTCTCCAGATCGCCAAGAACATCATTGTGTTGCTAATCGCACTGTGAACTGTCATTTTCGACAGCGAACTATGTGGGTCAAAATGGCTCTGAGCACTATGGGACTTAACTTCTGAGGTCATCAGTCCCCTCGAACTTAGAACTACTTAAACCTAACTAACCTAACGACATCACACACATCCATGCCTGAGGCAGGATTCGAACCTGCGACTGTAGCGGTCGCGCGGCTCTAGACTGTAGTGCCTAGAATCGCTCGGCCACTCCGGCCGGCGAAATATGTGAGAGTAAACGCCACAAAGGAAGGGGTGGTTTCTTTGATACACTTTTTTCCAGCCCCTGAGGACTTTTCGTGTCGGTTCTGAGCGGCAGGGCGTCTCAAACTTTTTCCTCAGCCACCTGTAAGAAGAACGCGTGCTTTCAGGGAATAGGTGTCAATAGAAGGGGTGAAATACAGGTAACAGGAGTGACGGCCTTACCATCTGCAAACCGCCCACAGTGGCGTTGGGCAGTATTGTGGTAAAGTTTGGTGGCAATGTGACATCATAGCCTAGCTTACATTTCACATGAATTTCTGAGCTCTGACCCTTCTTTCGCTTGTACCGAGACCTTGGTGTCTGACGCATCGCCGAGACCGGGAGTGCTGTCGCAGTGCGCCATGATATCGCGCAGTTACAGAGGAAGGTTGTAGGCACATTGAGCCAAATTTCAAACTTCGTCGTCGCAATGTCAGACAATCACGGTGCTTAGAAAAAGTGATCCGTTAATTATGTTGCACAGTTTAGCTTTCGCTGACGCTAGGTCATTAAGTAACCATTTTTCCCAAGGCCTAAACTCCCTGGATACCGAAATAGAATTATTTTCATAAACCTCTCTCGTAAGTATCCAATTGAGTACTATAATTAGAAAAAAAGCGTTGGGGATAGATGGTAGAGTTCTGTGTATAAAATCCTAGCCGGTGTAGCTTGCCATTGCCCTCCTTCTAACTGTTACAACGTTTCGTGTGTGTCTGTTTCGGGTGGATGTCTGCGATGAGTGTTTGTACAGCGTTTTGTTGTGTCTGAAGGGAAGGGTGAGGTTGGTACCCGGTGACTCCACATGGATTATTCCTCTTACAGCACAGATTGCCGCATCATACACTACCTATCCTCTCATGAGGTTTGTTGCAAATAAGACGGCCGTGGTGACCGTGCGGTTCTAAGCGCTACAGTCTGGAACCCGCGATCGCTACGGTCGCAGGTTCGAATCCTGCCTCGGGCATGGATGTGTGTGATGTCCTTAAGTTAGTTAGGTTTAACTTATTTTTAAGTTCTAGGAGATTGATGACCTCAGAAGTTAAATCCCATAGTGCTCAGAGCCATTTTTTGTTGCAAATAATGAACTGCAATCCAAAAGGAACATGAAGTGCATATTACAATACCAGAAGGAAAAATCGCTATCATTAATCCACATTAAGATTGTCTTTAGCACAATGCCGCAAATAAATGTTTTTGATAACTTACCCAGTGATACAAAATATCTGACAGACAGCAAAGCAATATTTGAAAACGAACTCAAAAAGTGTCACCTCGCGGCAGCTTCTAGTCCCTAGAAGTATTCCCATTATTGTAATGTGCAACGAGTAGCGGATAGTAATTACTAATTCGCATATGTATATTTAATAAAACAAAAAAAAACTTATCAATGATTAACATATAGTCATATAGTCATTATTTTTGCGACATGGATGTTAAATGACTCGTTCTACATCATTACGATTTACCGTGAAATCATATGTGGAACATTAACTAACCAACTAACTAGTACCACGATCCGAAGCAGCTAACTCTGAGTCGTGTGCCAGCACGCCAGAGTTGTTTGGTGAATTTGACTACAGAAGCATTTGGTGCCACCTTAACACCAAGTGAGGTAAAAGAAACTAACGATACATGAAACCGAATACAACTTGTCGATAAAAAACGATAAATATATTATCAGCTTGAAGATTTCTTTGAGCGGGTCAGTTCTTTACTGTGCATAGTTCTGTCGGAGCTGATTTGCTCTTGTCTTCTTGAGAGTGTTAGTCGGACTTACCTAGTTGTAGAGGACTAACAGTTTAACGTGTAACTCGGCATATTTCACACTGAAAAACGTTGCCAGAGACGAAAGAAGAAAGACGAGGTAGATATAAGTCCCAGGAGTGGCTATGGACCGCACCCAGAGCTTCGCATCCGTTGTGTGACACTCAGCAACTTATTTACTGTGGTATTACGTATCGATATCACCCCACGGGCTTCGTAACAACGGAATTACAATGGGTGAATACCCTAGCTATTAATGACACGTCCTAAGTACTCAGCTTCACTCTGAAAAAAAGAATCATACATTTGTCTCTACAATGTGAACTCCAGGATGGAGCATCAACAATGTAGGCAATGACAAATTGCTACTTACCCTAAAGAAGACATGTTCCAGACACAATTAAAAGACACTCACGCTTTAGCTTTAGGCCACAGCCTTTGTCAGAAAAAGAAAGAGGAATGCCCACCATTCATTCACACTAGCAAGCAAATCTCTCACACCCAAGATCGCCGACTCCGGCAGCTCGGACAAGCATTCTGAATTCAAGAGATGTCAATGGCTTTTTGAGGATTCACAGCTTCCTTAAAATCGGCACACAGTCGGAGTCTGTCGAAGGGCCTCTTTAGAATAACAAGAGGGGACGCCCACTGACTGGCAGAATTGGGTGCTACGATCCGATTGTTTTGCCATGCAGTAAGTTACTGAGCCACCTGTTCTCGAAGAATCTGAGGAACAGGACGAGCTCTAACGAAACATGGTAGTGTATTGTCTTTCATTGTGCCATGGACAACAAGATTATTGGCATTGCTTCAGGAAACAAATCACGAAATTCTGCACATAACTTTGCAACATTATCCCCAGGATCAAAGGAAGAAACAAAAGTACATTGTCCTGAATGCTTAACCCAAAGAAATTAAAAGAGTCCAGATCAAAAATAATAGGACTGTAGGACTGTCTCGGAAGGAAAGCACTGTAAATGTTACTACCTTTGTCAAATTTCGTAAAGTTATAGGAAGGCTACAACTGCTAAACACATGACTATCTTGGGCGTCATACGCTGTCAGCCTATCGTGCTATGTGCCTAAATTTGTTTGGCCAAGGAATTCGTAAATGCTATGGCTTAGCAAAGTCACTAAAGCTCCAGTGTCAAGTTACGAAAGGACTGATTGTCCAGCAATTGTCAGACACACACGGCTATTACACTGTTTTGCACTTATGACCCGGTGGCACTGTGAAGATACACTATACACACTGTTTGTGACTTAAATGTCTGTGAAGGAGTAGCAGACGGGGTGCCATACGTTCTTGCCGCAAAAAAAGCAAGTCGCTTCACATTAGGGGCAAGATCGGCGAGTATGTGCCGTATTACAGCGAGGGCACGACTTCACACGTTGTGCCGGCCCTGAAACGTGTTGCTGTGACTGTGGCCGGCTGGGACGCTATTTGCAAGCCGGCTGCGAGGCCTGTTTGTCGGGCTATCTACAGAAAAAAATGGGCTGCTGATTTTTCGCAGGAATCATGATAGTCATCAACCTGTTGGATGTAAGGGTCCTAGAATTTAAGAATCTGTTTCTGAATTCGAGAGTGAGCTACATTGTTTGTGATGGAATCACGAACCGTGGTATCACTGTAATATTTGCCATAGTCGTGTTTGAATCTACATTGTCTAGTAAGGCCTTGCCTTACGTCACGCACTGATGGTATGTCTGTCCTTGTTGCGTACGCAACCTAAAGAATTTGTAATGGACAGCCGCCGCTTGTACCCTGTCCTCATAATACTTCTTAAGCGCCCGCAAGAGGTCTTCAGACGCCACTAGTTCAGGCAGGGAGCTCGGCATCGGCCTCACTTTCGGCTTACGTCTCCTCATTGCCGCTTGGTTCCCTTCCCCCCCCCCCCCCCCCCCACTCCACCCTCGTTATTGTTCGCTTATCTTCACTACATGATGATGGTGAGGTGGTTTGGGAGGAAGGGACACAGTATTATACACTCCTGGACATGGAAAAAAGAACACATTGACACCGGTGTGTCAGACCCACCATACTTGCTCCGGACACTGCGAGAGGGCTGTACAAGCAATGATCACACGCACGGCACAGCGGACACACCAGGAACCACGGTGTTGGCCGTCGAATGGCGCTAGTTGCGCAGCATTTGTGCACCGCCGCCGTCAGTGTCAGCCAGTTTGCCGTGGCATACGGAGCTCCATCGCGGTCTTTAACACTGGTAGCATGCCGCGACAGCGTGGACGTGAACCGTATGTGCAGTTGACGGACATTGAGCGAGGGCGTATAGTGGGCATGCGGGAGGCCGGGTGGACGTACCGCCGAATTGCTCAACACGTGGGGCGTGAGGTCTCCACAGTACATCGATGTTGTCGCCAGTGGTCGGTGGAAGGTGCACGTGCCCGTCGACCAGGGACCGGACCGCAGCGACGCACGGATGCACGCCAAGACCGTAGGATCCTACGCAGTGCCGTAGGGGACCGCACCGCCACTTCCCAGCAAATTAGGGACACTGTTGCTCCTGGGGTATCGGCGAGGACCATTCGCAACCGTCTCCATGAAGCTGGGCTACGGTCCCGCACACCGTTAGGCCGTCTTCCGCTCACGCCCCAACATCGTGCAGCCCGCCTCCAGTGGTGTCGCGACAGGCGTGAATGGAGGGACGAATTGAGACGTGTCGTCTTCAGCGATGAGAGTCGCTTCTGCCTTGGTGCCAATGATGGTCGTATGCGTGTTTGGCGCCGTGCAGGTGAGCGCCACAATCAGGACTGCATACGACCGAGGCACACAAGGCAAACATCCGGCATCATCGTGTGGGGAGCGATCTCCTACACTGGCCGTACACCACTGGTGATCGTCGAGGGGACACTGAATAGTGCACGGTACATCCAAACTGTCATCGAACCCATCGTTCTACCATTCCTAGACCGGCAAGGGAACTTGCTGTTCCAACAGGACAATGCACGTCCGCATGTATCCCGTGCCACCCAACGTGCTCTAGAAGGTGTAAGTCAACTACCCTGGCCAGCAAGATCTCCGGATCTGTCCCCCATTGAGCATGTTTGGGACTGGATGAAGCGTCGTCTCACGCGGTCTGCACGTCCAGCACGAACGCTGGTCCAACTGAGGCGCCAGGTGGAAATGGCACGGCAAGCCGTTCCACAGGACTACATCCAGCATCTCTACGATCGTCTCCATGGGAGAATAGCAGCCTGCATTGCTGCGAAAGGTGGATATACACTGTACTAGTGCCGACATTGTGCATGCTGTGTTGCCTGTGTCTATGTGCCTGTGGTTCTGTCAGTGTGATCATGTGATGTATCTGACCCCAGGAATATGTCAATAAAGTTTCCCCTTCCTGGGACAATGAATTCACGGTGTTCTTATATCAATTTCCAGGAGTGTATATCGATAGCACCCTATGTGTGTCATGGCGATGGAATAGCAAGTTTCTATGAGACGCTGGTAGCCTTTGTGCGGGATCTGGTGGAACCAGTGGAGCATGCCAGCTGAGCCACACCTGCAGCAGCTGTGTACTTCGAGCAGCTGCTGCCGCAGTGTAGGAGGACCAGCAACAGTGACTCGCGCTTGGAGCCACTTTGAACGTGTTACTATGAGACGCTACCTGGTCACATTTCCGTCTTCATTATTCGTGCTTTAGTGTAGAAAGACATATCCTTGTGGACATTGTAATAGCTGAACTCTACTTCTTGCTGTAAATTTGTAACAAGTCTTCCTTTGCTTGGAGAATTCTAAATAAAGTAAATCTTTTGTTTGTTGTGTTAACTTGTTCGCTAATCACTTCTGCTCCCGTCCAGCTTTCCTATAACATTTGCTGCACGACTCTGTATCCCACCTCTTCTTACCGCTGTGTACGAAATTATACACAGCAATCTCAGAGATACAGAAGAAAAACATTCGTTATTCAAGAACTACAGCAGGCGGCAGGACATGTTGCATGACCAGGAAAACGAGTTTTCACGAAAAGAAAAGCTTATTGCAGGGAGAAAGTAACACTTTTGTATAGAAGCAGAAACGAATAAAAGTTTGCAGGCAACGAGGAGAGAGTTATGGATGCAAGGATAAGAGATAGATTTTTATAAATGGTGATGATAATGAGTCTTAAAAATATTCGGAGTATTTCAGTACGTTACTGCAGCTATACTCGTCGCGAAAAATTTAGTATTGGCGTTTTATCTAAACTTACACGTTTGTGGTATACATGCCGATGTCGCAGGCATAAGATGAAGGCACTAAGCATTATGGGACTTAACATCTATGGTCATCAGTCCCCTAGAACTAACCTAAGGACATCACGCAACACCCAGTCATCACGAGGCAGAGAAAATCCCTGACCCCGCCGGGAATCGAACCCGGGAACCCGGGCGCGGGAAGCGAGAACGCTACCGCACGACCACGAGCTGCGGACATAAGATAAAGCAGCAGGGAATATATGTGATGGTACTGAAAGTGTAACTGTGTATTAAAGGGAGATGAAAATCTAATAACCATGGAAGGGAATGCGGTTGTAGGGCAGGTGTGCAAGAAAGAATTACGTGAGAATATGGGCTTAGTAGTTGGAGCGAGAGAGAAGGAAGACTAATTCAGTTTTGCGAAACTTTTCAGTTAACAATAGCGAGCACATTGCTCAAGAATAATTACAATAGGAGAGTGTATACCTAGAAAACGGCTGTACAGACGGGAAGATTGCATCATGGTTAGACAGTGATCCCGAAATCAGATACTGGATTGAATGGTGCACCAAGGAGCAGTGCAGACTTATATCACGATTTAGAACGATAGTGAATCGTGCGGAAGACTCAGTATGGAAGAAAGTGGGATACTGAAGTTCTGAGGAATCATGAATGAGTTTAAATTTCACAGAGCATATTAGTATTGCGACAAAGAATACCACAGAAGACAATGACGGATGGTGGACAGTCGGACTTAGGTACAAGGCAGACAGCTCCGAATAAATCTTGCGTATCAGACGAAATACTTCAACAGATATATGAAAGGAGGTGGCTCAAAAATGTCCACTGAAAGACAGGAATACAGCGACATAAATCAACTAGAAATGAAATAAATTGGAAGCGCGGGTCAACCAAGGATAAATGGTTGCATAAAAGTGTGCTGGAATCGAAAAAGAAATGATCGTCGGAAGTACTGACTCACAATATAGAAAAGTTAGACAAACTTGTGAAATTAAAAGCAAAGCTGATAAAATTTGGAGAGCTGTGGGAATTCACTGTCAAACGCAGATGGAATAGCGGACAGGTGTAAAGAGTAGATTGAAGGTCTGTGTGAGTGGGAGCACTTGTCTGACGACTTGATACAAGAAGACACTGGAGTTGAAAGAAGTAAGGGATCGAGTATTACAGTCAGAATGTAACAGAGCTCTGGAAGACTTAATACAAATAAAAAAGAAGGGATTTCCAAAATTTTTAATGGCAACCAATGACTATTCATGTTGGTGTATAGAATCTATGAGAATGGCGACGTATCATCAGACTTTCGCAAATATTATCCACACAATTGTGAAGACGGCAAGAACAGATAGGTGTGAAAACTATCGCACATTCAGATTGACATCTCGTGCATCGAAGCTACTGATAAGAATGATGTACAGAAGAATGGAAAAAAAAATCGAGGATCTGTTAGAAGATGATCAGTTTGGCTTTAGGGAAGGTAAAGGCAACAGAGATGGAATTCTGACTTTGCGCTTGATAATGGAGGCAAGGTTGAAGATAAATCAAGGCATGATCGTAGGATTTATCTAACTGGAAAAAGCGTTCGATAGTGTAAAATAGTGCAAGATGCTCGAAATCCTGAGAAAAATAAGGGTTAGCTATAGCGACCGACGGGTAATGTACAACATGTACAAGAACCAAGAGAGAAAAATAAGAATGGGAGACTAAGAAAGAAGTGCTGGCATTAAAAATGGTATAAGACAGGCATGTGGTCTTTCGCCAGTACTGTTCAATCTGTACGTCGAAGAAGCAAGGACGGAAATAAAAGAAAGATTCAAGAATGGGTTTCAAATTTAGGATGAAAGGATACCAGTGAAAAGATTCGCCAATGACTTTGCTATCCTGACTGAAAGTGAAGAAGAATTAAGGGAGCTGTTGAAAGGATGAATAGGCTAATGAGAACAGACTATGAACTGAGTGCAAATCGAAGAGAGATGGAAGTAAGAAGAAGTAGCCGAAATGAGAATAGTGGACTCTAAGTAGACAAATTCTAGAAATTCTCCTCTCTTTTGAAGCAAAATAACCATGACGGACGAAGCAAGGAGTACATAGAAATCAGGGCAGCACAGAGAAAGAGAGCATTCCTGGGCAAGAGAAATCTGTTGGTATCTATTAAGGTCTTAATTTGAGGAGGAAATTTCTGACATGTACGCTTGTAGCACAGCGTTGCTTGATACTGAATCACGGGCAGTGTGAAAACCGGAACAGAAGAGAACTGAAATCTTTGAGATGTGGAGCTCCAGCAGAGTGACGAAAATCAGGTGGACTGATAAGGTGAGGAATGAGGAGGTTCTCTGTACAATCGGCGTGCAAAGGAACATATGGAAAACACTGACAAGCAGTAGGGACACGATGACAGGAGATGTTTTCAGACATCAGTGAGTAATCTCCTTCGTACTAGAGGGAACTGTAGAGGGTAAAAACTGTAGGGAACGGCAGCTACTGTAATATATCCAACAAATACACTTCTGGCCATTAAAATTCCTACACCACGAAGATGACGTGCTACAGACGCGAAATTTAACCGACAGGAAGAAGATGCTCTGATATGCAAATGATTAGCTTTTCAGAGCATTCACACAAGGTTGGCGCCGGTGGCGACACCTACAACGTGCTGACATGAGGAAAGTTTCCAACCGATTTCGCATACACAAACAGCAGTTGACCGGCGTTGCCTAGTGAAACGTTGTTTTGATGCCTCGTGCAAGGAGGAGAAATGTGTACCATCACGTTTCCGACTTTGATAAAAGTCGGATTGTTGACTATCGCGATTGCGGTTTATCGTATCGCGACATTGTTGCTCGCGTTGCTCGAGATACAATGAGTGTTAGCAGGACATGGAATCGGTGGGTTCAGGAGGGTAATACGGAACATCGTGCTGGAACCCAACGGCCTCGTATCACTAGCAGTCGAGATGACAGGCATCTTTATCCGCATGGCTGTAACGGGTCGTGCAGCCACGTCTCGATCCCTGAGTCAACAGATGGGGACGTTTGCAAGACAACAACCATCTGCACGAACAGTTCGACGACGTTTGCAGCAGCATGGACTATCAGCTCGGAGACCATGGTTGCGGTTACCCTTGACGCTGCATCACAGACAGGAGCGCTTGCGATGGTGTACTCAACGACGAACCTGGGTGCACGATTGGCAAAACGTCATTATTTCAGATGAATCCAGCATCATGATGGTCGCATCCGTGTCTGGCGACATCGCGGTGAACGCACATTGGAAGCGTGTATTCGTCATCGCCATACTGGCGTATCACCCGTCGTGATGGTATGGGGTGCCATTGGTTACACGTATCAATCACCTCTTGTTCGCATTGACGGCACTTTGAAGAATGGACATTACATTTCAGATGTGTTACGACCCGTGGTTCTACCCTTCATTCGATCCCTGTGAAACACTATATTTCAGTAGGATAATGCTCAACCACATGTTGCAGGTCCTGTACGGGCCTTTCTGGATACAGAAAATGTTCGACTGCTGCCCTGGCCAGCACATTCTCCAGATCTCTCACCAATTGAAAACGTCTGGTTAATGGTGGCCGAGCAACTGGCTCGTCACAATACGCCAGTCACTACTCTTGATGAACTATGGTATCGTGTTGAAGCTGCATGGGCAGCTGTTCCTGTACACGCCATCCAAGCTCTGTTTGACTTAATGCCCAGGCGTATCCAGGCCGTTATTACGGCCAGAGGTGGTTGTTGTGGGTACTGGTTTCTCAGGATCTATGCACCCGAATTGCGTGAAAATGTAATCACATGTCAGTGCTAGTATAATATATTTGTCCAATGAATACCCGTTTATCATCTGCATTTCTTCTTGGTTTAGCAATTTTAATGCCCAGTAGTGTAATAGAGGAAGTCGGATGCAAGTGTTCAGTGCTATCTTTGAAATGAAGAGATTGTCACAGGGGAAAAAAAAAAAGGAACTCTATTTTATCAGAGCGACGAATTGTCCCAATGAGAACCGTATTCGGCGCATGAGTCGTGGAAAGACAACAGGAGGACAAGGTATTTCATTGTAATCGTTGTCGGAGAACATTAAAAAGAAAATGCGATGATGACAAAGTGTTCCGGAAGCGTTTGTAGCAAAGTGGACACTCCGTCACGGTATGTGGAGAAAATAAAGTTCCATTCAACAAATATCAAACAAGCGGCAGTATAGAGAGAGAGAAATAGAGACAGATGCCGGGAGCACAATTCAGCGCATTCCATTACAGCGGTCGCCGGTGCAGAACGCGGGACATCTGCATACATATAGTGGCGCGGCGTGGCGGAGTCTGCATCGCAGACACGAGGGCCGCCTGCGCGCTACGAGGGAGGCACCACATAAAGGAAACAGCGTCGTACAAGCGCTGAGACTCTCCTACAGGCAAACACAGTCTGCTCTCGTACATAAAGAGAACTGTTGTCGTCACGAGACTGCAAGGCCGCACACGGATTCTGTGCCGTGTTCTTTTAGCGAAGGCAGCGCTTACGGGGTCTCTGTACACGCTGCGTCAGCTGCCCCTACCGATGTCGTTTTATGTAACCCGCAATGTTGTTCCCGGCGTTCAAAAACCGCGTTCGACATTTTCATATTCTTTCGTACGCTGCGCGCAAACTGGTAGTCCTACAAATAAATGGAATGGACATTTTAGAAGAGAAATTGTTTTTGTTAAATTTTGTTAAATCATGTACTTGGATACGTTTTCGATAGAGGCCGCAGTTTTAGAGTTATTCAGGAAAAAAAAACCTGCAAAAGTGACCTTCAAACACACCCCCTCTTCCACACACAGTCCCACGTGTCACGGTTTCTGGTATGTTGCGCACAGCATCTACATCTATATTTACATTCATACTCCCCAAGCCACCTGACGGTGTGTGGCGGAGGGTACCTTGAGTACCTCTATCGGTTCTCCCTTCTATTCCAGTCTCGTATTGTTCGTGGAAAGAAAGATTGTCGGTTTGCCTCAGTGTGGGATCTAATCTCTCTGATTTTATCCTCATGGTCTCGTCGCGAGATATACGTAGGAGGGAGCAATATACTGCTTGACTCCTCGGTGAAGGTATGTTCTCGAAACTTCAACAAAAGCTCGTACCGAGCTACTGAGCGTCTCTCCTGCAGAGTCTTCCACTTGAGTTTATCTATCATCATCGTAACGCTTTCGCGATTACTAAAAGATTCTGTAACGAAGGGCGCTGCTCTCCGTTGGATCTTCTCTATCTCTTCTATCAACCCTACCTGGTACGGATCCCACACCGGTGAGCAATATTCAACAAGTGTACTGTAACCTGCTTCCTTTGTTTTCGGATTGAATTTCCTTAGGATTCTTCCAATAAATCTCAGTCTGGCATCTGCTTTACCGACGATTAATTTTATATGGTCATTCCATTTTAAATCACTCCTAATGCCCACTCCCAGATAATTTATGGAATTAACCGCTTCCAGTTGCTGACCTGCTATATTGTAGCTAAATGATAAAGAATCTTTATTTCTATGTATTCGCAGCACATTATACTTGTCTGCATTGAGATTCAATTGCCATTCCCTGCACCATGCGTCAGTTCGTTGCAGATCGTCCTGCATTTCAGTACAATTTTCTATTGTTACAACCTCTCGATATACTACAGCATCATCCGCAAAAAGCCTCAGTGAACTTCCAATGTTATCCACAAGGTCATTTATGTATATTGTGAATAGCAACGGTCCCACGACACTCCTCTGCGGCACACCTGAAATCACTCTTACTTCGGAAGACTTCTCTCCATTGAGAATGACATGCTGCGATATGTTATCTAGGAACTCTTCAATCCAATCACCCAATTGGTCTGATAGTCCATATGCTCTTACTTTGTTCATTAAACGACTG
This sequence comes from Schistocerca americana, assembly GCF_021461395.2. Lineage (NCBI taxonomy): Eukaryota > Metazoa > Arthropoda > Insecta > Orthoptera > Acrididae > Schistocerca > Schistocerca americana. Next base: position 153,732,689 of record NC_060122.1, read on the forward strand.
TGGGGAACTGTATCAAACGCCTTGCGGAAGTCAAGAAACACGGCATCTACCTGTGAACCCGTGTCTATGGACCTCTGAGTCGCGTGGACGAATAGGGCGAGCTGGGTTTCACACGATCGTCTTTTTTCGAAACCCATGCTCATTCCTACAGAACAGATTTCTAGTCTCCAGAAAAGTCATTATACTCGAACATAATACGTGTTCCAAAATTCTAAAACTGATGGACGTTAGAGATATAGGTCAATAGTTCTGCACATCTGTTCGACGTCCCTTCTTGAAAACGGGGATGACCTGTGCACTTTTTCCAATCTTTTGGAACGCTACGCTCTTCTAGAGACCTACGGTAAACCGCTGCCAGAACGGGGGCAAGTTCGTCTACTCTGTGTAAAACTCAACCCTACCATTGAAAAAAAAAAGAAAAAATAATCTGCGACGTTTTAGTTTACCACATTTGACCTGTTGTGGTCATTGTGACTTTTAACAGTATAAAATACACAATTCCATCATTGTATTCGAAGGGCCTTCTGACTACGAACCTACCATACTTGTAAGTGTTAAGTTTGGGTTGAATTATCCACGTAATTAGTTTTAGTGTAACCTTTACAAAACTCGCTTTTCTTCCATTACCCTCTTGGGTACCGTTAAGTTAATAATGCTAACGAAATAACCCACTAAGCTGGTCGCGTAACAGTCGAATCAACAGAGATTAAGAAATGTCGAATAGCGGAAGTAGTTCGTATAGTTGGAAATATTTGTGCACTGTTAAGGGGGAGAAATTTCTGAGAATGTACGTTGGAGCACAGCATTCTGTCGTACTGCGTGGACTATGACAAAACCTGAAAAGAAGTGACTAGAAGTTTTTGAAATGCGGTAAAATGAAAATCCCGTGTGATTAGGGCCTCCCGTCGGGTAGACCGTTCGCCTGGTGCAAGTCTTTCGAGTTGACGCCACTTCGGCAACTTGCCTGTCGATGGGGACGAAATGATGAGGATAAGGACAACACAACACCCAGTCCCTGAGCGGAGAAAATCTCCAACCCAGCCGGCAATCGAACCTGGGCCGTTAGGTATGACATTCCGTCGCGCTGACCACTCAGCTACCAGGAACGAACTTATATGCGGTGCTACAGAAGAATATTGAAAATTAGGTGGACCGATAAGGTAAGGAATGACAAGGTTCTCCGGAGAATCGGCGAAGAAAGGAATTTATGGAAAACACTGACAAGATGAAGGAACAGGACGGCAGAACATCTGTTAAGACATCACAGAGTAACATTTTGCGTCTTTTTTTAATAACTCAAATACCATTGCCTCCAGCGTAAACGTATCCCAGTACTAGAAGTAACTAAGTTAAATTTCATACAGAAAGTTCCTGTTCAGTTTTTTTTCTATAGAACTAATAGTCTGCGTGTAGCGAGCGAGAGTATAGGAATATCTTGTTCGTGGTTTTCGAAGGCCAGTTCTAACGTTGCGTGATGCCTAAAACGACATCGGTAACGACAAGTGAAACACTTTGTAAGAGCGACCAGATCAAGACCATGACACATTACGCCTTTTATGAAACAGCGTCAGAGTTTCATTAACCTAAAAATGGTTTGATGTGTTATACGATTTGTGATCAAAAAGCAATGGGAACTTTTTAGAATTTTCCGGGAATTTCCACCCCATTTTCAAATTTTTTTTTACCTTTCTGGTACAGATGTTCCTGATGTATATATGTTTGCATTATCAGCTATTTCGATTATTTAGTTTATTGTTGACAGTCGACGACGTTATTCGCGTTTTCCAGTGCTCGGCGAATTTTTACTTTCGAGAAATATGAATCAAAGAATATTCATAAAATTTTGCTTGGAAAGTGGAATAAAGTACAGCACTGCATCCGAAACAAATGGTTCAAATGGCTCTGAGCACTATGGGACTCAACTGCTGTGGTCATAAGTTCCCTAGAATTTAGAACTACTTAAACCTAACTAACCTAAGGACATCACACACATCCATGCCCGCGGCAGGATTCGAACCTGAGACCGTAGCGGTCGTGCGGATCCAGACTGTAGCGCCTTTAACCGCTCGGCCACGCCGGCCGGCCATCCGAAACAATGACAGCGGCTTTTGGCGAATCTGCTATGAATAAGACAAGAGTGGTATAACGTTACAAAGAGGGTCGAGAAGACGAAGATGACGACCGCCCTGGATGACCGAGTAGATCAATTACAGACGGCATTGTAGAAGAAGTAAAGAAGATGGTGCTGGGAAATCGTCGAATCACCATCAGAGGGGTTGCTGACAACGTCGGCGTACCCTTTGGCTCATGCCGAACAATTTTTCCGGATGTTTTGGGCATGAAACGTGCACAAGCAAAGTTTCTTCCGAAATTGTTGAATTTCTACCAAAAACGACGTCGCGCAGACGGCTCTCAGGAATTTCTGAATGAAGTCGACAACGATCCAGAATTTTTAAAGAAGGTTCTAACAGGTGACGAAACATGTATATCAGGGTAAGACGTCGAAACCAAGGGCCAGTAGTCCCAGTGGAAAAAAATTCCACAAGTTAGATCACATGTGAAGGTTCTTTTCACTGTTTTCTTCGATTACTGGTTCCTACCTTATGGTCATACGCACAATAAGGAATACTACCTAGAAGTTATACGCCATTTGCGTGAAGGTATCCTAAGAAAACGGCCAGAATTGTTCCAAAATCACTCTGGAAACTACATCTCGATCATACCCTCTCTCACACCTTAATGTTTGTTTACGATTTTTTGGCGAAAGACATAACCATTATGTTGCCTCAGCCATCGTATACACCGTCCAGCAAGATGCAGCCGATAGAAGTTGTGTGTAATGCCGCCGGTTCTAGTCCGACAGTGAACGGCAGACGACTCCAGTGGTTGGTCGATATCTATGGCAGACGCCTGTTAGGCGAAAACTGGTTGTCTACCGCGAAGATATAACCGACGCTCACTTCGCCGCGCTAAAATATGCTGCACACGCGAGTAAAGGTCCGTCCGCCACTGATCCGAGTTTGTCCGCGAGACGGGAAGGACAGGAAGGTAGTCGTACATGTGTGAGCCACACGTATCATAGCTCCATACTTAATGTAGTTGTCTCACGAACCGCAGCTACACTATCTGATCAAGAGCTTTCGGATACTCCCGTGCAATGCGAGACAGGCCACTAAATGTCACGAGAGGTGAATCTGCCACTCAAGGAGTATTGCGTTACAGGTGGAGAAGCAGTAACAGCAGAATCGATAGGCCACAAAAGCTCCGTGTTAGCGTACGTGGACTAGTCACTGGTTGACACGTGACTAACGAATCTATCAGGGGCATTTCAGCCGTATTAAAGCTGTCCAGGTCGACTGATGGTGATGTGATTGTGAAATGGACAAGCGAAGGAACAACGACAGATGAACCAGCAGGAGGCAGATCTCATGGACTGACTGACCCACAGCATCGCCGCCCATCACTGATAGCGATTATAAAAAGTTGCATGAAATCAGTGGGAAACACCACTAGTGAATTCCAAAGTGCTAGCAGTAGTCCAGCTAGCACAATGACAGTTCGTAGATAGTGAAGATGCACAGGCTACAATGGTCGAGCTGCTCGCAAGATACACAATTCTGTAGCTAAGACTAAACGACGCTCTAGGTGCTGTGAAAAGGTCGCCAGAGGGCACTGGATGACTGGAAACGAGTGATTTGGAGTTATGATTTAAGCTACTGGGTTTGCATTTGGATATTGACTGGAGAATATGAACTGCTATCATGTGTAGTGCCAACAGTGAAGTACGGAGGCGTTGGTGTTACAGGATGGCGATCTTTTTGTGGCTATCGTGTGACACCCTCATGAGGCGTAATAATGCGAACACATTTTAAGGTATTGTATACTGCATAGAGGAGAGGAACAATCTGCAGACGACGACTGTATCAGTATGACAATGCACCGTGTTATAATTCAGCATCTGCGAACAATGGTCTATGGAGAATAATATTCCTGAAATGAAGTGAGCCCAACGTTAATAACATCTTTCGGCTCTATTAGGTCGTTGACAGTGCTCCAGACCGCACCCCCAACATCACTACCTTCTATGATTTCGGCTCTTGAGGAAGAATGGGCCGCCCTTCCTACATAAAGTTTCAGACACGCCACTGAAAGTGTCCTGAGCAGATTTCGTCGTAAAAACGAAGGATGCAACAACCCTTATAAATTTCCACTAATACGTTTGATCAAAGGTGATTCATGTGTTACATATAGCTAATTTACGATTTTTCCTCTTTCTTTCTGCTTAGGAGCCTTCTAGAGAGCACATTCTAAAAATGGCTCTAAGCACTATGGGACTTAACATCTGAGGTCATCAGTCCCCTAGAACTACTTAAACCTAACTAACCTAAGGACATCACACACATCCATGCCCGAGGCAGGATTCGAACCTGCGACCGTAGCAGCAGTGCGGTTCCGGACTCAAGCGCCTAGAACCGCTCGGCCACAGCAGCAGGCGGAGCACATTCGAAATCAGTTCACCACCAGTCATGTTTCTTCCTTCCCTTCGGTATTCTTTCATTGTTTCACTATGTTTCTTTTTAAGTTCTCCAGACTAATTGAGGCTGTTATCTTTTTCTTCCTCCCTCGAAGAATTCCATTTTTTAATACATCCTCCTTCCGTCTTCTCATTTTTCTGCTTCTTTTCTGGACTTGTATCTTTCCTCATTTTTCATGATCTCTTTCTAATTTACATAATCTCATTTATCAGTTACAAAAATATTACTATCTGCAAAATCTTTAATCATTAGAATAAATGATTAGGGTGTCCATACAACAGAATTGTAACTGAACCTCGCCGTAGCTCTAATTTATACCCACAAATTTGGTTTCTTTAATACAGCCCAATTTATTGTAGCTAGCTTTATTTTATAACTAGCTCTAAATCATTTAACGCAAATTAATTAACATATTTCCATACCATACTGAGATTAAATCAAATCAGTAATAAACTCACTCTTAACGAGAATATCATGGTTACCGATCTCTGTGTTTCTTATTGGTCTGAGACGAACAGAGTATTGATAGGTGGAAATTTACTCAAATACGTTAATGCATTCCATTGCTAGAAGATGTATAGGTGTTGTACTATTGTTGAGAAAGTATTGCTGTGTGTGCGGTATGCATATGCTTATGCGACTCACGAGGTCTGGAGCATCTGTTTATCAGCAATGACTATAGCTGGTCATTAGCAACTTAAATCACAACCAAAGTCTTCAGGGAGCTCCCAGCAAAGGATTCATTTTACCACCAATCGAATTATTTGCTCAGAACTTTCGTAGTTTTCAACCAAACTCATGCCATGATATGTATTGTATTGTTTCGGGATAGTTAGATGGCCAATACCCATAGCAAAATTTGCAGACTCCATGTTCTTATATAAATATACAGCGCCTTGCAGCTCGCACCAATCTCAGGAACTTGAAGTTGACTACAAGTTGTCTTTCGCTGCATAGGACATACTTCAGATTTTTCACACTTACTGTAACGACCAGTATGGTTCCTCACGCCTGTCTTCAGCAACACACTGTAAATATAGTGACAGGAGGGATGCAGGCTACAGTTGTAATGGTTTAGCCCTCCTGTTGTTTGTGCTTAATGTTACGTGCACCTCTGTCTTTGGATTATCTGGAGCCGCAGTGTAAGGTGTAGCACATGCTGTCTTTATCGTTTTGCACAAAAAGAAGAAGAAGAAGAAGAAGAAGAAGAGAGAGAAGAGGGAGGTTGAAGGCTAGAGAAACACTATAGAACACTTGTTTCGTTATATACCAAGGACAGAACTGACGTTTATGGCCACCTATGATGAACCAATCACCATATGCGGTATGATACAAGATCACGTCTTGAGACATTGCGGAGAAGTGAGAAATTTAAGCGAGGTCACGACCACTCCGTTCATTGATAAGAAACTATACGCTGTCACGCCTCCTTGCCATCCTGGGCATAACCAATTGATGAATAGTTATTCTACCACCGTACTACCGGGATTCGATCCATCTAGCCCCGGATCGGACGTCCCCCCCCCCCCCCTCCCCTTCACTTGCTCCATGCACTAGCGAAATCGGTTACTAAAGTAGGTCCTCCTTTTTGGTAATAAATTCATATAATCAAGTAGTCATTTAATTGTACACATTATCGGTAAGTGCCACATCTGCAAAGAAAGCAGTGAGAACAAAGACATCTTATTCTCTCCTGTAATTATAATGCATTTTTTGCAGCTTATAGTACTATAGGCATAGCTCGGTAAACTCTAGCCACAGGCTTCTTGCTAATTGTTGCCAGATTATGGTATAATCATCAACTGTTTATACTACCAAATATGAAAGGAATTTACAGTGCCCGAAGTGGAACACATGTAAATTGTATGAGTCGAAAGTGAGTAAGAACTAAAGAAAGGCAATATTGACGCAGAACATACAACAGCTGTGTAAGAGAGTACACATTTTACTGAGAGCTTTTAAATTAGTCTCTTAAATAAAACAAAAAAAAAGTCGTCATGAAGAAGATGCTGAGTGTTACTTCCTGAACCATAAATCGACGTAAGTCTTTATTTATATATATATATCTACTTACCAGTTTAGATCCCTTGCCTCTAAATTTAGCCCACAATACTCGTGAGCTCTACTTGTTAGAACTTACTCTCGCATTAGTGTAAAGTATGTATTAGAAACACAACATTAAACGAAATACACTGAGTTAAAATGATATATTTATCATCAGTAATTGAAATACAGACAATGAGTTTTAGTGGAGGTATTTAAAATAGCGATATCTTTGGTAGCAGTGTTCAGTCTTTATTTTAACAACTAGCTTTACCTCGAATCTTCCTAACGTATCAATATAACATACTTAATAGGTTATCTAATACACAGTATTTATTTGTCTTTATCACTTTAATCAGCGCGCATTGTGACTCTCTGCTGCAAAGTTAGGCTTTGAGTCTTTGAGTGGTGCAATGAGGGCATACAACGTGGCACGTTGCGTGCCAAGTTCAGATACTGAGGTCCGATTCCTGTTGCACAGAAGTTGGAAGATACAGCACAAAAATCTTAACAGGAAGTTACAACCTCATATTTGTTAATGTGGATTTGCCGATCTTTCGTACATCACGCTAAACATAAAGATAAACGTGTGTGTTTCATTTTTCTTCTAGTTACATCTTATTACTCAGAGCCCATATGAATGCAACACCTGGAATGCATTTGTCACCGCAACAAATGTCATGTCTCCGTGGTCTCTTCATTTCCCACCTGTTAGAGCCGATAATACCGGCGAGAGAAATTCGATCGAAAAGGCGCTCTGAGCGAACATTATTTATATTCCGAATTTTTTCTTTGTTCAGTTCTTGTGAGAATCGAAGATGACTACACTTTCTTTCAATAATTACTGGTTGCACTAACGGATTTATTCGGAAAACCAGGTGGGGCAAGTGTCACTGTTAATGAACTCATTTTGTTGAGGAAAGTGTAAGGAATAAGCAGAGCATTACTTCTCCTACGATCTAAAACCACTGTTTCAAATCATGAAGAGTGTGTAATTAGATAAATGGGAATCGTATCCTTGCCATTTGTTATAAAAACCGTCGTAGTCAATGTATGATGCTAATTTCAAGGCTAAGTCACAGAAATCGTATAAGTAAACAGACAGAATGTTTCACACCAGCACGAGTATCGATGATGTTTTTGAAATAGCTAAGGTGCATTATAAAAAATTGGAAAAATACAAATGTCCAGTGTGACTGACGCAAGAACGTGATATAAGAATTACTATTATCATCACTCAGAGTATAAAAGTAAATGTATGAGACAAGAAATTCTAAATATGATCTTCTCTGCCGACAAGAATTGTCTTCAGTAGACGAAAAACTAGCTACTGAGACAGATTATGAAGTTTGTTTATTCTCTGCCGTTGTTGAAAGGCAACAGATCAGTTGAATAAGAGAGACTTTCACGTAGCGTTTCCTTAATGTTCAAATACGATGTAAACACAAAATACGGTGTTACATTTGTCAGTGTGTATTACTTTATGCTCTGAACCGACTAAATAATGCAAGGTAAATAATGCCGCGTGGAGTACACTCGTGAACTTATACAGTACCGCGCTACTGTTGTATTTATTGTCTGGCTCTGCAGTTTGTCATCACTGCATCTCGAACGGTTCATTCGCTGCCTGAAAATGTAAAAAAAAATGTGTTCCGCTGCAAGTGTTCTCGTTTCGGCAGTCCATCTCTGAACTCCACACAACTCCACTATGATGTACAGCGTTCGGCTGAAAAGTGAGTGGAAAGAAACTGATACTAACAATAACGATGTATCCATGCTAATGAAAGGTTATTGCAGAAACGTTTGAAGTTTATCGTCATGATGAAAGGAAGCATTTAGGCCTACGCGCTTTGAAAATAGGTAGTATGGGAAGGCACGAAAACGAACACATCACGTCTCCCAGATTAAAATACCTCTAAATCAATTAGAAGAATATTCTAGTCGCTCACTGAATCGAGTCAATCAAAAGAATAAATGGACATTATGAGGGAATCGGTGTACTCAATGGGTAGCAACATTCAAACAAATGTACAAGTCGTGAAGTAGTCCACCAAGCGTAGAGATCTGAGAGGAAAGATTCGTAACACGTCAGTTTCCTAAGAAATTATAATGAACGCTGGGATTTATATGTATGAGCAAACCACACAACAGTTATTTGGCACCAGGTCAGGGCACGCAGCAACAAGTACTGTTAGATGCAGTCATAAGAAACACGGAGCCGGAATTTTAAGGGAACAGTGACAAGCGATTCTGCAAGTTTTTAATGCTTTCCGTATCGATTAGCAATAGTACAAAGATAAGGCGTAGGTGAAATTTTAACTTTTCGATTCTATGTGTTACCTCAGAAACAAAAAAACCACATCCTCGTTGGAGGAAACATAAAGGTTATTTGAAACGTGCTCACATAAAAACGAACGTATTGTGATGCAGTAGGTGATCTCAGCCGGTGTAGTAAAGAAGTACGTGTTATTTGTAAAGGAGAACGTCTTTCATGTGTCAGAAACGATTATTATCACAGCATTAATAGCGTTAGGTGTTTACTTGTCTTGAAAATGACAGCTTAAAACTGTGGTCCAGCACACTGATTCGAACCTGGATTTCTCTTTATAAAGGCTATAATCTTTTACTACCCAAGGTCTCCACACACACGTCATTTTCCAACACCAATTTGCAACCTTCCAGTACCTTGTTAATACTTTACCCACTGAAATTGTTTAAAGAGGCAAGTGTCCAGGTGTGAGTCGCACTCTGGTAAACAATTGTAAGCTACGAGGAACTTTGTACAAATTATTTTCTGCGCTCAAGTGTTAAAGATCGCACCTGAAATTTACAAGTATCTTATTTTCGCATGGCACTGATAACATACATTACTTAACTTACAAAGGCAGACGAAGCAAAGAGAACATAAGCGGTAATTTAGTATACACCAAATACGACGGAAACCTGGTTAAAAAATACAGATTTCTTTTATTGAAACAGTAGACCTTAAAAATGACTAAAACTGTAAAATAATAAGTTTTTTGCCTAGCAGAGTCTTTGAAGAGAAGGAAAGGCAAAGAGTGTAGAGAACTGAACCATTTTCGTGTACAATAACGAAATGGTAAACAGACGAGGTATGGAAAGGTGTCTGTGTCGAACTCCCCCAAAAGGAAGGGAGGTGGTTTGATGACATACGCAGAAGCATCAATAACAGCTACTGTAGATGTAGAAAGTGAACTCTGAAAATTGTTCTTAGGCGCAAGTACTCAAATACAGGTTATCTGTTATTTGGGAAGGTGTGAGGGGAATAAAAAATTACCATGAGGAAATGAAAGAAGTGGAAGATAGTGTCAGATAGGTGTGGCGGATATTGAATAAAAAGTGTGAAATGCGAGGTAGAAGTTCATGTTATCTTTTGTCACTCTTCTAAATAAACCAGTTTAAGAGAGTAAGGCGCGTGAGGCCTGAGCATAGCAGTGCAGAACATAGAGAGAGCAAAACACTTTGCGGGCGCTCGCCCCTACCTGCGACTGCGAGAGCGACGGACAACGCGAGCTGTAGCAGCAGCAGCGGCAGCAACGCCGGGCGGCAGAGACTCGCCGCGTGCGGCATGGCTTCGCGCCGACGACTGGCGGTGCCGCCGTCCCGACGCCACGCCGGGCGACGCCGCCGCCGACGCCGGCACGCATGCTCCCTCCCCCTCCACCGGCACCGGCACGAGCGTCCGCTCGCCACGCGCCACTCCCCATCGGATGCACGGAGCACCCTGCCCAACAACCCCATCAAACAACACTGGCGTCTACTCATCAGTAAATACGTGAACGACGATTCTACAATTTTTCAACATTGTATGTACATTGGGGTAACAAAAGTCACGGTATAGCGGTATGCACATATGTAGATGCCGGTAGTATCGCGTACAGAAGGCAGAAAAGGGCGTAGCTGCCATTTTCACTCAGGTGATTCATGGGGAAAGGTTTCCGACGTGATTTATGGCCGCACGACGGGAATTGACATATCTTGAACGCAGAGTGGTAGTTTGTGCTAGAACCATGTGACTCGTGGGAAAAGTTGCTGTTTTGAAGAGCACGCCGCAGCGCGTGGTGTGAAGCAATCGCCCTCCGTTTCTGGCGGTGGTGCCGCTGTGGCAATCGCAGCTTTGGTGTCTCCCTCTGGTGGGAAAGGGGAAAGGTTGCCTGTTCACGTGCATTTAAGGGGCGCTATGAGCTCGCCAGTCGGTCAGTCAGGGTCAGTCTCTCGTCCGTATTTGTTAGGCAGTTAGTGTCTCTCTGTCGTTCGGAGTGTTAGTATGTCTGTCGTTCGGGTCAATCAGAGAGTGGTCGCCCGCTCGGGGCTTAGTTCCTGCATCTGAGTCTGCGCGTTAGGCCGCCAGTCTGCTCGAGTTTGCTCAAGCAATGGTCATTTGCGGTTGGATCGATCGGTTGGTCGGTCGCGTACTGAGACACAAGATGACTTGTCCGTCTTGAGCGTCGGCGTTTGTGAGGTCGCCACGTGAGTCCAGTGGGCCGCGGCGTATAGCGTGGGGTAGTGGCTTCGCAGTCGACACGAGAGCAACAGGAGCTGCGAGCTGCGACGCCGTGAGACGGGAGATGAGCGCGCCTTCCTGCGTCCGTTGAAGCGGCTGGCAGCGGACGGTTCGGGAGAGCGATTTGGGGGTGCTGCGCCAGGCCTTCTCGAGAAATCGCAGTTTATTAGAAGTTAGGTGATTGGTGATATGTTGTCTGATTTACTCTTGTTAAAGTCTAGTTGTTTTCTTGGTGAGGTCACCAGCCGTTTAGCTTTGGGGTCGTCCCACCATTCTTCTCCGTTTGGCCACCCGCAGGAAGGTGGTTGTTTATAAATTGGGTGGTCCGTTTTTCCCTTGTGGAGTAGGGGCGGGTTAGATCAACCTGCGGTTCAGGTTGTTCGGTAATCTCGCTATCAATCTACAGTACGTTAGTAGCTGCCTCTATCATGTTTGTCGGATTTGGTGTGTTAACGAATTTATTGCTTGGAGCGTAAAGGCCTAATACTTGAAATATGTTCTGATCTTTGGAAACTTTGATATTATTCCCTATGATCTTGAGAGGCGGTATCTGTGTACTGTAGGGCATCTTAACTATTGTTTGGCCAAGCCTGTAGGATTTTACGTAAGATTGCATTTCATGGGCTGTTATTTAATTATCATTTTAGCATATACAGTTGCCACCCTTTCACTGTAAGACTTTTTTTAGAAGCTAAAATCAAGTTGCACCTTCGGTGTCAGGGTTAATGTTTTAATTATTAGTGTTTTGTATCATTTCCACCCATCTTACGGGAGGTGCAAAATTTGTGTGCGTGTGTAAATTGTTAAAACTCTTAGTTTAAAGTAATCTGGTGTGTTGCAGATGTGCACCAGTGTAGTCTTTCAGAGGCTGTTGTGAGCGGTCGTAACTACGGCCATGTCAAAAGGGAGCGGCAAGGTTCTCTGTCCGCAAGCTCATACAGTCAAAACTTGTTTCTTTCTGCCTCTGAATAAATCGTAACTTAGATATTTAGAGGGTGCTTTCTGATTATAATTTTAAATCTGTTTCTTTTAAAAAATGCTTTTAGGCACTATTAAAGTGAATACAATTCCCATTTCTTAAAAGGAATTTGGTTATGATTTCATCAGTTACTTCCTGGCAACTACTTCCATGCTTACATAGCGTGATTAAATGTGTTAATGTTCTTGATGAATCGCTAGTAAATAAAATAAATTCTTAACAATAGTCTTTGAAAATAAATCACGCTTCACCATGGAGAATTTCACTTCAAAAATCGTTAGGGACCTCGTATTACGAGATTCATGGTGTCCAGAGTGTGCCGAGAATATCAACTTTCAGGCGTTACCTCTCACCGCGGATAACGTAGTAGGCGTCGACTAAGAGCAGCAGCGTTTGCGAAGAGTTGTTAGTGCTAACAGACAAGCAACGCTGCGTGAAATAACAGCAGAAACCAATGAGAGATGTACGACGAACGTATACGATACGACAGTGTGGCAAAATTTGGCGTCAAAGGGCTGTGGCAGCAGACGACCGACGAGAGTAGCTTTAGTAACAGTTCGATATCGTCTGCGGCGCTTCTCCTGGGCTCATGACAATATCGGTTGGACCCCTAGAAGACTTGTAAACCGTGGCCTGGTCGGATGAGTTGCGTTTTCAGTTGGTAGGAGGTTCAAATAGCTCTGAGCACTGTGGGACTTAACATCTGATGTCATCAGTCCCCTAGAACGTAGAACTATTTAAACCTAACTAACCTAAGGACATGAAACACATCCATGCCCGAGGCAGGATTCGAACCTGCGACCGTAGCGGTCGCGCGGTTCCAAACTGAAGCGCATAGAACCACTCGGCCACAGCGGCCGACCTGGTAAGAGGTGTTGGTAGGGTTCGAGTATGGCACAGATCCCACGAAGCCATGGACCCAGTTGTCAACAAGGCTCTGTATAAGCTCATGGTAGCCCCATCATGGTGTGCGCTGTTCTTACAAGGATCATTGACTAGAAATGGTTATGTTCATTTACTTGAAGAACATCTGCAGCCATTCATGGACATCATTATTCCAAAAGATGATGGAATTTTTATGGGTGGCTATGCCCAATAAACAACATTCTGGATAGTTCGAACGAATGATTTGCCTACCTAGATGGCCCGACATGAGTCCCATCGAACATTTACTGGACATAATCAGGAGGTCAGTTCATGCACAAAATCATGCATCGGCAACACTTTTGCAATTAAGGATGGCTGTGGAGACGGCGTAGCTCAGTATTTTTGCAGGGGATTGCTAACAACATGTTGAGTCCATGCCACGTGGAACTGCTGCACTATGCCAGGCAAAAGTAGGCCCAACACAACATCAGGAGGTATAAAAATGGCTGTGAGCACTATAGGACTTAACTGCTGAGGTCATCAGTCCCCTAGAACTTAGAACTACTAAAACCTAAATAACCTAAGGACATCACACACATCCATGCCCGAGCCAGGATTCGAACCAGAAGGTATCCTGTGACTTTTGTCACCTCAGTGTAATTTGTTAGATCGCAGGTTCTCTCAGATATTATTGTTTAAATGATACGTTCAGTATTTCTATCTGTAGCTTTCTAATGATCAATTTTATTTGCATTATTAATTTCCCAAAGCCACGTCAACCTCCTGTAAGGTGGCAGAATGAATGAATGTCAATTTCGCACCTTACATGAGAGATTTTATATGTCATAACAAGTAAATGAGTATGTCACCCGACATACTTTGGCGATAATGAGCAGATTTGCCTATTAAAATGTGCAGTATGTAATGCAAAGAGATGACACTCTATTCGACAGTATTAACACACTGAACCCAAATTCTGCATGTCAATGAGCAAAAGGTGAAAAAAGCTGCTCGAGAAAAGTTTTAATTTGGAGACAGACGCAGGTTGCGCTGTCATGGCCCGAGTACATCGGAACGCTTTTAAAAAGGGGATGGTGACCCATGGCAAAAGGGACAATGAACGAACCAAGCGATACATCGAGGATTGCAGGTAGTGGGCCAGCGCTGCTTGCTATGGAGAAATTCCTCATAAAACTGCATTGGGGAATTTCCAGATGGATACAAACAGACCAGCGATGCAGTCGATCACATGTAATGCCTGTGGTACGCTCGTGGTACATGCATGTAACTTTTAGGTGTCAGGAGCAGGCTGGAATATACTCGGAAGGAGTAGAAAGGGACAAATTTCGATGCAGTTTGAAGATAGGCCCTTTACGATTGGCAGAGGTGTTTTCCACAAGATGAAAGGAAAACTTCGAGGACTCTCCTCTGAACCAGCGTCAAGTGTAGAACAGGGCGCATCGTGCTCTGTACGACGCCAAAAGAGGAACTTTGTGTGAACACTGCGTTCACTTCGGCTGACATTCAGCTAGAAATTAGCTGAAGAGTCGTTGAGCTCTAAAAGCGGAGAAACCAAACAGCCATGTAGTTAATTGTTCTTGCAAGAACTGAGAGGGCATTGTAATAAACATGCTGCCCCATCTACGCACATGCATATCGCCATATTTCCAGACTATTGATGTGAGCATGTTTCCTCGCCTAACGAGAAACATAGGACAGTTTCTGCTGATAAGATCAGTAAAGATTTTGATTATCTTTTTATAGGAATTTCAGAGGGTGAGAGCAGCCCTGCAGCCGACAGCTCATCTCAGCTAAGGTAAATGCTGCTAGCAGAGCCGTAAACGTTGTACACCAGCTTGCATCCACTGTGAACTCGAGCAGCCTTGAGTAATCTTTTTCTCATCTTGCCACAAAAACTAACCATCCTCTGTAGACTTGATTGTCATCCTAAATAGTACTGAACTTGTCGTAATATTGGTCAACTTCAAGTTGTAGAGAAGCACTCCGTCTTCAGGTCACAAGTGGCTCATCGGAGCCATCCGCCCGCCGTGTCATCCTCAGTTGAGGATGAGGATAGGAGGGGCGCGTGGTCAGCGCACCGCTCTCCCGGTCGTTATGATGGTATTCTTGGCCGGAGCCGCTACTATTCGGTCAAGTAGCTCCTCAATGGCATCACGAGACTGAGTGCACCCCGTAAAATGGCAACAGCACATGGCGGCCCGGATGGTCACCCATCCAAGTGCCAGCCACGCCCGACAGCGCTTAACTTCGATGATGTGACGGGAGCCGGTGTTTCCACTGCGGCAAGGCCGTTGCCCCAAGTTGTAGAGAACCTTCTATTTAAATTTGATATTGTTATGTTCAGTGCAGTTTCGGCTAAACAGGATGTAATGCGTTATCTTGACAACTGTCCTAACACTGTCATGTCGCAACCTATGTAAACTCGTGTACTTCTTTGACAATAATTCTTGCATTATTTATTTCCCAAAGCCACGTCAAACCCCCTCCCCCA
The DNA here is from genome assembly GCF_021461395.2 of Schistocerca americana. Taxonomy (NCBI): domain Eukaryota; kingdom Metazoa; phylum Arthropoda; class Insecta; order Orthoptera; family Acrididae; genus Schistocerca; species Schistocerca americana. The sequence goes on from NC_060122.1 coordinate 153,748,150, forward strand.
CCCTCTATTCTTTACACGAAATATACTATTGGACATTATGTAGTGTGTATCAGAAATGTTGCGACAAACTTAGAGGGTTTGTAGAGGATGTCTTGAGGAGCAACTCGAGGACAGGAGCCCGTGACTGGAAACGTCATCCAGCGACGCGGATGGGCATCGAAGTTACAGGCACCAGCGACCGCCCCGAGGCCACTCCTTCAGCAGCAAATGTGACTTTGTACGCTGACACACCATAAGCGGGACGTCTCCAAAGTTGTTTGTTATTCAGTGATCGCAACTGACTGCCACGATTACCATTGGAAAAGCTGGAGCTATGGAGCCAGGTGCCGCGTAGACAGGCCTTGTTTCTATAAATGCGGTGTTCTGTTGCCTCGGTGGGTGACCGTTTCGGACACCGCTATCCACCTGTAGTATATTTTTCTCCTGTGTATCGATAAACATTTGAGATTTCAGAGGGATTTAAAAGAAAAATAAACTGCAGATGGAATCCAGAGTCCGAAATCGTCAACCACAATGGCAACACAGCATCGCATTCGTAGGAGACAGTGCCTTTCAACGCAGCAGTTAGTTCCATCTTTCCTCACTAGCGATCGTGGCAATCAGCTGCGCTCACTATCAAACATCATTTCCAAACGTTCCACCTACGGTCCGTCAACGTACACATTTGCTGCCGAAAGGGTGGTTTCGTGACAAGCGCCGGCGCTTATGACTTCGATGAACTGTAGCGTCGTAGCGTGACGTTTACGCCTGTCCTCAATTTGTTCTTCAAAACACACTCCACAACCGCTCGAAGTTTGTCACGACATTTATTGGTCACCCTGTATAGAATGGGCAAAATAAAAACTCCCGGAAAACTTTTACTGCATTTTAAAATCATCCGCAACTGGGGCAAATGGTGTAAGTTAGGTTGCATGTCTAGAAGTACAGGTAATACGCTGTCTGTTGAAAAATGTGAAGCCCTCTGAAGACATGGTCGAATGTTGTTCTCACATACAAAGCAACACTGGGTATGTAGATTATAAGAGTTGCAATTCTCTGTGACAGGAAGAATGACCACCTGGTCATTTGTGTTTAGTGTTGTTACCAGGCCTGGTAGAGTATATAACGGACGTAAAGAGTGCCTTTATTGACCTCTGTGAAAGACAAGAAGATGCCACAGATTCGTGTGAGTATTATCACCAACCCAAAGAGCTTGAAAGGGGGCGTCGTTGTCGGTCTCTGTTTGTTCAGCTGAACGCAAAGCGCAATATCCCCATTCGCGTTAATGGAGCATTCTGATGTGACGACATTCCGCCATTCAACAAGGTGGGAACGTAAGGTCAGGCATACTCAACGTTAAAATATCCTTGACCACTTGAGAACAAGGTAGCATAGCCTTATTGTGCACCAAGCTGATCGTAGCCTCTTTTCATTTGTGTCTGCAATACAAGAACAAGTAATGAACTCCGCGCGACGTTCTGTGTGATCCCGTGCAATAGATCAGAGACCAATAGCAGCCTGGCTGGGGAATTGTAGTCTTGTCTGTAGGCTGTCGTTAACACCACAACACAAATGGATGGTGAGCCATGCACAGCTCATGTTCATGCCATTTATTGTTTGTCATCTTTTATTACCGTACTGCCGCCTCGTTTTCTTATTCCATTTACTGGCGTCACTAACTTCCTGCCTCACTTGCCACTGAGTGGCAGCAGCAGCGCGTATCGGTAAGTGCACTGTCGTACCATCTACAGAGCGACTGATTGTATTTCCGGATCGTCGTGTGTCTGGCAGTCAGTTAGACACAGACCAGCAGTGCAGTTGGGATGCAGCTGCAGTGAAGTTGGGGACGGAGCGCCGGTGAGACGCCGACAGCCAGTGCTCGCCGACACACATGAACTGTCAAGACAGGGGGAGATTGGAGTGGGACGACGATTGGTTGGTCGTTCGGTTGGTCTTCTCATCGGCAGACGTAAAACTGGTTCTTTCACAGTTTCCGGGCCAGGGCAGTTGGTCATTTGGCGTGGAGCAGCGAGGAAATCTCCGCGGCGCGTAGTTTGGCCGGGCGCGCTGGCGGCCTCTATGTGGTTCCGGAGTGTGTTGGATTGTTCCCATTGCTACGAGGTTCGTGGCTCACCGATCCTGGACGTGAAAGTTGAGTTTTGACTTAATCTGCCAGCAAGTCACGACTGTTCACATTGTGTCGTTTTGAGTTTGTTGTCGGCTGTTGGGATATTCCCGTGAGCAACATCGTGTGTTTTCAAGTACTGTACTCAATTACTTGAATTGAAGGGCACCAGTGGAATTTTCAGCCTTGTGGCCATTGACATAAATTCAGGCAGTGTATTTTCCTCATCATGTTGTCGCTGTGTAGTTTGACAGCTCAATGTATAATTGGTAGTGGGCGCCAATACCTCCTACGTTGTTCCATTGAACTCCCTGTTGTGTGCTGGTTAGGTGAAGCGGAAGTTAGCTTGCCGGTGGGTCCGCTGACTCGAGCTTTTACGCAGTTTCCCCACCGTTTGCTTGTCAGACACGTATTGAATGCGGCCTCTCGTCTTTCCGATTGACCACTTCAGGCATGTTACAGTACATACCCCACAGTTTCACTAATCCAGTAGTCCTTTCATGTTCGAGAATGGCACTGAAATATGTGAGTGGAGTCTGATACGGTGGGTGTCAATTTCAATGAAAATAATTTTGGGAGTTGATTGTGTCATGTCATAAATAAAGCTGCAACCGCAACGGTTACCGTTACTATCAGTCTTCATGAGGGTGACCATGGAATTCGGACATATATCGATGACAGCGCATTAATTGTTCTGGCCTAACCACAAGCGCCGGAACGAAGAGGAAGAATGCAAGACCAGAGAAGGCAGTGAGGCGACGTCACCCAGTAGCCCGATGACAAGGACCGCTCCACGACAGGAGCCACCGCTGCAAGAAGAGAATATATGCGCCGCTCCTGCCAGCCTCGGCCTGACATTAGTGGACAGCATTCGTAGATTATTAGCACGGCCTAGCAGAGAGAACAGTTATTAGTGATCTATATTCATTGTTTCTATAGAGAAGAACATTACTGTTTGCATGTGACCCATCGCTTGCGACACTTGTTCTAAATAGAAAGCTAAGTATTGTCAATCTGCTTTACTGAAATAAAACTACTAATGTTATTTGCCTGACTTGTTATATAGCATTCCGAGAACGCTGCATCCTTTAGGCACCCTATACGCGATGAGTGGGCAGGACCTTAGATTTGGCGACGAGGACTCCACATTAATACAAATAACTCAACGAATGAAAATACACTCCTGGAAATGGAAAAAAGAACACATTGACACCGGTGTGTCAGACCCACCATACTCGCTCCGGACACTGCGAGAGGGCTGTACAAGCAATGATCACACGCACGGCACAGCGGACACACCAGGAACCGCGGTGTTGGCCGTCGAATGGCGCTAGCTGCGCAGCATTTGTGCACCGCCGCCGTCAGTGTGAGCCAGTTTGCCGTGGCATACGGAGCTCCATCGCAGTCTTTAACACTGGTAGCATGCCGCGACAGCGTGGACGTGAACCGTATGTGCAGTTGACGGACTTTGAGCGAGGGCGTATAGTGGGCATGCGGGAGGCCGGGTGGACGTACCGCCGAATTGCTCAACACGTGGGGCGTGAGGTCTCCACAGTACATCGAAGTTGTCGCCAGTGGTCGGCGGAAGGTGCACGTGCCCGTCGACCTGGGACCGGACCGCAGCGACGCACGGATGCACGCCAAGACCGTAGGATCCTACGCAGTGCCGTAGGGGGCCGCACCGCCACTTCCCAGCAAATTAGGGACACTGTTGCTCCTGGGGTATCGGCGAGGGCCATTCGCAACCGTCTCCATGAAGCTGGGCTACGGTCCCGCACACCGTTAGGCCGTCTTCCGCTCACGCCCCAACATCGGCAAGCCCGCCTCCAGTGGTGTCGCGACAGGCGTGAATGGAGGGACGAATGGAGACGTGTCGTCTTCAGCGATGAGAGTCGCTTCTGCCTTGGTGCCAATGATGGTCGTATGCGTGTTTAGCGCCGTGCAGGTGAGCGCCACAATCAGGACTGCATACGACCGAGGCACACAGGCCAAACACCCGGCATCATGGTGTGGGGAGCGATCTCCTACACTGGCCGTACACCACTGGTGATCGTCGAGGGGACACTGAATAGTGCACGGTACATCCAAACCGTCATCGAACCCATCGTTCTTCCATTCCTAGACCGGCAAGGGAACTTGCTGTTCCAACAGGACAATGCACGTCCGCATGTATCCCGTGCCACCCAACGTGCTCTAGAAGGTGTAAGTCAACTACCCTGGCCAGCAAGATCTCCGGATCTGTCCCCCATTGAGCATGTTTGGGACTGGATGAAGCGTCGTCTTACGCGGTCTGCACGTCCAGCACGAACGCTGGTCCAACTGAGGCGCCAGGTGGAAATGGCATGGCAAGCCGTTCCACAGGACTACATCCAGCATCTCTACGATCGTCTCCATGGGAGAATAGCAGCCTGCATTGCTGCGAAAGGTGGATATACACTGTAGTAGTGCCGTCATTGTGCATGCTGTGTTGCCTGTGTCTATGTGCCTGTGGTTCTGTCAGTGTGATCATGTGATGTATCTGACCCCAGGAATGTGTCAATAAAGTTTCCCCTTCCTGGGACAATGAGTTCACGGTGTTCTTATTTCAATTTCCAGGAGTGTATTTAAAAAACGTAAGAGACGTTATAGACGGAAGAGAAAGGGTAAACCAGATTTAGTATGCAGATGGTCAAGCAATGTAAGCAGAATCAGAGGAAGAACCACAATTTACTATGTTACTGGTTGCAAAAATGGCAGTGATGATACATGTAACAAAAAACATATTGATAAGAGGGAGCAAGAACGAGGAGCAAACAAGAAGCAAACATGATTGAGGGTAGGGAATGTTTACCTGCTGGTATCAGTGCATGCGTTGTAGCTGTTTGTATGGCTTGCGATGTTGTGGCTGCTCCTGCTGATGCTGTAGCTGGCGACGCTGCAGCTGATGACGCTGCTGGTGATGATGTGGTTGGTGCTGGGTGAGTTGGCGGGGGTGGTGGTGATGATGCTGTGGCCCTAGCGGTCGGCCGGGCCGTTTGTGGCGCTGGAGTGTTGTTAAAAGCCCCAGAGGACGTTCGAAAGAAAGTAGCAGGCGTTGTTGCGTAGATTGTGACTGCAGCAGATCCTGGCGATGTCTTTATTCTGATAGCTTGGTCGTTGTATAGCAGTCCGTCTTTGGCAGGAGAAGCTGACCTCTCGATGTCGATCTTGTGAACTCTGGTAGCGATCGATGTAGCGACGGCGGTAACTGTCCGATGTGATAACAGAGATATTTTAACTAGATTCAACAGATTCCAAGTTGGAAGAACGGCTTCTAGGGTTTCACACACTGTGAATTAAGGCACCATTACTGTGCTAGTACGCACTGAGAATCTCTACATAAATAGCCTAAATTCAAACCGTTTTCTCGCTTTCGTCCGTATACAAACGCTAAGCTCATGAACTCTCGTAAGGATTTTGATTCGTTTTTGGCTAACTGATGCACTGATTCATAAGGATTATTTCTGTACATAATTTATAAATATTTCACACAAATTGACTGAATTATGGTAAATTAAAGCTAAGTTGTGTAAACGATGTCATACCCCATAGCGAACCGTTGCCTTAACTCGAGAGAACTGCAATGCCTGAGAACACGGAAAGTGGAATCTAATTTGTATCTGGTGGTGGGCTAGTGGGCTTTGGATGGAAATCGGAAAGCTGTGGGACTGGACCCTGTATAGGTCAGATTTTTTCACTCTCACTTTTAACCTAGCATCCACCTTTCAATGATCAGCATTTCTAAATATGAAGACAATTTCAGACTGCCAATTTCTGCTTCCGCCAGAAAGCAATCTCCATTCGCGCTCTTAATTCACAGCAAATTCTTCGATCAATGAGCAGTGCGTTACTCAGCTTTGAAGTACAGTAATAAATATGACCAATAACGGAGAGGTGGTACCTCATCATCAGGCTGTGATGTGAGTCTTACAATCTGAAATAATCAAATATTTTAAACAATATTTTCCTCCAATAGTTTGAGAAAATCCGCACACCGAAAAAACATGCGCATCCAAAATATATGGTGTTTTATTTTTTATGCTGCAAGTAAAACGTCTTCCGAAAAACTACTTTCGTAATGTCAGCAACTTTGCTACTCTTACATACAGTAGATTCTTTCAGCAGTGCATTAGATGACTCAACTTTCAGCTTTCTGAATTCCTTGAATCAAACCTAGATGTGGACACGATTCCTTCCGTGGCACGTCAAAGAAGTTTGCCATAAACACTCTGCGACATATGACAATGATTTGCGACAGGGGGTACCAACACTATATCACATGTGTACTATACTTCACAAGAGGAGTGCTGTACACGACCCAAACACGTACATCTTCCTTATTATTTTCTTATTTTTTCTTTTACTTGTGCCACCTCAACCAACCTCCGAGGCATACTGAATCACTCACACGCATACATATGCTCATGATGCACACACATTATTTACTGTTGTTGTAAACATATTACTTACATTGTGATATACTCTCATCATTGTCATGACATGTCACTACAAAACCCAGTTCAGTACGGAACACATAACATTCACGCCTCCAGACAATTTTCCTGCTGTTCTCTGCTTACAGCGCATAGCTTGTATGAAAGTCATGATATTCAATTACTAAAGGTTGTTCTCTGGAATTTATGTATAACTCTACGCAGTGGCCCACAAACAAAATACGCTACTCCATATAAGTCGTCTGGCCGTTGATACCTAATGCTACCCCTGCGAAGTAAGGCCTGGTAGCCATTAGAAACTCTTTGCAAGCTAGTTAGCTTTCAAGAACTGATTAAGGGAGGGCTACGTATCATGTACCGCTGGACGATGATGTAAGACTTTTTGCTGCACCGCTTCACTGAACTGCCAAGATATGCTCACCCTCAGAAAAAAAAACCAGAACACCTTGAACGGCCAGATATACGATATTTATATTCACAGGACAAGCACATTACTACGTTTTGCAGAAATGATAAGCATTTGAACCATGTCGGCTCACGGGTTCAAGGTGAAGATCGATATCGCTGCGCAACACGACCTACTGGTAAAATGTGGCTGCGACTCTCGTCATCCCTATAAACTGAAGGTAATGGATCAGTGTGACTTGAGCAAACGTGCAGGATAACTCGTAGACGTATGCGCGAACCGTACCGTCTGGAAGCGGGCGCAATTGACACGAGAGAATGTGATTCATCCGTTTGGGAAACTGCTGCTGGTATGGGACGAAGTGTTTCGGCAGTGCAACGAGTGTGTGCAGACTGGTTCAGAGAGGCCGTATAATACAATGAGATGGGTACCACTGATACCATGCTGGACTCGCATTCGGGAGGACGACGGTTGAATCTCGCGTCCGGCCATCCTGATTTAGGTTTTCCGTGATTTCGCTAAATCGCTCCAGACAAATGCCAGGATGGTTCTTTTGAAACGGCACGGCCGACTTCCTTCCCCGTCCTTCCCTAATCTGATGAGACCGATGACCTCGCGGTCTGGTCTCCTTCCCCAAACCAACCAACCACTGATACCCCCCCCCCCCCCCCCCGAAAAGACCGACACCTCATCTGAATGGCACTGCAGGACAGATCTGCGTCCTCCTCGTCTCTGGTACAGCAGTAGAACAGTATAACACATCGTACGCTATCAGGGGCGACAGTCCATAGCCATTTATTAGGCCATAGGTAACGTGCGCATCGTCCACTTCTCCGCCTATCTTCGCCCAATGTGCAGCAACATGGTGGATGGAAATGGTCTGCTGAACAACGTCACTGAGGGCAGGAAGGGCACCAGAAAATGTTTTCAGACGAATCCTGGCTGTGTTCAGGTCCGCCGCACACACTGGGAGAAGCATCACAGTGACTGCATTCGCACAAGACATATAGCGCCAACTTAAGGTCTTATGGGTGTGGTGCTATTAGGTACAGCCACAAATCACAGTTGGCCAGGGCACGGTGACCATTGTAATCTACGTGAGTGACATCCTGCGACCCGTACCCGTACCCTTGCGGCATAACACCCCAGACGCCATATTTCAGGAAGACAACGCACGAGCACATGTTGCTGCACGTACTCGTGCCTTCTTGCTATCACAGGATGTCAGTCTTTTGCCCTGGTCCGCCAGATCACCAGACTTGTTGCCAATCGAAAATGTGCGGGATATGGTGGGACGACGGGTGGAGCGCTGTAATCCAGTGCCAACCACAGCAGACTGTCCTACAGGACTGGATGCCATTGGCGCCTTATACACATCCATGTCATCACGCATAGAACATGTTATCAGGACTCATGGAGGACCTTGTGTTCTGATTTGTTTTTATCATGGGTGTAAAATGTCAGTTAGGAACCTGGTCTTGTATTAAACGACCTTTCATTTACTTAAATATTCATTTGCATACACTATACTATATTTCGATATGCAGGCCATTCTTCGTTCCGTTGCGGTGAATTTGTATAAGCGTGTTCTGTGGCACCATTTTCCATGTTTTATGTGTTCGAGTCAGACCCATTATTAACATTGTTCTCTTGAACTCTGCGTATTTACATTCTGTGTATTATTAATTGGCAGGGATTAGTTTGTCACTAAGCATGAAAGCAGGCAATATTTCACAAGCTGGCCCAACTAGGTCATTAGAAGCAAGTTAGCATTGAAGGAGAAAGGCTTTTTTATTTATTTGTTTGTCAGTTTGAGTGACACCATGCGAGAACTGTGTAGTCGATGATGGAAGAAATAGGTACATAGTTTATAGAACATGATTAGAAGATTTACGAACAAATAATTTAAAAAAAGCGAAAAATAGTTGCGAGAGGGCGAATAAATAATACATTAATAAATAATACGTTAATTCTTAACTTAAGCGGTAGAGATCATTCTGTATGATGAGAGTTGTCCAGAAAGTAATTTCCGATCAATCGCGAAATGGAAACCATGTTGAAAATCAGAAATGTTTTATTTGCAACAGTTAGCTGCACCTAACAGCTACTTCTCTAAATGGTGACCGCTCCGACTTCGACATCTGTCGTAGCTTTGTATCAACTTTGTAATGTTCTCGTCATAGGAGGGAGCCGCCGGTTATTTCGCCAAAACTCCACCCTGGTCTGCTGCCCGTTGTCTGTTCCATATCCCGGCTATATAGAGAGCCATCAAACGCTTCCTATCGAAAACGCTGCAGAAGCATCTTCATTGCCCATGCAGTGTGTGGCCGAGAATCAACATGAAGTATGAAATGCATGACACTTCCGTTATGTGGGGATTAATAAAATTAGGTGAAATCTCTCGGCAGTCACCCATACTTAGCGGGAGACACTATTTTCTAGGCCACATGCTTACTGTGCGCTCAGAACTGCAAAGGGCAACTTGCAACCGACGGGCATACTCGAGACACTGCCTAACACATAAGTGGAAGGCTTCATCGGATTGGTTTCTATTTCGCGACCGATATCAACTTCCATTCTGAACACTCCTCGTAAGTATTAGAAGTGAGGAGATTGTTTCTCAAACTTCATGGCAGTGACGTGTAGATTGTAATAATATGATCATAAAGATGGAAGAATTTTAAATGGAGCGGCGTAGAAATGAAAAAAACCGATGTGGTATATAAGTTACGAAATGAATAGGTAGAGCTAAAAATAGATGGAAGTTGATGACAATCCAAAACCACCAAAAGGGTCTGAGCTAATTTGCCACCGAGTGGAACAAAACGGAAATAGCCTAGGGATAAATGGAGTCTATAAATTGCAAGCCAAAAGGTTAAACACTTCCGGTATTTATTTGCTGCTTTGCAAAATGGTTCAAATGGCTCTGAGCACTATGGGACTTAACTTCTGAGGTCATCAGTCCCCTAGAACTTAGAACAACTTAAACCTAACTAACCTAAGGACAGCACACACATCCATGCCCAAGGCAGGATTCGAACCTGCGACCGTAGCTGTCGCGCTGTTCCAGACTGAAGCACTTAGAACCGCTCGGCCACCCAGGCCGGCTGCTGATTCGCAAACATGAACAGATTATCCCAATATAAAAAGAGATGACTATTGGCATCAAACTGTTACAAAGATGACTTATGAAACCAAATTCTTCACATATAGTATCACGCTCCTTTTTTGCCGTTAAACTCGATGGGGGAATTTTAAATCAGTAATTTTCTTGTGAAGTATGAAATAATTGCTCTAATACAGCTTCAGTAGAATGTGTGCATGTGATTTCTCTCGATACGTTTCACACAGAGTTTTCTATTAAATACTGGTATATTTTCTTTAAATCAGAAATTTATAGATACGCGATACAGACTTGATGTTATTCTTTTGCATTCTGAAACGGGAGAAAATTATGTCGCACACATTCTTTTGTATCCTTATACTTAGTGCATACCCTATGTTATATTATTTATTATTTTGAGCTTTTTCTCATTACAGAGGCTTATCTCCAATATAATAATTTACTTGGAAATTACAATACCAACAATAAACGTTCTTAAACTATATTTCCAAAATATTCCTCCAGGTGTTTCGGTCTTGTGTGTCCTCTTTCTCTGCGCCCATTCTCCTCATTGTGTGCTGTACATTTTGGAGCCAGGTGGCTGTAGGTCGTCCTCTTCTTCTTCTCCCCTCCGGTCGCCAGTCCAGTATCAATTTTGGTATTCTGGTTTTCTCCATTCGTCGTACATGCCCGTACCACTGTAATTTCTTCCTGTCCATTACGTCATATATTCTTTCTTTTATTTCCATTCTCCTTATTATTTGCGTGTTCCTTATGTTTTCTTTCCTGGAGCTTCTTGCCGATCTTCTCCAGAAGTCCATCTCTAGAGCTTGTAATTTTTTAATGTGCTTCATGTTAATTGTCCAGGTCTCCGTTCTCTAATATGGATTTGTATATTAATTTTTTAGTTCTGCTCATTACATTCCTGCTCCATAAGACTGAGTTAAGCATCCCAATGACCCTCTGTCCGCTACTAATTCTTTTATTGATTTCTGACTCTGATTTTCCCTCGATTTCTAAAATGGATCCCAAATAACAGAAAGTGTTTATCTTTTTGATTTTCTTTCCTTCAGTGTATAGGTCATCTGAATCATTAGTCAAGTATTCTGTTTTTTGGTAATTAATCTTCAAACCCCAAGTTTTGTATGCTACTGCTAGTTGATTGCACATATAGTTAGCATCCTCCCCATCTTGTGCTACGACTACTTGATCATCAGCAAACAATAAATGATGTAGGTAAACTCCATCTCTTATTTCTAATCCCATACTATTACATTTACGAGACCATGTTCTAAGGCTAATATCTATATAGATTTTAAGTAATGATGGTGACATGGGACAGCCCTGTAAAAGGCCTTTGCTTGTTCTAAATTTCTGTGAAAGTTTATTACCAACTTTCACTTGGCAAATGTTATCTTTATACATCTGTTGTATTATTTTAATCAAGGAAGGGCTTATGTTTGCCATATGTAGTGCTCTCCAAAGTAATATTCTTGGAACAGTATTATACGCTTTTTCTAGATCTATGAGAATTAATCCTATATTTTTTTATTTTTCCCCATGTTTCTCCAAAATCTGTCGTAATGTGAAAATATGGTCTACACATGATCTCCCAGCCGTGAATCCACATTGTTCTTCTTGGGTTCTAAAATTTTTTTCCAGTTTGTTTTCAATTACTTTCGCAAAAATTCTCATTAATGTGTTTGTAACACAAATTCCTCGATAGTTTGAACAAATTTTGCGATCCCCTTTCTTAAATATTGTATTAATGTAACCTAGCTTCATCTAATTGGGTATTGAATGTCCATGTATCATTTTGTTGAAGAGCTGTGTTATCAGTGTCACAATTTTGTCACCACCATATTTCAGACACTCCAGATTGATATTGCCTGGTCCCGGTAATTTACCAATCTTTCCTGTTCTCAACGCCTGAAGTACTTCACTTTCTAAAATTTGGATCTCATCATCTTCATGTCCTTTTTCTTCCACTGTTCCTTCTTCTAGATATTCTTTTCTGTCCTCATTTAATAATTTTTGGAAATACTCTTCCCATTCCTTTTGTGTTATCAGTTGGAGATTAGTTTTGCTTTTTGTATCCTGTCGAAGCCCTTTTAATACTGACCATGCTTCTTTTGCTCTCCCAAATCCTAATTTGCTATTCACCTTGGCACATGTTCTTTCCCATGCTTCATTTTTTGCCATCCTTATTTTTTCATCACTTCATTCTTCTTTTCCTTGTATATTGATCTTGTTTCTTCTGATTTATCATTCAACCACTGAAGGAACGCATTTCGTTTTGCTCTAACGAGGACCTCTAGTTCCTTTGACCACCACTCTGCTGCACGGTTGTGGTTGCCATCTTTTTTACCCAACGCCTCTGTTGCTATGATTTTCACATTAGCTTTTATATAGTCATATATTTCCTCTGTACTTCCTTCAAATGATTCAACCAGTTTCCTTTCCATCCTGGCCGCAAAAGAGTGTTCTGATACTTTCGTACCCTATGTTTCATAAAATAAAAATATGTTTTACCTTGTAATAAATTCTCCGCTGCCATCGTCGATTGAAGTTATTTCGGCGATGTATGATAATTATCTTAAAATATGAATTTTCGAGTAAAGATTTAACGAAAAACGGACCTAAAATGATTAATATTGTGACTATATTCTTAATTCAGCTACCTTATTTTTTAAGGAGAAGGAAACAACGAACACGAAGCTCACTTCTTGGCTAACATCATCTATCAGACGTAAAGCCTGATCACAGAATCGTAATACTGAGAGGAAGGATTCATATAATTGTATGACCACACCTATAAAACAGCAGATACAAAGATAATGAAACAATTGAAGGTAATAAGATAAAACTAACATTTCGTTTAGCTTAAAATTATTTACTTCATATTCTGAAGGTTGTGCGCACGGATAACGTCATGATATTGAAACTTTATAGTACTCAGTCTTACTAAGCGCTAAAGAAAAATATTTTTAATGAAAGACAAGCCAAAAAAAGGGAAGTAGGAAGATAGTCATGCTCGTCTTAGCGGAGAGAATAACGAATACGTCATTCTGCAGCTGTCTTGAGTGCAGATACCTTCTTATTCACTGACGTTATAAATGTCAGATCCTATAACTAGACAGCTCACGAGCTTGTCAGATAATTGCGCAGCGTCACATGTCCTTTGATATTAATTGGGGTTTAACGCCAGATGTCACTCTATTCATACCACGCGAAACCCACGCACACTGCCACTGCTTTAGAGACGCGTCGGTTGTCAGTTTCGTTCCGTCTACTACCTGAGCAGCATGTCACTAATGCCACTAATGAAAGCAGGAGGAAGAAAGGGGGGAGAGAGAGAATGTCATTCACTTCTTTCTGTGTGACAACTTGTGCTATCTATATTCACAATAATCACTTCGAAGGCTCTGAGCACTATGGGACTTAACATCCATGGTCATCAGTCCCCTAGAACTTAGAACTACTTAAACCTAACTAACCTAAGGACATCACACACATCCATGCCCGAGGCAGGATTCGAACCTGCGACCGTAGCAGTCGCGCGGCTCCGGACTGAGCGCCCAGAACCGCTAGACCACCGCGCCCGGCTCACTTTGAAGGTTTAGGCAACAAAATCTGTACTGTTATCGTAGGATAAAATCGTTAATAGCAGCTTCGGGAGAGGAACTGTTATATTAAAGAAACACAGAAACACGTTTTATCTTTCTGAGAAAATCTTTGGCTGTTTACGAATAATAGAGTCCCGCAAACGCTGAATACTCGGTTTGAGAATTCTACTAAACTGGTTGATGCCGAACTGTAACATTCAAATATTAAAAGAAAACCAAATTTGCTCCTTCCATTTTGAAATGTTATAGTTTGAAGCATATAACAGACACAGCTCCCACCATTCCCACGAGATGTCACTGCAGACGCCAGACAACTAAGTAAAAAATAATACTCCACCTCTTAGGAAATTCTTAGTGTGCGCTACGCACTGGCCTCTAAACAAAATTGACACTGCGCCAGAAAAGTCGTCTTACCATAGATACATCGTGTTACCTGTGCAAGGTCTGGGCTGCGTCACTAATATAAGGTAAATGTTATCTCATGGTTTTAGGTACGCAAAAATAAACTTATAATGGTTTACTGTATTCAATGAAACCATCTTTATATGCGTTTTGCTGTGACAATAGCTTACGTGAGCTAAAGACGATCCAGAATCAAGTAAGTTTGGAAAGCAGGATCGTCACTGTAATACAGAGCTTAGCATTTACAGCTCATTGACTACAAACACTAACGTACATCCAGAACAGAGCTAACCTCCTGCGTGGAGAGTGCCGCTATTTATACACCAAATTTACCAGTATGCTGGTATTGACATAAACATCGAATATTTCACAATATACGATATAAACATTACGAACCTAAGATATGTGAAGAAACTTCCAGAAATGATAAATACTAAACAATTACTGGTGGTCGGGTTTTATCTAGTGCTATTCTGTAGGTGTGACTGTGTCGTTTTACCATGATGATGGAGCCTGTTCTGCAATTGTTGTTCTGCTAAGCTGACTTGAAAGTAAAAGAATACTTTTTCCGAAAACCCCTTTATGAGCCAACTTCTTGTGTTTGGTGGCACAGTCGAATCTTTTCATCTATTTCGTCTGGTCCTGACCAGCGTCTCCGGAAAACACTGATGGATGGCTCATGTGCTGCTGGCTTACCGCTAGCTAGAATTTCATGTGTTTCCTAAATATGTCGACCTTCGAAACAGTGTACTGGCTGTATTCTGGTCCTTGTGCATGTCTTCTTATATGGTGCTTAAATGGAGCCACGGTGATGTAGTTGTTCTGAAGTACCTAGCGTCTCCGCCAAACCGTGTCACGTTACCAAAATCAAGTCCAAATACGAAAGCAGGGTTGAAATACAACATTCAGAACTGAAAGTAACTTTACTACGGACACAAACGTACAGCGAAAACAACCGAATTGAACTCCATGACCAAGAGTGCAACCGTTTCCACAAACATTCAATATTACACAAACATAAAATATATCGTGAGAACTTTTAATATAATCTATAAAATATGTCAGAATATACCAATATGAAAACAAAAATACGTCAAGAATCATTCAGAAATAGTAAATAAGATATAACAAATAACTCCTGTCGATCGCGTTTGAACTGGCGACATGAAAAAAAAAGTTCAAATGGCTCTGAGCACAATGGGACTTCATATATGTATAACGGTTTGTGAACTTAAAATTTCACTATATGTATAGGATGTAAATTTTAAGTTGACAGACCATTACACACATTTCAAAAGAAATGGTTGAAGTTGCAAACAAAACAATGCAAAAGAAACGTGTAAAATTATACACAGAATCTATAATGAATTTTCAGTGGAGTGTGCACTGATTTGAAACTTCCTGACAAATGAAACCTGTGTGCCGAACCATGACTCGAATCTGGCGTGTTTGTGTTTGGCAGGATGTAACCTCCCCCTCACTTATCGACCTTAATGACAGTGAAAAATCGAACCGCGTGTACCTAATGGGAATTTGGGAAAAGCAATCGTCACCGAAGTTAATCTGTCGGTAAAGAGGGAGGAGAGGGTTGCATCTAAATGAAAGGAAAAATGCAAATGAAATTGGTGGAAATTAATTTTGAGAAAAGGGTAAAATTAATAAAGAAGTAAATGTGCGGTCGTCACGTTAACAATTAATTGGCGTTAATTAAATATTTGAGATTTGGGGAAAATTACGGTCGCCAGTCCTATGGACAACTACTATAATAACTGAAAAACAAAGGTTATTGCATATATAATTAGTACTAGAAGCGTGGCAACTGAAGGTTGACACGTGTAGTGTGAAAACTGAAAGTTTGTCAGAAGTAATAAATTTCGCTACACTCTGACTTAATTTAGCAAAAGAATTAATAAAACCGGAAAATTGAAAGTTAATTTAGTGACTGAAATTAATAGTGAGCTTTGTTTCTGAAGCACTACGAAATTCAGTAAAACAAGGTTAGTCTTGGGCTACCTCAACAATCATTTCAAAAACTACTTGAATCTACGCAATTTAGAAATAAGATATTTAACTTTGAACTTGAATTAAATGATTCTGAACAATTAACAGTAGTAAGATTTAGTACGTACCAAGCTGAGCTGCAGTCACAGGTAAGCTAAAATATGGTAATGAAACTCGCACTCTTAATTTGTGCTTGTGTAATCTAAGTATTGTAGCCAGCTATGAATACTTTAACTGAACTTTGAAATTAAAGTAGTGAAATGGAACGATATGACTTTAATACTGGCGTTTGAATTTCAACGACACTCGGGTTCATTCCAGAAAAGGAAGGGACCTTACTTGGTAATGCAATTGGGGCAATGAGCAACAAAGGTTCATGCTAAGTTGCTGTATTTTTGTGATGCAATAGTTTTAAAAGCTGAGGGCTGCCATACAGTTCTAAAACTTTACGTGCTTCCAGTCTTCCTTGTTGGTTGATTGAAGGTTTGAAGTCGTCGGTCGAGGAGGTGGCGTCACTAATTGTCGGCCGTCGCTGTTGCAGAAACTGGATGTTGGCGCGCCTTCTTATCGACACGGTCACCAGGCGAAACGGGCTCTTGATGTGCGCCAGCTAATGCTTCCCGTCCGCGACACCGTGTCAGAAACTATCATCGCAAGTCGAGCGCAATTACATGCTGCCAAACCCCGAAAGCGCGGCAACTCGCGGGAGCGTCACACAACACACCTGCTCCACCGCACTACTCCCGCCAGACCCCTCTGCCCGCGTTCCATGCGGCAGAGTTAACACTACCAAAGATCCTAAACGCTTTGGTTCTCCACACGACCTATCGATGTATTCGTTCGATAGCATAGTTTTCCCTAGGCCAGACCCAGCGTATAAATACAAATAATATTCACAAAACAAACCAATTAAACATCGACATAAATGCATATATATACAAATAGTAAAACAATTACAATATACAAAGACACAGAAATGTTATATCTTCAGGTAACAAAATAAGGAAAAAAATTTGCAGTGCAATTTATGGAAATAGGAGGATATTAATTTCCGGCGTTACAAGGTGAATGCTCTCCCGATGACAAGAAACTCCTTGAATGCGAAGTCGCAAGTTCAGACTTTAGCAAGGCTCATTTGAAACAACTGACGGTAAAAATATTAGGTGCTAATGACTCACCATGACAAAAAATGAGTGTCCGGGAGTTGCAGAGATCAACGTTCTACGGGATGTATGCATTACACTTCACAAAATTGACATCGGCGACATTCAAGAAATGTTAGAAACAAACCATTAATTTGCTCTATGAACACAACGCGCCCCAGTGATCACGTAGGTTCGGCGAACTCCTTGGGAGTGACAAACCGTGCAGTACGTTCTGCTAGGTATCCATCCGCCTTTAAAGAATGTATATACAGTCATACTGGTGTAACGGGGTGATGAGAACTGATGGAATGTGATAGCATGCAACCGAACGCGAAACAGTCTGTTGTGGAGCTTATAGTGAAACTTTTAAACGCATATGCAAATATAGCGAAAGTGGTACTGCAGTGACATAAAATGGACTAAAAGGGATCTTAAGATGCCTGAAAAGAGTTTACAATGACTGACAAAAATTACATGAAACTGAAAATGTAAATTCAGTAAAATATTTCTACTAACATTTTTACTCTTTTAAGATACAAAACAAATTTATTCCTTTACCTGAAACTTGTGTTATAATGTTGTGTATATGTCTCAACTAAATAGATTCAGTCATGAGCATAAAAAATTCTCTTAATGAATTTCAATCTCTTACGTGTTAAATTAAAATTTTGTTTAGTGTATGAATATGGTGACTATACTAAAAGTTTGTTTGCTTTAGAAAATTCAGTTGGCAGCATTTCATTTGCTTTGACTATAGGAGATAACTCATGTTTGTATTATTTTCTTTTCAGTGTCAATAAAATCAGTCTTACAGTCATCGAGTACAAAGAAATGAGACACTTGGATTAATTTTGTCTAACACCAAGGGTGAAGGCTTTGCCTTAGTATCAGGTACACATTGTATCAGAATCAAGAAACTAATAAGTTGGCAACATGGATTAAAATTGAATGGTATCAAACAAACAAGCTCTGTCATTATGTCTGATGATGTATCATTTGTGAGATGCTCAACTGCGCGGTCATCAGCGCCTGTATAAAGTCACAATTTTTACACAGTCCAATTTTTACACAATCTAATCTATCCATTTTCACGAATTATGATGATGATGAAATGATTAGGACAACACGAACAGTCCCCAGGCAGAGAAAATCCCCAACCCAGTTGGGAATCGAACCTGGGAGCCCATGATTCAAAGCTAGCACGCTAGCCTCTAAACTACGAGCTACGGACGCTCTGTCACTATATAATCGTCGTTTAAGTCATTTATAAAATACTTATTTTAATTAATTCTTTCATTATTACTTAGCTTTTCTTAAAAATACAGTAAAATACCTTGTACCAGTCTCTAATATCCTCTCTAGAGTTCATTAGACATCTGTTCCAGCTGACAAGGAGAGGCTGTTGAAAGTTTGCCTGCTCTTTTGTACTTCCATTATTGTACTATGATCAGCTTCGATTAATCAAAACAAGCTCATTGAATGGCTCCACATGTTTTTCGATCTTTAGAGACCTTTTTTGGTTATCAGGTAATGGAAAACGTTTGCGGATGTAAAACCATGATGCAGTATAGTTTTGAACGAGGTTTCGTCATGCTGTGCGTAGTCTCCGTTCGTGGTGTTCACCTGGTCATTTCTGCTTCTTGCTTTGTCTGATGTCGAGGCGAGCTGCTTTGGAGTTTTTAAACTGATGAAGATTATGGGCAAGACCATTTCAGTTGTTGTACAGGCAGCGTATAGAATGTTTTCAACAAGCACTCTAAATTTTCCCATACTAGTCGTGCAACCACCCCACTCAGAAAACTTCAGTGATATTCTTCTGCATTGCAAAACGAATGTTCTGTGTTCGTTCACTTTTTGTGAGGTGGGCGCTGATTATAGGATCGAGCAGTACCCTCTCAATCAATCACGTGACAGATTCAAGCTTATCATCCTCTCCTGCATTATAAGTTATTTATTGTCTAGCTAGAAGTCGTTTTCTTCGAATATGAAATTTTGTACTTTCTTGAGAAACTCATATTGTGTTAAATAAATCGATAACCCATATGGACTATTGAATGTCTGCAGAAAAATATACAGTATATGTACACATAAATATTTCGTACAGTTTTCTCTGAGTTATTTTCATCAATCCAAGTCATTTCATTTATTATCTTACGTTATAGAGGTATATGCTGGCTTGCTCCTCTATTATTCAGACCTGTTGCTGCCGGCGTTGTCACTTCTAGGCTTAGGTATCTCAAGGAACAATTAATCGAATTAATTATATGCTATCATTGTAAACCATTAGCAATACTCGTTCTGTTCTTTGCATGGATGATGGTTACGGGTGGAGAAAAGTAAGCCATCAGATATTCCGAATGATACGATTTCTCAATACAATGCACAGTGCTCTGGTCCACCAGTGAGATATTTTGTGTATTATATGATGGTGAGCGGATCAATATTTGAAACGGTATAGGATATTTTGCTCGTAAATCACATGACCTTCGTGTTTTAATGAAGAGTCCGGACAAATTTTCTTTTCAAGTTAATTTCACTGATTACATATGCGAAGAGTCATCCTCACACCACGGCTTAACTTTTCGATGGGTTCGTGATGAAGGACTACCTGCTACTTGTTGCTTCAATATCTAGCTATCCAAAACAGATTTCCGTTGTGTATTACTTAGTAGGTGTGTCTGTGATTATTTTGTTGACAATTTGTTTCCTGAAGCATAATGTTCATACATAACATCATAGTGTAATACTTTAGGGGTTTACTTAGCTGCTGTTGGTAGAATTTCATATTTATTACACAAAACGCACCTCACAAACTGCATAGTGGTTTCTGTACGAGACGTAAATAACCTTACGCTTCCTGTGTTTTATTCTTACTATTTCCAGAATTTTAAACAGTGTAGTCCTGGTAGCATCGTCAAAAACTTTCTCTAAATCTATTAATGCTACAACAGTAGGTTTCCCTTTCTTCAGCCTATGTTTTAGGATAAGTCGTAGGGTTTCCCTACATTTATACAGAACCCAAGTTGAACTTCCACGAAATGGACTTCTGTAATTTTTTCCATTCTTGTGTAAATAATTCATGTAAGTGTTTTGCAGCCATCACTTATTAAACTGATATTTCTATAGTATTCACACCTGTCAGCATCTATGTCTTCTTGAATTCTAAGAGTATTTCGTCTGCATCATCCACTGATCATCAAGAACATTATGATCACCTATCTAATAGCCGGTATACCCACCTTTGGCACGGGTGACAGCGGCGATGCGTCGTGGCATAGAATCAATTACGCCTTGGTATGTCGCTGGAGAGAGTTGGAACCACATCAGCTCGCACAAGTCAGCTAATTCCCGTAAATTCTGGAAGGGTGGCGGGGGCGAAGAGATCTGATGCCACGTTAAATCGCATCCCAGATGTGTTCAATCTGGTTCAGATCTGGTGGGTTAGGTGGCCAGCACTCCAATTGGAAGTCGTCACTATGACCTCGAACCGCTCCATCACACACCTGGCCTTGTGACATGGCAAGTTATCTTGCTGAAAACGCCACTGCCGTCGGAAACATGATCGTCGTGAAGGGATGTACGTGGTCTGTAACCAGTGTATGATACTTCTTGGCCGTCAAGGTGTCTTACACGAGCTGCAGTGGATACGTGGACGACCACGTGAATGTTCCTCAGAGCATAATGGAGTCGCCGCCAGCTTGTCTCCTTCCCACAGTACAAGTGTCAAGGAGCTATTCCCCTTGAAGATGACAGAGTGACGTCTTCCCATCGGCATGATGAAGAAGGTATCGGGATTCATCAGGCCATGCAACACACTTCCGTTGCTCCTGTGTACAGTGCCGATGCTCACGTGCCTATTTCAGTCGTAGTTGCCAAAGTCGTGGTGTTAAACATTGGCGTATGCATTGGTCGTCGACTGCGGACGCCAATCGTTAGGAGTGTTCGGTGCACTGTGTGTTCAGACTCGTCTGTAGGAAGCCCAGCACTGAAGTGTGATGCCATTTCTGCCACAGTTCGGTGCACTGTGTGTTCAGACACATCTGTAGTATGCCCAGCACTGAAGTGTGATGCTATTTCTGCCACAGTATGCCACATGTCCTGTTTTACCAGTCTGCCCAGCCCACGACGTCCGACATCTAGCGAGGGGTGGCCGCTCAACCCCACGACGTCTGCGCGTGGTTTCGCCTTGGTTTCGCCGCTTGTTGAAAGCACCCACCACAGCACTCCTCGAACACCTGACAAGTCGTGCAGTTTCCAAAATGCTCGTGCCAAGCTGACAGTCATCACAATCTGTCCTCGCTCAAAGTCAGATAGAGCGTGCGTTCCCCATTGTACACACAGACAGAACGCTAACCGTATGTGTGTACGTGTGTGTCACTAGCAGTCATTCTTCGCCAGGTGACTCTGCTATCGCCTGGACGGGTTTACATCGACAGTAGGTCGGTGGTCATAATGTCCTGGCTGATCAGAGTATATCTTGCACATCAGATGGAACGGTTTTTGTCATGTGCGGCTCTCAGAAAGATCTTGATAAGTTTCCGTCTTCACCTACTTCATCTTGTCTTTCTATAATATTGTCCTCAAATTGCTTTCGCTTACATACATACTTTAATTTTCCCATTAGCGTTTTTTATGTTTCAATTAGTTATCCATGGTTCAATAGCTCTGCATTTTTCCGCTATTCATTTTGCGCTTTGTATCAATCATATCTTTAGACGTTTGTATTCCCTTCCACCTGCTTCATTCCCTTCAATTCATATTTTCTACTTTCATCACGTAAATTCAGCATTTCCTGTGCTACCGAGGGATTCTTTTTATCTGTGTGATCCTCTGATGCTTTTCCGATTTCATTTCTCCAAGGTATCGATTCATCATTTATTCTATTTCTTTCCCCAGTTTCAGTTCAACTTTTCCTGATAGATCCTCTGAATTTTTCAACAACATCTGAATTCTTTAAATAATCCATGTCCAATTTCATTAATATCTTACCATTTGCAGTTCATAACAAATTATGAGCAGACTTGACATCAGTCCCTCAAGATTTGGTTTCTAAATCTCTATCTTATCGTTACCTAATGAATTTGAAACCTTTCGGTGTACCCGGGTCTCTTCTACTAATACAATCAGACTTTTAAATCAAGTAGCAACGATGACTAAATTTCGATATGTGGAAATTTCTATCAGATACTTCTTCTTCTCTCATTCCTTTCTCTCAGTCTGTGTTCTCTTACTATCTTTCCTTCTCTTTCTTTTCAGTCATCCATCACAAACGTTCGTCTTCCTTAAGTATGAGAATAATTTCCTTTAACACATCATATATTTTTTCAATGTCATCATCATCTGCTGCGGTATTTGGCATACAGGCTTGCATCATTCTCTTAGAATCAAGATTTCCAAGACGGCTAGTAATTCTTTTTATTACTACTAACGGTTTTGAAAGATCTACGCTGTCATCGTTGGATTTTATATCATTATTACATGCTGGT
The DNA here is from genome assembly GCF_021461395.2 of Schistocerca americana. NCBI lineage: Eukaryota > Metazoa > Arthropoda > Insecta > Orthoptera > Acrididae > Schistocerca > Schistocerca americana. Next base: position 153,770,895 of record NC_060122.1, read on the forward strand.
GTTCCCTGCCACTTTTTATAACAACTTGACGTCTCATCTAGTGTTGTAAAAAACACGTACATATAATAACGTTACAAGATCCGATATGACGGCGTAGATCCGTCGAAACCGGTAACAGTAATAAAAACTAGCGATCTTGTCCAACTTGATTCATCAAGAATAATATAATCTGCAGATCGCCCTCAACGATTGATACAATTGACATTGTCGTGGGTGTCGGCTTCGTATATATCTTTGTATACGTTAGTGTGTTCAGCTTGCTATACATAATAACTTATACGTTTTCCTGTTTCTTTATGCCTATTTTTGCCTTACTCTTGTTTGGTTCTGTGTTGATAACCCTGTGCTGACCTGACCTCAAGTCTTGTGCTTTCAGCCACCACGCTTCACTAATTCCCAATACACCTAACTTCAACCTATCCAGTTCCTTTTTAAATTTTCTAACAAACCTACCATATTAAGATATCTACACTCCGTTCGTCATAAGAATAAACCTCATCTGAACGTTACACTATGTATTCTTCCGCGTTTGCTGGAACCTCATTGGATTTCGTTTCACGTGGAGCTGAAGCCAAACTGTCCCGAGTACAGTCAAGTGTAATGGAGATACGTTTTATGCTGTGCGTTACGCGTACTTCGACTCAGCGATAATACGGGACAATAGTTTTACCGGCACATTTAACTTTCCAACTAACCTGCAGTGATGTGGACAGTTTTAATAAAGACGTGAAAAACGACGATCAGAGAACAAATTAGCCTTGAATGTCATGTAATTTCTGAACAAAAGGAAATAATGGGAAAACTCAGGCGATACGCTTCTTAGGAGATCTGCTGGAAAACTTAACATGCTCTCGATCTTAGCTAACATAGTACTGTAATTAAAAACGAGAGTGATGAAAAATCCTGAGTTTAACAAGGGCATTTTTTCTGTATGAGCTATGTGCGGCTTAAAAGCGCACTGCTGGGATTTCACCATGTAGTTAAATTGAAACCACTGAAGGTGTTACGGTCAGTCGTCTAGTAACTTCCGAACTTGTTCCTTATCGGACTCCGAGGAATGCGGTACATTTCAGTGCTGCTACGCTGACAACGAGGCGATAACCAATAGAATCGCAAACCATCAAAAAGTGCACATTTCCTTCTCCTCTTTTATCACGTGCTGTTCTGCATTTTGCCACCACTCGGTAATGACGTGTCACAAAGTTTCGTGCATTAGTTCCAGTAAGTTTGGCAGCTTAAATGTCTTGCTATATCTCGTGACACATTCCTTAACTTGGCTCCAGATCAATGCTGTTGGGTTCAGAATGGAGTGTAAACGTGACAAGTATAAAAATGCAGCATTTGTACAGTCTACTCGACTCCGTGAAAATGGTTGTTTTCGATGTTTCCACGATCCTCATCACTACGACTCGTGTGAAATCACATATCGTACAAAACAGTGGGCATATTGGACAAAGAGTATTACATTTTTCATTTTTCTCCAAGAAAACTTACTTGTGCAATGTTCTCTTAGCTTCAAAATCTTTAAGAATACTTTATAATACATCGATAATTAAGAATGTGTGTTAGCAATTAAAACCATAATTCTGCGTGTGATATGTAATTAGAACTAGAAGAGAAGCATTTCTCTTGAAAAAACTATTGTTAAATATGAGTTAACTACCACATACTTGATAAATTTCACATTTAAATGATTTAGGTATTCAAACCGAGCAAAAATAAGTCGTAAATCACAACAAGTTTCGAACCGCCTCCCAACAATCCACTCAGTTATCAAGCTGCGACGCTACCGATTACGCTACGAATATTATTATAACACCGTTTCTTATACATTACAACGTGTTTATCGAGAAATCGAAGATGACTTTTCTCTGTAATGTTGTGGCCATTAACCACCTTCCCCGCGCGTGTTTCACTACAAAGAAGAACCAGTGTCATGCAAAATGGTGCAAATGGCTCTGAGCGCTATGGGACTTAACTGCAGTGGTCATGAGTCCCCTAGAACTTAGAACTACTTACACCTAACTAACCTAAGGACATCACACACACCCATGCCCGAGGCAGGATTCGAACCTGCGACCGTAGCGGTCGCGCGGCTCCAGACTGTAGCGCCTAGAACCGCTCGGCCACTCCGGCCGGCGCAGTGTCATACATTTTCGCGGTACACACGAACAGCGGGAGAATCCGATGACGATGATGTTTGGTTTGTGGGGTGCTCAACTGCGCGGTCATCAGCGCCAGTACGAAGTCCCAATTTTTCACACAGTCCAATTTTTTCACATCCCAATCTAACCACTGTCACGAATGATAATGATGATGATGAAATAATGAGGACAGCACAAACACCCAGTCCCCGGGCACAGAAATTCCCAAACCCGGCCGGGAATCGAACCCGGGACGCCGTGATCCAGGGGTAGCAACGCTAGCCACTAGACGGGACAATCAGAGCACAAATAGCGCTTACAAAGACTGTGAATGTACGCGATTTTAGAAATAAAAATTACGTAGCTAAAGTGTTATTAAGAAAAACGTTGATGGCTGTTAATACCTCAGACAGACTTAAAGTTTCATTTACAGTGACATAGTGATAAGATATCTAATACATAGTTGGACCTACTTCCGAGAGCGGAACAACACCAGTGTACGACAGTCACGACTGCTGATCAGTCGTCTCGTTTGTGTTTGTTTACATCAGGCATATTCTTATGATCAACGAAGTATAATATTCCACGCACCGACTGTAGAATGTCAGTCTTTTTTTTCTGTTGATGTCGTCGTGAGCAGTCCCTGCCTGAAGATCCGATTGATGGACTATTTTACCTCCACAGTATTTTACCCAAGAGAGTGCCATCTTCATTGAGCCATACAGCTTAGCTGTATGCCCTGCGGAAAGAAATGACGGCTGTAGTTTTCCTTTGCTTTCAGCCCTACGCAGTACGAGCATTGCAAGGCTATGTTTGATGATCTTACAAGGACTGTTCAGCCAATCATCCAGGCGCCCCGGCAACTATTGGAAAGGCTGCTGCCTTTCGTCGAGAACCACCGGATGGTAAGGGCTCTCCACAATATCCTCCGTTTAGTTTTCATCTACGGTACGGCTATCCGGAACAATGAGGCAGGCAACATCCCCCACCTCAAGGCACAGGACCCTTTTACTCCGAACACTTCTCTTTCAGGTTTCCGTTCTTATTCTCTCTTCCTTGTTCTTGTGCATCATGGATATTACCCGCCTTACTCCGTGTGTTATAGAAATTTTTCTAAGAATTTCAAACATTTTGTAAAGATTTCGTTGATGAACGCTTTTTCTAGGTGTACATAGGCTACGAAAGTGTCCTAATTTTTCTTAATTCTTGCCTTCGTTAACAAACACTACGTCAGAACTGCCTTTCTGGAGACTTTACGTTGGCCTGTCCTGTTGAGCTGATTGCCGATAGGTTTCGCTTTTATCTGCCGTTACTGTCTTCGGGATTGTTCGGATAATATTCTTCCGAAAATCCGAAGATATGTCTACAGTATTATAAAGCTTACATATTAACGTAGGTAGCAGTTAGATTGTCACTTTCCCCAATTTTTCAGAAATTCCGGCGGAATGTAAATTGTCTGTCCTTTTATTGTTTTGTCGGGCGTCATCCGAAACACTGTCAAAGCACTTAAACTAGAATCATTTCTTATTCTTCTCAACCATGCAGTATTATGTAACAGGGTGTTATATTCGATTTTACGGAAGACATGTAGGACATATAGTGACGAAGTATTCGGAATGTTTCAGACCAGCAGAAAGTATCCCTCTTCCAGAGGCTATGGACGCCATTATTCCATTAATCTGCTCTCTCTACTTAAGAATTTCTACTCCCCTCTTATAGTTGACATCTTTGCCTTTAATTACACTAGAAATCTGTCTGTCCGCTGACCATTATCTATTCATTGTTACTGTTGTATACCTTTCTCCTCCAGGAGTATTTTCGTATTTCCCACAGAGAACTTCAAATGCACATCATCATTTTTAAATGAATCAGTGGTCCTCATATGTGCACATTGATGCTTCTTGAAGACTCCTCTCAACTGTAGCCTACTCTTCATCTCTACTAAATTGTGATGTCATGTATGTATGTCTGTTCATAAACCATACAACATACTGAAAGGAGTGTACTGGGGCGCACTTGTATGTGGCCCCAGAATAAGATAAGGATATTAATAAATTAGAATCAAACTAGTATACTATAAACGATGAATGTCTCTTATAGGCTCGATAATGCAGATCGCTGACTATGCGCGACCGCAGAGGCAAAGAACTCTGGTCTGAGATTATTATATGTTGGAGTAAGAGATTGCTGGGCCCTCAGTGATAGGTAGCTGTCTGTGAGGGAAAGACGATGGAGCAGGCAGTTTTTGTGTTGTGCTGCGTGAAGCCACCAAGTGTTAAGATTAATGTAGGTATGTCAATATTGTTGAACATGGCAGCGGAAGTCTCCACGCAACCAAGGCAAAGCCGACAATTGAAGAGAGTCGTAATGTGTAATAGGCAAACATCTATCCAGACCATCAAACAGGAATTCCAAACTGCATCAGGATCCACTGCAAACGCTATGACAGGTGGGCGGGAGGTGAGAAATCTTGGATTTCATGGTCGAGCGGCTGCTCATAGGCCACACATCACGCCGGTAAATGCCAAGCGACGCCTCGCTTACTGTAAGGAGCGTAATCACTGTACGATTGAACAGTGGAAAAACGTTGTGTAGAGTGACGAATCACGGTATACAATGTGGCGATCCGATGGCAGGGTGTGGGTATGGCGAATGCCGGGTGAGCGTCATCTGCCAGCGTGTGTAGTGCCAACAGCAAAATTCGGAGGGCCGGCCGCTGGTGACCGAGCGGTTCTGGCGCTACAGTCTGGAACCGCGCGACCGCTACGGTCGCAGGTTCGAATCCTGCCTCGGGCATGGATGTGTGTGTTGTCCTTAGGTTAGTTAGGTTTAAGTAGTTCTAAGTTCTAGGGGACTTACGACTTCAGCAGTTGAGTCCCATAGTGCTCAGAGCCATTTGAACCATTTTTTGAAAATTCGGAGGCGGTGGTGTTATGGTGCGGTCGTGTTTGTCATGGCGGGGGTTTGTACCCCTTGTTGTTTTGTGTGACATTATCACAGCACAGGCCTACTCTGATTTTGCCTACACTGATTTTTAAGCACCTTCTTGCTTCCCACTGTCGAAGAGGAATTCGGGTATGGCGATTGCATCTTTCAACACGATCGAACACCTGTTCATAATGCACGGCCTGTGGGAGAGTGGTTACACGTCAATAACATCCCTGTAATGGTCTGACCTGAATCCTATAGAACACCTTTGCGATGTTTTGGAACGCCGACATCGTGCCAGGCCTCACCGACCGACATAGATACCTCTCCTCAGTGCAGCACTCCGTGAAGGATGGGCTGCCATTCCCCAAGAAACGTTCCAGCACCTGATTAAACGTATGCCTGCGGGAGTGGAAGCTGCCATCAAGGCTAAGGGTGAACCAACGCCATATTGGATTCCGATATTATTGATGGAGTGAGCCAAGAACTTGTAAGTCATTTTCAGCCAGGTGTCCGGATACTTTTGATCACATATTGTAGGAGTGGCACTGGCCCCAGTCCCACATACATCACTTCGGCAGGAAGCAATTTAGTCCTCGTCTTCAGCATACCGAAAACTTATGATTAGGTGAAGCGCCAAAAAAAAAAAAAAAAAAAAATCGTAACAATTTGCTGCTAAACACGCTATATAACTTCCTAATAAGAAGAACAGGCCTAAGGAGAATGGCCCCACCATGTGGGTTACGCTCTCCAAAGCGACACACAGAACCGTGACAATTTTAGACACACAAGGGTAGCTCAAGATTTGAACATTAATACAGTGATGAATAAGAAGCCAGAATGACTCACCAAAATTTCCATTTTAAAAGTCCATGGAAGCAAACCACGGACGTGAACGCCCTCCCAAGTTATCCACCAAGCCTCCAAATCTTGACACACAGAGAAATGCACTCCTGGAAATGGAAAAAAGAACACATTGACACCGGTGTGTCAGACCCACCATACTTGCTCCGGACACTGCGAGAGGGCTGTACAAGCAATGATCACACGCACGGCACAGCGGACACACCAGGAACCGCCGTGTTGGCCGTCGAATGGGGCTAGCTGCGCAGCATTTGTGCACCGCCGTCGTCAGTGTCAGCCAGTTTGCCGTGGCATACGGAGCTCCATCGCAGTCTTTAACACTGGTAGCATGCCGCGACAGCGTGGACGTGAACCGTATGTGCAGTTGACGGACTTTGAGCGAGGGCGTATAGTGGGCATGCGGGAGGCCGGGTGGACGTACCGCCGAATTGCTCAACACGTGGGGCGTGAGGTCTCCACAGTACATCGAAGTTGTCGCCAGTGGTCGGCGGAAGGTGCACGTGCCCGTCGACCTGGGACCGGACCGCAGCGACGCACGGATGCACGCCAAGACCGTAGGATCCTACGCAGTGCCGTAGGGGACCGCACCGCCACTTCCCGGCAAATTAGGGACACTGTTGCTCCTGGGGTATCGGCGAGGACCATTCGCAACCGTCTCCATGAAGCTGGGCTACTGTCCCGCACACCGTTAGGCCGTCTTCCGCTCACGCCGCAACATCGTGCAGCCCGCCTCCAGTGGTGTCGCGACAGGCGTGAATGGAGGGACGAATGGAGACGTGTCGTCTTCAGCGATGAGAGTCGCTTCTGCCTTGGTGCCAATGATGGTCGTATGCGTGTTTGGCGCCGTGCAGGTGAGCGCCACAATCAGGACTGCATACGACCGAGGCACACAGGGCCAACACCCGGCATCATGGTGTGGGGAGCGATCTCCTACACTGGCCGTACACCACTGGTGATCGTCGAGGGGACACTGAATAGTGCACGGTACATCCAAACCGTCATCGAACCCATCGTTCTACCATTCCTAGACCGGCAAGGGAACTTGCTGTTCCAACAGGACAATGCACGTCCGCATGTATCCCGTGCCACCCAACGTGCTCTAGAAGGTGTAAGTCAACTACCCTGGCCAGCAAGATCTCCGGATCTGTCTCCCATTGAGCATGTTTGGGACTGGATGAAGCGTCGTCTCACGCGGTCTGCACGTCCAGCACGAACGCTGGTCCAACTGAGGCGCCAGGTGGAAATGGCATGGCAAGCCGTTCCACGGGACTACATCCAGCATCTCTACGATCGTCTCCATGGGAGAATAGCAGCCTGCATTGCTGCGAAAGGTGGATATACACTGTACTAGTGCCGACATTGTGCATGCTCTGTTGCCTGTGTCTATGTGCCTGTGGTTCTGTCAGTGTGATCATGTGATGTATCTGACCCCAGGAATGTGTCAATAAAGTTTCCCCTTCCTGGGACAATGAATTCACGGTGTTCTTATTTCAATTTCCAGGAGTGTAGCTGGCCGCGCAGCTCACTTCGGCCCCGCTGCACGTCCTCGCGACAACTGACTGTCTCCACGCCGACGGCTCTGCGCTCATTCACGTGGTCACCGACTTCTTCCAGGCCACCATACCCAACTTCCGCCGTCTCTCCCCGTTACACACACATCAAAATAACGAAGCCGCCGCGGTGCGCGCGTCCCCCGACTCGAGGCAAGAGAAATCGAGCGGTGCCAAACGGAGCCGGAGCTCTATGGGCACACACCATTTCATGAGATTTTTCCTACATGTTTCGCTCCTTAAATATCTGTGGCCTTCTATCGATCAGTATCATCGTCGCCGGGATATTTCATCGAGCAAATCCTAGGGGGGGGGGGGGGGCTGGTTTCATGGCAGTCACTGGGTAAGGTATAGCAGGTTGCAGTACCGAAGACTGGCATCAGCACAGTGCTACTGCACATGGTAATCGTATACCTGATTATACATTATACATCAGCCGCATCTGAAGGTTGCCTATGCTGCGATGTAGCCAGCTGAAACCGTTGTCTGTGGTTTCCACTTCGGCAACGAAGAACTGGACTGAAAATTTGATATGATTTGGCGAGTTGCAAGACGTCAGCACTGACCAAAGCCGAAATACATCGGCGTGCAATCATGCAGCACAAGTTTCTGTTTCAGGTATAATGTCTTCTGAACTCGGTAGTGCAGCCTACACGTTTTCTCAGATTCTGTCAACACCTTCATTTCAAAGAAGCACTTTCAAGTAATCTCCTCAGTTATTTGTTGTACATATTTTAACCTTATCTTCCTAATAATTCTTCTAGATCTCTGGTAGTTATTTCGTAATGGTATGAAACGTGTCCTGTCATCCCATTCCTTCAAGTAATCAGTGTTTACCACAAATTACTGCCCGCATCGATCCTGCATAGAGATTTTTCTTTTCGTACCTTATTAGATCACGTAATTTTCGTCATACTTCTGCAACAACAAAGCTCCAACGGTTCTGTTGTCTTCTTTCTCGGTTTTCCAACGATTGATTATTTCTTTCGAAACAACATTGCACTCCAGACGTACATTCTCCGAAATTCATTTCTCAAGCTGAATAATACTAGTAGACCCCTTATGCAACGAATATTTTCTTGTTCGTGCTACTTTGCTTGTTAAGTCCTCCGGCTTCATTCGTATCGCAGCATTTTACCACCAATTTAGCAGGATTCCGTCGCTTTGCCTGCTGTGTGTTCCCTAATTTTGATCTTCAGTTTATCGACATCCGCAACTCTGCTGCTCGTCATTGTATCTTTTATACTTGTTTGGTATGTTTCTGTTTACGCTCAACATAAATTCTATGTTTAGTAGGCATTTCATTCCGTATAACATGCCGAGTAATTCTTTCTCACTTTCACAAGTTATAGCAATGTCATCAGTGAATTTTATCATTGGCGTCTTTGCACTCTGAGTTTGTAATCACACATCGGAACCTTGACAAAATAAATTAAGTACCCAGAAGGGGAAGAGAAAACGAAATGACACTTACGAGGCTGAAATGACATGTGGTGTTATTTCAGTGAATACAGAATCGAGTAAAATTTACAAAGAACCTGGTAGTATAAACCCATTTACTGGTGTGAGCTTGGCGAAATGCATGCACTTGTTCGATTGAAAAGGGTGCCAAAAAGCCGTTATATCCTCGGCTGAGGTAAACTGGACGAAAAGTGTTGTAACTGGTCCCTGGGACAGAATAGACGTCCGAGCTGATCTGACACATGTTCTATCGGTGACAGACCTAGGGATCTTGCTGGCGATGGATGTTTCTCAACAGTGCGCAGGCTGTTCACAGGGACAGGTGCCACCGAGACACGTGCATTGTCATGTTGAAAAATGGCACAACGATACCGTATCGTGATAGTTCAAATATCTTTTTGCCATCAGAGTTAATAGCTCCCCACACCATAATGCCAGGACCAACATCGCTGTGCCCTCGAAAACAATCGAAGAACGGGACCTCTCCTCAAATCGCTGTCGTACAAGCCGACGTAGTCACGCGCGATTCACTGCTGGACACAGTGCGGCGCCTTTCGATAGCAATCCATGCTTCCTAGCTACGACACCACTCTAAACAACCAGACGTTTTGTGCCGTTAGAGGCAGCCTACGCGCATGACGGCAATTCCGTAATCCAGATGCTACTTGTCTCCGACCAGAGGTGCAGGATGGCACAGAATATTCTATGGAGTCGGCCACTTGTTAGGTGCTGATGTGAAAAGGTACTGATCTGCTCGGCGCGCAGAATAGCGATCCTCTCTTGCGCTGGTGACCGGAACCTTGGCACCGAGTATACGTGTGCTGACATTCCCATGCTCCAACATCGGGCCTTTCCAGACGCCAACAGGTACTGATAACGCTGTCTCACACGTGTACGTGGCAAACCTCAACATCCAACTCTATTCATGCCTATTTTATACCCTACTATGAGTGGTAATAACACTAAAAACGAACAACACTAACACACTCTGATGGTCGTCCTACAGGTCGAATCGTATACATACCCATGATGGTGTGCACATGTTCGAATTTACATTGCCATCCGACCAGTGTTCGCACTGCTTCAGTTTTTTATATCAAACAATGTAGTTCCATCATCCCTTCTTCGACGTACAGGTAGAACAGTTTTGAAGAAAGTCAGTATTCCAGCGTTACACACTTCTCATCAGAGCAGTACTCTTTTTGTCTTCCATTCTTACAATTCCTTCTTAATCCTTGTACTCTGTTTAAATAAACGGTGTTTTGCTGAAGTGTGAATCTGTTTTTTTCCTGATTTCAAACATCTTGCAGCACTTTAGCTGTTGCGCGCCGAAGCTGAAATCGTTATAGGTACAGAAAGCTGGCTGAAGCCAGAGATAAATTCTGCCGAAATTTTTACAGAGGTACAGACGGTGTTTAGAAAGGATAGATTGCATGCAACCGGTGGTGGAGTGTTCGTCGCTGTTAGTAGTAGTTTATCCAGTAGTGAAGTAGAAGTGGATAGTTCCTGTGAATTATTGTGAGTGGAGGTTGTTACACTCAACAACCGAGCTAGGTTAATAATTGGCTCCTTTTACCGACCTCCCGACTCAGCAGCATTAGTTGCAGAACAACTGAGAGAAAATTTGGAATACATTTCACATAAATTTTCTCTGCATGTTATAGTCTTAGGTGAAGATTTCAATTTACCAGATATAGACTGGGACACTCAGATGTTTAGGATGGGTGGTAGGGACAGAGCATCGAGTGACATTATACTGAGTGCACTATCCGAAAATTACCACGAGCAATTAAACAGAAAACCGACTCGTGGAGATAAAATCTTGGACCTACTGATAACAAACAGACCCGAACTTTTCGACTCTGTATGTGCAGAATAGGGAATCAGTGATCATAAGGCCGTTGCAGCATCCCTGAATATGGAAGTTAATAGGAATATAAAAAAAGGGAGGAAGGTTTATCTGTTTTGCAAGAGTAATAGAAGGCAGATTTCAGACTACCTAACAGATCAAAACAAAAATTTCTGTTCCGACACTGATAATGTTGAGTGTTTATGGAAAAAGTACAAGGCAATCGTAAAATGCGTTTTAGACAGGTACGTGCCGAGTAAAACTGTGAGGGACGGGAAAAACCCACCGTGATTCAACAACAAAGTTAGGAAACTACTGCGAAATCAAAGAGAGCTTCACTCCAAGTTTAAACGCAGCCAAAACCTCTCAGACAAACAGAAGCTAAACGATGTCAAAGTTAGCGTAAGGAGGGCTATGCGTGAAGCGTTCAGTGAATTCGAAAGTAAAATTCTGTGTACCGACTTGACAGAAAATCCTAGGAAGTTCTGGTCTTACGTTAAATCAGTAAGTGGCTCGAAACAGCATATCCAGACACTCCGGGATGATGATGGCATTGAAACAGACGATGACATGCGTAAAGCTGAAATACTAAACACCTTTTTCCAAAACTGTTTCACAGAGGAAGGCCGCACTGCAGTTCCTTCTCTAAATACTCGCACAAACGAAAAAATGGCTGACATCGAAATAAGTGTCCAAGGAATAGAAAAGCAACTGGAATCACTCAACAGAGGAAAGTTCGCTGGACCTGACGGGATACCAATTCGATTCTACACAGAGTACGCGAAAGAACTTGCCCCCCTTCAAACAACCGTGTACCGCAAGTCTCTAGAGGAACGGAAGGTTCCAAATGATTGGAAAAGAGCACAGGTAGTCCCAGTCTTCAAGAAGGGTCGTCGAGCAGATGCGCAAAACTGTAGACCTATATCTCTGACGTCGATCTGTTGTAGAATTTTAGAACATGTTTTTTGCTCGAGTATCATGTCGTTTTTGGAAACCCAGAATTTACTATGTAGGAATCAACATGGATTCCGGAAACAGCGATCGCGTGAGACCCAACTCGCTTTATTTGTTCATGAGACCCAGAAAATATTAGATACAGGCTCCCAGGTAGATGCTATTTTTCTTGACTTCCGGAAGGCGTTCGATACAGTTCCGCACTGTCGCCTGATAAACAAAGCAAGAGCCTACGGAATATCAGACCAGCTGTGTGGCTGGATTGAAGAGTTTTTAGCAAACAGAACACAGCATGTTGTTATCAATGGAGAGACGTCTACAGACGTTAAAGTAACCTCTGGCGTGCCACAGGGGAGTGTTATGGGACCATTGCTTTTCACAATATATGTAAATGACCTAGTAGATAGTGTCGGAAGTTCCATGCGGCTTTTCGCGGATGATGCTGTAGTATACAGAGAAGTTGCAGCATTAGAAAATTGTAGGGAAATGCAGGAAGATCTGTAGCGGATAGGCACTTGGTGCAGGGAGTGGCAACTGACCCTTAACATAGACAAATGTAATGTATTGCGAATACATAGAAAGAAGGATCCTTTATTGTATGATTATATGATAGCGGAACAAACACTGGTAGCAGTTACTTCTGTAAAATATCTGGGAGTATGCGTGCGGAACGATTTGAAGTGGAATGATCATATAAAATTAATTGTTGGTAAGGCGGGTACCAGGTTGAGATTCATTGGGAGAGTCCTTAGAAAATGTAGTCCATCCACAAAGGAGGTGGCTTACAAAACACTCGTTCGACCTAGAGTATTGCTCATCAGTGTGGGATCCGTACCAGATCAGGTTGACGGAGGAGATAGAGAAGATCCAAAGAAGAGCGGCGCGTTTCGTCACAGGGTTATTTGGTAACCGTGATAGCGTTACGGATATGTTTAACAAACTCAAGTGGCAGACTCTGCAAGAGAGGCGCTCTGCATCGCGGTGTAGCTTGCTCGCCAGGTTTCGAGAGGGTGCGTTTCTGGATGAGGTACCGAATATATTGCTTCCCCCTACTTATACCTCTCGAGGAGGTCACGAATGTAAAATTAGAGAGATTAGAGAGCGCATGGAGGCTTTCAGACAGTCGTTCTTCCCGCGAACCATACGCGACTGGAACAGGAAAGGGAGGTAATGGCAGTGGCACGTAAAGTGCCCTCCGCCACACACCGTTGGGTGGCTTGCGGAGTATAAATGTAGATGTAGATGTAGATGTAGATATGTTAGGTACTCAGCATGAAGGTAGCGGGAGAGAGCCCTCTGCGACAGACTTCTGTACCTAAATGAAATGACCTGCTCCCACACTAACTACACACGCTTCAGAGGGCAATATCTGTAAAACAGAGAAAAAAGTGGCATGACATACGTACTACAACACTCATTCATTAAAATAATATAGCTACGTCATAAATTAGTACTCAAATTTTGCTTTGTGAGTGGACGTTACTGATGAACCTAATATAACCTAACACAACAGATCATTTTTAAATAATCTAACTGATGAAATGTATTTCCAAATTACGATATTACGTCAGCTTTATGGTTTACAGTTTCTCTTGAGTTATCAGTATTCCGATTGGCTTGATGCGGCCCTCCACGAATTCTTCTCTTGTGCAAACCTCTTCATCTCAGAGTAGCACTTGAAACCTACGTCCTCAATTATTTTCTGAATGTACTCCAATCTCTGGCTCCCTCACAGTTTGTAGGCTCTACAACTTCCTTTAGTATAATGGCAGTTATTCCGTGACGTCTTGACAGATATCTTACCATCCAGTCCCTCATCCTTGCCAGTGTTTTTTCCATATTTTTCTTTCATTGCCGATCCTGAGGAGAACCTCCTCATTTCATTTTCAACATTCTTCTGTAGCGCCATATCTCAAATGCTTCGATTCTCTTCTGTTCCTGTTTTCCCTCTGTGTTCCACTATTATACAATCCTGTCCTCCAGACGCACATTCTAAAAAATGTCTTCCATTCAGCAGATCCTGTAATTCTTCTTCACTTTCACTGAAGATGGCAATGCCAGAATCGAAAATTACCGTTTATGACCTTATACCTTGAATTTTAATTCCATTTTTGAACCATTCTTTTATTTCCGTCATTGTTTTTCGATGTACAGATTCAAGAGCAGGGACAAAAAACTACGTCCCTGTCTTATACCTTTTTTAATCCGAGCATTTCTTTGTTGGTTTTCCGCTATTATTGTTCTCCTTCACTGCATATTACCTGTCTCTCTCTCTATAGCTTACCTCTATTTTCTCCGAATTTCTAGCACCATGTACTATTTAACATTGTCAGACGCTTTTTCCAAATCCTATGAATGTGTCTTTATCTTGCTTTTGTCTTGAATCTGCTTTCAAATGTAAACTTAATGTCAGATCTGCCTCTCTGACGCCTTTACCTTTCCTAAAACCAAACTAATCGTCATCTAACACGGCCATGTTTTTCTTTTTCATTCTTCTCTATATTATTCTCGTCAGCACCTTGTATGCATATGATTTGAATCTGATCGTGCGATTGTTCTCGAACTTGCCAGTTCTTGCAATGCTCGGAATTGTGTGGAAGATGTTTATCGGAAAGTCAGATGGTGAATCGCCAGACCCATATATTCTACACACCAAAGTGAACAGTCGTTTTATTGCCACTTTCGCCAACGATTCTAGCAATTCTGATGGAATGTTATCTATCTCTTCTGCCTTACTTGATCTCGAAAATTCTTTTAAATTCTGATTCAAATACTGGATTCCCTACCTCTTCTACATCGACTGACGTTTCTTCTTCAGTGACGTGATCATACAAGTTTTCCCCCTCATAGAGGCCTTCAACGTACTCCCGCCTCCTATCCTCTGCCTCCTCTGCTCTTAACAGTAGAATTACCACTGCTCTTTTCACGTTACCACACTTGCTTTTATTTCACTGAAGGGTGTCTTGGTTTTTCTGTATGCTGTGTCAGTCCCTCCGACAATCATTTCCTTTTTCGATTTCTCCACATTTTTATGCAGCCGTATTGTCTTAGCTTCCCAGCACTTCTTGTTTATTTCATTACTCAAGTATTTTTCTTCCTGTACTGCTGCACTTCATTTTTGTACTTCCTTCTTTCATCAATCAAATGAAGTATTTCTTCTGTTATCCATGGTTTCTTAGCAGTTACCTTCTTTGCACCTATGTTTTTCCTTCCAACTTCCGTGATTGCCGTTTTTAGAGGTGTCCATCCCCCTTAAATTGAGCTGCCTACGAATTATTTCTGACACTCGTAGAACATTATCCTTTCGTTGATTATTTTTTCTGTTTCTCATGGTCACCTCCCCCTTGGCAGCCCCTACCCAGAGATCCGAATGAGGAACTAGTCCGGAAACGATCTAGATAAACATGACGAGCATCTCTTCCATTACCGTGAGCTTCACCACACAGAATGATCATGTCGGTGTGTACTGTAAACATGTACTCAAACATGTTACTCTAACACTCACAGACACGAGAATGAGCCTGGTACGACATAACCATCTTCCACCGTGACTGCCCTATTACATACCTGCCTAGCAAAACTGTCTTCAAACTTCTGTAGCACGGAAACGATACGTTTCTAGACGTGGGTTACTGCTAAAAATATTATGTACAAGTAGAAATTTGTAATGGGAATTTCAGAACACCTTGTGGAATCATACTGGTGTAACGGGGTGACGAGAACTGAGGGAACATGATGACATGCAACCGAATGCGAAATAAAACGTCCTAGAGCTTATCATGCTTATCGTGAAACTGGTAATCATTTAATTCGTAGCTGCAGGTAATGCGATGTTTTATAGGCACGCTGAATTTCTCCAGTGGTTTCAAGTGGTATGAACCGCAATGTCATACACTTTTCAGGAAGGATATTTTATGCTAAAGATTATTTTTATACGCAGATCAAGAGTTATGTAAAAGCAAGTTATTTTGACTAGCTATTGGCCAAAAGCAGTGCTCATAGCAAAATTGTAGTTCTCTCACGCCTATTGCTTGCTGCGACGAAAATATTCCGCACTGCAGTTGCAACTTTATGCACCTACAACTTTTCGCAGCACAATAAATAACTTTCCCGCCAATTTACCAACCAGTCTAACAGTGGGCATAAAGAATACGGTACATGTAGTCACAGAGTACGTACTAACATAACTCACAAGAAAATTCGCTATCTCCTTCATAACTTGTGTATTCATCATGCCAACAGTTCAAAAATGGTTCAAACGGCTCTGAGCACTATGGGACTTAACATCTGAGGTCATCAGTCCCCTAGAATTTAGAACTACTTAAACCTAACTAACCTAAGGACATCACACACATCCATGCCCGAGGCAGGATTCGAACCTGCGACTGTAGCAGTCGTGTGGTTCCGGACTGAAGCGCCTAGAACCGCTCGGCCACCACGGATGGCCATACCACCAGTGGGAGGAATTATCACACATAATCCAGTTTTCTGTGATACGCTCCTTGTAGACTTCACGACATCCTGGGCCTTTCAAGACATTAGATCCCTCCTAGGATTTGGAGCTGGCTATTCCTGAATCTGATGGCGGAGATAAGTCCAGATTAAGTCTACGATTCAACGTTGTTTGTTACCGACATTTTGTCTCTTCTACGTTTAGCTGCTTTTCCTCACTTTTGTACGGAGACCCGGACAAAATCTTGGGTGTGTTTGACATTTTCTTCTTTTTTTCTGAATGCATCATATTATGGTAGTCAATAAATCTTGGATAGGCCAACAACTGCCCGTACATGAGCACTCTGTATTTCATTTGTGTCGAGCACTTGTTTTTCTTTTCCTAGTGACTGCACAGGCATATCATTTGACACTGCGGAGCACCATTTGCTCGTGTCATCCCGTCGAACTCTGTGATCCCGTCGAATTCTGTCATCCCGTAGAACTCCTTTGTTTTCTTCAGTCGTTGGACATTCGGCTCTTCCAGTTATTTCTGATGGAGCATTCTGCTTTGAAGACATCCGGATTGAACGGGAACACTTCCGTTGACTCTTAGAATTTCTCAGTTGTTTGGACTGCGGTTAATGTGAAAAATGGAGCTCGAAACAAAGCATACCTATCTACCTAATGTGCCTTCCTGGATTAGCAGCCATGAACTTACCGTTTCCCACCGTACACGCTGATTTACGAGGACCATATAATCCATTGCCCAGAGGTTGTAATTTGTGGCTGGTGTGGGGAGTAGGGAAAGAAGAGTTATAAAATTTTCTCCGGAAAATGTGATAGCTTTAGGATAGCAATGGGAGCCATGTTTGTCCAAAATGAGGAGCACAAGAGCATTAGTTGAGGGTTTCACGTGCTGAGCAAAGTGCTTGAGCCACTGCCAGACAGATCGGATTTTATGAAATCAGACATAGAAACCAGGCCTAAAGTCCCTACTTGGGTTTTAGACAAGGGTTCTGGCTTCACACATTTACGAGGGAAAATCAAGGCTGGTGGGACGTAGATTCCTGTTGGGCTGAAGCAGCAGACAGCTTTTACAGTTTCTCCTCTGTCACCTGACACTACCTTGCAGACTGTTTTCTTGCATCTCGGAGACGGAACGTTAGCTTGCTTGTGCGACACTGTTGACATTTCTATCTCGTCCATGTTGAAGATTCTTCAAGGTTGAAACCTCTTCTCATCAAAGCACTACCTGACATTATTAAAAATTAGATCTACATGGGTTTTGTTGAAGTCCTTAATTCGCCCCAAGCTGCACTGCTCAGGACTACGAAGAGATAATCCTCTTTCTTGCTGAAGTCAATCAACCACGCATTTCCTGCCGAATTTGTAGTTCAGTTGAATCTCTGATCGAGGGTATTCCACTCTGCAAAATGAAAACCCTACCTTATCATTTGTCATCTGGTCACATCCTAATATCTGGAGTCTATATCCCAGCGATGATCTAAAAGTTCTTTTTCCATGACTGGACTGAGCGTTTTCTTGAATCTGCCAAGTGATGTGGAGCGTAATCCTACAAAGACAAACAAAAATCTCTTTGGACTTAAGTGCATTGCATTACGCCTACAGGCCAACAGAATAACAGACAATACTGTACACATACAACAACAACAAAAATAATAACAAAAATGGAAATAAGGAAATTCTTGCTGATTTTAGTCGCTTCCTTAGCGTACATTCGCTCCCTGCCAAGAACTAGGCAACTTTTATTTTATTTTCCCCATTAGCAAATCTATGTTATGGCTCCGCAAAAATGAACCTGCTTTTTGTCTTTCTCTTACACATCCCCATTTTCCGGTTCCTGCACATTCGAAAATTAAACGGATTTTAAATTAAACAAAAAACATTAGAACAAAACAAATACTCTTTTCTATCCAATTTCGTAATGTACGTTACTTAAATATTTCAGTCACGTAAATGCATGCGCTAGAATAACTGCTTCAATTCAAAGACAATTGCAAAGAAAGCACGTTAGAAATAAAAGGAGGGTATGAAGGTTAAGAGTACTAGTAACCTTTCTGTGTGTCTTACAGCGTAGTCATAACCGCATTTGTTTTCTAGTCCATAACTAGATAGTGCTCATTGCTTACGATATACAACTTACAGATTATATAATTTAAAAAATCTTATATTTACCCGCTATAAAAAATAAATCTCGTGGAGCTCTTTGATATCATATATAATAGCGTCAGTACAGAAACAATAACCGAATGTAGTTTTCTGTTGTCGCCCTGTGTTGCCCATGGAGTGAAAACGCCGCCGGATCCTTTTAGCAGACACTCTGTTTTGATCGAGTAAAAAACTAATCATTGAAACTAGACCAGCTGTTATCAGTCTCGAATGTTACCACTCTTCAACATCCCTATGTGTTTTACGCTTCACAGAAATGCTCGTGGAACATGCACCTTTGTTTAGCACTCTGCTTCTGATGGGAATCCAACCAAGGCCATCAGCGTTAAAGGTAAGTGTTCTACCACAGAGCTACGCAACCCACTGAAGTATGGCCTTCCGTTTGGTAAATTGAAGATGCTCGCAAATTTTTTTTTCCTTTTTTTTTTTTTTTTTGGTCATCAGTCTACTGACTGGTTTGATGCGGCCCTCCACGAATTCCTTTCCTGTGCTAACCTCTACATCTCAGAGTAGCATTTGCAACCTACGTCCTCAATTATTTGCTTGACGTATTCCAATCTCTGTCTTCCTCTACAGTTTTTGCCCTCTACAGCTCCCTCTAGTACCATGGAAGTCATTCCCTCATGTCTTAGCAGATGTCCTATCATCCTGTCCCTTCTCCTTATTAGTGCTTTCCACATATTCCTTTCCTCTCCGATTCTGCGTAGAACCTCCTCATTCCTTACCTTATCAGTCCACCTAATTTTCAACATTCGTCTATAGCACCACATCTCAAATGCTTCGATTCTCTTCTGTTCCGGTTTTCCCACAGTCCATGTTTCACTACCATACAATGCTGTACTCCAGACGTACATCCTCAGAAATTTCTTCCTCAAATTAAGGCCGGTATTTGATATTAGTAGACTTCTCTTGGCCAGAAATGCCTTTTTCGCCATAGCGATTCTGCTTTTGATGTCCTCCTTGCTCCGTCCTTCATTGGTTATTTTACTGCCTAGGTAGCAGAATTCCTTAACTTCATTGACTTCGTGACCATCAGTCCTGATGTTAAGTTTCTCGCTGTTCTTATTTCTACTACTTCTCATTACCTTCGGCTTTCTCCGATTTACTCTCAAACCATACTGTGTACTCATTAGACTGTTCATTCCGTTCAGCAGATCATTTAATTCTTCTTCACTTTCACTCAGGATAGCAATGTCTTCAGCGAATCGTATCATTGATATCCTTTAACCTTGTATTTTAATTCCACTCCTGAACCTTTCTTTTATTTCCATCATTGCTTCCTCGATGTACAGATTGAAGAGTAGGGGCGAAAGGCTACAGCCCTGTCTTACGCCCTTCTTAATACGAGCACTTCGTTCTTGATCGTCCACTCTTATTATTCCTTCTTGGTTGTTGTACATATTGTATATGACCCGTCTCTCCCTATAGCTTACCCCTACTTTTTTCAGAAGCTCGAACAGCTTGCACCATTTTATACTGTCGAACGCTTTTTCCAGGTCGACAGATCCTATGAAAGTGTCTTGATTTTTCTTTAGCCTTGCTTCCATTATTAGCCGTAACGTCAGAATTGCCTCTCTCGCCCCTTTACTTTTCCTAAAGCCAAACTGATCGTAACCTAGCGCATTCTCAATTTTCTTTTCCATTCTTCTCTATATTATTCTTGTAAGCAGCTTCGATGCATGAGCTGTTAAGCTGATTGTGCGATAATTCTCGCACTAGTCAGCTCTTGCCATCTTCGGAATTGTGTGGATGATGCTTTTCAGAGAGTCAGATGGTATATCGCCAGACTCATATATTCTACACACCAACGTGAATAGTCGTTTTGTTGCCACTTCCCCCAATGATTTTAGAAATTCTGATGGAATGTTATCTATCCCTTCTGCCCTATTTGACCGTGAGTCCTCCAAAGCTCTTTTAGATTCCGATTCTAATACTGGATCCCCTATCTCTTCTAAATCGTCTCTTGTTTCTTCTTCCATCACATCAGACAAATCTTCACCCTCATAGAGGCTTTCAATGTATTCTTTCCACCTGTCTGCTCTCTCCTCAGCATTTAACAGTGGAATTCCCGTTGCACTCTTAATGTTACCACCGTTGCTTTTAATGTCACCAAAGATTGTTTTCACTTTCCTGTATGCTGAGTCTGTCCTTCCGACAATCATACCTTTTTCGATGTCTTCACATTTTTCCTGCAGCCATTTCATCTTAGCTTCCCTGCACTTCCTATTTATTTCATTCCTCATCGACTTGTATTTCTGTATTCCTGATTTTCCCGGAACATGTTTGTACTTCCTCCTTTCATCAATCAACTGAAGTATTTATTCTGTTACCCATTGTTTCTTCGCAGTTACCTTCTTTGTACCTATGTTTTCCTTCCCAACTTCTCTGATGGCCCTTTTTAGAGATGTCCATTTCTCTTCAACTGTACTGCCTACTGCGCTATTCCTTATAGCTGTATCTATAGCGTTAGAGAACTTCAAACGTATCTCGTCATTCCTTAGTACTTCCGTATCCCACTTCTTTTCGTACTGATTCTTCCTGACTAATGTCTTGAACTTCAGCCTACTCTTCATCACTACTATATTGCGATCTGAGTCTATATCTGCTCCTGGGTACGCCTTACTTTCCAGAATCTGATTTCGGAATCCCTGTCTGACCATGATGTAATCTAATTGAAATCTTCCCGATCTCCCGGCCTTTTACAAGTATACCTCCTCTTGTGATTCTTGAACAGGCTCTGAGCACTATGCAACTTAACTTCTGAGATCATCGCCTAAAACTTAGAACTAATTAAACCTAACTAACCTAAGGACATCACACACATCCATGCCCGAAGCAGGATTCGAACCTGCGACCGTAGCAGTCCCGCGGTTCCGGACTGAGCGCCTAGAACCGCTAGACCACCACGGCCGGCTGATTCTTGAACAGGGTATTCGCTATTACTAGCTGAAACTTGTTACAGAACTCAATTAGTCTTTCTCCTCTTTCATTCCTTGTCCCAAGCCCATATTCTTCAACTCCTTCCCCTACAACTGCATTCCAGTCGCCCATCACTATTAGATTTTCGTCCCCCTTTACATACTGCATTACCCTTTCAATATCCTCATACACTTTCTCTATCTGTTCATCTTCACCTTGTGACGTCGGCATGTATACCTGAACTGTCGTTGTCGGTGTTGGTCTGCTGTCGATTCTGATTAGAACAACCCTGTCACTGAACTGTTCACAGTCAAACACCCTCTGCCCTACCTTCCTATTCATAACGAATCATACACCTGTTATACCATTTTCTGGTGCTGTTGATATTACCCGATACTCATCTGACCAGAAATCCTTGTCTTCCTTCCACTTCACTTCACTGACCCCTACTATATCTAGATTGAGCCTTTGCATTTCCCTTTTCAGATTTTCTAGTTTCCCTACCACGTTCAAGCTTCTGACATTCCACGCCCCGACTCGTAGAACGTTATCCTTTCGTTGATTATTCAATCTTTTTCTCATGATAACCTCCCCCTTGGCAGTCCCTTCCCGGAAATCCGAATGGGGGACTATTCTGGAATCTTTTGCCAATGGAGAGATCGTCATGACACTTCTTCAATTACAGGCCACATGTCCTGTGGATACACGTTACGTGTCTTTAATGCAGTGGTTTCCATTGCCTTCTGCATCCTCATGTCGTTGATCATTGCTGATTCTTCCGCCTTTAGGGGCAATTTCCCACCCCTAGGACAAGAGAGTGCCCTGAACCTCTATCCGCTCCTCCGCCCACTTTGACAAGGCCGTTGGAAGAATGAGGCTGACTTGTTATGCCGGGAGTCTTCGGCCGCCAATGCTGATTATTTATCAAAATTTAGGCAGTGGCGGGGATCGAACCCGGGACCGAAGACGTTTTGATTATGAGTCAAAGACGCTACCCTTTTATTTTTTTTTGTTTCATTACAAAGAAAGATCCTACAACTGCCGTAGCCGAGCGTCCGAGCCGTCTTCTCGTCTGTTGGGAGGGGTTCCCCCCTATTCCGTCCGTAGAGGATCAATATGCTCCAGGATTCTTCTTCATTTTCAGCGTCTCATACCCGGAACGCCCCAGTGAGCAGGAGGATCCGCAAATAATGAACCTAAATAATTTGCGAAACGAGTACTGTACTTCGGGTGGCGGCTGAAAGCTGCATGTGTCGTCATCAATAGGGACCAAAAGTCGAGTGTGCCTTTGGGAGCATCGCAAAATATGTAGTAAACGGCCATGCCTTTTAGCCAGTTAACGGCGTTCGTTCTGGTTGATGGAAAGTATACGACGTCGGGGCGCAATACGTCATCAGGGGAGATAGACTCCGGCAATCGCCGCAAGAGTAATGCCAGCATGCGCTGCGTCAGTAGCCAGCACTCGCTGGTCGCGGCACACGTCAGACGGTGTGCATCCGAGTCAGCGACTGAGCATGTCGGACACAAGGGGTCGTCCGTCAGATGTATGGAATGTAACCTCTGACGAGTAGCGAACTTCCCATTCACAACCACGTACCACAATGAACGCACCGTCGTAGGTAGAAAAGGCGTGTATACCGCTCGCCACACCGTGTTCCAGGCAACTTCAGGATGTCTGTGGGTGACCGTATTTACAGGTTGACGCTGCTGATAGAGGCGATAATAGTCTTTTGTGCTGGGCTTCCGTGTCGTCGGAAGTTCTGACCGTAAGTAGCTGAAGTCAATAAAGAAGTCTCTGATGTGGGTGAGTGCCGGTGAAATGTGTCCTACAGAAACTGGGGGATGCAGAGAGTGTGGTGCCACTTCAGCTGTCAGGGTGCCCGTCAGAGTGGCGTGGGCAGAGGTCCACGTGCGACGCATAGTGTTGAGATAAAGCGATCGCGCACGGTTATATACGTGAATTAAGCCGATACCGCCCGCCCGCTGCGGCAGTGTCAGGGTGGCGTATCGGACTTTAAAAACCAGACCGGTGCTTACGAAATGTCCATATGCTGCTTGAAATCTGTCGGCCATCGTAGCTGTCAAGGGAAGAATATGCGCAAAATAGTTCAGTTTTGAGACAAGATAGGTGTTGACATAGCGTGTTCTGAGGAGCATATCCAAGCGACGCAGTTTGTTGTCCTGCAGCAGAGCACGTGTCTGGTGTAGGAGCCGGCGGTACGAAGCCGCCGCCGTGCGGCGGACATTGCTATAGAATTGCACTCCTAAACACTTAAGTACGGGCACCTTGTCAAAGGGCACCGCCGTTGTGTGGGAAATCCCCCCTCCGACATCCATGTATTGTGTCTTCTTCACGTTGATGACGCTCCCAGCGACCGCCCCGTACTGGCGTAGCCACTGTAGCGCCATATGCATTTCATCCTCTGATCTGGCCAGGAACACCACGTCATCGGCGAATGCACCACAACAAAAGGTCACGTCCCGCAAGGAGATACCAGTTAATCGCTGCCGTAGACCATGTAAAGCTGGTTCAAGCGCTGCAGCAAATAATATGCCCGACAGGGGGCACCCTTGTCGCACTGACCTTCCAACAACAATGTGACCAGACTGATAACCGTTGACCATCATGCGGGAGCGCACTCCGTGGACCAGTCGAAGGACCACCTGTGCAGACTCCGGAGAGAGGCCCATGTGTTGCAAAACTGCGCGTAAGAAGCCGTGATCGACGCGCTCGAATGCGTGGTCAAAATCTACGGCGACAAGGGCGCCTCGTATTTTGCAGGCCGCCGTCAAAGCAATTACGTCACGGTATGCTCCTAACGCCGTATGAATGTTGCTGACACCACCTAAACATGTCTGATCGGTGTGGATGGCTTTCCCGATAGCGGTGTGGAGACGCGCGCGGAGGATACGGGCGAGGATCTTGTAGTCGTTGTTGAGGAGTGTGAGTGGGCGAAAATCCTGCCACCTACAACCACCATTCGGTTTCGGAACTGGGATCAAGATGCCTTCTGTGAATTCTGTGGGGACAGTGAAATCAGGGCGGATCAGGTCTTGAAACATTTGGAGCCACTTGTCACCCATAAGGTGGTAAAAAGTGCGGTAGAATTCCAGGGGTAAACCGTCCGGTCCAGGCGACTTGTTCGGTGCATCACGTGCCAAGGCCGATGTCAGCTCGTCGGGAGTAATGGGCAACAGAAGACTATCATCGGGTGCCACGTCCCGAGGGGCGGGAAAATCGTGCAACAGCTCGTCATAATCACGTACATTTCGCAGATCTTCCATGTACAAGGTCCCATAGTGTCTGGCGAACGTGTGCGCGATGTCCGTTTGTGTCACTGCGCGCCCGCCGTCCTCCGTGTTTACCGCCGTAATGAGCTGACGTTTGCGGTGGCGCCTCTCGCGCACAATGTGATACACTGACGCTGTTTCGTTGGGGATACAGTCTTGCACTCGCGCACGGATGCGGACACCGTCTAGCTGCTCTGTCCTGATGCGAAGTAGACGAGCTTTGATGCGTTGTACGGACATCTGACGTTCGGGAGACGGCGGTTGCGTCGCCAGCTCACGTAACGCTGTATAGTAAAATTCCGATGTTGCCCTTTGCCAGTTCGATCTGTCACGCCCGTAGGCCATCAAGGTCTTTCGGAGGGCAGGTTTGACACATCCCAGCCACCACAGCAACTTGGAAGCATACATAGGCAGGCGCCTGATACATCGACGCCACGTGTCAGTGACTGCTCGCCGACATGCTTCCTCGCGAAGGAGGGAGACGTTCAGCGTCCACGAGCCCCTGCTGCGTCTTGTGAGTTGTCGGGGCAAGGTGACAGTGCAGATGTACGCGAGATGGTCCGTGAAGGCCGTCGGCCAGAGTTCTGCATCACGGGTTGCTGTTCGGAGGGCACGCGAGACGTATATCCGGTCCAGACGACTGGCAGAATGGCTGGTAAAGTGCGTATATCTACTCTGGGTCCCATGATGTAAGAGCCATGTGTCGTGGAGCGCGAGGTCACGTATCAATGCTTGTAGAGCCGGGCATGGGACGT
This sequence comes from Schistocerca americana, assembly GCF_021461395.2. NCBI lineage: Eukaryota > Metazoa > Arthropoda > Insecta > Orthoptera > Acrididae > Schistocerca > Schistocerca americana. Next base: position 153,796,234 of record NC_060122.1, read on the forward strand.
AATGCGGTATCTGGTCCTCGGGCCGCAGAATACTGTTAAAATCGCCGCCCACTATGTAATGGTCCATATTTCCTTGCAAAAGTGGGGCCAACTCCTCCGAACAGAAGACATGCCTGTCACCACGGTACGAATTACCGGAGGGAGCGTAGACGTTAATGAGGCGCACTGCGCCAAGTGTGAGAGCGATGCCTCGCCCGTTCGGCAAGTACGTCGCGTCCGTCGCGTCTATGCCATCTCGGAGAAGGATGGCCGTTCCTCCTGCGCCATCACCTACGGGTAGGCTGTACGTGGTGTAGCCATATAGGTCTAAACACAGCTCGGGACGGACCTCCTGGAGAAGGGCAATGTCCAAGTCTGCCGCTCTGATCATGTCGTGTAACATGCGGGTCTTGACAGTGGAGTGGACACCATTTACGTTGACTGTCCCCACACGGTATGACTGAGACATATCAAGTGGCGGAGGCAGTGTGCCGGTGCAATCCCACAGTGATCTCACACACCACACACCACACAGCCATCCATCTGCATGCTGTGCATTACTGTGCCGTAGGAGTCCCTGACTGGCAGAGCCCTCCGGGCTCAATGTCAGCCACGGGCTCTGGTGGAGATATCGATGTTTGCTGTGCATCATCTGCCTCCATATCGTCTGCCCAATCACCAAGAGACGATTGTGATGTCATTGGGGGCTGGACGCTTTCACAGGAGCCCACATTTTGGGAGTCGACGCAGTGCGCCTCGTTTTCTGGGCCACCAGATTTAGGAGAGTGTTCCTTGTCTTCAGGCACCTTCTGGTGAATGATGCCACTGGAGTCCGTTGCAATTGTGGGCGAGTCAACGAAGTCGATGTCTTCCACCGGCTTCACATTCCTGTCCTGTTCGTCAGCTGACAATCGCCTCTTCTTGTGTCGCTTGGGTGATTTTTGCTTTCGGGTCCGAGATTCGACATCCACTGGAGGGCGGGGCTCGACACAGTCTCGGTCGCTAGGAACCCCTGTGTCTGATCCCGACAGTGACGGTGGCTGGGTGCCCACGACGCTGCGGTGGGCGAAGGCTGTAGGAACCTCTGCACCGTTGGGCTGCGGCGTCGTCGACGGCGCTGACTCTCCAACGGAGCTGGCAGCGGCTTGAGGAGGTAGCAGGTTTTGATCATCCATCACATCATGTCGTGCCGCCTCCACATATATGAGCGGGAGAGAGGTCATAGTGGATCGTTGGGGAAGTTCATTGCGGGGCACCTGAACGAGGCGGCGCTGCAGACACTCAGTTCTAACATGGCCCTCCTGGCCGCAGCCCGAGCAGGTCCTCGGTTGCCCATCATATATAACAATTGCGCGGCAGCCACCAACGAAAACATACGATGGAACGTGCTTCTTAAGTTCTATGCGCACTTGTCGTACCCCGTTAAGGACAGGGTACGTTTCGAATGTGTTCCATTTCTCCTCTGTGTGGCTCAGAACTGTGCCGTATGGCCGCATCGCATCAACGACTAGGTTGGCAGGAACTTCGAACGGTACTTCAAAGATGCGCACGGTACGCACCCCCAGACCAGCATGGTCAACTCCTACCACGCTCACGTTACCGTCTGCGTGACAGAAGCGAAAGCCGTTTGCAGACCGTTGGAGTAACTTGTCGCAGGCCGCTTCGTCAATCAGTTTGAGGTACACTGTGCTGGTTACAATAGACAGATGAATTCCTATCAGTTCTTGTGGTTCGATGTGCATGATGTCTCGTAGAAATCGTTCAATTTCATGGGCCTTCGGTCTCGTGTACGATGCGTTGAACGTTAGTTTGATTGTAGCTTTTCGATATGAGAACGCCATGCCGGGTCAGTACAGGTACTATACGGCAAGACAACGACGCGACCGCGCGCTAGCGGGTAAACAACAACACCTGCGGAGCACTGCCCGGCGCGCCGAGCCCGTCCGCACGGTAACACGGCTGAAAGCCGACTGCTGACTTCTTATGCCGGAAGTCTTCGGCCGCCAATGCTGATTATTTATCGAAATTTAGGCAGTGACGGGGATCGAACCCGGGACCGAAGACGTTTTGATTATGAGTCAAAGACGCTACCCCTAGACCACAGGTAAACACAAAATTTAAGAATCGATTTTCTCGAGAATTTTTGAGAGATGATGATATTTTAGTTTGTGGGGCTCTCAACTGCGCGGTCATGAGCGCCGATACAAAGTCCCAATTTTTTCACAATCCAATTTTTTATTCACCGTACAATCTAGCCACTGTCACATATGATGATGATGAAATGATGAGGACAACCCAAACACCCAATCTCCGGGCAGAGAAAATCCCAAGCTCGGCCAGGAATCGAACCCGGGACCCCGTGATCCAGAGGCAGCAGCGCTAGCCACTAGACCACTAGCTGCGAACGTTTTAAGAGATGGATGGATTGCTTTGGTTGGTAGATATTTGAGCCTTGAACTTCACGTACCGTAAATACAAAAAATTACAAAAATCTGACTGTCTCGTGACTTCCTTGTCAGTCATAGAAAAGATTAATCGACTCCTACCGGGCACATAATCGACTCAGTCTTCAGAGCTCCAATCAATACTCGACAGAGAAGGCTTCTGAAAGATGATGAGGCAGCTGGAAGCTCGGGGAAAATTTAACAGTATATACCGCCATGAAACTTTGCAATCGCACAGTAAGAGATAGTTAACCGACTGTGCTTGAATGTGTGTTTGGTAGTGGGGGATGGGGGAGACCGTAAGAATAGGAATGACAACATGGACGAAATTTCTACTTGCTGTGTTCTATGGAATCCCTTTAAACGGACATAAACGCTACGAAATACCGATTAAAAGATTAATAGTAAGCTGGACGCTGTAACGTTGTTTACATATTTTTCTCGGTTGAACTGATAAGCAATATCAAATGGGAGTATTTAAAGGGCAGAGCATCTGTGAAAGAAATCTCATACGTGATGCTAGTACAACTAATTTCATAACACTGTTTCGAGTCGCTATCAAGTTTTCAAGGCAGTAGATCTCGAAAAATATCAGGAACTCTGTGTTAGGATTGTTAACAGGTTGGTGTAGCCCTTACCGAAGGGTAATAGAGATGCTGGAAAAAGTTAAACGGAAATTTTTGAAAGACAGCCGACAGTGTTTAGGTAAAATCATGTTGGGTGAATTTAGAGTGGCGATATTCGAAACGTGATGACAGTTCACTTGACACCATGGTATATTTCGTGTAGAAACCTTCAGACCCCCATAAGATAGACTAGGACAGGTACATGTGGAATACACACAATCAGAATGGTTCAAATGGCTCTAAGCACTATGGGACTTAACATCTGAGGTCATCAGTCCCCTAGACTTAATACTACTTAAATCTAACTAACGTAAGGACATCACACACATTCAAGTCCGAGGCAGGATTCGAACCTGCAACCGTAGCAGCAGCGCGGTTCCGGACTGAAGCGCCTGGAACCTCTCGGCCACAGCGGTCATACCGAAGAAAGAAGAAGTGTTTAAAATGTGATGACATCAAATAAAATTATTTTAGTAGATAGGTAAGATGTGGCATGAACTGGTAATAAGAATAATAGACGAAAAATGTAGTATAAGGAAAACACAAAAGAAGTTAGTAGGACCTGTAACGTCATTCAGATATGATAAACGTGACGCTGGATGAAGTAGTATATACAATATAGTACAGTATATACAGTATAGTACAGTATATACAGGTAGTGGAGAAGTTTGTGCGTAATAGGAGGGTAGAGAGGGGGGGGGGGGGAAGGGACGGAAGAGATAGGGGACATTACAGAATTACAGAATTAGTCGAAAGACTAATGGTGTTTAAAAGTTAACGGATTGGGTGATAATTTCATTCACAAGACGACGATGAAATAAGTCAGTAATTACGGCAGCCTGCTCGGTCTCCCTCATTCCATCTAGCTTGTGTCATTTGGTAATAAAACACTTGTTAACGTAATGCAAATTAATTGCATTGTCTTCGTATTTTGTCGTATGTTACGTACGTTCTGTATTCACCGTACGTGATTCGTTTTGCAGATAAAACAAAGAAATATAAATAATTAATTGCATAAATTTTTAGTAAACTAAAGACATATACGTATCAACTTACATATTTTCCCTTACTTCACGTTACTGGCATTTTTATGTAAACAATATACCATTCCAAGGATAATGAGGCCACATACACACTGATGACCCAAACAATTGTGAGTACTGACCACCGCGATTTAGCCAAATGGCAGATTGTCATCGCTCGACGCCTAAGAGCGAGAGTCTAGGGAAAGGCTAAGATGGTCGACTGTTCGCGTGCTCGCTGTCGTGACCCTCTATGAAAACTGAATGAAGGACGGTAAAACCACTTGTAGGTAACCAGGCGTTGGACCTCCACACCTCGTCAGACAGCGATGAGGTCAGAGGCTTACTCCGTCTGTAAAGCAGGATAGATGGCGATCTATGCCAGACTGTAATGTGCTCAGGCGAAAGTGTTTCGGAACACACTGTTCACTGCACATTGTTTATCGTGACGACCCCTACACGTTCTTATTTGTTGACATGAAATTGTCAGTTACAGATGCAGTGGGCACGTGATCATGAAGACTGGATCGTTCTTCAGTGGAAATGTGTCTCCTATTCGGATTAATCAAGTTTCTTATTACAAGCTCCTCGAAACATGCACCGCGCCAGGGACGTAGGTTGGAGGTTCAAATGGCTCCGAGCACTGTGGGACTCAACATCTGAGGTCGTAAGTACCCTAGAACTTAGAACTACTTAAACCTAACTAACCTAAGGACGTCACACACATCCATGCCCGAGGCAGGATTCGAACCTGCGACCGTAGCGGTCGCTCGGCTCCATACTGTAGCGCCTAGAACCGCTCGGCCACCCCAGCCGGCGTAGGCTACAGGGGCAGTATTACAATGTGTGGGATATTCATCTGGGTTCATGGGATCTGACGTAATAGAAGGTATCAGGACAGCTGTGGACAACGTGAGAATTGTTGGAAATCAACTGCATCACTTCACACTTGATTTCCTCGACGGTGATGGCACCTTCCACCAAGATAATTGTTCGAGTCAAAAGGCCAGAAACGCGCTGCAGTGGTATGATTACCATGGTACCGAATTCACTTTGATGTCTTAGTCACCAGACTAGCCTGATCTTAACCCAATGGAACACATCTAGCACTCTGTCTGCTACCAGCTCCACGACAAGTAACTACCTTTCAGTAATTTACGGGAATTGACTCATCTGTAAGTAGATACCCAGTGCCAAAACCTCTGTAAAACTACCAAGAATTTGTAGAATCCACGCCATATGCAATCATAGCTGTATTACAACCGACAGGTGGACCAACACGCAGCTTGGCAGGTGGCTGTAACGTTCAGACTCATCAGTCAATACCCTTCCAGTCACAACTAACCCAATCCTCTCCATCCTTTCCCACATAATGATACCCTCTCGCTTCTGCGTCCCAACCTCTTCTTTCTTCTCCATAACTACAGTGTGGCCTCCATCCTAGCCTGCTCAGTTAGCGTCTTGGTCACTACTTTAAAGACACATCAGATGGATCTCTCTACGTCAGCCTGTCTTGCACAAGCCGTGGGGTGTCAGTTGTGCCGTTTAGCATACCCATAGATGTTATTGTCTGATCACTGGTGACTGACAGAGAGGGGAAAAACATGCGGATTTTAAAGACGTGATAATGTTGGATAAACAGAAACATCTTATTGAATGATAGTTAATAGAAGTGGCCCAATCAGTCATGAAAATATGGGTACCACACCACACATAGATACGTCAATGAGTGGAAAAAATTATCACTGTAACAATGCATTATCGTAAAACACCAACATCTGAATTACCCACTGAGATAAGTGAATTAACATTTAATAAATTGGCAATGGTTTCTAGCTCATAAATGTAGCCTCTGCACAAACGTGTCAGCAAGACATAAGCATAGTTATCGAAATAATTCGAGTACATGGCCAATAACTGCTGCAGTGGTTAATGGGTTATAGAAGGACGGAAAAATAAGTACAAAAACCAGTAAGGTCGCCAAACTCGATGATGAAAGCAACTAACGGGCTGAAAAACGTTAAAACTGTACAACTCGTTCCTGACGGGACTGATAAACATTGAGTCACTATCAAACTGATGATTAAAATGCTGGGTCATTCTTATCAAACACGTTCCAGCATGAATGGGGAATGCGGCGGTGGTAAAAGCTGGAGCTTCTGAGTCCAGTCCGTCCTCTTTACTCAGTACTAAAGTGGACTCATCCATCCTTCTCTACGACAGCAACGCTCATCTAGCAGAAAGATTTACTCTTGATGGTGTTGAGACAGCTATCAGCCACAAATTTATTTTCAGTTCCTTTATACAAAAGGTACCGTTACCGATTTCGAATCATTACGATTCATCTTCAGACGGTTTTCATGCTTTCATTAGAACATGTGGTGCGTTTATTTTTTACAGATTAATTGTCCTAAATATTAATAATACATAATTATAAGCTCGCAACACAGATGGTTGCGTTACAGGTTTTTCTTTGGATGTGACTTACGTGAAATGTCGATTTGGAGTGTTTGTTTTCATAGTTTTCGTCCAACAGATGTGAATACATTCCCATTGCACATGTAAATGTTTCTCACTGAACACTTTAGATTTGTCACAGGATAGATTTCGAACATGCACCACATGTTTTGATACATACAAAGTGCTTAAAAACATATGAGTGCCAAAGATGGCTATGAGCACTATGGGACTTAACTTCTGAGGTCATCAGTCCCCTAAAACTTAGAACTACTTAAACCTAACTAACCGAAGGACATCACACACATCCATGCCCGAGGCAGGATTCGAACCTGCGACCGTAGTGATCGCGCGGTTCCATACTGTAGCGACTAGAACCGCTCGGCTACTCCAGCCGGCAGTTGCAAAGATTGTAACATTATAAAGATGTCCCATGTTTGGAAAAAGATCATATATTTACTTATGCAACTGAAACGCCTTTTACACTAGTACAGAGAGACATTGATTTTGTGTGTTTTACAGCGAATTCTGTTTCATTAATGTCGAAGATGTTTCATAATTACTGTCTTACCTATACAGTACTAAAAAAAAATCTATCTTTGACATGGAACACAAAATCAATGTCTCTCTGCACTAGTGTAAAAGGCGTTTCAGTTGCATAAGTGAATATATGATCTTTTCCCAAACATGGTACATCTTTATAACACTACGATATATCATAGCATTTTTGACACTCCTATGTGTGTAAGCACTTTGTATGTATCAAAACATGTGGTGCATATTCTAAATCTATTCTGTGATAAATCTAAAGTGTTCAGTGAGAAAAATTTACTTGAGCAACGATAAGAATGCAATGGGAATGTATTCACATTTGTTGGACGAAAACTATGAAAACAAACACTCCAAACCGACATCTCACGTAAGTCACATCCAATGCAAATCTGTAACGCAACCGTAGGTATGTGTGGCGTGCTTATAATTATGTATTATTTATATTTTAGGACCATTAATCTGTAAAAAAAACGCACCACATGTTCTAATGAAAGCGTGAAAACCGTCTGAAGATGAATCGTAATGGTTCGAAACCGGTAACGGTACCTTTTGACTAAAGGAACTGAAAATAAATTTGTGGATTGCTGTCTCAATACCATCAACATTTGTCTTCAAATAACAGCCACGTTCTCCAATCACGTCATCATATGACAAAATTGCATTAGACTTTACTCTTCTGTCACTGGTCCAAAAGCGTTCACTTTCTTAGTGGTCTGAAACTTGGCTGTTCCTGCTGAAGCGGGAAATTCACTAGTCAATAGTGGCAGACATCGCAACTTCTGTTCAGTAATAATATTGCAATATATTTCGTTATTATTAACTAATAGTTTTGTGGCATGTGGAGGAGGCCAGGGAACCTCTTCCACTCCATGGTACGGTTGTGAAGCTGACAAACTGCTGGCTTAGATGTAGACATCCACTAGAAAGTGCTTGCTCTACAGAAAGGAACATTATGAACCAATGAGGAAATCTGATACAAAAGTATAAACTGAAATTTCTTCTGTATCGTGGCTGCCGAGGCAAATGGCGTTTCTCAAGCTGCAGTGTCTCTGAAAGGCTACTCCTGGCTTACATTTTTATCTTTCTAAAAGGATTTTTCGAACAATACAGTCTTTGGCAGACAACTGGCCTGTGTGCCGCCTGGAATGTGGGGCCTGGAGTGTGGGGTAGGCAAAGCGAATTCCGTTCCAACCCCTACCTGCAAAGGTTCTTCGAACAATACTGTGGTCTCTTGCCAGATGGCTGGTCATGTTACCGCTTGGAGTGCGGGGTAAACAAAGCGAACTCCGTTGTAAGGTATCTGCCCTAACACATTTATGATGCTTCTTCCTGTTCCTTTACGTAAACTCCTATCTCGTCGTAGCCAGCTTATAAGCTTTCGTCTCTACAGGAAAATAAAGTCCTCAGCGTGGTAAAAGGAGGGAAGAGACGAAGCAATTAACTGAGCAGTCCTCGGTAGTAGTGAATACTGCCCGCATTTATGACGCAGCTTAAGAAAAGTAACACTAGGTTGACCAAAGACAATAAATAATATCATGAAATAGATTGCGTGACAACTTTGTGGAAAAGCTGCCATGTAAGAAAGTCCCTTCATCTGGAACCTACCATCTCTTCCTCTGTCTTCCCACACGTCTCTTACTCCAGAGTTAATAATGTATTGTTAGTTTAGGAAATTGTTGCGATGGCATATGAAATGTATGTTCTCTCCATTTTTATTATTTTTTGTTACCTTTTGCGTTGTTGGTTGCATCCTTAATTCTTCCCTTATTACATAAATTAACATTGAATGGTTAAGTATCTTTTTTTCAAATATTTTCTTGCTGTTTCCAGTCTCCATTTTATGTCCTCTTTACTTCTGCCATTTTTGTGCAATAGTTATTTAGTGCAAATGACTATATCATTTGCTAATCTAATTTCTCAAACATCGCCTGATTTAATTCGACTACATTCCATTACCCTTGTTTTATTTTTGTTGCTGTTTGACTTGCAACCTATTTTCAAACTCTCTAAATTCCGTTCAATTGTTCTTCCACTTCCTTCGATGTCCCTGAGAAATTCACTTCATTGGTAGACATCAAATACGCCAAGGACTTGTATAATCTATGCCATGCAGAATCTCTACAGTACTGTGTTCCAGGGATGGACCAACATATTTTTAAGCACATGATCAAACATGTTGTAACTCATCAGGACTTACATTCGCTGCTGTTAACTTTGAGAGTGTTCTGACTCATTAAACTTTTGGTTTTTGTTAAGGGAATTAGCATTTTTGCAGGATTTTTCCACAGTTTCTAATGCTACACAAAATATTGAGTACATTACAATGAGAATTGTTTCTGTTATTTTTCGCCTCCTTCAGGTTCATTGCATGTGGGACAGTCTATCACTTCGATGTGCCCAACCCTATTCCGACAATCGACGCCACATATCTTCTCAGAAGAGCCTTCTGCCTGTACCAGAGTTTTTTTTAAGCTTACGTTGAAACCTTTACCTGCTGCTACGTTATCGAATGCTGACCTCATTACTGGTATCCCACTCAAATGTGGAAGGAGTCGGAATAAGCAAGCTGTGTAAGTAGCGGTCCTGCTTCTTAAGGTACTATTTTTGCGAAGCTGTGTACTATTTTGCTGTGGCAAATATCTGAGTACTTGTTTAGCCATATTACATGTACACCGATGATCCAAAACATTACGACGACCGTTCACCGCGACGTTGGATGCAACCTGGTGGCGTTTCGGGCGCGTCACGAGGTAAAAAAGTATGTAAGAGGAGCAGACATGGAGGGGGTATCACCCTGGCGAAGAACTGGGCTGCAAATGGCGAAACCCATTGAGATAAGCCACATTGACGAAGGGCAGATCATTACTACATCTCGAAAACGGCGAAGCTGTTCTAGTGTTCACGTGGTACTGACTTGAGCTGCGGAAAGAGGCAGAAGGACAGTGAAACAACCAATAGGTGCTAAATGGTTGAACGTTCACGAGCCCGCATCTCGTGGTCGTGCGGTAGCGTTCTCGCTTCCCACGCCCGGGTTCCCGGGTTCGATTCCCGGCGGGGTCAGGGATTTTCTCTGCCTCGTGATGGCTGGGTGTTGTGTGCTGTCCTTAGGTTAGTTAGGTTTAAGTAGTTCTAAGTTCTAGGGGACTGATGACCATAGATGTTAAGTCCCATAGTGCTCAGAGCCATTTGAACCATTTGAACGTTCACGATTCCTCACGTAATGTGTGTCGGAGGCTTGCCTGGTCTGCGAAGTGGGATACATAGTGATCTCTGGCATCTCTGGCGAATGAGCACAATGCTGATGCATGCACAAGTGTTTCGGAGCACACCGTTCATCGGAGGACCACACCGTTCATCGTGTGTTGCTGAACATATAGCTCCGCAGCAGACCGCCCCTACGTGTTCACATATTGAGCCGACTAAATCGTCAGTTAAAACTGCAGTGGGCACGGGACCATAGGAATTCGACGGTCAGTAGATGGAGGCGCGTCGGCTCTTGGGTGAAACAAATTTTTGCTACGGTAGGTCGATGGTCGTCTCCACAAACGCCGGCATCGTGGTGAACAGCAGCTCGACGTGTGCAGCGCGCCTCGTACGCAGGCTGGTGGGAGCAGTATTATGCTAGGGGAGACATTCCCCTGCACTTGCAACGGACCTGTAGTGGTATCGTGGACCCTCTGACAGCCGCGAACCACCTGCATCTCTTCGTGTTTAATGTCCTCCCCGACGGCGATGTCATCTTAACAGGAGTATAATTGTCCATGTCTCGGAGCCAGAAGCGTGGTACAGTGGTTTGAGGAGCGTTATAGTGAACTCACGTTGACGTATCGGCGACCAAATTCGCCTCATATAAATCCTATGGAACCCACCTGGGTCGCAATTGGGCGCCATCACTGCGCACACAAATCAGCGGGTCGTTATTTACGCGCATTACATGACCTCTGTGTAGACATCTAATGCCACATATCTCCACAAATCTATCAGGAAGCTGTCGGATCTCTGATACGCTGCATCAATGACATATTTCGTTCCAAAGACGGACAAACAAACTATTAAGCAGATAGTCATAATGATTTGGCTCATCAGTGTATAACTTTATTTTCTTTTCCGGCTTTCATCGTTAATTCTAACACGTCATAACCAGAACTGCTATCACATATACATTTCCTATGCTTTAATAGCTTGTAAGCACGTCTAGAGTCGGAAATGTAAGATTATGTCTTCTACGACGTGTTTGGAGCGTATGGGAATGTGCTGTAGCTGTTTTTAAATTACAAACATCAAAAAAAGTTATGCATCACCTATGTTACGACAGTTCCGAAATCTGTACAGAAAACTGGAATAGAGATCAACATAAACATAATTTTCGCCCTTTTTTATTGCTCATGAAAACCGCACGTTGCATATTGTACCACCATACAGTCAGACATTCAGAGGTGGTGGTCCAGATTGCTGTACAGACCGGTTCCTCTAATACCCAATTGCAAGTTTTCTAGCATTGATGCATTTCTTTATTCGTCGTGGCATACTATCGACAAGTTCATCAATACACTGTTGGTCCAGATTGTCCTACTCCTCAACGGCGATTTGGCGTAGATCCTCAGAGTGGTTGGTGGGTCACGTCGTTCATAAACAGTCCTTTTGAATCCATCCCAGGCATGTTCAATAGGGTTCATGTCTGGAGAACATGCTGGCCACTCTAATCGTTATCCTGAAGGAAGTCATTCACAAAACACGCACGATGGCGGCGCGAATTGTCGTCCATGAAGACCAGTGCCTCGCCAATATGGTACTGAAATGGTTGCACTATCGGTCAGAGGATGGCATTCATGTACAGTAGAGCGGTTACGGCGCCTTCACCAGTGGCGTACGTCGGCCCCACATAACGCCACCCCAAAACAGCAGGGAACCTCCACCTTGCTGCACTCGCTGGACAGTGTGTCTACGGCGTTCAGCCTGACCTGGTTGCCTCCAAACACGTGTACGACGATCCTCTGGTTGAAGGCATATGCGAGACTCATCAGTGAAGAGAACGTGATGCCAATCCTGAGCGGTCCATTCGGCATGTTGTTGCTCCCATGTGTACCGCTCTGCATTATGTCGTGGTTGCAAAGATAGACGTCACCATGGACGTCGGGAGTGAAGCTGCGCATCATGCAGCCTATTGCGTACAGTTTGAGTCGTAACGCGACGCCCTGTGGCTGCACGAAAAGCATTATCCAACATGGTGGCGTTGCTGTCAGGGTTCCTCCGTGTCATAATCCGTAGGTAGCCGTCATCCACTGCAGTAGCAGCCCTTGGGTGGCCTGAGCTAGGCATCTCATCGACAGCTCCTGTCTCTCTGTATCTCCTCCATATCCGAACAACATCGCTTTGATTCGCTCCGAGACGCCTGGATACTTCCCTTGTTGAGAGACCTTCCTGGCACAAAGTATCAATGCGGACGCCATCGAACAGCGGTATTCACCGTCCAGGCATGGTTAAACTATGAAGAACACGAGCTGTGTACCTCCTTCCTGGTGGAATGACTGGAACTGATCGGCTGTCGGACCCCGTCCGTGTAATAGGCGCTGCTCATGCATGGTTGTTTACATCTTTGGGCGGGTTTAGTGACGTGTCTGAACAGTCAAAGGGACTGTGTCTGTGATACCATATCGACAGTGAACGTCTGTCTTCAGCAGTTCTGGGAACCGGGGTGATGCAAAACTTCTTTTTGATGTGTGTATATTGTTCATCGCCGGAGAGGGTGGCAGTGTAGCCAATTCACAACGTCCTGATCGAACACTCAGGCGGGCGCGTGCGGTCGGATACGAAACCTTGGCGGACCGAAGTAAAAAGGCTTTGCAATGTGGGACTGCCGGGTTTCCAGTTTAGGGCTTTGTCAACAAACCGTAATAGTAGCACACTGTGCTATCTGAGACCTTATAGTGATTTGTTTATGGCTTTTAGAACAAACGAAATAAAAGGTGTTCCGTTCTTCAAGAGACTAGAAGCACCGACGCACATAAATTTAGTTGTACGAATTCACTGCAAGAGTGCACGATATCCTCGTTTCGATCCGTTAATTATTAAAAAAGGCCCCCAAGGATGCAAGTGAGAATCTCCTAATGTTTTCGCAGTCGGGTGCACTGACTGCAGCTTCACCGATTTGGCATGGCATATCAGCACTCATGGAAAAGGCCTATCCAGTATGTTAATTTGAATGACACAAGCAGACTCTGATTCAAGCCAGAGAAAATATAAATTCATATTCCTCAATTTGGTACACAACTTTTATAGTCACTCCTCACCTCCACCACGCTCTTCCCATTTGAAACAGTAGCTTAAAACCGTAGACAGAATCTTACAACTTAGATAGTTAAATGAGCTAGTGAGCACTATTGTACGACTGAAGGATCATAAATGTTTAATTGTGTAGCAGTTAAAGCGGATCTGTGCAGTCTGATTATATTTACTTCAGATTATGCTTGTGATCAGTTCATATACTCTTATCGTTAAGTCCGTATAATTCTTCAGCCATGTATCGTATAATGGTAGTCTTCCGATCATACCTTTGACGTTGTTATATAGTAACGAGTATTATAGCCTACCGGTAGAAGTTGTGTGCTGCCCCTACCTGACCGATTCAGAATCGCTATGCGGCAGCCTTGTGCTCAGTGAGTTTCTTTTCGAATGCCTGGGAGTCTTCGTGCTGCCGCTGACCAGTGTATACGGCCGTTTAGCGACTCGCTGCGTTGCGTCATGCTGTTAGCATTAGCCCACTGGAGCAGACAGACTCGATGTCCTAAGGTGGAGGAGACGTGCCATTCCTAAGGGGCTGGGCTACTGACAGAAGAAGCCAACTGCATCCAAGGAACGAGCTGTGGCTGACTTCGCCCACTGCAGCGCCAGTACAGCACCGAGGACAATTACTTTCGTGAGAGGCCTGCTAAAACACACCCTTTCAGCTGTTCTGTGTCGCACAGCCAGTGGCTGGTGTATTTGCATAAGACGAACCTTAGATAAATTTATTTGAATGACAAGAATCCAGAATCATTGTCACGCCTGTACAGTCTACCTCGAGTTGTAGAATGAAATTTTTACTCTACAGCGGAGTGTGCGCTGATATGAAACTTCCTGGCAGATTAAAACTGTGTGCCAGGCCGAGACTCGAACTCGGGACCTTTGCCTTTCGCGAGCAAGCGCTCTACCGACTGAGCTACCCAAGCACGACTCACACCCCGTCCTCACAGCTTTAATTCCGCCAGTACCTCGTCTCCTACATTCCAAACTTCACAGAAGCTCTCCTGCGAAGGTAAAGTTTCAAATCACTGCCAATGGGTTTGATATACACTACCGGAAAAGTAATTAGTACACTTCGAAAGACGAGGTTGTAACCTTCCCGTATATAAAAATTTCCGGTACAAAACTGACTGAGAATTGAAATTGCGAACCTTCGCAGGAGAGCTTCTGCGAAGCTTGGGAGGTAGGAGACGAGGTACTGGCGGAATTAAAGCTGTGAGGACTGGGCGTGAGTCGTGCTTGGGTAGCTCAGTCGGTAGAGCACTTGCCCGCGAAAGGCAAAGGTCCCGAGTTCGAGGCTCGGTCCGGCACACGGTTTTAATCTGCCAGGAAGTTTCGTACCTCGAGTTGTGTTTCCATTATAATTTGTAAAGTTGCAAATCACTGCCAATGGGTTTGATATACACTACCGGGAAAGTAATTAGTACACTTCAAAAGACGATGTTGTAACCTTGCCGTATATAAAAATTTCCGGTACAAAACTGACTGAGAATTGAAACAGACAAATTTTGGACGTAAGCAGCGCTACGCCATGGCCCTGTGAAATCAATCTGAATAAACTGAAAAATTCTTACCTCATAATGGTGTCGCCGGATAACGCTGTCTATATATCTGCTCCTAAATGGCACAGCTTAGTGCAATGCTGTCCTATCTACTACTACTGAACAACGTTTGTCTGAGATTTGCATTATTAGAAAAAGGAACTGAATTTGCTTGTTGACACAGCTGCATAGCTAGTCCTCTGATTATTAAACAACACATGACTATGATCTGGGAAAATTTGTAAAATATTTAAATTCAAGTAAATGACTGGTAAAAAAATTATGTTCTGAAAAACCTTATTATTGAAAATATTTCTGCAGACCGTTACTTAAGAAACTGGACATTACAAGTCTGACCTAATTAGTGCTGACAAATCACAAAAATATTGAAACAAATTGACATTAACATCTCAGATAACAAATTTAAGTACGCCCATGGCGATGGAGAATAATAAAGTTTACCTTACTCTACATGGCAATGAACTGCGCTGCACCAGCGGCGACTGCTATTGCTCTTACATGGCTAGCAACTGTACTGTAGCGGTGAGCTACTACGACTTCTCCATAACAGCGAGCTATTGCGACTGCTCCATAACAACGAACTATTGCGACTGCTCTGTAGGAGCGAGCGATTATTACTGCTGCCGACACGGCTCCGACTTGCGATTCTATTGCAGCAGAGATGTTTTATATCACAGGCAGCGCGTGAGCAATACATCGGAATTACATTTGCTCCTGTAGGGTAGTGAACAGTAAACCTCTTACATAATGAACCCCTTACGTCTCTGACAGCGTTTTCCGCTCGGGGGATAGCAGATGTTCTGATAATGGATTCAATGTTTTCCGCTAACAGCGCATTGGTATAGCTACCAGCGCGCCATCTGTGTTTACCATTTAATAGGGAATGCTCACAGCCAGAAGACTCAGCGTGGTGCAGACGTATGAAGCGATTAGGAAACTATGCCATGGCGCCAACTGAGCGAGTCTGAAAGGGACCATATTGCGGCCTTCTGAGTTGGGGGATTCTCCTTTCGGAGAACTGGCACACAAGTTGGACGTGCCGCGTCAGTTGTACGACTATGCTGGTATCAGGGTCATATGAACCTTCTCACAGCGTAGACGATGTTCTGGACGTCCACGCAGCACAGACCGCCGCCAGGGTGGTCGTATTAAAAGGGCAGAAATCGTAGATCATTCAGCTGCCACAGCTTGTGGAGCCAGACGTGTCAACACAAACTGTTGCGAACCGGTTATTAACAGTGTAAGCACAGGCATGCACACCTTTAGCCTGTCTTCCACTAACACCACAGCATCGACGTGCACGGCTCGGCCGGCCGGTGTGGCAGAGTGGTTCTAGGCGTTTCAGTCTGGAACCGCGCGACCGCTACGATCACAAGTTCGAATCCTGCCTCGGGCATGGATGTGTGTGATGTCCTTAGGTTAGTTAGGTTTAAGTAGTTCTAAGTTCTAGGGGTCTGATGACCTCAGATGTTGGGTCCCATGGTGCTCAGAGCCATTGAAACTATTGCACGGCTTGACTGGAGCCGTCAGAGGATCACTGGGAAGATAGAATGATGCACCATGGCCTTCAGCCACGAAATCAGATTCTGCTTGCACGCAAGTACGACGTATACCTGGTGAGTACTGTCTCGTAGAGTGCATCCGTCCCAGGCCTTGTGGTCTGTTGTGCGATGAGCTGTAACTCTCGTTCAATCAAATGGCTCTGAGCACTATGGGACTTAACTTCTGAGGTCATCAGTCCCATAGAAATTACAACTACTTAAACCTAACTAACCTAAGAACATCACACACATCCATGCCCGAGGCGGGATTCGAACCTGCGACCGTAGCGGTCTCGCGGTTCCAGACTGTAGTGCCTAGAACCGCTCGGCCACACCGGCCGGCACTCTCGTTCACCTTTGATGTTTCTAGAGAGGACGCTAACCAGCACTCGGTACGTGCAGAATACTGTTAGACCTGTTCTGCCGTTTTGGAAAAGGAAAGTGATGTGTTCGCCGGCCGGTGTGGCCGTGCGGTTAAAGGCGCTTCAGTCTGGAACCGCGTGACCGCTACGGTCGCAGGTTCGAATCCTGCCTCGGGCATGGATGTGTGTGATGTCCTTAGGTTAGTTAGGTTTAATTAGTTCTAAGTTCTAGGCGACTGATGACCTCAGAAGTTAAGTCGCATAGTATCTCAGAACCATTTGAACCAAAGTGATGTGTTCATCCAACAGGATAATGTTCGCCCACACATCGCCCGTGAAACTGAAAGTGCTCTGCAAGTCATGCAGCAAACTTTTCAGACCGGTAAGATCTCGGACTTGGCTCCAATTGAGAACGTGTGAGATATGATGCGATGAGAAGTGACTCATCCTACTCGTCAACCAGCAACCCGTACAGAACTACGTGAACCCGTCGAGCAGGCGTCGCATAACCTATCCGACAACAGTATTCGCCATCTGTAAGATCGACTAAATGCCAGAGTCAGCGCTTGCATTGCCACCTAGGGAGGCTACATCACTTGCTAATCCGGTTGTTTCAACATGGGTCGATACCCAGCACCCAAATCCGCTTGTGCTGTCGATCTTTAAATGCAGTCATTTCATGTACTCCATATGCACTGCTGTAACAACAAATTTTGAGTGACTGGAAACATCTAAGAAGGTGTACTAATGTTTTTCCGGCAGTGTATGTCCACCGTACGTAAAACGTTACTTTACTTATATCTTGTTAACGACGTTAATTATTCCGTGACCTATACGTTTTAAAAGTTAATATTTATTTTATTTAATATTAAATGATTTTCCTAGATTTTGTTCTTAGGTCTTAAATTTTTGGGTGTTGCATTCTCCAGGTGTAATCTGATGTTGTCTGTTCTAAAAAGAATTATTATAGTGTGTGTTTTATCTTTTCATGTTTTATGAATTTTCTTTACATGTTATAGGTACCATATACGGCCACTTAATTGTGTGAAATCTGCTTGCCATGTGGAGCACGAGTCCAGCCATGGTGACAGAGGCTGGCTACTCACTGGGAATTGACTGCATTAAAACATGTGATTAACTCCTTGTGTTCATTGTAAGTCTCTTGGTCATAGACTTACGCAGGGTTTATTGTTTTGGTATAGTTCTGGCTATAAATATAAAATAATTTGTTTCTTTCGAACAAATATTTTCTTGGCTGGGCAAATCCCGACTCCTCACTATCAACCTTTAAATTTTAAATATAGATTGTTTGTTGCAGTGTATGTGTTAGGAAGTGGAATGCATCTGTTTTTTGGGAATGTGTGACTGTAAATTTTATACCTTATTCCTGTTAAAAATCTTGGTTTGGTTCTCGAGTGGTTAATGATGCGTTTCGGTACCTGAATTGCGCACTATATGTCTTAAGTTGTGATTATTTTTTTCATTTATGTTTATTTAAAATTTGTGTAGCGCTGTTGCTATGAGTCCAAATGTTAGACAAGCGCTGAATTGTGGCTATTCGGAACACGCTTTAACGGTGTTCTGAGTTACTTGCGAGTGCAGCTAAGAACTCGATTCTTCATCACTTTAGATAATGCTTAATTCTGAGTTATCTATTTATACGTCAACTTCCATAATACCAAATTGAGGAGCAAATCTCCAAGGTCATTGAACATGTCAGTACATTAAATTACAACGTAAAAGTAATAACAGATAAAAATAAAATGTTTATGAACCCGAAAAAAGTCAAACCGTAAGTTTAAGTAAACGCAATCAACAAAACAATAAGAATGAGCTTAATTTTTCAAAGAACTCCTAGACATAATAGGAGTGACCTATGAGGAAACTCTTCAGTTTCGATTTGAAAGCGGTTCGATTACTGCAAAGATTTTTAAATTAGGGTGGTAGCTTAATGAAAATGGATGCGGCATTATACTGTACACCTTCCTACGCAAGAGTTAAGGAAGTCCGATCCAAATGCAGGCTTGATTTCCGCCGAGTAGTAACTGAGTGAAGGCTGCTTTTTCTTGGCAATAAGCTAATATTGTTAACAAGAAATGACAGTAAGGTATGTATGTATTGAGAGACCAACGTCGAAATACCGAGGTTCGTGAACGGGTGTCGACAAGAGGTTTCTGAGCCGAAAATATCCTGTTATAATGGGAAGAGATACACCAAAATATAATACCAAACGACATAAGCGAATGAAAATAAGCAAAGTAGACTAATTTTCGTGTCGAACGATCACTCACTTCAGATAACGTTCGAACAGTAAAAATGGCAGCATTAAGTCTTTGAACAAGATCGTGAACGTGGGCTTTCCACAACAATTTACTATCTGTCTGAACACCTAGAAATTTTAACTGTTCGTTTTCACTAATCATGTGCCCATTCTATGAAATTAAAAAGTCAGGTTTTGTTGAATAGTGTGTTAGAAACTGTAAAAACTGAGCCTTACTGTGATTTAGCGTTAGTTTATTTTCTACTGGCCATGAACTTAGGTCATGAACTGCATTATTTGAAACCGGGCTAATGTTGAACACAACATCCTTTACTACCAAGCTAGTGTCATCAGCATACGGAAATGTTTTACAGTTACCCGTAATACTAGAGGGCACGTAATTTATATAAATAAGGAAAAGAATGGAAAGATATTTCCCACCAACAGACAGAAGAAAGATTTTTAAACATAAATTAAACATAAATTACTAAAAAATGTGTGAAATAGAGGAATATAACAGAGAACTTTATATTTTTCAGATAGAAACATCCCTAGAGAGAGAAGAGTTTATAGGGACATACAGTAAAGAATCGAGAAAAAATTAACGTGGACTTTGAAGGACTATCATAGAGAGAAAGGTATGCTGTAGCAAGAGAATAACTTTAGAATGTATGAAAACTACTAATGAGGACATTACTAGTACGAAGGCAGTAGCGGATAGTCAAATAACTAATAGCTTTTAAAACAAATTCTGACGTAAAAGATCACAAATGATAGAAATTCTCGAAGGTTAGTTACTAATAAAAAAGAGGAAGAAATATACAAAAAGAAAACGTAATCAATTCTTTTTGTTCGAATATTCTGTGCATTATGAATCGCCTTCTAGAATTAATATTGAAATAGTTGATTACTGACTCTGTAACGCAATTTGAAACGAAATGAGTAATTCATTGGTGTAAGTCGTTTGGGTTGACACCTTGATTCACATATCAAGGTTGTATGGAGATGACCTGGAGGGAATTACTGAATCTGGTCAGATGACGGGATTCAATAATTCCCACCTGGAACAACAGAGTTGCCTTCCCGGTCTGCTTAATTCTTAATCACTGGCGCCTGGGTAAATCGACAGTCCTAAGAGACCGCCAGCCGTACATCAACTACATCCGCACTGTCTGACAGCGTGTCGGGGACGTATTGATGACAGCAGTGCTAAGAACTGAGCGTGCGAGAAGATGCATTGCCACGTAAGTTATTAAGCAACGTAGCCAGATTAGCTGAATCAATATTTCACTTGCTCCGAGATGAAGTTAGCATCTGGTCGTCGAGCAGGATACCAAACTAACAGACGATAGTTCCCTCGAAGGCACTTTGAAACTTATTTTATCACCGTGGTGGATCAAGTGATCAACACTACCGCCTATTCCCTAGAAAAAATGCGGATCGTGTACAAATAAAAACAAATAAAAGTTGATGCAGTGACTGCGATAGAGATAAATTAGTAAGGATGAATATTGGCACTAAAGAGACAACCAGCTTGTAAGACAAAAGGAAGTGGTTGGGGGTTGTTGAAAAGGTGGTTCGTCGATAGGGCCTCTTACCAAATGTTGCGTTGCTTCTTGTATATATACAGTGAAGAGTCAAACAAATTGGTACATCTGCCTAATACCTTGAAGAGACCCCTCGAGCACGCATGAGTACCGCAACATTATGACGTGGCATGGACCCGAATAATTTCTGAAGTAGTGCTGGAGGGAATGAAACCATGAATCCTGCAGGGCTATCCATAAATCCGTAAGACTACGTGGGGGTGGAGATCTCGTCTGAACAGCACATTGCAAGGCATCCCAGAAATGCTCAATAAATTTCATGTCAGGGGAATTTGGTGGGCAGCGGAAACGTTTAAACTCAGAACAGTGTTCCTGGAGCCGCTCTGTAGATTTTCTTGACGTGTGGGGTGTCGCATTGTCCTGCTGGAATTGCCCAAGTCTGTCGGAATGCACAATGGACATGAAAGGATGCAGGTGATCAGACAGGATGCTTACATACGTGTCACCTGTCAGAGTCGTATCTAGACGCATCAGGGGTCCCATATTACTTCACACTCGCCACACAATTACAGAGCCTCCACCAGCTTGAACAATCCGCTGCTGACATGCAGGGTCGCCGGCCGGAGTGTCCGAGCGGTTCTAGACACTACAGTCTTGAACCACGTAACCGCTGCGATCACAGGTTCGAATCCTGCCTCGGGCATGGATGTGTGTGATATCCTTAGGTTAGTTAGGTTTAAGTAGTTCTAAGTTCTAGGGGACTGATGACCTTAGTAGTTAAGTCCCACAGTGCTCAGAGGAATTTGAACCATTTTGAACATGCATGGTCCTTGGGTTCAGGAGGTTGTTTACGCTCGATACAATCTGAAACGAGACTCGTCCGACTAGGCAACATGTTTCCAGTCATCACACGTTCCATGACCTTGGAGATTTGCTCCTCAATTTGGTCCTACGGAACTAGACGTGTGGATGAAAATACAAAATAACAGTCCAAAGCCAGTGTTGACGGGCACAGGCAAGGCGTCAATCTCTGTGTCATACAGTCATCAAAGATAAACGTCCGCCTGCTTAGCTGAATGGTTACGTGCTTGCCTTCGATGCAGCGGGCCCGGCTTCGATTCCCGGCAGGGTTGGAGATTTTCCCCGCTTGTGGACTGGGTGCTGTGTTTTCCTCATCATTTCATCTTCATTACCGGCACACAATTCGCTAATGGGACAGGGATGGGAATACGAGATGTACTCTGGGTCGCACACCATAATGTGGCTTCCAGCTCGTGGACGTATTTAAGCTGCTTACCTAATATGTAAGAATGGAAATATGTTGATGTTCCAGTAGCTGAAGTTCAGTTGTCGAAATGATTTGAAATGAAGAACTGCCGATAAAAAAGTCAAAGTGAGCTAGACTACATTTTTATTTCAAGAAAGAACAACTTGACCAATCAACAAATATATATTGGAAACTGTGCCTCTTCCCACAGACAACATAAACTGTTGCTGGTGACATAAACATACAAGTTTTCCTACCTTATAAGATACTGGCGTTTAATCAAGGATTCGACAACAGCTTGAGGACTGTACTACTTATTTATACGATGAAATAGAACAGTTACAACGGACGCCTCGTTAGAGCATACATACCAGAACTTATTTTCGCTGTCAGGTACTACGGAGAGCAAACAAATGTAATCAGAATTGTACGAGGAACCGCTCTAACCCTTAGAACATTAGGACAGCTGGAACAGGAAACACACACACACACAGATATATATATATATATATATATATATATATATATATATATATATATATATATATATATATGTATGTATGTATGTATAACAAATCAAACCATATATCGTCCATTAGGCTGGAATTTATCCGTGAGATACTGAATGTATTTGTGATTAGTTCGTCCGATTTGTTATTGCTTCAAGCTTCTGCTTCATTTCTATCTTTTTGAGCGAAATATTTTATCTATTGTCCTCCTTACAGAACATCTTTTTGAGCGATTTATTGTATCTATAGTCCTCCTTACACAACGACGCTATGAGGAGCATGGGACTGATTTGAAGTTGTAGAAAGCCTTCCACAGGATCGATGTTGACTTATGGGGCATATACGATCAGAAAAGTTGATCAGTCACATTAGAAGTATGGAAGAACTTTCGTGATTGGTGACCTGACAAATGTTAATGTTCTGTAACTTATCTGGAGATCGGTAGATGATAAGATTTCAGAACTGGTCTTTATCGTTAATACGCGTACAGGAAGCTGATTTAAATCACAACGGAGCATACTGTATGAAATTCTGATTTCAAAATATACCACAATGACTGGGTAGAAGACCATTAGGCGACGAAAATAAGGCTGCTTAATTTATTCCTACAAGGAGGTCGTTTGTATCTGCAAAAGTTACCTACGTTTGTGAGTGCAAAGTAATCTAAGGGAGGGCGTCAATCATACGAAGCGTGTATTTTTGTACTTACCATAGGATGTTGCGGCGGAACGATTTCAAGAAACGTTGAGAATTTTGTCTTCCACATCACGCAGTGTAATAAGTGGAGATTTCAGATTGGCAGGCAAAGTTCAACATCCAATAGGGGGAGGTGGTGGACATTGTCCTGATGAAGGAGATGGAGGGTGTGGAGGTCGAGAGAGGGAGGGATACAGCAATAGAGGCATGGCAATGGGTGGGGGCAGAGAGGAAGGAGGAAACTAGGGGGGAGGGTCAAGCCTGCAGACAGTGTAAAGGATGCGGAGATGTTGGTGGAAAAGGAGGAGGTGGGGGAAGGGGATGAGGTCATACAGGAGCCTTGTGGGGGAAGGAAGGTGGATACGGAATGCAAGGTGGAGAGCATGGTGTTCAAGGATTTGGAGGGCCTTGTAAAAGCGGGTGGGTTTGGAGATCCAGACAGCTCTGGCATAACAGAGGATAGGACAGATGAGGGATTTGTAGGTGTGGGGATGGAGGAAGGATGCAATCCCCATGTTCGGCCAGACACGAGTTTCAGGAGGTGCAAACGGGAATGGGCTTTCTGCTGGATGGTCAGGAGGTGAAGGTTCCAGGTGAGGTGACAGTCGATGGTGAGGTCAAGGTATCTCAGGGTGGGGGTAAGCTGGATGGGACGACCATAAAGGGTGAGGTAGAAATCTTGGGGATGGAAGGAGTGGATGGTGTGGCCTATGATGATTGCCTGGGTTTTGGAGGGATTGAGACAAAGTAGCCACTGGTTACACCAAGTGGTGAACTGGTCATGGTGGATTTGGAGGGTGCATTGAGACCATTGGAGGGTAGAATAGAGAGTCGGGAAGGTGGTGTCATCAGCATATTGGAGAAGGTGGACAGGTGGGGGTGGCTTGGGCATATCAGCCGTGTACAAGAGATAAAGGAGAGAGGAGAGGATGGAGCCCTGGGGGCACCAGCAGTGGTATAAAAGATACGGGAGTTGGTGTTGTGGAGGGTGACACAGGAAGGACAGTGCGAGAGGAAGGAAGCGATCAGATGGACAAAATTGATAGGCAGGGCATAGGTTTGGAGTTTAAAGAGGAGACTGGGATGCCATACGCAGTCACAGGCATTTTGGAGGTAGAGACAAACAAGATTGGCAGAGTGATGGAAGTTAAGCTGAAGGGAGAGAAGGTGAATGAGGTTAAGGAGTTGGTCTTTGGTGAAGGAGGGGGGGTCGGAAGCCACACTGGGCAAGGGGGAGGAAGTGGTGTTGATTAAACTACTGATGGATACGACGATAGAGGATGGATTGTAGCACCTTACTGAAGGCGGAGGTGAGGCAGATGGGGCATTAGGAAAAGGTGGCAGAAGGGGGTTTGTTGGCTTTGAGGCGTAAGAGGACATGGGAAGTCTTCCACAGGCTGAGGTAGAAGCCAGTAGAGAGGTTGACATTATAGAGATGGGCAAGGACAGTTAGGAAACAGAAGGGGCTTTCTCTAAGGTGGCAGCAGGTGACACAGCAATGACCAAGGGCCATGTTACATTTAGACCAGAGGGTAAGGTTAACCTCTTGTGCTGTGATTGGAGTGTTGATGTCAGAGGGGGGCAACTGCAACAAGTACTGGAGACTAGGAGCAAGTGGAGTGACTGAGGTATTGGTGCATTCCATGACAGTTAGGAAAAGAGAATAATCAAAGTGGAGATCATCAGGGATGGAGAAGACCTCGTAAAGGTGGGAAGCGAAGTGGTTGGCCGTACTGAGGTTGTCATGAAGGGGGCAGTCGTTATGGAGAAGGGGGTAATGGGGTGCGGAATGGGAACCAGTAAGGCGATGGAAGGTGGACCGGTAGTTGGAGGAGTTGATAGGGAGGGTGGCATTGAGTCGTGTGCAGGTCTGGCGCCAGTCCCAGCGTTTCTTTGCTGTAATAAGGTTCCGTACATGTCGCTATATGTGCCAGTAGCGTTGGAGTGTATCTCTGTCGTGAGTGCACAGGAAGGAGTGATAACAGCCTGCAGAGGGAGAGTGGGACGATGGGAGTGGATGGTTTTAGTAGGAACATGGGCCTCCACGGCGTCAGTAAGTACCTTCTGAAGGAAGGACGAGGTGTGGATGATGTCATCAGGATGGCAGTAGGTAAAAGGGGGACTTTCGACCTGGGCGGCGATGGATTACTGGTAGGCATCCCAGTTGGCATGATGATAGTCATGGACGACCTTGGGAGGGAGTGCAGGGTCGAGAGCCAGAGGAGGGTGGTGAGCAGACATGATGGAGAGAAGGACGGGGAGGTGGTCGCTACCTGTGGGGTCCAGGAGGTTGGCAGAGGCAATGACAACATCAGAGATGGTGTCACTTTCGGGACGAGTGTGCTGGAGAAGGGGAACAAGGTCACCTGGGATTGTGGAGAGGAACTGATGCCACCGTGGAAGGGCAGCAGGGGTGTGGCTATGGATGTTAATGTCGGTGGCAATCACATAGGTGAAGAAGGTGAGGTCCATGTGGGAGATCGTCATAAGGAAGAGGAGCAGTGGAGCAGACGTAGATGATGTTGCAGGTAATAGGGAGTGGAAGAAGACGTTGAGGGTGAGGTGTTCGGTGGGGTCTTTGAAGAGGGCTGTTGCTGGACGGGGATACGCTTAAGGTCTGAACGACTTGTATATAATGTATATATACTTCGAAGCAATGGTAACTGTCTCTCATTTCGCATCTGATCGCAAGTCTTCCAAACCTTCAAAAAATATATGCAAACCTTCCTCATGAATAAGTCAGCGTATTAGTGAAAATCATATAATAGTCACTACAATAGATTAACCTTCACCCAGAAAAATGTGCTGGGTGCTTCAATTTATAATATTTATAGATTTAGGTCAAGTGTTGATCTGTGTGGAATTGTGGTGGCTGTTTACTACTTTTTCCACTTGATGTGCCTCCTCTGTGGGTGACCAGCTCGTAGCCTCCATCAGTAGATGTCGCTCCTAACACAAGTTACATGTGGAACAAACAACGACACATATATTACATACAGATCATTATTATAAGGTATCAATTATACACAAAACCTTCCTCATAAGTAAGTGCATTTATTAATGAAAACCTACATTAGTTCCTGAGATTACCCATAACATACAGACGGCAAAACATGGCGGCAGACTTTATAGTTGTGTAAATATTAACCACACCAGCTGATGGCACAACGAGGTGGGATTCATTATGAAAAGAATGATAGGGAAAAGGGTGAGTTATTCTGATCAGAATCAAATCAATCGTAAGCAGTAATTGTAGTTCACGTTTACATGCCAGCGTCATAAGTAGAAGATGACCGAATTGAATGGGTACGGTATTCAGTATGGGAAACGATATAAAAATCTAATAATAAATTGGGTAACACGATTGTAGGGCAAGTAATAGAAGCCAAAATGATGGAAGAGTAGTGGCTCCACAACTGATTATACTTGGAAAATAACAAGACATACTGACAGACACCAGCTGTATTATACTGATACAAGAAACTTAGATAATGAATTGTAAGGCGTAGATACAAATTACGATTTGTAAAGAGCGAGGAGAAAAGGAAAGATTAATAGAGCATTCGGGACGAATCAACACATAAGGAAGTGCGATGTTCTCTGAGACCGTAGCGGTCGCGCGGTTCCAGACTGAAGCGCCTAGAACTGCTCGGCCACCAGCGGCCGACTGTAAGGTACTCTCCATCAACAACAAAAAACTGATTCGCAGCGGATAGGTTCACATCCTTCGTAGGAAGAAAGGCATTATACAGTGAAGCGCCAAAGAAACTGGTATAGGCATGCGTATTCAAATACGGAGATATGTGCAAAGGCAGAATACGGCGCAGCGGTCGGCTACGCCTATATAAAACAAGTGTCTGGCGGAATTATGAGATCGGTTACTGCTGCTACAATGGCAAGTTATCAAGATTTAGGTGAGATTGAACATGGTGTTACAGTCGGCGCACGAGCGATGGGACGCAGAATCTCCGATGTAGCGATGAAGTGGGGTTTCTCCCGTACGACCATTTCACGAGGAATCCGGTAAAACATCAAATCTCCGACATCGCTGTCGCTGGAAACAAATCCTGCAAGAACGGGACCAACAACGACTGAAGAGAACTGTGCAACGTGACAAAAGTGCAACACTTCTGTAGATTGCTGGATATTTCAATGCTGGGCCATCAAAAAGTGAGAGTGTGCGAACCATTCAACGAAGCATCATAAATATGAGCTTTTGGAGCCGGAGGCCCACTGGTGTACCCTTGATGACTGCACGACGCAAAGCTTTATGCCTCACCTGGACTCTTCAGTACTGACATTGGACTGTTGAAGACTGGAAACATGTTATCTGGTCGGACGAACCTCGTTTCAAATTACTTCGTGTGAAGGGAAGTTTACGGGTATGGAGACAACTTCATGGAACCATGGACCCTGTAAGGGACTGTTCAAGCTGGTGGAGGCTCTCTAATGGTTTGGCGCGTGTGCTGTTGGAGTGATACGGGACCCCTGATACGTCTAGATACTCCCCAGAGACAAACTAGGGCAATTACAGCAGGACAATACGACATCTCACACATCCATAATAGCTACGGAGTGGCTCCAGTAACACTCTTATGAGTTTAAACACTTCCACATGTCACCAAACTCCGCGTACATGAACATTATTGAGCATATCTGGGGTGCCTTGCTACGTGCTGTTCAGAAGAGATCTCCACCCCCTCTCACTCTTACGGATTTATGAACAACCCTGGTGTCAATTCCCTCCAGTACTACTTCAGACATAAGTCAAGTCCATGCCACATCGTGCTGCGACACTATTGTGTGCTCGCGGGGCCCTACACGATATTATGCAGAGATACCTGTTTCTTTGGTTCTTCAGTCTAGAATGAAAATTTTGTTCCTTGCCGTTTGTATTTTTCTAAGAATAGAGATACTGGATAAGGGGCAAGTTTATATTTCAGGAAGGTTTTATATCTTCTGTACTTTGTTAAAACAAATCCTTTGGAAAAGACTCAATAGATCACCAGGAGAAACTTTAGAGCTCGCAGCATTTACAATACTGACCGCAGAAAGGAGACTCAGAACATCATCTTTCCTATGGAACTTCACATTCTGGAAACTGTTACCAATGATTCTTTAATACCTTTTTCCCCCTTTTCGTGACAAATGTGACAAATTACATTCTCCACTCAGGCAACACCACTGCTGACAGACATAAAATTACTTTCGCACTGAAAAACAATCACACAGCTTACACGAAAACTTCTTGCATGTAAATGTACGGCACCTGTCCCCAGTTCCAGTCTTATGCACCATAAAAAACTTAACGCAATCTGAGATGAGTTTTAGTAGGTTCTAAACGTAACGTCAGCTATGCTGTATATGCTGGTAATGCACTTAAGTGAGATTTCCAGTTCCACTGTATAACATAAAAGTAAAATATGTGTCATATATACACTCCTGGAAATTGAAATAAGAACACCGTGAATTCATTGTCCCAGGAAGGGGAAACTTTATTGACACATTCCTGGGGTCAGATACATCACATGATCACACTGACACAACCACAGGCACATAGACACAGGCAACAGAGCATGCACAATGTCGGCACTAGTACAGTGTATATCCACCTTTCGCAGCAATGCAGGCTGCTATTCTCCCATGGAGACGATCGTAAAGATGCTGGATGTAGTCCTGTGGAACGGCTTGCCATGCCATTTCCACCTGGCGCCTCAGTTGGACCAGCGTTCGTGCTGGACGTGCAGACCGCGTGAGACGACGCTTCATCCAGTCCCAAACATGCTCAATGGGGGACAGATCCGGAGATCTTGCTGACCAGGGTAGTTGACTTACACCTTCTAGAGCACGTTGGGTGGCACGGGATACATGCGGACGTGCATTGTCCTGTTGGAACAGCAAGTTCCCTTGCCGGTCTAGGAATGGTAGAACGATGGGTTCGATGACGCTTATTTGTTTATGCCTAATGATGGTGGGTGTGTTCGCCGTTATCAAGACTTTAGATGGGGTAGATATACACCATACAAATAGAAGCTACCGGCCTTTCCGCTGTGGTAACACTGGTTATCACCAGATCACCGAAGTTAAGCACTGCAAGGCACGGCTGACACTTGGATGCATCACCATTAGGGTCTGCCGAGTGCGCCGGCCGGGGTGGCCGCGCGGTTCTAGGCGCTACAGTCTGGAACCGAGTGACCGCTACGGTCGCAGGTTCGAATCCTGCCTCGGGCATGGATGTGTGTGATGTCCTTAGGTTACTTAGGTTTAAGTAGTTCTAAGTTCTAGGCGACTGATGACTTCAGAAGTTAAGTCGCGTAGTGCTCAGAGCCATTTCCTGCCGAGCGCTATTGGCCAGTAGGATGCACTCAGCCCTTGTAAGGCCAATTGAGGAGCTACTTGATTGAAATGTAGCTGCACCGGCCACAAAATCTGCCAATGGCTTGGAGAGCGGTGTGCTGACCACATGCCCCTCCGTATCCGCATCCGGTGACGCCTAAGGTCCGAGGACGACATGGCGGCCGGTCGGTACCGTTGGACTTCCATGGCCTGTTTGGACAGTGTTTGTTTTTTAATGCCCTTGGTACTATGTCCAGAAAAAAAATAATCAAGTTTTTAGAGAATTTGGTGCTCTTTCATAAAGGAAATGAACAACAAAGTGCTAGGAGCACAAAAAACTGAGATATTTTGCAAAAAAAGCTTGAAAAGTTCAAAATTTTCGGAGTTTTTAGGCTACACAATGTTTAGCCAACATAAATTTTGTTGCCTAATCTTGGTTATCCAATCTTTCCAACTATATGAACCAGCTAAAAAATAGAATCTTTTGCCGCATCTTTTGCAAAGTACAGGCTTTTTCTGTCAATCTGACAGGAATACAAGTGATTTACTAAATTTTATACGTTTTATCATTTCTACAGCCAGTAGATTTACTTACTCTGTCAAGAGCTTCACATTCCTTGGCATTGCACTTTTTTGTGTTTTTCTCCGGAATGACGTCATTCAGTATGCAAACACTGCACGCTTGTTAAAAGTGCTGCAGAGTAGATGCCTTCCACAGAGCTACAGGAGCAGTCCGGAGCGCTTCTGAGTACAGGAAACGGCTGTCAATAAAGAATTCAGGGCTATCGACTGGCAACACTCCTAACCTCTCGCAAGCAGAAACTAAACTCTGTCCTCACCAGACCAAACAATTCAGCTTTTAAAGACTGGGTTATTTTTGTAATTGCTGAAGGGATCGCTACGCAGTAAGACAGTTCAGTTTAAACGGCATCCGAACATCTCAGCAAATAACTTCCTGCAGCGCATTTAAGTAACAATGTGTTCATTTTGTTAGTGCGCAGACGTGCGTCTCGCTTCAGGCATTAGTGGTGAATCATTTTACTGCCATTAAACCACATGATAAGTGACACGCAGGCTGGTAGAATCCTCGATTTCTTTACACACTCACTGAATAAAAACCACAACACCAAAAAATAGTTAATGTCAAGTAATGAAATTTCGAGAATACATTTGTCAAGGTAACATACACTACTGGCCATTAAAACTGCTACAACCAAGAAGAAATGCAGATGATAAACGGGTATTCATTGGACAAGTATATCATACTAGAACTGTCATGTGATTACATTTTCACGCAATTTGGGTGCATAGATCCTAATAAATCAGTACCGAGAACAACCACCTCTGGCCGTAATAATGGCCTTGATACGCCTGGGCATTGAGTCAAACAGAGCTTGGATGGCGTGTACAGGTACAGCTGCCCATGCAGCTTCAACACGATACCGCAGTTCATCAAGAGTAGTGACTGCCGTATTGTGACGAGCCAGTTGCTCAGCCACCATTGACCAGATGTTTTCACTTGGTGAGAGATCTGGAGAATGTGCTGGACAGGGCAGCAGTCGAACATTTTCTGTATCCAGAAAGGCCCGTACAGGACCTGCAACATGCGGCCGTGCATTATCCTGCTGATATGTAGGGTTCCGCAGGGATCGAATGAAGGGTAGAAAAAAATGGTTCCAATGCCTGTCGCACTTGGCCGGTCAATATAGGGACGGATAATACCGCTTATGGATGACGCTGGAGTTGTCATCCGATGTCCCACATGTGCTCGATCGAAGACAGATCTGGTGATCATGGGGGGGGGGGGGGGGGGGGGCAAGGTGTCATGTCAACCCTGGTAGAGCATTTTTGGTTGCAACATGGGGTATCGTCTCAGTTGTGTGACTGCATTCGTGATTTCCTGTCAGGAAGGTCGCAGTTCGTAGTAATAGACGGCAAATCATCGAGTAAAACTGAAGTGATTTCAGGTGTTCCCCAGGGAAGCGTCCTGGGATCTCTGCTGTTCCTAATCTATATAAATGACCTGGGTGACAATCTGAGCAGTTCTCTTAGGTTGATCGCAGCTGATGCTGTAATTTACCGTCTAGTAAGGTCATCCGAAGACCAGTATTAGTTGCAAAGCGATTTAGAAAAGATTGCTGTATGGTGTGGCAGGTGGCAGTTGACTCTAAATAACGAAAAGTGTGAGGTGATCCACATGAGTTCCAAAAGAAATCCGTTGGAATTCGCTTACTCGATAAATAGTACAATTCTCAAGGCTGTCAATTCAACTAAGTAGCTGAGTGTTAAAATTACGAACAACTTCAGTTGGAAAGACCGCATAATATTGTGGGGAAGGCGAACCAAAGTTTGCGTTTCATTGGCAGGACACTTAGAAGATGCAACAAGTCCACTAAAGAGACAGCTTACACTACACTCGTTCGTCCTCTGTTAGAATATTGCTGCGCGGTGTGGGATCCTTACCAGGTGGGATTGACGGAGGACATCGAAAGGGTGCACAAAAGGGCAGCTCGTTTTGTATTATCACGTAGTAGGGGAGAGAGTGTGGCAGATATGATACGCGAATTGGGATGGAAGTCATTAAAGCAAAGACGTTTTTCGTCGCGGCGAGATCTATTTACGAAATTTAAGTCACCAACTTTCTCTTCCGAATAAGAAAATATTTTGTTGAGCGCAACCTACATAGGTAGGAATGATCATGAAAATAAAATAAGAGAAATCAGAGCTCGAACAGAAAGGTTTAGGTGTTCGTTTTTCCCGCGCGCTTTTCGGGAGTGGATTGGTAGAGAGATAGTATGATTGTGGTTCGACGAACCCTCTGCCAAGAACTTAAATGTGAATTGCAGAGTAGTCATGTAGATGTAGATGTAGATGTATGCAGGCGATCGTTATCCTATTGGAAAACACCTCATGGACTGCTGTTAATGAATGACAGCATTTAACAGCCCGAATCACCAGAATGACGTGCAGATTTGTAGTCAGGGTGCATTGGATAACCACGAGAGGGTCCATGCTGTCATACGAAATTGCACCCCACATCATAACTCCAGCGGTAGGTCCAGTACGCCTCGCATGCAGACAGATTGATTGCAGGCCCTCAACTGACCTCCTCTAACCAAAACATGGCCATCACTGTAACCGAGGCAGAGCTAGCTCTCATCAGAAAATAGAACATACCTCCAACCTGTCGTCCAATGACCTCTCACGTGTAGCTGGGAGCTGTCCTTGAAGTAATCGATTAGTTGCAGTTCGTTGTGTCACTGTGGTGCCAACTGCTGCTCAAATTGCTGCAGCACAGGCAGCACGCTGTGCCGGAGCCATACACCGAACACGACGGTCTTCCCTCCCAGTAATGTCACATGACCGTCCGGAGTCCGGTCTTCTTGAGACCGCACATTATCGTGACCACCGCTGTCGGCACTAATGTACAGTGGCTACATCCCTACCAAGACTTCCTGCAGTATCACTGAAGGTACATCCAGCTTCCTGTAGCCCCATTACGTGACTCCATTCAAACATAGTGAGGTGCTGATACTGGCATCTTTGTCTCCTTAATGGCCTTCTTGACTAACAACAACTCACCACGTCAAGTCTCAAAGGTAACTAACGCTCACGACGGTTACAGCGTGTATTTAAAACAAATCTGATCTGCATCCTCGTCGCGGCGTTACTAGCGCCATTCTTATGCGACAGGCGCGGAATTTTAATAGTCGTCATCTTTCAGATGTAAAAACACGCCTACAAACTATCATTTATGACTCACAACTCCTCCTTGGTGTTGTGATCTGTGGCCAACACTGACGTTAGCATCACACATTTACTTCTGTACGTCTCGTTTGAAAAATCTTTTCGTATTACTACAGCAAAGTACAACAAATTGTTTGTGGTTTTCCATCCAAAGTCTTGTCTGATGCATTTATCGACTCTGGGGTACCCTAAGGAAGCTTCTTTATCTCTGCTACGTTAAACTGAACCAGCTTAATCAAACCTTGGTCTTCTTTTAAAATTTTAACTCTCTACTACTACTGACGTTAGCATCACACATTTACTTGTGTACGTCTCGTTTGAAAATTCTTTTCGTATTACTACAGCAAAGTGCAACAAATTGTTTGTGGTTTTCCATCCAAAGTCTTGTCTGATGCATTTATCGACTCTGGGGTACCCTAAGGAAGCTTCTTTATCTCTGCTACATTAAACTGAACCAGCTTAATCAAACCTTGGTCTTCTTTTAAAATTTTAACTCCCTACATACGTCTTTTAGTCAAGTTGTGCCATATATTTCTTTTCTTTTTCGGTAGATACAGTAACTCTTTACCATTTATTCTATCTACACTTGTAATTTTTACCATTTTGCACCATCACATTTCAAAATCGTCTACTGACGTCATGTCTGAATTGTTTATCACAGGGGCGGTTCTCACTGAAGTAATACATCACGCGATGAGGCTCGCGATACAATACAGAAGAAATCAGCCTGCCGGAGTGGCCGTGTGGTTCTGGGCGCTACAGTCTGGAACCGAGCGACCGCTACGGTCGCAGGTTCGAATCCTGCCTCGGGCATGGATGTGTGTGATGTCCTTAGGTTAGTTAGGTTTAATTAGTTCTAAGTTCTAGGCGACTGATGATCTCAGAAGTTAAGTCGCATAGTGCGCAGAGCCATTTTTGAAGAAACCAGCATCAGTGGACCATATAAGAAAATTGTGGAGACCACGTTCTCATTCAAATGAGCAAAAAATAGGCAAAGTTTGAATATTTCTTTTGAAACAATGAAAACACATACAGAAGATGTGTTTGGGGATTATGATTGCACATACTTTGAACTTTACTTTAGAATTTTAATACAAAAAACAAAATAAAATCGTGGCCGTAATTATGATTTGATAAAAGGCCTGAGAGTTTAAGTAGGCAGACTGCGTACAGTGTAACCCCGCAGGAGTTGTTTCAAATCAAAAGTGGATAACATCACTCGATATTGCATCACATTTCAGGAATATTATACCTAGCCACAATGAAATAACGCTAAATTTGACGAAATGCTGTAAACTGGAACTTTTAGTTCTGTTTTTCGGGACTGTTTTACTCTTTACGGCTTTACAAAAAACAGTTAATGTATTTCATACATTATAAGTAGGTATAAGTTCCCAAAAAGTTGTTTGATTTTAGGCAGTCAAAGGTAGAAGTTAAGAGGTTGAACCATTTTTATTTTATGATGCACTCAGTTCTGAATAATCGTTTCCCGAGAAAAACCTGTTTCTATTTTAGGAAAAACTTTTATTTGTATTATTAGTTCAATTTATATAAAAAATAAGGGTTATTACGTATTCTTGATGTCGCTAAACACAAATCTGAAGTTAAATTTCAAAATTCAATACGAATAATCCAATATGGAGGACCAAAAATTGTTTTGACCAATTCTGACCAAAATTGGAGAAAAAATTATTTTTGGTACTTACGTTCAGTCTGCAATTCCAGGACCGTATATCAAACCTTCTTGGCGAGAAAAGCTGGTCTGTCTGACCTGAATATACTGTGTTCTGCATTTTGCACACGCTGTTCGTCGGCTTTTTGGGGGAATATGTTTACATGAATACTGCAATATAAATCATTTTGTGAACGCGCATACCTGCAGGACAAGTTTTCTACCTGAGCCGGCGTCTTCGGCTCAGAGCGTCCCACGGCGACCATGACGCTGTTTCGGACAATGGACTGCAGAAACTTTTGTAACGCACTGATTAAAAACAGTTTTCATCCCAACGTTCTAGACACGTATAAGTTTCAAAAAATGGATGAGAATCTGGCCTCAACTGGTTCACACTAGAACGACAGAGATACAACACCAATACTTATAAATGTCACATCATTCTGCGCAACACGTACTGCTTGTTGCTCCATGCAGATTGTGTCATACAATACGCATAGAGAGAAATTGCCAGTTATACGATGTAAATAAAAGAAAATGTTTTATGCAGACGAAGAAAATCTCAGTAGTTATATTTATTAGTAAAATTTCTACTTTTTGTGTAAAAAAATACAGACTACTGTTTTTCATTTCTGTATGAATTTTTTTCAGTCGATTTTAGGGAAAAAAAATTCTTTCGATTCTTTTCGATACTGTACATAATTCTTGTGGTACTTCGAAGTAAAGATCATGGCGTTGCACAAATTATGGTTAAGTTCTGTGACACAACATAAGAGAATATGACTCAGAATGGATCGCAGCTTTACCTCAGTCACTGGCGGTGCTACACGTACACGGCACACCCGTGAATTATTTGAATGGTCTCACTTTTTTTGCTCTTTTGTTACAAGTAAACAACTTCGTCCATGTAAATACACACACAGCAACAGTACACACCCAACGGATGTAGAGGTATTATGCAGAGAATATAGTAGCTCATTGTAATGGTTTCACAAATGTATTATACCTCAGTAGTACGATGTCTCTGAACTGGGACTGAACTGCAATAATCAAGATCGCCACACACAACAAGCATCTGCTGAACAGTGCTTCTCACCTGTCACTGGTAACTTTGCTCAAAGGAGAGGATGTGAACCTGAGGGGCCAATATTGTCGTTATCTACAATAGAATCACCAATATTCGAGAACGGGGCAAGGAATAGTAAACTAGTTCGTGTATTTTATTCTTATTTATTGTTAAGATATAAACATAAGTGCAGTGCCATTAAAATAATTTTAAGCTTGACAGTGACAATCATTTGAAAAGGTACTATTTGTAGCAAACATTACACGGTTCGTTTCCCTGGTGCTTCTGGCCACATGTGACATATTAATAACGCAGTAATGTTGACGACCACGCCGCGTAATGCCTACCGAAGCGGAATTCCACTAAACGTATCAGAGTTTTTTTAGCTTTGGGGCGGAGCGGCGGAATTTAAAAATTTATAAAAAGTAGCGTAATTTAACTTCTCGTTGTAATGTAAAACCCTATAAATTTCCGTTTCAAAGTTCTGAAAATTATTTAATTCAGATTTAGATTAACAAAAGAACGTTATAAATTTACAGAATAATGCAGATTTAGTATGTACTGTGCACCTTAAAGTTAAATATGCACGCTTTCGTATTCCTTTGGATATGAACGTGACCTGATGACATCTGAGGCGATAACATTTAAGATGGCACAGACACTGCAGGATGCCGCCAACAGTGGGCAGTGCACGATAATTACCGCAGCTATAAATTAGAACGCCAGTTGACACTCGAGACGATGGCAGTATATTACTAAATCAATTTATTACGACAAGGCTTTTGAATCGGTCGTGTATGATTTGAATATAGTAACCTTAAAGTTATAAGACCATTGAATAACGAGTGCTACAGCTGGCTGTTCGACACCAAACAAGAAAAGGCAATTGAGCGATGAGCTTGCGCGAGATGAGAAGAAAATGGAAAAAGGGGCTATTCTCTGGATGAGATTTAAATGAAGATATTTTTAAAAAGTGGTTAGGAGCAGTTAGTGGTGATAACACGGAATGGGAATGCGAAGTTTGTAAAATAGTGCTAGGAACAAAACGAAGTGACCTACTGAACCACACTGGAAGCCGGAGGCACGATAGGAATTTGAAAGCTACACACCGTGCAGGAAATATTTCACACGTAAGACACTTTTTTCCCCTTACTTACGACTTACAGCGGCAAGGAATATTGTTACTGTTATGCTGTTGTTATTAAAATTACATTTTATGAATTTGAACTTTAAAGCTAGAGTAACGAATAAGAATTTCCATAGGCATACATAACACATTAACATTACTTGCCGCCCGCAGTGGCCGAGCGGTTCTAGGCGTTTCAGTCTGGAACCCCGCAACCGCTATGGTCGCATGTTCGAATCCTGCCTCGGGCATGGAGGTGTGTGTGATGTCCTTAGGTTAGTTAGGTTTAAGTAGTTCTAAGTTCTAAGCGACTGATGACCTCAGATGTTAGTCCCATAGTGCTCAGAGCCATTTGAACCATTTGAGCATTATTTACGTTAATATAGCAAGGGTTCACTTTTACGGTCTGTTATCACTTTCGTTTTCAGATACTAGAACCAGAGAAAGAGCAAAAGGATGCTACAGTGGCTGATACAAGATTAGATTTAACAGCTGCAAAAACAGTAAGTCAGGATCCCACAAAATGAACAAGCATTGTTAAGAATGCTCTCTCTGAAAATATTAAGGACGTGTTAAATAAGAAACAACGAATTTTCCACCTGTACAGACGTGAGTACAAACATCGGCAATATCAAGTTAATATCCATGTTAGTGAATATATAGACAGTTCTAAAGTTAAAACATCTACCACATCCAGTTCCCGTAGTAGTGACGAAGGTAACATAAGGGATCTGTATAACCTTTTCAAAAAATGGATAGAGAGGTTTGAGTTATCTGTTGATAACGTTGTTGGTTTTGTGCTGTTAATTCCCACTTTATATTAGGTAAGAATGAATCTTTCGAGACCCAACTCCTCACTGAAAACTCCGAGATAACTGCGAAGGGATGTTTTTGTCATTCACCTCATTTAGTTGCTGTAGCTGATACACAGGAAATCACTAACTATGTCAAAGCTCTGATACAGAACATTTATATCTATTTTTCTCGCTCTCCTAAGTGCCAGGGTATATCAGAGGAATTTCAGAAGTTCACGCACTCTTCTTAATTAAATACTATTAAGCCTGGTAAAACAAGATAGTTAGCACTTCCGAATCATGTCAATCGTGTACTGCAACAGTGAAGAGCCTTGTAAGGTATATCATATTTTCTGAACATCAAAATCCCTAGAATGAGATTTTCACTCTGCAGCGGAGTGTGCGCTGATACGAAACTTCCTGGCAGATTAAAACTGTGTGCCCGACCGAGACTGGAACTCGGGACCTTTGCCTTTCGCGGGCAAGTGCTCTACCATCTGAGCTACCGAAGCACGACTCACGCCCGGTCCTCACAGCTTTACTTCTGCCAGTATCTCGTCTCCTACCTTCCAAACTTTACAGAAGCTCTCCTGCGAACCTTGCAGAACTAGCACTCCTGAAAGAAAGGATATTGCGGAGACATGGCTTAGCCACAGCCTGGGGGATGTTTCCAGAATGAGATTTTCACTCTGCAGCGGAGTGTGCGCTGATATGAAACTTCCTGGCAGATTAAAACTGTGTGCCCGACCGAGACTGGAACTCGGGACCTTTGCCTTTCGCGGGCAAGTGCTCTACCATCTGAGCTACCGAAGCACGACTCACGCCCGGTCCTCACAGCTTTACTTCTGCCAGTATCTCGTCTCCTACTTTCCAAACTTTACAGAAGCTCTCCTGCGAACCTTGCAGAACTAGCACTCCTGAAAGAAAGGATATTGCGGTAGCTCAGATGGTAGAGCACTTGCCCGCGAAAGGCAAAGGTCCCGAGTTCGAGTCTCGGCCGGGCACACAGTTTTAATCTGCCAGGAAGTTTCATATCAGCGCACACTCCGCTGCAGAGTGAAAATCTCATTCTGGAAACATCCCCCAGGCTGTGGCTAAGCTATGTCTCCGCAATATCCTTTCTTTCAGGAGTGCTAGTTCTGCAAGATTCACAGGAGAGCTTCTGTAAAGTTTGGAAGGTAGGAGACGAGATACTGGCAGAAGTAAAGCTGTGAGGACCGGGCGTGAGTCGTGCTTCGGTAGCTCAGCTGGTAGAGCACTTGCCCTCAAAAGACAAAGGTCCAGAGTTCGAGTCTCGGTCGGGCACACAGTTTTAATCTGCCAGGAAGTTTCATATCAGTGCACACTCCGCTGCAGAGTGAAAATCTCATTCTGGAAACATCCCCCAACATCAGATGACGTCGTTAGAAAAATACCGAATGTACTTCTTTATAGTTAAAGTTCTGTATTTAGCCTATATATCGTCAGAAATTTGTATAGGCTTACTGTAAATTATATTTGGTGTAATAGCGGAATGTAGCGGAATTTGAGTATGATCGTAGAGGAAATAGTTTTGGCTGGGAACACTGTCGGGTTATGCATTAATATGCATGGCACTTGAGTTTTTTTAGCAAATTGACATCGTTGTGTCCACATCAAGTTAAAATAGGCGCACTTGAAAATGGACAGGGTCTGAAACTAGCAGAGCAAATGAAGTAACTTAAAACACAGGCTGTTGCAATCTTTTTATTTTTCAAATTTATTGAGGCTGTGGCGCCCATCCAAAAGAAAATTTTGAACCTGGTAATAAACGTCAAAGTGCAGAGACAATCAGTCTTTCTAGCGGCGCTTACTGTCGGAGCGCGCGTGTCAGCATGGTGACCACTCCACACAGCTACTCACAACAATACGAATGTGTCAGTTTCAGCACACCGTTCCATAGGGTCAACGCAGCAACCCTACGCCCCACTATTCGGCTAATTTGAATGGAATTGTAGAAAGTATAGCAGCAGATAATGCACTTCTTTATGCAAACTCATGTACTTCCATTGGATAGTAATGGCTCCTTCTGACTTGTTTCGTAAGTAACCAACTTATGGCTGTGTTGACGACTCCTCCAAGGTACTTCCATCAGGCGTTGTTAGTACAACAGCATGTACATTGGCGAATCTTAAAGGCTGTTGAAACTTCGTCACGAAAGTGTTTGAAACTGAGGAA
Source organism: Schistocerca americana (assembly GCF_021461395.2). Taxonomy (NCBI): domain Eukaryota; kingdom Metazoa; phylum Arthropoda; class Insecta; order Orthoptera; family Acrididae; genus Schistocerca; species Schistocerca americana. Next base: position 153,836,277 of record NC_060122.1, read on the forward strand.
CACACAAGCCGCTTTTACTATCGCACTACTACACTACGCATTTCAGACGATCTCTAAATTTCGATGTTAACATCCCTAACTCGTACTCAACAGTCTTTCGATCTCTAGACGGTATAAAATTGAAAATTGTACGCATCATTCAACGTTGTTTTAGCATCTCGCATCATTCAACACTGTTTTAGGATACAGCCGCAAAGGCTCGGAATTAATGAGAAGGCCTCAGCACCAACGAAGTTGTACGAAAATGGCTCATCACTCGAATATCTTGGCAAGCAACTTGGATACGTAACAGTCGAGTTTGGTTCTTTCAACTGCCGACCAACCGGAGTGTGGCGAAATACCGCACCATCGGGGCTCGTTCCGGGATCCCCAACGTCAATCAGTCTAAACATCAGATTTGATCCAGCGACAGCTTTCAGTACGGTTTAAAAATAACCTTTGTAATTTGTGTTTCTCGACCTCATGTTCTTAAAACACCTTCGACGTTTGTGTTTGGCGTCTATAACACCGACATAGTTTAGCAGATTCCATAGCTCGACATATAGACATCTTCAATAATCTTACTAACTACTTCGCCAACAGGACCAAAAGCAATTACATTCATCCTAGCCTTCAGTTCTGTTATTTCTGAAACCAGAAAATGAGAACGTGGGTAATTAGATTCACCTAATTCCAAAACACAGTCTAAAATGAATTTTCAGTTTTCAAAAACAAATGCTGCTTGGAATTGACGTGATTGGCTTCTTCTATTTCTGTCAACCAGTTTACCATGGGAAAATGTTTTAGTGACAATTGCGTGAAAAATGAGTGAAGGATATCTAAATTCGTAATATGTAACAGGCGACTTTAAGCCAATTTCCCTATCTATTCAATACAGGCTCAGGATACATTATAATATACATACCTGGGAAGTTTCCGTCTAGACGTCAGCGACCGTAGCAGTCACGCGGTTCCCGACTGAAGCGCCTAGAACCTCTCGCTCACAACGGCCGGCGTTTGATTTTCATTCACATTTGAAAACAGTTCTTAGTTTCCGACACAATGGCATTAAACTCTTTCATATTCTTTTGCAAGACATCACCGAACAAGCTTAATTTATAAGCTCAGTAGTCTACGTGATGTGAATTAAATGTTCTCCCGTAATTCCCTTCCCTTCACAATATTTTAAAATCTATTGGGCAGAATCATTTTGTACATACTTTACATTCCCACTGTTAATTTCAAAAGCATGCAAAGGAAGCAAGATCACTTGCGAACACGTTTTGCTCTTTGGAACTGGATATTGAGTTTTCAACAAGTAGTAGTTTGGTCGCAGATTAGAGCCAAGTGCGATATCTTTTCTGAAGACTGTTTTATGCTTGCTTGTATTTCGTTTGCACAGGCTGGGATATATTGTTTTCTTAGTTGTTGGCTGTTGGAATGTCCTCAGATGCTAACCAATATAAAAAGAAAAATCAGTATCAGAAAGAGGTCTTTAAGAAATCCTAGTTTTACGATCAGTTACGTTTTATTTATAGACAGAACGAATCTGGTACAAAGATCTGAAGCCATTTCAGAACTGCAGGGTCGTCTACATTCTCCAGCGGGACGATGTCTTTGAGCAGCATCTCAGTTGCTTCGAAAATAAATTCTTATTTTTCACTCTTAGATTTCTTTTACTTATCTAATGAGAATTCTGTTGCTGCCTGCCCTTTCACTGTTTAACTGCTTAGTTTACGTTCTAAATGTTCCTAATGTTTAAATCAGTGTTTTGAGGTAGTACCTTTTTCTGCCAGTCGATTCGAGCATTACAAAATTTTCACATTAAAATATTGCTTTCCGATACGTGTAAACCTTCAGTGCATACTGTTTACCTGTGCTGTGCACCGTATCACTTAACGTACGACCCACCTTAGCTACTAATCGCGAACCCTTTAATTTGGAATCTGACGAGCGGGACTGCGCGTACCGGGAGAGCAAATAGGGTACGCTGCGGCAGTGGTGTACTGCGGGGGGGGGGGGGGGGGGGGCGTACCCAAAACTTCGCCATCAAAGCAAAAAATCAGACGACAATGGAGCTAAAAATGGCTAATGGTACGCAGCACAGCTGACAACAAACATCTAGAAATCACTACGGCACGATGTCTTCCGACTGTTGCGGGCTGCTACAGATCGAAACTATGGAGTCGGCGCCATAGTTGCCAACTGTAGGGACATGTCACAACGCCTATGGAATTTTGGTTATTTTTCCAAAATGTAGGGACGTAGGGACGGATTTCCGATCCCTCTGTAGGACGTAGGGACTTTTTGTCCAACAAAGAAAAATTACAAAATAAGAAATTAAAAAAAGAAGTTGCCAACTGTATAAATTTTAACCCTTAGCTTTCCAGGTCATTTTTTGTCACACACTGTCCTAGGTGCAGTTTGAGTGATCGCTGTATTTATCTAGCCATAAAAATGGCATTCAGCAGTTTCAGTGGAACAGTTCAGATTTCATGCAAAACATTGCATTAATACCATAGGAAAAATATATTCAAATTTATTTTGAAGTTTCTTTTTATGAGCAAAACCGCATTTGAACAGAGAACAGTACAAAATTAACATAATATTACATGAAAATGTTAATGATATGAAAACTCAAATATCTTGAATTCCAAATTTTACTTTTTACTATATTTTTATTCTTTATCATTTGCGTAACGATAAAAACATAAAAACCTCTCACAAAATATTCAAAAAGTGAAAATTACACTATTACTGTTTATGTGTTTAGCTTCCTTCTCAGGGGTTTTCTTTACACTCGCTAGAAATTTTTGTACAAACTTCGAAGGAGATTGGTTTGTTGCCACAATGGCAAACACAAGGCGCCTCCTCTTCTTTTTTTCGTATGTGCAGCATGTTCGGCGTTTTTCCAATATCTTGTACTCTTGGTTCTGCTACAGCCAAAACACGTTGAATAATGCACGAAGTTCACGGCGTATGTGATACTTGTTTCGCTTTTATCTGTGGTATCACCGACGAGTTTACCTTAGTATTGTATTTGGAGGAATCGTAAAGGACAAACGGATTCACCCCACGTATGTCGAACACGCGGAAAAATAATGCCAATGGTCATGGTTCGTTGGCTTCGATGACCAACGATATTTGTTTCGATCTATTGTATTCCTAGCAGAACCCTTATCTAAGGATTCAATTTCCACACTTCTGTCTTCATCACTTTGATCATTTGTTTCATTCAAGAAATTTACAGGTCCCAATTTAAATTCGTCTTCGTTTTCGCACTGTGCCTATACTGTATTGTGTTCACTTTCAATTTCTGTATCAATATCTGATCCAACATCGCTTCCTAAATTGTCCTCAGACCATTTCAAAACAAAATCCACAAAGTAGGAGTCCGTAACATGATCAGCAGACGTAGACCTGGCTACTGAATCTTCAACGCAAAGTCCCAATTGCTGTCTCAGTGACGGCTTAGCACAAAAGAAGCAGTAATAGTACATGTCCACGTCAAATTCAAGTGGCTAGTGACAGAGGAAACAATGGCAACTTCAGGACAGAACAACTAGACAACACTGTAATCCCCTATCCCACCATTATGCGTTAGTAACAGAGTAACAATAAACGTTATCCGTATGTGAGACCGCGCCTGCGACGTTAAGGGTTAAACATTACATATGTCTGTCACCACTGCGTACGAAAATTTGACCTATACGAACTACCTCAATGACGAAACGAGGCGTAGAAGGAAAGTATTTTGGTCAGAGGGTAAGTGACGGTGGAAATTCTGACGTGTTTGTTGCTTGGGGCTTCTCGTGCCAATGAGCTATTGCCACGTAAGGTACAAATTTCGCACTCAAGTAGCATGGATTTGGGAATGCGCGTTACGAGACAATCAGTTTTCAAATGCGGCACTTATTTATAGCAAAGAACGTAAACTGAACTAGATTTGATGCAATACAGAGCAATAATTAGAAGAAAAGTGGCCACTATTGAGGAAATCCTGACGTTAGCAACAGTCGTGAACAGAAGACAACAAACGCGAGTGGCTCCGAATGTGGCCGACAAGACACGACGGAAACAAGGGACCCATCAGGCAACTTTTAGCGCGTCTACTGTCTTATCTGCACCATTGTCACTTCCACAGTAATATTCTTAACTTCAGTGCGGCGATTGTATTTATGTCTATGATGAAAATAAAGGATAAACAGCTCACGTAGGTCAGTTCAGTTTCTTTAGCGTTATCACTAGGTTCCAAAGTTTCTTTTCGGGGTGTGTAACTGTAGTATTAGTATTTTTTTTTGTCATGGCTTCAGCACCGAGAAAGAAAAGAGAGTTACAAAACAGCGGCAGTCGAAGCTAAAATAGAAATTTGGGGAAATGTGGCAAGAGGAAGAATAGTTTCAAGGGTGGCTAACTGCACACCCCAAAGACAGTTATCATGCGCGTTATCGGGCGTATGATATTACTTTGTCTGCTGGAAGAAGCGACGTTTTGAAACACGCAAATCGCGATTCACACAAAAATCGATTGTCACAATTTAATACACAGTCAGTGCTTTCGTCGTGGATGCACCAACCTATTACAAGCACGGCAAGTCTTAAGCTCGAAGAGAATGCCAAAGATGCTGAAATAACATTGGTAACTGCATTTGCTGAGCGCTCACTATTCATGTCAACACTGGATCATATACACGGATTTAAAATTTCACGTTTCATACTTCTAGAAGTTGTAGAGGGTACTTAGTAGATCAAGTTTTACAAAGGAACTCATGTTTAGAAATGTTATCCAAGGACGCTGCGAAGCATCAGAATTACAGACGCCAGCACTTGTAAACGTATGTATGTACCGGATGATTCTGCGATGAGGTTACGAGCTTTCTAGGATGGTGGAGAAGGATAAATGTATCAATTTGAAGTAAGGATCCCCGTATGCGAAACGAACGAGTTGAATCGTTCTGTTATCTCTGACAGTGGAATATATACACTGGTACTGTTGTTGCTAAGATTGTAGGGTAGGCAACTGTTAGAGGTGGTATTCTTTCGTACCTCACGTAATGAAACTTATAGCCTACCACACATCTGCGTGAACGTCTCTGGAACGCGCTTTTATGAAACATTGATTCCTCAGTGACTCGTTTCAGTCACTCTAAGTGTTCGGTAAGAATCACGAGCTTCGTAAGCTATGAGAAATGCGTATCATTTAGGGAATCTTGGTAGTAGTACTGGTTTCAGAGCGTATCCTGCACGTGTTTGTTTTTCAATATACAAAGAAAAGGTCAGCTTTCACGTACAAATTTTTATATCTTGAAACACGCAATAATCTCAAGACTGCAACTTTGTGAAACCCCGAAACTAGTCATCTGAAGAAATAAAAATCTATATCTGGACGCTAACTTTCTTTCTTTGTACAAAGCGGAACTTCAATTCCTCGCCCAACCCGTACCCGCGGTGGCAGTCAACCATTGACAACGGAAACAGACAATAAAATTTTAAAAAATATAAAAAATTAACAGTTACAACTATAACTTAGTCTTTTCATTTGAGACACCTCCAGTGGAGAATAACTGTAAATAGCGCTTAATTTCCAAAAGGAAGACTCAATTTCGCTGCGTCTGCTGGCGAAAAACTTCCCAAGAACGCAGTGAATATTTTGATTTGAAGAAATGACCATTTAGTGAACAAAATTGTTACTAAAGGGGAAATGCTACTACTGTATCCAACATTTTGTTTTTTTTCGTCAGTAGAGAAGTTTTTTCAGCCGTAGGGACTTTCAAGGTGATTTTAGGGACTTCTGAAATGTCGTGTAGGGATACGGTAGAAAATGAGTTGGCAACACTGGTTCGCCTGCCAAGTTATGTTTCCCACATAACACTGACTGTGGTCACTATTTATTTTACCTGAATCGGGACGCCGAAGTATACTAACCCCTTGAGCAGTCACCCGTGCAGCCAATAAACGCCATTCGGAATTTCCAAGAATATTTAGCCCTGTAGCGTGAGGAGAGAGGCTGATGTGGGATCGCCAGCCATTCCGAGAACTACATTCCGAAATATTTCGTTTCGCAAGAAGCCTGGACACAAAGACGGCAATATTGGTGCCTAATTACTCAGAAAACACTTGGCCATCCACAAATTCTTTCACTCTTTAGCGTCAAGCCTAAAAGAGATTTCTCGCAATATTAAAAGTAACAGGTATTTCTTTCCTGTTAAAACATCTTAGTTCTCTCATCCCTTTATTTTCATACATATAATCTTTTAACAAAGTTTCAAGCTCGACGTTCTCTACAAATTTCGTTTTAATATCTCGCTTAACGCGAAATTTGTAAACTTCGCTTTAAAACGACCTTTTTGCTTTAATTCGCGAAAGTAAGATAATTATTTTCTAAATCAAAAACATATGATACGTAAAGGCATTGTCAAATCGCATCAAAATATCTTCTGTCACGTCTATCGTTAATGCGAAAAAATCATGCCTTTACCCATGACACACTCTGGTATAATAAAAAGAGACCAGTACCTGTAATATGACATTTCTCTGACAGAGTAAAACTGTCAATCATACGGACGGATTTTCACTATGCAGTAACTTCGTCTCCTATATTTGTCCTGACCGAAATACACTCTCCGCTGTTTTCGTCGTATGAAAATTTGCCCAAAACAGGTATGCTCTGCTAACATTCCGCTGTCGTCGATGCCGGTAAACAACGTTAGGGTTCGCGATTGCATCTCGCTCTTCAATTAAACTGCGATGACAGATGGAGAACGCAAATTGAAAATCTCTGTCAGCCGGGGTAAAATAATTCACGCAGAAATCACAATTTTAGTTGGCGAAGCGTGTACCATTAATTAGTTTAATGGGGACTGCCGACGTCGCCATTCCGTACTGTCCCTAATTGGCAGGAATACGGCTGCTGCCATCGCGCTTTTGAAGTAGATCACTCAAAGGCACAAATATTTTCGCCGTGACGACGTTAAAAACCATTCTGCGTAGGAAGATGAAATTCGGCATTGCCGCTGATCTAAAAACAGTAACGCTTCCGTGTCAACAATGTATTAGGAACATGAATCGAGTATTTAGATGCAAATAACACGAGTTTTGTCGTCAACATACTTTGCCTCCCAAGTTCACTTGACATTAATGTGGCGAAGCCGTGTCCTACAGCAATCTCAAATTTTAAATGCCATTACATGTTTCGTACAGATAGATACAGTTCAAAAGACCCGTGAATTTAGTACGTGCGTTTCGTAGGATTCTTAATGAACTTGGCTTAAAGCTTCGAAGAGATAAATATAAGAACATTTCGCTTGTTCGTGAGCACTGCAACAGTTAAGATGCCGATATTTTTCTGCGGGAAAAGAAGATATCTCATCGCTATTTTTAGACATGTGTTGCTTGTGACTGCATTGCCAGGCCTCTGTTTTAGTAATCTATGCTACGTTATCACTGCGGAGCAGCTTCATTGTATGCCAATAGACGCCAGAAGGACATCATATTTGACCTTATAACATTGAGCAAATTAGCGATTTCTATTTGTCCACCATATTTCATCGATATACAAACAAGGTGTGCAAAATAAAAGTGGCCTGGAAAATATTTTACGTGCCATAAGATTGGAAACACAACCCCTATCATCTGTCTCTTTTCCAGCTGTGTCTGAAATACACGCAATGGCTGCAGAATGTGTATAATGCAGAGAAAATGAATCAGATTGTCATCTGCACTGATATCCAGAAAGAAGTTGTTTAACGCGACTATCAGAACTCTCGAAAAGTTATTGGCTGATTTACTTGACATTTTACACGGTGCTCTAATAAACACTCAAATTTACATAGACCCTATATATATTTAAATATGTATACTATATAAATATGGAGGGTGGCCAGAAAATCTAGTATGGGTGTTACAGGGTTTCCAGACTGTCTCTGACTACCGTGTGTACATTTTTTATCCACGGGAAACGTTTTAACAAAAAACTCGAAAAGTTTATGACAGATTTACTTCCAATTTTTACAGAGTACACTAATAAAAATATAGACGAACACAAGAGAATAATTTTTGTAAGCAACAATGTACAGGATTCTTGTCGAAACCGACGCGAGAAAGAACAAGCTGATCTGCACTGTCAAAATATGTGGTTTAGTTTTCCTTCTGGTAGTCAGTTTTAAGTACGAGAGCAGGCACTAGTGTACACACACACACACACACACACACGCGCGCGCGCGCGCGCGCACACACATATGCAGTCGATTTCAACAGAAAACGGTAAAGTCGTATTTATGGCTTATCGTGTTATGTTTAAATCTACCACGGAATTTGAATCGTCCGAAACTTTGTAATCCTACCTATTCGCATTTGTGAAATACCTTGTTACTAATGAAACTGGAAGTTGAAAGAGCGATCAAACAATTTCGGTTTGAGGACGTTGCTGCCACGTATATGCAACGTAGCGCGATCCCGATGCAGGAATATAAGCACCAACATTCAACAAGGTATTAGTCTCGCATTCGTGTGTTTTTGGTATGCGTGAGGTGAATGTGGAAACTTGAACTATGGTGACATTATTACCAAACGCGTCCAAACATAACAAACTTCCTGCTATCCTTTTCTTGAGTGATGAAGGACAGATACTGGCAGACAGTCATCGGAGAATGAAGAATGTGTCAGTATGCCTGTTGAAAACAAGCGTTATGAGATTGTGCGACAAGGTGTGCTGTTGCTTCATGGTAACGCACGTCCCAACATCGCAAATGTCGTAAGGAAGACACTCGAGCGCCCGCTCTGTGGTTCCGATATCTCCTCATGCGATTATTACGCTTTCAGGCCCTTATAACAGACCTTGAAGGGTCGAGGATTCCTTTAGGATGAGGCTGTGCAAGAGACAGTTGCGGACTTTTTCACGCAGCAGGACACAATGTATTGCCAAGCGGGTACCTTCAACCTGATTCGTCGATGAGATGATTGTCTCAGTGCTCACGGCGATTTTGCCTGAATGGCATTCCGAATCTGGACTGCACGGACTTCAAACAAAAACTTTTTGATCGCTTCTTATATTGTGAATTTCAGTCATACAACTAAAAGGGGATACGGACTATCGAAATACTACAATGCTATCGAGAGATGTAATAGATCTGAACTATCGATATATCTATAACATCATTGGCTTATCTGTTATTGTTTTGTTAATTAGTTTAGTTATTACCTAATTTAGTGTAAGTGATTCTGTTTATTATTTTTGTGCTGTGTTGTCTTCTGATAATTTCTAATTATGGATACGTTTGTGACAAGAAAGTAGAAAAGCCGATTTTGATTCGTCCGTTTGCTTTATGATAGGTTAAAAATATGTACGCGCTACTATGATAGACGAATTGTCCATCTGTAGCAAATTAATGTTAGCACCGGAGTCGTTATTTGGAGACTGGTAGAATTAGGATTAAAAATATTTCAGTATTTCACAAGGCAGTGGAGCCGTGAACATCACTGCAAATAACATTAAACTAATATCAGTGCGTAAAAATACTCTTGGGTTTTCCTGTGTCACCTATAAATCTCGTTGATCAACAAAAATGTCCTCCAAACGGCGATGGTTGCATTTCTTTACAAAAATTTGCTAAAGATTCTGTCATAGATAGCCAAAATCTGATCATCCTGGCGGCACTCAATCACGAAAATCTGTTCCGTTACGGAAAAATTGGGAGGGGTTTGCGGAGAGCAGAAGGGGTATTGATGACATCACATTCTGTAGTTCGTTTCTAAAAGACTTTTTTCTGCAGGCTGCATGAATTCGTCTGAGCCAACTGCGCCCTGCATCCCCCCTCCCCCTTTCGTCCGCAGTCTGCTTATCCTCTTGTAATACTGTAATAACTGAAGCCAGGAATTCCCTGCACAATTGAATCTTAAAATGCGTCCATTCATGGCCTTTCAAATGACGTATATGCTCAATCAAAGGCAAAACATGCAGTATAAGTATTTCACCTTTTCTTATGATGCATTTTAGTTTCTATGAGAACGATATACAACAACCAATTTATTTATTTATTTTTATTTTATTTTATTTTTTTTATTTTTTTTTATTTATTTTTTTTATTTTTTTTTTACGTTCTCCACCGATCAGGGTAGCTCTGCTGAGCTAGCAAACCCTGGGTTCGCGACGCAAGGTCGTTCCAGTCCATTCGCCGACATCCTATGGTTTTCCATTGCCAACTTAGCCAAATGTCGCGGCTGGCCCCTTGTTAAAGGGCAGACAATTCTTTCCGAATTCCTTTCTTTCCTGTCTCTCCTGTCACATTCCAGTTCCCTGAAAGATACAACCTGTCTGATTAAATGAAAAGAGCTGCATCGAATGCGAGTCGAACATATCTTTGAATGCCCCTGACATTAAAAGCGATATTTGCATTAGAAGGTGGCTAGGGATCATCATTTTTATTATTTTTCTGTACGTAAAGATGGCTCACTTGTGGGACGGCTCTATACCATTTCTTCAAGTTTTACTACTAGAACGATGTTTTATTGTGAAATGTGTTATTCGTAATATCCTTGGAGCAATGAGTCCAACCGTCACAACTCTAACGGACTTGTAGCCTATATAAAAGTCATATAACCGACAACGTTGGTAAGGTACCGGAACTTCAAGTGCTGATAGAAAGCACCGAAGCTAAAATCATTATAGGTACGGAAAGCTGGCTGAAGCCAGAGATAAATTATGCCGAAATCTGTACAAAGGCACAGACGGTGTTTAGTAAGGACAGATTGCATGCAAGCGGTTGTGGCGTGTTTTTCGCTGTTAGTAGTAGTTTATCCCTTAGTGAAATAGAAGTGGGTAGTTCCTGTGAATTATTATGGGTGGAGGTTATACTCAACAACCGAGCTAGGTTGATAACTGGCTCCTTTCACCGACCTGCCGACTCAGCAGCATTAGTGGCAGAACAGCTGAGAGGAAATCTGGAATACATTTCACATAAATTTCCTCAGCATGTTATAGTCTTAGGTGGAGACTTCAATGTACCAGATATAGACTGGGACACTCAGATGTTTTGGACGGGTGGTAGGGATAGAGCATCGAGTGACATTACACTGAGTGCACTATCCGAAAATTACCTCGACCAATTAAACAGAGAACCGACTGGTGGAGATAACATCCTGGACCTGCTGATTACAAACAGACTCGAACTTTTCGACTCTGTAAGCGCAGAACAGGGAATCAGTGATCATAAGGCCGTTGCAGCATCCCTGAATATGAAAGTAAATAGGAAGGTTTATCTGTTTTCCAAGAGTAATAGAAGGCAGATTTCAGACTATCTACCAGGTCAAAACGAAAATTGCTGTTCCGACACTGACAATGTTGAGTGTTTATGGAAAAAGTTCAAGGCAATCCTAAAATGCGTTTTAGACAGGTACGTGCCGAGTAAAACTGTGAGGGACGGGAAAAACCCACCGTGATTCAACAACAAAGTTAGGAAACTACTGCCAAGGCAAAGAGAGCTTCACTGCAAATTTAAACACAGCCAAAACCTCTCAGACAAACAGAAGCTAAACGATGTCAAAGTTAGCCTAAGGAGGGCTATGCGTGAAGCGTTCAGTGCATTCGAAAGTAAAAATTCTATGTACCGACTTGAGAAAAAATCCAAGGAAGTTCAGGTCTTACCTTAAATCAGTAAGTGGATCGAAACAGCATGTCCAGACACTCTGGGATGATGATGGCATTGAAACAGAGGATGACACGCGTGAAGCTGAAATACTAAACACCTTTTTCCAAAGCTGTTTCACAGAGGAAGACCGCACTGCAGTTCCATCTCTAAATCCTCGCACGAACGAAAATATGGCTGACATCGAAACAGGTGTCCAAGGAATAGAAAAGCAACTGAAATCACTCAACAGAGGAAAGTCCACTGGACCTGACGGGATACCAATTCGATTCTACACAGAGTACGCGAAAGATCTTGCCCCCCTTCCAACAGCCTTGTACCGCAAGTCTCCAAATGACTGGAAAAGAGCACAGGTAGTTCCAGTTTTCAAGAAGGGTCGTCGAGCAGATGTGCAAAACTATAGGGCTATATCTCTGACATCGATCTTTTGTAGAATTTAGAACATGCTTTTTGCTCGCGTATCATGTCATTTCTGTAAACACAGAATCTACTCTGTAGGAATCAACATGGATTCCGGAAACAACTCGATTTATTTGTTCATGAGAGCCAGAAAATGATACAGGCTCCCAGGTAGATGCCATTTTCCTTGACTTTCGGAAGGCGTTCGATACAGTTCCGCACTGTCGCCTGATAAACAAAGTAAGAGCCTACGGAATATCAGACCAGATGTGTGGCTGGATTGAAGAGTCTTTAGCAAACAGAACATAGCATGTTGTTCTCAATGGAGAGACGTATACAGACGTTAAAGTAACCTCTGGCATGCGACAGGGGAGTGTTATGGGACCATTGCTTTTCACAATATATATATATATATATATATATATATATATATATATGTTGTTGTTGTTGTGGTCTTCAGTTCTGAGACTGGTTTGATGCAGCTCTCCATGCTACTCTATCCTGTGCAAGCTTTTTCATCTCCCAGTACCTACTGCAACCTACATCCTTCTGAATCTGCTTAGTGTATTCATCTCTTGGTCTCCCTCTACGATTTTTACCCTCCACGCTGCCCTCCAATACTAAATTGGTGATCCCTTGATGCCTCAGAACATGTCCTACCAACCGATCCCTTCTTCTGGTCAAGTTGTGCCACAAACTTCTCTTCTCCCCAATCCTATTCAATACTTCCTCATTAGTTATGTGATCTACCCATCTAATCTTCAGCATTCTTCTGTAGCACCACATTTCGAAAGCTTCTATTCTCTTCTTGTCCAAACTATTTATCGTCCATGTTTCACTTCCATACATGGCTACACTCCATACGAATACTTTCAGAAATGACTTCCTGACACTTAAATCTGTACTGGATGTTAACAAATTTCTCTTCTTCAGAAACGATTTCCTTGCCATTGCCAGCCTACATTTTATATCCTCTCTACTTCGACCATCATCAGTTATTTTGCTCCCCAAATAGCAAAACTCCTTTACTACTTTAAGTGCCTCATTTCCTAATCTAATTCCCTCAGCATCACCCGACTTAATTAGACTACATTCCATTATCCTTGTTTTGCTTTTGTTGATGTTCATCTTATATCCTCCTTTCAAGACACTGTCCATTCCATTCAACTGCTCTTCCAAGTCCTTTGCTGTCTCTGACAGAATTACAATGTCATCGGCGAACCTCAAAGTTTTTATTTCTTCTCCATGAATTTTAATACCTACTCCGAATTTTTCTCTTGTTTCCTTTACTGCTTGCTCAATATACAGATTGAACAACATCGGGGAGAGGCTACAACCCTGTCTTACTCCCTTCCCAACCACTGCTTCCCTTTCATGTCCCTCGACTCTTATAACTGCCATCTGGTTTCTGTACAAATTGTAAATAGCCTTTCGCTCCCTGTATTTTACCCCTGCCACCTTTAGAATTTGAAAGAGAGTATTCCAGTCAACATTGTCAAAAGCTTTCTCTAAGTCTACGAATGCTAGAAACGTAGGTTTGCCTTTCCTTAATCTTTCTTCTAAGATAAGTCGTAAGGTCAGTATTGCCTCACGTGTTCCAGTGTTTCTACGGAATCCAAACTGATCTTCCCCGAGGTTGGCTTCTACTAGTTTTTCCATTCGTCTGTAAAGAATTCGTGTTAGTATTTTGCAGCTGTGACTTATTAAGCTGATAGTTCGGTAATTTTCACATCTGTCAACACCTGCTTTCTTTGGGATTGGAATTATTATATTCTTCTTGAAGTCTGAGGGTATTTCGCCTGTTTCATACATCTTGCTCACCAGATGGTAGAGTTTTGTCAGGACTGGCTCTCCCACGGCCGTCAGTAGTTCCAATGGAATATTGTCTACTCCGGGAGCCTTGTTTCGACTCAGGTCTTTCAGTGCTCTGTCAAACTCTTCACGCAGTATCATATCTCCCATTTCATCTTCATCTACATCCTCTTCCATTTCCATAATATTTTCCTCAAGTACATCGCCCTTGTATAGACCCTCTATATACTCCTTCCACCTTTCTGCTTTCCCTTCTTTGCTTAGAACTGGGTTTCCATCTGAGCTCTTGATATTCATACAAGTCGTTCTCTTATCTCCAAAGGTCTCTTTAATTTTCCTGTAGGCGGTATCTATCTTACCCCTAGTGAGATAGGCCTCTACATCCTTACATTTGTCCTCTAGCCATCCCTGCTTAGCCATTTTGCACTTCCTGTCGATCTCATTTTTGAGACGTTTGTATTCCTTTTTGCCTGTTTCACTTACTGCATTTTTATATTTTCTCCTTTCATCAATTAAATTCAATATTTCTTCTGTTACCCAAGGATTTCTACTAGCCCTCGTCTTTTTACCTACTTGATCCTCTGCTGCCTTCACTACTTCATCCCTCAAAGCTACCCATTCTTCTTCTACTGTATTTATTTCCCCCATTCCTGTCAGTTGCTCCCTTATGCTCTCCCTGAATCTCTGTACAACCTCTGGTTCTTTTAGTTTATCCAGGTCCCATCTCCTTAAATTCCCACCTTTTTGCAGTTTCTTCAGTTTTAATCTACAGGTCATAACCAATAGATTGTGGTCAGAGTCCACATCTGCCCCTGGAAATGTCTTACAATTTAAAACCTGGTTCCTAAATCTCTGTCTTACCATTATATAATCTATCTGATACCTTTTAGTATCTCCAGGCTTCTTCCATGTATACAACCTTCTTTCATGATTCTTAAACCAAGTGTTAGTTATGATTATGTTGTGCTCTGTGCAAAATTCGACCAGGCGGCTTCCTCTTTCATTTCTGTCCCCCAATCCATATTCACCTACTATGTTTCCTTCTCTCCCTTTTCCTACACTCGAATTCCAGTCACCCATGACTATTAAATTTTCGTCTCCCTTCACAATCTGAATATATATATATATATATATATATATATATATATATATATATATATATATATATATATATATATATATGACATAGTAGATAGTGTCGGACGTTCCATGCGGCTTTTCGCGGATGATGCTGTAGTATACAGAGAAGTTTCAGCATTACAAAATTGCAGCTAAATGCAGAAAGATCTGCAGCGGATAGGCACTTGGTGCAGGGAGTGGCAACTGACCCTTAACATAGACAAATGTAATGTATTGCGAATACATAGAAAGAAGGATCCTTTATTGTATGATTATATGATAGCGGAATAAACACTGGTAGCAGTTACTTCTGCAAAATATGTGGGAGTATGCGTACGGAACCATTCGAAGTGGAATGCTCATGTAAAATTAATCGTTGGTAGGGCGGGTGCCAGGTTGAGATTCATTGGGAGAGTCCTTAGAAAATGTAGTCCATCAACAAAGGAGGTGGCTTACAAAACTCTCGTTTGACCTATACTGGAGTATTGCTCATCAGTAAGGGATCCGTACCAGGTCGGGTTGATAGAGGACGTAGAGAAGAATCAAAGAAGAACGGCGCGTTTCGTCACAGGGTTATTTGGTAAGAGTGATAGTGTTACGGAGATGTTTAGCAAACTCAGGTGGCAGACTATGTAAGAGAGGCGCTCTGCATCGCGGTGTAGCTTGCTGTCCAGGTTTCGAGAGGGTGCGTTTCTGGTTGAGGTATCGAATATATTGCTTCCCCCTACTTATACCTCCCGAGGAGATCACGAATGTAAAATTAGAGAGATTCGAGGGCGCACGGAGGCTTTCCGGCAGTCGTTCTTCCCGCGAACCATACGCGACTGGAACAGGAAAGGGAGGTAATGACAGTGGCACGTAAAGTGCCCTCCGCCACACACTGTTGGGTGGCTTGCGGAGTATAAATGTAGATGTAGAACATATGTTGCACTTCGTAGAGGAGTTTATTAACAAAGGCTTTATACCCATATTATCACGGATAAATACAAACTCAATAAAATGGCTTTGAGCACTATGAGACTTAACTGCTGAGGTCTTCAGTCCCCTAGAACTTAGAACTACTTAAACCTCATTAACCTAAGGACATCACACACATCCATTCCCGAGGCAGGAATCGAACCTGCGACCGTAGCGGTTGTGCGGTTCCAGACTGACGCGCCTACAACCGCTTGGCCACTCCGGCCGGCAGATACAAAGTCATTTATGAGGGCGCATACATGAGAAGTGGAATTGAAATTACTGCATGAGTCAGTGTTAAGATTTCAGAACTATGGTTCATAGTATCTGTTACTCTGTTTTGTTTCATAAATAACTGTAGTTGCTATAGCAGACCATTAAAATAGTAATTTTAAAAAAAATATCGGTCATTTAAAGAAATTGAAGAATTTTAATGAAATGAAAGGTACTTTAATAAAATTTGAGACTGAATTGAGGAGCTTATAATGCTATGACGTGCTGAAGAGACTCTGAGTTGGTCTCAGATAAGCTGTAAATTTAAATACAAGATTATAGAACAAAGATAGCTGTTATGAAAACGTACTTGAACGCGTTTAATTTTAAAAGGTATCCATCCAACATTGAGATTCTTCTACTCTGCGATAATGAACGTTATATTACAAGCTGGGTTTTGTTAGCATTGAGGCAATGCAATACATTCTAATTTTAATTCGTTTGGCAATAGGGAGACGTTATCATATCGCCAAATAATGAAATATTTTAGTTATTTTTATCCATAGTTGTTAGCGTTTCTTCTGTGACAGCATTACTTTCGTAAAATAAAAAACAACCGCCTTCAGTCTCAATTGTGATTTTATTTCAATGTACGATGAATTTCGAGCCCTGGGAACTCATCTTCAGGTGCTTTAACAGTCTACATAATTTTTTCCTTTTCTCAGACTTAGGTTAATCTTGCCCTGATAAGATTACAATGGTATATTACAAAGTTTTACATTGTGAATATACGTTTACAAAATTAAGATAATCTAAAACTAACTAACTGTTTCCAGTGGAAACGTGGTTTTGAAGCACAGTGTGAGTATACACGTTTATGTCCATTTATACACTCTTGTACATATGTTAGATATGCACATAAACCTGTTTACCCATACTATACTACAAAATCATGTACCCACGCTCGGACTCATATACACATATACGTAAGTGTATACATGTACATAAACATCTTTGCTCATACTGTGCTTCAAAACCAGGTATCTACTACTGGAAACAGTAAATTATACGATTAGTCTTACTTTCCTAGACGTGTACCCACAATTTTCCACTTTGTAATGTACCACTGTTATATTACCAGAAGGAGAATTAATCTAAATTTACAACACAAAAATTTATGTAGACTGTTAAAGCACCTGAAAACGAGTTCCAAGGGCTCGAAATGCATCGCACTTCGAAATAAGATAACGATTTTGACTCAAGGCGGTTGTTCATTATTTTACGAAAGAAATATTTAACTGCGCATTTGTGTATTTCTTATTATATGTTAATTTTTTTAAGAGAAGCCTTTCTTGCTAAATTTTATTGACCAAATACAATTTGTATGAAGGTTTCCCAAAGCAAATAATTTACATGGAATTAATAAATAAATAAATGTGTTTTCAGAATAGAATGAAAAACCTGAGACGTTTGAAGGCCCTCTTTAACAAATCAGACTTTCTCCCCCACCCCCACCCCACCACCTACCACATACCTCCTTTTTGACAAAATCCTGGTTGCATCCTAGCCTGAATACAAACTATTCGTGATGCACAAATAGTGGCACTATCCGCGATTACAACATGATTTTTAATCAGCGTTTCAAAAAATTGCAATCACTAAGAATACTGGCGGTTTTTTGTGGCATTTAACCGCTTGTCACTTTTAGAGAAAACAGCGAACGGCGACGGAATAGATTTTCTTTTACTTGCCTACTTAAATCAATGTTCTGAGCCTCTGTATCTAGAAACTGAGAGAATCTTCGTTTGATTTCTAGTTTGATTACTGGACATAGCAGGAATAAAAAACTGGAGATGGATTAGTTCAGAAACCGGTTATTTTAAACGATTTTAACACTCACGTCAAACTAGCGAGAAAAGAAACTGATATAACCGAAAACCGGTTGTTACAGCGATAACTGCTATCCCTGCACCGTATACTAATGATCCAAACAGACTGACACATTTTATGCGACTTCAGTTTCCAACGAAAGCTTTGTTTGCAATAGTAAGAAACAAAGCTCAAAGTCAGAGAGAGGGGTAAGAGGAGATGGACAGAGAGGGGGACGGGAGGAAACGGCAGGGAGGGAGGAAGCAGGTGATGCACGGACGGCATGGGGGTAAAAGGAGGAGATGGAGGCAGGGGGGGAGAGGAGAAGATGGAAGGAGAGAGGGGTGAGGAGATGATGGAATGGTGAGAGAGGGGAGATGGAGAGGAAATGGAGAGAGAGCGGGAGAGTGAAGAAGATTAAAACACATATCCAATTTCAATAAATATGTACCAACTACGGAGCATTCCGTGTTTTGCTGGTATATAAATATTATCCCAAACGAACATTGCTAGAAATATATACATATGAAATGGTTTGATTTCCGGCTCTGCCACACTGTACCATTCTTAATCTTTCTAATCTCGTAAGTCTGCTCATACAGTCGCATAACTTAGCGCTACTATATTTATTCGTCATTACAATGACCCTCTAACTTTTTAAATCACAAAACGCTTCCTACTACAGTAACATCAAAGCTATAATCATACATTAGTTGTACATGTGCGTAAAAAGCAACTTTACTTCCTTTTACGTGTAGCCATTCTCATCCATACCAACAACATCTACTCACCATGCTCTTACTAATAAATAAATACAGGGTTATTACAAATGATTGAAGCGATTTCACAGCTCTACAATAACTTTATTATTTGAGATATTTTCACAATGCTTTGCACACACATACAAAAACTCAAAAAGTTTTTTTAGGCATTCACAAATGTTCGATATGTGCCCCTTTAGTGATTCGGCAGACATCAAGCCGATAATCAAGTTCCTCCCACACTCGGCGCAGCATGTCCCCATCGCTGTGTTCGAAAGCATCGTTGATGCGAGCTCGCAGTTCTGGCACGATTGCACGAATGCGTGAGGATTCTCTACCGCCCAGATTCGCACATTGTGTCTGTTCACTTCACCATTAAGAAAAAATGTTGCTTCATCACTGAAAACAAGATTCGCACTGAACGCATCCTCTTCCAAGAGCTGTTGCAACCGCGCCGAAAATTCAAAGCGTTTGACTTTGTCATCGGGTGTCAGGACTTGTAGCAATTGTAAACGGTAAGGCTTCTGCTTTAGTCTTTTCCGCAAGATTTTCCAAACCGTCGGCTGTGGTACGTTTAGCTCCCTGCTTGCTTTATTCGTCGACTTCCGCGGGCTACGAGTGAAACTTGCCCGCACGCGTTCAACCGTTTCTTCGCTCACTGCAGGCCGACCCGTTGATTTCCCCTTACAGAGGCATCCAGAAGCTTTAAACTGCGCATACCATCGCCGAATGGAGTTAGCAGTTGGTGGATCTTTGTTGAAATTCGTCCTGAAGTGGCCTTGCACTGTTATGACTGACTGATGTGAGTGCATTTCAAGCACGACATACGCTTTCTCGGCTCCTGTCGCCATTTTGTCTCACTGCGCTCTCGAGCGCTCTGGCGGCAGAAACCTGAAGTGCGGCTTCAACCGAACAAAACTTCATGAGTTTTTCTACGTATCTGTAGTGTGTCGTGACCATATGTCAATGAATGGAGCTACATCTACATCTACATCTACATCTACATCTATACTCCGCGAGCCACCTTACGGTGTGTGGCGGAGGGTACTTATTGTACCACTATCTGATCCCCCCTTCCCTGTTCCATTCACGAATTGTGCGTGGGAAGAACGACTGCTTGTAAGTCTCCGTATTTGCTCTAATTTCTCGGATCTTTTCGTTGTGATCATTACGCGAGATATATGTGGGCGGTAGTAATATGTTGCCCATCTCTTCCCGGAATGTGCTCTCTCGTAATTTCGATAATAAACCTCTCCGTATTGCGTAACGCCTTTCTTGAAGTGTCCGCCACTGGAGCTTGTTCAGCATCTCCGTAACGCTCTCGCGCTGACTAAATGTCCCCATGACGAATCGCGCTGCTTTTCGCTGGATCATGTCTATCTCTTCTATTAATCCAACCTGGTAAGGGTCCCATACTGATGAGCAATACTCAAGAATCGGACGAACAAGCGTTTTGTAAGCTACTTCTTTCGTCGATGAGTCACATTTTCTTAGAATTCTTCCTATGAATCTCTACCTGGCGCCTGCTTTTCCCACTATTTGTTTTATGTGATCATTCCACTTCAGATCGCTCCGGATAGTAACTCCTAAGTATTTTACGGTCGTTACCGCTTCCAATGATTTACCACCTATGGCATAATCGTACAGGAATGGATTTCTGCCCCTAATTTATGAAATCGCTTCAATAATTTGTAATAGCCCTGTACATAAAAACAGGAAACATATATGTAATATCAAAGTACCGACCTTAGCTCGAAATTAAAACAAATATCGTTATAGCGAACATACGAAACAATTTTCGTTGATATACGCGAAATGAATAATACAATATGCACACTTCACAAGTATACACACCAAAAAGGTGTTGATCACCTTGGTTCCGAGATTTCCGGAACCTGTACAGAAAATTGGAACATAGATCAACATAAACATAATTTCCACCCTTTTTATTGCTCATGAAAACCACATTTTGCATGTTGTACCACCATACCTCGAGACCTTCAGAGATGGTGGTCTAAACTGCTGTACACAACCGTACCTCTAATACCCCGTAGCACGTCCTCTTGCATTGACGCTTGCCTGTATGCGACGTGGCATACTATCCAAAAGTTCATAAAGCCATTGTTGGTCCAGATTGTCCCATTCCTCAACGGCGATTCGGCGTAGTTCCCTCAGAGTGGTTGGTGGCTCACGTCGTCCATAACCAGCCCTTTTCAATCTATTCCAGGCATGTTCGATATGGTTCACGTCTAGAGAACATGCTGGCCACTCTAGTCGAGCGATATCTTTATCCTGAAGGAAGTCATTCACATTATGTGCACAATGGAGGCTCGAATTGCCGTCCATGGAGACGAGTGCCTCGCCAATATGCTGCCGATATGGTTGCACTATCGGTCGGAGGACGGCATTCACATATCGTACAGCCGTTACGGCTCCTTCCATGACCAACAGTGGCTTACGTCGGCCCCACACAATGCCACCCCAAACATCAGGGAACCTCCACCTTGCTACGCTCGCTGGACAGTGTGTCTACGGCGTTCAGCTTGATCGGGTTGCCTGCAAACACGTCTCCGACGATTGTCTGGTTGAAGGCATATGCGACACTCATCGGTGAAGAGATCGTAATGCCAATCCCGAACGGTCCATTCGGCATGTTACTGGGCCCCTCTGCACCGCGCTTTATGGTGTCGTGGTTGCAGAGATGGACCTAGCCATGGACGTCGAGAGAGAAGTTGCGCATCATGCAACCTATTGCACACAGTTTGACTCGTAACATGACGTCCTGTGGCTGCACGAAAAGCATTATTTGACATGTTCGGGTTATTTTAAGGGTTCCTCGGAGCCATAATTCGTAGGTAGCAGTCATCTACTGCAGTAATTGCCCGTGGACGGCCTGAGCGAGGAATGTCATCGACCCTGTCTCTCTGTTATATCCTCCATGTCCGAGCAACATCGCTTTGGTTCACTCCGAGACGCTTGGACACTTCTCGTCTTGAGAGCCTTTCCTAGCACAAAGTAACAATGCAGGCGCGATCGAACAGCGGTAATGACCGTCTAGGCTTGGTTGAACTACAGACAAAACGAGCCGTGTTGGAATGACTGGAACTGATCGCCTGTCGGGCCCCCTTCGTCTAATAGGCGCTGCTCATGCATGGTTGTTTATATCTTTTGGAGGGTTTAGTGACATCTCTGAACAGTCGAAGGGACTTTGTCTGTGATACAATATCCACAGTAAATGTCTATCTTCAGGAGTTCTGGGAACCGGGTGATGCAAAACTATTCTGATGCGTGTATTTCTAGTCAGTTATGTCAACTAGCGATTTCTACCCAATCTGCATGTTGAACTGCGAGTAATTTGCCGGTTAAAGGTTCTGTTGTTTGACTGACTCCTTGTTTTGATCGTTTCTAGAATTGAAAATAAAAACCTCGTGATTCTGTTGCTACATAAATCTAATACCTAGGGTGCTCCAGATTTCCGATGGAGCACAGAATTGATTGATCGAATCAAGTGAAAACAACGGTGACACTTCAGCTGTACATTTTAGAAATTGGAATGAGATCCTTATATTAAGAGGCTGAAAAGAAAATTGATTCTACTTTATTTCCACCTATTCTTTATTTATTTAATACATTACCTAGCAATACAAAACAATGAGATGCAGGATTAACTGATACTATGTGAAATTCGAGTTCTCATGCTACACTGAGGTCTCTTGAACAGATATCGTTTTGTCACACATGGCACCGGTCGTCATCGCCTGTTCTGCCTCAGAACTGTTCGTGCCATCTTTAAGGGACGTACTTGCCGGTTGGGTTATATGGTATTGCCGCTTTAGTTACCCTACCATTTGACATACGTTGGACATGCTCTTTCCAGCTCAGTCGGTATTTCTCAGTCGTTAACGTAGGAATCACACAGCCAACCGGTTTCAAATAACTATTCGGTACAGTGACCTAGGTTTCGACACCACTAAGGTTGTCAGATCGTAACATACGTGTTACTCTGTTCCACTGTGTTCCGTTCATGGACAACGAAAATTTAAACATTTGGTAGTTAAACTAATGGAGAACGAACTTCGACTGCTGATGCTTTAGTTGTTGTTTCCTCGTCCAAGACTTGTGCCTGCGTTTAATTTAGAACGTATTTTCCTGTTAGGAATAGGTTGTGCCAGTCAACGAAGACCATTTGTGTTCCTAAACGTAGAATACGAACTATATGCTCGTGTGTTGCGAAAGTATTACATGTCCAGGATACTTCAATAATCCCTCGAGAGCAAGCCGGATTCTGTAGCAACCACAGCTAGCTGACCCGATTTTAAGATTAACCAGCAAAACAATAGAGGCATGGAATATGGCAAACGCAACAATATTACGCTTCTTGGACGCTGGACAGTTGTTCGATAATGTGTGGCATGATGGGCTACTCTTTCAAAATCTTTAAACTTGCTGTTAACAGAAAATGTTATCTGCCCTACAACTCGATATAAGGATGTAAACTTGAGGTAATTATGAATTTTCTCTTGTAATGAAGATACACTAACCGTAGATCAAATGAATCGATTATATTCCGTTTTATATCAGACCTGTTGCAACGGTAATTTTTTAAATACTTTGGGGAACCTTCATTTAACATCTAAATAACTGTTTTGACATCATGTATACATTTTAGTAAAGCACGCTAGGTACCGTATCGCCATTATTGTTTGTCTTCTTATAATGGATTATACTGTAAATGATGAAAGTATGTGAATGCAGCTTGCCGCTAACTTGGAGTAATGTTTTGTCTGTAAAGACGTGTATTTGTTGCCTTTATGATTCCTTCACTCTCACACATAAATCTGTACCGTAAAACAAGGGCCTCCTGTTTTGTCTTTAGGCTGATCCGTGATAAGACAGGCAAACAATTATACTAATGGAGGATTCTGAGTATTTTCTCTAATTTCATTCACTATCTCTCTCTCTTTTCTCTGTACGATTTTAAATATAATATTTCATTACGTGAAATCAGCCCAATAGAATCTCTGGTGGAGCCCTTCGTCTTAACATTCAGCGGCTAGCTTGCTGTAAAAGATCTTTATATCTATTATTATTGTTAAGCGCTGCATTCAGTTGGGAAAATCGATCGTTTGAACAATTCGTTCATTTTACGACAGATTGTGAATTTCAGATGTGTCCGAAGCCTTTTTGGACGATTTTAAAAAATCTCGGTGATTGCAGGCTCTCTTCGTCACAACTGAAACTTCCCCACTAATTACAGGGCCAAGACAATCATCAATGATTCAGACAGAGAACTCATTCGTCATTCACTCTAGAATAAAAGGGTCACAAACCTTATTTCTGAGGAAAATTGTATATTCAATCCATCTCCATTACATATTCCGTTTTCTGTTGATTCCAAGTCTTACTTAATTTGCATTTACAGTTTTTCTCTCTCTTCAAATAACCCGCTAGTGGCACAAATGTTCATAGCTCGCTTTAGCAAGAAGAAGAGCAAATATGTCTCTTTTAGCAACCCGACAATCTTCCAACAGATACTTCCGAAGCTGTCCAAGGTATCCGTCTCTAACAACCATGGAGAATACATATATGTATGTCTGTTCTTCCAAAGAATAAACGTACTAGAAAAATACCTTGGCGTCGACGAGCTGTCGGCGCATATATTACTAGAAAATCCGATCAGATGCTTTTCAAAAGCGAATAAATGTGGATGATTTGATTGACCATTATTAATTATTGCGTGGTAGAGGGTAATTTTCCGTGGGGAGATTACAATGCCCCTCGCAGCGAGCGAAGTTTGTGAGCTCATTTTTGATTTACCGAACACACTTCGCGAGCTATCTACACTCCTGGAAATTGAAATAAGAACACCGTGAATTCATTGTCCCAGGAAGGGGAAACTTTATTGACACATTCCTGGGGTCAGATACATCACATGATCACACTGACAGAACCACAGACACATAGACACAGGCAACAGAGCATGCACAATGTCGGCACTAGTACAGTGTATATCCACCTTTCGCAGCAATGCAGGCTGCTATTCTCCCATGGAGACGATCGTGGAGATACTGGATGTAGTCCTGTGGAACGGCTTGCCATGCCATTTCCACCTGGCGCCACAGTTGGACCAGCGTTCGTGCTGGACGTGCAGACCGCGTGAGACGACGCTTCATCCAGTCCCAAACATGCTCAATGGGGGACAGATCCGGAGATCTTGCTGGCCAGGGTAGTTGACTTACACCTTCTAGAGCACGTTGGGTGGCACGGGATACATGCGGACGTGCATTGTCCTGTTGGAACAGCAAGTTCCCTTGCCGGTCTAGGAATGGTAGAACGATGGGTTCGATGACGGTTTGGATGTACCGTGCACTATTCAGTGTCCCCTCGACGATCACCAGTGGTGTACGGCCAGTGTAGGAGATCACTCCCCACACCATGATGCCGGGTGTTGGCCCTGTGTGCCTCGGTCGTATGCAGTCCTGATTGTGGCGCTCACCTGCACGGCGCCAAACACGCATACGACCATTATTGGCACCAAGGCAGAAGCGACTCTCATCGCTGAAGACGACACGTCTCCATTCGTCCCTCCGTTCACGCCTGTCGCGACACCACTGAAGGCGGGCTGCACGATGTTGGGGCGTGAGCGGAAGACGGCCTAACGGTGTGCGGGACCGGAGCCCAGCTTCATGGAGACGGTTGCGAATGGTCCTCGCCGATACCCCAGGAGCAACAGTGTCCCTAATTTGCTGGGAAGTGGCGGTGCGGTCCCCTACGGCACTGCGTAGGATCCTACGGTCTTGGCGTGCATCCGTGCGTCGCTGCGGTCCGGTCCCAGGTCGACGGGCACGTGCACCTTCCGCCGACCACTGGCGACAACATCGATGTACTGTGGAGACCTCACGCCCCACGTGTTGAGCAATTCGGCGGTACGTCCACCCGGCCTCCCGCATGCCCACTATACGCCCTCGCTCAAAGTCCGTCAACTGCACATACGGTTCACGTCCACGCTGTCGCGGCATGCTACCAGTGTTAAAGACTGCGATGGAGCTCCGTATGCCACGGCAAACTGGCTGACACTGGTCACTGACGGCGGCGGTGCACAAATGCTGCGCAGCTAGCGCCATTCGACGGCCAACACCGCGGTTCCTGGTGTGTCCGCTGTGCTGTGCGTGTGATCATTGCTTGTACAGCCCTCTCGCAGTGTCCGGAGCAAGTATGGTGGGTCTGACACACCGGTGTCAATGTGTTCTTTTTTCCATTTCCAGGAGTGTATTAGTGTGGATAACCCGTAAGTGATAATTGTCAGTCCTCCGACTGGAAAAGAATATTATGTTTAAGACAGACGAAGAAAAGAAATTTTGAAAACCTAGGAAAATAAGAGACAGGTACCGCGGCTGTATTGCTTTTACGTGCATCTAGGTGTTATGTTTGCTGTGCAGAACCAAGGAAGATGATCTTTCATGAAACTGTTATCAGGGTCTACCCATTCGGGAACTTTCTTAAGCAGGGAAACCTTGGAAAACCTCTTAAGCCTAGACCCCCAGCCTACGGTACATAGGAGTTAGGAAAGCCTATAGAAGAAAAAAAATAATTGTGGAAATAGATCTCTAAAGGAAAGATAGGTATCGATATATATAACGCTTTGGCGAAGAGTGATTTGTGCCTCTAGCAAAAAAAAAAAAAAAAAAAACATTTTACAATAAGTAACTTGAATTTTCGTTTTACAATCTTGTTCCTAGGACAATATCTTGCGGTGCTAAAACTCCCCCGGGTCTTGCATGTCCCCGACGTCCACATTAGTAGTCGGTCTTTTACGCGGCCCACTTTGTAGTCGGTCTGCTACGCGGCCCACAATGGGAAGAGTAGAAGGAACAGGGATACCCGATTTCACATGCAACATTCATTCCAACAGAATTAGCAATGACCAAAAGGGAAACTCTTCCTGTAAGAGAACTGGTTAGGTTGCACCGTCCAAGATTCTCCTTTTTGAAAGCAAAATCCTTATGGCTTCATGGATCCTTTTTGTTACGACGTACTTCAAGGAATATAGCCATTAACTAATGATATTGCCAAAAGCATCATCATATTTACTCTCGTTTGTATACTCTTTTTGACTTTGCATCCACACTTGTGCTTGTAAGTCCAAAAGTTCTGACACATTTTCTATCACTGATTTGTTCTTCGTAGTTTAAAGGATTCATGCAACTTATAATAGATTTTGGATTCAAATCATCGAATAATGGAAAGTGTAGTTCATTTTATACAAAGACATAATCCATCATTTCCTTGAAAAGTCATAAAATTTATCTATACTCAAAAACTTTTTATTCTAAATACATATATTTCTCCGCTTGATTGCTGTAATGTAAAAGTTATTAGCATTGAGGAATGCGGATTCACTTCTTTCATTTATTCTCTGATTCATACGGCGTTCATACATGCACATATATGGAAATGGATTTTTCAAACAAAATTCCCAAACGAACACGAACCATTAAATAACTACTAATTCTATGAATATTACTTTCTTTAATCATTCATTAATAAATTAAAAACTCTTAATTTCTAATTATAACACCTTTTCTTTTTAAAGTTCAACATAAATCAGTTTACCCTCGCGTTTGATGCGAGTCTCTTACAAAGCATATCTGTGTCGTCTATATCGATTCTAACTTTCGCGCCGACGTCAAATGTTTAGCGCGGGAAATTATCTTTGCGGCGTTAACCGTCACTCATGATTCACTGCCTCAACACATCCCTTCACACGTTTACACATCTAAGCGTGCACTTGAAATTATATATGAACATTCACTCGGAATCTCTTTTGATTATTCAGCGTCATTTGCGGGAAACATTTCATTCTTCTTGAAGGTCAGTTAGATCCTTTATAAATCTTGATGACATTAGCAATGCTAAAGTTCCATGTTCACCCAAACACAGGTGAGGCCTATCTCCACTATCTTCTTTGCAACACGCGATGGTAATAGTTAGTCACTATTTCTATAGTCTATGTCACTGATTAATTATTTCAATTTAAAGTTTTCTAACACTACACACACAGTTTATTGTTATGTTTTTCACGAGCGTTCATCTCTGTCACTCGCAACACCATTCCTCCCTATCTTCTAATCTTCATTAAATTTTTTCAAGTCGTTATGGGAAAATAACCCTTTTATTTTGTTCTATCCCGGGTATGCTAACAGATAAGCCCCAGGATTCGGAATTTGTAGGATAATGTATGGGCCAGTATATAGTAACTCCCATTTCTTTATAGTTTTCTTTATTAAGGATGATTTGGTATGTCTTTTGACTAGTACCTTCTCTCCGACATGGTATGTCTGTACCCTCTTGATTAATTTGTCATATTGTTGTTTTCTCTGATCAGCCTTTTTCGTCATATTTATGATGGCTTGTCTTATTTTTTCTTCCCAAGGCATCTCAGTTTCCTGAGTTTTGGGCATATGGTCAGTCCAGAAGTTTTCCTCTTTTGCTTCGAACATCAATTCACGAGGTGTATATCCAGTTGAGGAGTGGGGCATGTTATTGTATATCTGCTCAAACTCTTCCACATAATTTGCCCACGCAGTCTGCTTATTATGGCAATACGTCCTCATAAATCGATTGAATTCTCTAAAAATTCTCTCAACCAAATTGCCTTGTGGGTGGTAAAATGATGTTAGTATGTGTTTCACACCGACTTGAGACAAAGTCTGTTTCCATCGGAGTCCCGTGAATATTTTAGCATCGTCTGTTATGATCGCCTTAGGTGTACCAACATGTGAAAGATAATCCCTTATCAATCTTAATACAATTACTTTGGCTGTAGCCGCCTTTATCGGGTATAGCTTTACGTATTTCGTACACACATCGAGAAATGCCAACACATATTTAACACCACCTCTTGAAGTAGGTAACGGTCCACACAGATCGCACGAAATTAATTCTTTTGGTTCTTGGACTAATATAGAGCATAATGGGTGCTTAGTCCCTTTTGAATCCGGCTTTGTTTTTTGACAGATTATGCATCTCTTTAAGAACTCATGCACTCTGCGCTTTATGTTGGGAAAATAACAGTACCCACTTATCTTGTCTGCACATTTTGTCGCACCGAAATGTCCCCAGGTTAAATGAGTGAACCATACAAGTTTCTCTATTTGCGCCTCAGGTATACAAACACACCAACGGACTTTGTTTGGCCTTCCACAGCGGAAAAATAATACGCCATTTACCAGCTTGTAATAATTTGCCATCTGATCCGAAGGTTGCTGTTGTAACCTTTGAATGACACTTCCCCATTGAGCATCTCTTTTCTGTAACTGTGCCATATGCGCACACAAATTGACGTAGTACGTCTTAAATGGATTTTCCTGCAGCAGCAATACAGGGAATTCTGAGTTACTGTTTACTTCAATCTCTTTAGTCAAACCCTGCGGTGACCTTGATAGAGCGTCAGCAATAATGTTTTGCTGTCCTGAGACATGCACGATCTTAAACTGGTATTGTTGCAGAGCGAGAGTCCATCTAGCCAGTCTGGGGTGTAACAGTTTACACGTTTGTAAAAACGTTAATGATTGATGATCGCAATATACGATAGTCTTTGACCCATATAGATAATAATGAAATTTTTTAAATCCCCAGACGACCGCAAGAGCCTCTAATTCTGTCGTCGTGTAAGTTCGTTCACAGTTGGACAAAACACGACTAGCAAACGCAATAGGACAGAAGGTGAGTTGTCCATTTATCTTGCGTACTTGGAAAAGGCACGCTCCAAGACCCACATTCGACGAATCTGTTGACAAGTAAAATTCTTCTTGCATGTCCGGATGGTACAAAAGCGCTGCATTTACTAATTGCTTCTTTATCTCTTCGAATGCTTCTTGACACTCTAATGTCCAGAGCCAGGGCACATCCTTCTTCAGCAAACTATTTAGAGCTGCTGCATTCATGGCCTGATTTGTTATAAATCTTCTAAAAAGTGAGGCAAGACCCATAAACCCTTTTAATTGCCTCCTATTTCTGGGTGTTGGAAACTTACTAATCGCAATTAGCTTCTCCTTGGTTGGTAAAATTCCCTTTGCGTCAATTATATGCCCCAGGAACTTGATTCTGTTTACTGCAAAATGGGATTTCTGTAGGTTAGCAGTTATTCCCATGGTTTTGAACACGTCCAACACCCGGCTCAGTAAGGTAATATGCTCCTCCCAAGTCTTCGATGGAATAAGCAAATCATCAACAAACACTGTTATCCTGGTTCTTAGTTCTGGGCCTAGTGCATAATCTAGAGCTGCTATAAAGATTCCAGCACTAATGTTGAGTCCGAAAGGAACTACAGTAAATTGGTAACTTCTTCCGGAATAAATGAAAGCCGTATATTTCCATGATAACTCATCCAGCTTGACTTGCCAATAAGAACTCCGCAAATCAATGCTCGTCAAATATTGGACATCCTGGAACCGTTGTATAAGTTCGTCTATGTTTTCCGGATGTGTTCTCACTGGAATTATAATTTTATTTATTTCTCTGGCGTCGAGTACCAGTCTCACAGTCCCATTTGCTTTTGGCACGACCAACAATGGGGAGCAGTATGGGCTTGTAGAGGGTTCGATCAAACCCCATTTCAACATGCGATCTATTTCTTTCTGAACTTGAGCCTTTAACCTCCAGGGAACAGGATAGAAAGTTCTACAATACGTTTCGTGCGGCTTAACGTAGAGATGGCATATGTATCCCTTAATAACTCCTGGCCTTTCATCAAACACGTTTTTATACGCTAATAATAATTCTTTTAGCTGCTTCTTCTGATCTTCAGTAATGCAGTCGGATTCATTTAACTTCTCGTACACTAATTGACCGAAATCTCCTTTGACTTGGAACTCACTAATTACATGTTGTTTAGAATTTTGTGCCGTCCTGATTACTTGCACACTGATCTCACAATTATATTTTCTCGTAAGCCTTTCTTTTTTCAACAACTCCAACTCAATTTCTTGTTTATTAACATTCAACCAAATTTTTCCTGTTTTAAAATCTATTCTGCATCCGTATTGACGTAGGCTGTCGACTCCGATAATGCAGTCTATCACCAAATTTTTCACAACAAGGAATGTGCTTAATATTGCTACATTTCTGACTTCTACACTAAGTAGTGACTGCACTTTTACATTAGCCGATCTAGCCCCAACGGCGCCTATTATTCTGCAATTTTCAACTGGAAAAATGGTACTCGTCTTATATTTCTGATCTTGTTGAATAGTGCCTCCGAAATAACATTTGCGGTTGCAGCTGTGTCTAAAACCGCCACTATAGGTAGAGTCTCCAAAATGGCTTGCACTTCGGCTACTGCCACCTGTTCCTTATCCTCATCCTGTGGTTCTAAGTCCTCGGTCAGTTCATCTGCCAGTAATCGTCCATCATTATACGTTAGCATGGGTACACATATCCTGTTGCCCCTCAACCAATTGTTGACCGCTCCTCCGGGGCACGAGTGGGTCCTTACAAGTTTGTTGGATTTTGATTTGCCTGCTGGTTGACATCATCCGTCACTTCGGTAATTACCGGTTGATTCGTAGATGTCCGTCCCCACTGATGTTGGTTATTTGAGTTCATTCCCCCCGGTTGATTCCACTTTCTATTACTGTTATTATTCCAGGCTTGGGGTCTGAAATTCCTTTCGTTCCCCCACACGGGATTGTATCTTTTCCCATTCCTGTTGTTCCTTGGATAGCCCCCCGCAAGACTACTGCCGGTATTACTATTGAGATTTTGAGGGGTTTCTCCGCTATTTAACGATTTCTGTCCATTCCCTTGCCTACCGTTGGACGGAGGTTCTATCTCCCTATATTGGAATCTGTTATTACGGGCTTTCTGGATGTTCTCTTCAATAATATCTATATGGTCTAACGTTGTGAGGAACGACTCCAAGTCTTTATCATTGCCGTAAATCAATTGATTCCGGATGCTAATTGGTAGTCTTTCCTTAAGTATGTTTATTATGTCTGGCAAGGGCATAGGTCTGTCCCAGTATCTAGTTTTATTTATATATTTTTCAAAATACTTCCTAAGGCTTCCTTTTGAAAAGGAGAAAGGCTCTGGGTAGAGCACCTCCTGCCTTAGGCGTTCCTGTACCCCTTCTGACCAGAACTTTGCTAAAAACGCCTTCTCAAAATCGTCATATGTCGAGCAAACAGAAGTCATGTCCGAGGCCCAAATCGCCCCCGAACCTTGTATATATCCTGTAACGAAACAGATCTTCTGCCACTCCGACCAATTTCTGGGTAGCACTCCTCTGAAACTTCGAATAAAAACAATTGGATGGACCCCCCTTTTGTCAGTGTTAAAAATCTGGAATTGCCGATGCTTTATCATTTTTTCTTCGGCATGGCAAAGGCTTTCGTAATCTCCGTTAGATAAGACTTCACGCGAACAACTAGCTCGTGGCAATTTAATGTTTGAGTCACTTACATGAGTCGGTATCGTATGCGAATGTGCAGTAACTGGCTCTATAGTCGCTGCCAACTTCTGCTGCTGGCCTGTATTCATTTGTTCTGAGCCTTGTTGTGAAACGCTCATCGACTCTTCTATCGTTTGTTTCCAATGCTCTAAATCAGCACCTAACTGCTGTCGCACTTCCTCAAGTCCTTTCGCAAACAAACTCTCTTTCTGTTTACCAGATAAACTCTGGAATGCTGCTTTAACATTTTGCTCAACGTTTTCACACATTAGCCTTTTGTTTTCTAATGTGATTTCGGATAATTTACCCGTTAATACATTAATTTGGTGGTCTATAACGTCTTGACGTTCTGTCAGATGTTCAACACTTTCCTTTAGGTTCGTCTGCGTACGTGCCAATTCAGGAAGTTGCGCAATTGCACATGACATGGCATCTTGCTTTTGTACTAATTGCGGAACCATTTCCACCTGTTCCCGTACGTTATCTATCTTAATAGCCACATACTCCTTCATTTCTACACGTACGCGGTGAGTAGATTCCTCACATTGAGCTTTCACCAATTCTATTTGTGCAGTTAATTTTCGTTCCGTCTCTTCGGCCTGATCTTTAAGTTCCTTTGTCTTCGCCTCTATCCGCTGCTCTAATTCGGAAAAACTGTCTTGTAACTGCTGCTTAATCTCAGTTTTCAAATTTTCCTGCCCTTCCGTAACTGAGGCTAATTTTGCGTTCAAATCATTTTGCCCTTCAGTAACTGAGGCTAATTTCGCGTTAATGTCGGTTTTCAGATTTTCCTGCCCTTCAGTAACTGAGGCTAATTTTGTATTCATATTATTCATGCTCTCGGTTATCATCTGCATCTGTCTCATGATAATGACCAATGGATCTAACCCATGTTGCGTACTTGCCGTTTCATCTCCAGGCGTGTCTACAGGGCGTTCTCTTGCGCTATCTGTAGCAATCGGTTCTACAACACTTCATACTACATCATTATTATCAGTGCTAACAGCTGAAGGCTGTTGCGTGCTGCTCTGCTCTGCTTGACTCATCTTAAACATTGCCCTAGTTAAAACCATATAAATGTTCCACCGTCAATATATATATATATATCTCTCCCTTCTACTGTCACTATACGTAGCTCCGTTCACACAAGAGTACTTCTGTGGCTAGTTTTTTACTGTACTTATACAAATAAATACAACTGGGGCAGGTCAATCAAACTACATCTAGCATGAACACAATTAATCATTGTTCGAATATCCAATAATACTAAATAGAAAAGCGTATACTTCATCTATACTAGCAAGCTTTAATAATAAAATTATACATTTGACCTTTTCTCTGCGCCCAGCGTGTTGTCTTATGTTCTTATTTGTAGATCCACTTAATTTGACTGCGAGTATTTCTTCTCTTTTCCAAGCGTCAGTTAAGTTGGCTCGTCATAGTTCACATGAAACAGAGAACAAAATTATTTTAACAACGTCCAAAAACGTGTCCTGTCACGGATTGGCCATTATAATGGATTATACTGTAAATGATGAAAGTATGTGAATGCAGCTTGCCGCTAACTTGGAGTAATGTTTTGTCTGTAAAGACGTGTATTTGTTGCCTTTATGATTCCTTCACTCTCACACATAAATCTGTACCGTAAAGTAAGGGCCTCCTGTTTTGTCTTTAGGCTGATCCGTGATAAGACAGGCAAACAATTATACTAATGGAGGATTCTGAGTATTTTCTCTAATTTCATTCACTATCTCTCTCTCTTTTCTCTGTACGATTTTAAATATAATATTTCATTACGTGAAATCAGCCCAGTAGAATCTCTGGTGGAGCCCTTCGTCTTAACATTCAGCGGCTGGCTTGCTATAAAAGATCTTTATATCTATTATTATTGTTAAGCGCTGAATTCAGTTGGGAAAATCGATCGTTTGAACAATTCGTTCATTTTACGACAGATTTTGAATTTCAGATGTCTCCGAAGCCTTTTTGGACGATTTCAAAAAATCTCGGTGATTGCAGGCTCTCTTCGTCACAACTGAAACTTCCCCACTAATTACAGGGCCAAGACAATCATCAATGATTCAGACAGAGAACTCATTCGTCATTCACTCTAGAATAAAAGGGTCACAAACCTTATTTCTGAGGAAAATTGTATATTCAATCCATCTCCATTACATATTCCGTTTTCTGTTGATTCCAAGTCTTACTTAATTTGCATTTACAGTTTTTCTCTCTCTTCAAATAACCCGCTAGTGGCACAAATGTTCATAGCTCGCTTTAGCAAGAAGAAGAGCAAATATGT
Source organism: Schistocerca americana (assembly GCF_021461395.2). Classification (NCBI taxonomy): domain Eukaryota; kingdom Metazoa; phylum Arthropoda; class Insecta; order Orthoptera; family Acrididae; genus Schistocerca; species Schistocerca americana. The sequence goes on from NC_060122.1 coordinate 153,870,776, forward strand.
CTCTTTTAGCAACCCGACAATCTTCCAACAGATACTTCCGAAGCTGTCCAAGTTATCCGTCTCTAACAACCATGGGGAATACATATATGTATGTCTGTTCTTCCAAAGAATAAACGTACTAGAAAAATACCTTGGCGTCGACGAGCTGTCGGCGCATATATTACTAGAAAATCCGATCAGATGCTTTTCAAAAGCGAATAAATGTGGATGATTTGATTGACCATTATTAATTATTGCGTGGTAGAGGGTAATTTTCCGTGGGGAGATTACATTCTGACTAGGAAGTGTAGTTAATATTAGTAATGTCTATAATATTGTAATAAGATATAAACAATAATATGTGTAACAAGAGAATATTTCCACTCTGAATCATGAGGTCCCTTCATGTTGTTACGATACTGAACATGAAAAGGCACTTGGATTTAAAATCTAAAATTAATCTAGATTAACATTTCAGGGGTCTGTATTCGTACCACAGCAGTCAAATACGTAAACTTTCGTCTTTAAGCCGTATCAAATCCCAGCTAGAGGATGAGGATTCACTGTGCATGATATTCACAAGATGTGGAACTTCCACCCAAGTAGAAATCTAAACTTCATATAAGGATGCAGTACCGTATCTGTAGTGATTAATGCCTCCTTAATTAGAAACAACACGTTTAAAAAAGTTAATATTTTGATCAAGTGGAAAAAAGTAAAATAGTAGGAATATAATTTTTTGTTAACTTTTGGACGTTATTATACAGTATAATATGTTGTGAAATGTGCCTACTTCCATTCACTAGCTGCGTTTTAACTGTTGTGATCAGGGCGGGCGCGGTCCTAAATACCCGCACGGCGGAGGTACACCTCCAGCTGATTGGCTGCACGTGACATTGGCGGATGCAGCTAAATGTTCGTGGTAGGAGTGACCTCTCTTCCTGATTTACACCCGCTCTGTGCTTTGGTACGATGTACACGAAGGCCACCTATAGGTCGCGCTGCAAAGGCGGAGCCGGAACGTCGTATTGCCGTAGGGGCTGAGCTGGCAACCAACCCGACGGCAGTGTGTTGCAGTGTGGCGTCGGCGATTGACGGCTTTTGCGACACTTCAATTGTGTTGCTTTTTTCTGCGGATTTTTGCAGTCTGCGTGTTATGATTCTTTTGAAAGTTGACCCTAAGACTGAACGCAAAATAATAGGTCTATATGAGCCGGAACTTTTTTTATCATGTATTGGAATTATCCTAATTTTAGCTTGCTTCCATTAATAAGGGATTCTTTTTAGGAAAGAAGATTGAGTTTAACGTTCCGTCAACATCGAGGTCATTAGAGACAGAGCAAGAGCGCGGACTGTGTAAGAAACGGGGAAAGGAAACTGGCCTCGCCCTTTCAAAGGAACCATCCCGGCTTTTGCCTGGAGCGATTTTGGAAAATGACAGAAAACCTAAAATTGAATAGCCGAACGCGGGTTTGAACCTTGGTCCTCCCGAATGCAAGCCCAGCGTGCTAACCTCTGCGCCCCCTAGCTCGATACCCCTTTTAGTTTTAAGGTTATGTTGAATATGAGATTTAATGTGTCTGAGATGCCTTGTGATGGGACTAATTTGTCTTCCAATGCCGTAATTCCCTGGAGCAGTATTTCTTCTACGTAGTATAACAGAAGCAGTCTCAGATTATTTAAGTTCACGAAGTAGTGAATGCTTGTCGGTGGTAGTCGGATTTTGGACTAGCACAGGTAAATCCCTTGGTATTTTCCTTAGGTTTTGCGGAATTTCGGAGCTTGTGCATGACGTCTATTTTTTTCTGGCACATTGCGGAACAATTCTGCTTTCTCTTGATCGCCTGTGTTGACGGTTTTCCTCTGTTAAGACCAATTCTTCACTAACAATGTTTCCTGTAGTTCATTTGATTTTTTTTAAGAAAAGAAAGAGAGTATGTGTCTCTAGTCGTTGTCACTCCCTCACCCATCTGTTGGGTCTAAATTTGCTAATTTCTCTGCTTATTATGTCACTGTATCAGTTTCACGCTGTCTTCGTGTGTTTGTTTAGTTCACACTTTCATCGTATGTAGCTTTTCCTTTTCTCTTTAATTTTGTTTACTGTGTGCGTCGGAAATCTTTATCTGTTTCTATTAGTTTTTCTTAGACACACATTTTCCAGTGGAATATTGTATCGCTTGCTCAACTTCTTGATTACAAATCATCAGTTCATCTGCAGTTGTAGTAATTAGGTTTTCGAGTGCAGATTTTTCAACGTTCACAGTTCGTGAGTCTAGGATAGTATAAATTTTTTCCAGTTCTGTCTGGGCTTACAGCTGCAATGAAATTAGTGACACGTGAGCACTGCCCTTAATGAATAGTTTCATGTATATTTTGCGACTCAGAACATGAAGAAGGAAATTTGTGGAAATTTGTGGTAAGGTCTTATGGGACCAAACAGCTGAGGTCAACGGTCCCTAAGCTTACACACGACTTAATCTAATTTAAACTAACTTATGCGAAGGACAACGCACACACCCATGTCCGAGTGAAGACTCGAACCTCCGACGGAGGGAGCAGCGGGGACCGTGACAAGGCGCCATAGACCGAGCGGCTAGCCCGTGCGGCTATGAAAAAGAATTAAGATTTAAAGCTTGAAATATACTTATGTTGATTAATACCTTACAGATGTGTGTTCGTTACACAATAGTCTAATGTGTTGACAACCACATTTAATAGTGAGTCCTATTATGGACATGCCTGAGGACTGATCTTCAAACTGCGGCCAGAATCAAATATTTGTGCAGCCCGTGCTCCATTCAGTAAAAAAGAGTAATATTTCAAGACGTGCTTAATTTTAATTGAAGTTGGTTCTTTCAGTCATCAGCTGAGTAAAGTTGGCCACTTACCGAAGGGTAGCAGAGCTCCTGCGGGGTTAGTAGGTGTGAGAGACGGAATGTTTTGTTGTTTCTCTTCCAGTGCTTCGAATACTGACAACTCAAGGGTGTGTGCGAACGTACCAAGCAGTTTCTATACGTTTTTACGTGGAAGTAACATAGATTCGTGAATGTACGTTATAGAGACGATCATCTTGAACTGTGCTTCATATTTGTCATGTGGTTTATGAAATTAAATTAAGGATATTGTAACATAATTCAGTGAGTAGAACAAACGGATGATAACCATTTGCGATCGTGTCTCATATTGCGTGAGATATTTAAATACAGTACAGTTACCGTTATTATACAATTAATCGTCCGCTCACATAGGTGACATAACAACTCTTTGTCAGTGTCACAGTTTTGGGCTCGCTGAGGGTGGCGTCAATAAGAAACAGAGAAAAACCGACATGAATAGTTCCGAATGGTGCCGACTTTTATCGATCAGTAGCAAGGGGCCCGTGGCCAACTTATCGAGTCATTTGTGTAGCTAGTCTGTTGTGAGCTCATAAGACACTAATTTATGTTGGCTAAAAAAAATTAAAAAAAGATCTGTACATATGCAGCCAAGATGTCAGTAACGCCTCTTGAGTAAAGAAGTTTCACGACAACTGTGATAGAGAATGAAAATTCACCGCGTGCTACATTCATAAGACGTGGATCCACAGGCACCTAGAAATCGAAAGTCCTCTTCGTATAGAGGTGTAGTACAATGTCTTTAGCGACTACTGCATCCCATATTCTCATTAACATCTTTATTTAGATAGTGAGAATATTCTGGTCTAATGGGTAAGGCTGCTAGTAAAAATGTGAAGTAGTAGATGTTTAACGCATTTACCATTTCCAGAACAGGAAACAAAACTGTATTCTCCTATGAGTTCAGTCCACGATCAGTGTACCGTGATTACACGATAAACGCTATTACTTTCATCTTAGCCCGCATCTCGTGGTCGTGCGGTAGCGTTCTAGCTTCCCACGCCCGGGTTCCCGGGTTCGATTCCCGGCGGGGTCAGGGATTTTCTCTGCCTCGTGATGGCTGGGTGTTGTGTGCTGTCCTTAGGTTAGTTAGGTTTAAGTAGTTCTAAGTTCTAGGGGACTTATGACCACAGCAGTTGAGTCCCATAGTGCTCAGAGCCATTTGAACCATTTTTACTTTCATCTTACATCTTTGTATCAGTTTTTAGTCTACTGCCGCGGAAGAGCACATCTGTGTGCATTTCTTGTTTCAGCATAAGGTACACAGGGTTGTCCTGCAACGATACCAAGTCCCAATAAACAAATGCAGTGAGTCATGTGAGTATTGTACGTGTAGCCTGGCGCTTACCAATCGCATGAGCTAACAAGTATAGATCTTATAGTCCACGTGGATGTATAACATGTGAAGAATGTTACATCGATGCAATACTTTAAATCTTGCTACTGAAACCTGTAAAATTATTATTTATTGCTGAAGGTCTTACTGTTTGGTATATTTTTAATTATTTTATTATTTTGGTTAAACTGGAGACCACTTTTTATTTTACTTCACACCGATACGCAGGTGTCTGGAGGCAAATTTCTACAGTCAACCCCTTTGCGATACTTGAGATAAGAAGCTTTTAATCTTCTTTCCATGAGAAACAAACATTTTGAAATGAAAAGAACAACGTCACATGGTTGTTGTTCTGTATGTTCATACTGAAACCTGAACACGACTACTGCTTGAGAGGTCAATTGATTTTTTTCTACTTCAACAAACGAAAGTCGCGCAGCAAAACTTTTTGTTCCTTTGTTATTATCGACTAACCTTATGAGTGTGCAGCAAGGGGCCAGACATGATTTGTGCTAGTTTTATCGGAATAGTTTCTCGTTCAACGACGTCGGGGGAAGAATAATCACTTACGAAGAGGACGGCTCGTTAAATATGAAACACGAGGTGGTAATAAATTCAGCGCTGGTTGTTCCAAGGCTGCTGTAGCACGAGGCCATTAGCGTAACAAGAATAATTCACGAATCGTGACTACTGTTTCAATTCGTACGACCAGAATTTCTAGACAGAAATTTGTTAGACGTGTAGCGAACAGCGAATCGGCGTCCTCTAGCCCGTTACGGAACCTATGAATTGCCCTCAGTATTCTGGTAGAGCACGATATTTCTAGATAGATTTCTGTATTTTGAAAGTTCCAATTTCTATAAACAACCAAACTAAAGGGCATATTTGGTTAAAGACATTAAGAAATTTGTTACTTTGGAAATATGTGGAATCGAATTTATCTAAGACGGTAATACATATAGCGATGAAATTTTAAATTTGTATATAAGATATGCCTAAAGAGTGATTATTGCTGTAAAGATCTGCTTAATTTACAATCAGATAAATACACATTTGGAATAAAGGATACTTCGTGTAAAAATAACCTTCAGAAGTGAGCAAAAGATAGTAACTGGGTATACTCGAAGAATGTAAATAGCGATACTGTTCACAGAAAAATACAAAGTCGCTTCACCCGAATTCGAACATGCAGTGACGACAATCACTGACCAATGATGAAAAGTCAGGAAAGATAGCAAAATATTCTTGCATAATGCATTTCTCGAGTCGATAATTACAATCTATCTGGGAAGGAAGCATTTGGAAATGAGAACATGGGGGATCCGTCGCGCAAATCCTGAAAGACCACGAGCTAAATACGTTTGTGCCGAGGACTTTAGAGGACAGAAGGGACTGGATAGGGTACGAATATCTCCCCACAGCTCAGAAAGAATAATATCGAATCCCAAAAATAAGAAAAAATACTATTCTTAAGAGCAGGTCGTACATCTAGGTTGTATGCTCGGAAGCTCACTGACCATTTTAGCTTTGAAACGGAAGATATAGCGTTATATGCACTACTCCCACTTAGGAATTTACTTCACCTAAGAAAATCATGAAAATTATTGTAATTTACACCGTTACACAGATTAAAGACTTTCAGCTATTGAGAAACGCTGAAGATTGTCGGGTCAGAAAAGTCCACTTTACATGGTGTAGTAACTCCTTAAGCTATACATTGAATATTCGAAAGAAGTGGTCCTTACTGTAGCACCTCTACATAGTAAGCCTTAGCCTATGAAGTATCCCATAAGGAAGACAGATATTGTTATCATGGATTAGATGTTAGCGTCTTTGACTGCATACTTTACCATCAGCCACAGATAGTTCAGGGCATGCACCTTCCCCGATTTAGGCGAAAGAATCGTCGGTGCTGTAAGGAGGCTGACTAAAATGAACCTCACTTCTTTAAAGTCACAAAATGTGTAGCTCTATGAACTGTACAAGAATTTTTCGAAAAAAAAAAGAACTGATGGTCACCACCACATCCCTAAAAGCTTGCTATTCTCTCGTTTGGTCTCTGATCTCCAAACAGTACAGCCCAGGAGGGGGATAATAAGAAAAGGACAAAACTTTTGTGTTGTGGTCTTCAGTTCGAAGACTGGTTCTATATAGCTCTCCACGCAAGTCCACAATGTGCAAATCGCTTCATCTCAGCGAAACTTCTATGACGTACATCCGTTTGTACTGTATTTGCTCGCTATAGTCAAGTCTTGGTTTCCTTTTACTGTTACTTCCCCCCCCCCCCCCTCCCTCCGACGCGACATTTCCATCCTCTATACCTCAGGATGAGCCAAATCAACAGATTTCTCCTTTTACTGAGGTTGTGCCATAAATTTCTTTTTTCCATAATTTGATTCAGTACATTGGTTGCTGAGCTATGCCAAACTCTAATTATCCTGCCTTACTTCCATTTAATCTTCAGCATTCTTCTGTAGTACCAAATTTCAAATGCTTCTATTCTCTTCTTCTCCAAACTATTTATCGTCCATTTCATTTCCAACAAATCTATACTCCAAGGAAATACCTTCAGAAATTATTTCCTTACACATAAGTTATTGCTAGACGTTTACAAATATCTCTTATTCAGAAATACTTCTCTAGTTATTGCAGATCAGCATTTTACATCCTATCTCCTTCATCCATTATTAGGTATTTTTGTGTCTAAATAATAAAAGTTATATACCACTTTGAGTGCCTCATATCATAGTTTAATGCCCTCAGCGCAAGCTGAATTAAACTATTATTCATTACTCTTGTTTTTCTCTTGTAGGTTTCTACCTTCCAACTCCTTTTCAATACACTATCCACTCTGTTCAACTGGTCTTCTACATTCTTTACCGTTTCTTATGTGACAGACAAACATGAAAGGTCTGATTTATCCTCCCTGTACTACTTTTCTCTTTCCAAATTTCTTTTTAGTATCTATCAATGAACAGACTACATGATATCGAGAATAGACTACAGCCCAGTCTCTCTGCCTTCCTACTTTTTTTCTCTTTTCTTCCCAACCTGGTTTCTGTATAACGCTTTGTTCCCTGTATTTTAACCCTTGTATGTTCTTGCATTTTTCCAGAACCTAAACTCATATTCCATAAGATCGATGTCTACCAAGTTTTCCACCGTTCTCCAAATAATTCGCACCAGTATTTTGCAGCCATGACTTCAAAAAACTGTAAAAACTGCTAGTTTGCCAAAATGCATACCTATCGGCGTTACCTTCTTTGGAATAAGAATTATTACAATGTTCTTGAAGCCTGATGGTATATTGTCTGTCTCACGTATCTTGCAAATCAGGTAGAACAGTTTTGTCACAACTGGCTCTCCCAACGTTCTGAATAATTTCTCCTATTCCAGGGTCCTTGGTTCGACATAACGTCTTTCAGTGCTCTGTCAAATTCTTTTGTTAGAACGATGTCCTGCGCCTCATCTTCATTTACTTTCTCTTCTTTTTCTATATAATGTTGTTGTTGTGGTCTTCAGTCCAGAGACTGGTTTTTGCAGCTCTCCATGCTACTCTATCCTGTGCAAGCTTCTTCATCCCCCAGTACCTACTGCAACCTACATCCATTTGAATCTGCTTAGTGTATTCATCTCTTGATCTCCCTCTACGATTTTTACCCTCTACGCTGCCCTCCAATACTAAATTCGTGATCCCTTGGTGCCTCAGAACATGTCCTACCAACCGATCCCTTCTTCTACTCAAGTTGTGCCACAAATTTCTCTACTCAACAATTGTGTTCAATACCTCCCCATTAGTTATGTGATCTACCCATCTAAACCTCAGCATTCTTTTGTAGCACCACATTTCGAAAGCTTCTATTCTCTTCTTGTCCAACCGAGCGAGGTGGCGCAGTGGTTAGCACACTGGACTCGCATTCGGGAGGACGACGGTTCAATCCCGCGTCCGGCCATCCTGATTTAGGATTCAGGCAAATGCCGGGATGGTTCCTTAGGAAGGGCACGACCGATTTCCTTCCCCATCCTTCCCTAATCCGAGCTTGTGCTCCGTCTCTAATGACCTCGTTGTCGACGGGACGTTAAACAGTAATCTCCTCCTCTCCTCTTGTCCAAACTATTTATCGTCCATGCTTCACTTCCATACACGGCTACTCTCCATACAAATACTTTCAGAAACGAGTTCTCGACTCTTGAAAGTATACTCGATGTTAACAAATTTCTCTTCTGCAGAAACGTTTTCCTTGCCATTGCCAATCTACATTTTGTATCCTCTCTGCTTCGACTATCATGAGTTATTTTGTTCCCCAAATAGCAAAACTCATTTACTACTTTAAGTGCCTCATTTCCTAATCTGATTTCCTCAGCATCACCCGACTTAATTCGGCTACATTCCGTTATCCTCGTTTTGCTTTTGTTGATGTTCATTTTATATCCTCCTTTCAAGACAATGTCCATTCCATTCAACTGCTCTTCCAACTTCTTTGCTGTCTCTGACAAAATTACAATGTCATCGGCGAACCTCAAAGTTTTTATTTCTTTTCCATTGATTTTAATACCTACTCCGAATTTTTCTTTTGTTTCCTTTATTGTTTGCTCAATATACAAACCGAATAACATCGGGGATAGGCTTCAACCCTGTCTCACTCCCTTCCCAAACACTGCTTCCCTTTCATGCCTCTCCACTCTTATAACTGCCATCTGGTTTCTGTACAAATTGTAAATAGCCTTTCGCTCCCTGTATTTTAAACCTGCCACCTTCAGAATTTGAAAGAGAGTATTCCAGTCAACATTGTCAAATGCTTTGTCTAAGTGTAAAAATGCTAGAAACGTATGTTTGCCTTTCTTTAATATATCTTCTAAAATAAGTCGTAGGGTCAGTATTGCCTCACGTGTTCCAATATTTCTACAGAATCCAAACTGATCTTCGCCGAGGTCGGCTTTTACCAGTTTTTCCATTCGTCTGTCAAGAATTCGCGTTAGTATTTTGCAGCCGTAACTTATTAAGCTGATAGTTCGGTAATTTTCACTTCTGTCAACACCTGCTTTCTTTGGGATTGGAATTATTATATTCTTCTTGAAGTCTGAGGGTATTTCGCCTGTCTCATACATCTTGCTCACCAGATGGTATCGTTTTGTCAGGGCTGGCTCACCCAAGGCTGGCTAGTGGGATGTTGTCTACTCCCGGCGCCTTATTTCGACTTAGGTATTTCAGTGTTCTTTCAATGTCTGCAGGCAGTATCATATCTCCCATTTCATCTTCATCTACATCCTCTTCCATTTCCGTAATTTGTCCTCAAGTACATCGCCCTTGTATAGACACTCTACATAATATAAGACTCATTTCCCTTGAACAGCCACACTATATGTATATTCTCTCCAACTTTCAGTTTTCCTTTCTTTACTTAGTACGAGGGTCGTCCAGTAAGTAATACATCACATTTTCTTTCCTAATAGCAGTTTGGTTTCTTTCAGGATTCCGATACACCGTATTATTCTCCACTCTTTGGCTACAAAACTCTGTTTATCGACATAAACTCAGTTCAATGCGACGACCTTGTGTTACCTTACTGGGAGGGTCTGTACGCCCGCATGGTACCACTCTAATGGTCAACGTCTTGCTGCATCAATAACCTCCTCACCACCCACGCACTGTCCCCCGCGAGTGCGTCTTTCATTGGACCAAACAGATGGAAGGCGGAAGGTGCGAGATCTGGGCTGTAGGCTGGATGAGGGAGAACAGTCCGATGAAGTTCTGTGAGCTGCTCTCGGATGCACAGACTTGTGTGAGGCCTTGCGTTGTCATGGAGAAGGAGAAATTCGTTTGCATTTTTGTAGTTTCTTCAATTTCCTGGGGGAAGCACGATACACTTCAGAGCTGACCGTTGCACCATCAGAGAGGACATAAAATAGAATAACCCCTTCAGAGTCACACACTATCGCCATGACTTTATGGGATTGCCGTTTTGTTTCCGATTCGAATTGGTGGCCACATATTTCATCGCCTGTGACAATGTTGGACAGAAAATTGTCACGATCAGGACTCGTAACTGGCATGCAATTCATCACAGATGGTCCTTTGTAGCTCTTAATGCTCTTCTATTGCGCGGTGAGGAACCCAGCGGGTACACGGTTTTGAGTATTCCAACTGGAGTCAGCACTACCAACAGAGACGTCCGGTTGAGCAGCGAGTTGTTTGATTGTGATCCGTCTATCACCTCGAATGAGTGTCCGCACGTTCCAGTGTTGCAGGAGTCACAGCTGTGTGCGGCCGACCGGCACGTGGGAGATCGGACAAGTTTGGGCGACCTTGTTGCGATGATGACAGAGTACTCGTCCTACGATCATCGTGCTTTTTTTCACTGCCAGGTCTTCGTAGGCATTCGGTAAATGCCAATGACTTGCGATGCTCTGGTTTTCCACCAAAAAGAATTCGATGACAGCTTGCTGCTTGTAACGCAACTCCGTTACAGACACCATTTTATAGACTACGTACAGCGCCGCCACCTATCGGACCTTCATGAAACTATAGGGGTTGAAATGGAAATATTTCACCATGTCCCGGAACAAATTTCGCATTTTTTTCAACTGAAATTGGCCGAGAAATAAATGTGTTGCATTATTTATTGAACGGTCCTCGTATTACTTTTCCATCTGATTTCTTGATACTCATATACAGACGGCATCTAGTTTTACCCTGGCCATGAACGCTCCTAAGGTTTGAATTTATCCTGTAATCATACCTGCTTAGCCATATGTAATTTTCTACAGTCACTTTCCTTACACGTCTGTATTCCCTTATGTACGCTTTATCTTCTGCATTTTATGTGTATCTTTCGTTAATTAAATTCAATATTTCGTATTTATTGAAGAACTTCAGTATTCCAGCTCTCGGAGGTACCCATTTATCTTTTATGATAGTCCTTTCCCACGTTTAGTCATCACTGCCTAATGTCCCCATTTCAAACTTTCATCAAAATCTGATTATTTCTGTTTTCTTTTCCAGGCCCCATGCACTTAATTTCCTACGTTTCGTCAATTTCTTTAATCATAATCCTTAATAAATTGTTATCAGAGTCTACATCTATCCCTGGAAATGCTTTGCATTTTAAAATCTGATTTCGAAATCTCTGTATTATCATTACATGATCAGTCTGAAACCTTCCGGTAGTTCCAGTTCTTTTCTACGCCCACAGCTTTCTTTTATGAATGTTAAACCAAATATTAGCAACGATTAAATCACGTTCTGTGGAAGATTCTACCGGTTAGCTTCCGCTCTCATTCCGTTCTCCGGGTCAATATTCTCCTTTCCTGGTCTTCCTTTTCCTACCATTCACTTCTCGCATTATATTTAAAATTTCGTCGGTCAGAACTAGCTGAATAAATTCATTCATCTCGTCGTAAATTCTGTCAATCTGTTCATCATCAGCGGGAGCTAGTGGAATTAGACTAAACCTCCACAAATGGGATCGTCAAGAATTAGAAATTAGAATACTGTACCGAAGCTGGAGACCGTGCAAAGGGAGATTATTTAGTTGTGAAGCCAGAATTAGTCCAATCTGATGGAGTTAAATAGAAAAGAAAGTAAATATTACTGGGCAGATATTTGTAAAGATGTACAAACAGAATCAGTTAATAGTATAACAGATTCTGGCAGAGTGAAAGACAGTGGCCAACGAGCAGGTGTCTCATCACAAGAAGTGGAGAATTGGCGGCAAACTGAGGCAGGTCTGACAGCGGAGTACACAGTGCTAGTGCAGGAACAGGTGTTTCGCGTCTCACTGTTCTGCATAGATGGTTGAACATGGGTCTCTGCAGCAGAGGACCCCTACGTGTTCCCCTATCAGTTAGAATTGCAGTTGACACATGATCATCGGAAATGGACGTTGGGTCAACGGAAACATGTCGTCATATGAGATGAATCACGATTCTTGTTAAACTACATCGATGATCGTCTCTTGATCTGCCCCTAGCCAGGCGAACGGCTGATCGATTCATGAACCGTGCCATTGACAAAAGGCAATGCACGTAGTATTTTTCTATGAGTGACGTTCGCCTTGGCTTCCACGGGCCGTGTGGTAGTAATCGGCGACACTACGAGAGCTATCTCTTCCTTGGCAAAGATGATATATTTCAGCAGGATAACTGTCAGCATCACAGCGCCAGAATCGCACTGCAGTGGTTCGGAGAGCTGCATAATGAACCCATGATGAGGTCTTGGCCACCAAATTCGCCTGATCTGGACCAAACGAAACACTTCTGGGCTGCTACTGGATGCTAGCGCCACGCCCACAAACCACCGGCCCCTAATTTTCTGGAACTGGGTGCCCTATGAGTATACATGGGTTGCAGTATACCTCCAGAAAACCACCAAGGACTTGTCAAATCCATGTTATGCAAAATCACTGCTGTATTGCATGGAAAAAGTAGATCAAAACACTATTAATTTTCTAGTAGTGCTCTTGCTCGTGTTCAACAGTGCATGTCCATTTTTTTTAAACGTGATGCCAAAAGTTCTGCCTTATGTTAGATAGTTCCACAACACTTAAGTGGCTACATACTGAGTTTTGGTGTACTTTGTTCCGGGTTATCACCGTTAAGGAGTTTTTCCCATAAGTTAACAGTAATAAAGTTTACTTCATTTAAGTGCCTCCGTACAGTTTGGGAAACCTCTATCTGAATCAATGTAAAGCTTAATCATATAAAAGATACCTTTCCTTAGAAAGTGTTTGGAACATAAATTTGAAAAATGAAATGACTTTCAGGGTACACATTTCTAGCCACGTTAACGGAGGGATTTATAAAAACATCGACTAGTTTTAAGATAACTATTATTTTTGTAATAAGTGTATATAAAAGTAAAACCTATCTACACCTTTGTTTGTAAAGCTCTAACTTCCTTGACATATCAAAATTAGAAAATCCCATTGTATGTATAATACTTCAACGAGTATATCCTGTGATTTTGAACTAATTCTGGCTAGTAGAAGTCGAGAAAAGTAATTTATTATTAAAAACTACAACTTACGTAAAACAGCCATTGAAGTTGTCAATGCATCCCAGCTCCATGTGATGGATCGTCTGAATTCTCTTCTATTTCATCTTGGAAATTTTTTCTTGCTCGCCTGTGCTGCCTTGCCCTTGTTACAAGGTCTCTAACAGCTCTGTATAATGCCTTACATCTTTCTCATCTGAATTAAGCATTTATTTCACTGCCAAACGACCAGTAGTTTGTAGAAGTCTTTTCAGGACTTCACATCTTGCATCATTTTCTTTCCAGAACGTTGCCATTGCATTAAAGACTACAAAAACAGTGCATTAATTGACGCATAGTCTAGGGAATTCTGGGCCAAATTATATTGATTATAGACTCCTTAGGATTCTGGGTGTGGCCAAGTGGACATTTCTTCGATAATCGGACATCTGAGAAATCTCTTAAGGCTTCTCTCAAGACCTCCACCATGGCAAATGGTATAGTTTATTTGAGAATAAATTTCTCGACAGTTTGCTGTGCTCTGTTGTATTTGCTCCATGAATCACTTCCTGGAGGGCATAGGTCATGAATTGGTTTGTCATCTGCTGAGAGGTGAAGCAAAACATTAGTAACATTTTGCCTGATGACTATGCCATAGTAATTTTGAATTTTATCTATGACAGATTCTGTATGTCTGCTCATACCATGTGATCCTCTGCCATATTCCAATTTCTTTCCCTAGTATTCACTTTTAAGTTGTCACAGCCCCATACCCACTCGATTATGTACATGACCTATGCACTGCAGTTTAGTTGTAATTGCTTTTTCTCCTTATGACGTTTCTTCCTTAGTTGCTTTGAAAGCTTTTGAATCTCCATTTCCTCTGAGCACTATGGGACTGAACATCAGAGGTCATCAGTCCCCTAGAACTTAGAACTACTTAAATGTAACTAACCTAAGGACATCACACACATCCATGCCCGAGGCAGAATTCGAACCTGCGACCGTACCAGTCACACGGTTCCGGACTGAAGCGCCTAGAACCGCTCGGCCACAATGGCCGGCCCTAGATAATTGACTCCGGAGGCAGGTGACTAAAACGTCTAATTTCAGTCTGAGAACAGCCAAATTTATATGGTCTAACACACTTTTTTTTTTATTTGAATGAATGATTAAACCAGAAATAATGCAACAATACTTATGTATTATATGTGATTGCAAAGGGGAAATTCCATAGGTAAAAAAAAAATAATTAAAATTTAAAAATTTCAATCTGTCGGGAGCCCCTTACGTTGTTTATTGTGTTTGTATAGCGGACCTTGGAAAGAAACTCTTGGCTGTCTTGTGGCACTCGAAAATAACGATATGGAGATGCGGCCCAGAGTGCAATGATCTCTTCCTATCCTTCAAGTCCCAAGGGCTGCAGAAGGGTAGAAGGATGGGGGAGAGGGGCATCGGCGAGCGAGCAGCCACTTCGGAACGCTTCGGAGCGATATTTGCGCTGGCGCCGCCGAGGAATGCTATGAAAACAACACAACGCCGCCAGCCGCCATCCGCCTGCCAATAAGGCCCGTGGACCTGGAGACGGTGCACACCACCCCCTCCCCCACCCCATCCGCTCTCCCCTTCACCATCGAGGTCTCTTTTATTGGAAAAGTGGGAGCCCGCAAAGGCCGCATTCCTAGCGCGGAATTTCCCCGACGACATTGAGGGCTCCATCTTATTCTGCCGCTGCTCAGATTAGTTCCTCCGCCGCATAGTGCTCCAATAAAGGTAAGGGCATCCAAAAACAAATAACACTGCTGAATCCTTCTTACGTCAATGTTCAGTGAGATGCTCACAATTTTCTACTTTTTGTGGCACAGCATGTCGCGACTTGCTCCTTTAGAGGGTCGCCTTGCGCTCGAGCCTATCAACCAGTGAGGTGAATTATATGCGGATTGTATTTGCGAATCGGAGGAATGCTTGTTTGTCTCATATACCGACCAGCTTCAGTGTGACATTAGGTTTACCACACCCTCCTTTTCAAATGCGGAGCTGAGTAACCTCTGCAGCATCAGGAACGTAAACTTGAAAGAACATACAGAGTGTGGACAACACATCAACAACACGTTACCACGCCTAATACGGAAAACCATTTGCGTTCATTACTGCTTCCAGTCGTCTCGGAATGGATTAAAACACGTCCGTTACGGTTCTCAACGAAATATGATACCATTTTTCCTGAAAAATAGTGACAAGTTCAGGTAAAGATGATGGAGGTGGTAAGCGACCATCCACTCTTCTCTCCAAATTATGTCTCAAAGGTTCAATAATACTGAGGTATGGTGACCGTAGTGGTCAGGGCACATGGGACAATTAATCTTAGTGCCCACAAAATCAGGCAAGGATGGACTTTGCAAGGTGTATAAACAGGCGCCCTGTCGACTTGGAACACTGCGTACGGTTGGGGAACAAACATTCCGCGATGGGAAGGACTTTGTAGCAAAAATTGTCACGTAGTCAAAGACGGTTCGTATTGCTCTGAGCACTATGGGGACACAACTATGCCCGAGGCAGGACTCAACCTGCGACCGTAGCAGCAGCGCGGTTCCGTACTAAAGCGCCTAGAACCGCTCGGCCACCACGACCGGCGTCACGTAGTCCATGGCACTTGCTGAGTAACCATTCTGCCACAAGTTATCAGTCTTCTGACTGGTCTGATGCGGCCCACCACGAATTCCCTTCCTGTGCCAACCACCTCATCTCAGAGTAACGCTCGTAACCGACGACCCCAATCATTTGCTGGATGTGGTCCCATCTCTGTCTTCCTCTGCACTTTTTATCCTCTAAAGCTCCCTCTAGTGGAAGTCATTCCCTTACGTCTTACCAGATGTCCTACCATCCGCCCCTTTTTCTTGTCAGTATTTTGCATATATTCGTTTCCGTGCCGGTATTCCGGAGAACCTCTCATTCCTTACTTTAAAAGTCCACCTACTTTTCAACTTATTTGAGAATTTTCATTTTTTTCAGAGCCCTTATTTCACTGTCACAAAATGCTATGCTCCAAACGTACATTTCCAGAAATTTATTTCCCAAAGTGCCTATGTTTGGTAGTAGTAGACTTCTCTTGGCCAGGAATGCTCCTTTTGCCAGTGCTAGTCTGCTTTCTGTGTCTTCCTTGCTGCATCCGTCATGGGTTATTTTGCAGGTTTGGTAGAAGAATTTCTTAACTTCATCTACTTTTTGATCATCAACCCTGGTGACAAGTTTCTCGCTGATTTCATTTCTGCTACTTCTAATTACTTTTGTCTTTCAGCGATTTAGGCTCAGTCCATATCCTGTACTCATATGATTGTTCATTCCATTCAGCAGATCCTGTAATTCTTCTTCGTTTTCACTGAAGATACCGATGTCATCAGCGAATCTTATCATTGATATCCTTTCACAGTGAATTTAATTCCGCTCTTGAACCTTTCTTTTATTTGGTTCTTTTATTTACAGATTGAACACTACAGGTGAAAGACTTTATCCCTGTCTTACACCGTTTTTAATCTGAGCACAATGTTCTTGGTCTTCCACGCTTATCGTTCTCTCTTGGCTCTTCGACGTGTTGTACTTTACTCATTTTTCACTGAAGCTTATCCCTATTTTTAAGAAAATTTCGACCGTCTTGCACCTTTCGACATTTTCGAACCTTTTTCCAGATCGACAAATCCTATGAACTGGCCTTATTTTTCTTTAGTCTTGCCTCAATTATTAACTTTAACGTCAAACTGCCTGTCTGGTGCTTTTACATTTCCTAAAGCCAGGCTGATCATCTAACAGATCTTCAATTCTCTTTTCCTTTCTTCTGTACATATAATTGTTGTCAGCAAATTTGATGCATGAGCTATTAAGCTGATAGCGCGCTAATTCGCGCATTTTTCGGATACTGTGTTCTTTAGAATTGTGTGAATGATGTTCTACTAGATGCCCTATTTCCTCTCTATCGACTCCTGTTAGTTCTTCTATCAGATCATAAAACAAATCGTCCCCATCGTAGAGGCTCTCAATGTATTCTTTCCACCTATCGACGCTCTCCTCGCCATTTAACAGCGGAATTCCCTTTGACTCTTAATGTTACCGCTCTTGCTTTTGATTTCACCAAAGTTTTTTGACTTTTCTGTATGCTGTGTCAGTCATTTTCTTCAGATTTCTTCACATTTCTCATGCACCTATTTTACCTTAGCTGCCTGCACTTCCTGTTTATTACGTTTCTAAGTGACTTGTATTTCTGTATTTCTCAATGTTCCTGAATATTATTGTACTTCCTTCTTTCGTCGATCGGCTGAAGTATTTTTTCTGTTATCCATGACTGCTTCGCAATTACCTTCGCTGTGCCTGCGGTTTCCTTTCCACCTTCCGTGATCGTTTCTTTTTCAGATGACCATTCCTCTTCAACTCAACTGCCCACTGAACTATTCATTATCTCTGTGTCTATAGCCTCAGTGAACTTCAAGCCTGTCTCTTCATTCCTTAGTACTTCCTTACACTACTTTCTTGAGTATTGGTTCATCCTGAGTAATTTTTTAAATTTCAGCTTACTCTTCATCATCTCTAAATTGTGATCTGAGTCTATATCTTCTCTTGTGTAGGCCTTACGGCCTACATCTACATGGATACTCTGAAAATCACCTTTAAGTGCCTGGCAGAGGGTTCATCGAACCACCTTCAGAATTCTCTATTATTCCAATCTCGTATAGCGTGCGGAAAGAATGAACATCTATATCTCTCCGTATGAGCTGTGATTTCCTTATTTTATCGTGGTGATCGTTTCTCCCAATGGAGGTCGGCGTCAACAAAATATTTTCGCATTCGGAGGAGAAAGTTGGTGATTGGAATTTCGTCGCACCGAAAAACGCCTTTCTTTTATGATGTCCAGTCCAAATCCTGTCTCATCTCTGTGACACTCTCACCCATATTTGCCGATAATACAAAACGTGCTGCCCTTCTTTGAAATTTTTCGACGTACTTCGTCAGTCCTATCAGGTAAGGATCCCACACCGCGCAGCAGTATTCTAAAAGCGGACGGACAAGTGTAGTGTATGCAGTCTTCTTAGTAGATGTGTTACATTTTCTAAGTGTCCTGCCAATAAAACGCAGTCATTGGTTAGCCTTCCCCACAACATTTTCTATGTGTTCCTTCCAATTTAAGTTGTTCGTAATTGTAATACCTACGTCTGATTTCATAATTTCTGCCTGACTATGTTGTAACCTTCCCGCAAACTTCCCGTACTTACCAGCCTCTTCCAAGTATACCTCCTCCTCTTGTGTTCTTGAACAGAATATTCGCTATTACTAACTGATATTTATTGCAGGACTCGATTAGTCTTTCCACTCTCTCGTTCCTGCTAACATCCCTATATTGTCTCGTAACCCTTTCTTCCACTCCGTGCACCACAACCACATTCTAGTTCCCCATGACTATTGACTTTTCATCTCCCTTTACGTTTTGAGTTACCCGTTCAATATCATCATATACTCTCTCTGTCTCTTCAACCTCTGCTTCAGACGTCGGCGTGTATACCTGAACTGTTGTTGCCACTGCACTGAACTGTTCACAGTAAGTCACTCTCTGCCTTCCTTTCGTATTCATCACGAATCCTCCTCCTGTTATACGATTTTCTGCTTTTGTTGATATTACCTATACTCATTTGACCAGAAACCTTGTCTTCTTTCCATTTAACTTCACTGACCCCACTATATCTATATTGAGACTCAGCATTTCCCTTTTCAAATCTTCTATCTTCCCTACCACGTTCGGACTCCTGACACTCCACGCCACGAATTGTAGGACACTATACTTTCGTTGATTTTTCAGTCTTTTTCTGAAGGTCAACTCCGCTTTGGCAGTCCCCGCCAGGAGGTCTGAATTGGGGAGTAGTCCGGAAACTTTTGCCAATGGAGACACCATCATGACACTTTTCCAAGTGCAGCCCACATGTTCTTTGGACACACAGTATGTGTCGTTAATACAGCGTTTACCATGGTATTCTGCATGCTCATGCCTTTGGTCATTGCTAATTCTTCCGCCTTTAGAAACAGTTTCCCACCGCAAGGGCAAGAAAGTGCACTGAAACTCTGTCCGCTCCTCCGCTCTTTTTCAGAAGACCGTTGGCAGAATGAGAGTGACTCCACATGCCGCAAATCTTGGGACGCCAATGTTGAATATTTTTATTCAAAATTTAAGCGGTAGCGGCGATCGGACCCGGAACCGAGGACGTTTTGATTACTAATCAAAGACACCATCCGTAGTCCACGAGTACAAAGTCTGCTAATATCATCATCGAACCCCAGCCATTTTTCATTCTTGAGGCGTAAAATCGCCCACAAGTTGTAAACCGTTTGAAACGTTCTTCCGTTGCTCTGTAATCTAGGTTTTATGGTTACAGCACAACGTTTCCCTGTTAAGGCACTATGAATCACTGATGAGTGATCTTTGAATTCCAGCCCTCGGTCTGCATTCCCCGCTTATAGAGCATTCTTTGTGTAATTTCCTGGTTACAGAGCTCCCTTTCTGTTGTGTTTTATGGTTTCGGCATCACGTTTCCCTATTACGGCAGTATGAATAACTGATGAATGATCTTGAAATTCCAGCCCTCGGTCTGCAGTTCCCTGCTTCCAGAGCACTAGCCGCGCGCCGGCCGGAGTGGCCGTGCGGTTCTAGGTGCTACAGTCTGGAGCCGAGCGACCGCTACGGTCGCAGGTTCGAATCCAGGCTCGGGCATGGATGTGTGTGCTGTCCTTAGGTTAGTTAGGTTTAATTAGTTCTACGTTCTAGGCAACTGATGACCTCAGAAGTTAAGTCGCATAGTGCTCAGAGCCATTTGAACCATTTTTGAACTAGCCGCGCGGGATTAACCGAGCGGTTTCAGGCGCTACAGCCATGGACTGTGCGGCTGATCCCGGCGGAGGTTCGAGTCCTCCCTCGGGCATGGGTGTGTTTGTTTGTATTTAGGATAATTTATAATTTAGGGTAAGTAGTGTGTAAGCTTAGGGACTAATGACCTTAGCAGTTGTCCTATAAGATTTCACACACATTTGAACATTTTTTTGCAGAGCACTCTTTGTGCAATTTCCTGGTACGGAGCTCCCTTTGTGTTGTTTTGGTACTGACAGAGTTAGCGAGTGCGACATTCAATTGTGCATTGACTTTTGCGGCTGTCGGCTGTGATGTACTGAAATGTCTGTCACGATCACCCAATACAAACTTCTGTCCGCGGTCTGACTTAAAGAAGGATGTTTTTCAGCTTTCTATGTAGGTGGCATAAATTTTCGATATGGTGGCCATTGAAACACAAAACACTTTGGCTACCTTGTTAAAAGAGACACCCAACATACGAGCACGAATAAGTTGTCCACATTCACCTCCTACACAAGCACTCACTGTTCTGACTACGACTGACAGCAGAATCTTATTGAGGTTACTGCACTAGCGTCTACATTGAAGTTCAATATTGCATTTTTAGGTGTGTTTCCCTATTTTTGTCCACTCGCTTAACAAGTATTCAGATGACATGCAGAAAAGTTACTACTGTTTGATGGTGATGTGGTGACAGCACTAGCGTTCGGTTTTATAAAACAGCGTTCCCTAAATCAACGCGTGTGAATGTCAGTCGAGTGCGTCCTCTACGAAAGAGGGATAGAAAGCAAGAAGAACACTCGTTGCGAGTCACGCTCTGCAACAAGCTACATCACTGGGTTATGATCTAACGTGTTATGAGATAATTCTTATTTTATACACAATCAGAGAACAAAAAAAGAAAACAAACAGCTTCCGAAGAGTCACTGAAGACCCAACGGTACCGACTGGCCGCCGTGTCATCATCAGCCCGTAGGTGTCATCGGATGTGGATACGGAGGGGCATGTGCTCTCCTGGCCGTTGTCAGGTTTCATGACCGGACAATCAGAGTACAGAGTTATGTGTTAAAGGCGTTGGGTGAGAACCTAGAATAAAAAATTGAGGGCCTGCGACCAGGGTGGCGACTTTCTCTCCATAGTGCTGTTCACTGGAATCACTCAATAGAGGAAAGTCCACTGGACCTGACGCGATACCAATTCGATTCTACACAGAGTACGCGAAAGAACTTGCCCCCCTTCTAACAGCCGTGTACCGCAAGTCTCTAGAGGAACGGAGGGTTCCAAATGATTGGAAAAGAGCACAGATAGTCCCAGTCTTCAAGAAGGGTCGTCGAGCAGATGCGCAAAACTATAGACCTATATCTCTTACGTCGATCTCTTGTAGAATTTTAGAACATGTTTTTTGCTCGCGTATCATGTCATTTCTGGAAACCCAGAATCTACTATGTAGGAATCAACATGGATTCCGGAAACAGCGATCGTGTGAGACCCAACTCGCCTTATTTGTTCATGAGACCCAGAAAATATTAGATACAGGCTCCCAGGTAGATGCTATTTTTCTTGACTTCCGGAAGGCGTTCGATACAGTTCCGCACTGTCGCCTGATAAACAAAGTAAGAGCCTACGGAATATCAGACCAGCTGTGTGGCTGGATTGAAGAGTTTTTAGCAAACAGAACACAGCATGTTGTTATCAATGGAGAGACGTCTACAGACGTTAAAGTAACCTCTGGCGTGCCACAGGGGAGTGTTATGGGACCATTGCTTTTCACAATATATATAAATGACTTAGTAGATAGTGTCGGAAGTTCCATGCGGCTTTTCGCGGATGATGCTGTAGTATACAGAGAAGTTGCTGCATTAGAAAATTGTAGCGAAATACAGGAAGATCTGCAGCGGATAGGCGCTTGGTGCAGGGAGTGGCAACTGACCCTTAACATAGACAAATGTAATGTATTGCGAATACATAGAAAGAAGGATCCTTTATTGTATGATTATATGATAGCGGAACAAACACTGGTAGCAGTTACTTCTGTAAAATATCTGGGAGTATGCGTACGGAACGATTTGAAGTGGAATGATCATATAAAACTAATTGTTGGTAAGGCGGGTACCAGGTTGAGATTCATTGGGAGAGTGCTTAGAAAATGTAGTCCATCAACAAAGGAGGTGGCTTACAAAACACTCGTTCGACCTATACTTGAGTATTGCTCATCAGTGTGGGATCCGTACCAGGTCGGGTTGACGGAGGAGATAGAGAAGATCCAAAGAAGAGCGGCGCGTTTCGTCACTGGGTTATTTGGTAACCGTGATAGCGTTACGGAGATGTTTAATAAACTCAAGTGGCAGACTCTGCAAGAGAGGCGCTCTGCATCGCGGTGTAGCTTGCTCGCCAGGTTTCGAGAGGGTGCGTTTCTGGATGAGGTATCGAATATATTGCTTCCCCCTACTTATACTTCCCGAGGAGATCACGAATGTAAAATTAGAGAGATTAGAGCGCGCACGGAGGCTTTCAGACAGTCGTTCTTCCCGCGAACCATACGCGACTGGAACAGGAAAGGGAGGTAATGACAGTGGCACGTAAAGTGCCCTCCGCCACACACCGTTGGGTGGCTTGCGGAGTATCAATGTAGATGTAGATGTAGATGTAGATGCACGTTTATATTGCACTAGCTCAGTATCCGGCACTGTCTGGGTACATATTTATTCCAATCTTCTGTTAGCCCGTCTCCTACTTCCCTCTCTGTCCACGTGCTCCATGTAAATCTCTTCTAATGCCTCTATCCAGCTCCTCCATCCCCACTCTCCGTCCATTCCTCCCATTCCTCTCTGTTGTCATGTCTTTCTCCTTACTCCCTCTATCAATGTTCTCCACTCATCTCTGTCCATCTGCTCCTCTTCTCGTTCTCGGTCATTTCCTCTTTTCCCACGGTTTTCGTCTCCTCCTCGCCAATCTTTCTGCTTCCTCCTGTCTCTGTTCGTCTCCTCTTTTCTATGTTCATCTTCACCTCTACCATCCCCTCCCACCCTCATTACCATTCATCTCCTATCTGTGCCCTCTTCTCATTCTCCCTCGCTGACTGTCCATCTCCTTCTCCCCCTTCTATAAGTTATCACAAACGCCCTAAGAGGAAACTGGTGGTTCTTAACCCTACAGTATTTCTTTCTAGATTGTAGCTAATATGTGTACCAAATTTGACTGAAATCATTCCAGGGGCTTAGGATGAGCTGTTTACCCATGCGTTTGCCCAATTTTTTTGTGGTAGGGGGCTCATCAGTCTTCCGACTGGTTTGATGTGGCCCACCACGAATTTCTCTTCTGTGCGTACCTCCTCATCTCAGTGTAGCACTTGCAACCTATGTCCTCAATTATTTGCTGGATGTATTCCAATCTCTCTCTTCCTCTACAGTTTTTGCCCCATACAGCTCCCTCTAGTACCATGGATGTCAATCCCACATGTCTTAACAGATGTTCTATCATCCTGCCCTTTCTCCTTACCAGTGTTTTCCACATATTCCTTTTCTTTCCGATTCTGCGCAGAACCTCTTCATTCCTTATCTTATAAGTCCGCCTAGATTTCAACATTCGTCACAGCATCACATCTCAAATGCTTCGAGTCTCTTCTGTTCCGGTTTTCCCACGTCCATGTTTCACTACCACACAATGCTGTACTCCAGACGTACGTTGTCAGAAATTTATTCCTCAAATTAAGGCTTATGTTTGATAGTAGTAGACTTGTCTTTGCCAAGAATGCCCTATTGCCATTGCTAGTCTGCTTTTGATGTCCTTCTTGCTCCGTCCGTGATTTTTTTACATTACTGCCTAGGTGACATAAGGTCTTGACAAATTTCCGTCCACACTGGCGCCAGAAGGGGACCAAATGTCTGATAGAAGTCCAGTGCGAGGCCACCAGGGCCAGTCGACTTTCGTAGAACCCGCCTGGATTGCGTCGTGGACTTCGTCCTCTGTGATTTTAGCAAAAAATGGCACTTCTAACATTTCCTTTTTCCACTCTTCATCTACTGATACGTTATTTGTATTCGTTAGGGATTTATTATCAATTAGGATTCGGAGGAGATAGAAAATTTAAAGCGATACAAAAAGTGTAAATGCGGGTATGGGAAAAATTTCTGGATTTACAGAACAAAAACCAAGTGGGAGCACTAAAGGACACAAAAGAAAGAAGTAATTAACTGAACATTTACTAAGAAGAAAGAAGTATATTTTAAAAAAATATTTTAAGGAAATGTTATTGGTCGAAATTCAACAAGCCTACCAAGGATACCAGCTACGCAAAAACTATTCAGTAGAATCCATTTACAGCAGAATAGTAGAGATGGAGACAGACTGGGGAGAACTGAAATATCAACAATGTTAGTTGCTGAATGATACTTATATTGGGATCTTGCTAGTTGCAGATCGAAGAGTAGTGTTATATCTGTTTCACTGAGCAGTTCTGCAAGAAGAATTTAATAGCTGACAACAGGTATATAGCGTTTCAGAATTCGAAAAGTATTATGTAATTTTAGATAATAAAAACGAACCATAGTGGAGTCCCTGTGGTGGCGACAACAGAACTGTTAAAAATGCAGTGTTTACTTACGGGATAGGAGAGCAGTAATAAGGTGGAAGTTTTCAGCGTTTCCGCAAGAGACATAACAGCTATTATTGTGATAGTACATTACCCCACATACCCTTCCTCTAGTCTGATCGTGCTACGTTAGTATTGTTGTCTCCATATCCACGCTAAGAAGTCATTGTAGAAACTCTTAAAATATTCCATACAGTCACACTATCGCGGTAGACTTATTGTGATTCATCGTAGAACAACTCAGACGGTCTCCTTTTCGTGGTGTGGTTTGGCCGAAGCTCTTCTTGAAAGAACGAAAATATCCTCTTTCTTCAATCGAGGCCCTATTAAGGAATCTCTTTTGGTATCCCATGCCAGCCCTCTGGAATAGTCAATTCCCAACTGAAGCTCCACATGAAGCACCCCAAACAATATTTTGTGCATGATGGAGGACTGGAATTCCATCTGGAAGAAAATGGACTATGCTCATTAATCGTCCACTGTGAACGACTCTAAGACCACCACCGTAAAAAATACGACACTGAGGAATACCGGTTAAGTGTTGGAGCACAACGCTATTGGACTTTATACAGTGTAGTGCAATACAACACAGTTTTCGGTAAATATCAGCCAACTGTGCGCAAACGCCTATCCAAAACACGTTGGAGTGATCTAGAGGAACCAAAGGATACCTAAGTCATGATGTCCAGGTAGCGGACGAGAACTGTCAACACGCGAGTCTGGTTGCCACCGAGTTATCACAGACAGCGGAGAATATCACAGCGATTGACAGCTGGGCACTGAAGGGGAGTGTGCTGTCCATGTGCTTGTTTCGTGCAAGCGAAATACGGCACTGGTGCTAACAGCTGCGCAATTCCGTATTATGCTCATAAGCTCCTTGTTAAACTACAGTAACGAGTTCGCTTTGTGAGATCATAATAGCCTTACCATTTTCATGTTTTACAGTTAGCTTCACACATTTGTCAAAGGAAAATGCAACATTGTGAAACAAAGCATGTAAGAACAAATCACAACAGTTGTACTCATATCAAAAAAAGATTTGCATCACCCCGGTTCCCAGAACTCCTGAAGATAGACGCTGGCTGTGGATATTGTATCATAGACACAGTTCCTTTGACTGTTTAGAGATGACACTAAACCCGCCTAAACATGTAAACAACCATGCATTAGACGGAGGGGGTCAGGCAGCCGATCAATTCCAGTCCTTTCCACCAGGAAGGAGATACACGGCTCAACCATGCCTAGGCGGTCAATACGGCGGTTCGATCGCGTCCGCATTGTTGCTTTGTGCAAGGAAGGGCTCTCAACAAGGGAAGTGTCCAGGCGTCTCGGAGTGAACCAAAGCGAAGTTGTTCGGACATGGAGGAGATACAGAGAGACAGGAACTGTCGATGACGTGCCTCGCTAAGGCCGTCCAAGGGCTACTACTGCAGTGGATGACCGCTACTTCCGGATCATGGCTCGGAGAAACACTGAATGCAAAGCCACCATGTTGAATAATGATTTTCGTGCAGCCACGTCTTGTTACGACACAAACTGTACGCTGCAGGCTGTAAGATGCGCAATTTCACTCCCGACGTCCATGGCGAGACCCATATTTGCAACCACGATACCAAGCAGCGCGGTACAGATGGGTCCAAAAACATGCCGAATCGACCGCTCAGGATTTGCATCCCGTTCTCTTCACCGAAGAGTGTCGCATATGCCTTCAACCACACAATCGTCAGAGACGTGTTTGGAGGCAACCAGGTCGGGCGCACCGTTCAGCGAGTGCAGCAAGTTGGAGGTTCCCTGCTGTTTCGGAGTGGCGTTAGGTGGGGCCGACGTACGTGGTCGTGGAGAACGCCTTAAGGGGCTCCGGAAAGGCTCAAAATCATGAAAAGTTCAATTTTTACTTTTTGCGTTTTCTGAATCTGCAGACTATTACCTTTTAATAGATATACACTCCTGGAAATGGAAAAAAGAACACATTGACACCGGTGTGTCTGATCCACCATACTTGCTCCGGACACTGCGAGAGGGCTGTACAAGCAATGATCACACGCACGGCACAGCGGACACACCAGGAACCGCGGTGTTGGCCGTCGAATGGCGCTAGCTGCGCAGCATTTGTGCACCGCCGCCGTCAGTGTCAGCCAGTTTGCCGTGGCATACGGAGCTCCATCGCAGTCTTTAACACTGGTGGCATGACGCGACAACGTGGACGTGAACCGTATGTGCAGTTGACGTACTTTGAGCGAGGGCGTATAGTGAGCATGCGGGAGGCCGGGTGGACGTACCGCCGAATTGCTCAACACGTGGGGCGTGAGGTCTCCACAGTACATCGATGTTGTCGCCAGTGGTCGGCGGAAGGTGCACGTGCCCGTCGACCTGGGACCGGACCGCAGCGACGCACGGATGCACGCCAAGACCGTAGGATCCTACGCAGTGCCGTAGGGGACCGCACCGCCACTTCCCAGCAAATTAGGGGCACTGTTGCTCCTGGGGTATCGGCGAGGACCATTCGCAACCGTCTCCATGAAGCTGGGCTACGGTCCCGCACACCGTTAGGCCGTCTTCCGCTCACGCCCCAACATCGTGCAGCCCGCCTCCAGTGGTGTCGCGACAGGCGTGAATGGAGGGACGAATGGAGACGTGTCGTCTTCAGCGATGAGAGTCGCTTCTGCCTTGGTGCCAATGATGGTCGTATGCGTGTTTGGCGCCGTGCAGGTGAGCGCCACAATCAGGACTGCATACGACCGAGGCACACAGGGCCAACACCCGGCATCATGGTGTGGGGAGCGATCTCCTACACTGGCCGTACACTACACCACTGGTGATCGTCGAGGGGACACTGAATAGTGCACGGTGCATCCAAACCGTCATCGAACCCATCGTTCTACCATTCCTAGACCGGCAAGGGAACTTGCTGTTCCAACAGCAAGTATCCCCGCATGTATCCCGTGCCACCCAACGTGCTCTAGAAGGTGTAAGTCAACTACCCTGGCCAGCAAGATCTCCGGATCTGTCCCCAATTGAGCATGTTTGGGACTGGATGAAGCGTCGTCTCACGCGGTCTGCGCGTCCAGCACGAACGCTGGTCCAACTGAGGCGCCAGGTGGAAATGGCATGGCAAGCCGTTCCACAGGACTACATCCAGCATCTCTACGATCGTCTCCATGGGAGAATAGCACCTGCATTGCTGCGAAAGGTGGATATACACTGTACTAGTGCCGACATTGTGCATGCTCTGTTGCCTGTGTCTATGTGCCTGTGGTTCTGTCAGTGTGATCATGTGATGTATCTGACCCCAGGAATGTGTCAATAAAGTTTCCCCTTCCTTGGACAATGAATTCACGGTGTTCTTATTTCAATTTCCAGGAGTGTATAATTTATTCAATTCCGAAGACTACAACTATTTTTAATTTTTTTTTGAAATGTGTCTACATGGGGGTGACCCACTGTGGCGCTGTTAAACTGCTGTCAAATGGTGTTATTGTTAACGTCCGTGTTCATCAGGTACATTTTAGTGATGTGAGATAAAGTATGTGTTGTGGCTAACCTGTGATGGTTCAATATATATCGCCGGTGTGATTGTCGATTGTTTCATGTCTATTTATTGTGTCGTTATCTCGAAAATATTCGTAATTAATTCTGTTTCTTGAGTCTCTGTTTTGTTGAAGTATAATAATGAGTAAAAGTAAAGTTATTAGAAATCCTCTGAAGGCTTTTAAGAAAAGGAGAAATGTTGGAAAGCCAAAGGTATGTGTTATTACTGTAAACAATAAAGACGATAACCAAGTGAGTGAACCTAACCTCTCAAGTACACCTGCCCATAGCAGTCAAAGTGGGAAAGATAATACTTCACAGAAGAAGCTTGGTTCAATGAGTGAAAACTATGAATTTTTTATGGGCGAATCGGATGTGAATGAAATATTTGATATGTCGGTTCTCAAAGTAATTTTTTCAAACTGTGTAAGATGTATTCATTGTAGTGAAGTTGGTCTGGAACTCTCCATAATAAAGCACGGAGGACTTGCTAGTGAAATACAACTGAAATGTGATAAGTGTTCATACATGACCGCTTTTTGGAACAGTGTTGCAGTAACTACAACTGAAGAAAATGGTAGCAAAATCTACGAACACAACAACGAGCGATGCTTGCTTTAGACAAGGAACGCCTTCGGGCTGCACACAGGGCTGTAAAGAGTCTAGAAATACAAGCAAGAGTAAACAGGAGGAGGAACAAGAGGAAGCTGGAGGAGGAGTTTGCAGAGGATGAAGTTAATCCATCCTATGGGCCTGGAATGCACTAAAAAGTTAATCCAATCTTTGTCGCTCGATTCCCAAAACTTTTATTTTCTCATACTAATTACATGTTTCCTAAGGATCTTCTAAACATATTTGTTTCAAACTTTCAGTAAATGTTACACAGTACCTTCTGCATAATTTCACACATCCTTTTTCCAAAAAACTGTATATTTTTGAATATATAAATAAAAAATTGCAAAAAAATGTAGTGAATTTGTAAAATCCCTGTGTTAAGTTGTAGCCCATATTCCAATAAATAATCTGTAAAAAGTTCAACTTCCTACCTCAAATACTTTGTGAGGAAAGATGTAATTTATAAGCGTAATTTTAACATTGCAAGTATAGGGCGTTCCGGAGCCCCTTAATGGCTTTACGATATTTGAATGCCATCCTCCGACCGACAGTGCAATCATATTGGCAGTATATTGGCGCGGCATTCGTCTTCATGGACGACAATTCGCGCCCCCATCGAGCCCATCTTGTGAATGATTTCCCTCGGGATAACATCACTCGACTATCGACTGGAGTGGCCAGCATGTTCTCCAGGCATGAACCCTATCGAACATGCCTGGGATAGATTGAAAGGGGCTATTTGTGGATGACGTGACCCACCAACCACTCTGAGGGATCTACGCCTAATCGCCGTTGAGGAGTGCGACAATCTGGACCAACCGTGCCTTCATGAACTTGTGAATAGTATGCCACGACGATTACAGGCATGCATCAATGCAAGAGGACGTGTTATTGGGTATTAGAGGTACCGGTGTGTAAAGCAGTCTGGACCACGACCTGTGAAGGTCTCGTTGGGGCAAAAATGATGTTTATGTTGATCTATATTCCAATTTTACATACAAGTTCCGGAACTCTCGGATCCGAGGTGATGCAAAACTATTTTTGATGTGTGTATTACAGTTCGCAATCGTCGTTCGCATCTCACTGGCATCTGGCAGATGACGTTACAGAGCGATCTGACAACTGGGCACAGGACAGAATGTATTATAAAACTCGTGCTCCGATTCGCTTATGCTGTGGTAAATTCCCTGTAAACAACAGGCCGTCAGTCACTTTATTTGTCTGATCCAGTGTGGGATGGGTAACGTGACCAGTACTGCATTGACAAGCACGCGAACCTATAAAGGTATAGTTTCACAACTCAGGATAATTCTACAGAAGTTCCAGACATTGGAAAATGCTCGCGTCTATGAGACAATGTCATTGCCGCGTAGCTCGTGGCTGTACTAAGAAAATCAAGAAAGTTTCGACAGTTTTCGTGAATGAATGCTTCTACAAAATACATATGAAAACAAACAGATTACAGATGCACATAGCCACTATCAGAAGCGAGTCGTCAGACAGCAGGTAAAGGTGCCATCTGTTGTTTTATCACACGGAGAGTAGGGATTCAATCCCAGTGCCTAAATGTGTCTTTTCTAAGTGGGGGAGGTCTCGGCGTCGTAAGGTCAAATGAGAATTTATTGGGGTTAATGAGGAGCAGCAACAGTTTAGGTGCCGAAATGGGGTTGAATCAAATGCCCATTACAACAGTGGGAGCCGCATTGCTTCCTACATTAAGCATTTGCTATGATCAGACCATTGTGAGCACATACATGGGCCTAGTATGGAATATTGGTCCTTTGCCATCCAACAAACGCTTGCAAGGCAGGCCTACGCGTTGTCCTGTGTATAAATTTTCGAGAACATCGTGGCGACAGTAAAAGGGCGCTTTCCATTAAAATGCGGCATATCCTGAAAATTCGAATCAAATTGTTCTGTTCCGTGCACAACTGATCCCAGATTTTTGGCAGCGTCGTACAACGGATGAACAGTAGTGGCAGCGACTCAAGGGCTGGTAACAGCTTCTCTAAAAATCGTAACACTTGAAAACCTTACACATTTTTAGGACCTTATCATACTACGTTTATATCTTCGATCTTCCTCCGGTCTTACGGTAACACCAAATATGTGCACAGACCTTTTATTAACTCGTTGACAACAACAATCACTACTACATGATGATATAATTTCGCCATATTTTTCATCTTGTGCTCGTTTTCCTCGAATTTCGTTATGCAAACGTTTCCGCTATTTCAGCCGCCGAGGAAACCCATTAAATCGTTTTAAAAATCTACTCTGCTCCTACAAACCAAATTTACTTCACTCATATATCATCTTAAAGCGTGATAACCGTATTTCAAGCACAGCGGTGTCCCCCTTTGTTAGATTCCAGTATTCTCTATAGAGGTTCACAGAATACGTCGGCATTATACTCAAAGCATTGTGCTGGCGGTCTATTCAAACGAATACTCATAAAATCTCTGCCGATGAAATTTATTCCTGCCTCGGTGGATGAGGCACTATTTAAACGCACCGAGGTGTGACAGCATAACTCTCACAAACTATTGCAGCATTCATACCGGCTTGAGAAAAATTGTGCTAATGTCCATTTTTAGTTGCCGCTGTTGCTGAAATCCACCAATAATTCCCGCAGTTACCACACACACCTGTGCGAGCAGTGCCATCCCCAACCCTGCACTCACATGCACTGGGCGTCATTCGCAGGGAGTGACGGGTTACGTGCAGATATTCTGACGAAAGTGTACTCAACAATATTACATCGGTATTTATGTCATTTGCAGACTAATAATTACGACTATTATAGCAAGTCCGGTGTTGAAGTTTGCTCGTGTGGCATCAATATGGCTAGTCTATACTGACAGGGGCATACCATTTACGAGCAAACATGGCAAACGCCATATCCCGATTTCCCAGAAATTTCGCTCAGTGGAAAGGGAGTCAAAATAAGCGAACACGTGTCTCGGATTATCCGTAAATACTGACAAAACAACGACCAAGGGTTCCGAGGTACTTCGCGTGCCATTTAGCGAGAAAGTAGTTCAACCGAAGCGACGGCACAATGGTTAGCACTGCGATTTGACGCTTTTGCGCGCCATGTTCTAAACTCGTTTGCAGTTTTTTGTTTCTGTTTTTCATCTATCTATCCACATCCATAGAAGATTATTACATGAATGTATTCCAATGTGTATTGAAATAACGTGGTCCTAGTGTATCTACTAATTGAAGGTGCCTGAATTAAAAAGAAGTGCTACAATAAACGGATGGAAAAATTATTAGAAATTGTTTTCGGTGAAATTCCTGTGGTTTAACCTGATTCATAGTCAGTTGTCAGCGTCAGTTCTCGGAGAAGTGATTCGTTATGTGTAGTTTGCCGCGAAATTATTGCCAATACGTGAAATCTTGAGCATTGTTGAGGATGTTTCTTTACCGAGTGAGATTCATAAGAAGAAATGACGCTGTGGCAAATCTGCGTCCGTGAGATGATACTACTACTCGGAATTTCTACGTCTTGTATGTTCCTACGATCGGTGTCGTCAGGATGAATGCACCAGGCCTTCTTGAAGAGTAAACACGACAGTAAAACGCAAGTATTAAGAACTGATATAAGAATGAAATATAAGAATATGAGAATTTACAAAGATTGTAACCCCCTGAAAATACCACTCCGTCTTCAGGCCACGAGTGGCCTACCGGGACCATCCGACCGTCGTGTCATCCTCAGTGAAGGATGCGAATAGGAGGGGCGTGGGGTCAACACACCGCTCTCCCGGTCGTTATGATGGTATTCTTGACCGAAGCCGCTACTATTCGGTCGAGTAGCTCCTCAATTGGTATCACGAGGCTGAGTGCACCCCGAAAAATGGCAACAGCGCACGCATCCAAGTGCCGGCCACACCCGACAGCGCTTAACTTCGGTGACCTCACGGGAACCGGTGTATCCACTGCGACAAGGCCGTTGCCTCCTGAAAATACCATAAGATATATATTATATCAGAGATGTGTGAGACCTATTGTAAAACCCAGCTGTAATTTTACAATTAATATACTACTCTTGTAACCTCTGCCAACGTCCTTGCCGCAGTGCTAACACCGGTTCCCGTCAGATCACTGAAGTTAAACGCTGTCGCGCTGGGCTAGTGCTTGGATGGGTGACCATCTGGTCTGCCGAGCGCTGTTCGCAAGTGGGGTGCACTCAGTCCTTGTGAGGCAAACTGAGGAGCTACTTGATTGAGAAGTAACGGCTTCAGTCTCGGAAACTGACACACGGCCGGGAGAGCGGTGTGCTTACCTCATGCCTCTCTATATCCGCATCCAGTGACGCCTGTGGTCTGAGGATGACACGGCGGCCGGTCGGTCCCTTTGGGGCTTCATGGCCTGGGCGGGAGGAATTGTAACCTCTAACTTGATAAGAAAAAATTCGTGTGGTAACCTCCATAAACTCCTATGGACAAGGGTACATAAAAGAAAAAATAGAAAACGGAACGCAGAAGTCGAGGCTGCACTGTGACGCTAGCCAACGTGCCACCAGGTGACAGCTAGGCACCCGAGATACGTCGAAAACTTTGAATGTCGTTCTCTCAGTCACGGTCGAGTGTCTTCGAATAAGCCGAGGCGTGTTTTCTCTGATTTTTATTCCTCTTCAATTACACGAAGTTCCTGGGAAATCGCTTTACGGCACTTACCGTGCTCTCCTAGTTCGTGGTGCAGTTACGTCCGAGCAGCAAACATCTGGTATAAAATTAAATGATATGTTTGCCGGAAGGCTATATGGCGCAGAGAAACAAAAATCAGTAAATTTATGTGTGTACATATTAAATTTGCACTTGTATCCGTTACACACAGCGTAGACACAGAATTAAATTACAGTAGTTCCCATCCTCGGTTCTGGCCAAGGTTTCTTGTACTCTTGCCTTGATTGTAAGGCAAATGCCAAAACTGGAAATCCCTTCTACAGTGTTCCCAACCGCATTACTCTACCCAGTAACAGCTGGCCTAGTATTTGACTGAAAAGTCCCTGCTCCACCCTAGGTCGTTGTTCTAACAGCTAGCTCTTACTTAATATATAGGCAAGAAAAGTAGTGAATAAAATACAGATCTTTGTCCTAAAATCACTGTACGGTGTTACAAATACTGAATGGGCTTCTTTATAGTTTTATCCTCCTCCACTTCACGTTAACAACCACATAAATTATGCCCAATATACTACATATAATTGAGATAACTTAATGTATCTTATGACAAGTTTCTGAAATGACAACAGTCACTTTCATTCTGGCTACGGTTTTTGCGTATATTTTCCAGTACATAGAGTTTCTGTATTTTACGTTTCCTCAGATTCACTCCACTCAAAGCTACTCATTACACATATCTATTAATCTCTTACTGTACGCCCACATTATAAAAATTAAATCAGTCAATATACACCACAGCGGTCAGAGTATCAGAAGACAAACTTTTTCGACTACTTCTTCTGTTACGAGGACTGACTCATTTTTTCGCAGCTATCTCACTGTTCTTCGCCAGTAAGTCTGTGTACTTTTGATTCAAATTCGTTCCATACGTAACACTGAACATTAAACACCTTCCTCTTGTTATACGCAGCGCTTCTAAATCGCCCACTATATCTTAAACCAAAATTTTTTTGATTTAATTTTTCCTGAAATAATGGAATAGTTGTAAAATATGATTTTACAAGGCCGAAAGAGTCACAGTTAATAAAATATTCCCGGCTATTATGCCGTGGTCGGATGGATTTCTTCCCTATCTCCGGAGGACACTTAAAGAAGCTACACAATGTGATAAAAAGGATCCGGACACCGCCAAAAACATACGTTTTTCACATAGGTTCATTGTGCTGCGACCTACTGCAAGGTACACCATATCGGCGACCTCAGTAGTCATTAGACATCGTGAGAGAGCAGAATGGGACGCTCCGCGGTACTCACGGACTACGAACGTGGTCAGGTGATTAGGCGTCATTTGTGTCGTATTACTGTACGCGAGATTACCACACTCCTAAACATCCCTAGGCCCACTGTTTCCCATGTGATAGTGAAGTGGAAACATGAAGGCACACGTACAGCACAAAAGCGTACAGGCTGACCTCGTCTGTTGACTGACACAGACCGCCGATACTTGAAGAGATTCATAATGTGTAATAGGCAGACATCTATCCAGAGCATCACACAGGAATTCCAAACTGCATCAGGATCAACTGCAAGTACTATGACAGGTATGAAGTGATAAATTTTGGATTTCATTGTCGGGCGGCTGCTCGTAAGTCTCACATAACGCCGATAAATGCCAAACGACGCCACAAAAATGGTTCAAATGGCTCCAACCACTAAGGGACTTAAGATCTGAGATCATCAGTCCCCTAGACTTAGAGCTACTTCAACCTAACTAACCTAAGGACCAGAGACCGGCAACAACACCTCCCTTGGTGTAAGGAGCGTAAATATTGGACGTTTGAATAGTGGAAAAACGTTGTGTGGAGTGACGAATCACAGTACACAATGTGGCGATCGTTGGCAGGGAGTGGGTGTGGCGAATGCCCGGTGAACGACATCTGCCAGCGTGTGTAGTGCCAACAGTAAAATTCGGAGGCAGTGGTGTTATGGTGTTGTCGGAGGAGGCTTGCTCTCCTTGTTGTTTTGCGTGGCATTATTACAGCACAGGCTTACATTCATGTTATAAGCACCTTATTGCTTCCCACTGTTGAAGAGCAGTTCGAGGATGTCGATTGCATCTTTCAACACGATCGAGCGTCTGTTCACGCCTGTGGCGACGTGGTAACACGACAGTAACATCTCTGTAATGGACTGGCCTGCACAGAGTCGTGACGTGAATCCTATAGAACACCTGTGGGATGTTTTGGAACGCCGACTTTCTGTCAGGCCTCGCCAACCGACATCGATATCTCTCCTCAGTGTAACAATCCGTGAAGAATGGACTGCCATTCCCCAAGAAACCTTCCAGCACCTTACGGAACATATGCCTGCTAGAGCGGAAGCTGTCGTCAAGGCTAAGGATGGGCCAACACCATACTGAATTCCAGCATTACCGATTCTGACATTCTGCGTGGTGTCTGTTTGTTCTAAGTCGTGTCTCCCTACCACTTTCGCACAACGACGCTCTGAGTGTGTTTTTTAGGGAATTGACTAGTTTGAACCTGGGACCTGTTGCTGGTAAGGAGACGCCAGACCACACATGACATGTAGAGTTCAGAAGAGGTCTGTGAGACTAGCGATGAAGGAATCAAATACTTAATGATTTCAGCGTCAGCTCAACTGCACTCCCTGTAAAATAATCTTAATACTAACTAAATTTAGTGGAAGGGGTTCAAGGCTTTCTTATTTTTAGTTAGCTGCTAAAATAACGTCGAGAAAGTAGTTAAGTTCACCATTGTAATATTTATTCTACTCGCAAAACATTTTTTTATAAATTGTACTATTGATAAAAGGAAATATTTTAATACAGGATGATAAAAACCGACTGCGTTTAACAAAAATGTGAGCGAATATTCCCTGAACGGGTTTCCAAGTTCTACAATGGATCGAAGGATGACCTTTCCCATATCACATCTATAATCTATTTTTAAGTTAAGTTTCATAAAAGAGAAAACTATCAAAATGGTCTACAGTGACCCTCAATTACCTTTCATTACTTATTTAACTTGTCGTAAATTACAGTGGCTGATGTGGCTTCTCAATAATTATATAACAGAAAAATCATCGCGTTTCAGATTTTTGACTTCTAATAGCAAATGTGAATACCACGAAGTTTAGTTGACGATCAACAGTAGTATTACGTAAAAAGGGGATGTAACAGATGAGACTTCTGCAGTTCTGAGTGAAGCGTTATGCGCTGTTACGCGGCATCGCGTGCATTCATTACCTTGTCGTTGTTCAGGCAGCGTCAGCGGGCGGTGGGCGGCGCAGCTCCACGCACCTCGCCGTCTCGGAAGCAAATCTTTCTAACATCTCCTTACTACAATTTACCGAAGTTGGTTTAAGAAAAGCTATCTGGCTGTGTTTTCAACTGACCAATCAGGGTCTCAATGTTAACTTTAAGCTCCACCTACAAAAATTCTGTCCATCCAATGAGAAACATTATACTTTTTATGGTGGGGCAGTGTTTTTTCATGTTTGCAACGTATCAGAGACGAGTATAGTCTTACGCTGAAACTTGCGGCTGGTGTGGCCCTCTTAATGTTATCGTAAGATCTATACTGTTCTTCTGGAGGGCTCTATCTTTTAACATGGGCTTGGGGGTGGTCTTGGCGGTCGGCCGGCACGTGGGTGTCCGTCCCTTATCGTAGGGCCTTTTAGCTTAACACGGTTCTGTTCTCGGCTTACGTTCTCGTTTCTTCCCTCGGAACTGCGTCTGTTTCACGGTGGGAAGGTATCACATGCATTTACGCGATCTTGTGTTAGTCTGTGGCATTCCATTTGCTCACGCGTTAATCGTATTACTTTGGTTAATTTAATGACAGGATTTATTCGGAGCTATGTGACATACTGCCGGATTTGCTATCATGTCAGGGCTTCCATGGAAGGTGTTGGATTTGCCTGACACGTTACACGATGGATATCGCCACGAAGTTGTAAGTCATTTTCAGCCAGGTGTCCGGATACATTTTGATCAAATAGTGTACGATCCACTTTGAAAATGTTCTTTGCAGAGGGGGACGAAACTCTGCGTTTTAATGTGAAATCCATTCCACCACGGCTTATAGCCCGGAACACTTTATTAATTGTAATTGAATAGTTGTTACGTTCTCTTGACATGACACAGAGGAAGGGGCGTCTCCTGTAAATCTATTTACGCCATAGACCATTTCGTTAGGCTACAGTCTCCTCGGTCTGTCTATTTCACGGTTTTTATTGATGGGATTTCCGTACCAATTGATTTTGACACTCATCGAGATGCATTTCGTGTTCATAATAGCTTCACTGTTACTTGGCAAGCCTAAATTGTCGCTCGTTTGAAGATAGACATCAAGTATCCCGCGAAAGATCACAAGATTTCAAGAACTGATACTGAATAGGGAACCGGGGAATATACTACAAGAATCCGGGTAAAGTGTTAATACCCAGATCAGTACTTATCGTCAAGCACCCTTAACTAAAATAGCTATCAACTGTGGTGGATACTTCACAATTCTATACAAGTGAAGCGCCCTACTTCGCACAGACGTGCTCCGCAGTAACAACTGCCACAAAAGGCAAGTCAGCTCATCATAACCAACATCAATTACTAACTAGACAACTGATCTCACAACGCTCTGAACTGTCGGGAACAATCTGACCCTACAATAACACACAACAGGGACGTGACAATATTCCACACTCCCGAGTTTCACCGTTTTCGAAACTATGCCAAGGCGGCCGCCCAACAGTTGTTACCTTTTTGATTAATCCAATAACAGCAACATGACAGAGGAAATCGTCGCTTACCACATGCCTGAGAGGTGACCGTTGAGTCAGTAACGATTGTTTCCGTCACATTACAAAGGCAGGTAAGCGCTATAACACTTCTTTGTAAATAATAGACTTAAGCAAATTACGTTGCTGCCGTGGCCATCACTTACAGTAATACACAACGGCAGCACCACACAACTTCTGGACTCACCATTTCTGTCGATGCATTTTTGTAGACGCTGTGGCAGTTTTTGTATGCCTATGTCATACCAGCTCGCCACCATGCTGTTCGTAAAGTTATGAACCTCTTCTTTCATCTCGTCGTCGGAGCTGAATCGCTTTCCGGCCAAATGTTCTTTTAATCTAGGAAACAGGTGATAGTCACTGGGCGCCAAGTCAAGACTATAGGTGAGTTGGTGATTATGTTTCACTGAAACTGTCGCAGGAGAGCAACGGTTTGGCGAGCGATGTGTGGGCGAGCGTTGTCATGGAGAATGTGTAGGTCCTTGCTCAACATTCCTCTTCTCCGGTTTTGAATTGCACGTTTGAGTTTTTTCAGAGTCTCACAGTACCTGTCAGCGTTAATTGTGGTCCCAGCGATTCAGCTCCGACGACGAGGTGAAATTAGTGGCATGGCGGCGAGCTGGTATGACATGTGCATACAAAAGCGTATACAAAAATGCATCGACAAAAGTGGTGATTATGTCGAAAAATAGCTAAATATTCAAGCTGTAAACTGATGTAAACCACTGTAGAAATAAACAGGTCTATGTAATTATAAAAATATAGGAGACCTTACTTCGGGATTACCCTCGTATAATATTGACTGGGATGCTGCATAAAACAGTGTCAACTTGGGCAGGCTATCATCTGACTTATACACAGCATGGTGTAAAACAGTTGTTTTAAACTTGTATAGCTTATTGAATACGCTTCTGAAATAATAACTCAATATAAATCAATTATATCTTCATTTTGCTAGTAGTATGTAGGCCTATAACCCTGCATGTACGTAATAATCATATCTTTCGAACATTTTCGGGCCTTTTAGCTCATTAGGAAGTAGTCGGTAGGGTGACGCAACGATCGCACCCCATAAGCGAGCTAACGTTTTTCTGATTTTCATCATTTGGAAGTCGAGCGAGCAGTCTACATTTTATAGAAGGCCAAATGTTGTTATTATAAGGCAAACCATTTCTTTGCATTGATAGTTAACAATAACACCGTTTTATGTCATCAAGCTCCCTGCTTTCTCAACAACGATTCCTGGACTTGAAGCTATCTTTTGAATGAGAAGGAAAGTTAATTTACGCGGGTAATATTCAGCTTATGGGACAGGGAAAGACGTAATGAGCAAATACCATATTTTATAATTTCAGGTCATCTTTTCTTGTCGACAATGTGATGTATCCTATCTTCGATAACTTTCTACTCTCATGAACGAATTTAAAATATTTAATCGTACAGAAGAAAGAAATGATAAATTGTAAGTGATAGGTTTATTCTCATTTGAATCGACAAGCAGAAACCAGCCCCAACAAAGTATTTCCGGTGTACATTCCGACGGTACAAGCAGAAGATGAGGAGCCGGACGAAATACATGGTTATGTTGAATGTGTAATTCAATACGTAACGGTAGACTAGAATCTAGTAGACATGATTGCCTGGAGCGCTGTAGTACGGGAAGGGATCGAAGACAGAGGTACAGAAGAATTTGTGCTCGGAAGTAGGAAAGAGTGAGAAGAAGGACTACCGGACTTCTGCAGTAGATCTGAATTAGTAACAGCAAATAGTGTCCAAAAATCACAAGAGGAGGAGGTATTAATGGAGGATACTTGTAAACAAGGGTACATTCCAGCTGGATTATAACACGGCCAGACAGAGGAATGGGATTTTGAACTGTAAGCCGTACCGATTAGCAGATGCAGCTTCAGGCCATAATTTAGTATTGATGAAGAGTAGGCTGACGTTTAGGAGAACATATGGAAGAAACAAAGTAGACAGAAGTGATATCCTGAAGTACTAAGGAACGAAGATGTTCGTCTACAGCTCTGGGGCTGTAGATATTACAATAACAAATAACACAGTTGAAGAGAAATGGACATCTTTACAGGTGCTGTCACAGATGCTGGACAGGAAAATTTAGGTACAACTAAGGTGCCTACGAAGAAAGGGTGGATAACAGAACAACACGTCTGTTAATCGACGAAAGAAAGGAGTAAAAAAATGTTCAGGAAAAGACAGGATTGCACTTATGAATGAAGTAAATAGCAAATGCAGGGAAGCCAAGGCGAAATACCCGCAAGATAAAAATGTGAAGAAATATAAAAAGGAATGGTCTTTGGAAGAACTGAATTTCCAAAATATTCGATTACGTGGAAATAAAACAATTAATCAAGTTTATTTACCTGTTAAAATACTCTCGGGCTTTCAGCCGCGTCAAGTGATTTAAAATACACGAACTTTCTTCAGAGTATTCCTTGACCATTGTCTAATGGACGTGAAATTTTGGGAGAATTTTTGGGTCACATCAAAAATATCCATGACAACGTAAATTTCGCGATGAAGGTAGAGAGAGCTGGTGCCTTGCCTTTCCTTGACGTTCTCGCCCGCCGTAAAGAAAATGGGTGTCACAGCCACAGTGTTTACTGGAACTTACCCACGAGGACCGATATCACCATCCTTTGCAGAAGCATTTTGTTCTGAGGACCTTGATCCATCGAGCGGAAGCCGTCTCAGACGCCGAAAGCCTGCCGAAGGAACTGAGCCACTTACGAAAAGTATTCAAGGAGAACGGCTACAACAACCACCAGATATCGAAAGCCGTCTTTCGGAAAAAAAGTAAGCAGAAGAACCCGAAGAAGCTTTTGCGTTTTTGCCGTTATGTAACTCAGTAACAGGGAAAATTAGCCGGCTTCCAAAGAGGCATAAAATTGATTTGGTCCTCAGGACTCCAGCAAAAATTCGGCAGAACATGAGGACTGTGAAAGACGATGTAGATTTCAGAGCGCCAGGAGTATATAAAATGCCGTATGGGTGTGGACGGTTTTATGTCGGACAGACTCTGCGTACTACTGAGTAGCGCTGTGTAGGACACGAGAGATCGTTTCGCCTTCGGTACCCTGAGAAATCAGCGATCGCAGAAGACGGACATCGTATAGCATTCGACGACATATCTGTTATTACGCGGGCTAATAGTTTCTCGGATAGCGTAATAAAGTAGGCTATCGAGATAAAAATTTGTGACAACACCCACAATAAAGGTGGTAGCCTGCAGTAAGCAAGGCTTGGAGCCGGTCATCGGTAGGCTGATGTTGGCGCTCGACGAGCGACGTAACACTAGTTACGTCTTAGAAGGCTCTGTAAGGACGGTAGCATCAACTAAAAGAGTCATCACTTGTGCTCTGCCGAAAGCTCGTGGATTTTAACCCACTTGACGCGGCTGGAAGCTCGAGAGAATTTTATCAGACCGATCAGGCTGGCTTGCAGAATCTACGAGTCTGGACAAATACCACCAGCATTTCGCAAAAATGTCATATACACAAAACATAAAGCTATGTAATTTTAGTTTGTTTTGCAGCACTGATACATGTAAAAATTACCTCTCAACGGTATGGTAGCACTCTATATTGCAGACAAAACAATATATGCAAGCCCATAGCCGCTTTGATAATAGACAGCACCGTTTTATATTGGCTGCGCTAGGGGCATATTACTGTACAGTGTACACAGGGAAATATCAGTTTGTATCACGATGTCTGAGGTATACCTGCAAATGAACAGCAATTTAGCTGAGTAACTTAATTTTTTCGATGCGATATTTAAAATATTTGGACTATCTGTCGTACTGTGACTTTGATAACTTTCTCTTATATTGTCGTGTATTTATTCCGAATATTCCCTGTATCCCGGTGTGGCGACGTAGACATTTAGTTTCACGGACACAAATCTAGTTGCGGCAAGGCACCGGCTGTTTCTGGCAACACTAGTGGCTGTAACAAGCAGCGGAAGCTAGCCAGAACGTCCACAGAGACCACAGCACAGGACACAGTGTTTGCCGGAGCATTTCCGCCCACCACTCCCCCTACCCCTCTCAACCACCCGGGGTGACCGCAATGGGCGCTAATGCACGGCCGACTCTGCGCTGAATGGCTCATCATTAGCGCCTCTCGAGGCTGTTACCGCCACTAAGCCCCTCGCTTTTCAACTGTCCACTGGGATTGCCACAAGAATATGGTGCAGACGAATTGCATACTTTTGGTGGAGGAAGTGACAAAACACGGGCAACGTTCTGGCCTAAGGAATTGTAAATATAACACCACTCGTATCAGTTTAAAATTGTTATCATCGAGTGATTACTATTTGTACATCGAACAATCACACAGTTTCAAAACTTAACTGTTCAGTCTATTTTTGTACTTCTGGCAAAATTTATAACTAAAACGAACACACAAAAATGGGAGATTTTTTCATCACCAATATTATCTATCAAAAAGGCGATAGATGGAACATAACTGAGTAAAAGATGTAAACATAAAAACGTATCTTTTAAATATGTACGTCTGCATGTTTACTTCTCTGAATTATAACTGCCAAAATGCTATGGTATTCTTACAGAAAACTGAAAGACTTAAAGGGAAACCCAAGATATAAGTTAAATTCAATAAACATTATGAAGATATTAACATAGTTAAGTGTTTCATACGTCACTTTCATGATAAATATAATGATAATGAATTTCCCAGTGCATGAAAAGATATAGTCATTTAACTGGGAAATTCATCATCTACGGAGATCATTTCTATTCACGAATTCATCTATGGCGTAGGAGATGCTATAGAAAGAAAGAAAGTTTAATCGGGAAATTAATGTTGCCTTTCTCATTTTTATTTTGTGGTTACGTTTAATAACCTCTGTAGCCACTCAAAATTACTAAAGCACGCATTTAAGGTGTCATTCGATAAAAAAAAGCACCAGGTTTTCATTTTGTTGATGAAAAATGTTGTAGAGAAATATTATGTGCGCCGGCAGCAGGAATTCTCCATCCCCGTTCCCTCTCAGTGTAACAGACAACAGAAACACGATACTGAAAATCCACACGTACTCAGTATTTGAAATGACGATGGAAAATTCACATTCGGCGAAGAAGAGATACTATTCAACGTGGAGAACGCAAAACCCCTTCTGCTAGCGATCTCCAAACTGACTATACTGTACAATTTCATTCTTTACAGAAGATAGTACCTCTGGTTTCAGTAAAGTTGTATTCTCCTGGATGAAATGTAGATAATTTTCCATTTTAAAATTATATTTCAGTCTTCTATTACTGTCAAACCAAATGGGTCGTTGACAACAGATTTCAATTGGTGAGGCAAATGATGTGCTCATTCCTCCGCTTGTTTAACAGACGTTTATACACTCCTGGAAATGGAAAAAAGAACACATTGACACCGGTGTGTCAGACCCACCACACTTGCTCCGGACACTGCGAGAGGGCTGTACAAGCAATGATCACACGCACGGCACAGCGGACACACCAGGAACCGCGGTGTTGGCCGTCGAATGGCGCTAGCTGCGCAGCATTTGTGCACCGCCGCCGTCAGTGTCAGCCAGTTTGCCGTGGCATACGGAGCTCCATCGCAGTCTTTAACACTGGTAGCATGCCGCGACAGCGTGGACGTGAACCGTATGTGCAGTTGACGGACTTTGAGCGAGGGCGTATAGTGGGCATGCGGGAGGCCGGGTGGACGTACCGCCGAATTGCTCAACACGTGGGGCGTGAGGTCTCCACAGTACATCGATGTTGTCGCCAGTGGTCGGCGGAAGGTGCACGTGCCCGTCGACCTGGGACCGGACCGCAGCGACGCACGGATGCACGCCAAGACCGTAGGATCCTACGCAGTGCCGTAGGGGACCGCACCGCCACTTCCCAGCAAATTAGGGACACTGTTGCTCCTGGGGTATCGGCGAAGACCATTCGCAACCGTCCCCATGAAGCTGGGCTACGGTCCCGCACACCGTTAGGCCGTCTTCCGCTCACGCCCCAACATCGTGCAGCCCGCCTCCAGTGGTGTCGCGACAGGCGTGAATGGAGGGACGAATGGAGACGTGTCGTCTTCAGCGATGAGAGTCGCTTCTGCCTTGGTGCCAATGATGGTCGTATGCGTGTTTGGCGCCGTGCAGGTGAGCGCCACAATCAGGACTGCATACGACCGAGGCACACAGGGCCAACACCCGGCATCATGGTGTGGGGAGCGATCTCCTACACTGGCCGTACACCACTGGTGATCGTCGAGGGGACACTGAATAGTGCACGGTACATCCAAACCGTCATCGAACCCATCGTTCTACCATTCCTAGACCGGCAAGGGAACTTGCTGTTCCAACAGGACAATGCACGTCCGCATGTATCCCGTGCCACCCAACGTGCTCTAGAAGGTGTAAGTCAACTACCCTGGCCAGCAAGATCTCCGGATCTGTCCCCCATTGAGAATGTTTGGGACTGGATGAAGCGTCATGTCACGCGGTCTGCACGTCCAGCACGAACGC
This sequence comes from Schistocerca americana, assembly GCF_021461395.2. Taxonomy (NCBI): domain Eukaryota; kingdom Metazoa; phylum Arthropoda; class Insecta; order Orthoptera; family Acrididae; genus Schistocerca; species Schistocerca americana. The sequence goes on from NC_060122.1 coordinate 153,915,547, forward strand.
TGGTCCAACTGAGGCGCCAGGTGGAAATGGCATGGCAAGTCGTTCCGCAGGACTACATCCAGCATCTCTACGATCGTCTCCATGGGAGAAAAGCAGCCTGCATTGCTGCGAAAGGTGGATATACACTGTACTAGTGCCGACATTGTGCATGCTCTGTTGCCTGTGTCTATGTGCCTGTGGTTCTGTCAGTGTGATCATGTGACGTATCTGACCCCAGGAATGTGTCAATAAAGTTTCCCCTTCCTGGGACAATGAATTCACGGTGTTCTTATTTCAATTTCCAGGAGTGTATTTTTCTTGTTCGAGAAAAGTTTTTTGACTTCGTGGAGAATTAATAAAGAAATACTGTTGGACATAAGCAAAAAAATACGTAAAATACGGATACGTTACCCCATTTCAGTTTTCATAGATTTGGCAATTGTTCACATGACAAACGAACCTAAATGTTTCAGCGGGTCTGTCATACGTATTTCCCGAGTGTAGATTTCATTTCTAAGTACGTCCAGTAATTCCGATTATATTCATTTACTATTTATAGTCGATTCACTAGACAGATCGATAATTTTATAGTTGGACAGCACAAGACTAAAATGTTTTATCGCAGATTAAAGGTAATCCAGTCGTGCAAAAAGAGATTATAGTTTTCACGGAAACTAACTTTCAGCTATTTTCCCGAAAATGTGTACTTTATTTTGAGGAAATATCGAAAATTTCGATGTATGTGCTCCAAATACTTATCCGGTCGATTTTACTCTAGATTTAGCGATTACATTCATCAACATTTTCAATCTATACTACTTAAAACGTTTTGATTTGTATTTTAGGGCACCAAGATACGGAAATCTACGAAAAACTTGGTCAGAAATTCGGCCCATTAACGCATTGCAGCCATCTGAACGTGAACATTTCTTCGAAATTCGTAACGACTGTGAAAAATAAATGATCGCCGTCATAAAAATAATGGATTCAAAAGACACAGATTTAGTGGTTCGTGCCATTTCACAAATCCGCGAACAGTGGACCATGCCGCGTCGGTGTAGCTTGGTCGTGTTTAAGATGCAGATAACCATACTACAGCGGAAGCGGATGGGTAGTGGTGTCTGTGGAGAGGCCAGTCTAAGACACGTTCCCTGAAGAGGGGCAGTAGCATTTTCATAACTGGAGGAGCAATAGTTGGATTACTGACTAATGTGTCCAGCAAAATAAGCCACACTGTGGTTGCTATATTTGAACCCTGTAACGTGCCTCTAATGTGAGGAAGGCATATTTACCAGTTTTAATAAATTATTGTCTCTCATTGATGTATTCACGATAGTTAGTAAGTGCTGTCGTCCGTAGCCGGCCATAAATCAGAGAGCATTTCCCACGCTGGCTGGCTAGGTGACGAAGCGTAGTGGGGTGGGGCTCGGAGCTAGACCTTAGCAACAAGCGTCAGCCTGGGAAATATACATGACGGGAAGTACCGCCATCTTGGCGCCAAAGTCACCTATTTTGTTTATTTATATTTAATAATTAAAGTCATTTATGACAACATGAATACTAGGAGCAGCCTCTGGATGTTTAAAACTATTTATCATAATTTTGCCTCGTTAAAATTCACACCCGTTCATTAACAAATGCATATCTTAGTAAGTACGAACTTGATCGTAAATCCACGAACTGTGACGAAACTAGTAAGAGATACGAACTGCGCGTCAAAGTCTTCAGTCGGCGTAAAGAGCTCTTCCTGTCTTGTTCGATGGTAGCCATGCTCTTGGTTACAAGTAGTTTGTGACATTAGTGTTTCATTATTGATCTAATAGGAATAAAAATGATATTACGGCATTGTGAATGTTAATTTCGAGTAAATAGATACTCCAAAGTTGATCGACAGCAATTATAATTAGCTTCCACCGACAGAGACATCCAATGCGCCAATGAAGAATCTGCACGGGACGACATTTACGAGAGCTGCATCGCGCACAGGTAGGAGGAAATCCGACGACACGACCCATCAAGGCGGCTCAAGGAAGGTCCGACTTACACTCGCAAATTCCTGGTGGAAATGCTTACCAGTTATACCGTACATCACATATACCAACCGCTACGGACTCCCGGCTAAGCTGAGTAATAACAGTATCAGTTTAAAGCGAGGGGATCTTGCAACCCCGAACTGCTGAAAACAACTGAAAACTACAGCCTTTATTTTGTCCGACGGCAGGAAGCCCTACTGTATAGCTTAATGATAGGTGGGTACTCGGCGGTAAAATATACCGAAGTCGCAGTAGATCCTCTATTCGGATCTCCACACGTGTCTATTGAAGAAGATACAGTTACCAGAAAAACATAAAAGGTCTTCTACGTGTCTGAGTGTGAAATGTTAGATTCCTTAGATCTAGGTACATTAGAAAATTTAAGAAGGGAAGTACTTATGTTGAATTAAAGTATACATTAGGAATATAGCGTCGTAGCAGGAAGAAGAGGGCTTTTGTCAGGTAAATATTGCCTTATCGACACAAATCCAAATAGGGAAAACGGAGGAGTAGGTATAATAATAAAGTGGGAATGCGAATACACTGTTTAGAACAGCGTATTGACTGTTTCAATGTAGCAAAGAAAGATACAAAACGAACACCCACGACAGTAGTATTAATGATTCTGCAGATAAGAGAGAGACGAAAGTAATGGACGACGAGGGAAAACAACTCAGATAATGAAAAGATGCTGAAAATATGTCATGAGAGACAGTAAATCATACAGTTTCTGGGCAGTCTGACCACCGTCTTATAGTTGTGAGTATCGGATTAAAACCAGAGAAGTTGATGGAAGATACGAGAACAGAATAAACTGAAAAACCGGATGTATTTGAGAGCTTCAAAGAAAGCATTAGGCAACGGATGACAGGAACAGGGGAGAAGAATACAACAGAAGTCTGATAGCTTTCATAGATGAAATAGTTTAGTTAGCACACCATAAAATAGATAAAAGAGAAATGGCTGGATAACACAGGAGATAATGAATTTAATCGTCAAAAAGGAGAAAAAATAAAATAGCAGTAAATGGAGCAGCTGAAGGAGAACACAACCTTCTAAAAATGAAATTGACAGAGAGTTCGAAATAGCAAAGCGGCGTTGGTTAGGACGGAAATGCAAAATTGTAGAAGCACCCATGTCAGTGGGAAAGTTCTATGTCAGGTATAAGTTTGCAGAAACCTTTGAGAAAGGAGAAGCAATCAATATAAGTTGAGGGATTATATATATGGCTATACAACGCGAAGGAACTTCAGCAAAACATTTTGGAAAGAGAAGAAGTAGATGAAGACGTGACAGGTTAAATGATGCTAGAAGAATTTGACAGAACACTGAATGACCCAAATCAAAATAACATCCATAGCCCTGTACCTATCATCGGCCCTCAGAGGCCCGTCCGTGATGTTTATCTTCTCTATTAGGAACTATACATTATATTATAATGAAATATTTCCTAATTTGTCAAGTTAGTTATAATTTCGGAAAAAAACTTATGCAAAATTACCTATGGCTCTGTGTCAAAATGTTGGTGTACGTGTCCTTCGGTACGGGCCTCACAGGCCCGTGCGATTAGAAGTAATTTTTCAACGACCAGATGTCTGTCTGCGCAGCATGTGTTACGTCACTTTCCATTGTTGGCTCGCGCTGTTAGTCATTCGGTGTTCAACAGTTCTCCTTACGATAAGCATATCTGCAAACTGAAAATGTTAAGCAGAAGAGGACTATCAGATGAGAAAATACGGGAATTGTTGGAGCAGTCTTCTGATTCTGAAAACACACCTAGTGAATGTGAATCTTAATGATTTATCATGATAATGAGGTAAATGTTGCTGAAAACTCAAGACTACACGAAGATGATGATCACGAAGACTCCCTTTACGAAGATGAAAAATAATTTAGTGCAAATTCTATTGAGTGTGACTTATTGTTTTCTCTGAATGGGAATGAAATATAGACTACATCTCCTCTGGTAGGTGGAGCAGAATGGATGAGCTGAAAGAAGACGAGGAACCTACAAGTTGTTTGGTTAGGAACTGTGATAGATAGGTCTTGCTTTGTGTCGTTCTTTCTTGTACCCCCATTGATAATGTGTGTATGTGAACTAGCGAGGAATCGTTTACAAGGACTGAGTGGATACATATATGCATGAAATGAAAAAGTTTCTTGGTGTTCTGATCCTGACTGAAGTTTACAAGTCAAGAAATGAAGATATCAGTAGCTTGGGAGTGTTGAAAATGGTCGACCACTGTTGAATGAAATTATGTCTCGCAACCGCTTCCATGCTGTTCGGAGGGTGTTGCGCTTTGACAATGCAGCAACCCGACTCGAACATAGGTCAAGTGACAAACTGGAAACAATCAAAGAAGTTTTTGAGATGTGCGAAATTACCCTTAGGGATGTCTACATTTCAGAATGGTGCATGCCTGTGGATGAACAGCTGGTCAGATTCCGAGGTCGCTGTCCATTTCGACAATACATCCCATCAAAACCTGGTAGATACGGAATAATGTTCTGGCCAATTTGTGACAGACCAACAAGCTATTGCTGAAAGATGAGAGTGTGTTTGGGGAAGGAGGAAAAACCTAGAGCCGTGCGACCTGGAGAGAATGATGTGAAAATCCTGGTGACTGAATTTGAAAAGTCTGGACGTAATATCACCTGTGGTCATTTTCGTACATCTCTCTATTTAGCTCATTATTTATTTCAAAAAGATACGACGCTAGTCGCTACTATCCGAAGAAAACAAAGATGAACTGCTTGCAGATATCAATACACCTAAAGGAGTGTGCTCTATATTATTTTGTTTGCAACCTGATGTGATGATATCCTCCTATTCTCCGAAGACAAACATGGTTGTTACCGTCCTTAGCTCTCTTCATGACCAACCAGCAGTGTCAACGTCGGGAATAAAGAAGCCTGAAGCTATACAAAGGTAATGACGTACAATGCCACAAACGGCCGTGTTGACACCATGTACGAGAAGACACAATGCTAAAGTGTGGAGAGAAAAAAGTGATGGCCCTTAGTGGTCTTCTTCAACATGATTGATGTAAGCGTAATGAATGAATACATAATTTGGATGATACTGGCTACCAATAAAATGTGAGGCATCGGACTTTCATCATCAATTTGGGAAAGCAACTAGCAGGGGGAAAGAAGTCATTAGTAGCACCGGATCCAGGAAGGGCAGCGGAACCACCAGCTAAGAAACGGAGAAGATGTTCATATTGTGTACAGAAGAAAGACAGAATATTTTGCCATTGTCTGCAGACCTTACGCAAATTTTCGATAAGAATAAATGCCACCAGTAAAAGCACAAAAATTGTGCTTTTTAAAATTCAACTTTAAAAAAACAAAATTACTTTAAGAGTGTTTATATCTCTAAAGTCGTTCACATTGTAAGCAATCAAAATAGTGTCAATTCGTGTTAGTTTAAAAAACACGAGCCTCTCGGGCCCGTGTAGGCAACGATATATGTACAGATTTTCTGGTAAGCAGAGGGTTAGAGTAGATGATTGTAAATGAAGCAGTTGAAAGAGAATACAATCGTTTAAAAGATGAAATTGACAGAAACTGCAGAAAAACAAAGTAGGGATGGTTAGAGTGGAAATACAAATTTGTAGAGCTATGCATGGCAGTGAGAAAAATCTATGTCCCACATAAGTTTACAGAAGCTGATTGGAGGCCAGTCATGACCACACTGTTTCCTCCTGGTATGCAAGAAACGCGAGGAAAGTGAAGCAAGCTTATAATTCAGGATGAATTCAGTAATTCCAGTACAAACAAGCCAAGTGCTAACAGGTTTGAATATTACTGAATCAGCAGATTAATATAAGTCATGGTTGCAAAATACCCTTGCGATGATTTTCAATGCGATTGGGTCCGCAGCTGCGATGAATTTTTTGAATGACTTGTTGAAGCCTTCAGCTGCCATTTTCTTTATTTCCAATATGATTGTGCAATTTCGGCATTAGGCCATTTTCAAGTATCTAAAACGGAAGTTTCATACGTTGTTTACATTAGTGACACTTATGATTTTGAAGTAGGAACAAGTCACATTTGTAGATATACTAGGCGCATTATAACTTACTTTGCGGGTGACTTTTTTGGTAACACATTATGTCATATACGTCGTTGCTCCTAGGTCATCATGTTACGCTCATAAATTAGTTCGAGGTGTTCACGCTATTTTAGGAGCACGTTACTTTCGATCAGTTGTTGCAAAGCTCTTATATCTAACGTACATAACACTAGGAAGGTTATAATAGTTTTACAGATTAAGTAGCAAAATTCTGCATGAGGGTTAAGTAGCAAAATTCTGTAGAATAATTATAACCTTCCTAGTGTTAAGTCCCCTCGCCCCCCCCCCCCCCCATGAACCATGGACCTTGCGTTGGTGGGGAGGCTTGCGTGCCTCAGTGATACAGATGGCCGTACCGTAGGTGCAACCACAACGGAGGGGTATCTGTTGAGAGACCACACAAACGTGTGGTTCCTGAAGAGGGGCAGCAGCCGTTTCAGTAGCTGCAGGGGCAACAGTCTGGATAATTGACTGATCTGGCCTTGTAACACTAACCAAAACGGCCTTGCTGTGCTGGTACTGCGAACGGCTGAAAGCAAGGGGAAACTAAAGCCGTAATTTTTCCCGAGGGCATGCAGCTTTACTGTATGGTTAAATGATGATGGCGTCCTCTTGGGTAAAATATTCCGGATGTAAAATAGTCCCCCATTCAGATCTCCAGGGGGGGGGGGGGGCTACTCAGGAGGAGGTTGTTATCAGGAGAAAGAAAACTGGCGTTCTACGGATCGGAGCGTGGATTGTCAAATCCCTTAATCGGGCAGGTAGGTTAGAAAATTTAAAGAGGGAAATGGATAGGTTAAAGTTAGATATATTGGGAATTAGCGAAATTCGGTGGCAGGAGGAACAAGACTTTTGGTCAGCTGAATATAGGGTTATAAATACAAAATCAAATAGGGGTATTGCAGGAGTAGGTTTAATAATGAATAAAAAAATAGGAGTGCGGGTAAGCTACTACAAACAGCATAGTGAACGCATTATTGTGGCCAAGATAGACACGAAGCCCACGCCTACTATGGTAGTTCACGTTTATATGCCAACTAGCTCTGCAGATGATGAAGAAATTGATGAAATGTATGATGAGATAAAAGAAATTATTCAGGTAGTGAAGGGAGAAGAAAATTTAATAGTCATGGGTGACTGGAATTCAACAGTAGGAAAAGGAAGAGAAGGAAACGTAGTAGGTGAATATGGATTGGGGCTAAGAAATGAAAGAGGAATCCGTCTGGTAGAATTTTGCACAGAGCATAACTCAATCATAGCTAACACTTGCTTCAAGAAACATAAAAGAAGGTTGTATACATGGAACAATCTTGGAGATACTAAAAGGTATAAGATAGATTATATAATGGTAAGATAGAGATTTAGGAACCAGGTTTCAAATTGTAAGACATTTCAAGGGGCAGATGTGGACTCTGACCACAATCTATTGGTTATGAACTGTAGATTAAGGCTGAAGAAACTGCAAAAAGGTGGAAATTTAAGGAGATGGTACCCGGATAAACTGAAAAAAAAAAAAGGTTCAAATGGCTCTGAGCACTATGGGAACTTAACATCTACGGTCATCAGTCCCCTAGAACTTAGAACGACTTAAACCTAACTAACCTAAGGACATCACACACATCCATGCCCGAGGCAGGATTCGAACCTGCGATCGTAGCGATCGCGCGGTTCCAGACTGTAGCGCCTAGAACCTAAACTGAAAGAACGAGAGGTTGTACAGAGTTTCAGGGAGAGCATAACGGATCAGTTGACAGGAATGGAGGAAAAAAATACAGTAGAAGAGGAATGGGTAGCTCTGACGGATGAAATAATGAAGGCAGCAGAGGATCAAGTAGGTAAAAAGACGAGGGCTAGTAGAAATTCTTGCGTAACAGAAGAAATATTGAACTAAATTGATGAAAAGAGAAAATATAAAAACGCAGTAAATGAAGCAGGCAAAAAGGAATAAAAACGGGTCAAAAATCAGATCGACAGGAAGAGCAAAATGGCTAAGCAGAGATGGCTAGAGACAAATGTAAGGATGTAGAGGGTTATCTCACTAGGGGTAAGATAGATATTGCCTACAGGAAAATTAAAGAGACCTTTGGAGGAAAGAGAACCACTTGTATGAATATCAAAATCTCAGATGGAAACCCAGGTCTAAGCAAAGAAGGGAAAGCAGAAAGGTGGGGGATTATATAGAGAGTCTATACAAGGGCGATGTACTTGAGGACAATGTTATGGAAATGGGAGAAGATGTAGATGAAGATGAAATGTGAGATACGATACTGTGTGAAGAGTTTGACAGAGCACTGAAAGACCTGAGTCGAAACAAGGCCCCGGGAGTAGACAACATTCCATTAGAACTACTGACAGCCTTAGGAGAGCCAGTCCTCACAAAACTCTACCATCTGGTGAGCCAAATGTATGAGACAGGCGAAATACCCTCAGACTTCGAGAAGAATCTAATAATTCCAATCCCAAAGAAAGCAGGTGCTGACAGATGTGAAAATTACCGAACTATCAGTTTAATAAGTCACGGATGCAAAATACTAACATGAATTCCTTACAGACGAATGGAAAAACTGGCAGAAGCCGACCTCGGGGAAGATCAGTTTGATTCCGTAGAATTGTTGGAACACGTGAGGCAATACTGACCCTTCGACTTATCTTAGAAGAAAAATTAAGGAAAGGCAAACCTACATTTCTAGCATTTGTAGACTTAGAGAATGGTTTTGACTATGTTGACTGGAATACTCTCTTTGAAATTCTGAAGGGGGCAGGGGTAAAATACAGGGAGCGAAAGGCTATTTACAACTTGTGCAGAAACCAGATGGCAGTTATAAAAGTCGAGGGACATGAAAGGGATGCAGTGGTTGGGAAGGGAGTGAGACAGGTTTTAGCCTTTCCACAATGTTATTCAATCTGTATATTGAGCAACCAGTAAAGAACAAAAGAAAAATTTGGAGTAGGTATTAAAATCCATGGAGAAGAAATAAAAACTTTGAGGTTCGCCGATGACATTGTAATTCTGTCAGAGACAGCAAAGGACTTGGAAGAGCAGTTGAACGGAATGGACAGTGTCTTGAAAGGAGGATATAAGATGAACATCAACAAAAGCAAAACGAGGATAATGGAATGTAGTCGAATTAAGTCGGGTGATGCTGAGGGAATTAGATTAGGAAATGAGACACTTAAAGTAGTAAAGGAGTTTTGCTATTTGGGGAGCGAAATAACTGATGATGGTCGAAGTAGAGAGGATATAAAATGTAGACTGGCAATGGCAAAAAAGCGTTTCTTAAGAAGAAAAATTTGTTAACATCGAGTATAGATCTAAATATCAGGAAGTCGTTTTTGAAAGTACGAGTATTTGTATATAGTGTAGCCATGTATGGAAGTGAAACATGGACGTTAAATAGTTTGGACAAGAAGAGAACAGAAGTTTTGAAATGTTGTGCTACAGAAGAATGCTGAAGACTAGATGGGTAGATCACATAACTAATGAAGAGGTATTGAATAGAATTGTGGAGAAGAGGAGTTTGTGGCACAACTTGACTAAAGGGATCGGTTGGTAGGATATTTTCTGAGGCATCAAGGGATCACCAATTTAGTATTGGAGGGCAGCGTGGAGGATAAAAAGCAGTAGTTACTGGGAGATGAAGAAGCTTGTACAGGATAGAGAAGCATGGAGAGCTGCATCAAACCAGTCTCAGGACTGAAGACCACAACAACAACTACAGTGTTAATTATGTCATATATAAGAGCTTTGCAACAACTGATCGAAAGTAACATGCTCCTAAAGTAGCGTGAACACCTCGAACTAATTTAGGAGCATAACATGATGTCATAGGAACAACGACGTATATGACATAATGTGTTACCAAAAAATCACCCATAAAGTAAGTTATAATGAGCGTAGTATATCTACAGATATGACTTGTTCCTACATCAAAATCACGTGTCACTAATGTATCCAACGTATGAAACTTCCGTTTTAGATACTTGAAAATGGCCTAAGACCAAAATTGTACAATCACGTAGGAAATAAAGAAAATGGCAGCTGAAGGCTTCAACAAATTATTCAAAAAACCCTTGCCGTGGTTAAAAATTGTAGAGGATGATCCACTCTCAACTATGGTAAACAGATTCAAATGGTTGCAGTACTTTTCCACGGATGAAGAGGCTTCCACGCTTGCAGTGTGAAACAGCCGCACCGCATATATTCAGAGTCCTTTCATGAGACTTACGACTCTCAGATTCAACATGCCTTCATTTACTTATCAGCTGCTGTTGTTTTTTTTTACCGTAGGGCTTGGCTTCTGGAAAGCTGCAAGTGAATCACATTTTCTTTCTTGTGCCTTCACGAGACGTCACTGAGGGATGGCACTAAGAAAAGCCACGTCAGAAGTGTAGTTACTGCGGAAGCGCGACACCATGACGTTGCTGTCAGCGAGAGGGCAGCATCACAAGCACGAGGCCACGTGGACAAAATGGTGAGAATTGGCAGTGCGACAGAGCAAGTAACATGAGAAGGAACCCTGGAGTACCACCGAACAGCCAAACAGGACGGGTTTGACCGGACGCCTGTGTAGTTGTGTTCTGTTTGGTGACCAATGAGAAGAGTTTGCTGTCTACACAGTGCCGGCCGCGGTGGTCTAGCGGTTCTAGGCGCTCAGTCCGGAACCGAGGGGCTGCTTCGGTCGCAGGTTCGAATCCTGCCTCGGGCATGGATGTGTGTGATGTCCTTAGGTTAGTTAGGTTTAAGTAGTTCTAAGTTCTAGGGGACTGATGACCACAGATGTTAAGTCCCATAGTGCTCAGAGCCATTTTTGTCTACACAGTGGAAGTTCGGCAGCCTCGTCCGTGTTTGCTGTCAATCAGTGTGTTCCTGTCGGTTCCTGGAAAGCACGAATTGATGCATCAACATCAGCTATGTGATCACGTTTCAGCCTTTGCTTCGCTCACTTCTGGCGGAAGCTGTAGTTTACTCCCTCCCTTGCACGACCAGTACTGTGACCACAGGAGAGAACAGAGCAGTGTCATTGATGTGTGTATCCTAGTCTTCGCAAGGGTAACTATTTATTATTTTGTGGCTGTTAAGTACTTGTATTGTAATCTTTTTGGCTAGTTGTGCAGTAATACTCAATGAACCACAGTGTCATGTTATTGTACCTTTTGCCACGTGATGTAAGAACATCCAACTAAAGCAAATCTATGTCATATATTTTATGTCTTCAGTCTAATGGCTTTATAACTACCACTCTGGTTTCTTTTGTAATGAATGAGTTACGAACCTAGCATATTCTTGTTCTGTCATTCGTATATTTATTTAGAGACGTTCTCTCATTCTGCTGAATGCTGACTTGTAACAGAATTACTAATACCTTGTTATATCACTGATTTCTTGTCATAATGTTATTTGGCAGAGACTGTGGGTTCGATTCTTCAGAGAAAACTTCCATTTATATGTTCTCACTGTTATAGTAAGATTGTATCTGTGCTCTGGCCCATGTGTAGTCAATGCGTTTTTGAATTTCGTATGTCTTTTTAAATCGTTCTCATTCCACAAGTGGCCCCAGTGTGATTTTAGCAGTTTATCTGTTTTAATATTATTTTTTGGGAGTGTTACCTGGATTGTAGCGGTTCTTGCATTTAGCATTAACTGAGAGAGACTTAGTCTATTATTGAATATCTGTAGTTGTTCGGCCACTTGTAGGATTTTAACTCATTCCTCTTATAAGTTTTTATACGACTGGTTGTTAAATAAAATCTCTCCCCTATTGTTAAATAAAAAGTTTTAAAATTATTATCCCTCGCAACTCAACCCATCCCTGCGACTTCCTGTCACACCGCAATTCTAAAGCGTTAAGCTTTCAGGAAAACGTTTACACTTATACTCGTACGCAGGGCACTAGACGTGGATTTTTTCCCATTGTTCTTGAAATGAGCTGAATAGCAGTTTCTGTGATTCTGGATGTGCTTTATAAAACGTTTCCATAAACATATGTGTTCATTTTCCAACTCGGACAAAGCGAATGCCTAGAGTACAGTTCATTCAATTCCATTTAATTTAATTTAATTTAATTCATGAAGCCCATCACCTGCTATCTGAAACTGCTTGCGAAAATACAAAAACTCTACAGTGTTAATTTTTTTAATGCTGTATTTCAACTCTTTTATTGCAGTAGTTACCACTATCTCATATGTGTCTGCGTCCGTGATCACATTTTTCCGCAATAGGCGCATTTCTGCCCTCGTCACAGAGGGCCTCTACTTAAAATCTACGTTATCAAGCACAGTACTCACCATCAGTTTAAATGTACTTCCCAAAATCATATGAAATGTATGATGCTCTACGCTACTGTTATCATTAATTATCAGTGAATCAGTGAGAATTAACACGGTTTATGGAACTGCATATCGGCTGTTGGGTGTAGTCCACCACTGACGGCTTCAGGCTGATGGTCGGTGGTCCTGGCATTCCTGTAATATGAGATCTGGTGTTCCTTCACGAGTACTACATTCCTAACCTCGTGTAGGTCTTCAACTCGTCCTGCTTAAACATGATGCGTATGTGTCATGGTTAATAAAGAAGGGCAGCGCACCACACGTCGACTGGAAAAATTGTACTTTCAACTACTCTTACGGACTAAAAAAGTTGAGTGAGTTTTGTGGTGTGTTTGAAATATTTCTGCCACATGGCTCAAACGGTGTTCTAAATTTCCTGCTTGCTGAATACTAACCCACTTTTATCTGCAGTTTTATAGAAGTCTTAATTTTTAACTCTTAATATACAACTTATTGCCGAATGAATAACAGGCACAACCATAGTTTAGCCGATCATGCGTCAGTTGAAGTAGTACCGAATTTAGCAGGAGTACTCAGAATATTATTTCTTGGATTCGTCTTATGGCCATGACGAGCATTCACTGCGTTAGGTATATGGTCCCCTGCACTTAAACCACAACTAACCACTGAAGTAAATAAAATTTTGTAATACACTCCTGGAAATTGAAATAAGAACACCGTGAATTCATTGTCGCAGGAAGGGGAAACTTTATTGACACATTCCTGGGGTCAGATACATCACATGATCACACTGACAGAACCACAGGCACATAGACACAGGCAACAGAGCATGCACAATGTCGGCACTAGTACAGTGTATATCCACCTTTCGCAGCAATGCAGGCTGCTATTCTCCCATGGAGACGATCGTAGAGATGCTGGATGTAGTTCTGTGGAACGGCTTGCCATGCCATTTCCACCTGGCGCCTCAGTTGGACCAGCGTTCGTGCTGGACGTGCAGACCGCCTGAGACTACGCTTCATCCACTCCCAAACATGCTCAATGGGGGACAGATCCGGAGATCTTGCTGGCCAGGGTAGTTGACTTACACCTTCTAGAGCACGTTGGGTGGCACGGGATACATGCGGACGTGCATTGTCCTGTTGGAACAGCAAGTTCCCTTGCCGGTCTAGGAATGGTAGAACGATGGGTTCGATGACGGTTTGGATGTACCGTGCACTATTCAGTGTCCCCTCGACGATCACCAGTGGTGTACGGCCAGTGTAGGAGATCGCTCCCCACACCATGATGCCGGGTGTTGGCCCTGTGTGCCTCGGTCGTATGCAGTCCTGATTGTGGCGCTCACCTGCACGGCGCCAAACACGCATACGACCATCATTGGCACCAAGGCAGAAGCGACTCTCATCGCTGAAGACGACACGTCTCCATTCGTCCCTCCATTCACGCCTGTCGCGACACCACTGGAGGCGGGCTGCACGATGTTGGGGCGTGAGCGGAAGACGGCCTAACGGTGTGCGGGACCGTAGCCCAGCTTCATGGAGACGGTTGCGAATGGTCCTCGCCGATACCCAGGAGCAACAGTGTCCCTAATTTGCTGGGAAGTGGCGGTGCGGTCCCCTACGGCACTGCGTAGGATCCTACGGTCTTGGCGTGCATCCGTGCGTCGCTGCGGTCCGGTCCCAGGTCGACGGGCACGTGCACCTTCCGCCGACCACTGGCGACAACATCGATGTACTGTGGAGACCTCACGCCCCACGTGTTGAGCAATTCGGCGGTACGTCCACCCGGCCTCCCACATGCCCACTATACGCCCTCGCTCAAAGTCCGTCAACTGCACATAAGGTTCACGTCCACGCTGTCGCGGCATGCTACCAGTGTTAAAGACTGCGATGGAGCTCCGTATGCCACGGCAAACTGGCTGACACTGACGGCGGCGGTGCACAAATGCTGCGCAGCTAGCGCCATTCGACGGCCAACACCGCGGTTCCTGGTGTGTCCGCTGTGCCGTGCGTGTGATCATTGCTTGTACACCCTCTCGCAGTGTCCGGAGCAAGTATGGTGGGTCTGACACACCGGTGTCAATGTGTTCTTTTTTCCATTTCCAGGAGTGTAGTTGTTGGTAGGTGATATCGGATAAACATTACCCACTGACCCTGACAAGACTTCGACTGAATATTATAATTATTGTTAATAACACTAGGTCGGTATCAGTCAGGTCTAATTACGTCCTTCCGCATGGGCGGTCACCATACGGAGAACCATCATCCCATATACCATGCCTCCACGACAGCAGAGTGTTTTGGTGGTGTAGTTTGCAGCAGTATGCTCCACGTCCTGTATCTGCCTTTTTGACCAGTGGTTTACCGTCAGAATCACGACAGCTAAAACTGACCCCCTAACGCCATTGAAGCGATCATTGTGTCATTCATCTTTGCTTCTGAAATATGAAGGACGTTCTCTGCGAAACGTTTTTGCAAACTTTTGTGGTTGGAGGACTTACATTGAATAAAAGGCTACAATGTCGGATTTTCAATTTCAGCATCCCTAATAATTCCATTCACTGCGCATTCTTCGGACAAGCGGCAGTGAGTTGCCTAACTTCGAAGGAATTTTTCGATAATAACTGCAGAGTGAAAAGGCATGTGAATGCAAAATCTGTATTGTCGCTTTTCAAACAAAAGGTAAAACTATTTCCGAAAAACTACTTCACCAAAAGATGCGCCTTCCGTTCGCTTGCATAAATGAAGTTTTTTAACAGCGCAGCAGATTTCTCAAGTTTCAGCTTTCCTTGAAGCAAACCTAGATGCGGACATTACCGTTTTGTGTGGCAGGGCGAAAGAGTCTGCCACAAAGAGTCTCCGACATAGAAATGCGGCAGTGATTGTGAACAATGAATTAGTGGGTTCTAAGGTTTACGAGAGGAATACTGTCATTGGTTGACACCTAGATCATGCGTGTTTCTTTCTGTTCGATTTCAGATGTGGCTTTCGGATACGAGCCGCTGAGCAAACCTCCGATACATGTTATGCTTCAAATTAAAAAGACATATCCCATCACACACACAAGCACACACACACACACACACACACACACACACACACACACACACACACATTGATCGCGTAGAACATGTTTCGTATAGGACATGTACAATTCGTTGTAAACATATCAATTAAATAATCATGCTCCCATCATTGATACAAAATGTAACTCCAAACGCAAATTAAAGACGGACCAGATAACATCGATGGCTCCTAAGAAGATTCCTGCTGTGCGCTGCGTACATGTTTTCAGTAAATTGACCGGCTGGTGTGGCCGAGCGGTTCTAGGCGCTTCAGTCTGGAGCCGCGCACCGCTACGGTCGCAGGTTCGAATCCTGCCTCGGTCATGGATGTGTGTGACGTCGTTAGGTTAGGTAGGTTTAAGTAGTTCTAAGTTCTAGGGGATTGATGACCTCAGATGTTAAGTCCCATAGTGCTCAGAGCCATTTGAACCATTTTTCAGTAATTTTCTGATCAGCTAGAATGGACCTACTATCAATATAAACCTTGTAAGTGGGCTGCTTCTGTGTTGGCGGCGCTGTGTAACGCTTTGCATTGGATCTCTGACTGCGCTCTCTTTGTAAGAGACTCTGTGGCTGGTTGGACTCGTTGTTGGAAGTTAATCGTCAGTAGTGTTGGGCAGTTGGAAGTTAGTCGCCAGCAGTGATGGCAGTACTGTTGGGCAGTTGGAGGTGAACAGCCAGCAGTGATGGATGTTAATGTCAGAAGTTAGCATTGATGGAGGGTAGAGGTCTGAAGTGTTAGCGTAGGCTAAAGATGTGGAAGTATCTGACTTGGAGATTGAAAATTATTCATGATTATACATCTTTGTACTTGGCACGAGCGTTTCTAAAAATGTATGAACAGTCGGGTGTTCGAGGACTGCTTTGACCAGTGTCTTCAACACGTGGCGAATCCATGGTGAAACCCCATCCAGACGTCGTCGGGTTGGGCGACCACCCCTCATTACACGTGTCGTAGGCTGGGAAGAGTGGTAAAACGGGACAGACGACGATATGTGCCGGAACTAACATCAGACTTAAATGCTGGCCAGAGAACAAGTGTGTCAGAACACACAGTTCACCGAACACTCCTGACGATGGGCCTCTGCAGCCGACGACCCATGCATGTGGGAATGTCAACACCACGACGTCGCCAACTATGACTGAAATGGCTACGTGACCCACGCCACTGCACTTTGGGGCAGTGCCAGAGCGTTGCAGTGTCTGATGCATCCCGATATCTTCCTCAGCGTGCAGATAGGAGGACGCGATTCCCTCATCTTTCAGGGGAACAGCTCCTTGACACTTGTACTGCGGTACGGCGAGAAGCTGGCAATGGCCAAAGAGTATCGTACACTGGTTGCAGACCACAGTCACCTCTTCAAGACGATCATGTTTCCTGACGGCAGTGTCATTTTTCAACAGGATAATGCGCCATGTCACAACGCCAGGAGTGTGATGAAGCCGTTCGACGAACACAGTGGAGAGTTCCAATTGATGTGATCCCCCCCCCCTACCCCTCCAGCCGCCATAACTCGCCACATCTGTACCCGATCGTACACATATGGGATGTGATGGACCGTGGAGTCAGAGTTCGTTGCCCCCTCCCCGGAATTTACGGGAATTTGGTGACTTGTGTGTGCAGATGTGGTACCAGCTCCCTCCAGCGACCTACCAAGGCCTTATTTCTTCCATGACACGACGCGTCGCCACTGTTATCCGTGCCAAAGGTGGACGCACCGACTATTAGGCAGATGGTTAAGATTTTCTGGCTCATCAGTGTATGAGTAGGACAATATTCAGTTACCTAACAGTGCTCTCTGAATTTTATACATAGCCATGAGCAGTGCCCGAAAACAAATTCACCGCTGCGCCAGGGAAGCCATATGGCTGTAGATATTTAGTGGCACCCGTGTGAAGTTGGTGCGGGCCGCTAGTAATTTTATAAATTTGTAGTAATATTTGGTGTATGCATGCACTAGAATGTGTACACCAATTTCGTAGTCTGTCGTTTTAGGCAGCTGGATAGTTGCCACTGACAAAATCGTACAAGAGGCAAAGACAAGAAAAGGTGTAAGGCAGGATATTTAACTTGTGTATTCAAGAGGGAACGAAGCAATTAAAGGGCTATGTTGAAGTGGGAGCGTTTCGTCGCCGACAAATAATCGATATAGTTTGGTTTGCTAACGACACAGGAGTGATGGCGGAAAGTGAGTAGAAACTGAGTCGTGTCATTAATGAAGTGAAACGTTTTATAGCTGTTGGTTACAATATGAACATAAAAAAATAAAAACAAACAAGAAAATTTGGGTAATGTTGTGCCTGCCTGATGGAAATATTGGACACAGGTGGATACAGCTTAAATTGGAATGAGATATTTTAGAGATAAATGAATGATATGTGCTTTGTCAGAAGAATTACAGACACAAAAGGAAAATGTAAGACACATATTAGTAAATATTGCACAAAACAAAAAAGTGAACAGCTGCTAACATCCAGAAATGTAAGTACTGAGAACATAAATAAGTTCATCAGAAGCAAGGTTTGGAATACAGCTTTGTGTGTATATGAACAGTGACAATGGGATGATAATGGAAAGAGACATACACTGTCTGATAAAAAAAAAGTGAAGCACCTAAGAAGGGAGGAGAATAGTTAATGAAACTTCAGAGGTTGAGAGAGTATGTTATTGTTTCAGCAGTTACACAGTCGTGTTAAATTTAGAAAGAATTTCGCTATATGAGTTTACTTTTCAGTATGGTGTTCCGCCCTCTCTCGATTGGCTGCATGCACTGATTCGGTTTGGCGATGTTGCCATAAAGCGATTTTATTACCTTCTGAGACAACCTGGCCCACAGCTGTTGTAACTGGTCCCTGATATCCTGGGTACAGGCAACGACACACAGTTGACATCCAAAGTGGTCCCACACATTTTGTACTGGGGCATATCTAGGGCTCTTGGTGGCCACAGGAGTACCTCAACATTCCACAGACTGTTAACAGAGACAATTGCCACGTGCGAGCGAACATTGTCCTGCTGAAAAATGGCACCACGATCCTGTCTCATGAAAAATGTGATGTGTCAGTCGCGTAATCATTTGACCGCAATGCAAACTAACATACACTACTGGCCATTAAAATTGCTACACCACGAAGATGACGTGCTGCAGACGCGAAGATGCTGTGATATGCAAATGATTAGCTTTTCAGAGCATTCACACAAGATTGGCGCCGGTGGCGACACCTACAACGTGCTGACATGCGGAAAGTTTCCAACCGATTTCTCATACACAAACAGCAGTTGACCGGCGTTGCCTGGTAAAACGTCGTTGTGAAGCCTCGTGTAACGAGGAGAAATGCGGACCATCACGTTTCCGACTTTGATAAAGGTCGGATTGCAGCCTATCACGATTGCGGTTTATCATCGCTGCTCGCGTTGGTCGAGTCCATTGACTGTTAGCAGAATAAGGAATCGGTGGGTTCAGGAGGGTAATACGGAACACCGTGCTGGATCCCAACGGCCTCGTATCACTAGCAGTCGAGGTGACAGACGTCTTATCCGCATGGCTGCAACGGATCGTGCAGCCACGTCTCGATCCCTGAGTCAACAGATGTGGACGTATGCAAGACAACAACCATATGCACGAACAGTTCGACGACGTTTGCAGCAGAATGGACTATCGGTTCGGAGACCATGGCTGCGGGTACACTTGACGCTGAATCACAGACAGGAGCGCCTGCGATGGTGTACTGAACGACGAACCTGGGTGCACGAATGACAAAACGTCATATTTTCGGATGAATCCAGGTTCTGCTTACAGCATCATGATGGTCGCATCCGTGTCTGGCGACATCGCGGTGAACGCACATTGGAAGCGTGTATTCGTCATCATCATACTGGCGTATTCCCCGGCGTGATGGTATGGAGTGCCATTGGTTACACGTCTCAGTCACCTCTTGTTCGCATTGACGGCACATTGAACAGTGGACGTTACATTTCAGATGTCTTACGACTCGTGGGTCTACTCTTCATTCGATCCCTGCGGAACCCTACATTTCAGCAGGATAATGCACGACCGCATGTTGCAGGTCCTGTACGGGCCTCTCTGGATACAGAAAATGTTCGACTGCTGCCCTGGTCAGCACATTCTCCAGATCTCTCACCAATTCAAAACGTCTGGTCAATGGTGGCCGAGCAACTGGCTCGTCACAATACGGGAGTCACTGCTCTTGATGAACTGTGGTATCGTGTTGAAGCTGCATGGGCAGCTGTACCTGTACACGCCATCCAAGCTCTGTTTGACTCAATGCGCAGGCGTATCAAGGCCGTTATTATGGCCAGAGGTGGTTGTTCTGGGTACTGATTTGTCAGGATATATGCACCCAAATTGCGTGAAAATATAATCACATGTCAATTCTAGTGTAATACATCTGTCCAATGAATACCCGTTTATCATCTGCATTTCTTCTTGGTGTAGAAATTTTAATGGCCATTAGGGTAGTCAACCTTACATGGAGCGGCTGCATATATAGCCCACACAATATTACCATCTGCATCCTGTAAATACGATACCGTCCTTGCATAAGTAGACGAACCGCATACGCCGGAGCCTGGTGAGAGCGGCATGCAAAACAGATTTATTGTTATTATTGTTCGTATGCTTTACACGGTCATTTGACGCTGTGGTGCCAAAGAAATTGGTATAGGTATGAGTATTCAAATACAGACATATGTAAACAGGCAGAATTTAGTCCTGCGGTCGTCAACACCTACATAAGACCACAAGTGTCTGGCGCAGTTGTTGGATAGGTTACTGCTGCTACATTGGCGGGTTATCAAGATTTAGTTGAGTTTGAACGTGGTTTTATAGTCGGTGTACGAGCGATGGGACGTATCATCTCCAAGCCAGCGATGAAGTGTGGACTTTCCCGTACGGCCAATTCACGAATGTACCTTGAATATCAGGAATCCGGTAAAACATCAAATCTCCGACATTCCTGCGGCAGGAAAAAGATCCTACAATTACGCGACCAACGACGACTGAAGAGAATCGTTCAATGTGACAGAAGAGTAACCCTTCCGTACTTTGCTGCGGATATCAATGCTGGGCCGTCAACAACTGTCAGTGTGCGAACTATTGAACGAAACATCGTCGACATGAGCTTTCGAAGCCAAAGCCCCACTCGCGTACCCTTGATAACTGTGCGACACCAAGTTTAACTCCTCCCCTGCACCCGTCAACACCATTGGACTGTCTGTGACGAAACATTTTGCCTGGTCGGACGAGTCTTATTTCAAATTGTATCGAGCGGATGGACGTGTACGGGTGTGGAGATAACCTCATGAACCCATGGACTCAGCATGTCAGCAGGGGTTTGTTCAAGCTGGTGGAGGCTCTGTGATGGTGTGGGGCGTGTACAGTTCGAGTGATGCGGGAACCCTAAATCGTCTAGATACGACTCTGATAGGTGACACGTATGTAAGCATCCTGTCTGACAGGTGACACGTACGTAAGCATCCTGCGTCATCACCTGCATCCATTCACGTCCATTTTGCATTCCGATGGAGTTGGGCAATTCCAACACGACAATGCGACACACCACACGTCCAGAATTACTACAGAGTGGCTCCAGGAACACTCTTCTGAGTTTAACTCCCCATACATGAACATTATTGATCATATCTGGGAAGCCTTGCAATGTGCCCTCGTAGTCTTCCGGATTTATGGATTCATGGTGTCAGATTTCACCAGCAGAACTTCAGACATTAGTCGAGACCACGCCATGTCGTGTTGTGGCACTTCTGCGTCCTCGCGGGTGCCCTACACGATATTAGGCAGGTGTTCCAGTTTCTTTGCGAATTCATTGTATATTCTTACATAAATGACCGAATATACATACACATGCATAGCATAAAAACGAATGTAATACAGAAGAACAAACACTCGAAATGTTATAACTGAATATCTAGGTCTTTTAACTACTCCACAGATCTCGGTGTCGTTAAATGCAGTTCACTGAATCCGCCAGGTTCGTAATAGACATTCTTCGAATGGGTGCTGCGGAGATTGCACAGCGTGCGTTGTTCGCAAGTCGGGGAATCCTTGAACCTCTGTCAAAGAAACAGCCAACACATCTTCGCCGGCCACTGTGGCCGAGCGGTTCTAGGTTCTTCAGTCTGGAACCGCGCTGCTGCTACGGTCGCAGGTTCGAATCTTGCCTCGGGCATGGATGTGTGTGATGTCCGTAGGTGAGTTAGGTTTAAGTCTAGGAGACTGATGATCTCAGATGTCAAGTCCCATAGTGCTTACAGCCATTTGAACCATTTTGAACACATCTTCCATGCATTGTACTGAATCTACCCAGAGCTGTCCATAGTTTCCTGGGCAGGTTCAAAATGGCTCTGAGCACTATGGGACTTAACATCTATGGTCATCAGTCCCCTAGAACATAGAACTACTGAAACCTAACTAACCTAAGGACATCACACAACACCCAGTCATCAAGAGGCAGAGAAAATCCCTGACCCCGCCGGGAACTGAACGTGGGAACCCGTCCTGGGTAGGTCAAAACCTTTTACAGGTATTGTAGAATCAGGAATGAGGTCCGAATTTTCTGGAGGAAATTTCTGCCAAACCTTTCCCCATTCTTGACACACATCATATATAAGAGCCGCATTTTACATTGTTCAGTGTGGTTTTCTCGACTGAGTATGCTGACAGCTGGGTACATCAAAGTCAATTATTTTTTTGTCTAGTGGCACACTTTTGGAACTCTTTTACAGTTGCTACTTCTCGTCTAATCGATGGTGGTGCAATATTACATATTACAGGCAGCCATGCTAATAGTGTTGTTTCAGTAGTTCCACTAATTATTACCATTGAATGTACACGGTTTTTCCTTACTGGAGAACAGTACTCTGCTCTAGAGTGAACCAGTGCCAGCCTAGCAGTACGAAGAGTGCCTGCATTCGCTCCCCATCCCGTACCATCTAGTTTTGTGATGATATCATTTCTAGTGTTGACTTTTATTGCTGTATTTTTTATGTACACTCCTGGAAATGGAAAAAAGAACACATTGACACCGGTGTGTCAGACCCACCATACTTGCTCCGGACACTGCGAGCAATGATCACACGCACGGCACAGCGGACACACCAGGAACCGCGGTGTTGGCCGTCGAATGGCGCTAGCTGCGCAGCATTTGTGCACCGCCGCCGTCAGTGTCAGCCAGTTTGCCGTGGCATACGGAGCTCCATCGCAGTCTTTAACACTGGTAGCATGCCGCGACAGCGTGGACGTGAACCGTATGTGCAGATGACGGACTTTGAGCGAGGGCGTATAGTGGGCATGCGGGAGGCCGGGTGGACGTACCGCCGAATTGCTCAACACGTGGGGCGTGAGGTCTCCACAGTACATCGATGTTGTCGCCAGTGGTCGGCGGAAGGTGCACGTGCCCGTCGACCTGGGACCGGACCGCAGCGACGCACGGATGCACGCCAAGACCGTAGGATCCTACGCAGTGCCGTAGGGGACCGCACCGCCACTTCCCAGCAAATTAGGGACACTGTTGCTCCTGGGGTATCGGCGAGGACCATTCGCAACCGTCTCCATGAAGCTGGGCTACGGTCCCGAACACCGTTAGGCCGTCTTCCGCTCACGCCCCAACATCGTGCAGCCCGCCTCCAGTGGTGTCGCGACAGGAGTGAATGGAGGGACGAATGGAGACGTGTCGTCTTCAGCGATGAGAGTCACTTCTGCCTTGGTGCCAATGATGGTCGTATGCGTGTTTGGCGCCGTGCAGGTGAGCGCCACAATGAGGACTGCATACGACCGAGGCACACAGGGCCAACACCCGGCATCATGGTGTGGGGAGCGATCTCCTACACTGGCCGTACACCACTGGTGATCGTCGAGGGGACACTGAATAGTGCACGGTACATCCAAACCGTCATCGAACCCATCGTTCTACCACTCCTAGACCGGCAAGGGAACTTGCTGTTCCAACAGGACAATGCACGTCCGCATGTATCCCGTGCCACCCAACGTGCTCTAGAAGGTGTAAGTCAACTACCCTGGCCAGCAAGATCTCCGGATCTGTCCACCATTGAGCATGTTTGGGACTGGATGAAGCGTCGTCTCACGCGGTCTGCACGTCCAGCACGAACGCTGGTCCAACTGAGGCGCCAGGTGGAAATGGCATGGCAAGCCGTTCCACAGGACTACATCCAGCATCTCTACGATCATCTCCATGGGAGAATAGCAGCCTGCATTGCTGCGAAAGGTGGATATACACTGTACTAGTGCCGACATTGTGCATGCTCTGTTGCCTGTGTCTGTGTGCCTGTGGTTCTGTCAGTGTGATCATGTGATGTATCTGACCCCAGGAATGTGTCAATAAAGTTTCCCCTTCCTGGGACAATGAATTCACGGTGTTCTTATTTCAATTTCCAGGAGTGTAGCTCTTTGAAGTAAGAGCCCAGTACAAATTCACCCCACACTATTTTAGATATTCGTTGTGCCCAGATGAATATTCTCAGATACCATATTTAATTTGCGATTCGCCTCACGGCTATGGAGATGGTAGGCATTTATCTCTGTTTGAGGTGGATTTAGCTTTAATCTACAGTTCTGGAAGTAATCACCTATTATGTTCAAATCTGCAGCCAAAGCTATCTGTCTCTCTTCCAGATCTCTTGCTTCATAACCTTGTGCTAGACCGTCAGCAAATTGGATTCTTTTAGCATTAGTGTTGGCTACATCGCAGTATAAAGACGAAAAAGGATTGGTGAAAGCATAGAACCCCACGGTACCCCTTCATTCCGCTTTCACCACCTGCTACATTTTTCTCCAAGGAATACTTGGAATCGTCTGTTGCTGAGCATGCTATCCATTACGTTAACCAGTATAGTGCATGATATGAGTTCTGCAAATTAATTTGCAATATGCTATCAAATGCGGCCGTAAGGTCAACAAATGCTACAGAAGCCTTTAAGTTATGCCGCTTGCTTCGGGAAAAGATGTTAATGTTAATACCTGAACACAGCGACTGCGATTCTTTCAAAAACCGGCTTCATGGAGTGGAGTTACTCTGTCAATTAATGCTTGTATTCGGTTTTAACATCCTTTCTAAGTAGTGAAATAAGTCTGTAATGTGATGTTTCGTTGTCATCCTTGCCAGGATTTTCTGCAGCAAGTACTTCGGCAGTCCTAAATTTTACTGGCAGTTTCCCAGTATTCAGAATCATGTTATATAGCTGTAACAACCACTGCTTAGTTTTCGGGCCCGCATTTCTCTGAAACTCTGGATACATTTAATCAAATCCAGCTGCTTCGTTTGTACAGACGCTTTCCAAAACTTCTTCCAGCTCAGCAGTCGTGAATTCTTGTGAGAGCTCTGTACCGGGTACCAGCTGAGAGCTCACAAGTCTAGTGCAGTTGTTCATGGCTTTCTTTAGAGTTATGCAGTACGCGTGTCGTGACTTCGTTTGGGGTGATGATGTCATCGCACAGTTTCTTCAGTAGTTGCCATTGTTTGTAATGGCTCTAAATGACCAAAAAAAAAAAAAAAAAAAAAAAAACTGGCAAGAACCTACAGAGAATCTCGACTTTCCGTAGTTTCTTGCCAGTTATTCTTTTTTTTTTTGTCATTTAGAGCTTGAAAAAGTTCATCTGCTTTTTCATTTGAACGTATAATTTGATATTCCTCGTTTATTTCGTCGCAGTGAAGAGACCATTCTGGGATACATTGTTTGCTGTGTCCTCTGGGTATCGCTTATTTTGGTATGTCTTTGACAGCCTTAGTGATACTCTCATAGTTCTTAATATGCGCAGGAAGAAATTCGACAATGTTGTCGAGTTTATTATCATATCGTTGGAATTTCTGAAATTCTGACGAGCTTTAACCATTAATTCTACTAGCGGAATCTGGATGCCATAGTCAATGAGAATGTGTTATGTTGGCTGTGGGAAAAAGTATTATTTTACTATTTACGAGTTGATTCCCATTAGCACGTCTAGTAGTGATGAGGCATAGGTCTGGTGTTGTGTGTCTCTGCCTCCTCTCTGGTCGGAACGGTTCTTTGTCCTTTACACTAAATACCAGTCACAAATTGGTCAAGGACAAACAGTCATTAAGATGTTATTACATCATTGTCCTCATGTCACCAACTATGGTGGTGGCTGTTAAA
Organism: Schistocerca americana; assembly: GCF_021461395.2. NCBI lineage: Eukaryota > Metazoa > Arthropoda > Insecta > Orthoptera > Acrididae > Schistocerca > Schistocerca americana. The sequence goes on from NC_060122.1 coordinate 153,941,157, forward strand.
GTCTCGGAGATAGCTGCGTCAGCGAAAAGTCTAAGCGGAGATGTTTACGAGTCCACTATCGGGGGATTCTAAATGTTGATGACAGCAGTTCCACATAAAATCAACGCCATGATAAAAACATTATCTGCAGAGTCCTTGAAAACCACTCGACCTGCGTCTTGCTGCATCAGTGATCTCCCCATCGTCCATGTACTGCTTCTCGCAGAGACCCTCCTTCATTTGGCCAGACAGATAGAAGTCGGAAGGTGCGAAATGCGGGCTGTGGGATGGTTGAGGAAGAACAGTCCAACTCTCGGACTCGCAGGCTTCTGTGATGTCTTGCGTTGTGATGGAGAATGAGAAGTCTGTTTGCATTTTTGTGGCGACGAACACGTTGAAGTCGTTTCTTCAGTTTCCTGAGGGTAGCGCAATACACTTCACAGTCGATGGTTGCGTCAGGAGGGTATCAAACAGAATAACCCTTTTAGAATGCCACAAGATCGTCGCCATTACTTTACCGGTTGTGGGTGCGAGTTTGAACTTTTTCTTCGGAGGAGAGGTAGTGTGACGCTGGTACATGGATTGCCAATTTTGTGTCCGGTTCAGAGTGATGAACCCGTGTTTCACCACTCGTGACAATATTCGACAAAAATTGTCACTATCAGCCTCGTAACGAGCAACCATTTCTGCGTAGACGGTCGGTCCTTTGTTGCTTTTTGTGATCTTCTGTTAGGCAACGAGGAACCTGGAACCTACCTTTGAGTACTCCCACTGGTGGACGAGTGTGTCAGCACTACCATCAGAGACATCCAGTTGAGCAGCGAGGTGTTTGACTGTGATTCGTTGATCACCGTGAGTGAGAGTGTCCGCACGTTCCAACATTACAGGAGTAACAGCTGTGTGCAGACGGCAGCACGCGGGAGACCCTACAGCTTGTTGCGTTGATCACAGACCCCTCGTCCAAGAACTCAGCATGCTTTTGTTCACTGTCAGGTATCCTTAGTCATTCTGAAAGCGCCCATGAATATCTGCAATGCTCTGCTATTCCACAAAAAAAAGACCTCAATGAAGACTACATATAGCACAGCCACCTATCGGACCTTTATGAAACTATAGGGAATGAAGCGGGAACATTCCACAATGTCTAACAATAAATGTCGCATTTTTTTTTTCTACTGAAATCGGCCGAGAAAAAAATGTGTTGCGTTGCTTATTTAACGGTCCTCGTACTTTACTATTTCGTACATATGATGTTCATCTTGAAGATACTCTTCTAGTTTATATCCTAGGATTGTTCCTCTGCTTTGGACAAGTCTTCCATCTTCTGTGTGTATTTCTTGCCGGGCGTAATGAATGCCCGCAGCTAGCTACCTCTTCTATCTGCAGGGCAGACATCTAGACGCGAATGGGTTAATTATCGAAGCAATCAGTATCATACTCGTCCAGTAACAGATCTATGCACATTCCGTATTAGAGACTGAACGGGAGTAAGCAAATGTAACCAATAAAACGAGATACAATGACGCTCTCAAGACATTTCCGCTGGTTGTATTCTCATAATTAAGAACGCGCACATCTTGTTATATACAGGGTTTAATTTACTCTCTCATTGAATAAGTCTAAGCAAAAGTGTTTTCATGTAAAACACGTGCTGACGATATTACTCCACCATTCCTTACACGAAATAACTAACTTCTAAACGAACACAAACACTTTCATCAAGAACATGAACACGTTTAAAAAATTCATAAATATCCAGATATTCAAAGGACGCAACTCTATAATATCGGACCAAGCACTTCCCAACCAAAGGTTTCACAGCGTCAAATAATACTACTAAAATAAGAACTCCGTCGGCAGGCCACGAGTGGCCTACCGGGACCATCCGACCGCCGTGTCATCCTCAGTGGAGGATGCGGATAGGAGGGGCGTGGGGTTGGCACACCGCTCTCCCGGTCGTAAGATGGTATTCTTGACCGAAGCCGCTACTATTCGGTGGAGTAGCTCCTCAATTGGCATCACCAGGCTGAGTGCACCCCGGAAAATGGCAACAGCGCACGGCGGCCTAGATGGTCACCCATCCAAGAGCCAACCATGCCCGACAGCGCTTAACTTCGGTGATCTCACGGGAAACTACTAAAATAAACTAGGACGAAAATACGACGAAACAAAAACAGAATATCATTGGTGGCTGGAGACATACTGACGACGGTCGCGTGTTTCGCCTAATCGGCTGACCTCGTTCTTACAGAGAACATCTCTGAAAGTCTGTAACGGCTTCATAACTAATCGTGGGCAATGAGCTGTACACAATACGTAGGTATTTACACTGTACTGAAATATACTGCTGTGGTAGTATCAATCATTTTGAGCCCCTCAAGGCATAGTGTTTAGAATTATTTACTTTCTAACTAATATTCATCATTTCCAGATGGTAATCCATTTACTATGCCAACCAACAACAAAACAAATTTATTTGCAGTGTTCTGTAAGCAGTGGAGCCATAATGACAACTACAAGCTAACTTAGAAGCGAGAGTGACCTTTCGTATCAGTATTTTGGCATAGGCGAACTGTTCCGTATTTAGTCCTACGGCGATAGCAGCGTTGGTACCTTGCAGGTGAGCTACGTCCGTAGCAGACCAACCCCTGCAACAATAAACGCGAGACCCACAGGGATAGCGTTAGAAATGTGAGCTGCCTTCAAGAGCATTTTTCCCCTCTTTGGACAGAATATTAGCCTCCAAGCTCAGCTTTCACCCTCGGCTGGTGGGAGAATGGGAGAGGGCAGCGGGCGTGAAGGATGTCTGAGGCTGTGACAGCAAGCTTTTACTGGCGCCGCCCTACCCCTCAACCTTACAAAGCCACGACAAAAACACCCGAAAAAAATAAAGAGGGAGCCGTTTGCTGCTCGCGACTGCGTCCTGTTTGTCGTAACAGCATTTCAGAAGATTGCAGAGTGTTTTCAACCGTGCAAGTTGCTTCTTTCGCCTGCTACTGAATTCCATGCTCCCAGGCGGCGAAATACGTGAGACGGAAAGTGAAAAGGGACCTCTTACCGGAAAAATAAAATTTTCAGTACAAGTAAAAACGTTCGATAATGTTTCAAAGGAAGACCATTCATTGTATGGGTACATAATTGCAGAACAATCGCTGGAAGCATTTACTTCCACAAAATATCTAGACGTATTCATACGGAGAGATTTTAAGTGGAACGATCAGATAAAATTAATCACGAGTAAGGCAGATGCCAGACTGAGATTCATTGTAAGAATCTTCAGAAAATACAGTCCATCAACACGGGAAGTAGCTTAAAAACATTCGTTCGTCCAATACTAAAGTACTGCTCGACTGCTCGTCGTCTTGGGATCGCTACCACACAGGACTCATAGAGGAAACAGAGAGGAGCCAAAGAAGAGCAGCACGTTCGTTCCAGGTTCATTTAGTAAGCTCGAAAGTGTTCCGTAGTCGCACAGCCAATTCCAGTGGCAGACAGCATGACGGTGTCGTTTACTGTTAAAGTTCCGTGAGTGTACGGTCTTAGAAGAGTCAACCAATATTTTGTTTCCTCCTGCGTATATCATTCGAAAAGATCATGAAGATAAAATCAGATACATCTGAACCCACACGGAGGTTTATCAGCAATCGTTCTTCCCATTAACCATTGCGACTGAAACAGGAAAAACGTGAAGTGACACCGGTACACAAAATACTCTCCGCCACACACCGTAAGGTGGCTTGCGGAGAGTAGATGTAGATGAAGAAATACCCATTTTAAATTTTTTGTGTACTGTAGTAATTTACTTCATTCCTTACAAGCTTGTATCGATCCGAAAGTTGTCTGAATGCAACAGGCATCAACAATACCTATCAAATGCAATTTGTGCGAGTCTTCTGAAAAAGGACCATTTGTCGTTATGAGGAAATAACATTGGCACCACAAGAGACCTGTTCTCTAAATCTCGCAGCTGCGTATGCAATGCTTCACTAAACTGTATCTCCTAAAATTTATAGACATTTTAAAGAGCTCATAGTAGAAATTTTATTGTTAATAAAATAATGCCACGAAAGATAGGTGTTGTCTTTTGATACGAAAGTTATAAACGTCTACAGATGTTACCATCTGGCAGTTGGCGGCCCTAAAATACAAACTGACAGCTGACTTTACGGTAGCAACAAAAACATACACTTACAACAATTACTAACTTTTCTAAATGTCTTGAACAACAGTAATGGCAGCAAAGTACCTAGCACTAATAAATACACTGAAGAGGAAAGAAACTAGTAGACCTGCCTAATATCGTGTAGAAGTGCCGCAACACGACATGGTATGGCCTCCACTAATGTCTGAAGTAGTGCTGGAAGGAATACACTGCATGAATCCTGCAGGGCTGTCCATAAATGCGTAAGTGTTAGGGGGTTGAGATCTATTCTGAACAGCACGTAGCAAGGCATCCCAGATATGCTCAATAACGTTCATTTCTGGGGAGTTTGGCGGCCAGCGGAAGCGTTTAAACTCAGAAGAGTGTTTCTGGAGCCACTCTGTGCGGTAAGACTCGTCCGGCCAGACAACATATCTCCAGTCATCAACAGTCCAATGTCGGTGTTGACGGCCGCAGGCGAGGCGTAAAGCTTTTGTGTCGTGCAGTCGTCAAGGGTACACGAGTGGGCCTTCGGCTCCGAAAGCCCATAGCGATGATGTTTCGTTGAATGGTTTGCACACTGACACTTGTTGATGGCCCAGTATTGAAACCTGCAGCAATTTGCTGAAGGGTTGCACTTCTATCACGGTGAACGATTCTCTTCAGTCGTCGTTGACCACGTTCTTGCAGGCTCTTTTTCCACCCGTAGAGATGTCGGACATTTGATATATTACCGGATTCCTGATATTTACGTTACACTCCCGAAATGGGCGTACGGGAATATCCCCGCTTCATCGCTACCTCAGAGATGCTGTGTCTCATCGCTCGTGCGCCGACTATAACACCACGTTCAGACTCATTTAAATCCTGATAACCTATCATTGCAGCAGCAGTAACCGATCGAACAACTGCGCTAGATACTTGTTGTTTTATATATAAGTTACCGACCGCAGCGCCGTATTCTGGCTGTTTACATATCTCTGTATTTGCATACGCATGCCTGTACCAGTTCCTTTGGCGCTTCAGTGTATATCCACTCTGAGTTCACCGTTTGGCACATAGTTAGTGAACACTGAAGAAGAGACATTGATGGAAATGAATTTGTGCACCGCATCTTTCCAGAAGATATCGGACCTGTTGAATTTCCATATGCAGCTACTCTAGTAAGGATGGCTAAACAGTAAAAATATTATCTTTCTAAAAACATCAGAGACTGTTGCAAAGAAGCACAAAAAATTGTGTGTAGAAAAAGAATCTCAACCAGAGCCCAAAGTAGATCCCCAAGTCAGTGACAATGAGGATCCTCAGGAAGAACCTGACTAGATATTCCAGAACCAAATAGCAAGAGGGTAAAACGCTGATTGTGAATGATCTTGAGCCACTTCAGGCACAAACAGTTTAGAAGTATAAAATCAATTCATGTGGCCACTATAGAACATGTGATTTCAGTAATCAATTTATGGGCATTTTGTGAATTCAAAATTCTACCTGACTTTGGGCCCATTAATGGCTTCAAAATAAATGTTTGGTCTTAAAGATGCCATAACACTGAGTAAAAATGCCAACATTTAGCGCAAAAAAAAGAAACTGTGCAAGGTATACAAATTTTTCTCAATTTGATGCCAATTCACTAAGTTTTTAATTTTTTTGCTCTATAATATGCTATAGTTATGAAGAAGTTAACCACTTAATGTGTCATACTAACTTAAAGTCTGAACCTTTGAGAAGGACATTTTAAGGGTAAGAAAGACGCAGAATTTGTTTCTTAATTGTGTGACAATAAATAATGGTAATCAAGTAAATCTTCAAATCGCTTTATCTCGAAACACCTCTTTCCCATCAACAATATTCTTGCAACCCGTCGTAACACACTCAAATTTAAGAACAGAAACCTTTTTTTAAAACTGTTCAGAATTTAATGCTGAAAGTAATAATTACTATTAGCTCAAACTCCAAAATTTTCGATACAACGTTCATTTTCGCTTTCTGCCTCACACATAATATTTACCTCTATCTTTAAGTTTCCTTCATTGTATATCATTCACATTTTCGTGTCTGCTGCGTAATTACTGGGATCTAAATTATGTAAACGACTATAAAAATACATTAATAACCGATAAGGTATTAAGTGTATTTTTCTATCACAGATACTCATAACACCTCAGGAAATAAAAGAGTTAGTTACTATAGCTTTCTTTGTGTGTCACCCCCTTATAACAAACCAACCAGTAGTTCGTAGGCAGCTCATCATAGTCATTATTTGGAATAATCATTTGTATCATTCCCAGCGTCTTGGATCAATGATGTTCTTAGTGTTCACTGTAAGAGTGTTTCAGATGGTTCAAATGGCTCTGAGCAATATGAGACTTAACAGCTGGGGTCATCAGTCCCCTAGACTTAGAACTACTTAAACGTAACCAACCTAAGGACATCACACACATCCATGCCGAGGCAGGATTCGAACCTGCGACCGTAACGGTCGCGCGGTTCCAGACTGAAGCGCCTAGAAGCGCTCGGCCACTCCGGCCGGCGAGAGTGTTTCACGATGGTTATACTTTCAGCAGTGGTCAACAAGGGATAAGGTGTCAGTTTTGTATAAGAATCAATGGTCCCAAAATGACTGCATCGAAAGCTACAGGGAAAAGCATTATCCTACTCCTCCTCCAAGTAAATGTGATAAGTTAAGAATCGTTGTCAGCATTATGTGAAAATAAAGATGGAGGGTACATCATTAAGAGGTCCTGTTGATTGATCACCTGCTTGTCTTGATACACTTTCTCTTAATTTCATCTTTTGAAGGTCATATAAAAACTTCTGTACAAGATACCTGTTGAGAATTTGCAGGATCTTCTGGGCGGAACTCGAAGTGACTGTGACATTGTTTAAACCGTCTGCGATATGTTGAATGGGTAAACAAAGTCTTGCCTGCTGAAGACAGGCTGGAAGATACCACCATCGTCAGCTTCTGTAAAGATAACACTTTGTGTATGTTATTACAAGAATCGTCTTCAGGAAGCACTAGCATTGTCACCTGAGGAACTTTAAATTTGAAATTTTCTCATTATTGCTCATATAGTCTCTTGTCCATTGTCCTGAAAGTTCTTGTCACCATCATGAAAAGCCTTTGTATAATAATTTTAGTAGCCTACATTTATTATCTGAATCAATGAACTACAAATTTATTGAAAGCGGCAATATAACTAAGTCCTTGTTACAGATAAAACAATGATGTTACTAAATCGAAGGGAGAAGAATAAACAGAGAAACGAATAAATAATGTATTTCTTAAAATTACTAGCGTGCATTGCATAAATGAGTTAGTCACATTTTTTTTTTAAAAAGCAAAATTTGTTAAAATCATCTCTTCCAGTTATTATAGTGTATTAGTCAGAAATAGTAAATAACCCAAATTTTCTAAATGTTTAAAAACATCATCTGTGTACACCCCTAATTATAATAGCCCTTGGAATTATTACGAAATTCAATGTTTAATAAATCAGTAAGAGGATACTTTTCACAAACTTTCATTTACAGAGGCCCTTTGGGATAATAAGTTTGAGGAAAGTCTCAATTCGGTAATAAATGTTCAGTTTAACAGCATGTATGAAATCTGCACATACACCCAGGACGCCTTTCTTGTATGTTGTAAAGAACATTAACTGCAGACTAAGAGCAAATTTTCACACTTACGAAATTTATTTCAAACAATCCATCTAAGTTTTAAGTAATCACACATAAAATAAGAGAAAAAATATTTGCACTACCTTACAGAGTATCTAACTTTGGTACAAAATGTGCGTGATATACCGCTGTCATATAGTCGACAGAAACATATCATGTGAAAACCAACACAAGTGTTTAAAATATGTGCATACCATCTTATACTTTCTCACTTAATATTGTAATTAATTTGCCAATTATAATGAAATTTAACACTCTAATAATAACCATTACAGCTCTTTTCACCACATATAGATTACCGCTCTTACTTTTGAGTAAGTCTTCTTCTTCCGCTTGTGCCTTATCCCGCGGTTGCGCAAGGTCGGCATTGTCAGGAACGGATTTGGCAAGGTTAATGTTAAGGTGTGGCCGGATGCCCTTCCTCCAGACACCCCGCACCCCCAGGACGGAATTAGTGTACCCCAGCTGTCTGCGTCTAGTGTAAACCATGGGATAGTGCGAACGTGTACAGATTAGGCGAGTCATGTAACTGAGGCTGGACGTGGGGACCAGTCCGGTATCCACCTAGTGGGATGTGGAAAACCGCGTAAAATCCACATCCAGGCTGGCCAGCACACCGGTTCTCGTGGCTAAGCCGCCGGGCGGATTCGATTCAGGGTCGGCGCGCCTACCCGAGTCCAGACTAACCTGGGGGGTACTGTTGAGTAAGTGGCGTAATATTGACAGCATATGTTCTGCATATAATCGTCTTAAACTAGGCTCATTCACTGCCATCATAAATAAAACCTGTACCTAATATAAAATTTTGTCATTTACTCACAAGACAATGAATATCCAGATATTCTTTACTGAAAACAATGAAACATTTGCATGACGGCTATCACTTCGTGCTGTTCAATTCTTAAATGTCTTTCAGTGTACTTCTATGTTACAGCTGCATGCAACTCACACACGAAGAACTAAAATTAATCGGGAGAAGTATAATGGGTCAATCTGTTCTCATGCGCGAATCTCTATCCGTTCAGTACAATGTTTTAGGGATCTCGTCTGAAATGCTTTGCTTCTCTGCGGCACGGAACACGCACAGAGTCACAACTTTTCCGCTCCTCTTCTATTTTAGTGGTTCTTCCTTCACAAATGTCGAGCTTTTACGTCGTTCTCACAGGGCACTCAACGTCAAATACGAGTCCCTTGCAGCTGACAGTTGTGCATCAAATCACTGCACTCCAATTCATCCAGTGTAATGTTTCTGCCTTTGCAGCCATCATATTCAGCTACTGAAAGGACTTCTTAGAGCAGTTGAGAAGGCAGCAGTGGCGAGATGACGCAATGTGGTGTTAGGTACCGGTGACAGACGGTTTTCTCGGTGATGATCGCCTAAATTGTGGTTCTCCACCGCGATTGGTTGCTGCGTTCGAAAGTAGCACGCCAAAATGATAAACTTTTGTTATTATTATTAGAAACACTAAACAGTGAATTTACTTGCATTTCATATACAAGCATCTCTCAATAGGAGGCTATTTCCATTATTTCCAAAGTGTTAATGACCAGCATAATAATAAACAATAGCTAAACGAAAAGGCAGACGAAGCACTTCGAAGATATTCGGATGCGCTTAACTTGGAGAGCGGGCGAAGTGGTTCGGCTGCAAGACCAGAGCTGGTTCGGCGGTCTCGGAAGACAGACGTTTTGTCTGCCTTGGTCGGTATCGTTTAAGAACTTCATTAGCGATCTCTGGTTATATGGACATGTAATGAAGAACAATTTTATAGTAATTACACAAATACGTATTTCTTTATTTTGTTTATTTGCTGTGAAGAAGTCAAATTATTTGTGGTTCCATAAGTGGACTACAACTGTGGAGTTTTTCGTGTTCTCCTAATAGAATGCGAGGGACATCCCGTTTCAAAAACCAGTTCAAAAGTGAATTATTTATACAAGTCCAGCTCCTCGCTAACAGTTTATTACAGTCCCACCATAACGGACCCACGACCTATCTGCTGCTATCTGCTGTTTTCAGTGCAGGGGCAATAACAATAGAAGACTGCACATTGGTGAACATTATTCGGAACTCACGAATTCCATTCAGGGCAGTGGAAGCAACTAGGCACTTAAGGAGTACTGCAATGTTAGTACAACTGAGGTCAGTGTTAAGACAGAGGAGGTATAAAGGAGGGAAATATTCGAGGGAAGGGATTTGTCATACAGACATAAATCCCTCTCGCTACATCTGTCTTCTCTGCTTCACTTGCCTTATCAGCCAAGCCCTCTTTTAATACGAGCGTCCTACGCCTCGGGCGACATCTGCATGCACTTGTAGTCCTACAGTGTCATCAAGAAAGATTTTCAAGAATTATTCATCTAGAGACTGTTATTTTAGAATTCTATCAGGAATTATCCATGCATAAGAGAAATTGAGGGAAACATTAGAAATCAAGTAATATGTAGCACCTGTTAGAACGCTGAACTTGTACTTAACTTGAAGTTACTACAACTAATTGTCTGTTGTGATATAGAGGACTCCATACTGTTTCACAGAAGACAGCAAGTCTCTAGCGTCTGAAGTTCTCACTGACATCATAACTGCAAATTTATATAGAAATCAATTTAGGTCCTATGCACATGCAATATCACTCTAATACTAATATCGATCGTTTGTTTTCACATAGCAAATAGTCACAAGAAACGCAATAATTACTACCCACAAACTGATGAAGTATCTATTCTCTTTGAAATGTGCAGTTTATTTGAGAGACACATAAACTTGTGAATGATTGCCATTCAAACTACTTAAGTTTTTGCCGTGTTGTTTCACAGTTACGAAACTGCTCCTACACTGATGGTCGAAGTCAACTATTGTGGCCGGCCGTTGTGGCCGAGAGGTTCTAGGCCCTTCAGCCTGGAACTGCGCTGCTGTTACGGTCGCAGGTTCGAATCATGCCTCGGGCATGGATCTGTGTGATGCCCTTAGGTTAGTTAGGTTTAAGTAGTTCTAAGTCTAGGGGACTGATGACCTCAGATGTTAAGTCCCATAGTGCTCAGAGCCATCTGAACCATCTGAACCAACTATTGTGGACTGGCGGAATGCACTTCAAGTTGAAACACAACACCGATGATGAATCACGTCTGTGTGGCCTGGCGGTAGCCACACTCTGACGCTGCATTCTGTTTAGTTTGGACCTGCTCTGACCCTGGCCCTGGACACCTGCAGTTTCACCAAGCTGCTGTACATATTTGAGATTCGTACATGCTCCTGGCAAAACAGCGCTTTCCACGCTTGTTTCACTTTCGCAGACTTTCATGCTCGTGAGTAGTAAATCAGCGCGTCGCGTGAATGTCGGAATTGTAGCGGGGCACAGCACTTCTTCGTGCTAGGTTCAGGAACATGGGTCTGCGGTGATAACCATATCAAGTTTTCCTTTCTCTCTCTCTCTCTCTCTCTCTCTCTCTCTCTCAATTATTTGTAGCAGACTGCTTTGGTTATTTTTTCCTCGTGCCGTAAAATTAGGAGTGTAATGGTTACTAAGCTATACTTCAAATAGTTTGTAATCGCCGATATAGGGAAGGCCTTCCTACATATAGACATTTCGACTACTGGATCCTCCTTGCAAAGGAGCTAGTATTCGACTTTACATTGTATTAGAAATTCCCTTGCTTTGAGCAAGAGAGCACATGGGTTGGCATACTCACGATTGGTACTAGGTTGACCATTAGGCCTGGACCCACTTAAAGGCTCTTTTGCATCAAGAAATGCACACAATTTGTACAATTACGCATCGTTATTTTGTCTTACGTAATATTTTCCGCCTCACGGTAAATATTGGTGATGGAGTTTGTTGGTGAATGCGGTGCCACCGACAGCAACGACTTCAAATCAGTCTTCTACGTAATTCCGTAGGTTACAATCATTTGAATTCAAAGATTCATTTACTTGGACACATAACTTCATATCGTACAAAAGGCAAATGCATTTTCACTGCACGGGTCTTCGTGTATAAGATGAGATTCATTACACGAAGCTCTCATTAACTTTGCAGAATTCCCTGCAAGTATTAACTAATGTATTTCTGTCAGGAACACATCAAATGAGTTTACGTTGCGCTTGCGAAAGTTTTACTGCAGTCACAGGGTCTAGCTGGAATAATGTCTATTAATCAGCTGAAGCGCTTGAAAACTACAATTGGGAACTCAAGTTCAGATACTAGACAATGGTTAGTTTACAATGTCCTCATCTTAATTCTTAGATTAGTTTATGAAACGGCATTGTTAACTTCATTATGCGCACGTTGTAACTATCTGTTTATGTGAAAAAGATCACTATAGAGGCGCCTGATGTAAAGGACCCCGTTAATTAAAGAAATACATTGAAGATAGAAGAGAAATGATAAGATGCAATATATCTCATGTTTCATATATGCTACGTAAAAGAATAACGTTTGACGCCCTCTGTTTTAAACACACATGTTCAACTAAGAAGAAAATTGAATCGCGTTGTTACAATGAGGAGCAACTTATTACGTGCAGAATAATATATCCTTACAGTTTCTAATTTGTCCATTCATGGAGTCATAATTTAATGGAGGAATTCTTAAATTCGCATAATTACGTCATAACAACTATTAAAAATATCGACTACCACACTGATTATCATTTTGAGTAGGAACTGTAAGAAAATTTCTTAACAGTGGACAGCGGTGGAGCAGACTACAACTACATTTAGTTTCTGTTGTCCTAATAATTGTCGTAATAATGCACGTCACGTGTCAACTTTCTCTGACAAATAGTTTCATTATTCTGTGTTTTTACTTCAACTGGATTAACTGGAAAGCTTGCGAGGTGCCGGGGTGGAGAAGAGTTTGTACCTCTTTAATTCTGGCGAATTTTGCATGAGAACTAGACATGCACTCGACCCCCTCCTTACCTAGCACCTATTTAATTATGTGCACAACGGTAACAAAAGGAACTGATGGTGGATCCTGCTAGTTGGTAAAATAAGGAGTGCACACTCATAATAATTTAATAAAAATCGTTATCTACTCAGTAATAAAAAAGGGAAATTTATCGTAATAAACGACAGGAAATGGGATTCTGCATCTATCTGACTAAATATTACAATGAGATTTATTATAAATCAGAACATAAAGGTACTTGATTGTCGATACAAACAGTAGACTAAGGAATAGGGTATACTGAACTATTACGAGAATAAGCGTTGGCTGGAGAACAAGGGGCTCCTACTCTCTGTGATGCCATAAATTGACGATAATGACTAAAGGTTCTAATGAATCAAATATTATTCCCCATACTATAGCGCAGTATCGCGATTAGTAGTGAGAGCTCAAACGGGATCACATGGAGAAACAAACACGGTGGACTTGTGGCAAAGCGAGAGCGCGCCCTGCTGAGGTCTTCAATATAAAAAGGATAGGTCCTCTAATGCCGGAGCAGCAAAATACTTTATCAGTCCTGAAATCTGCAGCACGTCGTTGGTAGGCAGCGTTCTGATGATGTAGGCACCGACTACCGCTGTGCAGCAACTCTGTTTCAACCTGTGGCCTCGAATGCTGTCCGCGAATTCTAAGTTCTCCTCGCATGGCTGAAGCAGAAAAACTCCTGGATGCACGACGATGTACTCATGTCTCACAGGAAGAGACACAGAAAAACCGCCTAAACTCGCCCTGTCGGTACAGGTGCGAAAACGCTTTTAAGTCGCAGAATGAAACTGGAGTATGACAGAAGTCATGCTCCACAACGATTCGGAAAAAGTGTGACTAAATCGCAAGACCGTCCGTTTCCGACCTAAATCAGATCCCAAATGTCTGCATGCGCGCAGTGCAAGAGCGAAACCAACGTTATTCATCTTCCCACTATCCTCAAAAAGCCACGAATCAGCGTTCAATTCTGATTCCAAAATTGCCCCACACTATCTCAAACATCATTCGCGCCAATATCGACCGTTCCCTCCAATTTCGTGCAGAGCTTTATGACGTCAGCTGGCCTCAGGTTAAGTTGACAAATCATGCCTCTGCAATTTAGCAGGATGCAATGAACTTGTGTTTGAAACTTTCTGGCAGATTAAAACTGTGTGCCGGACCGAGACTCGAACTCGGGACCTTTGCCTTTCGCGGGCAAGTGCTCTACCCACTGAGCTACCCAAGCACGACTGACGCCCCTTCCTCACAGCTTTACTTCTGCCAGTACCTCGTCTCCTACATTCCAAACTTTACAGAACTTGTGTTTGACCGGCTACGAAAACAGCATGCCAAGACCACCGGCCATCTGGCGCCAGACAGTAGCACACAGCAGGGCACCATCCGCAAGAATTCTCAGAATCATGAAGACAATACAGTCAGTCGGTGCCAGCAGTCTTCGTTCCAGACGCACCAGAACGGTAAACACATAAACTGTGGTGACACTCAGACGGCTAGCTGGTCGTTTCACCCTCAGAACAATAGATGACATTCGACCGAGGTCAGCCGCCCCGCGCGGCGCTCAGGCCCATAGTGCACGACCCGCTCCATGTTCGAAGAAGGGCGATGTGAAAGATGGTACAGAACTACAACAACTGCACGAATTGTCGGATGTTCGACGAGTGCTGCGGTGAGTGTCTTCAACACGTTGTGAAACCAAAGTGAAAGCACGTCCAGGTGTCGTGAGATTGGGCGGCCCTCATTACAGGCGTCGGACGTCGTAGGCTGGGCAGACTGGTAAAACAGGACTGGCGGCGACCTGTGGTGGAACTAACATGTAACTGTAATGCTCGGCAGAGTACAAGTGTTTCTGAACACATAGTGCTCTGAACACTTCTAACTATGGGCCTCCACAGTCAACGACGCATGCACGTGCCAATGTTAACCTCACGGTACCTACAACAATTACTTAATGGACAAGGATTTTGGCCCAGCGACAGAGTGTTTCATGGCCTGGTGAATACCGATATCTTCATCATTACGCCGATGGGAGTTCACGAATCCGTCATCTCCCAGGGGAACAGCTTCTTGACGCCTCTACTGTGGGACGGAGACAAGCTGGTGGCGGATGCTCTAGGGAACATTCACGTGGCCATCCATGGATCTAGTGGAGCTCTTCCAAGGCACCACGACGGCCAAGGAGTATCGTACACTGGCTGCAGATCACATTCACCCCTTCGCAACGTTCATGTTTCCCGACGGTTGCAGAATATTTCAACAAGATCTACATCTACACCTATATTTATACTCCGCAAGCCACCCAACGTGCCACTGTCATTACCTCCCTTTCCTGTTCCAGTCGCGTATGGTTCGCGGGAAGAACGACTGCCGGAAAGCCTCCGTGCGCGCTCGAATCTCTCTAATTTTACACTCGTGATCTCCTCGGGAGGTATAAGTAGGGGGAAGCAATATATTCGATACCTCATCCAGAAACGCACCCTCTCGAAACCTGGACAGCAAGCTACACCGCGATTCAGAGCGCCTCTCTTGCAGAGTCTGCCATTTGAGTTTGCTAAACATCTCCGTAACGCTATCACTCTTACCAAATAACCCTGTGACGAAACGCGCCGCTCTTCTTAGGATCTTCGCTATCTCCTCCGTGAACCCGACCTGGTACGGATCCCTTACTGATGAGCAATACTCAAGTATAGGTCGAACGAGTGTTTTGTAAGCCACCTCCTTTGTTGATGGACTCTCACAATGAATCTCAGCCTGGTACCCGCCTTACCAACAATTAATTTTATATGATCATTCCACTTCAAATCGTTCCGCACGCACACTCCCAGATATTTTACGGAAGTAACTGCTACCAGTGTTTGTTCCGCTGTCATATAATCATACAGTAAAGGATCCTTCTTTCTATGTATTGGCAATACATTACATTTGTCTATGTTACGGGTCAGTTGCCACTCCCTGCACCAAGTGCCTATCCGCTACAGATCTTCCTGCATTTCGCTGCAATTTTCTAATGCTGCAACTTCTCTGTATACTACAGCATCATCCGCGAAAAGCCGCATGGAACTTCCGATACTATCTACTACGTCATTTACATATATTGTGAAAAGCAATGGTCCCATAACACTCCCCTATGGCACGCCAGAGGTTACTTTAACGTCTGTAGACTTCTCTCCTTTGAGAACAACATGCTGTGTTCTGTTTGCTAAAAACTTTTCAATCCAGCCACACAGCTGGTCTCATAATGTCACAAGGCCAGGACTGTGATGGAGTGGTTGGAGAAACAGAGTGTCGAGTGCTGGGCGCCCAACTCGTCAGATCTGAACCCGATCGAACACACGTGGGATGCGATTGAGCGTAGCGCCAGAGCTCATCGCCTCTCTCCCCGGAATTTAAGGAAATTAGATGACTCGTGCGTGCAGATCTGGTGTCAACTCCCTCCAGCGTCTTACCACGGCCTCATTGCTTCCATTCCACGACGCATCGCCGCTGTTATCCATACACATACCCGCTATTAGTTAGGTGGTCATAACGTTCTGCCTGATCAATGTAATTCTTCGCATGATAACGTAGTATCGGAGATAAAAGTTTTATTTAATTCGTGGCGTTTTAGGGATATCAGAAGAAAATCGGATACTGTGAACATTTGATAGAAGATAAGAGCTTCATTTTTTTCACGTTGAGGGAAAGCCATTGTGGGACAGGTTTGAAATAAATGCTGTCAGAGTGCGTCCATGTTTTACTGTGGACGAGGAAGTAATTTGGGTTTAATGAGCAGTCGACGTCGAAGTCATTATTGCTGGAGCACAAGCTGTGATTGTTTCAAAGATGGGGAAGGAAATCGCATGCGGAAATTTCTGAAACATTTTTTTTGAAGATGCTATAGATGGTAGAATGAAGCAGATGGTACCTCACTTGTCAGTCAGGGTCTTTTAAATAAACAGGAGCATATTCACATTTTTTGTGCTACGATAGGAGCATTTTACTGATGATGATATGGTACAGTAAACCGCAGACAAAATCTGCGTATCCTCGATGACTCTAGACAAATGTCTTTTGCAGTTATTGTAGATAACCGATGGCTTTCCTGTTTTCCGTTTTAATCACTCTAGTTTTCCTTTTTTGGAATCAAATACTTCGTCTACCGTGTGCTTACTAACAGACGACCAGGGGGGAGTCGGGTGTGAGGCTCGAATGAGATTTAAATGAATCTATGAATAACACAGCACAAATGGCCATGCCGCTTCTTGCATTTACATCGATCAGAATATCTTCTGATTCTCTGTTCGTCCTACCCATCACAAAAAATCATCCGCAATTTGCCCTTCAAAGCGCGTGGCTGTTTATGCGTGTGAGCGGACGTTTCTCGGGCTCCGAGTTTTGCCGTAAAGGCGAACACCGCTGCCACAGATCGAAGGCTATCTCTGCTCTTTGAGCCAATACTCTCCGTTTCGAAAAGATATTCTTCGCCCCGTGAACACGAAAGAAAGTGGTCCCTCTTCGTATCCAAGGTCCTCCAGTAAGAAATTGTCCTCCTCCTCGATGTGAAAGAGTTATTTTGTCTTCCGTGGTTGCTCCTGCTTGTTTCGTTGCTGTTTAGTCTATGCGATACTGCAATTTGCTTTCCATTTAAGTGTTCTTCGACACCGTAGCAGTATTAATGAACGGAAGAATCGTGCTTTTAGCAGGCAATTATTTCTGTTGATTACGATGGAACTTGTAAAGTGTTCATGAGGGTACTTCAAGTATGATTCCTAAAAGATGCAAACTGTTATCCTCAAATACTACATACATGGTTCCTGAATATAGCTCTTCCCCCGAAAAAGACGTGCCACGATGAAAAAACACGGTGAATTTCAGTATGTAATGTCCTCGCTCACTATCCCTAGCATAACTGGAAGCAACTTGTTAAACCCTTGTCTTGTAAAGATGTAGTTGTCGTTCCAATTGGTATCCTCTCCGCTGGCCGCAGGCTCTGATGTGCATACAGTTATCCGAGTATAACGACCTGGCAAATGGGAAAGAATTGAGTGTTATTAAAATTGAAATTATGGAGTATCGGGATGCCACTGAGTTTTATTACCATTTGTAGAAACCAAAATATCAAGAAAAACAAAAACAACAAAATGTTCCAATGTGTGTGAATTCCTAAGTGACCGAACTGCTGAGGTCATCGGTCCCTAGACTTACACACTACTTAAACTAAGTTATGCTAAGCACAACACACACATCCATGCCCGAGGGAGGACTCGAACCTCCTGCTGGAAGGGCCGCGCAATCCGTGACATAGCGCCTGAAACCACGCGGCACTCCCAGCCGCCAAGAAAAACATTTTGAGAGTCAATCTACAGTTAATATTCGTCACTAATAATTAGCTACCGAGCACCCAAAAGTCACAAAAATATTTCACATCATCTGAGAATCAACATGAGATCGCACAAATATGTTTCCTGAGGTAAATTTAATAATTAATTTCGTCTTTGCTTGGAACTTCAATTCATACATTAGTTCGCGTGTTGCCACCTCGAAAACCAATCGTAGACTGCCTTGGATTAACACAGCATCGCACAAGTATGTAATACGAGGCAATTTTTCATCAAACTGTTCCGTCTTTACATGAGATGAAATTTTATACACATATTCACGTATTACCTCCTCATGAACCGATCGTAGATTGGTAGTTAGGTATTTTAGCAGCCTGGCGTCTCAGGACCCTCTTGTGATTGGTTCATCCTTTCCATCAACAAGTTCAAATTGTTCAAATGGCTCTGAGCACTATGGGACTTAACATCTGAGGCCACCAATCCCTTAGAACTTAGAACTACTTAAACCTAACTAATCTAAGAACATCACACACATCCATGCCCGAGGCAGGATTCGAACCTGCGACCGTAGTGGTCGCGCGGTTCCAGACTGAAGCGCCTAGAACCGCTCGGCCTCACCGGTCGGCCATCAACAAGTATTGACAATAACTACAATTTGTTATTATCATTTCCTGATGAAATGAGTGCTACTGAATTGATTATTAACAAGTTCTCAGTTCAAGTAACGTCATCAGCACAGTTGGAGTTGTATATATATATTCAAACAGTAAATACAAATAATAGAAGATCCGCTTGTTGGCGCCCATTGTGGTAAGTGAATCTCCACTGTCTCTCTCTGTGTTCCAGTAGGATACGGCTATTGCTCGCCCGGCCATTCTCACGCTATTTGACCATTTGACGCGTCATTCGATGACACAACCTTGTGATTCTACCTATTCACTAGCTTCCCGTAACAGCATCTTCTTATACTAAGCATAGCAACTAAAATGTAATAATCGTGGGCAGTAATGTAGCATAAACGCCATACCTGTGTTAATGTAGCTACAACCTAAGAATTCATATTGTAAATTTATCTACTTCCTTCCGCTTTACACCGGTCCACTGAAGTATGTAGGGGTACATACATAGGACATACTGTTGTACCTAGGAAAAGTTTTGAGACTTTCTAGCCAGCGTTGTTATAGAGGTTCAATAAATTTTGTTATACTTTAAAAGTACGGCGATCGCGATAATCTTGTAGAGATTTTTTAAACAGCCTACGTGTATATTATTAATCTATTACATGCCAACATCCAGTAAGTGAAATCAAATTAAGAAGTATTGTTGAATACCAATTACAAATTAAAAACACTTTGAGAAACTAACTATTCGAAGAGGAAAATTGTTAAAACAGAGAATATTTCGCTTTCCATGGTAGAATAGCTTCTTCCTCTTCAAGGCAGACTAAGGTGATAAAAGTAATGGGATAGCGATATCTAGACATACAGATGGCAGTAGTGTCACGTACGTGCTATTTAGGGAAATAGCGGGAAACGGCCAGACGTGGGTTTGAACCGTCGTTCTCTCGAATGGGGTTCGAGTTGGCTAGAGTTTTCAGGGGAATCTTATACCATTCGTCCTGCAAAATAGTGGCAACTTCAGGTAGTAATGATGCTGGTGGATAACAATCACGCACACTCCTGCCCAAAGCAGACCACAAAGGCTCAAGAATAATGAGATCACGTGACTTTGACGGGCAGGGTAGATGCCACAATTCGTCTTCATCTTCACAAAACAAGTCCTGAACGATGTGAGCTGTGGGTTCAGGAGCCCTGTCGCTTGGAAGACAGCTTCAGCAATGGGGAATAAACAATGTACCATAGGATGGACCTGATTTGCCATAATGGTCACATATTCCTAGTCAGTAATGCGACCTCGCACAGTAAACACGAAGCCCACGGAATACCACGATATGCCTGCCAGATCACCACCGAACATCGCCATGTTTCACTAATGGGACGTAAATTCGGCCAGAAGTTGGAAACAGTTTGAAATAAGACTCATCCGAGCAAATGGCTTTTTTTCTTTGGTCCACAGTCCAGGTTTTGACATTTCAACCCATTGGTTTTCTAATTCCAGCTCGCCCTGCAATTCTCTGCATAAGGAGCTCCTTTCGTGTTGTTTTGGTGCTGTCATGGCTCGCGAGTGCGCCCTTCAGCTCTGTAAGGATTTCTCCTCTTATTTTTCGTCGTAATCCTGTTCAATGACACTATGTCACCATTGGCGCAGAAACCAGCTTCCAGTCGTTGCGGAATTGATAAATACGGGAGAAGGAGGTCATTAATGTTTAAAGTGAGGTCATTAGAGACGGGGCACAAGGGAAGATTGGGGAAGGAAATCGGTCGTGCCATTTCAAAGGAAACATCCCGGCATTTGCCTGGTGCGATTTAGGTCAATGCGTTGTCGGAGTTGTCATTTGTACTCACGTAATTTCACGTAAAAGGTTTCCGCTTTGATTATGGCCTGACGACGGGAATTAACAGATTCTGAATGCGGAGTGGTGGATGGAGCGAGACGCATTGCACGTTTCATTTTGTAAATCGTTAGGGAATTCAGTATTCCGATATACACAGTGTCAAGAGTGTGCCGAGAATACCGAATTTCAGGCGTTACCTCTCACCACAGACAACGCAGTGGAAGACGGCCTTCACATAACGACCGAGCAGCGGTGTCTGCGTAGAGTTGTCAGTGGTAGCAGACAAGCAACGCTGCGTGAAATAACCGTAGCAATTAAAGTGGGACCCACGAAGAACGTATCCGCTGGAATACTGCGGCGAAATTAGGCGTTAATGGGCTATGGCAGCAGATTAGCGCCGATGCAGTTGCCTTTGCTAACAGCACGACATCGCATGCAGAACCTCTCCTGCGCTCGTTACCATATCGGTTGGATCCAAGACGATTGGAAAACCGTGGCCTGGTCAGATGAGTCCCGATGCCAGTTGGTAAGAGCCGATGGAAGACCGAAATTATTAACAAGGCACCGTGGCTTCATAATGGCTGCGTTTACGTGGCTCTTCTGGTGTAACGAAACCAATCACTGATTGGAAATGTTTATGTTCGGCTACTTGGAGAACATTTGCAGCCATTTATGAACTTCATGTTCCCAAAAAACGTTGGAATTTTTATGGATGAGAATGCGCCATGTCACAGGACCACAACTGTTCGCGATTGGTTTCGAGAACATTCTGGACAGTTCGAGCGAATGATTTGGCCACCCAGATCACCTGACATGAATTCCGTAGGACATTTATGGGATATAATCGAGACATCAGTTCGTGCATGAAATTGTGCACCGGCAACATTTTCGCAATTATGGACGTGCTGTAGAGGCAGCATGGCTCAATATTTTTGGTCGGTACTTTCAGCGATATGTTGAGTCCATGCTACGTCGGCTTTCTGCATTACGTCGGACAAAAGGAGGTCCGACATGATATTAGAAGGTATCCTACGACTTTTGTTATTTCATTGTGCATGATGGAGATGACGAGTGGATTATGACATAATCGTCCACACGTAATGTGACTAGTTTTAATAATTACCGAATTTTACTCAACTGAATTTCTTTAACTGAAGAATTACCAATATCCCTCAAATGGCTTTAAGATATTACAGAGTATTTAAATAAGTAGCACTCGTAATATTTACAAGCTTATGTTTCACAATAAAAAAGAAAGCGGAATATACCGGAAACTGGTTATGGTAGTTTCGAGTTCACAGTCGTTCATATGACGTAAGCCAGTCATTATAATGAAACACAGACCAGGCAGCATCATTTCTTCCTACGTACACTACCTTCCAAGTACACCACTGTCCGTTACATAAACAGTATCCAGTGTGCAGACTATCAAGGGACATTTAAAAAAGTAGGTTACTTCATCGACAACAAGTATTACTACCGGGATGGGGCAGCTGAGAAAGGGCATCCAGTATACACTCAGATCTAATTAATATGTAGAAATGTGGGTTTCAGTCACAGAAGTAAGCGTTGAGGGATTCATAATTTACTGTAATACGTTTGACGATGTTCGAATTATAGCATCGAGACGCTTTTAAAACAAATAAGTTGAACTACGCACGCTTACTACGACAACGATGAGACAGTTTGATGAGATTTCTACCACACAACATACACTATTTGATCGGAAACATCCGGACACGTATTAGTTGACATTAATATGAGTTAGTCCATTCTTTGTGATTATGATGGCTTGAACTCTGCTGCGGTCACTTTAAATAAGGTTTCTGAACGTCTGGGGAATTGACAGCCCATTCTTCCTCAAGAGCCGAAATCGGAAAAGGTAGTGATGATGGGCGCTGGCGTTTGGTGCGTAGTCGAAGCTGTAACTTTTGTTCATATCGGGACTCCAGGCAGGAAAATATATTCCAGGAATATAACTGGCCACAAACCATTGCCTGATAGTTGTTAAGTTATAATTGGGTGCATTGTTGGGCTAAAAAAGACACCGTACGGAAACGGAGATCCAAAACTAAAAATTAAATAGCCTTCTCCATATTGCTTTGACGGATAAAAAGTGAAATGCAGTCGACAGCCCAATCGTCATATGCTAAATCGGCCCATAACTCAGACGGCAAACCAAAGCGGGAACGTAAACGGTTGAAAAAAAAGGGCATTGCGTCACTAAACGGCCGACAGTTAAAACTTAGCCTCAATGTGTACAAAGTGGTGGAGTAGCGCCACTTATCAAATGACGGTGGCTAAAAAAGGCAATGCCGAATACACAGCATTGTTAAAATGACCTCCTCCCGTAGGGAAGGGCGAGAGCAGGTCATCCAAGCCGCTGGGAGAGGCTTAATAAGCCGGAGCTTGTTCCCATGAAGGGAGGAGCAGTGGTGATCCAAAGTGACACCACCTCCTCAGAGATTGATAGAAAGATTACCGAACAACCCGAACCGCAGGTTGCTCTAACCCGCCCCTACTCCGCAAGGGAAAAACGGACTACCCGATTCATAAATAACCACCTTCCCGCGGGTGGGCAAACGGAGAAGAATGGTGGGACCACCCCAAAACAAGGCGGCTGGTGACATCACCAAGAAAACAAGTAGAATTTAACAAGTAAGTGAAACAACATATCACCAATCACTTAACTTCTAAAAACTGAGATTTCTGGAGAAGACCTGGCGCAGCACCCAAAATCGCTCTCCCGAACCGTCCGCTGCCAGCCGCTTCAACGGACGCAGGAAGGCGCGCCGATCTCCCGTCTCACGGCGTCGCAGCTCGCACCGGCCAGACCGATGTCGTGGGTTGACTCCTGTTGCTCTCGTGTCGGCCGCGAAACCACTACCCCTCGCTATACGGCGCGGCCCACAGGACTCACGTGGCGACCTCACATGCGCCGACGCTCAAGGTGGACAAGTCATCTTGTGCCTCAGTGCGCGCCGACCAACCGATCGATCCAACCGCCAATGACCATTGCCTGAGCAACTCGAGCAGACTGGCGGCCTACCGCGCAGACCGAGATTTAGGAACTAAGCCCCGACCGGGCGACCATTCGCTGAGTTTTCTTACTGGCGGAGTGGAAAGACTCTCATTTACTGGCTTTTAAGATTGATCCGAACGAAAGACATACTAGCACTCCGGACGACAAACACTAACTGCCTCACAAATTCGGACGAGAGACAGACTAGCAAGTTGGGGACGAGAGACTGACCCAGACTGACCCCAGACTGACCCATACTAACCAACATGCGAGCTCATAGCGCCCCTTAAATGCACGTGAACAGGCAACCTTTCCGCTTTCCCACCAGAGGGAGACACCAAAGCTGCGATTGCCACAGCGGCGCCACCGCCAGAAACGGAGGGCGACTGCTTCACACAACGCACCGCGGCACGCTCTTCAAAACAGCAAGTTTTTACCACGGCTCAACCCGGGTCACTTGGACAGCCTGCTCATCAAAATACACGGACAATCCAGAGAGGAGGTGGCATGATCGCCATTGCAGTCGATACAGCGGGGAGAAGGAGGGAGACAATCGCCCTTGTGTGCATCCCTAAGACAGGTTACACATTTGGCCGGATCTCGACAAAACGTTCTAGTGTGGTTGAAATGATGGTACTGGTAGCAGTGCATCGGGTTTGTAATGTGATAATTTCACAGCCCGCTTTGTTCTTGGACAGAAGCACCACTCTATCAAAGGTGAGAAAAAGAGTGTGGTTGGGCACTAAGGAGGAAGCTACCTTTCCCATCACCCAATGGACGGCAATGACGCCCTGATCAGAAAGGGAGGATTTGATTTCGGCCTGTATTAGGTCGTCGAGCAGCCTACTGTAAATAACACCAAGGGGAACAATTCAGAGTTCTATGGGCCTCGACACGAACAGGGTAGCAGTGGAGAAGCGAGGCAGCAAGTAGTTGTGCTTAAGAATCAGGTCTCCAAAAGCAAAGTGCCATTCCATAAACGAAAATAGAATTTCATAGGGCCAGCAGTTGTTTCAACATGTTTCTGAGTAATAAACAGATTTACCATGGCGAAGGACTGACCGTCTTCGGTATGTGAGACCACGAGGAACTGTAGTGCAGCGGTAAGGGTCCTTAAATCGTTAGCCTCATTACCTTTACGTTTCGTAGACGTTGATTGGGAAGATTATTGGCTCATTGGTAGAAAATCCCCAATGATTGCCAGCGTCTCCAACAGCGCGCTCCTTCCAACTGTGGGTCCCCTTCACAAGGGGGCGAATTTGCCTTAGGTTATTGTCCACACCTCTGGTCACACCTCTCGAACACCTGACAGAGGGACCAATCGTCAATTTGGGAAGGTTGCAGCTCAGGCAGTGACCCCTCCCTGGTCCTGGCCTGTACCATGGTGTATGTGCGAAGCCTACCTGGCGACACAGGGCTGAGAATTACACGTTACCCCGTCATCTCTCACGTGTCAGACGCGTGGGCCGTCCTTCAGGCGCCCACAGGGAGGAAGAAAAGCGGAAAAGTGTGATATCCTTCTGTTGGTACACCAGTGATTATTTGTTTAATTTTCTTTGCCATTACCTTCCTTAGCATTAGGTTCTGGACATTCCTTGCCTTAGTGGGCTGACATCAGTTTAATTATCCTTTTTTTGCCAATCAGGATTTTTTTGTATTAAATTTTACGCGGTACATTTCTCCCTCCTGTGAGGTTCGTTAGTGAGTGTATTAAATTCGACTGATTTCGAAAGTATTATCAGTATTTAGATTAGGTTAATAATAGATTCTTCCTTCTGAAGGGTCTGTTGTACACTTTCCTCCTACCAATCGATATTAATCTCCTTCGGTAACGAGAGCCTCACTTAGTGTAAAGTTTCATTAGGCATACGCGATCACTGTCAATTATATCGCAATCCAGTAGGAAATTAGGAATGGTATTAAGATATCCTACTTCCTCTTGTACAGTAGAGTTTATAAATTTGTGTAATCGTTTCTCTAAATTAGATATCGTTTCTTGTGTGTTAACTATTTCTCCAAATTCTTTGCATTGCTCTAAAAGAGTTACACGCTCTTTCACCTCTGAGATTTGCCCTTTAACCAGGTAGAACTCTGTAACGGCAAGCTGACCTAATTTGTTAATTTTATCATCTAACTCTTTGAATTGCTCTTTTACTTCCGCGTGAACTAAATCGCATTGATTATTAATCTCATACTTCAACTCCCGCGGCAAATGGGTCGAAGTATTTGCAACGTTAGTTAATTTAACGGCTATTTCCTGTTTGACTTGTTCTGTTATCTCTAATTTTAGTTCTTCTTTCATATTTTCTGTCTTGACCGACAGTCCATTACCTTTAGATTCTACTTCGTCAAATAGTTCCTTAATATTATAATATACTTTGTCAGATAATTCATTCCTAGTGTCAGATAATTCATTCTTAGTATCAGACAGTTTCTTATTCCTTGAATTTACTTTTTCATATAATTTCTTAGAACTCATTTCGTCAGAATTCTAGAGCCTCTGGGGCCATTTCTCTAGTAATGACCGGCATACGACGTAAATATTCTCTATTATGTACCCCCTATTACGCTAATAAATGGTTACTGCACGCTTCTTAAACGTGCTAACACTGAAACACTGTGTTACGGTATAGACGAGAAAAAGTTTTCAATGTGGATTTCTGTATTTTCTGAACAGTTTACCTTTTGCGATAAACTGCACGTCAAGTAGCCGATGCAACTGCGTGTACTTGGCGATGCACCGCAATGATCTGAACCGCCCATCGCAGCCGGCGTCTCGAACACAGGATAGGTGGCCTGCACTGTGTCGTACAACAGCATACCTGCAGCTCTGCTCAGCTACTAGTGCCTCCCGGCCCATGTCAGGATTCGAAATCTTCTTCTCCGATCCCGCCGAAAAATTCCTCCAAACCCGCGGAGAAGTTACTCAGTCGTAGTTAAAACATTGTGACTCGTGAATTAGAGTAGATCACAACTTTTATACGACATACGCCTCGAAGGCTCAACATGACATCCAAGATTACCATATAGTTTGTCATAAAGCATCATGTCTTTTGTTTTCATTCTCAGAGAGTGTGGTTGCTCCTTGACAGTCGAGACACCGCCATGTCGCGACGCCAAAACGTAAAAGACCCCGTCCACAGCAGGTGTAGCCGTTTTCTCGTATTCCACATCTCCCGTATAATGTCTGCACATGCGAAAATAAACGCCCACGCACAGTATATGTTCCTCGACTTAATCCCTATTTAATATTATTGTTTCACGATCATCTTTCCTCGTACTACACAAGGAGTGTGAGGTGTTGCTTACCTAAACGGCATGTAACACTTCAGCCTCAGCATTTCTCCGTAACAAAGAGGACCCATATGATACAGAGAGCACCGATGCTGACGTAGGTGGACATACCACCGCCACTGCATTAGCGTACCATTAACCTCTAGCACGCTCCCGGAAGGCGGTGCGCCTACTGCCCCAGCATCACGCAGCACAATAAGAGGACAGATCACTCCTGCGAGACGTGGGCATCAACTCAGTCAACACACGCAACGGTTTCAGGCCTGGCCAACGCTACAGAGATAATGGGGGAGAGTGTCCTCGTGGAATCCGCCTGCCTCTTCCACAGAGAGATGCAGCTGATCGCCACACTCATTTTCAAAATGTCCTTCTAAAGTTCTAAATACCACAGTAAGGCATACAATAAACGCTATGCAGAAAATTTTCGATATTGGAAGCGTCCAATAAAAAGTTATTTCTGACCAGTGCCTTCGACTTGAACCAGTATGTTTATTTTCGGAAAGCTATAACGCATCTGGCAGTGGCACTCTTCCACTTACCATCCAATAGTGAAGAGGCTGTCAACCGCTCCCAAGGCCAAGGTCCTGACTCATTTCCTGGCCATCTACTGAAAGACGCCGATACATGGGTTCACCCCTGCTTAATTTCTGCGTGGCCCCAACACCAGACTATTGGCCTCTTGAGGTGTGCTACACGACCCCAGCCATGGTCACGCTCCTCGCTGGGCACGGAAATTTAGGCTCGGATCTGCAGGAGGATTCCAGGACAGATATCAGGCGACATCAGAGCTCGCAGGGACGACCGATGTTCACAGTGGACGCCATTAGCACCGTGCTGGTAACGACTCTCCAAGCAGCTGTGTCCACAACTCAAGACAAGCACCTCTCCCCTCCTACAGAAGGCTCGATGCAAATTATGATGCGTCGCAGATCCACAACCCCAGTTTTGCACTGTCGGAGTTTACCACTGAATGAAACCCTTTTTCTTCTCCAGCACGACTGCCTTCGAGGATGGAGACAAACACAGGAACGCCACATCCCGCCGACTCCAATAACATCACCACGCTCTCCGTGTATTGTATCTCCGTCAACCTACAGCGAGGTTCATACCTTGCACTGTCCGCTATCAACAGCTCCTCCAGCGACCAGTAAGAGGCGCCAGCGGGTAGTCACATGGGTCTAGCCACTGACGTGAAGCCGTAAATAGAGTCCAGCCACTGAGCCACTGCAAACATTTCGAATTATGCTGTGCTAAACTCTCCACCTCACTTACACCACACCTTCGGGGCTTGGCTGTTTACTGGATTTCAACTGCACAACATTTTGAATTATTTTTCTACAGATTACTGATGAATTTGCTCGAGCCTGAAATATCTAGAATAGCAAATTATCAAAACTAATCACCTATCCTTAATCTCCCATTTCGTTATCTAATTCTCTCAGCACCACCTGAATTAACTTGATTACACACCATTACAAGTTCTTTCTTTTTATTGTGGTTCATCTTAAACCTCTTTTCAGGACGCTATTCACTTCGTTCAACTGTTCTTCCAATTTCTTTGCTGTATCTGGCAGAAATACAGTGACATCAGGAAACATAGTTTTTATTTCTCCTTCTTGAACATAATTCCTTGTACAAATTCATCCTTGGTTTCCTTTACAGCTTTCTCAACATACAGTTTGAGTAAGGTCTGGGATACGCTTCACTCTGTTCCATTTTCTTCTCGACCAGTGCTTTCGAGCCTCTTAAAAAGCAAGCCTGCTTGCACACACACACTCACACACACACACACACATAGACACACACACACACACACAACTGATTTACTTTCAGGTCTGCAGTCTGGTTTCCTATGAAAATTTATCCTTAAGTAACTATTTTTATAAAGTGAATCAACCAGGGCGTATCAGCCCTTCTCTCCATAAGGGAATGGGAGAATGTTAAGGATAAGAAAACAGCTTAGGACTCATAGTAATGTATCATTCAGTGATAAGTTCGTCGTTTCGTTTTCTCACGTTAAGCACATCACATCGAAGCACGTGCGACTCGAAGAAATCCCTAGAAAGTGTCATTGCATTGTGATTTTTCTATTTTTGAACAGGAATATCGAAACAAATAGTATGTAGAGAAAAATAACTGACATTTTTCGCCTTATTATTGTGAGGAAGCAACATCCCCAGAAATCGATGAAAAGTTGCTACTGAGCCATATTGACGCTAACTCATCGAAGTTGATGAGATTACCACTGAGCCAATACAACATTTCGGTTCCTGATATGAAGCCTGTACCGACGGTATAAAATAGTCATATAACAAGGCGTGAGCGTGGAAGCCACAGGCAATAAACTCACTATTGGTCTGTGCTACATTTTTTAACAGGGAAAGAAAAGTTAAGTTACTCCAAACCTACAGATGTAAATACATTTAGAAACAGTCGTTTGTGAAAATATATGAAATATTTCCCCTATACAAAAGAATACAATTTTCCAGTGTACCAAGCTGAAAAAGACTTTTACAAAATCGAATAACCTGAATCTATGTTAAATGAACACACAGATTTCGCTAAACATTCGTAATCATTTTAATAATTTTAAAAACTTATTTTAAATTTCTTTCCTTGCTTACATCAATTTATTTAAAACTCAGATCTCTGAAACTACATCACACTCTTCATCTACAGTCACCTCACTATCAACTACATCTGTGGGGTGTTCTGAAATGTATAAACAAGTGTGTGCCTTGAGTGACATGGTGTGTGATTAGAGAATGAATAAACCAACGCCTTCTGTAATTAAAACGTTAAAAATGTTCTTCCTTGATTTTTCGGTAAGCTTTTCACAGTATTTGACTGTTTCTCGTTCTGTGTTCTCTAATTTCATTCCTGAAATAAAAAGTCTTCTCATAACAGGAGCATACATTCCGCATCGCTTCAATTAAGAGCAAAAGTAAATAATGCAGTAAGACGTTTCACACCTGCCTATAGACACACAGAGTCCGAAACGTATCGTTTGGTTTAATAAAACACAAAAAGACTGCGACAGAACAAGTTTTTATTTCGTACTTACTGTGTTAAATACAGTCACGTTCACAACTGCAAAACATGCTTAAAATTAAGTTAAACTGGAATACACGGACATCGAAATTTTGTGCGTTATACCCGTTGCTCTTAACCGTGCCACATCATCAATGAAGGATTTTCGATTTTGTTTTCCCTTCTTCTGTATATCATTCTTCTCTGCAGTTTGGGTGCATGAGATGTTAAGCTGATATTGCGACAGGCCGGCCATAGTGGCCGAGCGGTTCTAGGCACTACAGTCTGGAACCGCGCGACCGCTACGGTCGCAGGGTTCTAATCCTGCCTCGGGCATGGATGTGTGTGATGTCCTTAGGTTAGTTAGGTTTAACTAGTTCTAAGTTCTAGGGGACTGATGACCTCAGCTGTTGTTCCATAGTGCTCAGAGCCATTTGAACCATTTTTTCGCACTTGAAGTTGTGTGGATGAATTTTTTTCCTGATGGTACGCCTCCAGTCTCGTAGATCCACCACAACAGCTTCATTAGTTGTTCGATAGCCTCTTCACTACATGGTTTTAGAAATTACGAAGGAATGGCATCTATGCCTTGCACCTTGTTTGATAGCATGTCTACCAAAGCTATGCTGAAACCTGGCTCTAAATACCGGATCCCTACACGGCCCATTCCAGATCTCATTTCTTCTTGTGTCATCAGATAGTTCCTCCTCTCACAGATTGCTTCAGTGAAATATTCCGATATATTCATCCCATTCCACTGCATTTACTATTTTAATTCCTCTTCCATCTTTAATGTAGACGCTTTTGTTTTTAACTTCACCCAAGATAGTTTTGGCTTTCCTGCACGCCTGGTCAGTCCTCCCGACGATCATTTCTTTTTCTACATCTTCACTCTTTTCCTACATCCATTTGGCCTTTGGCTTTCCTCTGCTCTTTCTACTCACTTCATTCCTAGACGACTTGCAATGTTGAATTCCAGTCTTTGCCTGAGCATTTGCCTTCTACCTTCTCTCGTCGATAAGTTGAAGTATTTCTTCTTTTAGCTAAAGCTTCTTTGTACTTATGTTCATTTGTTCAACTTCTGTGATAGCCTTTTTTATTGGTGTCCATTACTCCTCAACTGAATCCCTTACAATGGTATTCATTATCGCAGTATCTACAGTCTTAGAAAACTTCAAACACGTCATCAGTAGCTCATTATCCAAATTCTTTCCACACTGATTCTGCTGTTGCGATCTGTATGTCACAAAAGCAAGTCTTCCTGTGACAACGCCATCACGATGAAACAATGGAACAAATGTAAAAAAACATTGGCACTTCCAATGACTGTAATTCAAATTTCAACCTCTTGAATGTGACCTACCTGGCAATGTACCCTTTGGTTTGTATTAAAAGGTGTCTCTTGGTTTTGAAACCACTAGTAAATGTAACAAATGCACAGAGAGTTTTCTCGAATAAGACTTTTGTGTTTAAAGGAAAAATCAAATGTAGGAATTCCAAATGTTCGGAAACAGCATTGGCACCTTTAGCAAAAGTGGTGCGAAAGTGATTTTCATTCATTTCATTCACAGGGCGGCGACCACTTGTTCCGCGAAAACGTTGTTACCATGTCTACCGGCATGTCCCAGCCGTGGGCGTGAGCTGCGAGGCTTTTATTCCGCACAGCGTGGCAGGACTTTCAGGAAAAATCATAAAAAGCCAGATTTGGACTTGGCAACCGGACGCAGCACCGTAGCCGCTGACTGGCTGCCCGGTCCTCCGGGACTCCACTGGGTGCTGCGGGGGTGGGCGTGGGGGTGGAAACCAGGCAGGCGACAAAAGAGGATTGTGTAGCCCGTGAAAACAGATTTCCACAATGGCCGGCGCGCCTCCCTGGGGAGAGGCGGGTGTTGCTGTGTGGGTGTAAGCTCTGTCGACACGGTGAAGGGCGTGGCACGCTCTGGAAACAACATGGCGCACACGCGCGCGCACACACACACACACACACACACACACACACACACACACACAGGCAATAGGAAAAAATCAAACTGCTCGTCTCCCTTAGTAAAAGCTAATTAATAACTTTGCGTTAAAACTCTACAGCTGTTGCCTTCCAAGTACTGAAATTGACAAGCCTCGAGACATATCGAGGTTCGCACATTCACTATCCGATCAAAAGAATCCGGACACTGCTATACAATGCTGAACTGATGATTTTATATCTTTAGTGGCGGATCACCCACTGTAAAAGGAGGCAGGGAGTATTGTGTTGTCGGTAGAGAACCAATAACAGCAGAATAAGCCGGTCAGAACTCCAATGTGGGTCAATCACTGGACGTCACCAGTAACAAATCTATAGGGGACATTTCAACCTTTCTAAAGCTGCCCAAGGCGATTGGTAGTCATATGATTATGGCGCAAGATGTTCGAAATCCTGAAAAAAAATTAGATGAGCTATAGAGAAAGGCAGGTAATATGCAGTCCGTATAAGAAGCAAGAGGGAGCAATAAGACTGAAAGACCAAGAACGAAGTGCTCGGATTAAAAAGGGTGTAAGCCATGGATCGTCTTTCGCCACTACTATTGAATCTATACATCGAAGTAACGAGAGGAATAAAAGAAATTTAAGAGCAGGATAAAAATTTGGGGTGAAAGTATTAATAATAAGATTCGGTGATGACATTACTGCCCTCAGTGAAAGTGAAGAAGAATTACAGGCTGTGCTTAACAGAGTGAACAGCGTAATGAGTAAAGAATATGGCTTGGGAGTAAATTGAAGAAAGCTGGAAGTAATGAGGAGCTGCAGAAATAGGAGTGAGAAACTTTCGGATCACGAATTTAAGGAATACCTGCTACCTGGGCAGCAAAATAATCCATGACGATTGGAGTAAGGAGGATACCAAAAGCAGACTAGGACTGGCAAAAAGGGTATTCCTGTCCAAGAGAAGTCTGCTGTATCAAACATAGGTCTTAATTTGATGAAGAACTCTCTGAGAACGTACGTTTGGAGGACTGCATTGTAGGGTAGTGAAAGATGGGCTATGCGAAAACCGGAACAGAAGAGAATCGAAGCCTTTGAGATGTGGTGCTGCAGGAATATTTCTCAGTTCACTTTTAGAAACCCTTTCATATCGTTAGTACAAATGGCCATCGCGCAGCCAACCGTTATTTATCGCTTAAAAATTTACTCTAAAAAACCTCTTAATATACTGATAATTACCGTTTTACCCTCTACTCGATCGCCAGTCACTAATAAAAATTTGCACTGCCCTAAACAACATTTTTCTCGCTCGTAAAAGCACTTACAACACAATACATTATGACAATTGCTGGCTACTGAGCGCAGATGGGGTTCGCTCTGACGTCAGCGGCGCAGCTTGTTACTGCCCATACACCTTTGATTCCTACGGCTTGTTCTAGTATTCGTGAGTGGGCCTACCGTGTTATAAAAGACGTCTAACTACGTAGAAAACTATGACAGTCGTTCCTCAGAAACGGTGGAGTATCTACAGATAAGCCGAGGCATGCGTTCATTTAATTTGGTTCCTGTTCCACTGAGGGTAGTTTCAGGCAAATCGGGTTATGGTGCTCACCGTGCTCTCCTCGTGACTTGTACATTTCTGATGTGTGGTGTAATACCGGCTTAATACGCGTTCAGAGAAGGCAGCGGAGTGAGGGTAGGGGGAAGCGGCCACCAGATGTGAAGCAGAGGTGAAGCCGACTGCAAGACGCGCGACCGCAGCTGCCCGTGTGGCGGGCCCCGCGCCTCGCCTGCACTTCTGCTACCGGCAGAGC
This sequence comes from Schistocerca americana, assembly GCF_021461395.2. Taxonomy (NCBI): domain Eukaryota; kingdom Metazoa; phylum Arthropoda; class Insecta; order Orthoptera; family Acrididae; genus Schistocerca; species Schistocerca americana. The sequence continues at coordinate 153,974,784 of NC_060122.1, forward strand.
AGCCCCTTGTAACCCTGTTACCAGCCACACAGCCTGCACGGCTGCGCCAAAGCGCCGTCTGTGCCACACACGCTTCACCGCGCTGCGGCAACGGCGTGCCGCCACTTAGCAGACGAAGCCGCCTCTCTTCTCCAGTACTCAAAGGCTCTTGCACCTAGTTCGTGGCTTCCCACCACAGTCACCTTGCCTTTAGTTTCCCTATACTCTGCAGAGGCAGAGCTAAATTTTGTGTCTTTTGCAAAAAGACTGGAAATAGATGTTGGGTGGTTAGAAAGAGTCTGGAAAGCTTGTAAGTGTGTTGCGGGCTAGGCTGAGATGAGAAACGATTATTAACAAAAAATTCGATACGTTGCGCCGCTTCCGAGTTCACTGGCACTGAAGTTAGCGAATCAGGCCATTACGTGAGCAAATTCAAGCAGCTCACCATATAAAACTAGTGTTAGTTGCACTAATAGCGTAGATGATAACCACAACTGTGCTCAATCTTTGGTTCGTGTTCGATCCTTCTACACTACTGGCCATTAAAATTGCTACAGCAAGAAAAAATGCAGATGATAAAAGGGTATTCATTGGACAAATATATTATTCTAAAACTGACATGTGATTTCATTTTCACGCAATTTGGGTGCATAGATCCTGAGAAATCAGTACCCAGAACAACCGCCTCTGGCCATAATAACGGCCTTGATACGCCTGGGCATTGAGTCAGAGCTTGGATGACGTGTACAGATACAGCTGACCATGCAGCTTCAACACGATACCACAGTTCATCAAGAGTAGTGACTGGCGTACTGTGACGAGCCAGTTGTTCGGCCACCGTTGACCAGACGTTTTCAGTTAGTGAGAGATCTGGAGAATGTGCTGGTCAGGGCAGCAGTCGAACATTTTCTGTATCCACAAAGGCCCATACAGGACCTGCAACATGCGGTCGTGCAGTATCCTGCTGAAGTGTAGGGTTTCGCAGGGATCGAAGGAAGGGTAGAGCCACCGGTCCTAACACATCTGAAATGTAACGCCCACTGTTCAAATTGCCGTCAACGCGAACAAGAGGTGACCGAGACGTGTAACCAATGGCACCCCATACCATCACGCCTGGTGATACGCCAGTATGGCGATGACAAATACACGCTTCCAATGTGTGTTCACCGTGATGTCGCCATACACGGATGCGGCCAACATGATGCTGTAAACAGAACATGGATTCATCAGAAAAAATTACGTTTTGCCATTCCTGCACCCACGTTCGTCATTGAGTACACCATCTCAGGCGCTCTTGTCTGTGATGCAGCGTCAAGGGTAACCGCAGCTATGGTCTCCAAGTTGATAGTCCATGCTGCTGTAAACGTTGTCGAACTGTTCGTGCAGATGGTTGTTGTCTTGCAAACGTCCCCGTCTGTTGACTCAGGGATCGAGACGTGGCTGCACGATCCGTTACAGCCATGCGGAAACGATGCCTGTCATCTCGACTGCTAGTGATACGAGGCCGTTGGGATCCAGCACGGCGTTCCGTATTACCCTCCTGTGTACGTTCCAAAATCCTGCTGCATATTGACGTTAATGATACGGTCTGTAATTTAGTCGATTACTCCTACTATCTTTCTTGAATGCTGATGTGACCTGTACGACTTCCGTCAAGCGAATGGCTGTATATGATTGTTACGTATGGAGCTATTGTATCAGCATATTGTGAAAGGAACGTAATTGGTATACAGTCTAAATCAGAAGACTTGCATTTATTAAGTGATTTAAGTTGCTTCACTACTCAGAGGTTATCTACATTTATATTACTCACTTTGGCAGCTGTCCTTGATTCGAATTCTGGAATATTTTTTCGTCTTCTTTGGTGATGGAATTTTGGAAGGCTGTGTTTAGTAACTCTGTTTCGGCATCACTGTGTTGTATAGTATCTCCATTGCTATCGCGCAGGGAAGGCATTGATTGTGTCATACCGATAGCATACTTCACATACGACCAGAATCTCTTTGGATTTTCTGCCAGGTTTCGAGACAAAGTTTCGTTGTGGAAACTGTTATAGGCACCTCGCATTGAAGTCCATGCTAAATTTCGACCTCCTATAAAAGATCGTCAATCTTTGAGACTTTGCGTCTGTTTGAATTTGGCATGTTTTTTCGTTGTTTCTGCGACAGTGTTCTGACCAGTTTTGTATACCATGAGGCATCAGCTCCGTCGTTTGTTAATTTATGTGGAATATATCTCTCAATTGCTGTCGGTACTACTTTTTGGAATTCAAGCCACATCTGGTCTACACTCACATTGTTAATCTGGGAGGCGTCAAGTGAATTTTTATCAGATTTTTTGAATAGGTATATTTTTAGTTTATTTTTGGAGGATTTGGGTATTACAATAGTTTTGCTACGACGACCTTGTATTCACTTACCCCTGTATCCGTTTTGATGCCTCAGGGTTATTTGTTGCTAAGAGGTCAAGCGTGTTTCCACAACCAAGCTCATGAATTAACTTCTCGAAATAATTTTCAGAGAATTCCTTTAGGACAATTTCGGATGATGTTTTATGCGTACCTCCGGGATTAAATATTATTTTCGCCAAAATATCGAGGGTAAATTAAAGTCACCACCAACCATAATTGTGTGAGATAGGTACGTGTTTGAAATCAAACTCAAGTTTTCTTTGAACCTTTCAGCAGTTGCACCATCTGAATTGGGAGGTCGGTGGAAGGATCCAATTATTATTTTATTCCGGTTGTCAAGAATGACCTCTGCCCATACTAACTCACAGGAACTATCTACTTCAATTTCGCGACAAGTTAAACTACTTCTAACACCAACGAACACGCCATCACCAATTGTGTTTAGCCTATCCTTTGGAGGCACCGTTAGGTTCTTCGCAAAAATTTCGGCTAAACTTATGTCCAGCTTTAGCCATTTTTCAGTGCCTATAGCAATTTGGGCATCATTCTATTAGCGCTTGGAGCTCTGGTACGTTTCTAACACAGATAGGACTATTTACAAGTGTTGTACCGATGGTTCCTGTATCTACGTTGTTTCTGTGTTCAGCCTGTGACTGAATCCCTTTTTGTGATTTCCCTAGACCCTCTAACTTAAAAAACCGCCCAGTCCAAACCACACAGCTCCTGCTACCAGTGTAGCCGCCTCCTTCGTGTAGTGGACGCCAGACCTATTCTGCAGAACCCAAAACCCAACCACCCTATGGAGCAAATCGAGGAATCTGCAACCTACACAGTCGCAGAACTGTCTGAACCTCTCATTCAGACCTTCCACTCGGTTCTGTACCAGAGGTCCGCAATCGGTCCTGTCGACTATGGTCAACTCTGCTTTCATCTCGCAAGCAAGAGTAGCAGCTTTTATCACTTCTGTTAGCCCTGTTAGCCGCTTGAAACCAAAGAGAATCTCTTCTGATCCAAAGTGACACACATCATTGGTACTGACGTGAGCAACCACCTGCAGTTGGCTGCACCTTGTGCTCTTCATGGCATCCGGAAGAATCCATTCCACATCTGGAATGACTCTAGCGGGTATGCACACGGAGTGCACATTGGCTTTTTACCCTTCTTGGCAGTCATGTCCCTAAGTGGACCGATAACGCGCCTAAGGTTGAAGCTACCAACCATCAGTTATTCACCCCCATCTTGCTAGCTGAGAAGTTTCCTCTGAAACAGGACAGGAGACAGCATCTGGCTGAGTGATAGCGTCAGCCACAGACAGCGCCTGGAACTTGTTTGTCTGACTAAGCGGGGAGGCCTTATGTGCGGCCCCCTGGGAAGTCTTTCGCCACCTGCCACGCCATGGGGTGACCTCCCACTCGACTACAGGTGAGGGGTCAACGTCAGTGTGAGTAGTTACTGGGCTGGGCTAGTGAGGACCAATAGGAGGGCTCGAACGTACTGGTCGTCTGTTGGATCCCCACAGCTGGCATACAACAGGTGCCCATCCACTGCAGCTTCAAGCTGTGTAACCGAAGCCATTACAGCCTAGAGCTGAGAGTGAAGTGTCGCCAACTTGGCTCCTATCCGCACACAACAATCTCAGTTCCTAATCAAATTAAAGACAGTGGAGAACTACCTAGATAAATGGACTATTGGCACATGCTGTGGAACTCTACTGTAGACCCTGACAAAAACGCAGGAACTATCTCTAATAAATTAGATTAATACGCAGGGGTTCAAAAACCTAACTACCAAAGCACGCAAGTGAAACTAAATAGTTAGCCCCTGATTAGGAAGTTGAAATATGTCACAATATTGGATTACATTCCGACGTAAACGAAAACGTGGGAGGTGTGGCTATTAGATATTAAATTAACAAACTGAAACGAAACTTTCAAAGCCCACAGATGAAATCATACAATTCTTTCCTGTTTATGAACTCGTAAAAGTCACCAAATTGGTTACTTCGCTATTGCTGCGTCTGTTTTGGGCAGTTGCTGCTGTTTGTCTGGCAGCATATTTAACATTTCGCGCATTGTAAGAACTTAGAAGAAGCCTCAGTGAAGTATGTAAGAATGCTTAATTGCACAAGGTGCTTTTTATCTGTATATGGTTTCACTTTTGGCAAACCTATGTATAATAAACTTCTCATGGTTGGGATTCACAGTGATATAATATTTCTTAAAAGACATCATAGTCGCCATTGACTGTATAAAATATTTATTGTTACTATTGCAATTTCGGCCTTATGGCCATTTTCAGTAACACTGCAAAGTTACCTAAACACAAAAATACAAAAGTGAAGCACAAGGTGTGTATACATAATTATGCAAACATTTCATTAAGAAAGTAGCTCAGTTACAAAAATTGGAGATAAATGTACATTATTCACATTGTGTCAGAATATAAAACTATCTGACATGAGTACATGTAACAAACAAGACTAAGTAAATATGTATATTAAATTTAATACACTCTGTAGTCTTCACAAGTTTAATCTTGGTTCGTTGGTAGTGCAGTAATATCACATATGCCTGGCTAGGCACACATTTGATTAACTTCTCATGGTTGGGATTCACAGTCATATAATATTTCTTAAAAGACATAATATTCGCCATTGACTGTATATTTTATATATATATATATATATATATATATATATATATATATATATAATTATATAATTATTCAGGATACGCAGTGTCATCAGTTTGCTTTGAATTAATGATTTTTCATGCTGTTTTAGTATACACCTAGCTACACTTCTACCTCATTCACTTGTTACCTTTTCAAATAGCTTGTCCTTATTAATAATGTAATAGCTTCTAACGTAATAAAAGGCACATTCTTTAAATGAGTTATGATGACCATCTTGTTGAAATTCATCAGTGTGAAATTGATTAATATTTTTTACATTGATACATCGATTGCACTTTGTAGTAGTATCCATTTACATAACAAGAAAATTCTCTTATGATAAAAACTCTAATGCACCTTACTTTTTATCTGATTTATCTTTCATTTCTTTATGTACAATATTCCAACCAGGCATAGTATTACAATGATCACGTCCTATCATTTTTCCATATCTATCTGGCAATGAAATTTTAAAATCGTTATTGAGTTCCAAAAACGTTTTATAGGCAAATTTGATATTTATGAAATGAACGTTTTTATATGGTATGTGTCGCCCATTTGAATGTCACACAATTTCATCAAAGGTATATCTGTGTTGACACTATTAAGTATAATTGCTACTTTCATTTATATAAGAGGAAAATGCTCAAGCTTTTGTGTTGTATTTTTTAGTACATTTAATAGACCTGATATTAATGCAAATGATTTTATATAATCTGTATCAAATGCCAGAAATTTATAATACCGCTACAGTTGTAAAGTTCTTTATTTAGAACATGACAGGTTTCAGGCTCTTATACATCCATCTTCAGATGTTATAACTTCTTACTGTGACTCCAAACGCTGCAGTGGACGAGTACAGGATATGGTGTGCTACCAGCGACCGCAGGTAGTACACACTATATGTCAGCAACCAATCCATAATGAGAAAATAGGTGTTTGTTATGCTTTCAGAGGATTCTGCACCATTGGGCCGATATTTTTTGACACTGTCCTCAACACGCTTGCATATATGGAAATTTTTAATACATTCTGTGCTCAACTCACTGAATACAAAAGACAATACTGCTTATTCCTGCAAGATGGAGCAACTTCCCACACATCTAGGGTATCCCTGGAACGGATCCATGATGTCTTCATTGAGGAACGAACCGTCGCCAAAATGTTATAGCCACCACATTCGTCAGATCTAATGACATTCGATTTTTTTCCTTTGGGGACACTTGAAGAGCGAGATCTTTGAAATAAATCCACATGCAGTGCACGAAATGAAAGAAATCAGCTGTGAAGTTGCCACCAAAAATATCCGAACTTTACACCGTGTGTAACTGAACGTACTTAGATGTTCACATCTGCATGCTAATGTTGCAGGGAATCACTTTCAGCATATTCTATGTAAGATCCGTTCACCTCTTCATTTCTGTAATTTCACTGCATTTCTGTTATACTTACGTGGGCTACTTTTATCTGCGCTACCCTGTACCTCAAGACAGTATGAGGAGTAATCCACAATCGTTGCCAAGAAGAGCCAACTGGATGCGGTACAAGTGATTTATGCATCGTTCACTCTATCCAATTCTATACCAGCGTTTCAGGGGACAGGTCCGTGAATACTGATTTCTAAACAGTGTTACTGAAAGAATAAGATTTGTAAGCCCATATAATGCTTACCATCGTTTAAGACACCTTCAGGGAAAATTTTTTATGTATGAACCACAGATTTAGCACTCACACTTTTTTAAACAGTATTTTTCTGCTGCAAGGGAAATAAATCATGCTAATTATTTATGTACATCATAGGTACACATGACTCAAAATACATACAAAGTCCGGAACCGCGCTGCTGCTACAGTCGCAGGTTCGAATCCTGCCTTGGGCATGGTTGTGTGTGATGTCCTTAAGTTAGTTAGGTTTAAGTAGCTCTAAGTCTAGGGGACTGATGACCTCAGATGTTAAGTCCCATTTGAACCATTCTGATTCTACATACAAAGTAGGAGGTTTATTTTTTCTTGTAAGTTATTTACACTATTATCTTAAAAGTAGACTGTTGAAAAGATGATACAAATTGGGTACAAGAAAATTTTTTTCTCCAAAAATCATTTTATTTTCAAAATTAAGTCACCAGAATAGACTACGTTTTAGCTAAGCATGTTTTCAGACAGTATACAAAATTTCGACTCTCTGTCTTTAATAGTTTTTGTCAAAGTCTACCAAAACATGAAATAATTTAACTTTCAGGAAATTGAAGTTAAGGTTAAAACTTGCTTTTCTATTAACTTGCACTAATGCATCCCAGGTCCATATTCGTCTTGTTTCCTCCGTTGTTCTTCCTCTCTTCTCTTTTTCACACTACTTCTTCTTATTCTTGCTTCTTTTGTGCCTTCCAACACTGATTTTCCTGCTTCAAAGAGTCTCCTTTGACCAATGGCTATTAGTGCTCTATGAAAGTTTAGTCCGTGAGGCACTCCCATCAATTCCATAACATTAAGCCTTGACACTGCACCGTCATTGAAACATAGAACAGCATCTTGCACACCTATTTTCAAAGTATTTAGTCCTACTATAACAGCTATTGGTATCCATGTGCCATGGGGACGTCGTGGTGCGTGCAGCCACTTCTAAATCCCTCCAACTTTGGTGCTTTCTTTGGTCTATTTTCCTGGAAGTAAACATTTTCTTGTTCAGAAAACTCCAGAGAATTTTTTAAGACAAAAATTAAAAAATCGACTTTTCGGCAGTTATTCACGTACAAGCCCCCTTAAAAACAGATCCGTGTATGTGAATGTTGGTGTATATTACCATGTACACTCATAATCCACTTAAGTGCTATAAAACGTCTTTCAGTAAACCATTGTAAACTGTTGTTTATCTGCGTTGTAATCTATTTTTTTTTCATATCTGTTGCCTAACACTGATTGGCCCTGTGACGGGGATGTATAGTTGCTGCGTTCAACTCATAACAGCATGTACTGCCTTTGTTGCAGGGTTCTTCTCCTGTCACATTTACATATTTGCTGCCAAGTGCATTTTGCACAATATGCATATATTTCACGGCCTTCAATGGAATAACGCTTCTCAGAAAGAAAAAAATTAGACAATGCAATAATACAGCTACTTCCAGAAATTACGTAGAGGATCCTGGTTATCATTAAAATATACAATATACCACTCAAAATCGTGGGTTGTGTTTCCAAAACACCATTATCAAGCAATTTCACACAAAAACTTCGTTATATGCTACCATTTGCCAGAAAGTCAACCTGTTCCGCATGATGAGTGATAGTCTTTCTTTTTGCGCGCTTCATGTGCAGTGGATCATAGCATTCGTTTCATTCATTAGGCATATGGCTGTATGATCTATAAAAATCTGTATAACACAGATTGATAAAATTTCACAATGTAGTCACAAGGCTAAAACTGAACATGCAAAGAGTGTATACGACAGTGGTTCGATAAGCCTGGTAAAAAAACAATGAGAATGTTCGTTTAGTAAGTCATTCACCTTACTTCCCGATACAGTCTGCTTTTGGGGAGATGCACTTCGTCCAGCGATACTCCAGCTCTTTCATCCTATCGGAGAAAAAGGTACTGTCAAATTTGCAAAATATTCTTTGAATGCAATTGTCACTTCCTAATTTGACGAAAATTTCTTCCCAGCACGCCAAATTGTCAGGTTAGGCAACAGGAAGCAGTCAAAGTCTGGTGAACAGCGTGGATAATGAACCAGTTCAAAGCCCAATTCATTCCATTTCTCCATTGTTATCGCTGATGTGTGGGATGCTACTTATATGGTGAAAGAGCACATTTTGCGTGATGATCTTAGTCTTTTATCAGCCAACGCAAATTTCAGACGCTCCAACAATGAAGCATAATAAGGTCCGGTTATGGTTCTGACTTTTGCCTAGTAATGTACTAGGATTATTCCTCTGGAATTCCAGAAAATAGTAGCCAATACCTTACCAGCTGACAAAATGATCTTGTATTCTTCGTTTCGCTTTCACCAGCCTTTGTCCAGTGTTTTGCCCGCCGTTTTGACTGGTTTGTAATGATGGATCCAGGGTTCATCAACAGTCTCAAATCAGGGCAAGATATAACGCTAACCTGCCGTGACACAAGCTAATGGCACCCTCTGAGAGATTTGGGAAATTTTTTACCGCGTGTTTACCTAATAAATGAAGGTATCGGACTGTAATTTCGAATATAGTGCAATTAATAGATCAAACTAAACAGGTTGGAAACTTTAGGGTTTAATGAAGGTAGTAAATTTCGTATACGAATGCAAAAATGAACGGTCGCCACCCCAATTAGGCACATTGATTTGGAAATATAACTTTAAGAAAACTGATTATTAGTTGTTGAAGTGACTTTCATTAAGACTTCCCCTTGAATAGCACACAGGATAAAAACGAACACAGCACACTCTGAGCTGTGCGTAGCAGCAGTCACCAATATTGCACGTACTAGGAACCATAGAAAGCAAAATCGCGCCAACTCACACTAATAAGAGCTACGCTCGATATTGTTACTTAGATAAGTACTGAAATGTTCCTGCAAGAGATGCAGAACTAAGCTTGGCCAGGAGGGGCTTCCGGCTTAGCTGACATATAAGCACCGCAATTAAAATAAATACTACCACAATTACACCGTTTATACTTCCATTTACAGAAATACATCAGATTTCCGTAGTGGCAATAATAAGCCATTTATCTTTCTAATATGAGAAAAATATGGTGGGGACCCATAAACTGATATTGTACCATTAGCCAAACTCTATGATTATTTCAGCAGCAAAATTCAATTCAACTAAATTTAATTCTTAGCTTCACTTGAAATAGTTTATGTTTTTACTTCTCAAGGGAAAATTATTTAATACTGAGCTCAATTAAATTCAAAATTCGTTCATGATAGTAATCAAAGCTAAATTAAGTTGAAATGAGTATAACTTACTTCCCCTTTTTCATCACCTGTGAAGCAGTATTTTTGACAGTAACTTTTCCTCAGTCTGGCACAGAATTTTTGCAAAACGATGCATTGCAATAAGTTGAGAGTATTTTAGTCAAATACTAACTAGCTTCACTTTTAATATCCCTTGGACATCTCTGAAACCTAAGTAAACGATAATAGTGCATTTGAAACAGGATACTAGGCTTTATAAATACTTATGAGTGGATCCTGAATAGGATCCCCTCCTTGCAGGAAGACTGTCAGACGCAGAGAAAAAACACGTAACATGCATAAGTGGGTACATATGAGGGTACAAATTATCACAGTCTCTGTACCTTTACCCCTAACACTCCGTATGAATTTACGACACTATGAGTCATGTTGCTTGCTAGCGGCTAGGGGCAGATTTAGCTGATCACCGTAAAACAAGGATCATTTGAAGCAAGATTTCTTAATAAGATATCCGAGGAGATTTATTTGCAGTCCTAGGCTGGCCAACATTGTCATCAATTTCTGAGCTTTTCGTTGGGTAATCCACGCACATTCCAGACAAATCCCTTCTTCGTGGCTACAGAGGATTGCTTTCTTGGCTCAAGCGAACAATCTCTCATTCCTTAACGACCTCGGTGTCAGCAAGACGTTGAACCTCACAAATGGCAAAAAAGTCTTCAGCGAGTATAATCAGGCTTTCACTTTGCAAATGTCAAACACGTTGGCTCTGTGCCGCCTCAGTGAGCTTCCCTCGCTCTCGTCACACAGCGCTAGCTCTACACGCTCACGGAGCTTAAGAACATGCCGGCGGCAAAGCTCCCAGCGACGCTCCGCGCCACGTTCGTTAACGGGCGTCGTTAAGGCAGAAAGAGCGGCGGGCAGCTTACAACTAAACTGCAGCACTTTAGTCGGAATATTGCGCAGCAGAACAATGCCTTAAGCGGCGACACGTCGCGCCAGCGTAATGCGTTAAAGGGAGAGATTACAGCTGCAAGACCCCATTGTCTCTCCTTGCCTGGAGGTCATAGGTGGGAGGAGGGAAAGTGCATTTCACAGCCATAAATCGTGGCTCCTGAAAGGGCAGAACCCGACGAAGAGCGCTGAGGACGACGCAGACTCAATTCTTTTAGATGAACTGCTTCGTTAACAGTGAAAAACGTTAATGAGAAAGTATCCAGCTTCAGTTTCTATCTTCTTCAAAACTTTAGGTATTAAAGCAACACAGGTTTCTTTGAAAGAATCAGTGTCATATTCAACAAAATTATTCATCTTCGACAGTCGTGTTTGTCTGCTCGACCTCACTGAATGTGACAGTAGATTTCTTTGTCGTTGTAATGACGATTTCGTATCTTGCTGCAGAGAAAAATACCCAGCGCTCAGCTAAACGTAATCTGAACTACATAAATAACTTCCTCTCCGTATATCTCTTACCGAGCGATGCGGCGCAATGGTTACCACAGTGACTCGGATTCACGAAGACGAAAGTTCAGATCTGCTTCTGACCTACCAGATTTATGTTTTCGGTGATTTTCCTAAAGCTCTTAAGGAAAATCCTTGGATGGTGCTTCTGAAAGGGCATAGGCGATTTCCTTCCCTGTTCCGAGCTTGTATTCCAATTATTAGGTTGGTGCGTAAGACCGTAAGGTTTCTGTTTTGCGCGTTTTGCTACAGGTTTATTTATCGATTGTCGTTCTTCGTTTGTAGTTCGCTGTTGTTACTTGAGTTGACATACTGTCATTTGAGGATAGTAATTGGAGCTGTGGGCGATAGCCGGCCGCTGTGGCCAAGCGGTTCTAGGCGCTTCACTCTGGAACCACTCGGCCGTTACGGTCACAGGTTCGAATCCTGCCTCGAGCACTGATGTGTGTGATGTCCTTAGTTTAGTTAGGTTTAAGTAGTTCTAACTTCTAGGGGACTGATGACCTCATAGTGCTCAGAGCCATTTGAACCATTTGTGAGCGCTAGAAAATAGAGTGTTAAGTGGAGAATTCGGAACATTTCCGATATATTCTTCTGTCCGACGTTAGCAGGGATGACTGCAGTGGAGGCACCCAGAAACATTTCCACCGTGTATGGGGACAATGTCATTGGACAGGGCCTGGCAACAAAATCGTTTTCTCGTTTTAGGAGCGACCTTTTGACATTAATGACTCTCCACGGTCAGGAAGACCTTCGGAGTTTGATGAAGATCGTTTAAAAGCATTAATCCACAATTATTCACGTCAGTGTTTCAAGAACTATCAAATGTGATGAGCTGTGATCATTCCACCATCTTGCGACATTTATGTGCAGTGGGGAAGGTTCGAAAATCTGATGTATGAGAACAGCATGCCTCAGCCAAAATAAAAACAAAAAATCAGCGGATGACCATATGTGCATCTCTGCCTTCTCGTCATCAATTGGCTAGTGAACAAGGCCTAGCATTCGTATCCTGTATCGTTACTATCGACGAGCAATGGTATCTATAGGGTAACGTAAGGAAAAGGAAGGAATGGTTACCCGAAACGAAGCAGCAACTTCACGTGCGAAGAACTGCGGGCATCCACGTAAGGTAATTCAATGTATCTGGTGGAACAGCGACAGTGTGCTGTATCACGAATTGCTTCCCGGAGGTGTAACCATCACTGCTGACGTTTGTTGTCAACAATTGAGGCGTCTTGCTGACACAGTCCAAGAACAATCACAAAGAAGACTGTGTGAAGTGATGCTGCGCGCGATAACGCACGCCGACATTCTGCTAGACTGAGAGGAACTTAACCAGAAGCTAGCCTGGGAGGTCATTCCGCACCCACGCAAATCAGCTCATCTTCTTTCCTGAGATTTTCACCTCTCCCGCTCTCTATCGAACAATCTTTAAGGAATTTAGTTTCTGCATGAAAATGCGCTCCAAACACGACGAAATCCTGGCCTCAAAACCACGTGACTTCTCCAGTCATGGAATCGAAAAGCTACCCCAGCTTTGGCAGACTGTTATAAATAGTGAACAAGAACGTATTACTGATGACTAAAGTCTCTGCTATGTGTATGCGTTGTGTATGGAAAAACGGTAGGAAGCTATGCAGCACCCTATTACCCCGTTCTCGACGGGACGCTAAACACAAATCTTCCTTCCTTCCTTTATATATCTCTCTCACCATCTCTGTCTGCATCTCTCTGTCCGTTTAAATTGGGCACGCACGGGCCCACTCGTTAGCTCCTAACATACAGCACTCATTTTTTTTTCCTTGGTTTGTAGGAAATGTATCTAGCTTTACACTACGAATCATGAAAATGCATTTGACCAATTATAATATTCATATTTCTGATACTGTTGTAACAGAAATTGAGTAGAATTTCGGAACCTGCGTGAGTAGACAATCAGAATCTGCGATAGCAGTAATCCATCCTGTAGCTACCGTTAGAATCCATAGACGCTCTACACGCGAGTTTTCAACCTTTCTTTTCTCCCTCGACCCTTTACGAAAATAATAAAAGAATAATTAACGCCCGGAAAAACTCCATTTTGCTGTTGCTTGCCTGACAGTGTTAACTAGGACACATGTATGAATTGGCGCCCATGTACGTCAGATTGTCAATGAGGACACATAAATGTAAGGCGCCCATGGGTATCATTTAGTAGCAACAAAACATTAAGCTTAGTTGATGAGCTAGTTGAAACTAAATAACATTTTATTATTTATCTAATTATAATTTTTTATCTCTTTTGTTTCGTGGTTAGAAGTTGGAAACATTCTTGTAACGTACAGTATTTGTGTGTCTCTCCGACGCTATCTGACGCCACAGCAAACCGAGACGTTGAACGCTCCTTCATTTTAGTAGGCTGTACTTTTGAATAAGCAGCGTCATGACCTCTTTCCAAAGATTAATTTCACTCTAGATTACAACGCATTTATTTATAATTCAATGTTATAAACCGTCAGGTAATACAGTCATATATTTATCATACATTGTACTGTTTACCTAGGCTTTAGAAGCATCCCCATTACTTTGAACTATGTATACATCACTACCAGTAAGTACCACAAGTTTAAAAGTAAAATACGTGTCTTTAAACCACCCACGTCGTATTTAAATAAATTCACTTAATGCTTGAGGTAATATCTCTGATCTGGATAGGGTAAAGATGAATAACAGTTACTCGTTATATTTATTTGTGTCATTTAATTATACCCATGAGCCGGCCGGGGTGGCCGAGGGGGTCTAGGCGCTACAGTGTGGAACCGCGCGACCGCTACGGTCGCAGGTTCGAAAACTGCCTCGGGCATGGATGTGTGTGATGTCCTTAGGTTAGCTAGGTTTAAGTAGTTCTAAGTTCTAGGGGACTGATGACCTCAGAAGTTAAGTCCCATAGTGCTCAGAGCCATTTGAACCATATACTAATAAGAGACAGGGCTAAGCAAAATCTAAAAGTTTCTTATTTCAACATCGTCCAACATAAAGGAGTAATAATTTGAGCGTTATTAACGGAGATCTATAAAGAGAAAGCACCTCATTCTGTTGTCTTGAAAACAGCGATGGACTGAAGATAGATAGAAGGTACATTCTTAGTGTCACCCCATGGTAAAGATGATTTAAGCGGCTTCTTGGAGGACGTCAAATTCACGTAACGGGAGATGAATGACTGTCTACCACTCTTCAACTCACTACACCAGTTCGACGGAAATAGGATAATTCTTTAGCACATCCTAGTAAAGCAAGTTCACAAAAAAAGAGAAAAAAATTGCCCGAGGCAATCCAGCTGCCACCTTACTTCCCGACCTAGACTTTTGCCTAAAAAGCTTACGTGACGTCTTGCGTAGAACAATTACATGGTGTAAGTTTGACTGTAAAGAGAAAAACTGTGTGCAAATTGTCATGAGATCGGTGGAAAAAAAATGATATCCTTACTGTATTGAGCTGTGGTTCAAAAACAGTTGAAGTATACTACCGTAATACGTCCCTGAAATTTATCTCCAGCTACGTAGTATTTAATTAATAATACTATTAATAATACTATTAATAATACTATTAATAATACTATTAATTAAATACTACGTAGCTGGAGATAAATTTCAGGGATGGTAGTTGTTGAACTGGCTATAGGTAGAACACAGTGACTTTATGTTCAACAAGACATTCCGTTTTGTAATACCCCAAGAAACCCGAAAACCCAAATAAGAATGTCATCATAATTTAAAGTAGGGAACAGTGTTATCCTGACAAGGAAGACAACTTTGACAATAATATAACACCTTGAAGTTTTGATGAACATCAGTTTCAATAATTACTGAGTATGTCATGGTATAAAGGTAGAAAGAAAGAAAGGTTATTTTTAATCAGCTCTCAAACATCTCAGTAATAACTGCAAATCAGTACGACGAAAGTTAAGTCCAAAGTAATATGTTGGTCAGAGATAACATTTATTGTGAAAGAGAATTGTAAACGCTGCGAAAAGGAAATTCAATGCGTGTACAATGCTCGATCATGGAAATGTTAGTCGCTTGCTAGCTTGCTTGCTATCAAGACGTGAGAGAGCATCGTTTCTTATAGTACTACAAACGGAACGCTACTATTTTAGAAAAAGTGCTATTGCGTGATAGTGATTCGCGGACTTTGTTCTCAGTTATTCCGGCTTGAGAACTTGAACTGAAGTGATATTCTGATAGTGTACGACGAGTTAATTAACTTTAATTATTGGAGATATTATTCTTGGACTCAATCTTCATCAAAGTGAACAGTTACAACGAGGAATGGACATAGTATCGAAGACTGCAATAGCTGATTAGCCTTGAGTAGGAAACATTAACACGACCACACGAAGATCACACAAATACGCCGATTGTGAAAGTTGTAATTATCACGATCACCGAACTGAAAAGAATCGTAATTGATCTGATCCATCGGTGTGTGTGTGGTGTGATGATTATAGACTAACTGCTAAGAAGGGACAACAAAAATTGTTCGCCACTAATGGAAATCTCACGTGTTGGCTCCATCATTAATTGAACTGTGTGACAGTTGATGATCAAAATTAATTAACTGTGAACATTTTAATTGAAAGAGTGCCTTGATGAAAATTGAGCATTGAAAGGAGTGTTTTGCCGAAATAATGTTACGACGCACGAAAGCAAGATAGCATTACAGATTATCTCTCTATTTCCGTCGTGCCGTAGTGAACAATTCTGCCTAGCAACGTAACAACAACTACTGATACTGAACGGCAAATGGATTTTTCCTCGCTTCAGTGGTGTGAAACGACACCGGTGATGAATGATTGACTCAATACTGCAATAAATAACTAACCGGACATAGCAAATGATCATAAAACGATAACAGAGAATTAAAATCAGCAGTTCACATCACTGAAATGACTGCGCGGACTCGCAAACGGACCTTCGTACATTACGCGAGGAACAATTTTCTTTAGAGATTTTCAGGTGCTGTTCCACGTTATCCGACGGTAACAACCATCACTGCGCGTCGCGTCTCCATTCCACCGACCGAACTGTAGCAGTAGCGGCTCAACATCAACAGCGACAACAAAAGGGGAGAGGGGACGTCGCAGTTTCCACGAAGTCGGATCGTAAACCGCTACTGGTGACTGCGCAGTTGTTGCCACGTCGACTACTATACATAGGTTCGACCGTGTAGAAGAGAAACACTAATGTTTACCTACCAACTCGGCTTAGTAATTTACGTTCAGGCGCTAATAATGCAACAGGCGAATTAATGACATTTCTAAGTCCAAAGCAAGTGCAAAATCAGTGATAATTGTAAGTTCAGAAAATTAGAATATCACTGAATACTTCAGTCAGTACTTTATAGCTTACACTGTTGCAGCAAACTACTTGCCTTATATTCTTCAAACCTGTGGCACTGACTCCAAAAGTTGCTAAGTACGGTAGTATTATTTCGACAACATATTTGCGTTTCAATAGAAGTAGGATTCACAAAAAGGAAAGCTATTACGTTTGGTTTTATTCTCGTCGAAATTCGCAAAGGTTCCTCTTCCTCAGGTTCGCTACACAGCTCTCTTTTGTCTACTTCTATGAAAGAAACTCTACCTCCAATTTATACGTGGCCAAGCGCGTTTTTGTGCCTCTGTGCGAAGGATGATCTCAGGAACTACTGTAATAATTTTGATAGCAAACTTTCTGGCAGATTAAACCTATGTGCCCGACCGAGACTCGAACTCGGGACCTTTGCCTTTCGCGGACAAGTGATCTACCATCTGAGCCCGAGTTCGAGTCTCGATCGGGCACACAGTTTTAATCTGCCAGGAAGTTTCATATCAGTGCACACTCGGCTGCAGAGTGAAAATCTCATTCTGGAATTTTGATAGCGTTTTCATTATTAGATGGACTGATTTATAAGCGATGTTGTGAATGTAATTTATTAACGCTACGCGGAACAAGTCATCCAGCGGCAGATATTTACTGCCACCCGTGAGAAGCCGGAGCCGTTGAATAGTTCTTCTGCAACATACTCAGAGACACTTTTTTACCACTTCAGTATCTGCAAAAGTGTGAGGGCTTGCATAGGCCCTACAGCGTGGCGCAGAAGTCGCGCATTGGTTTGGATAAAGTCTAACTTTTTTTGTTTGGAATTGCATTTCATTATTCCTGTTAACGATATGAAGCATGTGTTTGGAAAACGTGCAAACACTGGCTGTGTATTATTATGTCTTTCAAATGGCGCCGTTCTTAACTTCAGAAAGAGCTGCTCTTCGCAATACATTGTTCTAACTCTGCGAAAAATTGTTCGATGTATCTCAAGAAACACGGGCCATTTTTTTTCCTTTCTTGTTTTTAGTTGCTTGTTTTTCGACGTACACACTTCTTTGAGGTGTTCCCCCCAAAAAAAGTCTGTGATTGTACACTTTACTGAATGCATATCACCCTGACAGACGACCTTTCAGGTTTTCCCGTACCCACATTCGGAAGTTTTGTTTGTTCACAACGAAATTTCAGTCGCAGTAAGCTTCCGAGGTCGTTATCAGAACCTGAAGGATGTCCCGTTATTCCGTCACTAAGTCTTGGAAGCGAAATGCATACCTGAGACGGGCTTGTGCCTCGGCAGGATTCATTCGATGCACCAGCTGCTCTTTGTACGGGATCAATTTCAGCTATATCGTTAAAAATCTTTGCAGTGAAACCTCGGTTCATCGTAAAGCGTTCCTCCTCCTCTCTCTAAAGACAGGTATTTCAATAAAAATCTCCTCGGTAAGTCATGGCATGAATTCCAAGAAAGTTTGCATAACTGGAATTCCGCGACAATTAAGCGAAAGCTTCAGCGACGATGAATAAAAGTTAGCATCTTTTTAGGCAAAATACTATAATATAATTCTTCATCAATATTGAAGTGAAAGTCGGTGGACATCAGACCTCTGAGGCGATTAACGTGTCGCTATTCGGTGACAATTGACTGATTAGTTAGGCAAAAATCTTACGTGAAGAGTAAGCGCGACTGAGGAAACGATCGGCAAATGAATCTCATGGTGATTCTGATTTGTGATAGGGAATAAGTAACGAAAGAAAAATGTTTCCTATCGTTATGGCACCAAACAGACACCCTTCAGTCTCTTCGATGGCGGCACTTTAAGAATAGAAACGCACATATAAAATTGTAATCATTAGACAGGAAAGCAGAAGGTTTAAAGTGTTTTCAAATAAATACAATCTGCATCAAGATTTCAATACAATCTATTTAGCCCTAGTTACAGCAGACTTCCAAATGTATGTCCACAGCTCGGAATCTAGCAAGAAAAAAGAACAAATACGCATAAGGAGAAAATGAAGATAGCTATCTTCAATGTTGTTGTGGTCTTCAGTCCTGAGACTAGTTTGATGCAGCTCTCCATGCTACTCTATCCTGTGCAAGCTTCTTCATCTCCCAGTACCTACTGCAGCCTACATCCTTCTGAATCTGCTTAGTGTATTCACCTCTAGGTCTCCCTCTACGATTTTTACCTTCCACGCTGCCCTCTAATACAAAGTTGGTGATCCCTTGATGCCTCAGAACATGTCCTACCAACCGATCCCTTCTTCTAGTCAAGTTGTGCCACAAACTCCTCCCCAATTCTATTCAATACCTCCTCATTAGTTATGTGATCTACCCATCTAATCTTCAGCATTCTTCTGTGGCACCACATTTCGAAAGCTTCTATTCTCTTCTTGTCCAAACCAATTATCGTCCATGTTTCATTTCCATACTTGGCTACACTCCACACAAATACTTTCAGAAACGTCTTCCTGACACTTAAATCTATACTCGATGTTAACAAATTTCTCTTCTTCAGAAACGTTTTCCTTTCCATTGCCAGTCTACATTTTATATCCTCTCTACTACTCCCAAAACAGCAAACTCCTCTACGACTTTAAGTGTCTCATTTCCTAATCTAATTCCCTCAGCATCACCCGACTTAATTCGACTACATTCCATTATATTTGTTTTGCTTCTGTCGATGTTCATCTTATACCCTCCTTTCAAGACACTGTCCATTCCGTTCAACTGCTCTTCTAAGTCCTTTGCTGCCTCTGACAGAATTACAATGTCATCGGCGAACCTCAAAGTTTTTATTTCTTCTCCACGGATTTCAATACCTACTGCGAATTTTTCTTTTGTTTCCTTTACTGACTGCTCAATATACAGGTTGAATAACATTGGGGAAAGGCTACAACCCTGTTTCACTCCCTTCTCGATCACTGCTTCCCTTTCATGCCCCTCGACTCTTATAACTGCCATCTGGTTTCTATACAAATTGTAAATAGCCTTTCACTCCCTGTATTTTACCTCTACCGCCTTCAGAGTTTGAAAGACAGTATTCCAGTCAACATTGTCAAAAGCTTTCTCTAAGTCTACAAATGCTAGAAACGTAGGTTTGCCTTTCCTTAATCTATCTTTTAAGATAAGTCGTAGGGTCAGTGTTCCAACATTTCTACTGATCTTCCCCGAGGTCAGCTTCTACCAGTTTTCCCATTCGTCTGTAAAGAATTCGCGCTAGTATTTTGCAGCTGCGACTTATTAAACTGATAGTTCGGTAATTTTCACATCTGTCAACACCTGCTTTCTTTGGGATTGGAATTATTATATTCTTCTTGAAGTCTGTCTCATACATTTTGCTCACCAGATGGTAGTGTTTTGTCAGAACTGGCTCTCCCAAGGCTGTCAGTAGTTCTAATGGAATGTTGTCTACTCCTGGGGCCCTGTTTCGACATAGGTCTTTCAGTGCTCTGTCAAACTCTTCACGCATTATCATATCTCCCATTTCATCTTAATCTACATCCTATTCCATTTCCATAATATTGCCCTGAAGTACATCGCCCTTTTAGAGACACTCTATATACTCCTTCTACCTTTCTGCTTTCCCTTCTTTGCTTATAACTGGGTTTCCATCTGAGCTCTTGATATTCATGCAAGTGGTTCTGTTTTCTCCAAAGGTCTCTTTAATTTTCCTGTAGGCAGTATCTATCTTACCCCTAGTGAGATAAGCCTCTACATCCTTGCATTTGTCCTTTAGCCATGCCTGCTTAGCCATTTTGCACTTCCTGTCGATCACAGTTTTGAGACGTTTGTATTCCTTTTTGCCTACTTCATTTACTGCATTTTTATATTTTCTTCTTTCATCAATTAAATTCAGTATTTATTCTGTCACCCAAAGATTTCTACTAGCCCTCGTCTTTTTACCTACTTGATCCTCTGCTGCCTTCACTACTTCATCCCTCAAAGCTACCCATTCTTCTTCCACTCTATTTCTTTCCCCCATTCTTGTCAATTGTTCCCTTATGCTCTCCCTGAAACTCTGTACAACCTCTGGTTTAGTCAGTTTATCCTGGTCCCGTCTCCTTAAATTCCCACTTTTTTGCAGTTTCTTCAATTTTAATCTACAGTTCCTAACCAACAGATTGTGGTCAGAGTCCACATCTGCCCCTGGAAATGTCTTACAATTTATAACCTGGTTCCTAAATCTCCGTTTTAGCCTTATATAATCTATCTGAAACCTGTCAGTATCTCCAGGCTTCTTCCATGTTTACAATCTTCTTTTATGATTCTTGAACCAAGTGTTAGCTATGATTAAGTTATGCTCTGTCCAAAATTCGGCTTCCTCTTTCATTTCTTCCCCCTATCCATATTCACCTACTACGTTTCCTTCTCTTTTTCTTTTATCTCATCATACATTTCTTCAATTTCTTCGTCATCTGCAGAGCTAGTTGGCATATAAACTTGTACTATTGCAGTAGGCGTGGGCTTCGTGTCTATCTTGGCCACAATAATGTGTTCACAATTCTGTTTGTAGTAGCTTACCCGCACTCCTATTTTTTTATTCATTATTAAACCTACTCCTGCATTACCCCTATTTGATTTTGTATTTATAACCCTGTATTCACCTGACCAAAAGTGTTGTTCCTCTTGCCACCGAACGTCGCTAATTCTTACTGTATTTAACTTTAACTTACCTATTTCCCTTTTAAAATTTCTAACCTACCTGCCCGATTAAGGGATCTGACATTCCACGCTCCGATCCGTAGATCGCCAGTCTTCTTTCTCCTGATAACGACGTCCTCTTGAGTAGTCCCCACCCGGAGATCCGATTGGGGGACTATTTTACCTCCGGAATATTTTACCCAAGAGGACGCCATCATCATTTAACCATACAGTAAAGCTGCATGCCCTCGGGAAAAATTACTATCTTCAATAGTAAAAAAAAAACTTGATAGTATCACTTCTGGGTATTTCTAGAAGTGTGGCTCGTTATTTACTGTCTCTGCCCACGATGCAGTGAACTTGTAGCACTGATTTGTCAATTTATGGTACTTCATAAGAGGGAAAAGAAAAAATACAATGTATCGAAATAAATGTATACAGATTTTTTTTACATTTTCGACTGATTGTTACGTCTACTTCATACAAACATGTGATGCCTTAATCCCAAGCTGAGCGGCACATCTTCGGGTTGGTGCTTCGGGGTTGTCATTAATGCTGTTGCTCATTCGTTCATTGTTTTCAGGAGCTCCAACCAAATCTCGTCCACCCATTCGAGGGTTTTCAGACTGAATAAGTTGCCAAAAGGCATGGTACAAGACGGAGAATCGTAGTCTGACGAGGAAAGTTGCGCACATTGAAGTGCCGATGGTATGCTCTCTGAGAGAAGGTGATGGATTTTTGATTTTAAAAATGAAGTTCTATCAGCGAGAGCAGGTGTTTCCTGCAGGGGAAACAAAGATTGTTGAAATTAAGTTTTTCAGAACAGTCGCAAATCTCCCTTGATACACCGACGGAAAAAATAGCAATATCAAGAAGGAGTTGTGAGACATAAACGAAGGTTGCTAGGCCTGTTTCTACATCGGTAGGATGATTTCTATTCAGATTTCACGACAGTCACGTAAGTGTAGCGTTGGCACATCGTACTGCATCTGCAGAAGCAATTTGAGCAGCAGTTGGCACCACAGTGACACATCGAACCGTTACAATCAGGTTACTTCATGTACAACTCTGAACCACGCCCCTGAAGCGTGCATTCCTCTGACCCCAAACCTTCGCCGTCAGTGATTTTAGTGGTGTCAGGCGACAGCTCATTGCTGGGAAGGGTGGTGGTCCGCTGCGTTTTCTGATGAAAGCTGCTTCTGCCTCGGTGCTAGTGATGACCGTATGCTGGTTAGGAGGAGGGCAGTTGAGGCCCTCAACCAAGGTGTCTGCGCGGTAGACACACTGGACCTACACCTGGTTTTCTGGTCTGGGGTGCGATTTCTTATAACAGCAAGAGCACTCTCGTGGTTATCCCATCCACCCTGACAGAAAATTTGTTCATGAATTGACCTGTTGTGCTGTTACTCATGAACAACATTCCAAGAAGCGTTTTCCAACAGGATAACGCTCTATAGAGTGTCGACATGTTGCCTTGGCCCGCTCGACTACCAGATCTGTCTCCAGTCGAGCAAATAAGGAAATCATCGAACGACAACTCCAGCGTCATCCACAACAAGCATTGCCCGTCCCTGTATTGACCGACCAAGTGCAACAGGCATTGAAGTCCATCCCGCATCCGCCACCTGTACCACAAATTGCATACACGTTTGCATGCTTGCGTTCAGCATCCTGGCGGTTGCGACGGTGTATCAGCCTTTCACACCTGCAATAGCTTACCTCGCGCAGACATTAACCTGTGATCTTGCAATGTAAATCGCTTAAATATGTTACCTAGATATTTCTTTACCCCACATTATGTGTGGAGTGTGTATTTCGTGCGCTTTTAGCAAAGCGAATTGCATACTAGTTTCATAGTCATGTTGAGCTGCAGGATCAAGTGGAATGAGGTAGTTGGTCACATTTACCCGGCGGCCACTCCAAAAGGGAAACTCCTATCACAGCAGTATTTCACCAATTTAGACTGAACAACAGCGGCCAAGTATTGCGGGATAACGGTGTAAGTGGGGCACACTGGTGGTACAGGGGAATAGTACTTGCGGATACAGGATAGTCTCAAGAAACGTATAGGTACAATATAAATGCATTACAACCGGGTCATATAACACTTTTCAGAGGACGCCCATCGGTTATAGAAAACATGAAAATAGATTGTCACTAAAAGGGTATATTCGCGGAGTGCTTGGTGAGAATATTTTCTCTAAGATAGCATCTTACTATGTTACTTAAGAGCAGGCGCCACTTTCAGCTATGCTGTATTTTCAGTTTTGTGTGTGCTTGGGGGGAGGGGCAAGGTGCTGATCTAGCGCCAGTCTGGAGAAAGATCTGGGCGCTCATTTTCCTGTGTGTAGGAATGCTGCCCGTTAATTAATTCATAAGATTTCCGTATTTGGCGGATCTAATTCTGTTATAAAACTTCTCATTGTGGAATAAACATTTCATTGTGGAGTAAGGTACACTAAATTACAGTACCATCCTCTGAATTGTAGAGTTGGGAGAGTCTCGGGGTAGTTACATGGTGGGCAGTCTTGGAGTGATTTTTCTAATCTTATCTACCTCCAAGCTCTTTTCACACTCACTGTGGGCCGCCGGCCGGAGTGGCCGAGCGGTTAAAGGTGCTACAGTCTGGAACCGCACGACCGCTACGGTCGCAGGTTCGACTCCTGCTTCGGGCATGGATGTGTGTGATGTCCTTAGGTTAGTTAGGTTTAAGTAGTTCTAAGTTCTAGGGGACTTATGACCACAGCAGTTGAGTCCCATAGTGCTCAGAGCCATTTGAACCATTTTTTGAACACTCACTGTGGAGTCACCGTATATACCTCGCACTGATGAGCAGTAGATAATATCGGAGACGAGGACATTCAACTGTACCATAATTGATGTTACTCAGTTCTCATACTGATGTGGCAACACGAGTCTAGTAGCTGAAGATACCGGTACACAATTGCTAAAATGTGTCTGTACCATAGCGATTCGAGACTTCGATGAAGATTAGGCGTGATCGGACAGGGGGCTGTATTCAATCTGAAATCATCATTCTACACATGAAAGTGTTCGTATGACTCACCGTTTAAGTACTGATATACTATCAGCCAGTTTCGTGTAACCACTCAGGGAGCTAGCAATTAAAGGTAAATTCTGTGTCTCTCTTTCAAATCCAGTATGGTATTATCCACAATCTCACCCATTACCAGTACAGTCTTGCCACGCTTATGTTGCACTAATTAACTATATTACTGTTGGTATGTGGTTTGTTCTCCTTATTCTGTTGGATTTCGTAAAGCCATATTATTGTAACTTGATGACCGTAGCCGGCCGCGGTGGCCGTGCGGTTCTAGGCGCTCCAGTCCGGAGCCGCGCTGCTGCTACGGTCGCAGGTTCGAATCCTGCCTCGGGCATGGATGTGTGTGATGTCCTTAGGTTAGTTAGGTTTAAGTAGTTCTAAGTTCTAGGGGACTAATGACCACAGCAGTTGAGTCCCATAGTGCTCAGAGCCATTTGAACCATTTGTTGACCGTATGTGAATACAGACTGTGAAAATAAATGTGATTTCGCTGGACATTGAACTTAATTTAATTACATAGAAATTCTGTCCCATTATATGTAAATATCGTAAATATAGTAATGAAGACACAATAACCAAGTTACGTGGGCCACTTTAATACTATTTTAAAAAACGGTTCAAGTGACTCTGAGCATTATGCGACTTAACTTCTGAGGTCATCAGTCGCTTAGAACTTAGAACTAATTAAACCTAACTAACCTAAGGACATCACACACATCCATGCCTGAAGCAGGATTCGAACCTGCGTCGCTCGGTTCCAGACTGTAGCCCCTAGAACTGCACGGCCAATCCGGCCGGCAATACTATTTAAATAACTAATATTTTATTAAAATAATTATTGTTTGCGCTGTGAACCAATTTTAATAGGCTGTTGGTGTCTTGGGAGCTGTATGGCTCACTAAGGTCAAACGGAATGGACACTTTTTATCGAACTGTGGTTCTGAGCTTGGTTGCTATCTCGGAATGTAACGTATGGACATTTAAGCCGGACTTTGTCAGTCGTGCACCATATTGTACCCTGAAACTGATGATCTGCTCCCAAAGAACATGTGATATTTGCAAATGAACTGAGTTTGTTTTACTATCTTAACAGTTGAACGTAACATGAATAATGCAATATGTGTTTTTTTTGATAGCTTACATTTCATTTTTATTTAACTTGTAACTGGATTTGGATAATACTTCCGCTTAATTTAATTTGGCATACTGATTATTCGAATGTATTAGATTAATAATGTAATAAGTAGACTGTTAAATACAGTATTTGGAGATTTTACCGACTACGATACTTTTATAATCTAAAAGAATATTTGTTACTAGATACGTGTCCATGTCGTACCTGGAAAATTTTTTTCACCTTTCAAACATGTTATCTTCTGGGAAAATATTCTAATTTCAGAAAAAGACTGCAACGCACACAAATTAGATACTGTCATTTACGAATGGAATAAGAAAATACGTTTAACTTCTATTACAGGGCTGGCTAGAGGCGGAAGTCTGAAAATTGCTCCAAAGTACCGGGTGATCAAAAAGTCAGTATAAATTTGAATAAATCACCGAATAATGTAGATAGAGAGGTACATGACATGGGGTTTTATTAGAGCCAAACAAGTACAAAATTTCAAAAAATGTCCGACAGATGGCGCTTCATCTGATCAGAACAGCAATAATTAGCATAACAAAGTAAGACAAAACAAAGATGATGTTCTTTACAGGAAATGCTCAATATGATCACCGTGATTCCTCAACAATAGCTGTAGTCGAGGAATAATGTTGTGAACAGCACTGTAAAGCATGTCCGGAGTTATGGTGAGGCATTGGGGTCGGATGTTGTCATTCAACATCCCTAGAGATGTCGGTCGATCACGATACATTTGCGACTTAAGGTAACCCCAAAGTCAATAATCGCACGGACTGACGTCTGTGGACCTGGGAGGCCAAGCGTGACGAAAGTGGCGGCTGAGCACGCGATCACCACAAAACGACGAGCGCAAGAGATCTTTCACGCGTCTAGCAATATGGGGTGGAGCGCCATCCTGCATAAACGTCGTACGTTCCAGCATGTGTTTATCAGCCATCCTTTGAAACGCCCACACCGCAAATTCCCTACACTAAATCGCCAGGTAACAGTTCATGACGCCGATGGATTTTGTACGGATAGCATCGGAGGGTACGCCTAAGTGCCAGCCAAACATTAGTGTATGGAATGCCGGTGCGACGTGCGACTGCACGAGCGCTGACTTCCCCGTGCATAGACGAACCCGCTACGGTCTCCATTTCTTCCTGAACTGTCTCAGCAGCATTACGCCTTGTGCTCGGTCGGCCACTACGGGGTCTATCGTCTAGACAACCCGCGGCTTCAAACTTCGAAATCATCCTCGCCACAGCTGCATTTGTCAACGGACCTTTACCCGGTCGAATCCCCTTCCTATGGCGATAGGATCGTAACGCTGAACTAGCACATTGCCCATTCTGATAATACAGCTTCACGAAAAGCGCCTTTTCAGGCAACGTCAACAGGCTGCGACTGCCTGCGCATCTGATTCTCTCTCTCTTTTTTTTTTTACTTTATTGTTATTTTAAAGCTTGTACAACAGGCAGGCTGTCAGCAGCACACTACGCTGCTCATCAGCCATAGAATATACAAGCAGCAAAAACAGTGAGAAGACACAAGTTACAGAACGGTGGGCAGTAAAACAGGAGACACATAGAGACAAACACGGAGCCGTTCACACTCGTCGATAATCCACACTGCTAACTGATGAGACGACGCACGAACACTGAAGATGACGATGGCACTGGTGAACAAGGGAGTGTAACGGTGAACACTGAACACTAAACACGACGGCACACACGAAACACTGATGGCGGTGATCTCCGGCGCGCGAATGTCCACGTAGCGTGTGCGAGTCCGGGGACCTGCCAAGAAGGGAACAGGGGTGAGGTGGGGGAGAGGGGAGAAAAAGGATGCCAATGGCTGAGGAGACAGGGGCAGGAGGAGAGGGACAGGGGAGGGGAGGCCCAGGGGAGGAGGGGGTAGAAAAGGAGGAGGGAGGGAAAAGGGAGAGAAGGGAGGGAGGGTGCCCAGAGGAGCAAACACAGGAGGAGGGTGGGAGGATCAAAGTTGGTAGGAGGGGTAGATGGAGGGGAGGAGGGCATCATCAGGGAGGGGGAGCTGGCGGAAGCCACCTTGGGAGAGGGTAAGGAGGGTGGAGAGATGGAGACCGGGTGGGACGTGGGAATACAGGCGCAGCAGTGGGCGGGGGTGGGAGAGGATCGGGGAGACGAGCGAGTGAGGGGGATCGAGTTTGCGGGAGGTGTACAGGATCCGTATCCTTTCAAGGAAAAGGAGGAGATGGGGGAAAGGGATGAGATCGTACAGGATCTGCGTGGGGGAGGAGAGACGGATGCGATAGGCAAGGCGGAGAGCATGACGTTCAAGGATTTGGAGGGATTTATAAAAGGGAGGGGGGGCGGAGATCCAAGCCGGATGGGCATAACAAAGGATAGGGCGGATGAGGGACTTTTAGGTGTGGAGGATGGTGGAGGGGTCCAGACCCCACGTACGGCCGGAGAGGAGCTTGAGGAGACTGAGTCGGGCACGTGCCTTGGCTTGGATTGTCCGGAGGTGGGGAGTCCAGGTGAGGCGACAGTCGAGGGTGACGCCAAGGTACTTAAGGGTGGGAGTGGGGGTGATAGGGCGGCCATAGATGGTGAGATAGAAATCAAGGAGGCGAAAGGAAGGGGTGGTTTTGCCTACAGTGATCGCCTGGGTTTTGGAGGGATTGACCTTGAGCAACCACTGGTTGCACCAAGCGGTGAACCGGTCAAGATGGGATTGGAGAAGGTGTTGGGAGCGCTGTAGGGTGGGGGCAAGGGCAAGGAAGGCGGTGTCATCGGCAAACTGGAGAAGGTGGACGGGGGCCGACGGCGGCGGCATGTCCGCCGTGTACAAAAGATACAGAAGGGGGCACACCGGCAGAGGGGAAAAAGGTGTAGGAATCCGTGTTATGGACGGTGACATAGGAAGGACGGCGGAAGAGAAAGGAGCCGATCAGACGGACGTAGTTAATGGGAAGGGCGAAGGTTTGGAGCTTGAAGAGGAGACCTGAATGCCATACGCGGTCATAGGCACGTTCGAGGTCCAGAGAGAGGAAGATTGCGGAGCGACGGGAATTAAGCTGTTCGGAAAGGAGATGAGTGAGGTGAAGGAGAAGGTCGTCGGAAGAGAAGGACGGCCGAAAGCCACACTGGGTAACGGGAAGGAGGCGGTGCAGGCGGAGATGCTGGTGGATGCGTCGGGTGAGGATAGATTCCAGGACCTTGCTGAAGACCGAGGTAAGGCTGATGTGACGGTAGGATGAGACGGCGGACGGCGGTTTGCCAGGTTTAAGGAACATGAGGATACGGGAGGTTTTCCACAGGTCGGGATAGTAACCGGTGGACAGGACTACATTGTAGAGCCTGGCCAGAGTGGAGAGGAAAGAGAATTCTCTCTCTCATTACAGCTCCTTTTATACACGATTGCTAATCGCAGTCACTGACGTTTTGCTGTCCAGCGCCATCTGTCGGACATTTTGCGAACTTTGTTTTTTTTTCTTATAAAACCCCATGTCATTCCAAGCATGTCTGTAAATTTGCACTTCTCTATCTACATTATTTCGTGATTTATTCAATTTTCAAATTTATACTGACTTTTTGATCACCCGGTATAACACTCTCCCACACTTTGCGTTTCTCTTCCTAGTACGAACAAAATTAGCCCTCTGTAAAATGAATGACGAGAGCATGTTGACCTTGAAGTAAGTAAGACGAAATCTCGACAGCAAACAATAATCGAAATGATTAGTCTAAGAGATTACATGATGAATGTTTAATCGGCTTCTTGACCTCTCTATTAATCCTGCGATGATATCAGCTTATCATAGTAAGCGGTATGTTGCGACCGTCTAATACAGCCAAGGCGCTAGTTGGGAGTTGCAGATGAAGTACGTGGAGAAACCCGCTGAGTGGTGCGCAGGGGCAGCGCGGCCTGCCTGTGAAGACGAGCACCGGCTCGGATTTCGCGGGGATCAGAGGTGAGGCCGCACCGCGCCAGGGTCAGCTGTCTGCTGAATAAAATATCCGACGCCACCTGACCATCGACTGGGCCCAACCTACAGCTGCCACCGGGAGACGCCTACTAACCTTTGTTCTCGTATCTTTGCAGCTGCGGATCTTACTTGTGACTTCTTCGCAGACGCGCAAATAAAGAAGAAACTTCTGTAAACGGTGAGAGAAGAGCGTCATTTTCTTAGGGTGAGACGCAAATAAAATTAGTCAGAAATATGGAAGCTATTTTCCACCGGATATTTCAGCAGCATGTCAGAAATATTGTATCCGATATTCAGAGCTTAATTCGTGATACAAATAATGTAATAGCTGCGCAATGCCACGCCCCATTTTCTACACTACTGTGTCTCGTTCGCGATATTTTATCGTTTACTATCACCAGAAAAGACATCTATAGAGTATAGAGGGCTTGCAGCCCCTTTAAGAATCGATTAATTACGGTTTATTAAAGGAATACACGCTCAGGGGAACACAAAACCCGAATGAAAGCTTTAATTGCGCCATTTAGAATAAACGTCCAAAGACAACATTTTGTTGTTGAAATTTTTTCATATGATCCTTGTCTCTAGTTCAATGATGGTAACACTAAAAGAACCAAGACCTTAATTAAACTAGGACGTGACACAGGTTGCTCTACTGTAAAGCTACTTAAGAAGATTCACGATGTATGTAATGCTTGTTCTGAAATGTCAGAGAAGAGTATTGTCGAAAGGGCAAGCCAGAAGGATCAGTCTAAATAAAAAGAGCTACATGAAGTCTAAAATGGCAAAATATAAAGTCAGGGTCAATATTAACCTGTTAATAAATTCTAATAAACTCTTTTTATCTGCATTTCCCGAAACTATCGTTTTTAGTGTAAAAGGGACGTTTTCTGCTGAATCACTGGAGTTAAAAAGGTAAAATTTGCTACAGATTTTGTATAGACCTTAACACTATTTACTGTGTTACAACATTCAACTTAATTTAATTTTTTCTGAAGAAAATGGTACGTATCATACATATAAATTTAAAAAAAATGATTACAAGAGTTCTAAGACTGATATTTAAGAACTGCTACGCAGATTTGTTTATCTAATTACTGCGAATAACCAATGACATTCTGAAACTGATAACTAAAGTAAACTTTGAAAAAAAAATGTCCCTCTTCTTCTAAATGTATCCAGAAACGTCCTGATCAAATTATTTGACAAATAAACGAAAAATTATAAAACACGTTAAAACCAATAACGTAATGACAACATATGCCAACTTTGCTTCAATTAGCCCCCAAATAGTAAAAGTCACAGTAGCTTATTTTTATCCATTTACTTTCTCATATGTCCCCCTTTAAAGTTTGTAAAATAAATTTACAGTTAGTATGAATGTAGACTCTCCCGGCGCCCGCTGTTGATGAAATGACAGGTGTCGATGTTAAAATACCACGACATTTCGACTAATGTGGTATTCATCATCTTTGAGCGAAATATCGAGAGCTCATATACGCCACTGAAGAAGCAGCTGTGTCCCAGGTCTCCAACAACATCACGCCTGTATAGAATTCTCAAAATGCACAAGGAACGGGGACCACTATGGCCAAAACTCGACAGAGCCAACTCATAGAATTACGGACTGGCCGAGTATGCGGCAACGTTTGTAAACCCCCTACTGGTCACGGTAGTCACCGTGTGAAGAACTCATCCGATTTCGTGACAGTACTTAAGGACATGCGACTACAAAGGGATGACATGCTCGCGAGTTCGACGTGGCATTGCTATTCATGAAAGTACCCCTTCAAGTTTCCTTAGTGGTCCTGTCTCAATTTTTCGAGCCGAAAATAAACTTTAAGACCATGCAGTGACGTACACCTACTTCAAGTATAACGAGGAGCTTTATGAACAGTCGTATGGAGTCGATGTGGGATCTCCAGCTGCTTCTGGGATCGCAGACCTCTAGATGGAACGCATTTTGAGGAGTTGGCATTCAGTCCACACACCATAAACCCAGACACTTCTTCCGTTACGTCGACGATACTTTTGTGGTGTGGGAGCATGACAGGCGCTGGATGAGATTTCGGATCACCTGAACAGCATCCATAAAACCGCTGCATTCACTACGGAAATAGATGTGAATATTTGTCCTCCTTACTTGAGCCTACTAATAAAGAAGAAAGCAGTTGGTACACTAGGTCATGTACTGTGCAGGAAGAATACCCACACAGACCCATAGAACCCTGTACGTGCATGCAATGGGTTGTCACCATCTAGTGCACCTCAGACAGTGTAGATGGGGAGTGCGCCATCTGCGATGTAGAAACCTTCTCAGTAGAACTATAGCAAGTAAAGTAGGTGTTCTGCTAAAATAGGTACAGAGTAGTACAGATCAGCAGAAGATTCAAGAATAAAAAAACATTCAGTAATCTGGGAAGAGGGGGAAGAAGACGAGAGACTTGCTTTCCTTCCATACTTGTGACGACTTTCAGCCAAAATTGCCAGACTACTTAAAAAAATCGAACATAACTATCTTCTTCCGACCATCTCCTAAGTCATAAGAATGTTTTGGCTCTACGAAAGAACTACTATAACTGAACATGCTTGTGATATACAGTAACACCTGTGAATTGGGTCACTAATACATAGGGAAAACGCAACGCTTTATTTCTAAGTGTGGTGAGGAGCACATAGGGCTTGTTCAATTGGGACGTGGAGAGAAGTCAGTGATGCATAACATTGCATCAAGTGGGACCACTCCTTTGCTTTCATATCACCAATGTGCTACGCTGAGCAATTGGTTATTGGGGCGGTATTATAAAGGAATCTTTAGATATAAGTGTTCCCAATAATATGGTCAGTAGGGGGAAGGGTACCAACTTATTTTGGCATGGACTCCTGTGCTAGCAGCAATAAGACGAAAGCGCCCCCAGCACCATCCAGCCCGCAAGACGCATCTGGAATACCCAGAGGGAGATTCTAGTCCAGCCTCTGGTTTCCCCGATACCCCCACCCTGCAACCCCCCACCACAGCAGCCTCAGCCCCACCCACCCTCTGGCCAGGCAGCGTCAGTTCATAATAAAATCAATCATAATTTTTCATGCGTTGGTGACCCATTTCCACAGTATTCATCTTGTCAGAAAGTATCAAACGTTTGTTGTCTTGTGCAGATGAAGCAAGTTCCTATTGCTTAATAGAAATAACATGTTGCTTTGACTGAATTACATGCTTTCTAGTGCCTTTTACTTCTGAATCATTCATGCTTTACCTATAATCATAACTGATTAATCTATTAACAAAAGTTCGTTTTATGCAATTTGGTCTGCACATTACGTGCCTAGACTCAATCTCGTGAGCATCCATTGTTGGTCATTGATTGACTTATTCTGTAATAGGTTCACCACTAAGTACGTCTTTCAATAAACCAACTCCCTTTTTATTGATAAGGGTGGGGGGAGGCGGTGCTATAAATATTATTATCGAGTTAAGGTGAAGGGTCAGACCACCTTTGCACCTCATTTTTCAATTCATTGTAAGTACTAGTGTTGGTTAAATAATATATGAAGCTATCAGTGTTTGCATAGGCCATTTTTACACTTAATGACTTAGATTTTTTAACATATTGCCATAACGAAAATATACAAGCAGCGTCTTGGAAATATCTGAAACTTCCATGGCTACTGTTTATGAGAGACTTCAATACAGTAAACTGAAGGTGCAGGGTGGAGAAAGGGAAGGAACTATTGATATCAGCTGCATAAGGACATCATGCGGAATCAGAGACTATGAGTGAATAACGTGTGCCGGACCGGGATTGGAACCCGGGTTCTCCTGCTTACTGGACAGGTGCGTTAACCACTGCTACAGTCGCACAGAGTTTTTACAGCAATTGCGAGGACTGTCTCGGCTTGTCCACGCAGCAGAATCACATTCCCAGCGAGCTCCGCATTTCCTGTCCGTATTCTCCAATCTCGCTATTTTAGGTTTCCCGGGGGAGGTCGGATGCAGTTGTGTATCCGCGGTGAAGGTGGTAGATTCATTGCCCATGGAGGCGCAATCATATCATTAGGCCTGCTCATTTCAGTGGTGGCTAAGTTTTCGTTGAAAATTACACTTCTCTGAAAAATTAGTTTGGCAATTAATATAGCTGCTCCCGATGTGCCCTACCAGGATTTGACTGATCTTACATCCCGCATCTTTCGCTCACTGTGGATGGTTTTTCAGACACATGATCGAGAAATTTCCTCTTAGCTGCTGATTTTGATTATTTGACCAATATTTATTTGACGATTTTTGTGACGTTTCTCCAGCACGAGTGGCTGGTATTTTCTAAGCTCCATCCTCCAAGGCTGAAGGCAGACTGCAGTCAACATCACGGCTGCAGTTTATGTGTATCTGTCACGCCAACGTCTGAGGCTTTTCTCTTTCTTGTTGAAGTTATCGTCATAATTGTGGATTTGTATGGCTTCCCTGGACAATAGGACGTAGTAACTCTTCATGTCGATGTCTTCTTTTTATGTTTCTCACAAAGCACGTGATCCACCAAGGTCGATTTCTCCACCTCTCAAAACCTGCAATACCATTTATTTTCGGTGATCCTGCTGTTTCTCGACCGTCTAGTCATTTCAACATAGATTTTTGCACATTTACAATAGGTCCCCTTTATCCTTTGCCGATCTTAGACACTGATCTATTTATGAACCGACCAAGAAGATCAAAGTATATTATCTTCTCGAAACCATTTCTGGTACACATGCATTCTCGTGTGTTAGTCTTAATGCATGGCTTCATCCAGAGAGCTTTCCTGAATGATAAGGGTCAATGAATGTTTTTGGAAACCAGTTCATGTTGTGAACATTGTTTCAAATTTCTGTATTGAATAAGATAATTTTTCTTATCCGAAAGGTCGATAATAATTTCTTTGGTTTCTAATCTATCGGATGGTGGACAATATGAATGTAAATCATCAACGCTCTCAGGGTATTCAAGATCCACTTCCAAAACGTACCCAGTGTTGGAATCCTCTAGCACGTTTTCCACCGCCGAAAGTTTCGACACTCTCTGAAGGAAGCCAATCAAAACTGGACACTGGAAGATTCAGCAACATCATCCAGCTGTTAAGTTAGTTGACATCAAGATGGATTATATAAGATTCTTCCAGTCTGTCATCATAATTGGACATGAATCTTCAGCTGGCATTGGCATGACTGCACTAACAGTGGACAAAACTTCTAATGCACCTTTCACACACGTAAGAAATGAAGGTCACTATACTATCAGTTTATTCGTTTCGGTAACTTTTCTAGGTCGCCTAACTACAAACTTTTAACTATTTTTCGAGATCACGAACCAAAAGACACACATAAATAATATACCGGTATCTTTACGAGTTTTGGCAGGGTAACATATAAGAAAACAATTATTCTTGTACAAAATGTTTGTTAATTTTTTCATATTCATTAAGCAGTACCCTAATATACAGTTATGTCAGCAAAAGTTCTGCCTTCTCAGTAAAAGTTGTTCCTCATCAGAAAAAATTCTGCCTCATCAGAAAATGTTCTGCCTCATCGGCAAAATCTGCTGCCATTTTCGATCCTTCCAGTATATAAGAAGTCTTCATATCTACAACAGATCAATGTCTTGTGGTAGCGGAAGTGTCAGTGTGGCTTCCTCCAAAGTGCTTGATACCTCTCACCGGTTAGTGGGGAAGAAGAGATCTACTAAAAAACTGTTTTGTTCATTGTTATTGTTGTAGATCCTCGAGAATCTTGTTACTGACACTGGTAGCATCAACTACGCCAAAGATGGCACGCACCTTTGCAAGAAGAATTTAAATCTGTTTACAGTCATTACAGAGCTGTTTTGTGACAACTTTATGTTGATTAAAATTTTTGATCCAGTGCAACGCCAAGAATAATCAGAGGACTGTTCGTAATTTTAAAGGAGGAAGTATGTGGTGCATTTAATAATTATCTGTGTGGTAAATTTTCATACTTCATCTCTGCAAGACACAAGATCAAGACGAAACCATCACTGATGCTACATAGGAACGACAATGTGACAGCAAGACGAATGTTGGAAAAAATTCCACTGGCATTTTTAACAAAGTGGGAATGTTCAACTACCTGACAACAAAGCATGACTTCTGTATGCGAAGATATTATCGAGAAACAGAAACATGATCTTAAACAACGATAAGATAGTTAGAATAGTGTAGCATGGACAAACTCCAATTGTAGACTAAAGATATATATCAAATTTGTATATAATATCACAAGCCCAGAAGTGAACAAAGTTATAAGTAACCAATCTATCGATTTTATAAAGTATCCTGATTTGTCTTCAAGAGAAACTTTTAAATTTCGTTGGCTGAAAAACTTGGTACTACCAGGCTGGAAGCTACAATATATAACTCTACACTGGATGGTATGTTCAATCCTTTGGAAGACTCTCTACGTGTATTAAATGCCAACAACCAGTTGTACTCCACTCTTCTCCGTGGCAGTCACTTTTATGTGGCGTAAATTATCAGATAGCTTACAGAACAGTTCCTGTGTTCTGTTTTTTTATCAGTGTTCTGCAGTTTGTCAGACGGGGTACTAAGAGTACAGGAAAGTTTACCGGTGTACATGTAAATCTCACAGACAATCGAGAGTGAGAAAAAATTGTAAGCCATGTTCTGCCTACCTGCAGAGTTAATTATTGACCTGAAAACTATGTGGAAACAACACAGCTTGAACAAAGATTATATAAGTCTTATTACGTGATGTATTAAAGCTGGAGAATTATATCTTTCTCAGTTCAGGACATTGTTCTACACAATACAATAAAATATACATTTTAGTGGATGAGGACGGTTCCCACGAATAATATTATAAAAAAGATCTTAATAAAAAGGAACCATGTATTTACCAGATTTACAATATTTCCTTTTACAGAAACTACCATGGTGCCATTTCTCAAAAGGACAATGCTTGTCCCCACGTGAAGTGTGAGTCTGTGAACTGTCCGGGTGAAACTGAGGTACTCTCATGGCCAGCTCCCCAGTGTGCATGTCAACTACATCCCAGTGCCAGTTTCCAAGATATCAAGCATCAGTTGAATCTGTTGTGGGCCAGTTTGCCCCAGAAGAAAATACAACAGCCTTATGACACCCTTTAGAACCGAATGAGTACACGCATCCAATCTAGATAAGGTGCAACATC
Organism: Schistocerca americana; assembly: GCF_021461395.2. Lineage (NCBI taxonomy): Eukaryota > Metazoa > Arthropoda > Insecta > Orthoptera > Acrididae > Schistocerca > Schistocerca americana. The sequence goes on from NC_060122.1 coordinate 154,011,532, forward strand.
ATGCTGATAAGTGGGCCATATTGCCAAGAGATGTAAATTTGACTAGATTCTAATCACGGAATAATATCACATACCCTCTCAACCCATGAAGTTTAAATTAGTGTCCTTCTCCCCTTCTGATGCTTCACTTTTCAACAGCTAGTGTATGTTCAGTGTAAGTGGCTCGTCTTTATTAATGTCCCGAGCAACTACTTATAGCTTTCCTACATCACCCCTCTTTCTATGATAATCTGGATCATTTCACGAAATAGCTTTCCAGTGGTAAATAATATTCGCCTATAGAATGCAGAGTAACGACAAGCTAAGAATCTCCCGTTAGATCCCCATCTACTTATAACTAAATAGGGAAAGGTTGCACCTTCGCTTTTCTCCTTGAGTCATTAAACTAAGGAAAACCAGTATTATAAGTAATTGCAGGAAGATGGGTTATCCGTTATAGTATCGAAAAGTACGAGGGTAATTCAATAATTAAAGAGACAAATTGGTCTGGAGAAAAATCTGTTAGTTGGACAAGTTTGGTACTTTTACGGCTTTAAGTTGGCGTCACTGTGATGAGCTCTGATTAGCTGATGCATAAACATTGTTTTGTTTATAACCTCAAAAATACATTTCAAGGTGGCGAGTCCGCTTGAAACGTCCACATTAATTGAACAACGTTCTGTTATTCGTTTTTTACCTGATACGAGCCAGCAATGAATACATAATGTAGAATATCTAAAGTTTATAATGAAGACTGTATGAATCGTGCAAATTTTTACAAGTGGGTAGAGCAGTTCAAAAATTGTCGCGACTCAGTGACTGACGAACACCGTTCTGGGCGACCAGCTGCAGTTTCAACTCCCTTACTTGTAAAGTCGAATTGATTACATTATTATTGCCGACAGCCGTGTGACTGTGGAAATGATAGTTGATGAGGTTCAAGTTAGTACTGGTACAGTTCATAACATTATCTGTAACAAGCTGAAATACCGCGAAACCTTTGCAAGATGGGTCCCAAAAGATTTGCTGCGGCTACACAAGGGAACAAGGTTGAGAGTGTGCGCAGAGCTAAATGACGTTATGAAAGAGAAGGTGAGCACTTCCTATTATGAGCCAGAATCAAAAAGATAAAGCATGGATTGGAAGCACACCAATCCACCTGCAAAAAAAAAAAAAAAAAAAAAAAAAAAAAAAAAAAAAAAAACCAAGCATCAGCAGGAAAAGTCATGTTGACGGTGTTTTTCGATGCTGAAGGTCCAGTTTTTTGTGATTATTTCCAAGAGCGGCGTACAATGAACAGGCAGTATTATTCGGGTTTGCTTCTAAACAAGGTGAAGCGAGCCATGAGAGAGAGACGTTGATCTCAGAGGAGAAGTGTGATTCTCCAGCAAGGCAATGCACGTTCTCATATTGTCAACTAACCCGTAAAACCATTAACAAAATGGGCTGAAAGTACTGCCTCACGCCTTTATAGTCCTGATTTAGCACCTAGTGATTTCCATTTGTTTGGTGCACTGAAGAAGTCATTACGTGGGAAGAGGTTCCAGGACAACGAGGACACGAAAAAGTTTGAGTGAAATTGGTTCAAACATCAAGATAAAGAGTTCATTGCAGCCACAATGAGAAAGCTTGTAGGCCGTTGTAATAAGTGCATAAATGTTCAAGGGGATTATGTTGAAAAGTAGAAGAATTGTTCTGCAGAAATAAAGGCTTTTTTCTCCATACCAATTTGTCTCCTTAAATATTAAGTGACCCTCGTAGTTAACAAGGCGCTGGACATAGTAACAGGGTAGAATAATTCTAAAGTAATACACAAACTGCGTTATATGGTAGAATAATTCTAAAGTAATACACAAACTGCGTTATATAAGGCAGGTAACAGTTAATGTCAGGTATTGTGGCAGCTGCCATACTTTTTGTTGTATACGGTAAACACTAGTCATCTTGTAATTGATAGCTTTCCTGAAAACTGCTCATGGTGTAAATCACGAGGAGGGAATATCCATCAGTACTCACTGTGCTTTTTTCTAATAACAAGAAAGTATAAAACATTTTGTCTGCTTTATTATGCATTCGTACTAACGGCCCAATGTAAACTTCCCATATGAAATTTGACGACTTTTAAAAATTTACGTTAAATGCAATATTATTTATAATCTCCTCTTACACAAAGTTAGTGATCGATCGTACGGGATCGTTAAGTACGTTAATGGACATAAATGATTTCAAACGTTTCACAGCGTCCGCTACCAACATCGAATGGGTTTTCGTATACAACAACAAACTCTAAATCGGATTATGACCGACTTGTGGAAGCCAAAATTGATGCGTTTAATGCTTTATGATCGCACAGTGAATAACAGACAAGCTGTCGAACACAATGGACGTAAGCTGCTTTTTCAAATCCTGAATTCGGTGAATTATAGAAACTGTTTTGCTTTTCGATTGTTTACGAAGTCCGAGAATCCTCCATCCAAGATGTATGTACAGTGACAAAGAAAACGAGGAAATTTAACAGCAGCAGAGGGAATTCATGCTGCTGAAATACTTTGACAGATGTTCTACTCATTTCTAGGTCATATTTTACTACAGATATCATCATTTAGCTTTCCCATAAGCCGATGATACAAACCTCCATTCTAGAACTTACTAACGCGTGTTAGTGTAGTGCAGACTAAATGCAGACTCCAATTTTGACTAGGAAATAAATATTACTGAGCACTATTTCATCGGAAAATGAGTTTGAATCCTGGTAAAATTTCCTTACAATTGGACTTTGAGACAATATGTTGGTTAAATCTCAAATCTCTCTGTACTTACTCCTGATCCTTCTGTTGGATAGGGACGCTAAGTTTGTCGAGGTTCTTGCTGCTGGCTACTTAGTCTCTGCTTCATTTCATTCCACATGCGTTAACGACAGAACAATCGCAACACTACATTGAAAAGATCTCACCACACCCAGCCGCACAATACATAATACATCGGAGACAGACAAATGTAATTTGCAGTTTATCTGGCATAAAGAGTATTTCCCAAGGTTTCGGGACTCTAACCGGATGAGGTCAACAACTTGCCACGATAGCTCGGCCGACAACGATTCAGCTATATTCATGTGAATAGTTCCTTCACATCGTCTGCTAAGTAGGCCCCAATTCTGACGTTTACGATTATCGCTTATCTCACTACTGACAATCCCCTTCACTTCCGCCTTTCTTGCAAATTCTCTGCTCAGTAGACCGTTTATTTCATAGAGCAGGTGCAGTAATTCTTCCCCACTTTCACTGTCGATAGCGATATCGTCAGCGAAACTTATTATTGGTGTCATTTCACCCTGAATTTTAATCCCACTCCTCGACTGTTCTTTTACATCCGTCACTGTTCATTCGACTTTGAACAGTACTGAAATCCATCCCCAACTTACGCCTTTTTAACGCAAGCACTTTTCTGTTCTTGTGGCTTCCTCTTTGTTCTTGTACATGAATAGAATTCCGACATCGCAAACACAATACGTAACATGCCTAATACGGTGTAGGAAATCCGTTGGTATTGACATCAGATTCCGCCGCATCGAAATGGATATATACAAGACCTGCACGGTTTTCAAGGGATTCTTATACTATTATTCCCGCAAAATAGTGACAATTTCAGGTCAGTTAACTGCGATGGAAGTGGACAGCGATCATGCACACACTTATCCAAAGCAGACAACACAGGCTCAATAATACTGAGAACTGGCGTCTGTGGTGGGCAGTGAAGATACTACAATACATCCTCCTCCTCAAAAAATGAGTTCTGGCCGATGCTATCTGCGTGAAAACGGGCCCTATCATCTAAGAAACTAGCATCACCGTTGGGGAACAAACATTGCACAATAGGATTTACCTAAAGCACGGTCACATAATCCTTGGCAGTAATGCGACCTCGCAGGGTAACCGTGGGATCGGCGGAATACTATGATGTTGCATTTGTATAACTGATGAGCAGCTTTCGAATTCCAACTTGCCCTTTCATTCCCAGCTTATGGAGCGCCCTTCTTATTGTTTTGATTACGCCAGGATTCACGAGTGCGATATTCAGCTCTGCAGTGCATACTGCGGCTGCAGTCCTCTTATTGTTCGTCACAGTCCTCTTCAATGACCGTCTGTCATGATAATTCAGCAAGCGCTTTTGTTTGCTTTGTGACTTACCGAACAATGATAAAATCTTCTCGCGTTGACATACGAGTCATTGCGTTGTTCTCCAGCAACGTCTCAGCAAGTTTCTTACTTGCCATCTGCAGACGAAGTGTCGGGTTCACTCTCTCTCACCTTTTACTTTCCCATCCTTGGGGAAGTGTATGGAGGAGTTTGTAGGCTGTTGGCTTTTACTCCACATTGTATTTTGTGCGTGTGTGATTATCTTGAATAGTTTTGGCTGTCTGTGTACTGTGATGGTGCCCTGGTGGTGTCTTGTACTTGCCTGAGGTTGGCGAGATGTTGGGTATTTTTAAGGATTAAGGATTGGTATTAGGACTTCGAGATTTAGGGATTTTTCTCTTCGACTTAGCCGTCGAAGATCGTCATAGGACTTTGTGCATATCATGTGTCATGTCATACCGACCTAGGGAGTGGATGAGGTTATTTCCAGATCTGGAAGAGCTCTCGCAGAAAGCCCTTGCCAGATCTTCGAATCTTTCTTTGAGGAGTGGGATTTCGGCAGCGGCGTGCAGATCGTCGGTGGGGAATCCCATGGGTAGATGCAGTGCCCTCCTAAGGGCGCGGTTTTGCAGCCTCTGGAGTTTGTCCAGATGCTGCTTCGCTGCGTATCCCCAGACAGGGAATGTGTACTCCATTCCTGGCCGTATAAGGGCCTGATACACATTTACTCCTAGAGAGCAGGGAAGGGCGCTGGTTGTGTTGAGGAATGGGTATAGGATGTGCATTCTGGCACAGACCTTCCTGTGGACCTTGTCTATGTGGAGCTTCCACGTTAGTCTCTAGTCCAAGGTTACACCGAATAGATGGCGGATCTGCGCCAGAGAGTCGGGATCCATGTAGGCCTGCCTCCATCAGTGCGCTCTCGTGTTATTCTTGATAATGTTGTGTTCCACGCGGTACTGAGTTGGAAGCCACTATCCCGGTCGACCAGGTTATCGCTGACCCGTGTCTCCACTGCCTCTTTAATGACAGAGTCCCAGAAACCTTTCGCTCTACACAGTCTGTTAGTTTCTTCAAATAGAAACGTGTTCTTCACTGAGGCCGTGCTCCACTACCGCGGATTTTTCCTTTGGTCCAAGGCGAGCAATTCTCACATGTTCAGAGATGCGGCGTGTGATACAATGCTGCGTCTGTCCAATATACTGCTGTCCGTATTCACAGGAAATGCTGTAGACACCCGGTGTTCTTAGACACAAGTGGTCCTTCATTGGGCCCAGCATATTTTTGATTTTTAAGGGCGAGTGAAGATGTTTTTTATCTTGGCCTTCTCCAGTGTCCTGGCAATCTCTGCCGTGAGTGGCCCTGCTTACGGGAGGACCGCCAGACCTTTGTTGTTCTCTTCTTCCTGAAGGTCCTCCTTCTTCTCCTTCTTGCTCATCCTGAGAGCGCGTCTAATCTGCGTGTCGGTGTATCCATTCCTCTAGAAGGTTTTCTTCAGGTACTGAATCTCAGTAGCAAACTGTCCTTGTCGCACATGTCATGAGCTCTGCGGACAAGGGTAGTGAGCACGGATTTCCGTTGAGCTGAGTGATGACAGCTGTTGGTGTTGAGGTACAGGTCTGTGTGTGTTTTGTTTCAGTAGACCGAGTGTCCCAGTGTACCGTCCGTTTTCTTCCTTATTAGGATATCGAGGAAGGGTAAGTACTCATTTTCTTCCAGTTCCATTGTGAACTTGATGTTCTTGTGTATACTGTTCAGATGGTTGAGAAATTCCGTTAATGTGTCCTCGCCGTGCAGCCAGACGTACCGATAAAAGACTTTGGGTTTAAGGCGTGCTGTTTCCAAGGCGATATCCTCAAAGTATTCTATGTACAGATTAGAGATACATGGTGCCAGTGGGGATCCCATAGCGACTCCATCCACCTGTTGGTAAAACTTTCCCCCACACTGTAAATACGTGGTCTTGAGTGCATCTAATCTGTACATGGACTACTTCGAGAATATTGCCTTGGAAACAGCACACCCTAAACCCAAGGTCTTTTATCGGTACGTGGACGATACTTTGGCGGTGCGACAGTTCACATATGTATCTCCGCTTACTATCATTTGAGATGTGTGGATTATATTTATATTTTTCTAGGGACCGAGGTATATAGCCCCATATTTTGTAGCCACTAAAATGAAAAATAGTTTGATTTCCATTTCCTTCAACTATTTTAAAAATTCCGAAAAGATGAAATGTGTCACTTCTACCTTGTTTGATGGAAATTCTCTCAGATACTTTTTAAAAGCTGATTCAGATACTGAATACCATACGTTGTCCTAATCGACGAATATTTCTTTTTCTGTCGCGTCAGTAGACAGAACCTCCTTTTCAGAAACGTCCTGAATGTACTATTTTCAACTAACCGCTCATTCCTCTGCTTTTAACGGTGCATTTACTTTTCCATTTTATTAGTTTTGGCATCTTTCCTTCTAACTACACCGAAAATTATTTTTGCTTTTGTATACCCTTCATCTGCCCATGGACAACCATTACCTTTTCTATTGCTTATCTTTCCTGCAACCTCCCTTGCGGTCGATTTCATTCCCAAGTGATTTATATTGTCTTCCTTTCTTCCCCTAAACATTTTTGTATTTCATTCTTTCGTCGATCAGTTTAAGTACTTCTTCTGTCATGCAGTATTTCGCAGCATGTACCTCTCAAGCACCTACTCCGCGATTGCTCTGTTTAGGGATGTCCGTTCCACCTCTACTTCATTGTCTTCTATATTATTCTTATCGCGGTATTATGACCGCAGAAAACTTCAAATGCATGTCGTTATTCCTCAGTATTGCCGCATCGCAGATATTTACATAACGAGTTTTCCTGGCCGTTCTGTTAAGCTTCAGTCTACACTTCATAATGACTAATTTGCGATCTGCGGCTAGAGGGCTTTCGGAAATTCCCGTTACAAATCTCTAGGACTTGTAGAGGGGAGTTAGTACATAATAGTATGAGTAGAAACCCATGTCCAGAAACGTACCGTTTCCTTTCTACTACGGTGTCAATTCAGGTGTTTAACTCACCCATTTCTATCTGAGGAATTAAATTAGGCATTACATAGTACAATTACTAGGTAACAATTCAAAATGAAACATAACAGAACATCCATTTATCGCTTATGCACATTTTTTGTGTTAAGACTGAAACATCACGAGTTTGCATTATAGCAAAACAGAAAAGAACCCAGCACACTGCCTGTACAGAACAGTACTGGCGCATTACAACAGTGGATCGACGTGGCGGCCACCAATGTTATTACAAAACTGTACCTGCGAAGCATATCCTTGTGCACACTCTCCATCCCGCTTGGTGAGTCTTCAGTTTCTAGTGCAACGGCCAGATCTCTTTACTCAACTGAACTGCAACCGTCGTAGAACGGAGACGGTACGTTTCCCGGCCTAGGTTTCTATTCAAAAATATTATGTACTCACTCCCCTCTACAATTCTTAGAAGTTCGTAACAGGAATTTCCGAACACCCTGTCTATTTGCGTGTTGGTACGCATTCCAATCCAGTATCTAATTTCTGAATCTCTATCTCACCATAGTATAATCCAGCTGGTATATTCCCGTGTCTACAGACATTTTCCAACTACATATCTTCCTTCTGTGATTCTTAGACAGTGTGTCTGCTATTATTATCTCAAAACTTATTGCAGAATTCATAGAGTCATTCTCTTCTGTCATTCTTACGGATCCCACATTATTTCGTAAAACTGTCCTCTACTTCATTCCCGACTATAGTGTTCCGATTCCACGGCACTTAATGAATTATCTGTTCAGAGCACTATACATTCTTTCCAGTTATTTGACTGAACATATGGTGTCCTCCACCTCTCTCCTTGAGTCCCCGAGGCAGCAGTGTTTAATGGTACTGTCTGATTTCCCTCAGAATCGTGTAATAATGCATAAGAGTATAGAACCTTCTCACGATGTTAGTGTGCAATGAAATTCGACATTGTTTCTTGCGTCTCCTACGCTGTATGTGCAGAAACCCAGTGGATGCTTGTTCAAGCCCACTGTGCGTTGAAGTGGAAACTTCTTGCGTCTCCTACGCTGTATCTGCAGAAACCCAGTGGATGCTTGTTCAAGCCGACTGTGCGTTGGAGTGGAAATTCAGTCTCTATATTCGCAGTATAAGCTGTGTTTAACTTCGTTGCTGTCGTCGCTTATCACCGACACTGTTAATGTCTTGTTTACGAAATACAGGAGCGTCAAGGGTGAAGTATCCGAGTACCTGGTTACAATTCAATCACAACTTGCCGAAAATTCTTTGTCAGACTGCTGGTGCGAGCAAGTAAATATTATCTTAAAAAACCCTGATTACTTAATCGTTACTGCCATTACAGCTACCAGAGTCTAGCTGGCAGAGTATACAGAATCTAGCGTGAAACTTTCGAATCACCAGTTTTGAGCAGTATGTAACGAAATGAGATGAAAAGGTGCGTAAATCAAAGGCTAAAAGCTTCACTAGCCAAATTTATCCCGCCCTGTTATCGATTCCCGTGCTCGTTCAACATCTTTGGTTGCGGTACGAAGTTACGACTTCTCGGGCGTCCCTTACGATGGCCCTTTTGCAGTAACACGAGGACGATTTTAGCGCGCACACTGCTCGGAGATGGGCTGTCCATTCAAGGAGCAGTTGACTGAAGATCGGGGTGGATTGGGTCCTTGGACGGAGCCGTGCTGGGAATCGTGGCTCGTGAAAGGATGTCGTGCTGGGCTGCTCCCTGTGTTTGCATCTCCGGTGTCCACTTCGCGGACCGCGCCTTCGCCTACGGAAGAGCTGAGGCCCTGCCGTTTTACGAGGTGCATTCAAGTTCTAAGGCCTCCGATTTTTTTTTCCGGACTGGAAAGAGATAGAAACATGCGCATTGTTTTAAAATGAGGCCACGTTCATTGTCAATACGTCCCAGAGATGGCAGCACCATACGGCAGATGGAATTTTACCGCCAGCGGCGAGAATGAGAACTGTTTTAAATACTTAAAATGGCGACGTTTTCCTTACTTGAACAGCGTGCAACCATTCGTTTTCTGAATTTGCGTGGTGTGAAACCAATTGAAATTCATCGACAGTTGAAGGAGACATGTGGTGATGGAGTTATGGATGTGTCGAAAGTGCGTTCGTGGGTGCGACAGTTTAATGAAGGCAGAACATTGTGTGACAACAAACCGAAACAACCTCGGGCTCGCACAAGCTGGTCTGACAACATGATCGAGAAATTGGAGAGAATTGTTTTGGGGGATCGTCGAATGACTGTTGAACAGATCGCCTCCAGAGTTGGCATTTCTGTGGGTTCTGTGCACAGAACCCTGCATGACGACTTGAAAATGCCAAAAGTGTCATCCAGGTGGGTGCCACGAATGCTGACGGACGACCACATGGCTGCCCGTGTGGCATGTTGCCAAGCAATGTTGACGCGCAACGACAGCATGAATGGGACTTTCTTTTCGTCCGTTGTGACAATGGATGAGACGTGGATGCCATTTTTCAGTCCAGAAACAAGGCGCCAGTCAGCTCAATGGAAGCACACAGATTCACCGCCACCAAAAAAATTTCGGGTAACCGCCAGTGCTGAAAAAATGATGGTGTCCATGTTCTGGGACAGCGAGGGCGTAATCCTCACCCATTGCGTTCCAAAGGGCACTACGGTAACAGGTGCATCCTACGAAAATGTTTTGAAGAACAAATTCCTTCCTGCACTGCAACAAAAACGTCCGGGAAGGGCTGCACGTGTGCTGTTTCACCAAGACAACGCACCCGCACATCGAGCTAAGGTTACGCAACAGTTTCTTCGTGATAACAACTTTGAAGTGATTCCTCATGCTCCCTACTCACCTGACCTGGCTCCTAGTGACTTTTGGATTTTTCCAACAATGAAAGACACTCTCCATGGCCGCACATTCATCAGCCGTGCTGCTATTGGCTCAGCGATTTTCCAGTGGTCAAAACAGACTCCTAAAGAAGTCTTCGCCGCTGCCATGGAATCATGGCGTCAGCGTTGTGAAAAATGTGTACGTCTGCAGGGCGATTACGTCGAGTTTCAACGATTTCGGGTGAGTAGTTAATTAGAAAAAAAATCGGAGGCCTTAGAACTTGAATGCACCTCGTATTGTCCACATTGATTTTCCCACCTCGGGATATTACCGCCTATAGGACATTTAGATCAAGCAATCCTGGGCTCCAACTAAGAGCGATACGTCGTCTAATGTTTATATTGATAAACCTATGTGTGTTCATTCTAGACTTGTGTAAACCTTCAAAAAGGCGGTAGCCTGTCTATTTTTATTCATGACCGTGGAACCGATCTTAAATTCGACTTTGTTGGTTATATGACTGTGTGTCAGAGTGTGTAGGAAGTGTACATCACGAATCTGTAGAAGTAAGGAATGTAAGCGATGTATTAATAAATTGCATTGATCCGTCAGAAATGAGATTTAACTCTGTCTGCTAGGTGGCGAGGCCACACGTTGCAGATCGCTTTGGTGAATTCCCTGCTGCCTTGATTGGTCGACGTGGCAAACTACATCGTAAATGATTGACTCGGTCCCGTTTGGAAACCATGGTGAGCTCCATATTTGATACGAGTTAATGTTTCAGTGGCAGTTCGAGAGGCAAAATTCTACTCTGTCGCCATTAAGTGTCATTCGTTGCTGTTGCCAAATTATTCTGCTCACCGTAATTTTGTCGATGCTCTAAAGATGTATCAGCATTCTGAATCAGTAAGCCTAGTGCTCATTTGATTGTAATTCTCAACTTGTACCGTCTGAGGGTGCATTTGTAAATTTAAGTATTTTGTTTCCCTGAAGTCAAACACTTCCTCTCAATATGTTTGTTTGTGTGGCCATCTTCCGCGGCTACTGTTGCGTAAGAGAAAGTGCAAAAAGGCAAAATATCTGCCAAGTGTATATGTACAACGAAGTTTATTTCGACTCCAACCTCCGGTAACAAAGAACAAAAAAAGCACTGGTTTGCAGAATATGTGAGCAAGTGGCACAAACACCGCAAGTAAATTTCACACCAACCCTAAAAATAAACAGTTTTTTAAATCTATAACAAACAAAATGTACAAACCTACAAATATTTGCGGAATATACACATAGTGTGCTTGATAAATAAAAGCCAAACGCGTCTGGCGTAAGAAATCTCTTAAATTAATTGCAGTAAGCTTAAGATAGAGGAACGAATAATAATTGGCTTCCATCCAAGTTTAACACTTGCCTTCTATTTCCGTGGTATTTTTAGTGAGACCTGTACAGGTCTTTCACTTGCCATCTGATTTGCGTTCTCAGTGTACGTTAGAGAATACATACTGCTTTTGCATCACGTTCACAAAAGCAGACAGCAAAGCCGTTTCGAGATTTGCGTATCTGTAGTGTAATTCAACGGTCTCATTCGTTTATTAGCAGCATGTCAAATTTTTAATCAATTGTAATTTCCGCTATTGATGCATGACTTTGCTAACGTGAAAATGAGCTCCACTGAATTTAAGTACTTCTTTGGTTTAGTATTTGTGACCGAGAAAGAAAAGAAAGGTTTCCGATTGCATTTTCACATGTCTTTGTTATGTTTAAATGGGCTGTGTACGGTTCGTCATTCGCCAGCTATGTAAATAGAATTTGTATTCTGTACGTTCTAGAAACTGAGATTTATAGGAAGAATTTTAAGAAAATGTAACTCATCCAGCAAAGAAGTTACTTATAAGACGCTTGTTCGACCGATTCTTGGGTACTGTTCAGCAATATGGGACCCTTATCGGGTAGGACTGATAGAAGAGTGGCTTGTTTCGTCACGGGATTCTTTAGCTGTTGCGAGAGAACTACAGAGATGCTTGACAAACTTCAGCGGCAGATGCTGCAAGAGAGCGGTTCTGGATCATGGAGATGTCTGCCATTGAAATTTCGAGAGAGTACATCCCGGGAAGGATTTTTTTTTTTCTGATTAATATTTTCACTGCTATGATGATCTCTTCATCTCAGAGTAGCACTTTCAACCTACGTTCTCCATTATTTGGCGTATGTATTTCAATCTCTGTCTTCCTCTTCAGTTTTTGCTCTCTACAGCTCCCTCTAGTACCATGGAAGTCATTCCCTCATGTCTTAACAGATGTCGTATCAGCCTGCGTTTTCCACATATTGCTTTCCTTTCCGATTCTGCACGGAACCTCCTCATTCCTCACCTTATCAGTCTACCTAATTTTCAACATTCGTCTGTAGCACAACATCTCTGATTCTTTGATTCTCTTCTTTTCCGGTTTCCCCACAGTCTATGTTACACTACACTCCAGACGTACACTCTCAAAAATACCTTCCTCAAATTAAGGCCGATGTTTGATATTAGTAGACTTCTCTTGGCCAGGAATGCACTTTTTGCCACTGCTAGTCTGCTTCTGATGTCCTCCTTGCTCCGTCCGTCATTGGTTATTTTACCGCCCAGGTAGTAGAATTTCTTAACTTCATCTACTTCGTGACCATCAATCCTGATGTTAAGTTCCTCGCTGTTCTCATTTCTACTACTTCTCCTTACCTCTCAATACATACTCAGTACTCATCAGACTGTTCATTCCGTGCCGGCCGAAGTGGCCGTGCGGTTAAAGGCGCTGCAGTCTGGAACCGCAAGACCGCTACGGTCGCAGGTTCGAATCCTGCCTCGGGCATGGATGTTTGTGATGTCCTTAGGTTAGTTAGGTTTAACTAGTTCTAAGTTCTAGGGGACTAATGACCTCAGCAGTTGAGTCCCATAGTGCTCAGAGCCATTTGAACCATTTTTGTTCATTCCGTTTAGCAGATCATGTAATTTTTCTTCACTTTCACTCAGGATAGCAATGTCATCAGCGAATCGTATCAATGATATCCTTTCATCTTGCATTTTAATTCCACTCCTGAACCTTTCTTTTTAATTTTAACATTTATTCCTCTATGTACAGATTTAACAGTAGGGGCGAAAGGCTACATTCTTGTCTTACACCCTTTTTAATATGAGCACTTCGTTCTTGGTCGTCCACTCTTATTATTCCCTCTTGTGTCTTCTACGTATTGCGTATTACCCGTCTCTCGGCGGCGGAAGATTTCCGGCATAAGAAGTGACCTTCATCCTGCCAAAGGCCTTGTCAAAGAGGGCGGGGGGAGTGGACAGAGGTCCAGGGCACTATCTTGTCTTGGGAGTGGGAAACTGCCCCTGAAGGTGGAAGAATCAACAAAGATCTAACGTATGAGGAGGCAGAAGGCAATGGAAATAATTGCATTAAATACACATAACGTGTATCCACAGGATATGTGGCCTGTAACTGAAAAAGTGTCATGATGATCTGTCCTTTAGCAAAAGATTCCGGAATAGTCCCCTATTCGGATCTCCGGGAGGGGACTGCCAAGGGGGAGGCTACCGTGAGAAGAAGATTGAATAATCAACGAAACAATAACAATAACAATAACAAGCCGTGGCGTGGAATCACAGAAGCTTGAACATGGTAGGGAAACTAGAGAATCTGAAAAGGGAAATGCAAGGCTCAATCTAAATATGGTAGGGGTCAGTGAAGCGGAAAGAAGACAAGGATTTCTGGTCAGATGAGTATAGGGTAATATCAACAGCAGCAGAAAATGGTGTAGCGGGAGAAGGATTCGTTATCGATAGGAAGGTAGGATAGAGAGTGTATTACTGTGAACAGTTCAATGACAGGGTTATTCTTATCAGAATTGACAGCAAACCGACAACGATAGTTCAGAAATACATGCCGACGTCGCAAGCTGAAGATAAAGAGATAGGGAAAGTGTATGACATTACTGAAAGGGTAATTCAGTATGTAAAGGGAGACGAAAATCTAATAGTCGTGGGGACTGGAATGCAGTTGTAGGGGAAGAAGTGGAAGAAAAGGTTACAGGAGAATATGAGCTTGGGACAAGGAATGAGAGAGGAGAAAGATTAATTGAGTTCTGTAATAAACTTCAGCTAGTAATAGCGAACACACCGTTCAGGAAGTACAAGAGGAGGAGGTATACTTGGAAAAAGCCGGGCGATTTCGGAAGATTCCAGTTAGATTACATCATGATCAGACAGAGATTCCGAAATTAGATACTGGATTGTAAGGCGTACCCAGGAGCAGATACAGACTCAGATCACAACATAGTAGCGATGAGGAGTAGGCTGAAGTTTAAGACATCAGTCAGGAAGAATCAATACGTAAAGAAGTGGGTTACAGATGTACTAAGGAAAGACGAGATACGCTTGAAGTTCTCTAAGGCTTTAGATAACACAATAAAGAAAAGCTCTGTAGGCAGCACAGTTTAAGAGGAATGGACATCCCTAAAAAGGACGATGACAGAAGTTGGGAAGGAAAACATGTTTACAAAGAGGGTAACTGCGAAGAAACCATCGGTAACAGAAGAGATACTTCAATTGATCAATGAAAGGAGGAAGTACAAAAATGTTCCGGGAGACTCAGGAATACAGAAATACAATAGTCGGTTTTGTTACAACTTCCGTCAATGATTTTAGAAATTCTGATGGAATATTATCTATCCCTTATGCCTTATTTGATCTTAAGTCCTCCAAACTCTTTTAAATTCTAATTCTAACACCTGGTCCACTATCTGTTCTAATTCGAGTGCTGTTTCTTCTTCTATCACATCAGACAAATCTTCACCCTCATAGAGGCTTTCAAAGTTCCACCTATCCATTCTCTCCTCTGCATTTAACAGTGGAATTGCCGTTGCATTCTTCATGTTATAACCTTTGTTTTTAATGTCACCGAAGGTTATTTTGACTGTCCTGTATTCTGAGTCTGTCCTTCGGACAATCATTTCTTTTTCGACGTCTTCACATTTTTCCTGCAGCCACTTCGGTTGAGCTTCCCTGCTCTTTCTGTTTATTTCATTCCTCAGCGACTTGTATTTCTCTGTTCCTGAGTTTCCCGTAACATTGTTGTACTTCCTCCTTTCATCGGTCAAGAGTAGAACAATATATTAATCACCGACATACATCTCATGAAATGACCACAACGAGAAAATTGGAGAAATTAGAGCTATTACAGAGGCATACCGACAATCCGTGTGGAACAGTGAGGGGGTAATCAATTAGTGGTACACAAATACCCTCCGCCACACACCGTCAGTTGGTTTCTGGAGTACTGATATATACACATTTACAATTGAGCAATCGCTTGACCTCCTAAAACTAAAGCTCTTGACAATAACTGAAAAGTTTAAGTTCCATTACAGCATTCCGCTCTGCCCACTTCGCGAACCTGCGTAATCTTTTTACTAACATCTTGCCGTCTCTGCTTCACACACGCGTATAAATTTTATTCTTTTCGAATTTTGCACATTTATGGTTTCATTCACGTGACTTGATAAGTTTTAACGTACTGCTGGCTCTGGTTCACAGACGGATGCAATTTGTTGTCATTAAAATTTGTTTTGTATTTATGGTGTCACTGTCTGCTTCAGAGACATGTATAGCACCTTAAAGTCATCTATCTGCTACTCTCTATTACAAGAAATAATGCTAAAATTTTTGTTCAATTCTTGCATATTTATCAGAATATAAGGATTTACTTTCAGTTTGGTGGCCCTTGTAATCAAAAGTTTGCCCGTTGAGCTGAATAAATTTTACGTGGTTTGATACTTCTAAGATAGGCTTCTGTGGTAAATAAGTAATTACTTGTTTTTAAATCATTTAATTTACCCTCAGAACCTTACTACTGTCAGATCCTAGCTCCCTGCCACTTCACAAATGATGCCGTCCATTATGTCTGAAACACCCTTGTGGAGTGCATTTGGAGCTTCTGTAAGTCATAGTTGTTATGAATAGAAAAGTCATCCATTGTGAATGAAGAATTACTGCATTACAGAGGGCACATGTAACTCCTTCATGTTGGTACAGATCAAAGAGTCCTACAACTGTCACTATAGGCTTAGCGCCGGATACATGTGTCCCGCGGAAAGGCCATCAGAAGAGAACCTCCCGGATTCTTTCGTGACGAGCCTGCAAATTTCATTATTCATGTACCAAGCCCAGAGCCCCGTCTGATAAATATTCAGTGATGCTAAATCTCCCTGTGAGACACAGCATCTCTACTTCTCCGCTACGTCCCAGCCGGCGAAGGAATCAATGATTCAAAGGAGAACAAATGCGCTCTGCTACCTTTTATGGTTCCGTTTTTACATCTGGCTTTCCCAATACGTAGTTCACGATTCGTTGTCTTACCCTTGCCTTCAGCTTCAAAGATTTTAATCCTCACATATCTACATGCATCTAATAAAGAATGAAATCCACACTTTTCGCGAAAGGGTAGTTAAACACCCGATTCCGTTAGCACGAGTATAAAATGCAGATAAATGTACAAGACTGCACACGATTAAAACCTAACAGAGCGTACTGTGATAACTCCACGTGTTTGTCACATATCCACGCATTGAAAACAGCAATACAATCTTATTCAGACTTGCGAGACAGGGTTATGATCAGGATCACGATCAATTTCGCACTGGCTTTTAGTCAAATTTCTGGTGGAGAAGGGTTAAAAATCGCGAGCGGCCATTACGATTTGTCTCCAAATCACTCATGGTGGAAGCTGCCTTTCTTCCTTTTGATAGGAAAGTGTTGTCGTCCTTCATAATTTTTGTGTAATTGTATGTTGAGCTCCGTCTCTAATGACTTCACCATCGTAGGGATACGTCAGTTTCCAATCTGCCTTCCATCGTTGGTGATTTATAAAAGGCAGCATAACGGCGACTCCTGTCAGGTCTAACAGTTAAATGCTTGTCTGGCTCCCAGAATTTGCCTCAGAAACACAGCTGAAATACAAATACACTCCTAATATGGTTCAAAATTGACACAGACTACTTTCCTGAGAACAACTCATGTAACTGGTAACAGGAAAAGCTTTTCCATTTTTTTTATTATCTGTATAAAAGTATGACGTGCCCTCTGGGTACAATAGCAGACGATAAAACTATACAATGTTGTTATTGTTCTTGTTATAAATACATACGATGAGGTGACAAAAATCATGCAATACTTCCAAACTTCGTGTAGGGCTTCCTTTTACCCGGCGTATTGCAGCAATTCGACATGGTATTGACTCAACAAGTTGGAAGTCTCCAGTAGAAATGATGAGCCATGCTGTCTATATGATCTCCCTTAATTACGAAACTGTCGCCGTTGCAGAAGTTTGGACACGAATTGACCTCTCCATTACGTCCCAAAAAGTTCAATGACATTAATGTCGGGCGATCTGGGTGGCCAGATCAATGGCTCGAATAATCCAAAATGTTCTTCAAACCAATCGCAAATAACTGTGGCCCAGTGACATGGTCCACTGTCAATCATGAAAATTCCATCGTTGTTTGGGAACATGACGTCCGCGAACGTCTGCAGATTGTTTCCAAGTAGCCGAACATAAACCATTTCCAGTCAATGATCAGTTCAGTTGGACCAGAGGACCTATTCCACAGCATTATGGAGACACCAAAAGCTTGCACAGTTTCTTGTTGACACCTTGGATCCACGGCTTCGTGGGGTCTGTGCCACACTCGTACCCTACTATCTGTTCTTACCAACTGAAATAGGGACTCATTTGAAGAGGCCACTGTCTTCCAATCGTATAGAGTCCAACCTATACTGTTACTAGCCCAGGAGAGGCGGTGCAGGCGATGTCACGCTGTTAGCAAAAGCTCTCGCACCGGTCGCCAGCTGCAATAGCCCAGTGATGCCAAATTTCACCGCACTGTTCTCACGGATACGTTCGTTATACGTCCCACATTGATTTCTGCAGTTGTTTCACGCAATGCTGCTAGTGTGTCAGCACTGACAACTGTAAGCAAACGCCACTGCTCTCGGTACACTTGTGAAAACCGTAGGCCTCTGCGTTGACCATGATGAGAGCTAATGCGTGAAATGTGGTTCCTTGGCACACTCTTAATACTGTGGATCTTGGAATATTGAATTCCATGACGACTTCACGACCTTGGAATATTGACTTCAAAATGGAATGCCGCACGCTTATACACTCCTGGAAATTGAAATAAGAACACCGTGAATTCATTGTCCCAGGAAGGGGAAACTTTATTGACACATTCCTGGGGTCAGATACATCACATGATCACACTGACAGAACCACAGGCACATAGACACAGGCAACAGAGCGTGCACAATGTCGGCACTAGTACAGTGTATATCCACCTTTCGCAGCAATGCAGGCTGCCATTCTCCCATGGAGACGATCGTAGAGATGCTGGATGTAGTCCTGTGGAACGGCTTGCCATGCCATTTCCACCTGGCGCCTCAGTTGGACCAGCGTTCGTGCTGGACGTGCAGACCGCGTGAGACGACGCTTCATCCAGTCCCAAACATGCTCAATGGGGGACAGATCCGGAGATCTTGCTGGCCAGGGTAGTTGACTTACACCTTCTAGAGCACGTTGGGTGGCACGGGATACATGCGGACGTGCATTGTCCTGTTGGAACAGCAAGTTCCCTTGCCGGTCTAGGAATGGTAGAACGATGGGTTCCATGACGGTTTGGATGTACCGTGCACTATTCAGTGTCCCCTCGACGATCACCAGTGGTGTACGGCCAGTGTAGGAGATCGCTCCCCACACCATGATGCCGGGTGTTGGCCCTGTGTGCCTCGGTCGTATGCAGTCCTGATTGTGGCGCTCACCTGCACGGCGCCAAACACGCATACGACCATCATTGGCATCAAGGCAGAAGCGACTCTCATCGCTGAAGACGACACGTCTCCATTCGTCCCTCCATTCACGCCTGTCGCGACACCACTGGAGGCGGGCTGCACGATGTTGGAGCGTGAGCGGAAGACGGCCTAACGGTGTGCGGGACCGTAGCCCAGCTTCATGGAGACGGTTGCGAATGGTCCTCGCCGATACCCCAGGAGCAACAGTGTCCCTAATTTGCTGGGAAGTGGCGGTGCGGTCCCCTACGGCACTGCGTAGGATCCTACAGTCTTGGCGTGCATCCGTGCGTTGCTGCGGTCCGGTCCCAGGTCGACGGGCACGTGCACCTTCCGCCGACCACTGGCGACAACATCGATGTACTGTGGAGACCTCATGCCCCACGTGTTGAGCAATTCGGCGGTACGTCCACCCGGCCTCCCGCATGCCCACTATACGCCCTCGCTCAAAGTCCGTCAACTGCACATACGGTTCACGTCCACGCTGTCGCGGCATGCTACCAGTGTTAAAGACTGCGATGGAGCTCCGTATGCCACGGCACACTGGCTGACACTGACGGCGGCGGTGCACAAATGCTGCGCAGCTAGCGCCATTCGACGGCCAACACCGCGGTTCCTGGTGTGTCCGCTGTGCGTGCGTGTGATCATTGCTTGTACAGCCCTCTCGCAGTGTCCGGAGCAAGTATGGTGGGTCTGACACACCGGTGTCAATGTGTTCTTTTTTCCATTTCCAGGAGTGTAGTTCAATCTACCATTCTGCGTTCAAAGTTCCGTAAATTCCCGTTGTGCGAATGTAATTACGCCAGAAACCATTTCACATCGGTCACCTGCGTAGAAATGACAGCTCCGCTTGTGCACTGCCCTTCTACACCTTGCGTATGCGATATTACCTCCATGACTTTTGTCACCTCAGTGTTGTCGTGTTACTACAGAAGTACAGAGATTAGACTAACATTGAAGGGAATATCCATTGTTATTTACTTTTTTGTCAGGTCGCTTTCTTGTCTGACTGCCTGTTAGATACAATTTTTGGAATTGATTTTAAACTTATTTCATAATGAACTAGAGATTTGAAATTCTTAATCATAGCTCAAAACTGGTTGACAATGCAACATTGTCGGTTCCCTGTCTGATCTGTGGCGGAGCATACTTTGTGTACCCTTACTCTTTCTCCTTGACCAGTTACAGTCGTGAATGATTCGTCGGAAGAGCGATTACTATTAAGCCTATGTATGAGCTCCAACTTCCCTAATTTTTATATTTGCGGCTATTCGTAAGGTATACATGGGGAGCAGCAATATATTGGTTGAGTAAAGTGAAGAAAAAAATGAAATAAACGTGTTATAATCTCATTAAAATGTCGGAAATACATTGGAAAATTTCACACATACAATACTAAAAAGCAGAAAATAATTACTTACTTAAAAATGAATTTTTAATATACCACATTTTGTAAATGTTTATGCAGAGTGTTTGAAAACTCTCGTTACAAATTTCTAGGACTTGTAGAGAGGAGTGAATACACAATATTTTTAATACGAAACCACGCCAAGGAAAGCACCGTTTCCGTTCTACGACGGTTTAAATTCAGATGTGTACCTCGCCCACTTCTACTTAGAATTTAAATTAAGTTTGGCGCAGTACAATTATTAAGTAATATTTCGAGAGGAAGTGCGATGAAACATCTTTTCATCACTTAAGCCCATTTGTTTATGTTAACACTTAAACATTACGTGTTTATACTATTCCAAAACAAAAAAGAACCCAGCATACTGTACGTACAGAACAGTCCCGCTGCACACAGCAGCGGCTTGATGTGCTGTCCACCAACATTCTTACAGACATTGCACCTACAAAGCCTGTTCTGGTACATACTATCGATCCCACCTGGTGTCTCTTGAATTTCCAGCGCATCGGAAAGAATTCGTACCAGCAGATCTCCCTATGTCTCTACTGATTCTCGTAAAGCAAATGTGCTCAAGTGATAAATAGGTACTTCGTTATGTTACCTTTCGAATTGTTACCTAATAATTGTACTGTGTCACGCCTAACGCATATCCTGAAGTAGAAGTGAATAAGTTAAAGACCAGAATTCAAACTGTCGTAGAACGAAAACTGTACTTTTCGGGACATGGGTTCCTGTTCAAAATATTGTGTACTTAATCCCCTCTACAAGTCCTAGAAGTTTACAACGGGAAATTCTAAACACCCTGTATAGTTCAGCAGATGCACCAGAAGCGGAGATCGCCAGTCATAATGAAAATAATACCGTATTAGATGATGCATAAAACACAGGGGAAGATGCCTGAAGATAAAGGGTTTCAACAGAATTGATTATAGGCGGGCACATAGTAATAAAAAAGCATGTTTACACAGTGTCTGATCCGAAAGAAAATCCTCTGAAGCTGTAAAGAGCTATCATTTACTTCATGTAGATGGTGTCTGACAATACTAAGAAAACTAAGAAACACCAGTAGCCAGTGATGACTGAAATATGTTAAATAATTCCTCATAGTCCCCCCCTCCATCTGTAAAATGAAAATGGATACTTACTTTATGGTAACCTTGTAATATTACAAAAGACTCTTTAGCACTTAAATTATATTCTATTATATTGTAATATGCCCCCCCCTCCCCCCATAAACCATGGACCTTACCGTTGGGGGGAGGCTTGCGTGCCTCAGCGATACAGATGGCCGTACCGTAGGTGCAACCACAACGGAGGGGTATCTGTTGAGAGACCAGACAAACGTGTGGTTCCTGAAGAGGGGCAGCAGCCTTTTCAGTAGTTGCAGGGGCAACAGTCTGGATGATTGACTGACCTGGCCTTGTAACACTAACCAAAACGGCCTTGCTGTGCTGGTACTGCGAACGGCTGAAAGCAAGGGGAAACTACAGCCATCATTTTTCCCGAGGGCATGCAGCTTTACTGTCTCGTTAAATGATGATGGCATCCTCTTGGGTAAAACATTCCGGAGGTAAAATAGTCCCCCATTCGGATTTCCGGGCGGGGACTACTCATAAGGACGTTGTTATGAGGAGAAAGAAACCTAGCGTTCTACGGATCGGAGCGTGGAATGCCAGATCCCTTAATCAGGCAGGTAGGTTAGAAAATTTAAAAAGGGAA
Source organism: Schistocerca americana (assembly GCF_021461395.2). NCBI lineage: Eukaryota > Metazoa > Arthropoda > Insecta > Orthoptera > Acrididae > Schistocerca > Schistocerca americana. Next base: position 154,033,504 of record NC_060122.1, read on the forward strand.
ATGGATAGGTTAAAGTTAGATATAGCGTGAATTAGTGAAGTTCAGTGGCAGGAGGAACAAGATTTCTGGTCAGGTGAATATGGGGTTATAAATACAAAATAAAATAGGGGAAAGCAGGAGTAGGTTTAACAATGAATAGGAAAATAGGAATGCGGGTAAGCTACTACGAACAGCATAGTGGACGCATTATTGTGACCAAGATGGATACAAAGACAACGCCTACCACAGTAGTACACGTTTATATGCCAACTAGCTCCGCAGATGACGAAGAGATTGATAAAATGTACGATGAGATAAAAGAAATTATTCAGACAGTGAAGGCAGATGAAAATTTAATAGTCATGGGTGACTGGAACTCGACGGTAGGAAAAGAAGGAAACGTAGTAGGTGAATACGGATTGGGAGTAAGGAATGAAAGAGGAAGCCGCCTGGAAGAATTTTGCACAGAGCATAACTTAATCATAGCTAACACTTGGTTCAAGAAGCATGAAAGAAGGTTGTATACATGGAAGTAGCCTGGAGATACTAGAAGGTTTCAGGTAGATTATATAATGGTAAGACATAGATTCAGGAACCAGGTTTTAAATTGTAAGACATTTCCAGGGTCAGATGTGGGCTCCTGCCACAATCAAAAATGGCTCTGAGTATTATAGGACTTAACTTCTGAGGTCATCAGTCCCCTAGACCTTAGATCTAGTTGAACCTAACTAACCTAAGGACAGCACACACATCCATGCCCGAGGTAGGATTCGAACCCGCGACAGTAGCGGTCGTGCGTTTCCAGACTGGAGCGCCTAGAACCGCTCGGCCACACCGGCTGACTGACCACAATTTATTGGTTATGAACTGTAGATTAAAACTGAATAAATTCCAAAAAGGTGGATATTTGAGAAGATGGGACCTGGATAAACTGAAACAACCAGAGGTTGTACAGAGTTTCAGGGAGAGCATTAGGGAACCATTGACAAGAATGGAGGGAAGAAGTACACTAGAAGAAGAATGGGTAGCTTTGAGAGATGAAATAGTGAAGCCAGCAGAGGATCACGTAGGTAAAAAGACGAGGACTAATAGAAATCCTTGAGTAACCGAAGAAATATTGAATTTAATTGATGAAAAGCGAAAATACAAAAATGCAGTAAATGAAACAGGCAAAGAGGAATACAAACATCTCAAAAATGAGATCGACAGGAAGTGCAAAATGGCTAAGCAGGGATGGCTAGAGGAGAAATGTAAGGATGTAGAGGCGCATATCACTAGGGGTAAGATAGATACTGCTCACAGGAAAATTTTGAGGAAAATTAAGGACACCTTTGGATAAAAGAGAACGACTTGCATGAATATCAAAAGCTCAGATGGAAACGCAGTTCTAAGCAAGGGAGGGAAAGCAGCAAAGTGGAAGGAGTATATAGAGGGTATATACAAGGCCGATGTTCTTGAAAACAATATTATGGAAATGGAAGAGAATGTAGATGAAGACAAAATAGGAGATATGATACTGCGTGAAGAGTTTGACAGAGCACTGAAAGATCTAAGTCGAAACAAGGCCGCGGGAGTAGACAACATTCCATTAGAACTACTGAAAGCCTTGGGAGAGCCAGGCCTAAGAAAACTCTACCATCTAGTGAGCAAGATGTATCAGTCAGGCGAAATACTCTGAGACGTCAAGAAGAATATAATAATTCCAATCCCACAGAAAGCAGGCGTTGACAGAAGTGAATATTACCGAACTATCAGTTTCATAAGGCACGGCTGCAAAATACACGAATTCTTTACACTCTCCCGCTAGTGCGGCAAGCGACCATAAGCCACCACGTTCCGTTCTCGTTGCCTGGAGTCGTCTCTGCTTTGGTACGCACCTGTATACCTGTTACAGGCGTGCCTTAGAATTATCGCCCGATTCGTTCTAATCCATAGGTCCCTAACAAGTCTTCCTTTAAGTAACATATACAGAATGGTAAGAAACAGCCTGACAAACTGTAACTTAACCGCTTGTATGCTTCTGTTTATCCAAGTGTCTTCCTGAAACTGTCTACCAAAACTTCTCAAAAATGATTACCAAACAAACAGATTCCTAACTAGTGTACTACGTAAAAACTCTGACTACTCTGAACGGTACGAAAATTCAATATGGTTTGCTCAACACTGTCTACTAATTGAAGCTAACTGTTTCTATAGAAATGTAATGCTACACTCAATGTAACCTGGCTTCTGAAATACATGCGCAGCTCAACTTACAAAGAAATTCCTGGCCTATAACTGTGTTTTCACTTACTTCGTTTCTTGATAAAAAAATTTACAGATTTCTCGGAATTAGTGTACAGTAGCAAAGCAACATTAAAACTACGACTGAAAGTTCCATGCCACAAAGTGAAATGTGCGTACGTGCAGGGAGGGAATTTTAACTGGTGCGAACGACTTCTGAAAAAATTCAAATGGAACTCTATATTCAAAAATAATGCTTTAAAAATCAATTGAATGTTCTCTATAGTATTTACATCACACGTTTTTAAGAAATAACTTTCAGCAGGGGAAATTTCATCATCCTATCAGAGCAACCCATACGACAATCCTACTACCTGAGCTTCGTTACTACACCCCTCACCATTCTTCAACATACGTCCACTACTTAGAATGCGTTTAACTTTGGTAGCGCTCTCAGGCAGAGTTGGTGTAGCAACACAAAGATATTGAGCAATAGTCAAAGGTTAATCAGCTTTGTGGTTTTGCTCTGTGTGAGATACGCGTATCGATATTTACGTAAGAAACAGGATTCAGAGTGACCAAAGTAACATACTTGCCTCACATATCCTCCCCATTCCGCAACCAGAAATTGGAACTAAATTTTTTACAAGTGGTGAATGCTTGAGTGCAAAATTGGAATACTGATAAGCAAACAGATGCTCAAAAATGTTAAAAACGCGAGAAATTGAGAAAAATAATTAACGTAATAACATATACGTCTAGCTTAACATGTCTTCAGTTACTTAGGATGTATCTACAGAATAAATATAGTAGGAATATAGTACATTATGGTATAATCATTTGTAAATAAATTTACTTGCAGAGGGTAGAAGATGTCTGTTTATGAAAGCAGTCAGCACAAAATTATATTCACAGTGTTTCTCAACGTCTGTTTTCATTGCTAACCAGTTACAGGTCTCACTGAAGCACTTCTATCAATTTAAGTATCATATGAAGACGTACGTAATAGGAGAGTAATGTCCATGCTCAGCTGATATCCACTACTAGTTACTGTGATGCACATTATAATATATAGCAAATTATGTATGCAAATTATATTACATAACGATCCTTCACTGTCAACTCACTAGTCTCAAATGAAATTGTTTCTAGGTCACTGAAAGACTGAAGAGAGTCATAGTTTCATCCTGAACACTTCAACCTGGAAATTCAAAAATTTACAATTTGTCTTGAGGCTGTGCTACGCATCCCTGGCAATATCCAGTCAAAAAATTGTGTTATGCGATACAAGAAATGGATTGCGACAAGGAGATCCATTGGTGCCAATAATATTCAACTTGACCATGGAGGTAGTACGCCTCGACACTGGTCGAAAGACAGAAATGGAGATAGTGGGAACAGACACAATCCTGGCTTTTACTGTCGATGTCGTGATCCTTGGCGACGCCCAGGAGCAAGTAACTGCTGACACTTCACGATTCCTCTGCAACGCGAAACAAGTAGGACTGGTAGTGAACGAGAGTTAAACAAAATATCTCGTTTCTCGCGACATCAAGCTCTTCCCCTCTTCATTATTGTTGACGGGCATGCCATCGAACGAGTAAGAGAATTCAGATCCATACTGACCAATAAAGGTGAAGTGACGAAAGAAGTGGAGGAACGAATAACAAAAGCTAATAGCGGTTTCTTCAGCCTAAACAATCTATTCAAATCCCGGCTGATATCGTTAAAACACAAGGTTCGGCAGTACATAACATTAGTACGGTAGTTACTTTTATATGGTTGTGAAACCTGGGCAACTTCTGCAATAACTGAAGAAGAAATTTGTGCGTTCGGGAGGAAGGTACTTCGAAAGATATATGGACCCAACTACAACACCGTGGAAGGAAAATAGGAACAGAGAATAAAAGAAAACCTTAATCAGCGGTATGGAAAGGCACACATCGGCCGAATATTGGGGCAGAAGAGGCTACAGTGGTTTGGCCACTTTTTCCGAGACGGTGGATCCCTCTCCAACCGTGTTTTCCGTTCCCAAGCTGCTGGGAGACCACAGAGGAACGACCGAGGGCGTGATGGAAGGCTCGGGTACTGGCAATACTCAAACAAGTGGAGCCGACAGCGGTAGAAGATGAAGCTGGGGCCGACAACAATGGACTGCCATCTGCAATAAATGTCTCCCATACCTGAGATTATGACTGACTGGTGTTTCTTTTTCCTTCTTTTTGTAATGTGTACCTTCGGAAATTTTTATGTACAGTTTGTTATTTTCCGTTTTATATTGTGCTTTGTATCCTTTTTTTTCTACTGTTGGCCTTAAAGGGCCGTAAAGCTAATAAATGAGGATAAATACAAGAAAGTGACATAGTGGTAACACGGCTACACCATATAAAATGGAATTAGCCGCTGTCAAATTGTAAGTTCTGATGGGAGATCTGCCTGGAATATTGCAGCAGCTACTTGTATACGACTGTTACCTTTTGGATTTAGACATAACGCAAGACTTTTTCGGAATTTTTTATAAAATCGAGATGTGCAACTACCTACCATCAAACCATGACCTCTGCATTGAAGGCGATCGCCAGGGAAGCAGTAACGTGACTGCAGGCAACGATAAGACAACTGGAATAGACTAGTTAATGTGAGTGAGGTCCAATTCTAGAGCAAAGATATATAACAAATTTAAATGTCAAATCACAAGTCCAGGAGTAAACAAAGTTATCGGTAACCACCTGATGGATTTTATAAAGTGTCCAGACACGCGAGTACGAGGAACTTTTACATCTTCTTTTGGCTAAGGAGCATGGCATTACCAGGCTGATGGCTACAGTGTACAACAATTGATCATGTGTTCGACCCTGTGCAAGACTGTTTAAGTGTATTAGGCTGTAACAGCATCTACAATGTGCTCCGCTGTACTCTGTGCCAATCACGTCCATATGGCGCCTGCTAACTAATAAATTACAGAATGCTTCTTTGTGGTGTTTAACAACGTTCTGCAGTTTATCCACTGCGGTAATAAGAATACCCATAAAGTTACAGGTGTACAGGTAAGTCTGTCTGACTCTCAAGATCGAGGAAAGCTTATAAGTTATATTCTGTCTGCATACATTTTTAACTGTCTGCCTGTAAACTATGTGGAGATTCTTGACACTGACTCCTAAAACGACGATAAAAGTGTTACACAGAAGTGTTATATCAAAGCAGGAGATACATCATTTCACAGACAATGTTATTCCACAAGTGTTAACTAAAAGAACCAATGTATCGAACAGATTTAAACCATTCGCTATTAAGGAAATCACCCCCTTAAGTATAGATATTGTGTTATGTGCATGAAAAAGAAAACTGAGAAACGAGACTGTCTAAGTCAAGAAACGAAAACTGGAGTATGACGAAGACAATCGAATAGAAGAATATAAACTTTAACTCGAAAATGAAGCTGCTATTGTATACGTGCAAGCAAGATTTACATTTGGCCTTAACACAGTGCATTGAGAAACCCAGCTATGACTGAGAAATATAAAATATCTGCACTTACAGTAAACAATACTGGAAGTTGGTCACATGTTGGAGTGCTGGCTGAAAAGAGTGCAATCGAAAATATGTACGATATTAAAGGATACACGAAAAAGAAATTGCTGGTGTAAGAAATGGTTATATTATATCTAAATGTGCTGAACTGGATGTTGTTCACCTAGTAACAGAACAGCCACTTGTGGAGTTAAAAACCAATGGAATATCTACATTTAAGAGAGACCCATTTGCAAAAGTTGTAAACCCGAAGTTCTATACAGAAATTCCATAAGAATTTGTAGGAGAAGAACTGTTGGTGTACTCGCAGGAAGAAGCGGATCGCTTTAACAATAGTGTTAGAAGAAGAACAGCAAGGAGGAATAGAGCTAATTGTTAAAACCACAAAGGAAATAGTTTAGAGGAGCAAAAAGTAAATATGTATTAAATACAAGAACGTATCTTTTTCCTACCTGTAAAATTACTCGCTGGGGAAGGAAATATCTGATTCCGTTGCTCGGCGTTGCTAAAACTACACCCAACAATCATAAAGAAAGAGTTGTTTTCTGTCTGTAAATGTATATGCAGAAGTTAATAAAGATTTTGTACGAGAATATTTGCTTCTCTGATTCGTTAACTTGCCGAAAATCCTAAGACATTTCCCATTTACAATTACGTCCACGCAGGTACTTTGGGTGAAGTAGGTGTACAGCTGTATGACCTTGGAAAGTAGCTTGAACTAGGTAGCCCAAAGCATAGCGACACCTTGTCTTATACAGATTCCTTCCTGTCCAACAGCTCAATACAGACCGAACAGTTTAGGGGTGGAAACCAGTGGAAAGCTGTTGTCGCCTGGCGGCGGAGCATACAACTAGAGCCTCAGTAACGAGACAACCTCCACAGTCTGCAGATGTCATGTCCAGTGTGCAGGCAACAGACACAAGTGCGGGTGACCCAAAATGGTAACGTACTGCACCTCATTCCATTACTCGGTTCTTGCAGTTTTTATGTCATAGGAAGCTGGGACAGGGTGCAGATGTGAGCCCTACCCAAGTGGGGGACCCTTATCTCCTGAAGACAACAAAATAAAGAATATTCATCACTATATTATTATTACTCACACTGATTTGAATTTTGTGTTGTGAGATGCTTCCTTTTATAGCACAGATTGGGCCTTTTTCTTGTCAGTTTCAATTGGATGGTAAGGAGGGGAAGTGGGAAGAGAGGGAGGCTGGTATATTTTGGTATATTTCCCAGGAGGACAGGTGGCTCAGAAATGAATAAGTGACCCTTTTCCTGGAGGCCTAGGGGGAGGAGAAGAAGGGGAGCTTTAAGGGCTTTCTCAGAAGGACTGATTGTCCCCAGGGATTCATAAATCAGCCTTCAGGTGGTCATAATCCATTTAGCAGAACGAAAGGTTAAGAATGGGGTGAGGTAGCTTAACTGATCAATTTAATTGTTTAGCATATCAATTTGATATCAAAAGTGTTCCAGAGCTCTCATTACCCTGCTACTGACAGAGTGGCATTTTTTGCAAAGTCCAGTGGTCTGTAACCATATAATAGCAAAAGACAGAGGGTTGTGGGTCACACCTGCTGCCCACCATGTAATGAACGTATTATCTGACGAGGCGCATTATAGTATTATTCTTCATTCTGGGAAAGAATCTCCTACTTCATTTCTGTGTGAAAAGTCTGCTCCGAATCGAGCAGCTTGGAGTGGCCGCACTGTTCGAGGCGCCATGTTACGGACTGCACAGCGCCTCTCGCCGGAGGTTCGAGTCCTCCCATGGGCAAGAGTGTGTGTGCACTTCTTAGCATAAGTTAGTTTAAGTACTGTGTAATTCTAGGGACTGATGACCTCAGCAGTTTAGTCCCTTAGGAATTCACACACACACACACACACACACACACACACACACACACACACACACGCTGAATCGGGACGCAGGAGAATGTCACTGGAGACTGCTGCTTCTGTCGTCCAGGCAAGAAAAGCCAGCGGTCGGCGGAGTCAAGTCGAATGCCTGTGATAGCAACCGACCAACCGGTGATATAATGTATCCATTACGTGACAACGACTGCGCAGCTGTGTGTTACTAGGGCCAATGTAAAAAGGTCGTACTTTGGTGGAGAGAAGGTCAAGACCGACTTGGATACATGAAGTAGTGGTTAATAAAAAAAGAAAAAGAGAAGAAAAGAAAAGGTTGAAAATGTGAGAAGAAATCGTGAGTAAAAAGGGGTTTTTAAAAATCGTTAATGACCGTGAAAAAAGGGAAAGAAAGAAATGCAAATCGGACTTCGTATTACAGAAAAGCTATCGGACTTCGTGATTCGGAAAAGTTATTGTTGGGGAGGTCCTTGTGGCGTTTCTGAGCAAAAGTTAAACCAATTTCCACTACAAAAATTATTGAAAAAGAACAGAGAATAACAGAAAGTAACTGACAGGGGGAAATGGCGTAGATAAAGAGTTCATCCTTTACCATGTGAACATGTCTTATTTCGCGCGGCGTCCAGGTCTTCAAAAATCTCCTACTTCATTTCTGCGTGAAAAGTCTGCTCCGAAATCTTGCAATTGTCCAGGAATCACTAATTTATACAAATGAAAATCCTCTTGATACTGAATGCAATTTAATTTACTTTGTTACTACCATCCTCCGAATTTCATAACAACTTCCACAATATATCTACCCATTAAAATCAAATCAAGACTAGCTAATAAGTTTTTTATGTCTGCCTTAAGCTTCCGCTTTAGAGAGACAATAGACGGATAGAAAACAAAAAAAGAGTTACAATTTTAGTATTTCCTCTGCCGTCGAGCGCTCATACCGCTGCGACGGTATAATTTATGTCTGAGGGAACGAGTGTAGCGGGGCGAAATTCAAAGTCCCGCTACATCGCCCCCTCGACTGTCACGCTAAAACATTTAGCGTGGCACGCTAGCAAACAATATAATAGATATACTTAATTGTCAATATATACAAATTTTCACAGGAAAGGCCACGTGCATTCATAGGGGATAATCTTTGTCAATACTTACTTTCTAAATCTATATACTAAATACAATTGTTACAGTTTTGATCCTTTTTACAAAATAAATATACATATATTTACATAGAGTTTGTTTGAGCAAGCTGCTCGCCAGCGCAGTTAATGTTGTGTGCTTCCAGCGTTGGTTTCCCAATTCATCTCTGGCAGCATGTAGTCTTTGCGCACGCGCAATATCATCAATGAATTTCGCGTGCGGCTGGTTCAAAATCGTTGTGTTATGACAGTCTTGCACAGTATTCACTTTCACATAGTGTTCATTACAAGTTGTTGTTCCAGCATAAATGGCGTGTTAAGTCCGGAGACACCATAAGATTGAGCGTGTTGGTGATCTGAAGCAATGTCCATGTATTCTGTTACTTCACAACACTCCAGGTCCTTGTGCGTTTTCATGACTATTGTTCCCGGGGCATTTATGGTCGATGTAGTTTTTAGCCTCCACATCGCGTACGACAGGTGCTGAGTTTATTGTCTCCAAAGCATCTGGAGGCCAGCCAGGGCAACGGCGTCGATGTTCGCAAAGGTAGGTGTTTCATCACATTGTTTACACTTGCCAACAAACGTTCATTTGCTGTGTGAAAATCCTCATTATCGTCGAAGTAAATTGCAGTTTATATCGGTTTACAAACAGTTATTTGGTTTATGCACCATAAGTTTCACAAATTTCGTCGTTTATAACGTACACAGTTTAACACAGTTTGCAACACTTCTTTGCCATATTTACATTTTAACAAAGTTCACTGTGTCCCAGCTTGTTTACATAGTTAATTACATTTCGTGGTCACATTTGAAAATATGTTGATAATATGCAATGTTTTAACACATATAAATTTACAAGAATATGCATGTAAAATATTTACAATAAAAATTATACTAAGTCCCATTGGCTTTCTTTTATTGGGGTATTAATTTTTGTTATTCAGGTCTGGGCGTGCCAAGGGATATCAGACTTAATATTTAAAGTATGGGCTTTCCTTCATTTATTATTTCTTTCTTTCTTTTGATTCCATATCTTGGCTAGTGGTTGACCAGACTTGTAATGCCATCAATTTCCATGTCTTTTTATTCATACCTGAAAGTTTACTGTCACACAATACATTCTTACATTCCATAGACAAACAATACCCAGCTGCAGAGGGTGGTAGGATAATGGAGAAAGAAAGAAAGGTAGAATTGAAGAAACTATTCACTACCTATAAACTACCAAATCCTACAGTTGCTACATAAAAAGAGAACATAATACTTTATAACATTTACATCACCTTCAAGGGGTGTGTGAAAGGAGGTGCTTACCATTTACCAAATCATGGGTAAATGATATATGATAACATATCAAATTTCCTCCCAAGAGGTCAACCATGAACTTTCTTTTACTTTAGTGAAGGTTAAACATCATGTATGTGGTGTATATATATCATTTCTTTCTATAAAACGTAAATAAAGAACATAGTATTATAATTGACAGTAAAATGTCTCTTTCTCAGTGTCCGTTGCTCGACGTTGGTTTCACAGGTGGTCACTGCTTCTTTGCACTTACCTTGCATTACCTGAAAAGTAAAATGTTGTCTCCAAAGTAGATGTAAATTTGTCATCTGTTCGCTTAAGTGGAGGTGTTGTACGAGTCGCAAAACGGCCTTAATAACTCTCCTATCTTTTGCTTCCTCAGGGTTTTCTGTTGTGTGTAAGTATAATAAGGGCTAACATGGCACTAAATTTCACTTTCGTAAAAAAAAAAAAATTATACAAATGTATTCACATGAGGGCTGTGTAAAAACTATATTTCAACTTAAGTTCCTTAAAATATCATTCTCCTGTATGAACACAAACTATAAATGTTTTCTTCTACACAATGGCTTAACAAAACTTAACGAAAGGTTACTAAGTTACACTTCTGAAATAAATTAAAGCTAATGTTTTTCCAAGTTACATTCTTATTACACTTCTTTCCACAGCTGTAATCATCATTATGTTCACTCTCATTTTATTGCATCCGTTCATTTTCAAGGGCACTGAAAATAGATTCACATTTAACGTCTTGTACTCACGTGTCCTAACTCATCGCGAACGTTTTCTTTCAAACTGAATTTCTTATGTAATCTTAAAGATGTAGACTGTTTACTCACTTCTCTATGTAGCACAATATTGCCAAAACATTCTCACTCATTCCTTTCTCACATATTCATCATAATATATATATCCTTATACATTAAACATATTCCTCATCAAACATTAATATATTACATACGTGGGGCCATTTGGAACTTCCATTCTCATAAAACTCCAATAATATCTTCCTCAAATAATCTCTTGTCTCCATCAACTACTTCACAGTAACTTACCTTCTTACATTAACCCAAATATTAACTCATTCATACTGACCATTCATTGTTACATCCTCATTCATTCTGCTGCATACCTATGTCATTACTGATCTCAATACCTATTATCTCCTGTCATTATAGTGCCTTGAAATAAATAACTAGTTGTTGATTCACCTTATAATTTACAATTAACTACAAATGTAACCTGTGTAGATCTCATTCCTATACGAATATCTTTTCTCATTCAGTACGTGGGTTTACATTCTCTTCATAATTATGTGTACAAGTGTAACTGCAGTATATAATTTCCATAAATTAACGTTTGTGTTCTTTGGCTGTATAACTTAATGTTCGTCTATTCAATACAAATATTTACGATCTCGTCTTCACAGCGACTTGCTGATGTTCAAATTAGTTGTCATTGTATTATGTTGCTTTAGTGCACAAAGGGTTTCAAATGTCTGTGGGGATGCAACCACCTCGGCTTGTGAGATAACGGGTACTCTAGGGAGTAACAACCTGGGTGAGGTATGCTTGCTATTCTGAAAGGACCTGAATATAATAGCTACCATTTTCTGTTCAGTTGTTTTAATTTTATAGACTTGGGATGTGAACGCAAAAGAACAAGGTCATCGACCTGATAGGTTTGTGTATTTGTAAAATGTTTGTCATTTTGTCGTCGTACCTGAGGAAACAAACCACCATCCGTTGCGCTCTTACAACACCTCACGACCGAAGCACGAGCGTTTAGCTCAATCGTCGACTGTTTTCCGTCGTCTGCTGTGTTTAGCCGGGTTCATTGACCAGCTCCACTATGTTTACATTCCGGCCGGTTGGCGCCCACGCGTCAACTGATGGCGCGCCGCAATTGTTATTGCTACTTCGTGGCGGGGAGTGCATGACTGTACTGGGGAACGGCGGCGGAATCCGCGGAGGGTTATGATTTGTCATGCGTGAATTTTGTGTGTTCACATATTCTGTCGGTGATTGTTGGGATTGTTATTGTTTTGGTGGTAATTATGTCTGTTATATGTCATGTTCCTGTCAAAGTAGCCCGGTTTGTACCGGCTATTCTCACATCTCCTATTGCGGTTGTTGTTGTACTGTCTGTGATTTTCATTTTGCATGTAGTTATCATTTTGATATGGGTGATAATTATTGTTGTTATTATTATTCCACGAATTTCTGCGGTTGTTCCTACCGTCATACACGTTTCCATTTGAATATGTTTCACGCGCAGGCATCGTATTGTGTCACGGCGCGGACGGATGGTTCCACCAACCACCGTCCCTACGGTTCCTTTGGGGTGGGTGCTGATTTTGGTTACTAATATGCGTAAAATTTGAATGGCGTGAATCGCCTCTGTAAACTACGTCCATTTGATCTAAAAAGTTTAAGGAAGTTTTAATGTCATTCTCCGGTACTCCTATTAATCTGTCTCGGTATGGAAAGGGTAAGTGGCTCTTTAAAGTGTCAATTATGGCTGGCGATCGGCTGGTTTGGACCAGTACAGTGTCTTGTCTAGGTACCTCTCAAATTATTGTCTTAATGTCACTTTTTTAGGGTCATAGGTCTCGGGGTTGCACACTTCTCTACTTAGACTCTGTTGCTCATTCTCGGACCAGAATTCGTCCATGAAGGCTTGTTCGAACTGTTCAAACGTAAGGCACCGCCGTTTCGTAGCGGCACCCCTCTTAGCTGCTCGTCCTCTCATGAGATTGGTGACGTATCTGATTTTATCGACTTCTGACCAACTACGTGGAAAAACACCATCAAATGATCTAATAAATACAATAGGGTGGACTTTGTGCTTGTCCACACTGGAAAATGTCTGGAAATACCCGTACCTTACCAACGTGTCATCGGTCATGCCGGTTGGCATAACTCTATTGACGTGGTTTGTGTCACTTGCTACTCTAGGTGTCGTACCGTAATATTGCTCGTTTGGTGGAAAAGAAAGCGGCACATTGTAATTTTGACTTGAAATAGGTGATTCCACAATAGGTGTTCTGTCTGTGTCATTAGCCGTGGTTTTAGCTGTTTTGTCGTTCCCTGACGATGCGTTTGCACCTATCGCCAAACACGACACAATATTGTCTCGTAAATTTGTCACTTCGTCTTCTGTGTGTTTTGTCTCGTCTTTAACATGTGTCTTTGTTTTTGAAAGTATGTCCTGTGTAATTGTTTCAAGTTTTTTGTCCAGGTAGTCGTCACACAATTTACATTCATGTACAATTCTTTCGGTCATATTGGTGTCGTTGTTTAGTAACGCGAGGTCCGCTCGATCTTCTAATCTTTCTATCTTTTCTTTGAGGTGGGTTTGTTCAAGAACTACCATTGTGAGCTGTTGGGTAATATTTCCCACTTCTTCAGTCAGCTTTTCTTGGGTGGAGCTAGCTGAAGTGTGGGCCTGAGCTAACTCTTCCACACAGGTGTTCACTTCCTGCTGCACATTAACTATTTGAATTAACTGATTCTCACATAGGGTGATATTGTGTTTTGTTTCATGTGTGAATGTAACCAAAGTTTCTTCCTGTTTAGTGACTCGGTCGGACAATGTCTAAATCGCTGGCTGAGCTGTTGAGTGGTGTTATTTAATCCTGTCATCTGTTTTGCCGATCGTTCAAAATTTTCGGTCATAGTATGGTTTAATATGTCAATTTTTTGACTAACGTCTCGTTTCATGTCTGCAAATAACTCTAATAGTCGGTCCAGTTTGTCAGTCTCCTGTGTCCGATTTGTGTCACATTGCTGAATTTGTCTCATATTCGGTTCTGACATTGATGTTAACAATGGCGCTGACGGTCTAGTCTCGTGTCCATTCCACATTTCGTCATTTAAAGTCGCCATCTTTGTATTACCACAAATGTTGCGAGTTTGAGGCAAAATCATTGCATTGATCTGTGAAATCGTCCATGGAGGGAAATGCGGACTTTCTTGTTGGTTGAACGATGAATCCACTTCACTTATCACATCTGCCGAAACTATCTCTACCTTACCGCGTTCCATTTTAATAGGATGTATAATCGTAAGTCAAAAAGGGAATAATATAAGTCTTATTAATAAAGATTTGACTCAAATTTAGGTTGAAATATTTTCTCGTCAATGTAAATGATTGCTCTATTGCAAACAATGGTTGAGAAAAATGCAGCAGGGCGGACAAAATTTTTCGTAACAAAAGACTGTTTGGCGGTCAAATTCACGACCTTCATATGCTACAACAATACTATAATTACCACAAACTACAAAAGAGATAGATAATTTTGGAAAAATCTAGAAGAAAGCTACAGGATGTGTGGAAAGGGAAAAATGGATTCTGCAGTTGGCTATTGAATGCTTGAATGAAGCATAATTGTGTTACTCACCATTAAATTTTCTGTCCTGCAGCGGCTGGTCAATCACTTCTGCGTAAATCGTATTAGTCAAAATATGGATTTTCTTAATACATCTCCATCGGATAATCACCAAAAGGTCTCAAAATAACAGTTTTGCATCAATATATGCCATGCAAAGAAAAACAGATTAAATTAGTTTCAAAAATTCTTTACAATATTGTTGTACGATCATTTGCTTAGATACAGTAAAGTTGGTCTTTTAGTTACCATTTAAACTTCAGGATTTTTGGTTATTCTCTGTTGGGAAGAAATACAAATTACAGTTTCAAATTTGCTGACAAACGACACATCCGAAAATTGCGTCCTGTCGCGGGAGCCAGTTGTAGTGGTTATTAGAAAAGAAAAAGAGAGAAGAAAAGAAAAGAGAAGTTTGAAAATGTGGGAAGAAATGACTAATAAAAAGGGGCTTTTAAAATCGTTAATGACCGTGAAAAAAGGGAAAGAAAGAAATGCAAATCGGACTTCGTATTACAGAAAAGCTATCGGACTTCGTGATTCGGAAAAGTTATTGTTGCGGAGGTCCTTGTGGCGTTTCCGAGCAAAAGTTAAACCAATTTCCAATACAAAAATTATTGAAAAAGAACAGAGGATAACAAAATGTAACTGACAGGGGGAAATGGTGTAGATAAGAGTTCATCCTTTACCATGTTAACATGTCTTACTTCGTGCGGCGTCCAGATCTTCAAAAATCTCCTACTTCATTTCTGCGTGAAACGTCTGCTCCGAAATCTTGCAGTTGTCCAGGAATCACTAATTTATACAAATGAAAATCATCTTGATACTGAATGCAATTTAATTTACTTTGCTACTTCCATCCTCCGAACTTCAACACAACTTCCACAATATGTCTACACATTAAAATCAAATCAAGACTAGCTAATAAGTTTTTTACGTCTGCCTTAAGCTTCCGCTCTCGAGAAACAATAGACGGATAGAAAACAAAAAATGAGTTACAATTTTAGTATTTTCTCTGCCGTCGTGCGCTCATACCGCTGCGACGGTATAATTTATGTCTGAGGGAACGAGTGTAGCGGGAAGAAATTCAAAGTCCCGCTACAATGAAGGCCCCACTTCCACCGAAAAAACAGATAGGCTGACACTGGACTAAACAATCTTCCAATCTGTTTCTGGCTACAGGGACTTTACAGAGGAAACGCGATTTGGAACATAAGAGCATTTTACAGAGAGATGCGACTGGAAAATAATATCAGCCATCAAATAAGTGACCCAATAAAAACTCCGAAATATGCGTAAAATTATTATTTATCCTATCAAAAATGGTTCAAATGGCTCCGAGCACTAAGGCACTTAACTTTTGAGGTCATCAGTCCCCTAGAACTTAGAACTACTTAAACCTAACTAACCTAAGGTCATCGCACACATCCATGCCCAAGGCAGGATTCGAAGCTGCGACCTGGAAGCGCGCCGCGGTTCCAGACATTAGCGCCTAGAGCCGCTCGGCCACTTCGGCCGGCATTTATCCTATCAACACCTACTGTAGGGGTTAAGGTCGCAGGTCGGAGACAGGCAAAAAGGCGAGCTATAAGTGACTGTGCTACGCGAAGACTCATTACTACAATGCGTCGAAGAAATAAATTACAGGCCTTGTCGTGAACATCAGAGAGCCCCAAACTTCCAATAAAGCTGGGTCTTGCCATAGCCTCATAGCGCATCCGAAAAACAGAGTTTCGCCAGATTAACTTGCCTGATAATCGTTGTAAGTTTCGGGACATCATAGCAGGAAGAGGAAAAATTTGGGCAACGAAATAAACTTTACTCAACCCATAATTTTCCAGTGTCTGAGTCTTATGAAGTAACGGGAGATGGCGACGATCGCTGTTAAGAATCGCTTCTTGAATCTTGTCCATGACGGACTACCTGTTTAAAGCAGACATCTTCATCGGACAACAATCAATAACAACACCCAACGATTGATGGCGGGCAACCGTCACAGCTCATGGAATCTCAGACGCGTCAAATCCCACCACCCTGAGTAACTTTCGGTCACTAATCTGTGCTGCCTTAAGACGACAGAATGCAACCAAAATGTCCAACAGGCCGTCATGAGCACGAAGGAGTACCGAACGTCATCGGCATATGCGCGAACGATAAATCTGCCTCCCAATAACGACCAGCCACCCAATCGAGCAGATACAGACCTCAGTAAGGGTTCCAGAAGTAGCACTAATAACGACGCAGATAGGGGACTCTCCTGTAGGACACCTCGACACACATCTTGGGGGGGGGGGGGGGGGAGGGAGTAAGACGACCATTCATGTCTATAGACGGCTGCATAAACGCCTGCATACCAGTAATTAGAGACGTGAACATCTGTCGTGCAGCATCTTTAAAACCAACAGCCGTCAATACTAGTATCAGAAGATCATGACTACCTCGGTCAAACGCATGATTAAAATCAATAAAAAGTAAAGCTCCCGACACAGGAACAGTGGAAGCAATCGATCACGATATTCAGCAACGGGAGTCAGGAGATTACGAGCGGAGAGACAACTTTGATAACGCACGACAATGTCATCAAGCAAAACCAAGGTATGGTTATTTATCGCCCTCGCAACGATTTTGTAATCAAACTTGAGCAGCGTTATCGGTCGGACCTGATTCGCTGACAATTGGGAATTAAGACAATTTTTCCAGCCGTAAAAGATGGCGTAATAGGTACTCTTGCACCACTTCATTCAATATATATGTTATCGAATCTGCTATCAGAGGCCAAATCAGAAGAGGAAGTTTTTTGGCAACCTCATCATAACGCGGTAATTTGCGGGAACAAGAGTGAACTGCAATGTCAGATATCTCAACACAGATGAGAAGCTGCTGGCATAACAACACTGTCAAGGAGGGAAGTAAAGATAGGGAAAATAACAGGGAAGTTCACGAATCGTACCAGGTTGGGATGACCCCTTACGTCCACCTATAGAACGAATGGTAGTGAGACATTCCTTCATTCGCAGCCGAATACAGAAACGCCAACTCATCCTGGAGAAGCGAGCATGTGTGGGAACGCAAACGAAGACCTTCTAATTGTGGTCTTTTGAGCTGCAGGAGTTTCGCCTTCACGCGGACAACATCCAAAACTCTCAAAGGGACGTCTCGAGCACTAAATATCATGGCATACAGCATAAAAAATTCCCGAGCCCTCCAGATTCCAGCCACTTTACCAGCGCTAAAACGCATCAGTGCAGTGCGAAGCCGACATTTGACAACGACAAACCGCCATTCCGCAATCAAGGGTTAACGCACTTGGGAACGGCTTGCCCGCCCCCACAGGGCAGCGATAATATTCTACAGAGAGGGGTCCTCCAGATGTAAAATATTAAGCTTCCAAATAGTGCGAGATGTACCCGTTGCGAGACACGGTTAAAAGACACTGAAGCAGCTCAGTGGTCAGTGAAGCTGGCAGGAATTACATCAGTTAACAAATGTTGGCTACATAGGGAAGCAGACAAATAAAAACCGTCCACTTGGCTACCAGACGTAGATACAAAATACGTCAAACGCACTAATGTGGGATATCGGCGGATCCAGGCATCCTATCGGCTCAACGACTCCACCATATCGTTAAGTTCACGAGGATAGTTATAACTGGAAGTCTGATTCACAGGACGTAAGACGCAGTAGAAATTTGCACCCATCAAAATTATTCGAGGATTTTGACGAAGTAAATAAATGGAATCTTCCTTATAAAAGCTTGAGCTATCATTTGTACGACCAGATCTAGATGGAACATAAAGAAAAATGAAGGTGAGCTAAAAAAAAACCGACTGTCGTCCAATGTTACGAAGTCCGTCAACGGAATAACGTCCTTTTAAAGGACGGTCATGCCAGTGGAACTTTACGACCCAACATTAAAAAACATAGAATATTCATGGATACAAAACATATCAAATAATGCGTCTTGTAAACACACACATCAGCTTGGGAACATAAATCAACTGTCGTAACGCAGCGAGCCGTAATGGAGAGCTTATCGCATTAATGTTTAGATTGAGAAATGTATACGCCTGCATTAATTAATACGTGTAACGTATGAAATTAGAGCTAGAAAAGAATTTACGTATAATCCCCCCGCTCTCCACAACACCGGCAGGCGGATGGAGTCGAAAGTGCAGATTCTTTTTTTCTTTTTTTCCCTCTCGGTGCGGCGCTGCACGCTCAGGTGGAAACTTTGTTTCAACCGCTCCGTGACAACTTCTCGACACTGAAGGGTAGGAGGCTCGTCATGGTCCGCAGCGGACAGCGACCGAGAAACACAACCGGAAAGCGATGAACATCATCATCAGATAAAGAAGAGATAGGTAATTACCGTAGCTGGCTGGATCACTGGACTACCCGCAAGAGAATCCGCAGTGACCTATTTTTCCATCGTATCGGATTGAGGAAGGGAAGGCATTTCACCAGAACAGTGGAAAGGTTAAATCATCGGAATTCACCGGAACCAACACACCTACGGTTGGAGAGGAAGACGCAGATGCAATACGCATTTCAACTGCAACAAAACCAGCCTCGTCATCCCTGACGAAACAAGAACCGCAGTTAAAGTCAGTATTTATAGCATCACCACTGGAAGAAGCAGTCTCCACCACCACCTTCTCGGAGTGGTGAGACTAGGAGGGGTGACTACAAAATATTCAGCCTTAGTGCGGCGGCTTTTAAATTGTGCTACCGGTGCCGGCGCCTTAACGGCAGCAGAGGCTGCATCTGACGTGCCGGTAACGGGGTGGAACGCTTGGTGCGAAGTCGAATACAATGTGTCCTCTAAACCTGGAGAAGTACTGACATCAGATTGCAAAGACGCTAATGCAGCTAATGCCAACGGACGACGTTTATCATAGGGCGACTTTAAAACAGCAACACCTTGGAGACAACTGGATGTGAGACGGCCCCTTTCATTACTAAGAGAGCAGGTTCCTTCTTGCCCTCCATACGTAACATGAACCCGATAACCACAAAAATTCTGGTGTGAAGGAATAGGCTTTGAACAATAATGACTACGGTTCGGATACCATTTTATCACTGCAAGCGATGTTGAGCAGACAAGCGTCCCCGCCGGATGTGCAGAACTACTCCAAAAGATAGCGACGCTATCTTAAGAAATGAATCGTCCATTTGGGATAGAAGATTGTAAACTCTGATCGGAATTGCTTGCCGGAGTGGCCGAGTGGTTCTAGGTGCTACAGTCTGGAACCGCGCGACCGCTACGGTCGCAGGTTCGAATCTTGCCTCGGGCAAGGATGTGTGTGATGTCCTAAGTAGTTCTAAGCTCTTGGGGACTGATTACCTCAGAAGTTAAGTCCCATAGTGCTCAGAGCCATTTGAACCATTTTTTGATCGGAATAAACTCGATCGCCACATTTGCAAGTAGAACTGGACTAACGGAAACATCACGATGTGTAAACATAACTTGAGAACTAGTCCGAGAGAAACCAGGTCGCTTGCAGGGCATCTTGAAATTTCACAAAAAAATGTGTACAAAATAAGAATAAAAATGAGCAATGTCCACCTGATCAGATGTAATTCGAATCGTAACAACCAACCAATCGTGAATTTCTAGTACCCTAGTCGAATATGACACGTAATCTTATCAAAGCTGAAATGAACGGTACCCCGACGAGGAAGACAGACATCATGACGAGAGCAGAGAACATCGCCACCAAAGAACAAACCAACAACAAACTCGACTAACCAAGAACGATGCGCCACCAGCCGAGAGACACACAAGACTGAGTATGTGGTGTCACCGCCAGACACCACACTTGCTAGGTGGTAGTCTTCAAATCGGCCGCGGTCCATTAGTATACGTCGGACCCGCGTGTCGCCACTGTCAGTAATTGCAGACCGAGCGCCACCACACGGCAGGTCTAGAGAGACGTCCTGGCACACGCCCCAGTTGTACAGACGACTTTGCCAGAAGGGGATCACTGACAATTACGCTCTCAATTGCCGAGACGATAGTTAGCCTAGCCTTCAGCTACATTTGCTACGACCTAGCAAGGCGCCGTATTCAACTGCTAATTAATATTATGAAGCATGTATCATCAAGAGCGATGTTCTACAATTATGGATTAAAGTTAAGTATTCCAGAAGCTACGTACTTTTCTTTATAGCATTCATTACGTATCCTGTTTCAGACCTCCCGCCAGCCTGCGTGAGTTTAAGCGCGTGCCTTTCGGCTTCCTCTCATTGTGTCTAGGCTGTCTTGTCTAGACACAACATAGTACACCCAATTTCGACATATGCAGCGCTGCCGTACACTAAAAACAAACTGCTCGCTCGATGCGCAAGGCAGAACTTAGCTAGCAAGGCGGTACTTATAGGAGTATACTCTCACTGCCGTATTGTTGATAAACAGAGATAATTACTATTGTTAAATACAAGATTAGTTATGTATTTTGTGTAGAATGCCCTTCATGAAATCAAAAAATATATTTGTCACCCTTAGTGATACACCTGAAATGAGAATAATTCAGATTATTTATCGGAAATGACAACGAAATACCAAGTGAATTTAGCAGGAGTAGTGAAGTAAATTAAAACATTGAATAAAATGAATTCTTACGGTCTAGACTGTATACGAGTTAGGTTTCTTTCAGAGCATGCTGATGCAATAGCACTGTACTTAACAATCACATACAATCACTCGGTCGACAACAGAACCGTCACACCAGTATTGAAGAAAGGCAATAGGAGTACTTCACTAAATTACAGTCCCATATCGTTAACTTCGAAGTGCAGCAGGATTTTGCAATTTACACTATGTGATCAAAAGTATCGAGACACTTGGCTGAAAATGACTTACAAGTTCGTGACGCCCTCCATGCTGGAATTCAATATGGTGTTTGCCCACCCGTAGCCTTGATGACAGCTTCCACTCTCTCAGGCAAACGGTCAGTCAGGTGCTGGAAGGTTTCTTGGGGAATGGGGCCCACTCTTCACGGAGTGCTGCTCTGAAGAGAGGTATCAATGTCAGTCGGTGAGGCCTGGCACGAAGTGGGAGTTACAAAACATTCCAAAGAAATTCTTTAGGATTCAGATCAGGACTCTGTCCAGGCCCGTCCATTACAGGGATGTTATTGTCGTGTAACCACTCCGCCACAGGCCGTGAATTATGAACAGGTGCTCGATAGTGTTGAAAGATGCAGTCGCCATCCCCGCATTGCTCTTGAACAGCGGGAAGCAAGAAGGTGCTTAAAACATAAATGTACGCCTGTGCTGTGATAGTGCCACACAAAACAACAAGGGATGCCAGCCCCACTCCATGAAAAACGCGACTACACAATAACCCCACCGCCTCCCAATTTTACTGTTGGCACTTCACACGCTGGCAGGTGACGTTCACCGGGCATTCACCATACCCACACCCTGTCATCGGATTATTTATGTAATTAGGGGACATGCTAAAAACCTTAAGTGCAGTAATTATTATACCACCAATAGTACAATCACACATACAATTCTGGCTCGGGTTCAGAGCAGAGGATGAAAAGTTTGTGGATATGCTAGAGCTACGACTTTGTTAAACTTATATCTGTTACGTTTTATAACTAAGTAAATACTGAAGTAATATTGACACAGAGTTAAAGATACTCAGATAGATACACGCTTAATAAAATAAGTCCTCTTTCACAGACCGAATGTCGAGACTGTATAGCCGGGACTGAGACAATTCTCTGCAACCTGCCTGATGACGTTTAGCGCGGCAGAAGGCACTGTGAACATCTATAGTAATCTCTTTGATCACTAGGCTAGGAAATGCCTTAAGCTTTTCACTTACTCACTTATTGCTTTCATATTTGGAACTTTAGTCCAATGGTATCATTATTTCTGATAGCGGGGCTATTTCCCAGTGAAGCTGGATAAATACCGTCCCTCTGCTTCAATAACTGAATAATAGCTTATCACCTCCAATAGCGTCTTTAAAACTTATTGTATCTTTAAATACTAAAGACACAACTGCGGGAACTGGTACACCTTTCTGAATTATTCAACAGAAAATGGTTCCTTAAAATTTGATTTGCGTTTTAATCTGCAACATTATTAGCTTTCATAAAAATTATACAGTCTGCTATACATCGAAAAGTACTCCAAGTATTCATAAGACAATGTTTTTGAGTTAGCACACACATGCTGCGTAAATTTCAAGTTTGTAGCTTTCATTTGCCGCGTTCCTAAAATTGTAAAAGAAAGTAAACTAATAAGACATACAGTATTCCAGGGGTTTCAGCAAACTTGGTCCAATACTACAGATAATTATATGTGTAATCTGAGAATTCATGACTCGGTAGTGAAAAATGTTTCTATGGCATCTCACAAGCATGAGACAAAAATAGATCATGTTCGAACAATTCGGAACTGTTGTGAGAAACTAAATAATAGAATGTAGGGTATAGTAACATATGGTGAGATATGTGGAAAAGAAACAGGAATTACTAAATTGTTGTCTAAGGATATTATCTTGTTAGGGGTAAGAAATTTCGTGCAAAGATGTATGAGAACAGACCATAGCTTTCTAGGAAACGACGCGAATTTTGCTCTCATCGAGAAATCGTGCCACGAATATTATTTTCTTGAGCCTGAACATAGGGAGGAATTCGTGTCAAAAGCGAAGAAGAATAAACCTGCAGATGACGAGAATGGAAATAAATGTCTTTGTGGCACATGCTGAACGAGGTTCACAGTCTGCCATTCACAGAATGAAATGAAATGTCGTGTGGCTAGGGCCTCCCGTCGGGTAGACGTTGCTGATAGACATTGAGTGATACAGCTGCAAATTCAGAGGCTTCATGTAGGACTTACCCGTCCAATAGGATGTTCTGAACAACTCCATGGATGATAGAGAAAGGAAAATTGTCGGCTTTTCTGAATGTATGCTGATCAATCTCTACTTGTAAACGTGCTAGAGCCTATGGTACTACACTCCTGGAAACGGAAAAAAGAACACATTGACACCGGTGTGTCAGACCCACCATACTTGCTCCGGACACTGTGAGAGGGCTGTACAAGCAATGATCACACGCACAGCACAGCGGACACACCAGGAACCGCGGTGTTGGCCGTCGAATGGCGCTAGCTGCGCAGCATTTGTGCACCGCCGCCGTCAGTGTCAGCCAGTTTGCCGTGGCATACGGAGCTCCATCGCAGTCTTTAACACTGGTAGCATGCCGCGACACCGTGGACGTCAACCGTATGTGCAGTTGACGGACTTTGAGCGAGGGCGTATAGTGGGCATGCGGGAGGCCGGGTGGACGTACCGCCGAATTGCTCAACACGTGGGGCGTGAGGTCTCCACGGTACATCGATGTTGTCGCCAGTGGTCGGCGGAAGGTGCACGTGCCCGTCGACCTGGGACCGGACCGCAGCGACGCACGGATGCACGCCAAGACCGTAGGATCCTACGCAGTGCCGTAGGGGACCGCACCGCCACTTCCCAGCAAATTAGGGACACTGTTGCTCCTGGGGTATCGGCGAGGACCATTCGCAACCGTCTCCATGAAGCTGGGCTACGGTCCCGCACACCGTTAGGCCGTCTTCCGCTCACGCCCCAACATTGTGCAGCCCGCCTCCAGTGGTGTCGCGACAGGCGTGAATGGAGGGACGAATGGAGACGTGTCGTCTTCAGCGATGAGAGTCGCTTCTGCCTTGGTGCCAATGATGGTCGTATGCGTGTTTGGCGCCGTGCAGGTGAGCGCCACAATCAGGACTGCATACGACCGAGGCACACAGGGCCAACACCCGACATCATGGTGTGGGGAGCGATCTCCTACACTGGCCGTACACCACTGGTGATCGTCGAGCGGACACTGAATAGTGCACGGTACATCCAAACCGTCATCGAACCCATCATTCTACCATTCCTAGACCGGCAAGGGAACTTGCTGTTCCAACAGGACAATGCACGTCCGCATGTATCCCGTGCCACCCAACGTGCTCTAGAAGGTGTAAGTCAACTACCCTGGCCAGCAAGATCTCCGGATCTGTCTCCCATTGAGCATGTTTGGGACTGGATGAAGCGTCGTCTCACGCGGTCTGCACGTCCAGCACGAACGCTGGTCCAACTGAGGCGCCAGGTGGAAATGGCATGGCAAGCCGTTCCAAGGACTACATCCAGCATCTCTACGATCGTCTCCATGGGAGAATAGCAGCCTGCATTGCTGCGAAAGGTGGATATACACTGTACTAGTGCCGACATTGTGCATGCTCTGTTGCCTGTGTCTATGTGCCTGTGGTTCTGTCAGTGTGATCATGTGATGTATCTGACCCCAGGAATGTGTCAATAAAGTTTCCCCTTCCTGGGACAATGAATTCACGGTGTTCTTATTTCAATTTCCAGGAGTGTATATGTAGAAAAAAAAATCTGAGAGACAAAGCTAAAGACACCCCTTACAAAATTGTTACGGGGGTGGTTTGAAAAGTTCTCGGAACTGAATAGAAAAAAATACTTACATCACTGAATTTTTTTTATTTTTCAGTGTAGTCTCCTTGTAGATTAATGCACTTGGCCCAACGATGTTCCAGTGCCTTGATCCCATCTCGAAAATGAGTTTCCTCCAGGCCTGCAAAATTGTTGTCAACTCCGGCTATCAGTTCTTCGTTTGAAGTGAATCTTCGACCACCAAGAAAAATTTTCAGTTTTGAGAAGAGATGGACGTCTGACGGAGCCATATCAGGCGAATAAGGCGGGCGTGGCAACAATTCATACCTTAGTTCGTGTAATTTTGCGATGGTGACGTCACATGTGTGCGGGCGCGCGTCAAGAGTCGAGGCACCCACCTTGCAAATAATTTTTTCATTTCTAATTCTTCAGTTAAGATGTGATATACCTTTCAGATGACATCCGGCAAGCCTGAGCAATTTCATGCACATGCAGTCGGCGATCCTCCATGACCATTTTGTGCAGTCTTGCAAGGATTTCTGGAGTAGTGACACATCTTGGCCGACCACTGCGCCGATCATCATCTAAGCTCTCCCGACCAAACTTAAATTCATTTGTCCAGTTGGCAACAGTTGAATATGAAGGAGCAGACTCCCCCCAGTGTATTCTGGAATCCGGCGTGAATGTCTTTTGCTTTCATTCCTTTCTTTACGAAGTACTTAATCACTGCTCGAATCTCGATTTTTTTCATCTTCGCAAATCACTACGCGGGAGCAACAACAGAGCCACGTCACCGCCACAGCTCTCTTCCAAGAGCACAGCCAACAGTCCAATGAATATGGCGTGAACAACTCATTGCGCTAGCGCTGACCTCTCGTGGTGATTCCGAGAACTTTTCAAACCACCCTCGTATTTATACATTCGCTGTTTACCATCCCTTTTACCTGAATTTAACACCATGTGCTGGACTAAGAGAGATGAGTGAATCAGCAGATCAACTGCTGCTAAAGAAGTAAATGTCGTGGTTTTGTGAAATGTGCAGTAATTTGAGTAACATAGTAAAATTCAAAATAACCTACTATCCGTAGCAAAGTGTGTGTATTATACTGTCTCGAGCAGTATTCGAAATGGGCTAAGCCAAAATCTTGTGGCTGTCACTGCAAGGTACTTTCTCCAGTGCTGCCAGCTAAACGTGCTGCAAAAGGTATGAAACTCCTCTGCATTAATAAGTTTTACCTTGTTGTTGTTGTGGTCTTCAGTCCTGAGACTGGTTTGATGCAGCTCTCCATGCTACTCTATCCTGTGCAAGCTTCTTCATCTCCCAGTACCTACTGCAACCTACATCCTTCTGAATCTGCTTAGTGTATTCATCTCTTGGTCTCCCCCTACGATTTTTACCCTCAACGCTGCCCTCCAATACTAAATTGGTGATCCCTTGATGCCTCAGAACATGTCCTACCAACCGATCCCTTCTTCTGGTCAAGTTGTGCCACAAACTCCTCTTCTCCCCAATCCTATTCAGTACCTCCTCATTAGTTATGTGTTCTACTCATCTAATCTTCAGCATTCTTCTGTAGCACCACATTTCGAAAGCTTCTATTCTCTTCTTGTACAAACTATTTACCGTCCATGTTTCACTTCCATGCATGGCTACACTCCATACAAATACTTTCAGAAATGACTTCCTGACACTTAAATCTATACTCGATGTTAACAAATTTCTCTTCTTCAGAAACGATTTCCTTGCCATTGCCAGTCTACATTTTATATCCCCTCTACTTCGACCATCATCAGTTATTCTGCTACCCAAATAGCAAAACTCTTTTGCTACTTTAAGTGTCTCATTTCCTTATCTAATACCCTCAACATCACCCGACTTAATTCGACTACATTCCATTATCCTCGTTTTGCTTTTGTTGATGTTCATCTTATATCCTCCCTTCAAGACACCATCCATTCCGTTCAACTGCTCCTCCAAGTCCTTTGCTGTCTCTGACAGAATTACAATGTCATCGGCGAACCTCAAAGTTTTTATTTCTTCTCCATGGATTTTAATACCTACTCCGAATTTTTCTTTTGTTGCCTTTACTGCTTGCTCAATATACAGATTGAATAACATCGGGGAGGGGCTACAACCCTGCCTTACTCCCTTCCCAACCACTGCTTCCCTTTCATGTCCCTCGACTCTTACCCTTGTTAAATATTCTGCCTTTTGTAAACAGAAACTAAAAGCGTTAAAAACCGTACTTCTACTTTTAAAGGACCTTTCAAGGAGTAACCGCTAGTATTGATTCAAAAAAGCCTCACGCGTGATTAGGGTCTAAATATATAATTATTCGTGGAAATTGCTCTGTTATATACATATTCAAAATTGTATATTTAAGCACGCGAGAGGTTTTTTTTAAGAATCAGTATACCGTATAAAGTGTGTGCGTATTTGTTAAAGTCAATTTTTAATGCCTATGCTGACTCCTTTGCGTTTCTAAAGAAACTACAAACAGGGGACAGGATAACGGCAAACTGCTCTGTGATATATACGTATTCAAAATTATGTATTTAAGTATGCAAGAGGTTTTTAATGAATCAGTATACTGCACACATTATTTGTGTGCGTGTTTGTTAATCTGAATTATTAATAACGAGATTTAAAGTCAATTTTAATGCACAGGCTGATACCTTAGCGTTTCAATAGAAACTACAAATAGGGGACAGGATAACGGCAAGGATAATTTATCACAATATCTTTCCGGAATACTGAAAAGTCAGCGAGCAGTCAAGCTAACATATGTCACGTACTTCAGAAACACAGTATGACTGGCGAAAGAACTTTCCTGTGGCAATCAAACAGCTGATACAATGATGAGCCGTAACTTTATGACCACGTACTTACACGTCTGTTGGTACAGTTCTGGAACGCAGTTCGCAGTGATACTGCGTGCTAGGTATTCGACAGGGACTTGATGGGTTTTGAGAGGTCTGTAGCACCAGATGCCTACACACAGGTCACACACTTCCGGTTGTTTTGTGGGCGCGGAGGTGGCACCCGCCCCATACGGGTTTCATCGGATTCAGATAAGCCGAATATGATGGCTGAAACATTAGTGTGAGTTCATTATCACGCTCCTCAAACCACTACAGCACGATTCTGACCTTGTGACACCGACAGCTATCTGGCTGGAAGATGCCATCGCTGTTGAGTAAGTGAAAAAGCATTAGATGTTACAGGTGGCCCCTAATAATGCTCTTAGTGAAGGCAGGAAAATGTGTGGACGGGTCCTAATTAGTTAGCGTTGGTTGCACAGCAAACATACACTTTATTTAAGGAAATAATTTTTTAAAACCAATCATTTAAAAAATATTGAGTGTAACACAAGCTACACTGACGGCTGAAGGCCTCATTAAGAGAGAATTCAAAATTATTCTTCGGTTGAACCCCACAAGCAATACTTCAGAACAATTAACGGCTGAAGGTCTGAACTACGAATGAGGAAGACAATTACACTTTAAAAATACCAAAATAATTTTTTAAACAATCATTAAAAAAACTGACTGTAACACAAGCTACACTGACGACTGATTTCCTTTTAAGAAGAATTCAAATTACTTGTCGGCTGAAGGCCACAAGCAATAGGAATAGTTTTATCAAATATTATTTTTTAACAATTGACACAGTCAGACCAAATAAGAAGAGAGTGATCCACAGACAGTGCTCCAAGGGTCGACCTGAGAAATGTCCCTACAAATGTGTAAGCGGTGAGACAGGCAGCCAAGTGTTATGCTCAGTTAACAGGATGGCAACTCAAACTAGGGACAGTTTAAACGCAGACCAACCCTCATACCAAATCCACGTAACATCTGGTAATCAGTACAACGCCCAATTCAGGCGAGGGCGAAGTGTCAGAAAGTACTTCGTCTGCAGAAATCGGCTTTTAAAACACGGAAAGGCAGAAGGAACCACTCCACAAATACATTATACAGAAGCATTAAAATAACTGCTGATAGAACTAGATAGAGACGGACCCGCGAAAACGATTCCACCAACAACTCAAACAATACTAAAACCGGGCCGGCCGCTGTGACCGAGCGGTTCTAGGGGCTTCAGTCCGGAACCGCGAGACTGCTACTGTCGCAGGTTCGAATCCTGCCTCGGGCATGGATGTGTGTGATGTCCTTAGGTTAGTTAGGTTTAAGTAATTCTAAGTTCTAGGGGGCTGATGACCTCAGATGTTAAGTCCCATAGTGCTCAGAGCCAATTGAACCATCTGAACTAAAACCAGTTACTATGGAACAACAAACACGAACCACAAGTCAACACAAACACAGAGGGCCCTTTAGCGGTCGGAAGACCAAATACCCGTCGTCCGATGAGACGACCAACCAACAGTCGTCCGCGCTCAAGTCAGGAAAAGGGAAAGGTGCCAGCCAGTATGAATCGTCGACTGGCAGCTTACTGCCAAGAGGTCACTTCCACGGACGTACATACACACAAGTGAAAGTTGCACTACTTGAATATAACGATCCATTCAACTGAAACTCGCTGAATCCGGACCTCGACGTGGTCGTGCACTCTCGCGACCACATCCTTCCATCGGGCAGTGCACATATCGTCAGCTCCCTCGGCGAGTACTGGGGCTGTCGGACTTCACTGCTGTTCCGTCCCAAGCCAACACAATGACACACGACGACCCGGAAATACTCGAGGTCGCTCCAAAGACAGTACCACAGTACTTGCTATCGATAATCTCTGCTGCTGCCATTGGTGGACAGAGAAAGCGAGAAACGTAGTGGCGCCAGTGAACAGACCAAGAAAACGAGAGGTGACATTCCCAATACACGACGCCAACCTGTCAATGGCACCAACGCGAGCAGGAGCATGGCCCACACAGATTCCATGGAAGCCTGCGTCCATGGCGCGCTGCATGTTTAGAACAGCTTTTCGCGTGGACAACGGCATGTCCGGACACGATAATCGACCAGGCGTAACAATAAGCGGGATTCATCCGACCAGGAGACACTATTTCATTGATTCACGGTCCAGTCTCGATGATCCCGTGACCACTGTAATCATAATTGACGAAGTTGATGGGTCAGCAAGAGAACACGTGGGGATTCTCGGCTGCGAAACACAGTGTGCTGAACGCTATGCTCCAAAACACTTGCGCCTCCTCCAGCATTGTATTCTGTCGTCAGATCTGCCACGGATCGCTGCCTATCCTGCTTTAGAGAGCGGCCAAGCTTCCGATCCCTACGTTCTGTGGTGAAGTATGGACGTCTAATTTTTGTCGCCTACTCGTGGTTTCAGCATTTCTCATGCACTTTCCGCAGACGCTCACGACAGTAGCACGCGAACAGCCGACCAGCTCCACCGTTTATGAAGTTCTCGTTCCCAGACATTGGGCCACAACAATCTGACTTTTGTCAAAGCCGTTTAAGTAGGATTTCCGCATTTTCGCCTCTTACCGTCGCTAGAATGAGTCCACATTCGTCTCTGCTCCGCTCATACATTTCTCTTACCACGTCACGTGCCCTCATCGCCACCAGGCAGCATACAACCTCGCGCTGGACAGCGGTCATAATGAAACTTTCTGGCAGATTAAAACTGTGTGCCGGACCGAGACTCGAACTCAGGACCTTTGACTTTCGCGGGCAAGTGCTCTGCCAACTGAGCTACGCCAGTTTTAATCTGCCGGGAAGGTTCATATAAGCGCACAATACACTGCAGAGTGAAAATCTCATTCTGGAAGAGGTCATAATGTTTTGGCTCGTAAGCGTATAATACACTCCTGGAAATGGAAAAAAGAACACATTGACATCGGTGTGTCAGACCCACCATACTTGCTCCGGACACTGCGAGAGGGCTGTACAAGCAATGATCACACGCACGGCACAGCGGACACACCAGGAACCGCGGTGTTGGCCGTCGAATGGCGCTAGCTGCGCAGCATTTGTGCACCGCCGCCGTCAGTGTCAGCCAGTTTGCCGTGGCATACGGAGCTCCATCGCAGTCTTTAACACTGGTAGCATGCCGCGACAGCGTGGACGTGAACCGTATCTGCAGTTGACGGACTTTGAGCGAGGGCGTATAGTGGGCATGCGGGAGGCCGGGTGGACGTACCGCCGAATAGCTCAACACGTGGGGCGTGAGGTCTCCACAGTACATCGATGTTGTCGCCAGTGGTCGGCGGAAGGTGCACGTGCCCTTCGACCTGGGACCGGACCGCAGCGACGCACGGATGCACGCCAAGACCGTAGGATCCTACGCAGTGCCGTAGGGGACCGCACCGCCACTTCCCAGCAAATTAGGGACACTGTTGCTCCTGGGGTATCGGCGAGGACCATTCGCAACCGTCTCCATGAAGCTGGGCTACGGTCCCGCACACCGTTAGGCCGTCTTCCGCTCACGCCCCAACATCGTGCAGCCCGCCTCCAGTGGTGTCGCGACAGGCGTGAATGGAGGGACGAATGGAGACGTGTCGTCTTCAGCGATGAGAGTCGCTTCTGCCTTGGTGCCAATAATGGTCGTATGCGTGTTTGGCGCCGTGCAGGTGAGCGCCACAATCAGGACTGCATACGACCGAGGCACACAGGGCCAACACCCGGCATCATGGTGTGGGGAGCGATCTCCTACACTGGCCGTACACCACTGGTGATCGTCGAGGGGACACTGAATAGTGCACGGTACATCCAAACCGTCATCGAACCCATCGTTCTACCATTCCTAGACCGGCAAGGGAACTTGCTGTTCCAACAGGACAATGCACGTCCGCATGTATCCCGTGCCACCCAACGTGCTCTAGAAGGTGTAAGTCAACTACCCTGGCCAGCAAGATCTCCGGATCTGTCCCCCATTGAGCATGTTTGGGACTGGATGAAGCGTCGTCTCACGCGGTCTGCACGTCCAGCACGAATGCTGGTCCAACTGAGGCGCCAGGTGGAAATGGCATGGCAAGCTGTTCCACAGGACTACATCCAGCATCTCTACGATCGTCTCCATGGGAGAATAGCAGCCTGCATTGCTGCGAAAGGTGGATATACACTGTACTAGTGCCGACATTGTGCATGCTCTGTTGCCTGTGTCTATGTGCCTGTGGTTCTGTCAGTGTGATCATGTGATGTATCTGACCCCAGGAATGTGTCAATAAAGTTTCCCCTTCCTGGGACGATGAATTCACGGTGTTCTTATTTCAATTTCCAGGAGTGTATTTTGCTCCACTATGTTTCGAAAACAACAGAGAAAATGTAATGCCCTCTTTATACGAGCGGCTTGGAAGAAAAGCGATAATGACAATATGACAGTGATGTGGAACCCAGTGCCAGGTAAACATTCGTAACATCTAAGACAAAATGTAAAATTGGAAATTAATCAATGTAAAAGATGTTCGCAAAGTCCCGCTTACATTCTTCAAAAAACTGTAAGTAACTGTTATAGATAATCGCTGTTTGACGAAAAACGTTTAGCATTTCACAAAGGTTTCCTGCTTTGTCCTTTCTTTACAAGTTTGAATTGGAGTGTACTAAGACGGCTATTGATCACTAGAAGGCGCTAGTGTAATCTGGATTTGGAGCTCCGAAAACCCACACAAGGCACGCCAACACATCCGTGATAGCTCGAAGCTTAATATTTGATGTGACTTAATGCACTACAGAATGCCACGCACGTACTTCTTCGCAGAAAAGTATAAGAGGGAAATTTGATGTGACTTAATGCACTACAGAATGCCACGCGCGTACTTCTTCGCAGAAAAGTATGAGAGGGAAAGCTTATCTGGACATGCTCGAAAAGTTCGCGTTGGCCGGCCGCTGTGACCGAGCGGTTCTAGGCGCTTCAGTCTGGAACCGTGCTGCTGCTACGGTCGCATGTTCGAATTCTGCGTCGGGCATGGATGTGTGTGATGTCCTTAGGTTAGTTAGGTTTAAGTAGTTCTATGTCTAGGGAACTGATGAGCTCAGATGTTAAGTCCTACAGTGCTCAGAACCATTTAGTTCGCGTTGCCACAGGTGGAGCATCTGCAGACGTCCACAACCTTCCAACATATGGTGCCTCCAAACACTGGAATATTAACGTACGTCGTGTGGCGAATGACACATTTCCCGAGACGTGTGTGCGTCGTGATGGTCACATTGCATGGCCCCCGCGCTTTCCTGACGTCACGCCATTAAACTTCTTTCTGTAGAGTTAATTCAGGAATCGTGTGTTCACAACACTAGTCAATGATATTGCCAGCCTTGGTGCGCAGAACGCCAAAGCAAACAGAACTATTAATGCTGTAATGCTGACCCGAACATCGATGGAACTCGAATATCACCTTGATGTTCTACGAGCGAAGAGTGAGGTACACACTGAAATTCTGGCATAACAGGAAAAAAAAATCTGCTAGCTCTAAACGTTTTACAACAAATCGCGAAGCTCTCTCTCCAATAGTTTCCAACTCAAGATTTTTTAAAATGATAACATGACGTTGTGAGCACACTGTGCTTAAACATACCAACAGGGTCAAAAATCGTGAAATATCGGTTTCTTACTGTTGTTTGTCTCTCTTCGCTGAGTACTGAAACAAACATTATGTATTGGCATATCATTAGATCGGCAGCTCTATGCTACAGGAAAATTAAGAAAATTTAAGGTACACCGCTCCGTTATTAGAGATGGAGCACCGGCTTTTACTACGAGGGATGGGGAAGGAAATCGTCCGTGTCCCTTTCAAAGCAACAATGTCGGTATTCTCTTCTTGTGATTTGGGGCAAGCACAGGAAACCTAAATCCGGGTGTCTTGATGAGGACCTAAACCTCACTTCGCCTCAATTTCTGCATAGTGCTCAGAGCCATTTGAACCTCAAATTCTAGTACAATACTTCTACCACTGCATCACCTGAGTCATGTCAACGGTACAGTTATTGCTTAATGTAAGCACTTAACGAAGCGGTAAGTCGCAGTGAACTGAGTTTATCACCCTGTAATTATGATTTACGTAGTCAGGAGTCTCAGAAAGCACATATCCCATCCGACCCTTTTTTTCCTCCATGCAAATACCTAGTTGGTCGTTGTCCACCACATCTGGTACTGTTTCTAATGATTTCGGAACAACATTAAAACTGACCTTATTCATTTATTAAGTTTCATAGTAAACCTCTATATCATTCACTCGCGCTTATTATGAAAAGTTCCTTAGTGCCTCAACGTTGTAAGTTGTTTGAGCGTGTCGTGATCATCCCAGCTGACGCTGCCGTGGTTCCCGGTAGAAGCGGGCGCCCTGTAGCTGCCTTCTGATCCCTGCATATGAGGTGCCCGCCACACACATGCTGGCAGCGGTTCAGCTGGCGCCGGAAGCAGCCAATGGCCCTCGGCCAATATTACTATGCCCTACCGCCCTCTCCTCGTCACAGCCCCCGCTGAATGTGACCGGACGTGGTTTCGATGCACCTATTTGGAACACATTCTGCTGGGAGAAGTCCACAGCATCAGCCACATGCTAGTTAGACTCCTGAGTAAACCAATAACACTCAGTACCTGAACAACGTCATATAAAACATATTGCTTACGACTAATCGACTTATAAAATTTGGCAAGTGAAAACATTTTATAACAAATCTGGCATGCCGTTTATACCAGTTCATTATGAAAAAGGTACATAATTGATGAATAAGCGCGGCAAGCAAAAAAGAGTTACTCCCAGTTGATATTTGCCTTATTTTAGAGAGGAAGGGAGTGCATAGATTCCTTCAATTTTTCCACATCCAGCTGAAGCCAGTGATTAATAGATCTAGAGCTACCAAACAGTGGGGTTGTTGGCTGCCACGTTTCACTTGATGTTCCAAGATCTCATAGACATTTTTGAGGGTTAACTCTCGCAACACCAAGGTGAGAGGGGTATTTTATGACAGTCTTTTGCAGATGCTGTAATGTAAAATGTTACTTTGTATCTTAAATTTTTGGAAAAAATATTAGTTTTTCAATTTTTTTACCACATTCCATAAATATGTAACCTAAAAATTTATCTTTCATGCATATGCCAGCTATCCCACTGAATGTCATAGTCGACAATTTCAGATCCACCTCGGTAGCTGTGGGGTAAGTGCGTCAGATTGCTAACTTAAGGGGCCCATGTTCCATTCCCGGGCGGTTCGGTGACTTTCTCCACTCGGGGATTGGGCGCCCTGTTGGCTCTTTACTGACGAGGAAGTCGTCTCAAACACACATTCGTATCATCTCTCTAGTAAGATGGTTGGGTAGCCACGAACCGAAAGCCACTAAATTGAAAAAAAAAAAATCATACTCAAGACCTTACTCATACAACAGTATCATCTTAAGACCATGATGTGAGTAAAAGCCAACAGCACCTAACGTAATCTGGATTCTTAACTTTTTAGAGTGGGCATAAAGTACCCACCCATTGCATTCACATATTTGAAAGTGTGTTGATATTGCTACGTGCGAGTGCTAAAAGATACTTTCAGGTTTTGGAGTCTAGTAACATACCAGTGACTCTCTAAAAAGTATTTTGATAATATAAGTCAACAACA
This sequence comes from Schistocerca americana, assembly GCF_021461395.2. Lineage (NCBI taxonomy): Eukaryota > Metazoa > Arthropoda > Insecta > Orthoptera > Acrididae > Schistocerca > Schistocerca americana. Next base: position 154,068,890 of record NC_060122.1, read on the forward strand.
ACAAACAAACAAAAAATTTCCGATTTTTTTAGCTCTTTTGTGGCAGGCATAAAGAAACCACCCCTCCCCTTCGTAATGCGCGTAATGGAAAATGCGTTGGTGTTGCTAGGGTTAATATAGGTTCAGCAGGCGAGCAGAGATGCGATCCGGTACCTCAGTGTTTCTCAAAGTAGGAACAAATGTGGACTCCTGTGAATGCGGCTATTGTAATCACGGAAGACGGGAGTGTCCACAGCGTAATCATCATGAAAATACGGAATAAATGACGACACATAGTCGCCTAGAAAGTTGACATAAACTTCGTGGATCATGATCACGATAACCCGAATGAGAGGGCCCAAGCCATGGTTCGATAAAACACCAAAAACATCGCACAAACACCTATGCCCTGAAGTACATCCCCCACAAACACGGTTTAAGTGCCTCGTGGCGAAATTGGGCCGCCGGTATACTGGAAGCCTTGTATCATTTTAAAACAGACAAAACTATCACCTCCAGTCAACTGCAATGCAGTTCCGTGTTGTTTGGCTCATTGAAGATGTGTCGTTGTGAGCAGTGGCCTTTTGCGAGGTAGTCGACACCAAATGTCCATTGCTTGCAGTGCCCTTGGTAGTGTTAGCACGGAAACTAGTTTGCGTTCACGGAGAGCAGAGGTTCCTGGTTGATTTTAAACCGATTGACGTTGCCAAGACGTGGCACTCGACCTAGCAACCTGTCGGTTACGGTTTTTTTTAAGACCGCTGTCCTTATGCCGCGTAACATTTCAGTGAGTGGTACATAGTTCCTGATCGACATGTTACACAGCCTGCTTTGATACATCAGGAAATCGGGAAACTTCAGTCGCGAGGTCATCATGGATACAGTCAACTACTATTGTTCCTCCTCGACTTTATGTCACGTTTCCTCGCCGATACAGCTCACTGCATTGATTCCATGCAACAGGGAACATTCCCAAGTGTAAATAACGATCTTGATAAAACTTGGCATGTGTTTAGAGGGGGCAAAATAATGCAATATTTATTTTCTTGTTTGTGCCCAATTTCACTTTTAGGGGTAAAACACATCCCAGAAGATAATTTGGCATATTAGCTTTAGAGGGAATATCTTCGAAACGATGCTATATACAAAATGTTTGTCATATGAAAGTTGTTGCGTAATTAACGTTCTCGAAAGCTGTACAATCAACTTTTGTAACAAATTGAAATTTTGCAAAATACCACACCACCGTTAATTCATTTTTAAAAATGATAACTCTTGTTACAGCTTTAATTAAAGGAGCTTTCAAGCCACATACATCCCTGTATAATGAAGCTCGTTTCTGAAATACAGTTTTTGGAAAATACACTGTACACAAACTGCTATGGGAGTATTTTGAATATTCATTAGCATTCCACTAATTTGTTTTGCATATACAAGGCGAATCACCGAAAACTTGCACCACAGATATAACGGCTATGGAAAGTGCTGTTGATGTGGGGTTTCACAGAATCTATCGGTAGTCAAGGGCACACATTTCTGCTCAATCAACAGATTTTAATAATATATAGAAAGTGTAACGTTTTGTGCAAACATACACTTTTTAAATGGAGTAATGCCTATTGAATCTAACGAACTAAATGTAGGTTAAATTAGATATGTCAATGGTGTTTGTCGCAGAATTCTTGTGTGAGTTGTTTACGAGATGTAGTGTTTTGAAAAATTTCCACACCGACACTTGTACAATACCTGTGGTAGCACACACTAAACAACAACGGAAGTGCACACACTAGTTATGTGGATTCTGACCAGTAACGAGACAACTGACCATCATAGATTGTGTTGAAAGCGACCGCCGGCAGCGACAAGACGCGCTTCCAGTCTGGTATGGAACTAACGCTGCACACGTGATAGCATTTCAGAGGAGATTTCTGAGCTGGCTGCGGTAATACGTCGTGGCTTATCATCGGCTGTACTTTGTGTGTTCTTGTTGAGAGCGTCTTTCAGCTTTCTCCACAGAAAGGCGCCAATTCTTGGGAACAAGCCGGCCAAGGCACAAGTCTTCTGCGTCCTATCCAACGATTTGGAAACAATTCGTGAAGACATGCTGTAGTACTTCACTCACCATTGGCCGGACAGCCATCATATTGGTAACATAGGTTCCCCCTAGTTTGCATAGGAACGTATTCTATTAGCCGTGGAAGACAATCTACACTACTGGACATTAAAACTGCTACACCAAGAAGAAATGCAGATGATAAACGGGTATTTATTGGACAAATATATTATACTAAAACTGACATGTGACTACATTTTCACGGAATTTGGGTGCATAGATCCTGAGAAATCAGTACCCAGAACAACTGCCTCTGGCCGTAATAACGGCCTTGATACGCCTGGGCATTGAGTGAAGCAGAGCTTGGATGGCGTGTACAGGTATAGCTGCCCATGCGGCTTCAACACGATACCACAGTTCATCAAGAGTAGTGACTGGCGTATTGTGGCGAGCCAGTTGCTCGGCCACCATTGCCCAGACGATTTCAATTGCTGACAGATCTGGAGAATGTGCTACCCAGGGCAGCAGTCGAACATTTTCTGTATCCAGAAAGGCCCGTGCAGGACCTGCAACATGCAGTCGTGCATTATCCTGCTGAAATGTAGGATTTCGCAGGGATCGAATGAAAGGTAGAGCCACGGGTCGTAACACATCTGAAATGTAACGTCCACTGTTCAAAGTGCCGTCAATGCGAACAAGGGATGACGAGACGTGTAACCAATGGCACCCCATACCATCACGCCGGGTGATACGCCAGTATGGCGATGACGAATACACGCTTCCAATGTGCGTTCACCGCGATGTCGCCAAACACGGATGCGGCCATCATGATGCTGTAAACAGAACTTGGATTCATCCGAAAAAATGACGTTTTGCCATTCGTGCACACAGGTTCGTCGTTGAGTACACCATCGCAGGCGCTCCTGTCTGTGATGCAGCGTCAAGGGTAACCGCAGCCATGGTCTCCGAGCTGATAGTCCATGCTGCTGCAAGCGTCATCGAACTGTTCGTGCAGATGGTTGTTGTCTTGCAAACATTCCCATCTGTTGACTCAGGGATCGAGACGTGGCTGCACGATCCGTTACAGCCATGAGGATAAGATACCTGTCATTTCCTGTCGGTTAAATTTCGCGTCTGTAGCACGTCATCTTCGTGGTGTAGCAATTTTAATGGCCAATAGTGTAGCTACTAAGAGGCTGCGATACTTGTGCGCGTTCAGTGTTCCGTCTATGAAGAACGGTCTATGTTGTTTCAGTATCCCACACCATGCGTTTACACTCCACGGACTCTGACATTCTAGCTGACGGAGCCAACTGGATTGTCAGCAGACCAATAGTACCTGTTCCGGCAGTTTACTTGGCCAAGACTGATATATGTGGCTTCATCAGTAAACAAGATGCATGATATCCTGTCTTAGTGCTCATGTACAGAAGTTAACACGATTCCCATAATTGTTCTCATCCAGCTCTTGGTGGAGAAATGATAAAGATGGAACCTGTGTCGATGGAGAATGCGTAAGACCCTTGCCTGTCTCATGGTACTTCCTCGTTCTATTCCGCGGGATCTAACAAGCAGATCAACTGCCAAAGCAGCTACAACATTAATTCCCTCCCCTCCTGCCGTCACTTGTTTCCTTCTGTTACGACCTCTACGTGCTACACTAACACTTTCAAGTATGTGGTTGAACAGGTTGGAAAATAACTGCCGAGATGATTGACGTCTGCTACGACGTCTTGCCGCACACATCTTACAAGAAAGAACTGGATTCAAAATGAGATTTTCACTCCACAGTGGAGTGTGCGCCGATATGAAACTTCCTAGCAGTTTAAAACTATGTGCCAGACCGAGACTTGAACTCGAGACTTTGCCTTTCACGGAAAAGTGCGCTACCGACTGAGCTACGACGCACGAACCCTGCTCTGTTTCAGTTCTGCCAGTAGCTCGTCTCATACCTTCCAAATTTCACAGAAGATCTTCTGCGAACCTAGCAGAACCAGCACTCCTGGAAGAAAGAATATTGCGGAGATTTGATCTAGCCACAGCCTGGGGGATGTTTCCAGAATGAGATTTTCACTCTGCAGCGGAGTGTGCGCTGATATGAAACTTCCTGACAGAGTAAACTCTGTGCCAGACCGAGACTCTAACTCGGGACCTTTGCCTTTCGCGGGCAGGTGCTCTACCGATTGAGCTGCCCGATCTCGACTCACGACTCATTCTCACAACTTGAGAGTGAAAATCTCATTCTGGAAACATCCCTCGGGATGTGGCTAAGCCATGTCTCCGCAGTATCATTTCTTCCAGGTGTGCTAGTTCTGCTAGGTTCACGAAACGCAAAGGTCTCGAGTTCGAGTCTTGATCCGGGACACAGTCTTAATCTGCCAGGAAGTTCCAAGAATTGGATTCTTCCTACACTCACCGTACACCATAAGCATGTCTACTTTTTCTGCATTAGTAAATCCCATCATTCACTCGCGACCTCCTGCTTGGACTGACACAGACTAACTGACTAGCAAGTCGCAGTGCACTCAAGGAATACAAAATCAAACTGTAAGCAAAAATAAGAACATCGCACTGAGCATCTAGGCAGGTTGAGCGGTACAAACTACTGGCGCTGTAGAAACTTTGCACAATACGATATCTCGTAAGGGACTCGCACTAAACTCCTGCAACAAACACCGCTGACAATCTCATTTACCCTACTTTAGTTCGTTAGTGTTAGTAAGCATTATTCGCTTTAAAAAGTGTATGTTTGCACAAAAATACACTTTTCTGTGTATTAATAAAAACCTGTTGACTGCCTAACAATATGAGCCTGTAACTAGAAATAGATTGTGTGAAAACCGCACATCGACAGCACTTACCATTCCCGCAATACCTATGGTGCAAGTTCCAGGTGATTGACCTAGTATAACTTTTATGTTTTAAATTGCTATTTTACGTTTTATATTCATTTTTTTTTAATTTACCGTATCACATACATGTATTTTGCTAGCTGAAAATAATGTGTAACTCATTATTATGATACGAAATCCTTACAATAATTTTCAAATTTCAAATTTTACGAAAGTTGGTTATACAGTTTCCAAGAACTTCAACATTTTATGTGACGAACATTTTTTATATGTCATCGTTTCCAAGATGTTCACTCCAAACCTAATGTGCCAAATTACCATTCGGAGTGTGTTTTGGCCTTAAAAGGGAAATTAGATACAAACAAAATAATATGTGTTCCATTATTTTACTGCCTCTCCATATCAGCCACGTTTCACGAAGATCGTTTGCTTACATTTGAGAATGTTCCCTGTGATTGGCACATAGTCGCCTCTTCACTGCCATGACTTAGGTCAGTGGTGGAGGGCCACATGTTTGCAAAGTTTTGGTGAACTATACAGGGCTCTCAAAGCCAACCATTCGTATGCCTCAATAAGAATGTTACAATCTATACCAGTAATATTGGCTTTTGGCAGTAAGAACTGGACATTTAATCCAAAAGCTATTAAAAGTATGACAGATTATCAGCTAGCGGTGCCAAGATGTACACTGGAAAATACTTTGACAGACAGGAGAATAAACAAACAGAACAGGCTGGGCAGAAGACGAAATTATGGTTGAATGCTGGATGAAGTTAGGCGGGACATACCGCAAGGCGACTGAGCGGTAGCAGCACGAATGTCTTTCGTCGCCGAGTTCGAAGATACGAGAAAAGGCAAAATCTGTATTAACAAGCCACTATCCCAGAACCGAGAAACAGTTGCAAGTTGCCGTTTAATGGTTTCCAGGGGCAAAAAAAATATTTCGTGTAATTATTGAGCGCCGGACACTGTGGCCGAGCGGTTCTAGGCGCTTCAGACCGGAGCCGCGCGACCGCTACGATCGCAGGCTCGACTCCTGCCTCGGGTATGGATGTGTGTGATGTCCTTAGGTTAGTTAGGTTTAAGTAGTTCTAAGTCCTAGGGTACTGATGACCGCAGATATTAAGTCCCATAGTGCTCAGAGGCATTTGAACAATTTTAGTTTCATACTTCTTTACTACCGGATCTATTCGCAGCACAGTTATAGGACAGTATCCAAATATGCCACGGAATATACCCCCAAAATTATATCATTGTACGACACATTGTTCAGATGTGAATTCACGAATATTTAGAAGCGTGAAAACTAACTTTTGCTTCGCATGGCGCGCAGTAAAACTTCGGTATCCCCATGACGTTTTCATTTATTACTTATTTACTACTAACTTCACTGGAAACACACTGTTCAGATAGTATCTGCATACATCACTGAATGTACGTGGAAAATTATATCATTGTAGGACACAAACTTCAAGAGATATGAAGTAATAAACATTGAGGTGCATGAAAGGCTAGCCTTTGCTTAAAATGAAGCACAAATTACGCAGACTATGATCGTCGGTGCTTCATAATGCAAGAACTTAGCGGCTTGCAACAAAATTTTCTAAATTTTTCTTGCTCACATGCCGAAGGTCAAGTACACTCTAATACAAAACCAGAGACGAAACACCACGGAGGAATTTTCCGAATGGAACGGAAATCGGTAGATATAATGTGAACGTATAGACAAACAAATTATTACAGTTTCGGAAAAAATAGTTGATTGAGCGAGTCAGTAACACGTTGGTCCACCTCTAGTCCTTCAGCAAGTAGTTATTCGGCTTGGCATTGATTGATACCATTGTTGGACGTCCTCCTGAGGGATACCGTGCCAAATTCTGTCCAGTTGGGGTGTTAGATCGTCAGAATCCCGAGACTGTCGGAAGACCCTGCTCATAATGCTCCAAACGTTCCGAATTGGAGAGAGAGCCGATGACCTTGCTGGCCAAGGTAGGATCGGCAAGCACGAAGACAAGCAGCAGAAACTCTCGCCATGTGCAGGCGGGAATTATCTTGTGGAAATGTAAGAGCAGGACGGCATACCATGAAGGACAACAAAACAGGGCTTACAATACTGTCGACGTACCACCGTGCTGTAAGGATGCCTTGGCTGACACCTAAAGGCTTTCTGCTATGGAAAGATGGCACCCTGGACACTTCCGGCTTGTTGTCGGAACGTATGGCAGGCGACACTCAGGTTGGTTTCTGACCACTGTCCAGGGTGTCTCCAGACACCGTCACTGAAGACATTTCTACTCCAGTCAGTGACATTCCAGGCCGAAGATAAAGCGGACAGTGGTGGGATACCAGCATGACTGTCGCCCACCATACGACTCGACAGCCTAGCGTGATGGTATGAGGTGTTATCCCTGTTCGTATCAGGGCTCCTTTGCTTGTCATCCGCGACACCCTTGCAGCAAAACAGTAGGTCGACGAAATTCTATGCCCCGTTTTGTTTCTCTTCATGTCAAACCATCATGGCCTTACATTTCAGCAAGATAATACCCGCCATCACACGACGAAAGTCTCCACTGCTTGTGTAATTCTCTAAGCTGGTATATAGCACGTAGCCTGTGCCCAAGCGTTGTCTTCGTATCCAGCGTTTCATGTGAACAGGACGAGGTGGGTCGAACGCTTCCCATCGAGAAGGTTGCAGGAGCGTCTTCAGTGCCCCTGCAGGGTGCGGCTGAGAATTTCCATGGAGAAGGAAGTGCGTGGCAGTTGTGTTAGGTGGGCTGCATTCATTAAGGCGAAGTCTCTCAGCGGGCCCTTCTACTTGGCGGCAGACATCGTTGTTCTGGGCACCTTTACTCACTCACAGTGCGCTCACAACTGAAAAGAGCGTCTTGATGCAATCGACTGTCATACTAGAGACACCACCCAACACATCTGTACAAAGCTTCATCGGGTTTTCACTGTGGTGACCATTTCGCGAGCGATCGGAACTTACTTTCTGGACAACCCTCTTATTCAGAGTGTAGGATTTGGTGAATTTTACAAAGTAATGTCACAAATACCACAGCCACAGAATGAAAATTCAGTATTATCAGATGTGTCTCAGAGTACCATTTAAAAGATTGTGTGATGATACCACTTTTCCTACATTAGTACAAAGACGACCAAAAACACTTACTCCACAAGAAACTTGACATCAATCCTTAACTTGACAAAATTGAGGGATATCTGCAAGAAAATTGCCTGTCCGAATATTTTTCTGTGTGCCAGATTTCTACCTGCAGCACAAGAGAATTGTACCAGTCAGTGGACGTGTAAAGGGTCATTATGTGTGCAGGACACAAAACAAAAAGGAAGAAAGCATTTCACTATGTAATGAAAATCACAAGTGGCTCTGCACCCCAGTCATTGTAGAAGCTGGATGGGTCGACTTATTTGGCTGACACTTCTGCTCCGACAGAAGACCACAAGATTTGTAACTCCCCAGAATTGAAGGATATATCGGCAAACTAAGAATTAATCAGGAAAGATTTTAGAATGTGCGTGTACTGCGTTTAATGTAGCAAAAGACTGCGTTCCACAAGAAATAACAATAGCAAAAGACTGCATTCCACAAGAAATAACAAATACTATGATTGACAGAGTGAAGAATCTGAGTTGGACCACGCTTTCTTTTCTGCTAAACCTCACGTAATAGAGTTCAACCTCTGGTGAGCTGTGAGATGTCGCTAAAGACTTAGCTCACAAGTGTAGTATCTCCTATCCTCGCCTTGTGGCAGTTCAGGACCCTACTCAGACATCAATATTAACACAGCATTATCGCTGACATACACAGTGGTCCTCGCCAGGAGATGTCAGAAGACACCGCACTATGAGAAGCTCGCAGCATGTGAGGTTGCCAATATATAGTGACCTTGATCGGTTTTGGTACTTAGATCATCATTTAGCCAGTGATATCGCCTGCCTAAACTGCTCGAGGAAACCTGCCTTTGCCAGAGGACTTTTCTCATACGTATAGCTTGGCTGTGGATCCCTAGATTGTGGTTAAACGTTTTTTTTTTTTTATCTAGTGGATTTTGACTCAGCATGGACAGGTTACAAAGTAATTGTTCTGTAAATAAAACCGCATTTTCCTCCTGCCTCTTAATTTATTTATCCCAGACGCGTTTCGCCTTTTTCTTATTCCAAGGCATCATCAGTGGGATGATTCGTTTTGATCTGTGTTTCCTCTCATCTGGTTGGAGGTAGCACTACAACTTTATTACCGACATGTAAGCACAATTTTGAGTTCCGACACTTTTCACACTGTTCACCATGTGTCTCCTTATTTTTGTGGTGTACTACTGTTCTTTTGCCGCTCGATATAACTATTTCTTCGGAGTGTCCACTGATGATCCCTTAGAACAAGAAAAAGGCGAAACGCGTCTGGGACAAATCAATTAAGTGGCAGCATGAAAAGGTGGTTTTTACTTACAAAACAAATATTTTTGTACTTGCTGCGGAAGCTGGCCACGCAAACAAACTTGTTAGATTACATAGTATTTCACTTGCTGCATTGCGACTGTACTGGGTGTATTAGTGTTTTTGTCAATTGAAGTGTCGAATGCTTCAGTGAGTGATAACAATGAGCTATAATAATTACTGGTAAGGGCAGAGACCATTTTAGCAATGAAAAACCCACTGCCGAGAAATGCTGCCATTTCGCAACATCCTCCAGTCTCTCAACTTCAGCTCATCATCTATACACAATTTGATAATGTAACCACTAATAAGAGCCTGTAAATTGTTCCATTTGTCTCAAAGCAAAGGCTAACGTTCAGCAAAACCACTACGGTGTAGTGGTTAATGAATAGATGATTATAATTTTCTTTCATATATCAGTTTGTGATGGAAAGATGTTAATTGTTTCGGAATTAGCAATTATGGCTGTGCAAGGGGTAAGTACAATCAGTTTAGCCATGGTCCAAGGTAGATTAATTTTGTGGAAGTAAAAACAATTCTAATATTTTCATATTACATTTTATAGCTCTAAATCCTTTGTTATTGATTGTCAGTACCATACTTCAGTGCATTGTACAGTATATTTAACAAATATTATTCATATAATTTAGCTTCTCAGCTGGATACTTCAATAAATCCATCTCCACATCCGTAGCTTTCATAAGTGCGCTTCAAATCTTCACTGCAGAAAATTAGCATCACTATATGTCGTTACCGATCTTAACTCTACACATCAATGTGGTGTACAGAGTTCCTGAGCTATAATGGATTATCTTACAAGCCTTCATATCTTTCTTCATGATCGGGTGAGTGCCCACGCATACAGAGACGGCTTACAATCACATGTGTGACTTCTGTGATGAGCTCTACACATAAAGTACGTCTCTGTGAACGCTACTGGTCGGTGGCAACAAGATACACGGAGGATAAATTTATCGCGCAACGATATCCAAGCGCAGACTGATCGGCGGGGTGTCCGATCTGGCAAGTATAGAACATGGCTACGACTCACTGGAATGACGAATTAGAGACTGGTAGCAAATCCCGTAGCTTTCACCACAACCTCTGCAAAGAATTCCCCCCCCCCCTCCCCCCGCCCCCGAGAAATCAGAAATGGTCAACATAACTCTGAAACCATTTCGCTGAGGAGATGCCTCGAAGCTGCCGAACATCAGTGGAAGCTATGGGCAACTACAGCCTCTACCTTCTGTTTCTTTTGTGGGCAACATTTTTCGGTTTTTTCACTTCTAGTAACATTTATGGGCCACTTGTCCCCTAATTTTCCATCTTTGACTGGACTATCAAGTCAGAGGAGTGATGCGGACATGCAATTTGCCCCCTCCGCTGTTTCCGATCCAACGCCTGGGACATGTGGCGCTGAGTGCTCCACTAATTGCACAGAAAAGTGTATAGGTGGTGCAGCTAGTTGCAGCCAATTGTATGTACATATACAGGGTGAGTCACCTAACATTACCGCTGGATATATTTCGTAAACCACATCAAATACTGACGAACCGATTCCACAGACCGGACGTGAGGAGAGGGGCTAGTGTAATTGGTTAATACAAACCATACAAAAATGCACGGAAGTATGTTTTTTAACACAAACTTACATTTTTTTAAATGGAACCCCGTTAGTTTTGTTAGAACATCTGAACATATAAACAAATACGTAATCAGTGCCGTTTGTTGCATTGTAAAATGTTAGTTACATTCGGAGATATTCTAACCTAAAGTTGACGCTTTAGTACCACTCCTCCGCTTTTCGATCGTGTGTATCTGAGAGCACCGAATTACGTAGGGATCCAAAGGGAACGGTGATGGACCTTAGGTACAGAAGAGACTGGAAGAGCACATTACGTCCACATGCTAACACCTTTTTATTGGTCTTTTTCACTGACGCACATGTTCATTACCATGAGGGGTGAGGTACACGTTCACACGTGGTTTCCGTCTTCAATTACGGAGTGGAATAGAGTGTGTCCCGACATGTCATGCCAATAGATGTTCAATGTGGTGGCCATCATTTGCTGCACACAATTGCAATCTCTGGCGTAATGAATGTCGTACACGCCGCAGTACATCTGGTGTAATGTCGCCGCAGGCTGCCACAATACGTTGTTTCATATTCTCTGGGGTTGTAGGCACATCACGGTACACATTCCCCACAGAAAGAAGTCCCTGCAGATGCTGCTCGCCGACCGTGGCTCGTGTTTGTTACAACACGCAACTGAACGTCGGAGGTTTCAAGCGTCAACTTTAGGTTACAATATCTCCAGATGTAATTAACATTTTACAATGCAACAGAGACCTTTTTTTTTTAACTTAGTGGAACAAGACATTACCAGAGATTTAACCCTTAACTCGCAAGATGTGGTCTCTCAAATCACGTGAAAGTTTTCGATCTCCCTCTGCAAGTACAGTTCTAGCGGAATGCTTCTAAACTTCCGCTACTCTCCTTAAATCAACAATCTTGTAATGCTTTGCTTATTTGTTTGTTGTTGACACGTGTTGGGGGTCTCTTAGGCCGCACCTCGTGAACTACGTACCTTGTTTCTTCAGTATAGCACAGAATGTGTTGGCAGTAACATGTCAGTTTTAACAAATGGTTCAAATGGCTCTGAGCACTATGGGACTTAACATCTGAGGTCATCAGTCCCCTAGAACTTAGAACTACTTAAACCTAACTAACCTAAGGACATCAGACACATCCATAGCCGAGGCAGGAGTCCAACCTGCGACCGTAGCGACCGCGCGGTTCCAGACTGAAGCGCCTAGGACCGCTCGGCCACTCCGGCCGGCTCAGTTTTAACAAATCCTAAGATTGATGACATGTTAGTCGATGGATGGAGGGGGATGTCAATAGAGCAATAAACAGACGAAAAAGGCAAAGATTTTACAACAGCCAGTGATCACAGTTCTGCTAGCGAACAAGTCGTTCTGTCAGAAGAGGAACTTAAGAACAACTGTGATGGGGATCATTTTGTTACTTCAATAAAGTAGTTGAAGTGTTAATTAAAATCAAATGTGTCCTGAGCGATGATAAAGAAAAATGTAGATCATAGCACTGAATGCCAGTTTTGCAGTTTCGTGTCAATTAAAATCAAATGTGTCCTGAGCGACGATAAAGAGAAGTGTAGATCATAGCACTGAATGCCAGTTTTGCAGTTTCTTTTATGTGTAAGTTTAAACCCTGGAATTTAGTTTTCTGTGAACATTTACTTGCTACAGATACACTACAATTTTTCAGAGGGTGAAATTCAGTTGTCAAACAGATCGTTTATACGAACGATTTTTTTAAAAAAAAAAACCTCATAAAAGTTTTTGATTTTATGTGATAGAAGTAAAATACTGCAGGCATTATCTAGTGCAGTTAAATTAACAAAGAGGATGTGATGAACACTTAAATAATTGGAAAAATAGTTATTATATAACTTAAATTAAAAATTTCAAATTATTTGCGCCTTAAATCTCGGCCTAAAGTCAGGGTCCAGAAACCTCACCTCGTATTATATGTTACACAAAAGTCACCGCATGAGTTAAGGGTTAAAATCGTATATGTGTATTAAATCACAACGTAACTATACGAGGCCTGTTCAGAAAGTAAGCACCGATTGATTGTCAAATTGAAACCACAGTGAACATCAGAAATGTTTTACTTGTAACTATTAGCTACACCTTTCAGCTACTTCTCTACGTAGTCGCCGTTCTGACTTAGACTTTTGTCATAGCGTTGTACCAACTTTTCAATAGCCTCATCATAGAAGGCAGCCGCCAGTGCTTTCCGCCAATTCTCCACGCTGGCCTACACCTCGTTGTCTGTGTCAAAATGTTGTCTTCAAAGACAGCGGTTCATGTGACCAGAGATGAAACTCAGGGGGAGACAATTGCGGACTGTATTGCGGGTAATCTAACATTTCCATTTGAAAACGATGCAGGAGCATCTTCATTGCCCCTGCAGAATGCGGCTGAGAATTGTCGTGAAGACGAAACAGCACGACAGTTATGTAATGTTAGCTGCATAGCTTCAGGCGAAATTTCTCACCAGGCCCTCGTACTTGGCGGCAGACACTATTTTCTAGACATCTTTACGCACTCACTGCGAGCTCAGAAATGAGAAGAGCGACGTGATGCTAACTGGGGTTATACTAGAGACACTACCCAACACATCTGTGCAAATCTTTATCGGATTTTCGTAGTCGTTTCCATTTCGCGACCGATCGGAGCTTACTTTCTGAACGCCCCTCGTAATTCGCCACTGTGCTGGCACCAGTGAGCTAGGGAGCAAAGTACCACTACTACGGAGACGCACGGTGACACCTGTTTTTTGCATTAAATCTTGTGGTTTTAGTATTTTTGCGGCAGTAACAAGAGATCGCGGTGCTGAACTGAAGTCCCTCTCTCTCAGCACTACCACATCATAATAGAGTGGTCAATATAGAGCCGAACATGGACTCGGTCTAGCTAGTCCGTGATCTCCGGTGAAGCAGTCAACATCATCTAATGTGATTCTTCAATTTCTCCAGGCGTATTTTATGACGAAATAAATCTGGGGTGAACAGCCTGGTATGAGTGTGCGCAGGACACAAGATTTCGGCAATCGACCACGTTGCCATCATCAGGTGCGCTGATGTACTCTTTAAAAAAAATATGATAATAGTATTCACCGCCAAATAAGAAATAAGTTGATATCAGAACATGTCTGAAAAGGTTGGTGGTCTCTTCGTCAAATTTCTGGCTGAACTTTAGTGAATAGAGATACCACGTCGAAGCTGACCAGTATGTCAGATTCCTTAACCGCAAAGTTGTTGATGCGTCCCAGGAAATCCACGGAGTTACGACGGATATGGTGTGTACATCTCCCAACGAAAGGGCTAAGCAGTTGTTTGAGGTGCTTGGCGAGAATGTAAGTTGGAGCACCAATACTGCTGACAATGGGACGTAACGGAATCGATTCCTTGTGCACCTTCGGCAGTCGGTGAAGTCTAGGAGGAACAGCAGCCCTCGGGTGCAGCTTCTTGGTAATCTCGTCAGGGAAGCCGGAATCCTTCAGAAGCGCCAGAGTCTTCTTCTCGAACCTCTTGGTAGGATCGGTGTCAATCTTGCGGTATGCGCTGTCATCAAGTAGGCCCCGCATCTTCTCAGCATAATCCTGTCGGGATAGGATCACTGTTGCGTTGCCCTTGTCTGCAGGTAATATTACTATGTCTGGACCTTCTCTTAGCTCCCTTATGGCGGCCCTCTCCCTGTAGGAGATGTTCGGTTTCATCACCTTTGTTTTGGTTAGAGCTTTGCAGGTTTCGTGACGAACTACTTCAGCAGCTTCAGGTGGAAGTCGAGCAGCTGTTTGTTCCACTGTGCTAATGATGTCAGGAATGGGTACATCTTTAGGAGTCGGAGCGAAATTCAATCCTTTCTTAAGAACCGAAATAGCCTCATCATCCAGTTCCTTGTTAGTGAGATTGATGATGGTCTTTCCGCTGCCATCAGAAAGTTGTTTCTCCAATATATGTTCAAACTTGGATGCCTGTCGTTCGGCTGACTTCCTCTGGGTTGAGTCCGCTGTGGCCCATGTGACACCATCAATATAGTACATCAGCGCACCTGATGATGACAACGTGGTCGATTGCCGAAATATTGTGTCCTATGCACACTCATACCAGGCTGTTCACCCGAGTTTTATTTCAACATCGTCTAGTTAGCACACCAGTGCTAGTGAAGCCTCAGATGGAGCTATACCTTTGTAAATGTTGAACTTGTACTTCAAGAGAAGTGTTTGTAATTGTGTGCAACATATGATGCTGCATTTTTCAAAGACAGCTGCAAATATTCCACGCGCTCCTGTGCAAATGGCTTGTATAAAGTTAAGGAAATATTTTTACCATTCTTCTAATAAAGTTAATTAATGTTACCTACATTGTATTTCTCATCAGCCCTCCCCCAGAGCAATCAAAGATCTAACAGCTATGACCGGGTGATTTTAATTTTGTCAGGTCGTAAAAGCTTTGATTATAAGAAATTATGTTTTATAAACTTGAATTTCAGGAGACTATTTTGGAAAATAATGATGTCTCATTGCAAACTTTCTCACAAGTTTTCAAAAATCGAAACTTGATTTTTGTGGCTGGGGAGAGGTGGCGGGTTTTATGGTTGCAGATGTGCGGTCCTGCACCTAAAATTTTAGAGTTTAAGAACACCATGTGTAACCGTTCAACCCGTGAACAGTAGCCACCGGAATGTCGTAGTATTTACTACTGGCTATCTCTTGCTATTGGCTCGAGATTTACAAATAATCTCTGTAAAATGATGAATGATGGACACCATGCCTCAGATTTTTTTTGGGGGGGGGGGGGGGAGGGGGGTGAGCCTTCAGGGGGTAGACGTTTGTCATTGTTTTGTCATTATTACGGTACAGAAACATAGCTGTGCGACGGAGTGACAGCTACGTTCTCCAACTCCATGTTCTTAGCTCACATTATTTTCACACGCTGATACAGCATCTGTGGCACAGCCCGATGGGAAAGTTTGTTGCAATAACATTGAAAAGGAAGCATGTAGATAATACAGATTAAGCCCTCATTGTACTAGTACTATTCTGAGTGGTTTGTTCTATAACTTTACCGAAAGACGACAAAATACTGACAGCAATCATTCACGTTGTGCGCAAGGTGCTATTCATGTAGTAACTGAAAACGTTTGTAATTGGATATAAAGTGAAGGAAGAAATAACTCAAGATTGGTTGTTTCATTAGCTGCCTTTTTGCTAAGTGTCTCTCTATAACAGCACAGCAGACTTCGCTCCAATTAAGAGGACTATATCAAAGAACGCCGGCCAATCAATACGCAGTTCCGGTGTAATTCTGCTTCCAGTTCGGCTCCAGTAATACTCTGCCAGAACAGAGGCAAACCAATTAGCAGAACATAGCGGACGTAACAGCTGGTAAATTGTTTTCTGGATTTGCTATTATGGCTCAGTAAGAGACATATGGAAGATAAAATAAAAGTGAAGCAAGTCAGTTGTAATATCTGACATTAAAAACATTTCCATGAAAGCGTATATAATTTACGAGCAGCGGGAAATACTCATGAGTGACCCTACGTTAATGCTTTGACGTTGTGGCATACGCCTGACTGTTAAATGTAGTTCTGCAGTAAATTTTGGATTAGTAGTTCCATGAAATTAAAAAAAGTCAAGAATACTGAAAGCACAAGCTCATCAGGAAACCACAATTATATAATACACTCCTGGAAATTGAAATAAGACCACCGTGAATTCATTGTCCCAGGAAGCGGAAACTTTATTGACACATTCCTGGGGTCAGATACATCACATGATCACACTGACAGAACCACAAGCACATAGACACAGGCAACAGAGCATGCACAATGTCGGCACTAGTACAGTGTATATCCACTTTTCGCGGCAATGCAGGCTGCCATTCTCCCATGGAGACGATCGTAGAGATGCTGGATGTAGTCCTGTGGAACGGCTTTCCATGCCATTTCCACCTGGCGCCTCAGTTGGACCAGTGTTCGTGCTGGACGTGCAGACCGCGTGAGACGACGCTTCATCCAGTCCCAAACATGCTCAATGGGGTCAGATCCGGAGATCTTGCTGGCCAGGGTAGTTGACTTACACCTTCTAGAGCACGTTGGGTGGCACGGGATACATGCGGACGTGCATTGTCCTGTTGGAACAGCAAGCTCCCTTGCCGGTCTAGGAATGGTAGAACGATGGGTTCGATGACAGTTTGGATGTACCGTGCACTATTCAGTGTCCCCTCGACGATCATCAGTGGTGTACGGCCAGTGTAGGAGATCGCTCCCCACACCATGATGCTGGGTGTTGGCGCTGTGTGCCTCGGTCGTATGCAGTCCTGATTGTGGCGCTCACCTGCATGGCGCCAAACACGCATACGACCATCATTGGCACCAAGGCAGAAGCGACTCTCATCGCTGAAGACGACACGTCTCCATTCGTCCCTCCATTCACGCCTGTTGCGACACCACTGGAGGCGGGCTGCACGATGTTGGGGCATGAGCGGAAGACGGCCTAACGGTGTGCGGGACCGTAGCCCAGCTTCATGGAGACGGTTGCGAATGGTCCTCGCCGATACCCCAGGAGCAACAGTGTCCCTAATTTGCTGGGAAGTGGCGGTGCGGTCCCCTACGGCACTGCGTAGGATCCTACGGTCTTGGCGTGCATCCGTGCTTCGCTGCGGTCCGGTCCCAGGTCGACGGGCACTTGCACCTCCCGCCGACCACTGGCGACAACATCGATGTACTGTGGAGACCTCACGCCCCACGTGTTGAGCAATTCGGCGGTACGTCCACCCGGCCTCCCGCATGCCCACTATACGCCCTCGCTCAAAGTCCGTCAACTGCACATACGGTTCACGTCCACGCTGTCATGGCATGCTACCAGTGTTAAAGACTGCGATGGAGCTCCGTATGCCACGGCAAACTGGCTGACACTGACGGCGGCGGTGCACAAATGCTGCGCAGCTAGCGCCATTCGACGGCCAACACCGCGGTTCCTGGTGTGTGCGCTGTGCCGTGCGTGTGATCATTGCTTGTACAGCCCTCTCGCAGTGTCCTGAGCAAGTATGGTGGGTCTGACACACCGGTGTCAATGTGTTCTTTTTTCCATTTCCAGGAGTGTAGTTCGGCCAGAAACGTCACATGTGATATCGTCTAGAATTCTGAAATAAGTGTGTTATACATTCAACAACTATCTGAACTGCATTGTACAGTCAATACATGAGATTTTACAACTTGGATTCTTATTCTGCCGTGGTGTCTCCCACAATATATCGAATGTTTTACCTTTCATGCACCCCTGAACAACGACCACAGCCGCTAGGTAATACACTGTTGCGTAAGAATGAAATAAATGTATGTATTATATGGAATTTACAAGCAGTTTAAACAGGATACAAAAGTATTCAGGTCAGTAATATGTTAACGTTTTGAACAGAATTCTCTGAAGCTCACTCCACGCAGCACGTTTTCTTGTATCGTGGCCTAATAGCAACTGAATCCCCAATTCAGACATAGAGAGTTGATCAAGGAAACCTGCCGTTACCTGCAGACATGGATATGTATCGAAGTAGTACAATGGAGAACTTCGGTAATGCGCACGACGACTTGTCCTTGGACTGCTGGTTAAATTGTCTTGTTCTCTTTTTGGCTCTAATGAACTGTGACTGGTCACGAATAAATTAAGATCTAGTTCACTTGTCAACTGTGAATGTTATTTCAATTGATGCATGAATCATAGGACTCGTACAATTCAGTGTCGATTACGTCGTATATACAGATCTGTATCATCATCATTATCACCATCAGCCATCTGAATTATGGCCTCTAGATTTTTCCCTGCATTATGGTCATCAGAAATATACATTTACGTCGCTCGTGTCTATTTTGATATTTCTTATATCCACCTCCAACAAAGGAGATTTTTAGTTCATCCACCATCCAACGGCCAGGTTAAATGTCCAACTATAAAGGCACATTTGCATGCCGTGCGTGAGTTTCCTCGGAAACGCGAAATCTTAATTAAATAATTAATCTGTGACAAATAAATAAAGCCTATGGCACAGAACTGCAGCGCTGTGTCGCTGATAAAACAAAAACACAATTACGATACTCTTATGTTTGATTAAGAAGAAGGAGGTCGAGGAGAATAGCTGAGGCTGGAAGCACGTATATTTCATTGACTGGCACACCGCCATATTTGATGTTATATAAGAACACTACGAGTTGCAATCTTACTAGGCACTCGATTCTGTAAAGAATTTATATTTATGAAAGTAAGTAGAATTATTTAACTGTAGGCTTATTCGTTGAATATATCTGATTTAACTAACTGTGTAAACTTTCTATGTTTAGTAGACAGTCACCTCTGTATGACGTATTGACATGGCTGGCAAATTATTCTAATATTGAGATTTAGATTTGAGTCCGCACCTACCACAGCAGTCTTTGGAAACGATTTAAATACGAAGTCCGATTATTTGAGTTTTATTTCACGGTCAACTACGAATAACATTACATTTACGAAAAAGCCATTGTCAAGCGTCTGATACCGAATAATTAAACATCCACGTTCCAGATAGGCAAATATTAATTACAACCAATCACTATCATACATAATTAATAATGTAGTATTTTATTTTATTTTTATTTATTTATTTTATATTGGCGACCGTGACAGGACGTTGTTCAGTTTGCCATTTGTTACACTGTTCTCTTTGTTTCATGTGAAAAATCAACTTTCTGGACCTGGACTTGAATATATGAGAAATAAAAAAAATCTGAAGATATTTTCCAATTCTAAAATTTTGCGGGAAGACGCAATGAAGCTTCCAGCAAAATAAGGTAAGACGCAATATTTGTGCATTGGCAGGCTTGACCAGACGGATAATTCAGTGTATTAGCTCTTCAGTAGATTCTGCAGTATTTCTTTCGCGTGTACCAGTTTTCAGTGATAAATTTCATTCTCAGTACTTTTCCTTAAACAATAACTTCTGCAACAATACCAATACACGAGTGTACAATATGGCCGACTTCTGTACGACACGTTGTAACATGGACAGCAGCCATTAACAATAATCCCATATTCAGTTTACATTTTTAAATTAACAAACAGCCATTGTTGCTACGAGCGATTCATGCTCAACTGCATTTCATTTTAAAACCAGTGTCAAGCATTATTTTCTTGAAACATATATCACGTGTGGCATGGTCATAACTAGAAAACAATACGCAAAGATGGAACAGCAAAGACATACTAGTCAGACGCAATCCGACTCGGACGAGAGACAGATGTTAGAAAATGACTTTACGACAGCAACCGGTAGTGACGATTCATCAAATATTGACGCAAGTGTTAACGGAAATTTTGACAATAGGCCGTCCACCACAAAAATTTCAAAGTCTCAGTCAGAGCCCATGTTAATACATGACGTCACGTCTAATGACGCGGCGGGGGCAGAGACCTTGCAAACAGTAAACATTGCCAACATGTTACAAATGCTAATGAAACAAAACGCAGAAAATATGGCAACCTTAAGGATGCAGAACGCGGAAAACATGGCAACCTTAAGGATGCAGAACGCGGAAAACATGGCAACCTTAAAGACACAAAATGAACAGTTAAAGACACAAAATGACGAAATTAAATCTGATCTCATAGCAATCAAGACAGGTAGTGACACTTTGTGTAAACGTGTGGAACTTATAGACGCCACGCTGACCAAACAGATGACTGAACTCAGTACGAAATTTTCCAAGCTTAATACGATACAAGAAAAGACTACAAATGACGTAGCACTTTTACAGACACAATTAAAAAACCTTAATGTCGCGTGTGAAGCTCTTACTGAACAAATTCAAACATATCCTTCAGTACACGACAACCTTGAAAAACGAATTACAGACGTGCAGAATAAATTTGACGATGTTGAACAACACCTGACTGACATCTTACAATCTGATGCCACAGCTCATTTTCAAAATATTAATAAAGAATTTCATGAATGGGTAGAGAACAAAGACAAACATTTTGATAGATGCATACGTGAAAATTTACCAACAATTGTGCACAACTCCGTAGCGGAATACATCACTAATAACAAACAGCTGATTAGTGACGCAGTACAATCCGTCACTGCACCCATGAGACAATTCACCGATCAACCACAGTCTGAATGTAACGAAAATATCAGTCAAAATGTACAGTTCAGAAACCAATATACATTCGAGTATGACGCACACATACCGCACACGACAAACACACAAGAACAAAACACACCACGACTACAACACATACCACGACGTGCAACCACAAACACAAGCTATTATCATGGTAAACCACAGCAACATTATCGTAATTACTCGCCAGTTGAACATTGCAGTAATTACAGTGGAACAAATCCATATCATAATGCAAAGGAAGAAGAAAGCTTAATGAAACACAGGCAATTTCAGGCTTTTATCCCAGAAAAACGAACCATTCATCCGGTAATTTTTCTTAAATCTTTTAGTAACGCATTTCCACGCACTTGGAGTGACCGGAAAAAGATTTCATATATTGTCGGTTACATCCAAGGCGATGCAGCTGTCTGGGCATACAGTCAAGCTGACGCATGTACCACGTACAGTGAGTTTGAGCGTGCCTTTCTGAACAAATTCTGGTCGCAATCCGTCCAGGAGCGACTCAGAAGTCAAATTTTAGAACCTGAAACTTTTAACAGTAAAAATGGTAACTTACGCAGATATTTTGAAAAATACTTGAACATGGGACATTTTTTGGACGAACCAGTCGCAACACGTGATATACTCCGTGCGTTGAAGGCCAAATTGCCTTTCAACATTAAAGAAAAACTCTTACATATTCCGGATGACGATCCAGATTATTTTTTAACAGCTCTAGATTCGGTTGACATTTTACTAGAAGATCAGCGCTTCGCGCGGCAAAACAGCAGCCACAATGTTTATACTAGTGGTATGCAAAACATGCAGGCTTGCCAACTCAATTCTGGCGCGCCCACAGTTGGATACGCGGTACAGCAAAAACAGCAAACTCACATGCCGTCTCAATACGGAAATCAAAATCAACACGCGCATTCCAAAACAAACAACAGTTACAACAGTAATAACACTCCATGCGGCAATCCATACAAAAGGCACCGCGGTAATAACAACAACGGTAACAACGGATACAAATGTAACAACAAAAACACAAACAGAAATAGAAATAATAATAACTACGAGCCAAGACAGCATCAAGGCTGGACTCGTAGCGATCAACACTTTCATTCAAACACTGCTTTACCACAGCAGCCACCAGGACAAAATTGGAGCACACCTTACGACCGACAGGTAAGTTATAATGCGCAACAGCAACAACAACCGCAAAAGTTTGGAGATCACGACAGGCAATATCCGAATGTGAATATAATAGAAATGACACCTGATACACAACCTCAATCTGTGTCAGTACCTAATGCAAATGCTAATCCAACAAACTAGAAACAGTCACTTCTATGCCCCGGGTCGTGGCTGAAGAATTCTTGGGGGGCGACTTCAATGTTAATCAGTTATTTGACACCACAATTGAACAACAAAATATTGATATGCCTAATAATTCTAAACAAAAACTACCTGTTTTATTTATAAGATACAACCACAATGACAATATATCAGATGAACTTTTGCAAGACAGTACACAATGTCGTTCAAACACAAATGAAATTGTTTTAGCATCTACTACTGGTGTAGTAGGTGGGATTCCAACTACTATTATTTTAGATACAGGTGCAGCTGTGAGCGTTTTGTCTTTTAATTTCTATAGAAAGATGTGTGAATTGGAGCCTGTGCCTAAGTTTCCCGCCCAAAACTGTAAAATAACTACTGCTCTAGGTAATAAGTCATGTAGGGTTATGAAGCAAGTTTTTGTAAACATTAAAATAGGTAATGGAACCGTACAATGGCCATTCCTGGTTGTACAAAACCTTGTGACAAATTGCATATTAGGAATAGATATTATGAGCGAGAAGGACTGCATTATAGACTTCTCCAAAGGTAAATGTATTTTAAATGATAAAGGCAGTGTAATTATTATTGATTTGGACAGGAGAACTCTAAAGCATGACAAACACTGTACAGGATACAAGGTTCAGTTAGTACTTGAGAATGACGTTCAAGACATGCAAACACACTCATCTGACACAGAGCTAATGGACTTGAAAACATTGCTTGATCATAAGATAAATGAAGCTACAGCTCTCAGTGTACATGAACGTATAAAACTACAGGAAGTGTTATCCAAATATTTACAAGTTTTTACCAAACGATTAGGTGTTATCAACACGTATGTGTACAAGATTGAAGTTAAGCCTCACAAGATCTTCTACCACAAGACACATAACGTACCGTTATCTCAACGACCTGCTGTGTGGCAAGAATTAAAACAAATGTTAGACTGGAAGGTCATTGAACCATCCACCTCACCTTACTGTAGTCCTCTACTTGTTGTCAAAAAATCAAATGGTAGCATTAGGCTAGTGTTAGACGCACGAGCAATTAATGAAATAATTTTACCGGTTCACACAAAACCCGAAAATTTAGAAGAGCAATTACAGAAATTTCTAGATGCAAAATATTTTTCCACAATAGATCTCGCTAATTCATTTTGGCAAGTAGGTATCACTCCTGATTCTCGGAAATATACTGCATTTATGTTCGGGGAGCGAACCTGTCAGTTTTGTGTTCTACCCTTCGGATTGAATGTCAGTTCTGGGGTATTCATTACAGCCCTGGATACCGTGCTTGGCGATGATTTAGTTGAGACAGTCACACACTACGTAGGTGATATACTGATAGCTACACAGTCTTGGAATGAACACGTTGACACACTTCAAAGAATTTTAGAAAAATTTGCACAAGCTGGAGTCACAGCCAATCTTAGAAAATCAAAATTTGGTTGCAGTGAGATAAAATATTTAGGACATATCATTAATTCACAGGGCATACGTCCTGATCCCAGTAAATTAGATGCTATCAGAAACTTTCCTAGCCCTCGAACTAAAAAGCAGTTAAAATCATTCCTTGGGCTATGTTCATTTTTCAGACGTTTTTTACCACAACCACTTTTGAACAGTAAACATCTGCTAAATCTACTCAGAAAGAATCAAGTTTGGATCTGGTCGGAACAGTGCCAGAATGACTTTAATACAATTAAACATGCTTTAGTGAATGCAAACATATTGAGCCATCCAGATTTCAATTTAGATTTTTGTATGACTTGTGACGCTTCACGTACTGGCTTGGGCTGTTGCTTATTTCAAGTTGTAAAGAATAAAGAAAAGGAACAGATAAGAATTATTGGGTTTGCAAGTCGTACTCTAACTGAATGTGAGCGTACATACTCCACTACTGAGTTAGAAACACTTTCCATAGTCTGGGCGTTCAAGAAATTCAATTATTATTTATTTGGAAAACATACAGTAATTTATACCGATCACCAGGCCCTGACATTTTTGTTAACTTGTAAAGTTGTACATCCTTGACTATCACGATGGGCGGTTACTCTTCAGAACTACTCTTTTGAATTTAAGTACATAAAAGGCAAGGACAACACCATTGCCGACGCTTTGTCTAGACTTCCACAAGGTATGAATGAAACCAACAGTGACTTAGAAAATATAAATGACTACAGGATTCTCTTAATGCAAGACAAGCAGTATCACCAATATTATATTGATATGTGCAGAAACATGGCCAAATTACAAAAATCTGATCCTCACTGGTATAAGATAATAACATTACTGGTAGAAAAACACAATCATCCTTTGACTAGGTATTACAAGTTACACAATGATGTGTTATTTTATCGCCGACATCCAAATGCTACTAACTGGTGTGAATGCATTCCCAAAGAGTCTGAACGTAATTTGATTTGGCACACACACTTAGTTTGGGGTCATTATGGGACGAAAAAGTGTTTGGCAAAGCTCAGCACATACTGTTATTTTAGCAATATGAGAAGAAAAATTTACAGGGAACTGAAAATATGTGTCATATGTCAAAAATCAAAACCTCAGAATTTATCCACAAAAACAGATTTACATTCTATTTTACCGAGTAAACCCCTGGAAATTCTGTGTACTGACATCAGTGGACCGCATCCAGCAAGCTCTGGAGGCGTCAAATATATCTTAGCTTTTTACGATATATTTTCTAAACATGTAAGACTTTACGCTTTAAAATCCGCCACTGCAAATGCTATAATACGAAGATTCTCAAGTGATTACCTGACGCACGTGGGAAAACCTAAAGCAATTCTGTCACATAATGCAGCATACTACTCTGGGTACAAATGGAGAAATTTCTTGAAGGACAATAACATTAAAAGTATATTTATTTCAAGGTTTAGTCTAAAATGTAACGCGACTGAGAGACTTTTCCGAGAGCTAAACCGATTCATGAGGACCTATATTTCATCAAAACATACTAATTGGGTGTCCTACCTAAGTCTTTTCGAAGACGTACACAATAACTTAAATATTTACAATACAAATTACACACCTAACGAGATCATGTTCAATTGCAAACAGAACGATCAATGGATAGAACCATTATCTAAGTTGTCAGACAAGGAAATCATACCTGAACAGAAAATAAAAGAAGTATTGACTACACTGACACATTCCGCACAGATACGAAACAAACATCACATAAACATAATAAAAATAAAACAAAAATTCAAGGTAGGAATGCTTGTACTACTTTGTACTCATCATAAATCTGTAGCACTCAAACGACGCAATGCTAAGTGGCGTCTGCTATATGAAGGACCTTATATAATTGTTAACATACCGCATCCTGGTGCGTATCTGTTACAACATCCTAGAACTAACAAAATTATTGGGCTATACGCACACCGAGATCTTAGAGCATTTCATGCTAAATAATGTCAAAGTCATACCCATGAAAACATTGCTAAGCAACTCGCAAAACTCTGTTTGCTACAACACAGATAATAAGTAGTATAGAAATTTTCATTTCAGCGGTTCCAGTGACGCAGTTGAAGACAGAAGAACTTTTCTTTCAACGCCGCGGCACCACCGAGAAGACTGAATATTAAAGTAAAATTTATGATTACGTAGCAGTGAATGATATATTAATTTTTCACGGAACATTTGTGACTGTAGGTACCACTGACTTGGTATGACACCTGACGAACCGACAGACGTCATCTGACAAGCGATCTTTAACTTCGAGAAATAGATTAGACGCACATCTCTCAGCAAGAAAAGCATCTACCAGTAGCCAAGGCCACACAGACACTATACACACACGCACAAAACGCGAGGAATCGAACAGTTTTCCGTCTCTTATTATTTTGAATATTTATCGAGTAGTGAAAACGCCTGGTCTTGCCTACTGATGTAATGAATGTTGTGTCTAACCTATCTTAATTTCAGATGACATCACAAAAAACATCGATAAAATCCCAGAAAAACCGTTAAAGAGAACGTAAATATCTGCAATTCATGTAATCAAATGTGACATAACCTAATAATTTATAGCTATGTAATGATGATGTAAACATGTTTATGTGTAACTGTATTATGTTTATGCTAAGAAAATATGTGACGTGTATATGTATGATTACTTATGTTTTTAAAAAAAAAAATGATGTATAACGTAACTGTTACTATGTGAAAATTTGAACGATAACGAGTGCCAAAATGTGAAAAACTTAAAAAAAAATTGCGTAGTGAACCACTGTTCACGGACATTAACATAAATTACTAAGTCTGCAACTACGCAGAAACCTATGTGAAAGAAACTGTTAATGACATTCATCATGCATCGTACCTTTGTAAACGCGATGAACGATTTCTTTGATAAGTAACTACGAATATTTAGGTGAGCTATATTTAGCAAAAAACTGATAATGTGAAGTGCGTAATTGGTGCATCGTCTAGTGACATTACTACAGTATCTAACTTCAAGATGTTAACTGGATTAGATGGTCACAACGTGCCTGTCCAGAAAACAACACGACGAGTGGAAGAATTTTGGTTGGAACTTCAGGGAATGGAATGTTCTCGAAATGTGACGGACACACTTACCTAGACTGTCCAAGGATCGACGCCAGCTATGTGCCGTCCGAGGTTCTGCAACCAGGCTTCCACGGCATATCGAAAACGAACTGCATATGGACCAATTACTCGACGGGTCACGTCTGATCTGTAATAAACAATGCTTTTAGTCACAACGAACTGCATCACAACGACTATAATGGAAATAGGAAATGGACATGCTTATGTATCAATCACGTTGTTATACAGCGATGTTACTGTGATCAAAAAAACTTTACCACGACGACACTAACCTGTGAAAAATTATTGTGCAGCAGATGAATATAATCTGTAATAACGACACGATGTGTATAGGTCAACGCACCTGAAACAAAAAGACATTTTTCTTTGAAGCATTTCATTGCAATGCTATGTAACTAAGAACATTCAACAATCTAAAGTTGTATTGTATTATAATAAATATTGTAATTTTAAAACTAAGTTACCTGTCATAGAATGTAGTCTTCATATGGAATCTTGGTGGAATATTTTCTTTGTGCAACGACTAAGAAATGCGCGCGCACACGAACAATATGAACTGCAATACTGTGCCGCGTGATCTAAATTTACGATATAACGGCAGTGCCGGAGTCACACAGACGGTTCTGCGCATGCGCGCACTCTATTTTGCCAACATAAGAACTATATAGCGCACGCGCGTCATTCAAATTTTGTATATAATATACAGTATAATGTAAGTCATGTAAATAGTTGTAGATAACTTGGATTTTCTTGTGCCTTTAGGTGAATTGCTCGCCTGCAGGTGTGTCCTTTCGCCTCGCAATTCAGGGGGCAATATAAAGGCACATTTGCATGCCGTGCGTGAGTTTCCTCGGAAACGCGAAATCTTAATTAAATAATTAATCTGTGACAAATAAATAAAGCCTATGGCACAGAACTGCAGCGCTGTGTCGCTGATAAAACAAAAACACAATTACGATACTCTTATGTTTGATTAAGAAGAAGGAGGTCGAGGAGAATTGCTGAGGCTGGAAGCACGTATATTTCATTGACTGGCACACCGCCATATTTGATGTTATATAAGAACACTGCGAGTTGCAATCTTACTAGGCACTCGATTCTGTAAAGAATTTATATTTATGAAAGTAAGTAGAATTATTTAACTGTAGGCTTATTCGTTGAATATATCTGATTTAACTAACTGTGTAAACTTTCTATGTTTAGTAGACAGTCACCTCTGTACGACGTATTGACATGGCTGGCAAATTATTCTAATATTGAGATTTAGATTTGAGTCCGCACCTACCGCAGCAGTCTTTGGAAACGATTTAAATACGAAGTCCGATTATTTGAGTCTTATTTCACGGTCAACTACGAATAACATTACATTTACGAAAAAGCCATTGTCAAGCGTCTGATACCGAATAATTAAACATCCACGTTCCAGATAAGCAAATATTAATTACAACCAATCACTATCATACATAATTAATAATTAATATTTTATTTTTTATTTATTTATTTTATACAACCAAGCGTACACAGCCTGCCAAAAAAAGGAACACACCCAGAATGTAAGGAGGAAATAAAACTTCAAGGATTGAGATTGAATGTGATGTTTTTACATCTATTTACAATTTGTACAAAAACCAGATGGAAGGGAAGCAGTGGTTGGGAAGGGAGTGAGACATGGTTGCACCCTCTCCCCGATGTTATTCAATCTGTATATTGAGCAAGCAGTAAAGGAAAC
Organism: Schistocerca americana; assembly: GCF_021461395.2. Taxonomy (NCBI): domain Eukaryota; kingdom Metazoa; phylum Arthropoda; class Insecta; order Orthoptera; family Acrididae; genus Schistocerca; species Schistocerca americana. The sequence continues at coordinate 154,097,636 of NC_060122.1, forward strand.
AAAAGAAAAATTCGGAGTAGGTATTAAAATCCATGGAGAAGAAATAAAAACTTTGAGGTTCGCCGATGACATTGTAATTCTGTCAGAGACAGCAACAGACCTGGAAGAGCAGCTGAACGGAATGGACAACGTCTTGAAAGGAGGATGTAAGATGGACATCAACAAAAGTAAAACTAGGATAATGGAATGTAGTCGAATTAACTCGGGTGATGCTCAGGGAATTAGATTAGGAAATGAGACACTTAATGTAGTAAAGAAGTTTTGCTATATGGGGAGCAAAATAAATGATGATGGGCGAAGTAGAGAGGATATAAAATGTAGACTGGCAATGGCAAGGAAAGCGTTTCTGAAGAAGAGAAATTTGTTAACATCGAGAAAGTGTCAGGAAGACGTTTCTGAAAGTATTTGTATGGAGTGTAGCCATGTATGGAAGTGAAACATGGAAGATAAATAGTTTGGACAAGAAGAGAATAAAAACATTCGAAATGTGGTGCTACAGAAGAATTAGATGGGTAGATCACAGAATTAATGAGGAGGTATTGAACAGAATTGAGGAGGAGTTTGTGTCACAACTTGACTAGAACAAGGGATCGGTTGGTAGGACATGTTCTGAGACATCAAGGGATCACCAATTTAGTATTGGAGGGGAGCGTGGAGGGGAAAAATCGTAGAGGAAGACCAAGAGATGAATACACTAAGTAGATTCAGAAGGATGTAGGTTGCAGTAAGTACTGGGAGATGAAGAAGCTTGCTCAGCATAGAGCATGGAGAGCTGCATCAAACCAGTCTCGGGGCTGAAGGCCACAACAACAACAGTGACTGCAGAACTGAGTCTAATTTAGAAACAACTTGGCAGTATGAGCACAGTTACAAGTACGAAGTCGAAGCCCTTCTGGTTTGGATGCAGGTACTGATTTGGTTCAGGGAGGGTGTCATAAAGCCATTGTATCCTCTCCTGAGGTAATCTGGCCCATAACTGTTATAACTGTCAATGACATCCTGGATACTGGCACTGGGACGGAACTGACGAGGAAACTATCCCCACACGTCTTCTTTTGGGCTCGTGTCTGAGAATCATGCTGGCCTTGGGAGTAACTCAACATGACACACACTTCATCGTGAGCAAATTGCACCCCCACGTGTTCTATTGGGGTCAGGTCTGAGAATCATGCTGACCATGAGGGCACCTCAACATCATACTCATAATTCATCGAGAGCAAACTTGCCTCACACAGGTTCTACTGGAGTCAGGTCTGAGAATCATGCTGGCCATGAGAGTGGCTCAACATCAAAGACACAATTCATCGAGACAGAACTGGCCCCACACATATTCTGTTGGTATCAGGTCTAAGAATCACACTGGCCCTGAGAGAATGTCAACACCAAGCATATAGTTCATCGAGACCAAACTGGCTCAACACATGTTCTGCTGTGCTAGCCGAAGAATCATGCTTGTAATGAGAGTACCTCATCATCAAGCACACAGTACATCGAGACAGAGCTGGCCCACACGTGTTCTACTTGAGTAAGGTCTGGAGATCTTGCTGGCCGCGGAAGTACCTCAACATCACCGAGATAGTTCATCGAAAATCGTTCCACGTGTAGATGAGCATTGTGCTGTTGACAAATGGCACCACGATACTGTCACATAGGAGATAACATGAGGATGCAGAATGTCCATGAGTTCAGAGTTGCCTCCACCACTACCAGCAGTTACCAGAAGTCATACTTGATGACTGTCCACACCATCACGCCAGGATGCAAGAATAGAGACTCTCCCCATGGTGTTGTCGTACTCCCCGACGATGGTCACCTGGAGTAGTGCTGAAACGCGATTCATCACTGAATACAATGCGACATCGTTCATCAGCGGTCCATGCTTCCCTTGACGGTACCAGTCCAAATGGATCGCTTGTGTTGTGGTGTTAATGGCACTCTATGCATGGGATGGTAATTCCGTAGCCTGGCTGCTGCTAGTCTCCGTCCAATTGTGTGGAACGACAGAATATTACAGGAAATCAATTATTTGATCTCCGATGACAGGCGCAGATGTGCTTGGTGCAAAATACGGCGATCCTCCCTTGTTATCATCAGAGGTGGTCGACCGGAACCTTGACTAGTATGCCTGCCCCCACGTTACCGTGCATCAAACATTGGGCCACTGTTCACACCCGAATGCCGCACAAATCAGTATAATGCACGGTTCGAACAGCCGGCCAAATGGAGACCCACACTGAGGTTGTTTACAAATTGTGTCAGGTGCCGATATCGGTGTCTCACACGAGTACCCGGCAGCTCCCTGTCCCTCAGACTGGCCACTAACCATCTGAGCTGTTCATGTCCCTTATATACCCTACCAGGCTTGGTAACAACACTAAACACGAACAACACTAATGTCCTCTGGTGGTCATTCTACCTGTCACAGCGATTGCAGCTTTCATTTACATACTATTCGATGGTGTGTGTACATGTACGGAGTTACACCGACACCCGATCGTGTATTCTGGATGTTTCACTTTTTTGTCTGGTAATATAAATTTCATCAGAATCAGAAACATGCTTCCATTCACGTTTGTTCCGTAACCTGTTTGTTTCCCTGATTCTCCTGAAATTCCCAACAAGCAACTCTCTTACAATGTAATGTGCGAAGCAGAATATCGTGTACGTTGATATGCTACTTGTCCTGTCTCGTGGTAATAAACTTGAATCTGACTTCATCGCAATACAGAAACAAAGTTAATCTTTTCAAAGAAAAATTCTGCTCCGAAGTGCATGTTCGACGCCGCAAAAGAAAATTATTGGTAGCATACTGATTTAATAGTAGAATCTACCTGATGCGTCACACACCAAACGATCGATTAGCACTCCTATCACGACTTTTTTCCAATTCTTATAAATCATAAATTAATTCGCAGTTATGTACTCTGACACATTTAAGTTCATTTGCACATCATTCATTCATAAGGAAATGACATACTCACAGTACTTTTAATATCCTGTTGCTTGCTCGAGCGACAGAGACAGAGTGAGATTTTTGCTGCATGAATACCATTTCATTTTTCCCAGTGATCTCTGTCGTACCTGAATGTAGATCTCTGATCTCAGAGCATGGAACGTAGATGTGTTTAAAGATTCTATATGGTCCACCATGTTATAATTAGCCAAAAAATTCCACCGGTCTGTACGTGATAAAGTTCCTTACGCATTTTTGGCTTTGAAGTTTATACCAGAATGCGATGAATAGGCTGATGTGGGCGCAGAATCTAGAAGTGTTTCTCCTTTCGTGACATTTCGTGGCGGCCATGTCGTAATTAGGCACGAAACGAAATACCGACATCTTTGGCCGGCACGACATAACCACATCCTCCCGTCGGATCGCCACATTGTGTACCGTGATTCGTCACTCCACCGTCCAGTCGTCCAAAGTTTACGCCCCTTAAACCAAGCGAGGCATCGTTTGGCATTTACCGGTGCGATGTGTGGATTACGAGCAGCCGCTCGACCATAATATCCAAGTTTTCTCACATCCCGCCTAACTGTCTACTTCCAGATAGTACAGAGATCAGTGATTTTTCCTTCTTTGTTCTAGCGAGCAGAGAAGAATAGCTCACGGAATCCTAAATTCTCACACAAACTAGGGCTGACCAAGAAGGACTGAAACCGATATTTTTCCTGCAGCTTCCGTGATACACTTTGTGATCAAAATTATCCGGACACCTGGCTGAAATTTCGTAGCGGCCTCCATCGGTAATGCTGGAATTCAGTATGGTGTTGACCCACACTTAGCTTTGATTACAGCTTCCACTCTCGCACGCATGCGATCAATCAGGTGCTAGAAGGTTTCTTGTGGAATGGCAGCCCATTCTTCGCGGAGTGCTGCACTGAGGAGAGGTATCGATGTCGGTCGGTGAGGCTTGGCACGAAGTCGGCGTTCCAAAACATCTCAAAGGTGTTCTATAGAATCCCGGTCAGGACTCCGTGCAGGACAGTCCATTACACGGATGTTATTGTCGTGTAACCACTCCGCCACAGGCCGTGCATTATGAACAGGTGCTCGATCGTGTTGAAAGATACAGTAGACATTCCCGAATTGCTGTTCAACAGTGGGAAGCAAGAAGGTGCTTGAAACATCAATGTAGGCCTATGCTGTGATAGTGCCACGCAAAAAAACAAGGGGTACAAGCCCCTCGATGAAAAACACGACCACACCATAACACCAACGCCTCTGAATTTTGCTGTTGGCATTACACACGCCGGCAGATGACGTTCACCGGGCATTCGCCATACCCACACCCTTCTATCGATCGCCACATTGTGTTCCCTGATTCGTCACTCCACACAACGTGTTTCCACTGTTCAATCGTCCAATGTTTACGCTCTTTACACTAAGCGAGGCGTCTTTTGGCATTTACCGGCGTGATGTGTGGCTTATGAGCAGCCGATCCAAATTTTTCTCACCTCCCACCTAACTATCATAGTACTTGCAGTGAATCCTGATGCAGTTCGGAATTCCTGTGTGGTGGTCTGGATAGATGTCTGCCTATTACGCATTACGACCATCTTCAACTGTAGGCGGTCTCTGTCAGCCTACAGACGAGGTCGGCCTGTATGCTTCCGTGCTGTACGTGTCCCTTCAAGTTTCCACTCCACTGTCACTTCGGAAACAGTGGACCTAGGGATATTTAGGAGTGTGAAAATCTCGCGTATAGACCTATGACACAAGTGATACACAATCACCCGACCACGTTCGAAGTCCGTGAGTTCCGCGGATCGTCCCAGTCTGTTTTCTCATGATGTCTAATGACTACCGAGGTCGCTGATATGGAGCATCTGGCAGTAGGTGGCAGCAAAATGCATCCAATATGAAAAACTTATGTCCTTGGGGCTGTCCGGATACTTTTGGTCACAGGGCGTATTTTCCTATCTATAGCGTAAGTATTTGAATACAACGGATTTTTATGTATAGTGTATACAGGCGGCAGTACTTTCCTATAGATAGGTTGGTAGTAATGCTGTGTCTCTTTCCCTTTCGCACAACACACAATGGAGGAGACGCGAGAGGAGCAGTATGGCGCAATAAAATTATGTGCTCGTTTAGACCATATAGCCACTGGAACTCACGAAAAGCTGCAGCAAGCGTACGGTAATGATCCATTATCTCATGAGATAATGATCCACTATCTCGTGAGACAGTGTTCAGGAGGTTCAAAATGGCTCTGAGCACTATGGGACTTAACATCTAATGTCATCAGTCCCCTAGAACTTAGAATTACTTAAACCTAACTAACCTAAGGACATTACACACATCCATACCCGAGGCAGGATTCGAACCTGCGACCGTAGCAGTCGCGCGGTTCCGGACTGAAGTGCCTAGAACCGCTCGGCCACCGCGGCCGGCAGTGTTCAGGAGGTCCAAGAACTTGAAAAAAGAGCGACCTGTGTGTGTTAAGTGCGGTGGGCTCGGTGTTTCGGCTTCAACTTTGGTTGAAGTCACCATCAAGACAGTTACTGTGATAGTCCGTGAGGATCGGTGAGAGAATTGCATATGGCAGTGTCTTTACGGTTATACGTTATTATCTCCATTATCTCCCTTGTTAGTGCTCGTTGGGTGCCACGTTTGTTGACTCCCGAACAAAAGAATGTGCGAATGGAGACAAGCTGGGAGGTGATGTGTGTCTTTACTGACGGATAGGACGCGTTTGTGGAATGTATTCTCGTGGGTGTATCATTATGATTCTGAAGGAAAACGGGCCAACAAAATGTGGAAATCGCCAGGTTCTCTAACACCAAAAAAGACGAAAGTTATTCCATCCGCAAGGAAAATGACAGCGATCACATTTTTTGACTGTCGTGTAATTATTTACCAGCATCCAGTTCCCCCTCACATTACTGTTACAGCAGCATACTACACATTAGTACTGGCTAAACTGAGGAAGTACATTGCAAGGAAACGGCCAGAATTTTCTCACACTGGGTGGCCACTTCATCGTGAGACTGCACGGCCTCACGTCTAAAATCAGGTCATACAGTTTCTAGCTCAGTTCAACTATAACTCTTTGCCACATCCGACTTATAGCCTCGCCGCTATCTTGCATCCTCTGACTTTTTTTTATCCCCATCACTAAAGGCAGAACTTCGGTGCATTCAATGTGAGAACCCTGAAGCAATGCTCAATAAAAGTCAGGTAGTCCTCAAGGACAGCAAAGAATGGCCTGCACCATGTGTTCGAGGACTGGCAGAGATGCTATAAAAATGCATTCAGGTAGTAGGGGAGCACTTTGAAAACTATCATGTAAATACTGAAATGGAGCAATAAACATCCGTGAAAATACTCAGTCTCGGTCTTTGATGATCAGCCCTCGTATACTATCTTTGGATGTTTGCTCGCACACCAGCAGATACAAAATAGGCAAATTACGCGCTCGGGACTTAATCCATAATAGCACCTCGTTCAGTCGTAAATTTTTCAATGACGTTCACATTGAAATTCTCTTCCCTACTGCCTTAGGTCGAAACTGGCAACAAGCACTGACTGAAACTCTCTGTTTCAGACACATCTGAATCTTGACTTTGAAAAATATTTATGACCTACCAAAAGGACTACAGACTGTTTTTATTCTCTGTGTTCTTTTTTTCTCGTCTATCTAGGCATTGATTAAAGTGAACTAAATGGAGAAAAAATGAAAAAGAGGTGTATGATTTCAGTATTCATTTACACAACTCCCTTTCCCATTATGAAATATTTTAGCCTTCTTTTTATATTCTTATTGACCAACTAGGATCACGCAACAACTTCAGTTACTCCTCTTTCTTTGTTGTTTCCTGTTTACGAGAACTCCTTCATCCTCTAACCATCTTTTATTTTCCTATCTTCTGTCTACGTTATCCCCGAGTTCTTACTTCTTCTGCCTAGAATGCCTTCTAAATTTAGTACTTTATTCTTAAGGTTTGTTTCTCTGTTTACGATTCTTTGATGTTGTTTCATTCTAGTTCTTTTCTTATTTCTGTAATACATGCTGTTGTCGAGATATTTTCCAAAAAATAAAGGAATATTTTTTTCGTTAGCCTGTTTCCATTAATTTGGCAGAGGTGTCCAAAGAAGATTAACGTACGCTTTGCCATTACTTCTGAAATTTTCTCTATATATTCTCGTTGATCTCCTCGCTACTGTTCCTTTTATATCCATCTGTGGTTTGTGTAGCACGCATTACTTTTTGAATAATCTCTTTCAAGTGTATCTGTTCAGTTCTGTTTACAGTCTATCGCTAAGCATCCATACAAACATTCCGGTTTTACCACTGTGGTATACTGATTTAGCTTTGTTTTTCTAGACATGCATTTCTTGTAGTAGATATTTTTTAGAACAATATACCTTCCATTTTCTTAACTATAATATCTACTGCAAGTTTTTCTAGTCTATTCTGCTCTGTAACTTCTCCAAGATATTTCAATTTACTTATTCAGAGCTTCGTTACCTATGTGTTTACTTACGTACTTCGGTACATTATTTAAAAATTTGCCATAAATTTTGTTTTTGTAGCTGAAATTTTTGAGCCAGCTCTATTCACTATCTTTTCCAGAACATTTATTTAAGTAACTCTTTCTGTTAAAGTTCATAGAAGTATTGCAAAACCGTCTACAAAACTCAGGCAGGTTACTTCGTTTTACTTCCCAGAATTATTCGTTCAATTTTGTGACTATTTTGCTCCAAATTCCAGACCCTTATAAGTTTTCGTAATGCACAGCTAAACAATAAAGGTAGTAAGCCATCTCCTTACTTAACACCATCTTCTGTTGGAAATAATTGAGATATCTCTCCCATAGATTTAATTTGTTATAATTTCACGAATTAAATTTACTAATTTTGCTTCAGCCTTATTAGTGCTGATTTTTAGGCCAGCGTTCAAACTTACCGTATTATGTATTTGAATTGACTGTTGAATTATTTTTTCATTTGTCAATTGTCTGGTCGGTTTAATGCGGCCCACCACGAATTCCTCTCCTGCGCCAACCTCTTCATCGCAGAATAGCGCTTGCAGCCTACGTCCTCAGTTATTTGCTGGATGTATTTCAATCTCTGCGTTCCTCTGTAGTTCTTACCCTCTGTAGCTCCCTCTAGCGCGATGGAAGTTATTCCCAGATGTCCTATCACCCAGTCTCTTCTTCTTGTCAGTGTCTTCCACACATGCCTTTCCTCGCAGATTCTACAGAGAACCTCCTTATTCCTTACTGTATCAGTCCATCTAATTTTTTTAACGTTATTATGTAGCAACACACCTGAAATGCTTCGATCCTCTTCTGTTTCGGGTTTTCAATAGTTCACATTTAACTACCATACAGGGCTGTGCTCCAAACGTACGTTCTCAGAAATTTCGTCCTGAAATTAAGGTCTATGTCTGATGCTAGTAGACTTCTCTTAGCCAGGAAATCTGCGCTAAAAAGTGGCACCACGTAATAAGCGAAACGAAGGTCCCTCGAATATGTCCATTAATATTTCAATTATTCTTCCTCCTTTGCATCCTCTACAGCATCTGAGATTTATTTTAGTGGTGCGGAATATCTGTAGATCTGACTTATTTCAGTTCTAAAGCTTCCATTGTCTTGATGTAGGCTAGTGATATCAATAATAATAGTAAAATAACAGTAAAACGTAGATTGAATCAGTGCCTTCGTTCGTGAGGTCTGACAGTACATTGTTTATTGACACCGAGGCAAAAGCGTTCTCAGAATGTATGAAACCTACTAAAAGTGTCATCTCACAGGATGACCCAAATCTTTGGTCTTAAAATTATACCGACGGTAGAGGAACCTAATCTATTTTGAAATCAAGAATAAATGGTCGGAAACGAATCCTTCAGAAGTTTTGAATGAGCCATGTGTGTCAGGCATGGGACTGAAATTGCTTACGTTTCATACAAACAACTGCCCACGGAAGTGATTTCAATGGCTCTTGAAAAGTAACAATATGTTATGTGTAATTTGACTACGGCGAAGTTTCCCAGCATTACGTAGTTCATGATTTGTTGTCAAAGACACAACATTCCTCGTTAGAGGATCTTGCAGACAAGTAATTAATGAAGCAGTGGTAGGCAGTACAGAAAAGGCAAGCATATGAAGCCAGTCAAGTTTCCTGCCAGATTTTATCCGAATACTGCCACTCGCTCGACACATCAATGCACATACCGTGTGAACAAGACGTTAATGCAAGAGAAATAAAAAATACACGAAACAGGAATTATCCTGGGGCTCGGTAGTTGTAACGCCCATGCAAAGACAAACAAATGATTACAGTTTTAAAAAAATAAGAGAAAGAGCTTCACAAATTGAGAAAGTCAGTAATATATTGGTCCATCTCTTTCCCTTGTGAAAGCAGTTATTCAGTTTGGCAATGTTGTTGGATGTCCTCCTAAGACCTAAGGGATATCATGCCAAATTCTATCCAACAGGCTGGAGGGCCCTGACAATAAAGCTCCAAATGTTCTCAGCTGGGGGCAGATCTGGCAACCTTGATGGACAAGGTAGGTTCTGGGAAGAATGAAGACAAACAATGTAAACTCTCACCATGTGCGGGTGGACATTATCTTGCTGAAACGTAAGCTTATTATGGCTTACCATGAAGGGCACAAAACTGGCGGAAAGTACCGTCGACGTACCGCTGATCCGTAAGGATGCTGCGGATAACAACCAAAGGAGTCCAGCTATGAAAAAAATCGCACCCCAGGCCATTACTCCTTATTATGGGGGCGGATGGCGGGCGATAGTGTAGCTGGTATCCAACCCCTGTTCGGTGCTTCTCCAGACATGTCTTCGCCGTTCATCGATGCTCAGTTCGAAGTGGGACTCACGGCTGAAAACAATTATACTCCAGTCAATGAGAGCCCAGGCCAAAGACGTGTCCTTAGACACGTCAGGCAGCAATCGGATACCGGCCTCACAATCCGACAAACAGGATTGATGGTCTGGGTGACATTTCTTTTCATAGCAGGGCTCTTCTGGTTGTGTTTCACAGCACAGAGGTACGTCTACGATATCCTACGCCCAGTTTCGTTGCCCTTTAGGGCAAGCCATCGTGGGCTTACATTTCAGCAGGATAATGGCTGCCCGCAAACGGCGTGAGGTTCTGCTGCTTGTCTTCGTGCTTGCCAAACCCTGCCTTGGTCATCAAGGTTGCCAGATATCTCTCCAGTTGAGAACGTTCGGAGCGTTATGGGCAAGGCCCTCCAACCAACTCAGAATTTTGACGATCTACCACGCCAGTTGGGCAGAATTTGACACGAATCGATAAGTAGAACATCCAACAACTCTGTCAACCAATTCCAAATCCAATAACCGTTTGCCTAAGGGCCAGAGGTGGACCGACGCGTTGTTGACTTGCTCGATACGTGAAGCTCTTTCTCGTGCATAAATCACCCAATTTTTCTGAAATTGTAGTCATGGATAGTGTAAAGTATGTTGCCTACTTTACTGGGCCAGTTTTATTATATTACTCTTCGGTTCATTGTAAACCATGTATTAAGATCGATAGCCTCACTTTATAATTAACGCTCTGTGGGCTCTACACAGTTTTCTACACCCTCTGATTATCTCAGTGCATAAGATAAGTTGTTTTTTCGTTGGGTAGATGAAGAGTAGAAAAACTGTCAATCTTACAAATACGGCCACAATGAAACTATGTAAATACTTATAGTACACTACTGGCCATTAAAATTGCTACACCACGAAGATAACGTGCTACAGACGCGAAATTTAACCGACAGGAAGAAGATGCTGTGATATGCAAATGATTAGATTTTCAGAGCATTCACACAAGGTTGGCGCCGGTGGCGATACCTACAACGTGCTGACATGAGGAACGTTTCGAATCGATTTCTCATACACAAACAGCAGTTGACCGGCGTTGGCCGGTGAAACGTTGTTGTGATGCCTCGTGTAAGGAGCAGAAATGCGTACCATCACGTTTCCGACTTTGATAAATGTCAGATTCTAGCCTATCGCGATTGTGGTTTATCGTATCGCGACATTGCTGCTCGCGTTGGTCGAGATCCAATGACTGTCAGCAGAATAATGAATCGGTGGGTTCAGGGGGTAATACGGAACGTCGTGCTGGATCCCAATGGCCTCGTATCGCTAGCAGACGAGATGACAAGCATCTTATCTGCATAGCTGTAACGGATCGTGCAGCCACGTCCCGATCCATGAGTCAACAGATGGGGACATTTGCAAGACAACAATCATCCGTACGAACAGTTCGACGACGTTTGCAGCAGCATGGACTATCAGCTCGGAGGCCGTGGCTGCGGTTACCCTTCACACTGCATCACAGACAGGAGCGCCTGCGATGGCGTACTCGACGACGAACCTGGGTGCACGAATGGCAAAACGTTATTTTTTCAGATGAATCCAGGTTCTGTTTACAGCATCATGATGGTCGCATCCGTGTTTGGCGACATCGTGGTGACCGCACATTGGAAGCGTGTATTCGTCATCGCCGTACTGGCGTACCACCCGGCGTGATGGTATGGGGTGTCATTGGTTACACGTCTCGGTCACCTGTTGTTCCCATTGACGGTACTTTGAAGAGTGGACGTTACATTTCAGATGTTATACGACCCGTGGCTCTACCCTTCATTCTATCACTGCGAAACCCTACATTTCAGCAGGATAATGCACGACCGCATGTTGCAGGTCCTGTACGGGCCTTTCTGGATACAGAAAATGTTTGACTGCTGCCCTGGCCAGCACATTTTCCAGATCTTTCACCAATTGAAAACGTCTGGTCAATGGTGGCCGAGCAACTGGCTCGTCACAATACGCCAGTCACTACTCTTGATGAACTGTGGTATCGTGTTGAAGCTGCATGGGCAGCTGTACCTGTACACGCCATCCAAGCTCTGTTTCACTCAATGCGCAAGCGTATCAAGGCCGTTATTACGGCCAGAGGTGGTTGTTCTAGGAACTGATTTGTCAGGATCTATGCACCCAAATTGCGTGAAAATGTAATCACATGTCAGTTCTAGTATAATATATTTGTCCAATCAATACCCGTTTATCATTTGCATTTCTTCTTTGTGTATCAATTTTGATGGGTAGTAGAGTAATAAAACAGCTTACGCTCTCTTTTGTAGGTTTCATCCTATAGAACTAGATCCACTGTTTTCATGATAGTGCAAATTTGTAGTTTTGTTTTCGCTTTGGGGATGGAAGCTCTTCCTGTGGCTACAGTCGTCATTTTACCTGCGGCAGAGAAAGGGAGAGAGGGTCAATCTGCGCCGGGTGTCGTGCGAATCATATAACATTTGCTACGTGTGCCATCGAATTTCAAGTGTTTAGCTATCGTATTTTCTGAGACGATTTGGGACCCATCAATCATTCGTCTGAAGGAACATGAAAACACACGTAAAAGCTCCACACAGAGCTCGCCGCAACTCGGATTCGTCGAGTGTCTGACTCACACCCCCGTGTCTCAAGTCAGCCCCTTTGCGCACTGAACTGCACGGTCATTTTTCAAAAGAGCTTATACATTACTAAAATACACACAAGGAAAATTAACCACTAATTCTCACGCGTTTATTTAACTTTATTTTTTTTGTTTGTGTATCTGACGAAATTTTTTTCTGTTTGCAAACACTACCCGTGCACTGGAAAAATGTTTAAGCGATAGCAGGCTGCTTCCCAGTCTCTTGTTAAAATCTCGGTAAGAAATTTCCCTTAGGTCTACTTTTTTCTTTCTTACTACTGTAGACACTTCACAACAGAGTAGCTCGCAATATTGTCCATCATAAAGCACGCCTCTAATTCCGGTGAAATTGTTCAGTATCTTCAATTACCGTTTCACCGGTCGGAACGTTGTTCGCTCGGAAACGCTCTTCTCTTGTTCGTATATGTCCCTACAGTTTCTCATTCACTCGCCATTCGCGCCCACACTGTTTTACGGCCGCTTTCGGCGTTCCCAACCCAGCGTGTGTGTCCCGTCTCTAGATGCTCTTCCTCGCCTCCGCGAACCATCATGTGCTTCATACTGCCCGCTGTAGACACCCATAAGCCCTCCCGATTCGGTGCTTCGGAATTATTAACTACAATCGCAGAGGATCGGTACAGACGTTGCCCTTGTTCTCTGCCAGTGTTTTTGAGACATAAATGTTTCGCCACGTCCTTGGCTGTCTGCTTGTTACGTTCTCTCGGCCATAAAGTTTCGCCGTGGGCGGAATTCGCCTGCTGCCGATTGCGTATATTCCTCTTACCCATCTAAACGCCCGAGTCCCAGACACTCATTAATCTGCTTATACAATACGGGCTGGAACATCGGGAAACACTGTAATACCGCGAATGCTCTCACAGCCGTGTCTACCTGCCGTAAACACGCATTCACCCTCCTCCACTTGCTGCTGATCGTTCCCGTCTAGTGAAGTGCACGGCAGCGTTCCCTCTCTTCCGATTTCGCACTAAATTTTCTCTAAATAAACAAGCCGGCTACAAAATCTTTCTTTTCAGTCATACAGCAAAGGTTAGGTAAATATAGAAGCTTCAATAATTCTCGTTCCTACCACGGTACGGAAACTTAAGAAAAGTTATACTTTCTCATGCGTGACTTTTTTTTAATGTAGCCATGCAGAGTGTCAGTATCATTTATCTCTCCACTTAAAATACTTCTGACCGGTAACATGGGCACCACTACACAATTTCTACTACAAATGCTATGCACTATTTAGTGGCATTTGTATCACTCCTACATTACTTGAATATACAAAGGTACTCCTTCTAAAAGTATCAAAATAAACCTCACAATGTGAAATGCTCTTTCCGTCCTGAGCAACATCCACAAAGAGACCGTACTAACAAAGAAATGTTTTTTTTCCTACTAAATCACGCTTTCCATATTTAATTCCAGCTTTAAATCTCCGACTGTACTTATCACCATGCAAAAAAACCTGTACGAAAAAAGGTAACTTACTGAGTCAATACTCCACTTAAGAAAAGTAGGTATAATTCCCGTCATTAAATTTAGAAAGAAATTAGGATCGCTAGCATTTGGCCGGCAAGCGTAGGAGAGTGATTGCGTAACGTATCCTGATTATCAGACTTTATACCAAAGCCTCGCATGCTTGAAGGACTACACCCATCTTTTTTGAGGGGTGCTGTGCTTTAGAAGACTTATTTCGTGTAAAATGCTCATTCTACAGTTCCCATTTTCTATGGTTTTTAATAATTATTTGTCAGGTACACATCTGCAAAGAATTAAGCATTTAGGACCTTCCTGAAAAGTGCCACAGTGAACTCCTACTAGAAGGACCGCCATCCGCCATTTTGACGGACACGTACGTTTGAACAAATTCACTGAAATTTTGCGGTTTCTGCAATGTGATGAAAAGGACACACGTTCGCAAAAAATAAGGCAGGTCACCATGCACCTGCTACACCTGTGTGGAATCCTTTCATCACCCATTCCTTGCAGTGTTACATTCCAAGCGAAAATGTCACTGTGGATGAGCAACTCTTTCCATGCAAGGCTCGATGCTCTTTTGTTCAACTTATTAGCAATAAACCTGACAAACTCGGAATAAGGCATTGATTTGAAGTTGATACAAATTCTAGGTATCTTGTGAATAGTTTTCCTTGCCTATGGAAAGCAGAGAAGAGCTATTGTATCAAGTGTTACACACACCCTTCTTTCCGCAGGAAAAAATATTACATGTGACAATTTTTTTTCACAGCCATATGCTTTGCAGAAAGTTTGGAACTTAAGATTACAAGTATTATAAGCTGCCTGAAAGAATCCGTAAGGGGTAAGCCTCAGTCAGCAGAATCTGATGAAACACCTTTTGCAACACTACACTTTATAAGTCAGGTGAATAAGTCCAGCATGCAAATAGGGTAAAAAGAACAAAAATGTGCTTCTTTTAGTTCCATACATGACGCAGTTACCATCAATGAACGACATCCTAAAATGCTACCAAGATAACACCCAATGCGGTGATGACGTCACCGGCTAAATGACTTACCTTGCACTGTTGAGTAATGATGGCTCATGCAAATGTTTTTCAGTGTTTTGAAATTGGTAGCTACTAATGTATGTGTAACTTGCAAGGAAGTAACATTTGAAAAGTAGGCAGATGTCAGTTTATTTACAAGTTGCAAGAAGAGTTGGTTCCAGCATATCTGGTTACAAGGGCAGAAAATTAACTTCCTAATACAGTAACGCAACATATCTACATTCGCAAGGCTTGTCAAATTGGAGGATATGGAGGAAAGAAAAGGAGAAAGCATATATGTATAAAGAGCAGCGAATACGCTGACTACACATGTGTTAGGTGTCACAATACAGCAGGCGGCTTTGAATGAGCAAAATCAGAGTTATAAATTTTTTCTCAGTTATATATTGTGTTAGTCACAATTTTATTTTAAAACACTTGTTTTTGCAAAGGCAAGTTATCCATTTCACATTCTGTTATTATATATATTTTGATTAAATATGTGGTATAAAATGTTCTCTGTACCGTGTAATTCTTCACAGAAAAATGAAACTGTATCTTGGCATATTATACATATATACAGTGTGTACCTATTATGTTATAAACTGGTATATATTCAAATATGTTGTCGAAATAATGGATTGGCGATTATGTATAGACCATAATGTGCAGTCTTTTTAGTATTAAATTTCAAACCACTCTGAAATCTCTCATGGCACGCATGCACTACTGCTGAAGGTGTTGGTCCGTTGAATGTGGATGTAAGTTCGGCGGCCCGAGAGGGATAGCAACCGAGATGGCTTAGTAGTGAAGACTGGACTTCTGTTCTGGAGGTCGGCGGTTCAGATATCCGTCCAGCCATTCAGACTTACGTTTCCTGTGATTTCCTTGCATTACTTAAGGCGAATTTCAGCAATGATCCTCTGAAAGACCAAGGACGATATGTTTGCTCTTCCTTCCCCGTTCCTAGTTTATGATTTAATGACATTGTGGTCCACCGTAAGGTGGAACGTATAGTTTCTTTAACCGATGGGAACGGATTGCAAACACTGCGTTTCGCCTTCTCCATTCTGACGTCGTCATCGATCACAGACGTGAGACAACACTAAACGCAGACATACGCATTACGGTCATTTACACTCAACAGATGTGATTAATATACATTTCTCACACACTGCTGGAAAGGGGCCTCGTGTGCAGAGGGTAAAACCACTATCTAATTAGGAGGCTGAGTTCCACGGGGACTCCTCACCAACAATGCCACACGCCTCTCATTCTCGCTTTAATCTCCTCCGACAACACTTCAATCGACGCAGCTTTGACTGATAAAATTACTAGCTTCTACACATAGGGAGATGGGTATATATTTATTTACACGCGAGGACATCCAGGAGGCCATGTCCTTGTCTAAGCGTCCTGCAGCCTGTGCCTTCAGCTACCAGTTACGGCCCGAGATTGTCTGGGAGCCGTGACGAACGCTTGGTGCAGTCCCATTCCTGTTTCCAGCTCACAACGCTGCCTCGCATCCAACAGCCCACGACCCAACCATAAAAAAAAGCTTGACAGTGGATCACTGTTCTGCACCACAATCCATTTGTCTCCGACTTCTACACTACTTGATCATGTATTCTTCTACTGTACAGACCTTTTACCCTTTTACAAATACATTTGCATCTACACAGCCTGACAAGCGAAGTGAAGTGCAGTCGCAGTCAGGTCTTCGAGGGAAGCAATTGAGAATTCACAACATTCAGAAACAGATGGCCCCAGTATGCCAATATCTATAATTTTTTATATGTGCGTATGGGGCCTGAAGATGACAACTGAATTGCCGAAGCTGGCAGCGAAAATAAAATAAAATAACATCTGAATTTGCACTACTACACAGAGGTGGCCGTCCTACATACCACAGAGAACTGGACTTCTAATCAATTACATACAAACGGATAGTGCGTACGTGACCTAAGTTATACAGATGTCCGACCATGTATACTACACCTACATCTACATTTATACTCTGCAAGCCATCCAACGGTGTGTGACGGAGGGCACTTAATGTGCCACTGTCATTACCTCCCTTTCTTGTTCCAGTCGCGTATGGTTCGCGGGAAGAACGACAGCCGGAAAGCCTCCGTGCGGGCTCGAATCTCTCTAATTTTACATTCGTGATCTCCTCAGGAGGTATAAGTATGGGGAAGCAATATGTTCGATACCTCATCCAGAAACGCATCCTCTCGAAATCGAAACCTGGACAGCAAGCTACACCGCGATGCAGAGCGCCTCTCTTGCAGAGTCTGCCACTTGAGTTTGCTAAACATCTCCGTAACGCTATCACGCTTACCAAATAACCCTGTGACGAAACGCGCCGCTCTTCTTTGGATCTTCTCTATCTCCTCTGTCAACCCGACCTGGTACGGATCCCACACTGATGAGCAGTACTCAAGTACAGGTCGAACGAGTGTTTTGTAAGCCACCTCTTTTGTTGGTGGACTACATTTTCTAATGACTCTCCCAATGAATCTCAATCTGGCACCCACCCTACCAACAATTAATTTTATATGATCATTCCACTTCAAATCGTTCCGTACGCATACTTCCAGATATTTTACAGAAGTAACTGCTACCAGTGTTTGTTCCAATATCATATATTCATACAATAAGGGACCCTTCTTTCTATGTATTCGCAATGCATTACATTTGTCTATGTTAAGGGTCAGCTGCCACTCCCTGCACCAAGTGCCTATCCGCTGCAGATATTCCTGCATTTCGTTGCAATTTTCTAATGCTGCAACTTCTCTGTATACTACAGCATCATCCGCGAAAAGCTGCATGGAGTTTCCGACACTATCTATTAGGTCATTTATATATATATATATATATATATATATATATATATATATATATATATTGTGAAAAGCAATGGCCCCTTAACACTCCTCTGTGGCACGCCAGAGGTTACTTTAACGTCTGTAGACGTCTCTCCATTGAGAACAACATGCTGTGTTCTGTTTGTTAAAAACTCTTCAATCCAGCCACACAGCTGGTCTGATATTCCGTAGGCTCTTACTTTGTTTATCAGGCGACAGTGCGGAACTGTATCGAACGCCTTCCGGAAGTCATAGAAAATGAGATCTACTTGGGAGCCTGTATCTAATATTTTCTGGGTCTCACGAACAAATAAAGCGAGTTGGGTCTCACACGATCGCTGTTTCCGGAATCCATGTTGATTCCTACAGAGTAGATTCTGGGTTTCCAGAAATGACATGATACGCAAGCAAAAAACATGTTCCTTAAATTCTACAACAGATCGATGTCAGAGATATAGGCCTATAGTTTTGCGCATCTGCTCGATGACCCTTCTTCAAAACTCGAACTACCTGTGCTCTATTCCAATCATTTGGAATCTTCCGTTCCTCTAGAGACTTGCGGTACACGGCTGTTAGAAGGGGGGCAAGTTCTTTCGCGTACTCTGTGTAGAATCGAATTGGTATCCCGTCAGGTCCAGTGGACTTTCCTCTGTTGAGTGATTTCAATTGCTTCTCTATTCCTTGGACACTTATTTCGATGTATGCCATTTATTCGTTCGTGCGAGGATGTAGAGAAGGAACTGCAGCATGGCCTTCCTCTGTGAAACAGCTTTGGAAAAAGATGTTTAGTATTTCAGCTTTACGCGTGTCGTCCTCTTTTTCAATGCCATTATCATCCCAGAGTGTCTGGATATGCTGTTTCGATCCACTTACTCATTTAACGTAAGACCAGAACTTCCTAGGATTTTCTGTCAAGTCGGTACATAGAATTTTACTTTCGAATTCACTGAACGCTTCACGCATAGCCCTCCTTACGCAAACTTTGACATCGTTTAGCTTCTGTTTGTCTGAGAGGTTTTGGCTGCCTTTAAATTTTCAATGAAGCTCTCTTTGCTTTCGCTGTAGTTTCCTAACTTTGTTGATGAACCATGGTGGGTCTTTCCCGTCCCTCACAGTTTTACTCGGCGCGTACCTGTCTAAAACGCATTTTACGATTGCCTTGAAATTTTTCCATAAACACTCAACATTGTCAGTGTCAGAACAGAAACTTTCGTTTTGATCTGTTAGGTAGTCTGAAATCTGCCTCCTGTTTTTCTTGCTAAAAAGATAAACCTGCCCCCCTTTTTTTTATATTCCTATTTACTTCCATATTCAGGGATGCTGCAACGGCCTTATGATCACTGAGTCCCTGTTCTGCGCTTACAGAGCCGAAAAGTTCGGGTCTGCTTGTTATGAGTAAGTCCAAGATGTTATCTCCACGAGTCGGTTCTCTGTTTAATTGCTCGAGGTAATTTTCGGATAGTGCACTCAGCATAATGTCACTCGATGCTCTGTCCCTACCACCCGTCCTAAACATCTGAGTGTCCCAGTCTATATCTGGTAAATTGAAATCTCCACCTAAGACCATAACTTGCTGAGGAAATTTATGTGAAATTTATTCCAGATTTTCTCTCAGTTGTTCTGCCACTAATGCTGCTGAGTCGGGAGGTCGGTAAAAGGAGCCAATTATTAACCTAGCCCAGTTGTTGAGTATAACCTCCACCCATAACAATTCACAGGAACTATCCACTTCTATTTCACTACAGGATAAACTACTACTAACAGCGACAAACACGCCACCACCGGTTGCATGCGATCTATCCTTTCTAAACACCGTCTGTGCTTTTGTAAAAATTTCGGCGGAATTTATCTCTGGCTTCAGCCAGCTTTCCGTATCTATAACGATTTCAGCTTCGGTGCTTTCTGTCAGCGCTTCAAGTTCGGTACTTTACGAACGCAGCTTCGACAGTTAGAACTACAATACCGATTGCTGTTTGTTCCCCGCATGTCCTGACTTTGCCCCGCACCCTTTGAGGCTGTTGCCCTTTCTGTACTGCCCGAGGCCATCTAACCTAAAACACCGCCCAGCCCACGCCACACAACCCCTGCTACCCGTGTAGCCGCCTGCTGTATGTAGTGGACTACTGACCTATCCAGCGGAATCTGAAACCCCACCACCCTATGGCGCAAGTCGAGGAATCTGCAGCCCACACGGTCGCAGATTCAGACCCTCCACTCGGCCCTATACCAAAGGTTCGAGGTCAGTCCTGTCGATGATGCTGCAGATGGTGAGCTCTGCTTTCATCCCGCTAGCGAAACTGGCAGTCTTCACCAAATCAGATAGCCGCCGGTAGCCAGAGAGGATTTCCTCCGATCCATAGCGACACACATCATTGGTGCCGACATGAGCGACCACCTGCAGATGGGTGCACCCTGTACCCTTCATGGTATCCAGAAAGATCCTTTCCACATCTGGAATGACTCCCCCCGGTATGCACACGGAGTGCACATTGGTTTTCTTCCCCTCCCTTGCAGCCGTATCCCTAACGGGCTCCATTACACGAGTGACGTTAGAGCTCCCAACTACCAGTAAGCCCACCCTCTGCGACCCCCCGCACCTTGCAGACTGAGGGGCAACCTCTGGAACAGGACAAGCAGCCATGTCCGGCCGACGATCGGTATCAGCCGGAGACAGATCCTGAAACCGGTTCGTCAGACAAACTGGAGAGGCCTTCCGTTCAGCCCTCCGGAATGTCTTTCTCCCCCTGCCACTAGGTGCTTCACTTCCTTTGTTAGGCATTACACGTTTCCTGATTACCAACAGAAAACACGAAAATGAAAAGATAAAAGGTGATCAATCATCCAACATCACCTAAAACTGTACAGAAAAGGAGTACTCCATGTTGTGAATAGTGGCAAATCCGACAGATAAACACAAACAGTCGGTGAGACCACTCATGTACCAGTCTTGTTTGTCCGTTCATAGTGAGCTAAGTGTATCACTTGTTGAAATTGTTAACGTAATGCCGCAACGATTCCATTTGGGCCCTGTTTTATATGGTAGAATACTCAGCCGTCTGGATGCAGGCCAGACACTTGAAAGTGTCACCGTCGTTGAATGTGCCACAGTCATTTAGACACTCTGGCGACGGTTTCGAGACACGGGAGGTGTTCATCGTAGGCCAGTACAAGGTCAATCAAGACTAATCACCCCACAGGAGGACCGATATCTGGCAGTAACTGTCCGACGAAGTCGGAATACACCGGCAAACCAACTGGCTTCAGAGGTTGCAGCTGCCTCAGGAGTTGCTGTTTCCCTACAGGCTGAGTATCGAAGGCTCAGAACAGCAGGGCTGTTTGCCATACGTCCTGGCGTATGCACCCCGCCCACTCCAGGAATGAATCGTCCTTACCCGTGCATTGTGGAGTCGGCAATATCAAAACAGGACTATCAATGAATGGCGGAATGTGTTCTTCGCAGCTGAAAAAAAAAAAAAATTGTTGCACAGTGCTCTAGGGAGAACCTGGTAGCTGATAAAACAGTAGGAGGATCATGGAAAGAGACTGCTTTGGTGGTGATGGCGTCAAGATGTGGGGAGCCATTTGTTGAATGGCTGTACGGAGCTGCAAATTTTCGTTGGTGGTGGGAAGAATATTCTACAAGGCGACCCTCCATACTGTAAATCACGGATTTTGGTGCGCTTCAAATAAGTTGTAGAGGCACTTACCCTGAGAACCTGGCTATCCGGTTTTTTAGCGACGGGCCTTGGTTTTTGAGTAAATCGATTTCCAAGTTCATTGCGCGCTTTGTATACCCGTAACATTACATATATTCCGCGCAAGTCAGCGTAGCGCAGCGGTGAAGGTTCACGGCTACCGCGCTGCAGGTACCGTGTTCGAATCCTGCTTGTGTACTTTTCTTCTTTCATTTCACAGAAATTTTCTAACACACGGCACTAGGGACGCATTTCGAGCAACTGACGCTGTAGTTAGATGCGAACGTAATGGAATGCAACTCACATCCTCATTGGCCGCAACTAGGAGGCGGGGTTTCCGTTACGGCTAACGGTATTCACGAGAGAGGGGACGATAATTGGCAGAGATCCATTTCAGGTAATAAAAGAAGCGACCGTTGTACGAACATTTCGAACTCCTACTGCGAACCACAAATTTGAAAAAAAATTAATAACTAAATATATCTTTATAATTTCGCGCACCTTGTACTGTTTGTTGATACTCTTTGGAACAAAATATAAAGTTTCTGTCGATTTTGAAAAAAAAAGTACACGAGCAGGATTCGAACACGGTTCCTCCAGCGCGGTAGCCGTGAACCTTTACCGCTGTGCTCCGCTGACTTGCTCAGAATACATGTAATGTTACAGGCATACAAGGGCTGTCGCTACAAAACCGGATAGCCAGGTACTCACGTAAGTGTCTCTACAACATATTTGAAGCGCATCAAAATCCATGATTTACAGTATGGTTCAAATGGTTCAAATGGCTCTGAGCACTATGGGACTTAGCTTCTGAGATCATCAGTCACCCGACTTAGAACCACTTAAACCTAATTAACCTAAGGACAGCGCAAACATCCATGCCCGAGGCAGGATTCGAACCTGCGACCGTAGACGTCGCGCGGTTCTAGACTGTAGCGCCTAGAACCGCTCGGACACACCAGCCGGCACAGTATGGAGGGTCCCCTTGTAAGCTCTCTAGGGGGTACAGGGATGAAATAATGCCAGCACACGTTCGCCTTTTCAGAGGTACAGTTGGTCTAGAGTTCCTCTTTATGTAAAATAACGCCTGTCCGCGTCGAACTGCTCTGCTGGATGAATTTCTTGAAGGTGAAGGTATCCGTCGCGTGACTAGCCAGCGAGGTCCCCGGACCTGAATCTTATAAAACTAGCAGTGGATGCATTAAGGAGACGAACTGCATCACATCAGCCACCACGAAGTACTCGTCCAGATGTTCGCACCGCTCTTGCTGAGGAATGGGTCGACTGCAAAGACCGCCCTTGAACTATTTAGTAAAGAGCATGCCACGTCGCTATGGAGTGTGTGTGGCAGTTAGGAGTAACCATCTACTCTAAACAGCCTCCTCCGTAGTGGAAGAGATACCCAGTAGTAGAGAGCATACCACGTCACCGTGCAGCATTTGTGGCTGTCAGGGGTAATCGTATCCACTATTAACTCCTTGTTTCGTTGTGGAAGAGATTTTCTAGTTGTGTTATTTTCTTACAAATGTGTATCTTAGCTGCCAGAACTTTTACGACAATATGTTCCGGGCATAGTTGTATGCCAAATTTCTTGTGATTAAGTTGTATCTTGTTCAGTAATCCTTCCAACATACTTATTATTTGGATACTAACATACACATGTCGCAAGCCACATTTCGGAGTTTATCCTGTGCCACTCAGATTCATTCTCTTTCTTTGCAAGTGGAGCTAGAGAAAAACGACGGTGTATATGCTTCCGTACCAACCGTTCGTGACATGCTGTAAAGATACAGCTAACTACGAGAGAATTTTCTCTCTTTCTTCTTTATTTTCTTCTGCTTCATTTACTCTCTACAGAAGTCTTTGATGGTTTAAAATATTTTTTTGTTTCGTTTGTATTAAAAGTAACTGTTTTTTGCTTCATTTATATTGCTAGAAAAGTCTGTGATTAATTGAGTATGCAAAATTTCAATGTATGTTTGATCTTACACGTACGTTTGATCTTATTTGCGATGCTTTGTGAAATGCTCAAGAGAGGCTAAATGTAATACACAGCACTGTTGTATGAACTGTGATGAGATTGATATTGATAGTTGTAAATGACCCAATGCTACCAAATCAAATTTTCAAAAGCCAATTCTGGCTCCTTTTTAACACCATTTAGCTGGCAATTGAGTGATTTAGCTGGGATCCGGAAATATGGATTTTTTTCATATTCATTTGACTTCCTACTGGCTTTCTTTTTCCTATTATAGGAAAGCATTAAAAGCCATGTAGTTAACGTAAAATTATTTGCGTTGAACTAATATTTGAAAACTCTTTTTTACGTCCTATGAAAATGTATTAATCGATTGAACTAAAAACGTAACAAGGGAAAGTAAGCAATATTTATGTCATTCCGTGCACGTCGGAATACACATTCACAATAACATAAACAAAAACAAAAAAACAGCTGAGAACATTACTGGAAATGCTGTTGCAGCACAGTTGACATCAACAAAGTATCGCAACTCCACACTAATGAAATTTTTGTAAGCAAAGCAGACTTTGATTTATGCAGTATGAATCAGAAGCGGTATGCTTCACAGTTGTAAAATGTCCCAGAGACTGAACTGAAGAAGGGAACAGCGAACTTCTATTCAGTGCAGTAGTTTTCTAAGGTGTCAGCCTCACTTTAGTGCACAGATGATTTGGATGAAGCAGTACTATATATAGGTTTCATGCATACAAATCAATGCTTAAGTTAACAAGTATGGGGATGCACATCATCCATTTGAAGCTTTTTAAAAATGCAGGTCTATTGTTTCCATATAATCAAGGATATGGAATATAAAAAATGTTATAAATTCACAGTTAAATATTTGTATTACTGTAATGTCCAATACGTTCCAAATTAAGAAAATAAATATAAATTCACGCAAATCTGGTACACAGTATAGTTATTGAAAAAGTAGAACTGCATATAAAACACCTTATTTTATTTCAGCATTATTCTGGCTCCTTTTCTGTAGGCACAGTTAACTTATTTCATTTCGAAGAACTGTCAACACTAAGTCGAAAAGTGGCAATCAGTGAGAGTGCAGTGGTGTGGCGTACGCGCGTATATTTTGTGTAATCGTGCTCCACAGAAACACACGAAAATTTATGGCCGCCTTCTTATTTTTCGGTCACGGTTTAAACTTAACAGCAGTGACAATGTACACGCGAATAGACAGTGAAATTCATTGTTAGAACCGATCCCCGTCTTCGTATAACTAAGTAACACGAATAAATGTATTTCAAAGTTATTATCTTCTTTCAAAGCGCTGTCCTCCTGTAAAGACTCGAAGGATTTTGAAACGTTTCAATTATAATTTCGTTTCTTTGTAACAAACTGTTCTCATTATTTACTTTCTTTAAAATAAGAGTACAGTGAAGTGTCATACAGTCCGTGTTGACATTGTTGCTTTCATCAATAACGCTAGTTCAAGAATGGTTCAAATGGCTCTGAGCATTATGGGACTTAACATCTACGGTCATCAGTCCCCTAGAACTTAGAACTACTTAAACCTAACTAACCTAAGGACATCACACAACACCCAGCCATCACGTGGCAGAGAAAATCCCTGACCCCGCCGGGAATCGAACCCGGGAACCCGGATAACGCTAGTTAATATTATTTCCTGTTTCCATGTTTCATATTTTATTGTAGCTTTTACTGCGTGAGTTCCGGAGTGTCTTTTGGAGCGGTGTGTTTTCATGAATCTGCACAATATTTTTGAGTTTCCGCATTTTGTTGTGGCCCCAGACGTTCCGCTCACGTCATGGCGTTCGCCATTAGATTTTGAGCGCCGATCAGACACAGCAAGGCAGCTCGTTCGTTGGGGAACTTCGAATGTGACAGCTGTCAGCTACGTAAACTGTGTTTACATTCTGTAGAACGTCATATTACGGCATATTCATGAAGGTGTTTGGCTGTCCATTTACAATTGAACCAAAATACAGACTGTTTCGTCATCGTTTACGAAATTATTTACTGAATTTTGTTGTTGTTTCGTGTTCTTTTAGAGTTTATTTCCAAACGCTGACGTGGTTACTTCAGTTAACATTGGAAGTAAAACGGGTCCTTTTGAGATTAAACAATCAAAAATCCCTGCTCAAAATTATGCAAAGTAGATCTCTGAGAACCGTTTGCTTCACATATGGCTCGGTTCGTGGCACAACTGAGTAACACTGTAGATTATGGCCGTTATGGCTGAATTCCCCGGAAGGGGTCTCCCGGGCAACGATGCCATACGCTCATTTCCATTTTTTTGTGACACCATTGATTCATTTTCTTCACAATATGATATGCTAAAAAATGTCGCGTGATTAGGGCCTCCCGTTGGGTAGACCATTCGCCGGATGCAAGTCCTTCGATTTGATGCCACTTCGGTGACTTGCGCGTAGATGGGGATGAAATGATGATGATTAGGACAACACAACACCCAATCCCTGAGTGGAGAAAAATCTCCGACCCATGCGGGAGTCGAGCCCGGGGCATTGGGATTTACATTCTGTCGCGCTGAACACTTCTTTTTTTCATTTTGTTCGATATAGTCCGTTGCGTTTGGTCTGGGCGTACGTCTCAAGACATCCGTTCAAGTTGATCGTTGATTCCTTGACTCAGGACTCAGTTTTTTTTATTACAGAGAGCACGCAGCTCTCTGACCGAACACGCTGAGCTACCGTACCGGCGCCCACTCTGCTACCTGGGGCGGACTACGACACGCTGGTCTCTTCATTTACCTCATCGAACTTTCTCATTGATTACTCGTTAGAGAATAAGAAGCGGTTTTTTTATCTGATTCACTACAACCTACGAAACTTTCCCCCACACTTCACTCACGGAATGGAGCCCGTCGCCTGACAGTGTGGTCCATGTTTCAACAACCTGATTATAATAACCACACATTTTGTAGCGGCCGAGCCACTGCCCGACATACTGGAGATAGCTACACAAATGTTGAAATCTATACTATCACATAAATTAACATCATCCTGCCCATGGCTATCCTTTGAGAGAGGTTATACTAGATCGACACTCATTAGTCCAAATGTTTCGTTGATATGGTATCTTTCATTTATCCGAATCTCCTCTGGTTCAGTGCCTTACTTACCTGGCATTGTAGACACTCCATCAATGTTCCAGGCGTATCCCGTCACAAGTCAAGGATATATAGCGACTTGGTTTGGATCTCCGTTTCCTTTCCTTCTATGAAATGGTCATAAAATACTTTTTATTTATTGCTGCGGTGCAAACGACAAGCAACGTTCGATATCTTGGTGTGGTCCACGGAAAATGTCCCTTGGTGCTTCCGATAATAGCTACTCCAGACCTCTGGGCTTCTGCCTCGTCTCAGTTATTTTATTTTAGCCAGTTAGCTACTCTGATCTTGCTTATGTCGTAAATTGACAAGTTGTCATTTTAGTTCATTTCGCAGTGCCTTATCCGACAATATTGCTATGCGGAATTTCATACCTTCTCTATCAAGCTTCCTAGGCAATCACGAGTGGGTATCAGATACAAAGTTTTGTCTCGGTAAATATATTGCCTCGGTTCATAATGTTGAAACGTTAATCGGCGTTCAATGGACGAGATCGCACACGAATCTCTCTCTCTCTGTCTCCCCGCCCCCATCCCCCCCCCCCTCTCTCACTCTCTCTCTCTCTCTCTTCCCCACCCCCCTCCTTTCTCTCTCTCTCTCTCTCTCTCTCTCTCTCTCTCTCTCTCTCTCACACACACACACACACACACACACACAATTTTTTCTTAAAGTCTCGGAAAATACAAAACATTGTCCCACATATGAATTATATTAGTAAAAATCCTCCGGTACTATTGGTGGTATGTCGCCGGGATCAAGGGAAATGCTGTAACGTACGGTAGCTAGTCGAGTTACGAGTAGTGGCTGGTGAAACTCAGGGATGTCAGTCCCATCACCAGTTTTACCTGCACAGGGCAAGTCTAGCCACGGAAACAAGACTAATTTCCGGGATACGGCGTGCAGAATAAATACGAACGACAGAAAATGATTTAATGAAGGTTGGAAAGTTGTTACCCGGAACTTTAGGGAAACGGCTGTTAAGGGTGTCGAATTGACTAAACATTTGGAAGAAAAGGAAAGAGACTTCGAAGCACTTACAGACACAAAGAAGAAACATATGGACCGAAATACGTAGATTGATATATTATGATCTACAGTGGAATAAACAAGAACAAAGAGTAAGTAAAGGTGTTGCGCCACCAATATTCACAAAAAATGGAAAGACAAAATGCTGGACTACGAATACGTAAATGAATGCATTACATTGGAGAAATTAAAGCTCCAAGAGGAATATAAAAATAATAACAACTTAGGCCCCAGAGGAAGGAAACATTGAGAGATCCAAAGACTATTTACAAAAAATTACCAATGGTTTTAAATAGGTAGAATTGAAAACAGACCAATTCCAAAAGTATTAGGCACATTTGAAGAAACTGTATGTAATGAAAACGACAAAATACTACGATATTTTGTTGCTTTCGATCATTTACAAACTGAGAAGGAAGAAAGGCATACACAAATTCACCTGCTGAGCCATAGGATGTAGATCTGTTATAGATTTTACAACAATAAATGAGGTATTTTCTGCACATGTTAGAGATACCAGAGATTTTCAAGGAGTAGATGTTGGTTCAGAACAGGTCCTCTTGATATAAAAAATTATCTATGCCATCTGAAGAAACTGAAAGAAATCATTTAAGGATCAGAGGCAAGAAACGCTTTTATGGTGTACCGTTCAGAAGGCCTTAAACTCGGAAGCCAAAAACATTAGCTAATTTGGAAACGGAAGAAGACTTCCAAGAAGAATGAAAAAAATTAAAAACAGCCGTACCAGACATAGCTAATGAGATTCTGGGAAGAAAAGCAAATGGAGCAAATTTGGAGGAGTAAGAATTCGGTCATCAGAAATTAAAACAGCAGTTAAAGAAAAAGAAGAAGCTTTCAAGACATACATGAATAATCACACAAATGAAAACTATAATGAATATAAATAGAAGAGAAATTGTGGAAAACATATAATTCGGAAACCTCACGCAGAGTCATGCATGGGAACACTTAATTAGCAATAAGGAGAGTGATTTACTTGGCAGACAAACGATCTCTTATAAGATAATGAAAACACTCAAGAGACAAAAGGAGGACGATATACGTGTCAATAATACAGCAAAGAAGGAATGCACAGCTTATTATAAAAAATTACAGCATTATGGTAATGTCATTCCAACATACTCGATCTAAATGACACAAATGGCCCGCACGACAATGATATAAGTGAAATGACGGAAGCTCTAAAAGCTACAAAGAATAGATGGTGTTAATATGGAACTGTGGAATTGTGATAGATTATTCCTACATCAAAGGCTCCTTCACATCTTTAATCAATACTGGAGACGAAAAAGGTACCAAAAGCCTAGTTAAAACCAAAGCGAAGAAAAATCAGGTTTTAGAAAGGGATTGTTATGAATATGTTAAATATAATCACAAAGCCAATGAACGCAAACACGATACCGCACGCTTTTTGTGAATACGCTTTTTCTTGTGTTTAACCGTCAGGGTGTTGGTTAAGTTCCCCTGTGAACCCTGTTTCTTCCCTGAGCTTGAGTCCCCTCCCTTTCAGCTTTGTTTTGTCACTTTTTCTCTTCCAAATGTATGTAAAAAAATTGTCAAAAAGGATGGGATAATGGGTTAGTCTTTCCGTTCAGAATTTAATAATTGTTTGTGCTTGGATTAATTTGTTGATTTTCTTTTTGCAGCTGATATTAAATGATTTGATTATGGTTGTCTGATTTTCATGAAAATACCAAGTCAATCTGATAACTAAAAAAAGCGTGTTCGGTCAAAGGGCTGGTTGCTCTCTATAGCAAAAAAAGTTGAGTGAAGGAATCAACGATTAATTTTAGACGGATGTCCTGTGACGTCCGCTCGGAACAAACGCAACGAACAGTACAGAACAAAATGAAAAAAATGCAAGAGAACAGATTCATATTGAAAGGGTCGTGGGTTCGACTCCACCCTGCCGCAAATATCTTTGTACTCCTTGGCAACTATACGACGAACTGATGCAAGATGAAGACGGATTGCCAACGTGCAGTATCAAAGTAATTGCTCCCAAATGTACGCCACAAGTGCAACCCTGCGATGTATATTTATATCGTCAGGTAAAGAAACCTAATAAAAATGTCAAAACTGCACTTACCTCATTGAGAAAGAAGAAGAAAACACACACCGAGAAGCTTGCATCAAACTACATTTTATTATACATCACCAGCTATCCTCGCACGTATTCAGGGACATGCTGCGTTACGCGTGGTTGGCTGCTGGACTGAGCGGTGAAAGAAGCTGTTTTCAGAATGTCAATCAAGTTGATTTTTATATGGAGACATTAAAAAAAATCATGTCACTGGAAAAAGGCGACGTTTATAACGTGCGAAGGATGCGGTCAGAATTGTTGCTTCCCCTGTTTCTTTGATGAATATCACCCCGGTACGTGTAATTGATAAATTGCAAAAGAATGGGCTTAACTACAATCCCTTTTTAAATCTTTGCAGCCTCGCATTTCATCCTATGTCTATACTTTTTGTGCTTATATATAAATTAGTAAAATAACTTAAATGATGTTGCCGTTAATTGTGATGTCAGTAGTGTACACATTGCCAAGGAGCACAAAAATATTTACTAACGGGTGGAGTCGAACCTGCAACCCACTCAATGCGAATCCGATCTCTTACCGCTGAGCCAAACACCGCTTCTGAAGCACCCTCTCACAGGGGCACTTGATAGGGTGTACATGGTGATAGATCCGTATCAATATTCCTTTTATTTGCTAAGCGCTTGGCTACCTGTAGTTTCCATTTGGGGCACTTTGTCACGCCCTACATGTACCATAAATTTGGACGAATTTGGCGATGATGAGTAGGCGTCCTCTCCTTGTCAGTTATAAACGCACTGGAAGAAGAAAAGTAGGAACACCACACAAGGAATGAAGAACCATAGCAGACAACGTGTAAGTAGGCTGTTTAGGTTTTTATGTTGGTAACGCCACGTAGTGCTCTGTATGAAAATCACTGACTATGCTGTGTGCAATATGTGACTGGTTGCCATTGTTGGAATATTTGCTATTGTAGTGTTGGGCAGTTGGATGTGAACAGTGCTTAGCGTTGTGCAGTTGGAGTTGAGCCGCCAGCAGTGGTGAATATGGCAAGAGAAATGGCGGAGTTTTGTAGTTGAGCATAACAGAAACGTATCCAGGATGGCCACAGAATTACTTCTTTAACAACGTAAATTAAAAACTTAATACGAAGTGAGATTCAGTTGTTGAAACTGGCGAACTACCTATTCTAGTATACATTCCTACCAGTTGAAACTCTCAACGTAACTGTAATTCAAAGCAATAACCATGTCATTAATGTCACTGTCGTGCGAGGCAGTAAGAAATAATAGCTTTGGATATTGCATTAGTTGAGCGTTGCCTGATGTTGCCCCGAATCTGAAAGCGGCGAGAATCCAGAAAGTCCGGAGCGGAAGTCGCAGCTTATTGCCTAATAATTCGGCAGGCTGTCGCGTGTTGACAGTATATCTGCTGCCTGGAACGCCGCTGGAGATATTTTCTGGCTGGTATTTGGGTCTCACGTTATTGCTCCGCTGAGACAGGAGGAAAAAATAAAAGTTGCTCGTCGCAAGATATTACGCTGCCATCTCCGCGACGCCTATGGAATGGTGATAAAATAACACAAACTTTCCTATATTGTCCTTAAATCATTGCCAAATTCAGCGGACTCTTTGAGATGTCAAAGGATAGTGGAATGCGTAATAACCTTACACAATCAACGATTATAATATTACCCTGTTAAAAATCTACTTACACAGCACATATCAGGAGGCATATGAGAACATGTTTCACAAGCGGAGACTCTGGCACTGTGTCGCATATCGCGAATAAGACGTGATTTTTTTCGGATAAATGCTGTAACAATAGGAGAAAGAGTCCATGGTAAACTTCACTAGCATTATTTCAGGTTTTCCCAACCGAAAGTAATTCCAGATATGTCTGTCGCCGTTATGTGCAACTGGTAAGTACCTTCAGAATTCTCTGGAAATACAGATTTAAGCACAATACTCTTATATTACACTGCACTTTATGCGATGTAATACACACATTGTATATGGCGGTAATACAGTTACTAACATGTTCAAATATAAAAAGAGTTCTAGTATAACAAAATAAAAAGTATGTCCTGTTAGCATTTGTGTTAGGTTGCCGAGGTCTTCGATTGTCCAGATAATAAAATTTTGCTACTGAAATTAAAATGTTATTGTGTTGCAAGTATCTCACGTACATGGATGGAATTGTATCACAATAACAGAAAACATAGTGAATAACAACACAGGAAAAAATGAGGTTCCGAGCGAAAAAATATTAAATGTAGACTCGTGTGAAGTTCGGTTCTAAGGCCATTCGTATTTCGCGACACACACAAATGATTTACTAAAGGCATTACATATCTGTTCAAATACTCATATTCTTGCGTATAATACGAATACGCTGATAAAGGGACAAACCACATCCACAGCAGATCATTGTCCCAAGTTGCACTTGCTTTTCACGTGCATGATGTAGTTTTGGAGTAATGTAGGTACTAATCATTTAAGTTATGAAAAATGAGTTATACTATTAGAGAATCGCATTGGTTCAGTGCTTCATAGTGCAGATGTATTTTGGGATAATAAACAGAGTCTTGTGAAAGTGAACATTATTAGCACTTTACAGTAAAATGATTCGAACCAATTACATTTCGAAACATGACAGAAATCCTGATTCCATGGAGAGTCTTGACGTTCCGTAATGAGTTGGTTTGTAATGCATTGTGAGTAATTGGAGTATGGAGTAATTGTGCAATGTACTCGAATGAATGCGAATGGTAATTTTGTATCTCAATTCTTTACAGCCAGCCCTGGTGTATATGAACATAGTGATAAAAACATTATCATTCTACGATAATGATCGTTATGTTTCTTTTGTCCAGCAAGATGGGAATCATTGCTACTTTAACTTTCAAGAGATGTTAAATACTTTTCATTTGCAGTTAAGAAACACGCACATTTATAAAGCTCTGGCATGGAAAATTTTTCCATTGCCTTAATTTGTAGTCCTTTTGCTTTGGATCCCAAGAAACATTAAGTAATTTTACGATTCATTGTCAGTTAGAGCCCATGCCCATTTATAAAGCTACGGCGTGGATAATTTTCCCTTTGCATTCATTTTATTGCTTTAGATTCTTACAAACAGTAAATACTTTCACGATCACATTGTTATACTCTGTTCATCATACGAATAAACCTGATGTAAATATTACAACATGTATTCTTCCACGTTTGCTTGAATCTCATTGGATTTTGTTTCACGGAGCGAAGCCAAGCTGTGACCAATACAGTGAGCTACGAACATAAGCATAATTTTTGTGCTGTGTTACACGCACACAGACTGAGCGATATGTGGGACAACAGCTTTCCTGGTGTATTAAACTTTGACAGCAATGGCCAGCCAGCGGCCCAACTAACCTGCAATGGTGTGAGCTGTTGCAGTTCAGAAGTAAAAAGAGACGAGCAAAGAAACAATATAGCTTCGAATGTCATTTACTTATTAAAAAGAATGAAATAATATCGGGCGAAACTCCACCACCACCGCGCGCTTCTTAGGTGATCAGACGAAGAGCAAAAAATGCTCTCGTTCTCACCTTACATAGTATTCTAATTTCAATCAAGAGTGATGAAAATGCCCAATTTAAACACAGGGTAATTTTTCTGAGTGAACTATGTGTGATGCAAAAGCATACTGCAGGGATTTCACCATACTGTTGAATACTGAGGCCAATGAAAGTATTAATTACAGTCAGTCGTCAGGTAACTTCTTAGCTCCTTCCTCATCTGAATCCGACAATTACGTTTCAGTTCTGGAAGTGTCATCTGCTACGTTGATAAAGAGTCGATCAACAACAGAATTCACGAAGCCGACCAGGCGCCGCATTTGCTCCTCTTCTTTTGTGAATCGCCGCTCTACATCCCGCTAGAGTTCGGCAGTGACATGTGAAAAAGCTGCGTGCCTTAGTTCCATTATGTCTGGCAGCTTAACAGTCTTGTTATTTCTCGGTTCAAATCCCTTAACCCGGCTCCCGGTCAGTTCTGTTGGGTTCATATTGTAATGGTACAGTGGCAAATGTAAAAATGCAGCGTTTGTATGGTGTGCTGGATGCTGTGAAAATGACTGTTTTTCATGTTTCTACTATACTTATCTACACTCCTGGAAATGGAAAAAAAGAACACATTGACACCGGTGTGTCAGACCCACCATACTTGCTCCGGACACTGCGAGAGGGCTGTACAAGCAATGATCACACGCACGGCACAGCGGACACACCAGGAACCGCGGTGTTGGCCGTCAAATGGCGCTAGCTGCGCAGCATTTGTGCACCGCCGCCGTCAGTGTCAGCCAGTTTGCCGTGGCATACGGAGCTCCATCGCAGTCTTTAACACTGGTAGCATGCCGCGACAGCGTGGACGTGAACCGTATGTGCAGTTGACGCACTTTGAGCGAGGGCGTATAGTGGGCATGCGGGAGGCCGGGTGGACGTACCGCCGAATTGCTCAACACGTGGGGCGTGAGGTCTCCACAGTACATCGATGTTGTCGCCAGTGGTCGGCGGAAGGTGCACGTGCCCGTCGACCTGGGACCGGACCGCAGCGACGCACGGATGCAAGCCAAGACCGTAGGATCCTACGCAGTGCCGTAGGGGACCGCACCGCCACTTCCCAGCAAATTAGGGACACTGTTGCTCCTGGGGTATCGGCGAGGACCATTCGCAACCGTCTCCATGAAGCTGGGCTACGGTCCCGCACACCGTTAGGCCGTCTTCCGCTCACGCCCCAACATTGTGCAGCCCGCCTCCAGTGGTGTCGCGACAGGCGTGAATGGAGGGACGAATGGAGACGTGTCGTCTTCAGCGATGAGAGTCGCTTCTGCCTTGGTGCCAATGATGGTCGTATGCGTGTTTGGCGCCGTGCAGGTGAGCGCCACAATCAGGACTGCATACGACCGAGGCACACAGGGCCAACACCCGGCATCATGGTGTGGGGAGCGATCTCCTACACTGGCCATACACCACTGGTGATCGTCGAGCGGACACTGAATAGTGCACGGTACATCCAAACCGTCATCGAACCCATCATTCTACCATTCCTAGACCGGCAAGGGAACTTGCTGTTCCAACAGGACAATGCACGTCCGCATGTATCCCGTGCCACCCAACGTGCTCTAGAAGGTGTAAGTCAACTACCCTGGCCAGCAAGATCTCCGGATCTGTCTCCCATTGAGCATGTTTGGGACTGGATGAAGCGTCGTCTCACGCGGTCTGCACGTCCAGCACGAACGCTGGTCCAACTGAGGCGGCAGGTGGAAATGGCATAGCAAGCCGTTCCACAGGACTACATCCAGCATCTCTACGATCGTCTCCATGGGAGAATAGCAGCCTGCATTGCTGCGAAAGGTACTAGTGCCGACATTGTGCATGCTCTGTTGCCTGTGTCTATGTGCCTGTGCTTCTGTCAGTGTGATCATGTGATGTATCTGACCCCAGGAATGTGTCAATAAAGTTTCCCGTTCCTGGGACAATGAATTTACGGTGTTCTTATTTCAATTTCCAGGAGTGTACATCTGTGGTGTAAAACAATGGACACAGTCCAAACAAAGAGTACTTGATTTTTCATTTTTGCCTTAAAAAAATGAAATTGTTATGGTTTCTTAATTTAGGAACCTTTATTAACAGTCTTTCATAAAATATTGATAAACGAGAATTTATATTTGAAATGAAAACAGGAGTTTGGCAAGCAATTTATAATTAGAAACAAGACGTCGGGCATTGTTAATAGCCGGCCGGTGTGACCGAGCGGTTCTAGGCGTTACGGTCACAGGTTCGAATCCCGCCTCGGGCATGGATGTGTGTGATGTCCTTAGGTTAGTTAGGTTTAAGTAGTTCTAAGTTCTAGGGGACTGATGACCTCAGAAGTTAAGTCCTATAGTGCTCAGAGCCATTTGAACCATTTTGAGCCATTGTTCATAAAAATTATGCAAATTTTACAGTTACTAGATGTAGGCATTTCAAATTGAACGAGGAAAAAAACTCAAACGAGACTTGAACCAACGAATCATGAGGTGCAGAATATAATCAATTTACTGTGTTTCCGATACCGCTATACATACATTGTAGTTTAGTGTGTTAATTGTACCTAATACAGTCCCTTGGGAAACTTCAATGACTATTATCTCGGTAAACTTATGAAAAACATTAAAAGCAACCTATTTCGCATCACTTTTTAACCGTGTTCCACGCGCGTGTTTCACTATGGAGCTGTAAGCAGCCTCAGCCACTTTTATACTGCGTGTTAACAGCGCAGAGGCTGTGACTGTACACGAGTTTTGAAATAAAAGCTGCATAGCCAAAGCGTGATTAACAAATACGTCGATGGCTGTTAATACATTTGAATATCTTAAAGTTTCACTTAACGTAACTTAGTAATAATATATCTCATACATAAGTAGGACCTACTTCCAGGAGTATAACAACAGCAGTGTGTGTGTCCTACGGCTTCTGACCAATCATCGCGTTTGTGGTTGTTTACATCAGGTTTATTCTTATGATGAAGGGAGTATAGTTAGCAAACACGCACATTTATAAAACTATGGCGTGAATGATTTTTTTTCTTCTAATTACTCTTTGTTGCTTTAGATTCTATGAACCACATACATAATGCAATGATTTCATTGACAGTTAAGAACTGCGAATATCTATAATGCTCTGTCGTGGCCAGTTTTCCTTTTGTGTATAAACACTTTAAAATGTTTATCGTGTTAGGACAGCAACCAGCCACAAATTTACTTTGAGTTCCTTTATTCAAAGAAAACTCTTTGTATGTACTAAAACATGTGGTGCGTGGTTGGAATGAACTCAGTGACAAATCTAAAGTGTACAGTGAGAACTATTACGTGTGCAACAACGAGGATGCAGTGGGAATGCATTTACATCGATTGGATGAACGTTATAGAAACAATGACTCGAAACCGACGTTTCACGACAGTTAATCTGTAAAAAACACACCAAATGTAGAAAGAAAGCGTGTAAACCGTCTGATGATGAATCGTAACGATTCGAAACCGGTAACGGTTTCCTTTGAATAAAGGAACTCAAAGTAAATTTGTGGCTGGTTGCTGTCCTAACACGATCAACATTTGTCTTCAAAAACAGCCACGGTCTCCAACATGTCATCATATGACAAAATTGCGTAACACTTTAAAAGTTCATGGTATATAAGTGTTTAAGTAAGTGTTCAAGTAACAGGTGGAACAATTATGTAGACGTTTATCATTATCACTGTGTAGTACATGATCCGTCTGCTGTGAGAGACTGGAGTAACTCGAGTGGAGATAGTTTCTTTTCCTCCCTCATGACTCAAAAAGTGCGGCAATTTCTGGGCTGGCAGAACTTGGCAGCTAAATGGGCGAACAGCAGTGTGCCCTGTTGACATCACACACACACCTGCTCCCTCCTATGCTGCATGCTCACCCAGCCGTTCAGACGGGTCACCCAGAGCCATTTGCAATTCCTGTGGGGCGAGTGCCTGCTACAGGCTAGTCAAACAATGCACGTCGGCTGTAGTTCACTGCGGCCGGGTGCTACGAGCGACTTTGCCCCTCACCCCTCTCCCCCCACAGACTGAGGCGCTCACGGGCCACGCCCGTCTTGACGTGCGTTGACGGCGGCGATTCCACAACGCTGCGACATTGCTGAGGGGAAGGGATTGTTGTGAGTACGACTGTAAGGGATGCTATTATCAAGGGAAACTCCCCACTGCACCCCCTCAGATTTACTGGTAAGAGGATAGCCCGTCAAAAACTGAACACAGATCGAGCATGAAAACACGAAGAAAGTATACTGAACTATGAAAAAACAAAGAAGACACAGTGAACGGTCCAAGCTTAAAGTGCGATACTGAGCGAAAATTGACAGCCTCGGGGTCGTGGTTAAGTGGTCGCGGTGTTTGACTCTCAAACGGACGAGTCGTGCTTAAAACCCTCTCGTGCCATTTATGTGACCTGGTACCAATGAAGGCAGGATTGGGTTACCACTGTGGACGGGGCCGTAATAAGTTGCTGTTGGTTAGTTTATTTTTCAATCACGTACACTTTTTTGGAAACAACAACAAATAAAAGGTGGCAATAAATTAAGAAGTGTTCCACGACTGAAGGCCTTAATGACAACAAATTCAAAATTATTTCTCGGCTGAAGGCCCCAATAGTGATAATTTAAAAACTGTTTCAGGGCTGAAGGCCTGAATAGCAATCTCTTAAGAGCCAGTTAACTTCTTCAACTTCCAATTACAGTTATCAAAATATTTTTTAAAAAAGAACCATCAAAGTCTCACTGCTAGAATACAATTTTCTAATTAAAATTTTAAGACAAGTAACACTCGCGGCTAAAGGCCAAATCCAACTGTTTCTCGGCTGAAGGCCCCAATAGTAATAATTTAGAAATGTTTCACGGCTAAAGGCCTGAATAGCAATCCTTTAAGAACCAGTTAAACATCTTCAAACATGAAATTACAGTTATTAAAAATTAGTTTTTTAAAAAGAAAATCATCAAATCTGACCAAACCAAAGAAGGGGTGGGGGGGAGGGGGGGGGGCGCAGATGTCGTTCCATGGATCGACCTGGGAAAAGACCCTCAGATCTTCGCAAGCGATGAGAAATGCAGCCAAGAGTTGCATTCACTTCACGAGATGATAACTCAGACTCAGACTCTGGCACCTATTGGCGTCTTTTTTTTTTTTTTTTTTTTTGGTCATCAGTCTACTGACTGGTTTGATGCGGCCCGCCACGAATTCCTTTCCTGTGCTAACCTCTTCATCTCAGAGTAGCACTTGCAACCTACATCCTCAATTATTTGCTTGACGTATACCAATCTCTGTCTTCCTCTACAGTTTTTGCCCTCTACAGGTCCCTCTAGTACCATGGAAGTCATTCCCTCATGTCCTATCATCCTGTCCCTTCTCCTTATCAGTGTTTTCCACATATTCCTTTCCTCTCCGATTATCAGTCCACCTAATTTTCAACATTCGTCTATAGCACCACATCTCAAATGCTTCGATTCTCTTCTCTTCCGGTTTTCCCACAGTCCATGTTTCACTACCATACAAAGCTGTACTCCAGACGTAAATCCTCAGAAATTTCTTCCTCAAATTAAGGCCGGTATTTGATATTAGTAGACTTCTCTTGGCCAGAAATTCCTTTGTTGCCATAGCGAGTCTGCTTTTGATGTCCTCCTTGCTCCGTCCGTCATTGGTTATTTTACTGCCTAGGTAGCAGAATTCCTTGACTTCATTGACTTCGTGACCATCAATCTTGATGTTAAGTTTCTGGCTGTTCTCATTTCTACTACTTCTCATTACCTTCGTCTTTCTCCGATTTACTCTCAAACCATACTGTGTACTCATTAGACTGTTCATTCCGTTCAGCAGATCATTTAATTCTTCTTCACTTTCACTCAGGATAGCAATGTCATCAGCGAATCGTATCATTGATATCCTTTCACCTTGTATTTTAATTCCACTCCTGAACCTTTCTTTTATTTCCATCATTGCTTCCTCGATGTACAGATTGAAGAGTAGGGGCGAAAGGCTACAGCCTTGTCATACACCCTTCTTAATACGAGCACTTCGTTCTTGATCGTCCACTCTTATTATTCCCTCTTGGTTGTTGTACATATTGTATATGACCCGTCTCTACCTATAGCTTACCCCTACATTTTTCAGAATCTCGAACAGCTTGCACCATTTTATATTGTCGTACGCTTTTTCCAGGTCGACAAATCCTATGAAAGGGTCTTGATTTTTCTTTAGCCTTGCTTCCATAATTAGCCGTAACGTCAGAATTGCCTCTCTCGTCCCTTTACTTTTCCTAAAGCCAAACTGATCGTCACCTAGCGCATTCTCAGTTTTCTTTTCCATTCTTCTGTATATTATTCTTGTAAGCAGCTTCGATGCATGAGCTGTTAAGCTGATTGTGCGATAATTCTCGCACTTGTCAGCTCTTGCCGTCTCCGGAATTGTGTGGATGATGCTTTTCCGAAAGTCAGATGGTATACCGCCAGACTCATATATTCTACACACCAACGTGACTAGTCGTTTTGTTGCCACTTCCCCCAATGATTTTAGAAATTCTGATGGAATGTTATCTATCCCTTCTGCCTTATTTGACCGTAAGTTCAAATGGTTCAAATGGCTCTGAGCACTATGGGACTTAACATCTATGGTCATCAGTCCCCTAGAACTTAGAACTACTTAAACCTAAATAACCTAAGGACAGCACACAACACCCAGCCATCACGAGGCAGAGAAAATTCCTGACACCGCCGGGAATCGAACCCGGGAACCCGGGCGTGGACCGTAAGTCCTCCAAAGCTCTTTTAAATTCCGATTCTAATACTGGATCCCCTATGCCTTCTAAATCGACTCCTGTTTCTTCTTCTATCACATCAGACAAATCTTCACCCTCATAGAGGCTTTCAATGTATTCTTTCCACCTATCTGCTCTCTCCTCTGCATTTAAAAGTGGAATTCCCGTTGCACTCTTAATGTTACCACCGTTGCTTTTAATGTCACCAAAGGTTGTTTTGACTTTCCTGTATGCTGAGTCTGTCCTTCCGACAATCATATCTTTTTCGATGTCTTCATTTTTCCTGCAGCCATTTCGTCTTAGTTTCCCTGCACTTCCTATTTATTTCATTCCTCAGCGACTTGTATTTCTGTATTCCAGATTTTCCCGGAACATGTTTGTACTTCCTCCTTTCATCAATCAACTGAAGTATTTCTTCTGTTACCCATGGTTTCTTCGCAGCTACCTTCTTTGTACTTATGTTTTCCTTCCCAACTTCTGTGATGGCCCTTTTTAGAGATGTCCATTCCTCTTCAGCTGTACTACCCACTGCGCTATTCCTTATTGCTGTATCTATAGCGTTAGTGAACTTCAAACGTATTTCGTCATTCCTTAGTACTTCCGTATCCCACTTCTTTGCGTATTGATTCTTCCTGACTAATGTCTTGAACTTTAGCCTACTCTTCATCACTACTATATTGTGATCTGAGTCTATATCTGCTCCTGGGTACGCCTTACAATCCAGTATCTGATTTCGGAATCTCTGTCTGACCATGATGTAATCTAATTGAAATCTTCCCGTATCTCCCGGCCTTTTCCAGGTATACCTCCTCCTCTTGTGATTCTTGAACAGGGTATTCGCTATTACTAGCTGAAACTTGTTACAGAACTCAATTAGTCTTTCTCCTCTTTCATTCCTCG
The DNA here is from genome assembly GCF_021461395.2 of Schistocerca americana. NCBI lineage: Eukaryota > Metazoa > Arthropoda > Insecta > Orthoptera > Acrididae > Schistocerca > Schistocerca americana. The sequence goes on from NC_060122.1 coordinate 154,138,634, forward strand.
TCCCAAGCCCATATTCTCCTGTAACCTTTTCTTCTACTCCTTCCCCTACAACTGCATTCCAGTCGCCCATGACTATTAGATTTTCGTCCACCTTTAGATACTGCATTACCCTTTCAATATTCTCATACACTTTCTCTATCTGTTCATCTTCAGCTTGCGACGTCGACATGTATACCTGAACTATCTTTTTCGGTGTTGGTCTGCTGTCTATTCTCATTAGAACAACCCGGTCACTGAACTGTTCACAGTAACACACCCTCTGCCCTACCTTCCTATTCATAACGAATCCTACACCTGTTATACCATTTCCTGCTGCTGTTGATAGTACCCGATACTCATCTGATCAGAAATCCTTGTCTTCCTTCCACTTCACTTCACTGACCCCTACTATATCTAGATTGAGCCTTTGCATTTCCCTTTTCAGATTTTCTAGTTTCCCTACCACGTTCAAGCTTCTGACATTCCACGCCCCGACGCGTAGAACGTTATCCTTTCGTTGATTATTCAATCTTTTTCTCATGGTAACCTCCCCCTTGGCAGTCCCCTCCCGGAGATCCGAATGGGGGACTATTCCGGAATCTTCTGCCAATGAAGAGATCATCATGACACTTCTTCAATTACAGGCCACATGTCCTGTGGATACACGTTACGTGTCTTTAATGCAGGGGTTTCCATTGCCTTTTGCATCCTCATGTCGTTGATCATTGCTGATTCTTCCGCCTTTAGGGGCAATTTCCCACCCCTAGGACAAGAGAGTGCCCTGAACCTCTATCCGCTCCTCCGCCCTCTTTGACAAGGCCGTTGGCAGAATGAGGCTGACTTCTTATGCCGGAAATCTTCGGCCGCCAATGCTGATTATTGATCAAAATTTAGGCAGTGGCGGGGATCGATCCCGGGACCGAAGACGTGTTGATTATGAATTTATGAATCAAATACGCTACCCTTCTTTTTTTTTTTATCACGTCTGCTTCACACGCAGAAAGTCCCCGGTTCGATCCCGGGCGGAAACACTTTTTCATCACTTTAAGCAAGACTTACTAACATGCATCTGCTACCACCTGTACACGAAACCTTCGTAATCGCCTTCACGCGTCGGACCACAGTGTCAATTGCTCACACCAAATAAGAAATTCATTTGATATTGACGGCGAGCTTTTTGCGCTGACTCAGCCACTGACGTGCGATCAGTGTGCACAAAACGCTAGGGCTCGTCCGGGATTTGAACCCGGGACCTCCTGCACCTTAAGCAGGAATCATACCCCCTTTTTTTAATATTTTTTTCTTTTTTCCTTTTTCCTTGACCACTTTTTTTTCTTTTTTTCTTTTTTTGTTCTTTTTTAGTAGATGAAGTTTTTTAATTTTTTTTACTTTGTTTGAAAATTTTTAATTTTTTTTGTTCCTTATCCTTTTTTGTTTGTTTTGACTAATTTTCCAAATGGTATTTTTTTTTCCTTAATCTCTAATCTCTTTGTTCGTTGTATTGTGTTTATTCGTTTTTCTTCTGTCCATCTTCTTTGTTCGTTTTCGTTCTTCGGGTTTGCATTTTTGTTTATTCAAATACACCGAATTATGTATGTCGTCGAAAGAACTGCTACTGGGAAGGAAATATTCGTGAAATTTAGACGTTATCATATGCATCATCCCCAGGAGACGAATGAATGTCTATCGTTCGACTGTAGTACACGGATGACGAATTATTGTAACAGATGTCCCACTTATCCATGTTCTATGGCATCTCAAGGACGACGTGAAGAAAATGTTGAAATGTTGACTGATACCGGTGACCATATTGGCTGGTTGTGCGCCAGTGTTGGGTTGAGAGATAGACTTGAAAATCGAAGACATTAGGGGCACTGCCGGACAGAATATAGTTGATAAAATGTCCCACGAGCCATAGGTAACTGTTATGTTTGGCAGCTGGGAAAAGTCGGAAATCTGGGCGCAGAATGTCGTGGATCTGAATCGCATGAGGCGCAGTCCGGTTAAGCACAGCGAGTTTTTTGCGCGTCCAGTTCCAGATGTGCACTTGGTCCTTGCAGACAAACAGATGTGCAATAGTCGCCACCACGTGGCACAAGCCGCAGTAGGGACTCGGTTCAAGATTAATCCTGTGTCGCTTTTCTTGCGTCGGAACAGTTTCAGTGACCACGTCATACCATTTGGAGCGAACATCTGTCGGAAGTGTCGGATTGTGAATGTTAGTCCAAACGAGGGACCAATTGCAAGCCGGATACTTCTTTTCCAAGGGGCCAGGCAGTGACGGCCGAAGTAAGTGGCGGTACAGTTGAACTGTCGGCTTCTTGAAAAGCTCGTCGTCGAGATAGCTACTTTCAAGATAATACAGTGCTATATGCTGAAAGTGCGGGCTGACGCGGCCAATGTCCACAGGCGGAGATAAGTTGCGAGGGCGGGACAGCTGATACAGCCGCTTCGTGACGGTGTCCTCGCTGGCGGTGAGTATCCGCCATGAGCGTTTCAGATACAGAGCCAGGGCGTGAATGCCGGGGTTTTTCAAGCCGAGGCCTCCCATATCGCATGGCAAAGCTGTCGTGGTGAAGGAAACCTTAAAAATATTGAGCTTCCAGACGTACCAGGCGGCCGCCGCTAGAAGTGATCTTGCTACTGTGGTTGGCATGGGTAGGACGGCGGCAACAAACTGTAATTTGGAGAGGGCATAAGAATTGACGAAAAAGGCTCGCTGCAAACGATCGAGGTGTCGCATATTTTGGTCGCGCAGGAGTGCTTTTATCGCCTGAATTTTGGGTATCCAATTTTTGTGAGACATGTCCAGTGGCCGGGCCGTGATGTAGGGACCAAGGTGTTTTCTAGTCTGTACATAGGGCAGCCAAGCGTCGCCTGTGAGCGGTCGTTCCTGACCAAGCGTTAAGACGGCGGATTTATTGACGTTTAACATTGCACCACTATCTCTTTGGAATTCCTCAAGAATGCGCTTCGCTGCGGTGACATCGCGAACATCATTAAGGAGCACGCTGACATCGTCGTCGTATGCTTAGACCACAGACTTGACACCATAAAACTGGAATCCAGGTAGGCTATGATGTAGGCGGCGCAACAAGGGTTCCATGAGGATCGCATAAAGCGTCGTTGAGAGAGGGCAGCCTTGCTTGATACCGCGTGAGAGCTGGATGTACTCCGTCAATGTATTATTGATCAGGAACCGTGTACGTGTACCACTGATACAGTTGTTGATGAGGTGGATAAAATTAAGACTGAAGCCCATTGTTTCCATCACGCTACTGAGATAACGATAGTCAGCCCGATCGTAAGCCTTGTCAAAATCGAGAAACGCTATGGCCATTGGAGTGCGGGTGTCTCAGGTGAGGGAGACTAGATCCCGATACAGCGCCAAAATGGTGGACAGTGAGCGACCACGGATCGCACTCATTTGGTATGGTCCCAGAAGATCGGGTAACAGCTGCCGTAATCGGGCATTGAGGGGGCGCGTCAGAAGTTTAAAGTCCGCATTGAGCAAAGTAATGGGCCGCAGATCTTTGGTGGTGGTCGGCGTCGGCGTCTTAGGTAGTAAAACAGTTAACCCCTCTGTGAAGGCTGGGGGCAGAGCAATCCCACGTAGTATTTCATTGTACATCTCCGTGAGTCCGTCCCCTAATATAGGCCAATATTTGACGTAAAACTCGACAGAGAGCCCGTCCGTGCCCGGAGATTTATTTCGTGGTGCGGCAAGCAGGGCATCCTTTAGTTCTTCGTTGGTAAAGGGAGCGAGCAAGTCCCGATTGTGGTCGTCGGTAATGCGGTACAGTGGGTGTCCAGAGTGATACCATTCTCGCACTTTCTCATGTGGTACACCCGCACGGGTGTAAAGTGCGCAAAGTGGTTGGCAACATGGTTTTTGATGTCGCGGTGTTGGGTATAAAAAGCACCGTCGGCATCTTGCAACTTATGAATAAGTTTCCTGCGCGCCGCATGTAACTGTTGGACGATATGGTGAACAGACGTCTGCTGTTGCGGCAAGTTGGTGAAGTCACGTGCACGAATCTGGTGGCCGATAGCGTTCCGTCCCATCAAGGATGTAATTTTTGCTTGGAGTCTGCGTACGTGCGTGATGTTATTAGGCACCTGATGATAATCCCGGTACAATTCTCGCAGGGCGCAGAAATAGAATTCAGTGATTTCCTTCTCACCGCGCGTGCGAATCCTGGCGTGGTGTTTGAGGCAAGTAATGAGTTTCCTCTTTGCATAAAGCGTCCACCAATCAATCCACGTGGGGTACGTGGGCCTGCGTGATGTCACGGAATGCCAAACTGACCGTATCTCACGCTCTAAAGTGGCGTCTTGTAAGAGGCGACAATTGAGTTGCCATCGTCCGAAGCCTCTGTAAACCTTCTGCGGTGAGTGATTAAAGACGGTGTGGTAAGCGATATGGTCACTGAAATTAACGGGCCAATATTCGCAATTTCCCACGTCGGCTAAAAGACCGCGGTGCACATATATGCGATCTAACCTACTGGAAGACGTCGGCGTAAAGTGAGTAAAGGCAACTTCATCTGGGTGTAAGGTCTCCCACGTGTCGACTAACTGCAATTCTGTGACCAGTGTCAGCAGTTCCTGACTGAAGTTAAAATTCGGCGTTTGATCGGAGCGGCACAAAACGCAGTTAAAGTCACCACCCATAATAATACGCAGGCGCAAGTCGGTGATTAAAGTCGCTATCTCTCCAGTATAAAACTCCCTTCTCGCCGCTCGCGCGCTGGAACCGGAAGGGGCGTACACATTAAGAAGGAGTACATCATGGAACTGGGCGGCAATGCCTCGTCCGGTAGGTAACATGGACAAACAAGACCATTCAATGCCTTCCCGATACAGAATGATGGTACCGGCCTCCGTTCCTATATTGACAATGGCGTCATAACCGGGGACGTCGGCTAGGAGTGGAGTCAGTGCTTCCTGTACGAACAGAATATCTATATCAGTCGAAGGCTGTGGAATTTTGCTTGAGAGACAATGCGGTTTACATTCATAGTAGAAATCTTATAGCATTGTCGTGAACGGAGCGATATGGGACGACTGGTCATCTGCAGATGGAAACAGGTAAGATTTTTATCCCTTCAGCAGTCGTCCGCTTCGGAGGTCGAATAAGTCTAGACGTCGCCGTCCGTGGAAGCTGCATTGCGCCGAGGCGTAAGCAGCGTATCACCAGTTGCCATCGGTCCGTCACGGTCGGGAGTGCCGGCCATATCTTCAGTTTCATCCGCCCAATTGACAACAGACACAGCCGTTGTCGCGCCTGCTGTGGCGGTTCCGGAACCGCATAGCGGGCCGTCACCCTGCGCATCCGGCACTTGGTCCGTCCGCGGTGGTGCACAAGTCTCTGCCCTCCCCGTGTCAAGGTTGCAGACATCATCGTCAATATTCATGGGTGAGGCCAACGACGGAAGACAATCGTCGGTCCCCGAAGTGTCATCGCAGATCATGCGGCCTGCTTGTTTGGCCTTTTCACGCAAGAGGGGCGCCGATTGGGCTGCCTCAGGACGAGCGATCCGACGTTTCTTGTGTTTTTTGCGGGGAGGACCTACCGACGGAGACTTCCACATTCTCTAAAGGAAGAGGAAGAGTCCCTGTCTCGAGCCGTCTGTCAACATCGGTAGTAGCAGCCTCTACGCCGTCGACCCGAGCTTCCTCACGTGAGGCGTCACGGGGCACCGCATCTAGTAAGCCAGTGGCCGGCAAAGCGTCCTGAGTGGTAGATATTTCCATAGGTACATCTCCGTCATTCGGAATATCGCCCACACGAGGTCCCACGGCCACAGCCGGCGCCACGGGTGTATCTGCAGGGACCGCCGCTACATAAGTAGTCGGTAATATTGTCGGTTGCGTGGGAGTGGCTAGTTCACCCGCAGGCAGCTGTGTTACACGTCGTTGGATGCACTGCGCTCGGACGTGTCCCGTGGAATTACAGCCTGAACATGTACGGGGCTGTCCCTCATACATGATTATCGCCCTGTATCCACAAATCGTTAGGTAGAATGGAATATGCCGTTGCAATTCGATCTTAATTTGCCGCACACCATTCAAGACCGGGTACTTATGGAACGAGGCCCACTTTTCGGCAATGTTACTGATAATTTTGCCGTAGGACTTAATAGAGGCATTGATTTGTTCAGCCGTGATTTCAAAAGGCAACTCGAAAATCCTGACGGTGCGAATACCAAGACCAGCGTGGACAACAGTCACCTCACCCACATTCCCGTCACTGTGTCGAAATTTATAGGTACCGCCACATGACTCGATGATTTGGTCGCACAATTCTGGGTCACGCAATTTGATATAAACTGTGCTACTAACAATAGGCAAATGGATACCAATGATATCGGTGGGAGGTAATTTTACGTCTTCATCAAGAAATCGTTCGACTTCGTAATACTTCGGTCGAGAAAAACTGCCATCAAACATAAACTTCAAAGTATCTTTCCGCTCTGGGTGATCCATATTAGGTTCTATTCGTTAACAACAAGAAGATGTTATGCGCGCCGCAACGGCCCTCCACTCACCACGTGCCGCACCGCAGGCCGCAGCTGAGCACGTAAACGACGCTCCAGGCACGTCCGACCTGCACGACGGCCGCGCCTCGACTGTAGACCACGGGTCGAACTCAGACTAGTGGCAGTTTAAACGCATCACCAATAATCATTTGCCGAATCTACCTAACGTCCAATGACCAATGCAGCGATGGAATAACACACCCAAGCCGGAACCAGCAGTCAGCACTACGTCTTCAGACTCAGGTGTTTAGAGCAACCGGAAGCAGAAAGGAACCACTACTACCAGAGTAAGGGGGAAAAAAAACACACCACCCGGCCGACAAATCAAGGAAGCTGTCGAACTACACGCCTTACTGGACAGCAGTGGCAAGGCGAGGAGAAGTACGCTGCCGTAACATACAATATGCTCCAGGGCAGGTAACTGGGGCATTAGCGGCCACTAGGCAGGAAAAATACCACTGGTTGAACTTCACAAATAATAACACATAGAATGCAACAATTAATAATAAGAAGTTGAGGAAGGCTAATTAGGTTCGCCTTCCCCAAACGCTCTATTCGCTGCTCTTCGTCTCGGCGACACTGCGAGCAGCAATATACAAGCAAATGGCGAGTTCTCACATTGGTGGAGGTTTCACTACTTGCATTAAGGTCCACTCAACTTAAACTTCCTGGGTCCGATTGACAACGAGGTTGTTCCCCTCACGACTACAGCCCTTCCATCCGGCAGTGCATGCGTGCCGCCAGTAGTCCCAGCGTGTTCTCGCCCTGCATGGACCTGGCTCCTCGCCCGTCCCCAAACTGCTTGTTTCATTCAGTAATGAGACAAATTTCGTGTCGCTTGTACTACGCGTTTAGAATAACCAAGAAGAGAAGCATGTGACTCTTCAACGAGTTCACTTGCGAATGAAATATGAGTTCTTTATGTTTTAGACTATAATCAGAATGATTAGTTAACTCGTAAACGAAGCGATCTGGCATTTGTGATGAATACACTTACAACAGACGCTAACGTTTGGGGCAACTAACATGGCAGATGTTGCTTTCAACTTTGTGACGTAGTGACAACTTCCCTTTTTATACCTCCATAATCATCGTAATTCGTAACTTCATGTTAATCAACTGGGATTGACTGGAATTCAGTTTACCAGATAGGCTTGTTCATTCTAGCACACAAACCTTGTAACAAAAATAAATGATAATTGAAGCTAGAATGCTAATGAAGCAATTTCCCTGGATTTGAATACACTAAATTTTGTGGAGAGAAGAAAATTAACTTTATCAGAAGAACGTATTATAACTTTTACTACAAATTAGAGCATGGAGACGTGTTGTTGGGCCGTTCGACAAAATGTTGGTAAAGTGTTTAAGCATTTGAAGACACATTTTAAGGGGAAGAGTCTGAATAATTATTTTTGAAACTTATATAAATGTCCTGCCCGCTTGGTGTACATTTAATAAACGCTACTGATAGCAGATATGTTAGAAGCTTATCACAGTTGTCATCCCTGCTCTACCTATCCTGTAGTCTTCTGCTTCTCAGGCTGTCCAAAGCCTTTTTACTACAAATTAGAGCATGGAGACGTGTTGTTGGGCCGTTCGACAAAATGTTGGTAAAGTGTTTAAGCATTTGAAGACACATTTTAAGGGGAAGAGTCTGAATAATTATTTTTGAAACTTATATAAATGTCCTGCCCGCTTGGTGTACATTTAATAAACGCTACTGATAGCAGATATGTTAGAAGCTTATCACAGTTGTCATCCCTGCTCTACCTATCCTGTAGTCTTCTGCTTCTCAGGCTGTCCAAAGCCTAGCCGGCAATAAAAAATGGATGTTATTGTTGTTAGTCAATGAATAATTTTGGTACACACCAGGAAACATAAAACTTCGAATGAGGTTCTTTGCTGTCTGTATTTTTATGTGATGTTTAACATGCCTGGAAGGGATAAAATTCAATAAGTAAAAAAATGCAACGATTCACAACACAGCACAAGTGAAACAGGAAAGATAATAACTATAAGTGCTGGGTACCCTCTGCCACGCACCGTATGTGGTTTGTGGAGTATATACCGGGTGATCAAAAGTCAGTATAAATTTGAAAGCTGAATAAATCAAGGAATAATGTAGATAGAGAGGTACAAATTGAAACGCATGCTTGGAATGACATGGGGTTTTATTAGAACCAAAAAAATACAAACCTTCAAAAAAATGTCCGACAGATAGCGCTTCATCTGATCACAATAGCAATAATTAGCATAACAAAGTAAGACAAATCAAAAATGATGTTCTTTACAGGAAATGCTCAATATGTCCACCATCATTCCTCAACAATAGCTGTAGTCGAGGAATAATGTTGTGAACAGCACTGTAAAGCATGTCCGGAGTTATTGTGAGGTATTGGCGTCGGATGTTGTCTTTCAGCATCCCTAGAGGTGTCGGTCGATCACGATACACTTGCGACTTCAGGTAACCCCAAAGCCAATAATCGCACAGACTGAGGTCTGGAGACCTTGGAGGCCAAGCATGACGAAAGTGGCGGCTGAGCACACGATCATCATTAAACGACACGCCCAAGAGATCTTTCACGCGTCTAGCAATATGAGTTTTTTTTTGTTCTAACAAAACCACATGTCATTCCAAGCATGTGTGTCAATTTTTACCACTCTATCTACATTATTCCGTGGTTTATTAAGTTTTCAAATTTATACTGACTTTTTGATCATCCGGTGTGTAAATGTACATGTAGTCCACAACGCTGAGAATTGACACAATGGACAAGCAACGCCTTTTGCTGCATGGTCTCGAATACCTTCCGGCTGCCACTTGAGTGGCCATCCCCGCAATAATAACTTGCAGTTCCATTGCGGTTCATTCCCACCTCGCAGATACCTCTAATTCAATTGCCCTTGAACCAGTACATACACAGTCTCCGCTATGGCAGTTTGTTGAGCTTATCCTCGGCTCGAGTATTTTCATTATATATTGCAAGAGAATAGATCAATGAGAATCAGTCGACTTCACACCACGTAGTGCTTCCTTCTCTATGACTTCGAACAGCAGGGACTGGTGAGTATCCTGCCAATATTAAGAGGCTACCGGGACAAAAGCAGTCGTTTGGTGAAGACTTGGGCGCGCTCCTCCTGGGACAACAGGAAGTGGCTGGCGGCGGCGAGTGTTTATGACGTTTCATTCCAGGGGCGGCAGGCCGCTTTATTGCACCGCCTCCATTCTTTACGGCGGCTCCGCCCCCCGGATGGCTCTTTACGAGCCGGCCAGCCGCTGCCCCCGACACCGCTCTATTTCTGCGCCACGGCCAGCGGCCAGCGAATGCTGCTGACACCGCCAGATCGCGAGCTCCCGAGTCGAGAGCCATCTAGGCCTGCGCGTGGTGTCTTCAGCGACAGTCAAAAGACTACTCTTTCTCCGACAATTGTCCTCAGTTATCTGCTGGATGTATTTCAATCTCTGTCTTCCCCTACAGTTTTTATCCTCTACAGCTCCCTCTAGTACCATGGAAGTCATTCCCTGATGTCTTAACAGATTTCCTATCAATCTGCCCCTTCTTCTTGTTAGTGTTTTCCTCATATTCCTTTCCTTTCCGTTTCTGCTCAGAATCTCCTCGTTCCTTAACTTACCAGTCCACCTAATTCTCAACATCCTTCTTCAGCACCACATCTCAAATGCTTCGATTCTCTTCCGTTACGGTTTTTCCATAGTCCATGTCTCACTACCATACAATGCTGTGCACCAAACGTACATTATCAGAAATGTACTCCTCAAATTAACGCCTTTGTTTGATGCTAGTAGACTTCTCTTGCCCAAGAATTATCTTTTCAGCAGTGCGGGTCTGCCTTTTTTCTCCTCCTAGCTCCGTCAGTCAGTCAGTCATTGATTATTTTGCTGCTTAGGTAGTAGATTTCTTTTCTTTATCTACTTCTTGACCATCAGTCCTGATGTTAATTTCCTTGCTGTTCTCGTTTCTGCTGCTTCTCGTGACTTTCGTCTTTCTTTGATTTACTCTCAGTCCATATCCTCTTCTCTTAGACAGTTGGTTGGTTGGTTGGTTTTTGGGGGAGGAGACCAGACAGCGAGGTCATCGGTCTCATCGGATTAGGGGCGGATGGGGAAGGAAATCGGCCGTGCCCTTTGAAAGGAACCATCCCGGCATTTGCCTGGAGCGATTTAGGGAAATCACGGAAAACCTAAATCAGGATGGCCGGACGCGGGATTGAACCGTCGTCCTCCCGAATGCGAGTCCAGTGTGCTAACCACTGCGCCACCTCGCTCGGTCTTAGACAGTTGGTCCCATTCAGAAGATGCTGTGATTCTTTTTCACTTTCACTGAGGATAGTAATGTCATTAGAGAATCGTATCTTTGATATCCTTTCATCCTGAATTTCAATTCATCTCCTGAACCTTTCTTTTATTTACTCAATAGCTTTTTCGATGTACGGATTGAACATTATGAGAGAAAAACTACATCGCTGTCTTACATCCTTTTTGATCCGAACATTTCGTTCTTGATGTTCCACTCTTTGCTCGTACATGTCGTATATTAGCCGTCTCTCCCCATAGATTACCGCTGTTTTCCTCAGAATTTCGAACATCAGGCACCTTTTTTACATCGTTTAACGCTTTTTCCAGGTCGATGCACCCTATGAACGTGTCATGATTTTTCGTTAGTCTTTCTTCCATTATCAACAGCAACGTCAGAATTGCCTCTCTCGCGTCTTTACCATTCCTAAACCCAAGCTGATCGTCGTCTAACGGATTCTCAATTTTCTTTTCCATTCTTCTGTATATTATTTTTATTACCAAATTGGATGCATGAGCTGTTAAGCTGGTTCTGGGACGACTGTCGCACATGTCGGCTCTTACAGTCTTCGGTATTGTGTGGGTGATATTTTTCCGAATGTCGGACGGTCATTCTACACACCAACGTGAACAGTCGTTTTGTTGTCACTTCCTTCAATGATGTTAGAAATTCTGACGGAAAGTTACCTATCCCTTCTGCCATATTTGATCTTAAGTCTTCCAAAGCTCTTTTAAATTCAATTACTGGATGCACTACCGCTTCGAAATCGACTTGTTCTATCGCATCAGACATATCTACCTATCCGCTCTCTCCTCTACATTTAACAGTGGAATTCCCGTTGCACTTTTAATGTCACCACCCTTGCTTTTAATTTCACCGAAGGTTGTTTTGACTTTTCTCTGTGATGAATCTGTCCTTGCGACAATAATTTCTTTTTCGATTTATTTACATTTTTCATGCAGCCCTAACCTAATCTAACCTAACCTTCATCCGTTAGCGACATGTATTTCTGTATTTCTGAACTTCGTTGAACATTTTTGTACTTCATTCTTTCATCGAGCAACGAAATTGTTTCTTCTGTTACCCGTTTCTTCGAAGTTACTTTATTTGTATCTATGTTTTTCTTTCCAAATTCTGTGATGGCCCTTTTTAGATATGTCCATTCCTCTTCAACAGCACTGCCCACTGAGATATTCCTTATTGCAGGATCTATAGCTTCAGAGAACTTCAATCGTATCTCTTCATTCCTAAGTACTTCGTTGTGTATTGATTCGTTCTGACTAATCTCTTAAACTTCAACCTGCTCTTCATCACTACTACATTGTGATCTAAATCTGTATCTGCTCCTAGGAACGCCTTACAATCCGTTATCTGATTTCGGAATCTCAGTCTGACCATGAATGTAATCTAACCGACATCTTTGCGTATTTCCCGGCCATTTCCAAGTATATCTTCTCCTCTTGTGATATGTGAACAGATTATCGGTTATTACTGGCTGAAATTGATTACAGAACTAAATTAGTCTTTCTCCTCTCTCATTCCTAGAACCGACTTCTTAACCAACTCCCGTAGCGCTTTCTTCTACTCCTTCCCTTACAACCGCATTCCAGCCCTTCATGTCTAATAGATTTTCCTTTCCCGTTACGTAATGCATTACCTGTTCAATATCCTCATATACTTTCTTTATCTCTTCCACTTCAGCTTACGAAATATGCATTTATACTTGAACTATCGTTGTCGGTGTTGGATTGCTGTCGATTCTGATGAGGACAACTCTTGTACTGAACTGTTTTCAGCAACACACTCTCTGCTCTAACTTACTAGCCATAACAAGTCGTACTCCGGTTACACTATTTGATCCTGCTGTTGATACTACCCTACACTCATGTGACCAGAAATCCTTGCTTCTAACCATTTCATTTCAGTGACCACCACTGTACCTTGACAGAGAGTTTACGTTTCACTTTTCAGATTTTCTAGCTTCCCCTACCACGTTCAAGGTTCTGACATTCTACGTCCGCGCTCGTAGAACGGTGTACGTTCGTTGGTTATTCAGTTATTTCCTCATGTCACCTCTACCTTTGCAGTCCCTCCCGGAGATGCGAATGGGGGGCTATTCCATAATCTTTTGCTATCATCATGACTCTTTTCCAGTTACAGGCCACTTATCCTGTGGATACACATATTGTGTCTTCAACGGAGCAGTTTCCATTCCCTTTGTCATCCTCCTACCCTTGATTCTTCCGCCTTTACGTACAGTCTCCCACCCAAGGGAAGAGAGTGTCCTGAACCTCTGTCCGGTCCTCCACCTTTTTTGACAAGGCCATTAGCAGAATGTGGGTGAATTCTTATGCTGGAAGTCTTCGGCCACCAGCGCTGATTATTATCGAAAATTTAAGCAGTGGCGAGATTCGAAACCGGGACCGAGGGCCTTACGATTATGAATCAAGGACGCTACCCTAGACTATGCGTCATTACTATGACATTAATTGGTCCCAAGTTAGAGATTACTTATATCGAACTGTAAGCGCTATAGCAGACAGAAAGTGGAGATGGACATGGACCAGTCCTTCAGTACCGATATACCTAAAAACTTATCCTTCGGTCTTCCTCTTGCTGTACGTGGATGACATTGTGAGAAAGTTGGCGTCCGAGCTGATCCCACACATAAATCTAAAGGTATTGCTGCCCAAGAGAGTACCTCAATGTCACGCGGACATTTCATAAAGACAACTGTCATCTTGGGACGAGCATTATCCTTTTTAAACTGGCGTCACGCTAATGTCACATGATGGGTTGCACATTAGGAGGCAGGATGTCCATGACACACTGTTGTTCCATCAGAGTTCCCTCAGTAACTACCAATGGTAAGCTGATCTTATGGCTCATCACACCTGGCTCATCACACCAGGACCGCCAGGAGCAACACAGCTGTGCCTGTCCAAAACGTAGACTTCCCAGGTTGTCACCATACTCGCTGACGATGATCACCCAGGGTAGTGCAGATCCCCAATTCATCGCCGAACACAATGCGACGCCACTGATGAACAGTCCATCCTTCCTGGTCATGGCACGACTTCAAATGCAGCCGTTTGTGTTGTTTCACGAGTGATTTGTAGATAATCTGCTTTGTAGACAATCTGTTTTGTAGACTGACTGCATTTCCCCAATATTCTACCAATAAACCGAAGTCTACCACCTGCTTTACCCACGACTGAACCTATGTGATCATTCCCTTTCATATCCCCACAAAGTATTACACCCAGGTATTTGTATGAGTCGGCCGATTCAAACAGTGATTCATTGATATTATAGTCATAGGATACAACGTTTTTCCGTTTCGTGAAGCTCACAGTTCACATTTCTGAATTTTTAGTGCAAGTTTCCAATCTCTGCACGATGTTGAAATCTTATCAAGATTTATGCAGCTTCTCTTAGATAGTACTTCATTATAGGTAACTGCATCATCTACAAAAGTCTGATTTTACTGTTAATATTACCTGCAAGGTCATTTATATACAACATGAGCAGCAAGGGCCCCAACACACTTCCCCAGGACATCTCAAAGCTATTTCTACATTTTACGATGACTCTCCAACCAAGATAACATGCTCTGTTCTCCCTAGTCCTCAGTCCAGTCACAAATTTCACTTGATACCCACATAATCGTATTTTTGACAATAAGCATAGGTGCGGTACTGAGTCAAATGTTTTTCGGTAATCAAGAAACAATGCATATACCTGATTGCCTTGATCCAAAGCTTTCAGTATGTCGAAAACCATGCTGTTTGGCATTGAGGAGGTCATTCTTTTCAAGACACATCATTATGTTTGAGCTCAGAATATTTTATAAGATTCTACAACAAATCTATGTCAGGTGTGACTTGTGGTTTTTCAAAGAACTGGGCATAATTTTCTGTTTCTAGGGAACTATGATAGATTATAGTGAGAAGAGGGGCTAACTCAGCCTCAAATTCAGTATAGAATCTGACAGGGATTCCACGTGCTCCGGAGCTCTATTCAATTCTAACGATTTCAGCTGTTTCTCAGCACCATTGACACTAATACTTATTTCATTCATCTTTTCAGTGGTACGAGGATTAAATCGTGGCAATTCTCCTAGGTTTTCCTCCGTAAAGGAACATTTGAAAACGGAATTAAGCATTTCAGCTTTTGCTTTGCTACCCTCATTTTCAGTTCCTGTCTCATTGACTAAGGACTGGACACTAACTTTGGTGCCACTAACAGCCCTTACATACGACCAGAATTTCTTTGGATTTTGTGAAAGATTATTTGAAAATATTCTGCTACGGTAGTCAATGAAGGCATCACGCATTGCTCTCCTGACAGCCAAACGTGTTTCATTGAGCGTCTCTCTATCTATAGCCCTACGCTTTGTTCTACTCCTATTATGCAGCAGTCTCTGTTTCTTTAGAAGTTTCAATACAGTGACTATGTACCATGGCAGTCGCTCGTATTATGAACTGTTCTGCTGGGTACATATCTGTCCAGTGCGTCGTCAGCTTCAGCCAGAGCATGTTTCTTTTTACGAGCTATATACTACACGTCTATCTTTATAGCTTATGTCTATTTTACTAGGTGAGAATTTAGTAAATCATGTACTATTATCATCGCGAACGCATTTTATAGGTCGATTATTTCCGTGAACGTATTTTGATTTTCTAAAAGTTTTAGTTCTCTCAGCAAGTGTAACGTCAGAAGTGCTTCTCTCGTGCCTGTACCTTTCCCAACCTAGGCGGCTCCAATGGACCAAAAATTTCCTTTTCCATTCTTGTGTGTTTTATTGCTGTAGCATGTTGTATCTACAAGCTGTCTGTGCAGTAGTTCTTGCACTTGTCGACACTTGCTGTCCTCGAGATTGTCTAGATAATATTTGTCCGAAAGTCTGTTGGTACAGATCTAGCCCCATAGATTATACACACAACCACAAATAGTAATTTGGTTATCACTTGCCACCAATGATTTCAGGAATTTTATTCATGCCTTGCGGCTTATTTGATCGCAGGTCTTCTAAAGTTCTATTAAACTCTAATACTCCGTCCCCTACGCCTTCTGTATCGACTCCCATTTCTTTTTCCATCACATCGACAGTTCCTCCGCCTTGTAGAGAATTTCAGTGAACTTTTTCCACCTATCCTCTCTCTTCTCTGTGTTTAACTGTGAAATTCCTCCTGCATTCTTAATGCTGAAGCCTTTGCTTTTAATTTCGACTTGTATGTATGCTGAATGAGTCTTTCCTTTGTTCTTCTTAATTTTTTTGTACTTCCACCACACCAAAGATTTCTTCGCAGTTAACTGTATCTGTATTTGTGTGCTCAACTTTCGTGATTGGTCTTATTGTAGGTGTTCATATCTCGTCAACTGTACTTCGTAGTGTGATATTTATCAACACAGTATCTACAACCATATATATCTTCAAAGGCATTTCACCATTCCTTAACTGTACTTCATAGTGTGATATACATGATCACCGTATCTACAACCATATATACCTTCAAATGTATTTCACCTTTCCTTAGTACATCAGTATCCCACTTCATTCTACATTTATTCTTTTAAGATTTAGTCTACACTTCGCCGTTATTAAATTCTGATTTAAGTCTAAATCTGCTCCTGGTTAGGCCTTGCAGTACAGTATCTGATTTCGAAAAATCTGTCTGACCATAATTTAATCCAGCTGGAATCTTTCTGTATCTCCAGGCGATTTCCCAGGATACGTTCTCGCCTTGTGATTTAAACAGAAATGTATTTGCTACTGTGTCACCCGAACAAGACACATCCAGGTCAAAAACATCACAGGTGCACAGATACGAGGTGATGCTAGTGCCATGGAGACTCGGTATTTACGCGAGTTCCACCAGAGCCACGTTCGGCGCCTGGGATGAAGGTATCGACTTCGCTTCGGCCAGCTGCCGGTAGAGTACAGTCCGCTGATGACGTTTACCTACGATTATTTGCACTTATCCATTGAGGGCTTTTTGTGTTATATCAAATGCATTGTTGCAGATTTCCTTATTTAACTAGTCACAAAAATAAGTAAACCCTTTTAACTCATTTATGTGACTTTGTAATTAGTTTGTTGGAGTGTTGTGGAACGTTCGATCTCCTATCCTGTTTCACGGGTGAGGGGCATACCTATGTAATAGTGGCAGGGAGAAACTGTCTTAGTGGTGTAATGCAGTAGAAGCTGTTTCACGAGCTCACAAACTCGTCCTACCGTAACAACAGTGGCAACTCGGCCTCCACAGCATTAGGGACGAGGCCTTTACAAAACTGGCGACGAGGATTTACAGAACTTACTATTACTAACTGAAACGCATTGTAGAACACAATCAGATCTACTGTCTTCTCCCATTCCTACTACTGACACAATAACAACTGTCGTAGTTAGACGAGTTCGTCATAAATATGGAAATACCCCGAGAAATGACGCTTGAACATACATGCAGGTGCTAACTAAGTTGCACTGTGGTATTTAGCCACGAAAGGATCTTGTGCAGTGTCATCAATACAGTAAGGGTCATCATTCTGGTCAGAAATTTTTAATGGTCGTGGAAACTGAGCTGGTGGTGTAGAAGGCCGAGCTTGGACGCTGGCGTGGATGGCTGTCTTATACCCTAAGCGTCAGTGAAACAACGTTGCCTGGAGTCATGTTTATTATCATGGGTTTTGCAGTACAGACTGTCTTCTCCGGCTCGGTGGTGTGCGTGCTGATTCACGCACTCGAGTACGACGAGGAATGCGTTCACAGCAGCCTCGGTGGTTGTACGAGTTGTACAGGTCAGCGCCCAGAAACAGTGCCGTGCGGGTAGCCGAGACAGGAGTGCTCAGGCTCAAGCCTCCCATTGCCAGCTGGCAGTTATAGCTGGAGTCAAGAACAATGGCGGACGACTTCAGGCTTGTTCTGTGCACGCATTCTCCGACGGTCACTGAGCGTCCAGTACCGTACTGAGTCCTCTGGTGTGAATGTCGTAGCCTACACGAGCACAAAACGTCAACTAGTGAGTTATTTAGTAAATTTTTGTTCCATTTGAAGCGAGAGGTCGTTGCAGACGGTTGTGGTAAGCGACAAATTCTACATAAGCAAGTGAGAGACATAATTTGAAAAATACACGCTTTCTTCAAGCGCGATACCCATGTATGTGCGTGTCGCTTGGGACTGGCAACAATGCAATTCTAGCCTATGCCTTGACCTGCACGAAACGCCATTGTTCGTGAATAGGATTGTAGCGTGGCGCGCACCAGTGCCCTTGAAAAGGGACGTATGCTTAAAGGGATTTCGTACATAATATAACCTTTGACACATAAAGATCTCAAATTTTGGGGAAGTGTAGTTTCACTCCTTTTATGATTACTGAACCAGAATCATAATATACAGACAAATAATTAGTTAGTTATGACTTTCTAAAATTAATCTTCAATTTTTTTTAAATCCACTTTTGCTTTTGTAAGTAAAAACCATTATAGTTAAAAATGTTTTAGTGGTTCAGCAGCAGCAGTATGGTAAGAGGTCACAAAGTGTAAAATTAGATATACATATCTGTAACAGTTCCTAAGATAATGGGTCAAATATTACAAAAAAGGTCATTTCAGGAAATCAATTTTAAACGTTTCATTTGATATTGACTCACATATGGAAGCATGCCAGCTCTTAGAAACAGATAGTCACGTAATCAGCATTATGTGGATCCTTTCTTGATCATCCTGCAAACCCAAAAGCTTCTTTCTTTTTCTACCTTTCTCTTCTCTAGTCATTTCCTCACGATCCAAAGTCGACCCATTCACTGGAGGCTTGTAGTGTATTGGCTCCTAGAGTGATACCAAGTTGCTCTAGTACCTTAATTCGTCCTTTGTTACCATCATTAAACGCTAGCAAAGCGTCACAAACATCCAAGCATAGAGTTTTCATTCCAACAATGACATTTATTCGTTTGCAGGTTCAAATGACATTATTGAAAGACTCATTCAGGTTTTACTTTCGATCATGGAAACATTTGAAAAGAAGGTCAGGATGAGCTAACACTCTATATATTGGTTTAATACCTTGAATCACTGCAGATGGTATGTAATTTTTGGCCCTAAATTTTTCCTCTCTGCCCGCTGCCTGAGATTTGTGGTACTTGCAGGTCATGTGTATTGTTTCTTACTGCCGTTCCATAATATTGCTGGAGTTTCTCAATGTTTTTGTCTATAAGTTTTCCGTTACCATTTAGAATCTCCACAAAATGCATGTGCTATAACGCCATTTTTGTTTACACACTCCATCCAACCTGTTAAAAAGTACATGAACGTGAATTCAAGGAATAAATAGCCGAAAACCACACCCTTCTAGATTCAATAGTTTCGGAGATAGAGATACTTAAGGAAGTCAGCGCATAATGACTGGATTTCTTTTTACACTAGTATGTTAACTTTGAAATAATAAAAACTGCACTTCCAGTTGGAATTAATTAACAAATGACGCATCAAATTATTCAAGAGAGATCAATAAGAGATAATAATCGTAAATTGTAACTTCTTGATCGATTTCACCGTATGTACTCCCTTTAGTGGGTGCCAGTAGCATATCACGGACGGCGGGTGTCCAGGACCCAAATCTGCGACACAGCATACAACCAAGGAGGTGTTCCTACACTATGTGATCAAAAGTATCCGAACACCTGGGTGCAAATGACTTACAAGTTCGTGGTGCCCTCCATCGGTAATGCTGGAATTCAATATTGCGTTGTCACACCCTTTGCCTTAGTGACAGCTTCCACACTCGCAGGCATACGTTCAATCAGGTGCTGGAAGGTTTCTTGGGGAATGGCAGAGTGCTGTACTGAGGAGAGGTATCGATGTCGATCGGTGGGGCCTGGCACGAAGTCGGAGATCCAAAACATCCCAAAGGTGTTCCATAGGATTCAGGTCAGGACTCTGTGCAGGCCAGTCCATGATAGGGATTTTAGTGACGCGTAACCACTCTGTCACATGGCTGTGCATTATGAACAGGTGCTCGATCGTGCTGAAAGATGTAGTCGCCATCCCCGAATTGCTCCTGAACAGTGGGAAGCAAGAAGGAGCTTAAAACATCAATGTAGGCCTGTGCTGTGATAATGCCACGCAAAACAACAACGGGTGCAAGCCCCCTGCAAGAACAACACGACCACACCGTAACACCACCACCTCCCAATTTTACTGTTGGGGCTTCAAACTCTGACAGATGATGTTCACTGGGCATTCGCCATACCCACACCTTGCCATCGGATCGCCACATTGTGTATCGTGATTCGTGAATCCACACAACGTTTCTCCACTGTCCAATCGTCCAATGTTTAGGCTCCTTACACCATGCGAGGCATCGTTTGGCATTTACCGGCGTGATGTGTGGATTATGAGCGGCCGCTCGACCACGAAATCCAAGTTTTCTCAAATCTCACGTAACTGTCATAGTACTTGCAGTGGAATTCATGTGTGATGGTCTGGATAGATGTCTGCCTATTACACATTATGACCCTCTTCAACTGTCGGCGGTCTCTGGCAGTCAACAGACGCGGTCGGCCAGTGCGCTTTTATGCGTGCGTGTCCCTTCACGTTTGCACTTCACTACCACATCAGAAACAGTGGACCTAGGGATGTTTAGGAGTGCGAAACTCTCGCGTACAGATGTATGACACAAGTGACACCCGATCACCTGATCACGTTCGAAGTCCGTGAGTTCCTCAGAGCTCCCCATTCTGCTTTCTCACGATGTCTAATGACAACTGAGGTCGCTGATATGGAGTACCTGGCAGTAGGTTGCAGCACAATGCACCTAATATGAAAAATGTATGTTTTTTTTGGGGGGGGAGTCCAGATACTTTTGATCTCATAGTGTATGTACAGACCAGGACGGAGGTACGACAGCAGTTCAATAAGTAATGCAACACATTTTTTTTCTGAAACAGGGGTTGTTTTATTCAGCATTGAAATACACCAGGTTATTCCCCAATCTTTTAGCTACACAACACTATTGTTCAACGTAATCTCCATTCGATGCTACGGCCTTACGCCACCTTGAAATGAGGGCCTGTATGCCTGCACGGTACCATTCCACTGGTCGATGTCGGAGCCAACGTCGTACTGCATCAATAACTTCTTCATCATCCGCGTAGTGCCTCCCACGGATTGCGTCCTTCATTGGGCCAAACATATGGAAATCCGACGGTGCGAGATCGGGGCTGTAGGGTGCATGAGGAAGAACAGTCCACTGAAGTTTTGTGAGCTCCTCTCGGGTGCGAAGACTTGTGTGAGGTCTTGCGTTGTCATGAAGAAGGAGAAGTTCGTTCAGATTTTTGTGCCTACGAACACGCTGAAGTCGTTTCTTCAATTTCTGAAGAGTAGCACAATACACTTCAGAGTTGATCGTTTGACCATGGGGAAGGACATCGAACAGAATAACCCCTTCAGCATCCCAGAAGACTGTAACCATGACTTTACCGGCTGAGGGTATGGCTTTAAACTTTTTCTTGGTAGGGGAGTGGGTGTGGTGCCACTCCATTGATTGCCGTTTTGTTTCAGGTTCGAAGTGATGAACCCATGTTTCATCGCCTGTAACAATCTTTGACAAGAAATTGTCACCCTCAGCCACATGACGAGCAAGCAATTCCGCACAGATGGTTCTCCTTTGCTCTTTATGGTGTTCGGTTAGACAACTAGGGACCCAGCGGGAACAAACCTTTGAATATCCCAACTGGTGAACAATTGTGACAGCACTACCAACAGAGATGTCAAGTTGAGCACTGAGTTGTTTGATGGTGATCCGTCGATCATCTCGAACGAGTGTGTTCGCACGCTCCGCCATTGCAGGAGTCACAGCTGTGCACGGCCGGCCCGCACGCGGGAGATCAGACAGTCTTGCTTGACCTTGCGGCGATGATGACACACGCTTTGCCCAACGACTCACAGTGCTTTTGTCCACTGCCAGATCACCGTAGACATTCTGCAAGCGCCTATGAATATCTGAGATGCCCTGGTTTTCCGCCAAAAGAAACTCGATCACTGCCCGTTGTTTGCAACGCACATCCATTACAGACGCCATTTTAACAGCTCCGTACAGCACTGCCACCTGTCGGAAGTCAATGAAACTATACGAGACGAAGCGGGAATGTTTGAAAATATTCCACAAGAAATTTCCGGTTTTTTCAACCAAAATTGGGCGAGAAAAAAATGTGTTGCATTACTTATTGAAGTGCCCTCGTACTTTGGTGTCTCACCCAACAGGTTGGAGTCGGTAGTTTGCAGTCAGTTAGTACGGCTTTTCGTCATGGGAAGTCCCAGGCTGGTCCACACCTTCTTCACACATAGTGACGGCCAAACAGCAGTTCCAGCCTGCTGTGGCTAAGTCACACTACCGCAGGCTGGCTGTAGTCTCGACGGCTAAGTCTTCTCTCCGCAACAGAGAACACATCACGACTCGCGAGCCAAGTTGTCCTGTAACTAGCGAGACCGTCATTCCGTTGGAATCAGAGAGGCAGACGGGATGACTAGACAGTCAGCCTGAGGCTTTAGAAACGGTCGTATTTAAGTTGGACACAACTCCAGTGTGGCCTGTGATGCGGTCGTTTTCCGTCATTATCCAGAGGTTTCAGCGGACTTTTTGCCGTCATGTGTCTCAGTTAGTTTCAGCTCCCCTTGCCATCGCACTTTCCGTCAGTGCTGGGACGGCGTGGAGCATCTGAGTACAGGAGGTAGATATTATTCGTCCGCAGTGCAAGGCTTTCAGAATGACGCGTTAGCAACTCCCATACCGCGCTGTTAGCGCTTCTTGATTGCGACTCAACTCGATGAACCATTGTATTACAGTTTGTGTAATGCCTTTTGCAACACAACATTCCTTACATGCCTCAGAATCTGGTTATGACACACCGTATGAGCCGGATCCGATTCTTCGCCGTCCGCACCAAGTAATAACTTCAAAAATTTGTGTGTACACGCCATAATTGAATCTGTTGTGCAGAAATACGTTATAAGCGTCAGTCGTGGTCAGCTCAGTGGTCTGTGTAGTCGTGAGTGCGTTATGTTGGAGATAAGTTACTTCGAACGTGTGCAAATTCTTGGTGCTCGTGTGTTGATTACTTCCGTAACCAAGGAAACCGAAGTGTTGGGTGTTTCGAGAGGCAGCGTATGGAAGATTTATATTGCGTACAGGAGAAGTGAAAAACAACACATCATGCACTAGGCCAGAAAGCGGACAAAAGTGCGTGTTGAGTGATCGTGACGAAAAATAAGGGAACGACAAGTGCAAAAGTCACTGCAGTACTGAAGTCGCACTCGCGAACCTAGTCAGCACTAAAACACAACCAAAGGGGCTCCATACGAAGGGAATTGTAGGGTGAGTGGGACTTGCAAAAACATTCATCAGCGATTTAAATGCCGGTAACGGGAAAAGGTGGTGACGAAGCCATAAAACTCGGACTATGGAGCAATGGTAGAAAGTCATTTGGTCTGATGAGTCTTACTTCACACTGTTTCCAACTTCTGGCCGAAATTTATGTCCCAAGATTGAAACGCGGCTGGGGTTGAGTTGGACAGCCAAATCGTGATATTTTATGGACCCCGTGGTCACTCTGCAAGTTTGGGTTACTGCCGAGGACTAAGTGAAGAATTTCTATCCCATGGTACAATGTCTGTTCCACAATACTGATGCTATGTTCCAAGACGACAGTGCCCTGTTCACGTATCACGCATCGTCCAAGACTGATTATGCGAGCATCTCCCAAGTCTGGCAGAGTCCAGCAGATTAGATTATTATTGAGCCTTTGTGGTCTACTTTGGAGAGAGGCGTGCATGATCGTCATCCACCCATAATCGTTACCTGATCTTGCCACTATTTTGTATGAAGAGTGGTATAAGATTCCCTTAAACCCATTACAGGACATGTTTTTATCTTATGAGAGACGAGTGGAAGCTATTTTGAATGATAACGGGTTTCCTAGACTGTATTAGGTACGGTAATATGTTGCGTTTGTGATGTTTCCACATTTTGTCCAACCCCTGCACATGTGCAAGAGCCAAGAGGGAGCCATAGGAATTGAAGACCAAGAGAAAAGTGCTAAAAAGGCGTAAGATAGGGATTGAATCTTTGTTCTCTACAGTTCAGCTAGTACATCGAATGTGCAGTGATGAAGTAAAAGAACAGTGCACGAATGGGATCAAAATTCTGGGTGGAATGACATCAATAATAAGATTCCCTGACACTATCGCTGCCCACAGTGAAAATGAGGAAGAATTACTGAACTTGTTACACGAAATAAACAGTCTACTGATCAGAGAATATGGAAAAAGAAGGAAGTAAAGAGGACTTTTAGTAATGATATTAACGATCAACTTAAACATCAAAAAGCGCGAACTATTTTTGGTCACAGGCCCTCTCACTGGATTTGGTACTACTCGCTAAACATTTTGCAGACTGTACTATGACGTCATTATTTTATACTTTACGCTTCCCACGGGATTGGAGTAGTAATAAAAAGTATTTTGTTATAAACGACACCCAGACACTAGTCCTCTCACGACAGAGCACTGAGCGAGAATGGAGGACATTTTGCCCAAAAGCAGTGGAGCTGCTTCTTTCTTATGAACAATATAAAGCTCAGAGAGCAAATGGTGATGCTCGCGCAATCAAATTATAAAAATTAAGATTGGCCAAAGGGTTGGCTGCGACGTCGTCAGTGCCCTGGGCCCCCTATAGTGATTGGCAGACAGTACGATGATGTCGACGTAATACGATTGGCCTACCTTCTCCACCCTTCCCCTGGGTCCTACACTACCCTTCCCCCTCCCCTCCCATTCCCTCTCCACTCCACTTCCCCCACCCCTCCCCTTCCCCATGGTGACCTTGACATGAGTATCCAGGGACTTAGAATATTACATGAGCAATTGCGTCTGCTATGACACTGTGACCTTTTTTTAAGAGTACTGTTGGTGTCACTTGTAGCATGCACTGTGAAACCCGTATCCACAGCACCAACCCACAGTGACTGCGTAGTGGTTTGCAGCAGATCGCAATAAATTTGCTGCTGATCACTGAGCTGTCACTCTGGAATGGTGCCGTGGGCGCAAGCCTTACAGTGCACTCTAGTGCTGCATGGTGATGACAGCAAGCTGTGATAGTAGGAAAACCGTACTTCAGTCGATTAGATGTATATGTAGCAGTTGATCTGAGGATAGGGATCGTATACCAGAAATCGATAATGACACAATAACAGGAAAGTGAAGATCATTTTTTGCAATGAAATGGAAATGTATTCCAAATCCGAACTTACCATACGTCTGCTTTGCTGTGTTTCATTGGCAGTGGATAGATTAAAGAAGTTGGAGAGAACCGTTGGGCCGTTTAGTACTGTAGACTGGTGTCAGTAACATCTGGTCACAGAGCTACTAACAAATTCAAGCTGAAATCTTACAAAGTAACGACAGTTTTTCGTCTGAGCAATTCAGTTGATGCTCCTAGATGCCAGCAGTGCAGCTGGCTGGTGCAGTCTGTAAATGATGAAGAGGACCCTAAATCTTTTCCTGATAAAAGGATCCTCATACCTAGCAGAAAAATTGAGGTTGGAGTTTTGAAAATGTTCATCAGTTACAACAAGAGTTTCGCTGTGATGTAGGAACATGTGTGTTAGTAGAAAACGTATTAATGAACAGTTTTGTCTTTTCATTATGCCGCAATTTGTTGTATATGTGAGAATAATATACTGCAATATTTTTTGCACCACCAACTATTTTAAGCTTGACAGTGGAAATTCGTACACTGGCAATTCGTCTGTGACAGTATAATAAAATTTCGATGTAGACAACAGAATCACCAGCGAACAGTCTGATAATCCTACTGATCAATTTGATAAATCGTTTGTATGCACTGAGATGAACAGAATCACAAAAGAAACAAAAATCTGATGGAAGGTCTTAACAAAGATCAATCTGGACTCTGGGAAAATGGAGGCACAGGCGAATTTGAGAAGGATTTTGACAATATTGACTGGAATACACTCTTTGAAAAAATATAGGAGGCGAGGTGTTAATTAGAACTGCGATCTTCGATTAGAATGCAGCTAAAACAGTCGAAGGATTTGCAAAAATAAAAAAAATTAAAATAATTCAAATGGCCCTGAGCACTATGGGACTTAACATCTGAGGACATCAGTCTCCTAGAACATAAAAAAACTTAAACCTATCTAACCTAATGACATCACACACATCCATGCCCGGGGCAGGATTCAAACCTGCGACCGTAGAGGTCGCACGGCTCCAGACTGAAGCGCCTAGAACCGCTCGGCCACAACGGCCGGCGAAGGATTTGCAAGCATGCCGTAGTTGAGAAGGGAGTAAGATTGGGTTGTAGACTATCCCTAAAGTGTTTCAATCTCTTCATCATGCAAGCTGTAAAGGAAATAAAGAAAAATGGGAAGAGAGTTAAATCACGTGTAGAGTAAATAAAAGAATATGAGGCTGGCAATGAGGTAATTCTTTAGAGACAACAGAGAACTTGGAAGAACTGTTGCACACAGTCGGTAGTGTCTTCCAAAAGTGGTTATAACATAAGTAAAACAGGGGTAATGCAACGTAGTCGAATCAAGTGATGCGATGCTGAGAGAATTAGATCAAAAACTGAGACCCTAACTGTAGTATATGGCCGGCCGGGGTGGCCGAGCGGTTTTAGGCGCTACAGTCTGGAACCGCGAGACCGCTACGGTCGCAGGTTCGAATCCTGCCTCGGGCATGGATGTGTATGATGTCCTTAGGTTAGTTACGTTTAAGTAGTTCTAAGTTCTACGGGACTGATGACCTTAGCAGTTAAGTCCCATAGTGCTCAGAGCCATTTGAACCATTCTGTAGTAGATGAGTTTTCATATTTGGACAACAAAAACCACTGATGACCTAAGCAGAGGGGATATAAAAAGTTAGCTGCCTGTAGCAAAAAAAGCTTTTCTGAGAATGACGAATTTGGTAATATTTAACGCAAATTTAAGCTTTATGGAGTCCCTTCTCAAGGTACTTATCTAGTGTGTGCGAAACCCTCAAGCTGGTCGTAAGCAGTTCAGAGAACTAAAGAATACAGGGTTTTGAAATATGGTGCTACAGAAGATTCCTGTAGATTAGATTGGTAGTTCGTATAGCTAATGAAGAGGTACTAAATAGAATTAGGAAGAAAGGAGTATTGTGATATAACTTGGCTAAAGAAAGGTACCGTTTGGTAGGACACGACCTGAGGCATCAAGGACTCGTCAGTATGGTAATTGGGGGATATGTGGGGGTAAAAACTGTACAGGGGGATCAAGAAGTGAGTACATTGAGGAGGTTGAAACGGATGTAGACTTCAGTGGTCATGTATAGATGAACAGGCCTACGAAGTATATACTATCGTGCAGAGCTACGTCAAACGAGTGTCTGTACTGAAGACCACTTCAACAACAACGTCCAACAAAAACAACAATATATTCAGAACGCAAGAGGTTCTACCACGCTTTCGTGAGGCACTGCAGATCCCTAGACACCAATATCAACCCTAGACTGCGAAACGTTACATACTGGTAGCTGCAGTGTAGCTGAATACGAGAATAGGGTGGTTCCATCGCCTGTTTTCCCAGACTTATTTCAGATTTAGATGGCATCCTCTAAAGCCTTTGTGAGAAATACAGAAATAGTGACACGGTTTCACATACATGTCCTTCATCATTTTCGCTACAACTCGCGTGTCAACGAATCATTTAACTTTACGAATCTCTTGAACTGTAGACGGAGAGACAACTACGTTCGCTGCTGCGGAGTTGCGTAGAGCCAACACGGTTGAGCCGTCGCCGCTGGATGTAGAAGCGGACACGTGACGCTATGGAAATGCGCGCCGTATCGGCCTGGATATTCGGCGGATCGCGCATTTCGATCACGTTCCGGCAGAGGCAAACTTCACACGTGCCCCGCCGTCGTGAAAGGCGACCAGATTTGCCGTATTCTTATTACGGAACCCGAGAAAGCATCTGGGGTCTGGCTGCGATGACGAACGGGCGACACGGCCTTCTGCAATCAGAGCACCTTGTCCGGGCATCAGACGCGCCTAACCAACGCTAATTCCTCCTTTCTCTTGTGCAGATGTGCACATATAAATAGAATGGACAGTCGGAGCACATACCTCAAATTATACCGCAAGTTTTGTAGAATAGTATGAATCAATGATCCCCAAACTCGTACATATAAAATAGCCTGAAACGTCTGATAGCAAATGAGTTAACTTGTTATGTGCTTGAAGTTTGTTGTTTCATTTGAATTTATGGAAACCACGAAGCTGACTGAAAATGATTTATTATTCACGACAAATTTCGCGCCATTATAGTCACATATTCATGTAAACTTTCGATACATAATGACCTTAAAGTTCCGTAAGGGTAAAAATAGATGTCTCCTGTATTGCAGCTTCGTGACGCCAGTTTCATGTGGAAGATGGGGACTTCCATTATTTGCCCTTATGTATTGAAAGTTAATGATTTCTTACCTGGGGAGTTGACTATAATGTCACGAAACATCTCGTGATTAATAAATCATTGTGAAGCGCCTGTTGCAGTTTTCATCAGTTCAGATGTGTTATCTCAGCTGTGGTTGCCCCTCATTCCAAGCGATTTGTTGATTATGTTGTTCTCATTAGTTTCATATTATTCACACACTGACTAACGAAAAAATCAGAACAAAAATTTCGCAAGGGTTCGAAATTTTGTTTAAAGTTGGTTGGAAGTCGCTAAGTGCATCAAACACTGGATGGATGCAGTCCGGCTAACTTGCGCTCCGTTTTAAGAAAAAGTTAGTTTTTCACGTCATCTCAGTGTTTATGATGTCGTATCCACTGAACTTTGAGCCATCGCAATGATATCATTTTGAAGATATATTGAGTTGTACATGTGGATACAGACAGCAAAATGTATTACAAATCAAGGTCATAGCAAAGAATTAATACATCCATACGTCATGCCTACTGCTGAAGAGTATATACAGCCTGTTAACTAAGATCGTGGTCGGATTAATGAGTAGAAAAGTCTATTCGACAGGAAACTAAAAGATATCCATAGATCATATGTGAACAAAAGGAAACTGCAAATACAATGAATAGAACGTCCACTCATCCTCAGCGTCATTAATTGCTTGGCATCTCCTGGGCATGCTTCAAACCAAGACTTCCATGTATTCACGAGGAAGAGGCCTCCAAATGCGTCAAATCTGCGTTAACAGCTGTTTCAAATTGAAGACTTTTTCTCCCTGTAACTTCTTTTCTACGTAAGAACATACATTTTCATTAGTATTACGATCAGGCGGCTGTGAGGGCCAATACAATACCTGCACACTTTTATACTTTTTCCAGACGCTGCAGAGCCTGCTGCGGTGTTTCGGATCACTGTTCTCCTACACTATCCAGTCTTCATTTCTGTCGACGAACCAATGTTTAGCAGTTAGCAGTTGCCATCAAACATCTTTGTTAAACGCGACGAGTAAGCTGCATTCATGTCTCTTCTTGTGTATCTCAGCGAAGAATTCAAGGTAAAATAATGCTTTACGGACACTGAATGAAAAATAAAGGTGCCCGCTGTTGGACTGTGAAAGAACTAAGGCGACATCTTTTACCATCTTTGTGTAATGCCGATCACGCTCTTACTTAGCAGACTGTACCTCTTAATCAGTAGAAAAAACGGTTCAAATGGCTCTGAGCACTATGGGACTTAACTTCTGAGGTCATCAGTCCCCTAGAACTTAGAACTACTTAAACCTAACTAACCTAAGGACATTACACACATCCATGCCAGAGGCAGGATTCGAACCTGCGACCGTAGCGATCGAGCGGTTCCATACTGTAGCGCCTAGAACCGCTCGGCCACTCTGTCCGGCTTAATCAGTAGATTATGAACGTTTTTTAAAAGTCTAAATTCCGTCAATAATTATATGAAATAGTGAATATCAAAACTTTTTTGCCCCTGGAAGCCGTTAAACAGGCAACCTGGGACAGGAATCGAGAGATCGTGTGAGATATTTCGTAATATAAATACGTGAACGGCAATTTGCGCGAATGTTGCATTAGATACGTTTCAGATTGATGTTCTAAGCTCATAATTCATTATGAAGTAATCGCAAATGGGATGTGGAGCGAATCATTACCCAAAAATTGACACGCTCCAGTCACATAAACGTGACCGCCACCTATATTCAACATCACCGCGCAATAACAACTCACAGACAGCAGGTGGTAGCACTTGCAGTGGAGAGTATACACTACTGGCCATTAAAACTGCTACACCAAGAAGAAATGCAGATGATAAACGGGTATTCATTGGACAAATATATTATACTAGAACTGACATGTCGCTACACTTTCACGCAATTTGGGTGTATACCCAGAACAACCACCTCTGGCCGTAATAACGGCCTTGATACGCCTGGGCATTGAGTCAAACAGAGCTTGGATGGCATGAACAGGTAAAGCTGCCCATGCAGCTTCAACACGATACCACAGTTCATCAAGGGTAGTGACTAGCGTATTGTGACGAGCCAGTTGCTCGGCCACCATTGACCAGACGTTTTCAATTGGTGAGAGATCTGGAAAATTTGCTGGCCAGGGCAGCAGTCGAACATTTTCTGTATCCAGAAAGGCCCCTACAGGACCTGCAACATGCGGTCGTGCATTATCCTGCTGAAATGTAGGGTTTTGCAGGAATCGAATGAAGGGCGACAGATCGTAACACATCTGAAATGTAACGTCCACTGTTCAAAGTGCCGTCCATGCGAACAAGAGGTGACCGAGACGTGTAACCAATGGCACCCCGTACCATCACGCCGGGTGATACGCCAGTATGGCGATGACGAATACACGCTTCCAATGTGCGTTCACCACGATGTCGCCAAACACGTATGCGACCATCACGATGCTGTAAACAGTACCTGGATTCATCCGAAAAAATGACGTTTTGCAGCTCGTGCACCCAGGTTCGTCGTTGAGTACACCATCACAGGCGCTCCTGTCTGTGATTCAGCGTCAACGGTAACCGCAGCCATGGTCTCCGAGCTAACAGTCCATGCTGCTGCAAACGTCGTCGAACTGTTCGTGCAGATGGTTGTTGTCTTGCAAACGTCCCCATCTGCTGACTCAGGGATCGAGACGTGGCTGCACGATCCGTTACAGCCACGCGAATAAGATGCCTGTCACCTCGACTGCTAGTGATACGAGGCCGTTGGGATCCAGCACGGTGTTCCGTATTACCCTCCTGAACCCACCGATTCCATATTCTGCTAACAGTCATTGGATCTCGCGAGCAGCAATGTCACGATACGATAAACCGCAATCGCGATAGGCTACAATCCGACCTTTATCAAAGTCGGAAACGTGATGGTACGCATTTCTCCTCCTTACACGAGGCATCACAACAACGTTTCACCAGGCAACGCCAGTCAACTGCTGTTTCTGTATGAGAAATCAGTTGGAAACTTTCCTCATGTCAACACGTTGTAGTTGTCACCACCAGCGCCAACCTTGTGTGAATGCTCTGAAAAGCTAATCATTTGCATATCACAGCATCTTCTTCCTGTCGGTTAAACTTCGCGTCTGTAGCACGTCATCTTCGTGCTGTAGCAATTTTAATGGTCAGTAGTGTATAAAGCGTGTCGGGGGGACGCGGAAAACAGTGCAGTCGTTGTCGTAATGCGGCAAGGTAACACAGTTTCTCTGATGGCCAAAAGGGCATGATCATCGGCTTTTGGACCAAGAATGTAACCACATCTGCGGCGGCTAACTTTATGAACTCTTCGCGTGCCGTCGCGGTTAACGTAACTGTGCTTGGCAAAATGGTGCTATCCGAAACCGACACCGAGGCATTGTGGGGCACCACGGGTCGTAGATGACAGTGGTAAACGACGGCTGCAAAGTTATGTACGGACAAATAGACATTCACTTGTTGAGCAACTGACCGCCCGGATAAACTAATGGGCACCCGACGGCGTCTCCTCAACGAACGTTCAGCGAACGTTGCCGCTTTAAGTATGTGCCTCTGCAGCAGATACATGGTATATGTACCCAAGCCGACTGCTGCTCATCGCTGCCAAGGCTGAAGTTTGCACGCGACAACCGTAACTGGGCGTCCACTGAGTGGCGACAGGTGACCTTTCAAGATGAACCACGCTTTATGCTCCAGCGGGCATGTGGCTGTTGGCGTGTATGGCGAGAAACGTCTGATAGCAAACACCATGCAACTATCGTCGAAAGGCTCCAGGCCAGAGGAGGAAGCGTTATGGTCTGGGGAATGTTTTCAAGGCATTCTCTGGGTGGTTTCTTCATTACGGAAGGCAAGATGCGTACGCGCCTGTCCTCGGGGACCATGTTCCCTCCTACATCCAGTTTACGCTTCCTCGGTACGACGGCTTCTACAAGCAGGAGATCAGCAGTGCATGTGCGAGGTTCGAAGAGTACGAGGATGGGTGTCTCGTAGTCCCCTGACCACCAGTTTACCCGGACTTGAGCCCAATAGAGAAACTGTGAGATCAACAAGATCGGGCTGTCTGCGCTGTGTATCCTCAACCGAGAAATCTAGCGCAGCTTCCCACGGCAGTGCATGGGGATGGCACCACATCCCTGTCGTTATATTCCAAAACCACACTGAGTATCTTCCTGGACATCTCGCAGCAGTTCGCGCTGGAAAACGTAGTTAATCAGGATTTCAACAGGTGGTCGCATTAAGGTGCCTGGACAGTGTAAGTAGCAAGTGTAGGGAAGCGGAATGGCTTCAAGAAAATGTGGAGAAATGAAAAATAAATTGTCGTCGGAAAGAGCGATTCAGAAAAATCAAAAGAACTTCCGGTGAAATTAAGAAAAGGGGCATCAACATCAAGAATGCAATAGAAATTGCACTGTTAAGCGGAGAGAGCTGATAGGTGGAGAGTGAAGGCCTCTACGAAGGGAAGACTTGTCTGATAACGTGACAAATAGAGAAATGAGAGGCGGTATGGAAGTCGTGGGGGATCCAGTATTAGAGTCAGTTTAATACAGCTTGAAGACTTGTTATCAAATAAAGCTGAAGTGACAGATGACATTTTACTGGAATTTCTGGACTCAATGGATGAAACCAGCCGAGCAGCTTGGTGTGTAGATTGTATAGAACCGGAGACTTTCGGGAGATATCATCCACACAGCCCCGAAGACAGCAACGACAGTTAAGCACGAGAACTATCGCACAATCAGCGCAACATCTCATGCATCCAACTTGCTGACATGAATAATATAAAGAAGAATGGAAAAGAAAACTGAGGTTCTGTTAGATGACGATTACGATGCTTTTACGCGTGTGCGCCTTGTGGCTAGTCGCGATGAGGCTGAGCTTGCCCCACATGTAAACAGAGGCACGGGTGTGAGTGAGTGCCTCTTCCTCAACATATGGGTGCGAGAGGAGTCCGTTCACACCTCTGTTCATACTGGACGCCTCTACTTCCGTGTGGGGCAAGCTACAGCCGCACGACGACCAGCCGCAAGGCCAACAGCTGTAAATGCACCATTAGTTTGGCTTCTGGAAGGGTAAGGGCATCATAGAGACGGTTCTGGTGTTGCGATTGACAAAGGAAGCAAGACTAAAGAAACTTACGTTCGTACGATTTGTGGACTTGCATAAACATTAGACAATGTGAAACGGTACACGATGTACGAAATTCTGAATGAAATAGGAGTAAGCTACATACAAAATGTACAAGACCCAAGAGGGAACAAAAAGAATGGAAGACCGAAGTGCCAAGATTAAAAGGGGTGTAAGGGATGTGGCCTCCGTCCCTGCTGTTTACACTACACATCGAAAAGTGACGACAGAAATTAAAGAAAGGTTCCCAAGTGGGATTGCAATTCAGGGTGAAATGTTATCAGTGATAAGGTTCGCTGTTGATGTAGCTACCCTCAGTGAATCAGAAGAAGAATTACAGCATGTGTTGAATGGAATGAACAGTCGAATGCGTGCATAATGTGGTTGAGAGTAAACTGGTCAAAGGCAAAATCAATTAGGACTATCAGAAATGAAATTAAATGACCCACGAGGTTAGCCAAGAGCGCTAATGCGCTGCTTCTTGGACTCGGGTAGGCGCGCCGGCCCCGGATCGAATCCTCCCGGCGAATTAACGACGATGGCCAGTGTGCCAGCCAGCCTGTATATGGTTTTTAGGCGGTTTTCCACATCCCGCTAGGTGAGTAATGGGATGGTCCCCATGTCCCGCCTAAGTTACACGACTCGCAGACATTTGAAACACGTTTACCGAGCGAGGTAGCGCAGTGGTAGCACACTGGACTCGCATTCGGGAGGACGACGGTTCAATCCCGTCTCCAGCCATCCTGATTTAGGTTTTCCGTGATTTCCCTAAATCGTTTCAGGCAAATGCTGGGATGGTTCCTTTGAAAGGGCACGGCCGATTTCCTTCCCAATCCTTCCCTAACCCGAGCTTGCGCTCCGTCTCTAATGACCTCGTTGTAGACGGGACGTTAAACACTAACCTAACCTGAAACACGTTTGCACTATTTCATGATTTACACTACATGCAAACAGTTGGGTACACAGATTTTCCTGGGGGGTATGTGGTGGTGGCAGGAAGGGCATACAGCCATACCTTGAAATTAACCATACCAAATCCAATTGTAACCACGTCGACCGTGCAAAACCTGCGGGACAAAGGCCCAAGCGAAAGAAGAAGAAGAAAAATGAGACTAACGAGAAACAAACGTGAAGATCAAGGACCATTAAATGTAGAAATTTAGGGAATGCTCCTACCCTAAAAGCAAAATAGATGACATACGAAGCAAGGAGGACATAAAAAGTAAATTAGAAAAGACGAACAGAGCTTTCGTGACCAAGAGAAGTCTTCAAGTATAAAATATCGACCTTACCCTGAGAAAGAAATTTCTGATAGTGTAAGTTTGTTGTGCAGCGTTGTACGGTAGTGAAACATGTACTGTGGGAAAACCGGAAAATAAGATTACCACAGCGTTTGAGTTGTGGTCCTATAGAGAAATGTTGAAACTTAGTTGGACTCATAAGGTAAGGAATGAGGTTCTCCGCCGAAACGTCAGGGAAAGGAATAGAAGGGAAACACTGACGAACAAAATGGTCAGGGTGATACCATGCGTGTTGACACACCAGGGAATAGCTTCCACGGTGTTAGGAGGAGCTGTAGGGGTAAGATGTTTAGGAAGGACAGAGATTAGAACATACCCAAGAAGTGACTGGTGGCGTAGAGCTCAAGTGCTTCTCTTAGATGAATTTGTGGATCGCATCGCACCAATATCCGTGTAGCTGACCCCTAACACAGATCATACGATGTTTTCGATCAGAAAAAAAAACGGATAAACGAGGAACGACTTATTTATTTTCTAACTGTGTAATACCATGGATGTTAAAAAGGACAGATAACGTACCATTGTCACAGACGGTAGACGAAAATCACTGATTAGTATCGTATCTGACAAGACTTTGTTTACCGAGCGAGGTGGCGTAGTGGTTAGCGCACTGGCCTCGCATTTGGGAGGACGACGGTTCAATCCTGTGTCCAGCCGTCCTGATTAAGATTTTCCGTGATTTCCCTACGTCACTTCAGGCAAATGCCTGGATAGTTGGCACGGCCGACTGCCTTCCCCATCCTTCCCTAATTCGACCTCGCTGTTTGGTCTCCTCCCCCCAAATCAACCCAACGACTTTGTTTAGGAGTAAACTATTGCTTAAATTTCTGGCGATTTTCAGTTGCTGCCATTTTGTGGAGAACTTTTAACAACCATCTACTGATAATTGAAGGTAAAGTCCTTGAGCGGTCATTTATGTGAGGCTAAAAAGAGGGATGAAATCTTCAAGGTTCGCAGATGCAGTCGTGAAATTGCAAGAAAAGGAGGAATCTTTTATCAAAGAGTATAATCTTAAGTATTAGACACTCATTTCTGAAAATGTTTGTCTAGGATATGGACCGTGGATGATAAAGAGTACGAACAGGAAGGAAGTCGAAGCTTTGAAATGTGATGTTACAGAAGAATGCTGGAATTTAAATTGGTAAATTGAATTAGTAATGAGTAAGTTCTGCATAGGTTTGGAGATAAAAAGAAATATACGTTCCAATTGCACTAAAAGTAAGGTGGGTGGCTAGGAGGGATTCTGAGGCATCAAGGAGCAGTTAGTATAGTAATGGAAGAGAGTATGAGTTGTAACAATTGAAGCAGAAATTCAAGGCTTGGCTACAGTGTGTAGCTTCAAATGTATGTAGGTTATTGTAGTTATGCCGAAATAAAGAAACCTGGTAATGTGGGAAAGCGTAAGGGGGTAATAACTGTTGAAGAAAATCAAGGTTTCTCTGTAATGTGGAGATTAAAAAATGTAACGGACAGTCAAATAAAACGAGACAGTTGGTTAATAAGTAAACTGTTTATTATTCGAAAAGTAATCGCCATAACTGTTAATACATTTTCCAAATGGGGGATAAATTGGCCATTGCCTTCACGGAAAAAACATTTGCGGTTGCCTACGGAAGAATGACTGTAGCCAAGCCTCGTTCCAGGCAAATCGAGGACCACGAATGGTTTTCTTCAGGGCTTCAAAAATACGGAAATCGCATTTGAAGATATCGGGACTGTATGGAGGATTTTGAAGGCTTCCCAATTAACCTTCTGCAGCGCACTCGAAACAACCTTGGGAAAACGTGCAGGGGCTCAGATGTTAACAAGGTTGTTTCGACTATGCCCTTACATAGCCTCTATAGAGGAAAGGTGCCTATTATGAGATAGTTCCTTAATATGAGACGCCCCACCTGTGCTCATGTTAGGGGTTGCACTCTCGTGGAGAGTTTCTTAAACACGTCTATTGCGTGCCAGAAGACCACACAGCGAATAGGGAGCCATAGTTGTGCCGGACACGGTACGCAGAGATTGGTACAAAATTTCTTGTGTTTGGAGTTTTTGCGACATCGGTGCTAAGACAATATTTCAGCTTAAAGGTGAGTGGATATTACTGCACTCTTTTATTGTTGTTATTTGTGACTGTATTACCTATAATTATTGACAATTAGGTCATTTTCCAACGAAAGTTGTTAGCAAGTGCGTGATTCTTTGTGTAAGATGGTAAAATTCCTAATATGCGATAGTATGGGGATCCAAATACGCGACAGTGTCGCATATTACGATACCTATCGCATATTGGGGGATCTCGTTCTCTCACGATTTGTTATATGTAATTTACGCAATACTATCGTGAGATAAGAATATTTTATCATTTATTGTAGTAAAATTTTGGTAATTGCGTTTATTTTAATTCGATTAAATTAAATTAAACAAGAATTACTTTGACTAGTCTTATGATCAGAAGCTGGAATGTTTTCTGGAATTTTCTTTCAAGGCAGTATTTTGCACAGAAGTTGATCAATATTATTCCAAATTCAAAGTACTCCGTTCACAGTACTTATAAAAAATTCATCGCCATGCTAACGCTCTTCAAGAAAGAGATGCCAAAAACGAAAATGAAACTACTGACGGTGATGGTCAAGCTGTCAGCCAGGCAGACATCAGACTTCTCCCACACATCGCAAAACCACCTCGAGATAGTCAAATAGGTCAAA
The DNA here is from genome assembly GCF_021461395.2 of Schistocerca americana. NCBI lineage: Eukaryota > Metazoa > Arthropoda > Insecta > Orthoptera > Acrididae > Schistocerca > Schistocerca americana. The sequence goes on from NC_060122.1 coordinate 154,176,093, forward strand.
CATCGCGTTATCACTCTGCTGCGTTACTAACTTCAACTCCTTATGTGAAGCAATTGCAAAAATCTAAACAGAAGAAATGAGAGGCTGAAGCTAAGAAAGCAGCCAGAAAGTTATTTGGGGAGAAGAGTGGAAAACCTTCAAATCGTAGACCTAAAGCAGAAGAATCGTGTAGTGACTCAGCATCCGATGTCAATATCGATGACAGTGGGGATTCAGACAGCAGTGATGACGATGACGCAGAGTGTCTGTTCTGTACTGGGCGCTTTTCTGAAGGCAAACACGGGGAGAAATGGGCACAGTGCACCAAATGTTATCGCTGGGCTTATGAACATTGCGGTGTCACAGAAGACAATTTTGTTTGCCCAGGATGTCGTAAATATAAATGGCTCTGAGCACTATGGGGCTTAACTTCTGAGGTCATCAGTCCCCTAGAACTTAGAACCACTTAAACGTAACTAACCTAAGGACATCACACACATCCATTCCCGAGGCAGGATTCGAACCTGCGACCGTAGCGGTCACGCGCTTCCAGACTGTGGCGTCTAGAACCGCTCGGCTACCCTGGCCGGCTGTCGTAAATATAAACCTAAGTAGTGTACAATTAGTAAAGGATAACAGAAATGAATGAACATGTAAAAATTGTTTATTCATATGTCATTATACTGTAATAAAATAATTAAAGCGGAATAATATTACTGTCTCATATTAGGAAACCTTGATCTCATTTCTACTAAGTGCCTTGTTTGTGAAGATTTAATAACTACTCTGAAAGATTGTTTATTATTGCAAATACGATAATAGTATGATAAAATTAAATAATGCAAGATATTATTACCATCACAAAAAATACAATTGTACTTACTGCTAGGTCTCTCACAAGGGTTTACAAAAGTGTATCTCATATTAGGCACCTTTTCTCTACAGTCCAGACCTCTCCAAATACAATTTCTAAATTTTTAGAGTCCTGAAGAAGCCATTCGTGGCCCTCAATTTGCTTCGCACAAAGAGATCCATGCCTGGTTGCAATCATGGTTTCGTTGGCAACAGAAAACGTTTTCCTATGAAGGCACTGACCACCTTGTACCACAGAAGGATGACTGAATTAACAGTTATGGTGATCTGTCTCGGTTTCATTTGACTTCCCCTTGTACGTAGGCCGAGATTTGCGCGGCTTGGGCAAGAGTGGAGAGTTGGGTTTAACCATACTTCGAACTGAAGAACTCGGCAAGAACAAAAACAGCACGAAAGACGGAATTTATCATTTACCTGAGTACAGTTACTCATCACAGTGGAAAATTGGTGCCTCGGGAAATTTAGGCCTGTATTTTTTGCCTTACGCTTCGTACAGTCTTAGCATTACTTACTCTTTCTTTTCCTTATTTATTTTTCCTCGAATACTTCACCGTCAGTGCGACTCCGTTGTATCTTGTTTCGCTTTTTCCTTTCTCGTAAGTGCTGCCGAGGATTAAGCTCATTTCCATTTTCATCGTAACAGCAAACGTAGTTAGCTTATCGATTTTGCATAATTTAAGTTTGCTGTGTACTCTGTTTGTAATTTGATTCTTATTGTTTGAAGTGTTAGTACTTGCGACAAAACAGAAAAAAAAATCAGAAGTTTTTGTGGTTTTAATATGCACCGTGCTCTAGAGTTCACGTTAAACTGTAGATCCCGCTATAAACGGCTGGGTAAATCAATACAAAGGTCGGGGGAAGACAACGACTTTCCACCTCTCCAGTACGAATGTCACTAGTAAAGCATTCTGCCGTTCAGACCAATCTTTGGGTTGATGACAGCTTTACATACTTCTCTTTTGTGGAGCAGGAAACGGTGGGAGTGGAAAAGAAGGAAGGACGATTACTACGATTACTGTTTAACGTCCCGTCGTCATCAAGGTAACTAGAGTCGAAACCAAGTTCCGACACTTTCAAGGATGGTGAAGTGAAAGCTTCGTGGAGCTTTCTAACAGGAAACGCATGCCCATTGCGGAGAAATGGCTGTCTCAGTTTGTTAAAACAGCCCGTACTGGAAAAGTACAGCACCAAATTCAGAACCAGAGCATATTTGATGAAGAGGAAGGAAGCTTCTATGGTTCTGGGATCTCAGATCAACCGTAGGTTTTGAAACAACGTTTGTTACTCAAATCTTGAACACATTTTTCTCGAAACATCATTTTTCAGCACATGAAACGCCATATAGCTCAACAGAGTAACCGATATAATTTTGGGGACTTAAGAAAGAGCTTTCTTTCCAGTTCGAACTGTAATTTTTTTAAACATTTGAACTTAGAAAACGCGTGAAGAAATTGATATATTTTCCGAGTAGCAACCACTTATGAGGTATTTTTCGAAACCTCATGACGATGGCCTTCAAAATTCATTCCACTTTAAAAAATTCTCTACTTTTATGGGTTTCAGAAATAGCCACAAGTCTGTACAACGCTTCGTGCATGCCAGGACGCGCTGCGAGGCGAATGCTTTGACAAAGGCTACAGCTGAAAATTTAAATTTGTATTGGATAAAACATAATTTTCGTAGACGAATGTATGTATAATAGAGTGGTAAACCCCCGGTATAATAGAAATAATCCTTGTACTAAAAATATTTTAAAATGCACCAATTTTTTGTGCCTCTCGACCACAGTCTTCCCCCTAGTCCCTTACGTTTGTGAAATACAACGACGCCTCCGTTGATCTAGAGTATTAAGCTGAATGACATTTTTAATTACCTGACATTCTCAGAAGGAGAGCGATCTCTGTAGCAACGTAAAAAGAAGCTTACAAAACAGAAGTTTTATTCGCCAGATCGCAGTGGATACACATTCTGATTACTTGATTCGGCAAAGCTGTATTGCCATCTTCAGATCCAATGATATGAAAATTAGTATGAAGATGACAATATAACTTTGACGAAACTAGTAATCATTGCTTGTATCAACTGCGAGCTGGGTAATAAAATCCAATGATCTGAAGATGGAAATACAACTGTGCAGAATCTATTAATCGGGACGTGCAACAGCTGCGACCTGGGCACTGAAACGTCTATTTTGGATGCTTTCTTTAGATTGAAAATTTTCTCTTTGGTCAGAGTAAATCTAGTTAGATTCATCTGCCATTGCTGTTGAATTTCAATGTTTTATTGTTCTTTTCTTCTGCATGGATTTTGTGTTTCTTGTATTGACTATCTAGTATTCAGAAAGGTGTAGGCTTTGGCTGGGTGCATTTTAGGATTTCATTCTTGACTGAGGTCACACCACACACACTCTTCGCTGGACACAGCAAACACACTCCCCTCTGACTGTCGTATCCGAAACACGCCACAACAATGAATTGTTCATTCCAACTTGTGCTGTGTTCCCTAGACCCACAAAACCCAGCACCATCCGCTGCTCTGGCTGGAAAGATGTCGAGCGTTGACAGCAAGCCGTCACCACCAGCCTCGACCGTCCATCCACCAGGCTGCCTCGCTGCTCTGTCACACAATTCCTGCTTCGTCTGTCCAGACCGCTGTTCTCACACTCCAAGCTGCTGCTAATGTTATCATTCGCTGGCAGTTCCGAATTCCGCTCCACCGAAACTGTACGTCCAGTGGCGTCAGCGACCACCTCATCCTCCATCTACCTAGAGCTGTGCTGGCACTGAGATCTTCCTTGGCCGGCCGCATCGATACACAAGCAGTACACCATGCATGACTCCAGTGTCCACGAATGACATGTCAGCCGCTGTCCATGCCCTCAGGTGCTGGCTCCAAAACAATGTTGCCTCTACAGTTCCATGCTCCATCTACCCACCACTGTGTCACACCACCACACCTCATCCCTCACCGTAGAGTGGCAACGTGTCTGCAGTACACATTGACATGTGCACCCCCAGGTGCGGCAGGAGTACAAGAGCTGTGCTGTCACTGCTATGGGGGAGGGGGGTGGGGGGGAAGGAAATCAACTATGCTATGAATAGCTGATAGGCTACACACTTCATATTATATTACACTGTCCAGTCACATTAATGTGACTATCAGCAAAAACCTGAATAACCACCTTCTGCAGAGTGGAACGCTTCGAGACATAAAGGAAGAGGGTCATGGTGGTTCTGAAATGAACCGACAGGACTGTGGAAACATGCCGACTCCAGAGTCGTGGCCAGTTGCGCTAATTTTGTCGATGGAGGATCCGTGGAACGAAGAGCCCCGTCGAGGTGGTCCCACAGATTGTTGACTGGGTTTTAAATTCGAGGAGTTTGGTGGCCAGAGCAGTACAGTAAACTCATCGATTGTTACATTGTCCTGCTGGTAGATACCAGCGTGCCGAGAAAATATAAAGTTCAGAACACATCTGCAAAACCCGGACGAGTCTTGCTGAATCAGTTGAGCTTCTACTTTACTGCTCGTAGTAACTCCTGTACCATCAACGGTCTTATAGACCGTCAGCTGAGTGTGCCTAAATTTCCTCCTATAGCTTGGCATCTCCGTTCGCCGTCCAGTGCCGTTGCACGCGCAACTGCACTACGACTGACGCTGTCTTTCCAGATTTATTACACGTATAGCCTGACGCCGGCCTTCTGCCTTATCAGCTTACGCCCGGACCGAATGCAGCGACTCTGAGTAAAACTAGAGAATCGCGTGAGCGCCACACCCAAAGTGATGTCAGCACAGTACTGCACATGTGCAGATCACGCGCTGCAGCTCACAGAGATTCCCAGAGGTTCCTCACACAGACAGCATACCAGGGTGTCCTCTAGATCTACAACACCAAGAAGAATCGCTTCTCGGCTTTTGGCAATATGAATGTTTTGTACTTTTAAAAAAATCACGGGAGATCAGGAAAGGAAAGGTACTATATTTCGGGATGGATGAATACTTGTGTTGATTCATTGTGCCTTCCAAAATAATGAGATCATCCACAAAAGTCATGAAAAATACCACACCATAACGCTCTTATAGCCTGGACCCTTCCGGCGATTGTTGCAGGGTGTTTGCTTTCAGGAGTTTTACGCTCTACAGACAAGCGGTCACATGCCCAATGGAGCGTAAGATGAGAGTTATCTGAAAATGGCGCCGGCCGGTGTGGCCGTGCGGTTAAAGGCGCTTCAGTCTGGAACCGCGTGACCGCTACGGTCGCAGGTTCGAATACTGCCTTGGGCATGGATTTCTAGGCGACTGATGACCTCAGAAGTTAAGTCGCATAGTGCTCAGAGCCATTTGAACCATTTTCAAAATGGCACCTGTCGACACAGCTGGACGTCCAGTTGCGGCACTGGCGTGCAAATTTTCTCAAATGGTTCAAATGGCTCTAAGCACTATGGCACTTAACATCTGAGGTCATCAGTCCCCTAGACTTACAACTACTTAAACCTAACTAACCTAAGCACATCACACACATCCATGCCCGAGGCAGGATTCGAATCTGTGACTGGAGTAGCAGCGTGGGTCCGGACTGAAGCGCCTAGAACCGCTCGGCCACAGCGGCCGGCGCATATTTTATCCTTCGTCGTGGATGGCCAGCAGTTAGCTGAGGAGGCGCATGCGCAACAACGTCCGCTGATCGTTCATTGAGGAGACACTGTTGGCAGCCTCTTGGTTCATCTGGGCAGTCAGCTGCTCAACAGTTCCACGTCTCCAGAATGAGGTTTTCACTCTGCAGCGGAGTGTGCGCTGATATGAAACTTCCTGGCAGATTAAAACTGTGTGCCCGACCGAGACTCGAACTCGGGAAGTTTGGAAGGCAGGAGACGAGATACTGGCAGAAGTAAAGCTGCGAGGACAGGGCGTGAGTCGTGCTTCGGTAGCTCATATGGTAGAGACCTTGCCACGAAAGGCAAAGGTCCCGAGTTCGAGTCTAGGTCGGCCACACAGTTTTAATCTGCCAGGAAGTTTCAGTTCCACGTCTATTCACCCGAATACACCTTGGCAGCTGTCATGTACCCCTGCCATCTATGGCCCGTCGGCGCCGTTTTTGGATAGCGCCATTTTGCCATGCTACATGCGACACGCGAACAGTTTACAAACTCTACATCTACATCTACATTTATATTCCGCAAGCCACCCAACGGTGTGTGGCGGAGGACACTTGACGTGCCACTGTCATTACCTCCCTTTCCTGTTCCAGTCGCGTGTGGTCCGCGGGAAGAACGACTGTCTGAAAGCCTCCGTGCGCGCTCTAATCTCTCTAATTTTACATTCGTGATCTCCTCGGGAGGTATAAGTAGGGGCAAGCAATATATTCGATACCTCATCCAGAAACGCACCCTCTCGAGACCTGGCGAGCAAGCTACACCGCGATGCAGAGCGCCTCTCTGGCAGAGTCTGCCACTTGAGTTTGTTAAACATATCCGTAACGCTATCACGGTTACCAAATAACCCTGTGACGAAACGCGCCGCTCTTCTTTGGATCTTCTCTATCTCCTCCGTCAACCTGATCTGGTACGGATCCCACACTGATGAGCAATACTCTAGGTCGAACGAGTGTTTTGTAAGCCACCTCCTTTGTGGATGGACTACATTTTCTAAGGACTCTCCCAATGAATCTCAACCTGGTACCCGCCTTACCAACAATTAATTTTATATGATCATTCCACTTCAAATCGTTCCGCACGCATACTCCCAGATATTTTACAGAAGTAACTGCTACCAGTGTTTGTTCCGCTAGTATATAATCATACAATAAAGGATCCTTCTTTCTATGTATTCGCAATACATTACATTTGTCTATGTTATGGGTCAGTTGCCACTCACTGCACCAAGTGCCTATCCGCTGCAGATCTTCCTGCATTTCGCTACAATTTTCTAACGCTGCAGCTTCTCTGTATACTAGAGCATCATCCGCGAAAAGCCACATGGGACTTCCGATACTATCTATTAGATCATTTATATATATTGTGAAAAGCAATGGTCCCATAACACTCCAGTGTGGCACCCCAGAGGTTACTTTAACGTCTGTAGACGTCTCTCCATTGATAACAACATGCTGTGTTCTGTTTGCTAAAAACTCTTCAATCCAGCCACACAGCTGGTCTGATATTCCGTAGGCTCTTACTTTGTTTATCAGGCGACAGTGCGGAACTGTATCGAACGCCTTCCGGAAGTCAAGAAAAATAGCATCTACCTGGGAGCCTGTATCTAATATTTTCTGGGTCTCATGAACAAATCAAGCGAGTTGGGTCTCACACGATCGCTGTTTCCGGAATCCATGTTGATTCCTACATAGTAGATTCTGGGTTTCCAAAAACGACATGATACTCGAGCAAAAAATATTTCACCCTTGGCCCGAAATCCAATGATCAGAACATTTTGGACGTCAGAACAATCGCTCCGTTTCCTCATTACAATAACGAGTGCATTGTTTTCCGCGTCCCAGTCACATGCTTTATATACCCTTCATTGCTAGTGCTGTCATAACCGTCTGTGAATGGTTATTGCAAGTGGACGACGAACATAGACGATGGTCACATCAGTGTGACTGGTCTATGTATTAGCTTAATTTCGTCTTGAGTCTTTTGTAGAAAGTATATACAGTAGAGCGTCGATTATCCGAAGTAATTGGGGGACATTGGTGTTCGGAAAACTGGTTTGTTCGGATAATCGAACTGTACATGTTTATTTGCCAAAAAGAAGTAACGTACAGTACATTTATTCATAAAAACAGGCATCTCTTTTATTATTACAAAGTAACATACAACGCAACAAAAGGAATACACAGGGTGTTACAAAAAGGTACGGCCAAACTTTCAGGAAAAATTCCTCACACACAAAAAAAAGAAAATATGTTATGTGGACATGTGTCCGGAAACGCTTGCTTTCCATGTTAGAGGTCATTTTATTACTTCTCTTCAAATGACATTAATCATGGAATGGAAACACACAGCAACAGAACGTACCAGCGTGACTTCAAACACTTTGTTACAGGAAATGTTCAAAATGTCCTCCGTTAGCGAGAATACATGCATCCACCCTCCGTCGCATGAAATCCCTGATGCGCTGATCCAGCCCTGGAGAATGGCGTATTGTATCACAGCCGTCCACAATGCGAGCACGAGGAGTCTCTACATTTGGTACCCGGGTTGCGTAGACAAGAGCTTTCAAATGCCCCCATAATTGAAAGTCAAGAGGGTTGAGGTCAGGAGAGCGTGGAGGCCATGGAATTCGTCCGCCTCTACCAATCCATCGGTCAGCGAATCGACTGAAATGTGCAGGAGCTCCATCGTGCATGAACCACATGTTGTGTCGTACTTGTAAAGGCACATGTTCTAGCAGCAGAGGTAGAGTATCCCGTATGAAATCATGATAACGTGCTCCACTGAGCGTAGGTGGAAGAACATGGGGCCCAATCAAGACATCACCAACAATGCCTACCCAAACGTTCACGGAAAATCTGTGTTGATGACGTGATTGCACAATTGCGTGTGGATTCTCGTCAGCCCACACATGTTGATTGTGAAAATTTACAATTTGATCACGTTGAAATGAAGCCTCATCCGTAGAGAACATTTGCACTGAAATGAGGATTGACACATTTTTGGATGAACCATTCGCAGAAGTGTACCTGTGAAGGCCAATCAGCTGCTCATAGTGCCTGCACACACTGTACATGGTACGGAAACAACTGGTTCTCCCGTAGCACTCTCCATACAGTGACGTGGTCAACGTTACCTTGTACAGCAGCAACTTCTCTGACGCTGACATTAGGGTTATCGTCAACTGCACGAAGAATTGCCTCTTCCATTGCAGGTGTCCTCGTCGTTCTAGCTCTTCCCCAGTCGCGAGTCATAGGCTGGAACGTTCCATGCCCCCTAAGACGCCGATCAGTTGCTTCGAACGTCTTCCTGTCTGGACACCTTCGTTCTGGAAATCTGTCTCGATACAAATGTACCGCGCCACGGCTATTGTCCCGTGCTAATCCATACATCAAATGGGCATCTGCGAACTCCGCATTTGTAAACATTGCACTGACTGCAAAACCACGTTCTTGACGAACACTAACCTGTTGATGCTACGTACTGATGTGCTTGATGCTAGAACTGTAGAGCAATGAGTCGCATGTCAACACAAGCACCGAATTCAACATTACCTTCCTTCAATTGGGCCAACTGGCGGTGAATTGAGGAAGTACAGTACATACTGAAGAAACTAAAATGAGCTCTAACATGGAAATTAAGCGTTTCCGCAAACATGTACACATAACATCTTTTCTTTATTTGAGTGTGAGGAATGTTTCCTGAAAGTTTGGCCGTACCTTATTGTAACACCCTGTATAGTATGTGGCACAGTTTATTAAACAAAAATATACACATATTACATGAACAATACACACAGTATACAAAATTAATGTTTAAAAAAATCCTTTTGTTGGTCTGTCTAAGCAAGCCTACACGCTTACGAGCAGCTACGTCACGTACTTTTTTCATTACAGATATCTGAAACTGGTCACTTTCATCTTGGGCTTCAAACCATCGCAAGGCAGTACTAAACAAGTGAACGCCTCAGAAGCTGTTGGTATAATTTCATCTTCACTTTCTGGAGCACTGATTGATGAGATGCTGGCGGCGTCATCTTTATCAGTGACGACGTTTACAATCTCGCTGTCCTGCATGATTTGGTGTCCTGGATCTGCATAATCGATATCCATCCATTCATGATCGTCTTCTTCATCACATTCGTGGCAATCTATTGCTTGGTTTGGGAGTGAGGGGGATGATGGACTGTAGGGTGGGAGAGTAACAGGTGCGAGCGAGTACACAGTTCCGTTAAGCGGTCGTTCGGTTGACCAACGTTCGGATAATCGACGCTCTACTGTAATTAATATTAAAATACATGTAGTTCCAAATGGTCATAGGTGATATATCTCATAACAAAAATTCAAAACACACAAACCTTCTGGACCATTCGTACTGAGTAAAAGACACTTAGATACATGGAGATTTCTTTTCTGCAACAGTCACTGAAGAAGGCGTTTGGATTATATTCATGAAAATGTGTCTGAGCGCATTTAGTTGCTTGTAAGAGACTGCTTGAATGATAATGTGAAATTATACGCATTATGGTTACCCATAATCGTGTATTGTACTATATGTATCTATATTATTACATTGCTATGTAGTTATTGCATGAAATAATCTTCAGTTTTAGTAAATACTTTTAACCATCCTTGTGAAAATTAAAAAGGAGACGTCGGTATAGGGATTCGATCTGATGCCATCCACATCAGCAAATAATCACTCTTACAGCTGCACAGGGACTGCTGACTTCAGATGTTAAATCCCATAGTGCTCAGAGCCATTTGAACTGCTGCACAAACGCCGGAGTTTGAAGCAATAAAGCTGTCAATTGTAATGAATGTTGACCTCGATTATTTTTAGAAAACTAATTCTTAATGAGCTAGACCCTGAATGGAAACGTTCAGTGACGCTAAACTATTTAACATCCTTACACAGTCACCATACTCCTCGGAGATCCTCATTTTAGGATAATTGTACATAATTTTCGTCAGAGAAGGTAGCTGTTTTGGATAGCTCAGGTGTCCTGAATCCGTAATAGGTGCTTATGCGCTTTATTTTGTATTTTCCTGTGTTCCTTCAGCTAGCAATAAAGGCAGCTTGGAAGCGTTTGTCTGCCTTACCTGTTACGTTTCTGGGCTAGACTACTGCGCTTTAGCTTCTCTGACAAATGTCCTCTGACCTTGTGCCTCAAAAACATCACTGAGTAGAATGCACGTCCACGTCATAAATGTAATTACTTTCCACTTCACCTACACTCTGAGATGGTGCAATGCCGTCGTGACACTGCAAAAGATATACGACGCTCAAACTGATTATTCCATATGACACTATTAACCGTAGAGTACACACGGATACGCCGTTCAAGAAATACATATCTCTGGAAAACTCATTACCCAACAAGCTGTAAGTAGAACAACAAGCTGTCCAATGTTACTGTTTAAATGAAAAATTAAACTCATTTTTAAGCGAAACCCTACAAATATCAAGTGTTCCTCTCAGATTCGTACCTGCACGTTACACATTATGGCCTTGAATACTGTGGGCAACGACCCGTGAAGAGACATCTCATTTACATTCGGATCTAATAGGACGGTAGTCCACAGAGCGAGTTCATTTTACCTTTCTTTAAAGAAATAATTAAGAGAATGTAGTCCACAAGATGGAAACGTATTGATGTATTGCACGAATTACTAGTACATTGTTCTTTAAAGTTACTTAATAATGTATTGTCGCTTATTATACTCCATCGCATACTGAAATAAGCTCCCATGCAGTATTGCCGTGAAAGCTAAAACAAACTCTGATGTACAAACAAATAAAAATGTTTGTTTGTTTGTGTGTTTGTGTGTGTGTGTGTGTGTGTGTGTGTGTGTGTGTGTGTGTGTGTGTGTGTGTCCGTATTCTGGCATTCCTTTGGAAAACCTCAAGCTCAACCGAACATCGCATACAGATGATAAAACTAGGTACCAAGGTACATTTATCGAGAGCGGAGGGGGGCAACACACACCTAGCAACGTTAATTGTTGGGAAGAGGGGAGATTGAAATTGCAAACATTTAAGCATAACTCGTGACTGCTTCATTATTGTCCTTCTGTCTGAAATAAATTTATTATTTGCATAAATCACGACGTATTGTATTAATTTTTTTTTTTTTTTTTTTTTTTTTTTTTTTTTTTTTTTTTTTTTGCGACAGCTTCGAACATTTTCGATTGCTTTCCACGATGACTTATTCAGTTTGTTTCTTTACCTGAATCACGAAGTTCGATTGTAAATCAAAGAGTGAACAAATTGATATACTGATATACTTTGACGGAAAAAAATTCGCAACACCAAGAAAGGGTTTTGACATAAGCGAAATTTGGTAGGCGTGTTTCTATACCCGAAAGATGTTCTCTATTCACATTTCAAGCCAGTCGCATAAGAGTGGCGCTAGAGTGCTAATAGCGCCACTATGAGGAGGCATATACTAGCTGTAACGGTATCGAATATTAGCCATCTTTGATATCGGACGTGGTGAGCTAATGTTGGTCAAGAATGCATTTAAGGCGACAAAGACGCCATCACCAACACCTCAACGGGTTTGGTTTGGGTTGGGTTGTTTGGGGGAAGATACCAGACTGCGAGGTCGTCAGTCTCATCGGATTAGGAAAAGACGGGGAAGGAAATCAGCCGTGCCCTTTCAAAGGGACCATCCCAGCATTTGCCTGGAGCGATTTAGGGAAATCACGGAAAACCTAAATCAGGATGGCCAGACGCGGGATTGAACCGTCGTCCTCTCGAATGCGAGTCCAGTGTGCTACCTCAGTAGGTTTAAGCGAGGGCGTGTAATAGGGGTACAAGAAGCTGTATCTTTCTTCTGCGACACTGCAGAAAGATATGGCAGTATTGTAGCCACTGTACATGATTGCTGATAGTCGTGGTTACGAGAACGTGCGGTCGTAGGAATACCGGGCTCCGGAACGCCACTTAGCATTGTCGAAAAGGAAACCGGTCGTGTTCGACGTATAGCTCTGGCACATCATGCTGCATCTGCAGCAGCAATTTGAAAAGCAGTTGGCACCACAGGACACAACAAATTGTTACAAATCGGTTACTTCGAGGATAGTTCCGAACCAGGCGCCCTGTAACGCGCATTCCACTGACTCCAGATAACCGCTATTTGCGACTTCCATAGTGTCAAGAGAGAGCACTCTGGAGGCCGGGTGGAGGTCTGTTGTATTTTCCAATGAAAACTGGTTCTGCTTCTGTGTCAGTTATGGCCGTGTGTTGATGAGAAGGAAGGCAGTTGAGGGCTCTGAACCCAACCCGTCTGCTTGCTAGACACACTGGACATGTACCTGAAGTTATGGTCTGGACTTCCATTTCATATGACAGCAGGAGCACTCTCGTGAATATCACACACACCATGTGCGAAAATATGTACGTCAGTCAGGTGATTCGACGTGTTGTTCTGTCATTCATGAACAGCAATCCAGTGGTTGCTTTCCAACGGGATAACGCCGGCCCACATACCGCTGTTATAGCCCAACATCCTCTGCAGAGGCCGGCTGGAGTGGCCGAGCGGTTCTAGGCGCTACAGTCTGGAACCACGCGACCGCTACGGTCGCAGGTTCGAATCCTGCCTCGGGCATGAATGTGTGTGATGTCCTTAGGTTAGTTAGGTTTAAGTAGTTCTAAGTTCTAGGGGACTGATGACCTCAGAAGTTAAGTCCCATAGTGCTCAGAGCCATTTTTTGAACCTCTGCAGAGTGTCGACACGTTGCCTTGGCCTCTCCATCACCAGATCTGTCTCTGATTGAGCACAGATGGGATATCATCGGACGAGAATCCCAGCATCGTCTACGAACAGCATAACTGTCCCTGTATTGATCACCAAGTGCAACAGGCGTCGAACTCCGTTCCCCAAACTGACATCCGGCACATGTATAACACAATGCACGCGCGTCGGCATGCTTGCATTCAACATTCTCGCGGTTACACCAGTTATTAAAGTACCAGGATTTCCCATTTGCAATGACTTACATTAACCTTTGATCTTGCAATGTGAATCACTTAAATATGTTAAGAAGACAAATGTAATCCCGAAATTTTATTACTCTACATTAATTACTTTTTTTTCCTCTCAATGAAGTTATTGTAACAGAAAAAAAAATAAATTAACAGGCACAACAAATATCGATTACTATACAATGACACACAGCGCAGTACCGCAAAGTACGAGTACACAAACAAGTAGTGGTGTGGGAATCCAAATATACAACAAACTGAAAAGAAGAGTTTTAGAATACTCTATTATTTATGAAAGAACTCAAGTTTAGTCGTTTTAGGTGTACATGCACCTGAAGAAGGCAAGAAAACAGAAATAAAACAATTCTATGACGAAAAATGGTTCAAACGGCTCTGAGCACTATGGGACTTAACATCTGAGGTCATCAGTCCCCTAGAACTTAGAACTACTTAAACCTAACTAACCTAAGGGCATCACACACATCCATGCCCGAGGCAGAACTCGAACCTGCGAGCGTAGCAGCAGTGCGGTTCCGGACTGAAGCGCCTAGAACCGCTCGGGCACTCCGGCCGGCATTCTATGACGAACTGCCAGCGGATATAAATAAAGTAAATATAAGTTATCAGGTTCTAAAATGTGGATATTTAAATGCTAGGGCAGGCTACATACTGAGGCTGGACGTAAGTGTGGAAACACCGCGAGAAATGCTCCCCTGAACATAAATGCGGATGCTGGGGAAGCCTGCGGATTCCACTGTTGTATTTGAATACGTTGTAAGTATGACTTGCTCAGTGTTCGGTGTAGTTGCGACTGCATTATGTCGGAGCTAAGTGAAAGTGGGCATGTCATTGGTGCCTGTATGGTGGATGCTCCCGCCAACAAGCTAGCCGAATGGTTTGGTTTTTCAAGAGGCACCGTGTTGAAGATTTATAATGCATACAGGAAAAGTATACAAACATTACCCGCTTACTCACAACGGGGGCGAAAGCGTGTGTTGAGTGATCGTAAAAATTAGTCTTTATTGTTGACAACCAGTTTCGACTGTCATCCTTTGATTTTCAAAAACTTTGTTCCACAGTGCGTTGTTATCTCACGCCATGCTGTATTTATACTGTATAAAATACAGGATGTTATACACAGGTTTGTCTATAAAAAAACATTTACAGTTAAAAACACGTTGTGCACGTAAAACGTTCGGACTAACAAATGTGTCTGAAAGAGCGACCGACGTGGGTGTGGCTTTGGAGAGAGTACTGTGCCATTTAGACAAATGAAAAACGGTCGCAGAATGAGACTAAAGGGCAGACAAGCACGAAACGCACAATCCCTCCACCCTCGGTATTAAGATTACGTGAGCAGAAAAGCGACTACATAAATCAGCAAGGGGAAACTTTCTGGAAACCATTGCAAAACGGGAATAAACTCCAAGTTTTCGATTGGGAACGTTGTCCAAATCTTAGTACCAGCTAAATCTGGTCTAAAAACTGAATACATGCTTCTTCTCTCTCTCTCTCTCTCTCTCTCTCTCTCTCTTTCTCTCTCTTTCTCTCTTTCTTCCTCCCCACACACACACATACATACACACATGCACTTTTTAACATCATTTCGATGATTTCTTCAAAAAACTTTTCCTGACGATGACGATTTTAACAACACCTAAGGAAATAAAAAGAAATTTTGTAGGATAAGGTGTGCGCTTCAAATGGTTCAAATGGCTCTGAGCACTATGGGACTCAACTGCTGAGGTCATAAGTCCCCTAGAACTTAGAACTACTTAAACCTGACTAACCTAAGGACTTCACATACATCCATGCCCGAGGCAGTATTCGAACCTGCGACCATAGCGGTCGCGCGGTTCCAGACTGTAGCGCCTAGAACCGCGCGGCCACTCCGGCCGGGTGTGCGCTTCCTTGGCTTCCATCGAAATAAGGCTTTTCTTAACACCTCCAGTATTGAATAAATGTTATTTACCTTTTAAACACTTATAAAAATCAATAGAAAAAAATTTTGTACTCTGTTTGATGGTAACAGATGTTCAACATACTTGCCGTCTTGCTGTAATCGTAGTCACACTCACATTCTCTGAAGTGTCGCTGTGTCTTTGACGCTCCACAAAGAAAATCATCAAAGGGCTTAAGTCTAGCGAACGCTGTTGTCAGTCACTGGTTCTCCTCTAACAAAGTATAACTTAAGGTATGCCAGACAACCAAAGAAAAAATTATCGAAAATAGTATTTGCTGAAGTTAGATTAACAGCCCTGTTGCTAGTAGAACATCTTGTAAAAAAAAAAAGTTATGAGTCCGTATAGGTGAAATTGAAGGTACTGTTTACTTTTTAACTGTCCATAGAAAAACAACGGATTATTTTATAATGGACGAGTCCACATCAGTTATTTGGGGTCCAACCGTTTTAGTTGCATTACTGGCGTAAGAGAGTGACCATTGGCGACAGTTAACTGAGCATTAAATTTCAAAATGACCTCGTTGGTCCATAGGTCTTGATATATAAAGCAGTTATAAGAGGCGATTTTAGTCTGCAAATCATTTTTGCTAATGTGAAAGTGAATACGAAACGGGCGTAAATGACCATAATTTCAAAATTTTTCTGACAGTTTATTGCTGGAAGAAACTCTATAGTTATGGCGCCTCTAACGCGTCTTATGAGTTGATTCTTACGATTCCGTGTATGTTGCACATGGCCACTATTACGAGTCTGTGCTTCTAATTGTCGGCAAACATGTGATCCGTGTGATCAGGCTTCACACCTTCCGCATAAATCCGAGTACCGTATTGCGGCCATAGTCAATACTCCGAAGATTGATTTTGTCCAACTCTCATGCTAATTTACATTGTGGAAGCTTGTCCGCTTATATCTGACTATTGCCTCCTACATCCGTTTGACAGTCGCTTGCTGTATGCTGTCATTGGTCTCCCTTTACAATTTGTACCCTTCACATCCCTCCACAGACATCCCTCCACTACCAAATTAACTACCCCTTGATTCCTCAGGATGTGTTCTGTCAACCCAAAACTTCTTCTGGTCACATTGTTACATAAAGCTCTTTCCTCCTCAATTTTATGTAGTAATTCTTAGTTAGTTACTCGATCTTTCCAACCAATTTTCATCACTGTACTGCAGCAACAAATTTCAAAAGTTTCTATTCTCTTCTTCTCTGTAATGGTTATCGGTCTCGTTTCACTTCTGCGAAAGGTTATACAGTAAACAAATACTATCATAAAAGACTCTTTAGCACTTAAATTATATTCTGTGATAGTATGGTTCAGTGAAGCCTTTCTTGCCATTGCCAGTGAATATTTCTTCTTACAGTATCTTCTTTATTTCATCTGCTGCCCAAACAGAAAAATTCGTCCACTTCTTTCAGTGTTTCATTCCCTAATTTAATTCTCTAACTCATCTTACTGACTTCGACTACAGTCGTAGCCCTTGTTTTATTTGTCTTTAACTTCTTTTCAAGACACTATCTTCCAATAGCTTTGTATAGTTCCATTCTCAATTAGTATTTTCTTTTCATGCATTCATTATAATTGCAGTCCGGCTCCTGTACAAATAGTAGATCATTTACGGCTCCCTTAATTTTATCCATGATCAAATTATTCAAAGAGTATTAAAGTCAATATTATTTAATTTTCTAAACACGGAAATGCAATAAAGTCAATTTGTTTCCAGTCAACATATCGGTTAAGAAACGGTGGTAGTGCCCTGCACATTGCTCATTTTTGCGGAATTCAGACTATTCTTTCCCTAGGTCGAATTTCA
This sequence comes from Schistocerca americana, assembly GCF_021461395.2. Classification (NCBI taxonomy): domain Eukaryota; kingdom Metazoa; phylum Arthropoda; class Insecta; order Orthoptera; family Acrididae; genus Schistocerca; species Schistocerca americana. The sequence continues at coordinate 154,193,364 of NC_060122.1, forward strand.
CTAGTCGGTTCATTCTTCTGTAAATACTTCGTGTTAATATTACACAGTCGTGTGTTATTAAACTGGTGATTTGGTGACACTCCTGTCTTTGATATTAGTATCATTACAAAATCCTCTTCATTAGACTGTGCCATTAATGTACGGAAACATTAAAGACCGCTTTGAAAATGTTCCGATCAGAATGTCTTTTCTTCGACACGAATAAATCAGCAGGTTACGGTACATAGCGACCACAGTGCCCGCTCGATTCGACTGAGCTACCGTGACATGTTGTGGCTCATTCTACAAATCAGTAAAAGTTATTGTTACTTATGATGAAGTCATCGACTTGGTGCAAGGTGCAAATAAAATAGGAACAAAAAGCATTCGACAAAAAAGTTTAATTTTGAGGGCTCTGTGCAACTGCATTGATTCTGTACCCTTTACTCTTTTGAAAATTCTTAACTTGAAATAGTGTCCCCCATTTTACAGCAGTTCTAGGTAATTAAGGTTCTTCTTTCCATTCGTCATTATTGGTTTGAAACTAATATCGCCCGAAATATATCAGCCACACTGTTTTAGAGAGTGAGGGCCACAATGGTATATCAGAGCAGCCGTGTATAAAACAGACGCTACGAAAGTTGAGCATTTGCTACCATTTGCTACCATGATAAGTCTACAGAAAACTAACTCGCAGATTAACTGCTTGCAGTCAACTATGACGGGGACAACAGTCGACCACAGGGGACTCGTGTGTGGAAAAGATTGGTAAAAAAGACATTTTGTCCGCGGAAAAGAGTGATTACACACTTCTTTTTATTTTGAACATACATGATACAGTAGTTAAAACACAAACATCTTCGGCTTCTCAAGCAGGGGAAAAAAATATACATTAAAATGTTGAAGTCTGTAAAGTTTTTCCCAAGTCTGTTGGTGACGTAAAGTATAAATGAAAATAGATACAATTCACACCGACAGGCGATTGATAGAAGGAGCATTCACAACATGTGTTTTCATACTAAATCTAGTAACAAACACTAAGAACCAATAAATACCCAAGATTTGGTGTTATTTGTTATGAAATAACAGTAGCTGCGCCAGTCGCGATTTTTCTTTCCTTCTTTGTTAGTCCGCAGCTCGTGGTCGTGCGGTAGCGTTCTCTCTTCCCACGCCCGGGTCCCCGGGTTCGATTCCCGGCGGGGTCAGGAATTTTCTCTGCCTCGTGATGACTGGGCGTTGTGTGATGTCCTTAGGTTAGTTAGGTTTAAGTAGTTCTGAGTTCTAGGGGACTGATGACCATAGATGTTAAGCCCCTTAGTGCTCAGAGCCTTCTTTCTTAGACGACGCCTTCCGGTAAGTAATTATCGTTATCATGGGCGTTTTTTCCGATGTAAAGTTTCTGATGTGTGAGATGCTGCATCTTGTTGCACATATTATAAATCACTTACAATTGACAGTTCACAGTACACATTAAATACGGACAAATATGTTAGAGATTTTAAACTGACGCCAAATATTTAGTGTGATTGATGCTATAAGGTATGGGAGTTCTATCTCATAATGTACATAGAACTATACAGTTAATTCCACTCATCTGGCGCTACTTTGGCTTAAGAATTGGCTTTTAGATGTACATTGAGGGCAAGATAAAAACAGGCTACCCAACTTAATTTCGTCGCCGTGCAGACAGTGTAAGTTCGGTTAAGGTGTACGAAATATTTTTTGGGCCTGCTTTACTCATCCCATCCTGTACTTATGAATTAAAAAAAAATTAGGACATTTTTGTCAGGACTTCAATAATCTTCTTCACACTAAGTAGTATAGAGTTCCGAAAATATCGATCACGTGCAACCAAGCTCGAAGTTTTCTCTCACGACATCCTGTAAGCCTGGGATTAAGGCAGACAGGTAGATGCAGATGTTCCTTACTTCCGAAGAGCATTTGACTCGGTACCACTATGTTCATTATAGAAAATACGATCGTATGGGACGCCAAGTGAAATTTTTGATTGGAATAAGGATTTATTAGTAGGGAGGACGCAGCACGCTATCTTTAATGGATTGTCGTCGACATGTAGAAGAAACTTGAAACGTAACACAGAAAAGTGTATACGGATATTTGCTGTTCATATTGTATTTTGATGGCCTTACAGACAATATTAACAGTGCCCACAGACTCTTCGCAGGTTATATGGTTTTCTACAGAGAATTACACTCTCGAATAAGCTGCACACAAATTGAGTCAGATCGTGATAAAATTTCAAAACGGTGCAAAGATTGGGAACTTGCTTTAAATGTTCAAAAATATAAAATTCTGTTCGTTCGAAAACGAGAAAACGTAGTTTCCTGCTGTTAAAATACCAGTGAATCACAACTGTCATCGGTCGCCCTGGGAATAATAGCTTGCGGGAGTATGCAATGGAATAATCTGAACGGGGTTCAGTCGTCGATAAAGCAGATGGTAGACTTCTGCTCATTTTTAAAATATTAGGAAACTGCAATCAGCCTACCAAGGAGACAGCTCACAAAAACTCATGACACTCATACTAGAATATTGCTCGTGTGTGAGAGACTGGTACCAAATAGGCCAAACAGTGGGCACTGAACGTAGACAAAGAAAGCCAGTACTAATTTTCAGTTTTGTCTCACCCATGGGAGAGTGCCAAGGAGGTGCTGAAAAAAACTGAACTGGCAGAGGATTGAAAATAAATGCCAAATAGGCCGTGAAAGCCTGCCTACGAAGTTTCAGCAGCCAACATTACCCCTGCCGTAGGTTAGGCGTGTTAGGAACTCCTGTTCCCCATTTGTTTCTTTTTAATTACTCATTGAAACGATTGTCAAATGTTCTTTAGTTACTTCTGCTATCTTTTTGTTTGTATGGAGATGAAATACTACACAGACTTTTTAAAAAATATTAAGTAATTTATTTCAGAGACAGTTAAAATGAATAAATGTCGTGTGAGTAGGACCTCCCTTCGGGTAGACCGTTCGCCGGGTGCAAGTCTTCCAATTTCACGCCACTTTGGCGAATTGCGCGTCTATGGGGATGAAATGATGATGGTTAGGACAACACAACACCCAGTCCCTGAGCGGAGAAAATCGAACCCGGGACCTTAGGACATTCTGTCGCGCGACCACTGTTTTTTAATTGTTCTCATTTTTTTCGATTTTGTTCGTTGCATTTGTTCGGTGCGGATGTCCCATGACATCCGTTCAAGTTCGGTGTTGAGCCGTTGACTCAGTTTTTTATTACAGAGGACAGCTAACCCTCTGATCTAACACGCTGAGCTATCATGCCGGCACCACTCAGCTACCGGGGGGCGGACAGAGACAGTTAACACATATAGTATACAAATGAAACAAATATGACACCATTTTCTATTTGACTTGTCTTTCCTCCTTTCAGACCCCTATCATCGTGCTTCGGAACTTTCTCTGAGATTGTCTTGTGGTGTTACTGTTGAACTAATGCCCAATAGAACACATGCGCCCCGCCGTAATTCAGTGGGAATTTGAGGGCATCAGATCTGCTGTAAATATGATGCTTCAACATTTCCCAGGCCTCCCTCTGCATAAATTCCGTTATTTTCACTGTTTCAGATGTTACAAAATTTTATCGGTATTCGCATAATGCGTTCGTGGCAGAGACATTAAGTAAATTGTAGAAAACAATCATAGGCCACCTGAGAGTGTTTCGCGACTCATCACTTTTTTTAATTAGTTGATCAACTAAATCAACTGCAATCTTTCTCATATTGTAAAAAGTTACAGTTTCTGGTTGTTTCAGTAAATCTCTTGTATCTTTATCAATACTATCGTCACAATGTAACGCAGATATCAAGAAAACAGCTTAATTAACTTTAGGGCAGTATGATACTAGCGTAAAATTCTCTTGGAAGCCAAATAAGATTAGTGAGGTCCTTACTCATTAGATAAAAACTCCTTGTGGATTGCCTTCTTATTTTTTCTAAGCGTTCCAGCGTATTTATGTCAGTTCCCAGCCTTCTAGTAGCTTCTTTGCCAGTGGTATACTGCTGAACCAGTTGTTACGGTGAGTCCCGCTGGCAGGTTCCACCAATCTCTTTACTACCTCTGTAAGACTTACTTTGCTACAAAGAACCCTCTGGCTGAGTGCCAATATAAGTTTCTAAGTTAGGCTGTGTTAGCATCTGCCAAAGCAAATGTCTTAATGTTGTACCTGGCAGGCTTTTGAGAAAGATACTGTCTAAATTGGTATTTTACTCGAAAATAATGTAACTGTTCGTTGTGAGTCAAACATTCACTTGGAGCAAAGTGGTTTGAAAAATTATGGACAATAATCTCAATAATTATTCTAATTAGGCTGATCTATCAATTTATTTTGGAAAGCTTCTAACTCTTACGTGACAAAAACTTAAACATCTCACAAGACATTTAAATCTGGTTTCACCAATACTTAAATAACAGAATTTTAAGCCATTTCCTCTCGAGTTATCTCAGAGTATGCTTGTGTTTTTTCTAGAACTTCTTGGGTAAAGTATACTGAAAAGTACTCTAATTTCATTCTCATCCGTGATTCTAACGTCTCTATATCTCTGAAATTTGCTTTTCGAATTTCTTACATCAATATCTGTGGAGTTAACAGTAATTTTGTGAACACTGCTGTCTAAGAAAAGATCAGATAACTTATCTTCAAAGACTATTGCCATTGCTTGCATTTTTGGGCCACATGTATGAGTTATTATATTCTCTGACCTTGTTCTTACGTTTCTTTTAGCAAAAGACTTAGAAAACCTTGTTTTAGTGTCCTTCTCAAGTTAACAGGAACCACTACACTCACTATCATTATTACCAGTCGTCTGCCGACGATTCAGTGTAGTATCATGATCGTTTTCCATTAGTTGGTCATCTTAATATGAATCATATTCTTCAGAATCAGATCTCTTTTTCATGATTCTGTACATCTTCTTCGAACCACCTCATCTCCACGTCAGTGTTGGAAGACTTTCCATCCTTTTTTTCTTCGGATCTGGTATTTCTAAAATAAAACATGTTAACGAAAATCAATTTCGGTAAATTACAGTGCATGTTAATGACTGCGTAATCAATCGCTTCAGTTAACCTAGTTATTATATAGCTTATTAATAAAAAATTCAATGAATTTTGTATGAAATAAGTTTAAAAAAGAAAGCACTTTAAAAGACACATGGTGGACAGTTGTACCCCAACTCACTTAAACGCCCTGCTGTTAGTTCAGGCAACAGCCTTGCCGCAGTGGATACACCGGTTCCCGTGAGATAACCGAAGTTAAGCGCTGTCGGGCGTGGTCGGCACTTGGATGGGTGACCACCTAGGCCACCATGCGCTGTTGCCATTTTTCGGGGTGCAGTCAGCCTCGTGATGCCAATTGAGGAGCTAATCGACCCAATAGTAGCGGCTTCGGTCAAGACGGGAGAGCGGTGTGCTGACCCCACGTCCCTCCTATCCGCATCGTCCACCGAGAATGACACGGCGGTCGGATGGTCCCGGTAGGCCACTCGTGGCCTGAAGACAGAGTGTGCTATCAGCTTAGTTGTTCAACTGACGTTAACTGTAAACGGGTCTTCAGCAATGCGCCCATTTGAAAGATAGCGAGCGTGGGAACGCTGCAACTTTAAAAAATCAGAAACAATCGTTATGTAGAATACGTGAGAGACAGGTGTCCCCCATGCTCCCACTCCAGGCTTAAGTGAGTAGTTAGATTGTCCACAAAGATATTTAAGTAATCCTTCTTCCCAACTGAACAGGAAGAAGCCCTAACAACTGATAAAATGGGTAGTATCTCTGCCACAGTGGTTTGCAAAGTGTGGATGTGAGATGCACAACAAGTGTAGTGTCTGTGCAGTAGATTTTTGCAACCACAGGCAGATGGGACTTTACAGCTGAGACGGCTGATGGCTGAGCCCCCGACACGACAGAAAGGGAGGCACACCCAACCCCCGAGTGCCATCCTTTGCGGCAATCAGGCGCGACCGGGCCTCGTTATTAAAAGCCTGTCATCGGCGTGCCGGGCGCCACGTCGCTCGCATTTCAATTTCCGAGCGCCACGGCGCCGGGCGGCGGCCAACAACCTGTGAAACCGGATCCGGCCCTAATATCGCCGATTATCACAAAGAGTTACGGCCGCGCCCAGGCGCGCCGCGGGGGCCCGTCCCGAGCTGTGATTGGCGCCGGGACGCTGGCGCCAGCGATATTTGGAGGCCGCGGTGAAATATTGATGTCAGCCGGATCGGGCGGGCGCCGTCGCGCGCGAATATCTGCCTCGTGACACCTGTCGTGACGTCACACCAGCTGCCACCGCCTCGGTGGCCCGGTAATCCGAGACCGAATTTTCCTGCCGCCCACTCGCCCGCTTCACCCGGCATCGCTTTTGGCGACAGCGGACGCCTGCCGACGGTCAGGATGAGATTTACGTTTCGTGACAGCGCTTGACGTAAAAATGCATAAACTCAAAGAAAGCACACGTTCTAAAAGATCTGACTACTTTAATAAGAAACAAAGAAGCCAGTGTGTGTTGTCAAAAAATTTTACTGTAAATACTCAGGAAGCTTTCCGAAAACTACAAACTGTGGCTACTCGTTGTGTAAAGAAAATCAGTGGACGTAAAGATAATGCTGAAAATAGAAATGTTACACACCGACCGTCGAGAAAGTTCCGAGACTGATTTTAACTCCTGGTGTACCAGCGATGTCAGTGGAGTAACTACGATGGCAGCTTGAACTGTCAGCAGTACACGTGTATTAGACCAGGCAGTTCTGAGGAGGCAGTGTTAAGTAGTGGATGTGCGCCCGTAAGGTGACAGTGTTGCTGTGTCACAGAGGGCAATGTCGAACATCTCTAAATCAGCTGTGAAGACTTTCCCCAGAATTTATGATATGAAGATGGTATCCGTTCTTTCGGACATGTCCGAAAGAACAAATGCAATTGGTGATCTTGCAGCTCTCAAAAAATGAAATTACAGTGAAATCCAGACCCTTACCTGCTTACAAGCGTTGATAAATATCAACGGGGACAGTTGAAAATGTGCGTCCCGACTGGGACTCGAACTCGGGATCTCCTGCTTATCTTCTGCTTACATAGCAGACGCTCTATCCGCCGGAGCCACCGAGGCTAGTGCGACTGCAGGGAATTATCTCTGGCACACTCTCCGTGAGACCCACATTCTCAACTTACTGTCGACACACTACATTTGTAGTGCCCCGGCCCAATATATTCATTACTCGCGTCAGTCAATCTACCAATTCCCATAACAGTTCGGTAAATGTGAGTGCATCCGCTCTGAAGAAGATCATTGGCCGGTAAACCTTATCTATGTGAAGATGGTATCTGTTCTTTCAGACGTGTCCGAAAGAACAGATATGTCCGAAAGAACAGATAAGGCTTACCGGCCAATGATCTTCTGCACATTTTTACACATTTTCAACTGTCCTAATTGACATTTATCAACGCCTGTTAGCAGCCAAATGTCTCGATTTCATTGTAATTTTATTCTTCGAGAGCTACAAGACTGTAATTTCAATCCCGAGAATGTGTTGATAGAGACAAAGGTATGTGTAAAGTTTGTACCGCTCCATAACAAAAACGACAATACTTAGGTATCTGCCACGATCTGATTGAAATGCAAAACACTGACAATTCTTCTGTGGAAAAAAATCATCACAGGTGACGAGACTTGATGCTATCACTCCGAACTTACCACAAAACGACAAACTTCCAAAATTCATATGATTGGTTTTCGCATTGACGACATAAGCGATATTCAAGCCAAAGTGACGCATGCGTTGGACAACATCCCAAAGAAGGACTTTTCTGACAGTTTCACACGTCTGTATGAACGTTATTTTTAACATATTATGTAATACATTTTATTATTATATAATTATTGTATAATACACCAGCATCTTATACGTATTTTTTTATTAATCCCCTCTCGAAGTTTTTGACTGACAGGTTATGAGATTTATCATGTACACCAATATTTACAGACACGAATACAGTTCATACTTTCTGTATTCAGTAATAATGATTTCTGAATACAACAGGCTGACTTGACATAAGGAACGCAACTCCCTTTTCCCTCATGTCCATTCATTCCACCACTCATGGTCTCTCACTCTCCTTGTCTCCAGCAAACTGTCTTATCCCGAATGGAAGCCATACATGTTAACCTGCGCTGTGTGGATGGTTCAAATGGCTCTGAGCACTATGGGACTTAACATCTTAGGTCATCAGACCCCTAGCACTAGTTAAACCTAACTAACCTAAGGACATCACACACATCCATGCCCGAGGCATGATTCGTACCTGCGACCGTAGCGGTCGCGCTGTTCCAGACTGAAACGCCTAGAACTGCTCGGCCACATCGGCCGTCGGCGTTGTGTGAAATCCCGTATTCTGTAGAATGCCTAGTTAATGTAGAGAATGATGGTTTTCGCCAAAATATGAAATATACGTTTTTTGTGAAAATGTTATGTACTTTTCCTAGGATTCTATACAACCCTAGGCAATAAACAGAATGACCAGTACCCTTTACGCAAAGTGCTAAAAGAGCAGAAAATTAAAAGTGTTTCTTAATTAATATGCGTTTGAAACTGAAAGAACAAAACTACGCATTATACCACAGGATATTCTAACTGAAAAACAATAATACAGTAAGTACTTACTTTTCCTCTTCAGAAAAAACACTTTACATTATGGCAATTTGATCTGGTACATACCATTCACGATTTATAAGAGAATGCGAACAAAATATTGTTAGAGGTAAAACAAGGCAAGGAAGGCTAGAGTGACATGCCGAATTGTGTCAAGGCACCACATATTTTGGCATTTCGTGTTGCGCATACACCTGACGAATCCTTGGCCACTTCCTGTGGACTGAGAGGAAGCTACAGATCGGCAAGGCATTATGTGTTCAGGATAGTCTTCAATTTGCATTAAGTTCTATGGATACACGGTGAATTCTGATCATGCGTAGAGGTAGTTCAACATTCCTTCTGCAGTTCCAAGTCGCTAAAGGCCATATTTCGTCACCTTCATAACAATTCCCAACAGGAGTAGTCCACTAAATTACAGGCCCATATCATTAACGCAGATATGCAGCAGGATTTTGGAATATTTTTTGTGTTCGAGCATTATGAATTGCCTCGAAGAAAACGGTCTATTGACACACAGTCAGCATGGATTTAGGAAACATTGTTCTTATAAAAAACAACTAGCTCCTTACTCGCATGAAGTGTTGAGCGCTATAGACTATATTGATTCCGTATTTCTCGATTTCCGGAAGGCTTTTGACACTGTACCACACAAGCGGCTTGAGTTCGTAGTAACTGACGTAGAGTGAAACAGAAGTGATTTCTGGTGTTCCCCAAGGCAATGTTATAGTCCTTTTGCTGTTCCTTATCTATATAAACGAATTGGGATACGATCTGAGCAGCCGTCTCAGGTTGTTTGAAGATGACACTGTCGTTTATCGACTAATGATGTTAGATCAAAACAAACTGCAAAGCAACTTTTGAAACTTCTTGACAGATTAAAACTGTGACTCGAACTCAGGACCTTTGCCTTTCGCTGGTAAGTGCTCTACCAACTGAGCTACCCAAGCACAACTCTCGCCCTGTCCTCACAACTTTACTTCTGCTAGTACCTCGTCTCCTACCTTCCATTAGACTGGTAACTTCAGCAGACAGCAGAATTGAGTTTTAAAAAATTTAACAGTTAGTGAACACGAACTCGCAACAATTTATCTACAGAGCGTGATGCTTCCCGTTAAGCTACTAGCTAACACATAGCTACTGCACCTCCAGAAATCAACAACAATTCCTCCAGAACTTCCGCATTCCACATGCTGTGAGATAATGCACATGTTCGGATCTAGACTTCTGAGAAACAGACAGCTACAGCTTTTCTTTTGTGCTCCATGACGTTTCCAACAAACAGATTGCGCTATAGAGTAGTTCACGTGGAAAGGAACACTTCGTATTTAAATTTATGCATCCTACACTGTTGGCAGTTCTGTATAGGTGGCAGTTACGTGATTTTATTTCGGTGAGTACAAAATAGAGTCGAATGTATGCACTGGGTAGCCGAGGCAGCTAGTTCATGGCGATTCGGTGAACCAAGTAAATGAATGTACTGAACATGCTGCAAACAGCTACAAGGAGCCTGTGTTTCAGAATTCTCAGCTAGTGTGGCGCAACGGTGGTATAACAGAAAAATGACAAAGAAGAGAATTTAGTGGTCTGTTGGATTGATGTTAGGTTCATATACTTATGGTCTTGGTTCGATTCCAACTTCTGCCAATGATTTTTGATAGGGAGAGATAGATTCTGTTCTCTTCTGGCTACTACACGTGAAGAACGTATAATGGCATTGTGGTCAGGAGCGGCGACATGTAGAAACTCTATCACCAGTAAGCTTTCTTATACCAGTTATTTATTTCTAGTGACGAAACAAACGCTATGAGGGGTCACAGAACACTTATTCCATCTTTTATTTGAGCTTCTGCATGTCGATAAAATTGGTTCCGGACTGAGAATGCAACTCAGACCGCCCTTAACGCGGAATTTGATTGCTTTGTGACAATACAGCTCGACTACAATTTGTTGTTTTTTCAAAACTGTAGATTCCTCAACATGTCCACATATTGCGCGTGAATGGGTTCCAATCCTTACTCAGCACTAAAGTTTGCATTATGTATTATCAAGCTCTAGCATGAGAACACCTATCTGCTGGTGGATAATAGTTTTGATTTTTAATGTATTTCCATTCGTTGTCAACACTAACGATATCTGACGTTTTTCACTACCAGTGAGACAGAAATATTTCCAAGATCACTGTAAGTTCAAAGATGTTATTCCATGCTGCTGGTGAAGAAAAATTCGGTAGCTGACGTCTCTTTGTTAGTATTCAACAACGATATGTGTGGGGTTCGATTCCCAGTCACCACTGAACTTTTCGTGATATTATTTCTACACTCCTGGAAATGGAAAAAAGAACACATTGACACCGGTGTGTCAGACCCACCATACTTGCTCCGGACACTGCGAGAGGGCTGTACAAGCAATGATCACACGCACGGCACAGCGGACACACCAGGAACCGCGGTGTTGGCCGTCGAATGGCGCTAGCTGCGCAGCATTTGTGCACCGCCGCCGTCAGTGTCAGCCAGTTTGCCGTGGCATACGGAGCTCCATCGCAGTCTTTAACACTGGTAGCATGCCGCGACAGCGTGGACGTGAACCGTATGTGCAGTTGACGGACTTTGAGCGAGGGCGTATAGTGGGCATGCGGGAGGCCGGGTGGACGTACCGCCGAATTGCTCAACACGTGGGGCGTGAGGTCTCCACAGTACATCGATGTTGTCGCCAGTGGTCGGCGGAAGGTGCACGTGCCCGTCGACCTGGGACCGGACCGCAGCGACGCACGGATGCACGCCAAGACCGTAGGATCCTACGCAGTGCCGTAGGGGACCGCACCGCCACTTCCCAGCACTGTTGCTCCTAGGGTATCGGCGAGGACCATTCGCAACCGTCTCCATGAAGCTGGGCTACAGTCCCGCACACCGTTAGGCCGTCTTCCGCTCACGCCCCAACATCGTGCAGCCCGCCTCCAGTGGTGTCGCGACAGGCGTGAATGGAGGGACGAATGGAGACGTGTCGTCTTCAGCGATGAGAGTCGCTTCTGCCTTGGTGCCAATGATGGTCGTATGCGTGTTTGGCGCCGTGCAGGTGAGCGCCACAATCAGGACTGCATACGACCGAGGCACACAGGGCCAATACCCGGCATCATGGTGTGGGGAGCGATCTCCTACACTGGCCGTACACCACTGGTGATCGTCGAGGGGACACTGAATAGTGCACGGTACATCCAAACCGTCATCGAACCCATCGTTCTACCATTCCTAGACCGGCAAGGGAACTTGCTGTTCCAACAGGACAATGCACGTCCGCATGTATCCCGTGCCACCCAACGTGCTCTAGAAGGTGTAAGTCAACTACCCTGGCCAGCAAGATCTCCGGATCTGTCCCCCATTGAGCATTTTTGGGATTGGATGAAGCGTCGTCTCACGCGGTCTGCACGTCCAGCACGAACGCTGGTCCAACTGAGGCGCCAGGTGGAAATGGCATGGCAAGCCGTTCCACAGGACTACATCCAGCATCTCTACGATCGTCTCCATGGGAGAATAGCAGCCTGCATTGCTGCAAAAGGTGGATATACACTGTACTAGTGCCGACATTGTGCATGCTCTGTTGCCTGTGTCTATGTGCCTGTGGTTCTGTCAGTGTGATCATGTGATGTATCTGACCCCAGGAATGTGTCAATAAAGTTTCCCCTTCCTGGGACAATGAATTCACGGTGTTCTTATTTCAATTTCCAGGAGTGTAGTTCAAACATGCTCACATGTCGCTTAGCGATTAGAGGACCTGCCAGACAGCTGCGTTATGGGAGTTGCATGCGAATCAGGCGAAATGCAGTTCAGGTCATTCGGATACTTATGAGCATGACTGTACATAGTAAGTTCGAACAGGGTAATACGAACAATCGCAATGCTCTAGACGGATTGTCTGCGCAGTCACAGGGAACAACACCCGAGAGCTGGTGAGTTTATACGGAAAACTGGGGCATTACTGTGAGTTGTAGTGCAGCGATAATAAGGTCGCTTCAGCCCACCATGTAGTTCATGGCGTAAAGGTCGTAGTGGCTCAAAGTTCGTTGGTGATGAGGTAGTCCATCCACCAGTGCACACGCCGTAAGAATTCTTTGCACATGGAATTGAGAAGCTTGCCCCTTGGTGACATAAACTTAAGTGAGATTACGTTCAAAAATAAATATGTCTCGTATTCCATTCTCGTAAAAAATTCTTTAAAAACTCCGGTTTTTGATTGCATGACCCTTGAAGGTCTTAGTTTTTAACTTTAATTGTTTCTGTGTCCCTTTAAGTTGTAACATTATATCAGAGGTTGATCTGAAGATGATCGCAAATTAACCAAAACAGGTTACCCCTTTAGTAAATCTCATAAATCACTCTGTGTTAACATTTTTTTAATAAACTGTGATGTGTTGGCAGAAGAGCCAACACCGTGTTGCTAGAGGAGGCCGAAATGCACGCGTTTAAGCTCACGCAAACTGGCGTGAGGTCTGGAACAGTTAAGGGAATTTATAGTAGCAACTAAAGTACGTAGTTGATGTAATACTTAACTTTAATCCATAATTGGTGTACATCGCTCTTGTTGATACATTAATAACAATCTCAATATAACCTGGTAATGGCGCCTTGCTAGGTCGTAGCAAACGACGTAGCTGAAGGCTATGCTAACTATCGTCTAGGCAATTGAGAGCGTATTTGTCAGTGTAGCTTCGCTAGCAAAGTCGGCTGTACAACTGGGCGAGTGCTAGGACGCCTCTCTAGACCTGCCTTGTGGTGGCGCTCGGTCTGCAATCACTGACAGTGGCGACACGCGGGTCCGACGTATACTAACGGGCCGAGGCCGATTTAAAGGCTACCACCTAGCAAGTGTGGTGTCTGGCGGTGACACCACAAACTGTAAATATATGTCAAAACACAGACAAAATGCGCCTTATGACTCTTAGAAGTGATACACGGTATGTACATCAACCCAAATTCTAGTTTCGTGATAGAAAAATACTGTCGCTCCGAACTAGTGTCTTGCCCCTTGTCGCCACGAAACTTGCAGACTGACTCCGCTGTACGGCGAGCTGTAAATGTCACTGATGATTGCTGACCGGACGTACTTTGCACTGATACTAGTGGAGACTAGAGAAAGATGGATGTGCACAAGGCATGATCTGAACCTTAACAGTGTGGGTAAGGAGAAGTTGGTTGAGGCAACTGATGAAAGTACAGCAAGTGGGGGTGGGTCACCATGTGGTCAGATACCTGTTGACAAGCACTGGTAGGAGGACTAGGCCCTTTATGGGATAAATCATGAAAATAGGCTTCTCTCCTCTGAAAATGTTTCAGCCGTTCAGAAATTTTTCAATGGTTACACAGAAAGTTGAATGCAGGACACTGGACTGTACACTCACCAGTTACCAGAGTGGAAATAGGAACCATAAGGACAAACACCACAGTAACTGGCTTAGAATTATCTGTTCTTCATCAAAATATGCACTCTACTAAAAATAACATACACCAGCTTCAAGTGCAATGACGTGCCTTTGAACTGCACAGCAGAACGCTGCAGCAGAGACAATGAAATTCAGGAGTTAATTCTATAGCCCTATGACTGTGCAAGTTGCAATGGAGAACTACCGTAAAGGCTGGGGGATTCTGTGTTTGTAACAGAAATGGCACACATTTTAAGGCTGGAATTTATATGGTTACAATTACACAACTATGTAGATAAACGTAAGACCAGAACATGTCACGTAGACAGCTCAGGTATATCGTAACATTTCAGCATGTATATGATAATGGTTGTTGTTGTTGTTGTGGTCTTCATTCTGAAGACTGATTTGATGCAACTCTCCAAGCTGTTATATGCTGTGCAAGCCTCTTCATCTCCGAGTAACTGCTGCAACCTACATCCTTCTGACTCTGCTTACTGTAGAAATCTCTTGGTCTCCTTCTACACTCCCACCCATCCCACTTTTCTCCGGTGCTAAACTGATGATTCCTTAATGTCTCAGAATATGTCCTACCAACCGATCCCTTCTTCTAGTCAGGCTGTGCCTCAAATTTGTTCTCTCCTCAATTCTATACAGTAATTCCTCATTAGTTACATAATCTACCCACCTAATCTTCAGCATTCGTCTGTAGCACCACCTTTTAAAAGCTTCTATTCTCTTCTTTTTTGAATTGCTTAATGTCCATGTTTCACTGCCGTACATGGCTACACTCCAGCTAAATACAGGGTGTACATAAAGTCCGGGAACACTTTCAATTGTTTATTGCACAAGAACTAAATATTGTACAGATGTCATACATATTGCATTTTGAAGAGAAACTCTGAAGGTTTTTTTTTTTTGTTTTTTTTTTTTTTTTTTTTTTTTTTTTTTTTTTTTTTTTACAAACATTCGATATGCGAACCATAAGTGACTCGGCAGATGTCAATAGGGTAATAGAATTCTTGCCATACCCGTCCCAGCATGGCATCGTCGACTGTGGCAGTAGCTTCCCGTATTCTCTCCCGGAGCTCAGCTACATCACGTAGCAGAGACAGTACATACAGCAGATCATTAATGTGTGCCCACAGAAGAAAGTCCCCTTCTGTAGCACGGCCGATCCATCGATGGAGCAGCTCAAATGTGAGTGGTTTCATATACAGCTTCCGTCGCAGGACTTTTCACACTGTCATTGGAGCCATTTCGAGTTCACGGGATGCACTACGCACCGATCTTTGGACTCCTTACGAATGTCTCTCGTACGCGCTCCACATTCACTTCACTCACACTGGGACGTCCGCTTCTCTTTTCTCGCCACAAGCAACCCGTCATAACGAATTTGTTGTGACAGTGGTAAATGGCCTTCCTTGTTTGTGGCTTCTTACCGTACTTGGTTCCAAACATCTGTTGAACAGCTATAGCACACTTCTTCTTGTCGAACTCCAACACACAGAAAGCTCGCTCCACATCTGAACTCGCCATGTTTGCGACTAGCGCTGACAATCGGCAGATTATTAAACTACGCTGTGGCGGTACACATGAAAAAAGCTTTCACGGTTTCTCTTCAAAATGACATATGTATGATATCTGTACATGTTTGGTTCTTGTGCAATAAATAATTGAAAGTGTTCTCCGACTTTGTGCACACCGTGTACTTTCAGAGAAGGCTTCATGGCACGTAACTCTATTCTTGATGTTAACAAATTTCTCTGCTATGTAAATGCTGTTATTGCCATTGCCTGTCTACATTTCATATCCTCTCTGCTTCAGCTATTATCAGTTATTTTGCTACCCAAATAGCAAAACTCATCTCCTAGTTCAAGTGTCCCGTTTCCCAATCTAATTCCCTCAGCAGCAACTGATTTAATTCGACTACATTCCATTATCCTTGTTTAGCTTTTGTTGATGTTCATCTTATATCCTCTTTTCATGACCCTTTCCACTCCGTTCATCTGCTCATCCGAGTCCTTTGCTCTCTCTAAGGGAATTACAATGTCATCAGTAAATCTCAGAGTTTTTATTTCTTCTCCCTGGACTTTAAGTCCAGCAAAAATTTTTCTTTTGTTTCCCTAAATGCTCGTTTAACGTAAAGATTGAATAACATAGGGAACAGACTACAACCCTGTCTTCCCCACTTCTCAACCAGTGCTTCCCTTTCATGCCCGTCGTGTCTTATTATGGCCGCCTGGTTTTTGTGCAAGTTGAAAATAGCATTACGCTCCCAACATTTAACCCCTGATACCGTCAGAATTTCATAGGCATTGTTCCAGTCAACATTGTCAAAAGCTTTCTCTAAGTCTACACTATACACGTAGGTTCTCCTTTCCTTAACCTCTATTCTGCGGTAAGTCGTAGGGTCAGTATTGCCTCGCGGGTTTCTCTATTTCTCCGGAATCCAAACTGATCTCCCCGAGGTCGGGTTCTGCCAGTTTTCACAGTCTTCTGTAAAGAACAGGTGTTAGTATTTTGCAGCAACGACTTATTAAGCTGGTAGTTTGATAATATTTACATCTGTCAGTACCTGCTTTCTTTGGACAGGAACTGTTCAACAAAATGGCTCTGAGCACTATGGGACTTAACATCTGAGGTCATCAGTCCCCTGGAACTTAGAACTACTTAAACCTAACTAACCTAAGAACATCACACACATCCATGCCCGAGGTGGGATTCGAACCTGCGACCATAGCAGTCACGCGGATTCAGACTGAAGCGCCTAGAACCGCACAGCCACACCGGCCGGCCTGGAACTGTTGTTGTTGTTGTGGTCTTCAGTCCTGAGACTGGTTTGATGCAGCTCTCCATGCTACCCTATCCTGTGCAAGTTTCTTCATATCCCAGTACCTACTGCAACCTACATCCTTCTGAATCTGCTTAGTGTATTCATCTCTTGGTCTCCCTCTACGATTTGTACCCTCCACGTTGCCTTCCAATGCTAAATTTGTGATCCCTTGATGCCCCAGAATATGTCCTACCAACCGGTCCCTTCTTCTTGTAAAGTTGTGCCACAAACTCCTCTTCTCCCCAATTCTATTCAATACCTCCTCGTTAGTTATGTGATCTACCCATCTAATCTTCAGCATTCTTCTTTAGCATCACATTTCGAAGGCTTCTATTGTCTTCCTGTCCAAACTATTTATCGTCCATGTTTCACTTCCATACATGGCTATACTCCATACAAATGGAACGACTTCCTGACACTTAAATCTAAACTCGATATTAACAAATTTCTCTTCTTCAGAAACGTTTTTCTTGCCATTGCCAGTCTACATTTCATATCTCCTCTACTTCGACCATCATCAGTTACTTTGCTCCCCAAATAGCAAAACTTCTTTACTACTTTAAGTGTCTCATTTCCTAATCTAATTGCCTCAGCATCACCCGACTTAATTCGACTACATTCCATTATCCTCGTTTTGCTTTTGTTGATGTTCATCTTATACCCTCCTTTCAAGACACTGTCAATTCCGTTCAACTGCTCTTCCAAGTCCTTTGCTGTCTCTGACAGAATTACAATGTCATCGGCGAAAGTCAAAGTTTTTATTTTTTCTCCATGGATCTTAATACCTACTCGGATTTTTTATTTTGTTTCCTTTATTGCTTGCTCAATAAACAGATTGAATGACATCGGGGAGACGCTACAACCCTGTGTCACTCCCTTCCCAACCACTGCTTCCCTTTCATGACCCTCGACTCTTATAACTGCCATCTGGATTCTGTACAAATTGTAAATAGCCTTTCGCTCCCTGTATTTTACCCCTGCCACCTTTAGAATTTGAAAGAGAGTATTCCAGTCAACATTGTCAAAAGCTTTCTCTAAGTCCACAAATGCTAGAAACGTAGGTCTGCCTTTCCTTAATCTTCCTTCTAAGATAAGTCGTAAGGTCAGTGTTGCCTCACGTCTTCCAATATTTCTACGGAATCCAAACTGAACTTCCCCGAGGTCGGCTTCTACCAGTTTTTCCATTCGTCTGTAAAGAATTCGTGTTATTATTTTGCAACTGTGACTTATTAAACTGATAGTTCGGTAATTTTCATATCTGTCAACACCTGTTTTTCTTTGGGATTGGAATTATTATATTCTTCTTGAAGTCTGAGGGTATTTCGCCTGTCTCATACATCTTGCTCACCAGATGGTAGAGTTTTGTGAGGACTGACTCTCCCAAGACCGTCGGTTCAAATGGAATGTTGTCTACTCCGGGGGCCTTGTTTCGGCTCAGGTCTTTGAGTGCTCTGTCAAACTCTTCACGCAGTATCTTATCTCCCATTTCATCTTCATCTACATTCTCTTCCGTTTTTATAATATTGTCCTCAAGTACATCGCCCTTGTATAGACCCTCTATATACTCCAACCAACTTTCTGCTTTCCCTTCTTTGGTTAGAACTGGGTTTCCATCTGAGCTCTTGATATGCATACAAGTGGTTCTCTTTTCTCCAAAGGCCTCTTTAATTTTCCTGTAGGTAGTATCTATCTTACCCCTAGTGAGATAAGTCTCTAAATCCTTGCATTTGTCCTCTAGCCATCCCTGCTTAGCCATTTTGCACTTCCTGTCGATCTCTTTTCTTAGACGGTTGTATTCCTTTTTGCCTGCTTCATTTACTGCATTTTTATATTTTCTCCTTTCATCAATTAAATTCAATATTTTTTCTGTTACACAAGGGTTTCTACTAGCCCTCGTCTTTTTACCTACTTGATTCTCTGCTGCCTTCATTACTTCATCCCTCAGAGCTACCCATTCTTCTTCAACTATACTTCTTTCCCACACTGTTGTCAATTGTTCCCTTATGCTCTCTCTGAAACACTATACAACCTCTGGATTACTCAGTTTATCCAGGTCCCATCCCCTAAAATTCCCACCTTTTTGCAGTTTCTTCAATTTTAATCTGCAGTGCATAACCAATAGATTGTTGTCAGAGTCCACATGTGCCCCTGGAAATGTCTTACAGTTTAAAACCTGGTTCCTAAATCTCTATCTTACCATTATATAATCTATCTGATACGTTTTAGTATCTCCTGGATTCTTCCATGTATGCAACCTTCTTTTATGATTCTTGAACCAAGTATTACCTATGATTAAGTTATGCTCTGTGCAAAATTATACCAGACGGCTTCCTCTTTCATTTCTTACCCCCAATCCATATTCACCTACTATGTTTCCTTCTCTCCCTTTTCCTACACTCGAATTCCAGTCACCCATGAGTATTAAATTTTCGTCCCCTTCACTACCTGAATAATTTCTTTTATCTCATCGTACATTTCATCAATTTCTTCATCATCGGCAGAGCTAGTTGGCATATAAACTTGTACTACTGTAGTAAGCGTGGGCTTCGTGTCTATCTTGGCCATAATAATGCGTTCACTATGCTGTTTGTAGTAGCTTACCCGTACTCCTATTTTTTTATTCATTATTAAACCTACTCCTGCATTACCCCTATTTGATTTTGTATTTATAACCCTGTATTCACCTGACCAAAAGTCCTGTTCCTCCTGCCACCGAACTTCACTAATTCCCACTATATCTAACTTCGACCTATCCATTTCCCTTTTTAAGTTTTCTAGCTTACCTACTCGATTAAGGGATCTGACATTCCACGCTCCGATCCGTAGAACACCAGTTTTCTTTCTCCTGATAACAACATACTCTTGAGTAGTCCCCGCCCGGAGATCCGAATGGGGGACTATTTTGCCTCCGAAATATTTTACCCAAGAGGATGCCATCATCATTTAATCATACAGTAAAGCTGCATGCTCTCGGGAAAAATTACGGCTGTAGTTTCCCCTTGCTTTCAGGCGTTCGCAGTACTACAACAGCAAGGCCGTTTTGATAATTGTTACAAGGCCAGATCATTCTTTTTGAAGGCTGAGGGTATTTCGCCTGTTTCATACGTCTTGCTCACAGAATGCAACAGTTTTGTCATGGCTGGTTCTCCCAAGGCTATGAGTAGTTCTAACGGCTCCCAGGGCCTTGTTTCCAATTTCAGTGCTCTGTTTAATTCTTCTAGCACTATCGCACTATCATATCTCCAGTCTCATCTTCATCTATGTCCTCTTCAATTTATGTAATACTGCCAACCGGCCGCTGTGACTGCGCGGTTCTAGGTGCTTCAGTCCTGAACCGCGCTGCTGCTACGGTCGCAGGTTCGAATCCTTCCTCGGGCATGGTTGTGTGATTTCCTTAGGTGAGTTAGGTTTAAGTAGCTCTAAGTTCTAGGGGCTGATGGCCTCAGATGTTATGTCCCATAGTGCTTAGAGCCATTTGATCCATTTGTAATACTGTCCTCAGGTACATTTCCCTTTCGATGGGAGAGCACACTGGACTCATATTCCAGAGGACGACGTTTCAAACATGCGTCCGGGTATCCTGACATAGGTTTTCCGTGATTTCCCTAAATCGCAACAGGCAAATGCCGGCACGGCTCCTTCGAAAGGGCACGGCCGATTTCCTTCCCCATCCTGCCGTAATCCGATCTTGTGCGCCGTCTCTGATGACGTCGTAGTCGACGGGACGTTAAATACTAATCTCCTCCTCCTCCTTGTATAGACTCTATAAGTACTCCTTCCTCCTTTCAACTTTCCCTTCTTTCCTTAAGACTTGTTTTTCATCTGCGTTCTTGATATTCGTATAGGTGGTTCTCATCTCTCCAAAGGCCTTCTTAAATTCCCAGTAGCCTGTGTCTGTCTTCCCGCTAGTGATACAGTACTGGCCATTAAAATTGCTACACCAAGAATAAATGCAGATGATAAACGGGCATTCATTGGACAAATATATTATACTAGAACTGACATGTGATTACATTTACACGCAATTTGGGTGCATAGATCCTGAGAAATCAGTACCCACAACAACCGCCTCTGGTCGTAGTAACGGCCATGATACGCCTGGCATTGAGTCAAACACAGCTTGGATGGCGTGTACAGGTACATTTGCCCATGCAGCTTCAACACGATACCACAGTTCATCAAAAGTAGTGACTGGCATATTGTGACGAGCCAGTTCCTCGGCCACCATTGTCCAGACGATTTCAATTGGTGAGAGACCTGGAGAATGTACTGGCCAAGGCAGCAGAAGAACATTTTCTGTACCCAGAAAGGACCTGCAACATGCGGTCGTGCATTATCCTGCTGAAATGTAAGGTTTCGCAGGGATCGAATGAAGGGTAGAGCCACGGGTTGTAACAAATCTGTAATGTAACGTCCACTGTTCAAAGTGGCATCAGTGCGAAGAAGAGGTGACCGAGACGTGTAACCAATGGCACCCCATACCATCACGTCGGGTGATACGACAGTATGGCGACGACGAATACACGCTTCTAAGGTGCGCTCAAAATGACGTTTTGCCATTCGTGCACCCAGGTTCGTCGTTGAGTACACCATCGCAGGCTCTCCTGTCTGTGATGCAGCGTCAAGGGTAACCGCAGCCATGGTCTCCGAGCTGATAGTCCATGCAGCTGCAAACGCCGTCGGGGCGTGGCTGCACGATCCGTTACAGCAATGCGGATAGGACGCCTGTCATTTCGACTGCTAGTGATACGAGGCCATTGGGATCCAGCACGGCGTTCCGTATTACTCTCCCGAACCCACCTATACCATATTCTGCTATCAGTCATTGGATCTCGACCAACGCGAGCAGCAATGTCGCGATACGATAAAGCGCAATCGCGATAGGCTACAATCCGACCTTTATCAAAGTCGGAAACGTGATGGTAAACATTTCTCCTCCTTATACGATGCATCACAACAACGTTTCACCAGGCAACGCCGGTCAGCTGCTGTTTGTGTATTTGAAATCGGTTGGAGCACGTTGTAGGTGTCGCCGCTGGGCACCAACCGTGTGTGAATGATATGAAAAGCTAATTATTTGCATATCACAGCATCTTCTTCCAGTCATTTAAATTTCGCGTCTGTAGTACGTCATCGTCGTGGTGTAGCAATTTTAATGGCTAGTAGTGTATATGCTTCTAAATCCTTACATTTTTCCTCTAGACACTCCTGCCCAGACCCTTTGCTCTTACGGTCAATCTCATTTTTAGGCGCTTATATTCTCTTTCACCTGCTTCATTTATTGAATTTTTGTATTTTCTACTTTCAGCAGTTCCTCAACAAATCAACTAAAGCCTTGAAAAAAGAGTCTCAGCCCCAAAACTAACATAAAGGTATGTGAAGATATGAATATTAAGACACGTGTTGAGGGTGACATTAGTAGTGACTTCCTAAAAATTTCGAAAACTTTGGAGTGGCACAAATGGTAAACAATGCTACTATGGTCAAAAAGTCAGCATCAGCCCTAGACCATGTATTTATCGATAGCGACAGGGATAATTCTAAAAAATTTTAGAAAACCGTCTCCTCTCTGTCTGTTACTGCCAGATAATATAGCTGAACAGAGGCTTGGTGAAACCTGCAAAATTGCGGGCCTACAAAAGAATCGCCTTGGAAACCGAATTTTATACTGTTTTCTAGGGTACTGACAAAACAAACCTGCGATTAAGTGTATAGATTGAAAACAGTGCATATGCTAAGGTCTCTAAATTTTGCACACCGTTTAATTTAATTTTTGAGGAGGTATTTCCAAAAGTAGTCGTTTCAACAGCAACAGGTAAGGAATGTGGATGGATATCTTTGGGTATTCGAAGATCCTCCAAAATATTAAAATTTTTCAGTTCTGCGTAAAATCACCACACTAAAAGACAGTTCCTAAATTGTTATTACAGATACAAGAATATATACAAGAGAGTACAACATGCTGCAAAATCATCAATTACAAAATTGTGTAAAATGCACAAAGTGAAAGCAAAGTAGTATATGGCATGTCGTGAAACACGAAACTGGAAAAAATGCACACAAGTACAGAAATACACAAATGAAAGATGAGAGTGAAGTAATAAAAATTCTTCAGGAAATGGAAATTTTGTAAATCACTATTTTTCTTGTATTCTGGAGAAGTTGCAACAAAATCTTCGTGAAACACATGTAACAACCGTAATGAGTTATACAGCATGTACAAAGATATTGTTTTTCAATACAGAACTTGACTTCAGGAAGACAATATTAATCATCACGGATAGGTGAGACTCCAGCAGCTGTTCTGAAAACGTGCATGAACTATATACAGGCTCCCTTAACAAATATGATAAATGCATCGTTTAGCTGAGATACTTTAACAGAGTACCTTAAGTGCGTTCGAGTTTTGTCCTTTATAAAGGAAAGTAGCGCAGAAAATATAGAAAAATGCACCCCAGTTTCACTATTAGCGTTCTCAAAAATAACTGAACTACGCATGATAGACTAATGAGTTACACTGATATGTAGAAACTTTTTAACAAAGCATGGTTTAGTATACGAAATGGGAGAAGTACAATATCGACCATAATTTAGTTCAAATAATGGTCCTTAACGCTCTTGACAATGATAACTGTGTTACAGGCATATTATTAGACTTTTAGGGCTGTTAACGCTGCTGAATATAAAATAATATTAAAACCGATAAGCATTACGTGTAAGAGGAGCAGCAAAGCAATGTTTCCACTTTTACATGAAAATAGGGTGGAGAATATAGAGATAGTTCAAATGTTAGATGATGATAAATCTCTAGTAAAACAGTTTCCAGACAAGTAACATATAAACATAGGTATGCCTCAGGTTAGTGTATTGGGTGCAGTCCTGTTTTTACCATGTATCACTGACTTTCCAAACCGTATAAAACATGGAGAAAAAGTCCTCTCTGTTGATCGTAGAAACATCATATTCTGTGATAAAACACCAGAACTCCTACCAGTGAAGGCAAACAAAAATCTTCAATAATATTCACTGGTGGGCAGAAGATAAGAAAATTAACATTGAAAGTAATGAAAATAAACAGCATGCACTTCACAGAGAGAGTGAAAATAATTGTTGGATTAAAAATAGAGTATAAACATGTGGCTTGTGTAACAAACAGTTATTAGGGGTGAAGGTTGCTCCTCATTGAGATGCAATGCACAGACAAAGATACTGATAAAAAGAAAGTGAATGTCATCAACGTGTTGTGCTCTTAGGATTCTACCGGTGGTTTGCAACAGTGAATGACTTTTGGTGTCAGTGTCATACTAGTCCTACACACACTCACGTCTCAGCTATAGGATTCTATTCTCGGGATGAGTGGCTTAAAACACAGACACAGTTTTCAAACTGCAGAAAAGGCCCGTTGTAAACATCAGGCAAAACATAAATAAGCGATCAACTAGTAGTTCTATACATAATCAGGGAACAATAGCCGGTTTAGACATGCTTTTACGAAGGGGAAAAAATTTAAAAAATCAAGCAGCGTACTCAACCAGGGAAAAAACTATATAAAAACTGCCCAAAAAGACGAAAAATATTTTTAAAATACATCTAATTTTAAAGGTAGTTACAAAATTCTCCGTAAGTAATGTACACTACACAGTTTAAGATTACATAGAGAACTCATAGTAGGGGTTAATAACAAAAGAGGAGACTACAACACCCTGCCATATTGTAAAACATAATGGCAATGTAATTTTTTCGAAAGCGATTGTGCCAAGATCTATAGTGCATGATAGTAATGTCTTACCATTCTCTTGAACTCAACATCTGGTTCATCTGGAGGAATGCTGATTAAATTTTCCAAGAGGGTGGACATGGACAATTCCATGTTCCTCATTCTTAAATCAACAGTGAGTGTCCACAGAGTGTGACGTGTTGTAGTGCAAAACAATGTTTTTATTGTAATATATTTGGTACAAACTGATGTTTTTGTGCCATCAGGAGAACCTATTTCAGTAGGGACCAATCGAATGGGGCAGGCAGTTGACGCTCTTCGCATTCAGGAGCATCGAGTTTCTTCTGCCCAGCCAACCTGATTTAGGTTTTCAATAGTTTCTCTAAATCATTTATGGCAAACCCGGGATGCATTCTTCAGCATAGCCAAGGGTGACCACTTCTCCTATCCTGATAAACGTACTCAGACCTATACATTCAGTGTGTGCCTACATTGAAGCTACGTATTTTCATCGTATTGTGATAACAAATCCTGTATCATCGTGAGGTGATCCGTGGATGAATGAATAAATATACACTACTGCCCATTAAAATTGCTACACCACGAAGATGACGTGGTACAGACGCGAAATTTAACCGACAGGAAGAAGATGCTGTGATGTGCAAATGATAAGCTTTTCAGAGCATTCACACAAGCTTGGCGCCGGTGGCGACATCTACAACGTGCTGACATGGGGAAAGTTTCCAACCGATTTCTCATACACAAACAGCAGTTGACCGGCGTTGGCCGGTGAAACGTTGTTGTGATGCCTCACGTAAGGAGGAGAAATGCGTACCATCACGTTTCCGACTTTGATAAAGGTCGGATTGTAGCCTATCGCGATTGCGCTTTATCGCATCGCGACATTGCTGCTCACGTTGGTCGATATCCAATGACTGTTAGCAGAATAAGGAATCGGTGGGTTGAGGAGGGTAATACGGAACGCCGTACTGGATCCCAACGTCCTCGTATCACTAGCAGTCGAGATGACAGGAATCTTATCCACATGACTGTAACGGATCGTGCAGCCATGTCTCGATCCCTGAGTCAATAGATGGGGACCTTTGCAAGACAACAA
The DNA here is from genome assembly GCF_021461395.2 of Schistocerca americana. NCBI lineage: Eukaryota > Metazoa > Arthropoda > Insecta > Orthoptera > Acrididae > Schistocerca > Schistocerca americana. The sequence continues at coordinate 154,219,097 of NC_060122.1, forward strand.
CCATCTGCACGAACAGCTCGACGACGTTTGCAGCAGCATGGACTATCAGCTCGGAGACCATGGCTGCGGTTACCCTTGACGCTGCATCACAGACAGGAGGGGCCTGCGATAGTGTATGCCTACTCAACGACGACCCTGGGCTCACGAACGGCAAAACGTCATTTTTTCGGATGAGTCCAGGTTCTGTTTACAGAATCATGATGGTCGCATCCGTGTTGTCGACACCACGGTGATCCCACATTGGAAGCGTGTACTCGTCATCGTCATACTGGTGTATCACCTGGCGTGATGGTATGGGGTGCCATTGGTTACACGTCTCGGTCACCTCTTGTTCGCATTGACGGCGCTTTGAACAGTGGACGTTACATTTCAGATGTGTTACGACCCGTGGCTCTACCTTTCATTCGTTCCCTGCGAAATCCTACATTTCAGCAGGATAATGCACGACTGCATGTTGCAGGTCCTGTACGGGCCTTTCTGGATACAGAAAATGTTCGACTGCTGCCCTGGCCAGCACATTCTCCAGATCTCTCACCAACTGAAATCGTCTGGGCAATGGTGGCCGAGCAACTGGCTCGCCACAATACGCCAGTCACTACTCTTGATGAACTGTGGTATCGTGTTGAAGCTGCATGGGCAGCTGTACCTGTACACGCCATCCAAGCTGTTTGACTCAATGCGCAGGCGTATGAAGCCCGTTATTACGGCCAGATGTGGTTTTTCTGGGTACTGATTTCTCAGGATCTATGCACCCAAATTGCGTGAAAATGTGATCACATGTCAGTTCTAGTATAATGTATTTGTCCACTGAATACCCGTTTATCATTTGCATTTCTTTTTGGTGCAGCAAATTTAATGGCCTGTAGTGTACAAATGTAATTGCCGAATTTGGACGCTGCGCTGTATTTCTGTCGAGATAGCCCACCTGTTCAGTTTCTCAGTAGATGAGAAAGCAGTGCAATATAGTGAAGCAGTGCAATATAGTGAAGCCTAAGCATTCGGCTGTATGCTGAAAACTCACTGAGCACATCAGGGAAATAAACCATCATCATCACAGCACGTTGTGCTCATTGCGGAGCGTCGCGATCGTATGAACCAGACATAGCCTTCCCAGACGGTTATCAGCTACTCTTAGAGCCTTATGCAGGGGTAGATTAGAGATTTGCTCGATTTGATCAATTCACCTGATCACTGCTCTTTCCCCTGGCTCTTGAGCTCGATCTTCACTTCCATGATTATTTTCTCTAGGATTTCTCCATTTCTTCTCACCACATGGCGAAAGAACTGAAGAATTTTTTGGTTAACACGAGAAGAAATGCTCTTGGAGATACCGAATTGCTCAATAGTAGACACATTTCTTCTGCTTTCAGTCCAGTTTATCCGTAGCATCCTGCATCCGCACCAAAGCTCAAACGCATCGATGCGCTGTTTGTCTCTGGCTTTAAGGGACCATGTCTCACAACCACGTAAGAAGACGAAAAAACGAGGGTGTTTCAACAAGCTGGACCTGTTCTGCCAGGTCGTCGTGAGCTTTTTCATAGCTACTAGCCCTAGCGTGCTCCATCTTCTAATCCCCACTGCTTCCCGTGTCACAGGTGGTTGACCCAAGATAGATGAAAGAATACACTACTTCCATTTCCTTTAAATGACCTGTGAGTGAAACTCTATTCCTTGATCGGTTGTCATAAGTTTGGACTTGCTGAGATTCAGGTACAATCATATAATAGGCTAATGTATTTTACTATCGGTAATAGCGCAGTAAGTTCATCTTCGCTGCTGGGTAAAAGCACGGTTTCATCAGCAGATCGGAGGTTTCAATAGTTCTACACCAGTTGAGATGCCTTTGGTCCAACCATCAAGAGCATTCATAATGACATGTCTTGTACTTATGTTGTGCTGCAGCAGGAATAGAACACAACCCTGCCTGACATCTTCTTATATACTGAAGAAATCGGACATGCCATAAATAAAATATGACAGTTTCGCAGGAGAAGCGTTTTTGGGAAGATTCTACAAAAAATGGTTTTTTCCTTTCCAAAGCACAAAATTTTTGGAAGTCAAATCTATAACCACTGCTGGCGTGAACTTTATTAGCTTGCTTATTCAGACATTCTATTCCATATGAGGCTTCTGTCTTCTGTAACAGTTGGAACTATAGTTTCGAATGTTACTCTTATCAAATAATGGAATAGTCAAACAAAAAATACTGTAAGTAATATTTCGCTGCAGTTGCAAAACGTTACATACAGAAATGTGCTTAGTTGGGACCGAACATTTCATTATTGTATATACATTGCAAAAATTTGATTATGTATCTTTTACAGATGAAATACCATCAGTGCATTACAGATATTATCCTTATTCGAATCTGACACATTTGTGGTCATACATTTGTTTATTTATCTATATCCAGCCAAACATTACAATCTGAACCAGAACAGAGCGAAATCTGAAACAATGCGGAGCCCAGAGTTGAGACATAAGAGGTATTGAGCCATGAGATAGCAGTCATGATATTGTTTACAATTAGTATTTCACAATGGACAGATTTTTATTTTGTAAATTCAGGTGCAATCGATTTTTCCATAAACAGATAATTTTGTAAAGGACTTATTGCTATAAATTATTTTATATTTCTGTGTTAACTTATATTCATGACATTCTCTGAAAATTACTTTTCTGATGCAAGTACAATATTGTGATCTTTCACATATCAGTTATAAATCAAATTTCTTTTACAAAATTTTCTTCTTTTTATTTATATCAACCATACATATATTTTTGGTAATCATTTATATAATAATACACAGTGCTTTTTTCTAAATAGACATTAATTTTATATGAAAAGTCACGGTTTCCTTTTGCTTAGAATAATGAAGTAACCAATATTTGCATATTTTACCTCAGTATTAACTTTTGCAATTATTTGATTTGAAAAAGAAGTGACAGAAGTTGTGGAGGTATAGATATATTTTCCTACGTAACACAACAATCAAATTGAACCATAAGCGGAATTATGTTATACGCCAGGAACACGTGTAGTAATAAGAATCAATATTAAGAAAATGATAAATATAATGAAAGAATAAATAATAAAATACATGGAAGAGGCCTGTAGACACTGAAACGTTTCAAATAGATTATATAATGGTAAGATAGAGATTTCGGAACCAAGTTTTAAATTGTAAGACATTTCCAGTGGAAGATGTGGACTCTGACGACAATCTATTGGTTATGAACTATAGATTAAAACTGAAGAAAGTGCAAGAAGGCGGGAATTTAAAGAGATGGGACCTGGATAAACTGAGTAAACCAGAGGTTGTACAGTGTTTCAGGAAGAGCATAAGGGAACAATTGACAGCAGTGGGGGAAAGAAGTACAGTAGAAGAAGAATGGGTAGCTCTGAGGGATGAAGTAGTGAAGGCAGCAGAGGATCAAGTAGGTAAAAAGACGAGGGCTAGTAGAAACCCTTGTGTAACAGAAAAAATATTGAATTTAATTGATGAAAGGAGAAAATATAAAAATGCAGTAAATGAAGCTGGCAAAAAGGAATACAAACGTCTCAAAAATTAGATCGACAGGAAGTGCAAATTGGCTAAGCAGGGATGGCTAGAGGACAAATGTAAGGATGTAGAGGCATATATCACTAGGGGTAAGACAGATAATGCCTTCAGGAAAAGTAAGGAGACGTTTGGAGAAAAGAGAACCACTTGTATGAATATCAAGAACTCAGATGGAAACCCAATTCTAAGCAAAGAAGGGAAACCAGAAAGGTGGAAGGAATATGTAGAAGGTATAAACAAGGACAATGAACTTGTGGACAATGTTATGGAAGTGGAAGAGCATGTAGATGAAGATGAAATGGGAGATATGATACTGCATGAAGAGTTTGACAGAGATCTAAGTCAAAACAAAGCCCTGGGAGTAGACAACAGTCCACTAGAACCACTTGGGACAGTCAACCCTGACACAACTCTATGATCTGGTGAGCAAAACACAGGATACGGGCGAAATACCCTCAGACTTCAAGAAGAATATAATAATTCCAATCCCATAGAAAGCAGGTGATGACAGATGCAAAAATTACCGAACTATCAGTTTAATAAGTCACAGCTGCAAAATACTAAGATGAATTCTTTACAGACGAATGGAAAAACTGGCAGAAGCCTTCCTCAGGGAAGGTCAGTTTGGATTCTGTAGAAATGTTGGAACACATGAGGCAATACTGCCCCTATGACTTTTCTTTGAAGATAAATTAAGGAAAGGCAAACCTACGTGTCTAGCATTTGTAGTCTTAGAGAAAGCTTTTGACAATGTTGACTGGAATACTCTCTTTCTGAAGGTGGCAGGGATCAAATACAGGAAGTGTAAGGCTATTTACAATATGTACAGAAACCAGACGGCAGTTAACAGAGTATTGGGGCATGAAAGGGAAGCAGTGGTTGGGAAGGGTGTGAGACAGGGTTGTAGCCTACCCCCATGTTATTCAATCTCTATACTGAGCAAGCAGTAACGGAAACAAAAGAAAAATTCAGAGTAGGAATTAAAATCTATGGAGAAGAAATAAAAACTTTGAGGTTCGCTGATAATATTGTAATTGTGTCAAAGACAGCAAAGGACCTGGAAGAGCAGATAAACAGAATGAATAGTGTGTTGAAAGGAGAATATAAGATGAACATTAACAAAAGCAAAACTAGGATGATGGAATGTAGTCGAATTAAATCGGGTAATGCTGAAGGAATTAGATAAGGAAATGAGACGCTTAAAGTAGCAAATGAGTTTTGCTATTTGGGGAACAAAATAACTGATGATAGTCGATGTAGAGAGGATATAAAATGTACACTGGCAATGGCAAGGAATGCGTTTCTGAATAAGAGAAATTTCTCAACATAGATTATAGATTGAAATGTCAGGAAGTCGTTACTGGAAGTATGTGTGTGGAGAGTAGCTGAAACATGGACGATAAATAACTTAGTCAAGAAAAGATTACAAGCTTTCGAAATGTGGTGCTACAGAAGAATGCTGAAGATTAGATGGGTAGACCATATAACTAATGAGGAGGTATTGAACAGAAATGGGGAGAAGAGAAATTTGTGGCATAGCTTCACTAGTAGAAGGGATCAGTTGGTAGGACACATTCTGAGGCATCAAGGGACCACCAATTTACTACTGGATAGAAGTGTGGAGGGTCAAAATCGTAGAGGGAGACCAAGAGATGAATACACTAAGCAGATTCAGAAGGATGTAGGTTGCAGTAGGAACTGGGAGATGAAGAAGCTTGCACAGGATAGAGTAGCATAGAGAGCTGCATCAAACCAGTCTCTGGACTGAAGACCACAACAACAACAACAATCAAAGACTAGAAATTAAATGATGAAGTAATCCTAAAAAAGAAGTGTAACTAATTTTTGTAGCATGGGATTTAGGTGAAGTGGAGTTCAGTATAGGGGATATGCAGATGTTGGCCTCAATTTATCAATTATTTTATTTAACATCAATATACTTCTCATAATGGAACAGAAATACACCTTCATCACGTGAAGTATTTCTGTAGCCCATAAAGATTGTTAAATATCGTTCCATGCAGTCAATACAATAGACTATCTTCAATTAACAAAAAATAAATTCTCATCCTTGTTCTAACGTACGTAACTGCACAACAACATTAACATATTACAGTGCTTAACGTTCGACCGTAACCAGTAACAATGGATATCAAAAAAATAATTCTTTGACCCAACTAGGATCATAAATCACTAGCATGCGTTGGTCTAGTACTACCACCATCTCCACATATCTATCATAACAAGTTATAGACAACCCTCTACCAAGCTGTCTACACATAGGACTTAATAAATTCTTATTGTATAATACCAACGATTGTCACACATGACATAGTTTAAGCAAAGCACTTTACGACTATTACATTTAATCAAGCTCACAGCATACAGATAGCAATAAGAACAGCTCTTGCTCCAGTGCACACAGCCCCACTCCCATGTGAAATCAACAAACAATCACAACTTGACACTTGACAATCATAGACTTCCATACAGAGCATTGTCACTACCAGATACAACCAAACCGTTATTCATGTACCACACAGAGAACTGTGTCAACGATAAACCACCAGTGCTAAACCATCACCTGGAAAAGCACACAGGAATTGCTTCTTCTGACATCCAGTAGCCCTTGCCATTGCCTTCAGTTGGATTGCTGGCCAAGAAAAGGCACCAGCTGCTGCAACAGGCTATTGTGTCCACAAAGTGGGCACACCCTTGCACATACTATATTGACATCCACTCAACAGTACTGCAACACAACAACTTCTCGAGATCCTCGATCTCAGCTCTGCCAAGATCTTGCTTGTTCACCCCTTGGGGCAACTGACCAGTCCACTCAGCATCCTTGCCACTAGCTTGGGCACTGTGTACCTTCCTATCAGTCACTCGTGCAGCCACAATATAATATACTTTCAGTGCAATCTGGATCATTTGGGGTAATTTTAAACACTTTTGGTGGCAATTTGGTGTAGTTGTGATCAAATTTTAGGATATTTTCAAACAGCTGTTGGGGCAATTTGATACATATTGGGGAAAAAATTTGAACCACTTCTCATGTAATTTGATATAGTTTGAAGGAAATCTCTTACACTTTTAGGGTAACTTGGTACCATTTGGGGATATTTTGATACAGTTTGTTTGGGTGATCCACACTGCAAGAATTGTACCATTAGTTCAAACTCAGAGACGGCCAATCTAGTAACATTGATAGCACTACTCATATCCTTGTACTGTACCTCAGTGAAAAGCCCCAGCTCACCCCTGCTCATCCTAGCTTACCGCTGCTGACGCTGCTGGGATACCATTGCCATCATACTCGCCAGCACCAAGCCATGCACTGTCCTCTCACATGCTAACTATTCCTCCTTAAGTCATGTTGCGCCTTATACATCCCTCAAAGCTATGACTGAAAGAGCACACAGGAAAACAAGACACAGACCTGTATCTGTATACCATTACCAATGACACTACAGCCACACTGGCACAATGTGCAAACATGCTGTGCAACCAATTGTAGTCTAGGATTTAGGAGCAGTATGGTTTGGGCTCAGGATTGTGCAAAATACTTCTGATAACAGAACACGACAACTTACTGATCACATCAACAAAATCATCGACAGTGACCACAACAATGGGTATAGGGTCACAGGATCAGCCCACTGGTCTCCAGCCATGATCAGTTTTCGTGACCTGGAGCTGCTGTCACTCAGTCAAGTAACTCCTCAGTTTCTGCCAGGAGGTTGGATGTATCCCAGAAAGTAAACAGAGCATGATAGCATGTTGCCACCCATCCAAGCGCTAACCATGCCCAACGGTTCTTAATTATGGTGAACTCAGAAAAACAGGTGTAGCGTCCTCAGCACTCCCATTTACCTTGTTAATTAATTTCAGAATTATTCTATTCATATCGACTGAAAGCAGCAGTTTGGAAAGTATGTCATTTATGTATAATTCGATTTGCACAAGGTCATAATTGTTATAAATGAAGTGTTCTATATCCACCAGTACAGAATAGTTCCTAATATTCATTAGGCTAGATTCCGTCAAACAAAGTATGTAGACAAATAATCCACTATGTATTGTCGCATAAAGTCAGTTCCCCTGGTATATAGGCAACCCGACTAAGCTGTTTACAGAGCCTGTGGTACCTTATCAGGCAATTCGCGTCAGCGACTTCAATGAAATGCATGCACATATTGATGTTTGCCACATCCCAAACGGAGCCCATATTGAGCACTTGCAATTTAAGATCTGATATGTAATTATTAGGGTTCTGTGCCACAACATGTACTCTTACAGGATCTCCTTGAATGGGTCCGTCTGTCTGTCTGTCCGTCTGTCCAACTCTTAAGAACCCTTTTTCTCAGGAATAGGTACACGTACCAAGTTTCAATCTGTGTCACATTCTAAGGACTGTGGTCCCTTGGCGACGTAAAAATTTTTAAGTTTGTAAATCAAGGCATTCAAAAGGTACACTTTTTGACACTTGGAAATCCTCTCATCAAAACCTTCTGGTACTTCCCGTTGACCTAGAATCATGCAACTTGCAATGACACACAATTTCAAACTAAAATTAAAGAAAAAATCCTAATATTGTTAATTTGCAATTACAACAAACGAAAATAACATTTTTACCATTTTTTATCCATCTCCCTGTCTATCCATTTGTTAAGACCCCTTTTTCTCTGGAACTGGTTGGCATATGAAGTACATGTCCCATACTAAACCCTATGTTTCTTTAATCAAAAAGTTCGGCCATTTATGTCATACTGTATGTTTTGAAATCTACAGACGCTCTCATCAAAACATGTAGGGTACTTCTGGCTGACCTGTAATCACGAATTTCGCCGAGAAGCAAAGTTTCACAGTACAGATAAAGGAAAAAACCCAAAAATCGTTAATCTGTAATTATATAACACGAACAAATATTTATTGTCATTTCTTATCCATCTCTGTGTCTTTCTACCCGTCTTTTAAGTCCGCTTTTCCTCGTGAACAGTTTGGTGTATAAAGTTCAAATTTATGTCACATGCTAAGATCAATGGTCCCTTGGTGGCGTAAAACAGTTAAGCTTGTAAGTTAATGCAGTCAAAAGATTCTTCCATTTATGTCACACATTTTGATGCTCACTTATCAATACCTATTCACTGCTTCCCGTTGATAAAGAACCATGAAATTTGACAAGAAGCAAGGTTACAGAGTACATGTAAAGCAAAAATTTCTGCAAATTATTAACATGTATTCGTATCACAAAAAAATATCTTTTTCCCGTTAGAACATGTATTCATCATCCATCGAAAGCATAATGGACCGACATTACTGAATGCAAATATAAAATGTAAGTTGTAGTCATGTTTTAGTAACTATATAAAAATATTTTATTAAATCTTCTGTATTTCAGTATATAAACTGAGGTCCCCTTCTCGCTTCTTTTTGTAAGAAAGGGGATAAGTCAGACCCAAACCACTATAGGGGCATCTCACTGTTACCTGTCACATGTACGATACTTTCGAAAGCACTGCTAAATAGATTAGAGAAGCAAACAGACCACCCGACTGGCGAATACCAGACTGGGTTCCGTAAACACGTCGTTCGCTGAACAGATACGGAACCTTAAGATGATACTGCAACACAAACAGAACATAATCATCATCTTCTCGACTTCAAGAAGGCGTACGACTCAATAGAGAGAGAAACCCTCTTTAAAATTCTGAAAGAATACAGAGTAGACAGGAAGACTTTAACCATAATTCGTCAAACACTAAGAAACACCGCATCTAAAGTGAAGTTACGTGGAGAGCTCTCAGAACATTTAGAAATCAGAACAGGAGTCACGCAGGGCAATGGCCTCTCGCATTTGCTGTGCAGCGTAGTACTGGCCAAAATAGAGAAGGAATAGGATAAGACATAGAAAGGAGTCCTGTTAGGAAAAGTAAGAGTCAATTGCCTAGCGTTCGCAGACGATTTAGCTATCGTAACGGTACGAGAAACAGAAAGAATAAGAACCTTGGAAGAACTACACGAAATCACAGCCAAGACCGGACTACAGATATCATACGAGAAAACACAGTCCATGAGTACCCAAAAACACCAATAACTACACACAAGCCGCGTGGGATTAGCCGAGCGGACACACATTTTTGAACTACACACAAAATACGGGACAATACATAGAACAGAAAATTTCAATCACACAGGAGCAACAATACATATTACGGGAAGAAATAAGGTATCTAATGAAGAGAGAAGAGTGAAACTAGAGAAGGGCTACAAACTAACTTGGACTCACTACAATAAGGTAGCTATCTCACCAAGGGCCAAGCTACGACGCTATGAGATGGTGGTGCTACCAGAAGCATTATACGCGGCCGAGGCCACAGATAGAGAAGACGGAACGAAAAATGCTCAGGAAAATATTCGGGGCGACGCAAAAAGACGGGGTACGGACAAAGAGGCCAGCTGAAGAACTATACTAACACACAGTGAAAATAACAGACCAAATCAGAAAACGTAGACCACAGTTCAACGGACACTTCAGCAGAATGGCACCACATGGGAACAACGAGACAGACCTTGGACAGGGTTAGCACAAGGAAAAACAGCAAATGGATGGATGAAATAAGAAATGACATGGAACAACTCAACATCACATAGGAAAAAATACAAAACATGAGACTCCTGAGGAACCTGGTCAGAAGATACAAACTACAAGAGACACCACACAACAAACGAACACAGTAGACCGAACAGAGACGACAAGAACACAGCCAGAGGATGAAGGAGCACTGGACGAACAGGAAAAAAAGAGAAGCCCAAGACAATACAGGACCTGAAGTGTACCGAAGAACGGAATCAGAAACACAGCACACGAATGAGTGAGGTTTGGGCAGAACGTAAAGAGAAAACAACAGGGAAATGGACATGAAGTTTAGTCTATATACGCTCTTCAATGGCATAACATAAACAATAATAATATTAATAATATTAATATATGCTCTTAATTTTAATTAAGCTTGCACGGAACTGTCAGTCTGCGATTCCTTCTTGTACCTGGCCAATTTTTTTTGTATGTCTGACACTTTTGTGAAGTCATCTTCTGAAACGCCAGAGGTACTTAAAAATGACACCCTGTTTCACTAGTGACTTACCCCGCATAACTGTATTACAATAGAGATGATGGAGAGTAAGCAGTGAAAAGCCACAGTGTTGGTGCACACTCGAAAGACAGGCGACACTCGGTGTTGGGTGGGAGAGTAGTTACGTCAACGGCCGAGCGTCTCGTTCGCTGCGGCGGCGGTGACAAATGTCCCGGAAAGGCGGTCGCAAGAAGGCGGCCCTCCACTCGGGCCCCGGGAATCCTTTCTTGTCGGGAATCCCTCATCAGCGGAGCGGGCCATCCGTCAGCGGAGCGGACGGCCGTGTCGGCAATCTTCGGCGCGGGGCAGGCAGCTGAGCTGAGCTCTGCTGCGCTGCCGTCCTTTTTGTCGGTGGGATTGCCGGCAGGAGCCAGAGAGAGAGGGAGGGGTCTGTGAACTGCGACCGGCCCGTCTGGCCCCCACCATTCACACGGACGCGTGCGACCAATAGCGCGATGGCTCGACAGATGCCCCTTCATTCGTGAGAAAGGTTTCCCTTCTTCTCTCTTGCACGGAGCATTCGCTCAATTACTGGCACTGCAATCAGGGCCGCAGAGCTCAATGTCCAACGTGCGCCTCCTTTAGGAGGTCTTTTCAGAAAATTTCATACCGAAGTCTGAAAAGGTCACTTCCATTTGGCAATTAAATGTCTCTCTCTATCTACTTTCTCTCACCCCTCGCCCCACCCTGTTTCTCTCTTTCTCTGTCGCTCTCTCCCTCTCTGTGTCTCTCTCTCTGTCTTTCTCTCTTTGGCTTTTTCTGCTTCCTCCAGTGCCCTCGACGAATTTTATTTCACGGATCCTCTTAACTTACTCATATTATTCTGAAAACACGTCTTCCGTATGTAATACCCAAGATAGAAGCCAGCTGTTCCTTCAGCAAGATAGATGTCGTAATTTGTTACAGGTCTGAATGAGGCTCTTACAGTCCTTAGCATGACCAGGTTCACTTCCTTTTCCGATAAGGAAAATTAATTTTCAATGATTCTCGTACAAACTTCGATACAGTCTCATTACTTATAATTTGAAAATTTACGAAAGTATAGCAACGTCTAAAACTGGAAAAATTGTTTTCAAAGAAAACATTTCGGTTACAATTGTAGTAATAGTAAGGTATAAATCTTTTTATATTTGAGGAAACGCTTATGAATCAAACTGATATAGAAATTATTTTACCTATTTGTAATAAGTAAAATGTAATATTTAAAAGAGAATAGTATATAGAATGTTAAAAAGGAAAATACTTCATCAATGCAATGGAGAAAAATAACTAGATCAATGAAACTCAAAAAGGTCTAGAGCACATGAGTGTTTCAGAAAATTATATCCAAAACAGACAAAACCAAGATTAAGGACTTCTATTGCTAGTTTTACATAGTGGGTCATATTTGGCGAAAATTTTAACAAATGAAAAAAATAAAAAACAAATCAGATTTCACAATATGATGTGCAAACCCACTCGCCTGTATGGGGCTTAAAGCTGAACTCACCACTAAAACTGTAAAACAGAATAAACAAAAAGCAGATGAAATTCTTATTTTTGGTAAGCTGCGTAATTTTGGGGTCCCGACTTCAGCATAAAAATAAAGGTGCACGTTGGTATGTAGAATAAATGGTACATTACGTTGAAACACACCAAGTTAAACTGGCACTAGCTTGTTATGCAAGTGCTAGACACTATTTTCCATTCAAAATACTACAATACTAATTAGTCTTGGTAAAACCTATTTGTATGGCGTGTTACAGTAAAAGAAGACATATATGGTCGTGTCTTTGAAGCTGTGTATCTGTTTGAATAAGTCACGACAATATGTATCGATATGTATGGATACCATTTAGTAAAATGTGTCTTTACATGCTCATGTATGCTATTGTCAAGTTCTGTATAATGTATCAGGAAAGGAAGCATATGCTGTTCTTTTTTCCTTTTATTTACATTGCAATCAGAAAGGGCTGTGTTAACATTTGCAGAAGTGTATACTATCTTGAACTGGATTGGATTATTGTGTTCCAACACAGATAACAGGAGCACCAGCAAAGCCACAAGTCACATGTAGTTTTTTATGCATAGTTTATATATTGTTACAAGGACTGTAATGTATTTCATTCACGAAAACAGAAAAAGGATAATATGAAGGGCGAAAATTAACAACATAATATTGAATAATGGTTTCGTCATTTCTATTGATCTGCATTTTACTCTGAAATACAAAGGAGCGTATCTTTACAATAACTGAAACGATTTTCCGTATGAAACTATTCTGTAGAACGACTAGCTTCAGCAAAAAAAAAAAAAAAAAAAAAAAAAAAAAAAAAAAAATTACAATAAAAGCACAAATATTTGAAGAGTTTACTATGCACGTGTGAGTAGCTTTATTAGTTTAATTAGATAAAGAAGATGTTGTCCTCTGTATCCATGAACTTACATATAAGGTATTTTGTTTCATACTGACTTCACTTCTCAATACCTACAGAAGTAATTCTGCAAGTGACTTTCTTTAGTGTGTGGTAATTACTGGTGTACTGGCAGAGTTAACGTGTTACCTTATGAAGCGGAACTTCAGAAGCTAACATAGCGACCAAGCAGAAATATTTACAGTAATGAAGCTGGTTTTTGAGGAAGTATCAGTTACATCAAACTATTCCAATTATTCAGAATAAAACTGACTGAAATTTGGTGGGTTTTGATCATTTTAAATTTTCAAAGAACGATAATATATTTTCAAGCAACATTTAATATGTATCTCAAACATTATCATCCAAAGAAGAATTTGTCTCACCACAGCATATAGGTCGCTGTCTCAGTTACATGGCACCTAAAGAGATGGTGCAGTGATACACTAACTCTGCTGTCGTCAAACGTTTTTGCTCAAGAGCCAATACTGGCGATGTGGGTCGATACTGCAGGCCACTTATGTATCGACCTTATTATTAACTGGTAACCCACATAAATTAGTCTGTTATGAGCTCCCAATAGACTAGTTATACCAAGGACATGATTAGTTGACCAATGGCCCCCAGGTACTGATACACAAAAATCAGCACTATCTGGAACACTTCATGTCGACTGCTCTGTTTCTGATTACTGCCACACTCAGTAGCCACAAAGCTGTGACTCTGTAACTGCGTGACGAAGTGTATGTTCTCAGTGTGAGTGGATGATTAATTAATAACACTAATTTGTACCTGAATGAAATGCATTATGCTATGTGAGACACAATCACAAATGTTTACTAAATGTGTTGAATATTATTTTCCTCCTACACACTGTGATGTATTACAATGCTCTTAATTTCATTTCATATCATTTGTTACACACACATACTGCGTTAGAAGATTACCGTGACTGTAATGGACATGCACGAATCAATGTTACTTCTGTGTCAAACTTTATACTACAGCAGCTGACTGGTATGAGTTTCGCACACACATAATTTATCAGTACTAAAAGAGAAACAATGACACATTTCCTCTATCACATCCTATAATCTCGTAGTGGCCATGTTACTTACCCCTCTGACTCTGAGGTAAGTGCCCGGCTCCAGAGGGCAGAATCAGTCAACGTCAATTACAAACAAGCACTTATTAAAATGGGACTGTTTCTGTAAGTATTTTTGTTTGTTAGTAAGAATTAGAAGGACCACTACCCTCTTAGGAAGTTCTAAGCATTAGTTGAGTCTGGATTCAGCTGCTAGTTGCTAGATTCACATTATTATAAAATATATCTGGGAACCACAATCGACATGAATATTTGTTTCAGTCCACATGCAGACCCCAGGCTGGAGTTTGACGACGACAGCACTAAATGAAGAAGCAAGCTCATGGTAAAATCAGACACCATGTCAAATATTTCACGCTGCAGGTGTTGATTATTACCTTGTTGTATGGTTGTATTGTAGTGAAACATGGACTGTATGAAATCCGGAACAGAAGAGAATCAAAGAATTTGGGATGTGGTGCTAGAGACGAATATTGGAAATTAGGTGGACTGATAAGGTAAGGAATGAGGAGGTTCTGAGCAGGATCTGAGAGGAAAGGAATATACGGAAAACACTGACAAGGAGAAGGGACAGGATGACAGCACATCTGGTAGGACATCAGGGAGTGACTTCCGTGGTACTAGAGGCAGCTGTAGAGTGCAGGAACTGTTGAGGAAGGCAGATATTGCAATAGATCCCGCAAATAATTGAGGACATAGGTTGCAAGTACTACTCTTAGATGAAGAGATTGGCACAGGAGAGGAATTCGTGACAGGCCTCATCAAATCAGTCAGAAGACTGATGACTCAAAAAAAATCTCAATCACTGAGGGTAAAATTACCAAAATTATATTTGAGCAGAATGTCAAATTCAGTGTTTGTTAAACTGTATGTCCATGTAGCGAAAACGAGTCTGATTAATAATCAAGTTTACTAAATCAGGCAATTAATATTATTCTGGAAGTGCTTTCTGGCGTGGTAGTACACAGGTTATTTGGAGCATATTCTAAGTGGGTAAATCTCACGAAATAAAAGCTCATTAACGTAGTACAAAATCCCTGTTCATATGAAAACGGACCCACTCAGTGGGGCCATGTTGGCCCAGCAGGTAAATCTCTACACTCACCCCTGGACAGCCTACATTCAGCCCAGATAGGGTGAAGGAATTTTTCCTGCTTCTGGACCCCCCAGGATGCCCAGGTCCATGGAGATGTCAAATGGGTGCCAGGGATCTTGACTGGTGTAAAAGAGCGTCAGCACGATGGACTGGCCACCCTACCCCTCCTAATAGGGTGAAGAAAGGCTCCTATTGACCAGTCACAGGATTACTTCACAGTCTCCACCTCTACCTTTACTTGAATGATATCAGAAATCTATTTTAGTTTTCTTAGGACTAGACATTCGCTGCTCTGGACATAATGGGTATGTAGCAATAGAAAATAACAGCGAATGAGTAGTGTGCACTCTCATATCGATTCCCACCCTTGCAGAACCTATTTTCCGTGCATCACTTAGCTATAGTTTCCCTGTCATCATGCATGGTGGCTTTGTCGTATCATGATCAGTATTTAGGTGTATGTACAGCCCCCTGTGTGTCTTTCTGTAGGGGGCCAAACAACTCAGAAACTGGCTTACTGGACTGCAGCCTGGACCAGACTAGCAGTGGACAGACATGGTTGGTGCACGTGTACACTCTAAACTGAATAGCAGGCCTATGACTATGGGAAGTCAGTGCTTCCCTTGGCCTGTGTGGTGCCACACACTACTTTGAAGTTTAACTACACCTGTTCTCTGCTGCTCTGGTTGGAGGACATGACCACATATGTTGTCCTTTTTTCTCCTGGGCCAAACACAGGAACTACGGTGAGCACCATCTTCTATTTTTTCGACTTTCTTATGAAAGAATTAGACTGAACCTATTGATTCACAATACTATCCCAACATTTCTGTTCTGGCTGAGTTATTTTCTTTTTAAAAACATAAAATTTATTGTAAAACCTGTAGAAACTTAAGAGAAGTGAAAAGAGGAGAATACTTTTTTCTTATGTTCCATTTTACAGAAAAAAATCGAGTTTAAGAAAATAAAAGGAGCCGATTCCTTCCTAAAATTTCCCTAATTTTCCTTTCTTTAGCAGATGTAAGACTGTTATGAACTGTTGATTCCACATGTTGTTCAATGTACCATTTAGCTGCGGTTGTACCACATTCTCATGTAAGTTACATTTTCTGGTATCCTCTTACATATTCTTTACATATATTACCATATCAGTCTTTTCAGTAAATTCTCAAGCATATATTAAACATTTTTCAGAATTCAAAATGCTAACATAATCTACACAAAATGGACTAATTAAAAATTCTGAATTAATACTCTGTGTTGTGCATAATATCTGCGATTCTTTCTACCATACATTATTACGTATGCCAAGATATATACTGGCATTTTATCACCTGAAAGTCACACAAAATTTTAAAGCTTTTTGTGTGGCTATTATATTTTTTCTATCAATCAAATTTATGATACAAATTGGATAATATGTTATGAAATTATAAGGATTCATATCAACATCTCCTTTCAGTCTTGTAAAACGTTTAAACTCATGAAATGTCTAATATATTTTGAGAAAATTATCAGGTAGATTAATATTCAACATCTTCTGAGAGAAGACTTGATTCCTCCTATTTTCAAATAGACATTCTGTGGCTTACCGTCGTCATATACTATTGAATCAGGCACCTGGTTATTTTTATGATTGTTTTGAAACACAACAAAAACAAAATATGGCATATCAAACTCCAGTGAGTTAAAGTAATGTGTAATGTACAGCTAGAAACTTTTCTTGTTAACCAATACCAGAAGCTCTACAGTTTATAGTTTTTAAAAATGTATAGGTACTTAAGTGTTTTTCAATATACTTTCTTGTTCATAATTTGACTCATATTCACCAAAAGGTCCACGACTTTCTATAATTTTTTCAACAGCTTTTTCTTCATTTAGGAGAGAAGCTTTAACTTCATGAGCATTATTTATTTTAGCCCATATAAGAACATCATCTCCAACACTTGAAGACCAACATCGTCTTCTCATACAATTTCCTTAGAATCTTTAAAATATACTCCTAACATTTCAAGTGGATACAGTGCTTTATTTGTCTTGCTCTTTGTTTTATCAAGTACATGTCCTCCCATACTTATTTTATCAGCAAGAGATGAAGTCAGATGCAGCAAAACAGATGAAGAAATAAAAGGATGTTCTGTTCTAGATAAAATATTATTTCATTCGTTTGTCATCCCAAAGTGAAATAGTTTTCACATAGATATCAATTAGCTTGTTACTGGAGAGTCCATCAGATGCTGGATAATCGGATCCATGAGCTAGAACAATATCGAAACTACTGTATCACTCAGCACAAATGTGAACTCAACAATCACCAAAATTCATATTAATCTCAGTATCCTTATTAGTAACATTTAGGTTATATACACTTTTCCCATTCAGAGGGAATGACTGAAACTGGTGGACCTCAATCATATTTGTTTAATAAGAATAAAATTTTATTAAGTCATTCCTAAATTAACTGTTACACATGCCCCATTGAACTCATATTATCATTTCATCAGTTGTAGATATTTATGAATCCTGATTTTTATCATAAACTGGAATAACTCAGGACAATGTGGTTCATAAATTATGGTTCCACCACACTCAGTATTAGGCTTGAATGAAGCAATAATATTGGTTTCCTAATGAAAAGCATGTCCTTCCTTCAGCTAAATTAAAATCTATGTTTATCAATTCAAATGGAATAATTTTGGGGACATCACCAGCAATAATCTTTTCATTAACTTCAACAGTATCATCACTAAATCTTAATAAACTTTCAATTCTGTCTTTTTATTCATGTTTAGTTTAATTACACTGTCAATAATACCTCTATTTAAAATTTCATCCACTTTAGTGTGTATATTAGGCTTTTTTGACAGTAAATTTTTCCCACTTTTTCTAGCATTATTGACCAGCAGTAATATCTATTGTTACTCTGTCACAATACAGGCCATTACCTTTTTTATGCGATAATTGGAGTTAGGAGTCTAGTATAAAAACCAAATACTGCAACATCACTAGAACTTTCTCATGTAGATATAAGTAATCTTATTTGAGAAGTGATGAATACCACCTAATAGAGTTAGCAACTCATTCAATACTAACATTATTTTACTTAATCAAATGGAACACAGTCAAGACTGCTTCAGATGCTGCAAAATTACTGACAACCAAAAATAAGACTTCCTGAGAAGAAATCAATGCTCTTGCACAGCTCCTTTTGATATGCAATAAGTTGTGGAGAAGCTACATTAATGATTGACAGTATATGCTAGCTCCAGAATGCTTAAACTGGGATAAAATTCATCATTTGTTTATTTACTGAAAAAGTTTAGTTAATCAAAGTATGAATAATTTATAAAATGGGGTAAAAAGTTGAAGATAAAAATAATGAGATCACTACATTTATTAAAAATAACAATTAAATTATATCACTAGTTCAATGCCAAGATAACTGGCTAGTAGTATTTGATGATTTTATTCTTCAAAATAAAAAACAGTATTTACTGATACCTTTTAACTGTAAAAAAGTGAAGGATTTTTAAAACATTTTTACAAAGTAATAATTTTTTAGAATTTAAAAGTCCTTAAAGTTTTTTGAAGTTTTAGGTTTATTCAGTTAATGCTGCAGGCATATTTGTTTCGTTGTCACGATATATGCATATTATGTCCCTCTTTTAAGACATTGAAATAGCATAACTTGCAGACATTATCAATGAAAATATATTTCAGCTACCCTACTATATTCTATAGGATTTTTCAAAAAAGTTTTTGTACTTTGTATCTCAATATTCCTTGTTCTCATTCACCATTTGTGTGTCCCCCAAAGTAACACCAATTACTTGGTTGAGCCCATGCCTATTAGTAGGTGCATGAGCTGTCTGCAGGTTGGCTGTTTAATTTCTTATCATCAGTATGACACAGCACAGAGCCACATCCCTTGTTTGCAATTATGATAGACCAAAGAAGCGGTAAGTGCATAAAGAGCCATCTAAAGGCAAGCTGTTTAATTTCTTGTCATCATATGATGCAGCATGCAGCTACATCCCCTGTTTGCATTTATGTGTATGTGTGAAATGTTATGGGACTTAACTACTAAGGTCATCAGCCCCTGCACTTATGTATAGATCAGAGAAGTAGTAAGTGCAGTTTTCAGGATTGGCTTTTAAGTCAATAGCTACTTTCTCGATGCGTTTGGTCCAGGTCGAATGCCATTTCATTTTGTGGCAACCACTTCTTGGTTTTTCATTCTTTTCCAAAATTAGGTTTTAATAGTCTTTCATTTATTTTCACCTTACCAATAGATCACTATGTTATAATCTGTTTATGGCACATCCATTATTTTGGAATCTGTCTGTGTTATTCTAAGACATATGGACTTTTAGTGCTGTTTTGTTCTGTAAAACAATGGATGAGCTTTATAGCTCTAATGATTTAGTTACATATGTACAAATATATCAGTGGGTGTCTCAGGGTTGTTATTCCCTCTGGATTTATTATTGTATAGATTTTTACATGGTGATGTAGGCTTTAGTGCCATGACAACACTGGTAGCGATCTATAAT
Organism: Schistocerca americana; assembly: GCF_021461395.2. NCBI lineage: Eukaryota > Metazoa > Arthropoda > Insecta > Orthoptera > Acrididae > Schistocerca > Schistocerca americana. The sequence continues at coordinate 154,238,943 of NC_060122.1, forward strand.
CAAGAACAAAACACAGATTATGTGGTTTATTAATATACAAGGTAAGTACTGATAGCTGTGATTGCTCTAGTCCCAAGGTTTTCTGTACTCATACATAAATATTAAGTGTTAAAAAATATTTGTTTAATGAATCTTATCTTTAGTAAATGTTTGCAAAATACTAGCCAGAAGTTGTTAAAAGAACTAAAAGAAACAGAAAAAAGTTAAAGACCTGAAAGAAAGATTCAGGTTTTGGAAAAAATAAACATGAATAGAGCATGGAAAATATGGAACAGAAGATCAGCCTGTTGTTCATGCAGTTGAACAGGTAAAACAAGAATTGAAGGATTAGGTGCTAATTTTCTGAAAGCATTTGAACAAAATAAAGAGGTTGAAAAACAAATGGTTTCATATTGTCATAGACTTTTAGAGGGATTTGGAGATTTATCAAACTGATGTCCACTGCACAACTGGTCTGATGAGCATCCTGCTTTATTTGGCTATACATTAAGTGAACAGAAATACAAGTAGCACCGAAAAATATGAAGAAGCGACTAAAATAGGAAATGTTAAAAAAGTATGTACAAGTGAAAGAACGATAAATTATATTAACCATGGCGAAGATAAAGTTTTTGGATTAAAATCTGTTTGTACATTTAAATTTTCTGGTTCTTCACAAGTTGGATTCAATAGAGATAAATTCACTATTAGTGAAAATGGATATAAAGGTACAGAGGGATTAATGAATCTGTTAACTGAAAAATATGTTATTATGGATGATGTGAACGAAAAATTTGTTGCTGTTGATCTATCAAGTTATGCGGAAATATTTTACCATTCAGGGATATAATGTACTGAAAATAATTCAAATAAAATAAAATCAAGTAGAGGTAAAACATGTAAAAGTTTTATAAAAGAAATTGTTGTTGTCTATTCCCCAAAATTAAAACAGATTTAGATTCAACTTTTACCAAAGTGTTGATTAAGCAATATTCAGAAAAACCAGTTGACTATGTTTGGCTGAATGATGTTCATATACTAATCGATTGATTAGCAGTAATTCATACCACAGAATCTGTTGTAAACAAAAATTTTCATAATGAAAATAACACAAATTTAATCAAATAAATTGAGTGCCTTCATCATCAACAATCCAAAAGCAATTCCATATTTGATTAGATTTCTCAATAATCTTCCTCACACACTTTTTCGTAAAACGAAAAGCATGGTAAAGGATTAGTAAACTAAACTTCAAATAATTTACCAGTGCCAGAGCTGCACCACCAGCATATTTGTACTATGGAGCATTCACTTAAGAAACTAGCTTGTGGTAATACGAATATAAACAAATTACACGAAACATGTAAACTAAAAAACTTCAACTAGCACCAAAAGAGAGAATTCATGCTTCTGATGCATCACGTGGAGATTAATTAGCTGCAACAGCAATCAGAGGAATAATGAGTGGTTAAAGAGCATTATGTACTGGGTTAGAGGTTGATGAAAATGAAAGGGGATTGTAAAAATTATTAATTCTCACAGAATTTTGTCTATATTAATGTATAGCTTAAGCACTGAATACAGATTCCTACCTAGAGGCAAGATTAAACCAAAAAATTTAATAATTTAATAATTTTTTCTGATTATTTGAACATCAAACTAAAAAGAAGGTAGATTCTGGCTTAACATAACATAAAGGAGGTTTTCTTCCATTATTATGGGCTACATTACCATAGTTAGGTACTGTTGGTTCAATAGGTGGAGGAGCAGCTGCTATAGCAAATGCAGTAATAAACAAAAAGAAATGTGATAAAGAATTAGAACAACATAATAGTCTTGCAATGGAGAAGAAGAAAGGAACTGGAATAAAAACAGTTCCAAAATATAATCGATCTCAATCCTAGTGTATTGAGTAATTTTGACATGGAAAAACTAGCTAAGCAATTTAAAATTGAACCCTTTTGTGATTTTTACATAATTCATGAACTACCTTTTCATCCAAGAGAATATGAGCCTTAAATAGTAAATTTAAGGTACATCTAAACATCTTGGTACTCACTGGATTTGTTGTTATAAAACAAAAAATATAAAATTTGTTTTTCTTTTATATAGTGGCAACATACCAAAACAACTAGTAAACTATTTGGTAAAAAATGATCAATACTATAATACTGAGAGAATACAAAATTTGGATGAAGTAAAATCTGGCCATTTGTACCTATTCGTTTTACAACTGTTGTTAGACTATTTCAAACCTAACGAAAATTTCAACTCAGTAAACAGACATTTTTGAAAATATGGTAAGTGAGAAAAACACTGAAAAAATAAAATTTGTTAATAAAATAAGATTTAAGGAATTAGAATATTTTGAATAAAAAATTAAAATGAATTTGATTGAAAAATACAAAAATACATAATGAATTAAGTGATTTAGATCCTGAAACACATAACTTAATTAATGATTTTCATAAAGACTTACATAAAATTTTTAAGATAAGTAAGGTTTATATAGCATTTAAATCTAGAAGATTCTTAGATGTAAAACATCCTATTAGTGAATATCATGCTATTACTGAACAGTATTTAAAGAAAGAAGTATTTTCTACTAAAGCAGACTTTGCATCAGCTATTGCTATATGCAAGACTGAGGAAGGAGGGTTTTGCATAATATGTAAAAAGAAGAGTAAATTTGTTAAACATTTTTCATAGGTGATCGAGTGAATATTTCTGAAGAAATTGTTAATAAGTGACATAAACCAATGGGAAGAAGTTTTAAGGAAAGGAGGGTTGTTTCTTTTAGATGATTATGACAAGCTGATGTAGCAGAAATATATTCAGGCACTTGAAAGGAATATCAAAAACAAATGAAGGATATAAATATTTATTAACTGTTATTGATATTTTTTTAAATTTGCTTGTGGTATTCCAGTAAAAGATAAAATCAGTAAAGATGTAGTTAACACTTTTAAAATAATATTCAAGGTATGGTATCCTAAACATCAACAAACAGACAGTGATAAAGAATTCTATGGCAACAAATTTCAATAATTAATGGAAAATATAATATTATTCATTACTCAGTTTTTACTAAACTGAAACCATATGTTGAAGAAAGATTTAAGATAATACTTAAAGAAGAAATGTGGAAGAAATTTGACTTACAAAGTAATTATGAATGGATAGGCGATAAAATAAGAAACAGTAAACTTAAAGAAATTTTCAAAAGGAAATACAGGCAACAGGTCAACAGAAATCTTCCAAATTAAAAGTGTTATTCGGTCTAACCCAATTATATAGGGTGTTACAAAAAGGTACAGCCAAACTTTCAGGAAACATTTCTCACACACAAAGAAAGAAAATATGTTATCTGGACATGTGTCTGGAAATGCTTACTTTCCATGTTAGAGCTCATTTTATTACTTCTCTTCAAATCACATTAATCATGGAATGGAAACACACAGCAACAGAACGTACCAGCATAACTTCCAATACTTTGTTACAGTAACTGTTCAAAATGTCCTCCGTTAGTGAGGATACATGGATCCACCCTCCATAGCATGGAATTTCTGATGCGCTGATGCAGCCCTGGAGAATGGCGTATTGTATCACAGCCGTCCACAATACGAGCACGAAGAGTCTCTACATTTGGTACCAGGGTTGCGTAGACAAGTGCTTTCAAATGCCCCCATAAATGAAAGTCAAGAGGATTGAGGTCAGGAGAGCGTGGAGGCCGTGAAATTGGTCCGCCTCTACCAATCCATCGGTCACCGAATCTGTTGTTGAGAAGCGTACGAACACTTCGACTGAAATGTGCAGGAGCTCCATCGTGCATTAACCACTTGCTGTGTTGTACTTGTAAAGGCACATGTTCTAGCAGCACGGGTAGAGTATCCCATATGAAATCATGGTAACGTGCTCCATTGAGCGTAGGTGGAAGAACATGGGGCCCAATCAAGACATCATCAACAATGCCAGCCCAAACGTTTACAGAAAATCTGTGTTGATGACGTGATTGCACAATTGCGTGCGGATTCTCGTCAGCCCACACATGTTGACCGTGAAAATTTACAATTTGATCACGTTGAAATGAAGCCTCATCTGTAAAGAGAACATTTGCACTGAAATGAGGATTGACACGTTGTTGGATCAACCATTTGCAGAAGTGTACCTGTGGAGGCCAATCAGCTGCTGATAGTGCCTGCACATGCTGTACATGGTACGGAAACAACTGGTTTTCCCGCAGCACTCTCCATACAGTGACGTGGTCAACGTTACCTTGTACAGCAGCAACTTCTCTGACGCTGACATTAGGGTTATCGTCAACTGCACGAAGAATTGCCTCGTCCATTGCAGGTGTCCTCGTCGTTCTAGGTTTTCCCCAGTTGCGAGTCATGGGTTGGAATGTTCAGTGCTCCCTAAGACGCCGATCAATTGCTTCGAACGTCTTCCTGTTGGGACGCCTTCGTTCTGGAAATCTGTCTCGATGCAAACGTACCGCGCCACGGCTATTGCCCCGTGCTAATCCATACATCAAATGGGCATCTGCCAACTCCGCATTTGTAAACATTGCACTGACTGCAAAATCACGTTCGTGATGACCACTAACCTGTTGATCCTACTTACTGATGTGCTTGATACTAGTACTGTAGAGCAATGAGTCGCATGTCAACACAAGCACCAAAGTCAACATTACCTTCTTTCTATTGGGCCAACTGGCGGTGAATCGAGGAAGTACAGTACATACTGACGAAACTAAAATGAGCTCTAACGTGGAAATTAAAAGTTTCCGGACAAATGTCCACATAACATCTTTTTTTTAAATTTGTAGTGAGGAATGTTTCCTGAAAGTTTGGCCGTACCTTTTTGTAACACCTTTTATATAAACGAAAGGCAAAATAAAATGATTTTTTTATGATCATGAGTCAGAGAAAATTAATTATCCTGATGTGTAGGTGTTGAAAATTTTTGAGAAAGATAGGTAATCAAGTGTATTATAATGATCATGATTTGATAATTCACCTAATAGTTTGGTAAATAAACAGCATGTTATTTTACAAAAGTTGTTGCTCAGTACATCCATTATGCATAAAAATTAATTATTCATTATAAATTTCACCCAGTAATTCTCTGGCTGTGGTATCGATAGCTATGATGCCACTGCGTAGGTGCAAGTTCATACGTTTGCACTACGACACCGACACCGACGACAGCACCCTCTAGCAGGCGCTGTCCAGATCCATGAGCTCCACTCTGGATTCAGCCCATTTGATCAAGAACAGACAGCCGGAACACTTCACTTCAGCTTCGATTCATATACAGACTTTGTACTACTTACGACGGGAATACAGCTTCGCACCTACGTGCTCATCATTGCAAAGTTATGGAACTGCAGTACCAAAGTGTTTTACCTCTCCTGCTCCTACTCGCTTTCGTCATTCGGCCAACCTTTCAGTTTTCAGGAGCTGATCCACGTGCCTTTTTCCAGGCAGGATAGAAAACTGGTTCTAGATAAATTCTTCGTTTACTGACATTAGCATAATTTTTCACTATCTTTTAACTGCTTCTAGTAGATATTTATATTTTCTAATTCTTCAGTGTCATCTACATCAGTGATACAAATTTCGTCAGGTGGATGAATCGTTACCCATCGTCTTTTGTAAATATTTGATAAAAATTGTATGTTTTAAATGGGTACAACTCAAATGAGTATATTTGTGCTTTCATTCTCTCCAGACGTATGTTATCCTTGTGATAAAATACTTATATCTGTTGACAAAAAACTGATAAGAATCTGAATTGTTTATTTTATCTATAAGGTGAACAAATACGTAGTGTTTATGGATACATTAAGAAAGAGTTTTAAGTTAATTAGAGTGGTAGTTTAATTTATTTGTGACATTGGATTAGCTTCTCTTATAATATTCTTTGAGACACTCCATATATTTCTCCTTCCCATGATTTTTTATGCGTTAGATACAAGCAGCTCTATCTAACCACATTATTTTTATCAGTATATTTGTCATAGATTTCAAAAATAATTTCAATTAATACCCCACTAGGCCAATTATCTGACACAATATATTTTATTTATGTGTGTCGTTTCCAATTTTAAACTGTACCACAATTTCTTGTTTGATACCAATTAGGCGAAGAATTAGACTATGTTGTACTTCTTTGAGAATTAATTAAACCGATGTATTTGTTTGTATCTTCATGGCATATCTTAATATAGTGTGATAGACCATTTGATTGATTTTTTCTTTATTTTCGTTAGGTACACCTAAATATTTTTAACTATGATTTCAGGTAGCTTATAATTCTCGAATTAGCACATAAAATAATTATAATCATCTAATCTGCCATTATTATAGCTAGAAAATCTGCCTTGTAAATTTAATTTAAATTGAAGACCCACTACTGTAACATACTTTTTCTTATAATAGTGCTTAGATGAGGCAATGTAAATAATTTATTCTTTCTTCATTTCTACCACTTTATGCACTACATGTTTCAAATGTAAACATTCTTTTTCATTTTCTTCCTGTTGTTGATTTAGTTGCAGAGATTTATTCTGTTTTATACTTCTTGTATATTTCAGATACAGCTAATATTTCCTAAGTTGTCATAGAATAGCCTTTAATCTTACCAGCAACTTTAGTTCTTAAGCTTATTTCTAGTTTTTAACATTCCTAACTGATATTAAAAATGAAGTTTTCTATTTCAATTATGAGGCGTTACATGTTTATTTTCATTTTGGATGTATTCATATTCTAAACCTAATGGACTAACACGTTTTACCTTTTCATGTTCGAAATTATAATTGTTAATGATTTAATTATGTGTCGTTTTTATTTTCAATACTTTCAGCAGTAATAATCAACACATTTCGTTTTGATAGTTCATAATGAATAAAACATAAAATAACGTTTGTAATTGATACATTTGTGGTAAAATAATGGATCCAAAATAACTTTCAACTAACTACCTAAATTTAAATGACAGTTGTTCTTCTGAATAAATTCAGACATATTCATCATGGGTGCTACAGCATTAGATGAGCTTGGGGTTGCTGACATTTAGTACAAAACTCTCTTATTAGGAACAATATTTTGAATATAATAATATTCTCAAGGCAGTGGATTATCATATTATATTTCATTATTTTTAGAAACTTTATGTATTTAATATTCATTTGTCTAAGATTTGTAGGGATTAAATTTTTAATCACTGGAATTCCATGTAAAAGAGCAAAATATTATTCATCAGATGCATATCTTTTTGCTCAAATAATGGAATGCAAATATCCTCTAACCAAGTACCTAAATTTAACTGATGGCTTTTATAGTTAATAAATTCAAATATATTTACTGTAGCTGTTCATGAACTACACGCAGCACCAACAGCAGTACCTGAATTGGATCCCTTAATAAAAAAAACTTTCTTGTTACGAAAAATATTTTACATGGCCTCACATCATCTGTAGCTTCTTTTGTATTTTATTAATATAAAATAAATCCTATAATTAGAGAGCATTAAAGTAAGAAATTAGACTATAAAGGGTATTTGTAAATGAGAAAACAACAGCTCATTGATCTTATTAACAACGGTTATGACATTGACATTAACAATGATGAGAAAATGAAATATAATGTAGAGGAACTGAAAAACGAAGCAAAGGAACCAGTAATTAAAGAATATTGTAAACTAGAAAAAGAAATACTTGTTATTTGTGAAATTATAGAAATTGTATTTAGCAACAATCGAAATATACAGAAATAAAGTTACTGATTATATTAATACTAAGGATTTGTATAATGCAGCTGGAAAGAAGTTTATATCTGAAGTTTTGCGTTATCGGAAGGTTTCATGAACTTAAAATAAATTATATTGGGATGTATTTGGATACAACGTAATTTATCTGAAGATTTTATTACGGAAGTTCGAGATGAAAGTAACTGTGATACTTAACTCCATGAAATTTATCTGAAGACTTTATGAGAAAATTACAAAACAAATTAAACTGGAATGCAATATTATATCAAAACTTCACTAAGAGATTCATATGAGAATTTCAGCATAAATTAGATTGGAATACTAGACAAAATAGAGATATTATAAGAGAATGTAAAGATAAAGTAGATTGGGATATGTAACTAAACTTAGCTTAAAATTTCGTGAGTGAATTTCAAAATACATTGGATTGGGAAGGGATACGATAACAACAAAAGTTATGTGAAAACTTTATTAGAGAACTTCAAGATGAGGCATGTTTGGATAATAAATCATTTGGCCAGCCATAATCTGAAGTTTTTATACAACAGTTTCAAGATAAATTAAGCTGCATTATGTATCGTTTGATCAAGTATTGTCTGAAGACTTTTAGAATATATCAAGAAAAATGAGGTTGGGATATTAAGCATATGTTCGAGAATTCTCTGAAGATTTTATAAGAGAAGTTTGGACTAAATTAATTGGGAAGGTATATCACATATTGTCTCAAGATTTTATTACAGAATTTATAGATATAATTAACTGTGAAAACATACTAAAACATCAGGATCTATCAGACTCTTTCAAACACAAAATCATAAACCCTAATAAAATAATGTCTTCTTCAGAAGCAGTAACGCTAAACTGGCCTTAACACTGGACCCAGATTGTTCTATATGCTTAACTGGTCGAGATTATCAATTTGTCAAAGCAAAATGTAATCATGTATTTCATAAAGCATGGATTGATAAATGCTTAAAAGATCATTCCTCTTGTTTAATGTATAGAAGTATTATTACAAGGATATAATTTCAGGCACCTGAACTTTCATGCTAACTCAGTATAATTTTATCATTAATCAGTTGATATTCTGTGTATCTATCCAAAATATTAAAATAATTACAGGGCATAAATTTTCTCTCATTATTGAATTAAGATCATAATTGAGTCTTAACATTTTTTCAAAATATGGTCTTATACACCTAATATTTTTCAATAGTTTTTGTAGGCTTCTTCTCTGTTTTCTAATGACACAATAGGTGTATCCGTAGTCATCATCAAATAATTTTAAAAGAACAGAAGTTGATCTTAATTTCTGGTCGAATGTTTTAAGGAAAAACATGAGGTAATAATATATATTTTTGGCTCTTTTTTTTCTTGTACTGTTTGCAAACCATTATCAGCTGACTCAATTAAATGTTTTATTTGTTCATCTGTAATTTTAATTCCATCATCATTAATTATATTTAAATTTTGAAGTGAGTTACTTTCTCTTTCATTTGATATACATCATGTTGTGTAACCTTGAAATTTTTTAGCTTATTTCATTTTGGACGTCATAATTCGTGAATATAAGACTGATTCATTAAAAAGAACAGTATGTCGATGTTAATTTAAAAGAGTGGGCGGTTTGTTCCTGTTTAAGTTTTTGTAATGTTTTTCTCTAACATGGTTGCAAACAATTGTTTGGAATTTCTTGTTCTAATATAGCTGCTATGTCCTTAGCTTATTCTCTACATCAGTAACCACAAGCACTTCTTTATTGTTATAACGACCTTGTTGTTCTCCTAAATAAATTCAAATTTAATCATTCCAGATGCTTCTGAAGAGCAAGCAGCATTCCTCTTCAAGATAAATTAAGCTCACGGTCGTATTATTGCTCTGTGCTTAACAGAAGTTCACTCCTTTAATGTACTTTAATGTGGTACCTGGGATTGCTTTAATTTAATGTGAAACTTTTTTATTCGCATTTTGTATATCTAAAGAATATATACCAGGTTCATTGAAAATGTTATTGATTTTCACACATGTTTAGCTAGTTTTGTTTTACCATTAATGAAACTTCTGTATTTTTTACAATATTTTTCTTAAACATTTACTTTTATAGTTATCCAGTGAAATGGAACTTGTTGTCCCATTTCATATTTTTCTCAATACATTCCAGTACAGGAGAAATAAACGAGTGTTTTTACTCTTCAAAAATCAGTCTGTGAGTAACAAGCAGAAGAAAATGGACCAAGCAGTGTTTATTTATTATTCACTGATTTTCTATTTCATATGTACCATGTTTCCCTGCATTCTTTCCCTTATGCGACCTTGGACTGCATGAATGAGTTATTATGTGAAGTAGCAGGAACTTTTGGTCAGAAGTCATAGTAGAGTAGAGTGGTTCTTTGGTAGGATAGTACCAACCTCCTAAACACAAAAGAGTTTGTCAAAGATAGTGTGTAAGTCAGATCAGAGAGGTGGTGAAGGCACGCATATTGGCTCTGTCAAGTTGGTGAACCATCCCCTCCACCAACTTTTTAATGAACAATGGTTAGCCGAGTGTGCACAGGTCTACTTGTTCCTGGGTAGCAGCACAGGACAGATGTGGGGACGCAGCTCTCGATTTTGGTGATGTTAACAAAGGTATCAGAATGTCTCAAAACTGCTCATTAATAAAGTCCAGATGTTGAAATCAGATGTGAGACTACCACCAAACCCCTTAAGAGAGCTTATTTTCATAATTTAGTAAAATTTCAGTAAGAACTTGGCGTTTGTGCCTTGGTCAGGATATGCGCCATGGGCCTTAAGCTCACGGTCGTATTATTGCTCTGTGCTTAACAGAAGTTCACTCATTTAATGTACTTTAATGTGGTCTTTCTTTTACAGTATTATTTTGTGGGATTTTTTTACATTTTTTATATGTTTTCTTTTTGTACTTGCTTTCACGCCATGTGGTTGGTTGGAGCAACGACCACATTGGTGAACTGCAGTTTCGGTCTGAAAATGTACAGTAGACGAGTGAATAACCATACGGTAGCGGGTGAGTGTAAGATAGAGGAGGAATAATCTTGTGTGTCCATATTTTTTTGCATTTCTGTTGGCTACCACTACTTGGCCTCATATAGGAATAGTATTGATGTGATAGTTAGTTGATGTTTCTTGTGGCCCCATAAATATTTGATTTGCCTACATGAACTGTGTTATGTAAAATACGTGGTTAAACTTCTGTATTTAGGAAAGTTCAGAATTTAATGCCCATTGACGGTACAAAGACTTGGAAAATTTTCCCGCCATATGATAGTAAATGTTCTTTCCCCAGCTGAATAAGGTGGTGTTGTTTCTGAAAGCAATATTAAACATAAATTGGCAGTCGTAGTCAAGTACACCATTTGCTACCTTTCTTCAACATACATTTTATCGAAAATTGAAATATTTAGGTAAATAGTCTTATGACCTGACCAAGTGCGCTTGTAGGGTCTTTGCTGAACTTGTTCTGCGTGACCTTGGTTGTAATAAGCATGGGTTTAGATATCATTGTGTGCCTGCATAAAATTACATTGAAGCCAGGTCTGCACTCCACTCTCCCTTTCCATAATTAGGTGGCAAAAGTGAATCACGTTAACTAGAGATACCAGTTGTGATGATGTATATTCCAACAGGCACACAGCTAGTTACTGAAATTGGTATTGAATAAATATCAATTAACCTATACCCTTAACTGTTTATTTCCTCCCTTTGTCATAAAGAATAGGTGAAAGTCAGTACCACAGTTAAATGCTGGGTCACGAAAGTAAATAATGATTCTATGCATCCTATTAAGCCCTGAATAGGTGCCTTCTGTAGTGGTCCTAAAAAATATTGTATTATCTGTTGCATTCAAATTTTTACCTGTTCGTTAAACCCTCCCACTATAAATTATTAATACCTGGCAATAATTCACAGGGGCCCGTAATTTCGTGGACCACACGAATTTGTTGAACCATTACTACAGAGAGTAGTTTGCAAGAGGTGTAACCATGTCAAGCAATGGTAATCTTCCTTCCATGTCGAGTTGTAACTTTAACTATACCACCACCAGTGTGGAGGTTATGTTGCACCAGATACAGATAGCTTTATCTACAACATATATACTGAAAATTTCGATGAAGATATGACATCAGTCATCGATAATTCGGTACTAGTGACCATCCAACAGATAATGTATACAATATTCCACAAATAAACAAGAAGGTTTTAGGAAAAATGGTAGGTTAATGTAATGGAAAAATAATAGAAGAATTTAGTGGTTTTAGACCAAAAATATATGCTATAAAGTTGGTGATAAAATAGAGAAATATTTAATGGAGTTAATAATTGCGTTATTAAAAATAAAATAACCTTATCAGACTATAAAGATCTTTTCTTGGTAATACTGAACAATATAGCACTATGAACTTAATATGAAGCATTAAACACGAAATATATTGAACTAAGGGGGGAAAAAAGCACTGAGCTCACATGACATTTTTCATTATTACGATTTTATCCACAAAAATATTTTTTACATTAATGAAGGCTCTACTCAAGAAGCTCAACAACACTAGCAATTGTAATTTGTTTAAAAAAATTAGTGAGATACCGATCAATGTTTTGTATAATATTACTGGATATGAATATTTGAATACTAGACTCGGGGAGGAAATTTTTATGTAGCTTAATAACTACTTTAAGGTTATTTTATCAGATTAGATACTGTAAAATTATGAAAAAAAATCATTTTCAATTTTCTGAAGATCAAAATATGAAGCTCAAATATAAATGAATGAAGAAACTTAAATGTAATAATGAATTTCATGACCTAGGATTTCTAGTTTGAAAATTTTATTTTTTCTTGTTAATAATTATAATCATTAAATGAACAATAACCCTTGACTAAAAGGGGTTAGTCGGTGTATGGATAAAAGATTCAAGAATTTCATGAAGGTAAATACCAAAAAGATGAATATTGTACTATATGTCAAGAAAGTAAACAGGGGTACCAGAAAGTTACAGTTAAATGTGAATATGATAGAACTGCAGCCACCATTTATTCAAAAAATACATGGAATCAGCGTTCCATAACAATCTTGTGTTACTGTAGAACAAAGAGTTAGGGACATTGTTCGTAAGGAATAGAACATATAAAAATATAAAAACCATTTGAGAACAAAAGTAATGTATTTACAGTTCTCTGTATTTACAGTTCTCTGTATTTACTTAAACTCGATTGTTTTTCTGTGAAAGGTAATATAAGATGAAAAATATCGTCCTCTTTCCATTTCTCTTAATTTTCTGTGTATTTTTCTTCTTCTTCTTCTTCTGCTTTTACAGCCTCATTGGACCACTTCAGTCAATCATTTCTGGTCCTCTTCTTTGGTATTTTCCTCTTCCAAGTGGCCCAGTAACTCTTCATTCGTTCCGATGCTTTTTGTCGTTCCTTATCTGTAAATACCCTTTTCATTGTATGTCGTTTGTCAATTTTTGGTTTAAATCTTATTTCTGTGTCCCTCAACTTGTTTAAATTTGGCGTTTTGTTCTGCAAATCATCCAGAGTTATTTCCAGTTCTTCCATATCCTCTCTTATTTCCTTAAGCCATCCTCCTTGTTATTTCAAATTCCAGAGTTTCTCACTAATTTTCCTTGATAATCTGGTTTCTGGTGTCCTCAGAACGTGACCACAAAAAGAGATCCTTTTCTTTCGTATAGTATCAGTGATGGGCTCCAGTTCTCTGTATACCACTTCATTTGGAACTATCCGCCATTGCCCAGCTTTTTGATATTTCTTATTTATGCATGTTCTAGCAATTCTTCTCTCTACTTTTAAAATTTTGTCAATTCTGTTTTTCTGGGTGACTTTAAAAAGAGTTTCACTTCCGTGTGTAACCTCTGGTTGAACCACCGTCTTGTAATGTTTTAATTTTGTTTTAATTGATAGACATTTTTTACTGTGCGTAGACCATGTTAGTTTTTGAGCTTTTATCATTTTATTAGTTCTTGCTCGCCATGCAGGTTTCTCGTCCAATTTATGTGTTATAATTTCACCCAGGTATTTAAATTGTTTCACTATTTTAATTTCCCTATTGTTCACTGTGATGTGATCTATTACAAGTGGATCTGTTACCATTATTTCAGTCTTTTCAAATGATATCTGGAGTCCTAATTTTTGTGCTATATTTTGTAAGCTTGTTATTTGTTTCGTGGCTTCCTGAATATTATTAGCTAGTAATGCTAGGTCATCAGCAAATCCCAAGCAATTTAGGTTTATTTTATCCTTCTTAGTTCCAATTTTAATATTCATAGGATTTTCCTTGTACCATTCTCTCATTAGATATTCAAGAGCACAATTGAATAGCAATGGTGATAAACAATCTCCCTGTCTCAACCCTGTTTTAATCGTAAATGGTTCAGATATTTCTCCTCCAAATTTTACTTTGGATTTGGTGTTTGTTAAGGTTAACTGTATCATTTTTATTATTTTAGGATGAAGTCCAAAATTCCTTAATATTTTCATCATTGAAAATCTATGGATGCAATCATATGCCTTTTTGAAATCTACAAAGGTTATGACTAGTTGTTTTTGCCTTCTTTTGTAGACATCCATAACTAACTTCAAGGTGATTATCTGTTCTGGGCAGCTTCTCCAGGATCTAAATCCTCCTTGATATTCTCCCAGTTCCAGTTCTAATTGATCTTTACAGCGGTTGTATAGTATTCTTGACATGATCTTATACGTGCAGTCCAAAAGGGAAATTCCTCTATAGTTGTCTGGATCTGATTTTTCTCCTTTCTTATGTAATGGATGTATTATAGCAGTAGTCCAATTTTCTGGTAATTTCTCTTCATTCCAGATTTTTACTATGCATTGGTGTAATGCTATCTTTACTGGTTCTGCTGCATATTTCCAAAGTTCAGCAAACGTTTGATCTTCTCCACTTGCTTTGTAGTTTTTGAGTTCTTTCAAAGCTCTGTAGACCTCATTAATTGTAGGTGGATTCATATTTTCTGCTGGTGCTTTAATTGGGGTTTCTGTGTTTATCTGAAGAAGTTCTGGGGGATCTTCACAATTTAGTAGCTTGTTAAATGTTTCTGCTAGAATTTCTGTATTTTTATTATTGCTATGGGCTAGGTTATTATCTTTATCTTTTAACATTAATGTTGGAGGATCATATCTTTGTAATTGTCTGCCAAATATTTTGTAATAGTCTCTTGAGTTTGTTTTTTCACTATTTGTTTCTATCACTAGAAGTATATCTTTTTGGTACTGACGTTTAACTCTCCTTATTATTTTTTGTGTTGTCTTCTTTTGTTTTGTGAGTTCCAAATATGATTTTTCTGTTTTTTTCATTTTGATGCCTTAACCAGGCTTGGTGTCGATCCAACACTGCTTCATCACATTCATCGTTCCACCACTGGTGTTTTTTCCTTGGATTTATAGGGGCAACTTGTTCAGCTATTTGTTTCAATTTGGGAATTATTTCTTCCAGATCATCTGTTATTTTTATATCCCTGGTTTGTGCTTCATAATCCTCATTTTGTATCAGTTTATGAGGGTCATAGGTTCTCTTCTTCTTCTGGTGGGATTTTTTCTTTGCTAATGGGATTAATTTAATTTTAATTTTTATCATGTAATGATCTGATCCGGTATCTGTCCCTCTCAGTACTTTCACACTGTAAATTTCCTTGTGGTAATTCTTATCCATACAGACATGGTCCAGTTGCCATTCTCCTTTTTTCCAGTCTGCATGTTTCCAAGTTTTTAGTTTACTTGGTCTTCTCTTAAAATACGTCGACTTTGAGATCATGTCATGGTTTCTGCAAAATTCTACTAGTCTTATGCCATTTTTGTTTGTTCTTCTTTGTGCTGTCCATTTCCCTATTATGTCTCTATATCTCTTTTCCCTTCCTAACTGGGCATTGAAGTCTCCAATTAAAATTTTGATGTGATTTTTATTAATGTTATTCGTCGTTTGATCTAAGAGCTCCCAAAATTTTTCTACCTCTTCTCTGTGTTCTTTTTTATTATTTTTATCATTTGTCGGGGCATGGGCATTTATTATTGTGTACATTGTATTTGCAGCTTTTAGAGTTAATGTTGAGAGCCTGGGAGATTGTGCTTTAAATTCTATTATGGACTCTATTGTTTTCAGACTCACCACGAATCCTGTTCCAAATTGTGGACACTGTTTCATGACTCTTTTCCCTGGTATTCCCTTATAAATCCTATATCCTTATGATTCTATCGGCTCCTGATCAGTATTTCTCATTTCTTGAAGTCCGGTTATGAGAATCCCCTTGTGATCCATTTCATCCATCAGAATTTTGAGTTTGCCTGGTTGTATGAGGGAATTTATATTGTGTGTCGCAATGTAGTTTATTTGTTTATTTGTCCTGTCTTGAGTTTTAGTCGTCTGTCCGTTTTGGGTATTTTCAGATGCTCCGACTCATCCAAGTTATCTTTCAAGTGACTGCCCACGGTATCCGAGTGCAGTCTTCCGTGGTTATTGCCAAGCGGTGGATTATTCCTTGAAAGATTTCCTTCCATGTTTGACTTTCAAAGGTAGTCAACCTTGTATGGAGCAAGCTCCGAGTTACAACTACGGTTGTTAGCCGTAGAGGTTGTTTAGTGTTTGGTCCGCGAGAGCTATTTTATTTCGCTCAAGTCCGCCGGTAAACCGGTGAGGACCCCCCTATCCGCCACCTGGGACGCGCCACGTCGGAGTATCACCTCTCCGCCTGCTACGACACCGTAGTAGGTTCGTGGTCTGTGTATTTTATAATAAATCTTATGTTTTTTTTTAAGAAACTAAGTGAACCAGAACAGAAATGCCAGGATAGTGGGATGATTCGCTAGGCTTAGGCTAACTTTTTTATAAGAAAAAAAGAGAACTTGAAGATTTTTTCCTTGTAAAAAAGTAAGACTGAACCGACTGAGTCACCCTCCTTTCATCCTGCTGACCATTATTTGCCAATGTCTCCTACATGAATATGACCCTGCTAATAAAAACATGCCTGAGTTAACCATTGACCATACTGTAAGAGTTATTTAACGGATTTTTGTGCAGTGTGGCGTGTGTAATCTTCTAAGTTTTAGACATTTCTGTTCTGTCACTTTATTTTATCTATAAAAATTTGCTTGCCCTTCTTTTGTATGCTTTTATTTCGTTCCGATATTTTACATTTCATTAACAGTTAAGTTTAATCGCCTGTGCATGTTGAAGTTCTTGTATTACACGAATTTCCATTCTGCTAAAGTATTTGTGACTGGATGGGATTCAGTTGTCTGTCCTCGCTTTTTCTGTCATAGTTGGGTCCATGCGCTATTGGCGAATTACGTTGTGGAACTTTAATGTTCTTTCTGTGTTTATGTTTTAGAACCTTTTCTTAACTGAAGAACCGTTTGGGACGTCGGCCGACCTCAATACAGTTACCACACATTAGTTGATACAAGTGTTTCAGCCTTGATATTTGTATTTGTGCGTGCTTAATCATCATTGAGGATTTAGTAACGCTAACATTATACAGTGAGGTGACAAAAGTCACGTGATACCTCCTAATATAGTGTCGGACCTACTTTTGAGCGGCGATCTGCAGCAATTCGACGTGACATGTACTCTACAAGTCGTCGAAGTCTCCTGCAGAAATACTGAGTCATGCTGCCTACGTAGCCGCCCATAAATGTTAGTGGGATTCTTGTAGGACGATCTCGGTGGCCAAATTATTCGCTAGAATTGTCCAGAATGTTCTTCAAGCAATTGTGATCTGGTTACATGGCGTGTCGTCATCCATAAACATTCTGTCCTTGCTGGGAAACATGTAGTTCCTGAATGGCAGCAAATGGTCTCCAAGCAGCCGAACATAACCATTTAACGTCACTTATCAGTCCAGCTGGCCCAGAAGACCTTTTCCACTCCTTCTAAATACAGCCCACACCACAAATGGAGGCATCACCAGCTTGCACAGTGCCTTGTAGAAACCTGGATCCATGGCTTCGTGGGATCTGTGCCACACTCGAATCCTCCCATCAACTCTTACCAACTGAAATCGGGGCTCATCTGACGAGGTAACTGTTTTCCAGTCGTTTAGGGTCCTACCGATATGTCACGAGCCCAGGAGAGACACTGCAGGTGATGTTGTGCTGTTAGCAAAGGTACTCGCGTCGGTCGTCTGCCGCCATAGCCCATTAACGCCAAATTTCGCCGCACTGTCTTAACGGATACCTTCGTAGTACGCCCCACATCGGTTTCTGCGGTTATTTCACGTAATGTTGCTTGTCTGTTAGCGCTACAATTCTACGGAAACACCGCTGCTCTCGGTCGTTAAGTACAGACCATCGGCCATTGTGTTGTCAGTAGTGGCAGGTAATGCATGAACGTTGGTATTCTTGGTGAACTCTTGATACTATGCATCTCGGAATACTGACTTCCCAAAAGATTTCTGAAATGGAATGCGCCTAGCTGCAGATACCGTTCCGCATAAAAAGTCTGTTAATTCCCCTCGTGCTGCCGTAATCACGTCGGAATCCTTTTCACGTGCATCACTTGAGTATGCATGACACCTCTGCCAATTCATTACACTTTCATACCTTGTGTGCACGATACTGTCGTCATCTGCATATGTGCGTATCGTTATCCCATGACTTTCGTGTCCACAGTGCAAGTTAAAGCCACTACAGAAGTATCTGTCACGCTGTTTTTCCGTTATTTTTAAAGATTATTTTATACTCCAAGTGTACCTGTATTGCCGGATCCTCACAAAACCAATTTCCAAGTAAAGGGCCATTGAGGTTCAGTTAGCACTTCTGAGGTGATTTTTTCATGCTATCTAATTCAAGATGCTGTTTGTTTTTAAATTTCTCTGATCTGTTATGGAAAATGTAATTTTAATATGGTACTGGAGTGCCTTCGTGAAATACATGAAATGTATTTGCAGTTGCGAATACAGACAGCCATCGGCTGTATAGTGGAATGACGACACGAGCGGTGCGTTGTATTCCTAACAACACAGGCATTGCAGTGTCGTAGTTATCCTCCGATACTTGGCAGTAACTTTCAGTTAGAATCTCCTCCCGCCTGTACACGAATTACATAATGTATACGAGATCAGGTTGTGACGCATGAATCACAACAAATGAAAGTTTGTTTCTGCCCGTGAGTTGCATGGAAAGCAAAATCGGTTAAGATGACTGCCCACGTAAGCTGGAAATCCCGATTCGAGCCCCGGTTCGGTGCAAATTTTCACTGTCGTCATTCTGTCCAACATCTGATGCTTCTCCGTATTCGCTACTGTAAATACATTTCATGCAATTTTAAACTTGACCTCTGTAATAAAGAAATATTTAAGTATTGTTTTTCTTTATGTCCAGCATCTTACTGCTGCCATAGCCTTTCTCTCTACCATTACAGTGACCTGGTAAAACTGAAGAGGTAAGACATGGTGGAAGAGCATATCATCGGTTAATTGAACAGTTTGTATACTCATAGAATAGAAGTACAACAACTGTTACTAATGGATAATGATGACGACGATGATGATGAAAATTATTGGAAGTTAATATTACATCCATAACTCTTTCTTGGTAAAAACCTAATCATTTTTGGTAAAAACCAGTCACAATATTATGATTGTCTAAAGCAGCTCCTCAGATATACCGAGTGTATCTCTGACGATTGTACGAATTAATAACTTACAGGTGTGTGGAGGGGTGGGGGGAGGGGGGATGGAAAAGGCCGGATGTATCGATATGAGATAGCAAACAGCTGCCCATAAGCCTCTTCGAGAAAACTCTCCCAACGAAATACCTGAAGGCAGGCTTCGTTTGGGCGATGTAATTGATTTATGATGAACGTAACTGATAATACTGTAATGTAGGCAAACTCACTACAGCCATGTAGGCGTACATCGCTAGCGTTGGTGACTTTAGGGAAGTATTTCAAATGATCTTCATCCACGTATTTGGGTCCAACATGTTGGACCTACAGGTTACTTTGCACATTTTGGGTGTTAAGATTTGCGTCAAGCTTTGCCTTCTGTTTTGATGAGGCCGTAATTCCGCCAGTACCTTGTCTCCTACCTTACAAACTTTCCAGAAGCTCTCCTGCATACCTAGCAGAACTTGCACTCCTGGAAGAGAGAATGCGGGGACATGGCTTAGCCTCAGCCTGGAGGATGTTTCCAGAATTGCAGAACTAAGGCTGTGAGGGGGCCTCGCAAGTCGTGCATGGGTATCTCAGATTGTAGAGCACTTGCTTGCGAAAAACGAACGTCCCGTGTCCGAGTCTCAGTCCCGCACACAGTTTTAATCTGCCAGGAAGTTTCATATCAGTGCACACTCCGTTGCAGAGTGAAAATTTCATAATAGATTAGTGGTTCTTGTCTCTGTGAAGACAGTAAAATGCTACAAAATTTGTTACACTTCGCCATTAAAGCATATGAAACATATTCTTCTGGACATCTCTTTCGTAGTGTGATTAGTCCTCGCCATTTTCACATGTACAAAATCTTTAAACTGTCACACATTCTTCAATAATACCAGAGGCTTTCAATTACTAATGTTACGCATTTTTTTCGGTCAGTTTCGATTGAAAAACTCATAATTTATTGTGACACATCGTGGAATATTCCCGCTTCAGCTCGTATAGTTTCATGAAGTTCCGCTATATGTAGCCTTTAAAACGGCGACTGTAACGGAGGTGCGTCCAAAGCAGAGAGCTGTCTTTGAGTACCTTTTGGGGGAAAACCGAAGCATCACAGAGAGTCATAAACGCTAACAGAATGTCTACAGATAGAAGGAGGTGAACCAAAGTGCGATGAGTCATTCGGTGAGGCTTGTGCCACCATCACAAGGTCGCGTAAACCTGTCCGATCTCCTGCGCGGCGGACAGTCGCACACAGTGGTGCCTCAAGTAATGTTGGAACGTGCGGACCCTCTCATTAGAGGCGATCGACGGATCACAATCGAACAACTCGCTGCACAACTGGACGTCTTTGTTGATAGTGCTGACACGCTCGTCCAACAACTGGGGTACTCGGATGTGTGGGCCCACTAGGCTTCTCGTCGCCTAGGAAAACACCATAAAGAGGTATCAAGGCCCATCTGTGAGGAATTGCTTTCACGTTGCGAGGCTGATTGTGACATTTCTTTGTCGAACACCGTCACAGGCGATGAAACATGGGTTCATCACTTCGAACTGGAAACACTACGGCTGCCCATGCACCCTATCTCTCCCCTGCAGGAAAAATTCAAAGCTGAAGCCTGATCCGGTAAAGCGATGGCAACGATCCTGTAGGACTGCAAAGGTGTTATTCTGTTTGATGTCCACATGGTGCAACGATCAACTCTTAAGTGTATTGTGCTATCTCCAGGAAATTAAAGTAACGGCTTCAGCGTCTCAGCGGTCACAAAAATGCAAACGAACTTCTCCTTCTCCACGACAAAGCAAGGCCTCACACAAGTCTGCGCACACGAGAGGAGCTGTCAAAACTTCATTGGACTGTTCTCCCTCATCCATCCTACAGCCCAGATCTCGCACCTCCCGACTTTCATCTGTTCGGCCCAGTGAAGGAAGCCTTCCACAGGAAGCAGTAAGTGGATTATGGGGAACTTAGTGATGCACCAAGACGTTGGCTCTGACGTTGACAAGTAGAGTGATACTATGCGGGCATACAGGCCCTCCCCGTAAGGTGGGGTAAGGCCATCGCACTGAACAAAGTTATTTTTGAAAAATAGGATTTTGTAGTCAATAGAGTGGGGAATAATACAGTGTATTGGAATCCTGAATATAACCAACTCTCTCTCTCTTTCCAAGCATTAATCCCGAGTTGCGGGTCTGTTGGTTATCAGTTGTGGTATGTTAATTTTAAGGGGTAGCTGGATGGCCTTCTTGTCGCCACCCCGTACCCCCTGGGAAGGAATTAGTATACCCCAACTGCCTGCGGCTAGTCTCATCCATGGAATAGTGTGGATGTGTTCAGATGTAACTGAGGCGGAACGTGGGGATCACCCCAGTATTCACCTAGCAGGATGTGGAAAACCGCCTAAAAGCCACATCCAGCCTGGCTGGCACACTGGCCCTTGTCGTTAATCCACTGGGAGGATTCGGTTCGGGGCCGGCACGTCTACCCAAGTCCAGGAAGCAATGCGTTAGCACTCTCTTGGCTACCCTGGAAGGTGCCAAATATAACCAGCTCTGTTTAAAAAAAAAAGTCTTTCATTGTTTATTGAACGCCGCTAGTGTGTTTTCCAGTCCATCAACAATGGTACTAGTAACATTTCTCTTGATATCTACATCTTATCTTTGATTCCAAGAGAAGATTAAGCCACTGCAACTGACCTTACTGCCAAAATAAACGATTAAAAACTGATGGACGGGATCACAACTGAGTCACATTGTGAGAGAATGAGTTATTTGGAATTAAGTCAGAACGAAGCTTTAATGGCACTTGTGATATTGGAGCGTGTGTTGGTTGGGTGAATAGATGTAGCAGTGGCTGATGGCTCTGTCGTTTCTCCTCTTAAGTATCTAAATTAATACAGATTAACGAAAGGTGCAAGAAGCGGACTTCTGTCATGTACCAACTACAATTATGCCCTAGCAGATCACCACCTGATCTTCTGTCCCAGGCTTTGGACTGCCTTTACAGCACTTGTTTCGTCGCCTAGTAAACAACTGTTCAACAAAAAGGGATGTCAAGGCTGCTAAAGAGCAATGATAGTCAATGTAGTCAGGCAATGCACCTATTTAGAAAGGAACACGTAAATGAGAGGTAGCCGTGTCACGTAACTCCTAAACTATCACTCACAACAAAGCAGCCGCTGGGCGAGCAGTTGAATAGATGTAGGACAAGTCAAAAGAACAAGAGCTCACACAAACAACAGTGTCTTCAGAATAAAGACCAATTCCTAGGGAGCGCGCAAAATTAATTCACACGAATAGCTATAAAGCAAGAAGGTGACCATGGGTCGAGAATGTGCTATCAGTAACACGAGTTGTCCAATAGAGCTGACCACGTTATATGTCGAATTGCGGCACGTATATCTCGAGGTGCAAACATGACGATAGCACAGACGCAACCATATTAGTTGCAGTGTGCTTCATAAGTCTAACCATCACTAGCAACACAAGCAGTAAGCCCGCGTAGACGCATGTCAAATATATGTGCACATACACTGGTATGTGGGGTGTATCTCCTCCTGTCCCTTCTTACTGTGCATCTCCTCCCCCCCCCCCCTCCGCTTCTCCTCCTCCCCCCTCTCTGTCCATCTCCATCTTGCCCTCTCTATGTTCATCTCTTCCTCCACCTCTCTCTGTCCACAGCCTCCTCCCTCTCTCTCTCTCTCTCTCTCTGCTTTCACCTCCTCCTCCCACAATAAAGCGTGTTGAAAAGTAATGCCTCTGTATATTTTACATGAAAAACCTTAAAACTTATAAATAAAACAAACGTTATTAACATTCTACATTTTTATTCTTCTTGTCTGCATATATATTTCTCGATGTAATCACCCTGGCGACCAACACATTTATGCTAATGAGAGATCAGTTCGTTGATATCGTCACTGTAGAAGTTTTCACTTTTTTGACGGAGCCACAACCTTACCGGTGCTTATGCTGCTTCATCGCTATCAGAGTGAAGTCCTCGAAGTTGTTCTTTAAGTTATGGAAACAGATGAAAATCAAATGTGGTCAAATCAGGACTGTACGCAGAATGATGCATGACAGTGAACCCAAGATATCTGATTGTTGCGGATCTCGTAGCGTTCGTGTGTGATCTGTCATTGTCATCCTGAAAAGGAGCGGCTACTCCATGTGTGGACGAAGTCTTCGAATTAGAAACTAAATTTCAGCACGCTGTTTCTCATGTACTGGCATAGTTACATTACACAGCGTCATGTTATGCACTACAATTCGGAGGTCTCCGACGGCAGAGGATTGTAAATATGTAGAGGTGAAGAATAAAATTTAGAACGTTAATAACGTTGGTTTTATTTAAAAAGCTTTAAGAGCTGTCATATAAGAGATTCGGAAGCATTACTTTTCTGCATGCCCTCGTCTGTTCCAATCTCTGTCTTACACTACAGTTTTTACCTTCCACAGTTATTGCCTCATGTCTAACACATGTCGTGTCATCCTGTCCCTTCTTCTTGTCAATAGCAGCATGTTGAAAACTCTTCGATTCTCTTCTTTCCCGATTTTCCAACAGACCATGATCGACATGCACACAGTGCTGTTCTCCAAACGTATATTGTCAGAAATTTCTTCCTCGAATTAAGACCATTATTGATATCAGCAGATTTCTTTTATCCAGGAACGCCCTCTTTGTTTTAGCTTATCTGCTTTTTATGTCCTCTTTGTTTCGTCCGTCATGTCTTATTTTGCTTCCAACGTAGTATGATTCCTGAAGTTTCTTTATGTCTTCCTTCCATTATAAAGTGCAGCGTCTCTGGAGCTTTTACTTTTCCTAAAGTCAAACTAACCGTCTTCTAAAAGGTTATCAACTTTCGCTTCCATACTTTTGTATATTATTCTTGTCAGTAACTTAGACGCACGAGCTGTTAGACTAATTGTCGGATAGTTCTAGAACTTATCTGCCCTTGCTTTATTATCAACTCAAAATGAGTGGCTTTTTATAAATAGTTGTACGCAGCGGGTGGGATCCACCATTTACCAAAGATTTAAGACGTTTTAGCAGATAGGTTGACGGGGGGCGGGATAAGCTGTCCAAACATCCCCAAAAACGATATACATCCAATTATTTAGTTTCCCTTTTTTACAAAAAACACATTACACACAATATATCATGTTGAAATAATTTTATTTACATTGTTCAATGCTTCTTTTACTTTTCTACATAGTCGCCACGTTTTTCCAAGCAGTTTTGCAAACGTGATACAAGTTTTTCCGTGTCGGGTCCCGTGCTCGTTTTGAGGAATCTGCGAGCTGTCATCAAAAGAAGACGCCCTGAACTTTTTTTCTCACAAATTTCGCTTTCTTTATGCGAATACTCGGACTCATACAACTGTAATGATCCAGGCGGGACTCAGAAGATTCATCTGGGAAATTTACTCTCATCGTCGATATTCACCAGATCTTGCCCGAAGTGACTTTCACATGTTTCCCCAAGTCAAAGGTCATATTGGAGGTAAGCACTTCAACACCAATGATGAAGTCACAACAATAATGAATAGCTGGTTACCAGATAGGACCCAAGCTGATGCAACACTAGTTTTGAAAAATTTGTTTCAGCAGGGATTTGCAATTTCGTTTTTGCAATGTCTAGCTGAAGACGCCCCAGACGTCATTCATGCCAGAGTCGACGCAAAGAGTCGATTAGTTTACCGTTACGAACAAACAGATTTTTTGATGAGAAATTTCGTTTTTCTATTAGACAGAGCGGCCCTAGATCAGTCTAGTTCGATATTCGTTTTATCGGTATGTATTAACAGGGTCAATAAAAGATGAAGAATGACCAGTAGTCCAGCAGTGAGTGAACAACGCTGCTGCATGGTGGTAAGAGTCATCGCGGGTGAGGGTTTAAACATTCCCTCCTGAATTATGGTTATTCCCCTTCCTTTAATGTCCCTGTTAATACATGCGGTACCATATTAAACTAATTTGGGACCGCACTTTCGAAGACGCATGGCAGTCGTGATAAGCTATATTTCTTCGTATTTGTTTGGGGTGACTCCAGCTACTCATCCCAAAAACTAAACTGAAAATCTATACATATGTTGCCCCTTCTAAGAGTCGTCGTGCGCATTTTCTCTGGTGTTTCGCACGTACACTTTGTGATCAAAAGAACCTGGATACCTGGCTGAAAATGGCTTACAAGTTCGTGGCGCCCGCCATCGGAATTCAATATGGTGTTGGTCCACCCATAGTCTTGATGACAGCTTCCACTCTCGCAGGCATACGTTCAGTCAGGTGCTGGAAGGTTTCTTCGGGACTTGCGGCCCATCCGTCACGGAGTGCTGCACTGAGGAGAGGTATGGATGTCGGTCGGTGAGGCCTGGCACGAAGTCGGCGTTCCAAAACATCCCAAATGTATTCTGTAGGATTCAGGTCAGGACTCAGTGCAGGCCAGTCCAGTACAGGGATGTTATTGTCGTGTAACCACTCCACCACAGGCCGTGCATTATGAACAAGTGCTCGATCGTGTTGAATGATGCAATCGCCATCCCCGAATTGCTCTTCAACAGTGGGAAGCAAGAAGGTGCTTAAAACTGTGGTGTCACCGCCAGACACCACACTTGCTAGGTGGTAGCCTTTAAATCGTCCGCGGTCCGTCGTCGGACCCGCGTGTCGCCACTATCAGTGATTGCAGACCGAGCGCCGCCACACGGCTGGTCAAGAGAGACTTCCTAGCACTCGCCCCAGTTGTACAGCCGACTTTGCTAGCGATGGTTCACTGACAAATTACGCTCTCATTTGCCGAGACGATAGTTGGCTTAGCCTTCAGCTACGTCATTTGCTACGACCTAGCAAGGCGCCATTATCAGTTACCATTGATGCTGTAAAACATGTACCGTCAATAGCGATGTTCACCAATTATGGATTAAAGTTAAGTATTCCAGAAGCTACGTGCATTTTTTGCTAGTCTCAATCCCTTGTCCTGTTCCATACCTCACGCCAGCCTGCGTGAGCTTAAACGCGTGCCTTTCGGCTTCCTCCTAGTGGATTGGCTGTCTTGCCAGTCCACAACAGTTTGGCGACGAGGCCAAATCGCGTTCGTAACTATACTGCCCTGATTTACTTGTGTAATGGTTTCGCCACAATCTCCAGATGTACTGTCCGAATTTTATCGCTTACAGAACCAGCAGACGCAGGCCTTACTGGATGCACTTGGACAGCTCGTCCAGGGTCAACGTGCAATGCAAAATGATGCGGCAGCCGCCGCTTCACCGCTACCGCAGCCACAACACGCAGTTGCACCAACTTTTCGTCATTTTGATGCGGCACTGGAAAGATGGACGGAGTGGTCACGCCAATTTGGATTCCATCTCGCCGCCTACAGAATTCAAGGTAATGAGCGGCAGCCTTATCTCCTTTCGTCCGTCGGTGTCCACACGTAACGTGTGATAGTGAAATTATTTCCACGACGCGATGTAGCAACTCTGTCATACGACGAAATTTTGTCTGCATTAGATGCATATTTCAAAGAGTCAGTCAATGTCGTTGCGAAAAGGTATACCTTCTCTCGTACAAAACGTACGGCAGGTCAGACTAATAGGGAGTGGGTTGCAACCTTGCAAGGCCTTACCAGGGATTGTGCTTTTGAGTGTGAATGTGGACTCCCTTATTCAGATATTATGGTAAGTGATGCAATTGCACAGAACGTTTCTGATGTTCGTATACGGGAACAGATTTTGAAACTAGTCAATCCCTCCCTTCAACAAGTGGTGGACATATTGGATCGGCAGGACACACTTGACTCTGCTCAGGAATCAATTGAAACTTCGCCACCCGTGTGTCAGGTTGACCGGCCCACCGGGCGAGCTGCACAGAACAGTAAACAGTCGTCGCGCCCGGCCGCGCCAAAGCCGTCTGGCTGTCAGCCACGTGTACCGCGCCAGCAAGCAAATGCAGTGAAATCATGCCCGCGGTGTGCTACTAGACATTCGCGTGAGAATTGCCCATCACGCCAGGCTATTTGCTTTTTCTGTAATAAAAAAGGACATGTTCAAAGCGTTTGCCAGAAAAAGCTCAGATCGGACACTCACAACCATTCCAGGCCCTTTGCTTCGCGCCGGAATCGAACCAAGAATACTCAGGCTCGTTAACCGTCGCCCATGGAAATTCATGCAGTTCATTCCACTCCGCCCAGTGCCACTCTCTCTAACAGTGACTGTGTTCGTCCCACAAATAGTGTGCGTCAACATCACAGGAACTCCCGTCAAGTCGCAAGTGATTCTGTACCAGTGTCAGTTCACGTTGCACGAGACAGTCGCTCTTGTCGTCAGCAGGACAATAATCTTTTTGTCGACTTGGACATTAACGGCAAAGTGATACCATTCCAGCTCGATACCGGAGCTGCAGTTTCACTGATCAATCACGACACGTACAAACAGCTGGGCACACCTCCGTAGCGTGCCGCAAATGTTAAGTTAAGTAGTTATTCAGGACAAGCGATCCCTGTGTTCGGACAGTGCAGCCTTCTTGCAACATACAAAGGACAAACAAAACTTGTGTCATTTTACGTCCTTCGTTCTTCTGCTGCAGTGAACTTGTTTGGTTTCGATTTATTTCAGTTGTTTAACTTGTCTATAGTCAATCAGGTCCTATCAGTGAACCAGACTGTGCCTTCAGACAGTGTTTCTCGTCTATGTGAAGAATTTGCAGACATTTTTGCACCGGGCCTCGGTTGCGCTAAGAACTATAAAGCACATTTGGAACTGAAAGTCAACGCGCAACCGAAATTTTTCAGAGCGCGCAATGTTCCCCACGCATTGCGTGATGAGGTCGCAAAAACATTACGCGATTTGGAATCACAAGGTGTCATTGAACGTGTGCAGGCTTCTCTCTGGGCATCACCCTTAGTAATTTTGCAAAAACCTTCCGGAAAATTGAGACTTTGTGTGGACTTTAAGGCAACAGTGACTCCACAACTAGTGACTGCAACTTTTCCTTTACCCCGCCCGGAAGATCTTTTTGACAAACTGCGCCCGGGTAAATATTTTTCGAAGTTGGACCTAGCAGATGCGTACTTGCAAATACCGGTGGACGAAGAATCCTAGGGCGTTTTGGTGGTTAACACGCATCTTGGTTTGTACCGATTCAAACGACTGCCATTCGGGTGTGCATCCGCCCCTGCATTGTTTCAGCAATATCTACAAACTGTTTGTGCGTCGGTCCCTACTGCAGCAAACTATCTGGACGATATTGTGATCTCTGGAAGGACGGAAGACGAACATTTAGCCAATCTCAGAACATTATTTCAGGTCTTGCGACAAAATGGTCTTCGCTTGCGGAAGGACAAATGTGTGTTTTTTGCTCGTAACTTACCCTATCTGGGACATGTACTCAATGCCAAGGCATACATCCCAGTCCAGAGCACATCCGTGCCATACAAGACTTGCCTTCGCCGCAGAATTTGAAGCAGCTACAGAGTGTGCTGGGAAAAATAAATTATTATCATCGCTATGTGCGCCACGCCACTTCTATTTCAGCTCCGCTTCATCGCTTACGCCATAAAGGTGTTCCGTTCGTTTGGACGACGGAATGCGAACGCGCCTTTCGCCAGTTGAAATCGGCGTTGCTTTCCAATACTTGCCTTGCGCCATTCGATCCCCAGAAACCCCTTTTGTTGATGGTGGATGCATCGGATTTCGGGATCGGTGCTGTGCTTGCGCACAAAGATGGTTCGCACAATCGCCCTATTGCCTTTGCGTCCAAATTGCTCTCGTCTGCACAAAGAAATTATTCTCATATCGAGAAAGAAGCTTTGGCTCTCGTATTTGGTGTTACAAAATTTCATGATTTCTTGTATGGTCGTCACTTTACCATCATCACAGACCACAAGCCTTTGACATCGCTTTTCCATCCGACCAAGCCTGTACCTCCACGTACAGCGCAGAAATTCATTCGCTGGTCTATTTTCCTCTCGCAGTACCGCTACCATATCTTGTATCGGTCCACTGCTAAGCACAGAAACGCCGATGCGTTGTCCCGTTTGCCTGTTGCTGAGGATACAGCATTCGATTCCTCCGAACTTGCTTGCATGTTCATTGATTCGGAAACCGATGACGTGGTCGAATCGTTTCCGATTGATTTTCGTCGGGTAGCTGCGGCCACAGCTGCCGACCCTGTCCTTGCTTCCGTTCTGCGTTTTGTTGCTACGCAATGGCCCTTGCCAAAGTCACGGATCGAGGATCCGTTGGTTCGCCGATTTTTTGCTCACAAGGAGACACTTTTTGTACGACGTGGTGTTTTGCTGTTGCGTTCAGATAATGATCAGTCCAGGGTCGTGGTCCCACGTTCGTTACAGTCCTCTGTCTTACAGCTTCTCCACCAAGGACATTGGGGTATAGTGAGAACGAAACAACTTGCTCGTCAGCACTGCACTTGGTTCGGAATCGATGCCGCGATTACGAATATGTGCTCTTCTTGCATGGTGTGTGCCTAACAACAATCAGCACCACCACGGAAATTCTTTGCATGGCCAAAAGCCACTTCCCCTTGGCAACGCTTACACATCGATTTTCCTGGTCCATTCTGGAATGCTCGATGGTTGGTTGTGGTAGATGCATTCAGTAATTTCCCATTTGTAGTCCAGATGTCTTCCACGACGTCATCTGCCACCACCCAAGCGTTATCCGCTATCTTTTGCATTGAAGGTCTTCCACAGACTATTGTTTCCGACAATGGCCCACATTTCATGTCCGCAGAATTTCAGTCATTTTGCAAGGCCAATGGTATTCAACATCTGACGTCCGCGCCGTTTTCGCCACAGTCAAACGGTGCCGCTGAACGATTGGTCAGGACTTTCAAGTCCCAGATGCTGAAGTTGAAAGAGTCGCATTCTCGGGAGGACGCGTTATCGCTTTTTTTGTCCTCGTATCGCTCTCAGCCCCGAGATGGTCGTTCGCCGGCTGAGTTGCTTCACGGTCGCTATCATCGAACCTTGATGTCTTTGCTACATCCGCCGCATCAGGTTCCTGTGCAGCGGCAGACACCTGCTTTTGCCCCAGGCGACGTTGTCTACTACCCTAACTATCGAGGTTCACGGCGTTGGCTCGCTGGGCGCATTCTTCGCTGCCTTGGCCGCGCTATGTATCTGGTTTTGGGGGCCTCTGGTGAGGTGAGTCGGCATCTCAATCAGCTGCGCCTCTGTCGTCGCACGGGATCTGCCGCTCCCCGTCTGCTTTCAGCGACGGTGCCGTCCGGTCAGCGCCCTGGGAACCCATCTACTGGCTCCCCTCAGCCCCAGGTGTTACCGACGCTGCCTTCCATTTTGCCCCACGGCGACGCGCCGCCGCCTGTTCTCCTGCCGGCGACGCCCGCAGTGGACGCGTCTCTGCAACCAGCGGGCGCCTCCCTGGGTCACGCGCCGCCGATCGCTTCCCGTGACCAGTTGTCCTCCGCCATGGAACTCTTGCCCGCTCTGGAGCATATGTCGTCTTTGCCCATCGGGTGCCCCGGCCTGATGGAGGTCGACCCTTCGGCCCCTCCTGTCTCTCTACGGGCGCATACACCGCATGTTGGCGTGCACCCTGAAACAGGTTTTCGGGCGTTTCCTAGCTCCCCTCGATCCGAATGGCAGGGTGCGTGTGGCACAGCCTCGCCTGTTGTTAGGCTCCCCACCTCGTCGCATACGTCAACATGGGGTCCTTCCCCCGGCGGGCGGAAGCCTTATGCCACAACCGTCCGCCGATTTGCGGGGGAGGAATGTGGTGTCACCGCCAGACACCACACTTGCTAGGTGGTAGCCTTTAAATCGGCCGCGGTCCGTAGTATACGTCGGACCCGCGTGTCGCCACTATCAGTGATTGCAGACCGAGCGCCGCCACACGGCTGGTCTAGAGAGACTTCCCAGCACTCGCCCCAGTTGTACAGCCGACTGTGCTAGCGATGGTTCACTGACAAATTACGCTCTCATTTGCCGAGACGATAGTTAGCCTTCAGCTACGTCATTTGCTACGACCTAGCAAGGCGCCATTATCAGTTACCATTGATGCTGTAAAACATATACCGTCAATAGCGATGTTCACCAATTATGGATTAAAGTTAAGTACATTTTTTGCTAGTCTCAACCCCTTGTCCTGTTCCAGACCTCACGCCAGCCTGCGTGAGCTTAAACGCGTGCCTTTCGGCTTCCTCCTAGTGGATTGGCTGTCTTGCCAGTCCACAACAAAAACATCAGTGTATACCTTTGCTGTGATAGTGCCACTCAAAACAACAAGAGGTGCTAGTGCCCTCCATGGAAAAACAGGACCACACCATAACACCACCGCCTCCTAATTTTACTGTTGGCACTACACACGCTGGCAGATGACGTTCATTGGGCATTCGCCATACCCACACCATGCCGTCGGATCGTCACGTTGTGCACCGTGATTCGACACTCCACACAACGTTTTTCCAATGTTCTATCGTCCAATGTTTACGGTACTTACAGCAAGCGAGGCGTCGTTTGGCATTTACCGGCGTAATGTGTGGCTTATGAGCAGCCGCTCGACCATAAAATTCAAGTTTTCTCACCTCCCGCCTAACCGTCATAGTACTTGCAGTGAACCCTGACGCAGTTTGGAATTCGTGTGTGATGGTCTGGATAGATGTTTATTACACACAGTACGACCCTCTTCAACTGTCGGTGGTTTCTGTCAGTCAACAGACGAGATCGGCCTGTACGCTTTTGTGATGTACGTGATCCTTTACGTTTTCACTTCACTATCACATACGAAACATTGGACCTAGGGACGTTTAGGAGTGTGGAAAACTCGAGCACAGACGTACGACGCAAGTGACACCCAATCGCCTGACCACGTTCGAAGTCCGTAATTCTCGGAGCGCCCCATTCTGCCCTCTCACGGTGTCTAATGACAACTGAGGTCACTGGTATGAAGTATCTGGGATTAGGTGGCAGCACAATGCACCTAATGTGAAAAACGTATGTTTTTGGGGGTGTCTGGATACTTTTGATCGCATAGTGTATTTGCTGTTTCGTTTTTTCGATGTTTAGCTGGAGTCACCCCAAAGAAATATAGCTTATCACGTCTTCCATGCGTCTTCGAATGAACGGTCTCAAAATAGTCCGACAGTCGTTTTATCGATATATATTAACAGAGACATTAAAAGTCGATGAATAACCAGAACTCCAGCAACACCCTGATCCACTGTGACTGCTACCTCCATGCAGCAGCACTGCTCAGTCACTGCTGTAGTACTGGTGATGTGTGAAGGACGGTCAAATGAAAACCGAACAGCCGCAGCAACAGGACTATGGAACTGTTCCGTTCAAAAGTAAAGACATTTATTTAACTGCGAGACGAGATAATAGATTCCTGTTTCGTAGAACGCTATTGACAACTGATGGATCCACAACCGCGCCGTCTTGCTCTTCCACGTCCGACTGAAACCGATGCCCACCAATGCCTTTCTTCAAGACGCCAAAGATGTGAAAATTACACGGTGAAAGATCCGAGGCGCACGGAGGATGTTGGGTTGTTTCCCAACGAGATCGGTGAAGCGTAGCCTCTGTTTGATCGTTGTGTGGGGGCAGGCCTTCCGGTTCAACAGGATGACTCCGTTCAACGGCGTTCCGACAGCCCGTGGGCAAACGGCAAAGCCAACAGTGAAAATAGCCCACATCTCCCCCACCAAATAATTCCAAAGTTCATAGTATGAAAGCTTTCACGACCGGATGACATCTTCTGGTAAACCTTCCGGGATGTAAGGTCGTGGTCCATGTATGAAACGACCCCTTTTTAACAATTATACATGACTGTGCTTAAACTGACACACAATATTTTGTTAGCGCAACGCAATCTGACTTTCAAAATTCCCTACAAGAGAATGGCCCTGACTAACATTAAACTATACCTTTCACAAATCACTTACCTCACAAAAATCTTCGCTGCTCAAGCTACTGCAATACAGCGAGCGCCACTACTGCCAGCTAAATAAAAGATTCAAACTATGGAAGGCACTAACTACTGATAGGGATAGTTAGCAAATGAAAGATATTAATAGAGAACAAACAATATATTTACCTTGATATCATCATATATAAATATAGCAGTTCATGACAAATTTCAAAACTCCGCCATCTCTCTCCCCACATCCACCACTGCTGGCGGCTCACTTCCAACTGCGCAACGCTACGCGCTGTTCACAGCCAGCTGCCTAACACTACAATGGCAGACAACAATGCAAACTAGCCACAGACTGCACACAGCACAGCCAGTGATTTTCATACAGAGGTGGCGTTACCAATAAAATAAGCCTAAACAGCCTACAAAAACCTAAACAGCCTACTTACACATGAAACTCTTCAGCTCCTAACGTTTCGTCCAGAGCTGCGCTGGATATCTTCAGAGGGGTGTTTTTCCTCTGGCAAGACTCACCGGAGGAGAAACACCCCTCTGAAGAAGTCCAGCGCAGCTCTGGACGAAACGTTAGGAGCTGAAGAGTTTTATGGACCACGATCTTACATCCCGGAAGGTTTACCAGAAAATTCCAAAGTTGCTTAGACAAGTTCCTGTAAGATCATTATGATGTCCGCCTCTATGGCGTGGTAGCTGAGTGCAAAGCGGCCCGTGTTCAATTCCAGGCTGGGTTGGAGATTTTCTCCGCTCAGGAACCGGGTGTTGTGTTGTCTTCATCATTATATCATCCCCATCGACACACAAGTCGCCGATGTGGCATCAACTGCAGGTCTACCCGACGGGAGGCCCTAGCCACACAACATTTCATTTTTCATTACGATCACCTCCTTCTTCGAGTGCAGGGACCCCCTGCTCATCGAGTTCCTCGAGTGTGGAACCACAATCGATGCGCAGCGCTCTGAAGGTATTTTTCAGAAAGTGCGACGCGCCACAAGCTCAAAACGCCCAGGCAGCACGATAACGCCCCACACTGTCAAACAGACGAAGGCTACGCTTCAGGGATTCAGTTCGGAAACACTGCTACGTCCTCCGAACAGCCTGGATCTTTCACTGTGTGATTTTGACACGTTTGTCTACCTAGAGAGAGACATGCTTGGACGTTGGTTTCGGTCGGACGAGGAAATGCGAGGGTGGGTGCGGGTGTGAATCAGTCAGTGAGCGACCGCTTTCCACAAAACAGGAATTGGTCTTCTCGTCTGCCAGTCGGATAAATATCTTAACGTGTGTGGCGACTACTTTTGAGTAGAATCATCCCACTGTTCCGCTGTAGCGAGTATTCGGATATTATTTCACTAACGTCTCGTATATAGGCGGGACAGCTCCCTCTGAAATTAGGCTCCTCATTTGTCACCCCAGTCCACGAAATGAGAAGGGACTAGAAGATTACGAAAGGAGGAAACGCAACCACAGTATCACGTGGAATACGTTCCGCAGCAGAGTCCGTGCGCCGAGCGAAATTCCCCGCTGCGACGGCCCCCGGATCCCTGCTCACTCTAGCGGTCCTTAATGCGGAGGGGCCCCTGTTTAAAATAACGACTCGCGCCGCTAATGTATTCCGGAGCATGATCCACCATCTCTCATCTCATCCCGCTCGACCTGCCCGTGTTTCAGCGCCCTACTAATTCCGACGAATGCGCAAAATCCTGACTAGTGGATGGCTGGCCGCACTCGGTTAATTTCCCCAGGGAATGGTTGAGTTCCACGTATAGGATTGTCATATACTGTGCCGTTAGTTGAGCATGTTAATGCATAACTCCCCATCCCCTGGCCCTCTGTTGAATCAGTTCTTCAGTACGGTGACAGCCGATTGCTTCCACGCTCTTTGTCTACCTGTACCAACGCGAAAATTCGTGACATCGTCACTCGCGCGGATGGCTGGTGTCATCCACAAAGCAAGCGGTCTGTCTGTACATTTTGAACGGTCTTTAGACTAGTTTTATGATTTTTGTTAGATTTAAATATAATACATGTGATATTTGTACACAGTATAACATATTCTAACGTTTTAAACAGTTTCACCATTCGAAGGACAATATCTTCCGCTGAATTACTGGCATTTCATGGTCCCTCTTGTTGCTTACCGACATACGCTTCTAAATTCAAAGCGTAAGCTGTTTTTACATAAACCAAAGCAAACACTTTTAACCCATACTTTGCTGGTCTGCTAGGAATATATTGCCTGAACGGGCAGTTTCCTCTAAAGGCCAAAAGCTGTTCGTCAACAGTAAGATATTCACTAGGTGAAAAATATTTTTGGCAGTTGTTCGTGAATAGTTCAAGTACCTCTCTGATAACTCTGATAGCAGCCAACTTGTCAATCTCTCTGCGAACACCTCTATCACGGATATTATCAAACATCAGACGTCTCAAGAGAAACCTGACTCGGTTTTCACTTATGCATAAATAACATGATTCAAGTCCGTATCCCTTTGTGTTATCCCATAATTTCGATATACTGTACCTAGATCATCCCAAAGATCCACATAGATATAATAAACCAATGAAAGCTCTGATCTCTATCGCACCTGTTTCTTTAGCGTCCCTTTCCTTAGAGAAGTTACCACGAACTTAATTGATGTATATATTAGTGCATGTTGCGATAATGCTTATTATGTTTTTCATCTAAGAACGAATTCAGAATTTCTATTTCTGTCTTTTTTATATGAACTTGATTTTTTGGTCCAGGCAAATGCGTAATAAAATTACAAGATCTGCTTCTAACACCGGTAGGATATTTATTTCTCCTCCGTTTAGTTTTTCCATCTTTCCCTTAAAAAATGTATCCTCTTGAGTTACTTCTTCCTGTGATTCATATTCATCATTTTCTGACACTTCTTAGTCTATTCCTGATTCATGACCGCTTTCATGAACAGAATCCTCAGTCTCTGCATCAGCGCTATCACTGTGAGCATCTTCATCACTCAGCTCATTGAACCATTTCAACCATCCATTAGGATCTCTACCAAATTCTGTCCGAGGTTTTTTTGCCTTTGACATTTCTTCCACAATGTAAAAATAAAGAGAATACTAGGTAACATGGAAGGTAACTGCAATCAGTTTCAACATCTATAAATTTACGCACATGAAACATCGATTGAATCTAGGAAACCAATAAAGTAATACATACTTACTTAGTTTACGATTGTGGCAGCAGAGCTCGCGCGGATGACAAGTGTCATCCAGACTATAATAATGTTTCATAAACAATGTATCTTTCGTAACTGAAAGACAACAATGATTGGAGCTAACAGCCGGAGAGTTAACAGAAAGGCACTGAAAATGGAGCGAACTCAGTCCAGCCCTCCCAGACAAAATTGAGCGGGAAAATCATGTGGATGACGAGTGTCATACGCGCGAGCAACGGAGGGTTAAACTCTGTAATTTACCTGCACAATGAGGCACAGTATTCGCTGTCTAACCTAAAGTATTCGCACGCCCCTACGTAATGAAGAAATGACTAGATGAGACGGAAGTCAGACCTGCCAGGAAAAAAAGGGGTGGAAAATATTGTGTAGCCAGTAGAGAAACAGCAAACTGGGTCTGTCAGGAGAGCACACTGACTTAGAAAGTGCACTATCCATTGTACGTCACCAGAGTGACAGAGCCAGCAAGGGCATTTCAGCCCTTCTAAAGCTGCCGAAGTCGACTGTTACTGAGGCGGTTGTGGAGCGCAAACGAGAAGGAACAACACAGCTAAACAAAGATCAGTCTGACCTCACATCCTGACGGACAGACAGCGTCAGCTATTGGGGAAGGTGGCTGTAAAGATTCGCATGAAACCAGCGGAAGTAATAACTCGTGTGTCCCAAAGTGCTACCGGCAGTCTGGCTAACGCAGTGACTGTAAATAAAAAAGAAGCCACCAGTTGATAAACGCGTCAGATAAAGTTATCTGTTCATCAACTGTTGCTGTGGTCTTCAGTCCTGAGTCTGGTTTGATGAAGCTCTCCATGCTACTCTATCCTGTGCAAGCTTCTTCATCTCCCAGTACCTACTGCAACCTACATCCTTCTGAATCTGTTTAATGTATTCATCTCTTGGTATCCCTCAACGATTTTTACCCTCCACTCTGCCCTCCAGTACTAAGTTGGTGATATCTTGATGCCTCAGAACATGCCCTACCAATCGATTCCTTCTTCTTGTCAAGTTGTGCCACAAACTCCTCTTCTCCTCTATTCCATTCAGTACCTCTTCATTAGTTATGTGATCTACCCATCTAATCTTCAGCATTCTTTTGTAGCACCACATTTCGAAAGCTTCTATTCTCATCTTGTCTAAACTATTTATCGTCCACGTTTCACTTCCATACATGGCTACACTCCATACAAATACTTTCAGAAACGACTTCCTGACACTTAAATTTATACTCAATGTTAACAAATTTCTGTTCTTCAGAAACGCTTTCCTTGCCGTTGCCGGTCTACATTTTATATCCTATCTACTTGACCATCATCAGTTATTTTGCTCCCCAAATAGCAAAACTCCTTTACTACTTTAAGTGTCTCATTTCCTAATCTAATTCCCTCAGCATCACCCGACTTAATTCGACTACATTCCATTATCCTCGTTTTGCTTTCGTTGATGTTCATCTTGTATCCTCCTTTCAAGACACTGTCCATTCCGTTCAACTGCTCTTCCAAATCCTTTGTTATCTCTGACAGAATTACAATGTCATAGGCGAACCTCAATGTTTTTATTTCTTCTCCATGGATTTTAATACCTACTCCGAATTTTCCTTTTGTTTCCTTTACTGAGTGCTCAATATACAGATTGAATGACATCTGGGAGAGTCTGCAACCCTGTCTCACTCCCTTCCCAACCACTGCTTCCCATTCATGCCCCTCTACTCTTATAACTGCCATCTGGTTTCTTTACAAATTGTAAATACCCATTGGCTCCCTGTATTTTACCCCTGCCAGCTTCAGAATTTGAAAGAGAGTATTCCAGTCAACATTGTCAAAAGCTTTCTCTAAGTCTACAAATGCTAGGAACGTAGGTTTACCTTTCCTTAATCTTTCTTCTAAGATAAGTCGTAAGGTCAGTATTGCCTCACGTCTTCCAATATTTCTACGGAATCCAAACTAATCTTCCCCGAGGTCGGCTTCTACCAGTTTCTCCATTCGTCTGTAAAGAATTGGCGTTAGTATTTTGCAGCGGAGACTTATTAAACTGATAGATCGGTAATTTTCACATGTGTCAATACCTGCTTTCTTTGGGATTGGAATTATTATATTCTTCTTCATGGCTTCTTATTTAGTGACCAACACAGCAGTTCTGCTTTGCTCCTGTTAATTTGCAATATGGTCGCATTTTCCTGCGTGTTTTTACATCACAATTACGAAATAGTGACAGTAGGTAGGGAATTAAAGAGTGTAAGTAGGCTGTTTAGGTTTTCTTATTGGTAACGCCACGTAGTGCTCTGTATGAAAATCACTGGCTGTGCAGTGTGCAGTCTGTGGCTAGTTTGCATTGTTGTCTGCCATTGTAGTGTTGGGCAGCGGCAGCTGGATGTGAACAGCGCGTAGCGTTGCGCAGTTGGAGGTGAGCCGCCAGCAGTGATGGATGTGGGGAGAGAGATGGCGGAGTTTTGAAATTTGTAAGACTGTCATGAACTGCTATATATATTATGACTATTAAGGTAAATACAGTGTTTGTTCTGTAATAAATTCTTTCATTTGCTAACTATGCCTATCAGTAGTTAGTGCCTTCTGTAGTTTGAATCTTTTATTTAGCTGGCAGTAGTGGCGCACGCTTTATTGCAGTAGCTCGAGTAACCAAGATTTTTGTGAGGTAAGTGATTTGTGAAACGTATAGGTTAATGTTAGTCAGGGCCATTCTTTTGTAGGGATTTTTGAAAGTCAGATTGCGTTGCGCTAAAAATATCGTGTGTCAGTTTAAGCACAGTCATGTATAATTGTTCAAAAGGGGACGTTTCATATGTCGACCCTTAGCCGAGGATACCTCACTGGAATCTTCTGATTTTTTTCTTGTAGTTTGTGTAATTAGTGTACCTATTGTTTATTGCTAGCGCGTAATTGTAGAGAGAATCTCCTTTGTAGTTGCAGTCTTTCATTGTTGTACAGTAAAACAGTTGTGGCATGCATGTAGATTTGCACCAAGTATTTCGCAGCTGCGCTTGCGATTAACTACATATTATTTTCAGTGCTATGTTAGTGTGTTCTCTTATTTTTGCTCTTCAAATTGTGCTTTTCTGTGTTATCGTGTGAAATATTATGACAATAATGGCGTGTGAAAAACGTAACACTAGGCTCCAAAGTAAACTGAGAAATAATAGTGACGACGAGCGTAGCTTGCCAGCACCACTGTGTAATGAATTAACAGACGTTCAAAGTAGTAATTTGGTAACTGTGCATAGGGAAATGGAGCGGGCTGCAAACAATGGCGTAGACAGTGAAACAGGTAATGAACAGGGAAGCATTATCGATCGATCGCTCGGCAACAGCTCGCCTCAGGAATCCGAAATGACAGGATACAATTTTGCAAATACTGTAGATTCGAGATTTGCGTCCTCACCGTTTTCTCAAATGAGTCAAGACACATTTTCCGCTTGTAAGAATGTGAATGTTGCCGGTGCAAATTCACTGCCGAAAAGCACTGAGGAACATGTTTCAGACACCAGTGCATTGTTATTACAATTAATACAACAAATGGGACAAAAGCTTTAAAAGTTAGACACAATGGAACAAAATCAGAGACAAACACAGCAACAGTTA
This sequence comes from Schistocerca americana, assembly GCF_021461395.2. Classification (NCBI taxonomy): domain Eukaryota; kingdom Metazoa; phylum Arthropoda; class Insecta; order Orthoptera; family Acrididae; genus Schistocerca; species Schistocerca americana. The sequence goes on from NC_060122.1 coordinate 154,279,028, forward strand.
GACACAATGGAACAAAATCAGAGACAAGCACAGCAAAAGCTTCAAAAGTTAGACACAGTGGAACAAAATCTTAAAAAGTTAGACACAGTGGAACAAAATCTTAAAAAGTTAGACACAATGGAACAAAATCTTCAAAAGTTAGACACGACCCTTGAACAAACACGTGAAGATTTAACTACTGAGTTACATAACATCGAATCGAAATGTCAAAAAGTCTGTAATGATGTAAAAACACAAATTTGTGAGCATTTCCAACCTACTTTTTCGCGTCATGAAAATGCATTACAGAGTCACGAAGCAGCCATAAATGAACTGCAAACTATTGTTCATGAAAATCACGACACCTTGCAAGCTAAAATTGACTCAGTTGCATCTACCGATTCGGTTACGCAACTTGCAAAAACTCAAGAAAACTTAATGGACACAGTAGATACGATTTCAACACAAATGGACACTCTGAAACTTGGTTCAGAAAAACACACTGAGGAAATAAGTACACTATCGGAGAAAGCAGCCGAACTTTCGGATCAGTTCACTAACTTATCTGCAAAAGTAGATGATGATCTGAATGACACAAGACCTGTAGCCATCACTGACACAGAAGAGTATGAACAAATTAGGAAATTCAAACAAAATTCGAATCAAATTAATACGCAATACAAAAGAGAAATCCGGGAAGTACAAGATCAGTTGGCACAAGTAATACAAAAATTTCATATTTCAGAGGACACTCGCGCTCCAACACGGGAAGAGGGACTTTTGACTATAAGCTGTTTATTACTACACGTAAATTCAAAACATTTAAGAATTCTGGCAACGACATTCATCCACAAGCGTGGCTCCATCAATTCTCTCATTGTTTTCCTCCCAACTGGTCGTTGGAGCACAGGTTAGAATTTATGTGTGGCTACTTGGAGAATGAACCAGCTGTAGGAATGTGATCGGTCATTCACGATTGTCACAGTGAAGGAGATTTTTATCATGCCTTCCTCTCAGCATATTGGTCTCAAGCTACACAAGACCGAGTAAAACATAGCATCATAATGATGAAACATTTCAAACAATCTGAATTTTCCAGACTTGTGAAATATTTTGAAGACATGTTGCACAAGAATCAGTACCTGTCAAACCCATACAGCCCCTCAGAACTCATCCGCATTTGCTTAATCAAACTGCCTGAACATTTACGACATGTTATTTTAGCAGGACGTTGCAAAGACGACATTGAAGCTTTTCAGGGACTGTTACAAGAACTGGAAATTGACACTGACAATCGCTGAACGCGAAAACAGGAGCACAACAATTACAGATCACATCCGTCACAATTCCGCGATGACAGAAATAATACACGACAAGGCTATTCTTTCAACGTAAATCGTGACCAAAACAGACACCACCCGTCTGACAACCGTTGTCAGAGTAGTAATAGTTACAGAGAAAGATCGCACTTCCGTAGTAATGAATATGACATAGATAAGCACAGAAACAGACAATATGGGAACCAAAACAATTATTACCAGGGGAGACAGAATAACTTCAGATGCAACAGTTCAGCGCGGAGTTACGATTCAGGGAGAAATTCTCCACCACGTGACCGACAAGCAAGAAACTACGGAATCTACCGACATGACGACAGATAATATAATCATAACGACAGACGTCAGTTTCATCAGAACTGGCGGGATTCTAACACGGCTGGGCCCTCTCGGCAAGGCGAATTTGTAGAAATTAGGTCTCCTAATCCCAATAACGACGCGCGCCAACAAAGAGACAGACAATGACTCGCACAGCAGGCAGCCGCGTGCGCCAGGTGGCTCAGAGAAAAATAACATAGACGCTAACCTTGAGAAAAATTCCAGTATTCTTTACCGACGTATACCGCCTGACAATTGCATTCCAGTTCAAACTCTGAGTACTATGAAGAATAAAGGATTGCACCACACTTCACATGTAAAACCGCTTATTGAGAGATAATCTGCTTTTTAACTTTGCCTCTGCCATAAAATTTTTCACTTCACATTTCTAGTATGCTTTGTCAGACTTAGAATCTGTTGACATGCAACAATGTTTGAAGTTAAATATCCAGTCAAGAACCAAGAGAACTTATTTAAACAGAAATTACGAATGCATTGTTATAGTGAACAGATGGCACAGTGTTGTTATTTGTACATTCTTGCTTGTTAGTTGCACGATTACGTAACGACTATCAGGCTTACATACATAGAACATGTACTGGTGCTGCTAATGAGATTTTAGTGCAACATTTTGGTTTACTTGAAAATACATTATGGATTCAAGGTGCTTTCTGAGAGATACCAGATGACACAGTGGTTAGTTTATTTGACAGCTACACGACTATATCACGACGCTACTAATGTGTGACACAATTTACCTTGTTGCTTTTGCGGTGTATCTGTTTTATATCTGCACAGTTTCTCTGAATTCTTCTGGAAAGCAAAACGTGTTTTAGTAGTAACTTTTGTGGTATAGCTACAAGGAGACAGCCTTTTCTGTAGCACAACAATACGTTACAGCACAGTACTTTCTTCATCACGGTAATAAGCGTAATAACTAAGATATCTATACTCAAAGCATTTCACTTTTGTTTATCATGAGGTAAGTACATTGACTTCTGCAGAACTTAGCTTTCGGAGGACGATAATTACGACACTTCCACAGAATTATCTTACAGCAAGACGCACATTTAGCGCATTTGAGTGATTAATTTTGTACTTAAAACATTTATTTTTAAAGATATTTGAAGTACAATGATACGAAGTTTTTCCGTGATACATTTCATTCCATTGCAATAATCTGTAACACCTGAGGGTATAATTACATTAATTCTCAGGGGGGTACACGCTTACTTTGTGTATCATGTGTTTGGCAAGCACAAGGAGCCCTAGCTAATATGGTATTTGCTTACACACCTTTACACATCAGTACCAAATTTCTCCAACACATAATTACACAGCTATCTGATCATTTAACTGAGAGAGACAAACGTTTTTACTACGGCAGTGACAGATGTTTACGTAATTACACCGTTGGATAACTTCACACTTACGAAATTGTATTTTGTCTATACTTTGTGAACTGTTCACATTTTTTCAGACCCATTGTGATATTATGAGAACTTTGAATTATATATTTGGTATAGGATCACGATTTTTAAAGTACGTTTGAGGCAGATGACACTTTTGACATGAGCAGAGAATTTTCTTTTTAGGTTTTGAAATTATTGCAAAAAGCTACGACGTTTTTCAGAGTTGACTGAGGTGTAATGTTATTATTACAATGACGATGTGTATTATGCTGCTGAGGTATGTTTATGATCAATAAGCTGATGCTATATGAGGAATTTAATTATGCTATGTATTTATTATGATGAAATATTGAAGAAGTGTCGACGAATATGTATATGTGTAATAAGGTAAGGAGTAATGAGTAGTGGTTACGGACTCTGACTTGTGAAAAAGGATGTTGGAAACCAAGAATCGTACTTTAAGAGTTATGAAATGTGTGTAAATGAGTCAATGTATCACAATGCCGGCGAAAATTTTTTGGACCCTGTTATACTTATAGGATTTTGTTCCTACACATTCGTAGCACAAATTCTCGACCTGTGAAATTTTTTTATATGAGACTGTCACTGTAGTCGTAAATATTTCAGTAAGAAAGGTAAGTGACCTTGACGTAATGCGTTTTGGGCGCCCAGCTAAGAGATAGTCGTCTGACAAAAGAAAGCCATTAGGTGGAAAAAAAAGAGGCCATTATCCTTGCTATTGACATTCCTTTGTAGAAAGCATCAGAAATATGACACGCTCATTACTTGGAAAGATACTAACATCTGCACACCTGATTATGACAAGCGTCTTTCTACGAGAGTTGAGAGAATTTCTACTAACTTATGAAATGTCGCATGACTATTGAATGATATTTTTATGCTTTGTAAATTGTTGCTTATTTCATTTGATATCTGTTTTCCAGCTGTGTTGCAGCATTGGTTTTATAAAATAAAATTAAATGCATTTGCTAATGTGAATACTTTCTGTCAACAGATCTATTAAATAATTATTTTATGATCCACATTCTTCGAAAAAGGAGCTCTTGGAATGGAAAGAACAATAAGAAGGGACTAATAACTGTAACTGCATATATAATTTTCTTTTCAAGTACTTGGTAATTTGTTGTAGAATTAGTTTTTGTGGTGCACCACTGTAATCACATAGACATTAAGATGTGAATATACATTTCCCTTATCTCCATTGTTGTCTTTAGTGTAATATTTTTTCTGCTCAAGCTTTGTCATGTTTAGATATAAGTTATTGCATTTGCTGCTGCTGTTTGCCAGGCATAGTGCTACTAAATTTCACTTTACATTACTCTGCTAAGCCAGTTTACTACTGATTTATTTTTCTTGTTTGCTGCTCATTGTCTTATATTAGTTGTAATATTGTTGCTTACTTTGCCAATTTGTATTTTTTTGTCCTTGGTGTTCGTGTTAATTGTTTTGTGCTGCTGCATTGCCTCGTCCCTTAGTTTAGCATCTGAGCTCAGTAGATTTAAGTTAGCTTAAGATGGGGTAGGCTATATGTGAGAAAGAGTTGTGATGAATTGAAAGAAATGCATTGAGAAGCTATAAGAAAATGGTTTGGCCAAAAAAGAATTTTGAAAGAGGATGTGAACAGAATGCAGAAAGCATGTTTGGATAGGATTTTTTTTTTTTTTTTTTGGTGGAAACAAATGTTGAAATAAGGGGAAAGATCTACAGAACGAAGTTTTGGTTTGGACTGCAGTACCAAATGTTACACTGAAAACAAACCCTGTCCTTTCCTCCTGTGTTATTCTGCTATGTGTTTGTGTACTCTTGTTTATTTGTGTTTTTCCTGTCTTTATGTGTTTAGCTTATACGATTTATGTTGTAGAATTTTTCTAGCCCTGAGCTACATTCACTATGATGAGGAATACTGTTATCCTCAAATATAATTTGCATTAATAATATGTTATTTACTTCGTAAAGATGTTTAGACATTATTTATCTGTTCTGTTTTGTTGCTCATGTCTGAAGTTGATGTTTCAAAAGTTATTCTGATCTTTTATGTAGGTACTTATAATTCCTGTAACACTGATGTATATGTTATTTCTTTTCTTTTGTAAAGCCTGTATTACTACAAATGTTATCTGTATTATTATGTTTTAATGATGTATTTTGTACCTTTGTTATTGTATTCTTATGTTATAAAATTGTAATTGATACCAGTTCATCATATTATTAACTTGTAAGTTACATTTCACTGCACACATTTCTGTTGGTCATAGTATATGGACAATATGTGAGAAGTAGGGACTGTTAGTGTTTGCACTTGTGTTAATAATTCAGCAAGGGACTGGATAACAGCATTCCTGGTTCTAAGGACAATTTCATAAACTTTGTGAATGCACAAGTGGTGGTTTATGGACTTGCTATATTCTCCGCAAGACTCTTCGATGGTGATTGTGCACCCGCACAGTCGCAACAGATGGCTCTTGGCCGTCTCTACAAGGACTACAGTGGGTCTGCATCTTTGATGACTCACCAATACCATTATTTCTACAAGGACTACAGTGGGTCTACACCTTTGCTGACTCACCAATACCACTATTTCTACAAGGACTACAGTGGGTCTACACCTTTGCTGACTCACCAATACCATTATTTCTACAAGGACTGCAGTGGGTCTGCACCTCTGGTGGCCCACCAATACCGTAATCTCTACCAGGACTACAGTGGGTCTACTCTGTGATGACCTACCTACCAATATTCTTCAAAACTTCGACTGACTCTGCAGTGGGTTTGCTCTGTTGTGGCCCATTACCTGTCCGCATGTCAAGAGTCAGCACTGTCTTTTCGTTGGAAGGACAACACTACTTCTTCAAGACTGCATGGAAATCCACTACTTCCGTGTGCATTTTCTTCTACTGCTCAGACTTTGAGAAAAACACTGCTATTTTACTGTGATGAACGATCAGGACTGTCTTTATCGACTGTGAGAAAATTTTAGCTTTTGACCAACATTGTATCAATAAGTGTGTGCATTTGATTTCTTTGTTATTGTAACTATGAAAAATTTTTTCAAATCATTATTGGCCACTGCCCAAAACAATTTGTAAATTTTTTTGTGGGGAGTATGGGGGCTATGTAAGTAGGCTGTTTAGGTTTTCTTATTGGTAACGCCACGTAGTGCTCTGTATGAAAATCACTGGCTGTGCTGTGTGCAGTCTGTAGCTAGTTTGCATTGTTGTCTGCCATTGTAGTGTTGGGCAGCGGCAGCTGGATGTGAACAGCGCGTAGCGTTGCGCAGTTGGAGGTGAGCCGCCAGCAGTGATGGATGTGGGGAGAGAGATGGCGGAGTTTTGAAATTTGTAAGACTGTCATGAACTGCTATATATATTATGACTATTAAGGTAAATACAGTGTTTGTTCTGTATTAAATTCTTTCATTTGCTAACTATGCCTATCAGTAGTTAGTGCCTTCTGTAGTTTGAATCTTTTATTTAGCTGGCAGTAGTGGCGCTCGTTTTATTGCAGTAGCTCGAGTAACCACGATTTTTGTGAGGTAAGTGATTTGTGAAACGTATAGGTTAATGTTAGTCAGGGCCATTCTTTTGTAGCGATTTTTGAAAGTCAGATTGCGTTGCGCTAAAAATATCGTGTGTCAGTTTAAGCACAGTCATGTATAATTGTTCAAAAGGGGACGTTTCAAGAGATAGGATGCAGTGATGGAGCAGCTCCTCGTTAAGCTACAAGTTTCTATAATGAATGCGAAGGGACATCATTGGGTTGGTTGGTATGTTAATTTAGAGGAGCGGAGAAAACAGCGAAGTCATTGGTCTCATCGGATTAGCGAAGGATGGGGAAGGAAGTCGACCGTGCCCTTTCAGAGGAACCATCCCGACATTTGCATGAAGCAATTTAGAGAAATTACGGAAAATCTAAATCAGAATCGCCGGACGCGGGTTTGAACCGACGTTCTACCGCATGCGAGACTAGTGTGCTAACCACTGCGCCATCTCGCTCGGTGACGCAATTGGAGAGTGGATAACTGGAAACGAGTGATTTGGGCGTGTTGACCCACGCTATATTCTTTCGTAATTTGATGGAACAGTTTGTATTTGGTGAATTCCTCCCATCATGTGTGCTGGCCGATGTAGCCGAGCGGTTCTAGACGCTTCAGTCTGGAACCGTGCGACCGCTACGGTCGCAGGTTCGAATCCTTCCTCGGGCATGGATGTGTGTGATGTCCTCAGGTTAGTTAGGTTTAAGTAGTTCTAAGTTCTAGGGGACTGATGACCTCAGATGTTAAGTCCCATAGTGCTCAGAGCCATTTCAACCATTTGCCATCATGTGCAGTGTCAATAGTGAAGTGGAAAGGATTTGTTGTTATGGTATGGTGGTGTTTTCTTGTGGTTGGAGTGCCATCCCTTACCCTTCCTAAGAAAACGCTGAATGTAGGAGGACACGAACACTTTTTGCCGCATTGTGTACTGCATACGGTAAAAGAATGCTTTGGAGACGATTTTCAACTATTACTTAGGGATTATAATTACAACTAACTTAAATTAATTTGGGCGCATAGATAATTCTGTGAGGAAAGCGAACACAGAAGGCACAACAGGTCCACAAAAGTGTCTGCGTGCACTATGATTGCCCGCTCTCTTCTGGAGTATTCTTGCGCGGTGTGAGGTCCGCGTCAGATGCGATTGTCGGAGGACATCGAAGAAATAAAAAAAAAAATGCTGCTCGTTTTGTATTATCGCGAAATATGGGAGAGAGCGCCACGGTTATTATATGCGTTTAGGGGTACAAAAAGTCGTTTTCCGTTGCGGCAGGATCTTCTCATGAACTTCCAATCAGCAACTTTCTCCTCCGAATACGAAAGTAGTTTGTTGGCATTCACCTACATAGGGATAAATGATCACTCTAATAAAATAAGAGATTTAAGCGTTCGTTTTTCCTACTCGCATTTCTAGAGTGGAACTGTGGATAAATAGTATGGAAGTGGTTCGATGAACTACCAGGCACTTAAAAACACTTAATTGTAAATTGACAAATAGTCATGTAAATGCAGATTTTGTTGTAGATTTTTTGTATCAGTTACGTACCCTGTCATAAAGCAGCATCTATCATCATCATCATCATCATCACTGGGTTATCTGCCTAGCGGCAGCTTTTGACTGCATAGCCGTCCATGATTCTCTGTCTTCTGTATTCCTCTTCATCCTTTGGTGCCCTCCCTGTGGCCTACTGACTGATGACATCATCATCTCTTTCCCAGAACGAAACCTTCAATTGCCTTTAGTAGAAGGCAATTTCTTCTTAGATTGTGGCCTATCCAGTTTAGTTTCCTGTTCTTCATCGTCATCAGCATCCTCCCTTTCCTCTCCTCAGTACTTGTTCATTCCTGACTGTATCAGTCCAGCTGATCTTCTCAATTCTACGCCATATCTTCTCATCGTGCATTCTCAAAGTCCACGTTTCTGCTCCATACAAGACCACAATCCATACTAAGCACTTAACCAGCCGCTTCCTTAATTCCTTGTTTTAAACAACTAGTTGGGACTCTTCTCTGCTTTTGAAATGCCTCTTTCGCCAGAGTCATTCTAACTATGATATCTTGTTGGCAATCCATGTCTTCTTTAATCCAACTTCCCAAATACGTGGATGCTCATACCTGTGCTATGATTTCTGACTCCAACTTAATTTTCGCTTTTCTTTTCTTTATGCCTATGACTATACTTTTGGTTTTTTTATTAATTTTCATACCATATGCTGCACAGGCTTCATTCGTGTCATTTAGCGTTTGAGTCATCGTCTCTTGATTTTCTGCGAGGATCGCCATGTCATCTCCAAATCTTATACATTCAATTTTCCGCCCACCTACCCTGACGGCTCTTGTCCAAACAGCTTTCCAGACAGATGTTAAATAGGATCTGCGAGAGACAACAGCCCCGTCCAATGCCTCTTCCAATCTTGCTGTCTACAGAGATCCCATTACCTACTCGTACCCGAGCTTTCAGATTTGCGATCAGTCTTCTCTCCTTCAACTTTACTCTCTTCTTTTTCAATATATCTAACAGCTTATCCCACTGCATTCAATCGAAGGCCTTTTCGAGGTCTATGAAGACAGCATATACTTCTTCGGCCTTTTCTATGTATCTTTTGCCTATGGTTCTTAGAAGTCCAATGGCATCTCGTGAAAACCATATTGTTCTATCAGGCTGTTTTTCTTAGACAATGACATTCTTTAAGTGCAGTGACCTGATCCCAATGGAACACCTTTGGGATCAGTTACACTATCAAGTTCGCTCCAGACCTCAGCGTCCAACTTCAATACCTTCTCTGCTTTTGCCCATTGAGGAAGAATGGGCTGCCATTCCTCCACAGACATTCAGACACCTCACTGAATGTGTCCCCAGCAAGACTTCTCGCCGTCTAAAGGCGATGGGAGGACGCAACTCATATTAAGGTCAATTTTTAGGTGGCTGAATGCTTTAAATCAGATCAAGTACATTTCACCCTAGGTCTGACGTCATGCGAGTTACTGCGAACAATGAGAGAAATGGACACGGAGCGCTACGGCGGGAGTATGTTTCAAGTTGGAAATTTGAGAAGGATGGAAAACGTGCTCAGATAACTGCAGTAGTTAATGCTGGCGGTTATGTAAAGTGGGAAATCCGGATTTCAGTTCTAGTCTGGCGCAATTTTATAGTTGTCGCTACTTAATTATTGCGATGCCCTCATGTGGCTAACCTAGGAATTTCTCTTTCATTGTATTTAAGATCATATCCCTGACGTTGTATCACGCCAATGCAAACCGCTTTCGGCCAGCGGCACATAGCGGCCACGCTCCCTCAGCTGTCTGTTCGGTGTGTTAACGATGTCCCGATATTATGGGCAACAAGTGTTTGCCATTTTAGCATGTTTTTACTCTACTTGGGATGCCAATTGTGGCCATATACACTCTAAACCGAAAAAGAAAGTCGCACCATGACGGAATTATTCGAGTGAGAAGGAAATCGGTTTATGTGATGTACATGTATAGACAAACGAATGATTACAGTTTCAGAAAAATTGGATGATTCATTCAAGAAAAAGTACTTCACAAACTGAGCATGTCAATAATGCGTTGGTCCGCCTCTGGCCCTTATGTAAGCATGGCATTGATAAAAATGGTTGTTGGATGTTCTGGCGGATATCATGCCAAATTCTGTCCAGTTCGCGCATTAGATCGTCAAAATCCCGAGATGGTTGGAGGGCAGTGCCAATAATGCTCCAAACGTTCTCACATGGGGAGAGATCAGCGTCCTTGGTGGTCAAGGTATGGTTTGGCAAGCACGAAGACAACCGTTAGAAACTCTCGCCGTTGACGGGGGGAAATTATCTTACTGAAAAGTAAACCCAGGATAGCTTTCTATGAGGGGCAATACAACGGGGCGTAGAATATCGTCGACGTACTGCTGTCTAAAATGGTCCCACGGATGACACCCAAAAGGGTGCTGCTATGAAAATAAATAGCACCTCAGACTATCAATCCCGATTGTCAGACCGTATGGTGGACAATAGTGAGGTTGGTATCCCACTGCCCACTGGGTCGTCTCCAGACACATCATGGCTGGTCATCAGCGCTCATCACTGAAGACAGTTCTAATCCATTCAATGATATTCACGGCTGAAGACTTGTCTATAGACGCCCCAGACAACGGTTGGTACCAACCTGACTCTCATCCGGCATATGGCCCGACAACCGGGATTGATGGTCTGCGGTGCCATTTCTTTCATAGCTGAGCCCTTTAATTGTGATCCGTGCCACCCTTACAGCACAGTGGTACGTCCACAATATTCTACGCCCCGTTTTTCCCTTCATGGCAAGCCATCCTGCACTAACATTTCAGCAAAGTTATGCCAACCCGCACACGACGCGAGTTTCTGCTGCTTGTCTTCGTACGTGCGAAACACTACCTTGGCCAACAAGGTCGCCGGATTACTCCCCCATCAAGAAAGTCTGGAGCATTATGGGCAGGGCCCTCCAACCAGCTTGGGAATTTGACAATCCAACGCGCCAATTGGATATTGGTACGACATCCCTCAGAAAGACAACCAACAACACTGTGAGTCAACGGCGAGCCTAATAATTACTTGCATAATGCCAGAAGTATACCAATGCGTTACTGACTAGCTCAGACAGTGAAGCTCTTACCTTTTGGATAATTCCTTTGTGGTGCGTCGTTTTATATTTTATTCATTTATTTTGTCTTAGAAAGCATTCTGTTTGCTTACTCTGGTAATTTCATGAAGACAGGTATGCTTTTCGCTTCGCAAACTGTGGGAGTCGGGATACTACTTGTAATGTTTATAATCTACACTGTAAAGGGAAAGAAACTGGAACACCTGCTAAATACCGTGTAGGGCCCCGTGAGCACGCAGAAGTGCCGCAACACAACGTGACATGGACTCGACTAATGTCTGAAGAAGTACTGGAGGGAATTAACACCACGAATCCCTCAGGGCTGTCCATAAATCCGTAAGATTACGAGTGGGTGGAGATGTCTTCTGAACAGCATGTTGGAAGACATCCCAGATATGTTCAATAATGTTCATGTCTGCTGACTTTGGTGGCCAGCGGAAGTGTTTAAACTCATAAGGGTGTTGATGGAGCCACTCTGTAGCAATTATGGACGTGAAGGGTGTCGCATTGTCCTGCTGGAATTGCCCAAGTCGGAATGCACAATATACATGAATAGATGCAGATAATCAGACAGGATGCTTACGTACGTATCACCTGTCAAGATCGTGTCTAGACGTATCAGTGATCCCATATCACTCCAACTGCAGACGCCTCGTAACATTACAGAGCCTCCACCACGTTGAACAGTCCACTGATGGCATGCGGGATCCATGGATTCATGAGGTTACCTCCATGCCCGTACACGTCCATCCGCTGGATACAATTTGAAACGAGACTCGTCCGATCAGGCAACATGTTTCTAGTCATCAACAGTCCAACGTCGATGTCGACAGGCCCAGGCGAGGTGTAAAGCTTTGTGTCGTGGAGTCATCAAGGGTACACAAGTTGGCCTTCAGCTCCGAAAGCCCATATCGATAATGTTTCGTTGAATGGTTCGCACGCTGACACTTGTTGATGGTCCAGCATTGAAATCTGCAGCAATATGCGGAAGGGTTGCACTTCTGTGACGTTGAACAATTGTCTTCAGTCATCGTTGGTGCCTTTCTTGCAGGATCTTTTTCCGGTCGCAGCGATGTCGCAGATTTAATGTTTTGCCGGATTCCTGATATCCACGGTGCAGTTGTGAAATGATCGTACGGGAAAATCCCCACGTCATCGCTACCTCGGAGCTGCTGTGTCCCAACGCTCGTGCGCCGACTATCACACCACGTTCAAACTCACTTAAATCTTGATAACCTGCCATTGTAGCAGCAGCAACCAATCTAACAATTGCGCCAGGCACTTGTTTTCTTATATAGGTGTTGCCGACAGCAGCACCGTATTCTGCTTGTTTACATAGCTGTGCATTAGAAGACACGTGCCTATACCAGTTTCTTTGGTGCATCAGTGTGTTATTACGTACTGTTTTACAAAGCTGCACATTTTCTGCTTTAGTTCAGCCTGAAACTGAACATTGCGAAAGAAACTGGTAACTGAATAAAGAAATGTTTGCAATTAGAGATTGTTGTGGATCTTACATAAAGAATAATTTTATTCTAAAAGTCTCTTGATTCATAAATGACGACACAGTCGGCGTTGTTTGCGTCACTTAAAATTGGTTGGCAGAATGCAAGTCATTTATATTATTTATAACACAATTACTGACAGGTGGCGTCCAGTACATTTGTTACATTACATATGCACATACTGTATTAAGTAGATTTTTGTAATTTACTTTTATCTCTAAAAATACTTAATTAAAATCTGTAGATATCAGGGTTAAAATCTATACTTGTCAAAATTAAAATACACTGTTCATTTTAATTTGTCAAGGTTAAAATACACAGTGTATTTTAATTTTGATAAGTATAGATTTTAACCTTGATATCTACAGATTTTAATTATTTTAACCTTGATATCTACAGATTTTAATTAAGTATTACAGATTTTAATTTTGACAAGTATAGATTTTAACCTTGATATCTACAGATTTTAATTAAGTATTTTTAGAGATAAAAGTAAATTACAAAAATCTACTTAATACAGTAAGTGCATATGTAATGTAACAAATGTACCCGACGCCACCTGTCAGCAATAGTGTTATAAATAATATAAATGACTTGCAATCTGCCAACCAATTTTATGTGACGCAGCATGTGAGGGTTGTTGTGCGTGGACGTGTTACTCCTGTAACCGAAATTGCAGGTACGTTCTGGCATATTTGATGACGATTGGATAGGATGAAAAAGGTTTGCTTTCATGAAGTAGTAAATTAGTATCATTATCGTTACAGATCTGAAGATGGTTCTAGAGGAACCGAAACTGGTCATATGAATAAACATTTTATGCAACCAAGACGGATTATAAGTAACATTGTAAAACCACTGATTGCGGTTATCCCATCAGACATTATGTCTGTTTTTGCAAAGACATATCATTTCTTACCGGGCGAGCAAGAGACCTATTGATGTCTACTTAGATGGAAATCAATAAGTCTAATTCAAAACGAAAACAATACGTCATTATCACATACAGCGTGGTCAGAAACAGTCTGGAAAGTTTGTAAGACTGTTGCAGGATAGGTTGAGCTGAGAAATAATAACTACTAATAAAAAAAATCGATACGTTGAAGGTAGTCAAACAGCCCGTTGCGCTCGCAAATTCAAGTGGCCCTCCAGAGCGAAGTCGCCAAACGCGTGCTTCATTTGGTTTCCTAAAACCGAACAATAGAGCGATACAAAAATTGCAGATGGGACGATACTAAGGATCGAACCTGAACGAAGGGCACAGCCCTGCGCGCTTTCATCTGTGCTATGAGAACAATTGGCACAAGTTCTATCTGGGGGTCCGCTTGAATTTGGACTCACAACGACCTGACTGGCTAACTTGAGTGCCAACTAACTCATGAACGGGTAACGTATGAAATTTTTTACTAACAAATATTTCGCAGCACAGCCTACCCCGCAACGCTCTTAAAACCTTTTCACTCTGGTTCTGTCCACACCGTATATGTCTGAAGTTTCTAAACAATTATTAAAATACATTAAAAAGTTAAAGTAAAATCACAACTTGAAACTGCCGCTTTTATGGGCGTCAATGTAGGTATGTCATGTCTGCAACAAATAATCAATATCAGTAGAGTTAACGAATATCCTAAATAAGTCTTTCTCTTAGGTCTATGGTTCATTGAGGTGCAATATACGGAAAGGTAGGTATTTGCAACATGTATATTTGGTACCACGTGTCTGCTTTAGGTGGAATGTGTTTTGGTGCAGTAATAAAATTAAAAAATTCGTATTGCGTGAAACTTTCATATTTGACCAAGATGGAAAATAGTGTACTGAGTATAATCTTGTAATAATATTGTTGTACAAATAAGTATCCTACTTCTAACGAAAAGCGTATAGAAGGGTATGCTAAAAAGAAATGCCTCCAAATTTTTTATTCGTAAACTTTTAAAGCTTTATAAATAAAACAAACTTTATTAACATTCTTCATGTCTACATATTTATTTCCCAAAATAGTTGTCCTAATGACGTGCACATTTTTCCCGACGAGAGACCAATTTTTTCATATCGTCACTATAGAAAATTTGACTTTGTTGTCGGAGCCACCACCTCATCTCTACTTACACAGCTTCATGGCTATGGAAGTGAAGTGCTCGAAGGTGTTCTTTAAGTTAGAAAGAGATGGAAATCGGTTGGGGTCAAGTTGAGGTTAGTATCATCGTTTCCTTCATTACGGGCACAGACAACACAGCGTCGCATATTGCTGATGTCAGTGCAATCATCACCGTACACAGCTTTCATTCTTCTATGTATTTCAATTGGAGGCATGTTTTCTGCAGTTAAAAACTCGATTACATCATGCTGTTTCTCACACACAGACTTACAAGGGGAGGCCGCCAATTGTGAAATTCAGGTTCGATTCATACTGCGCATAATAAAAGCTCATGCCCAGAGGTGTAATGTGGCAAAGCACCAAGATGCACTTCTCAGCCATTGTCGAGAAAATCGACAGTTAAAAGAAACCGTTGCGGTGAAATACTCTCTACGATTAACAATTTTCTACAGCGTCGTGGCGCAGCGATAAGCGCTCGGATTCGTAATCCGAAGGTCGCCGGATCGAATCTCGCGCCATGCAACTTTTTTTTATTATTTGTTTTTTGTAATTCAAATGTATACACACACATACACACACACACACACACACACACATATATATATATATATATATATATATATATATATACTCCTGGAAATTGAAATAAGAACACCGTGAATTCATTGTCCCAGGAAGGGGAAACTTTATTGACACATTCCTGGGGTCAGATACATCACATGATCACACTGACAGAACCACAGGCACATAGACACAGGCAACAGAGCATGCACAATGTCGGCACTGGTACAGTGTATATCCACCTTTCGCAGCAATGCAGGCTGCTATTCTCCCATGGAGACGTTCGTAGAGATGCTGGATGTAGTCCTGTGGAACGGCTTGCCATGCCATTTCCACCTGGCGCCTCAGTTGGACCAGCGTTCGTGCTGGACGTGCAGACCGCGTGAGACGACGCTTCATCCAGTCCCAAACATGCTCAATGGGGGACAGATCCGGAGATCTTGCTCGCCAGGGTAGTTGACTTACACCTTCTAGAGCACGTTGGGTGGCACGGGATACATGCGGACGTGCATTGTCCTGTTGGAACAGCAAGTTCCCTTGCCGGTCTAGGAATGGTAGAACGATGGGTTCGATGACGGTTTGGATGTACCGTGCACTATTCAGTGTCCCCTCGACGATCACCAGTGGTGTACGGCCAGTGTAGGAGATCGCTCCCCACACCATGATGCCGGGTGTTGGCCCTGTGTGCCTCGGTCGTATGCAGTCCTGATTGTGGCGCTCACCTGCACGGCGCCAAACACGCATACGACCATCATTGGCACCAAGGCAGAAGCGACTCTCATCGCTGAAGACGACACGTCTCCATTCGTCCCTCCATTCACGCCTGTCGCGACACCACTGGAGGCGGGCTGCACGATGTTGGGGCGTGAGCGGAAGACGGCCTAACGGTGTGCCGGGACCGTAGCCCAGCTTCATGGAGACGGTTGCGAATGGTCCTCGCCGATACCCCAGGAGCAACAGTGTCCCTAATTTGCTGGGAAGTGGCGGTGCGGTCCCCTACGGCACTGCGTAGGATCCTACGGTCTTGGCGTGCATCCGTGCGTCGCTGCGGTCCGGTCCCAGGTCGACGGGCACGTGCACCTTCCGCCGACCACTGGCGACAACATCGATGTACTGTGGAGACCTCACGCCCCACGTGTTGAGCAATTCGGCGGTACGTCCACCCGGCCTCCCGCATGCCCACTATACGCCCTCGCTCAAAGTCCGTCAACTGCACATACGGTTCACGTCCACGCTGTCGCGGCATGCTACCAGTGTTAAAGACTGCGATGGAGCTCCGTATGCCACGGCAAACAGGCTGACACTGACGGCGGCGGTGCACAAATGCTGCGCAGCTAGCGCCATTCGACGGCCAACACCGCGGTTCCTGGTGTGTCCGCTGTGCCGTGCGTGTGATCATTGCTTGTACAGCCCTCTCGCAGTGTCCGGAGCAAGTATGGTGGGTCTGACACACCGGTGTCAATGTGTTCTTTTTTCCATTTCCAAGAGTATATATATATATATATATATATATATATATATATATATATATAAAATTCCCGGCAATCAGTTGCAACAATATAATAAGTTGTTGAAAGTCGTTTGTCGTGGAAAAATAATACTTGAAATAAAACAAAATATCACAAATAATATTCAAGGGGATACAATTTATTGAAAAGTTCGGTATACACTCGCACATAATTAACAATTAGTGACCAGAAGTAGCTGGAGTATCGCACGAACCAGAGTGATAGTTATCATAGAAACATGGAAAGCAGAAAACAGCACAACATCGAGCACATCTGATAAACGATGCGTTTTTACAAGAAAAATTGTTTTTTAAATAGTCTGTTGGGAAACACACCTGATTGACATTCTGAAAAATTGTTCTGTCGTTCGTCAGGTTTGATGCATACCAAGCGTATCGTATCATATCGGCAAAAATCGGAGAAGACAATTGGTGGTGGACGATGGATTGGATTTTTATACAATCGTCTCTGGAGTTGATGTCACGGTTTCGCTCGATTAAAAAAGCACAATTTTGAAGGCGCTTGATCAAATTTTTTACCTGCCGGTAAAAATACACGTCATACGGTTGGACAAGAGGAGTGCACTTTGGAGGAATGACTTTTACAGTGCACGTTGGTAACTTCTCATCGTATAACACCGGGTTCGTTTGCCCACCCCAAGAGTCGATCAGAAGGAGAAATTCTTTCTTTTGTACGTATGGTTGCAAAGCATTACGCAAGAAGTCCATGGACAAACCCGTTGTTAGTTTACCGGATTTAGAGGATGTAATAACAACGTTGGTATACTTCTTGGCGTACTCGTCGATTGTCTTCTGTACTCTGGGTCCAAACGTACCTGTGGACTCTTGGAGGCATACGAAAACAAGAGGCAAGACTCGTCCAGACATCGTGATTGAATATTGTGCCTTATACGAATACGTCACCTTGTTCATGTCGTGTCGGGTTAGCAGGACAGCCTTTGACCCTTTTTCGGCGAGAGTTCTGTTGAACGTGGACTGGTACTGGCACCCTGACAAACAAGATATAAAAATATCGTTTATGTAAGAAATATACGAAATCTGTGTTGTCTATCATAAATCAGATTATCATATTCTATCATCATGTCGTATGACATTTGTGAACAGCTCTTTACGTACCTGTTTGATCAGTATTAATTATGAAATCTTTGTCGAAGTTAGTTATCAACGTTCGCGTCTGGATCCGAAATGTGTCCGCTGCGGCCAAAATTTCATCTTGTGTAGCCGTCTCTTTCCGGGAAACAAATTTTGTGATTTTCCGTTGCTGAATCCCATGCTTCTTTTTAAATTCAGTGACCCATGTTTTTGAAGCTTTGAAGTTGAAATCTGGGAACTGACTTGCAGCGCCCAAGGCCCACTGCTGCAGGTTTCTGGTAGTAACTTGCTGGAAGTTTTGTCGAGCTTCTACGAAGCGATAATGCACCCATGAATCGATGGTACAATATTTATCAAATTTGCTACCGCCACGTTTGATTTGCTCTTCCCACCTGGATAAATAGCCCATATTTGTCAAACGAGAGCACCCCTTTTTTTTAGAGTTTTGAGACTCAGCCTGGATGTTCTTTGGCCAGACTGACAGCTCTAATTTTGTAATCCTGATAAATATAGTCGTAACCTTTGTTTTCTTATCGTCCGGCTCGTATTCGTCTGATGATTCGTTGGCAGTGGGACTCGTTTCAATGTCTTCGTAGGCATTATTGTCGTCGATTTCATTAACGTCTATCAGTTCCTCATCATGAACGAGGGTTTTTTCGGCGAGCATTTGCAGCGTATTGTGGAACATTTCTTCCCCAATTACCATGGCTTCTTCGTTGATTGTTGATGACGGTTCTGCTGCGATGCGATTACTGTTACGAAGGAGGCTTTCAAACTACACCAACGGATCTTTCAATTGTTGTTTCGCCACTTCACTGTGTATATAATCTTCTTCGATCACATCACTTTCATGCGAAGGGCCCGGATCGCTATCCAATTGTACCGCCTCCATTTTTCCGTTCGTTTAACAGGGTGTACCAAAGCTCTCGCGTACGCACTGATTTTCGACGATGTTTAAGTTGCGCTAGGGACCGCGTCTACCTTCTTTCGAAGTTAGCAGGCAACTACGCTGTTATGCGGCGGCTCGTTTCAGCCCATTCAACATCTGTCCTTCAAGTGTAACGAGCGAGTAACGGAGTTTATATTTCATACCTGCCACAGCAAATTTGTGTTCGTGGGGTCTCTATTCTAATTCGAGCGTTTGACTTACACTATACGTATTCGTTTCGGAATATCGTTTCTACGTCTTCCGTTAACTATACGTGGTAAACATTATGAAAACAATTAGTAACATTTGTGAAATACAACTTTGTTTGCGGAAAACGTAATGATGCTCGAAGTCGCCAGTTTTTCCACGACAAACGACTTTCAACAACTTATTATATGCATAATTGTTGCAACTGATTGCCGGGAATTATATATATATATATATATATATATATATATATATATATATATATATATATATATTTGAATTACAAAACACAAATACTAAAAAAAAGGTTGCATGGCGCGAGATTCGATCCGGCGACCTTCGGTTTATTTTTTTTTTATTAATTTATTTTTTAATCTCATTTTGTTCGTTTTTGTTCGTTGCATCTGCTCGGGGCGGATGTCGAAGACATCCGTTTTAAGTTCGTTGTTGATCTATTAGCTCAGTTCAGTTTTTTTTTTTTTATTACAGAAGGCTGCTAACCCTCTGACCGTACACGCTGAGCTAACATGCCGGCTAACGGTTTACGAACCCGAGCGCTTACCGCTGCGCCACGACGCTGTAGAAAATTATTAATCGTAGAGAGTATTTCACCGCAACGGTTTCTTTTAACTATCGATTTTCTCGACAACGGCTGAGAAGTGCATCTTGGTGCTTTGCCACATTACACCTCTGGCCATGAGCTTTTATTATGCGCAGTATGAATCGAATCTGAATTTTACAATTGGCGGCCTCCCCTTGTTAGTTACGTTACACACCGCCAAGTTAACACGCTACAATTCGGAGCCCTCTAGCGAGAGAGAGTTGCAACTTACGCCAGCGAAACGGGAAAGTCAGCCGACTAATAAGCATGACATGTAATGCCTGAACCGAAGTTGAGAACAGAGTAAAACATTCGGAGGCATTACTTTTCAGCACGTCCTCGTAAAAGCCCGTCGAGCTTAATCTCATTCGACTATTGGATTGCCATCAGCTCTGTCACATCTCTTCATCTACGAGACACCTCAGGTGGATTTTGAACTAAATCCAGAACAGTGACACAAAATCCGGTGATTAGTATTTTTCCATAATTTTCCAGGTTTCACCTGACGAACTTTTGGAAACGACCATTCCTGAATCCAGTGATTAGTATTATGCCGTCATTTCTTCATCCTGTTCCTGATAAACTTTTGGTAACGACCATTTCTGCTCCACCAGAATTCAAACCAGCAACATCCGGAGCGGAAGTTATCACAGTGGAGTACTGTAGAAGCCTCATTTACGGACGTATGTCTGTATTCTCTTTCTTCAAAAATCTTACATCCTTGTGTTTCCGCCAAACCTCTGAAATTGTATTACACAAATTTTTTAAAGAGGCAGTGTGATTCCGCATGCGAGGCATGTTTTCCTTACTCGAATACCAGCATTTTCCGTCATTATTTTACTGTTTTTACATACCTAATTTCTGTGTAAAACAATAAAATAAAGAAATGAGCTGTTTCGTGTTTGTTATTTGACGAAATGTCGTCCTGCAGACTTTCCGATATTCATATGAAATGCCTCTGTACGCAGTTTTCCCATTCATTTGTATAGCAAAATAATCGTTGCTTTCCCTGCCAGGAGGATAATCTTATACACCCGCCTTTTTAGTAATCTTTGGCAGCTGTTTTAAACTATATCACCAGTATCAGGCCTACATGAGATTCAAGCTTTCTCTATGGCCCAGTTTCCAGCTACTTTTAACGAAGAATGTGCACAACCATTATTGCTCTCAATTGAATTTTTTTGACATAGCATCCGGTTATGCTAATTGTGCTGAACTGGGCAGGTGACACTGTCATGAATATTGGTGCTTGCCTTGGCCAGTTATCTTATTATCTTTTAGCGACTTTTCAAAAGTGTTTTGTCTACACTACCAGCGTGTAATCTGATGACTTAATTTTTTACTCGTTTTGCTTAAAAATCACTTCTCTGTCCATCAGGCTATCATTGTATGTTCGTGCCTCGGGGCGTGTTCCCACAGGCTACTTAGAAAAGAAACGAAGTGAGCAGCGTATCGGGCTGCCCTAAGTAATTTCGCGTCCCTTCGTCCGGACTACATTGCCCGACGTACGATGGTTTCATATCAAGGAGCTTTAATTGCTTTTGTCCCCTTTTAATGAACTCCTTTTTCGGTAAAAACGAATCGTTTGTCGTATTTTAGTCAAACACATTCTATAGATATTTGTGGCCTGCCTGTTTTAAAGACTGCTTCCTTAGAACCTTTCAAGAGATTGTTAGCAGTTGCTAAAATATTATAATGCTTCTGTCATTGAAATCGACTGCAAATATTTCAACAACAGTAACCAGTGCCACGCAAAAGAGTTGAGAGCGAGTATCTGAATTAACGCTGTAATCTTTTGCTATTAATCTCACTGAAATATTTAACATTGTTGATCGATTATCAGCAATTGGTCTCAAATGGTTTTACCCAATTGTATACTTTTGTCTTAGTAAGTCAAGGTTTTATTGACCTAATCTGTAAAGTTACATTGCCTGAAGAGTGTTAATTAAAGTCTTGATACGAATGATATTCAATTTTTACTTTTCCTTCCACTCCCAAGCAACCTTATGCTAGTTGTGCGTACCAGTAGTGATCTTTCTCCTAAGGAATTTCGAAAGGTAATTTGTAACTTTAACTTCATGTAACGTTCGGCAATATTAATGATGTAATGGTGTTTTTGTTAAGTTGTACGTTGGGACGCTCGTCAAAACAACTATCGGTAAAATTAAAAATGAGGGCAGCAACATTACGAGTGCAATGGGTGTTCCGCTGTTAAACACTCAAGAGAGAGTTGATTGCTGGGTAGAAGGCCCCTACGAGGGGGAAGAATTCTGTAATGACGTTATAGAAGAAGAAATGGGAGTCAGCCTGAAAGCATAAGGGATCAAGGAAACAGAGATTAACGGAGCTTTGGAAGACTCGCGATCAAGTAAGGCAGAAGGAACAGATTACATTCCTTTCGAATTTCTAAAATCGTTACTGGAAGACAGAACCTAACGACTGTTCAAGTTTATGTGTAGAACCTATGAAATTGAAGTAGCGTTTCCAAACATAGCATTCCGGAAGATGGCAAGGGAGAGACTTGCCATATAGTCAGCGTAACCTGTTACGCATCGAAGTTACTGACAAGAACTATACACAGAAGAATGGAAAGGAAAACAGAGGAACTCTTAGGTGGCAATCTGTTTAGCTTTAGGAAAGGTAGAAGCACAACAGAGGAAGTCCCATTCATGCATGGACCAGTCGCCGCACTGAGTTTAGAATACTTTCAAACACGCCTGGATCATTTCGAAACTCTTGACAAGCACTGACAAGTTCTTCAACCGTGTGAACCGGAGTTGCGTACAGTACAATGTTAAGGTGGTCATACAGAAATCCATGAGGTTGAAATCAGGTGATCTTGGAGGACACGGTAAATGTCCTCTTCCAGTCCATCTTTCGCCGTATTTTCCCGTCTCCCACAGCAGAAAACTGTGCCGGTGCTCCATCATGGATGTATCACACCCTCTGGCGTTCCTCTAAGGTTACATTCTGAAGTATTTCCTCAAGATGGTGCCACGATGCCGCAGAAAAAGAAGTTACTTTGTTTGGTTACCTGTACAGCCTAATAGGACGATCACCTAATATCTGTAACCACGCATTGAATGAGAAACGTCGCAGGTATGAAGTCTCCTGAAGAGTATGTGGGATGGGGTTTAGGTGATTCCAGACCTGAGTAACGTAATAATTAAACACACCATCATGAGTGAACTCTGCTTTACCTGTAAATAAAACGTTATTGTCAAACGTAGCGTTGCCTACAGCTTGTTGTTACATACACAATGTTAGTATAGGAGCAAAATCCGCCTCAATAGGATAATGACCTCACTAAAAGCAGTACGGATAAATTACACTGAGATACATTAATCTACAACACTGCTGTGGCTCATTCCACGGTTTGTGTGGCAACTCTCCTTGTCGATCATGACAGTGGAGAGTGTTCAACTGTTTCCAGCACCGTCTCCAAGCACGCGTGTAATTCCTCCAGGCCATTCACCCCCAAAAGCAAGGGCAAGGCTCACAGTTTCTCGGAGGCGACGATGCACCCTCATAAATGTTTTATTCTTGAGATGCCTTAGGGAAGGCTTTGCTTCATAGTACAAGCGTGCATTCTCTCGTGCATTGCTGTTAACCGTAATGTTTCATGTTACCAACAATACTAACACTCGCAAACCACAACTGACGCTCCGGCAACTGCCAAATAAGTGGCACCGTGACTGTCTGCTGTAATGTCGTACCAATTGTTTGCAAATCGACGTCTCGAAGATGTAGACAAAGACCACACCACTGATTGTCGTGCGATGTTTACACAAAATCACGCCATTGGTGGCTAGTAACAACAAAGTCGCAACTATCTCACAAACAGCTCGTTGGCAGACTTATGTTTACTGAGATCTTTTTGCTTGTAGTATCGTTTAGTTCCAACTGTATGTGTTTACACCATCACTTAAGATTCACCCTGAATAATGTGTATAGGAAGACGGAAGAAAAAGAATGGAATACTAGAAAGAAACGCTCGGATTAACAATAGCGTAAGAGTGGGATGTAGTCTTTCTCCGCTTCTGTTCATCTGTACATTGGAGAAGTGATTACGGAAATAAATTGTAGAGTGAAAGAATATCAGTGACATGATTCAGTGATGTCGTTGCTGTCCTGAGTGACAATGAGGAAGAAGTACTGACATACTGAATGGAATGAGCAGTCTGCTAACAACAGAATACAGATTGATGTCAGCCGAAAAAAGACGAAAGCAATGACGTGTACCAAAAAGGAGAATAACGATAAACATTACAACATAATTGATATAGGTGGAGTAAGCGAAGTTAAGAAAGACTGGTTCTTTGGAAACAAAACATACAACAGACGAAGCAAGAAGGACTTAAAAAGCAGACTAGCACAGGCCAAGACTGCATTCCAGGCAATGATGTTCAGGCGTGGGGCATTATATCGCTCCTGTCTAGAGCCTGTGTAGCGGAAGAATGACTCACGCGTGCACAGTCACAGATGGTCTGAAGCGGGTTCAGTCGAGCACGTAGTCTAATTTTCATCTGCTAGAGGACAGTAGCGGGCAGGACTAAACAGTAAGAATTATAATCTAGTTAAGAATTTTGACCACCAGATTCCAGTAGTGTACAGCGACATTCACGATACAGATCAACAGAATGTTTTTATGAATTGTTCTGGTTATTTCTTGAAGGCTGTTTTGTTTATTTATATTTGCACAGTTTTGTATATGCTTTTAGTAGTGTGAGTGATGCGTGAATGTCGTCTACAGTATATATGTAGATCATTGTTCTATTGATGAACGCTGTACGAACTAGTGTGAGAAAATTTTAAGACAGTGCGAAGGCAGACGACAGGGAATTTTGTGTCATAATATATTTAGTAAGTTTATGGTAAAAGGAAAGCTAATTCAGTGCAAATGAAACTAGTTAATAATGCAAAATATAAACAAAATATCAGAATGTTAAGTATTTATTTCGGGAAAAAGTTCAGTTCGAAAGTGTGTCATTTGTTGATTGGTTAGTCATGAAAAACGCGGACTAACGCGGAAGAATAATTTTTTTTTCTATTGGCCTTAAAGAAAAACGACCGGTCAGAACAGAGCATTCTTCACGCGCCTTTTGCCTTGGAGATATAAAATGCTTACAGCAGTCTAACGGAGCCCAACCTTTCAATGGTATGAGCTCCAAAGGAAGTTATAATTTGACGGTTTTTGTTGTGCTTCATGTTTCAAAAATGTTTTAAAGTGAAGGCATATTTGTTCCAGTGTGTTTTTTTTTAGAAAGTACAGATTTTTTAAGTAATTTTGTGTGTGACAAAAGAGAGTACTTCCGTATATTGAGCAGAACGGTGACTAAAAACTTGAGTGCATTATACTCCGATAAACTTAATAATATGGCGAGCATTTTCATTTAAGAACAATCCGTGCTTAGTAGCTGTTCAGATTTCGGGAAAAACGTTACCATAAATTTGCTAACGTGAATGAAAGGGTTGTGCATGACTGTGTTAAGATTAGCAGGGGATTGGAAGTGAACGGGTACATCTCAAGTTTCAGAACATACCGAAGTTTTGCCAGTATTTCCACATTTCATTCAGAATTAAGACCCTTTCCCGATTCTTAAATAGTTATATTGCATGCAGCCTGGAGTGAGTTGCAGTACGGTAGATTTCTGCTCGGCTTTCCTACCGCCGGTCTGCTACAACGAGTTCACAGGTAGCTGCAGCTCATGGTCCAGTCATATTAATGTGACGAACACCTACGTTCGGTGCCAATGTGCAATAACCACTCACAGACGGTAGGTAGCAGCACTAGCAGTGGAGAGTCTATAAAGTGTGTCGGGAGAGCGGAAAACAGTGCAGTCGTTGTTGTAATACTGAAAAGGAGCTCTTTGTCTGAAGTTCAAAAGGGCATGATCATTGGATTTGGAGCCTAGGGTGGAAGCACACAATGGTCCCACAAGGTTCCAGTGGGATCCCGCAAGGTTCCATTTTACGGCCCTTAATTTTTCTTGTGTATATCAATGACCTTTCATCAGTAACATTACCAGATTCTAAGTTCGTTTTGATTGCCGATGACACAAACACTGCAATAAATAGCAAATCAAGTGTAGTCTTAGGAAGATCAGCTAGTAAAATATTTGTGGACATTAATCACTGGTTCCTAGCCAATTCTTTGACACTAAACTTTGAAAACACACACTACATGCAGTTCAGAACTTGTAGGGGTAGCCCCACGAATATATGCCTAACATACGATGACAAGCAGATAGAAGAAGTGGACAGTGTTAAATTCTTGGGATTACAGCTTGATAATAAATTCAACTGGGAGGAGCACACCACAGAACTGCTGAAGCGTCTTAACAAATCTCTATATGCAATGCGAATTGTGTGACATAGGGGATACAAAAATGAAAAAGCTGGCATACTATGCTTACATTCATTCCATAATGTCACATGGGATTATTTTTTGGGATAATTCATCAAGCCAAGCTAAAGTTTTCCGTACACAAAAACGTGCAGTAAAAGCTATATGTGGTGTGAAATCAAGAACATCCTGCAGAAGCCTCTTTAGGGAACCAAGGATACTGACTACTGCTTCCAATATATTTATTCCTTAATGAAATTTGTCATTAAAAATATATCACTTTTTCAAACCAAAAGTTCAATTCATAGAATCAATACTAGAAATAAGAACAATTTTCACAAGGATTTAAAGTCACTTTCTCTTGTACAAAAAGGTGTGCATCATTTAGGAACACACATTTTCAATAACTTGCCAGCAGCCATAAAAAGCTTAACAATCAATGAAATTCAATTTAAGAGAAGCCTAAAGGATTTCTTGGTGGCCAACTCCTTCTACTCCATTGATGAATTTCTCAGTAGAACCAACTGATTTGTGTGTGTGTGTGTGTGTGTGTGTGTGTGTATAAGTACAATATAACTTCTGCACAATTTCAGAGCAGTAATATGTTCATTGTAAATAAGTATTATAGTAGTTTTATTACATGTTTATTACCTTATAAATAAAAAAACTCTTTTTATTTCAAATTCAGTGCATTAGTGTTTGTAAAATGATTCTTTCATATGATATTCATTAAAAAAAATTACAATCATTCCACTTGGGACATGTGGAAGGTACATAAGCTTATTTGTTTCAGTTGTAAATATTTGTCATGTATTATTGTTTTTCTGACATGTTCTACATCCTGGAGGGCCTCCTCACTAAGGGTCAACTGGAATGAAAGTAAATCTAATCTAATCTAATCATTTCCGAAACGGCTGAGTTTGGAACCTGTTCACGTGCCGCCATGATTCAAGCATACCATGCAGGGCAGAATGGCGCTATGCAAAACCGGCGCCGAAGCAACTGTGGTGCATCGTGGGCTTAGACGACAGGGGAGAGCGACCTCTATGGAGATGTGTACGGGCGAATAGAGTGCAACCACTGAGCAAGTGACCACCTAGATGAACCAAGGGGTTACCAGAAATGTCTCCTCAACGACCGTTCAGCGAATTTTGCTGCATATGGGCCTCCGCAGAAGGGGCTTTGTCCATGCACCCATGCTGAATGCTGTTCACCGGGGACAAAGGCTGGAATTTTCATGCAATGGACGTTCACCGAGTGCCAATAAGTGGCCTTTCCAGATGAATCACGTTTTACACACCATCGAACAGATGACCATTGGTGTGTACGGTGTGAAACGTCTGAAAGCAAGTACTCTGGATGCATTATGTTCTGGGAAATATTTTTGTGGCAGTGCCTGCGTGATCTTGTCATTGAGGAATGCACAGTGGTTCAAATGGCTCTGAGCGATATGGGACTTAACTGCTGAGGTCATCAGTCCCCTAGAACTTAGAACTACTTAAACCTAACTATCCGAAGGACATCACACACATCCATGCCGGAGGCAGGATTCGAACCTGCAACCGCAGTGGCAGCGCGGTTCCAGGCTGTACGCCTAGAACCGCTCGGCCACTCCGGCCGGCAATGCACAGTGGATCAACACGATTATACATCTCTCCGACCGAGCGAGGTGACACAGTGGTTAGCCAACTGGTTTCGCACTCGGGAATACGACTGTTCAAACGCGAGTCCGGCCATCCTGCCTTAGGTTTTCCATGATTTGCCTAAATCGCTTCAGGCAAATGCCAGGATGGTTTCTTTAAAAGGGCACGGCCGACTTCCTTCCCCATCCTTCCATAATCCGATGAGACAGTTGACCTCGCTCTTTGGTCCCCTTCCCCCAAATCAGCTAGACAACCTGCATCCCTCGTGGGATCCATGCCCACCCCAACAGGTAGTCTGTTTTTTTTCTCAGGACGATAGCATCTACCAGCAGGACAATGCAACGTGTGACACAGCTCGCAGTGTGCCTAAGTGGTTCACCAGATTGAGTTTATCGTACTCCTCTCGCCACCAAACTAAATCAATTAAATTAAATTCAATCGAGAATGTGTAGGTCCACCTCGATCGGGGTCTTCGCGCCATGGATCCTCAACCAAGAAACCTAGCGCATCCGGTCACGGCGCTAGATCTGGCAAGGCTCCTGTTACTACCTTCCAGAACCTCACTGACACTCTTGCTGCACGTCTTGCAGCTGTCCTCACTGCAAAATTTGTTTTAGGCATGTGACAGGTGGTCACATAATGTGAACAGATAGTGTAGTATCCAACATAGGTCCTAACTTGAGCAAAATGTTTCTGAGAATGTCGATTTGGAGAACAGTATTGTGTGATAATGAATAATGGACTATGAGAAAAGTCGGAAGTAAGAGACTCGAAACGTTTGAGCAGCGTTGCAACAGAAGGATGTTCAAAATGAAGTGGACTGATAAGAAATGTAGAGGCCAACTACAGCATCAGAGAGAAAATAAGGAAAACGCTAAGATAAAAAGGGGACAATGTAATAGGGAAAGTTGTAAGACACAGGGGAATAACCTCCGTGGCACTAGTGGGACCAGCAGAGGGTAAAAACAGTAACGGAGGAAACAGATTGGAATACATCCAACAAATAACTGAGGACATATGGTGGAAGTGACATTCTGTGAAAGTAATACACAGAGACGAAACCAGTCAACAGGATGATGACTGAACAAAAAAAATTAAAATTAAATGTTAAGTGACCTATTACACCTGATGAACAGCAAGAAATACACAGTAAGGATGGATACACAATAATCAGTTCCATTTCAGAAAACCTGTCCACGCCATGTAGTTGTAAAGTTGGAGAAACACCAAAAGAAGGTTAAACAATACCGCCAACATGCATGTAATCACAATCCAAAATGTGGTCAGGGAATGATTTAATAAGCATACCGGTCAATGTAGACAATGTCACTGAGGTACATCTTGGAGCATAGCACAGTATGGGATGAGATCATATCGCAAAGACGTTTGGTTTTTCCTACAGGACGGTAAGGGTGCCTCTTACCGGCTGCAAGTGAAGTCTCTGCCAGTGTATATTGCAGTCTCGGTGTCTGAGGACACGGATACAACATTTCTGTCCCAGTCACTCAAGGCTGAAAGTGTCCCTGTCTGCAGCGGAATCGCCGTACCTGTAGCGGAGAGTTGTGGTTGTGAAGACCAGCTAGGCGTTGTCGTTTGATGCCTGTAGTTGCGTTGTGTCCTCTGCTAGTGTTGGGAACACCGTTATGGTCTGGAGCCGGCTGGTGCTGGTGATCCGGTTTCTAGGTCCTTGCTGGGAGTCATTGGCACTTGAGGTACTGCAGGGAACCAATCTTCAGCGTCGCTGGATCTGTGGTGTGATTGTCGTCTGTTTCTGTCTAGTACCTAAAGTTATCTCTAGCCAGCTCCTGGGCTGGTGGTGATTAACTCGAGGTGAAAGCCAATAGGCATGGGCATAGGTGGTTAACATGTAATGCCGTGCCAGCGTAGCGCTGATGGGTTCCCCAGTGAACATCTTTCGTCCACAGACGGCTCAAATGACGCCTGGTAGAATTGCTGTGGTACTTTATGGAGCCCAGAACTGGGTCAGGATGTTGACTAAGGGTGTGGCTGACATCATTTTTCACGTTTTCACTTTAAAGGGACTGACAAACCGCTAGATTTCACCAATGGATGCTGGGTGGAACAGCGCTGTGATCAGCTGCATTAAGTCATTCTCTCATTAGATATCCCAAAACATTCTATCTGTGAGCTAAGAGCCTTTTTCTGCAACGATCGTTTCTGGGCTGCTTCAGTGACGCATATTTTATGCTCATCTATCACAGGAATGAGCACGCGATACCACAGTAACTGCAGCATCCACCACACATGGTATCGTTGTGGAATTGCTGACTGACTTGATGCACCGTTTTCAAGGCAGAGGACTTGTGTTACCGGACGTCCCGCATTTCCAGTGTAGTTCTAAATGTCCCGCCGTGACAGGTTCTGTCCCGTATTTCAATATTGTTCCATTATTATTACGAAATCTTTCGCAATATAGATGGCAAGTACCTAATATCTATACACGTACCGCATGAAAGATACCACTAGCTCGGCTATCAGTCTACGATAGTGGCGGCTGGGGCCGATATTCACCGATTCCCACCCACTGGCGAGGCGCCGCCTGTCTCTGTTTGCCTCCGTCTGTCTGTTTAACATTCTTCTATTTGTTTATTATCCATCTCATTCCCTTTCCACCTCGTTCGTTTGCTAACTCGCTTAAATGCTACGTCCTTGTTAACAACGCTGGAAGGATTTTAAATTCCATTCTTGAGTGTCGTTGTAGTTTAAACCTTCGTTCATTGTTTGCGAGAATTGCTATGTGTTGTCGTGTTACACTTGTGATTTACTTCTAAAACTACAGACAGAATTAGTGATTTAAGTGACAGTGACACAGAACGGGGAAAATAGCTAATCCTGGTTCAGACAAATAAAAGAAAATTCATACAAGACATACTGTCGCCTGTACAATTAACATTTCTCTTGCTCCCATGAAGGCGTTGCCGATGCTAAACAACATGCATTTATTGAATGTCCTGTTGTTAGCAACAAAACTTCGGCTCCCTGACCCTTATATTTCTCGACACCTGAACCATCTGCCTCGGAGACGGACAAGATTACTGCTGTAGGACTCCCATTTTTTTGTCACACGGAAGAACATTCTCTTAGTTACAATAGCATGAATTTTTTACACAAATTATTGCCATATATCTGCAGCGATCCAAGAATCTCTCAAAGTTTTAGCTGAGTTAGAACAATAGCGGAAGCTATTATATACGAAGTATTGGCCAAAGAGACTGTTAAAAATATTTTGAAGACCATCCAAGAAAAAATCTGTACTTTTCTATATAGAAACAGATGCAAGTGAAAAAAAAAAAAAAACAGAAACATGTCTGCACATTGCTTACGGTTCTTTGATTATGAACTAGGGCTGTAAACCATCTACTGGAATTTGTTGAAGGCAACGATGAACAAGTTTCGAAGTTTCTAATAGACACATTTGAGAAGGATGGATTATTACTAAATAAAGTGTCGGCATTCGCCGCTGACAATACTAATGTAAACTTCGGTGGAAACCATTCCATTTATACACTTCTTTTAGCTGAAAATCATAAAATTGTCAAAGGTGGTTGGCTCGTCCATATTCTTCACAATTATGCAGAATACGGTACTGATAAACTGGACATCGATATAGAAAGTTTGATATTTAAAATATACACTCACTTCAGTAGATTCGCGAAGCTAAGAGTGAACTTGCAACTCCAGATGGAAGTGAATCAGATGCACTGGAAGAAATAATAAAACATGTTGCCAAATGATTTTTATATCTTGGTGTTGCTGGCGAAAGAGTAATAAAAGTATGAACTGCACTAATATCTCATTTTCTGGAATTCCAAATTGAATGTCCTCGTCTATTAGAAAAGATAGTCACACATCAAGAAGAAGAAGAAGCAGAAGAAGAAGAAGAAGAAAAGATGCTTTGCCGTATTTCTCGTTTCTGTATAACTTAATGTTTTCGGTAGAAAGAGGGAGATTAAATCAGGTTCTCTATCAGTTGTTGATATGTATGCTGAAATGCAGGGGATTCACGAGATGGTTGAGCAAAGAATAAAAGACAACTTTTTCGGAAAAAGACAACAAAAATAATGGGTAAATGAAACACTAGCGCAAAAGAATCTATTCTGATCGATTTTTTGCAGTTCTGTTGTTTCCAAGATGCTGTTTTTAAACTTCAAGTCACCAAGAAGGTGCGAAACTTTTAAGGATCGATCAACTGTATATTGACTCCTTTTCTTCTTCACTAATATGCATGAGCTACATGGAGCTGGCCCTGTGAAAAGCAGCTAACACTAAGGGGCATGCCCTCAACACGCAGCTTCTGGCCTTGTGCTTAGTTTGTGGTCACAGAGTAACATGAACTCACTGCGAATTGTGCATGTTTAAAGTGAAATGGTAAGTTGTTAAGAATAAGCGGGATTTTGGGTATCACACCCGATAACCTGCAACACTTCTCATTAAAATTTCCGCTTCTATGGTATTACATTGGAGAGAAGTAGCTTCAAGCCTCTGTGAGTGAGGAGTTCTGATAAGCAAGATAATGCATGGCGCTCTCAGAGTTACCTCGTGCCTCACTGGCTCAAAAGACTGTGAGCACTATGGGACTCAACATCCGAGGTCCTCAGTTCCCTAGAACTTAGAACTACCTAAACCTTCACTTTCGGAAGGAGTCTTCAAAGAGTGATGTTCTCGATCTGGAGCAAGTCTCGCCTCATGATTCTTGAGACCGCATTGTCCTATCTTCCAGCCATTCTGGCATATTCAGAAAGACTCGGTCGTATCCTAGGCAAGTTTCTCGTAAACAAAACTAAACTAAAATTATGAAAATTTAAAATGTAACGAGTAGGCAACCGAATCACAAAGCAAAATTAATATCTACATTTTTCCTAGCAAAGAATGCACACTGAGGTGACAAAAATCGTGGGATACTCCCTCATACCGTGTCGGACCTCATTTGCCCAGTGTAGTGCAGCAATTCGACGTGTCATGACCTCAACAAGTTTTTGGAAGTCGCCTGCAGAAATATTGAGCCGTACTGCCCCTAAATCTTTCCATAATTGTGGAAGTGTTATTAGTGTAAGATTTTCTGCACAAACAGACCTTTTGATTATGTCTCTAAATGTTCGATGGGATTCATATCGCGCGCTCGAATTGTCCAGAATGTTCTTCAAACCAGTCGTGAAAAATTGTGACCTGCTGACATGGCGCATTGTCATCCGTAAAAATCCATTATTGTTTGAGAATGTGAAGCTCATGAATAGCTGCAAATGATCTCCGAGAAGCCGAAAATTACCATTTCCAGTCAATGATCGGTTCAGATGTATCTGAGGACCCAGTCCATTCCATGTGAACACAGCCCACACCATACGGAGCTTGCACAGTGTCTTGTTGGCGACCTGGGTCCATAGCTTCGTGGTTTCTGTGCTACACTCGAACCCTACCGTCAGATCTTACCAACTGAAATCTGAACTCATCCAATCACGTCATGATTTTCCAGTCGTCTAGGGCCCAACTGACATGGTCACAATCCCAGGAGTGGACCTACAGGCGAAGCGTGCTGTTAGCAAGGAACTCCACTGTCCTAAAAGATAAGTTCGTCGTACATCCCACATTGATTTTTGCTGTTATTTCACGCAGTATTGCTTGTCTGTTAGCACTGACAACAACACAAACGTTGCAGCTCTCAGTCGTTAAGCGAAGGCCGTCGGCCACTGCGTTGTCCGCGGTCAGAGGTAATTCCAGAAATTCTCAGCAAACTCTTGTCACTGTGTATCTCGGAATACTGAAAATTCCCTAAAGACTTCCGAAATGGAATGTTGCACGCATCTACCTGCAACTAACAATCCGCGTTGAAACGCTGTTAATTCACGTTGTGCGGCCGTAATCAAGTTGGAAACCTTTTCACATCTATCATCTCAGTACAAATGACAGCTCCGACAATGCACTGACCTTCTGTACTTCGTGTACTCGTTACTACCGCCATCTCTATATGTGCATAGAGCTATCCCACGTCTTTTTTCACCTCAGTGTAAATAAAACCTGTCGAAAGAAGCAAGTAGAGGTCGTTAAGTTTTTAACACACAAATCTAAATCAATAAATTCGTATATCCAAAGCAAGTATATTCAGTGTTAGTTTGTATTCGCAAAGATAAAATTTGGGTGCTTATAACCGTCACTGACGTTAACTTCCAAAAGGACTTTCCTCACTAAAATAAAAAAAAATGATTCTAGGAAAGAAGTCAAATATATATGCAAACCTGTCGAAAGAAGCGAATCAGTAAATGCATACGTCCTAACCTTTAGTTTGTATTTGTAAAGATAAGACTGAGGCTCTTGCCTCTCTCACTGGAGCAAACTTCCGAAAATACATCTACATTGACTTAAAAGACTAATAGCCCCATCTGTAAGTTCTTTAGTCTACTGCGAAACTAACAGCACCAACTTTTGGTTATTGTTTTTCATGTTCCTATTATGATGAAATAAAGATACCTGCGGAAATTCCACGAAAAGTCGTTCTAGTGATTCTGGAGACTAGCGTGTTCAAGCAGACGAATAGACATTCACGACAGGTTTAGTTAACACTTTAAATCGCTATATATTTTTTCCTTGATTAGATTTTGATGCAACAAAGCCAGCATTTTGCCCCAAGCTATCCTCAAGTCACTTGTGCAACCCCGTGAAAATATGTCAAGTACTTTAGGAGATTATTGTGTTCAAAGAAACGGTTTTAGGTGAATAGTTTAAATCACGATTTGTTTTGCAATCTGATTTAGTTTAAATAAAGCCTAAAGTTGCCACAGCTACTCTCCGTTGCCTGTGAAAACGCCGTGAAAATTCATCTAGAGCTTCTGTAGATTAGGGTGTACAAAGATAGAAATGGATGATGTTAGACAAAACTTTAAATTAAGGTATCTTTTTTTGTTTTTGCTTTTTTGTGACACGATTTCGATGAAATAAAGTCTATACATTGCCATAAGCTAGACCCGTGTTACCTGTGAAAACCCCATGAAAATTTGTCTAGTAAGTTAGGAGATTAGTGTGGCATTATATATTGATACCACCCCGCTATTGTATCACACTAGGTAATGGAATTGCAGGTTTTCGTCCAACGACTGTGGCGGTTGTGCGGGATCCAGTTGACCCACTGGAGCACATGTGTTGAGCCACGTTGCTGGGCTATGAGCACCCTCTGCCGTCACAATGTATCATGGATTCTAGCATCGACTCAGCACGAACTGTGCTCGAAGCCATATCGCCACGTGATGCTGCGCAGGTGCCGCCTAGTCTCGCCTCCAACATCATTGCTCGTGCTTCAGTACAGACACTCTTTCATGTGACCTCAATAGCTGGACCGTATTTCTTGTTGTATCATTTGGAGGAGTCATCGTATGCTTCGAGAAATAAAAGTTGAGTAAATCTTACGTTTGTTGTGTTTGTTCGCTAATCATTTCTGTTCCTGTCCATCTATCCTAAAAATACGGTTGTCACACCACTCTGTTGCCCACCTCTCCTTTCCGTTATGTACAAAGTCATACACAACAATTAGCATGTTCAGACAGACATACGAGAGGGGTTTACTGTTTTATTATCAGTACAGATAGATTGCATCACGCACTACCCATCCGCACAGGACATGTTGCAAATGTGGAAATGTATACAATTATTCTTTGATATATTACGTTGAGCGAGAAGCCGTTCCACGGAAATTTGTGTATCAAACGACCATTTTATGCGGATAACTTGTAAAGTCGTAAAAAAATTCATCGATAAGCGGTAAAACCTTAGATTCGAAGTGGTATTGGCAAGGTACTGATCTGTCACTGAGGAACAGTGTTGACTGTAGTATTAATAGGTCGAAATTTTATAGCCTTGACGAACTCTGCGAGGAAATATAACAACATCGATTTTCACCTCCTGACCAAGAGTGCAGAATGGAGAGAGCAGTACAGTCTACAGATAGGAAATATTGACCTGCGTTGAAGAATGGTGGGCTCTCCACAAAATGTAAGCGTATTCAAATTAAACAAAGAATTTTCTAACTTACTCTATTCATTTGATCCAAAAGAAATGTTTCCTCAATGTCGGTAAATAATGTTAATATATGTTTCAAAATTGTCTTTAAAAGTTTACAAATACGATGTTTCCAGCATTTTTTTTACTTTCTGGCTGCTTTTATTTGGCTAACAGTTTGTATTTGAAAGCTGCGCGAGGCGCTCCTTTGGCCTTTTCAAGTCTTCCTATACAGTTCTCTCCTCAGGCTGCAAGACTGCGCACTTTGGCATGGCTCAACATTTTACAAGGTGAAAAACCAGTGGCATAAATATTGTTTCACATAATCACATCTTTTACACTGTATACTGTTGTCAGCAGGTCTGCTTCATTTGATGGATGCGTTCTTGTTCTAGAAATCCCTCTCTCTAGCAATCAGTTCTTATGTTCCTTACTCGACGTACACAGTCTGGGCTTAAGTAAGTTTCTAATTTATTTCTAAATAATATGTCTGAAACGCTGGTACTGTCTGCTTTTACTTGTAATACAAATATTGCGTTTGTATTTCCGCAGCGGCGATTAAAAAGCACGGATAGAATGAGCATGAGTCAAGAAACTTTTATTCAGTGTTTCTGCAGCTCTCAACGTTCGGATTTATTCGCAATCGTTTTGTCGAATACGAGAGACAAACAGTTTTCTTTGGAAGGAAAAGACCTTTAACAAAACTTTCGTCTGTAAATGATTTCGTCACCAGATACAGACCGATATTCTCACATATCCCACGCTCTTGAGATGCTGGTAGCAGATATTTTCTACGCTACTTTTCAAGGCACTGGGATAATCACTGTAGCTTGCTCCGCAGTGTAACTGCTGATAAATATTATTTATTAAATTGTTTATTTTCCTCCCGTGTTTTAACATAGAAGGTCTGTTTTTAATATCGCGGATATTACAAATGAATACCTACATATCCTTATTTAAATGAGATGTCAACATACAGTTATGACCTTTCTTATGACGGAGCGTGTACTTTTTTTTAAGTCAGAGCTTATTCAATGTAGAGTCGAAACAAAGGCTCTTTTCAGTGGCACAGAAAGAGCGGACGAGTGATGTGTAGTTGAGATCTTGAGGGCGGTTCCGCTCTGCTCGTCAGAGAGTGGCTTAGCCTAATTAGCTAACCTGCAGATGTTGCTTACGTCATCACGTAAGACCGTCAAAGGCTTCTCTGCACGAATACGCCTGCAAGGAATTTCAATCTGGTAGGTTCCCCAGGCTGGAGATTCGCTTTTGATAAGACTCGGCGCCTTCTGTGGCGCCCAAATGCGCCGGGTTTTCGACCATTGAATCAAAAATGAACCAGCTATATGTACGCTTTGACTGCCTAATTATGCGTGTGTACAGCGAATAGTAAATGGAAGCCCGTATAGTGAAAAATATTTCAATAACAAACCATTCAGAACTTTTATGAGCCCTTAATATCTCTGATGACATATTTTGTTTACATTTACTACCAGATATTCAAAGAAAACTCTAAAACCACAATGAAGTCTCATACCAACATGCATAGTGACTTCGGGATTTAACTTTACAGATAAGGCACATAGAAAAGCTTTCAGTTTCTCATTAGTTTGATGCATCTGTCAGTGTTACTGTAAAAGGGAAGAAAAATAACACTCCCATTAAGGATCGAACTTCACAGTTACACAGTAGTCAATGTAGTGTAGATTCAGGGAAGACATGTCGGAGTATATTCTGCATTTAGTAAACCGACATCTCCCCACTCGATCATGAGACACACTTAGAACACATTTTTACGGAGAAGGTACAGTTTAAGAGAAACGTCGCGTCATCATTTTCGAAACTAACGGAATGTATGAAGTGTAATTCTGTTCATCAAAAGCCCGTTTAAAAGGAATTGCGAAATACAAGCAAGTATCCAGGTTGTAGTGAGCATTATTCTGTGTAGCGCCGTTTCACATTGCCGGCCGTGGTGGACGAGCGGTACTAGGCGTTTCAGTCCGGAACCGCGCGACTGCTACAGTCGCAGGTTCGAATCCTACCTCAGGCATAGATGTGTGTGATGTCCTTAGGTTAGTTAGGTTTAAGTAGTTCTAAGTTCTACGGGACTGATGACTTCAGATGTTAAGTCCCATAGTGTTCAGAGCCAAAGTCGTTTCACATTGTCTAAAAATCAGCTCTCGTTTTATTAGTAGGTATTTTGAATACCTTCTGCGGGACTTTCAGATTTTTGTGCCCGTGGCAACAAACAGCATGATCAGGAGTAATGTTAGGCAGGGTTTCCCCCTTTCTCCACACTTATGAAATATATTTGTTGATGAAGGAATCGAACTATTAAAACAAAAATTCTAATTAATGGACACAATATGAGAACCAATCCATTGCTGAAAATTCGCTGGTGAGAAAGCTCTATCTGAGGAACAATTAGGAACTGAAGTACGAGACGTAGAGACCGACAACAAAGATCACAAGAATAACGCTTGGTCTTTGCAACATGACAGTGATGTGATAATAGTATATAAGACAGTTGACACTGTAAGACATCGTGGTCTCCCGACCTTCACTGCTTACATATTCTGCCCTCACAGTCGTATTCCGCACATCAAGACGCTTCATTCGAACCCAAACTCGATAAGATAAAGTCAATGTTGTATGAATTCATGTAAATGATATGCAATTAACAAGTAAGCACACCGTGGTTGAAATACTCGAGGCTGGCGTACACACATACATTCCAGACACGATGGTCACAGAAGCTTTTAGATCAGGAGAGAAACCACACAACTGGACGCCAGTCCCTTCAGAGGACGACCCAGGCTATGCCGGCCGGTGACCGCCCGTGTAGTGGACAGCGTAGGCCCAAGTGAAAGGGGGGAACAACCCCATATTCAGCTGAAAAACAAATTCCGCTACATTGTGTGGGAGCATCCAGCCTACGCATTCTTTACACATAACACACAGTTTCAGAGATTTTCACAGGGAGACAGCAAACGTCAAACGCCAATGCTACAGGTTTCCGGATTGCTCGCCTTAAACGAAACGTCATTCTCCCACTTTAGAAGAGCAATGCTGATTGGCTGACGATACTTCTGACGCCTTGAGCTGAAGGAATAATGGAAGAGATCGAAATATATACCCCTTCACGTCTGGTGTGGAGAGGCGCCGTTCTGTTGTCGCTCTTGGAGTGAGGAACAAGTCTCTCCTCAGTACTTCACTGGGAGAGCACCTCTGTCGAGAGCGAATCGAAGTGCTACTCTATATTGAATCCTTTCAATTATGCATTGTTCACTGTGTTGGCCGACACACTTACTGTGCAGTGTGAACGGTCAGAGTTACAGTTAAATGCCTGCAAGCGAATTTTGAGTGGCATCGTGGTGGACTGGTTATCTGACTGGTGTACCACACCAGTAGTTAGACTAGGGGCGAATAGGAATCCTTGACTTCATCAAGGCATAGGAAGAGTCTGATTGGCGAAGGTCAATCCAGATAGAACGAGAGTTACCTTATTTGTCAGTAGCGAGCGGCGCAGGCAGCAGTCATCGCAGCTTGCGGTATTGTGCACTACAGCTATTGCAAGCCCCATGCAACAGCCTCGACCGTACCTAGCAACATTCTAAAGGATAATTATTCAAATTGAGTAGGCGCGCCTCTCAGCCATTCTGCCAAGTCAACAACCATCTTAAACTTTGTATAGAAATTTCATTAGCGAATCCTATCCTTGCGAGGTAACTTCACATTCCGAAAAGAACCAGGCTATAACTTGTTCAATTCATAACTAAAAGTGCCATTGTGATTTCAAAGAATTTTTGAAAAATAAATAATAACTTTCGGTAGTTTCATGTTTTTCTTACACTAACTATCACTACTCCAGTACCCAAGTATCCCACTAGTTATGTAA
This sequence comes from Schistocerca americana, assembly GCF_021461395.2. Taxonomy (NCBI): domain Eukaryota; kingdom Metazoa; phylum Arthropoda; class Insecta; order Orthoptera; family Acrididae; genus Schistocerca; species Schistocerca americana. Next base: position 154,318,661 of record NC_060122.1, read on the forward strand.
GAAATTTTGTGAATTTTTGTGTCATTTCCCTACAGCGAACAACTCCAGAAGATATTTATTGCTGAAAGTTTTTCAGGCATTTCTCTTTAGAACGTTAGGAGCGTCTGTCTGACTTCTGTAGTAGTGTGGGGGTGGAAATTGCATCTTGCAGGAGCCACAGGGTTTGGTACATCTCAGATTAACCCGTTGCGCAGAATAACAGATCAATCCCACACCTCAGAACACTCGTGTTGGGGAGATAACCAGACTTTGTGGCCTTTCATATCCTGTTCGGCTAAGACCGTACACCTTGATAGTAAGGATGTGACCAGCCTTCTTAAGAGCGGATAACCCTTCAATAACAGGATTGCTTACCGGATCTTCCATGATACTAGAAATGCGGTACTCAAATTTCAGAAAAAATATATGACAATGAATATTTCGTCATTTTCTTACCGGTTGAAAGCTGCGTGATAAAATACACTTTCGGATTTACTCACAGTTTCAAGTAAGATGAGCTCTGCAATGGTCACCAAAGGCATCCTACATTCAGTATCGATCAGTCACGCGGCCTCTTTGAGATCTGTCTTTGGGGTGTTGCTGCAACGTGTTTTCACGTTTGATGAGCCGCTCGGTCTTTAGCCAGTCAGGGATGTGCGCTGTAGACCGGTCCAAATGGCTGTTTGTATTTTAATTCGCAGCGTTTCCTAGTCATCGAAGCTAAACATTTCGGGGGCGTCTCCAGCAATATTGGAGATTTTGGTGAGACCACTCATTTTCTTGTGGTTGTTGTAAGATGACGCTGACATCATTTTAGTCGTGTGGTATAAATAATTACACACCTGTTTGGAAATCATGCCACATTCAGAACTGGAAAGAAACTAAAACGTGGTTTCGTATTCAGGTACGGAGCATTGTAATGCCTCAGAGCTCGCATGTTTTACGTAAGCTGATAGCTGATTGTGGAGTCCACTAGTATTTATTCAGTCCGATGGATTATGCACTCACAAAGAACTCTCTGAGTGCGAGTTCGCAAAAGGCCAATAATGTTTACGGGATTCGACAACCCATACAAACGTGTTCAAATTTTAGACTAAACGATTGTTTTTGATGCTCTTAAGTTTTCTGGAGTAAAAGTAGGAGAGAAAAGTGAAATAATTGATTTGTTTTAATTGTTTGACTGATTCCGCGAAATTTCCCATCCAAGTGACTCACAGATCACTGAACTTTTCACGGTTGGTAACATTTCTCATTTTCCCTCCAAATCGTGTTGGTGTTAGTTGTCTGTGTACATGCTTTGAAACTGTGTTTGCAGTAATGTCTTTTGTTTCTGTGGTGTACTTCAGCTTGTTATTTATTCTATCAACTTCTTGTTACATTAACAAGACATTATATAACTTGTGAACTTGCATGTTTTTAGATATAGGGATAAATCGTGGAGCTTCCAAAGAAAGTGAGGTTATAGGGAAGACAAAAGATGTTTCATCTTCGAATGTTCCGGCTTTGGTAGCACTTGAGCACTTGATGTTGAAAATCGTTATACGCAGCAAGAAAGTGCTGACACAATGAAAATATCACAGAAAACTGTCAGCAGAATCAAACTTTTAGTGCAGAAAAGTGGTGAATACAAGCCAAACACGAAAGTAAAATGTATATGTAAAAGAAACATCAGTCCTATAACAACGAGAAGACTTACAAACATGGCAACAATGAACCATAAACTTACTTCTACAGACATGAGTCATCAGTTGAAAGGTTTGGGTATTGAAGTTTCACCTGTGACAGTGAGGAGGAGGCTGTCTGAATGTGGTTTAAAGACATGCCGACCAAGGACAAAGCACAAAAGCACACCTGCAATGAAAACCAAAAGATTGCAGTGAACTAAATAACTTCAGGAGTGGAAAAGTGAGGACTGGGCTAAGGTATGTGCAATGATATGGTAAATTAAGTGGGATTTATCTCCAAAGTTAGGAGTTTTGGCTTGAAATTGTGATGTTTTATTGATACTGAAAAAGATATATTTGAATTTTGGGACTACTGAGGTCTCCTATGCTGCTGTTCCCAACTTTTCTAGCTTGCAATTTTCTACACATGTTTCAGGTATGCTTCAGCGATGAATCTGGATCCACTGTGATGGAAGAAAGCAGCCAGTATGTTCATCACAGACCTGGAGAACAGTTCAAAGCTGAGTGTGTGCAGATTTGTGTGAAGCATCCAACTTCCGTTATGGTCTGGAGTGTGATGTCCGTGAAAGGTCCTGGCACACTACACATTGTTGAAGCAACAATTAGGCAAGAACAATATAAAGATATCCTTGAAAAGGAATTTTTCTCCAAATAAATGAGTGGTTTCCTAATGAAAATGCCATTTTTACGCATGATGGGGCACTTTGTCACAAAGCCATAAGTATTTCCAAGTACGTGTAAGAACAGCAATTGAAAGTGTTGCCCTGGCCAAGGAATATCCTTGATATGTACCTAATTGAAAATTTATGGACTACTGTGAAACAGAGGATAAGGAAATTTACAATAACCACCAAACAAAATCTGATGAGGAAACTAGAGGCAATGTGGTACCATGACAGTACTATTAAAATGTCATGTGAAAAGTTAATAAAAACTATGTCATACAGAATAAAAATGTTGATTCAGAACAAAGGCATTCATACAAAATATTGAGTGTATAAATATAATCTGTATGTGGATGTAAATGTGTGATTAATGTAAAGTTTTGGAAAAAATGTCATTTGTCTAATAATTTGAACACATCTGTGTATTGTCTGTTTTTTTGTTTTAATGAGAAAAATTTTAATGCATGACACGAAGGGTGCTAAGGGGCTCGATCCCACAGCCCAGGCACAAAAATAAGCTGTACTGTATGTGTCAGTGATACTTATGGTTATCTCCTTTCGAAGTGAAATGCATGTATCGTTGTATTACGCATACTTAATCGTTTGAAACACTTGTTCAAATGCCTACGGCCAAAATCTGCACGCCTCGTGATGGCGTATAATGGTTGTAACATGCTCTTTTGTAATGTAGCCCTATGTAATGATATAATACCAGCATTTTATGCAATATTTTTACCTAAAATTATTATGTTTGTATGATCAATGCAGAAATAAGGTTTAGCTTTGAACGCGGCCTTGGTGTCATGAATGACGACTACGTCGGATGATGTTCAGTATCGTGCTGTGTAATGTTTATTTAATGCGTTACTGTGGCATTGATACGAAAGGTTACAGTAGCTGTAACTGTTTAATGTCTTTCGCCTTATTTTATTTTAGGCAGTATATGGCTAACATTCAGTAATGAACAGCATATTTCAGGTTTTAGTATTGACTCCCTGTATGTAAGGTAGTAATGCTTGGTACCATATCCGGCTACTAAAATACAGGGCTGTGTACAGGAGGGCACGCTGTGTCGTCGCCTCCTAGATTTGTGTGTTCCATGCGGGAGGCTACATTATTTAAAAAATCTGTCAACCCTTCATTCAACGTAAGATTGGTACATTCGTTTGTATGCCAAGTTATTTTGCAAAAAAGAAAAACTGCCAACATTTTCTGTAATGTAAATTTGATATTTCTTTACCTTAAAATCTTATCAATAAATAGACAATGGTTGCGGCTACGCCGTAGGAAACTAACAGGCAGCCATGTGCGCATGCGCGTATGTATATGCGTGACACCAACAAAGATATCCTGTTGGCTATTGTAGATAATATTTGTCAGTTTGGTTGTGTCAGTAATTAGTAAAGGACGCACAGGATAAGATCAGTGAGGGAACTTGCTGTCCACTGTATACTTTACGACGCTCTTTGGCACCATATTGTAGGAACAGTTACAGTTAATAGCAACGTATGGTTCAAATGGTTCTGAGCACTATGGGACTTAACATCTGAGGTCATCAGTCCCCTATAACTTAGAACTACTTAAACCCAACTAACCTATGGACATCACACACATCCGTGCCCGAGGCAGGATTCGAACCTGAGACCGTAGAAGTCGCACGGTTCCAGACTCAAGCGCCTAGAACCGCTCGGCCACACCGGCCGGCAGCAACGTATGACTACAGGCATGTGATATAATATGAACTTATATACTGTTTGTAAACATTATTGTAATTTTTGGGTTTGTAATTTGTCAACAGGTGTGTCAGCCCAAAACCGGTAACCACTACAGCTGCATTTTATATCAGTGCAACTGAGAGGCACAAAATAAAAAATAAAGTTATTCGATTTCCGCAGTACTGAACAGCTGCTTCGATTAAGCAAGTGCTAGTAAGTTTTTGATGTCCTCCTTGCTCCGGCCGTCATAGATTATATTGGTGCCTAGGTAGCAGAACTCCTTAAGTTCATCTACTTCGTGATCACCAATCCTGGTGTTAAGCTTCTCGCTGTTCTCATTTCTGCTAGTTCCCATTACTTTCGTCTTCCTTCGATTTACTCTCAGATGATGTTCTGTACTCGCTAGACCGTTCATTCTGGATTTCAGAAATGCTGTTCCACTGAGACAGCAATATACAGTTTCACTATCCACATAACAGAGTCTTTATATAGAAAAATGTCACCAGTAGGAATTTTCTGTGACTTATCCAAAGCATTTGATTGTGTGAACCATGACATTATGTCAGAGAAATTACAATTCTGTGGTATAAATGGAACACCATATGAGTGTTTTAAGTCATATCTACAGAACAGGAAGCAAAAAGTCTCTTTATATGCTTCAAATGATTCAAAGGTTGTTTGCCACTTCATCTAACTGGGGTGACATTACACTAGGTGTTCCACAAGGTTCGATCATGGATCCCCTCCTGTTCTTGATATATGTGAATGACGTCCCTTCTTATGTGAAACAAGATGCTGAACTGACACTGGTTGCTGATGATACAAGCATAATTATTAAACCAGTAAAAGAAAGATCGATAGAAAATGATACAAATAAGGTCTCTGGAAAAGTTATTAATTGGTTTTATGCGAATGGGCTTGCTCAGAACTTTGAAAAAACACAGTACATCCAATTTTCTGCTGCAAAAAGTATAATTCCTTCAATAAACGTAACACATTAAAAGAAGTCAGTAGCCAGGGTAGAGCATACTAAGTTTTTGGGTGTACATATAGATGAGAATCTTAATTGGAAAATTCATATTTTGGATCTCCTAAAGCGGCCAGGTTCAGAATCTTTTGCAATGAGAATAATTGCCAATTTTGAGGATGTAGAAATTAGTAAGCTAACATACTTTGCATACTTCCACTCTCCCTGTCATACAGAATGATATTCTGGGGCAACTCAACACTTAGGCAAAAGCTATTCACTTCTCAAAAGAAAGTATTTAGAATAATGTGTGGCGTTCATAGTCGCACATCTTGTAGGTATATGTTTAAAAGGTTAGGAATTGTTAGAACTGCTTCGCAGTAAACTTACTCGGTAATGAAATTTTTTCTGAACAACATGAACCAGTTTAAAAACAACAGCGACATTCGTGATTACAATGCCATAAAAAAGAAAGACCTACACTATCCTTTACTTAACCTAATCTTTGGCAGAGAAGTGGGTAAAATATGCTGCTATAAAACTTTTCGATAAATTACCAGATGAAATACAATGTCTGACAGACAGCGGTAATAGTTTCAAAAAAAAATTGAAATCATACTCCTTGACAACTCCCTCTATACCGTAGATGAATTCTTGAATATGAGTAAATAAATCTGGAGATATGATATCTGCATTTTGTTCCACTTGAGGGAATGGGATAGATAATGGTAATATTTAGGTATAACACTACAATGTAAACAAAGAAACTTGTTTCCTGTGCGCATTTCTTGTTCATTTGACACATTCCACATCACAACGGTTTTCCGTGCTATTGATCAATGGAACACGGAACTAACTAACTTCCCTTCAGCAGATCCTGTAATTCTTCTTCAGTTTCACTGACAATAAGAATGTCATCAGCGAATCTGATCATTGACACTAATCACCTTGAATTTTTATTCCACTCTCGAACCTTTCTTTTATTTTCGTAATTGCTTCTTCGATGTATAAATTGAACAGCAGGGGCGGAAGACTACACCTCTGTCTTACACCCTTTATAACCCGGGCGCCTCATTCTTCGTCTTCCACTCTTGTTTTTCCCTCTCGGATCTCGGAGACGTTCTGTATTACACTCTTTCCCTATCGCTTGGAAATGCTGCGTGCATATTTCACGCTACGGCGTTGTTAGCCCGTCTCGGCCAGTGTGCACGTTACGTGCTGACGTCTTATGTCAACGCGGCTGAGGCAAACCACTCGTGGTATGTACAGGATAGCAGCGCGGGTGTGGGGTGTGAGGACACGCGGCCTGGAGTGTGGTTGCCAACCGCAGACGCCGCCGCCGCCGCCGCCCGGCGTCTGGGCTCTGCTCCGCGGACAATGCAGGTGTCGCGAACAATGGCGGCGCGAGTGGCTGCCACCCTCGTGGCCTAATTAATCTGCCGCTTGTCTGTCGGCGCGTTAATTAGCAACGGCGAGCCGAGATGCCACGGCGCTGGCAGGCGGAAGTGCCTGGCCGAGGCAGCCGGGTCCCCGCCGCCGCCACCGCCGCCTCGGCTTCTGCCGCCTCCGTGTAAATGCCTCTAATTGTGGCTGGCAAAGTGGGATATATATGCCCCCACCCCCAGCCAGAAGCAGCCTCCCAAGTGCCTTCTCTCTTACTCCACCTCCCCCATCTCCTCCTCCGTTCCTCCGCCTCTTCCCACCTCCTTCTTCCACTCTCACGTTCTTCTTCCTCGACTCCTGTTCCCAGTCGTCCCTTTCCCACTTGGGGGTCTCTGCGCATTTGTATCCTCCGTATCTGCCGCGGTCGAGTTCCCCGCGAGAGGACCCTGAAACGCGATATTATTCCTAGTGGCGGAATTCATTAGCATACTTGTTTCAGGCTGAAGCAGCGTGTAATCCGACTACTGTCTTCTGGATAACAGAAATGGCTCGGCGTTCCTCGAATTCGAAATAAGATCTATGGCATCTGTTTCGACAGTGAGCTCTTCATGTCCGTTGTGGAGACTAGATTAAGTTCTTGGTTCTGCATGTTTACTTAGATACGAACATGAATTGTGTAAGACGTGTATATTTCTATTGTCTATCGTCAAACCACAATTTATGAAAGATGTTTATATTTTCATTAATTAAAACTTCCGAGCTGAATTGCCTTGGTCCATATATAAAGCTGCTTCTCCTTCCTGACGTTTCGTCGCCTACTGCGGGCAACATCTTCTGAAGTGAGTGGGCGACCGGCTGCTAGGCGCTGGCGGTCCCGCTTATACGGGTGTTACAAAAAGGTACGGCCAAACTTTCAGGAAACATTCCTCACACACAAAGAAAGAAAATATGCTATGTGGACATGCGTCCGGATACGCTTACTTTCCATGTTAGAGCTCATTTTATTACTTCTCTTCAAATCACATTAATCATGGAATGGAAACACACAGCAACAGAACGTACCAGCGTGACTTCAATCACTTTGTTACAGGAAATGTTCAAAATGTCCTTTGTTAGCGAGGATACATGCATGCACCCTCTGTCGCATGGAATCCCTGACGCGCTGATGCAGCCCTGGAGAATGGCGTATTGTATCACAGCCGTCCACAATACGAGCACGAAGAGTCTCTACATTTGGTACCGGGGTTGCGTAGACAAGAGCTTTCAAATGCCCCCATAAATGAAAGTCAAGAGGGTTGAGGTCAGGAGAGCGTGGAGGGCATGGAATTGGTCCGCCTCTACCAATCCATCGGTCATCGAATCTGTTGTTGAGAAGCGTATGAACACTTCGACTGAAGTGTGCAGGAGCTCCATCGTGCATGAACCACATGTTGTGTCGTACTTGTAAAGGCACTTGTTCTAGCAGGACAGGTAGAGTATCCCGTATGAAATCATGATAACGTGCTCCATTGAGCGTAGGTGGAAGAACATGGGGCCCAATCAAGACATCACCAACACTGCTGCCCAAATGTTCACAGAAAATCTGTGTTGATGACGTGATTGCACAACTGCGTCCGGATTCTCGTCGGCCCACACATGTAGATTGTGAAAATTTACAATTTGATCACGTTGGAATGAAGCCTCATAAGTAAAGAGAACATTTGCACTGAAATGAGGATTGACACATTGTTGGATGAACCATTCGCAGAAGTGTACCCGTGGAGGCCAATCAGCTGCTGATAGTGCCTGCACACGCTGTACATGGTACGGAAACAACTGGTTCTCCCGTAGCACTCTCTATACAGTGACGTGGTCAACGTTACCTTGTACAGCAGCAACTTCTCTGACGCTGACAGGGTTATCGTCAACTGCACGAAGAATTGTTTCGTTAATTGCAGGTGTCCTCGTCGTTCTAGGTCTTCCCCAGTCGCGAGTCATAGGCTGGAATGATCCGTGCTCCCTAAGACGCCGATCAATTGCTTCGAACGTCTTCCTGTCGGGACACCTTCGTTCTGGAAATGTGTCTCGATACAAACGTACCGCGCCATGGCTATTGCCCCGTGATAATCCATACATCAAATGGGGATCTGCCAACTCCGCATTTGTAAATATTGCACTGGCTGCAAAACCACGTTCGTGATGAACACTAACCTGTTGATGCTACTTACTGATGTGCTTGATGCTAGTACTGTAGAGCAATGAGTCGCGTGTCAACACAAGCACCGAAGTCAACATTACCTCCCTTCAATTGGGCCAAATGGCGGTGAATCGAGGAAGAACAGTACATACTGACGAAACTAAAATGAGCTCTAACATGGAAATTAAGCGTTTCCGGACGCATGTCCACCTAACATTTTTTCTTTATTTGTGTGTGAGGAATGTTTCCTGAAAGTTTGGCCGTACCTTTTTGTAACACCCTGTATAGAGCGCTTCCCATACAGTTATCAACTTGTCCGGGAAAGAACTATCCAAGGAGCAAGTCTCTGTTCTCTCGAAAGGAGGAAATTTTGCCATCACTCCATCACAGATTCCCACGGAAGATATTGTTGCCAATATAGAAGCAGGGATTCGTCTGTTATCACCGCATTCTGCCGATGAAATCAAGATGGAAACAGCCAGGACTTTACGTAAAGCCAAGCCACCCAGCAGTAATTCATCCCTATGAGAAAGGAAGGCATTACGGGAGATTGTTGAGGACAGGAATATTATTGTACTTACTGCTGGGAAGGGTAATGCTATTGTCGTACTGAAGAGTGAGGATTATCATCGAAAGATCAGTGACCTGTTGGATCCTACCACTATAAAAAAACTGAAAAAGGACCCTACAACGAAAGTGTTGAATGCTACCCAGCGATTAATGAAAAGCTCTTCCATCCCTACAGAAGACAAAAAATACCTTTGCAAAACGGAAGCTTAACCTCCTAGACTGTATGAGTTACCTAAGATACACAAGCTCAATGTCCCATTGAGACCGATAGTAAGCGCCATTGGGGCTCCTAATCAAGAACTGGCTAGATATCTTGCTTCTTTGTTGCAGCCGTATATAGGCAAAACTGACACTCATATTAAAAATTCCATGCATTTTATTGATAAACTGAGGGAGATCACAGTTAGTCCAAGTGACATCTTTGTCAGTTTCGATGTAGTATCCCTGTTCACCATGGTCCCTGTTGACGAAGCTTTTTCTTACATAGGTGATATGTTTCCTACTGATATAATCGCTTTCATTCAACATTGTCTATCCTCGACTTATTTTCAATAGAACAACGAGTTTTATGAACAAATTGTTGGGGTGTCCATGAGTAGCCCTCTGAGCCCTGCTATTGCTAATCTATTTATGGAATTTTTCGAACAACATGTCCTGAAGTCGACCAAAAAAAAGCCCTTTGAAATGGTATCGATACGTGGATGACACCTTTCTGCTATTGAATCATGCTGAAGAGGAACTGACTGATTTTTTGGTGCACATAAACAGTTTCAATCCAAAGATACAATTCACCATGGAGAAAGAGAGTAATGGACAACTAAATTTTTGGATGTACTGGTTATTAAATGGGCAGATGGGACTTTCGGGCACAAGGTATATAGGAAAGACACACACACCGATCGTTACCTACATAAGGATGCGAATCATCATCCTACGCAAAAGACAGGATTCATAAAAACTTTAGTGGACAGGGCTAATAACATCTGTGAGCCAATTTATTTGCAAGATGAATTAAGCCATTTGCGAACGGCTTTCAAGAGAAATGGGTACACTGACAACGAAATAGATCGAGCACTCTGCCCTAGAAGAAAAGTGTCCGAAAATACACGATAACAATAACCGTCAGCTGGAAAAGTTTTTCTTCCATTTATTCATAACATCACGGACGGTATTGGGAAAGTTTCGTCCAAGTTTCAAGTGGAGACAACCTTTCGACCTACCAAGAAAATTAGTGAAAGTTTAAGATCGGTGAAAATGGTTCAAATGGCTCTGAGCACTATGGGACTCAACATCTTAGGTCATAAGTCCCCTAGAACTTAGAACTACTTAAACCTAACTAACCTAAGGACATCACACACACCCATGCCCGAGGCAGGATTCGAACCTGCGACCGTAGCAGTCCCGCGGTTCCGGACTGCAGCGCCAGAACCGAAGATCGGTGAAAGACGGACGACACCCCTTAGCTACCCCAGGTGTGTATAAAATTCCGTGTAGCTGTGGCATGGTTTATATTGGAACAACTAAAAGGAGTGTTAATACCCGCCTAATGGAACACAAAAGGAACTGTAGATTGGGACAAATTGACAAATTAGCTGTAGCGGAACACGTTTTCAAAGACGGTGATCACGAAATAAATTTTAGTGGGACAAACGTGATAGCTAGGACCTCACATTGTTATACCCGCATGTAAAGAGAAGCTATAGAGATCTACAAGCACGAAAATAATTTTAATAGAAAAGGAGAAGGAATAAAACTTCACAAGATATGGTGGTCGACTCTGTACCAACGAAGTGACTATCGATTACCTATAATCGAAAGAGATGGCACGGGTCAGAGATAGTTTTAAAGTCGAAAGCACATGATGAGTGGTGGCACCATCTAAGCGCTCTATATTAGCGGGACCTCCAGCGCCTAGCAGCCAGTCGCCGACTCACCTCAGAAGATGTCGCCCGCAGTACGCAACGAAACGTCACGAAGGAGAAGCAGTTTTATGTATGGACCACGGCAATTCAGCCCGGAAGTTTTAATTAATGAAGACGCCGGCCGTGAAAGATTACATGTTACGATGTTTATATTTTATTAATAGGATGAAGTAGGAACAATTAATACTTGTCATTCTGGAAATGATTGTGGTAGCAGGGAACGTCTGCACCAGAGTATTGTTGGCGGGAGAGACCGCACATTGATATAATTTTAAAAAGGGCGGGAGAGACTGTGTATGGATACATTTTAAGAAAAGAGCGAGAAAGACCGCGCATTGATACATTTTGTAATGCTAGCAGGGATTGTCTGCACCAGAAAGCATTGTTGGCGGGAGAGACCGCACTTTAGCGTTCGTAGGAAGTCAGTAGTAAGCGAGATGTGAAGCGAGTCGGTAGCAGGTCTGAAGCGAGATGGTGAGAGGAGCGGTGTGCCTGCCAGCCACCAGCTATGATTTACAAGAGATTATAAACGGATGTACAGAGACATCAGCTAACTATTATCATAAGAGGAACTAATATTATTGAATTCATTTTTTTTAGAAACTCAAGACTACTGAAGGTATGTTTGCGCAATGCTAGTTGTAAGATTATTGTAAAAATTAAGCCCCATTTGAACGTTTGTAAAATCATTTCATTACCAGCAATAAATATTTGAAGAATCGTTTTCAGAATACAGTTAATTTTGCCAGCAATATTGCATTACTGATTATAATCCATCCCAAAAACCATCAACGTAAAACTTCGCAAAATTTTGTTGTTGTCAAGAAAAAGTTTAACTATGAATTACGTAACTTCAGTCAAATTAATTAAAGAATAACGTCAGCTTTGCTATTAAAGAATAACGTCAGCTTTGGTAATAAATACAGCCACTTATTATGACAGCCCACCAGCAGCTAATAGAGTATAGTAAAACAGAGTAAGTACATTCATGTCGCAGTTCGATGTAGCAGTCAGATAGCGATCCAGTAACAGTAAAAATGGTAAGGAACAGTATTGTGTTATTGTAGGTAACGACTGAGGGCCACGACGACGACACATTCTATGTTTCGTCGAAATAATCTGCAAATCACTTTTAATAAGCAGCTTTTAAATTTGTATGCGAAGATTGCACTTATTATTATTGAGAAAGAGAATTAATTTCAGAGGGAAGAATTCATTTGTTATTGTTAAGCAAGAGATAGAAATCCTAAGGGAAGGTTGCGTAACAAAAGAGATATAGAGGAGACGGGAAGGTTTCAATTGTTGCTTCAGATGTTTGCAATGAATGTGTTACCTGCAACAGTAAAATACAGCGCAGTTAGGCGCTACGGTAAAAATGACTTTTGTAATATCTCTCCCTCCACCACTATGAGTTAATGGTCTTAACAGCTGTGTTAGTCTTCTTTTACTTGTCAAACTGGGCTCCCGGTGCACCAGTAAGTAACTATTTCTGATTCATCTTCCTGTTGTAATATATGCAGCGAAATGTTAGTAATTCGTGTTGCCTCTGATGTTTCTCAGAGATATCTTAACTGTGCATAGAAGCTTGCATGGAGGTGGATATCGCTACAGACTTAAAGCTGTGCGCTGTCACGAAGCCGTTGCCTCCATGTTACACGCACCAAACGTCAGCCAGACTATTGTTTACATGGAGATTGTTTACAAGTTGCGCGTCGACTACGTGTATGCGCCGGGGCTTGAGCACCCACACACATAATATTATGGGTGCGGCGCATCCACAAAATTTTGAATATTTCCCACTTGCCTTTATCAAAAAGTAATGAACTATTGAAACTCTAGGATGGAAATTAAAATTTCTGATCTCTAAGACATGTTTGTTTCTGATGTCTTTGTGCAAATGCAACCAACCAACACACTTTCTGTGACCAACACAAAGGCACAATCCAAAAATAAGTCGCACTCCACTGTGAATGGAATCCCACCTTTTCGGCTTGCTTTCATCTTCCCTTACAAGTGACACGCTACAATTACGCTAACTCCACTCGTCAAACATTGTTTAAAATATCTGCATACCAAGCCGCGTGGGATTAGCCGTGCGGTCTTAGGCGCTGCAGTCATGGACTGTGCGGCTGATCCCGGCGGAGGTTCGAGTCCTCCCTCGGGCATGGGTGTGTGTGTTTGTCCTTAGGATAATTTAGGCTAAGAAGTGTGTAAGCTTAGGGACTGATGACCTTAGCAGTTAAGTCCCATAACATTTCACACACATTTGAACATTTTTGAACATCTGCATACCAATATTGAGCAATAATAAGGAATAATCCGAGATACAAGAAAACCGATTGTTACAGACTACCTCTATAGTTATTTTTTATGCATAATAGCCGCTGGTGAAGCATCAGTGCAGCAGCAGTGCAGTAGCGAGTCGCATATTTAGCTTTCATATTTGTTTTGTAGTTTGATTTTTAATTTCTTTCCGAGTGTTTGTGCGCTTGCATATTTAATTGCGTAAAATCCTTGCGTATTCTCGTATTTGAGAGGAGTAATATTGCTTGTTGATAGCCGTAGAGTATAAATTCGCGGAGTCGTTAGATATTAGCTGTAGGATGGATAGGGTGTGTGCGTGCTGTGTGCGGGCGCAGGAAGAACTGGCCGCGGTTCGCGAGCGGCTGAGCATACTGTTGGCCACGGTCAGCCGCCTTCAGGCTGAGGCCTCGAGGTGCAGCGACGGAGGAGGGTCTGGCGCGTCGCTTGAGACACTCCAGGTGTCGCTTGGTGCGTCCGCTGACTCAGCCGCCGAGGCACCTTCTAGTGTACCCGGCGAGTTGAGGCCGCCCTCACCTCAGGGTGAGTGGCGGACTGCAACGCGTTCGCGTCGCTCGAGGCGGAGGGCCAATGTGGAGGCTGGCCGGCTGGCCTCGCCCGTTCATCCTGTCAGTGGGCAGGTGGCCGCTCCTTCAGCAGGCCCCGAGCAGGCACACGGGGGCAAAGGCTTGCTGGTTATAGGGAGCTCCAACGTTAGGCGGGTGATGGAGCCCCTTAGGGAAATAGCGTACAGGGCTGGGAAGAATTCCAACGTGCGCTCGGTTTGTCTGCCGCGGGGCCTCATCCAAGATGTGGAGGCGGCCTTGCCTGCGGCTATCGAGCGTACGGGGTGCAGTCGTCCGCAAGTAGTTGCTCACGTCGGCACCAATGATGCCTGTCGCTTGGGTTCTGAGGCGATTCTCAGTTCGTACAGGCGGCTGGCGGATTTGGTGAAGACCGCTGGCGGCGCACGCGGGGTGCAAGCAGAGCTCTCTATTTGCAGCATCGTTCCCAGAGTGGATCGGGGTCGTTTGGTTTGGAGCCAAGTGGGGGGTCCACCCAGAGGTTTCGTCGACTCTGTGACGGTCTTGGCTGCAGATTTCTAGACTTGCGCTATTGAGCGGGGAATTGTAGGACACCCCTAGATAGGTCAGGGGTGCACTACACAAAGGAAGCTGGTACTCGGGTAGCAGGGTACTTGTGGCGTGCACATGGGGTTTTTTTAGGCTAGGCAGTAGTGCGAGGTGTCCTGATGAACACTCACCAGTCGACGTGCAGGCGGGGAAATCAGGACGCGCTCAGTATAAAGACACTTCAGCTATCAAGATATTAGCAGTAAATTTTCAGAGTGTTCGGAATAAAGTTCCTGAATTTACTGCCCTCCAGGAAGCGTGTGACGCGCAAATTATTCTCGGAACTGAGACCTGGCTCAACCCTGATTAGTGAGGGCTGGAACGTGTATCGGAAGGACAGATTAGACACCGTAGGAGGTGCTGCCTTCATTGCAGTTGACACAAATACTGTGTCTACTGAGGTCGAAGTAGAGTGTGATTGTGAAGTTATCTGGACACGGCTAACAGGGCTGGGGGAAATAAAGTTAATTGTGGGGTGTTATTACCGGCCACCAGGTTCCACCGTGACAGTTCTAGAATCATTCAAAGGGTGTCTACATTCTGTATCGCAGAAGTACCCGGATCATGCTACATTAGTCGGAGGCGACTTCAACCAACGTAGTATAAACTGGGATGTCTATGGATTCATTACAGGTGGCACAGACAAGCCGTCGTGTGAATTACTTTTGAACACATTATCCGGAAATTGTCTTGAGCAGCTAAATCGACAGCCAACCCGTAATGGAAATATTTTAGATCTGGTAGCCACGAACAGACCAGACCTCATCGACGTTGTCAGTGATGAGACAGGGATTAGTGATCATGCTGTTGTCATTACGACTATGGTAACAAAAGTTAAAAAGTCGGTCAAGAAGGCTAGGTGAGTATTCTTACTAGAAAGAGCAGATAAGCAGTTGTTAGCATCCCACTTAGTAAATGAATCGACTTCATTTACTTCCTATACGATGGACGTGGAAGAATTATGGGGAAATTTTAAACACATTGTAAATCACGCATTTTACAAATATGTGCCGAAAAAGTGGGTTACGGACGGTAAAGACCCACCGTGGTTCAACAGCCCAATTCGGGGAACGCTCAGGAGGCAAAGACAGTTGCACTCGCGGTACAAGAAAGATCGGGAGAATGAGGACAGGCAAAAGTTAGTAGAGATTCGTGCTGCTGTGAAAAGAGCGATGCGCGAAGCATTCAACCACTACCACCGTCATACTTAGCAAAAGTTCTTGCTGAAAACCCAAGCAAATTCTGGTCTTACGTAAAATCGGTAAGCGGGTCGAAGGCTTCCATCCAGTCACTCACTGATCAGTCTGGCCTGGCAACGGAAGACAGAAAACGAAAGCTGAAATTTTAAATTTAGCATTTGAGAAATCTTTCACGCAGGAGGATCGTACAAACATACCGCCGTTTGAGTCTCGTACAGATTCCCGCATGGAGGACATAGTGATAGACATCTCTGTGGTTGTGAAGCAGCTGAATGGGTTGAAAATAAATAAATCGCCAGGTCCTGATGGGATTCCAATTTGGTTTAACAGAGAGTACTCTACTGCATTGGCTCCTTACTTAGCTTGCATTTATCGCGAATCTCTTGCCCAACGTGAAGTACCGAGCGACTGGAAAGAAACGCAGGTGACACCTGTATATAAGAAGGGTAGAAGGCCGGATCCTCAAAATTACAGACTAATATCCTTAACATCGGTTTGTTGCAGGATTCTCGAACATATTCTCGGTTCGAATGTAATGAATTTCCTTGAGACAGAGAAGTTGCTGTCCCTGCATCAGCACGGCTTTAGAAAGCATCGCTCCTGCGAAACGCAACTCGTCATTTCTTCATCCATAAACGGCATTAATGGTCCCTGTGTTGACCGACCAAGTGCAACAGACATGGAACTCCATCCCACAAACTGACATCCGGCACCTGTAGAACACAATGCATGTAGCTTCCTGGCTGATTAAAACTGTGTGCCGGACCGAGACTCGAACTCGGGACCTTTCCCTTTCGTGGGCAAGTGCTCTACCAAGTGAGCTACCCAAGCACGACTCACGCCCCGTCCTCACAGCTTTACTTCTGCCAGTACCTCGTCTCCTACCTTCCAAACTTTACAGAAGCTCTTCTGCGAACCTTGCAGAACTAGCACTCCTGAAAGGAAAGCATACTGCGTAGACATGGCTTCGCCACAGCCTGGGGGACGTTTCCAGAATGAGATTTTCACTCTGCAGCGGAGTGTGCGCTGATATGAAACTGTGAGGACGAGGCGTGAGTCGTGCTTGGGTAGCTCAGTTGGTAGAGCACTTGCCCGCGAAAGGCAAAGGTCCCGAGTTCGAGTCTCGGTGCGGCACACAGTTTTTATCTGCCAGGAAGTTTCACAATGCATGTAGGTTTGTATGCTTGCATTCAACATTGATGCGGTTACACTGATGATTAATGTACCGGCATCTCACATTTTCAGTGACTTATCTCACACTTACATTAACCCGTGACCTAGCAATGTTAATCACTTAGATGCGTTACCCAAACAAATGTATTCCCGAAATTTCGTTAGTCTACATTAATTATTTTTTTGGCAGTGCAGTTTTCTTCCGTCAGTGTAGATGCGAAAGAGCGAATGTCAGAATGTAAGTTAATTTCAGTGGAATAGAGTGATTAATCTCTCGGAAGAAGATCTGAAGTTCTGTTTTATTATTGTTCTACGATAATTTAGCGAGTATGGAACTCACTAGAGAAAGGAAATCGTAAGCAACGACCAAGTTTTTTTTTTTTTTTGTCATCAGTCTACTGACTGGTTTGATGCGGCCCGCCACGAATTCCTTTCCTGTGCTAACCTCTTCATCTCTGAGTAGCACTTGCAACCTACGTCCTCAATTATTTGCTTGACGTATTCCGATCTCTGTCTTCCTCTACAGTTTTTGCCGTCTACAGCTCCCTCTAGTACCATGGAAGTCATTCCCTCATGTCTTAGCAGATGTCCTATCATCCTGTCCCTTCTCCTTATCAGTGTTTTCCACATATTCCTTTCCTCTCCGATTCTGCGTAGAGCCTCCTCATTCCTTACCTTATCAGTCCACCTAATTTTCAACATTCGTCTATAGCACCACATCTTAAATGCTTCGATTCTCTTCTGTTCCGGTTTTCCCACAGTCCATGTTTCACTACCATACAATTCTGTACTCCAGACGTACATCCTCAGAAATTTCTTCCTCAAATTAAGGCCGGTATTTGATATTAGTAGAATTCTCTTGACCAGAAATGTCTTTTTTGCCATAGCGAGTCGGCTTTTGATGTCCTCCTTGCTCCGCCCGTTATTAGTTATTTTACTGCCTAGGTAGCAGAATTCCTTAACTTCATTGACTTCGTGACCATCAATCCTGATGTTAAGTTTCTCGCTGTTCTCATTTCTACTACTTCTCATTACCTTCGTCTTTCTCCGATTTACTCTCAAACCATACTGTGTACTCATTAGACTGTTCATTCCGTCCAGCATATCATTTAATTCTTCTTCACTTTCACTCAGGATAGCAATGTCATCAGCGAATCGTATCATTGATATCCTTTCACCTTGTATTTTAATTCCATTCTTGAACCTTTCTTTTATTTCCATCATTGCTTCCTCTATGTACAGATTGAAGAGTAGGGGCGAAAGGCTACAGCCTTGTCTTACACCCTTCTTAATACGAGCACTTCGTTCTTGATCGTCCACCCTTATTATTCCCTCTTGGTTGTTGTACATATTGTATATGACCCGTCTCTCCCTATAGCTAACCCCTACATTTTTCAGAATCTCGAACAGCTTGCACCATTTTATATTGTCGAACGCTTTTTCCAGGTCGACAAATCCTATGAACGTGTCTTGATTTTTCTTTAGCCTTGCTTCCATTGTTAGACGTAACGTCAGAATTGCCTCTCTCGTCCCTTTACTTTTCCTAAAGCCAAACTGATCGTCACCTAGCGCATTCTCAATTTTCTTTTCCATTCTTCTGTATATTATTCTTGTAAGCAGCTTCGATGCATGAGCTGTTAAGCTGATTGTGCGATAATTCTCGCACTTGTCAGCTCTTCCCGTCTTCGGAATTGTGTGGATGATGCTTTTCCGAAAGTCAGATGGTATATCGCCAGACTCATATATTCTGCACACCAACGTGAATAGTCGTTTTGTTGCCACTTCCCCCAATGATTTTAGAAATTCTGATGGAATGTTATGTATCCATTCTGCCTTATTTGACCGTAAGTCCTCCAAAGCTGTTTTAAATTCCGATTCTAATACTGGATCCCCTATCTCTTCTAAATCGACTCCTGTTTCTTCTTCTATCATATCAGACAAATCTTCACCCTCATAGAGGCTTTCAATGTATTCTTTCCACCTATCTGCTCTCTCCTCTGCATTTAACAGTGGAATTCCCGTTGCACTCTTAATGTTACCACCGTTGCTTTTAATGTCACCAAAGGTTGTTTTGACTTTCCTGTATGCTGAGTCTGTCCTTCCGACAATCATATCTTTTTCGATGTCTTCACATTTTTCCTGCAGCCATTTCGTCTTAGCTTCCCTGCACTTCCTATTTATTTCATTCCTCAGCGACTTGAATTTCTGTATTCCTGATTTCCCCGGAACATGTTTGTACTTCCTCCTTTCATCAATCAACTGAAGTATTTCTTCTGTTACCCATGGTTTCTTCGCAGCTACCTTCTTTGTACCTATGTTTTCCTTCCCAACTTCTGTGATGACCAAGTATACAATCAACCAAAGTGGGTTAAATCGCGGCGACATTCGTGAGCGAGTGGCACTGGCTGGCCTTCTTCTTCTTCCGTGTCCGGATGCACCAATTATATCTTCCCTTCCCAGTAATTAGCAACGTAGATTGCTTTGTCATTGACTTTCAAAATATCATCTTTAGTGCATGTCATAGACATGTCTGGGCAGATCAGTAGGTGGTCCAAGTCCTGTATTGCTCCGCATTCACACCTATCGCTATCACTGTAACCCCATTTAAATAGGTTTAATTTGCACCCAGTTACTCCAGTGCGCAGCCGGTTTAATGACCTCCAAGTTGTAAAAGGTAGTTGAAATCCTGCAGATCCCTCCTCAAGTAGTTCCATTGTGGAGTGTGGCACCATTTCTTCCCAGAGAGATAGCCGCCTTGCGACGGGCTTGGTGGCGAGCTCTTCAGTAGTTTCAATGAAACTCCTGCGGGATTTCAGCCGGACACGTTGTTTTCGGTGCATATACATCGGGTGTCGAGGATCATTCTTTTGTTTTGATCTTTCGATCTCGGCGGCTACTTGTCTGCGGATAGTGGGTGGTGCTATGCCTATGATGGGGTAAATGATGTCTGTGGGAGTTGGTTTGAGGCATCCTGTGGCAATACGTACAGTTTCGTTTACGGCGACGTCAACTTGCTTAGCGTGGGCAGAGTTCCTCCAAACTGGCGCCGCATATTCCGCAGCTGAGATACTCAGCACCAGACCTGTGGTGCGCAAAACATGTGGTTGAGCTCCCCACGATGAACCTGTTAGCTTCCGCAGTATGTTGTTCCTGGCACAGACCTTTTTTTTAGTGTTGTGACAGTGCTGCTTAAAAGTAAGTGCTCTGTCCAATGTTACTCCCAGGTATTTTGGGCTGTTTGTATGTTTCAGCTCTTCCCCTTGCCACATGACTCGGAGTTTCCGTTTGGCTTGTTTGCTCCTAAGATGGAAGGCGGATACTTGTGATTTACTGGGGTTTGGTTTGAGATTATTGCCGTCGTAATAGGTAGCAAGTTCTGTTAAGGCTCCTGTGAGATTCTCCTCCACTTGTTCAAAGGTTTTATCCTGTGTGGCCACTGCTGCATCATCAGCATATATGAACATTCGTGTCTGGTGGCTGATGGGAAGATCATTGGTATAGATGTTAAATAATATTGGAGCCAAAACACTGCCCTGTGCAAGTCCATTTTTCTGTGTCCTCCATCGGCTGTTTTTAGATTGTAAGGTTACATAGTAGCGTCTGTTCTGTAGCATACATTGCACGAACATAGAAAGGGTGTAGTCCTTAGTGACATTATACACTTTCTGGGTAAGCAACTTATGGTTAACTGTGTCATATGCAGCACTGAGATCCAGGAATGCGACCCCAGTTACTTCTCCTCTCTGATAGCCGTCTTCGATGTACTGTGTGAGATTCAGGATTTGGCCACAGCATGATTTTCCTGGTCGGAATCCAGCTTGTTCGTTAATGAGGACTTTGTCCACATAATCAGCTATGCGTTTGAGGATCATTCGCTCCAGCACTTTAAATAAATGACAAAGGAGTGAGACAGGCCGGAAATTTTTAGCTTCAGCTGGGTCTTTCCCTGGTTTTAGTAACGCAATAACCCGGGCTTTCCTCCACAGTTTAGGAATTTGCATTGTTGTAATACATTTATTCATTAGCTCTAGGATCCATGCTTGTACTCCCGGTCCAAAATGTTTAATTTGCTCAGATCTCAGATCGTTGAGGCCAGCGGCCTTATTGTTTTTCAAATCTTTGATGGCGTCTTGTAGCTCCTGAATGGAGAACGGGTGAGCTAGGAAGCTAATCTCCTCGTTCAATTTTCTTTTAATTTTGCCATTCCTGATCTTCCTTTTAGTTTTTCCGTTCATGAGTAGTTGGTGAGCTATCTGATCAGGTGTAACTTCACTGTAATTTGGTTGTGGTTCTGTTGGGTCGTTGTTGAGACTTTTGACCAGTTTCCATGCCTTCCTACTGCTGTGCTTCATGTCCGTCTCTTGTAGGAGGTTGCACCACTTTTCCTTTCTCGCTTCGGAGATACCAGACATCAGTGCTTCACCTGCCTGGATCGTTTCCTCTGAGAAGGGGTCCTTATTGTACAGTTCTTCATACTTTTTCAGAGCTTCCTTGCTGCTACCATTGAGTCCAGCGGTATACTGGGTGCGGCACCCTCTAGGTATGCGCCGACGAGAGATTTTCTTGACAAGGTCTATAAAAGTTTCATATGTTTGTATCTCTGGATTAATTTCCAGGATCTCCTTATCAAGGTCCTCTGTGAAAAGTTCCCAATGAGCTTTTTTGAAATTGAAGCGTCTCTTGAAGGGCATTACATCTGATTTGATTACTGCAGTAATGCAGCAAGTTATTGCTCTGTGTTGCGATCTTGGAATTGGGTCCTCGATTTGCTTTACAGTTTGCAGGGATACCTTTTCGGAGACAAAGATATTATCTGGATTATATCCTCGTTTCCATCTTCCGCTGTTAAATGATGCAGGCAACTTTGGGTCATGTATCAATTTCAGTTTAGCCTGGTCTGCCCAGGTCTCCAGCATTTCGCCATCGTCATTTGTCTCTTTATAACCCCATGCGAGACCGTGACAGTTAAAGTCTCCTAGTACAACTTTCATGTTTTTTGAATGGAAATTTCCAGGCTCCGTAAATTTGAACCTCGCACCGGGTGGTTTGTACACGGATGTTACAGTACATGAATGTAGCTCAATAGTTAAGATTTCTATGTTTTCTTCGCAGGTCAGAGCACAGGAGCGTACGTCTAAGTTCGGTTTCACAAATATAGCACTTCCGTACCTTTCGTGTGGTCTCTCAAGAACTAATTTCATGCCCTGTATTTTTGGTCTATGGCTAGTTGGTGCTCTGTGTGTTTCTTGTAACACTAAAACATCACAGTTGTTTCGTTTGCACATGTCAGATAATAAAATTTCTTTATTTACAGATAAGCCTTCAATATTGCAGGAAGTTGTCACTAGTGATGGTCTTGATAAAGGCCTTTTTTGAGTCTCTTCGGAGAGTTGTTTTGTCATCTTTGGTTTTGGTGCTCCGGTGTTTGCAGGATTGGCCGACTAGGTCGTTTCCAGGGGACGCCCGATTGCTTGTTGTTCGAGTGGTGAACGCAATCTTCGTGGAGGCTCCTGCAGTGTCCCCCTGGCTGGCCTGATGTTTGATTTTGGTCGCATACTGCGCCTCACAGCGTCTGGCAAGGAGTACTTGTGGCACCACTTCTCATGATTCCTCCGTATATCAGGTTTTTAATCGATTATGGGTGTCATACTACTGAACGCAAAACAACAATAATGTAATTCATATAGTTACTTGAAGGATAAATGGCTTATACAACCACATACATTAAAACAAAACCATTGTAAATTAAAATAGAGAAAAAAATTTCCCAGTAAATATCACAACTTCTGCCTGGGTAAAAGATTAACTGGATGTTAATCATTCCCCGTGCCCCCTATACGTGCACTGCCTGACTAAAAATAAAGTACCTGGAAGACGTGGTCGGATATCTAAGTACTCACCATCGGCGGGTACGTAAATGACAAGAAATTCAGTTCTCTGTAACTGGTAGAAGAGCCACCAGAGTGCATGTTGTTCGTGTTTAGTGTTATCAGACATCATGGAGTATATAAGGGGCGCGAATTGCTTCAGATGCGTGATCGCCGTGAAGGAAATGCGGGTCTGCATTTGGTCGGATGGTTGAATCGTGCAATATCAAGATTTGTGGGGCCTCCGGTTGTGACCATGGACTCGTATTGGAGTGCGTGGGAACGTGAGGGCAGCCATTAAAAAAATGGTTCAAATGGCTCTGAGCACTGTGGGACTTAACATCTGTGGTCATCAGTCCCCTAGAACTATTTAAACCTAACTAACCTAAGGACATCACACACATCCATGCCCGAGGCGGGATTCGAACCTGCGACCGTAGCAGTCGCGCGGTTAGGGCAGCCATACTCGGTCCTCAAGATTGTAGTCGACCACGTCTGACCACCACGAAGGAGGATTGTCGTACTGTGCAGCAAGTATATTGTAGCACCATCACATTTGCGTCTGCCATTCAGAAGAAGAAACTGGTTCCCTGCAGTTCTGTGTCATTCTGCACCATTGGTAGGACACAAGCTAGTATCAACCAGGGTAGAGAATTACCGTCCTCTAAGTAGGCTACCGTTAACTTCTCAACACAAACGGTTGCGTCTGGCATGGTGCCGTGATTCGACAGTGAGTCGTGGTTCTGCACTACCGCTGATGACCATACTCGACGAGTACGGCAGCGACCTAGAAATAGGTCACATTCTTCCAGTGTCTTGGAGAGGCACACCGGGATTACTATTGCGTCACTGCGTGAGCAGCCGTCGGATTACGACTTCAGGACATGGGAGATACTGAGGGGACTCTGAGGAGACCAAACAAAAACGCGCACATACTGCGCCCTCATGTGTTGACTTTCATGCGACTGTATCGTGGTGCTATTTTTCAACAGGACAATGATGGACCACGCATGGCACGTGTCTTTGTGAACTGTCCGTGTGGTGTGTTGAAGTACTTCAGTGGCCAACAATTCTGCAGTTGCGTCCCTGACAAAAAATGTGTGGGACCAGCTGGGACGTCAGCTCTGTTTGAGTGGCAGTATCAAGGATATGAAGGCCCAGCGTGCCTCAGGAGAGGATATAAGGGATTTGTGACACCCTTGTGAACCGAATCCAGGACAGAGGGAGGTGCAACGTCTTACTGATGGTTCAAATGGCTCTAAGTACTATGGGATTTAACATCTGAGGTCGACAGTCCCCTAGACTTAGATCTATGTAAACCTAACTAACCTAAGGACATCACACACATCCATGCCCGAGGCAGGATTCGAACCTGCGACCGTAGCAAATGGTTCAAATGGCTCTGAGCACTATGGGACTTAACGTCTGAGGTTATCAGTCCCCTAGACTTTGAACTACTTAAACCTAACGAACCTAAGAATATCACACACATCCATGCCCGAGGCAGGATTCGAACCTACGACCGTATCAGCAGCGTGGTTCCAGACGGAAGCACCTAGAGCCGATCGACCACAGCGGCCGGCGTGACCGTAGCAGCAGCGCGGTTCTGGACAAAAGCGCCTAGAACCGCTCGGCCACAGCGGCCGGCTCTTACTGAGAAGTGGGATCGTACTGTCACTTTGTAAATCTGATTCGATTTTGCAATCACTGAAATAAAATCGCATACAATCTTAATCCACGAAGATTCCTTTTGGTTCTTCGTCCTCATCTGGGCATTTCACAATTTTGATCGGCAGTGTAGTTGACTGTGGTTATACAGTTACATTTTCTACCGTCTCGCACCATCGTACTCTTCTAGGAGCGTCAAGACTTTGGAGAAGGTCGTCTGCAATGTCGCTGTCGCCAGTTTCGCCATATTCTTCGTAAAGCTGTTCGCAATTTTCATCACACCCTGGTATACGTTCCTTTCTGTATCCAGGAGAGATAAATTATTTTAGAAAGTGGCGGCTTAAAGACAGTACAAGTAAAACTGAAGTATGGGCAGTCCATCTGAACAACAAACAAGCTAATCGAGCTGAGAGTAAAACTTAACGGGAACATTCTTTGCCGGCCGAGGTGGCTGAGCGATTCTAGGCTCTACAGTCTGGAACCGCGCGACCGCTACGGTCGCAGGTTCGAATCCTGCCTCGGGCATGGATGTGTGTGATGTCCTAAGGTTAGTTAGGTTTAAGTAGTTCTAAGTTCTAGGGGACTGATGACCTCAGAAGTTAAGTCCCATAGTGCTCAGAGCCATTTGAACCATTTTAACGGGAACATTCTTTGCCACACCAAGTACCCTAGGTACCTTGGTATCACCCTTGACCACACTCTTTCACATAAAAAACGTCTTGAAAATACCTCTCCCAAGATAAAATCTTCTAACAGTGTTATTCAAAAATTGTGTGGGATGATATAGAGAGCTTCAGCAGATACCTTGCATGCACCATCCGTTGCGTCGGTCGTCTCAGCAGCTGAGTATTGTGCCCCAGTGGGGCTAAACAGTTGCCACACAAATTTCATCGACGTCGAGTTTGGCTTCCTCTGCTGAGCAACATATATCCACCCGCAATCCTTAGAAGCGAGGCCTTGCTTAGGGAATGCCGTAAGTTACAAGGAGAACCTGGAGTTACCCATACAGGAAGTCGTACCATATCTAAGACGAAATACACCCCGTTTAAGAAACCCACTGTTACAGAAGTAGAAATGCTGTATGCCAGTAATATCGAGGTGAGAGAACTGTGTGACGAGAACTGTCCATTTATCTAAAATCCTGAAGAACGTGAGTGGTTCCGGTACTATAACTGTGATACTGTTGACACAGAACTCGACAGAAAGCTATGGGTCAAACTGAACAGAGCTCGAGCAATGCCGAGAGTCACTTTGCAGACGGTGTGCTACAGAGGCTCCGGTTTGTGACTGTGGGGCTCCGAACCAGATAACCAAGCACCCTCGAGATGACTGCCTCTTGGGATCCTCTCAGGAGAGTTGGAGGGACCTCATGCAAGCTGACGATACAGCTCTTCCATGGATTAGGAACTTAGTTAATGGACGTTTAGTTAGTTTTATATGTAGTTTTGTCTTTCTGTATTCTTGTTATATGCATATACTAGTGCTGTATACCTGTATTTTTGTACTGCATGTGAGCCATAGGAATGAATAAATAAATAAAATACAATTTCCAAGTATTCTTTGAGCTTGGAGTCATCAACTCCAGTTGAAGCAGAGTTCTCCTCTCATAGTGACGGCAGTATGTCAATCGTAAGAGCCCGGGTTCGATCCCGGGCTGGGTCGGAAATTTTCTCCCCTCAGGGACTGGGTATTGTCCTAATCATCATCATTTCATCCCCCTCGACCCGCAAGTCGTCGAAGTGACGTCAAATCGAAAGACTTGCACCCGGCGAACGGTCCACCCAACGGGAAGCCCTGGTCACACGACACTTACTTAGTGAGGGCAGTTAACCTAGTCCACTTCAGCAATGTTGTAAATGTGACACGCACTGAGCTGCTAGCCACTCGGTCTGTGGAAGCTAAGCAATGGGTAATAATCCACGTAGAGTTCGCTAATAACAGACAGAAAACTCATCAGATCAGCAATAAGTTACATCGGACGGATAGTCACTCAATTTCCTTTCTGTGCAGTCCTTTTTATATGTTAAGTGTCCATTCTCTTACACCTTGTGAAACTTCAGCATGAGCCCGTTCAGGGCTGTTAGTCCGTAGTTACACGTTTTTCCACAAATGTTGGACGCTGTTACTGGAAATTGTAGCTGCTCAATTCCTTCGTGTTTATTGGCGACTCTCTTCCACTTATACTGTTCTTCATACATCATCTGGACATCAAAATAAAAAATAGCCTCGTAGGTGGCCTCCATCAGCTATAGAACATCATATATGTTCTTGTACTGTGAACATTCGCTATTTCCAGCATTGTTTCAGGCAACACAACGTTGTATGTTTCATATAGCATACAAATTAGCCCACTTCAAGCCATCGATCTGCAGCCCGACAGCATGCGGTTTCCTGAAATCTGCTTACAATGAAAGCGCTTGTAACAGGGCAAGAAATGCAGCACATTTTACAAGTGTCCTTAGCTCAGAAATCCATAGAGGAGAATGCTGGCATACTATAACGGCTGCCTGTGGATAGACTTAGAGTTGTCTGCCTTCCTCACATATAACACTGTGCTTGTAGCGGAACAACTCCTATGAACCTTATATAATAGATATACCGATTTGTAAGTAGAACGAGCCGTTCACGCCACTAGTGTTGAAAGGCAACCGTCCTATTTGCCATGACGATTTTCGGGTAGTTTTGGCCATAAATGTGAATAAAGTTGCGAATTTTGCAAATGTACTCAACCTCTGTAATATTATTTTCCTCATAAGAGACCAGAGATGTTGGTCACAGAGGTTACTTCATTTTGAAGAGAGTAGCAGTGTGTGTTGGACAGTCTGTCTATGTATTTGGTTTGAAAAAGATCGAAGCTGGCCTGTTCAAATGGCTCTGAGCACTATGGGACTTAACATCTGTGGTCATCAGTCCCCTAGAACTTAGAACTACTTAAACCTAACTAACCTAAGGACATCACACACATCCATGCCCGAGCTAGAGCTGGCCTGTAGTCCACTACATTATTTAAAAATGATTCTCTACTAACATGTTTTGAGGAAAGAAAATGAAATTATATTAATTGAAGAATGCCAAAAGCCAGTATTAAGGTAATCCAGTTTTTTATATTTTTGTAACTATATAGCTTCTTATAGATGGAACATTGCGTATGGTTTGAGTTTACTGTAGATATCTTATAATGCAACATATGGTTTTGTCTTATTCTTGAAAACAGTGTCAAGGAAAGTAACGGTGCGCAGAAAAGTTACTAAGAAATGCTTTGCTAACTTGTCTGGGTGTGAGAACTTTATAATACGGCGATTGTCGTCATGGCTTAATGAAGCATAGTTAAACATGGAGACTTGTTCTCATTTATCAGTCGTTAAGATTACTTCCCCATTTTCACTTACTTTCATGACTGTGTTTGCACACTCTCTTTGCACATCTCCAGTTCTGTAGTGAGAAGCATTTACGAAAATTGAAAATTGGTAAGATACCGTCTTGCACAGCATATTGCAAGTACGCCAAATGAAATTTGATTTTTGTCTATCTCATTATCCTAATAGTGACAGGTTGCAGAGAAAAGTGCTGTCTTGTGAATTTTCAAGCAGTTTTATTAGAAAGTGGCGTTAATTTTTATGTTCATTTTCTTCGTAATTACAGTTACAGTTCTGGTATAGCGATAATTTGCGAGAGTAGAGATAAACATTAGCAATATCAGGGCCAATATTTTTATATAAATCATTTTGCTTTGCAGTCAGCCGGTGTTTGTAAATTTCATGAAAGACTGATTACGAGTACTTTCTAGCAGGCGAATTGTTTAATGTATTAGCTAGTCTGTATTTCGTATCGTGTAACGTGAGCTCACATATTTCCGTTCAGAGATAAACCTCCGAACAGTTCTGTTGACCTGCACTGAGATTTATGTATTTCTATACCAAAATAAATTTCACAAATTTTTCAGATACCAACTTGACACTTACGACAACGGTTTTAAATATAACAAGAAGATTTGAGAGTTTCTACAAAATAAATTCAACAGAGCATAACGTCTCAACACTGACTGAGTTTGCCGTAGGCCCTTAAGAAACACTTGAAGACTTGCTTGTTTGACTAGTAACCGTATGTTATTTCTCGGACAAAGATCACAGCCATAAGGATAATTGAAGGGATGTATTTTTGCTAGAATTCAAGGTCCACGTTTTTTTTTCACAAGAAAATCACGGTTTTAAGTAAAAAAAATAGGCAAGCAGAATATCAAATCGTGATGCTTACGATGTACAATGTGGGAAAAGTAAAGCTGACCCACTAAATATTTATAATACGACAAATGGGACTGACACTTGTTGACAAACATCACAGAAGGTGCTGTAAATGGCCGCCGTTGACGATGATGCAGCGCTGCACTGGAATTATCAAATTGTGATGCAATGTTACTTTATAAATGAATAAAAAGTAGCCTGAATTTCAACTAATGCCTAAAAATATTATAAATAATTTTCACATGTATAAATAAATTTGTATATTAATTGAAAGAAACGATGTGCTAATGAGATGATGTATTTTTAATCACCCATGAAATATTTCGTAAAAAAGGTGTCCACGAGTTAAAATGTATATATAAAACTTTTTGAAACAAAACGCAATAAATACCTTCGTTTATCTAACAATATAAGGAAGCGGAACGCGACTAGCTCTCTCTCTCTCTCTCTCTTTTGTCCCCAGCTATTGAGATAAGCTGTGTGTCCCTTGTAGGCTTTTATTGAATAATTATGTTAATTTTATATTAAGGAGCCGTGTCTCATCTGAAGATTCCTTTCCTTGCTACTCATGCTGTATGTGATTTTATTACGCATTTTTTTGGTCCAGTTTCAGGCTGCATCGAAGAGAAGTTGCTGGCTCATTGTTTGGTAGCCACGGCCGAACACTGTTAGCGTCCATTCGCCGTTTAATCCATTACATCATAATTTAGACATCCCTGAGATCATTACTACCAATCTTTTCTCTCAAAATACAGGCAATGTAATTACGCGAAACGCGTAATATTCGGATCGGTTATTGGCCTCCAAATAATCTCGCTGCCAACGCACTCGCCAGTCTGTTGTGCTGACAGTGCTGGAAGGCAGAGTTCAGTTTAATGAGAGAAGAGAGAAAAATTTTTCGGTGACATGTTTCATCATTTCAGTAGCTTTGCCACCAGCAAAGCAAGAAACATTCATGTAGTGTTCCCAACCAGTACTTACCAACTATTCATTGCTTTCTTAAAAGTCATGATTACTAGCAGAAATAAAATCTATTAACATTTCATTTTAATTAATTAATCCATATCCATCCAATCAATAATAATAGCATAAAATATATCTTATTTTGTTATTGTTTTTTAAACTGTAAAACGCTACAGGGAGACAAATGTAGCAGCTGTCCATGAGAGAAAGCAGCAGCAGCGTTTTCAGTGCCCTGCTGTAGCTCTTGCGTTGTGTTGGGATTGACTGAATACATCTCTCCATCAATTTCCTACACAGGCGAAAATCACAGGGATAGAGATCAGGCGATCGATGTAGAGACTGAGACTGCACTATCTCTGCTGACTGTTCTCTCCTCGTCGAACACCTCACACTCTCGCGACAAGGTTGTCAATGCGGTGTTTGCTTTTGCTCTGTCTTGCAGAAAATACCCATACAGTGGGTCACCCTCTGTCGGTTGATCCACATATGGATTAAATAGCTCTGGACAGTCCACTTACCATTAACAGTTTGATGAAAGAATCGTGTTACGATGCGGACACCGTAGCCTATATTGTCCACCAAACACCAGTCTTGAGTTGGTGCAACGACTTTTCAAAGTACTGATGGAGATTTTCCGATGCATACTGTTTCGTATTCTGGAAGTTCACACACCTTGGCAGGCTGAACCAAGTCTCATCTGAAGAAATGACAAACTGGAGATCTAGAAGCCCTGATTCCATTCAATCATAAATCACCAGCAGAATTCAGCATGCGAGAGTTCGTATGTACGCTGTAACTCATACAGAATAGTAAATTTGTAATGATTGTGGCGAAATAAATAAATTAATTAAATTTATTGATTTTTCATAAGAGAAAAAATTATTGATATGGAACTGTAACTTTAGAATTTTTTAAAGGCTTTTTACGGACTGTATTGACCGGCTTGAATGCGGACAAATTCAGTGCTGCGTGAAATTTCCCTGTAATATAATTTACAATTCCGATTAATTACAGTTTTGAATTCTACGTCATTTTTGATTTCATCAGTGTTCTCACCTTAGACGTAGAATTAGTCCTTCTGCCACAATATTAATTCATTTGTCGCCATCGATGTTATTCTCGTTGTTGACCGTGTGTATCTTCCTAAGTCGGCATCGGTTTACTTCACGAAGACGGTGGAAACCAAGGAATACATTGCTACGTCGCTTTAAATAATTCTCTAAAAACTTAAGATACATTTCACATTTCCTATTCACAAGACAATAAGACTGCTCTGCTCGTCACACAAACCATAAATACTAACAAGATGGTTGCCTTTCCGCACACACCACAAATTACGTCCATCCCCCACGAGGTAACAATCGAAAGTGTATCTTAAATCCTTCTTGGAGTATGAAACAAAAGAGAATCCAATATGTTGAGTGGTAAATTCGAGGGCGAATTTCTCCGAAGGGTGGAGGAATGTTGAGTGGTACTTAAGTAAATAAATTAGTGAAATCAAAGTGAACTAGAAATTAGAATATAAATGGAAAACTTGGTTTAGTTTAGAGAGTTACATACTGGCATTCAGCGGGCAGAACAGAAGAGACAATGACCATGAAGTCAGCAAGTTCCACATAAGCGGGCGCTGTCGATTCAGCCGTCAGGGCATCGCCCGACCGGCTCACGTGTTTCTCAGTTGTCGCATGGGAGCAAAGGCCCTCGCCTACATTCCAAGAGCCAATGACCGACGTTAAGAAGATTCTTTGAGAAGCTTTTCAACGTGACGGAAGAGGCAATGACCGGCTCACGTGTTTCTCAGTCGTCACATCCAAATGTAACAACTAAAACTGCTTCTGACATCAAATGTAACAGTTGTGTTACTAAATGTGACTCAATGTAACTGGGTTTTCTCTTTTGATGCTGTCAATTGTCAGGATGAGCATTCTAAAGCATTCTGTCAGGGTGAAAATATTAAATAAATTAACTTTTCTCTCTTAATAACATGTGGGCAGGGTGGGTTCTTCCTTGGCTCGGGTATGAGGTCGAATGAAACATCATTTTTACATAAGATAACTTTTATTGAAGATTTGTACAACTGTATCTTACGGGATGTTCTGGTTCGGAGAGCGGCAGCTGTGTCGTTTGTGAAGTCTTCTGCTGTGGCAGCGGCGGCGGCGGCGGCAGCGGCGGCGGCGGCGGCGGCGTCTGATTACGCGTAGCGGTGTGTATCTCGTGTCGCTGTCTCGCCCAGCTGACGGGAGACGCGCAGCGCGAGGTGGCCGGTTTAACTATTGCGAGCGAAGTCGTGCATCGGATGATACCTTGGGTGTGGCGTCCCAGTGTTTCTCTTCTCTAAGCGGCCGCGTGTGTTGTGCGTCGACCAGCGCAGCGGCGCGGCGGGGCAAGGCCAGTGTCCCGAACTCGAACCACGGACTCCCGCTTGCCAGTCTTCGGCTATCAGGTCTTCATCCCAGCTCACAGGTGACTGCTGAGGTGAGGCCGTCTCCTTCCCGTCCTCACGAATCACCCGGGTACGTAAAAATCAGACTTCAAATACCTTTTAACTTCTGTCTTCTGGCGCCGCGGCTGCTGCTTGCTATTCCATTACAGCGGCGGATAGTCTCTTCTTGCATGACGGTCTTCAGCACAGAAACTGACTGAAAACTACTGCTACTCTTCTTTTCTTCCTTCGTCTCTCGTCTTCGTCTCCGTCCCCGTCTCCGTCTCCGTCTTCGTCTTCGGCCCCGTCTTCATCTGTCTACATCTGTCGGGCCCACCGCGTCTCGCTTATTTATTCACTTCAGTTCACTGGAGGTGAACGACTTCACGTTGAAAAGCTTCTCGAAGAATCTTCTTGACCTCGGTCATTGGCTCTTGGAATGTAGACGGGGGCCTCTGATCGCATGTGACGACTGAGAAACACGTGAGCCGGTCATTGCCTCTTCCGTCACGTTGAAAAGCTTCTCGAAGAATCTTCTTAACGTCGGTCATTGGCTCTTGGAATGTAGGCGAGGGCCTTTGCTCACATGCGACAACTGAGAAACACGTGAGCCGGTCGGGCGATGCCCTGACGGCTGAATCGACAGCTCCCACTTATGTGGAACTTGCTGACTTCATGGTCATTGTCTCTTCTGTTCTGCCCGCTGAATGCCAGTATGTAACTCTCTAAACTAAACCAAGTTTTCCATTTATATTCTAATTTCTAGTTCACTTTGATTTCACTAATTTATTTACTTAAGTACCACTCAACAAATATGAACATTGCAGAGATTATATTCTACATCCCTCTCAATTTAATCTTTGGCGCAGCCGTTAAGGTATTGTATGTCTCTGCGTCGGAATGTGTCCTTACATGATACAGATGAAGATCCCTTTTGATAATGTTTTGACGCAATGATCTCTTAATTTCCGCTTGCACAAATAAATAGCGTTGAGATTTCGTCTGTGTTTGATTCAGGTTTTCCTTCACTTGAGCAGAGTTTTCTAGTGTTCTAACACTTTTCGATAGTTAGGGTTTTTATTCACTGCAGAGCCTGTGTCACTAAGACTTTGCTGGAGGTTTTGCCAAAATACTTCCAGTTTCAAACTCTTGCACTAACACATCGTTCTCTGGACCGAATATTTGGGATGTCGTATCATTTTGTGTGGAGTTGCCCGCATCTCGTGGTCGTGCGGTAGCGTTCTCGCTTCCCACGCCCGGGTTCCCGGGTTCGATTCCCGGCGGTGTCAGGAATTTTCTCTGCCTCGTAATGGCTGGGTGT
This sequence comes from Schistocerca americana, assembly GCF_021461395.2. Lineage (NCBI taxonomy): Eukaryota > Metazoa > Arthropoda > Insecta > Orthoptera > Acrididae > Schistocerca > Schistocerca americana. Next base: position 154,352,011 of record NC_060122.1, read on the forward strand.
TGTGTGCTGTCCTTAGGTTAGTTAGGTGTAAGCAGTTCTACGTTCTAGGGGACTTATGACCATAGCAGTTGAGTCCCATAGTGCTCAGAGCCATTTGAACCATTTTTTTGTGTGGAGTTCTGTGGACATTAAATACGCCTACTCCTCTCACTCACTCAAACGTAATGACACAGCAATTACCCAGGACAGAGCATGGGCGAGACCTGCAAGTGCTGACTTGTGACAGCAACCAATCACGATTTCCAGCATTTTCTGCGATTAGCATTTCTCCTGCTTACTAACAGGGGTCAATTCCGCACCAGTCTAATAAATATTTTCGGGGCCTGTGTTATTTTACCCGCCAAGTATTATGCATTAACAAATTCGGAAAACACATTACTGCATAATAAAATAAAATTCGCAGGTGCAAATCCCATTTGTATGCGTTATTCAAAGCCATATGTATGCACGATTCGTTAGCAAACAATGTCTCAAACGTATCTAATATACACTACAGGCGATTAAAATTGCTACACCACGAACATGACGTGCTACAGACGCGAAATTTAACAGACAGGAAGAAGATGCAGTGATATGCAAATGATTAGCTTTTCAGAGCATTCACACAAGGTTGGCACCGGCGGCGACACCTACAACGTGCTGACACGAGGAATGTTTCCAAACGATTTCTCATACACAAACAGCAGTTGACCGGCGTTGCCTGGTGAAATGTTGTTGTGATGCATCGTGTAAGGAGGAGAAATGAGTACCATCACGTTTCCGACTTTGATAAAGTGCGGATTGTAGCCTATCGCGATTGCGGTTTATCGTATCGCGACATTGCTGCTCGCGTTGGTCGAGATTCAATGACTGTTAGCAGAACATGGAGTCGGTGGCTTCAGGAGGGTAATACGGAACGCCGTGCTGGATCCCAATGGCCTCGTATCACTAACAATCGAGATGACAGGCATCTTATCCGCATGGCTGTAACGGATCGTGCAGCCATGTCTCGATCCCTGAGTCAACAGATGGGGAAGTTTGCAAGACAACAACCATCTGCACGAACAGTTCGACGACGTTTTCAGAAGCATGGACTATCAGCTCGGAGACCATGGCTGCGGTTACCCTTGACGCTGCATCACAGACAGGAGCGCATGCGATGGTGTACTCAACGACGACGAATAGCAAAACGTCATTTTTTCGGATGAATCCAGGTTCTGTTTACAGCATCGTGATGGTTTCACCCGTGTTTGGCAACATCGCGGTGAACGTTCATTGGAAGCGTGTATTCGTCGTCGCCATACTGGCGTATCACCCGGTGTGGTGGTATAGGGTGCCATTGGTTACACGCCTCGGTCACCTCTTTTTCGGACTAACGACACTTTGACCAGTGGACGTTACATTTCAGATGTGTTACGACCCGTGGCTCTACCCTTCATTCGATCCCTGCGAAACCCTAGATTTCAGCAGAATAATGCACGTCCGCATATTGCAGGTCCCGTACGGGCCTTTCTGGACACAGAAAATGTTCGACTGCTGCCCTGGACAGCACCTTCTCCAGATCTCTCACCAATTGAAAACGTCTTGTCAACTGTGGCCGAGCCACTGGCTCGTCACGATACGCCAGTCACTACTCTTGATGAACTGTGATATCGTCTTGAAGCTGCATGGGCAGCTGTACCTGTACACGCCATCCACGCTCTGTTTGACTCAATGCCCTGGCGTATCAAGGGCGTTATAACGGCCAGAGGCGGTTGTTCTGGGTACTGATTTCTCAGGATCGATGCACCCAAATTGCATGAAATTGTAATCACTTATCAGTTCTAGTATAATATATTTGTCCAATGAATACCAGTTTATCATCTACATTTCTTCTTGGTGTAGAAGTTTTAATGGCCAGTAGTGTAATTCTAAGTCTAGGGGACTAATGACCTCAGATGTTTAGTCCCATAGCGCTTAGAGCCATTTGAACCATTTGTACCATTTGAAGCAAACAATGTCTTAACGTAAAAAAATGCATAAGAGGGAGGACAAAAAGAAATTACGCAATTCCAGATCGTTTAGGGGTGAGTCATAGCGGACAAAGTGGCCATTTGGGTCTTAGGGGCTGTAAGGTGCTGACATGCCGCGGAAAATGCCCTAAGTTATTCCACCTGGAGGAGCCAGTCACCCCACGAAGTCTAAACGGTTAACTAACTAATTTAACTAACGCCTGATCAGTGTTACACGCTCTGATAGCATATCACTTCATTGATACGATGAAGGAATCAGAGTGTGTGAGCGATATTATATCTGTGTCTCATAGTACCGTTGTCGGCTGCCGCTACTACAGGGTGTTCCGGCACGCACGTCACATAGGGATGGGCGCTTGTCTTACTCAGGAAACAAATACCTACTCGGATAGTTGATCAGCAGTTCCCATCTAGTTGCGCTGGCTGTCGAGAACAATTGTTATCTCTCTGTCTCGAGTTGGAATTTGACTTTGAGGCCCATATTATTGTGTGTTGCTGCTTACGACGATTATAGTTTTGGCTGTCGGTATAGCATTTTTGGCAACCGATATTTCTTTCATACTGGCTTCCGTATGCTGCGTGGTTCGAAGCCGTGGCCTTCCTAATTTGTTTCGCAAAACACACATTTTCGATTACAATACATTCCACTACCCTTGTGTTCTCAAACCACTCTGAAATACTCTATTAAGAAAAAAAGCTTTTTATTTTCAACGCTTCAAGGCATAAATATGTAATACAGTCATCTGACAAACGTTACACGTTATTCACCAGATCTACAACTATCCTACATCATATAAATTACTACTACAGAGGATACAAACAGACTGTTTACGGTGGAAGCAATTTTCTTCCATCAGTCTATAACTTTAAACTTCCAGTTTGTTCCAGAGAAGACCATCCTGTCAATAACAGATCTACGTTCATTGCTTTTGTCTTTGTCTCACATGGCAGTTCCCTTCAGAGTCGGCGTAGGAAACAGGAATTCCGGCACGGTTTATCAAAATCTGTAATCTCTTTACAGGTCAGATGGACCTTTGTGCTCTTCTTTCTAAATTCTACCGCATTTGACCATTTAAAACCGTTGTCGATTTCATCCACGATAATAACTTGTCCTGCAACGCATTAAAATGGCTGTGAGCACTATGGGACTTAACATCTGAGGTCATCAGTCCCCCAGAACTTAGAACTACTAAAAAACCTAACTAACCTAAGGACATCACACACGTCCATGCCCGAGGCAGGATTCCAGACTGAAGCGCCTAGAACCGCTCGGCCACACCAGCCGGCTGCAACGCATTCTTCGCTTCTGACAACCATGAGAGTACATTTTCTTCGTTCGTGTCACTCTGTAGTGATAACTGGAATGCACAGTGGCAAAAAAAAAAAAAAAAAAAAAAAATGGTTCAAATGGCTCTGAGCACTACGGGCCTTAACATCTATGGTCATCAGTCCCCTAGAAATTAGAACTACTTAAACCTAACTAACCTAAGGACATCACACAACACCCAGTCATCACGAGGCAGAGAAAATTACTGACCCCCGCCGGGAATCGAACCCGGAAACCCGGGCGTGGGAAGCGAGAACGCTACCGCACGATGCACAGTGGCGCTACCACTTTATTGCAATCCTGACATATGTCACGTCAGCCAGTACGCCTGAAAGTTTACTTTCATGAGAAATCGTATTTAAATGACAACGAGCTGATGTTTGTGAAATTAACAGCCACAACAGTTTTTCGATCCTGCATTCGTGTCGTGGAAACAAGGATGATTATAGTGCAATGAAAGATGTGCGTTAGAAATAGAGTGGAAGAACGAGAAGTCCATTACATTAAATCATGCTACAATAAAAATCTATTTTCCTAGTAAAATGTCCCAGCTACTGCCGTTCAAGCATTACTTCTTTGTCACCCTTCGTAGCAGTGCCTTCCATCTTATTATGTACTCCTTGATCGTCAACTATGAAGGTTTTTCTTCTATGTACCAATGAATCAATCTCTAGTGACTTACACATTTTAGTATATTATTATTATTATCGGTTAATTAATTAAAATATACTTTACATCTTTATTTTTACAAATAAATAATCTTTATGTGTGCTTTTATTTTAATTATTCGTTTAGTTATTCGTTTCAGTTGGTTTAGCTTAGTTTCTTATTTCCCTTTATCTTTACTCTCCTGAAAACCTGTAAAATGTAAATAATTGTTTTAAAAATCACAGGAGAGCAAGAGGTGCATTCCGCAGCGGCGATCTCTCGGAAATTCCTCGGAACGCTCCACCTGAACTCTCTAAAACCTTTATTCGCTACGCAGATCGGGCCGACCGCTGTGGCCGAGCGGTTCTAGGCGCTTCAGTCCGGAACCGCACTGCTGCTGCTACGGTCGCAGATTCGAATCCTGCCTCGGGCATGGATGTATGTGATGTCCTTAGGTTAGTCAGGTTTAAGTAGTTCTAAGTCTAGGGAACTGATGACCTCAGATGTTAACTCCCATAGTGCTCAGAGCCATTTGAACCATTTTCGCTACGCAGATCGTTCGGCAGGTTGTTAAGTCCTGGCTCCTGACAAAGAGCTCCTCGAAACTGATCGCCTGTTCGCGTACTTCTGTCCTGAACACCTGTGGAAATTAGTTGAATGTCAGTGAAAGCAGAAGCAGGAACAAGGTGTTGGACGACCACACGTCGTCACAGAGAGAGTAGGTCTGAAGCTTGGCCGCTCTTTAAAGCAGGACTGGCAGAGGCTTGTGGCAGATCTGACGACAAGTACTATGCTGATGAAGGCACAAGTGTTTCAGGGTATACCGGTAGTGCACATTGTTGAACTTGGGGCTCCGCAGCGGACCACTTCTCCTAGGTGGTCCCATGTTGACCCAACAACATCGACAATTACGATTGCACTGGGCACGGGATCACTTAGACTGGACCTTGGATCAGTGGAACGTGTCGCCCCGTCGGTCGAACCACGTCTCTTGTCATACGGAAACGCCCTCATTCACGCTAACTGCTGCCCGCTCAGCTTCCATGCGACCAGTGGTAGTAACCGAAGGCACCATGACAGCTGTGGACCTAGTGAAAATTTTTGCGGACCACTTCCATCCCTTCATGCTTGGGATCTTCGCCAACCCACGTAGTCTTCCAGCAACATACAAGAGCGTGCTAAAAGGTGATGCCTTCGGATTGTTTATGTGAGAACTCAAAAGATGGCTCTGAGCACTACGGGACTTAACTTCTGAGGTCATCCGTCCCCTAGAACTTAGAACTACTTAAACCTAACTAGCCTAAGGAAATCACACACATCCATTCCCGAGGCAGGATTCGAACCTGCGACCGTGGCGGTCGCGCGGATCCAGACTGAAGCGCCTAGAACTTCTCGGCCACACGGGCCGGCTTATGTGAGAACTCAAAGCATTCTAAATAATGCAAACTTTATTAATATTCCACATCTTTATTCTTCACGTCTGCATACTTATTTCTCAATATAGTCACACTGGCGGAGAACGCTTTTCTCCCAACGAAAGACCAGTATGTTGATATCAGAGTTGCAAAACTACCGTCGGCTATTGTAGAATATCATAAGTAAGCGAAGGCTGTAGTAGTTTTCCTAGTAGCCTTCGTCAGTTAAGATTGTAACCACGTTACCTGTACATTACCTGTTTTGCATACCTATCGTGCGTTATCTCATGTCGATCGCTTTGTTAGCATATGCGATCAGTGTCTTACTAGATCCGCCTAGGAAGCGGAAGTGGCGAACCGTTTAGAAACTGACCTCACCTCTGCTTCCACCACTTCATCAGTATCAAAGTGAAGTATTCAAAGGCATTCTTTATATTTTGAAAACAGCTGGAAATCGTATAGGACCTGTATGTGGACTTTACGGGGACCATCGATGACAGTGAATACAAGGCGTGGGATTGTCGCAGGTGCTGCAGCGTTCCTCCCGCCAGAGGTTCGAGTCCTCCCTTGTGCATTGGTATGTGTTTTGTTCTTTGCATTAGTTTAAGTACTGTGTAACCTCAGCAGTTTGGTCCCTTCGAAATGCACACACATTTGAACATTATTTTTTGTTGCAGCGTTCGTGTCTGGTCTCGTACTGTCTGGCTGAAGGAGAGGGTGATTATGTTTGGATGAACTCTTCGAATTCGAAACTCGATTACAGTACGCTGTTTCTCACGCCCCGACATTGTTACATTACACGCCGACATGTTACGGGCTAAAATTCGGAACTCTCGAGCGGCAGAAGGTTCCAACATACGTCAGCCAAACGGGAAAGTCTACCGGGTAAAATATACGGCATGTAATATCTCAGTCGATGCTAAAAACACATCAAAAAATCAGAGGCAACACTCGTCAGCACGCACTCGTGAGCGAGCGTGTCACGATGCCCTATCTTGCCACAGTGGTTTGAGGATGTTAACCTAGTCCGCCTGATCTGAAACCGATTGAACACGTGTGGAACACTATCAGGTTCCGGCTCCGCGCTCATGTACCACCGGACAAAAGCTTACGCAAATTTCGTACCCTACGCGTACACGTCGGGTGTCAAATGTCTTCGGAAACCTACTAAGGACTTATCTAATCAGTCTCACGCGGAATCGCTGTTGTATTGCGTTTCAGATGTGGATCAACGTGCTAGCACTGTACGCAGGTGGTCGTAATGTTTAGATTCAACAGCGTATGTAAATCTGGCAGACAAATCGATGTTTTTTTCTACAGTTCGTGATAGTCCCTAAATCTAGCAGCAAGCGAGACTGAAATTCAGTACGATCCATATAAACCGAAACTACTTTTACGAGTCATAATATTTGAAGTAATAACAGGACATTTTTGCAATGTTGGGGATGATAATAGACAACTGGGAGATTACATAGATACACACAAACTCACAGCATATTTTGGAAGTGATCTCCGCCAACATCGATGCACAGTTGTACTTGTTTCACGATATTCCGCGGCGTTCTGTGAAATGTATCCTCGCCAATGTTGCTTATTTCATGGGTAATTACCTCACTGAGTATCACAGTTGTTCATGGTCTATTCTAATACCCTCGGCTTTTAAGATACCACTCACAAGAAAAAAATCGGGGAGTTGAGGACTAGATCAAGTGATTGGGGAGGCCACAATTTTTTTGATATTATTCGGTCACCAAACAAACTGGTTACAAGTTGCATGGAAGCTTAGACATGTGAGATACTGCTCCATCTTGTTGGAAATAACCTTCTGTAAGTTTGATGTCATCCCTTGTTGGAAATAACCTTCTGTAAGTTTGATGTCATCCAACAATCCTGGAAGGTGACACCAAACATAGCAATCCGATTTTTCTATCATGTAGTCATGCTTCGTGGGTAGTACAGTGGTTTACACCAGTCTAGCGTCTGCTGTTTTGTGTGTTGATGTAACCTCATAGATGGTACCACGCCTCATCTGTAAACCAAATTGTGGAGACAAAGTCTGTCGTTGAATAACAAACCCCTGAAACCATCGACAGTAACTTGTTCTCTTCTAGTGATGTTTCTTGCAATGCTTGCATCATGTGCACTGTGTGTAGTCGCAACGCCGATATATTCGCAGTTCTCTAACATGTGCGTTATGAAATGCTTGTCACCTGCCCCAATCGACGCAAAAATTTCTGCAAATCTCCAAGCGCCCACGAGTATTACCACTAACCTCTGCACTCATTGATGGTCTATGTTTACCACTGTCACTGTTTAGTACACCAGTTGTCTCCAGCTTCCTTACAATCGATGAAATTGTTGCCTTTGTTGGAACATCGCGCTCACTGAACTCTCTCAGACATGCCCTTTGTGTTGTGACCAATGAGTCTCTCTTCCAATATATTTTGACAATAAAAACCCGCTCTCGAAGTGTGTACTGCATGTTTTTTCCAGCCAAAGACTGCGAACGAATCACTAACTTGCTCGATATTCACTACGTTTACATGTGACACATCTTCCGAAAGACGAAAACTGAATTTCGGAAACCGTTTTTCGCTGTCGCTGTCGCTGCCTGAAAAACAGCTGTTACAGTTTCTGATTTAGCCAGCACACATACTATTTCTCTCCAATTAGACGCGGTGTGAAGTGTTTCAGTCTAATCTATTTATCATTCACTGTAACGAACGTCACTCCGTCCATATTAGACGAAAATTTTTAAAAGCACGTTTCAAAAGGCAACTAGAAGCGGATTTCCAGAATCGATTTTGAAATGTTTACATGACCACCCAGAAGCCGTATTGAAAAATCGGTTTACGAAATCCGGTTTTGGGAGCCCATGTAAATGGAGTGATTGTGGTGGAGTTCCTAAGGGACCAACCTGCTGAGGTCATCGGTCCCTAGGCTTACACATTACTTAATCTAACTTAAACTAACTTACGCTAAGGGCAACATACACACACACACACACACACACACACACACACACACACACACACACACACACACACACACGCCCTAGTCCACGCGGCGATCCTGCGCGCCTGGTGATTGTCACAATGTCCAAACTATACACTCACTGACTTCACAAAGCGCGACCGACGAAGCTACGAACGAACTAACACGAGCCGAGCAAGCGTGACATTATACCAGACAAAGGACTAATACGCAAAAACAACAATCAACTTCCAATGACGGGCGATACTTCTGATTCTCCCAGAGCTACTAAGATCATTTAAACAACTTTCCCGTTTCTACGAGATTTCGTGGGGAAATTATGACCCACTGAAGTAGTTCAAATGTAATTGGGTAGCCCTATACCGAAGAGCTGGATATTCGAGATAAGAATCTGCAAATTGTACTTTCCTCACTGACGTGAAACGATGAGCCAAAATGTTTAAAATAACTGCACAGTTGAACGTTAAATGTTACTAAAAATGGTAGGGTATCTCAGAAAGTTATTTCTAGATACCACACTTCCGCCATCTGGATACTGTTGCATATTCATTAATCTAAAACGTAGGATAAATTTGTCTCCTTTCTTCTCCCGCAATGTCCTCCAGATCTTAACAGAGCCACTAATCCCTTAATGCGCGTCGTTTTTCGAATCACAGTACAGCCGCGGATAGTTTTTGTACCCCAAACCTCCTGACCCGTGATTAACGGCGCTTTAAACCCGCACCGGGCGGGAGAAGTTTCTCAACTGCGATCGCTAAATAATTATGTTGCTGCCGATGAATAATTCAGGCCGCCTTAAGCGCACCGAGATCCTCGCCCGCCGGCTTAATGTTGCGTGAAGAAGTTGAATACACGGCCGCTCGAAGAATATTAAACACTGAAACAGAGAAACAAGCAATTATAAATTGAAACAAAGTGATGAAACTCGGCAGCACTTAATTTCAAGTTCAGCAAAAGTTAAATTAATTTTCTAATTGGAATTATAGTCATTAGAGGTCCAGTATAAAGAAACTCCCAGCCGAGGGTAATGGTTTTGGTCCTTCTGAGCGCGCCTCCAAGAACACCCGGGGCACCGCAGGATTATCTCTCCGACTGCTCCCGTCTTTTCGCTTTGAGACGAAACAGTCTCCTTACATTACACCAGCAGCATGTGAATAATCCAACAGTTGTTAAAATGTTCATACGTTTTTGACCTATGAATATATATGATGTAATGGACAGTGGGTAATTGTGCGTAGGGGATAACCGTACATCTACATCTGTATGACTACTCTGCAATTCACAGTTACGTGCCTGACAGAGGGTTCAACGAACCACCTTCAAACTATTTCTCTAGCGTTCTACTCCTGAACAGCGCGCGTGGAAACAACATTTAAATCTTTCCTTGCGAGTTCGCGCTTATTTTATTACGACAAGCCTATGGAGCGTGGTATCAACAAAATATTTTCGTATTCAAAAGATGAGGTTAGTGATTCCAATTTCTTGGAAAGATCTCACCATAACGAAAAACTCCTTTGTTCTAATGACTACTCCCGAACTCGGATACCAAACGCATGACACTCTGTTCCCGTTTTCGCTATAATACAAAACGTGCTGCCATTCTTTGAACTTTTTCAATGTCCTCTGTCAGCTCTATCTGATACGGATCCCATATCGAATAGCAGTACTCACGATGAGGTCGGGCAAGCGTAGTGTAGGCAGTCTCCTACAGTAGACCTGTAGAAACACTGAATATTTGAAACTACCGATAAATGAGACGACTTCCGACTACTGCTGCCCTCTTCTGATACCAGTGAGTAGACAGGAACAAGTTCACAGACCTCATTTCAACTGTGAAATGCGTGATGATGATGATGAGGTCCCATACTCCGAGGGGCGTAGGGGACCATGCGGGAGACCCGCACCGCCGTACTAGGCAAGGTCCTAGCGGAGGTGGTTTGCCATTGCCTTCCTCCGACCGTAATGGGGATGAATGATGATGATGAAGACGTCACAGCACCACCCAGTTTTCTCGAGGCAGAAAAAAAATCCCTGACCCCGCCGGGACTCGAACCCGGGACCCCGTGAGCGGGAAGCGAGAACGCTACCGCAAGATCACGAGTGTGAGGCAAATAAAAAAAAAGGCCAGTTTCTTATAATTTGCAGCAGGCAGAAAATAAGGTGGTAAGTTTACAGTTATTACCATTTTACTTTTATCTGAATATGTTGTTAAAACCTGTATTTCATTGTATCATATCATCAGTTTGCTTTCGAAATGTAATAGTGCGATGAAGAGAATGATTGTATTAGTATGTAGTGGAAAACTGAAGCCGTGGTGCACTAAAAGAGAACACGTGAAATCACTGACAAAAAAGCTGGAAGAAGCTGAAATGAAGAAGGAACTGAAGAATGAAGGAAACACCAGAAAAGGTTGAAGAACAAGAATGGGAAAACTGTACGTGGGTGCTGCACTGAGAAGCCAGAAAAGAAGGAAAATCATAGTAAAAGGAAGGAGGAAACACTAGAATTACCGAAAATGTAGGATGTTCTCAGCATTTGCATAATGTTGGTTAAGATGATTTTGACAACAAGTTTACTGCTCCACTGAACACAGTACCTGCGCGTAATACATAACGTAATACATTTGTGTTGTATCTGTGGAGATATAGGTAAATACGATGAATTGTGTCCTGTGTGTGTTCGGTGCTCTGTTTGGAATAATTCTGCATGTACAGAAGACATCCAAGTACTATGTGATGACTGCTTATCCAAGAAGCGAACATTCTACAAAATTTTGAAAAGTGAAACTGCAAATGATTACACATTCCGTGTTGTTATTGAAAAACGTTCCAATAATACAACTTCCTAACAGAAATCGGCAGATAATTTAAGTGGCGATAATTTTCATTCATCCATCATTAATATAAGCTTCCCGTCTCAAGGCACAATTCCGAAATCACTTACACCATGGGTTAGGCTGCCATACACAACCTCTTCTTCACGATATTTACAGTTAAACTTCATTGTAATTATATATATATATACTAAGATAGTATCTGTTCTTTCGGACATGTCCGAAAGAACAGATACCATCTTAGTATATATATAGTTAAGGCTCACCGGCCACTTGACCATCTTCTTCTTCTGTGCGAATGCACAAACAGTGCCAGAAATCTTACGGGAATCGGCAGTAAAGCCGCGAGTAATGAGTATAATGGTCGGGGCACTACGAATGTAGTGCGGGACAATATGCTGATAATGTGAGTTTTCGCGGGAGGCGTGCTAGAGATAAATCCCTGCAGTCGCGCTGTGTCCTCGGTGTGTCAGATGGAGGTATAACCGCAAAGCTCTATGAGGCTGTGACACCCCATAGCTTGCAAGCACCGATTGATGTCCGAAGGATTAATGCCCGTCTGCAGTATGTGAGGAACTTTTACCTCGAAGCAAATTATCTTAGTGACGAAATCAGAAGCAACACATGTATCACAGCGCGCGACATCATACTTGAAAGCAAGTTAAATGAGGGCAGAAACAAAATTGAAAGAAAATTCCCTAATTGTGTCTGGAAAGCTGTATGGCGGAACACCAACTATGCCGGGCTATCTACAGACGCTATTTCCGCATGGTACAAAACAGTTAACAATGACATCAGCACCAACGAGAGACTATATGGGATCGGTTTAAACCAGACACACCTTTCTGGAAAATGCAATCTGGCGGATACACTCATCCACAGATTCACCTGTGGCGGCAATTTGAATAACTGGAATTGGATCCGGCAAGAAATCACCTTTCTCAACAGATCCTCGACGGAGTATATAACGCCATCGCTCCTCCTGAGACCAGACATGACATACTTTCCGAAATGAAAAACCAACGCCATTAGCTGGTTACTAGGAAAGTATGTTAGTTATGTCATCAACGAACTTAGGTCGGACAACGAGATAGAATTCCGCGTTAACATGAAGTGTGAATACGCAAAAATCAGCACGTATCGCAACCACAAGAAGCACTACTGCAACATGCTGAAGATCATTTTTGAAAGAATGGGTGTCGGTTAAACATGTGGAACCACTACAACACCTTGAACGAAAACAAACAGAAGAAAATTAAAAGTCACTTGTGTTCTTATTATTATTTGCTATTACTTTGCTTCCGAAACTTCTATGTTACACGAAGAGTTTTTTCAAAACATTTTGTTCAGAATTACTCGTGTTCGACTTCCAAAGTGTTTGTGTGATTCAAGAAGAATTGTTAAGTTTTTATCAGTGTTCAGTTTCTACTCAGAGAAGAGGTTTCTTTGTCTTAAAAAAAAGGAAAAAACAAAAAAAGAAGAAAAAAAGATGGATACAGCGTCTGCCATGTAAGCAGGAGATCCTGGGTTCGAGTCCCGGACGGGGCACACATTTTCATCTGTCCCCGTTGACGTATGTCAACGCCTGTAAGCAGCTAAGGGTGTTCATTTCATTGTAATTTCATTCATTGTAATTGTTTGGAACATTTAAACTGATTTAGTATAGTAAAAGTAGAAAAATTACAGGAACCTTACAAACAGTTGGTTTTCAAAGCACTTACTATGAATGTGACAAAATAATAAATTTTGCTTAAGTGCGCACAATTCTGCCACTTTCCAATCCATCTGTCTTTTGAAAATGCTGCTAATGAAACAATAGTCTTCCTGAAGACGATCTGTCATTAATGAGGCGTAGTGCCTCTACATCGTCCGTATTGAGATGGAAGATATGTGAACAGGCGTGCAGTGTGAGTCACGCGCCAGACACATGGCGTCAGATGGAGTGTATGTAATTTCTATGCCATAGTATAGAGGCCGCTAGGTGACGGACGCTGTTGGAGATGCAGTCAAATTACTGTCAGTTTTATTTCCGATTTTGTTGGATTAATTTTCTAATTGTGTATTAATTACTGCTATTATTGTATTTCGCGTCCATCGGCCGTCGTAATTTAATATATTGTTATTACTATTTTTTGATTGTTGCCGACTTACGTGGTGGGCCTTCTTAAAAATGGTATTTCATTCAATTTTGATTTACGATTAAATGCTTTTGTGGAGTTCTCCGTTTTAACAATATTAATCTTAAATTATTTGTTACGTTAATGAATGTTAGACTCGCTGAATCTCAAGACATGAGCATATAAGTTGGACAATGGAATAAACTTTTCATATTAATTTCCTCGGCTAGTCAGTTCACTTTAAAGCAAAAAATCTTTAGTTATTAATTACAATTGCGGCCCACACACACGTGAGAGTATTTCTTCTTACCTCCGTTAACCATTGCCTTGTAGTCGGAGTCCTGGCTCTGGCTCTCGGCTATGGTACTGAAAATAAGAATCTTAAAGCTACTTATTTTCTGCAACTTCGTGCGGCTGTGGAGAAAAATGTGTATTACGTTAATGGCGGGCGAGTATTTCGCTTCCGCTAAATTTTACAAGTTAATATCGCCACGTAATGGCGTCGTTGGCTGCATCGGCCGCTGCGATTGTTGAACTGTAAATTGCTCGAATGCAGGTTAATTCAAAGGAAGGCGGACATGAAATCGGAATCACCTCTTACAACATAAAAGTGAACAATGATATTAAATCAATATATTATCTGCTTAATTCATACAATTATGCTTACATTTGCCAGCACTCGCAAGATGTCCGTCTACACGCAACCAAGACAAGAGAAGAAGTGAAGACGACTAAAACAATTAACAAAAGAGCGTATCTTGTCGTCTCTTTAGATCATTTAGCTATATTTCTTTGTTACTCGAAACTTACACAGAGAAATTATTATTTTACTGCTTCATGATAAAAATATATTATTCAATTTTTAAATGTCTCTTCTTTATAAATACTGTTTTTAAGTCTTTTCGTAATATAGCACTGGGGACGCTATATTGCCCCCCGAAATGTTTATGTCAAAAAAATGTTCGTGGTTTTTGACATAAATATTTCCTATTTCATGTCTACAGTGTCCACACACAGGTTTTTCTTTCACAGTCTACATATGTCACATCGTATATTTAAATCGTTGTAATTACTGAGGTTTGTTGCACACAAAGTGTAATACAGATGAAGTTATTTACATAACAGTATAACATAGAACCCCTCCATGAACCATGGACCTTGCCGTTGGTGGGGAGGCTTGCGTGCCTCAGCGATACAGTTGGCCGTACCGTAGGTGCAACCACAACGGAGGGGTATCTGTTGAGAGGCCAGACAAACATGTGGTTCCTGAAGAGGGGCAGCAGCCTTTTCAGTAGTTGCAGGGGCAACAGTCTGGATGATTGACTGATCTGGCCTTGTAACATTAACCAAAACGACCTTGCTGTGCTGGTACTGTGAACGGCTGAAAGCAAGGGGAAACTACAGCCGTAATTTTTCCCGAGGACATGAGGACATGCAGCTTTACTGTATGATTAAATGATGATGACGTCCTCTTGGGTAAAATATTCCGGAGGTAAAATAGTCCCCCATTCGGATCTCCGGGCGGGGACTACTCAAGAGGACGTCGTTATCAGGAGAACGAAAACTGGCGTTTTACGGATCGGAGTGTGGAATGTCAGATCCCTTAATCGGGCAGGTAGGTTAGAAAATTTAAAAAGGGGAATGTATATGTTAAAGTTAGATATAGTGGGAATTAGTGAAGTTCGGTGGCAGGAGGAACAAGACTTTTGGTCAGGTGAATACAGGGTTATAAATACAAAATCAAATAGGGGTAATGCAGGAGTAGGTTTAATAATGAATAAAAAAATAGGAGTGCGGGTAAGCTACTACAAACAGCTTAGTGAACGCATTATTGTGGCCAAGACAGACACAAAGCCCATGCCTACTACAGTAGTACAAGTTTATATGCCAACTAGCTCTGCAGATGATGAAGAAATAGATGAAATATATGACGAGATAAAAGAAATTATTCGGGTAGTGAAGGGAGACGAAAATTTAATAGTCATTGGTGACTGGAATTCGTCAGTAGGAAAAGGGAGAGAAGGAAACATAGTAGGTGAATATGGATTGGGGAGAAGAAATGAAACCGGCCGAAGTGGCCGTGCGGTTCTAGGCGCTGCAGTCTGGAACCGCCAGACCGCTACGGTCGTAGGTTAGAATCCTGCCTCGGGCATGGATGTGTGTGATGTCCTTAGGTTAGTTATGTTTAACTAGTTCTAAGTTCTAGGGGACTAATGACCTCAGAAGTTGAGTCCCATAATGCTCAGAGCCATTTGAACCATTTTTTTTTTTTTTTTTTGAAGAAATGAAAGAGGAAGCCGCCTGGTAGAATTTTGCACAGAGCATGATTTAATCATAGCTAACACTTGGTTCAAGAATCATAAAAGAAGATTGTATACCTGGAAGAATCCTGGAGATACTAAAAGGTATCAGATAGATTATATAATGGTAAGACAGAGATTTAGGCACCCGGTTTTAAATTGTAAGACATTTCCAGGGGCAGAGGTGGACTCTGACCACAATCTATTGCTTATGAACTGCAGATTGAAACTGAAGAAACTGCAAAAAGGTGGGAATTTAAGGAGATGGGACCTGGATAAACTGAAAGAACCAGAGGTTGAAGAGAGTTCCAGGGAGAGCATAAGGGAAGAATTGACAGGAATGGGGGAAAGAAATACAGTAGAAGAAGAATGGATAGCTCTCAGGGATGAAGTAGTGAAGGCAGCAGACGATCAAGTAGGTAAAAAGACGAAGGCTAATAAAAATCCTTGGGTAACAGAAGAAATATTGAATTTAATTGATGAAAGGAGAAAATATAAAAATGCCGTAAATGAAGCATGCAAAAAGGAATACAAACGTCTCAAAAATGAGATTGACAGGAAGTCCAAAATGGCTAAGCAGGGATGGCTAGAGGACAAATGTAAGGATGTAGAGGCTTGTCTCACTAGGGGTAAGATAGATACTGCCTACACGAAAATTAAAGAGACCTTTGGAGAGAAGGGAACCACTTGTATGAATATCAAGAGCTCAGATGGCAACCCAGTTCTAAGCAAAGAAGGGAAGGCAGAAAGGTGGAAGGAGTATACAGAGGGTTTATACAAGGGCGTTGTACTTGAGGACAATATTATGGAAATGGAAGAGGATGTAGATGAAGATGAAATGGGAGATAAGATACTGCGTGAAGAGTTTGACAGAGCACTGAAAGACCTGAGTCGAAACAAGGCCCCGGGAGTAGACAACATTCCATTAGAACTACTGATGGCCTTGGGAGAGCCAGTCATGACAAAAATCTACCATCTGGTGAGCAAGATGTATGAGACAGGCGAAATACCCTCAGACTTCAAGAAGAATATAATAATTCCAATCCCAAAGAAAGCAGGTGTTGACAGATGTGAAAATTACCGAACTATCAGTTTAATGAGTCACAGTTGCAAAATACTAACGCGAATTCCTTACAGACGAATGGAAAAACTGGTAGAAGCCGACCTCGGGGAAGATCAGTTTGGATTCCGTAGAAATGTTGGAACACGTGAGGCAATACTAACCTTACGACTTATCTTAGAAGAAAGATTAAGGAAAGCCAAACCTACGTTTCTAGTATTTGTAGACTTAGAGAAAGCTTTTGACAATGTTAACTGGAATACTCTCTTTCAAATTCTGAAGGTGGCAGGGGTAAAATACAGGGAGCGAAAGGCTATTTGCAATTTGTACAGAAACCAGATGGCAGTTATAAGAGTCGAGGAACATGAAAGGGAAGCAGTGGTTGGGAAAGGAGTGATACAGGGTTGTAGCCTCTCTCGATGTTATTCAATCTGTATATTGAGCAAGCAGTGAAGGAAACAAAAGAAAAATTTGGAGTAGGTATTAAAATTCATGGAGAAAAGTAAAAACTTTGAGGTTCGCCGATGACATTGTAAATCTGTCAGAGACAGCAAAGTACTTGGAAGAGCAGTTGAACGGAATGGACAGTGTCTTGAAAGGAGGATATAAGATGAACATCACCAAAAGCAAAACGAGGATAATGGAATGTAGTCGAATTAAGTCGGGTGATGCTGAGGGAATTAGATTAGGAAATGAGGCACTTAAAGTAGTAAAGGAGTTTTGCTATTTGGGGAGCAAAATAACTGATGATGGTCAAGTAGATAGGATATAAAATGTAGACTGGCAACGACAAGGAAAGCGTTTCTGAAGAAGAGAAATTTGTTAACATCGAGTATAGATTTAAGTGTCAGGAAGTCGTTTCTGAAAGTATTTGTATGGAGTGTAGCCATGTGTGGAAGTGAAACATGGACGATAACTAGTTTGGACAAGAAAAGAATAGAAGCTTTCGACATGTGGTGCTACAGAAGAATGCTGAAGATAAGGTGGGTGGATCACGTAACTAATGAGGAGCTACTGAATAGGATTGGAGAGAAGAGAAGTTTGTGGCACAACTTGACTAGAAGAAGGGATCGGTTGGTAGGACATGTTTTGAGGCATCAAGGGATCACAAATTTAGAATTGGAGGGCAGCGTGGAGGGTAAAAATCGTAGAGGGAGACCAAGAGATGAATACACTAAGCAGATTCAGAAGGATGTAGGTTGCAGTAGGTGCTGGTAGATGAAGAAGCTTGCACAGGATAGAGTAGCATGGAGAGGTGCATCAAACCAGTCTCAGGACTGAAGACCACAACAACAACAACAACATAATATATAATTGGTTACGAATATAGTCATGTACAAAGGAAAAGGACGTAGAATACAATTAGTTTCATTTTGGCTGCTTCGCCGGCCGCGGTGGTCTCGCGGTTCTAGGCGCGCAGTCCGGAACCGCGCGACTGCTGCGGTCGCAGGTTCGAATCCTGCCTCGGGCATGGATGTGTGTGTGATGTCCTTAGGTTAGTTAGGTTTAAGTAGTTCTACGTTCTAGGGGACTGGTGACCTAAGCTGTTAAGTCCCATAGTGCTCAGAGCCATTTGAACCATTTTTTTGGCTGCTTCCTTTTAAGGTTGCAACTTTTCCAGTGTTCAAAGGTATACAATCATGAGTTAGTCTGTAATACTTGAAGTCCCAGGGGTGTCAACTGTTCGCTCCCCATTTGGCGCGGCCGTAGGGAAACCCTGGGAAAAAACCTCGGCGGAGCGACAGACTAACAGCTTTGGTTACTTTCACTTAATTGTTTCTGGGATCTCATTGGAATACAGGATGTGCATACATTACGAATAATTTTTCGTTGCACTATGCAAAAAATGAGGTCATTATAACAATTGATTGCGGTGTCGTTGATGATCTACGCCGTGACCTTTAGCCCACGACGGCGCCGGGTGGTGTGTTCGGTGCTCGGCGTTCGTGGCGGCTGCGGAGAGGTCAACGCCCGTTCGACGCCAGCGTGTCTCTCGCCGTCGTGGAACGTCAGAATCAGCTGATCGGCTGCACGGTTGGCGATGCGCTTCTGTCTCGCCCGGGCGTGGCGGAGTGGGATGACATCCGCCCCACGCGCTTGTTGGCAGGAGTCAGCTCTGCTACGCATCTCAGACGTAGTACATGAAACATACACACAACCAACGTAATATTTGTTTCTCGCTGCAGATGGTTACGCTAGTGGGAAAGAAGCATTTATTAGTGCGGCAGTTGTTGTTAAGTTTTCGCCAGTTTCCGAGTGTCAAGCCAGCACTCTCCTGCAGAATACATGACATGGATCTTCCCCCGTGAATGCAGTTTTGATGCGCCACTGTTTCCATTACACGTCAGTTTTTGTCTTGATAAAATTATTTATGTCTTCGCCGCACTCGCGGGCACTGGTGAGTGTCCCAATACGAGCTTAGCACAAACATTCGCAATTTCTGCGGTCGCTGTTTTGCAGCAGTCCACACATCGCATTCCAATCTCGCATTATTGTACCCACTGAAATTACAGTCTGCCCCAAAAATATTGACTGTGGGTTCACTTCACGTTAATAGTTCACATTTATAAGCAAATTCACAGTTTTTCGTGCGTAATATTGGCGTTTGGCGTCCTAACCGCTGTTGAACGTTCAATACTAGCACTTCACCGTCCGTATCACAGTTTCACCTTCACAGTTTTTCACACTGCTTCAAGTAACTGTTTGGATTAGTTCACAAACACTAATGTATTTCATTCAGTCTGAACCGGATTTTGGCTCGTGCTGGATTTTACCAGTCTCTGGCACTAATTCTCTCTTTTCATTTTCCACTTAGAGTCGTACTTGCCTTCAGAATTTTTGACAATACAATTGTATTTCCGTCTCATCTGAGGTAAGTCCCCATGTCATGTCGGCCCACTCATTGCGTACTTGCCCTCCAGAGCCAGGCTCCACTTTACAAAACTTTGTCTCTCGCATTATTGTACACATTTTATAATCTAGGCCTATCGTGCAAGTTCCTAGATTAGTGTTAGATTTGTGACTTTTGTTTACACGATAAATTCGTGCAAATCTCTGCCTTAGCAGATGGCAATATATTTTAACAGTGCTTAGCGGTAGTCGCGTTTATTGATTTGCTTTGTACCTTGTCCACAACACATGAGGTACCTTACGTGATATATACCCCGCACTCATGTTGTTTAGTAAATTTTGACTGAGCATATTTCAGGATCGGTATAGACATAAATACATGGAACAACATATACACTATAATATTGAATTTCATAAGTTTCATTACTACTACAGTTCAAAAATATTCATGACACACTAATGAAAAATTCTTTCAACATTACATGCTGTTGAATTTTTTTAATATTTTTTAAAGCATTTTTAAAAATGAAATTTGTAAAATATTCTTAAACCTACGTTCATTTTTTTGTGTAGTTACTTTAAAATTACTGTTATTCCTTAACATCTACAAAATTAAATCACACTAATCTTGTGTGCCTCATTGTCTTTACCTGTTACACTAAAATCTGAACATTTACACACAGAAAAAAATACGCTATAAACTTAACCTACTACACACATATGTAAAAGTTTCTCTACTGAGCGATCTTCTTTAAGTCTTTATATGGATAGAGTCCTTTGATCTCTTCAGATTCTACGTCACCCAACAAATAGCTACATCCATGTGGTATGTCTATGATTTTGTAGGGCCCGGCATACACCGGTTGCCATTTCTTATTCTTTTTCGCTAACAGAGATGACTTGGGATGAGTCCTTATTAGCACCAAGTCACCTGGTTGATACACTGTTACCTTATTTATTTTCTTGTCATGCTTCTCCTTTCGGCGCTCCGCGCATCTCGTTAAGTTATTTAAAGTCTCAGCTATAATTTGTTCGTGAGGTACAACTTGCCGTGGTACAGTTGGTAATGGTGACAGCCAGCTGTCGGTTTCATTCATTCCAGACATGACTTCTAGTGGAGTATAACCGGTGGCTGAATGTGGCAATCTATTGTGGAGTTCCTCAAAAGTCGAAACGTATTCTGCCCACTTGGTGTGGCTATTCGGAATGTAAGTTCTCATGAACCTGTTCAACTCTTTAAAGGTACGCTCTACCAGACTGTTCTCGGGGTGAAATCGAGCTACAAAAATGTGTTTAATACCTTACTCTTGTAGAAACGTTTTCCATTTGAGACCAGTAAAATAGGTGGCATTATCGGATAATATGATCTGTGGTTTGCCAACATTAACAAAATAATCTGTTCGTAATTTCTGAATGAGGGGTGTGGCCGTTGAAGCTTTTACAGGATACAATTTTAGAAATTTGGAAAAGGCATCATATACAGCAAATATATATTTCACACCACCTCTGCCAGTGGGTAGTGGCCCTAGAATGTCAACAGAAACTAGTCGTAATGGTTTGTTATGAACAACAGGGTGCAATTCACTTACAGTGGGCAGATTTGTAGGTTTCGTCATTTGACAAACTACACATGTCCGTACAACATTCTGAATTATTCTTTTCATATTCTTAAAATGACACTGTCTTGCTGCATTTCTCAATGCCCGCGTGTCCCCACGAAAGGCGCACGTGCCAGATTAAATCACTGATACATACTTCCGGCACACAGATACACCACAAGTCCTTGTTAACATCCTTCCGGTAATATAATACTCTATTTTGCACAGAATAATGGCTACCTATCTGATTTCCACCCGAAGCTAGGAGTTCTTGTTTGAGTTTTCCCAAGGCGGGATCTTCGTCCTGTAAACCAGCCGTTGCTTGCACGCCTGCAGGAACTTTTTTCGACAAGTAGGGTCTTTCATAACTAAAATTTTGTACTCTGTTGCCTGTTATAGTATTGTTGTTAGCTCAGGCAGACCTTGCGGCAACCGTGACAAAGCATCAGGTACTACGTTGTCACAACCTTTTATATACATTATTTGAAAT
Organism: Schistocerca americana; assembly: GCF_021461395.2. NCBI lineage: Eukaryota > Metazoa > Arthropoda > Insecta > Orthoptera > Acrididae > Schistocerca > Schistocerca americana. The sequence continues at coordinate 154,373,634 of NC_060122.1, forward strand.
TGATATTCCTGCAGAGCAAGCAACCACCTAGTCAACCTGTCGTGCATTAACTTGCATGTCAGCAAAAAACTTAAGGCCTGATGATCACAGAAAATTTTTACATATTTTCCGTACACATAATATCTGAACTTCTTCATGGCCCATACTACTGCTAGTGTTTCGAGTTCGGTGACTGTATATGATCGTTCACAACTTGACAACACTCGGCATGCGAACGCGATTATTCTTACGTTCTTGTTTCCACCCTCCTCATCGATTTGGAATAAACAAGCACCTAGTCCGACAGTGGAAGCGTCTGTAGCAAGGCAAAATTCCTTTGACATGTCAGGATGTGAGAGTAGATTAGCATTTAGAAGGGCTTGTCGTATTTGCTCAAATGACTGCTGGCACAGTTAATTCCATATCCAGGGTGTATTCTTTCTCAACAAGTTTAACAGGGTATTATCTTTTAAAAGCTCGTCGGGTATGAATCGTCCAAAAATTGACACTAGACCCAGAAATGCCTTTAACTGTTTCTTGGTTCTAGGAGGAGGGAAGTTCTCAATTGCTGCCATTTTCTTCGGATTGGGCACAATACCTGTAGTTGATACTACATGACCAAGAAGTTTTATTCTCTCCCTGCCAAATTTGGACTTTGCGAGGTTTGCTGTTACGCCTACCTCAGAAAATCTTTTTAGTACGCATCTCAGCGTGTCCATGTGGCTTTCCGAATCGGGAGTAGCTATTAATAAGTCATCGACATACAACGTTACTCGGTCCAACAAATCTGGTCCTAATACTGTATCGAGCGCTGCAATGAAGACACCTGCACTAACATTTAATCCAAATGGTAAAACTTTAAATTGGTAACTTCTGCCGGCAAACACAAAGGCAGTGTACTTTCTTGATTATTCAGTTAGTGGGATTTGCCAATACGACGAACGCATATCGACAGAGGCCAGATATTTAACTCCATAAAACTTCTGTATCTGTTCATCCAGGTTTTCTGGTCGCGTTCTGACAGGTACAATTATTTTCTTAATATCGCGCGCATCAAGCACGAGACGTAGGCCTATACTGCCGTCCGCTTTCACTACGGCCACGAGCGGACTGCTGTACGGGGATAGAAATGGTTCAATTATCCCCCAATCAAGCATTTTTCTTATTTCCTTCGTATCTGCCTCCTTCTTTGACCACGGGATGGTGTAGTTTGCGTGACAGAAAGTATCGTGAGGTACCACTTCGATGTTATAGGTGTAGCCCTCGATAACACCGGGTTTTTCCGAAAACACATTCTCATAATCTGTAAGTAGCTGAGTCAATTCGTTTTGTTGTGCTTCAGTCAAATGTTCTGACTCCCTGACTTTCATGGCTATCAGTTTCCTTTTTTCCTCTTTGCCTTCAGTAATAAATTCTTTATAATATGCTTGTCTTGTACTTAAGTCAGAATATAAATTCATTACCTGTATTCCTTCGAATCTAGACTGAAAGCTCCGGCAATATTTACCGTGCACTTCCCGTGACCTCAACAATGGCAAAATTACACGTCTACCCTCATTCACAAGGCTTACTCCCCGCACAAGAGGTCGATTTTTGCGTCCCTCTGGCGTAAAAATTCCATCCCCAGGATGCAAGCAACACCTAATCCCTTAACTACTAGGAACGAGCTTTTCATTGCTTCATTTCCTACCGTAAACTCGACTTGCACCTGGTGCTTTATGATATGAGATTGTGCACCTATTGCACCTGTAACACGACAATTCTTCACTGGCAATACTGGTATTCTATTATTTTGACTCAAGCACTTGTAAAAATTTGCACTCATGACATTGGTTGACGCACCGGTATCGACTATTATCTGTATTGGTGCTCCGTACATATCTGCTTGCAATATAGCCTGCACAACAATTTTGTCGGTTCGGTTACATTTCTGCGGTATGGCTACAAGTTCCTTGTCTACTTTTATTCCCTCATTGCATCTCAGCATACAAAGTTTATGGCTGTCATCCGTGAATGTGCCCTCACTACACCATCATGCAGCCAACAACGGAGAGCGTATTGTGGCTGTCTTTAGTTTAACGGATTAGCATTAGTGGGTTGACAGTTGTCTATCACTTCCACTAACCTCACATTGTGGTTCTGGTTGTTGTTGTTGCTACTGTTGGGTTGGCCGCCCTGCCTCCCCGATGGCATGGCCCTGGTTTTGCGGTGGTCGGTTGTAACTTCCTGCCATGTTCTGTGATGGACCTGGGTTGGCATTACATTGTGGCGCTGTGTTTTGTTGCCACTGTGGTGTCGGTTCATTACTACCACGCCACTGGTTTAGGTTGTTCCGCCATTGCGGATTGCCGTTACCATAATATCCATTACTCATGCGTCCATCACGATGCCTCTTCCGATTTTGACGATTATAACCGTTGCCGTTATAACCTTTGCCATTGTTTCTGCCTCGATTCTGTTGCCGGTGCTCTTGCCTATTCCCGTTACCATTTGGTACTAAGTTACTACCGTTACTGTGGCTGCCATTGTAATCGGCTTTTTGTTGAATACAGCCTGCATTGTTCCTCTTGTTTTCGGTTTTCATATCTTCGATCAATAAGTCAACAGAATCCACTATTTCCATGAATTGTTCTATATCGTATTCCGGCACACTGATGAAATATCTTTTAATTTCACTGGGCAACTTCATTTTTATTAATCTGATTATGTCACGATCGGACGTTGGCTCGTCCCAGTACCTGGTTTTGTTTATGTACTTTTCAAAATATTTGCGTAACGTTCCCATCTTAGGATTGTACATTTCTGGACTGTACAACTCCTTGCGTAGTCTTTCTTGGACGCTATCGGACCAGAATTTTTGCAAGAATGCACCTTCAAACTGTTGCATCGTTAGACATTTTTCGGACACGTCGGTGGCCCACAGTGCCGCGTCACCTTGAATAAAGTAAACCACGAACTGTATTCTTTGTCTCTCCGTCAATGTCCTGGGAAACACATTCCTTAAGCGCTTAATTAATACCACAGGGTGGACATTTCGTTTGTCGCTACTGAAGGGTTGGAATGTCCTGTGTTTTATTACGTTGTCCTCTTTTTTGCACATCTGATTGCTACATTCTGTGACATTCATTACTTCGTGATGTGCGCTGCACGGTATCGCATATTGTTCGTGCCCGTAATTCACATTAGGTTGCGGTTGCGCACTCGCACCCTGCATACAGTCTGCGTTATTACAGTAATCAGTACGCGGAGTCGGATTCATCTGTCCGCCACTGCTTACATTGCTTTCCAACGCATACAGTCTCCGTGCGACCTCCTGTTGCCAGTTTGGCAACTCCGCTGTCACACGGGATTTGATCTGTGTTAATGTTAATTCGGCATGTAGTGCGGCAGTGCTAGCGTCAATATTTACACTCGCGGCCGCAGTCGCTTATTCTACAGCTGTGTTTACGTCGCTTTCAATCTTTGCAGATATCTCGTGATCCTTTACTTCTAGCCACTCATTAAATTCTTTGTCGACTTTTTGAGCTTGCGCTTCCAAATATGTATCAATACTTTTCTGTGCATCTAACTCCACATTATCCACGCGGGTGGTTAAAGTCCGGACATTGTCTTCAAACCTAGCCTGCGATATCTGTAGTTTTTTCATCTCGCCGGCTAAGCTTTGCACATGATCGGGTGTTTCTTTGCATGCGTCCCGCATCTCGGCAAGTTCGCTTTGGATACGATCTAGTTTCACTTCACTGCGCTGCTCTTGTTCACTGAGCTTTTGCGTAAATCCTTTCCCTTGGTCATGTAGCATTTGCGTTAATTTTTTCTCCTGCTCATGTAGCATCTGAGCCAGTTTTTCGTCTCTTTCTTTTTCCCTCTGTTCTGACATTCTTTCTTTTTCCCTTTCTTTCTGTTCTCTTTGTTGCTCTTGTTCATAGAGCATCTGAGCCAGTTTTTCGTCTCTTTCCCTATCTCTTTGTTCGAGCCTACGCAGAAATTCAGCAAAAGGGTCTGCAATCGGTGAGCATACTGGTGCCCCGCTTAATCTAGCACTCGATTGGCCCCCCTACCCAGGCAGTGGAGTTGTTACTCTATTCCCATTCTGCTGTGGAGCGTCATTCACTATCCACATATCCCCGCCCCCCGCTCCGGAATTTATGTTACCCGAGGCGGTGGCTTGGGATTCGTTTACGTTTTGCAAATGATCCTCACTTTTCATATTAACAGAATTTTGTTCTTCTGGTACGGATGCTTTAGATTGTCCTATGTTACCCATACTAAATTCACTTTAAGCCACTGACAAATCTTTAACACTGATTCACACACGAGTAATTATCACCTCCAAAAATAAACATATAAATACACAAAATGTAATTTGCACTTTACTTACTATTTTTTCACCGAAGGTATCTTACATGCATATGGGTTCGATATTCCGCACAGAGCTACAGAGGATGCTTGCACAATAGGCCTTACCTTTATTTCTGTTTGTCATAATCCTTTTTCTTTTCTGCACTTTTTCTTCTCCAGATCTCCTCAGGGTGTGGTTTTGTTGTTGTACATGTAAAGAATTCATATAGGCATTAATATTTTACAACAATTATGCACATACATAATTACATTCATTATAATAGTATCAGATTTAATAAATTTCGCCTTTTCTTTGATCGGGCACCAAAGTTGCGGCACCAATCTCGCGTCCGTCGGCCATCGTAATTTAATATATTATTATTATTATTTTGGTTGTTGCCGACTTACGTGGTGGGCCTTGATAAAAATGATATTTCATTCAATTTTGATTTACGATTAAATGCTTTTGTGGAGTTCTCCTTTTTAACGATATTAATCTTAAATTATTTGTTACGTTAATGAATGCTAGACTCGCTGAATCTTAAGACATGAGCATATAAGTTGGACAATGGAATAAACTTTCAGCCGGCCGAAGTGGCCGTGCGGTTAAAGGCGCTGCAGTCTGGAACCGCAAGACCGCTACGGTCGCAGGTTCGAATCCTGCCTCGGGCATGGATGTTTGTGATGTCCTTAGGTTAGTTAGATTTAACTAGTTCTAAGTTCTAGGGGACTAATGACCTCAGCAGTTGAGTCCCATAGTGCTCAGAGCCATTTGAACCATTTGAATAGACTTTCATATTAATTTTCTCGGCTAGTCAGTTCACTTTAAAGCAAAAAATCTTTAGTTATTAATTACAATGCGGCCCACACACACGTGAGAGTATTTCTTCTTACCTCCGTTAACCATTGCCTTGTAGTCGGAGTCCTGGCTCTGGCTCTCGGCTATGGTACTGAAAATAAGAATCTTAAAGCTACTTATTTTCTGCAACTTCGTGCGGCTGTGGAGAAAAATGTGTATTACGTTAATAGCGGGCGAGTATTTCGCTTCCGCTAAATTTTACAAGTTAATATCGCCACGTAATGGCGTCGTTGGCTGCATCGGCCGCTGCGATTGTTGAACTGTAAATTGCTCGAATGCAGGTTAATTCAAAGGATGGCGGACATGAAATCGGGATCACCTCTTACAACTTAAAAGTGAACAATGATATTAAATCAATATATTATCTGCTTAATTCATACAATTATGCTTACATTTGCCAGCACTCGCAAGATGTCCGTCTACACGTAACCAAGACAAGAGAAGAAGTGAAGACGACTAAAAAAATTAACAAAAGAGTGTATCTTGTCGTCTCTTTAGATCATTTAGCTATATTTCTTTGTTACTCGAAACTTACACAGAGAAATTATTATTTTACGGCTTCATGATAAAAATATATTATTCAATTTTTAAATGTCTCTTCTTTATAAATACTGTCTTTTAAGTCTTTTCGTAATATAGCACTGGGGACGCTATAGAGTCCCGGACGGGGCACACATTTTCATCTGTCCCCGTTGACGTATGTCAACCCCTGTAAGCAGCTAAGGGTGTTTTTCATTGTAATTTCATTCATTGTAATTGTTTGGAACATTTAAACTGATTTAGTATAGTAAAAGTAGAAAATACAGGAATCTTACAAACAGTTGGTTTTTAAGGCACTTACTATGAATGTGGCAAAATAATAATGCATGTAATACCTTCCCACCGTGAGACAGACGCAGTTCCGAGAGGAGAAACGAGAACAGAAGCCGAGACCAGAACCGTGTTAAGCAGGAAGGCCCTACGATAAGCGACGGACGGACACCCACGTCGCCAGCTAACCGCTAGGACCACACCACCCGCAAGTTTTAGCGTTAGACTTTTTCGCGTCTCTGTTACGTCAGGACTACCCCCCAGCCAATGTTAAAAGCTAGAGCCCTCCAGAAGAACAGTATAGATCTTACGATAACACAAAAAGAGCTACACCACCTGCAAGTTTTAGCGTGAGACTTTTTCGCGTCCTCTTACGTCATGACCACCCCCAAGCCCATGTTAAAAGATAGATCCCTCCAGAAGAACAGTATAGATCTTACGATAACGCTAAAAGGACCACAACAGCTGCAAGTTTTAGCGTGAGACTTTTTCGTGTCTCTGTTACGTTGCAAACTTTAAAAAACATTGCCCCACCACGAAAAGTACAACGTTTCTCTTGGATAGACAGAATTTTTGTAGGCAGAGCTTAAGGTTAACATTGAGACCCTGATTGGTCAGATGAAAACAAAGCCAGATAGTTTTTTTTAAACCAACTTCGGTAAATTGTAGTAAGGAGAAGTTAGGAGAGAGTTGCTTCGGAGACGGCGAGGTGATCGGAGCTGTGCTGTCCGCCGCCCCCTGACGAACACCGACAAGGTAATGAACGCACGCGATGCCCCATTTTTGAGCGCTTAAGGCTTCACTCAGAACTGCAGAAATCTCATCTGTTACACCCCCTTTTTACGTAATACTAGTGTCGATCGTCAATTAAAGCTCATGGTGTTCACATTTGCCACTTGAAGCAAAAATCTGAAACTCGATGATTTTTCTGTTATATTGTTATTGAGAAGCCACATCAGCCACTGTAATTTACGACAAGTTAGATAAGTAATTAAAGATAATTGAGGGTCACTGTAGACCATTTTGATAGTTTTCTCTCTTGTGAAACTTAATTTAAACCTAGATTATAGATGTGATATGGCATAGGTCATCCTTCGATCCATTATAGAACTTGGAAACCCACTCAGGGAATATTCGTTCACATTTTTGTTGAACGCTGTTGGTTTTTACCATCCTGTATTAAATCATTTCCTTTTATCAATAGTGCAATTTATAAACAATGTTTTGTGAGTAGAATAAAATTTCCAATGGTAAACATAACTACTTTTTCGACGTTATTTTACCAGCTAACTAAAAATAGGAAAGCCTTGAACCCCTTCCACTAAATTCAGTTAGTATTAAGATTCTTTTACAGGGAATCCAGTGGAGCTGACGCTGAAATCATTAAGTATTTGGTTATATCATCGCTAGTCTCACTGAACTCTTCTGAATTCTACATGTTATGTGTGGTCTGGCGTCTCCTTACCAGCAACAGGTCCCAGGTTCAAACTAGTCAATTCCCTAAAAATCACGCTCAGAGCGTCGTTGCGCGAAAGTGGTAGGGAGACACGATATAGAACAAACAGGCACCACGCAGAATGTTAGAGCCTTTGCACCGCATAAGCTATGGTTCAATTGGCTCTGAGCAGTATGGGACTTAACATCTGAGGTCATCAGTCCCGTAGAAACTAGAACTACTTAAACCTAACTAACCTAAGGACATCACATACATCCATGCCCGAGGCAGGATTCGAACCTGCGACGGTAGCAGCAGCGCAGTTCCGAACTGAAGCGCCTAGAACCGCTGGGCCACCGCATAAGCAAAGACTATACAGCAGATTTATAACTGAATATTTTATGAAATAGTTTCATGTTGTTTTGACCCAAGCGTTTCAAGATTTAAATTTCGTTGGGTTGTTCAGTTGATTTGGCTCTATCCCCCCCCCCCCCCCCCCCCACATGTTTGTAATTTATAGTTTGTACACTCAGTTGAAATTGTCAGCGCACTTACTGTTCATTTGGGGTTGTGGCCTCGGTTGTGTTGATTTGATTTTGTGTGCACTCCGTTGGAGTCTCGGTAATTTAATATTTACTAATGTATGCTCTGTACTCCACGCGGCTCCGCTAAACTGGGCTTCTTGCGAGCCTTGCGCTGCTTTGCGCGGCTGTAAGCGTTCGAGCCTGGCTGGGGCTTGTGAACCTGTTTCGCGTGCCCATAGTCTAGAATTCATATACAAAATGACTTGTATTTGGCTTGTACTACTTTTCAAAGTCTTTGACCCAATTTTGGAATGAATTTTTGGTCTAATAGCTTCTGCTATCCAAGCGGTCACTAAATTCTGTATTAAAGAAAAGTGTTTTAATTTTGTTTTAATTCGGGATGTATATTCATACTGAGACATTTCTTTCACTGTTACTGTCATTTTATACTACTAAAAGAAGAAAAGTTCAGATGTTGATGCTTTTCTAAAATGTTGGTGGGTATGAAGAATTTCGCCCGAGACATTCATTAGGATTATGGGGATCCATTGTCGCTCCTAATAGCGATTATCACGTATTGTTCAAAATTATTCTGATAAGCAGGGGCTGGATCGAGTTCTTGCTCTTTATTGCCGTCATCTCGTTCCTTCTACAGACGAATTATTATTAGTATGATTGTGCCCCTTGGGCTTATTCTATCTATCTATCTATCGCTTGAGCCTTGTCCTGCAGTTACGCAGGGTCAGCCATCGTTGATCGGATTTGGCATGTTAATGTTTAAGGGATTGCCGGATGCCCTTCCTGCCGCGACCCCGTACCCCACAGGACAGAATTAGTGTACCCCAACTGCCTGCATCGAGTGTAATCCATGGAATAGTGGCGAAAGTGTTCAGATGTCTGCCAGCCGTGTATCTGTGGCGGAACATGGGGACCAGCCCGGTATTCACCTAGCGGGATGTGGAAAACCGCCTAAAAACCACATCCAGGCTGGCCAGCACATCGGCCCTCGTCGTTAATCCGTCAGGTGGATTCTTTCCGGGGCCGGCCCGCCTACGCGAGTCCAGGAAGCAGCGCGTTAGCGCTCTCGGCTGCCCTGGTGGGGCCCCTTGGGCTTATTATCTTTTGTTAGTAAATTTTCAGATTCATCATTCTTTGTTCGAAAGTTTGCTACCTGCTAAATCTGTCATTTCAAATGATATGTCACTTACTAATTTCTTGTCTTCCAAGGGGTTGTTGTTAAGGTCAGCCGAACAAATTTTTATGTTACTTTAAATTAAATTGTCTTTTTCTATTTGAAAGCTTCATTTTGTTGAATTGTTGCTTTAAATCGTTAACTTTGAGATTAAAGAAGCTTTATATTTTCATGTAAAGTTGTTTTAGTTCTGTAACCCTTTTGAAAAAAATCATTTCATATGCAATAAATAGTGAATGACAATCCATACCCTGGGGTTCAGTCCTTGCACTAAAATCCTTATTGGCGATTTTGGGGCTCCAAAATTTCTCCATTACGACTACAGTGTTTCAGTGCTCGTAATCGTAGCCGCAAAGTTAGACGAATTTACAACATGGCGCTGTCACGAAGCCATATTATTACTATTTCTGGAAAAGCTTTCAGTCTCATCACAGCTACGACTGGAGTGTGGTGAGGCTCTGGTCGGCGGACAGCGATGACTACATACCAGTGCCTAGTAGGGACACACTGATTATTAACACATATGCTACGGATCAGCGTCAGACAGGACGTTCCATAGACTCGACACTGTGCAGTACAAAGCCCTGCGTATAGGTACTGGGGAGTTCATCTCAACCCCAGCCAACGCATTTCTAGTTCAACTGGATGAACCATCGTTAAAGCTGCGACGAATATTTCTCTGCAATAAATTTCTCCTGCTTCTCTGTTTCTACGCATATGAGCCCCTTGAGGAAAAAAAAATCCGAGAGTTAGCGTCCTACTGTGTGTGCGGAAGCTAAATAAGCAACTTACACTCGTCGCCGCTGCATATGTGGAGATGCATGCACTAAGGTACAGGGTGTGGAAAAGCCATTCGAAACGTTGACTCTGCAAGATCATACCAGCACCAGTTCAACGTTTCAAAACTAGGGCCCGACTAATGCAACGGCAATGCAATCCCTGTCTTGCTATCACGATACTTGCGTGGTTTATACAGATGGGTCCTGGTCTAGTGACGGCGCTGGCACTGCGTATTTGGTATTGCAACACTCCACTGTTATGACATTCAAGCTGACTGCCATTTTGGAAGCACTGCTATTCGTACAGACGACCATGGTAGGCACACTAATCGTATTCTCTGGCAATATGTCAGCCCTACAACTGATAAGAAACGATCATAACATTTGCAGCAATTATCGACGTTGTGTCTCGGTTACAGAGTAACTGACACAACATTGTAATGGTGTGCATGAAAGGCCACTCAGCGACACCTGGAAATGAACAAGTAGATGTCCTAGCAAAGCAAGCATCTCTATATGTAGCTATTAAATGTGATAAACTCTGTCACCGATGTGATACCTGCTCAGAAAGCGCTGTCACTGACTGGCAAGAGGAATGGACGAGGACTTGTGACGTCACACTTGTCGGCTTGTCCAGCACACTTCGCGAATACTCGGTCCGTGCAAGGCCTATAGGAAATCAGTATGTTAATGGATTGTCCCTACTATAGGTCTTAACTTTGTGGTGTTCTATCGACAGCGTCCACGCATTTAAAAACGCACTCAAGAATTATTTAACCCCTCTGAAATACACTGGTGTTTAAAATTAGGGCAACAAACCGAAATTTTGCAAGGTTGCGTTTATTTTGCCACAGAACAGTATAATCAGGTGACAGTAAAGTAGAAACAATAAAAAGACTACAGAACGCAAACAACTGCAACACGGCTAGTGATAGACAAAAATGTTCTTCTTTTTTTTTCAATTTAACAGATTTACACACACGTTACGACAGCTGGTTAACGCACTCAGTGTGGGTGTGACCACCTCCGGCCGCAATACACGCCTGACAAACGACAGAGCATGCTGTGAATGATGTCATTAGTCTCATGTTGAGACAATAACGCCCAAGTCTTAGAGAGTGGTTGGGGGATGCAGACGCGATGCAATCCATGTCTCTGGTGCATCCCACACGTGCCCAATGGGATTCGAAAGACCGAGCTGGCCACGCCACGCCACGCCACGCCGTGAGTGCAATATCTTCCGTTTCCAGGAAAATATCAACCATCTGTGCTCTATGAGACAGAACGAAGTCTGGGCCCACAGCACCTAGCAACAACCGCGCATGAGGTCCCAAAATCTCGTCACGATCCCTGACAGCAGTTAAACTTTGCTGATGTAACTGTACCATTTCCTGAAGAGGTGTTCGAGGTGCCAACGTAATCTCTGCCCACACCATTAGGAATCAGCCTCGATATCGGTCCCTTTCCACAATGGTTAGGTCCCGATATCGTGTTCCAAATTTTCTCCAGATGCGAATCCGATAAAAATCACTGTCCAGACTAAATTAGGTGTCATCTGCGAAAAGAATAATGGCCCACTGTTCGACCGTCCACTGTAGACGTTCCCTTCTGTGAAGACGCGTCAGAGGTGCGCATACAGCAGGTCTCCGATAGTAATGGCCACTCTGCCGAAGCCTTCTGTACACCTTTTGCCTCGCTACAACACGTCCAGTGCATGCTGCGAGGTTAGATGCCAGTTGCCGTGCAGTACCGTCGTACCCTTACAGCCAAATAACGGTTCTCTCTTGCTGATATCGCGCGTGGTCGGCCCCGCCCTGGTCTTAGGGATACAGTTCCGATCTCTACAAATTGTCGCCACAACCGAAAAACAACGGAACGATTCACATTAAGCCATCGGGCCACAAAAAATGGTTCAAATGGCTCTGAGCACTATGGGACTTAACATCTGTGGTCATCAGTCCCCTAGAACTTAGAACTACTTAAACCTAACTAACCTAAGGACATCACACACATCCACGCCCGAGGTAGGATTCGAACTTGCGACCGTAGCGGTCATGCGGTTCCAGACTGAGGCGCCTAGAACCGCACGGCCACACTGCATCGAGCCACATCAGTTCTCGACTGTCCTGCTTCCATTCTTCACATGGCCCTCCACCGCAGAGAGCCTGGTAGGAGTCTTCTCTGTGTCATACTGCCACGCCTGTGACTGTGGACACAGGGATTCTGGAGGTGAGCTACCCGACAAACACTACTCCGTTTGATACAGTAGGTGTCCTGACGTCACCGTTGGCGTGGTTGTCTGTTGACCAGAATGCCATCTTCCGTGCGGGATACTACCGTACGGACATCTGTTGACAGTACGATTATGTCTTGAATAGACACAGGAAGGCAGGAAGGGTAAATACTGGTGCGTTGCTTTAATTTTGGACACCAGTGTAGTTACTCGCTCTCCGCCAGAGACAAATGGTTCAAATGGCTCTAAGCACTATGGGACTTAACATCTGAGGTCATCAGTCCCCTAGACTTAGGACTACTTAAACCTAACTAACCTAAGGAGATCACAGACATCCATGCGCCAGGCAGGATTCGAACCTGTGACCATAGCAACAGCGCGGTTCCGAAATGAAGCGCCTAGAACCGCACGGCTACAGCGGCCGGCCGCCAGAGCCAGATGCTGGCACTCGTAACACGTCCTATGTCCCATGCACCACGGCCTGTCTTTCGGCGCCTCGGTACCCAGATTGCTGCAGATGGTAGCCGTCACATCTGAATGACTTCCAGAGGGTGGCCAGCGAAGTCGCGCTGTTACTTGGCTGCAGCCATGGCCGCCTCCAGTCTTCTGCTGCTCTCCTGGGCCGTCCTCTCATTGGGCTGCGAGGCGCGTTACGGTCTCATTCTGTATTCGGCCGTGCCCACCTGCTTAACGGCTCCCTGGCCGCGGAAATGCGTCGGCGCCGGTCCCCGGTAATCACTTTCTCCGCTCCTCCTATGCCACCCACCCTGTCCCCAAAGTTTCCTTCCGTTCGCGAACTACCACAGCAATTTGCGTTTAATTTGGACACGAACCTCTCAGTAATAGCAACATAAACGAGAAAAAATTTCGTTGATACCTAAGAAAGAGAGGTGCCTACATCTCTACATATATTTACATACACCATAAGCCACCGTATGATGCGTGGCATTGGGTATATTGTATCATTATTAGTCATTTCCCTTCCAGCTTCAACCGCAAGTAGAGCGAGGGAAACAACGACTGAGTATTTGCTTCCGTACGAGTCCTAATTTCCCTTACCTTCGTGGTCCTTACGCGAGATCATTCCCCTCTGTTAGGGGGAAGATTTGTCTGATGTGATAGAAGAAGAAACAGAAGTCGATTTAGAAGAGATAAGCGATCCAGTATTAGAATCAGAATTTAAAAGAGCTTTGGAAGACATAACACCAAATGAGGCGGAAGGGATAGATAACATTCCATCAGAATTTCTAAAAATCGTTGGGGGAAGTGGCAACAAAACGACTAGTCACGTTGGTGGGTAAAATGTATGAGTCTGGCGACACACCATCTGACTATCGGAAAAGCATCATCCACACAATTCCGAAGACGGCTTGAGTTGACAAGTGAGAGAATTATCGCACAATCAGCTTAACAGCTCATGCATCCAAGTTGCTTACAAGAATAGTATACAGAAGAATGGAAAAAAATATTCAGGATGCACTTGATGATGATCAGTTTGGCTTTAGGAAAGATAAATGTATGAGAGAGGCAATTCTGACGTTGCTGTTAATAACGGAAGCAAGACTAAAGAAAAATCGAGACACGTTCATAGGATTTGGCGACTTGGAATAAGCGTTCGACAATGTAAAATGGTGCAAGATGTTCGAAATTTAGAAAAAGTAGGAGTAAGCTATAAGGAGAGATGGGTCATATACAATATGTACAACAGCCAAGCGGGAATAATAAGAGTGGACGACCAAGAACGAAGTGCTCGGATTAAAAAGGGTGTAAGACATAGATGTAGCCTTTCGCCCCTACTGTTCAATCTGTACATCGAGGAAGCAATTATGGAAATAAAAGAAAGGTTCAGGAGTTGAATTAAAATTCAAGGTGAAAGGATATCAATGATACGATTCGCTGATGACATTGCTATCCTGAGTGAAAGTGAAAAAGAATTAAATGATCTGCTGAACGGAATGAACAGTCTAATGAGTACACAGTATGGTTTGAGAGTAAATCGGAGAAAGACGAAGGTAATGAGAAGTAGTAGAAATGAGAACAGTGAGAAACTTAACATCATGATTGAAGGTCATGAGGTCAATGAAGTTAAGGAATTCTGCTACCTAGGCAGTAAAATAACCAATGACGGACGGAGCAAGGAGGACATCAAAAGCAGACTCGCTATGGCAAAAAAGGCATTTCTGGCCAAGAGAAGTCTACTAATATCAAATACCGGCCTTAATTTGAGGATGAAATTTCTGAGAACGTACGTCTGGAGTACAGCATTGTATGGTAGTGAAACATGGACTGTGGGAAAACCGGAACAGAAGAGAATCGAAGCATTTTAGATGTGGTGCTACAGACTAATGTTGAAAATTAGGTGGACTGATAAGGTATGAGGAAGTTCTGCGCAGAATCGGAGAGGAAAGAAACATGTGGAAAACACTGATAAGGAGAAGGGACAGGCTGATAGGACATATGTTAAGACATGAGGGAATGACTTCCATGGTACTAGAGGGAGCTGTAGAGAACAAAAACTGTAGAGGAAGACAGAGATTAGAATACATCCAGTAAATAACTGAGGACGTATGTTGCAAGTGCTACTCTGAAATGAAGAGGTTAGCACAAGAGAGGAATTCGTGGCGGGCCGCATCAAACCGTGACAAAAAAATAAAAAATAAAAAATAAAGGCAAATAAAAAACACATCGTTCTGAATTCAGCTTCAAAAGCAGATTCTCTGCACTCTCTCAATAGTATTGCGCGAAAAGAATATAATATTTCCTCCAGAAATTCCCATTTAATTTCACGAAGTAACTTCGCAGTACTCGCGTGCTGATAGAACATATAGGTAAGAAATCTAGCAACACGCCTCTGAATAGCTTCTATGTATTCGTTTAATGCGGCTGATAGGCTCCCACACACTTGAACAGTAGCCAAGAATGGGTCACAGCAGTGTTCTTTATGAGACCTCCTTTATAGATAAGCTACACTTTCCTAAAATTCTCCCAATAAACCAAGTCGCCTTCCCTACTCTTATGCGATCGTTCCATTTGATATCCCTTTGGAACGCTACACTCAGAGCAAGCTGCCATTCATCACACCAACTAGAAACTGTCTAAGTCAACATGTATCGTCCAACAGTCACTCAACGACGACACTTTCTCATACACAACAGGATCATCAGCCGACAACCACAGACTTCTGCTCACAGTGTCTGTCAGATCATCTGTGTATGCAGAGAATAAGAGGGGTCCTGTCACACTTCCCTTGGGCACTCCAGACGATACCATTGTCTCTTGACACCAGCGGTCAACATAAAACGTACTGGGTTGTGTTACTAAGAAAATATTCGAGCCACTCACATATCTGGGAACCTAATCTCTATACTGTGACCTACGTTAACAGTCGACAGTGGGGCACTGTGTCAGACGCTTTCGGCAAATCCTGGAATCTACCTGTTGCCCTTCATTCACGGTTCACAGGATGTCATATGAGAAAAGGGCAAGCTGAGTTTCGAACGAGCAATGCTTTTTAAATGGGTGCTGATATGTAGTCATATATGTGAAAGAAATCTCATTTTTCCCGTGTACTTTGTCATGACGATGTACTGATTGAGGCAAACGAAAGAGAGGGACAGTAGTTCGCTTGTCTAAATAACCCAAACTTTCACAATTGGTACACCAAAGCGAGTTTAGAAAAATACTATGTGAACATGTTACAAGAGAGTGAAAGGCGGCCGTTTGGGAACTAACACTTTTCATGCATTGCAGAATTTCACCACACTCGACGTAACTCACTTGTTCAAGACAGTCAGTGTTTTCTTTCAGTTACTTTCTGTGTTACATGGCGACAGTTCCTTATATGTATGGTATAGCTTTGATAGAGCTACGATACTTCGCAGACACGCGATGTGAAAGTTACTTTCGTTCTTAAGTTTTGTACACCAGTGTATTTAGAGAAAGGAATCACGAAACCACCAAAGTTGTTGTGATGCGCGTTAATTTATCCACAACCAGTCTCGGTCAGCGTACCATCTTCACGTCAGGGACACTGTTACATCATGTTACAGCAGGATTCCTTGGCGTCAAGTACATTACTATCACTATTTGTTGCAATGCGGATAAGTGACAGTCGCCGCGCGGGATTAGCCGAGCGGTCAGAGGCGCTACAGTCATGGACTGTGAGGCTGGTCCCGGCGGAGGTTCGAGTCCTCCCTCGAGCATGGGTGTGTGTATTTGTCCTTAGGATAATTTAGGTTAAGTAGTGTGTAAGCTTAGGGACTGATGACCTTAGCATTTAATTCCCATAAGATTTCACACACATTTGAACATTTTGAAGTGACAGGTCCCAACCATGAAAGAGGAATGCTATTGAAACGAATTTTGTGGTACACATACTCACTTTGATGAAGTAACAATTTCCCAACTGCGTATTCCTCTAGTTTAGCTCCTCCAGGATTTTGATTTCTTTAGTTCTCTCAAGACTTCATTTGCTAGAAGCTGTATGTTTTCCTCTCCCAAGAGTGCTACAAAACAGATGTGTGCTACGCTTAACAAATTTTGCTCAGAAAAATGTCTCTGCGGTTCATCCCTGCGCATTTTCTCAAGAAGATCTGAAAAGTTGGATACGATATTGCAGTGCCTGTGTTATTCCGAATTACAATGCAAAGTCTGAAGGAATAGGCGCTGCGGCGATCACTGTCGTTATGAAACACATTAAATGTATTCCCAGTCGCGAATACGGATAACCATCAGCTGTATAATGGAATGACGACAACGAAAATTTATTCTGGACCAGGACTCGAACCAGGATTTCCCGCCTATAGCGAGCGGTCGCCTTCTCGTTCTTTTTTTTTTCGTAAACCGTCAGCGTATCCATTCAACCATCTTTCATTAAGACGCTATCCCTTTTTTTCTGCCTTCAGTCTCGAAGCAGGGCATCTGAACCACCTTTTTTTTCATTTTTTCTCTTTTTTATGTGCTCAGCTACTGCGCTTTTTAATTATTTCCGCCCCAGGACAGGAAAGGGAAACTACAAAAAAGATCTACTTGCCACCGCCGCTTGTGTTTTAACAAAAATCGAAACTGCACCTCTTCAAGCGTTGGCGCCTATCCACGCCTATCGCAAAACAACTAACCTATTACTACAAGGGTGTAGGAAAGGAAGACAGTAGGGGAAGAACATATAGATTAGCGATGAAACTGGAAGTAGTTGGGTAGGGGCTTTTGTTATTTTAGTTTATTTTATTTCATTTTTTATATTTTTGTTTTGTACTTTTCCTTTTTTATGTTTTTCTTTTTTAATATTTTTTTTTTAATTATTCTTCGTACCAGAATTCCAGGAGTCGCCAGCGCCTTGCCATTTGTGGAAAATCCAAACGTGTCTTCTCGAAGTTTTACTGGATATTTCATTTGCAGTGCGTTCAGAGCATCATATCGCCAAAATAAGCAACAGTATCTCATTGCTTGGACGTTCCAGCTGGAAGGCAGGTAATGAAAGGGGCTCCATAGATAATTGGAAAGGAACTGGTTGTATCTGGGGTTGCGAACAAGTGCACAGTGTCGATCGTTAAGTTGCGTCCAATAACCCAGTTCTGACTTCTAGCCGGGACCAAAAAGGTAGCGGACCGTAAGGCCACGTATCCAGTTCACAGCGTTAGTTTTCGTTGCGTGGTAATAAATCACAAGCCCGCCCGGTTAGCCGAGCGGTCTAACGCTCGGCTTTCCGGAGTGGGAAGGAGCGCCTGGCCCGGCGGACTTGTGTCAAGGTTTGGTGAGCCGGTCAGTCTGTGGATGGTTTTTAGGCGGTTTTCCATCTGCCTAGGCGAATGCGGGCTGGTTCCCCTTATAACGCCTCAATTATACTACGTCGGCAATTGCTGCACAAACAAGCTCTTCATATACGCGTACACCACCATTACTCTACCACGCAAGCATAGGGGCTACACTCGTCTGGTGTGAGACGTTCCCTGGCGGGGGGAGGGGGGGGGGTCACCAGGGGCCGAACCGCACAATAACCCTGGGTTCGGCGTGGGGCGGTGGAAGTGGACCGCGGTAGTCGTCGTGGGGTTGTCGACCACTGCTCTCCGTCATTTCTAGGTCCCCAGTTAACATACAAACAATAATTCAACTGTGGGAATAAAAGCGTCTAGAAAGTGACATGAGCAGGTCTCTGTCGGGTAAGGAAAGCCAAGATACGCAGCGCGAGCCTCCAGACGTCAGACGACGGACCATATGAAAATCGGCGAGCGTCCGTGTCGTCTACACCACAGTGAACACAGAGTGGTGTGTCAGCGAGGCGGATGCGGTGCAAACCAAAGTGGTTGACCTGTTTGCCATTGACGGACGCTGGTGTCGAGAAAACCTGCATGCACCGCTTTCCACACACGTCGCCATATGACCTGGGGAAACTTGTGTTCGATGGGGTTGGAGGGTCGCCATATTTGTAATGTGTCATGTACAGGTTTTGTCTGCAGTATACATGGAGGGGGAGAGGAGAGTATAACTTAATTCCAGAAAGAAATGCTGAAAGGAGGGGGGTGAAATGTCTGATAACATGACTGGGGCTCACATGGCGGCTGTCGCAATAAATGGTTCTGAGCACTATGGGGCTTAACATCTGAGGTCGTCAGTCTCCTAGAACTTAGAACCACTTAAACCTAACTAACCTAAGGACATCACACACATCCATGGCCGAGGCAGGATTCGAACCTGCGACCGTAGCGGTAGCGCGGTTCCAGACTGAAGGGCCTAGAACCGCTCGGCCACACCGGCCGGCGCAGCTGGCGCATATTCGTGTAAAAAAAAGTCCGGTCACGCTCGTCGGGCAGCGGCGCGAGACTTTCAGTTGGGAGCTAACAAAAAGTGCCGTAACTCTGTCTGACACTTGAAATAAATCTACTCCACTACATTCCCGTGGGAGGGCAACAGAGGAAATTGAACTTTAAATAATATCCCGGTACAAAGGATCCCATCGCCATCAACATACGACGTGCGAGGGTAATCGGAACCGGGAACACTTGTGCCACGTGGGGGAGGCGAGAGGCGTGGTTGACATTAATGTATTGCGCACGCTGTACAATGTCGAGGGGTCCAAGTCGGTGGTTCACAAGACCAGCCCTGATTGTTTGGAGGAGATGTCTACTGTTCGTTGCCAATGAACGACTGAGGTCATTCATAAAATCACTGCCCAAACAGCGGACGCTGGTGAACACACTTAGAGGAGCAACATGTCTCTCATGAAGGCCCTCACCAATAAGCAGAACCGTCGATTTGGAAATGTTAAGAGAACCGCCCGATGGTTTGCCATATGTCGCCACCCAAGTCAGAGCCGCAGTCTTCATTGCGTAGGTAGATGACTAAATCGTCAGCCTAGGCCGTACTACAGTAGCGGTGTCTATGCAGTGTCAGGCCCATCAGACGATGGCGCAGTACCTGGAGTAGGGGCTCTAATGCCAAAGCATACAGTATCATGGAAAGTTGGCAACCCTGTCGGACAGAGCGCTCAATCGCTAGAGGCGCGGTGAGGCAACCATTACAGAGTACTCTTGAAGTCGTGCCTTTCGTTTGGCTATCCGAGTAAGACTAAAGGTCATAATCAAACTTCCATACATCGTCAACCATGTATCTACGACCTGTACTCGTACATCCATTGTGTATATTCTTGTACACGGGAGACAATTTACTTGAAGGTTGCTTATTCGGTGTCGGTGGATAAACACGATATTGCAATGTCTGTGTTCTCCGAATTACGATGCAATGTACCTTTGGAACAGGCTCTGCAGCGATTACGGTCGTTATGAAATACGTTAAATGTATTCCCAGTCGCGGATATGGACAACCATCAGCGGTATAATGGAATCAGGAAACCGATAATTTGTATGGGACCGAACTAATGCGTGTCCGAAGGAACTTTGCATCGTAATGTAATCATAATCGTATGTAAAGTACAGCAATGGCAAAAAACCGTCAACACCGTCACTGCGTGATAGCGATGGAAATGTTACCGATAATGGTGCCACTAAAGCGGAGTTACTAAATACAGTTTTCCGTCATTCCTTCACGAAAGAAGACGAAGTGAATATTTCAGAATTCGAAACCAGAACAGCCGTCAGAATGAGTGACATAAAAGTAGATATCTTAGGTGTTGCGAAACAACTCTAATCACTTAACAAAGACAAGTCTTCCGGTCCAGATGGAATACCAATCAGGTTCCTCTCAGAGTATGCAGACATAATAGCGCCTTTCTTAGCAATCATATACAACCGCTCACTCGACGAAAGGCCTGTTCCTAAAGACTGGAAAGTAGCACAGGTCACACCAATATTCAAGAAAAGAAATAGGAGTAACCCATTGAATTACAGACCCATATCACTGACCTCAATTTGCAGTAGGATTTTGGAGCATAGTCTGTACTCGAACATTATGAATCACCTTGAAGAAACTGACTTATTGATACTTAACCAACAGGGATTCAGAAAATATCGTTCTTGTGCAACACAGCTAACTCTTTATTCCCATGAAGTAATGAGTGCTGTCGACAAGGGATCTCAGATCGATTCCATATTTCTAGATTTGCAGAACGCTTTTGATACCGTTCCTCACAAGCGACTATTCATAAAATTGCGTGCATGTGGAGTATCGTCTCAGTTGTGTGACTGGGTTCGTGATTTCCTCTGAAAGAGGTCACAGTTCGTAGTGATACACGGTAAATCATCGAGTAGAACGGAAGTGATATCTGGCGTTCCGCAAGGTAGTGTCATAGGCCCTCTGCTGTTCCTGATTTATATAATGATCTAGGTGATAATCTGAGCAGCCCCCTTAGATTGTTTGCAGATGACACTGTAGTTTACCATCTAGTAAAATCATCAGATGATCAATTCCAATTACAAAATGATCTAGAGAGAATTTCCGTATGGTGCGAAAACTGGCAATTAGCACTAAACAAAGAAAAAATGGTTCAAATGGCTCTGAGCACTATGGAACTTAATTGCTGAAGTCATCAGTCCCCTAGAACTTAGAACTAGTTAAACCTAACTAACCTAAGGACATCACACACATCCATGCCGGGGGCAGGATTCGAACCTGCGACAGTAGCGGTCGCGCGGTTCCATACTGCAGCGCCTAGAACCGCTCGGTCACAAAAGCCGGCAAACAAAGAGAAACGCGAGGTCATCCACATGGCTACTAAAAGAAATCCGATAAATTTTAGGTGTACCATAAACGCACAAATCTAAGGGCTGTCAATTCGACTAAATATCTAGGAATTACAATTACGAGTAACTTAAATTGGAAAGACCACATAGATAATATTGTGGGGAAGGCGAAACAAAGACCGTGCTTTGTTGGCAGAACACTTAGAAGATGCGACAAACCCACTAAAGAAACAGCCTACATTACACTTGTCCGTCCTCTGATGGAATATTGCTGCGCCGTATGGGATCCTTACCAGGTAGAATTGACGGAGACATCGAAAAAGTGCAAAGAAGGGTAGCTCGTTTCGTATTATCGCGCAGTAGGGGTGAGAGTATCACTGATATGATACGCGAATTGGGGTGGCAGTCACAGAAACAAAGGCGGTTTTCTTTGCGGCGAAATCTATTTACGAAATTTCAATCACCAACTTTCTCTTCCGAATGCGTAAATAATTTGTTGACACCCACCTACGTAGGGAGAAATGATCATCGTAATACAATAAGAGAAAACAGAGCTCGGACGGAAAGATTTAGGATTTTCTTTTTCCCACGCGCCTTTCGAGAGTGGAATGGTAGACAGGTAGTATGAAAATGACTCCATGAACCCTCTGCCAGGCACTTAAGTGCGAATTGCAGGGTAACCATGTAGATGTAGATGTAGATGTAACTCGCAATAACACAGGCACTGCAGTATCATATTTATCACCCAACGCCGAGCAAGCGACTTTCAAGTAAAATGTCTCCCCGGTACGTAAATATACCTAATGGATGTACGAGTACAGGTTGTAAACAAGTGGTTGACGACATGTTGAAGTTTGAGCCTGGCCGTGATTCGATTCGTACTTGAAAAGCCAAACGCTTAGGCAATCGCTAGCGATAAGCGGGAAATCCGCGTTCAAGTCCAAGTACAACAAAAATGTCATTGTCGTCCTTCCATTATGTAGCTGATGATTACCCATATTCGCAACTGCGAATACATTTAATGAATTTCATAACGGTTGCAGTCGCCGCAAAGCCTGTTCCTTCGGGCATGCATCGTAATTCGGAATAGTACAGGCAGTACAATGTCGTATTTATCCGCTGGCGCTGGCAAGGGAATGCCAAGTAAGCTGCGTCCACTGTACGGAAAAATACATAAAGGATGAACGAGCACAGGTGGTAGATACATGATTGACATGGTTGACGACATACAGATGTCTGGCCGCGAGTCCTGCTCAGAAAGACAAATGGTAAGGCGACCGCTCGCAATAAGCGGTAAATCTGGGATCGAATTCCGGTCCGGCACAAATTTTCATTGTCTTCCTTCTGTCGTACAGCTAATGGTTATCCATATTCGCTACTGCGAATACATTTCATGAAAAGTTGGAAGTGAAATAGATGTGTAATTAAAGGTTCTTTCCACATCTCCAGTTTTAAACAGGCTGAATGCAATTTATACCGACAAAACTAGATGGACAGTCAGTGGTAATTGCTGAGTGTTTTGGTATAAGGGACCCGTGGTTTCCGGTGGGCCATAAGAAAGTTATTGCTTTTCGTGTGCTTTTGTACAGCCCTCTAGCTGCTCGGTTTTGTCTCTTTTCTCGGCAGTGTTGATTGTACGCTAACAGTGTGTAGTGACTTGGCAAGACAGCCAAGCCACTCGGAGGTAGCCGAAAGGCACGCGTTAAGCTCACGCAGGCTGGCGTGAGGTCTCAATATAAACTGGTAATGCCGCCTTGCTAGGTCGTAGCAAATGACATAGCTGAAGGCTATGCTAACTATCGTCTCGGCAAATGAGAGCGTATTTGTCAGTGTAGCATCGCTAGCAAAGTCGGCTGTACAGCTGGGCGAGTACTAGGACGTCTCTCTAGACCTGCCGTGTGGTGGCGGACGGTCTGCAATCACTGACAGTGGCGACACCCGGGTCCGACGTATACTACCGGACCGCGGCCGATTTAAAGGCTACCACCCAGCAAGTGTGGTGTCTGGCGGTGACACCACATTCAGTGATTCACAGCGGTACGGATAGTTTCACTGATGAGTTCTTGGCCGCTCTCCACGTCGTATATGGGTACCCTTAATGCAACGCCGCTATGCTAAACAATTCCCGTAGCAGTGGCAATCAAATCACAATAATTTTGCAGACAACGGTTTCCGCAGTACTGTTTTATGGTGTGCGTTTTGATGTTCATGCATTGTACCGCTTCTCACATTTGTGAAGGTATTCCCACAGAAAACAGGCAGTATGGATTGCATACCGAAGAAATCGTCATTACACTATTACCCTGTAAGGAGCCATCGACATCAGTAATTATTTGCTGCGAAAATATCCGGAAAATATACTTGAACAGCCTTCAAAATTTTGTCTGTGGAGTTCGCGTTTACTTTTTGGATGGATGTTACAATAACACACTTAAGTCCGTCAGGAAATATGCCATCAGCCGTTGGCTAGTAGCAAAAATGGAGTTCTACCAGGTGAGCACAAGATCACAACACTTTCCTATAAACACCATCATAGTCAATAGAATCACCACATTTTATTGACATAACGAAGTTTCTAATATTCTCAGGGATTCCATTTCAGAAAATAATATCTTCTGGTAAATGTCATGTGATTAGGGCCTCCCCTCGGATAGACCTTTCGTCGGGTACAAGTCTTTCGATTTGACGCTACTTTGGCGACTTGCGCGTCGATGGGGATGAAGTAATGGTAATTATGACAACACAACACCCATTCCCTGAGCGGAAAAAACCTCCGACCCAGCCGGGAATCGAACCCGGGCCCTTAGGATTGACATTCTGTCGCGCTGACCACTCAGCTACCGGGGGCAGATCTTTTGGAGATGTATGCATTTTTTGTGGAAGTAAATGTAACATCTTTTATTTCTTACCATTATTAGTAAGTGCATTGTGTGCAGCAATAAAATCGAATTTGATGGCGAATGATGTGGCACCATTTCTGCGACAATAATTTAAAATCAGTGTTAGTCCAAAAAGGTACCTTATTAACATTGCAGGCTGTTTTTGCTATGTTTTTCGCACGTAATCCATGTGTTTCGCATTATTAACAACTGACTGGAGAACTGTATGTTACTGGTGGGAAGGGTTTTCAGCTCACGACAACAGCTTTTCCTCTGAATAACACAGAGCTCTCTGTTCCCAGTAAATTTTACTTGATTTCATGGAGTTATCTCTCCCTAGTCCCACTTCCGTTCATTTTTATTCTTCTTTGTCAATAACGCTTAAAATCACCGCGGTTCGGGTAATCGCTTTTAAGTGATAATTTGTATAGAAAGCTCTTCTCTTCGAAACGCCAGGAATCCACTACACACTGTATAATCCATCGTTGCCGAATGCAAGTGTGTATCATTTCATAATTTTAAGTTTTTCCTTGAACTGAAAATGTTTGCTGGAGTAAAATATTCCTTGGACGTAAAACTTGACTGGCTTATGAATGAAGTTCAACAATAAACTTCTATAGTTTTCTTCTGTTTCTGTATTTACAGTTGCCTAGTAACGGTCGTTCCATAGAAGGCGCTATCCATTTTCGCTGCTCAGATCTGCTGATATATGGTCCAGTGGAAGTTGTCGACGAACACGGTACGTTAGACATTTCATTCGAGTAGCATTAGTGGGTAGCATTGTCTCAATGAATTTCTTTATTCGTACTCTAATTTAGAGATGTTGTGCCACTGAAAGCTAGAGTTTCACCCCAGGGGTTTGTAAGGTACTCAGGAATTATTTCGAGCAATGTTTTACCCAATAATCAGAATTTGATAATGACCAGTTGTGACATATCACGCGCTGGCCCCGCCACTAACCTAATCCTGAGATTAAAAAATTACGACCACGGGTCTAGTTTAGCAGGGGATACAACCCGTCGGCTTTGACCAATGACGTCAGAATTGGCCAGAGAGCATGTATTACAAAGATGAAAGAGCTGAGAAGAATGTTCAGAAACAAAGGAACGCAAGAGAGAGAAACTGTACTTCACATATATAAGGGCCAGTTGTATTTTCACGTTAACGACATCGTGTGTTTTTATCTTAGTATTTCTCCGCAAAATACAATGAAAATAAATGAATGAATATATTACCAGCAAAGAATACATCACGTTACATATATGTCAGTTGTATCTCGAGACTCTTTCGAACTGTATTGCTTAAGTACAGTACGGGATAGAAGTTTAGCGTACGTCGATTTCTTAGTTTTAACTAGCATTGCTGTCCTGTTGTTCACTTGAACTATGCATCCCCTGCTTCACTAAACCTTAAATGAAACACCGGATACAAATTAAAAGCTCATTCGAAGTGTGTTGCTTAAGTACAGTACGGAATATACGAGTATATCGTAAGTGGATTTCTTCATTTTCACTAGCATTACTGTCTTGTTGTTCACTTGAACGATGTGTCCTCTGCTTCAGTAAACGCTAAATGGAACACGGGATACAAATTATAGATGTGTTGTTTATTTGGTCTCCGCTATTACTAACAGTCTGTTCTTACGCATATATGAGTACTACTAATGACAGAAGGACCTACGTATGTAATATTTGTATATCAGACTTCCGTTGACCTCTATATGTGTACACTGGTAACTAAAAGCTGGAAATAGACGTACGTTACATTTGCAACCTGTACCTCAACTGAACTACACGGAGACAAGAAGACGACACATGTACAATTTGTATCCCGCACTTCACTATGGGGTACAGTTTTTTTGTTGCCTTGGACGCTAATAATATCCCATTCGTTACTTGAGCTATATAGCTATACGCAACATTTGTATCTTGCTGGCCAATTGACATATATAGTGTCAGTGTAAAAGCAAGTGAAGGACGGGATACAAATTTTAGTTGTGTCGGGGGTTTCGCCTTTAATATAGCAAGTACACTTTCGAAAATGTCGTACTAATACTAGTGCTGGGAAACGAAAGATCGACAGCTGAGAAATTTCTATTACGTACTTCACAACACGACAATACACATATTGGTGGTATACAACAGTGATATGTGTCAAAATAGTGAAATACAATAAAAGAAGCAAATGGAAAAGTGAACTTAACAGACGGAAATATCGAGGAATAACCGAAGCTCGCCTAGACAGACAGAAACGAAAATCGCATACCCACGTTCACAACAAACACAACGTTATGAAACCTCTCTCTCTCTCTCTCTCTCTCTCTCTCTCTCTCTCTCTCTCCCCCACACACACACACACACTCTCATTCACCAAACCCCTTCCCCCCCCCCCCCCGCACCAGTGTGAAATTAGCTGTGATATTTGGGACGGTACATTTTTCCAACATGTTTAATAAAACATTTAAACGGCCAATATGTCCGCGGAATACTTTGTCTCCACGAATACTCGTCTAGGTGGCTTTGAAGTGTCGAAATCTGACGTTTCCCTCTCCCTATAAGAGACTTCACCGCTGACCAGTAACCCTCTATACTGTTAGTGCAGGACCCTGTGGATAATGATCTAAATTCAATGTTGTGGTTTACTAAAAGAAGTTGATAACCCATATCCCCTAAATCCCTGTATGAAGAAAACCCATCTGAAATAATAATAGAATCCTGTGCAACCTGATCTTCAATTAAGCTAACCAAAACTTCCTTACTTCTATTTGGTACTACTCTGAACACTACATCGTCACAATAATCCCACCGGAGGTTCCCCCCTGTTGTACTTCCTTTTCCTAAAATGCAACTCGTCAATTTCGACCATAACACCCCCCCCCCCCCCCCCCCCCAACAGCCCCCTATATTTCATGTATTCCCCATAAACGTCCCCCAACAAAACGAGTACCACTCCACTACCGTACGCTTACTCACACGACATTCATGCACACAGAGCCACACAGGATATCTTAAACACCAACAGTAAGTGATTTTCATTATGTCTCTCAGGGCGAGCTTAGATTTCTCGAACCACGTTCCCCTCCTGATAGATCGCCACAACCGGTCTCTGCTGCACCTACATACAAATAAGTCGTGAGTACGGCGACTTGACACACTGGCGAGGCGCATATGTTCGCCGCAGTCACGACATCGGACGTATTCAGCAATAAGACCACACATTTGCAAGAAACAAATTGTGGTCACCATGTCTTCTCCCATAGCTTGTCTTAAATTGTCGAGATTCATTGCAACAGATAAATCCATTCCTATAAACGATAATAAGACACTAAAACTTGTTCTACAATAACAAACTAATACTCCAAATTACCTCAATACCATTACAAATAAAATTAAGTACCATTTGAATAAGAAACAACCAATTAATTTAATTAAATCACACGATGAATAATTTAAGGAATACCAAGCGATCGCTTTTAGATTCACATTCAATTATTTTAATGTACAATGATAGCGTTTATCCGGAACACAGAACTGTTTTATTATCTATGCCTCGCAGTGAAGACATTACTATCTATGACTAATGTATGACCTCATTGGTCAAAATCGACGGGTTGTATCCCCTGCTTGACTAGACCGCACTAATCGTCTGCTTTGACCAGTGACGTTATGGTAACTGCTGCTGTGACGCTACTTCTTCTTGCGAATTTTGATTTGCATTTCTTTATAGCACCATTTGTTCTCACATATTCGTTGATTTCGAGATCAATTATATTTTTATCTCCACTGAGTAGGAGAAACAAAACTCTCTATCTCCTGTTTCGGAGTGAATTATAATAGACCTTCTCAACCTAATAAATAGCCTACCTCCTTTAGTATCAAAAACTAACGTGCATCATACACCTTAATGTAAACAGGTAAGCTAATCAAGCTAATTGTGAAGCGTCCAGAAATGGAGGAGGCCACTAAAACGGACTTTTCGGGTTGAAAGGGTATGTGACAGTATTGTAGTGATTGCAATATCGAGTCAAATTTAAAAAGAACCTGGAAGTATGACCACTCTTATCTGTATGACGTTACACACACCCTGCTTTCCACTCTGGCCTGGATGCATGGACTAATGCGGTTGGGAAGGTTGTCACAAAGTCACTGTACCCTCTACTGATGCAATGGCCAACAGCTGCTACACTTGGTCCTTGATATCATGGATATTGGCACTGGGTAGAGTTAACATCCTTGCTGGTCCCACGTATGTTCTACTGGGCACAGAACTGTAAATATTGTTGGCATTGTAGTACCGCAACATCACGAAGATAGTTCATAGAGACACGTGCAATGTGTAGACAAGTATTGTGCTGTTGAAAAAATGCCACCATGAGAATGTCGCGTGAGAGGTAACACATGAGAACTCAGGATGTCCGTAACGTACCGTTTTGCAGTAATAGTTCCCTCAGTCACTGCCAGCCGTGACCTGAAGTCATACCCAGTGGTTTCCCACCCCGCGACGCCAGGAGTAACTCCCCTGTGGCTGTCTGAAATATAGGAAGAATGTGAACTTTCCCCAAGTCGTCCTCACAGCTGGCGACGATGGTCATCCAGGTTAGAGATGAGCCTTGATTCATCGCTGAACACAATGTGACGACATTCAGCAGCAGTGCGTGTTTCCTGGTAAGGACACCTCTCCAAACACTACCATTAGTGATGGGTGTTAACAGCAGTGCACGCATGGTACGGTGATCCGTTCGTCTGTTTGGTGCTAGCATCCGACCAATGGTGTCGGGTTACACAGAATTTGGCAAAGAGTACGTTACGTGTCCTCGGATGGCTGCCGTAAATATGAATGAATTACGATGAACGAAGTGCACAGTACAGCGATCCTCCCTTGTGGCTGTCAGATGTGGACGAGTAAACCTTGATGGCGACAATGTCCGTCCTCAAGTTTCCATGCAGTCCAACATCAGACCACTCAAACATCCGAATGCCCTCAAATCTGGATACTGAAAGTTTTGACCAGCCAGCTAAATGGAGACTCGTTATGAGCCCCCTTTCAAACTCTGACAGGTGCCGC
Organism: Schistocerca americana; assembly: GCF_021461395.2. Lineage (NCBI taxonomy): Eukaryota > Metazoa > Arthropoda > Insecta > Orthoptera > Acrididae > Schistocerca > Schistocerca americana. The sequence goes on from NC_060122.1 coordinate 154,402,860, forward strand.
CAACGATGTGTCACACAACTATTCAGCATATCCTTCTCCTTCATAGTGATCCAATCTGATGCTGTTTGCTCCACTTATATACCCTAACAGGCCTGGTAACAACAATAAACTCTATCAAACTTAATTCACTCTAGTAGCCGTTAACCCTGTCACAGAGAGCTGCAACCCTAATCATTTACATACCTGCCACTGGTGTGCACTTTCACGAAGTTACATAGACATCCGACCATGTCTTCTGGAGACTTCATTTTTTTTATAGTGGGGCGTATTTAAGCCTAGTTGGTCTTTTTTCTTTTCAGTGCTACTTCTTTAGAGCTTTTTTCTGGTATCTGATCCGTGTCACTTACAATATTCAGTAAAGGTTAAGTGTCATAATTGCTTAGTATTACTACCGAGACATATATACGACACTGTGCAGGAAAGTAGTGCCTCAGAATTTTTTATTTGGAGACTCTTAACGTTTTTTCAATAAAATCAATTTTATCAACATGAACAAGTTTGTTTGTGTGGCCATCATCTGCAGAAAGCTTAGATATATTCGTTTTGTAAATGAAAACCGCCTTTTTATTGCTGCGATGTATTTTATTTGTTCCAGGCGCTTCTCACATTTCACTTTAAGGCATAATCAATTAAATATAAAATGGGCCAGTTTGGTTTTTGATACACAACTTTTGTAGATTAAAAAACAGTTCACGTCTAATTTTTCACCTAAATAAGTGATTGCTTACAGTTATTCAAGTTTTTAGCTGGCATCTGCGTTTCCTATCTGTGGTCAAATGCTGAAAATTTCACTTACGAAACATAAGCACAGTTTCGCGTTACGAAATTTTTCTTCTCAATTTTCATGTTATTGTCCCATACTTCGATGCTCCTATACGTACTTTGTATCTGACATTAAACGTTCTGCCTGTTTGTCCTATGTAAGTGCCATCAGAAGTGTTACACTGTAACTGATGTATACATGCTTTCTGGTGTATCTCTATGTCTTTTGTCGGTTCTGAGATGTATTTTTGGATAGAATTGTCTCTCGTAAATGCTATGTTTATGCCCTATTATTTGAAAATGTTGGTGATTTTGTGTGTCAGTTTCTATTTTTACGCCACTGTGTACCATCTTGTGTCTTCTCTTATATTTTCCTGATTATTCTGGGTCCTTTTTATGGTACTGAGTGCTTGTGCTTGCGTTTGACTTTGTTGTGTTGTTGTATGCGGTTTTGTTTTTTATTTTAATTTTAATTTTGTTGTTTTGCTTTGTGACTATGTTAATACTGTAACCATTGTATTTAGCTGTCTGCTTTATTTGTCACATTCGTTTTTATATTTTTCTTTGTTAAATAGCACTGTGTTGAATCTATGTAGTTGAAGGGTTGCTTGCATGTGTGAGTGTGGAGGTTCGAGGATTGGGGGATGGTAGTGTCAGTTGCTGTGGGATTACAATAAATTTCAAACATTTTGGTTGTTATATACAGGAAGCTAATTTGATTATGTGTTCTCTTTCAGTAGTAAATTTTATTTACTTTCTTGATGTCAGTGTGCGTTTTTTTTAATTTTTTGTAGTTGGAGAATGAGGAGGGGAGGGTCTGGGTGAGAGGTGGGTAGGGTTGGTAATTTTGCAGAGGGGGAAGTGGCAGAGACTTTTGGATGGAATGAGATTTTCCAGAGGGAGACTGGGTAATTAACTGATCAGGAGACAAGGGTGGGGGAGCATCCAACAGCTTGAATAAATGAAACCTGTGCCAAAATTAATATTATTCCACTACTGAGAGCTTGTGATACTATCACTACACCTTGAATCTGTTCGCCCTGCACGCAATGATGAATTTCCAATGGTTCCAGTTATCGAAATGCATACTACCTAATCGCAGAGGAAGTGGTACACCCTATCAAAACGTAACTGCCAAGTTTGGAGCACATTAGGGAAAATACTCTCGCTAAGTATAATATCAGAAACCTGGTTAAATATAAGAAATCTTTGATTAGTATTTTAGCTACACTATGTTGCCGAGGAAAGCTGGATTTATATTCAAAGTAAAATTATCTGCATCTCCAACATTGGAGCACAAGATGAATGAGATCCAACTGAGAATGTCTGCCACACGTGTTGCATAAATACATCCATCGATCTTGTGGAAACATTGGTCAAACCAAACTCCCAGTCTAGATTCTCCAAAAGTAACATTCGTTTTCCCAAATTATGTTAATGTTATGCCGACTTATGATCGTGCCATTTACGCTTCAAACAGTCTCTCCTTGGAACCATTCATGGCAGTCCAGTAGTAGTTTCCGATGCACCACTGCACGTTTACTGTAACCCATGGACCATCAAATCAACGATGAAACACAGAAACTGCAACAGGTTTGAATACAAGAGGCACCATGCCGACTTCTCTTCCAGGTGAGTAACGCTCCAAACGGTCTGTCCTAAAATAAAACTTTCCTCAGAGTCCATTACTAGTTTCCGATGCACCAATGCAGGTAAACCCTAACCCTTGGACGTTCACAATGACGATATAGCACAGAAATTGCATTGCGATTGAATACAATAGGTATTACGCCGATATATGTCCATCCGAGTAAAGCTTCAAACGTTCTGTGCTTGGAAACTTTCCTCGGAGTCCAATAATAGTTTGCAATGCATCACTCTACGTTTACTGTAACTCTTGGACCTTCGCATTCGCGATGAAACAAAGATATCGTTTCGCAATTGTATACAACAGGCACCATGCCAAATTACGTGCACCCTAGTGTCGCCTCAAGCGGTCTGTGCTTGAAACCGTTCAGGGGGATCCAGTAGTGATTCCCGATGCATTTATGGACTCTTATGGTAACCTTTGGAACTTGAAATCGACGATGAAACACAGAAACTGCATCGGAATTGAATACAACAGGCACCATGCAGATTTCTGTCAGGGCGAGTAACGCTCCAAATGGTCTGTGCTTGAAACCTTGCCTGGGAGTCCACTAACTGTTTCACATCCACCACTGCAGCTTTTACTATAACCCTTGCATTTTAACATTTACGATGAATCACATAAATTGCATCTGGTTTGAATACAAAAGGCACCATGCCGATTACTGTCCGGTAGAGTAACGCTTCAAACGGTCTTTGCTTGTGTCCTTCCTGGGAGTCGAGTAGTACTTTCCGATGCACCACTGCACGCTTTCAGTTACCCTTCGACCTTCACATTGACAATGATACGCAGAAGTTGCATTGGGATTGAATACAACAGTCAACATGCCGACTTTCGTTCGGGCGAGTAACGCTCAAACTGTCTTTGCTTGGAACCTTAATGGGAGTCCAGTAGAAGATTCCTAGGCACTACTGCACGTTTACTGTAACCCTTGGACCTTCACTTTGACAATGAAACACAGAAATTGCATCGGAAATGAATACAACAGGCACCTTGTCCACTTTCGTGTGGGCGAGTGACGCATCAAATGGTTTGACCTTGGAACCTTTCGTGGGAGTCCAATAGTAATTCCGACGCACCACTGCATGTTTACTGGAACTCTTGGACCTTCACTTTGACTGTGAAATACAGAATTTGCATTGGGACTGAATACAACAGGCACCATGCCGACCTCTAGCTGGGCCTGTAACGCTTCCAATAGTCTGTGGTTTGGTCCTTTCCTGGGAGTGCAATAGTACTTTCCAATGCACCACTGCATGTCTACTGTAAACCTTGGACCTTGACATTAACGATGAAATTCAGAAATTACTGGCATTGTGACGATTTCTGTCCGAGCGATTAACGCTTTTACCGGTCTGTTCTTGGAACCTTTCATTCTAGACCAGTAGTAGTTTCCGATGCACCAATGGTCGTTTATGGGAACCCAGGGAACATGAAATCGACGAAGAAACACAGAAATTGCATCGCGAATGAATAAAAGAGTACCATGCCGACCTCTGTACGGGCGAGTAACACTTCTAACAGTGTGTGATTGGAACCTTTCATGGGAGTCCAGTAATCATTTCCGATGCACAACTGCACGTTTATTTCAACCGATGGACAACCAAAACGACGATTAAACACAGAAATTGCATCAGGTTTGAACACAAGAGGCACCATGCCCACTTATGTCCGGGCACGTAACGCTTCTGTGAAGCGTCTGTGAATGGAACCTTTCATGGGAGTCCAGTAGTAATTACCGATGCACCACTGCACGTTTACTGAAACCCATGGACCATCACATTGACGATGAAACACAGAAATTGCATCAGGATTGAATACAACAGGCACCTTGAAGACCTCTCTGCCGCAGAGTAACGCATCTAACGGTCTGTTCTAGAAACCTGTCCTGGGAGTCCAGTAGTAGTATCCGATGAACCACTGCACGTTTCCTGTAACCCCTGGCCCTTCACATTGACGATGAAGCACAGAAATTGTATCGGGATCGAATACAACTGGAACTATACTGAATACTATATATACCATGCCGACTTCTGTCCAGGCGATTAGCGCTTCGATCGGTCTGCTCTTGGAACCTGTCCTGGCAGTCCAGTAGTAATTTCCGATGCACCACTGTACTTATACTGTAACCCTTGGGCCTTCACATTCGCGGGGAAACAAAGAAATCGCATCGGAATTGTACACCACAAGGACGATGCCAACTTATGTCCATTTGAGCAACGCTTCATACGGTCTCTGCTTGGATCCTTTCCTGGGGGTACAGTAGTAATTTCCCATGAACTACTGCACTTTTACTGTAACCCTTGGACCTTAACATTGACGATGAAACTCAGAATTTCCATCGGGATTGAACACAACAGGCACAATGTCAACTTCTGTCCGGGAGAGTAACACTTCAAACGGTCTGTTCTTGGAACCTATCCTGGGAGTCCAGTAGTAATTTCCGATGTACCACTGTATGTTTACTGTAACCCTTGACCTACACATTGACGATGAAACTCTGAATTTCCGTCGGGATTGAATACAACAGGCACCATACCGACTGCTGTGCGAGCTAGTAACGCTTCTAACGGTCTGTGCTTGGAACCTTTCCTCAGAGCCCAGTAGTAGTTTCCGGTGCACCACTACAGGTCAACTCTAACCCTTGGACCTTCACAATGACGATAAAACACAGAAATTGCATGGAGATTGAATACAATAGGCATCATGCCGATTTATGTCCACCCGAGTAACGCGTCAAACGTCCTGTGCTTGGAATCTTTCCTCGGAGTCCAATAAGACTTTCTGATGCTTCACTGTACGTTTACTGTAACCCTCGGGCTTTTACATTAGCGATTAAACAAACTGTGTTCCTTGGACCTTCACATTGACGATGAAACACAGAGCTTGCATCGGGATAGAATAGAACGAGCACAATGACGAGATCTGTCCGGCTGTGTAACGCTACAAAATGCCTGTTTTTGAACCTTTCCTGGGAGACCAGAAGGAGTTTCCAACTGCACGTATACTGTAACCCTTGGCCCTTCACATTGACGATGAAGCACAGAAATTGCATCGCGATTGAATACTACAGGCATAATGCCGATTCATGTCCGTCCGAGTAAAGTTTCAAACGTTCTGTGCTTGCAACCTTTCCTCGGAGTCCAATATGAGTTTCCGATGCTACACTGTACTTTTACTGTAACCCTTGCAACTTCACATTGGCGATGAAACAAACAAATCGCATCGGTAATGTATGTAACACTCACCATGCCAACTTATGTCCATCCGAGTAACGCTTTATACGGTCTGTGCTTTGATCCTTCCTTGGGGGACCAGTAATAGTTTCCCATGCACCACTGCAGGTTTACTGTAACCCTTGAACCTTCATAGTGACGATGAAACACAGTAATTGCATCGGGATACAATAAAATAGGTAACATGCAGACTTCTGTCCGTGCAGGTTACACTACAAACGGACTGTTTTGTAACTTTTATTGGGAATCCAATAGTAGTTTCCAATGCAACACTGCAGGTTTACTGTAACCCTTGGACCCTCACATTGACGAAAAAACACAGAAATTGCATCGGGATTGAATACAACAGGCACCATGCCAACATCTCTCACAGGTGAATAACGCTCTAACCGGCCTGTCTTTTGAACCTTTCCTCAGAGTCCAGTAGTAGTTTCCGGTGCATCACAAGTTCATTGCAACCCGCAGACCTCAACATTGAGGATGAAATTCTGAAATTACATCGGGACATAATACACCTGGCACTATCTCTACTTCTGTCTGGGCTAGTAACGATTCTAACGGTCTGTGCTTGCAACCGTTCCTGGAATTGCAGTAGTAGAATCCAACGCAACAATGCACGTTTACTGTAACCCTTGGACCCTCACATTGACGAAAAAACACAGAAATTGCATCGGGATAGAATACAACAGGCACCATGAGAACTTCTTTCCCGGCTAATAACGCTTCAAACAGTCTGTTTTAGAACCTTTCGTGTTAATCCAGTAGTAGTTTCCGATGCACCACTGCATGTTAACTGCAATCCTTGGACATTCACATTGACGACGACACACAGTAATACCATCGGGATATAATAAAATAGGCACCATGCAGACTTCTTTCCGGGAGAATAACACTTCAACGGACTGTCCTTGGAACCTCTCCTGGGGATCCAGTAGTAGTTTCCGATGCAGCACTGCACGTCTACTGCAGCCATTTGATATTCTTATTGACGAAGGAACACAGAAATTGCATGAGGATTGAATACAACAGGCGCCATGCCGACTTCTCTACCAGATGAATAAAACTCCGAACGGTCTGCCCTTTGAACCTTTCCTCAGAATCCAGTAGTAGTTTCCGATGCACCGAGCACGTTTATTGTTACCCGTGGGCCATAACACTGACGATGAAACTCTGAAATTACATCATGATGGAATAGAACAGGCACCATGACGATTTTCGTCTGCCCGAATAACACTTCTACAGTCTGTGCCTGGAACACTTCCTGGATGTGCAGTCGTTGAATCTGATGCACCACTGTACGTTACCTGTTACCCTTGGACCTTCACATTGACGATGATACACTGAAAATGCATCTTGATTGAATACATCAGGCACCATGCCGACTTATGTCTGGCCGAGTAACGCTTCAAACGGACTGTTCTTAGTTCCTTTCCTGGGAATCCAGTAGTAGTCTCAGATGCACCACTGCATCTTTACTGTAACCCTTGGACCTTCACATCAAAGGTGAAGCACAGAAATTGCACTGAAATTGAATACATCAGGCACCATCCAGACCACTCTCCGGCCGAGTAATGCTTCAAACGGTCTGTTCTTGGAACCTGTCCTGGGAATCCAGGAGTAGTCACCGATTCACCACCGCACGTTTCCTGTAAATCCAGGACCTTCACATTGACGATGAAAGACAGAAATTGCATCGCGATTGAATACAACAGGCACCATGACCACCTCTCTCCGGCAAAGAACGCTTCAAACGGTCTCTTCTTCGAACCTTTCCTGGGAGTCCGGTAGTAGTTTCCGATGCACCACTGCACGTTTTCTCTACCCCTTGGACCTTCACATTGACGATGAAGCACAGAAATTGCATCAGGATTGAATACAACAGGCACCTTGAAGACCTCTCTGCCGCAGAGTAACGCATCTAACGGTCTGTTCTAGGAACCTGTCCTGGGAGTCCAGTAGTAGTATCCGATGAACCACTGCACGTTTCCTGTAACCCCTGGCCCTTCACATTGACGATGAAGCACAGAAATTGTATCGGGATCGAATACAACTGGAACCATGACGACCTCTCTCCATCCGAGTAACGCTTCAAACGGTCTGTTCTTGGAACCTGTCCTGGGAAAATAGTAAAAGTTTCCGATGCACCACAGCACGTTTCCTTTGACCCCTGGACCTTGACATTGACGATGAAACACAGAAATTGCGTCGGGATTGAATACATTAGGAACCATAACGACTTCTTTCCGAAAGAGCAAGACTTCAAACGGTCTGTTCTTGGAATCTTCCGTGGGAGTCCGATATTAGTTTCCGATGCACCACTGCACGATTCCTGTAACACTTGTACATTCATACTTACGATGAAACACAGAAATCGCATCAGGATTGAATACAACAGGCACCATAACGACTTCTGTCCAAAAGAGTAACAATTCAAAGGGTTTGTTCTTGTAACCTTCCCTGGGAGTCCGGTAGTAGTTTTCGATGCACCATTGCACGTTTACTGTAACCATTGGACCTCCACATTGACGATGAAACACAGAAAGTGCATCAGTATTGAATACATCAGGCACCAAGCCGTCTTTTGTCTGGCCGAGTAACGCTTCAAATGGTCTGTTCTTCGAACCTGTCCTTGGAATCCAGTAGCCGTTTCCGATAAACCATTGCACGTTTCCTGTAACCCCTGGACCATGACATTGACGATGAAACACAGACATCGCATCGGGATTGAATACAACAGGCAACATGACGACTTCTGTCCGAAAGAGTAACGATTCAAACGGTTTGTTCTTGTAACCTCTCCTGGGAGTCCGGTAGTGGCTTTCGATGCACCATTGCACGTTTACTGTAACCATTGGACGTCCACATCGACGATGAAACACAGAAATTCCATCGGGATTGAATGTAACAGGCACCATTACGGCCTCTCTCCATCCGAGTAACGCTTCAAACGTCTGTACTTGAAAGCTTTCCTGGGAGTCCGGTAATATTTTCGATGCACCACTCTACGTATCCTGTACCCCTTGGACCTACACATTGACAATGAACCACAGAAATTGCATCGGGATTGAACAGAACACGCAGCTTGCAGACCTCTCTCCGGCCGAGTAGCACTTCAAACGGTCTGTTCTTGGAATCTCTCCTGGGAATCCAGTAGTAGTTTCCGAAGCATTAATGCACGTTTCCTGTAACCCTTGGACCTTCACATTGACGATGAAGCACAGCAATCGCATCGGGATTGAATACAACAAGCATCATGACGACTTCTGTCCGAAAAAGTAACGCTTCAAACGGTTTGTTCTTGGAACCTTTCCAGGGGTTCCGGTAGTAGTTTCCGATTCACCACTGTTCGTTTCCTGTAACAGTTGGACCTTCACATTGACGATGAAACACCGAAATTGCATCGGGATTGAATATATCATGCACCATGCCTACTACGGTCTGCCCAAGTAACGCTTGAAACGCTTTGTTCTTAAAACCTTTGCTGGGAGTCCGGTGGTAGTTTCCGATGAAGCACAGAAATCGCATCGGGAATGAATACAACAGGCACCATGACGACTTCTGACCGAAAGAGTATAGCTATAAACGGTCTGTTATTGGAACCATTCCTGGCCGTCCGGTAGTACTTTCCGATCCACTTATGCACGTTTCCTGAAACCCTTGGACCTTCAAATTGACGATAAAACAAAGAAAATGCATCGGGATTGAATACAACAGGCACCATGGCGACCTCTCGCCGGCCGAGTAACGCTTCAAACGGTCTGTTCTTGCTACCTGTACTGGGAATCCTGTAGTAGTTTCCGATGCACCACTGCACGTTTACTGTAACCCCTGGACCTTCACATTGCCGATTGATCACAGATTTTGCTTCGGCATTGAATACAACAGGCACAAAGACGACTTCGGTCCGAAAGACTAACGCTTCAAACGGTTTTAACTTGGAACCTTTCCTGGGAGTCCTGTAGTAGTTCGCGATGTACCACCGCACGTTTCATGTAACCCTTGGTCATTCAAATTGACGATGAAACACAGATATCGCATCGGGATTGAATACAACAGGCAACTGGACGACTTGTGTTCGAAAAAGTAACGCTTCAAAATGTCTGTTCTTGCAACCTTTCCTGGGAGTACGGTAGTAGTTTCCCATACACTACTGCACGTTTCCTGTAACCACTGGAGCTTCACATTGACGATGAAACACAGAATTTCCATTGGAATTGAATACAACAGTCACCTTGCAGACTTCTCTCCGGCAGAGTAACACTTCAAACGGTCTGTTCTAGGAACCTGTCTTGGGAATCCAGTAGTAGTTTCCGATGCACCACTGCACATTTCCTGCAACGCCTGGACCTTCACATTGCCGATGAATCACAGATATTGCATTGTCATTGAATACAACATTCACAATGACGACTTCTGTCCGAAAGAGTAACGCCTTAAACGGTTTCAACTTGGATCCTTTCCTCGAGTCCGGTAGTAGTTTGTGATGCCCCACCGCACGTTTCCTGTAACCCCTGGACCATCATGTTGACGATGAAACACAGAAATTGCATCGGGATTAAATACAACAGGTCCCATTACGACACCTGTCCGAAAGAGTAACGCTTAAAATGGTTTGTTCTTGGAATCTTTCGTGGGCGTCCGGTAGTAGTTTCCGATGCACCACTGAACGATTCCTATAAACCCCTGAACCTTCACACTGCCGATTAATCACAGATATTGCATCGGAATTGACTACCACAGGCACCATGAACACTTCTGACAGAAAAAGTAACGCATCGACCGGTTTGCTCTTAGAACCATTAATGGGAGTCCGGTAGTAGTTTCCGTTGCACCACTGCACGGTTCCTGTAACCCTTGGTCCTTCACATTGCCGATTAAGCACAGAAATCGCATCGGGATTGAATACAAAGGCACCAAAACTACTTTTGTCCGAAAGAGTTACGCTTTAAAAGGTTTGTTCTTGGAACCTTTCCTGGGAGTCCATAGTAGTTTCCGATGCACCACTGCACGTTTCCTGTAACCCCTGGACCATCACGTTGACGATGAAACACAGAAATTGCATCGGGATTAAATACAACAGGTCCCATTACGACACCTGTGAGAAAGAGTAACGCTTAAAATGGTTTGTTCTTGGAATCTTTCGTGGGGGTCCGGTAGTAGTTTCCGATGCACCACTGCACGTTTCCTGTAACCCCTGAACCTTCACATTGCCGATGAATCACAGATATTGCATCAGGAGTGAATACAACAGGCACAATGGCGACTTCTGTCCGAAAGAGTAACGCTTCAACCGGTTAGATTTGGGAACCTTTCCTAGGAGTCCGGTAGTAGTTTCCGATGCACCACCGTACGTTTCCTGTAACCCTTGGACCTTCACATTGACGAGGAAACACCGATATCGCATCGGGACTGAATACAACAGGCACCATGACGTCTTCTGGCCGAAAGAGTAAGGCTTCAAACGGTCTGTTCTTGGAACCTCTCCTGGAAATCTAGTAGTAGTTTCCCATGCACCAATGCACGTTTCCTGTAACCCTTGGACCTGTACATTGACGATGGAACACAGAAATCGCATCGGGATTGAATACAAAAGGCACCATGCCGACTTCTGTCCGAAGGAGTAACGCTTCAAAAGGTTTGTTCTTGGAACATTTCCTGGGAATCCGGTTGGTGTTTCCAATGCACTACTGCACGTTTCCTGTAACCCTTGGACATTCACAATGACAATGAAACACAGAAATGCATCGGGATGGATTACATCAGGCACCATGTCTACTACAGTCTGGCCGAGTAACGGTTCAAACGGTTTGTTATTGGAACCTTTCCTGGGAGTCCGGTAGTCGTTTCCGATGCACCACTGCACGTTTCCTGTAACCCTTGGACCTTCTCATTCCCGATGAATCACAGAAATTGCATCGGGATTGAATACAACAGGCACCATGACGTCTTCTGCCCGAAAGAGTATCGCTACAAACGGCCGGTTCCTGGAACCTTTCCTGGCCGTCTAGTAGTAGTTTCCCATGCACCAATGCACGTTTCCTGTAACCCTTGGACCTGTACATTGACGATGGAACACAGAAATCGCATCGGGATTGAATACAAAAGGCACCATGCCGACTTCTGTCCGAAGGAGTAACGCTTCAAAAGGTTTGTTCTTGGAACATTTCCTGGGAATCCGGTTGGTGTTTCCAATGCACTACTGCACGTTTCCTGTAACCCTTGGACATTCACAATGACAATGAAACACAGAAATGCATCGGGATGGATTACATCAGGCACCATGTCTACTACAGTCTGGCCGAGTAACGGTTCAAACGGTTTGTTATTGGAACCTTTCCTGGGAGTCCGGTAGTCGTTTCCGATGCACCACTGCACGTTTCCTGTAACCCTTGGACCTTCTCATTCCCGATGAATCACGAAATTGCATCGGGATTGAATACAACAGGCACCATGACGTCTTCTGCCCGAAAGAGTATCGCTACAAACGGCCGGTTCCTGGAACCTTTCCTGGCCGTCTAGTAGTACTTTCCCGTGCACTACAGCACTTTTCCTGAAACCCTTGGCCCTTCAGATGGACGATGAAACACAGAAAATGTACCATGATTGAATACAACAGGCACCATGGCGACTTCTCTCTGGGAGAGTAACGCTTCAAACTGTCTGTTCCTCGAACCTCTCCTGGAAATCTATTAGCAGTTTCGATGCACCACTGCACGTTTCCTGTAACCCTTGGACCTTCACATTGACGATGAAGCACAGAAAACTCATCGGGATTAAATACAATAGACACCATGCCGACCGTGATCTGGCGAGTAACGCTTCAAACGGTCTGTTCTTGGAACCTGTCCTGGGAATCCATTAGTAGTTTCCGACGCACCACTGCAGGTTTCGTGTAACCCTTGGACCTTCACATTGATGATGAAGCACAGAAATCGCATCGGGATTGAATACAACAGGCACTATGAGGACTTCTGTCCGAAAGAGTAACGGTTCAAACGGTTTGTTCTTGAAACCTTCCCTGGGAGTTCGGTAGTAGTTTCTGATTCACCACTGCACGTTTCCTTTGACCTCTGGACCTTCATATTGACGACGAATCACAGAAAATGCATTGGGATGATAACAGGCACCATGACGACTCCTGTCCGGAAGAGTAACACTTCAAACTGTTTGTTCTTGGAACATTTTATGGGAGTACGATAGTAGTTTCAAATGCGCCACTGCACGTTTCCTCTAAACCTTGGACCTTCACATTGACGATGAAGCACAGAAATCGCATCGGGATTGAATACAACATGCACCATGATGACTTCTGTCCGAAAGAGTAAGGCTTCACACGGTCTGTTCTTGGAACCTTTCCTACGAGGCAGATAGCAGTCTCCAATGCACCACTGGACGTTTCCTGTAACCCTTGGATCTCCACATTGACGATGAAACACAGAAATCGCATCGGGATTGAATACAGAAGGCACCATGACGACTTCTGTCCGAAGCAGTAACGCTTCAACCGTTTTGTTCTTTGAACCTTCCAGGGAATCCAGTTGGTGTTTACAATGCACTACTGCACGTTTCCTGTAACCCTTGGACCTCTACATTGACGATGAAACACAGAAATCGCATCGGGATTAAATACAAGAGGAACCATGAGGACATCTGTCCCAAGGAGTAACGCTTCTAACGGTCTGGTCTTGTAACCTATCCTGGGATTATAGTAGTAGTTTCCGATGCACAACTGCACGTCTCCTTTGACGCCTGGACCCTCACATTGACGATGAATCACAGAAATTGCATCGGGATGGAATATATCAGGCACCATATCGACTACGGTCAGGCCGAGTAACGCTTCAAACGGTTTATTCCTGGAACCTTTCCTGGGAGTCCGCTAGTCGTTTCCGATGCACCACTGCACTTTTCCTGTAACCCTTGGACCTTCACATTGCCGATGAATCACTGAAATCGCATCGGGATTGAATACAACAGGTACCATTACGACATCTGTCCGAAAGAGTAACGAGTCAAACGGTTTGTTCTTAGAACCATTAACGGGAGTCCGGTACTAGTTTCCGATTCACCACTCCACGTTTTCAGTAGCCCCTGGACCTTCACATTGACGACGAAACACAGAAAATGCATTGGGATGAATACAACAGGCACCATGACGTCTTCTGTCCGGAAGACTAACGATTCAAACGGTTCGTTCTTGGAACCTTTCATGGGAGTACGCTAGTTGTTTCTAATGCACCACTGCACGTTTCCTGCAAACCTTGGACCTTCACATTGACGATGAAGCACAGAATTCGCATCTGGATTGAAAACAACAGGCACTATGACGACTTATGTCCGAAACAGAAACGCTTCAAAAGGTTTTTTCTTGGAACCGTTCCTGGGAGTCCGGTAGTCGTTTCCGATGCACCACTGCAAGATTCCTGTGACCCTTGGACCTTCACTTTGACGATTAAGCACAGAAATCGCATCGTGGTTTGATACAACATTCACCATGACGATATCTGTCCGAAAACGTAACGCCTCAAAAGGTGTGTTCTTGGACCCTTTCCTGGGAGTCCGGTAGTAGTTTCCGATGCACCACTGCACATTTCCTGTAACCCTTGGACATACACATTGACGATGAAACACAGATATTGCATCGGGATAGAACACAACAGGCCCCATGGTGAGTTCTCTCCGGCCGAGTAACGCTTTAAACGGTCTGTTCTTGGAACCTGTCGTGGGAATCCAGTAGTACTTTCCGATGCACCACTACAAGTTTCCTGTAACCCCTGGACCTTCATATTGCCGATGAAACACAGAAATTGCATCGGGATTGAATACAACAGGCACAACTACGACTACTGTCCGAAAGAATAACGCTTCAACCGATTTGATCTTGGAACCTTTCCTGGGAGCCCGATAGTAGTTTTCGATGCACCACCGTACGGTTCCTGTACCCCTTGGACCTTCACAATGACGGTGAAACACAAAAATCGCATCGGGATTGAATACAACACGCACCTTGACGACTTCTGTCAGAAAGAGTAAGGCTTCAAACGGACTGTTCTTGTAACTTTTCCTGGGAGAGGGTAGTAGTTTCCGATTCACCACTGCACGTTTCCTATAACCCTTGGACCCTAATATTGCCAATGTAACACAGATATTGCATCGGGATTGAATACAACAGGCACCATGCCGACCTCTCTCCGGCCGAGTAACGCTTCAAGCGGTCTGTTATTCGTACCTGTCCTGTGAATCCATTAGTTGTTCCGATGCACAACTGCACGTTTTCGGTAACCCTTCGACCTTCACATTGACGATGAAGTACAGAAAACACATCGGGATTGAATACAACAGGCGCCATGCCGACGTATGTCCCGCCACGTAACGTCGCAAATGGTCTGTTCTTGGAACCTGTCCTGGGAATATAGTAGTAGTATTCGATGCTCCACTGCAAGTTTTCTGTAACACTTGGACATTCACATTCACGATGAAACACCGAAATTGCATCGGGATCGAATACAACAGGCACCATGACGACCTCTGTCCGAAAGAGTAAGGCTTCAAACGATTTGTCGTTGGAATCTTTCCTGGGAGGCCTGTAGTACTTTCCGATGCACCACTGCACATTTACTGTAACTCTTGGACCTTCACATTGGCGATCAAACACAACAATAGCATTAGGATTGAATACAACAGGCACCATGACAACCTCTCCCCGGCAGAGTTACGCTAAAGGGTCTGTTCTTGGAACCAGTCCAGGAAATTCAGTAGCAGTTTCCGATGCACCACTGCACGTATCCTGTAACCACTGGAGCTTCACATCGACGATTAAGCACAGAAATCGCATCGGGATTGAATACAACAGGATCTATGACGATACCTGTCCGAAAGAGTAACGCTTCAAATGTTCTTTTCTTGGAACCCTGCCGGTAGTAGTTTCCGACGCACCACTGCACGTTTCCTGTAACCCCTGCACCTTCACATTGACGATGAAACACAGAAATTGCATCGGAATTGAACAGAACAGGCACCATGCCGTCCTGTCTCCGGCCGAGTAACGCTTCAAACGGTCTGTTCTTCCAATCTGTCCTGGGAATCCAGTAGTAGTTTCCGATGCACCACTGCCCGTTTCCTGTAACTTTTGGAACGTCACATTGACGATGAAGCACAGAAACCGCATGGTGACTTTATACAACAGGCACCATGACGACCTCTGTCTGAAAGAGTAACGCCTCAAACGGTTTGTTCTTGAAACCTTTCCTGGGAATCCCGTAGTTGTTTCCGATGCACCATTGCACATTTCCTGTAACCCTTCGACCTTCACATTGACGATGAAGCACAGCAATCGCATCGGGATTGAATACAACATGCACCATGACGACTTATGTCCGAAAGAGTAACGCTTCAAACGGATTGTTCTTGGAACCTTTACTGGGAATCCAGTGGTAGTTGCCGAAGCACTACCGCACGTTTCCTGTAGCCCTTTGACCTTCACATTCACGATGAAGCACAGAAATCGCATCGGGATTGAAAACAAAAGGCACCATAACGACATTTGTCCGAAAGAGAATTCTTCAAAAGGTTTGTTCTTGGAACCTTTCCTGGCAGTCCGGTAGTAGTTTTCGATGCACCACAGCAAGTTTCCTGTAACCCCTGGACCTTCAAATTGACGATGAAAAACAGAATTTGCATCGGGATTGAATACAACAGGCACCATGCCAACTTCTGCCTGGGAGAGTAACGCTTCAAACATTCTGTTCTTGGTACGTTTCCTGGCAGACCGGTAGTACTTTCCGATGCGCCACTACACGTTTGCTGTAAGCATTGGACCTTCACATTGACGATGAAACACAGAAATTGCATCGGGATTGAATACAGCAGGCACCATGGCGACTTCTGTATGGGCGAGTAACGCTTCAAACATTCTGTTCTTCGTACCTTTCCTGGGAGGCCGGTAGTACTTTCCGATGCACCACTACACGTTTGCTGCAACCATTGGACCTTCACATTGACGATGAAACATAGAAATTGTATCGGGATTGAATACAACAGGCCCCATGCAGACCTCTCTCCGGCTGAGTAACGCTTCAAACGGTCTGTTCTTGGAACCTGTCCCTTATATCCAGTAGTAGTTTCCGATACACCACACCACGTTTCCTATAACCCTTGGACCTTCACATTGACTATGAAGCACAGACATCGTATCGGGAACCAATACAACAGGCCCATGCCGACTTCTGTCTGGCCGAAGAACGCTTCAAATCGTACCTTTCTTGGAACCTTTAGTGGGAGTCCGGTAGTAGTTTCCGATGCACCACTGCACGTTTCCTGTAACCCTTGGTCCTTCACATTGACGATGAAGCACAGAAATCGTATCGGGATTTTATACAACAGGCACCATAGCCACTTCTGTCCGAAAGAGTGAGGCTTCAAACGGTCTGTTGTTGGAACCTGTCCTGGGAATCCAGTAGTTATCTTTGATGTTCCACTGCACGTTTTCTGTAGCCCCTGGACCTTCACATTGACGATGAAGCACAGAAATCGCATCGGGATTGAATACAAAAGGCACCATGACGACTTCTGTCCGAAAGAGTAATGCTTCGAACGGTTTGCCCTTGGAACCTTTCCTGGGAGTCCGGTAGTAGTTTCCGATGCACCACTGCTCGTTTCCTGTAACCCTTGGAACTTCACATTCACGATGAAGCACAAAATCGCATCGGTATTTTATACAACACGCACCATGACGACTTCAGTCCGACAGAGTAATGCTTCAAAAGGTCTGTTCTTGGAACCTTTTCCCCGGAGTACGGTAGAAGTTTCCGATACACTCCTGCACGTTTTCTGTAACCCTTGGAGTTTCACATTGACGATGAAGCACAAAAATCGCATCGTGATTGAGTACAACATGCACCGTGACGACTTCTGTCAAAAGGAGTAACGCTTCAAACGGTCAGTTCTCTGAACCTTTCCTGGGAATCCGGTAGCAGTTTCCTATGCACTACTGCACCTTTCCTGTAACCCTTGGACATTCCGATTGATGATGGATCACAGAAATTGTATCGGGATTGAATACAACGTGCACCATGCCGACCTCCCTCCGGCCGAGTAACTCTTTAAAGTTTCTGATCTCTCACCCTGTCTAGGGAATACAGTAGTAGATTCCGATGTACCACTGCACGTTTTCTGTTACCCTTGGACCTTGATATTGACGATGAAACACAGAAATAGCACCGGGATTGAATACAGCAGGCACCATGCCGACTTCTGTCTGTCCGAGTAATGCTTCAACCGGTCTGTTCTTGTTACCTTCTGTTCTTGTTACCTGGGACTCCGGTAGTAGTTTACGATGCACCACTGCATGTTTGCTATAACCCTTAGCCCTCAACATTGACGATGAATCACAGAAAATACAAAGGGTTTGAATTCAACAGGCACCATGTCGTTCACTCTCCGGCTGAGTAACGCCTTAAACGGTGTGTTATTAGAACCTGTATGGGAATCCAGTAGTAGTATCCGATGCACCACTGCCCGTTTCCTGTAACCCTTTGACCTTCACATTGACGATGAAGCACAGGAATCGCATCGGGATTGAATACAGCTGGCACCATGCCCATTTCTGTTTTCCCGAGTTACGATTCAAACTGTTTGTTCTTGGTACTTTTCCTGGGAGTCCGGTAGTAGTTTCCGATGCACCACTGCACGTTTGCTGTAACCCTTGCACCTCTACAGTGACTATGAATCACAGAAATCGCATCGGGATTGAAAACAACAGGCATCATGACGACTTCTGTCTGAAGGAATTACACTTCAAACGTTTTTTTCCTGGAGCCTTTCCCGGGAATCCGGTTGTAGTTTCCGATGCACTACTGCACGTTTCCTGTAACACTTGGACCTTCACATTGGCGATGAAACACAGAAATTGAATCGGGATTGAATACACCAGGCACCATGCCGACCTATCTCCGGCCGGGTAACGCTTCAAGCGGTCCGTTCTTGGAACCTCTCCCGGGAATCCAGTAGCAGTTTCCGATGAACCACTGCACGATTCCTGTAACCACTTCACCTTCACATTGACGATGAAACACAGAAATTGCATTGGGATTGAATTCAACAGGCACCATGCCGACTTCTGTCTGGCCTAGTAATGCATCAAACGGTCAGTTCTTGGTAACTTTCCTGGGAATCCGGTAAGAGTTTCCGATGCAGCAGTGCACGTAACTGTAACGCCTGGAACTCGACATTGACGATGAAGTACAGATATCGTATCGTGATTCAATATAACAGGCACCATGAGAACTTCTGTCCGAAAGAGTAACGCTTCAAAAGGTTTGTTCTTGGACCCTTTCCTGGAAGTTCGGTAGTAGTTTCTGATACACTACAGCATGTTGCCAGTAACCTTTGAAGCTTCACATTGACGATGAAGCACTGAAATCGCATCGGGATTGAATACAACAGGTACCATTACGATTCTGCCTGAAAGAGTAACGTTTCAAACGGTTTGTTCTTGGAATCTTTCCTGACAGTCCGCTAGTAGTTTCCGATGCACCACTGCACGTTTCCTGTAACCCTTGGACCTCCACATTGATGATGAAGCACAGAAATCGCATCGGGATTGAATACAACCAGCAATATGACGTCTTCTGTCCGAAACAGTACCGTTTCAAACGGTCTTTTCTTGGAACCTTGCTTGGGAGTCCGGTAGTAGATTCCGAATCACCGCTGCACGTTTCCTATAACCTTTGGACCTTCACATTGACGAAGAAACACAGAAATTGCATCGGGATTGAATACTGCAGGCACCATACATACCTCTCCCCGGCCGAGTAACGCTTCAAACGGTCTGTTCTAGGTACCTGCCCTGGGAATCCAGTAGGAGTTTCCGATGCACCACTGCACGTTTTCTGTAATCCTCGCACCTCTACATTGACTATGAATCACAGAAATCTCATCGGGATTGAATACAACAGGCACCATGACGACCTATCTCCGGCCGAGTAACGCTTCAAGCGGTCCGTTCTTGAAACCTCTCCCGGGAATCTAGTAGTAGTATCCGACGCACTACAGCACGTTTCCTGTAACCCTAGGACCTTCACATTGAAGATGAAACACAGAACCTGCATCGGGAGTGAATACAACAGGCACCATGACGACTTCCGTCCGAAAGCGTAAAGTTTCAAACGGTCTTTTCTTGGAACCTTACCTCGGAGTCCGCTAGTAGATTCCGATGCACCGCTGCACGTTTCCTGTAACCCTTGCAACTCTACATTGACTATGAATCACAGAAATCGCATCGGGATTGAATACAACAGGCACCATGACGACTTCTGTCTGAAGGAATAACGCTTCAAACGGTTTGTTCCTGGAGCCTTTCCCGGGAATCCGGTTGTAGTTTCCGATGCACTACTGCACGTTTCCTGTAACACGTGGACCTTCACATTGGCGATGAAACACAGAAATTGTATCGGGATTGAATACACCAGGTACCATGCCGACCTATCTCCGGCCGAGTAACGCTTCAAGCGGTTCTTGGAACCTCTCCCGGGCATCCAGTAGTAGTATACGATGCACCCCTGCACGTTTCCTGTAACCCTTAGACCTTCACATTGATGATGAAGCACAGAAATTGCATCGAGACTGAATCCAACAGGCGACATGCCGACCTCTCTCCGGCCGAGTATCTCTTGAAACGGTCAGTTTTTGGAACCCGTCCTGGGAATCCAGTAACAGTTTCCGATGCAACACTGCAACGTTCCCTGTAACCGCTGGACATTCACATTGCCGATGAATCACAGAAATTGTATCGGGTTTGAAGACAACCGGCACCATGCCGACCTTAATCTGGCCGAGTAACGCTTCAAACGATCTGTTCTTGGAACCTGTCCTGGGAATATAGTGTTAGTTTCCGATGCAAAACTGCACGTTTCCTTTGACCCCTGGACCTTCACATTGACGATGAAACACAGAAATTGCATCGGGATTGAATACAGCAGGCACCATGACGACTTCTGTCTGCCCGAGTAACGCTTCAAACTGCCTGTACTTGGTACCTTTCCTGGGAGTCCGGTAATGCTTTTCGATGCACCACGGCACGTAACTCTATCGCTTGGACCTTCACATTGACGATGAAGCACAGAAATCGCATCGGCTTTGAATACAACAGGCACCATGACGACTTCTGCCCGAAAGCGTAACACTTCAAACAGTTTATTCTTGGAACCTATCCTAGGAGTCCAGAGTACTTTTCGACGCACCATTGCACGGATACTGTAACCCTTGTACCTTCACATTGACGATGAAGGACAGAAATCATATCGGGATTGAATAAAGCAGCCACCATGACTACTTCTGTCGGAAAGGCTGACGCCTCAAACGGTCTGTTCTTGGAACATTTCCTGGGAGTTTCTCTGGTAGTTTCCGATGCACCACTGCACGTTTCCTGTAACCCTTAGACCTTCCCATTGACGATGAAATACAGAAATTGCTTCGGGAGTGAATACAAAAGTCACCGTGCCAACCTTAATCTTGCCGATTAACGCTTCAAATGGTCTGTTCTTGGTACCTGTCCTGGGAATCCGGTAGTAATATCCGACGCACCACTGCACGTTTCCTGTAACTCTTGGACCTCTACATTGACGATGAAACACAGGATCGCATCGAGAGTGAATACAACATGCACCATGACAACTTATGTCCGAAGAAGTAACGGTTCAAACGGTTTGTTCCTGGAACCTTCCCTGGGATCCGCTAGTAGCTTCCGATTCACCACTGCAAGTTTCCTTTGACCACCTTCACATTGACGATGAAACACAGAAATTGCATCGGGATTGAATACAACAGGCACCATGACGACTTCTGTCCGAAAGAGTAAGGCTTCAAACGGTCTGTTCTTGGAACCTGTCCTGGTAATCCAGTAGTTATTTACGATGCTCCACTGCACGTTTATTGTAGCCCCTTGACCTTCACATTGCCGATGAATCACAGAAATTGCATCGGGATTGTTTACATCAGGCAGCATAACGACTTCTGTCCGAAGGAGTAACGCTTCAAACGGTTTGCTCTTGGAACCTTTACTGGGAGTCTGGTAGTAGTTACCGTTGCACCACTGCACGTTCCCTGTAACCCTCGGACCTTCACATTGACGATGAAGCACAGAAATTGCATCTGGATTGAATACAACAGGCACCATGACGACCTCTCTCCGGGGGAGTAATGCTTCAAACGGTCTCTTCTTGGGAGCTGTCCTCGGAATCCACTAGTAGTTCCAATGCACCACTGCATAATTTCGGAAACCAATGGACCTTCACATTGACGATGAAACACGGAAATTGCATCGGGATTGAATACAACAGACTCCATGACGACCTCTCTCTGGCTGAGGAACGCTTCCACGGTTTTTTCTTGGAACCTGTCCTGGCAATCCAGTAGTAGTTTCCGATGCACCGCTGCACGTTTCCTGTAACCCTAGGACCTTCACATTGACGATGAAGCACAAAAATCCAATCGGGATTAAATGCAACAGGCGCCATGACGACTTCTGTCCGATAGAGTAACATTTCAAACGATTTGTTCTTGGAACCTTTCCCTGACGTCCTATAGTAATTTCCGATGCACCACTGCACATTTCCTGTAACCGTTGGACTCTCCCACTGACGATGAAGCACAGAAATCGCACCGGGATCGAATCTAAAAGGCACCATGCCGACTTCTGTGCGAAAGAGTAACGCTTCAAACGGTTACATCTTGGAACCTTTCCTGGGATTCCGGTACTAGTTTCCGATGCACCACTGCACGTTTTCTGTAACCCTTGGATTTTCACACTGACGATGAAGCACAGAAATCACATCGGGATAGAATACATCAGGCACCATGACGACTTCTGTCCGAAAGAGTAAATCTTGAAACTGTTAGTTCTTGGAACCCTTCCTAGGAGTCCGGTAGTAGTTTCCGATGCACCACTCACGTTTCCTCTAACCCTTGGATCTTCACACTGACTACGAAGCACAGAAATAACATCGGGATTGAATACAACAGGCACTATGACGACTTCGGTCCGAAAGAGTAAGGCTTCAAACGGTCTGTACTTGCAGTCTTTCTTGGGACTCCAAGAGTAGTTTCCGATGCACCACTGCACGTTTCCTGTAACCCCTGGACCTTCACATTGACGATGAAACACAGAAATTGCGTGGGGATTGAATACAAAAGCACCATGACGACTGCTGTCCGAAAGAGTTACGCTTCAAACGGTTTGTTCTTTGAAACTTTCCTGGGCGCCCTATAGTAGTTTCCGATGCACCACTGCACGTTTTCTGTAACCCTTGGACATTCACATTGACGATGAAGCACAGAAATTGCATCGGGATTGAATACAGCAGGCACCATGCCAACTTCTGTCTGGCCGAGTAATGCTACAAACTGTCTGTTCTTGGTACCTTTCCTGGGAGTCCGGTAAGAGTTTCCGATTCACCACTGTACGTAACTTTAGCGCTTGGCCAATCACATTGACGATGAAGCACAGAAATCATTTCGGGATTCAATACAACAGGCACTACGACAACTTCTTTCCGAAAGTATATCGCTTCAAACGGTTTGTTCTTGGAACCTTTCCTGGGCGTCCTATGGTAGTTTCCGATGCACCACTGCACGTTTCCTGTAACCCTTTGGACCTTCACATTGACGATGAAGCACTGAAATTGCATCGGGATTGAATACAACAGGCACCATCCCGACTTCTCTCCAGGCGAGTAAAAGTTCATAGTGTCTGATTTTGGAATCTTTCCTGGAAATCCAGGAATAGTTTCCGTTGCACCATTGCACGTTTACTGTAGCCCTTGGACCTTCATATGGACGATGAAAGAAAGAAATTGTATCGCGATTGAGTAGAACAGTCATCATGCTGACTTATGTCCACGCGAGTTACGCTTCAAACAATCTGTGCTTGGATCCAGTCGCCGGAATCCAGTAGTAGTTTTAGAGTCACCCCTGCAGGTAAACTGTAACACTTGGACCTTCACATTGACGAGAAAACACAGAAATTGCATTGCGATTGAATGCAACAGGCATCATGCCGACTTATGTCCATCCGAGTAATGCTTCAAACTGTCTGTTCTGAGAACCTTTCCTGGGAGTTGACTAGTTGTTTCCGATGAACCACTGTAGGTTTAATGTAAATTTTGGACCTTCACATTGACGATGAAACGCAGAAATGGCATCGGGATTGAATACAACAGGCACCATGCCGACCTCCGTCCGGGGGAGTACCGCTTCAAACGGTCTGTTCAAAGAAATGGTTCAAATGGCTCTGAGCACTATGTGACTTAACTTCTGAGGTCATCAGTCGCCTGGAACTTAGAACTAATTAAAGCTAACCAACCCTAGGACATCACACACATCTATGCCCGAGGCAGGATTCGAACCTGCGACCGAAGCGGTCGTTCGGCTCCAGACTGTAGCGCCTAGAACCGCACAGCCACTCCGGCCGGCAAAAGGGTCTGTGTTTGGAATCTTTTCTGATAGTCTAGTAGTAGTTTCCGATGCACCACTGCAGGGTTGCTGTACCCTTGGATCTTCACATTGACGATGAAACACAGAAATTCCATCGGGATTGAATACAACAGGCACCATGCCGACATCTTTTCAGGCGATTAATGGTTCATATGGACCGTGCTTTGAAAAAAATGGCTCTGAGCACTATGGGACTTAACATCTATGGTCATCAGTCCCCTAGAACTTAGAACTACTTAAACCTAACTAACCTATGGACATCACACAACACCCAGCCATCACGAGGCAGAGAAAATCCCTGACCCCGCCGGGAATCGAACCCGGGAACCCGGGCGTGGGAAGCGGGAACACTACCGCACGACCACGAGCTGCGGGCGTGCTTTGAACCTTTCCTGGGAGACCAGTAGTATTTTCCGATGCACCACTGCTGGATTACTGTAACCCTTGGCGCTTCACATTGACGCTGAAAGACTGAAATTGCATCGGGATTGAACACACCAGGCACCATTCCGACTATTGTCCAGTCGAGTAGCTCTTCAAACGGTTTGTGTTTGGAACCTTTTCTGGGAGTCCAGTAGTAGTTTCCAATGCACCACTGCACGTTTACTGTAATCCTTTGACCTTCATGTTGTATATGAAACACAGAAATTGCATCGGGATTGAATACAATAGGCACCTTGCCGACTTCTGTCCAGGCGAGTAACCGTTCATGTGGTCTGTGCTTGGAACATTTCCCAGAAATCCCCTAGTGGTTTCTGTTGCATCATTGCAGGTTTACTGCACCGTTTTACATTTTCGGATTGGATTTCCTTGTGTACTGATCGGGTGGAAAGTAAGTCGTCTTGTCGGTGGTTTCTTTGACTGTTTCTTGGTCGGGATATAGTTGGGCCGATTACCTGTCTCCCGTATGTGAAAGTTAATATTTCAAGTTCAGACCAATCCCCGGAAACTTCTGAGCGCCTCTGCCTATACTGCCTTTCTTATTGGTGTTTTTTGATTCTTTATCTTAATGACTCATAGCCGATGGTTTGAATTTGTATGCTTTTAGTTGGATTTTAAATAATGGGCCTTCAGCCGTTTTAAAACTGAAAGTTCCTTACTTATCAAGTGTTGCATTCATTGGGCCTTCAGC
The DNA here is from genome assembly GCF_021461395.2 of Schistocerca americana. NCBI lineage: Eukaryota > Metazoa > Arthropoda > Insecta > Orthoptera > Acrididae > Schistocerca > Schistocerca americana. The sequence goes on from NC_060122.1 coordinate 154,428,127, forward strand.
CACATTTAAAACATTTTTTGTGGATAAAGCTTTGGGCCTTCTGCCTTTTGAAAATTTATTGTAGTTGTGTTTTCCAATCATGGACCTTCAGCCGTCATAAATTTAAATACCTTACTTGTTAAATCTTAGACTGTTTTGGCCTTCGGCATCATTAAAAAAATTATTTAATGGTAAAGCCTTGGGCTTTTTGCCTTGTAAAAATTTATTGTATTTGTTTTTGAATCATGGGCCTTCTGCTGTTTTAAAAGTAAAATTCCTTGTTGTTAAGTCTTAGATTGTTTGGGCTTTCAGGCTCCTTTTTATAAAATTATTTTAGGATAAAGCTTTGGGCCTGCTGCCTTTGAAAATTTATTGTAGTTGTGTTTTTAAATCATGGGCCTTCGCCCATTTTAAAATTAAAATTCCTTACTTGTCAAGTCTTAGATAGTTTGGGCCTTCAGCCTCATTTGAAATATTATTCCTTTTGAAAATTTATTGCAGTTGTGTTTTAAATCATGAGCCTTCAGCCGTTTTAAAAATTAAGGAGGTTGTGCCCTTAAGCCTTAAGATTGTGTGACGTATTCAGTTAATAGTTAAGGTCGGAAATTTGCGCTGTAATGTTTGGGCAACTAAATAAAGTAATATGTGTTCGAGTGTAACTGACAGCCGCTCGTTTTAGGCCCCTTTCCACAATTCCAGCTACCTGTTCCGCCCTGCGGATATAACCAGGCGTTTCACGTTGCAATGATCTCGCTACTGAAATGCCGTACAGGGAACGATTTCCTAACAGGCATCATCCATGTCGACGAGTGGTTATCTCAGGTTCATTGGAAAGAATAAACGAGGGACCTGGCAACGTGAGGACCACTCGCACACCCCATTTTGGAGGGGAGGTGCTGGAATGTGCTGCAGCGGACCCCACTGGGAGTACTCGTCGTTCTGCACGTGAAATGGCCGCTGCACACACTAGCGTGTGTCGAGTACTCCACGAGCAACAATCACACCCATATCATCTTCGACGGGTCCATGCAATGGTTGTGACTGACTTCGCACTAAGGGTGGCACTACGTCAGTGGTTGCTCCAACAATGGCTTCATCGACCAGATTTCCTCCAAATTGTTCTGTTTACTGACGAGACGTCATTTGGTCGTGATGGTATTTCGAACAGCAGGAATGGCCTTGTGTGGGATGAGGAAAATCCTCACGTAGTAGTAGAGTCACACCATCAATAACGTTTTCCTGTGAATATCAGAGCCGGCATTGTATGCGACAGTCTTATTGGACCACATCGTGTAACTGGCCGTCTGAATGGCCACCTGTACTAGGGGTACGCGCAAAGAGTTTTACCTGAGTTGTTGGGAAACGTACCCTTGGCTGTTCGTGAGAGGATGTGGATACAATATGTCGCTGCACTGTCTCACCTCGGTGCGGATGTTCGCAACCATCTCAATGCTGTATTTCCTGGTCGCTGGATTGGAATGGGAGGTCCTATTCCATGTCCCGCAGGGTCGCATGAGCAGAATCCCCTTCGTTATTTCCTATGGGGATATCTAAAGTCACTTGTGTATGAGACCCCAGTGGATACAGAAATAAAATTAGTTGCCGTAATTGTAACTACCTGTAATGTGATTCGAAACACAACCAGGGACATTTGTCAGGGCGAGTCAGAATCTCGGCTGCTGTCATGCTGGCATTGAGGCTCATGGTTGTCAGTTTCAGTACATTTTGTAAGATACAGTACCAATGGTACGCTCATTGTATCAGTGATGGTATTTGCAGTTAACTGCTACTGTTGTTATTGTTGTGGTCTTCAGTCCTGAGACTGGTTTGATGCAGCTCTCCATGCTACTCCATCCTGTGCAAACTTCTTCATCTCCCAGTACCTACTGCAACCAACATCCTTCTGAATCTGCTTAGTGTATTCATCTCTTGGTCTCCCTCTACGATTTTTATCCTCCACGCTGCCCTCCAGTACTAAATTGGTGATCCCTTGATGCCTCAGAACATGTCCTACCAACCGATCCCTTCTTCTAGTCAAGTTGTGCCACAAACTTCTCTTCTCCCAAATCCTATTCAATACCTCCTCATTAGTTATGTGATATACCCATCTAATTTTCAGCATTCTTCTGTAGCACCACATTTCGAAAGCTTCTATTCTCTTCTTGTCTAAACTATTTATCGTCCACGTTTCACTTCCATACATGGCTGTACTCCATAAAAATACTTTCAGAAAAGACTTCCTGACACTTAAATCTATACTCGGAGTTAACAAATTTCTCTTCTTCAGAAACGCTTTCCTTGCCATTGCCAGTCTACATTTTATATCCTCTCTACTTCGACCATCATCTTCCCCAAATAACAAAACTCCTTTACTACTTTAAGTGTCTCATTTCCTAATCTAATTCCCTCAGCATCACCCGACTTAATTCGACTACATTCCATTATCCTCGTTTTGCTTTTGTTGATGTTCATCTTATATCCTCCTTTCAAGACACTATTCATTCCGCTCAACTGCTCTACCAAGTCCTTTGCTGTCTCTGAGAGAGTTACAATGCATTGGCGAACCTCAAAGTTTTTATTTCTTCTCCTTGGATTTTAATAGCTACTCCGAATTTTTCTTTTGTTTCCCTCACTGCTTGCTCAATATACAGATTGAATAACATCGGAGTAGGCTACAACCCCGTCTCACTCCCTTCCCAACCACTGTTTCCCTTTCATGCCCCTCGACTAACTGCCATCTGGTTTCTGTACGAATTGTAAATAGCCTTGCGCTCCCTGTATTTCACCCCTGCCACCTTCAGAATTTGGAAGAGAGTATTCCAGTCAACGTTGTCAAAAGCTTTTCCTAAATCTACAAATGCTAGAAATGTGGGTTTGCCTTTCCTTAATCTAGCTTCTAAGATAAGTCGTAGGGTCAGTATTGCCTCACGTGTTCCAATATTTCTACGGAATGCAAACTGATCTTCCCCGAGGTTGGCTTCTACTAGTTTTTCCATTCGTCTGTAAATAATTCGCGTTAGTATTTAGCAGCCATGACTTATTAAACTGACAGTTCGGTAATTTTCACATCTGTCAACACCTGCTTTCTTTGGGATTGGAATTATTATATTTTTCTTGAAGTCTGAGGGTATTTCTCCCGTCTCATACATCTTGCTCACCAGATCGTAGAGTTTTGTCGGGACTGGCTCTCCCAAGGCTGTCAGTAGTTCTAATGGAATGTTATCTACTCCCGGGGCCTGCTACTAATGTAAATAAAAAAGTACACAGGAACCTGATTATATTCCTACTATCTCCTTAAACTGGCTTCTCCGACCACGGTTCCCTGCCACAAATTGTTCAGTGGAGCATCCTCTATATTCTGTTAAATTTTTGCACGCCCTTACGGGACCACCCTGTATGTGTATGCTTCAGATATTGTATATTACTTTCGTAGGAATCCTGCCTTTGTTCTGATTTCCACTACTGTGCCTGCTGCAGGGCGCATACCGTTTGCAGTTAATAAACTCACGAATGAATATTTGGTGTGCTTCTATGTTTCACAAGTGAGCGACTTTGAGAGTAGGTTACTGTGTTGACATAACTGTGCCTTTATGACTCCCAGTGTGGCTGGCACTTTAATGTGAAAAGAGATTTCCTAATATCATTCATTCAGGTGAAGGGTGGTTGAGTCTTATTGCGTTGAAGGACAGATTACATTGGACCCACTGTTCCTCGACCACCCCTAATCTACTTCAGCCGGAGGCGCCACCCGCTGTTCCCGGCGGAATGGGCCAGTACTACGCCGCGGGGACTGCTCGCATCGCCGGTGAGAGCGGCAGGGCGCGGAGCGGCGCGGCGGCGGCTTCGTCCATTAGTAACGCGCCGGGCTTTCACGGCGGACGAATTATGCAGATGCGTGTTGGGCCGCGACGAGCAGCCGCCGCCCCACACCGGCTCGTCAGCGTCGCCGTTTTAAATTATTCGCGCGCGCGCCGCGGCCGTCCGGAGCCGCGTGCAAATTCGACAGCACGCCCCGCTGAATGTTTTGTGGCGCCCAGATAGGCAGCGGCCGCCGGGATATTTGCAGCCCGGTCCCGCTTAAACTTGCAGCGCAGAACACGCCGTGACGCGATTGCGTACACAGGTTTCAACTCCAATTACTTTCTTACTGGATTGCGGGGCTCGGGGAAACTCTCTACAACTTGTAATAGGTCCCACGCTAACGAAGTCACACCGACCTACATCACTAAGGGAGCTATACTGTGGGATGCGTTCAGCCACTCGATCAGAAAGGTTTTCGATCTCGGCGCGCAGTGGGCCCTTTCCACGTTGTGTCAGAGATGTGTGTTAGGACAGTAAGTCTCAACGATATGAAAAAATAAAAAGTATAATTTTAAAGTTTCGCACAAAATTTGTAAACCCCCATGGTGTGCGTAACATATAGTGTATATATGTGTGGTTGTCTAATGTTGTGTCCCCAGTGGAATTCTCAGGACTACAAATGATTAAAACGACCCTGCCATTGACAACCTACATATAGGAATTTCCATAAAATGAAGTATCACGTTGTGGTTTTACGTCACTTCAGTTTAACCAGTCATTTCTATCAGGATACTATTAGATGAGTCACAGTTTGGATACCATAAATTATTTATTCTCAGAAAGCAAGTAGAGTGCAAAGAGAAGTGTATAAATATGAAGCACACACTGCTGGATTCTACCCTAATTGTTGTTTCTAGATTTGCAGAATATTTGTTTGACTTGACCGCCTCCCCTTTTATTACGAGGCGTATTCGGAAAATAAGGTCCGATATGGCGCGAAATGGAAACCACTGTGAAAATCCGAAGGAACTTCGCACAGATGTGCTGGGCAGTGTCTTTAGCGTACCTGTCGATCGCTTCACGTCGCTCTTTTCAGTTTAGAGTGCAAAGTGATCACGTAGAAATTTCAAGAACAACCGTGTCTCCCACCAAGTATGTGGATCTGGTGAGATGTTTCGCCTGAAGCTATGCAGCCCAAATAACTTAAACGCCATCCGTTTCTTTCTTCACGACAATTCTCAGCCACGTTCGACAGGGGAAATGAAGACGCTCCTACAGAGTTTTCGATTGGAAGTGTTTTATCACCCACAATACAGCCCTTAAGTAGCTCCCTCCGATGTTCGTCTCTGTTCACATGAGCCGCTAGCTACGAAGACAACATTTTGGCACAAACAACGAAAGGCAGATTAGCGTAGAGAATTGGCGGAAAGCACAGGCAGCTACATTCTGTGACGCGGATACTAAAAGGTTTGTACAACGCTACGATAAATGTCTGAGTCGGGGCGGCGACTATTTACAAAGGTAGCTGGAAGGTGTGGCTACCTGTGGCGAATAAAAAATATTTGATTTTCACTATGGTTTCCATTTCGCGAACGATCGGACCTTACTTTCCGATCAACCCTCATTGATTGACACGAAGTTGGGAGATTATCAGTGAGTATCAGAATACCAGCACCCTGATTGGCATTTCAGAAAAAGATCTGTGGACAAGCAAATGGAACTCAACACATCTGCTTTGAGTGTTTCTCTATCCGTCGAACAGAAGTGCGGATATCACCTATTGAAAGAGGGACAGCAGTTGTACTGCGCCGACAATCCACTCAATCGGGCGTTGGCCACTGTGCAGATGATGTATGTGCGTACCGGCAATTCTCTTCTTACAAAGTGGATACAGCATGCCGTCTTCGAACTAATAGGGCTGAAATTACCTCGGCACAAGACAGAATACGGATCAAGATTTCTGTTTGCTCACTATCCGGGAACAGAAATTCGACTAAAGTATTCTTGCTTAAAGAAGCACTTTGATGTGATCATACTGACACATGTACGTTTAAATATGATTGAAGTTAGTGAAACATGCACGTTTGAAGTAACGTAACAGATAGTAGCTTTCAACACATCTGTTAGAATGGAAATGACAAGCGAACGTGTATTTTATCTCGTCGCTTGTGCGATTTGCCCTGCGCCGAACTTTCCTGACTGCGAGAATGTAAACTGTCAGTAACATTAACTCAAACAAAACTGCATGAATTCACCTAACACAAAAACTGAATATGATGCAACACTATTGATATGAAATTGGCTCTGATAAGAAATCAAAATGCGATCAGTTTTAGAATAATGGTCCCTGTGCTTAATCAATGCTGTTCCTAAAATAATAAAATTTCATACCTTTATCTGCACAGTGGTAACGCTCTTCGCACTGCTCTCTGTTAGTACTTTAAATTGTATAGTTAGCATACAGCTATTGTGCAAGGCTGTTGCTTAGAGTACATTTTAATTAAATCGGAAATGACTGAGACAATAACTTGTTGAGCAAGATAGTTAATCAAAAACGACACGGATCTGGGAGCTGGTATTGACTTGTGGTATGTAACAATATGGTACTAACTTTAAAACTTGTATTATGACTCTTTGAAAATTAATAACGCTCACAATAAACTGATTATACAGTAACAATTAGCTTTGCAAAAAACATTGGATGTTTGTGCCTCACATTGTCTCAATCATCACTTATGAATACGCGCATTGCATTGGTAACAACTTTCTTTACCTTAATTACTTCCAGTATGGTATCTTGCAAAAACGATACTGCCCGTAGCGAGTAAATATATACACAGCGCACATCAGGTACAACACGTCTTTACACTTGAGTGTCCTCCATACTTCTCTCTATATAAAGTTACTCTAACATGTTACCCATAACACCATGAACCATCGCTGTTGAGCAGCGACGCTGCTACGCAATCGATCCTACATTTGACCATTTCTGGTTCCGTATAAAATTTTTTTACAAAATTTCACCCTGCGTATGTACCTTTGAAGACTGCACAGAGAGATAAAGAATCATCTCTCGAGTAAACAGCCGCGCGGGATTAGCCGAGCGGTCTATGGCGCTGCTGTCATGGACTGTGCGACTGGGCCCGGCAGAGGTTCGAGTCCTCCCTCGGGCATGGGTGTGTGTGTTTCCCATAGGATAATTTAGGTTAAGTAGTGTGTAAGCTTAGGGACTGATGACCATGGCAGTTAAGTCCCATAAGATTTCACACATATTTGAACATTTTTCGAGTAAACAGAATAACGTTTCATTCAGGAGATATGAATTCACACACTCCTTGTGTTAAAAGTGGCTCTTCTTAAAGTCTGACCGATGGATTCTGCACTGTGGCTCTCGCCGACGAAGTTTCTAGGTCGATCCCCAGAGGAAAGCTTTTCGATCAACCCCACAGGGAGGTGCCTTCGACTGATCACCACAGTGAAGTGCCTCTCCACACTACACACCCACTACCTCCTGGTCACATGTTTCGGTTCAGGTGAGAAATCCCAGTGGCCATTATAAAATCGTTACCTCCCACTAAATATGTAGTGAATCGGCCAGCCAATCATCTGAAGCTCACACTCTTTTCAGAGGATTTTTTGGAAGTTTCCATTTCCCCTCCTGCATCCTTAGCACTCGGTCAATCTAATACTCACCTCAGCTTTTCGGTACGAAGTGTACCCCGGCACATCCTCTCACAAGATTCCTAGGAGGTCGGCTCACCACCAACATTTGTTATCCGGTGCATTCCTTCGCACTAAAACGATGTCTTTTCGCCTTGGTCCACTCTCAATGCTCTTTTGGCAGGTACGCTATTCAGAAACTTTCATTAGCCCACCAGGGTGCAACCTCCTGCCTACAATGTCCGCTCAATGGGAAATGTGTGGCCTCCAGCATTGTAAAATGTCGCCTCCTCGACCTGCTCTCTCAGGATCTGCTCTTTAGACGATAGCAGCTTCTGTGGAACACACAGCCCTCTCTCTCAGTGCTCAGCTCTAATTGACTCACAGGCATGTATTACTATTGAAATGTCCGCTTCCGTAGCGCAGCGATAGCGTTACCGCCTACCATGCAAGGGGGCCGGGTTCGATTCCTGGCAGGGGACTGGGTGTTATGTGTCCTACATCATCTTTTTCATCATCATTGACACGCAAGTCGCCGAAGTGGCACCAACTAAAAAGACTTGCAATACGACGACCGAACCCCGAAGAGGATATCCCGGCCAATAAATGCCATACGATCATCTCATATACTACAGAAATTATTAGTATGTGCTGCTAGCCAAAATCAGCCAATGAAATGGTTAACAATCCAATTGCGCACTGTAAACAATGATCTAATATAAATATAAATGGAAAGGAATTTACAGAATATTATACGTATGGCGACAAAGTCTTGTCACCTTACAAATTAACCTTTATTAACGTAGTAAGCAAGGAATACAAGAAGAAACTGGCAAAAAGTAAACAATTATTTCAAGGTGGTGGTTTCTCTTTGGAATATAGTAATAATATTTTTCACAAATTTATTCTTTATGAAAATAGTAAGCATTGAATAAGAGAAGAAATTGGGTTTTAACGAAGTGGTGTTGCTTTGGAACCAACTGGACATACAGTTTTAAACCACTCATAATTTTATGTGATATATATGACAGTAGTTTTGCACGTTCCCTACACTCAGTTCCACATCTCGAAACTCCCGTGTACTGATAAGGTCTGCAGCAAAATATAGTGCTAAGTAGCAAGGAAAAATGGGCCTAAAATTCAATTTTATCAAAAGTACATACTGCTCTAGTGATTTCATTTAGACTCTACTCATAAAAACAGATGTACAAACTCAAGTTTACGTTACAACGATTTTGGATATGCTTACTTTCACAGTCAAAGAACTTCTAAAAATGATCATTACAAACATGATTATCTCCTTGAATCATGTAGCACAATCTGCACGCCGGCTGTTGCTTGAATGCTGTAAATGACTACTACATTGCACGACATTCGTAGACGTATATCAGTTTGCTACTAGAGGTTCTGTCTTCCAGTAACTTCGGTGGTTTGATGCGAAAGGCTCTGGTACTTCAAAGTGAAATTAATCAAATGCTATTTTGAGGCAGAAGCCACTGATACTCAAAGGGTTGAGTGAATCTGTTGAGTGCAAATGTCTGTCTTGTGTACAGTGTGGTTTCGCACAATGATGACAGAAGGAAGAAGATGAAACCTAGTGCCGGCGGATACCTTTCCCCTCTCGAATGGTACCAAGAGATGAATAGTAATCAGTAATCGCTTGGTCTCACTTTATGAGACGCTGCAGAGAGCTTTTGAAATCCAATCCAGGATACTGGCGCGAAGTCTGGTGATCAGGCATTTTACGCCACTATCTTCTTGCCCTTGGGGGGCAAATGCTGGTGGTGAAAGTTTCTTGCACCAAAACTGTGGTGTCACCGCCAGACACCACACTTGCTAGGTGGTAGCCTTTAAATCGGCCGCGGTCCATTAGTATACGTCGGACACGCGTGTCGCCACTGTCAGTGATTGCAGACCGAGCGCCACCACACGGCAGGTCTAGAGAGACGTCCTAGCACTCGCCCCAGTTGTACAGCCGACTTTGCTAGGAAAGGTTCACTGACAAATACGCTCTCATTTGCCGAGACGATAGTTAGCATAGCCTTCAGCTACGTCATTTGCTACGACCTAGCAAGGCGCCATTACCAGTTTATATTGAGATTGTTATTAATGTATCAACAAGAGCGATGTTCTCCAATTATGGATTAAAGTTAAGTATTACATCAACTACGTACTATTTTTGGCTACTATAATTCCTTGTCATTTTTCAGACCTCACGCCAGCCTGCGTGAGCTTAAACGCGTGCCTTTCGGCTTCCTCCAAACTCCGTGAATTGGCTCCTGCCAATTCACAACAAAAACGGTTACAACTGGTGTACCTTCTAGTCGAGTACCACTGCGCTCGAGCGAGTCTACCGAGGTGGGTGATTCATGACACATTAATCACATGCACTTGTAAATTACTTTAAAGCCCTTAAAACTGTGTAGTAGGACGATTGTGTCTATATTGAAAAGGTCAGACTGCTGAGGAGCGGGGTTAGTAAAGTCAGTTTCAAGGCGTTGTTGATATTGACTGAAATATGTGGATACGTAAACAGGGCATATCTTTTATAGATGGTTATTTATAGGAATACTGTCAAGCAAGAAAGGGTAATAACTACTGTGTCGAAGTCCAACCCCAATTACAGCAGTCATACCTGGTAGTGTATGATAATAGTCAAAAGAAGGAACAGTCGAAAACCACTGTCCCAGTAGTGGCCGTCTCAGTACAGTTGGCACTGGAGCCCGAAAGTCAAATACGTGAAAGCAAGATCAAGGTCTCGATGATGTCAATTACGACACAAGATTCTTGAAGTGATCGGGCACGTAGTACATGTAAAAGTATTTGTTTTTTTTTCTGTTATTGGTCATTTCCTACATCACATGAGGAGAGCGGTGGCAGCGTCCGGCATACATTCTGTAGAATTAAACAGATAAAAATGATGGGATTAAGTTACAATAAAACAAGTGCTTTTTGATGATATTTCTCTAAGCAACAAAAGTGATGATAGTATTGCTAGTGCTGTGATGGAGGTGTCAATGCTGCTTCTGGCGGTGCCCATGGAGGTCAGGTCCGAACACGTGTCATGAGGGAAATAAAAAAAGGCTGGAGGGTCGAAGGGCAATGGAGATTGATCGTACTTTCTGTAATTGTGGAGGGTGCAATATAGGACTGGGGAGTATCAGATCATCGAGAAGAGGAGGCTGGAACAGAGGAAGGAAGGTACTGTTTTTGTGGCTGTCATATGCGGAGAGGATATGGGATTCAGAGACTTTGCTCGATAATGTCAGTATTGAGTTTTGTATTAGGAAGAAGGAGGGCATTGAAGTTTCCTTGTGAGTGTATTTGGATGGTGTCGTGGTAGTGGGAAGGGTGGGGGGGGGGAGGGGGGAGAAACATGTTTAGCGAGATGCGGTAGCTGGGCTGGGATACAATGTTCATTTGATCTTCAAGTATACGCGATATTCAAAGAATCTGAAAAGTGGGCGATCTTAGTTGCTTTTCGCTGTGCATATTTGTTTTTATTTTTCGCTACCTTCTGTGTAATTTCTTTAGTAGTTGTGTATTTCTCCTGGAATTTCCTACGTATATGTTGAGAATTGCTTAGAATATGTTGTGTGTCATTAAAAAGAGTGCGTCACTGTTAGGAAAGAAAAGTGTATCTTAGGTGAAATTCTGTGTTACGGTAAAGACTCGTGAGCAGTTCAAAATGCAGTGAGATCAGCTCTTGAATATTCAGTCCGTTAGGAAAACTGAGGGAGCTGAGGAACCAGCAGAAACGTGTCAGCCCCTAGTTGATCCTGTGGCTGAGATTCTGTAACAAGCAAGATTTTTCCGGAATGAGATTTTCACTCTGCAGTGGAGTGTGCGCTGATATGAAACCTCCTGGCGGATTAAAACTGTGTGCCGGACCGAGACTCGAACTCGGGACCTTTGCCTTTCGCGGGCAAGTGCTCTACAAGATTTTTGTCTGCTAAATTTGAACGATAAACACAAAAGTACTCAGAGATACCTACCAGCGAGAACTCTAGAACTCTGCCTACCGAGGGGGATTTTGATCAAGTTAAGATACAATCTGATGGAATAGCCCAAAAATAGCCAGTGATGCCTACCAAGGATGTCTTTGATAGGGTTAAGACACAAGTTATCGGAGTAGTTCGAAAGCAGATAGAAATCTCAATGCAGATAAATTAACTGGGTGTGGCTCAAGAGCAATGCACACACGAGTTACGAAAGGTCACACAGGAAATAAAGGAATTGTAAACAAGACAAGATACAATGGAAACCATCTTCAGCCAATTAGCTGAACAGTAACAAGATTGTCCCCTGGCTGTGATCAGCTAATCGAATAGAAGTTCGATGAGCATCAAGAATATGTCCATGGGCACAGTCTAAGAATAATAAGTTGTCTATTGTGTGAATCACTTCATTAAATATGCAATAGTATACCTTTCTGATGATAATTTTCTATTAAGTAATCAAATTAAACAAGATCTGCAAGATGTTAAGGAACGGTTAGGATCAGACTTTCTGCAGTGACGGACAAAAATTATCTAATCAGTCAAAACATTCACGTGAGACGTAGAAGAGGTCCGGGAGACCGTAAAAGAGTGTGAAACTGAATTGTGCGAATATAGCGACGCGCTTGAGTATCAGATATTCGGCAGCAATACATATTCCGCACAGGCCATTCTTCCAGCATCGAATCTGTATACCATGATGTTTATTGAAGAAAAACTTCTGAATCATAGACAACTTCAACGTTTATCGCCACATAAGAAAAACGTAAACCCTGTAATTTTTATATGATGGTTCAGAGAAGTATTACTGAGACCGTGGACCAAAGCCCGGCCGACCGGAATGACCGAGCGATTCTAGGCGCTTCGGTCTGGAACCGCGTGACTGCTACGGTCGCAGGTTCGAATACTGCCTCGGGCATGGATGTGTGTGATGTCCTTAGTTTAGTTAGGTTTAAGTAGTTCCAAGTTCTAGGGGACTGATGACCTCAGATGTTAAGTCCCATAGTGCTCAGAGCCATTTGAACCAACCAAAGCCCGAAAGATCAGTTAGTGTCCTGCCGCATTAAAGGAGATGGCGCATGTGGGTTGTATACATGATGAAATCTTGCGAGACGTATGAAGAATTCAAATGGATATTCCTGACCAAATGTTGGTCTCGTAAAACCTTAGAGCGTCTGAGGAATCAAGTTCTGAGTGCAGAGCCCTTCCGTTTTAGAAACGGTAGCTTGCAACGATTCTTTGGAAAGTATTTAAATAAAGGAAGATAACTGGGATACATGGAGTATTCTGTTCGGATATCAAAAAACAAGATACCGAATAACTGCCCACCTAGCATAGGAAGGTCAGTTGCTTTTGCTCGAAACTTTGTTGCAACCAGTCGAATTGAGATGCTCTGTCACCGAATCAGCAGCGGGACACTGCACCATTCCAGTACCAACCACTTATTTGTTATGGTGCATTTTTAACGCCAAGAATGGGAAGTTTCTGCAGTATTCCCTTGTTTTACCAAGAAATCAACGCTGTTATCGTCCATCACGTTGGCAGCAGTATTAAGAGATGCTTTTACAGTACATAATCAACCCACAGATGTTGTTAAGTGAATATGACAAGGTGATTGTTTCTCTGGTGATTTGTCAGACTCATTAAACTGTGGATGTGATAATGAATTACTTCACTGTGTATATTCAATGACAAGACCACACAGAAAATGTCTGGAGGGAACATGTTATTAAAAATATAATAAATAATTTAATAGTGACTAATTATTGATATTCACATATTGTTTGTTATATTTTTTTTAAATGTCCAGTAATCGTATTGTTGTAAAACAATGATGAAACTGTGTGCATGTTACACACAAGTATGTTATAGTTTATGCCAAAACACTTATTTCTTATTACAAATAAAAACTATCAAAAAGAAAGCTGTGACAAATCGATGACTGGCATGCTTTGTTGCGTTAATTATATCACACGGTCATCGTCAACATAGCCTCATCCGAGACTGGAAGCTTTGTGTATGTACATTAATGCATATGAGTACCTAATGAGCGATCGCATCATTCGAGATAGGTTACCTGTTTGTTCTGGCACACAGTGTGTGGCCCGTCTATCATCTCCTCCAGGGTGATAAACTAGAATTGTTTGCCGCTGTCCTAACCAAAGAGAGGCGAGTGGGTTGGTCACATGAAGTGGGCTAACGATAACCACCACAGGCGTAAATTAGCCGTTAACGTTAAATCATGTAGTGGAACGCACACTGTGCTTTCAAGGGTAATCAGGAAAGTTGCACCGGAGGACATTAGCTTGAGTGAGGAGACTTGTGGATGTACATTGTTCAAGAAGCTCTCTCACCACTTATGTGATTGCTATAACGTTATTTTGATTCCTTCCTATTTCACAGATGTCATAATTGACCAAGTCATAGGAGCCCATAAGCACAGTCTTCAATTCATAAACATATACTTAGTGACTTTTAGGTGTCTACGAAAAATTAAACGATGTATAGATAAAGCTAAAAGGCGTTACAGTTTCATGCATCATATTGCATGTAAACCAGTATGTTCTGTAGCTCACAAAGAACAAGTAGGAAGAACATAAAACCAAACAGTTCATGCGTAAATTGATCGCTTTGTATCTTTTTCATAGGTGGTGGTGTTGGTGCTGATGACGATGATGATGATCATGATGATGGTGGTGGTGGTGATGATGGTGATGATGATGGTGATGCATTTTGGGCACACAGCAGCTAAGTCTTAAGAGCCTGTACTAAAATTTTGTGAGATGTAGGTAAAAGTTGCAGAGTAATAAAATATAAACTACAGTTCATAAACATTAAACTGCTGCAAAAAGAAGTGCACTCACATTTCAACATGTGGTGCCATGCACTCTTCTCTGTTTCACAGTTTCATATACTGTGTGAAAGCATTCCTAGCGCAAGTCACTTCTTGTTTTCAGAGAATTGCCAGCCTCATGATTTCGGTCGGCCAGCAGTGCTGTATTTGCGCCACTTGTTGTAAGTGTAACATATCTTAATCACCTCAGGATCGTTGACCAGCTTGAGCCAATGAGGGTAGGCCGCCAACATTTGGTTGTACTGACATACTCCGAAAGAGGAAATTATACTCTCATTTCAGTGTCCTACTTTGGTTTGGTGTAGACGTTCTAATAGGCGGTGGTGGTTATTTCAGTGTTTCGACATGCTGTTTGCTACAACAGGGTGACGTTACTGCATGTTGTAGGCCTTAGCCATGCATTGAATTTCAGAGTCCACTCACGTTCTTTCATTTGAAGTATATTTCCAAGTCATGTTTATTCACGATAGCTTCTCATGCCATATGTATGTTCTATTTGCAGTGGGACTTCAGTATTTCTTTGTTCCTCATTCTCTCTCTGTCTCTCTCTTTCTCTTACAAAGCAACAGAAACACTCTGCAGCTGTCATTGTGGCTTTCATCAGCTGATTGTGTGATTTGTGAGCTTTTACATCACTTGTACTGTTGATTTACATTGTCCATAATGGACTACCATTTTGGTGCTATTCTTTTGAACATTTCAACATTCATTTTTCACATTTTTGTGAACTCATATTTCTTGCATTAGAACATTTGCTTTATTCATACATACAACCATGCGACCTGGTTCATTCACATTAATATTAGTTGGTCGTGTGGCATCTAGTGCCATTTTCCTCTGTCATTTATTTTGAAAGAGAAGTACCTATTCACTTTGCAATGTCCAAACCAGATATCTTTCTTATTATTTTTTTGCGATCAGCTAAGGGCACTGTAATGCAGTTCCAGAAATGCAGCTTGCAGCAGTAGTTTGATTTCAAATCTACTACAGGTCATGATCTAATTTGTACAGTGATAAATGTAACACATACCAAGAACATCTGCGCTGCATGTGTGTGTGTGTGTGTGTGTGTGTGTGTGTATGTGTTTGTGTGACTTGGGATTTAGTATTCAGTCAGCGATTTTTAGAACTTTTGGTAGTTCTCTAACATCAGTTATTAATTTTCTGAGTCAAAGTGCATTTTCCAGGATTCCATATTTGAAAATTTTGTATACAAGTCAGTGTGAAATTTGTTCGTAACTTTGTTTTACCATTCCATTAAATCTTTGCGATACATGGCCAGCTTTCAACATGTGTGGGCGCGCGCGCGCCCACACACACACACACACACACACACACACACAGAGAGAGAGAGAGAGAGAGAGAAATATCACGTATTTTGTCAGATCTAAAACTTAAAAATGGAAAAGTCAGTCGAAAGAATTATAATAATATAGCAGGTAGTTGTGGATGGCTATTCGCCGAAATAAAAAAACATAAGCTAGTTGCTCTGAAACACGCTACAATTTCCAGTCTAAGAGACTGGGCTAGAGACCAGACACGACATACCCAAGAGCTAGAGGCCCTATTCCCAAGCAACTTCGCTTCTACCCTTTCATCACAATAAAGAGTTTCTTAGTTAAAACGTGGCATATAGTTTATTGCATACCACAGGCACCGTGGGCCGTTGGGGAGGGGGACTCTTAGTACGAAGCCATTTGCCAATGGACAGTGCCCTGTTCGGAGGCAGGTCAGTCACTTCCTATTGTCAGAGTGACAAGTATAAGATGTGCTATGGCCAGGTGGTAGGCCTTACCAACCCAGCTTATTGTCTCTCTTAACCAGCCATTCTCCCTCTCACTGTTGCATGCTTCTCTGTCTCAATGGGGAAATGGCGGTTTTCAGGGGAATGACACATAATGTCACGTTATGTTCCCTGCAGGCCTACTTGGTTTGCGTGGTTTCTTTGCTCATTTTCCCAAATTCCCCCTTTCTCTGGTACCCAGTAGAATGATAAACGACTACCTTACGGTTGAAGAAGTAGCAAATTAGTCTGATTTCTTTGTTTTCCTCTGCTCAGTATATTTGTTGCAATTCTTGTATGACACTAAGGGAATTGGAACAGATGAGACAAGTTTTACTCTGAAGATTATAGCCACTCGCCGTCGATCTGCTGTGTCGACTTCTCTGACGTAAGATATCGATGTTGTTATCTACTGTATATTCCCGGCATTTCGTTATATCCGCACATCAGATGGAGCAGCCACAAACATCTTTACTGTAACGGCGACTAAATTTCGGATTTTCGTAATAATAATTAATATTGGCTTTTTGCATAGTCGATCACCCTTCATTTGTTGCTGCGTTACCGAAGCCAAGATAGTTAATAAGGTCTTTGGAGGTTAGTTGTTATTTCATCTTCCTATTTCTGACGTTACGTCTTATCCGCACTGTTTGCTTCTGTCAGATTGGAAATGAAATGTTAAATAGCTTTTAAGTCGCAATTTACACTTCGTAATATTTCGTAATCGAACCTTCCGTCTTCCAGACTTACAGTTTGTCACTTGCCTATGATTATCGTTGACTAATACACACTCTATTGTGGAAATCACTTTAGTTTTTTGTTAACAACATTTAATAGTAATTAAATGATCATGAACGATTGCGTTTTGTATATAGAGAAAAGGAGGATTGATTCTATAATTACTCTCAGCAATTACGGCAACTAAAACGCCCGTGATTTTTTATAGTTCGCCACTGAAAGGTATTGTAGCAATGACTATGACCCATTACTATACTTCGATACAGTCATTCAGACTTCGTACGCTTTTACTTTCACAAAGTTAAGTGTCTAATTCCTTTCTTATATTCAATATAACGTCCCTTCGTAGTCCACAGGTCTTATTATCGGCTATTCAGCATGTAATAAAGTTTAATACTGCGCACTACTTTCTCTCGCGCACTCAGCAGTCTTATTCAGAGCGCAGAAAACAAGACAAGAGAACTAACAGTACCCGTGGATGGTTTATGTAGTAGAATTTAGAAACAAAAGTAGCCGCGTTAAACCGTATTTGTTTTCCCTGAGGCACTACTTTGGTGCGGGCGTTATTCTAATGCGAGATTATATATCGATAATTTTAATTAATGCTTTCTCAGTGCTATTAATTATTTCCGATATTATCGATTACCTCTTCCCTATACGTCAATAATCCTGATAATATTATTCTCAACTAAAAGAGCGGCTATAAGATGCCTCATATTCTATACTGTCAGAAGGATCGAATGAGGCTGTGTGCTAAATACAGTGTATTCACAGGGTAGGCGAATCCTGAAGAACTGATCAGGGAACACGACTGCACAACTGTGAACCATCAGTGCACATTATTCTATAACAGGAACACCTACTAAAAAGTTACAAAACACAGATTTAACGGTAAAACCTGGAGTGTAATCCTTTTTAAAATCTGTCAAATCTAAAATAAATCTGAACTCTTAACAAGCAAAGATGGAGATGTGCTCTAAGCTTAGTGTAAAATATTAGAAGCAGCCACAACCAACCCTAACAGTCAATCTTACTATCCTTGGCGTAAATCTCAAAGGGTCTTCTTGCTCGCTGTCATTTATTACAATGTCCTTGCAGATATCATTGACATGCATTTTGCTTTATAGGTGCATTATACCATGAGAATATACCATATGATGTTATGTGGACGATCACCAACCATAGTGTAGTATGAAGTTGGTTCTAGAGGCACCGGTGGCCATCCTAATTCCATCATAATGACTACGTCCAACATTTTAAAATATGATGATCTTGCACACAAATAAACCATGCATCCATAATCAGTCCAAGTTCCCATAAGGACTCCATAAGACTGGATCAGACAGAACTCCTCTCTATGAATTATGGTTTAGACATTTTAAAATATTAATGCTCTTAGGAAATGTGAAAGGCGGCAAGTTCTTTGAACTCTCCTTTCTTCAAAGTTATTTGTTTAGCCAAGCAAACCCATAAAATTAGGGCATTTTCATTAGGTTAAGAAGCTCTGTGACCAATGATGCTTATTAAAGAGGACTGAGAGTGGTTGTCATATAGAATTCAATGACAGCTAGTTGCATGAAGGAATTAGACGTGGTGGAACTGAGCACCTTTTGTCAGACATTCACACCTGCTACCATACCACTTTATTAGTGCCAGTTCAGAGAACCAGAAGGAGTTCAGGAGTAAGGGCCGGTACTTTCACGTAACAGAAGGCAAGACCGAGGACATGGCCTGAGCCACAGAGGGCCCAATAGCCACAGGCAGAGGAGAGGTCGTAAAGGGCATCGATGCATTATCCCAGGAACCAACAACAGAACTTCTGTGACTGCTTTCACTGACTTTCAATGAAACAGCGCCAGGGCAACTATTCTCAGCCAAGGAGAATGCATTCCTCCGATTCTACAGGTGTCCTCATGATGTTTCCTGTGGACATTCCTGTGAGACCAGTATTGATAGACTTGTGAAAACCATTCACCTTAGCAGCCCAAACGGGCCAGCACTGTAGAACACCTAACACTATATCACCCAGATAGCTGTTGTATTCTTTTCAGGGCAAAATAGGCACCAAAAGCCATGCTGATTTTCGTTTGCACAAAATAACAGACGTTTTGATTGGGTCACTGCCTGTGACATCAGAAAGCATACCAATCGAAACCTGTTCGATACTGTGTCATGTGTTGGAATTGGATGAATGGATTTCGCACTATGGGACTTAACATCGGAGGTCATCAGTCCCCTAGAACTTAGAACTACTTAAATCTAACTAACGTAAGGACATCACACACATCCATGCCTGAGGCAGGATTCGAACCTGCGACCGTAGCAGTCGCGCGGTTCCGGACTGAAGCACCAAGAACCGCTCGGCTACCGCAGCCGGCTTTAGCGAAAAAAAGTTTGTTCGAAGTTGTTAAGTGCCCTCATTCTCAAATACTGTATGGACACAGTCTCGGTAATTTGCACGTCATGAGTTACATTGTCTCGAGACATAAAACTTTAATACTTGACTTATTGTGTTAAACATTTGAATTAAGGTTATATTACTTAATGAGTAACTTATGATATCATTTTAAATTTTTGAATGCACTCAGTAATTTTATGAAATACTGAAATCAAATTTATTTTATTTTATTTTACTTTTTGTCCCTGGAGGCCATCAGATAGGCAACCTGCATCTGGGATTGGATGACCATTTTGCCGTTTAGTAATATAAATATTTCATGACAGTACACCCCTTTTCTTGTAGAATGTTTTCTTCGCCCATGCGAATTTGCCACTAATACTACTCTACTACTATGAATTCTCCATTTCCTATTGATAACGCATTAATCTCTATTTTGCTGCCCTTCGTCACTCCCATCCTCTCTGTGTTGGTCATGAAGTTACATTTTCTGGATTCCCATCCCACATGATAGTGCTTTTCCTTTCCTTTATTTTCCTTTTCTTTCCTTTCCTTTCCTTTCTTTGAGTAGAAAGGTCAGTGTCGTCTATGAATCTGAATATTTGCGCCTGTATCCCTGTTCCGAAGTTTTCTTTAAGTTACTTTCTCCAAAAAGTAAACAACAGAAGCGAATACCCGTATTCATTGCTCACTTTCCTATTACGACGATTTCTGTTTTGTTTGTGTATTGCGTGAACTTTTTCCAGATAATATTGTGAAGTGCAGAGACCCACACAACGATTGTGGGACGTTTGTCAGTGCTGTAACAAGCAGGATTAAATATTTCCAATGAAAGTGTAAGGAAATAAAAAGGAGTGGAAGTTTTTGTTGGAGTTGAATAAATTGTGCCCTGTAGGACTATTCCTTTACGAAATTTTGAAATTCCTGTGAATATCAGATGTCAAACGATCTATCCACAATTACATCGTATATTTGAAAAATTTAAGTTTTTCCTTCATCACGTAGATTAACTGTCATATGGTGAAAAGTTTTCAATCTTGTTAATGTAATTTTTTCTGCTTGAAAAGTAACACAGTTTCATCCTCAGTTTGTAAGAAAGTGAGCTGCAATCACCGTCTTTGTGATATCTCGATGGTGTAGTTTTGTGCTTAATTTGATGAAAAGAAACCTCTCCTTTAAGAAATACTATAGACTCTTATCCACGAGAAGTTCGAGTTTGCCAGTCAAACAGAACTGTTCTTATCGGATGACAGACAACTGATTACTCTTCAACTAGAATAGTAAAACCTATTTTATTTTTCACTAATCGACATCTCATACGATATACCTGCAACGTTGGTTCAACGTTCTCATATTTCTCTCTGGAATGTCCGTCCTCCTACCAGCTGCAGCAGAGTCTGAGGTTCTCAATATTGGCACATTGTTAGCAATTACAATTGCACATATTTAGTATAGAGAACAAATAGAGGATTACAACGTTTCACTAACAATTTCTACATTTTCTGGCTTCGCTTATCTGGTAGTGGCTGAAAACAATCCCGAAATTTTGCCAAACTTTTATTTCTACCTGCTGTTGCGGAAAGAAGCCACTATCTTTAAAATGCGCCCTAAGAGCATACATAATTTTTTTTAATAAATAAGTATAAACCTTGGCTGAGCACGTGCCCTCAGGTGCAGAAATTTCTCGGTGAAAGAGTTTCTGGGTCACCTGCCGGAACGAATAATGCGAACGCATGGGCGAGCTCCGGCGTTGGCGGCTATTCGGAGCTGACGCTCTCGTTAGCCCGCCGTGATTGATGGGTCTGCTCAGCGTGACGTCATCGCCAGTGGTCCGTAGCCATCTGCCAGGACTTCCCGGCGTGCGCCATTAATGCTCGTTATTTTTAATTACGGTGCTGGGGAAAAAAAATGGAGGTATCCAGGGACACGACCGACGGACACGTAAGCCCCACTCGTTCATAATAGGGAGTACTAACTGCTGCCTGCTTGTGTAACGGCAAAGAACTCAGCACGTGATCAGAGGAGGCCCTTAACGGCAGCCACAGTCTCATCATAAATGCAGCTTATTTCAAGAGAAATAGTAAATGTTAGAGGATGAAACATTCCAAATTTTATTGGTTACACAGATAGAGTTACTAGGATGAAACCCAATCAATTACTCACAGAAGGTGTTAAGAACAAGCAAATGATTAAATTCAAAAGTGATTTTCAGTGATTCCACCTTAGACTTCGGCGTACCTTCAAATCCCCTTGGCAATACCGTATGCAGTTCTTTAGAGGTTGTCTTGGCGTCATGGGGGCAGCACTATTCGTAGTTAATTCTAACGATCAATTCACCTCTTGTGTTTACTCTTTCTTCATAGACTGGTCTTTCAAACATCCCCCCCTCACCCCCCCCCCCCCCCCTCTCCCGGCAGAAATTTAAATGGGTTATGTCCAGGGACGTTGGTGGCCTAGAAATGTGACGATTTCTGATGATCCATCAACCGTAAAGTGTTAGATGATGTGTCCCTTGATGACTAGAATATGCGAAAGCCCCGTCATGTTGGGAAGATATATTAATCCTTATATCCAAAGGAACCTCTTCCAGCAATACTGGAAGCTTGTTTTCGAGAAAATCTATTTAACAGGATCCCGTAAAAAGTTGCGGTAACACAAGAGGCCCAATCATCTGATTGTGTTACACCATACCATACATCTAAAGGGAAGCGTTCTTGAGAATTTGTCTTCACAAAGCCACGTGGGTTTTCGTCGGGCCACGGATGTGAGCTACGATTGATGTTAATACCGCCACGAATGACAGTGTCTTCATCGATACACAAAAACAGTCGGATTACTCGAAGATTTGCTGTTGACCAACGATGAAATTCCCATCTCGTACCACCACCCTCTTCTTGAAGGTATTGAAAGCGTTGTAAATAATAAGCATAGATGCCGTGCGTATGTAATGCCCGACATATTCTTGTATGTGGAACATCGATACGTCTAGAAATTCTGCTTGTATGTGTTCAAGGACTAGATTCTACCGCCGGCCTTGGTGGCCGAGCAGTTCTAGGCGCTTCAGTCTGGAAACGCACGACAGCTACGGTCGCAGGTTCGAATCCTGCCTCGGGTATGGATGTGTGTGATGTCCTTAGGTTAGTTATGTTTAAGTAGTTCTAAGTTCTAGGGGACTGATGACCTCAGATGTTAAGTCCCATAGTGCTCAGAGTCATTTGAACCATTTTTTAGATTCTACCAAATCAATATCTTCTAGTTCATCCACATTCTGTACGTTTGCACGTTCAGATGTAATAGACCACTGGACACTACAACAGTTTCAGGCAGTTTACTGAAAATGCGATTAAACATAACCGAATACGGTACTCCGTGGTTAAGAATTCATTTACCGTATATTGCACAAGCAGTAGAAGCGTTTCAGTTACAAAACCGACACTGAGAATTTGTAAATACTTGCGGCATGCTTAAACTATACGGTAGAATTAGCCAACAAATCACAGTTGAGAAATTGAATTATGTGAACTCAAGCACAACTTCAGTTTCATAACGAAAATTGCAATCGGTAAACCAACTTATTGCAGCTGGAGTACCAACCAACATGCGAAATGAAAAGTTATCTCTGTAACCAACTGTATCACTGCCACGAATAAAAAGTGCACACATGTTACACGGAATGTTTCATACGAATTAGTCGGTACCACTACCTCCTAAAATATTTAGCGTTCATCCTGTACAAATTCGAGCAAATACTTTGCTATTATTCTTACCTTGTGATTAGCATACTCTTAACCACTCTACAAGCAGTGACGGAACTGTATCATTATTCTTGGCTGTCTATAACATTTGCAGAAGAAGTATTAGTCTTTCAATAAGTGTCATGTCGTCTTGCTATTTTCGGCTAATGTTCTCACATCCCTAATCTCTACTGCTTATCCCAATCTTTATCTGATCTTACAACGTATCCCCTCCTCTGATTTCTGTGAGAGTGTAGTCCGTCCACGCACTAACTAGTATGATGATCATCACAAAATGTTCTACTTTGACCTCTGTTAAAGTCGAGGAGATCACAGGATGCAGGACTGTGATGTTGTCCGTGTTTCTTGGTAAGATTGCCCACTAATTTCGGTCCTTAGGGAGAACAGTAGCGGACAGAAGAATACGAAGAGATACCGGGTTAAGGGCAGAAGGAAAAAGTGTCATGACGAGCGCCACGGAGAAAAAACCTCTGCGACAGTCCGTATGGGTAGAAAGGGCAGTAATGGATTTTCTTTTTATCTGCGGCAAACCATGCAAGGATAGGTTATGTTAGTAGCAGGTATCATCCAGCTCGGTACCAGTGTCATTGCCACCTGTTCGTGACAGAGAGGTCAGTACGAATCGATGCAGCAGCGCGGAGGCTCTGAAGGCGCCCACGCTTGCACACTGTTGTGGAGCAGACTTTACTCTGACCTACCACAAGCTGTGCAGTGGGAACGACTGCCGTTCTGTCCAGCGTTTCTGACAAAGAGAGAGTGTCCCAGTAAAATGAAATTGTTGTGACTTGGCAAGACAGCCAAGCCACTATGAGAGGAAGCCGAAAGGCACGCGTTTAAGCTCACGCAGGCTGGCGTGAGGTCTGGAACAGTTAAAGGAATAGAGACTAGCAAAAAAGGTACGTAGCTTCTGGAATACTTAACTTTAATCCGTAATTGGTGAACATCGGTCTGACGGTACATGCATCACAAGATAAATAGCAAATGATGATGGCGCCTTGCTAGATCGTAGCAAATGACGTAGCTGAAGGCTATGCTAACTATCGTCTCGGCAAATGAAAGCGTAATTTGTCAGTGAACCATCGCTAGCAAAGTCGGCTGTACAACTGGGACGAGTGCTAGGAAGTCTCTCTAGACTTGCCGTGTGGCGGCGCTCGGTCTGCAATCACTGATAGTGGCGACACGCGGGTCCGACGTATACTAACGGACCGCGGCCGATTTAAAGGCTACCACCTAGCAAGTGTGGTGTCTGGTGGTGACACCACAGAAATATGCATTTCTGATGGTAGATTTAGATTGTACGTAAATTTACAAATCGTTTGGTATATGTCTTGGGTAGCTCCGAGAAATATTTCAAAAGTCGATGAACTATATCGTTAATTAAGTGGTATCAAACAAATTTGCCTCAGCTTTTAGAGATCACCGTAGGCTAGCCTAGTAAGAGAACTGTTGTCTCGTGGGGGCGGAGGATTTTTCCGTTTAACTGTTCATAATATTAAGTTGCTGCATAAGTTAGTAGCGTTTATGTCTTGGTTTCCGGTTACTGTGGGTTTATTCATTATTTTTTAGGTTGTTATTTGAGTTTACATATTGTCAATTCATTTGGAGATAGTAACTGGAGCTATGAACGCTAGAAAATGAAGTGCCAAGTGAATAAATCAAGACATTTGCGACATATTCTTCTACACTACTGACCATTGAAATTGCTACACCACGAAGACGACATGCTACAGACGCGAAATTTAACCGACAGGAAGAAGATGCTGTGATATGCAAATGATTAGCTTTTCAGAGCATTCACACAAGGTAGGCGCCGGTAGCGACACCTGCAACGTGCTGACATGAGGAAAGTTTCCAACCGATTTCTCATACACAACAGCAGTTGACCGGCGTTGCCCGGTGAAACGTTGTTGTGATGCCTCGTGTAAGGAGGAGAAATGCGTACAATCACGTTGCCGACTTTGATAAAGGTCGGATTGTAGCCCATCGCGATTCCGGTTTGCCGTATCGCGACATTGCTGCTCGCGTCGGTCGACATCCAATGACTGTTAGCAGGATATGGAATTGGTGGGTTCAGGAGGGTAATACGTAGCGCCGTGCTCGATCCCAACGGCCTCGTATCACTGGCAGTCGAGAAGACAGGCATATTATCCGCATGGCTGTAACGGATCGTGCGGCCACGTCTCGATCCCTGAGTCAACAGATGGGGACGTTTGCAAGACAACAACCATCTGCACGAACAGTTCGACGACGTTTGCAGCAGCATGGACTATCAGCTCGGAGACCGTGGCTGCGGTTACCCTTGACGCTGCATCACAGACAGGAGCGCCTGCGATGGTGTACTCAACGACGAACGTGGGTGCACGAATGGCAAAACGTCATTTTTTCGGATGAATCCAGGTTCTGTTTACACCATCATGATGGTCGCATCCGTGTTTGGCGACATTGCGGTGAAAGCACATTGGAAGCGTGTATTCGTCATCGCGATACTGGCGTATCACCCGGCGTGATGGTATGGGGCGCCATTGGTTACACGACTCGGTCACCTCTTGTTCGCATTGACAGCGCTTTGAACAGTTGACGTTACATTTCAGATGTGTTACGACCTGTAGCTCTACCCTTCATTCGATCCCTGCGGAACTCTACATTTCAGCAGGATAATGCACGACCGCATGTTGCAGGTCCTGTACGGGCCTTTCTGGATACAGAAGATGTTCTACTGCTGTCCTAGCCAGCACATTCTGAAAATCTCTCGCCAATTGAAAACGTCTGTTCAATGTTGGCCGAGCAACTGGCTCATCACAATATGCTAGTCACTACTCTTGATGAACTGTGGTATCGTGTTGAAGCTACACGGGCAGCTGTATCTGTACACGCCATCCAAGCTATGTTTGACTCAATGCCCAGCCACATCAAGGCCGTCATTACGGCCAGAGGTAGTTGTTCTGCGTACTGATTTCTCAGGATCTATGCACCTAAATTGCGTGAAAATGTAATCACATTTCAGTTCTAGTATAATATATTTGTGCAAGGAATACCCGTTTATCATCTGCATTTCTTCTTGGTGTTGCAATTTTAATGGCCAGTAGTGTACTTGAGTTTAATAGAGGCGTGACAGCAGGGGAGGCAGCCGTGTGTGGGCATAACGCCATTGGTCAGAATACACCAAGAAAATAGTTTTGTCGTTTTAAGGAGGATCGTTTTGACATTAGTGACTCTCCACGTTCAAGAAGGTCTTCGTTGTTTGGTGAAGATCGTTTCAACGTATCCACAGTGAACAGCGTCAGTGAACTCGAGAACTGGCAAATGTGACGAACTACGATCATTCCACCACCGCGCGCCATTTGCATGGTATGGGGAAGGTTAAAAAATCTGCGGCTGGTCACACGTGCATCTCTGCTTCCTGGCCGTCAATTGTCTCGTGAACACCGACCATCGCTATCCTGTATTGTTACTGGTGACGAGAAACGGTGTCTTTATGCTTGCTAACGTAAGGCAAAGAAGGAAAGGTTGAGACCAAACAAAGCAGCAACTCACCGTAAAGAGCTCGGCGCGCATCCACAAAGGATAATCTTATGCATGTGCTGGAACAGTGACGGTGCAACCATCACTGTTGACATTTATTGTCAACAACTGAGACGTCCTGCAGACGCAATCCAAAAACAAAAAATAACCTGTAAATAGTGAAGCAGAATATGTTATTGATGACTAAAGTCTCTGGTATATGTATCTGTTGTGTTTATAAAACTTAATGAAAAACTATACGAGCTTACGCACCAACCCATTAATTCGCAATTTGAATTTCTTGCCACGGCATCCTATCAGCCCAGGGACACCAGGACGTCCCGCCCGTTCGCATAACGACCGGCACTTCAGGGACCCCAACCACTGAACCGTCAGATCAGACCTTACTTTCGCCCTGTGTAAGTTGGCCACAGGCGTTCCTTTCTGTCAGTGGATGCATGCTTAGGTGCAGTGCCTCGGTAACAAAACACACGAGAGCAGTCCAAACTCATTTGTACTCAGGTGATTCATATGAAAAGGCTTCCCGAGTTGATTATGGCCGCACGACGGTAGTTGGAGTTAGTTGCATTGGCCATTCAACTTCGGAAATCGTTGGGGAATCCAATATTTCGAGATCCGCAGTGTCAAGAGAGCTCCGAGAATACCAAACTTCAGGCATTACCTCTCACCATGGATAGCGCGGTGGCCGACAGCCTTCACTTAACGACCGAGAGCAACGGCTTTAGTGCTAACGGACAAGCGACACTGCAAGAAAAAATCGTAGAAATTAATGTGGGACGTACGACGAACGTATCCATTTGCTCAAAGCGGCGAAATTTGGTATTAATAGGCTGTGGCAGCAAACGACCGACTCGAGAGCTAACTACACGACATCGCGTGCAGCGTCTCTCCTGCTCTCGTGACCATATCGGTTGGACTCTTGACCAGTGTAAAACATTGGACGTGGTCGGAGAAGTCCCGATTTCATATGGTAAGAACTGATGGTATGTTTCAAGTATAGCGCAGACTCCGTGAAGTTATGGACCAAAGTTGTCAACGAGGCACCAGGCAAGCTGGTGGTGGCTCCATATTGGCGAGGGATGTGTTTACATGGATTGGACTCGGTCCTCTGGTCCAACTGAATTGATCATTGACTTTAAATGGTCATCGCTCTGCTGAACTGTGTCTATAAGCTGTTGGAACGTATCATCTACAACAGAATAAGCGGAAAAATTCTTGAAGTGGTACCGATAGAACAGGCAGGTTTTCGACCCAACCGCAGTTGCACCGACCAGATCCTCTCCCTAGCAACTCATATAGAGGCGAGCTTTCAGAAAAAACTCAAAACATCAGTAGCCTTTATTGACCTATCAGCCGCTTATGATACCGTTTGGCGACAAGGCCTGATATTTAAGTTGCTGCGGATCATACCATGTAATAAGCTGGCCAACCTCATTGATAACATGCTCACAGATAGAAGTTTCAGAGTCATAATGGGCGACTTAAAAAGTGACCAAATGAAGCTCAACAATGGTTTACCACAAGGCTCCGTTCTGGCGCCATTGATGTTTAACCTCTACATATCTGACTTACCTGAAACCACTTCTGAAAAATTCGGATATGCCGACGACTGGGCAATAGCTGCAAGAGGCAGATCAATGGAGGCAACGGAAAACACATTAACTGCGGATCTAACAAAGCTGGGAGACTACTTCCGAAGGTGGAGATTACGGCCAAACGCGACAAAAACGGAGGTGACATACCTTCACCTCAACAATGCCCAAGCAAAAAGAAAGCTCAACGTTCATTTCGAAAACAGGCAGCTAAACCATAATAATTACCCCAGATATCTAGGCGTCACCTTTGACAGAACCCTAACATTCAAGGAACACCTACGTAACACAGCCGCAAAACTTAAAACTCGAAATAATATCATACTGAAGCTATGTGGGACCACGTGGGGCTCTTCCGCGGCTGTACTGAGATCTTCGGCTCTGGGACTTGTCTACACATCAGCAGAATATGCCGCACCGGTATGGCTAAACAGTAAACACACAGGCTTGATCGATGCTCAACTAAATTACACAATGAGGATGATATCAGGAACAATAAAGCCAACGCCTTTACACTGGCTACCTATATTGAGCAACATTCCCCCACCGGACCTGCACAGAGAGAACGCTCTCTTACGCGAGTATGGAAAAGTGCTGAACAACGAGAAACTGCCAATCCATAAGGATGTTCCTGCCCTGGAGATGAACAGATTGCGCTCAAGACAGCCCTCTTTAAAAAAGGCAAAAAATACGCATCCTCTCAACCCGGATTATGGCAACCTCTGGAAAATGCGGTGGAGAGAATCTGTGCCCCAAAACCTGCAGAATATGCCATGCATCAATGTCCAACCACCAGGATTCAATTTGCCAAGGAAAACTTGGACGACCCTGAATCGAATTCGGACAAATAACAGCAGATGTGCAGACAGCCTCCACAGGTGGGGTAAAATCACCATCCCGAGATGTGACTGCGGTGCGGACCGGCAGACGATTCGTCACATCGTGGAAGACTGCCCTCTGAGACGTTTTGCAGGAGACCCCAATGAGTTTCTGACCGCGACTGAAAGTGCAATAGACTATGTCACAAATCTGGATGTTTGTTTGTGAACTTTTGTTTGTTATATACACTATTTTTAAACACTTTTATATCTACAACTATATGTTACACACTGTGACTACTTTTTATTTCTGTGTCTTATGATTTTTATGTCTTTTCTATATGATGTGTTATATGCCATAAGCTAAATAAATAAATAAATGGTCATTTTCAGCTACTTGGAGACCGATTGCGGCCGTTCATGGACTTCATGTTCCCAAACAACGTTGGAATTTTTATGGAAGACAATGCGCCATGTCAACGAGATATAATTCTTAGCGATTGGTTAGAACATCATTCTGGACAACTCAAGCGAATGATTTAGCCGCCCAGATCGCGCGACATGAATCCCATTGAACATTTATCGGACAAATTCGAGAGGTCAATTTGTGCACAAAACCCTGTACCGGCAACACTTTCGAAATTATGGACGGCTACAGAGGAAATATGGCCAATATTTCTGCAGAGGACTTGTAACGACTTTTTGATCCCACAGTATTAGGAGATATCCCATGGCTTTTGTCACCTCAGCGTGTATATCCTTGTGCATGGTTACTGTTTTTAGTAGCAGCCATGGACCTCAGAGCTCAGGTTAGTGCTTTTTCGCATTCACTGTAACGTTACCGCAACTATTTCGGCCCTGAATTTGTAGAAATGCAACGGTTCCATCTCAATCGGCGGGCGCAAAGAAGCTAGCCAGGCTTTCAGGATAGTAATGCGTATTGCCCATGTCTGGGCTTCTATCTTCTCAATTCTCGTGGCCATTACTCATTTTGACGAATCTCTCAGCGAACTGTATCTCTGAGCAAAGCGCGCGAAAGGTACATTATCTAGATATTGTTTATTTGTTTAACGATTTTCCTGACGTTCCACCAGCACAAGCGGCTGGTATTTTCAACTGTTCACCATCCACTGCTAGGGGTGGATCAAAATCGTTAAACAGTCATTAAAAACAATTGAACAAACTTTGGTCGAAGATCCCGAAACAAAATCACCAAGACACTTTGGCAGAAAATTTGTACTACACCTCTACGGGGAAAAGATTTCAGAAATATACTGACGCCTTGGGCAACGACGAAAAAAGAAAGTCTGTTACTTGTCCTCTCTTGCCTTTCATTTACATTACCACGATGAGGAGACCGCCCCAAATTCATACAACACAGGGAGGTTTGGCAAGAACTTACTAGCAGCTTCTGGAGATTTTCTATCAACTAAGTGGCAGCATTCTCCAAGATGACTGAGGTAACATGAAAACCATCACTCACTGTGTACGTGAATGCTTATATGTCTTGATATTCTCTGTTAGGATTAGCGTTTTTCGTTCGCAAGTTGCATGTATTTGTACAAATGGTTCAAATGGCTCTGAGCACAATGGGACTTAACTTCTGAGGTCATTAGTCCCCTAGAACTTGGAACTACTTAAACCTAACTAACCTAAGGATATCACACACATCGATGCCCGGGGCAGGATTCTAACCTGCGACCGTAGCGGTCGCGCGGTTCCAGACTGAAGCGCCTAGACCCGCTCGGCCACTTCGGCTGGCTGTATTTGTTCAGTAGGAAATACAAATAGTTTTCTCAGCATTCAAATGAAATTTTAATTTAAGTTAAACGTTTTTCAAACTATGTACAGCAAGCGGGAGTAAAAGTTGATTACTGTTTCTTGTGTTTTCATGCCGCAAAAAGATCTATTATACGCTTTGGAGAAAAATACGCCCAGTGACAGACGAGTGGCATATGGGTATGAAAGGCAAGAACTCCTTACAAAGTCAAAAACAGACAACGTGGGTGACATTTGTGAGCGACTGACACAAACTTGGAACAGGACCAGCGAGATTTAAATGCTTAATGCCTCTGCAATTTTAAAAATAGGTAGTATTCTTTTATTTAGATACACGTTGCACTAGTTATCCGGATATCGAGAGTCCTGCACATTACAGAGTAACGTGAACAACTGCAGCGAACCAGTCTTTGGGCTGAAGACCACAACAACAATAAAAATGCTATACAATTCTGGTAATTTTGATATAAGGGGAGAAGAAAGAGTACGATGCGGTATGTAAATTTAAAAAATAAATATTTGGTATTGCATTAGTGTGTATTATAATTTGTTGAAGACGACAGTACATGGGAAACATCAGCCTTTCATTATCCATATTGTAGCGTGCTACTTATTTAAAACTCGTAGTTGCAGCTTTTAAGGGAAAACATTTCTGGAATTTGCTATTGCTGTAGGTTATTAATTCTCTAAAGGGACCACCACTTGCGTGTGGCCGATTACTCCTTTCTTTACACAGAGCAACATAACTTGACGTTTTATCTTCAAAGTAAGAAAAAATAAAAAATCCAGCTCACGAAATATGACCGCATAGGTGGCTCTTACACTGACGTGACAAGAGTCATGGAATGACTGATAATATCGTGTTGGACCACTTTTTCCACGTATCATGGACTCAACAAGTCGTTGGAAGTCCCCCGCAGAAATATTGAGACAAGCTGCCGGTATAGACTCCTTGATTGGGAAAGTGTTGCCGGTGCAAGATATTGTGCACGAACTGACCTCTCGATTATGTCCTATAAACATGTTCGATGGCATTCATATCGGGCTAGCTGGATAGCTAAACCATTCGCTCGAACTGTCCAGAATATTCTTCAAACTAATCACGAAGAATTATTGCCATCTATAAAAATTCCATTGTTGTTTGGGAATACACGAATGGCAGCAGTGGTCTCCAAGTAGCTGAACATAACCATTTTCAGTCAGTGATGGCTGAGCTAGAGCAAAGGACCGAGTGCATGGGATGTAAACACACCCCACACCATTATGGAACCAACACCTGTTTGCATACTGACTGGTTCACAACTTTGTTCCATGGCTTTGTGAGGTCTGCGCCACACTAGAACCCTACAATCAGCTCTTAGCAACTGAAATCGGTACTCATCTGAATAGGCCATGGTTTTAGAGTCGTCAAGGGTCCAGCCGATATGGTCAAGAGCCCAGGAGACACCTTGCAGGTCTGCTGCCATAGCTTGCACTGTCGTAACGGATGTTCTGGTACCGTGCGCCGCGGAATTTGAATCCCCGCCAGATGTCATGGACATCGAAGACTCTTAGTGGTCTCTGCGCCATCGCGCCGTAAGCTGTGGCGGCGCGTGCGTCCTGGCCTGCACTTAGTGTGAGGGCGCCACAGTGGAACACGTGGTTCCAGCGGCCAATAGCGGCGCCCCCGATAGAGTATTTAAGAGCCGGCCTCTCGGTCAGCCAGCTCCTCCTCCATTGACTGCCTCCTCACCGAGGTAGCCCTCATCTACAATCGCCATCATAAGGTGGACCCCTCCTGTTCCCCACTCCAATCCTACCGTTGCCAACGCTGCCTCACATACAACGACCACATTACCTCTGCCTGCAAGAACCCCCCTACTTGTCCCCACTGCAAAGCTTCACGCTTCCTCAAGAATTGCCCCAACCTCACCTCTCCCCCCTCTTGCAACATCTGTAACCAACCACATCCTACCACTCCTTGAAGTGTAAAGCGAAACCTCCTCCAGACTTCACCGTCCCTGTCTGTCCTGTTGATGACCCCATCCACCCCAACAACTCACTCCGCCCTCCACCTACTGCTGAGGACATCATCCGTTTCATCACCATTATGCTCCAAAACATCCACCCCTTCCAGTGCTCCCACACCCTTTTCCAAATCGCCCTCGCTGCCCGTTCCATCTTCCATCTTACCACCTATGCCACATAGTCCCACAACCAGGCCCACTTCACCTTCACCTCCCTCACCACCCTCGTCTAACTCTCCCCTCCCATGGTACAACAACCCTACCGTATCTTGTAACTCAACATTCGCTCCCTGCCCACCCACAAACTCCTCTTCCTCCACACCCTCTGTCAGCACCGCGTGGATGCCTTCGTCCTAAATGAAACCTTCCTTCAACCCCATATCTCCATCTCCACAGCTCCTTACACCCTTCACCGCACCGATAACCCATACCCTCTGGCACGTGGCGGAGTTGCGTTAGGCCACCTCAAGCACCTCCCTGTCTGGCCCCAACCTCTCCTTAACAATCCTGCCGAGCATCTCACCCTCAGCCTCTTCTTCCCCAACCTTACCATCACCTGTGCCACTATTTATGTCCGCCCTCGCGCCCCCATCCTTTACGATTTCCTGGCCCATATTGACTGCACCTTCTCCACCTACATGATTGCCACCGACCTCAATATCCACAGCCGTGATCCTGCCGACCTTCAGCGGTAGCATCAGTTTCTCACCACCCTCCAGGGAGACCTGGTTCCCCTGCCTCAGCACACCCAACCCAAATCCAACACCACTCCCGATGTGGTCCTTGCCTCTCCCAACCTCCTTGGGCGCATCACCGCAGATGCCCTTGACCTCATTGGCAGTGACCATGCTCCTGTTCTCCGCACTATCTCTAATGGTCGCCATGCCCGCCATGCTCCTCACCCCGACGTCCCTCCTAAACTTGTCCATAATTACTCCCATGCCAACTGGGATGCCTACCGGGACTCCATTCACACCCAGGTTGACGGCCACGACCTTACCCTCCAATCTCCTGATGACATCTCTCGCACTGCTGCCTTCCTGCACCAGACCTTGTCTGACGCGTCGCCACCCATATCCCCACCAAAGACATCCACCCTCACCACCCCGCCCTGCCTCCACAGGCCGTCCTTCTCCTTCGAGAGTCCCGCCGCCTCTACCACTCTTTTCTCTGCACTCGTGACCGGGATACACTTACCCGCCACCGGCAATTACAACGACACATCCGCAACCTGCTTACAGCGAAGAAACGCCGTCCCTGGCGGCAGACATGTACACAACTCAACACCGCGCTCCCCATAAACTCTTCCAAGTATTGGTCTGCTTTCCACCGCCTTACTGGGAACTGCCTCACCACCCAGTACCCTCTCCTCCTTGATGACCGTCCCTTTCCTGACAACCTCAGTAAGGCCAACCACTTTGCCTCTCACCTCTCAGATGTTTTTTCCATCTCAGATGATCCCCACTTTGATTATTCCCTATTCCCTGACGTCATGGACCATACAAATACCTCTGTTCCTCCCCTTGCTCCAGCTTCCAGTACTTGGGCCACACACCACCATCTGAATTCCACACTCCCTTCACTAAACAGGACATCAGCCTCACACTCCGCACGAAACGCAACACTGCTCCCGGCCCCGACTGCATTACCTACTGCCACCTCTAACACTGCCCTCCCTCCTTCCTTTCAGTCCTTGCCACCCTCTACAATGTCATCCTTGCCACTGGCTTCTATCCCAACCTGTGGAAAACCTCCCATATCCTGATGTTCTCCAAACCCAACAAGCCTCCATCTGATGCCTCTTCCTATCGTCCTATCTGTCTCACATCAGTGTTCAGCAAGCTCTTGAAATCCATCCTTTCCTGGCGCATCCCTCACCACCTCCCCAACACCCAATGTGGCTTTCGACTTTCCTTCTCTGCCGATGACCAACTCCTCCACCTCACTCATCTCCTCTCCCTCCAGCTTAACTCCCGTTGCTCCGCCATTTTTGTCTTCCTCGACCTCGAAAAGGCATATGACCGTGTCTGGCATCCCGGTCTCCTGTTTAAACTTCAGACCTATGCCCTTCCTGTCAACTGCACCCATCTGATGGCCTCCATCCTCTCCCGCCGCCCCTCCTGTGTTACCATCCATAATGCCAATTCCCATACCTTCTACCCCTCTGCAGGTGTGGCCCAGGGCTCTGTCCTCTCCCCTCTCCTCTACCTCCTGTACATGGCAGAATGCCCCAACCCCCCCCCCCCTCCAGTAGACCTCTTGCAGTATGCTGATGACACCGCATTCCTTGCCCTCGCTCCTACCCTTCAACGGTCCCAACGCCTTCTCCAGACTCACCTTGACCTTTTTGCTGCATGGTGTAACCAGTGGCTCCTGAAAATCAATCCTTCCAAGACCCAGGCAATCATCGTAGGTCATACCACTCGCTCCTTCCAGGTCCTGGATTTCTCCCTTACTGTCTGCGCCCGTCCTGTCCGCCTCACCCCCACCCTCACCTACCTTGGCCTCACCATTGACCATCACCTCACCTGGAACCCTCATCTGCGCTCCATCCAATCCAAAGCCCACAACCGCCACCGACTCCTCAAACTCCTCTCTGGCTGGACATGGGGGTTGCACCCCTCTACCATCCTCCACACCTACATATCCTTAATCCGTCCCATAATCTGTCATGCCAGTCCCACCTGGATATATGTCCCCCACCCCCAAATTCTATAAGTCCCTCCAGATCCTTGTGCGTCGTGCACTCAGCCTCGCCTTCTGTATACGCCTCCTGTCCCCCACGTGGATCCTCTATGACCTCATTCCTTTCCTCCATCTGCTCCTATTCCTCGAACATATCCACATCCTCTACACCTCCCGCCGCCTTGATCCCTCTCGCCCCCTGGTTGCTCCTCTCCTCTCCCATCCGCGCCCACTACCACATCTTCACTGTTGTGTCCCCCCTACCCTCCATCTCTACACCCTTCATCTCCTTTTGTATTCCCCTCCTCTGCGTTCCCCACTCCCTGTCGCGTCTGCCCTGCACCCTCCACCCCTCTTCTGGGTCCTCATCCTCCATCGGCTCCTTTCCCCCCTCCCCCCTTCGTTTTTCCTCTCCTTCTCACCTTTTTTTTCCCATCATCAGTCCAGTTTTCCACCACCTGCTCTCGGCTGTGGTATGTCACATTTGCCAACTTTTTAGTGCAGTGTTCAAATGATTGTTCAGTGTTGTTCATCTTTCCCAAGTGTTGCGAACATAAACCATGTTGTCGCTGGGTGAAAATTTTATGTCTTTTGCGAACGGAAACCAGACTGTCGCTGTGTTTTTTGTCTGCCAATTATTTTACCTGTCTGCTTCATATGTATTTTATTAGCATCATCATCCCTTTGTTCTATCTTTTTAAGTTCCACGATATTTTCGCCATGTTACCATTTAAGTCTCTGATTTTATCGCCTGTTTTTATTATTTATTCTCTTCATCTTTTTAAAAACAAAGTCTGTAGGTTGAAGAGCGGCATACTAAGCTGCTGCCAGTCCACCCCCTTCGGGGGCAATCGAAACTAAAAAAAAGAAGAAGAAGAAGAAGAAGAAGAAGCTCAGCCAGCCCCCACCTTTTCCCCTTTTTGGCGGCAGGTCCCCGGCCCGGACTTCTACACGTAAAGTGAACATTCGCGAGCCGGGGACTGTAGCCAGTGTTTTGTGTGTGCCATCGTGTTAGTGACTCAGTGTTTCGTCATTTGTGCTCCTTCGTTCACGTGTGCCATTTCTGTAGTCTCTGTTAGTGTCCGAGTGCTGAACGTTTTTATTTGGACGCTGCACTTGTGAACGACTTCACGTATTTTAAATTTGTGTGTCTACTGTTGTCTATCCACCGTGTTGTTTCGTTTTTCGATGTCTCCACCTGTGGCCACTGTGGCCGAAAAGCGGCGTAGTTTTGCCGCTGCCGGCCTACCTTGTATGAGGTTTCAAAATGACAATAAGAAATAAAAAAAAAAGCTCAACCAGCGAGTCTAATCGTTGCATGAGTCTCGACACATCGGCTCGACAACAGACCGCGTGTTTATTGTTCTTGTTTTCATTAATAGCGGACGTCTCGGATTCGTTTGGTAGTCTCTGTCATTCCGTTGCTTCTTGCGTGTTGTCATCGTAAGGTCTCTCTCCATCGTCCGTCGTTGTTTCGTGTCCGTCCTTTCCGTTAGTTTGTTTGTTCGCGGGCCGCTCTCCGTTTGGTCCTGCCGCGCTTTATCGACCACCCCGCGACCGTTCCGGTCGCGGTCACGACGTGTTACAACAGATAAGTTCTTTGTTCATTCCATACTGATAACAGCCGCTGTTTCACACAGTCTTGCTTGTCTCTTAGCTCTGATAGCTCTACACAAACACCGCTGCTCTCGTTTGTTAAGTGAAGGCCATCGGCCACTGCGTTGTCCATTGCGAGAGGTGGTGCCTGAAATTTGGTATTCTCGGCACACTCTTGGAATTGTGGTTCTCGGATTGCTGAATTCCCTAACGATTTCCGAAATGTAATGTCCTGTGCGTCTAGTTCTAACTATCATTCCCCTTTCAAAATCTGTTAACTCCCATCGTGCGGCCGTAGATAGTCGGAAACCTTTTCACATGCATCAAGTGAGTACAAATGTCAGCTCTCAATGCACTGCCTTTATATACCTTGCGAACGCGACACTACAGCCATCTGCATATGTGCACATCGCTATCCTATGACCTTTGACACGTCAGTGTATCATGGTAGTAGTGATGCGTCTGTTGTAATTATGGCTTTCCAGTATGTGGACGGGAGATGAAATAAAATTAGAAAAAAGTAAGAACTTGGGTAAATATTTTTTTGCAATCTTAGAACAGCGGGTTTTTACGTTCTAAAGCCGCCACTACTAAATTACCAAGAAAAAGTAACTTTCTTGTGAAATTCTAAGCGAAACTTCACTCATCGTAGATTCTGTAACAGTAAACTCGCCCTAATTTTGAATGGAGATCTTTGGCCTGGTACTTTGTTGACGGAATTTTCAATTACTTTACTGTATACAGTACTTCCTGGACGAATTCCGAATTATACGATTACCATTCTTGTTTTGTTCATGATGTATCAGCTTTTACAACAGATACATGCAGAACGAATTAGACCACTACACCGAGCGACAGAAGGAAATGTTTGAAAGATGTGGAAAGCAGACAGATAATTCGATTCCCGGGTCACACATAGTGGTCTACATCTACATCTACATCTACATTTATACTCTGCAAGCCACCCAACGGTGTGTGGTGGAGGGCACTTTACGTGCCACTGTCATTACCTCCCTTTCCTGTTCCAGTCGCGTATGGTTCGCGGGAATAACGACTGCCGGAAAGCCTCCGTGCGCGCTCGAATCTCTCTAATTTTACATTCGTGATCTCCTCGGGAGGTATAAGTAGGGGGAAGCAATATATTCGATACCTCATCCAGAAACGCACCCTCTCGAAACCTGGACAGCAAGCTACCCATCGATGCAGAGCGCCTCTCTTGCAGAGTCTGCCACTTGAGTTTGCTAAACATCTCCGTAACGCTATCACGCCTACCAAATAGCCCTGTGACGAAACGCGCCGCTCTTCTTTGGATCTTCTCTGTCTCCTCTGTCAACCCGACCTGGTACGGATCCCACACTAATGAGCAATACTCAAGTATAGGTCGAACGAGTGTTTTGTAAGCCACCTCCTTTGTTGATGAGCCTGCCAGTGTGGCCGAGCGGGTCTAGGCGCTTCAGTCTGAAACCGCGCTACCGCCGCGGTCGCAGGTTCGAATCCTGCCTCGGGCATGGATGTGTGTGATGTCCTTAGGTTAGTTAGGTTTAAGTAGTTCTACGTTCTAGGGGACTGATGACCTCAGATGTTAAGTCCGATAGTGCTTAGAGCCGTTTGAACCATTTTGTTGATGGACTACATTTTCTAAGGACTCTCCCAGTGAATCTCAATCTGGCACCCGCCTTATCAACAATTAATTTTATATGATCATTCCACTTCAAATCGTTCCGTATGCATAGTCCCAGATATTTTACAGAAGTAACTGCTACCAGTGTTTGTTCCGCTATCATATAATCATACAATAAAGGATCCTTTTTCCTATGTATTCGCAATACATTACATTTGTCTATGTTAAGGGTCAGTTGCCACTCCCTGCATCAAGTGCCTATCCGCTGCAGATCTTCCTGCGTTTCGCAACCCAAGCAAATATCCACTGACCTTAAGGTAGTGGTTCCCAACCTTTTGCACCTGGTGCCCCCTTCGCAACCCCAGAATATGTCATGTCTCCGATGTTTGTTTATTTCACTCATTTTTTTCACTTCTTCCGAAAAAATGTATTTGACAATAAGCTGCATCCACACTTTAGTAAAAGAGAGTTACCAAATGTACTTAATACAAAACTACACTGGTTCAAAGGACTTCATAGCTGAAATAGAAATGTCTTTATGTCTTAGTTAATTACCTAAAGATATTGTTTTCACTTGAAAGACATTTTCATATCTAATTTTTTTTTGTGTGTGAGGAAAGTCGCAAGAAAAAATTCAGAACATATACGATTGAAATTGTTTTCCTTTAAACAGTTCCTGAATGTTTGGTTCAAACTCGTTAAAGCTCGTCTAGGTCAGTCTCCACGTTCAGGTGACTGTGGTTTTTGTTTGCCACTCCTG
Source organism: Schistocerca americana (assembly GCF_021461395.2). Lineage (NCBI taxonomy): Eukaryota > Metazoa > Arthropoda > Insecta > Orthoptera > Acrididae > Schistocerca > Schistocerca americana. Next base: position 154,467,472 of record NC_060122.1, read on the forward strand.
GATAAGTAGGATGAAGACTGCCCAAAATTCTTCTAATGCCACATGTTGAAACTTTCTTTAGCGCTCGATTGACATTTCAGTTCAATTGCCCCCCCCCCCCCCCCCCACCGTTTTCTTTCATCAGGAAGTGCATGCACATCAGCAGTGAAGGTTGATCTTGGTGAGTTGTACTGCCAGTCTTCTGAAGGCAAAGGAGAAAAATAAACTTTTAACTCTTCTTGCAGCCGTTCCAGGTGTTCAATGACGATAACTCTCCACACGTTGACTTCACATTGTTGCCTATGTAGAAGTTAACTAAGTCGAGGGAATGATTAAATATTTGCAATGGGAGCTTTCAGGTGACGCTTCCATAGTTGCATCTTTTCCAAGAAGACCCTTATGGTACCATTGGTATCCATTATTATGGTGTTTTGACCTTGTTCTTTCAAATTAAGATCATTCAGGGTTTCGAAGTAGTCTCTGTGGAAAATATAAAGCTATCATCAGTGATTGCGTGTTGAAACTCAGCTTCCTCCTGAGTCAAAACAAATAGTTCAATCTCTGATTTCAGTTCACGTAGCCTGCTAAGCGTACTGCCCTTCGAAAGATTGGTGTTCAGCGTTGATATCGTTACACAGGACTCGTAACAAACGAATATTTACAGCACTTGACTAATGTTTGTTAACTACAGTGGTAACGACTTTCAGTGCTGCGTTCAGTTTCTCAGGTGAAGTTTTAGAAACTAACACTTGTCTGTAGATCGTATAGTGTGATCCAATAAGATCAGACTTTTTTGTTTCTTTGGTAGTACTTAGGAAGCCAGGACCTGAACTTAACATGGCTAGTGCTCCGTCAGTACAAATTCTCATAACTATGTTCAACCAAACATCCATTCACGGAAGAAATTACATCAGAAACTTTTGATGTTATTTCCATCTTTTTAGAAAACAATAGTTCCATTATTTTTTTCTCTTCCACAAATCCCCAGTATACTATTAAGTGACATTGTTGAACTACATCAGTACAATAGTCACACTTGAAGACAAAAAAACGGGACACTTTTCAGTCCTTTAAGTTGCTGTTACTTCACATTCAGGCCCATTTTTTCGATTCTACGGTGCACACTGTTGCTTGAAGAGGTATCATATCCATTTTTCCTGACTATCAACTCCAACGACAATTCTGGATGCTTTAAGATTGGGAAATTTGATTAACATCTAGCGAACATAAGTTTTTATTCATTTTTGCTATAAGGAGAAATTTCATACATTGCTTCAATAATTTCTCATTTTTCTGCTGAAAGATCCCAGTACAGTCCAGTTTCAAAAGATTTAAAGAATATCTGTTTTCAACAAAAATCTCTTTTGGTTTACTTTTCAATGCCCTGTGGGCTGTTATACGACGCTCGAGACGCACAGGTTGCGGTTAATCCCTACTGGGGAATTATGTCACACAATACTGGCCATTAAAATTGCTACACCAAGAAGAAATGCAGATGATAAACGGGTATTCATTGGACAAATATATTATACTAGAACTGACATGCGATTACATTTTCACGCAATTTGGGTGCATAGATCCTGAGAAATCAGTATCCAGAATAACCACCTCTGGCCGTAATAACGGCTTTGATACGCCTGGACATTCAGTAAAACAGAGCTTGGATGGCGTGTACACGTACAGCTGCCCATGTAGCTTCAACACGATACCACAGTTCATCAAGAGCAGTGACTCGCGTATTGTGACGAGCCAGTTGCTCGGCCACCATTGACCAGACTTTTCAATTGGTGACAGATCTGGACAATGTGCTGGCCAGGACAGCAGTCGAACATTTTCTGTATCCAGAAAGGCCCGTACACAACCTGCATCATGCGGTCCTGCATTATCCTGCTGAAATGTAGGGTTTCGCAGGTATCGAATGAAGGGTAGAGCCACGGGTCGTAACACATCTGAAATGTAACTCCACTGTTCAAAGTGCCGTCATTGCGAACAAGAGGTGACCGAGACGTGTAACCAATGGCAACCCATACCATCACGCCGGGTGATATGCCAGTACGGCGATGACGGATACACGCTTCCAATGTGCGTTCACCGCGATGTCGCCAAACACGGATGCGACTGTCATGATGCTGTAAACAGATCCTGGATTCTTCCGAAAACATGACTTTTTACCATTCGTGCACCCAGGTTCGTCGTTGAGTACACCATCGCAGGTGCTCCTGTCTGTGATGCAGCGTCAAGGGTAACTGCAGCCTTGGACTCCGAGCTGATACTCCATGCTGCGGCAAACGTCATCGAACTCTTCGTGCAGATGGTTGTTTTCTTGCAAACGTCCCCATCTGTTAACAGGGATCGAGACGTGGCTGCACGATCCGTTACAGCCATGCGGATAAGATGCCTGTCATCTCGACTGCTAGTCTTACGAGGCCGTTGGAATCCAGCACGGCGTTCCGTATTACCCTCCTGAACCCACCGATTCCATATTCTGCTAACAGTCATTGGATCTCGACTAACGCGAGCAGTAATGTCGCGATACGGCAAACCGGAATCGCGATAGGTTACAATCCGACCTTTATCAAAGTCGGCAACGTGATTGTACGCATTTCTCCTCCTTATACGAGGCATCACAACGAGGTTTCACCAGGCAACGGTGGTCAACTGCTGTTCGTGTGTGAGAAATAGGTTGGAAACTTTCCTCATGTCAGCACGTTGTAGTTGTCGCCACCGGCGCGTACCTTGTGTGAATGCTCTGAAAATCTAATCATTTGCATATCACAGCATCTTCTCCCTGTCGGTTAAATTTCGCGTCTCTAGCACGTCATCTTCGTGGTGTAGCAATTATAATGGCCAGTTGCGAAAATAAGCGAGCCCAGTTCTTCTGTGTTCTTTTGATGGTAGTGTCTCTTTGGGTAAATTTGATAAGATGTCAAGTCGCCTGTGAGCTGCGTGTCTGTAAGCGATTACATGGTGAGCACTCAGCAAGCCTTTATTCATAATCATGCCTAGAATAGACATCTGTCACTTGAACTGTGCTTTAGTCAATTGGTTATTGCGAATATACTTGGGTGAAATGGTTAAATGTTATGAATTCGTTCAGATTAATGATTTGGGCTTCTACACAGTGTCACTAACGTACATTAGCGGTCACCGCCGTACCCTCTGCTTGCCCTACAAGTGAGTTACTTCAGATCTTATTTGTTTCACTGTTTTTATTATTACTCTGTGTGCAGCGACCATTCAGTACAACTTCTTCTCTTGTACTAAATAAAAATGACAATGATTCACAATACTGTGGTCATGGTAAACTTTCTGTTAAGGTTATCCTTATATTGAGAGGCACCCACATGCTTTGCTCATACTGTGGCATCAAGCAGTCAGGCCTGCAAGATGAGTGGTCTGCCAAGCGAATGTATTTTTGTTATTTCTCTATCGAGTAACATCAATGACTGATTATGAGCTCTAGTACCCACAATTAAGCTACAAATTATTCTTCTGTTTGAATATTAAGCAACGGAAACGGATAACGCACATCTGATTATTGAGAATTTACACAACTCTGATTTTTCACTACGCTCTGGCAATACCACATTTTCTTTCTTACCCAACGGCTTTGATCAACACTTGGCCATCGCACTGAATATGAGTGGCGCATACATTATAAATCCTGGTTATCATGACTACACACTATTCGAATAACAAGGCCACCAATCTTTTTCTTTTCACTATCATTTTTATTCCAATAAATTATATTATGATTCAAAGATAACCTAAACACACCATTACATTTTGTGCAACAATTACACATGAGAAACTCCACCCAGTCGGCATGGCTTTACGTTGGTGATTCTCTATCTTATGATCTCGTAATTATCTAACGCTACAGTACACTTTCTGGGTAGGATAGTGGGTCTTTTGCTATATCTCACACTTCGACTCTCTCATCCACCATCACGAAAATTTACTCCAGACCGAGCGGTACAAAAAGGAACACGCATAACCCACTGCCTCTGAACCTATATTGCTACTCTCCCATGCAAACCACACATACTTAAATTACATGAAATACATCCCACTGGCAACATAGAACACATTACAAAAAATAGTCTCAACGTTAGAATCACTTCACTTTCAGCTTTCCCACTTCAATTAGTATTCCTCTCAGTTTCACACGACACTGCCCCACTTCATAACTTTTCTTTCCTACTACGAGCTCTGGAGAATACATGCACGTCTTCCTGTGTAATGCAAGCCAAGTGGCGTTGCTGGATAGACGGCTGCCTCACCTTGCTTCTGTCTCAGAGTATTAGAGCTTGAATCTAGCGTCACGCGGAAACATAACACGCAAAGTAATACTAAGAACATATTCGTCACACACGCGAGTCCTCAACGGATACCATGGAAGAGTACTTCTCTTTATCCTTTGTCTCATACACAGATTGAGACTCACACAGTACTCACCACGTGGATGTGCTCGTCTCTAGTTTCAAGTCCTGCACACGCCATTTCTTAAATATTTCCAACTTTCAGTACCCACGCCAGTAATTCAGCTTAACTTTAACACTCGGAAGTACTTCAACTTAGTACTAGCACTCGCAAGTATTTCAACTTATTGCTACATGTGGTTTCATTGTGACCGCTGGTCACTTCCGAAGATTACTATGATCCCCTTAATATTACCTGCCTGTCATTTAATTCTCCCCCCAAAAGTTCCTTTAATAGAGAAATAATTATTCCAAGCTACTCTTAAGTATTTCACATGCATACCATTCTCTCCATTCTTTTGTCTTTACGGAGCCCACCTAAGACAGGTCTTACCAACACAAGATACAGTGCCAGAGTGCTGAAACATGGCCGTTCTTCAGATCATCTCGCATCTCCGCCGAGGTGGGGGAGCACCATGCTACCATATTGGTCAGCCACATTTCAGGTGCTCAGAGCTCAGGTAAATTTCATCTCTTTGGTTCCACCAAAGGTGACCAAAGGACCGTCTCAAAGATGATCATATATTGCACATTCACTGTCTGTGGTTAGCAGACGACCATACATTCATTCATTTCACAGATCTCACCAATTTGGATGTAGGGATTTATTTTGTGGGAGTGCACATGTGATCAGTTAAATAAATAAATTGTCCTTCTTTCCTACACTGGTATCCGGCTTCGGTGTATTAAGTGAAATTGAGTTATTATTCCAAAAAATATGTTGTTCTGACAAGAATAACGAAGAATGTTGTACCTATTTTCAATGTCGGGCGGTACTGTACTCTTTCAATACTTCTGTGTGATACTTCAGATATTTTATTAGCAAATTAAGATATAAATTAAGGGATGGACAATGCTGAGCTTTATTCTCTCTACACAGGAGGAATTCTGGGCCAGTTTAATTTTAAGGCACTTCCTTTCAAACAGTAATTAATTGTGATCACCAAGATGCTGGAGACGTTTAGGGAAGCTCCTCGGTTTGAAATAGGACGCCAGAAGGGTAAGGATACCTTTTTGGGAGATAGCGGTCAGGACTGCCCAGGTGATGGCAACGTAACAGATCTGGAGAGTTATGTCGGAAGTCGCTGGGAAGATATACAGCTTTTTGTAGGAACTTTCATTTAATGTGGTAATAGAAAATAGTAGCTACTAAGAAATTCAACTGTTTTCTTGCTTGGAGAAGTTTTTAAATAGTACCCAAAAGGATCACTCTCTCACATTTGTCGGTGTTATGGATCAGGCAACATGTAGTGCGTCCGGGACTGTTGCAGAGGATCTCTTGGACGGCTGTTTGCCGGTATCAGCACAACACAGTTAGATGCTACAGCGCACAAGATAAGTAACGCATCATCGTACTCCACTGTTGCAACTCTTTGCTAGCATTTCTTTCTCTCTATCGTGTCAGTCCTTTAGGGACTTGACCGAGTGAAGTGGCGCAGTGGTCAGCCGACTGGACTCGAATTCGGGAGGACGATGGTTCAATCCCGCGTCCGGCTGTCCTGATTTAGGTTTTCCATGATTTCCCTAAATCGCTCCAGGCAAATGCAGGGATGGTTCCTTTGAAAGGGCATGGTCGACTTTCTTCCCTGTCCTTCCCTAATCCGATAAGACCGATGACCTTGCTGTTTGGTCTCTTCCCCCAACCAACCCAACGCAACCCTTTACGGACTTAATTTACAGAACTTTTGAGCCTTTAAATCGACTTTTGTTTATCTGTGTGCCGGATGCTGAATACTCGAAATAGTGCATTAAATGCTTAATATTCTACTTTTCTTGCCTTGTAAATCCTGAATGAGGAACATATCTAAATTATGGAATAGAAATTTGACTCTTTCCATTGTTAGGACTGTGATACTGTACCTCTTGCCCGATTACATATCCATGATGAGCTTTGATTAATCCATATTCAATGTGGCTGAATGAGTCACTCTTCCTTCAAGTAGGTTCGATTCAGATATTCGAAGGTCGCACGGTATAGTACTGACTTTCATGGGTGCCATTTACTAGCGGAAGCGGTGGACGGACGAGGTTGAGCACCAAATGCTTTATTTAATAATTCACATTTTATTTGTTCTTTAGACTGGTATTTCATTACTTAGGTCTGATAAAGGCGCAATGAAACAGTGCTTACCCAAACCCGTCTGTTAAAATACTAGCCACTGATTTGATTTGTTGTTGTATACACGCCCTCCAATGCTTAGGCAACAATTAATTAATATTATCTGACGATTATATTCGCTTCATTTATCTGTTACTATAAACCACTCGTTAATGCTGGTCGTAAGCACTCCTGGCTCACTGACGTATGAACTGGCGAAACCTATGGCCTTTCTGGTACAGCTGCGTGTGACCTTCTCGGATCGCATAGGCTGATAAATAATTCACGCTGCCAGTGCCAGCTTATTTGGTACATCTGTGGAAACTGTCGAGCTGATACATTCGCGACTATGGTCACCACTGTATTAAGGTGTCTGGAGATGATATACTGTCACGACAGCACACAGTGTTCATGCGGCAACGACGCCTATAAACAATGAAAGGTAAAATCTACACTTTATAAAGACAGTCTTTGTCACTTTTACTGAACATTTATTATCTTTTATAATTATAGTGCCAGAACAGTTGAACTACTTTTTATTGAGTAATTTTAGTGCATCAATCTTAATATCCATTTTCGTACTCACAAACAGTGTGACTAAACTCCGTTTATTTTCTATCACAAAACCACTAAAAACCACTGTTTCTCGTAACTTAGCTGAAATTATTTCAACTGGCCAAAAGGGCATGAATTACTCGCAGAAGGTCAAATATTCTCATGTGTCGAAATTCCCATTTTAATGGGTCCAAAAATGTCAAAAATGTAATCTGAAGGGGATTGGAATGAAATAACATATCCTCTTCCTGCAGTCTTCCTCAGTTCCCCCGCTCCCCTTTCCAGTAACTAGATTTCAGTATTACAATGCCATTGTTCCAGCATTAGAAAAAAGTATCAATTGGGAAGTGTTATACCTATGCGTCCAATAACTAGAACACTTTCTTTGCCAGAACTGTAAATGACTATTGACCATTCTTCAGACTCGATGTTCATCAGTTAAGAAGATCTAACCTACCTCTTATTTTATTACAACGACATTACAATTCGCAAAAATTATTTTTTGCATTACTAACGTCACAAATTTCTTCTATGATTTTGTTCGCAGTACATTTTCTATCCTTGAGAACAAATAAAAGGAGACTGTCCCTAAAATTTGATGTTCAGCCTTACTTATCTTGTGTGGGCTGTCCATTACTAATTATCCTCGTCGTTGGCACGGTTTATAGTAGGTAGAACCTACATGGGGGGAGGGGGGTAAAAAAAGCTACCACGTGTATTCAGTTTAAACCGACACACATTATAGAATGAAATTTCACAGGACGCTGAATTACTTCTTTGTCCGGTCAATTCACACATTTCCTTTCAGTTGCATCCAAATGACGCAAGGTCGAACTCACAGCACGCTAATGGTACATCTGAACCATAATACAACTCACGCCAAAACTTTAAAAGGCTTTAAAATAAAAATATTCGAATACGCTCAAATTCAGCTGCCCCCATGCTGTTCTTTTATGCAACCCGCAATGCTATAGGCGGCCTTCGTAAACCACGATCGAGATTTTCATATCCTCTCGCTCGCTACGCGCAACTGTTTTTCCTACCGAAAAAATGAGCGGGACGTTCTTCGTAGGAAGTGCAATGTAGGTAAATTTTGCACTGGGATACGTTACCGCTATATGTCTTCGAGTTATTCAAGAAAAATATACAAAACTGATCTTCAAACGCACCAGCATCACAGATCCATACCTCATCAGGCATGATTTTTAGTATGTTGCTCCCGACACTCCCTCCTACCATCGAACAAAAAATTTTTGGCTACGTGAGCTATTCCCGATATTCGATCTTTTTTGGTTCTCTGTTGACTGAGATATTACTCCACCTGCATAGCTGGCTACTTTATTAACATTACTAATTTAAATGTTTCGTGAGGGTAATGAACGAAGAAAGACTTTTGTAAATGTTACACTAAAGCCAATAATGTTGACAGTTTTATCCAGACTTAAATCCTACAAGCGCAGTAGCTTCGCAGTCAGAAGGCCTGACGAATACAACGAAGCAATTGTTTATTTTATGCTGTTATAAATTCACAAAATTACTAAGTGAAATTTACGCAAACGTCATCTTTACAATTTGTAAGTGCTCCATTATGAAGGAGGCGTAATAAGGCCAGTCAACGAAGACCAAGAAAAGGCTAATGTGGGAAAATAATTCGTGCAGTCATCAATATTTGTACAGTTTTAGGAGGGAGTGCCATGAACAGAATACTACAAACCCTGACAGGTGAGAGATGTGTATCCCAGTACAATATTTAACTACATTACGTTTCCTACAAGAAGATACTTTCCGCTTTTTCTGTAGGACTAATAGTTTGCGTGTAGCGAGTGATGGCATATGAAAATCTCACACATGGTTTATGAAGACGAGCTATAACATTGCATGTTGCATAAAACGACAACGGTGGGACAACTGATTCACCTTTTACAACATTTTTCTTAACAGAAGCATGACACAGGAATACTGAGGGACCAGAGTTCGCGCCCATTTTCCGGCAGCATCCTCTCCCACCCCCTCCACCCCCACCCCCACCCGCCAGTCCACCTGACGCGGCGTGAGGCTGGAAGTGGAGGAAAGGATGGGGGGCGATAAGAATATAAAAGAGGTGGAATGTAGCAAAGACACTCATTCTACAATTTTATCTGAAGATGATGGTTAGGTAGGTACGCTGTCGAAATATCGTGTTATGAAAGCGACTGCACTCAACTGGACACCCGGCAACAGTACAAACACTTCATTTGCTGGTGAAAACCAAGATCTCACAGTGGCAATTTACACTACTGCCATTAAAATTGCTACACCACGAAGATGACGTGCTTCAGACGCGAAATTTAAACGACAGGAGGAAGATGCTGTTATATGCAAATGATTAACTTTTCAGAGCATTTACACCAGGTTGGTGCCGGTGGCGGCACCTGCATCGTGCTGACATGAGGAAAGTTTCCAACCGATTTCTCATACACAAACAGCAGTTGACCGGCGTTGCCTGGTGAAACGTTGTTGTGATGCCTCGTGTAAGGAGGAGAAATGCGTACCATCACGTTTCCGAATTTGATAAAGGTCAGATTGTTGCCTATCGCGATTGCGCTTTATCGTAACGCGACATTGCTGCTCGCGTTGGTCGAGATCCAATGACTGTTAGTAGAATATTGAATCGGTGGGTTCAGGAGGGTAATACGGAACGCCGTGCTGGATCCCAATGACCGCGTATCACTAGCAGTCGAGATGACAGGCATCTTATCCGCATGCCTGTAACGGATCGTGCAGCCATGTCTCGATCCCTGAGTCAACAGATGGGGACGTTTGCAAGACAACAACCATCTGGTCGAACAGTTCGACGACGTTTGCAGCCGCATGGGCTATCAGCTCGGAGACCATATCTGCAGTTACCCTTGACGTTGTGCCTGCGATGGTGTACCCAACGACGATCCTGGGTGCACGAATGGCAAAACGTCATTTTTTCGGATGAATCCAGGTTCTATTTACAGCATCATGATGGTCGCATCCGTGTTTGGCGACATCGCGGTGAACGCACATTGGATGCGTGTATTCGTCATCGCCATACTGGCGTATCACCCGTCGTGATGGTATGGCGTGCCATTGGTTACACGTCTCGGTCACCTCTTGTTCGCACTGACTGCACTTTGAACAGTGGACGTTACATTTCAGATGTGTTTCGACCCGTGGCTCTACCCTTCATTCGATCCATGAGCAAACCTACATTTCAGCAGGATAATGCAGGACCGCATGGTGCAGGTCCTGTACGGGCCTTCCTGGATACAGAAAATGTTTGACTGCTGCTCTAACCAGCACATTCTCCAGATCTCTCACCAAATGAAAACGTCTGGTCAGTGGTGGCCGAGCAACTGGCTAGTCACAATAAGCCAGTGACTACTCTTGATGAACTGTGGTATCGTGTTGAAGCTGCATGGGCAGCTGTACGTGTACACGCCATCCAAGCACTGTTTGACTCAATGCCTAGGCGTATCAAGGTCGTTAATACGGCCAGAGATTCTGGGTACTGATTTCTCACGATGTGAGTACCCAAATTGCGTGAAAATGTAATCACATGTCAGTTCTAGTATAATATATTTGTCCAATGAATACCAGTTTATCATCTGCATTTCTTCTTGGTGTAACAATTTTAATGGCCAGTAGTGTAATTTGATTTACTTTGCTTATATTTTATAAATGTTCCATTAATCAGTAATAATTATAATTACAGACATCACAATTGAATGTGAAATAATAATGAATCGTGTTTTGTGTATTAGAGTAGTTTATCGTGCGATTTTTTAAATAGTAACAGATAGAATTGGCCAGTTCATTACGAGTAGCATCAGACCGTTTAGATCTCCAAAGGTGAAACTATAATTTAAGATGAGTATTCTTACTATTTTTCTCAGAAAAACAAGTGCATCATTTTTTGTGTTACACCCTCATTGCACAGGAGACTACAGTTTTACGACAGAGGTAAACGCAGCCACGGCAAGGGCTGCAGCCACGAACGGCCACTGCTGTCAGCTGCTACCGATCCACAAACAGCACGGCACTCGAACGGCGAACAGTTAATCAGTGCTACCGCCGGCAATTAAATCCGCTGACTGCAAGTTAAGCGGCTATTGGCACAACGGATCCGCATTTTGTTTAGCATTCAGTGGTCGGCGCGCTCTGGTGGAACCTGCTACATTATGTATCGCCTCTGGAAAGCTGGCTGTCCAAGTGCAACTCGGAAACTGCCGCCGGCACGCGGGCTCAGGCACAGGGGACCAACATGCTGAAAAATCGTCAGCAACGTCACAGCCTGGCAAAAAAGAGAGAGAGAGAAAAACCCCGTCCAGCAACGCACCCCGGCAGATTATTTTGAGCATGCCGTTGCCAATCGCTTGTATACTGCAATCGAAAGTGTAAAACGTGTTTCACGCACAGTTGCAGTGTGACTACTGGTTGCCTATGTGAGGTACGCACTAGTACACGTATTAGTGCAAGGTTACGAGAATGTTCTCTGGCTACACTGGTTTCTATAAACAGAGGAAAAAAAATAAAAAAATAGTTAAAGAGTAATCCGTTGGATGAGGCGTAAGAAAAATTAAAAGAAGTAGATTTACCGGCAAAGAATTATCTGAAAAAGCAGAATATTTTTGACATCTGCCTATTGGATATGTACGTCTATTGAAAAAGAAGTTCAAATGGTTCAAATGGCTCTGAGCACTATGGGACTTAATTTCTGAGGTCATCAGTCCCCTAGAACTTAGAACTACTTAAACCTAACTAACCTAACGACATCACACGCATCCATGCCCGAGGCAGGATTCGAACCTGCGACGGTAGCGGTCTCACGGTTCCATACTGTAGCGCCTAGAACCGCTCGGTCACCCCGGCCGGCGAAAAAGAAGAATCTTCGACAACGACAGTAATTAGTTCAAGCAGAGGCAAACCACTTACATATTGGTTAACCCTGTGAGACAAACTTCACAGTATTTTTCCCAATGTTTATCCACAGACAAAATATTGTGTTTTTTCACTGTTTCACTACAGGGTGATTCAAAAAGAACACCACAACTTTAAAAATGTGTATTTAATGAAAGAAACATAATATAACATTCTGTTATACATCATTACAAAGAGTATTTAAAAAGGTTTTTTTTTTCACTCAAAAACAAGTTCAGAGATGTTCAATATGGCCCCCTCCAGACACACGAGCAATATCAACCCGATACTCCAACTCGTTCCACACTCTCTGTAGCACATCAGGCGTAACAGTTTGGATAGCTGCTGTTATTTCTCGTTTCAAATCATCAATGGTGGCTGGAAGAGGTGGCCGAAACACCATATCCTTAACATACCCCCATAAGAAAAAATCGCAGGGGGTAAGATCAGGGCTTCTTGGAGGCCAGTGATGAAGTGCTCTGTCACGGGCTGCCTGGCGGCCGATCCATCGCCTCGGGTAGTTGACGTTCAGACATTGTGACGGTTTCCCGTTAGTGTGGAAAGTTGCTTCATCACTAAACACAATCTTTGATACGAAAGATTCATCTGTTTCCATTTGAGCAAGGATAAAATCACAGAAATCGATTCTTTTAATCTCATCAGCTGCAGACAGTGCTTGAACCAGTTTCAGACGATAAGGTTTCATAACTAACCTTTTTCGTAGGACTCTCCATACAGTTGATTGTGGAATTTGCAGCTCTCTGCTAGCTCTGCGAGTCGATTTTCCTGGGCTGCGAACAAATGCTTGCTGGATGCGTGCTACATTTTCATCACTCGTTCTCGGCCGTCCAGAACTTATCCCTTTGCACAAATACCCATTCTCTGTAAACTGTTTATACCAACGTTTAATACACAACCTATCAGGAGGTTTAACACCATACTTCGTTCGAAATGCACGCTGAACAACTGTCGTCGATTCACTTCTGCCGTACTCAATAACACAAAAAGCTTTCTGTTGAGCGGTCGCCATCTTAGTATCAACTGACGCTGACGCCTAGTCAACAGCGCCTCAAGCGAACAAATGTACAACTAAATGAAACTTTATAGCTCCCTTAATTCGCCGACAGATAGTGCTTAGCTCTGCCTTTTGTCGTTGCAGAGTTTTAAATTCCTAAAGTTGTGGTATTCTTTTTGAATCACCCTGTATTTTTACGCACACCACAATCACAAATAACACAGGAACAATCAAAATAAAACGAAAATTTTGATACAACTGTGAAATATAGAAAGGACTTGATCGCACAACTCTTCTTTCAGCATCGGGCATTCAAAAATTTCATTATCAGACTGTGACTGTGGACTAAAGTGTAAAAGGAAATTAACAATAGCAAATATGTGCATAATAACATAAGTATGCATCTTAGTAATCCATATGCAGAATTTTCAGATAATATAGTACTTACATTTAAATCAAACTTTGGAAAAAAGCTCAAGAAAGTGACCACACAGACTGAATATAATACAGACCTCATCTCATACATGCATATTTAAAAGTGCCGTTTTCTGTTCAAATACAACCAGTGTCAAACTGACTTGACGATTAAGCTATCTAACAAGTAAACGAAAGCAGGCACGTGGGGCTAGCATTAATCATAGAAATGAAGTTAAAGAGCAACAAACAACTTTACACTGCGATGAACTACATTTTTCAACAACGTAGATAACTTCATAAAGATACATTTATGCTGCTGTTGCGGTTTTAAGGCTCTAAGGTTTCAGATAGATTATATAACGGTAAGACAGAGATTTAGTTACCAGGTATTAAATTGTAAGACATTTCCAGGGGCAGATGTGGACTCTGACCACAATTTATTGGTTATGAACTGTAGATTAAAACTGTGGAAACTGCAAAAAGGTGGGAATTTAAGGAGATAGGACCTGGGGCAGATGTGGACTCTGACCACAATTTATTGGTTATGAACTGTAGATTAAAACTGTGGAAACTGCTAAAAGGTGGGAATTTAAGGCGATAGGACCTGGATGAACTGACAGAACCAGAGGTTGTAGAGAGTTTCAGAGAGAGCATTAGGGACCGATTGACAAGAATGGGGGAAAGAAGAATGGGCAGAGGATTAAGTAGGTAAAAAGACGAGGGCTATTAGAAATCCTTGGGTAACAGAAGTAATATTGAATTTAATTGATGAAAGGAGTAAATACAAAATTGCAGTAAATGAAGAAGGCAAGAAGGAATACAAACGTCTCAGAAATGAGATCGACAGCAAATGCAAAATTGCTAAGAAGGAATGGCTAGAGGACAAATATAAGGATGTAGAGGCGAAAATCACTAGCGGTAAGGTAGATACTGCCTACAGGAAAATTAAAAGAGACCTTTGGAGGAAAGAGAACCACTTGCATGAATATCAGGAGCTCAGATGGAAACCCAGTTCTAAGCAAAGAAGGGAAAGCAGAAAGGTGGAAGGATTATATAGAGGGTCTATACAAGGGCGATGCACTTGAAGACAATATTATGGAAATGGAAGAGGATGTAGATGAAGATGAAATGGGAGATATGATACTGCGTGAAGAGTTTGACAGAGCACTGAAAGATCTGAGACGAAACAAGGGCCCTGGAGTAGACAACATTCCATTAGAACTACTGACAGCCCTGGGAGAGCCATTCCTGACAAAACTCTACCATCTGGTGAGCAAGATGTATGAGACAGGCGAAATACCCTCAGACGTCAAGAAAAATATAATAATTCCAATTCCAAAGAAAGCAGTTCAACAACAGATGTGAAAATTACAGAATTAATAGGTCACAGCTGCAAAATACTAACACGAATTCTTACAGAAGAATGGAAAAACTGATAGAAGCCAACCTCAGGGAAGATCAGTTCGGATTCCGTAGAAATGTTGGAACACGTGAGGCAATACTTACCTACGACTTATCATAGGAAATAGATTAAGGAAAGGCATTTGTAGACTTAGAGAAAGCTTTTGACAATGCTGACTGGAACACTCTCTTTCAAATTCTGAAGGTGGCAGGGGTAAAATACAGGGAGCGAAAAGCTATTTACAGTTTGTACAGAAACCAGAAGACAGTTATAAGAGTCGAGAGGCACGAAAGCGAAGCAGTGGTTGGGAAGGGAGTGAGACGGGGTTGTAGCTACCCCGATTTTATTCAATCTCTATATTTAGCAAGCAGTAAAGGAAACAAAAGAAAAATTCGTAGTGGGAATTAAAATCCACCGAGAAGAAATAAAAACTTTGAAGTTCGCCGATGACATTGTAGTTCTGTCAGATACAGCAAAGGACCTGGTAGAAAAGCTGAACGGAATGGACAGTGTCTTGAAAGGAGGATATAAGTTGAACATCAACAAAAGCAAAACGAGGATAATAGAATGTAATCGAGTTAAATCGGGTTATGCTGAGGGAATCAGATTAGAAAATGATAAGCTTAAAGTAGTAACTGAGTTTTGCTATTTGGGGAGCAAAATAACTGATGATGGTCGAAGTAGAGAGGATATAAAATGTAAACTGGCAATGGCAAGTAAAGCGTTTCTGAAGAAGAAAAATTTGTTAACATCGAGTATAGATTTAAATGTCAGGAAGTCGTTTCTGAAAGTATTTGTGTGGAGTGTAGCCATGTATGGAAGTGGAACATGGACGATAAATAGTTTGGACAAAAAGAGAATAGAAGCTTTCGAAATGTGGTGCTACAGAAGAATGCTGAAGATTAGATGGGTAGATCACATAACTAATGAGGAGGTATTTAATAGAATTGTGGAGAAGAGGAGTTTGTGGCACAACTTGACAAGGAGAAGGGATCGCTTGGTAAGACACATTCTTAGGTATCAAGGGATCATCAGTTTAGTATTGGAGGGTAGCGTGGCGGGTAAAAATCGTAGAGGGAGACCAAGAGATGAACACACTAAACAGATTTAGAAGGATGTAGGTTGCAGTAGGTGCTGCGAGATGAAGAAGCTTGCACAGGATAGAGTAGCACGGATAGCTGCATCAAACCAGTCTTCGGACTGGAGTCCACAACAACAACAACAACAACAACGGAGAAGAAACACATATACTTACAGAAGGTTAATACGAGGGTTGTTTTTTAAGTAAGTGCCGTTTTTATTTTTAAAAAAAGATACAAATACTTTTGTAAAAAAACTTTTATTTTCTGATTCTACACACTTTTACCTATTTTTCTACATAGTTGCCTTGTTTATTTAAGCACTTGTCATACCCTACAACTAAGTTTTTAATTCCCTCTTCAAAGAATTCGGCCCCCCAGGGGCTCAGCATTCATTTGCTGAGTACGGGCTTGGCGACCCCAGGGTCCTGAGCTGGGGACTGGTCAGCGCCGCCAGTCTCCTGACACCGTAAACCCCGGACATGCTTCAGCAACCACCGCATGGCGCAGCGGTGGAATGTTGTGTGCTGCGGGGGATGGTAATCTTGGCTTGACCGCCTGGATTCCGAGGAAGTAAACCTCTATAAAAACCCCTCAATCTTACGGTGTGCTGCGCGCCTATAAGATGCATGGCTGTTGGGGTGGAACAGTCGCAAGCGGGCAACCTCTGGGGCACCTGCCGCACCCCAGTTGTATAAGGCTTACTAGGCACGCGGGGCTCTGTCTGAGCGGACCTTTAGTTCCCTAGCTGCTCGTGGGCCCACAATGGACCTTTCGACCTCTACATTTCCCCCTACCAGTGGATTGGGTGGCCCACTGGTAGGAAAACACACCCAACCGAAAAAGCGACTTCGTGCTGGGAGTCCTCCAGCGCCTGGTGTTACTAGAGATTTATCAGACTGTCGTAACAGAGCACATGCTGATATCCAGAATGTGTTTTTGATTGTCAAACGGAAGGAAGGTAGCTTTGAGAGAGTTTCTCCCTTTTACATCCACAAGGGTCTTGAGGGAATTGCAGGAACACTGAAATCTGTGAAGCGTCTGCGCAATGGGACTCTGTTAGTTGAAACTTCTAGTTCCCGTCAAGTCACTTCTCTTAGGAAAGCAACCTGTCTCGGAGAGTACGCTATCGAGACCGAGCTCCACTCCACTTTGAATTATAGTAAGGGTGTTGTGACATATAGGGACTTGATGGATATCCCCAAGGACGAGTTGAAATCTGAGTGGGCTGACGAAGGTATTGTCGACGTGCAGCATATTATGAAACGAGTCGATGGGGACCTAGTCAAATCCGACTCGTTTATTCTCACGTTCAATTGCCCGAGACTCCCAGAGCATGTTAAAGCGGGTTTCTTACGTTTGCCAGTACGTCCATATTTCCCCCACCCAATGCGCTGTTCTAAATGTCAGCGCTTTGGACATACTACATTGGGGTGCAATGGGATAGCCACTTGTGGTAAATGTGGTCAGCCTGCCCATGAAGGAGCCGATTGTTCATCGCCTGTGAAGTGCGTGAATTGCTCTGGGAGTCACCCTGTCTGGAGGCGGGTCTGCCCCATCTATCTCGAGGAACGGAAGTTACAGGAGATCAAAACATCTAAGCGCATCCCCTATGGTGAGGCCAAGAAGTTCTTTAAGGCCATGCAGCCTCCTGTGTTTACAACATCTTTCGCTTCCACTCTGCAGAAACCGGTACAGTTGGCCACTGTTGCTACACAAACGGAGGTTGCTAGTGTCAGCACTAATACCTGCATTTGCCAGTGCACTTGTGCTGCTGCGGTTGTTTTGCAACCTGCAGCTCTCCCCACAACGTCGGACAAGGCCGTGGTTGCTGACATTGGGGTACTTCCTGCCCCTCCCCATATGGCACCTTCTGCCCAGGCGAGTAAAGCTCCAACTGTTGACAAGGTTCTGCATTCTAAGCCCCCCAAGACGAAGACGCCGAAGGTGAAGGTTTTGCCACCTGAGGAGACTAGTCAGGGTCAGTCCGATGACGATGCCATCGTATTATCTGACATCTCACTTGGGTCGCCATCGGAGATGATGGACATTGGTGTCGACCGGGGGCGATCTTCTCGCCCCAGGAATAAATCTCCGGCCAGTACGGGCTCTCCTCCAAAGCACAGGGGCAGGGTGAAAATTCAGCCACCCTGATCACTGGCTCCCATATTACAGTGGAACCTGAATGGGTTCAGGAAGCATGTGGCCGAATTACAACTCCTTGTACGAGAGCGCCCCTTGTGCTTATGTCTCCAAGACACACATTTCCGGGCCACTGATGCTCCTTCTTTACGGGGCTATACCGTGTATCGAAAAGATGATCTGATGGGGGAAAGGGCAAAGGGTGGTGTTGCGGTTTTTGTCCATGACATGCACCACTCATCTGAGCTCCCTCTCGTTACGGACTTGCAAGCAGTTGCAGTTGACCTTCTTATGGGGCGGAGGCTCACAATTTGTTCCGTTTACTTACCGCCTCAGGATGCAATAGACTCTGAGGCTCTCACAGATCTTATTACCCAACTCCCCCGCCCATTTCTCCTTCTGGGGGACTTCAATGCTCATAATGTCTTATGGGGCTCTACGACTACTTGCGCCAGGGGTCGCATTCTGGAAAGCCGCATGGCATCCGAAGAACTGTGCATCCTCAACTCTGGTGCTCCCACTCATTTCTGTACTGCTTCTGGGTCGTCGTCAGCTATTGACCTTTCCTTTTGCTCTCCAGCACTCGCGGATTCTGCTCTGTGGGAGGTTGCCGCTGACCTCCATTCTAGTGACCACTTCCCCCTTTGGATTCGCCTCCTGGGTGAGACTGTGGCATTACCAGTGCCGCCCAGGTGGCACCTCTGCAGAGCTGACTGGACACTTTTCAGCGATTTAGCGGTTTTGGAACACCGTGCCAGCGTCCACGAATGGGTCGACCATGTTGCAGCCGTGATCTCCCATGCTGCCGAATTGTCGATCCCACGGTCCTCAAGTCATCCCAAGAGGCGCCCTGTCCCTTGGTGGACCACTGAGTGCCGCTCAGCCATCCGAGCCCGCCGTGCAGCTCTTCGCCGCTTCAAGTGTCGTCCCTCAGCTGGCAATCTTGCGGCCTTTCGGGTGGCAAGGGCCAAGGCGCGGCGAGTGATTAAAGAGAGCAAACGACGGTCATGGCAATCGTTCCTGAACATCTCCCGCTCAACTAGTTCTACAAAAGTATGGGAAGCCATCAGGAGGATTTCCGGGAAACGCAGCCAACTACCTGTCACGGCATTGCTGCATCAGGGTTGTCTACTCAGAGACATTGCCCCGACACTGGCCATGTATTTTGCCGAATCTACTGCCATTATTAACTGTGATCCAGATTTCTGCCGCTACCGCACTGCCATCGAGAGGGATCACTTGGACTTCCGGTCTCCAAATTCTGAACGCTACAACTGCCCCTTCACAATGTGGGAACTGGATTCGGCGCTGTATGTGGCTCATGATACTGCGCCAGGTGATGATCAAATCCTGTACAGCATGCTGCAGCACTTGTTGCTGCCATCCAAGGAAGTATTCCTGAATTGTTTTAATATGATATGGTCATCCGGCACGTTCCCTGACTCGTGGAGGGAGGCGATTTTGGTTCCCCTCCTCAAACCGGGAAAGGACCGAATGCATCCCAGTAGTTATCGGAGTATTGCTTTGACGAGCTGTGTCGGGAAGACATTGGAACGCATGGTCAACCGTCGCCTAGTTTGGCTGCTCGAGACCAGGCAGCTCCTTAGCCACTCTCAGTGTGGCTTTCGGAGATGTCGTTCAACTATAGACAACTTGACCCTGCTTGAGGCGGCCATCCAGCAGGCCTTCCTACGTAACCAGCATTGTCTAGGTGTATTCTTTGACATTAATAAGGCGTATGACACTACTTGGTGCCGCCTTATCCTCAATCAACTCCATCAGTGGGGCTTTCGTGGCCATCTCCCCATCTTCATTCGGTCCTTTCTTTCCCGCCGCCTCTTTCGATATCGGGTTGGTAATGTGCTATCTGATTTGTACGTGCAGCAGAATGGTGTTCCTCAGGGAAGCGTTTTAAGTGTCACCCTCTTTGCCGTCGCCATTAACAGTATCACGTCCACTATCCGGAGTCCTGCCCAGTGCTCCTTGTTTGTGGACGATTTTGCTGTTTTCTGTTCTTCCTCCAGTCTTGTCACTGCTAGTCGGCAGCTGCAGCTTACGATAAAGCGATTAGAGGCATGGACTGCGAAGACGGGTTTTACCTTTTTTGCAGACAAATGTGTGTGTGTTCATTTTAATCGTTCTCGACGTGCTTTTACCTCCCCTGAATTGCGTCTGAGGGACACCATTCTTCCTTTTAGAGACACTGTGAGGTTCCTGGGCCTCACTTTTGATTCCAAGTTGTCGTGGTTACCGCAGCTTAAAGACCTCAAGGTGCGGTCCCTGAAGGCGCTGAATATTTTGAAGTGTCTGAGCCATGGGTCCTGGGGAGCAGATCGGGCGCGTCTGCTGCAGTTTTATAGGGCTTTCGTCCGGTCGCGTCTTGACTATGGATGCACTGTGTATGGGTCAGCGAGGCCTTCGTATCTGAAGATTCTTGACGCAGTACACCATGAGGGTATCAGGCTGGCCACTGGTGCCTTCCGCACCAGTCCCATCCCCAGCCTGTGTGCTGAGGCAGGGGAACCGCCGCTCTCCATACGGCGGAAACTCCTCATGGTGCGATGGGTGTGTCAATTCCTTGCCTGTCCTACCTCCCCTGCATACCCTACTGTTGCCCGACCGCTTATGGAACGTCTCTTTTCCAGTCGTCCAAGGGCAATGAGACCATTTGGGATTCGTACCAAGCATTTGCTTAAGTTCCTTGGTGTGGAGCGTGTGGCACCCCGACTCCAGGGTTTTATCCGCCTGCCTCCCTGGTTGCTCCAGAGGCCCAGCGTCCTTTTAGACTTGTCAGAGTACCGGAGGAGCTGCACTCCTGCGTTTGTTTTTACCTCCTTATTTTACGATATTTTAAACCAGCATGCCGACCATATACCAGTATTTACTGATGGCTCTAAACAGGGGGACTCTGTTGGTTGTGCTGTTGTTTTCTCTGATCGAGTCGTCAAGTTACGGCTTCCTGCAGCGTTTACCATCTTTGATGGCGAATTGTTTGTGATCTTGCGGGCATTGGAGCAGATGAGATGTGTTCCCAGTCTTAAGTTTCTCATCTGTTCTGACTCCCTGAGTGCGCTTCAGACCATGCAACACTTGTACCCAGCGGATACGGTCGTCCAGAACATCCATGATGCCCTACTCCACCTGCAACGGCAGGGGAAGGAGGTTTCTTTCTGCTGGGTGCCGGGGCACGTGGGTGTTAGGGGAAACGAACTGGCGGATGTGGCTGCCAAAGATGCATGTTCCCTCCCTCACGTTGTTGAATGTGCCGTCCCCCTCCATGCTGTTACCTCCCTTTTGCGTTTTCGAGTTATGCGTCAATGGGAAGAGGAGTGGCTGGCAGTCGGTGAAAATAAGTTGCGTCTGGTCAAGGCCACCACGCGGCCATGGCGTACGTCCTACCAGTCATGCAGGCGGGATGAGGTTCTCCTCACTCGCCTCCGCATCGGGCACAGTCCGCCAAGATGGTGTTCCAGGTACCAGAAAAGGTGAAAATCGCTAGGACCAAGGTCGGGGCTCTATGGTGCATGGTCCAAAACTTTCCAGCCAAAAGAATCAATCAAATCCCGAGTCTTTTGAGAGGTGTGAGGCCTAGCGTTATCGTGCAGGAGCAAAACTCCTTTTGTCAGCATGCCGCGCCTTTTGTTTTGAATTGCTCTGCGGAGCTTCTTTAGATTGCACAGTAGGCATCTGAGTTGATTGTCGTTCCTCGTGGCATAAAGTCCACTAGCAAAACACCGCGCTGGTCCCAGAACACAATTGCCATAATCTTGCGCTTTGACAGCGTCTGTTTGGCTTTGACCTTGACGGGTGAGGTTGTGTGTCGCCATTCCATCGATTGTCGCTTGCTTTCGGGGGTGATATGGGATACCCATGTTTCATCTCCAGTGACAATTTGACTCAACATGTCATCCCCTTCTTCCTTGTAACGAATCAAAAAGTCCAATGAAGTGGCAAATCTCTTCCCTTTGTGGTCCTCTGTGAGGAGTCTGGGTACCCACCGAGAACACAGTTTCTTAACGTTTAGGTTATCAGACAAATTTTGTACAAAACCGATCTTGAAACTTGTGGAAATTCCAAAGAAAGAGTGGAAATTGTGAATCTTCTGTCCTCACGAATCTTTGTTTCGACCGCAGCCACCAAATCATCAGTGATCACAGAGGGCCGGCCTGAGCGCTCTTCGTCATGGACGTTTTGACGGCCATTTTTAAACTCTCTAACCCATTGACGCACTTTACCTTCACTCATTGCATTCAAGCCATAAACTTCTGTTAACTGACGATGAATTTCTGCAGGTGATAGGCTTCTCGCGGTCAAAAAACGTATCACTGACCGTTTCTCACACGCGGTGGGCGATTCAATAATCGTAAACATTATAAAGTAGCACAGCGATGCGTACACGTCAGCTACAGGGCTGCAACTTGCATCAGTGTGAACGGGAAGGATGCCGGCAAGTGGCGCGGTGGCTTGTTGCGGCGTCCGCGTGAACTACGGGACTATACGCGCGAACGGCCCTTACTTAAAAAACAACCCTCGTATAATAATAAGTTAATGTGACAGAAAGTTAACATAAAAAAGAGATACGAAAATCGTAATTAGCTTGTATTTTATTTCAAAAATATTCCACTCAATTAGGCTCACCTAAGTGCTTCTCTTACGTCTTTTATCACATGTTCGACCACTGTAATATGACTACATTAGGCGATTCTTATGTAACATTTTACTTTATGGTGGGTGTAAACTTTTGTTTCACAACTTATATTTTATTTCTGATCTGTATCGACTTTATTTTTACATTATACTTCAACAATTAATTGTTCGGAACATGTCTTCTGTTTTGATTATCGACTAAGGACGGACATTTCACGCTACACAAATTTTACCTTTTGTCAAAATATAAGTTTCCTCTCCATAAAATTGACATAAATGTATCTTTGTCAAGTTGTTCACCGTGTTCTGGCGTGTAGTTCACTGTAATGTATAGTTCTTGGCAAAGTTACTCTTTGACTTAATTTGTATGGGCAATGTTAACACCACCTACCGGTCTTCGTCTACTTCTTAGGTAGCTTAATAGCCACAGTTAGTTTGTCACTGGTTTTCTTCGAAAAGACAACGGCACTTTAAAATATGGCTATATGAGATGCATCTATGAGATGAGGTCCGTTTGATTTAAATGTAAGTACGATATTGACTGAAAATTCTGCATATGGATTACTAAGATGCATACTTATGTTATTATACACATATTTGCTATCTTTAATTTCCTTTTACACTTTAATCCACAGTTTAAGTATGATAATGAAATTTTTGAACGTCCGATGCTTAAAAAAGAGTTGCACGATCAATACCTTTCTATATTTCAAAGTTAGGCCAAAATTTCGTTTTAGTTTGAATGTTTCTGTGTGATTTGTGATTGAGGTGCGCATAAAAATACTGAAACATAGAAAAATCAGACAAATATTTTGTCTTATGGATAAATATTGGAAAAAAATACTATGATGTTAGTCTCACAGGATTAACCAATATGTAACTGGTTTGCCTCTGCTTGAACTAATTACTCTCGTTGTCGAAGACACTTTTTTTCCAATAGATGCTTTCTCAAATGAATTATTTGTCGGTAAATATGTTTCTTAAAATTTTACTTACTCCTCATCCAATGGATTACTCTTCAAATTAGCTATTTTTATTTTTTTATTTCGTAGTTTTTCCTCTGTTTATGGAAACCAGTGCAACCGGAGGACGTTGTCGTAGCCTTGCAGTAATACATGTACTCGAGGTGGTCGCCTGCCTCTACCACGAATCCTTTTCTCCACCAAGTTATAGAAAAGGAAAAATCCATGTATGAACCAAAGAAACTCTCACCTTACAACAATGCATGTGCTGTTTTATATGATTGGTGCATTTATTTCTCATCGCCTCTTACAACTTCCTTGCAAATTTTCCGTAAATTTTGTGGCGTTTTCATGTTAAATACTGATCCAAGTTTCATCTTCTTGTCTTGACGGTATTGAAACTTATCTCATTCTTTTGCCGAGAGATCCCCACCACACAAATCCTGAGTGACCCAGCACTGTAGTCTGATTAGCATTAAATCATGACCTGTTGGGTATCACAAGGACTAATGGACTTCTGCACCCTTACCTATTAGAACTCACTTCACGCTTTTCAATAGTTATGAGAGGGAAAACATTTGTGAGTGTGTCTTCATCCACACACCATTAGAACGATAACTTAATGTACGTCATGAGGGGGAGGGAGATGGAGGGGGGAGGGGAAGGTGACTTTTACCGTGCGGTCTATTTTTTAGCGTGTACTCATTTATCTGTTGAACTAAGTCTGCCTTGCTCTGCGCGCGATGCAGAGAGGCTCAAATTGCACTGCTTTTGGGTATGTAATATTGTTTTATTGCATCATTTTGTCACTGTACAGTATATTTAGATATTATTACTGAGAGCTTCTGGAGGTTGCAGAGGGCATTTAGTAGGCAAAGTTTTATCCAGAAATATAGGTTCTGAAATAGTCTCTTTCCACTTGACGTGAAAAACAAATGTTGTTGTTGTTGTGGTCTTCAGTCCTGAGACTGGTTTGATGCAACTCTCCATGCTACTCTATCCTGTGGAAGCTTCTTCATCTCCCAGTACCTACTGCAACCTACATCCTTCTAAATCTGTTTAGTGTATTCATCACTTGGTCTCCCTCTTCGATATTTACCCTCCACGCTGCCCTCCAATACTAAATAGGTCATCCTTCGATGTCTCAGAACATGTCCTACCAACCGATCCCTTCTTCTAGTCAAGTTGTGCCTCAGATTTCTCTTCTCCCCAGTTCTATTCAATACCTCCTCATTAGTTATGTGATCTACATATCTAATCTTCAGCATTCTTCTGTAGCACCACATTTCGAAAGCTTCTATTCTCTTCTTGTCTAAACTATTTATCGTCCATGTTTCACTTCCATACATGGATACACTCCATACAAATACTTTCAGAAACGACTTCCTGACATTTAAATCTATACTCGATGTTAACAAATTTTTCTTCTTCAGAAACTCTTTCCTTGCCATTGCCAGTCTATATTTTATATCCTCTCTACTTCGACCATCATCAGTTATTTTGGTCCTCAAATAGCAAACTCCTTTACTACTTTAAGTGTCTCATTTCCTAATCTAATTCCCTCAGCATCACCCGACTTATTTCGACTACATTCCATTATCCTCGTTTTGCTTTTGTTGATGTTCATCATAGACTCTCCTTTCAAAACATTGTCCATTCAGTTCAGCTGCTTTACCAAGTCCTTTGCTGTCTCTGACAGAATTACAATATCATCGGCCAACCTCAAAGTTTTTATTTCTTCTCCATGGATTTTAATACCTACTCCGAACTTCTCTTTTGTTTCCTTTACTGCTTGCTCAATATACAGATTGAATAACATCGTGGATAGGCTACAACCCTGTCTCACTCCCTTCTGTACAAATTGTAAATAGATTTTCGCTCCCTGTATTTCACCCCTGCCACCTACAGAATTTGAAAGAGAGTATTTCAGTCAACATTGTCAAAAGCTTTCTCTAAGTCTAAAAATTCTAGAAACGTAGGTTTGCCTTTCCTTAATCTTTCTTCTAAGATAAGTCGTAGGGTCAGTATTGCCTCACGTGTTCCAACATTTCTACGGAATCCAAACTGATCTTCCCCCGAGGTCGGCTTCTACCAGTTTTTCCATTCGTCTGTAAAGAATTCGCGTTAGTATTTAGCAGCCGTGGCTTATTAAACTGATAGTTCGGTAATTTTCACATCTGTCAACACCTGGTTTCTTTCGGATTGGAATTATTACACTTTTATTGAAGTCTGAGGTTATTTCGCCTGTCTCATACATCTTGCTCACCAGATGATAGAGTTTCGTCAGGACTGGCTCTCCCAGGGCTGTCAGTAGTTCTAATGAAATGTAGTCTACTCCGGGGGCCTTGTTTCGACTCAGGTCTTTCAGTGCTCTGTCAATCTCTTCACGCAGTATCATATCTAACATTTCATCTTCATCAACATCCTTTTCCATTTCCATAATATTGTCTTCAAGTACATCGCCCTTGTATAGACCTTCTATATACTCCTTCCACCTTTCTGCTTTACCTTCTTTCCATAGAACTGGGTTCCATCAAAGCTCTTGATATTCATGCAAGTGGTTCTCCTTTCTCCAAAGGTCTCTTTAATTTTCCTGTAGGGAGTATCTACCTTACCGCTAGTGATATTCGCCTCTACATCCTTACATTTGTCCTCTAGCCATCCCTGCTTAGCAATTTTGCACTTCCTGTCGATCTCATTTCTGAGACGTTTGTATTCCTTCTTGCCTTCTTCATTTACTGCAGTTTTGTATTTTCTCCTTTCATCAATTAAATTGAATATTTCTTCTGTTACACAAGGGTTTCTACTAGCCCTCGTCTTTTTACCTATTTGATCCTCTGCTGCCTTCATTATTTCATCCCTCAAAGCTACCCATTCTTCTTCTACTGTATTTCTTTCCCCCACTCCTGTCAATTGTTCCCTTATGCTCTCCCTGAAACCCTGTACAATCTCTGTTTCTTTCAGTTTATCCAGGTCCCATCTCCTTAAATTCCTACCTTTTTGCAGTTTCTTCAGTTTTAATCTACAGTTCATAACCAATAGATTGTGGTCAGAATCCACGTCTGCCCCTGCAAATGTCTTACAATTTAAAACCTGGTTCCTACATCTCTGTCTTACCATTATATAATCTGATATCTTCTAGTATCTCCAGGGTTCTTCCATGTATACAACCTTCTTTCATGATTCTTGAACCAAGTTTTCTTTCTCCTGGTAACGACGTCCTCTTGATTAGTCCCCGCCCAGAGATCCGAATGGGGGACTATTTTACCTCCGGAATATCCCATCATCATTTAATCATACAGTAAAGCTGCATGCCCTCGGGAAAAATTATGGCTGTAGTTTCCCCTTGCTTTCAGCAGTTCGCAGTACCAGAACAGCAAGGCCATTTTGGTTAGTGTTACAAGGGTAGATCAGTCAGTCATCCAGACTGTTGCCCCTGGAACTACTGAAAAGGCTGCTGCCCGTCTTCAGGAACCACACGTTTGTCTGGCCTCTCAACAGATACCCCTCCGTTATGGTTGCACCTACGGTACGGCTATCCGTATCGTTGAGGCACGCAAGCCTCCCCACCAACGGCAAGGTCCATGGTTCCTGGGGATGGAAAAACAAATACGGCACTGGATTTGTATTGTGTAGTTAACGCTAATGTTTAGGTCTTGGTTAAGTACAAACAATGCTATACTTGGCGGCCACCTTATTTATTCCATAAATAGCATCCGTGCACTACGGGCTGGCACACTTGCTCAACAATTCCTTTTGTGCGGTGAATTACTTCGTCCGCAGCCGTATGATGTCCAGCGAGGTCTTCCTCTGTCTGTTCATCTGGTGCATTTTATCACCTTCGTGGCTTTGATACCATTTAAAACTATTAACACGTTGTGAATTTTCTGCGAGTGTGACTCACAATATTTTGGAAATCAATATTTTAGGAAATCAAATTTTACTTAAAAAGTAATGAGTGCATTAAATTGTGTACCTAACTGCACTTAATGCACTCATTATTTTTAAAACTGCAGTTGGTAGTAATTAGCTGTGCTCATGCGTTGTTAGAGGCGTTTTCCATTTACTGTTTTGTTAAATACTGTGTTAATGTTGTACTAATTAGTTAATTTTTCGGTCGAATAGGTACTTTCATTTTTATTGCCCATGTCGAATGGTCGGTTACCGTCCAGCGTCCATAGAACGAAATTCAAATCCTAATTACCTTTCACATATTCAGATTTTCGGTAAATGTTTCGTGTCAAAGCAATCACGAATTGGCAAGCATTATTATCCAGTAATCGGATTTAGTTGTGAAGACGCGAGAAAAATATTTACAGCTTCATGTCTATTATCCTTTATCCCAAAAATTATGTTTTTAACTGTACGTACAGCTATCTAGTTACTTTTTCTTGGTTTCTTAAAATCAAGTATGGCAAATTCAAGGGTGGTATTTCAAGTCCCACCCTCTTCCAATTCAAGTCAGTTGTTAAATCACAGTTTTCTTTCCTTCCTATCCTTCCAATTACGGCCTCTTAGTGAGTTCATCTGATGCGAAATTGTGTATGAATGCTGAATATATTCCCAGTGCATTGCACTTGAACTGTTCTAATTAGCACTTGAATGCAGAGAGAGTCATAGGAAAATTCACTTCTGCTTCACTTATTATAGTTCTCACAGCGTACCCCGTTGAGAGTCTTAAGTTAGGATTAGAATAAAGTCAAAGCTTACCTCTTTGTCTTCGGCAGACCTTCAGCAGTTGCATGGAAATCATGTAATTTGCAAGAATTAAAAGAACGTTGTAGAACAGTTTTCAGTGCACCCTGCTGTCGAAACAGTAATTTTTTTTAATCACTCAGCCTCTGAGGAGACGATCAAAATAATTTCTTGCGTTTCAGTAAATATTAAAAATCAATTATAGTAATCTAATTTGCTGAAAGCAGAGATGCAAATTATTATATCGGATTTCAATATTTTTGATAATCCCAAAACAATCTCGACACAGCAGTGTTCTCACACAGTGGTCAATTTAGAGCCAAGCACGGAAGCGCTCCGTCCAGTCTGTGATCTCAACTGAAGCAATCAACATCATCGAGTAGGACTAAAAGGTTTTTCAAATCTCAGATGAAAATGTACTTTCGTAAATTTTGAACATTGTACTTGAAGTGAACAGTTTGTTCATTAGTGCACCAAGTGGAAAGGAACTTATCAAGTTAAATAAATCATTCATATAGTAAAGCGAACTAATATTTCATTAGTTGTTGTTCAGATGTGTCATCTCACAAATAAAAGTACCCACAATTATGGCCGGTCTGTAGTTTGTCTGGTCATAACACAGTACTCTAAAATATTTTAATAGAATAGTCGAATATCTGACAATAATTCCGTGGTAAAGGCTATAGTTAAACTGAATGGATATAACGTAAGTTCAAATTTCAATGTACCTCTTCCATAAAAAATGGTTTAAATAGCTCTAAGCAGTATGGGACTTAACATCTGAGGTCATCAGTCCCCTAGACTTAGAACTACTTAAACCTAACTAACCTAAGGACATCACACACATCCATGCCCGAGGCAGGATTCGAACCTGTGACCGTAGCAGCAGTGCGATTCCATACTGAAGCGCCTAGAACTAGTCGGTCACAAGGGCCAGCTCCCTTCTCTATAACGAATGTTCTTAGATCACACAAAAAATTCAGTTACTTTGATAATTTCACCTTTCCAGAGCAAATCTGTCAAATACGCTAAAACATACATTATTACACTTTCTAATGAATAAACCACAATTTCATTGGGTTGCTATAAGACTGAAAATATATTTTTTGATTAAATACGACGAGTTGTTAATTAAATACGACGACGTGCTAAGAATAGCAATGCTCCGAATTTTTTGTGTTAAGACCCTAAAGCTTTCTAAACAAAACTAACGTTATTAACGGTCTGCATCTTTCTCATTCATGTCTAGATACTTGGTTTTATTATTCTCAGTATTGTCATCCTGACGGCAAACACACTACTCCCAACGTGAGACCAGTTTGTTGATCCCATCATTTTAGAATGTTTGACTTTGTTGACGGAGACACAGCCTCACCTCTGCTTACACTGCTTCATCACTATCAAATCGGAGTCGTCTAAAATGTTGTTTAGGTTTTGGAAACAGACGTAAATCGAATGGGGCCAACTCGGGACTGTATTGGGGATTATCGAAGACTGTGAACGTAGGCGATGGATTGTTGCAGATGTCGCAACGCGTGTGTGTGGTCTGACAGTGTCATGTTGAACGATAGGGTACTACACGTGTGTATGAACTCTTCGACTTTGTGCTTTCAGTTTTCTCGGGGTCTCTCATGCACCGACATAAATACCTTACACCGCCATGTTACACGCTACAATTTGGAGCCTTCTAGAGGCAGAGGGTTGCAACTTGCGTCAGAAAGTCGACTGCGTAATATGCGGAAATATTTGAAGGTACTACTTTTCAGCACGCCCTTGTAAAGGAGTAACTATTCATGAAAACACATTTATATTTCAAAGAAGAAATATGTGGCTGCACTAATTAATTAATTTCCGAGTACTACATCTACATCGTTTGAGCTCACAGATCAGCAAAAAACGTCTAAATTAGTCTTTTTGCTTCATACACAATGATAACCGTTGAACATTAAACTAATGGGATAGAAGTATACTGCATGTTTGACGGTTAACTCGTTAAATATGAAATTTGAAGGGATCGAAAACACAGTATTGTTTTTTTCCTTCCAAATGCATTAAACTACCGGCCGCGGTGGTCTAGCGGTTCTAGGCGCTCAGTCCGGAACGGCGCGACTGCTACGGTCGCAGGTTCGAATCCTGCCTCGGGCATGGATGTGTGTGATGTCCTTAGGTTAGTTAGGTTTAAGTAGTTCTAAGTTCTAGGGCACTGATGACCACAGATGTTAAGTCCCATAGTGCTCAGAGCCATTTGAACCATTTTGCATTACACCACAATAATTCAATTTCCTGCTTAAAGGTTCTCTTGTCGATTCGTACTGTACATTGTAGGTTGACAGACAATTGTTTATTGTTATTTTTTGGGGAAAAAATCTCTTATTGTTTATCCAAGTTGTAAATCCAATCGCTGTACACGGCGGACATCACCCCACCTTCCTTGTTCGATGTTTATTTAACTGATAATGTACTCACATTTTTAAAACATAGCGGTTTTAAAATTTTTCCGAATAACATACGAAGATAGTTCTTCAGATGCATCCAGGCCGCATCCTACCAACAGCGTAACTCCTTTCTTAGAGACTTTTTCCTCCTGAACATCATTATCTGTTGACCGATAAAGTTTTATTGGGCAACGGCGGAAAAATAAGCCGACGTCATTTCGTTGATGATGGGTTTCGCGTGCTATAATTCAAGTACTGAAAGCCAAACTGTCTGTGCATTTTCTTATTTAGCCGTTCTCATAGGCAGTATCTCTACAGTCAAACACTTTGGTAAAATGATTTCCGTTTTTAATTATAGTCGATAGTGTAATGTTAACAGTTCCAAATTATCACACTTTCGTTTCAGGCTTCCGTTTTTCATCAGCTGCCTTAAGCAATTCCATCTTCACTTTAAGGTATGTAGCGGTATTTTCGTCCTAACTTATTTGCGATTGCTCATAAAGAAGTGAATTGATAGTATTTGTATTTTAAAAATACGAAAATATTTCGGTACAGAATTCACTGATTTTGCTGGCCGCTGTGGCCAAGCGATTCTAGGAGCTACAGTCCGGAACCGCGCGACTGCTACGGTCGCAGGTTCGAATCCTGCCTCGGGCATGGATGTGTGTGATAGGTTAGTTAGGTTTAATTAGTTCTAAGTTCTAGGGGACTGATGACCTCAGATGTTAAGTCCAATAGTGCTCAGAGCCATTTGAACCATTTTTTTTTTCACTGATTTTGGCACAGTATACCGACAGCGACGCACCCAGTTGCAATTTAGCCAACTGGCTGAAGTATTTTGGTAACGGCAGTACATAAAAACCCCAAGCGTTAAGACAGTAGCAACAGCAAGCATTGTTTACTTCGTACGATGTGTCGGAAAAATGGGCCAACAAATCCGAGTGACGTCGTTACTGCAGAAAACAATATATTAGTGCATCCGAGAAGGAATTATTTACTTGTAACACGATTTTGTTTCGTGTTAATAGGAAAACAACAGTAAGAGATTCCACAGTAGTGTTTGATCTTTACCGATTACTTGTGTTAAACATTTTCGTAGTCAACATTTTTCACTGTATTTTTCATGTATATGTATGTATTTTACCCACCAACTGCAGAAAATAATTATCTGAGCTCATGGTCAAGCATAAAATAACAAACAAAAAAGCTACAAATTATGTCCTAGCCTGATACCAACTTTCTCTAGCAGCGATGTCGAAAGGAGAAGGGCAACTTTCAAAATGTTAGCTATTTAGTATTACCTTCTACATAAATTATTTAACGTTTTCTTGCAATGAGTCAATGTAATAGCTTTTGCCATTTAATGAAATGAGCTACAACGTTAACAGGAAGCAGTACATATCACTGATCATTTCCGAGACAGTTGTTCAAATGTTCGAATGCGTGTGAAATCTTATGGGACTTAACTGCTAAGGTCATCAGTCCCTAAGCTTACACACTACTTAACCTAAATTATCCTAAGGACAAATACACACACCCATACCCGAGGGAGGACTGGAACCTCCTGCGGGACCAGCCGCACAGTTCATGACTGCAGCGCCTCAGACAGCTCGGCTAATCCCGCGCGGCCCGAGACAGTTGTCTGTCTAGTTACACACTGCCGTACATCTGTCGTCACAAGAGATCGATCAGTTGTTCCATGCGCCACTAGAATGTGCTGCCAATGGCTACGATTATTTCCTCTGCATGTATTGTGTGGAAATGGATAGAAAATACAGTTACGTTAGTGCTTGATATTATCTGCCCCTCCATTACATTTAGTGTTCTAATATCGAGTCATAACGATAATTTTCTGTGATATATTCGTTTTTTTGTTTGTTTTTTTTTTATTTGAGAACCGATCAGCGCTCAGACATAATCAATGTGACAACAAAACAAACCTGCAAGGTAGGTCCATATGAAAAGAAAGGTACCATCCGCCAAAGTGAAATGTAAACTTACAAACACGAAGGCTCGTAAACAAATACCTCCTACCTACGTGTAAAAGTACAGTCTTATCAACAATGCTGTATTCATTTTCTAACAGATGATGTTTGCAACCATATCTGCGGTTCAATACAATTCGTTATTACGAAGTCCACTTCCAGCTTTCCTACATGAAACATTCAGTATGCAACCGAGCTTGCATGAAGTAATGAGTTTGAGTCCCGGTTTAGCACATACGAGAGGCGTTCGATAAATAATGCAACACATTTTTTTAAAAGCAGGTTTGTTTTATTAAGGATTCCAATACACCTACTATTCCGAACTCTTTTGGCTAGAATATCTTACTTTTCAATATGATCTCCGTTCAGTATGACGTCTTTACTCCACCTTGTTGGGAGGGCCAGTATGGTCCCATGTTGCTGGTCGACACCGTAGCCAACGTCTTGCGTCCGTTAACTTCCCCATCATCCACGAACTGCTTCTCGCGCAGTGCATCGTTGATTGGGCTAAACAGATGGAAGTCGGAAGATGCGGGATCCGGGCTGTAGGGTGGATGAGGAAGAACAGTTCAATGAAGTTTTGTGAGTTTCTCTTGAGTGCGCAGATTTGTGTGAGGACTTGCTTTGTCATGGAGAAGGAGGAGTTCGTTTACATTTCGTGGCATCAAACACGTCGAAGTCGTTTCATAAGTTTCCCAAGAGTACCATGAAAAACTGCAGAGTTGATAGTTTCACTGTGGGAACGGATGTTGTCGTTGTTGTGGTCTTCAGTCCAGAGACTGGTTTAATGCAGCTCTCCATGCTACTCTATCCCGTGCAACCTTCTTCATCTCCCAGTACCTACTGCAACCTACATCATTCTGAATCTGTTTAGTGTATTCATCTCTTGGTCTCCCTCTACGATTTTTGCCCTCCACGGTGCCCTCCAATACTAAATTGGTGATCCCTTGATGCCTCAGAACATGTCCTACCAATCGGTCCCTTCTTCTAGTCAAGTTCTGCCTCAAATTTCTCGTCTCCCCAATTCTATTCAATACCTCCTCATTAGTTATGTGATCTACCCATATAATCTTCAGCATCCTTCTGTAGCACCACATTTCGAAAGCTTCTATTCTCTTCTTGTCTAAACTATTTATCGTCTACGTTTCACTTCAAATGGTTCAAATGGCTCTGAGCACTATGGGACTCAACTGCTGAGGTCATTAGTCCCCTAGAACTTAGAACTAGTTAAACCTAACTAACCTAAGGACATCACAAACATCCATGCCCGAGGCAGGATTCGAACCTGCGACCGTAGCGGTCTTGCGGTTCCAGACTGCAGCGCCTTTAACCGCACGGCCACTTCGGCCGGCCCGTTTCACTTCCATACATAGCTACACTCCCTACAGATAGTTTCGCAAACGACTTCCTGACACTTAAATCAATACTCGATGTTAACAAATTTCTCGTCTTCAGAAACGCTCTCCTTGCCATTGACAGTCTACATTTTATACAGCCTCTACTCCGACCATCCTCAGTTATTTTGCTCCCCAAATAACAAAACTCATTTACTACTTTAAGCGTCTCATTTCCTAATCTAATACCCTCAGCATCACCCGATTTAATTCGACTACATTCCATTATCCTCGTTTTGCTTTTGTTGACGTTCATCTTATATCGTCCTTTCAACACACTGTCCATTCCGTTCAGTTGCTCTTACAGGTTCTTTGCTGTCTCTAACAAAATTACAATGTCATCGGCGAACCTCAAAGTTTTATTTCTTCTCCATGGATTTTAATGCCTACTCCGAATTTTTCTTTTGTTTCCTTTACTGCTTGCTCAGTATACAGGTTGAATAGCATCGGGCAGAGGCTACAACCCTGCCTCACTCCCTTCCCAACCACTGCTTCCCTTTCATGCCCCTCGACTCTTATAACTGCCATCTGGTTTCTGTACAAATTGTAAATAGCCTTTCGTTCCCTCTATTTTACCCCTGCTACCTTCAGAATTTGAAAGAGAGTAGTCCAATCAACATTGTCAAAAGCTTTCTCTAAGTCTACTAATGCTAGAAACGTAGGTTTGCCTTTCCTTAATCTATTTTCTAAGATAAATCATAGGGTCAGTACTGCCTCACGCGTTCCAACATTTCTACGGAATCTTCCCCGAGGTCGCCTTCTGCCAGTTTTTCCATTCGTCTGTAAAGAATAATCCCTTCAGAATCCCAGAAGACTGTCGCCATGGCTCTACCGGCAGAAAGTGCGGCTTAGAACACCTACGGAGGAAAGGTGGTGTGAGGCCACTCCGTGGATCGCCGTTTATTTACAGATCGATGTGATCAACCCATGTTTCATCGTCCGTGACAATGTTCTACAAAAAATTTTCACGATCAGCCTCGTGAACCGCAAGCAGTTGCGCACAGATGGTCGTTCGTTGCTGTTTACCGTCTTCTGACAGGCGACGAGGAACCCAAATGACAAACAACTTTGAGTACTCCAAATGGGGGACGAGATTGTCATCACTATGAACAAAGACGTCCAGTTTTGCAGCGAGATGTTTGTGATCCGTCGATCACCTCGAATGAAAGTGAACCCTCGTTCCAACAATGCAGCAGTCACAGCTGTGTGCTGCCGGAGGCCAGACATGGTTGTGGGATTTTGTTGTGTTTGATGACAGACACCTCGCCCAACGATTCACTGTGCTCTTGTTCACTGCTTTGTCTCCGTAGACTTTCGGCAGGCACCTATGAATATCCCGGATGGTGTGGTTTTCCGCCAAAAAAAACTCAGTGACAGCTGTCTGCTTGGAACACAGGTCGGTTACAGACATCAAGGCTACGTATAGAGCTGCCACCTATCGGAACTTCCTGAAACTATTGGAACTGAAGCCAGGATATTCCACGACGTTCCAAAACGAATTCCGGATTTTTCCAACTGAAACTGTGTTGCACTATTTATTGACCGCTTCTCATACTCCCAAACTTTTTTGTGCAATGTAGTACATGATCACCAAACCAAACCTGACATCCAATGTTCGAGTTTCCTGATAAGTATAATTAATAAACGTAATATACTGTCCACCAACAGTTGTCCTTGCAGAGACCGTACAGTGACCCTGTAGCTGCTCTAAAACGTCTATCAGTCTGCTGAAATCGAAAGATCTATCATTGTTTACAACTGCGCGGAGGTTAAGCAAGCCTTCGTAAGCAAAATCTCTTCATTCTCATCTTTTCTTCAGCACTATTTTTTTGTTTCACATAACTGATTAGTTAGACCCTTCTGGTTAGGTAGTGCACCCATCTAGAAAATATGAAAGGTGTCTTTCAATGCCTACTGAAACGTCACCTGCCAAAGTACAGATGATTTGCAGATAAAAATTCCTCTGGCATTTTTTTGTTTGACCAACGGTTTAGTCAACAATCAACGTCAACGTTTTTGTTTACAGGATTGATTTTCAGAAACAATGTGTAAGCAGAACAGGCAGTTTTAGGTGTTTCTCTTCGTTGCAAGGATTTTATTCTGTATTCTCCAGACGCACGTGGTGTCAGACATGTCAATGAGGCAGGAAGAGAAACTCCTATCAACAACAATGGTAGATGCCTTGATTGCTACGCCAGAGAATCTTTCGTTGAGCAGCCTTTAAATTGTGGGTACGTAAGTGGCACTCATAACAGTCTTTTCCCCTGGATTTATAGGGTAATATGCGTTTCCGGACGCAATAGGTGATGAAAAATACCTAGTTTTGGATTATCTATCGATGCTGTAAATTTCGAATCGATTGCACCTCATGATCTTTTAAGTGTGGTTTGGCATCTGTGTCGTCAGGTGTGTGGGCTACTAACACAGAAGTCTTAGGTGTCTGACCATAACTATGTTCCACCTACGTCGTAGATAGTGTGGCGTTCTTCTGTGTAGGATGTGCTCCGTGTCTTCTATACGAGACATCAGGAAGCTGCCAGCCAAAGGCAAAACAAGTATCACGGGGGAGACGTACTTGTTCGTGTGAAGTACGCAATGAATGTGCACAAGAAACAGTATGCCTCATGTGCTTGACGCCATTTGGGATTAGTGCTGCCACGCAGCACTGGAGGACGTACAGTGTTTCCGAAGTTGCGACTCGTATTTGCTTGGTGCGCTACTGAAACATTCCGCACATTTTGCTACCATCGCCAGCCGTTGTGACCGATCGGTTCTAGGCGCTTAAGTCCGGAACCGCCCTGCTGCTACGGTCGCAGGTTCGAATCCTGGCTTGTGTGATGTCCTTAGGTTAGTTAGATTTAAGTAGTGCTAAGTCTAGGGGACTGATGACCTCAGATGTTAAGTTCCATAGTGCTCAGAGCCATTTGAACCATTTTTGCTACCATCACACTTCACTCAGACGAAGCAGCTCTCTGAAATTTCTACCCCCGTTTCACCGCTGCAAACTCAGCACACAACAAAGAAAGGGGGGTGGCAGGAGGCGGCTGGGGAAGACAGAGAAAGACCTCACATCTTAGATGGCCCCCATCCTACATTGGAACACTAACGGGTTCAGAATACATGAAAGAGAACTACGACCACTATCTCAGAAAAGAACAATGTGTATCTGTGTCCACAAAAAGACGACCTTAGGTGAAAGAGAGCTAAAAAAGGAGTATCTTTTTTAGTAAACAATGTATACCACTCCCCACCTCTTGCCCCAATCACCAGCTTACAAGTAGTAGCTATATAAGTGAAGGGGCGTCATAGGTTGACAATACGTTCCATCTGCTCATCTAGATGAAGAGGCTCTCAGTGCATTCATTACTCAGCTTCCCCAATCTTATTCCTTTGTGGAGACTTTACAGCACACTTTGTGCTTTTGAGTTCTGCATCCATCTGCCCCATATGTCAATAAATTGGGAACCCCCTAATGTCGTCATATGCCTGTCTGTTGAATGACTGAATTGGGTAGTTCACTGATATTAACGTTTTGGTATACTCTGTAGCCCTCACACACGCTGCTCAATTGGAAGCCATCGATAGCTTGCAATCATACGATAACATCGCCTAACAGATGGTATGGTGCCTTAAAGGAATCTGTAACAATGACTGTTGAAAATTCAGGCTGGACACTGCAATCAACATTCTGTGTTTCTACATGGTGACAGCGCCCAAGAGTGGTTAAGGGGACACTGTACATGAAATTCGTTGAAATTTGACATTTTCTGTTTTCTATTCTATAATGTACTTTCGACTTCCTGAACATTTTGGTATATAATACATTAAAATAAAACAATTGTGAAACCCTCAAATAATATTTTGAATGTTGACGTGTGACTCAAATTTCGCGGCTACGCATATACTGCCACAGTTACGCAGTCATATCTTGGGAACTACACGGTCTAGAAGGCTGTGAATTGCTTTGTTCTGTGGCTACTACTACATCCCAGAAGTTGGCATTACGAATAAACAAATCAGTCCATTGTTTTTGTTACTAGTTTTCGTTAAAAGTAGTGTGAGTATCGGCTATTTTTGTAGTAAGCTAACTTCTAGTGAATGACTAAGCATAAAAGCCATTAGAGATAACTGTGACAATTTAGAGAAGATAAAAAGAGCTGTGTGGATCACTTTCTTTCATCGAATATCAACCGATGAAAGGCCATGTGATGCTTTGTGTCCACCTCCACCAAACACTTGGCGTAAATATAGGCTAGCTGAATTTTCTGGCACCCTACATGAATTTACACATAAACATTCTCTTCCATTGTCAGTAATGGAGGTAGTCAAACCTATTTACAGATATTTGGCAAATCTTGAGCTACTAAAGAAGTCTTTACATGGGAAGACCCAGGATTGAATGAGTCCTTCAGTAATGTTGTGTGGTGCCGTCTGCCTAAAAATGTATTTGTTGGCCTTATGACTCTAAAGTTAGTTGTGTCAGATGCTGCAATAACTTTTAATGGTGGGATCTATGAAAGACTTATGGTTCTGGAGAAGTTAGGGGTGAGATTTGGACATAACACAGCTAAAGGACTGTGGGAACTGGATGAGCTTTATGTATGTGAAGCAGAGTTAGCTGCTCACCAAATGACAAAAGAAGCAAGAAATGACACTGTAGAAGACACAGACTATGGGCCAGGACAATTCTAGTGCATAAAAGACGCAGAAATGTAACTCTGCATAAGAATTTGTAGTAAAAAAAGTTTTAAACCTCAATATCTCTGAACTACATTTTTTGCAATAAATGACAAATTTTCTAAAAAAGTGTTGATAGTAGAGACACAAAATTTTCACAGTATGCCAAGTGTGAGATTCAAGACATATGTAACGAGACTAATTAAAATTGTTTTGTTTTTATGTTCATTTATTTACAAAATTCTGTCAAAAAATTGAGTGTTTATAAAAAAAGATAATATGCCCCACAATTCAATTTTAGTAATAATTCTAGTTCAGTGTGTCTATAAACGTACATTCAAAAATTATAGAAAATTGTTAGTTGGTGTCTTAAAAAGTTTCCAAGATAATGGGTCAAAAAATTCGATAATTTAACATTGGCGGCATAGGACATACAGGGTGTCCGAAAAGTCTTTCCCTGATTACATAAATTGATAACTCAGGCTAGAAGTAAGATATAAATATGAAACTGGTGTCTAATTGTTTACAAACTATCAAAGTTTTTTCCCACATCAGTAAACTTCCTCATGAGCACCCTTGGTAGCACGTAACACATCTAGGCGATATTCAATTTCCGTCCACACATTAGCCAACATCAACTACTGTGGTTATCTGTTACCGCAGGGTTTCAGGATCTGGTACACGTGTTTGGTAGACCTCGTTCTTGACATAACCCCCATAAAAAGAAATCTAATGGGGTTATGTCAGGAGAGCGTGGAGGCCAAATCGTTGGCCCATCACGACCAATCCATCGCCCAGGAAAGGTCATATCGAGATAGGCAAGGACGTCCAAACCCCAATGAGGCGGTGCACCGTCTTGCTGAAACAAGACATCGGGGTGATACTGAAGCAGCTGAGGAACAGCATACAGTTGCAACATGTCCAGATAAACTGCACATGTTATGGTAGCCTCAGCGAAGAAGAATGGCCCGATAATTCGATCGTGCAATAGCGCGCACCAAACATTCACCTTTGGATTGCCTCTGGTGCGCTCCATGACCTCGCCGGGGAGTTGTGAACCCCAAATGCGCACATTATGGTGATTCACTACTCCACTGACAAAAAAGGTCGCTTCGTCGGAAAAGGTAATTCGTCTGAGATAACCATCATCGTCCTCAATACGTGATAGCATTTCGACCGCAAAGTCATATCGACGTGTACTGTCATTGGGCAACAAGGCCTGAACGATTTGCACTTTGTATTCAAGAAACATTAAACGTTTGTGTAAAATGTCATGGAGAGAACTTTTTGGCATCTGTAATTCACGTGAGTCTCTGTGCACCGATTTCTTCGGACTTCGCAGAAAAGACTGCCTTACAGCTTCCACCCTGTCTGCTGAGGTTCTTGGTCGACCAGACCTCGGAAGGTCAGCAACCAATCCTGTGTTCTTCAACTTCTCATACCAGGCTTTAATGCTCTTGACATCAGGTGGATTCCTTTCAAATGTTGTCTGGAAGTGTCTCTGCACTGTGGTTGGTGATTGTGTCTCGTGGTACCACAGGACACATTGTGCCTTCTCCTGATTGGTTAACATGGCTTCATGGACACTGCACCTCATCCACTACTTACGTACTGCGAACCTAAAACAGAAAAAAACTTTGATAGTTGTAAACAATTCGACACAAGTTTCATATTTATATATTACTTCTAGCCTGAGTTATCAATTTATGTAATCAGGGAAAGACTTTTCGGACACCCTGTATTATGTCCCCTTAAATCAAATTACCCAGCGATCCACCAGGCCTCTGAGGCATGCGTTCTACAGTCCCCATTCCATCTAAAAATGCAGCCTTTCCCTTGGTGGAGCGACGATTGCTGGCCCGCAATCAGGACTGGAGGATGGCTCTATGTAGGTTCAAATGCCGGCGTTACGGGTAGCGAGAGCGAAATGTAGCTGAATTACAATCTCTGACAGTACAGTTCGGTGAATGAAGTCAGAACAGTCCATCAGGCAACACTGGCGACTCACAATGCTGCATTTGCGTAGCGGCCAGTGCTGACAACCTACCCCCACCATAGTTTAGTTGAGCGTCGTGTGTGTTCCACGTTAGACATGTTGGATGAAGTGCTTGTGTAGCGCGTTGATTCTGAACTGAGAACGGGACAATTAACAAGCAAAGGCTGAGTTTAAAGTTTTATTTTAAGCTTGGCAAGACACCAAAAGAAAGACATGCAATGCTGGTTCGTGTGATGGGGATTCAGCACTGTCCATGATGTGTGTGTATGAGTGGTTCGCCAGTTTTCGAGGTGGCTGGGAAAGTGTTTTTGACAATCCCCTTAGCGGACGACCGACGACCATTGTCAGTGATGAAAACATTGAGAAAGTGAGGACATTAATCACGAACAATCGTCGATTAACTGTACACATGATAGCGGATGAACTGCAGATGAACCGAGAATCCGTGCGACAAATCCTTACCCAGGAGCCAGGGAAGAGCAAAACGTGTTGTGGTACTGTGCAACATCACTTGACTCACGATCAGAAGCAGGCTCGTTTGCAGGCTTCGCAGGATTTTTCGAAACGTTGGATGTGACACCGAATTTCTTGAACTGTGCTGTCACTGAGGATGAAACCTGGTGTTTCCAGTACGACCCTGAAACGAAATGGCAAAGCATGGAATAGTGTTGTCCGACATCACCTCATCGGAAAAAGGTCAGAGCCGAAAAATCACGCATCAAAACGATGCTCATCACCGTTATCGATAGTCAAGGCATTATCCACAAGGAATTTCTATTTGAGGGAACGACGTTGAACACTGCACCATACTTTGAAATTTTGACCGGTTTTATGCAATGTCTACACAGGGTACGACCCCAGTACGTACAACAATGCTCCTGGATTTTTGTTCACGACAACGCACGTTCACATACAGCCAATATTGTCAAACAGTTCCTGGCAGAAAAGGGGGTGGTGGAGCTTGAACATCCACCATACTCGTCGGATCTCAATCCTCCAGGTTTCTGCCTATTCCCTCGACTCAAACTCACTCTGAAAGGATAGAGATTTGACGATATTCCTGACATCCAACGAAACGTGATGCAGCTTTTGAAAACCATCCCAAAGGAAGACTTCATGCAAAGTTTCTAGGACATGTATCGCAGAGCTCAGTGGTGCGTATTATGGGAGGTGACTATTTCAAAGGACAGTAAGGTAAGTGTACTTCAGAGTTCATCTACGTTAATGTTACACGCCTATTCACTGAACTTTATTGTCAGAGATTGTATTAGAAAGAGCAAGAACACATCTTCCCAATAGTTCATGAACATCTTAAACCGTTCCATTTTAAGTACACTAATATGAGAGACCACTGGAAAGATTTCTGGCAGACGTGGGAAGAACCCAATGACTGTTGTAATGAGGAATAGGAGCTTTCCAGACCAACAGAGAGACATTACAAAGACAATATCGGAATATCTCGCTACTTACCGCCACTACCAGCGAAGATGCAGCTTTCTAAAGCTACAGAATGCCTGCCGAGAGGGGTAACTGAAACATCAGTTCCACCAGTGATGAAGACTACAAGTGCCAGTTTTCCATGTTGCGCAGTGTAATCAAATATCAAGACTGCTACACCATATCTCCTACTGATCAGTTTGCAGGTATAACATGTTGTTGTTGTTAATGTGGTCTACAGTCCGAAGAATGGTTTGATGCAGCTCTCCATGCTCGTCTATCCTGTGTAAGGCTCTTCATCTCTTGAGTAACTAAACCTACATCCTTCTGAATCTGCTTACTGTATTCATCTCTTGGTCTTCCTCTACGATTTTTACCCCCCACCCCTCCCTCCATTACTAAGTTGGTGATCTGTTGATGTCTTAGAATGTGCCCTACCAATTGATCCCTTCTTTTAGTCAGGTTGTACCACAAACCTCTTTGCTCCACTATTCTACTCAGCGCTTCCCCATTAGTTACATGGTGTACCCATCTAATCTTCAGCATTATTCTGTACTACCACATATCGAAAGCTCCTATCTTCTTGTCTAAAATGTTTATCGTCCACATTTCACTCCATATAAATACTTGCAGAAAGACCTCCTGACCCTTAAATCCTTACTTGATGTTAACAAATTTCTGTTCTTCAGAAACGCTTTCCTTGCCACTGCTAGTCTTCATTTTATATCCACTCTACTTCCGCCATCATTAGCTATTTTGCCGCCCGAATAGCGAAACTTTTCTATTACTTCTAATCCTGTCTCCTTTCCTAATCTAATTCCCTCAGCATTACCTAATTTAATTCGACTATGTTCCATTATCATTGTTTTGCTTTTGTGGATATTCATTTCATATCCTCCTCTCAAGACACTGTCCATTTTTTTTCAGTTGCTTTTCCAAGTCCTTTGCTTTCTCTAACAGAATTAAATTGTCATTGTCAGTTTTTTGTTTCTTCTCCCTGGGTTTTAATTCCTATTCCAAATCTATCTTTTGTTTCCTTTACTGTATGCTCAATATACAGACTGAATAACATCGGGAATAGGATACAACCCTGTCTCACTCCCTTCTCAACCACTGCCGCCCCTCGACTCTTATAACTGCAGTCTGGTTTCTGTACAAATTGTAAATAGCCTTCCATTCCCTGTCCTTTACCCCTGATACTCTCAGAATTTAAAAAAGAGTATTCCAGTCAACACTGTCAAAAGCTTTCTCTAAGGCTACAAAAACTATAATCGTAATTTAGCCTTCCCTTACCTATCTTCATTGAGAAGTCATAGGGTCAGTATTGTTTCACATGTTCCTTCATTTCTCCGGAGTCCAATCTGATCTTCCCCAAGGTCGGCTTCTACTAGATTTTCCATCGTCTGTAAAGAAATCGTTTTTGTAATAATAACAGTTCGGTAATTTTCAAACCTGTCAGAACCGTTTTTTTTTTTAATTGGAAGTATTATTTTTTTGGCATCTGAGGGAATTTCATCTATTTCATACATCTTGCTCACCAGATGGAAGAATTTTGAAATGGCTGACTCTCCCAAGGATGTCATTAGTTCTAAAGGTTGCTAGACCAGATACCTTCGGTGCCTTGTTTCGACTTAGGTCATTCCGTGTTCTGTCATATTCTTGTCGCAATATCATATCTCACATCTCATCCTCATCTAAGCCCTCTTCCATTTACCCTCGATTTCCCCTTTCCACCTTCCAGTATTCCCACCTTTGCTTCGAACTGGTTTTCCAGATGAGCTCGCGATATTCATACAGGTGGTTCTCTTTTCTCCAAAGACGTCTTTAATATTCATGTAGTTAGTGGTGAAATTGGGAAGAACTTGTACTTTCAGTTTCCATATGTTCCAATTACTCAGAGTCTCACACACAAAGTTCAATGCACAGTAAACATCGAGGATAACTTACATAAACAAACAGTTACAAAGATGTTTTTAGATGTAGTTGACAAAGATAATGTTCCAGATCTTCCACAACGTATGATATGCTTTTGTACAGAAAGTAATTATCTTAGCAATATGGATTATGATTTGCTTACATCTATTTTATAATTGTGCTTATTTCGAAGTGTTACTGTTTTTATTTAAGTATATTGTCTAAGCGTATGAAGAAATTCATACGCTTTCATTCATTTTGTCTTTATATTTTCTGTACTGTCAATATAGCTCCTGTTCTTTTAACAAATCCATTTCATGCCCCTTATTTAGTCGGTGTACCTGGTGTTGAAATTTCGGCCTGTTGGTCCTGGATAGAACAGGGAGCATTCCTGACATGCTACTTTGTATATTCAACAGATTATGGGTCATCATTACACTTTATTTTGTGTGTTACCCTTTGTAGTAGTTTATTTTTTCTAAGATTAGAAAAGGCAGGTCTTTCACTCTTATAGTTTCCTCTTGTTTCTTTTCCTATAGCTTACCCATATTTTACTTAGAAATTCGAACATCTTGCACCATTTTACATTTGACAAATCCCATGAACGTGTCTAGATTTTTCTTGGGTCTTACTTCCATTATTGTCAACTGAAACGTGAGAACTGCCTCTCTTGTGCCTTTACCTTTCCTAAAGTCAAACTGATCGACATCTGATAT
The DNA here is from genome assembly GCF_021461395.2 of Schistocerca americana. Classification (NCBI taxonomy): domain Eukaryota; kingdom Metazoa; phylum Arthropoda; class Insecta; order Orthoptera; family Acrididae; genus Schistocerca; species Schistocerca americana. The sequence goes on from NC_060122.1 coordinate 154,512,424, forward strand.
ATCCCCAATTTTTTTCCGTTCTTCTGTGTATTATCTTTGTCAGCAACTTGCAACCATGAGCCGTGAAGCAGATTGCGCGATAATTCTCGCTCCTGCTGTCTCCGGAATTGTATGGCTAACTTTTCCGAAAGTCTGGTGGTATGTCTCCAGTCGCACAGGTTGTACAAACCAACGTGAACTGTAGTTTTGTTGCCACATCCTCCAATGATTTTAGAAATTCCAATGGAATATTATCTGTTTCTTCTGTCTTGTTTGATTTTGAGTCATCCAAAGCTCTTCTAAATTCTGATTCTAATACTAGGTTCCCTATCTCTTCCCCGTTGACTCCTGCTTCTTCTTCTTTCATGTCATCAGATGAGTCCTTCCACTCATAGAGGCCTTCAGTGTACCCTTTCCACCTATCAGCTCTCTCCTCTGCACTTAACAGTGAAATTATCATTGCACTCTTAATGTTATCGACCTTGCTTTTAAATTTACCGAAGCGTGTTTTGACTTTTCTATATGCTGTGTCAGTATTCCGACATCATTTCTTCATCGATTTATTCACATTTTTCATGAAGCCATTTTGGCTTAGCATCCTTGCACTTCCTGTTTATTTCATTCCTAAGAGACTTCCAGTTCTGTATTCCTGAATTTCCTTGCACATTTCTGAAAAGGGTTTTACTGGGCTACGGGTAAAGGCCAGAACAAGGACTGTGGCGTGGAAGGGGAACTCAAGGGTAACAACAGCAACACAATTCACAGTTAAAAAATGTTTTACAGAAAATTTATTTAACAATTGGCAAGGTTAATCTGGTATAGCAACCTTAGCGAATTGCATGTATTTGTGGTAATGAAATCTCAAGGAGAATTTTTTAAAGATCTCTTTCGGCTTGAACAGTCTCAGATATATTTTGAATAATCATCTCTTAAAAAAAGATATTTTTAAAAGCACTGTACTGTAAGTAACTTTAACTGATTCCAAGGGAATTCAGAATATTGATGTTTTAAGTAAGATGTTTGCTTTGCATATTCAGCAATTCTTAAGGTAATCAGCATCTTGAACTACCAGCAACTCCCTGAATTCGAGCCAAAATTTAAGGCTAACAAACAATGACGTTAAGAAAATGGCTGATTAAACTGATAACATCAAGAACACAAACACAAATAAGACCAGTAGCCTCGTCATTTCGGAAACAATCATTTCTTAAGACACACAACTGGTTAAAATCGTAAAAACAACATTCAGTAACTGGCTAGTAATAATTTACAGAGATTAAAATGTGATTAAATGAATTTCATGCAGCCGCGCAGAATGCAAGAAACTACTGCTAGCCATACACTTAAATACAGTTCAATTACGACGTGGCAACCAGATTAAGCCAGGCAACTTAATACAAACCATTACACATAAAAACTTTAACACAGCTGTCATGTACATACCCCAGTCCGAGGCCAAGGCGCCAACGGACTTCTTTGTCACAGCAATCTTACAGGCACGGTTATTGCATTGGACAGTTTCCTTCCTTCATCAACTAATCAACCCAGGCCATTTGGACCGCCATAAAAAACTTGAATTACTTGCCCTACAATATGGAGGGATAAGCAACGAATTACAGGAGCCGAGAAGTACAGTCTGGACTAACAAGATTCGATGTATGTAATTACAGCAAGCACGAAGCGACAAGTGAGCGCTTACAGTTCTGAATCTTAACACACTAGCCCATGTAATTCCACTGATCAAACTATACAACAAAGCCACATGCAAGCGTATGCTTCAGGCCACTATACTTGTGAAACCTTTAATCAGCGTACGCAGTTCCAAGCATCAAGTTCGGTTCGAGAAAAACATTCACAACCAGCTTGTAATCCAACTCGCCATTTCACGAACATTCGTCAGAAGCACAGCAAGGCTTACCGTTTTCAATCGCCGAAATTGATCCATTCACTCGGCGTACACAGTGGTATCAATAGACACGAGGGAGGCCACCACTTCACAGCTCCGCAAACCACCTCAGTGAAAGCCAGTCGTAGCCATCAAGGCAGCAGACATCGACTGACTACAAAACGGTCTTCACACCCCGTCCGGGCCCACCGCACTCCATCAAACTTCCTCTCGTGACCGCCGTCCGCATAAGTTCCCCGATCGCGCCGCGACCCCCATCTCTCGCAGCTGGTTTCTCTACTCGACCTTACGAATTCTCGCCAAAATCTTATTGCCGATGGATGGACTTTCATCACACCCCTGCCCTGGCGTACGGGACTACAAGCCCCACCGCCACACCATCACCCACCCATGTTAGGAGGCAAAATTCCCCTGCCCGACTCATGTAGCACTATCACCGTCAGAGGGTGGTACGGGACCACAAGCCACACCTCCAAAGTGAATTGCAGTGACGGAGTCACTGCCCTGTGGAAATTTACTGCCGCACCAACACAGTTTGACCGCAATAGACCGGTGATGCTGTACTGTAACATATCACCCAGGACTACAAGTCCATTAAAAAAAAAAATATTGCCGATGGAAATTGTCTCTTCGCGTAACTCAGCCTATGCAGTACGTTCTGTCGACGATCAGTTGGTGCACTTATTCTTGTGAACATCGTGTCCTCGCAATTACTATTCTTATGCGCGAACGCGCCGCCCTTCAACGTCTGTGACTGCCCTGCTTAGAGATGGCCGTTAATCTACACTCCTGGAAATGGAAAAAAGAACACATTGACACCGGTGTGTCAGACCCACCATACTTGCTCCGGACACTGCGAGAGGGCTGTACAAGCAATGATCACACGCACGGCACAGCGGACACACCATGAACCGCGGTGTTGGCCGTCGAATGGCGCTAGCTGCGCAGCATTTGTGCACCGCCGCCGTCAGTGTCAGCCAGTTTGCCGTGGCATACGGAGCTCCATCGCAGTCCTTAACACTGGTAGCATGCCGCGACAGCGTGGACGTGAACCGTATGTGCAGTTGACGGACTTTGAGCGAGGGCGTATAGTGGGCATGCGGGAGGCCGGGTGGACGTACCGCCGAATTGCTCAACACGTGGGGCGTGAGGTCTCCACAGTACATCGATGTTGTCGCCAGTGGTCGGCGGAAGGTGCACGTGCCCGTCGACCTGGGACCGGACCACAGCGACGCACGGATGCACGCCAAGACCGTAGGATCCTACGCAGTGCCGTAGGGGACCGCACCGCCACTTCCCAGCAAATTAGGGACACTGTTGCTCCTGGGGTATCGGCGAGGACCATTCGCAACCGTCTCCATGAAGCTGGGCTACGGTCCCGCACACCGTTAGGCCGTCTTCCGCTCACGCCCCAACATCGTGCAGCCCGCCTCCAGTGGTGTCACGACAGGCGTGAATGGAGGGATGAATGGAGACGTGTCGTCTTCAGCGATGAGAGTCGCTTCTGCCTTGGTGCCAATGATGGTCATATGCGTGTTTGGCGCCGCGCAGGTGAGCACCACAATCAGGACTGCATACGACCGAGGCACACAGGGCCAACACCCGGCATCATGGTGTGGGGAGCGATCTCCTACACTGGCCGTACACCACTGGTGATCGTCGAGGGGACACTGAATAGTGCACGGTACATCCAAACCGTCATCGAACCCATCGTTCTACCATTCCTAGACCGGCAAGGGAGCTTGCTGTTCCAACAGGACAATGCACGTCCGCATGTATCCCGTGCCACCCAACGTGCTCTAGAAGGTGTAAGTCAACTACCCTGGCCAGCAAGATCTCCAGATCTGTCCCCCATTGAGCATGTTTGGGACTGGATGATGCGTTGCCTCACGCGGTCTGCACGTCCAGCACGAACGCTGGTCCAACTGAGGCGCCAGGTGGAAATGGCATGGCAAGCCGTTCCACAGGACTACATCCAGCATCTCTACGATCGTCTCCATGGGAGAATAGCAGCCTGCATTGCTGCGAAAGGTGGATATACACTGTACTAGTGCCGACATTGTGCATGCTCTGTTGCCTGTGTCTATGTGCCTGTGGTTCTGTCAGTGTGATCATGTGATGTATCTGACCCCAGGAATGTGTCAATAAAGTTTCCCCTTCCTGGGACAATGAATTCACGGTGTTCTTATTTCAATTTCCAGTAGTGTATAACTGAACCATCCATTGAGCTATTCCTTATCGCAGTGTCAACAGCCTCAGAGAACTTCAAGCTTATCTCACCACTCTTTCGTACTTCCATATTCCACTTCCTTTCAAATTGATTCCTCCTGTCTAGTCTCTTAAACTTCAGCTTCCTCTTCATCATTACTAAATTGTAGTTTAGTCTATATCCGCTCCAGGGTATGCCTTACAATTCAGCACCTCATTCCGGAATCTCTACCTGACCATAACGTAATGTAACTGGAATCTTCCCGTATCTCTTGGCCTTTCCCAAGTATATCTCCTCCTTTTTTGATTCGTAAATGCTTCAATGAGGGTTTTTTATTATTATTTATTGTTATTGGGTTTTGAAATTAGTATTAATTTTTTTATTATTCTGGCTTCTAAAATGTTTGAACTCAAATGAAGGTCTGAATCAAATTTAAATTATCTTTGGCTATATGAATCTTCAATTAAAGCAAGAAAATTACGTACTTGAGAAATTATGTACATATAGTTTTAAATATTGAAATTTGAATGCAATTTGCCAGACATTACCACCTTAATAATTAATGACTGATATTTTTCTAGCTGGGCTCGTCTACCGAGATTGTCTGTTGTCGAGTATAATTCTGGGACGTGATTTACGCCTAAAAGTTTCGGACTTCGTTTTGTGAAAAGTGAAATTTTAGATGCAGGTTCTACTCTGAAAACAAACCAAACGTACTATACTGATTGGTGCCGTTAATACGCGATCATTCACTAACGGACACCCTCACACAAAGTAAGTCACATTTAATTATCAAATTCATGAAAAAAAGCTGAGGAAAAAAGGTGTGATTAGTCGCAATAACAAATACAATGAAATTAAATAGTTATTATTAGGCAAAATGAGCACAGCTAACAAAATCTCTGCGTGACATAGACCAAGCAGTATATTTTATGAGCGTACCAGACAAAGGCTGAAAAGGAAGAGAAAGAAGTTGCGATCCTTGTTCGCTGAAATTACGTAGATAATCCAATTACAGATATATTATCTCTTGTCAGCGATAAAATCGTCTCAGCGCTACTGCGCGAAAACACAGTCACGAAATCCACTAATACTTGGGGAAACATTTCACAGCCACCTAAATTTTTGAAAGTTTGTCAATTCTTTGTAAAAAATTTTAAAATTTACATCGCTTCATTAACTTTTAGTCTTTACATTGTCCTTTTTTTGGATCAATTCACTTTACATCGTATTTCGTTTTCGTAGCCCATCAGTTTATGGTACATCAAATACACAATACATTACACAATTCTCTGTTCATTAATGTGGCAATTAGTGACGTCATTTATTTGTTTGCACTGGAGCCTGTTTTAGCTTTGCCAGGAATGTAATTTGCCTTCCCATTTGGGTGCGATCCTCCTGGAACCTGGCGAAACGACAGGAAAGGCATAGGCATCCAGTTCCTTTTATCGCAGCATGCAAAGTTTTCTCATAAAATTTACAAACTTTACACATTGACAAAATCAGATCATTTAGTACAATAATCAGAATGAACAAATTACATCGTTAGGGAAAAAAACATCAAGGTATGAAATTTGAATTTTTGACAGTTATTTTTCCTTGTGATTCTAGTTTGAGTTTTGAAATGTTCATAGTAAACACTTTCGTATTTTTTTTTTTTTACAGAAATACGTGTTGTTTTTGAAACACTTTATAATAATCACTCAGTTGAACATTATTCATTCTTGCTCGACGGATGTATAGGCGACCCATTGTAGGCAAAGTCAGTCGTGCTCCGGCATTCGCCGTTGCTGTTGTGTAGGGCGGTCACGGCGGCGTGCTCGCCATGTTGACAAAATCTGCATACGTGGGAGCCACAACGATCTGTGTTGTCTGCGATCAAGGAAGAGGATTGCATAGTTCTGGACCGGTTGTGCTCGATGAGATCCAGTCAGCTCAGGATAGAGGGATTACATGAAACATTCGTAGATTCTAGCCAGTAACACAATATTGTTTTTTTAATACACATTTCATGAAAAGACTTTTGATTAGTACATAATTGTAATCACTTGCAACACTATTTTATACCAGTTTGTTCGCTGACAACTGTGAGTTACATACTATACATGTTTGCGTTGTGATATAAAAGGTCTAATGTATGCTTTTTGTTCATGCACTTTATTGACAGTTGACATCAACACCGTTGCTGCACAAATACGTTCATGTTAGTTTCTGTATCCGCACATTCATTAGTGTCCTCAGACTACCGTACATTAAACATGTTTGAAAAGTTTTTATCAAAATTTTGGTTTCTTAAGCTTTTAGCTTCACGTCGCCGTGTAATAATTACACGTGACATCACATTCATAAAGTTCCAGCGCTGCAGTCTGTTTCACAGTTTATGCGCGATACACACTATCTGAGTTTCATTGTAAAGTAACAACACTTCACTGTGTTTCACTTCAGCGGATCATCACATCACTGTCGTCTGGGTGAGTAAACAAATTAAGTTCACTTGACACTAAGATTGCCGTCCATTCGACGTTAGACCGAAGTGTATGTATTTATTTCAGCAGGAGAAATTGTATTATCACTCGTTTAACGTCTCTTGATAACACATATTTCTCTTTGCTCTTGTATAAAGAGTCCTGCCGTAAAATGCAAACATACGTGCACTACTTCACCACTGACAGTTCTGTCTGCCACTGACAACTTATTACTCAGCCTCTGTCGCTACGAATCATGTTACTTACAAATGTGCTCAAAGAAAAATCCCACAGCTTATTTACTCTCTTGTAGGTACAAACTGTATACTTTACATAATGTTTATGTTCCATAACTTTCTAACTTTTTCCTCTTACAATTCTTCGCGACATTAACTTCGTTGTGTGGCTGTTTATGGTAAGGAAGCCTAGCTTTACAGTGTTTTTTTTTCAGTATGTAATGCGAGTTTCGTCATTACTACTGGAGCTAAGGACATCACTGACTATTTTTACCTCACACAAACTGGTGTGTGCCGTTGATATTAGTCGCGAGAATTAGAGCAGTATACAAATCTGCTTATGGCACAATGTTGCCATTTCCCCACTATGGGACAAAAATCTCGATAGTTTTATCACTTCACTTTAAAAACATGCCCGACAGTAGCTTGCTGTTTATGTTTACAAACTACATGTTAAGCATAGATAGAAAAATTATTTTAGACTACAAATCATTGCACCTGTACAAAATTTAAAATCTACTGATAGAAAAACTTTATCATCTATACCAGTATGGCTTCTGCCTTTTTTCTTTACATAGAACTGCGTAGCAAAAGAAATGGAATAATTGCATCCATGAAAAATGTTACTACGAATACATCAAAACCAGTTTCTTGTTTACTTTTCTCTTCATGATATCAATGAAATGACTTTACTTAAAAGATTATTCCTGAACTTCTGCAATTAATATGAAAGTTTGTTGTTCAGCAAAATGTTTAATTCAGTCCTACTTATGCACATGAAGAAAATAAATTTGTCTTAAGAATACTATGTACACTGTGAAATGTCTTACATACTAACATATTTACAAATTATCATAATATTGACATAGGTACATCCACCCTAGGAAATGTTTACTCAGGAAAATATTTCTTTATGTCCTGGTGTGGATATAAACCTTTGACTTGTTTGATTCTGGATATGCTAGCAGATATACCTGCAAACATGTGGTTTTGCTATTACTTTAAATGGTCCAGAAAATAACATCTGCCACTTCTTGTTTCTTTTCTTTAATAGTGAGAGTTTCATATGAGTCCTAAGCATCACATTTTCCTCTATGTCAAAAGTCTGTACTCTGTATAGCTTTTCGTCATATGTACATTTCCTCAGTTTAGCCACTGCACGTAGCGGACTACTATATGGTGACATGGATGGCCCTATAATATCCCATTCTAACATGCGACGGATTTCATTTGATACAGCTTCTCTGTTGGCCCACGGGACAGAATAGGTAGAGCGGCAAAATGTTTCGTGAGGCTTTACCTGCACTGTATACACATATCCTTTAATTATACTGGGCTTTTCATCAATAACAGATATATATTTGTTTAAAAGATCAATCACTTCGTTTTGTTGTACAGTGTTCAAATAAACTGATTCATAAACTTTGCTTTGTATTTAGTGCAACACTGTACATCAAATTACTGTTGACTGGGCTGTGTTTGATCTGGCAACATAGGAAACTGACTGTCACATAAAATTACTTTTAGTTTTATGTATTTGATTCGGACTCCTTGACATAACTTACTGTGTACTGGCTCGCTTTTAATTAATGGTAGGACTGCCTCCTTCCCATTCACTTTTAATACACATCTGCCATAAGAAAGATCAGTTACTGTATCTCTTTCTTGTAAGAAATCTACTCCACATATGCAGCTCACTCACAAACCAGGAATATGATCTCTATAGTTCCATTACCTGCCTCAAATTAGTCTACATGGATACTCCCTTTGACTTATTTTCAAACTCACCAATGATCCTACAGTTGTGTACCGACAACGTATGTGGCGCCTGAAGTTCACAAATCTTATTATAGAATTCTTAAGCCATACAATTTGTAGCCGCGCCCGTGTCAACAGTAACTGTGGTTGGTATTCCACATACTACTGCGTGAAATGAAGCTTGGATTGTTTCCTTTTCTGTTAGTTTGCACAAATGGTTTTCTTCATAAAGTTCAGCACTCAGATTTTTGCCCCGATTATATTTTATTAAATACACTCTCTCACGACGTTTGCCTCCCGCTTCTTCCGCGACCCCAATATGAGGGCTGTATGGGGTCGCATTTAGTTTAACGCCTCTGAAGTGCTGGCCGTAGTATTGCCCACCACTTGTGTAATTTTTACTGGTGGCTGTTGCCTCCAGTTTTGTCCAGAACTATTGTGTTGTGTGGTGCAGAAGCGCCAGCTGATTGTGTATTGGTTCCTGTATTAGGATGCCAATTATTGTTTGACTGTTGTGGTGGTGGTTGCCAGCGGTTTGGCTGATTATTGTAATCACTATTGTAATTATTGTACCCTGGATGATATCTGTTGTCTTGCCTACGCCTCTTATTAAAAGGAGGAGTATTTCTTCCATCTCTTTGTCGTAGGTTATTATTACCAATGTAAGATTGAGGCAAACTATTCCCATTATTGTTACCACCGTTGTTATTGTGATGTTGGCAATAGTTATTACTGTAGTTTGATACTTGAGCATTACTGCCCCCATTCAATTTCGCTTCTTCAGGCAACAGCTCAAATAGAATCAAGCGCTGACGTGACACGTTTTGCTTCTGAATCTGGTACATGAAGTAGTTTTTCTTTTATTGAGACTGGTAATTTTGATTTTAAAAGCCATACGACTTCTTGTTTGGGCATTTGTTCATCCCAATATTTCGTCTTATTTATATACTTCTCAAAATTCTTTACTATTGTACATCTCGGGATTATACACCTCACGCCTTAAACGCTCTTGTGTTTCTGCTGACCAATACATATTTAGAATAGCTTCTCGAATTCCTCATAAGTATGGCAATAATCTATTACTTCACTTGCCCATAAGGCTCCATCACCTTCAATATGGGTAGTGACAAATTGTATTTTCTGTTTATCATTCCATGATTTTGGTAGAACACTACGAAAGATTTTGATAAAAATCACAGGGAGTGGTATTTTGCGATCTGGTGTAAAACTTTGGAATTTTCTGTATTTTAGTAAACTCTCTTCCACGAGTACGTTAGAAGGAGAACAGGGCGCCCCCTGTTCACAAGCTACGTGAACAGGTTGCGGACTGGGCATTGTTGTCGAATAGCTGATTGATGTCGCTGCTCGAGATGTCACCGTCTGCGTCTCTGGCAATTTATTGACGCGTAAATCAGACTCGCCTGCTGCGTTTTTTTATCGCTGCAAGCTCCTTTTTTTAACGTGTCTACTTCTTACGTAAGTGTGTGTTTCCACTCAGAAACCGTTTCGTTGTTTTCACCTAACATATTTGCTGCAGACAAAGCTTCGTTTGTCGCTTTCTTTACGGTTACACGCCGTTCGTTCTGTAAACATTCTTGAAATAGGTTGTCTTTCATATTCAACCAGTTTACAAAGTCAAGAGTAAACTGATTGCCTTTCTCTACAAACTTCGCTTCTACAGATTTCTCCTGTTCGATAGCGAGTGCCTGTACCTGTGTAGCTATTTGCTGCACAGAATTTTCTAATGTACTTTATGCTGCATTAGCTTGCGCGACCTGCTTGGTTACATCATTGACAGCTTCGAGCAAGTGCTTGTATGTTTTGCGCATTTCCTCAAATTCATCATTAATACTTTTGAAGTTAGTTTCAGTTTTACTGAATTTTCTATCAAGGTCGTCACGAATCTGTGTGGCGACATTTTCTTGTATCTGATCTACTGTGGCGTTCAAATTTTTGTTTACCAATGTAGTTATATCATTTTGAATTTCAGTGGCCGCAGTCTGAAGTTTTCCATTCAAATTGTCAGTCACATTAAACTGTTTGTTACATTTTGTAGTTTTACATCCAAAGTATCTGTTACATTTTTCTGAACTTCTTTAAAGTGAGCATTTTGTTCATGACCAGCGCGATGTAAGCCTTGCATCTGTTCTATGAAAAATGTGAAGAGTACCGCGAAATTACGAGTAGTAGGTACTGATTCACCCTTGGTGACTTTTTCAGTATGTTCGACCGTAGGTGCATTTTCACCCGCCGGTAATTCATTATTTTTAGTTTCGTGAGTGGAATTGGGGAGAAGCTTCAAATGGTTCAAATGGCTCTGAGCACTATGGGACTTTACATCTGAGGTCATCAGTCCCCTAGAACTTAGAACTTCTTAAACCTAACTAACCTAAGTATATCACACACATCCATGCCCGAGGCATCGTAGCGTTCGCGTGGTTCCAGACTGAAGCGCCTAGAACCGCTCGGCCACTCCGGCCGGCTGGGGAGAAGAGAAATTTGTGGCAGAACGTGAGTAGAAGAAGGGATCGGTTGGGAGGACATGTTCTGAAGCCTCAAGGGATCACCAATTTAGTATTAGAGGGCAGCGTAAAGGGTAAAAATCGTAGAGGGAGACCAAGAGATGAATACATTAAGCAGACTTGGACAGGATTTGTGGTTACACAAAGAACGGCAGCTAACTCTAAATATAGATAAATGTAAATTAATGCAGATGAATAGCAAAAAGAATCCTGTAATGTTTGAATACTCCATTAGTAGTGTAGCGGTTGACACAGTCACGTCGATTAAATATTTGGGCGTAACATTGCATAGAAATATGAAGTGGGACAAGCATGTAATGGCAGTTGTGGGGAAGGCGGATAGTCGTCTCGGTTCATTGGTAGAATTTTGGGAAGATGTGGTTCAACTGTAAAGGAGATCGCTTACAAAACACTAATACGACCTATTCTTGAGTACTGCTCGAGCGTTTGGGATCCCTGTCAGGTCGAATTGAGGGAGGACATAGAAGCAATTCAGAGGCGGGCTGCTAGATTTGTTACTGGTAGGTTTGATCATCACGCGAGTGTTACGGAAATGCTTCAGGAACACGGGTGGGAGTCTCTGGAGGAAAGGAGGCGTTCTTTTCGTGAATCGCTACTGAGGAAATTTAGAGAACCGGCATTTGAGGCTGACTGCAGTACAATTTTACTGCAGCCAACTTACATTTCGCAGAAAGACCACAAAGATAAGATAAGAGAGATTAGGGCTCGTACAGAGGCATATAGGCAGTCATTTTTCCCTCGTTCTGTTTGGGAGTGGAACAGGGAGAGAAGATGCTAGTTGTGGTACGATGTACCCTCCGCCACGCACCGTATGGTAGATTGCGGAGTATGTATGTAGATGTAGGTGTAGATGCAAATGTAGATTCAGAAGGATGTAGGTTGCAGTAGGAACTGGGAGATGAAGAAGCTTGCACAGGTTAGGGTAGCTGCATAAAACCAGTCTCTGGACTGAAGACCACAACAACGAGTTTCGTCACTCGCCATGTCTTGCTCGTCACATCTGTGTCTGACACTACTCCGGGAGATGTAGCCATTTTAATGTTTCTACCAGATTTGTTCATGAATTTAAAAAAATACACTTCACCGAATTTAATAAAATTGACTGTTTTTAATTCTACTCAATTTACACACGGCCAATTTTATTTAATACCAGTTACTGTTGATGGGTAGCAATTGACGATAAAACAATCTAGCGACGATTCTCATTCGTTATAGAAAGCGGCCATCTGGCCGACATTTCGTTTCGCAAAATTCATCAAAAAATTTGCAAGCTATTGTGAGGAACGTTTTTGGAATTTAACCCTCCCTAACTGACTTTTGCAAACCAGGGCATAGGAAAATAGTACGGTCCTTACCACCTTTCTTACTGCGCTTCAGTAACGTCTCGAGTCCTGGTTTTTTCCTCCACGCCTCGTATTACCTGCTTGTTGAAATTGTCTCGTATCTCGTTACAGTGGTTTTTCGCGTAATAGAAATATACAGATTTTTTAGATACCAAAATTACAGTGATACATATGTACATACACAAATAAGTCCTGTAATAAGGTAGCCAATTTAATGGTGGCTTTTATATCATTATTTACTATTATTGGCTTTTGAAATTAGTATTTAATTTTATATTATTCTGGCTTTTAAAACGTTTGAACTCAAATGCAGGTCTGAATCAAGTTAAAGTTATCTTTGGCTAAATGAGTCTTCAAATAAAGCAAGAAAACTACATACTTGAAAAATCATGTAAACATATTTTTAAATATTGAAATTTGAATGCAGTTTGCCAGATATTACCATCATAATAATTAATGGTTGATATTTTTCTAGCTAGGCTCCTCTACCGAGATTGTCTGTTGGTGTTGTGTACATAGTTCCGCGTAGTCAGCGCGTACACAACTTTCCCACTAGAGTGCGCCCCGCAAGCACAACAACGCAGGCACAGTGCTCGTCAGTCTCCGCACTACGAGATGGCGTTGCCATAGAGATGGACCAAATTCTGCTTCCGCCGATCCGCGTATTAATATGTAACGCAGCAATGAGATTGCCGCTAACATAGAACCTTTTCTCCTCGCGGATCACACTCGAGCAGTGATACATGAACGTGCGAGGTATTAAAACGAGTGTACAGACCTCTGATTAGTCAGTCTACTTTTGTCTGTACCAGTCTGTACGGGTTCTACATTTGTTTGTACCAGTCTATAGTCAAGTTTCAGTTTGCGCCTGATAAGATTATCATATTCCTGTACATAGCCACGAAGATAAATGTATAGACACTTTTGTCAAGTATCAGAGATATATGTGAGAATAAGGTTAACGTACCAATACCAAAGGAACTTCAGATTGTCAATTGTAAATAGCATCCAGAACCAAGTTAAGTTATTTTTATGCTTGTTATTATTTTAATAAATGTGTGTGAAAATTAATCAAGTTCTGTTTAAAGTTGGTCACCGTCAATCTGCTACTCTAAGCATGCAAGTGGCATTTCTATCGTCTGACCTAACGGCAGAAGATAAACACGCCACAATAAGACCACGAGACATAGTGCTGACACTCGCCTACTTCGTTAGAGCGACAATTCAAATAATCTGATGGTGTGTGTACTGAAGGTCTTACAGTATGCACACTACAGTTGGCGAATATAGTTTTGGGACTTCGTTTTGTGAAAAGTGAAACTTTAGACTCCCATTCTATTCTGAAAGCAAACCAAACGTATTACATTGATTGGTGCCATTAGTACGCGAGCATTCACTAACAGACATCCCCACACAAAGTAAGTCTTATTTAACTATCAAATTCATGAAAAAAAGCTGAGGAAAAAAGGTATGATTAGTCGTAATAACAAACACAGTGAAATTGTATAGTTATTATTAGGCAAAATGAGCACAACTCACAAATTCTCTACATGACATACACCAAGCAATATATTTTATGAGCGCACCAGACAATGGCTGAAAAGTAAGAGAAAGAACAAAAAAGTTGCGAGTTCTTGTTGTCTTAAATTACATAGATAATCCAGTTATAGATATATTAATTTCATTGTAATCGCTGTGTGTATTGTCAGCGATAAAATCGTCTCAGCGCTACTGCGCTAAAACATAGTCACGAAATCCACTAACACTTGAGGAAACATTTCAGTACGTCAGACTGTGTTAGTGGAACCAAAAGACTGTAAGATCAACCATCATGCGTTCGCCGAAGATCTCTTGATCCTGTCTACCTGCTAGCGAGCATATGAATACACTATAATAGCAAACAGAAATGTCCTGACTCCAAATTTCTTTTGAGTATATACAGAAGGGCCAAATAAACTGGTATGGCTGCCTAACATCATATATGGGCCCCGTGAGCACGCAGAAGTGCAAAAACACGACTTGGCATGGACTCGACTAATGTCTGAAGTAGTGCTGGAAGGAACTGACATCATTAATCCTGCAGAGCTGTCCATAAACCCATAAGATTACGAGGGGGTGGAGATCTCTTCTGAACAGCACGTTGCAAGGCATTCCAGATATGCTCAATAATTTTCATATCTGGGTAGTTTGTTGGCCATCGGAATTGTTTAAACTCAGAAGAGTGTTCCTGGAGGCACTCTGTAGCAATTCCGGACGTGTGGGGCGTCGCATTGACTTGCTGGAATTGTCCAAGAGTGTCGGAATGCACAATAGCCTTTAATCGATGCAGATGATCAAACAGGATGCTTATGTACGTGTCACCTGTCAGAGTCGTATCTAGACGTATCGGGGGTCCGATATCCTCCAACTGCACACGCCGCACGCCATTACAGAGCCTCCACCAACTTGAACAGTCTCCTGCTGACATGCATGGTCGATGGCTCCATGAGTTTGTCTCCATACCCGTACACGTCCATCCGCTCTATACAGTTTGAAATGAGGCTCGTCCGATCAGGCAGCAATAGTCCAATGTTGGTGTTGACGGGACCAGGCAAGGCGTTAAGCTTTGTGTCATGCAGTCATCAAGGGTACGCGAATGAGCCTTCGGCTCCGAAAGCCCATATCAATGATGTTAATTGAATGGTTCGCACGTTGACACTCGTTGACGTCCCAGCAATGAAATCTGCAGCTATTTGCGTAAGGGTTGCACTTCTGTCACGTTGAATGATTCTCTTCAGTCGTCGTTGGTGCCGTTGTTGCAGGATCTTTCTCAGGCCACAGCGATGTCGGAGATTTGATGTTTTACCGGATTCCCGATATTCACAGTACATTAGTCGTACGGGAAAATTCCCACTTCATCGGTACCTCGGAGATGCTGTGTTCCATCGCTCGTGCGTCAACAATAGCACCACGTTCAAACTCACTTAAATCTTGATAGCCTGCTATTGTAGCAGCAGTAACCGAGCTAACAACTGCGCCAGACATACGTTCTCTTGTATAGGCTTTGCCGACCGCAGCGCCGTATTCTGCCTGTTTACATATCTCTGTGTTTGAATACGCCTGCCTATACCTGTTTCTTTGGCACTTCAGCCTATATGTCAAACTTCAAAGCCACTTTTCGTTACCTAAATACAGAAAGAGTTGACAGCTTTAAATAGCTGGACGAAACGGTGCAGCTGAAAGCTGCCTTACGCGGGACAAGCTCATTATGGAAGCTAAAAGCCATCTCAAGAGTATGTATGCTAGTGAATCCCTCCGAATGACAGGAACGTTGGGGTTTGGCAAAGCCGAGAAATTAGACAGAAAGGTTCTGTGCAAGATAATGGCTCCAAAGATCGTTGACTGTCAGTACAGATTACGAGAGATGAAAGATCTGTAATCGGAAAATGAAATATTCGTAGAATCTATTAAAAAAGAATACCATACATTTTACGCAGAAATGGTTCAAGGAGGCGATAAAGGATCTTGAACGGCCTGGATTAAATCGAGAAGACATCTCAGAACGAATAACGTATAGTTCAGTGATCGACAGGTTTAAGGGCTTCCGTGATGGACAGAAACTGAATGGGGGATGAACAGAGCAAGGAGGACAGGCTGTCAGAAAAAGAATGTCAAGGCTATATGCTACAGACGTTTCCAGTGCTGCATAATTGTCCCCTGGCATGTTTTCTAATAGCTGTTATCGAAAAAATTCAATGCGACTTACAAATAACTTGCAACTAACAGGCATCCATCAGTCCCTAAAAGTAACGATGCAACTGTAATGCATTCACATTTCTTATACCTTCCCGAACACTGAGCAGGTACACACAGTTTCCACTTCATCTCACTTCTGTTGTGCGTCTGTGTATGCACGACTTTTATTTCGGAATTAGGGCAAGATCTTATTTTGCTTTTACGAAATGTGTCTCGCGCTATATTGCACGCATTTTAGACTCACTGACATCAGCCAGTCAAAGTGCAGGAATTTTTTCTCATAGGCGCGACGTTCAGGCAGCGCGGGCTGTTTGGAAGTGATGCTCTTCCATCGTAGCAGTCTTAGTTTAAATCCTGATATTAATCATGTATCAATGTTTCTGAGAAGATGAGTGAACTTGTTCGACTTTTCGTCATTTGTACACATGTTAATTTGATTTACATAAATTCTAAAAGTTTCTATTTTTGTAGTTTTCCTGTTACCTTGCAATAAAGATGAATGAGTCTACAATGAGTCCTTTGGTAATGACTAGGTTTTTCCACTTCAGAAATGTTGAAGTTAACTTTCTCAAATATTCTTTTGGTGAGGACATTTGAGGCAATAGCAAAGAAAACTTTAATGGAAAAATGTTCTTAATGCGTAATACAATATGTGAGTGTTAAGAAATTTCTTGTGAAAGTATTTTTGTGGAGTGTGGTACTAAGTGGACGATTAACAGCACATGTAAAAAGAGAAGAAGAGCTTTTCAGAGTAATCCTAAAGATTACATGAGTAAATGATAAACTAAAAATGAGGTATCGGATCGAACTGGAGAGTGTAGGACACCTCGTCTCCCTATATCTTGGTGCTGCGGTCGTTGTATCTATAACTTCGATGGATATAAGGCTTAAGGGGCTCCGGAACGCCCTATACTTGCAATGTTAAAATAACGCTTATAAATTACATCTTTCCTCACAAAGTATTTGAGGTAGGAAGTTGAACTCTTTACAGATTATTTATTGGAATATGGGCTACAACTTAACACAGGGATTTTACAAAATTTTAGTTCAGTTATTAAAGATGATTTTTTTCAATTGTAATGAAAATTCACAACATTTTTTTGCAATTTTTTATTTATATATTCAAAAATATACAGTTTTTTGGAAAAAGGCTGTGTTAAATTATGCAGAAGGTACTGTGTAACATTTACTGAAAGTTTGAAACAAGTATATTTGGAAGATCCTTAGAAAACATGTAATTAGTATGAGAAAATAAAAGTTTTGGGAATCGAGCGACAAAGATTGGATTAACTTTTTAGTGCATTCCAGGTCCATAGGATGGATTATCTTCATCCTCTGCAAACTCCTCCCCTAGCTTCCTCTTGTTCCTCCTCCTGTTTACTCTTGCTTGTATTTCTAAACTCTTTACAGCCCTGTCTAAAGCCTGAAGGCGTTCCTTGTCTAAAGCAAGCATCGCTTGTACCATGTTAGAACCTATCTTCATTCCCATATTTCTAAATACCTTGCACCTTACAATGTTGCCATCATTGAACGTCGCAACAGCATCATACACACCAAAGTGAAGTGTTTCTATTCCATCAAATACAGTCTTGGGGATTCTCGACCATATAACACTATTTACACTTTCATTGGGGTTTTGAGTTTTTCCGTGAATACACTTCTTCAACAGTTCAGGTGCTGCTAAGTCTCTGAAAATAGGTTTTATCACCTCCATACTTTATCTCACATCACTAAAATGTACCTGATGAACACGGACGTTAATAATAACACCATTTGACAGCAGTTTAACAGCGCCACAGTGGGTCATGCCCATGTAGAACACATTTCAAAAAAAATTTAAAAATAGTTGTAGTCTTCTAAATTGAATAAATTATATATCTGTTAAAAGGTAATAGTCTTCAGATTCAGAAAACGCAAAAAAGTAAAAACTGAACTTTTCATGATTTTGAGCCTTTCCGGAGCCCCTTAATACTTTAGTATCAAAATAATCCAGGCAGTGCAAATGTAACAGCAAGAGAGAGTGTTTCTTATGCTTACTTTTATTTCATCCTTCCCGAGTGACAATAGAAAATGATAGCTGAGATATGCAAGGCTATTCGAAAAGGAAGGTCCGACCAGACGCGAAGTAGGAACCACAGTGAAAATCAGAAATGTTTTGTTTGCAGTAGTTTGCTACACCTTCCAGCTACTTATGTACATAATCGCCACTCCGAATTAGACATTTATCGTAGCATCGTACCAACTTTCCAATACTCTCATCATAGAAGGCGTCCGCCTGTGCTTTCCGCCACTCCTCTATGCTGCTTTGCAGTTCGTCTTCTGTTCCAAAACATTGTCTTCATAGCCAGCGGTTCATGTGAGAAGAGATGGACATTAAAGGGAAGCCAGGTCTGGGCTGTAATCAGACGCCTCCCATCAAAACCGCTGTAGATGTGTCCTCATTTCCGCTGCAATGTGCGGCCGAAGATTGTCATGAGGAAGGAAATGCGTGACAGATGTGTTATGTTGGGTTGCATGAAATCAGGGGAAACCTCGCATTGGGCACCCATACTTCGAGGGAGACACTTCTGCTCTAGGCGTCTTGACGTGCTCACTGTGTGCTTAGCACTGAAAGAGCTACATGAAACGACGGACAGGCATGCTAGAGACAATTCCCAACACATCTGCACCAAGCGTCATCAGATTTTCACTATTGATTCTACGTCGCGACCTCTCGAACCTTACAATCCGAATAGCCTTCGTATTTTGCTCAAGTGAGAGTGTAATCGATTGCAAAAGATATGAAACGAAAATATCAGTGTATAGTACTTCTGTAAACCACGATACAGTACAAAGTTTACTGCATCACTTTGCAGTGGGGCGAGGCGACATGTGAGATACGACACAAGTGCCTAACGGCAAAGTTAAATAAAAGAGGGGCTATATGGATAGGACACATCATGAGACACCAAGAAATAGTTCATTTAATACTGTAGGGAAGTGTCTGGGAGCAACAATAGTGGAGGCAAACCACAGAATACCTAAAACAGCCAGATTCAAGCGAATGAGAGTTGCAGTAATTATGAAGAGATGAAGAGGCTTTCACAAGATAGAGTGGCATGATGTGTTGCAACGAACCAGTCTTCGGATTGATGACAACACCATCAACACCAACCACAACACTGCAGTTCTGATTTCGTTATAACGTTCACCAAGGGTACATTAAACGGTTAACACTAGACCTCGTGAGGTCTTTCAACAAGAACACACAAAACAACACACAGGGCAGCAAATATAATGCAGAAGCAGAGTTACATAAGTCATACAGAACAAGAAACACCCCAGCCACACTTCTACATCTACATCTACATCTACATTTATACTCCGCAAGCCACCCAACGGTGTGTGGCGGAGGGCACTTTACGTGCCACTGTCATTACCTCCCTTTCCTGTTCCAGTCGCGTATGGTTCGCGGGAAGAACGACTGTCTGAAAGCCTCCGTGCGCGCTCTAATCTCTCTAATTTTACATTCGTGATCTCCTCGGGAGGTATAAGTAGGGGGAAGCAATATATTCGATACCTCATCCAGAAACGCACCCTCTCGAAACCTGGCGAGCAAGCTACACCGCGATGCAGAGCGCCTCTCATGCAGAGTCTGCCACTTGAGTTTCTTAAACATCTCCGTAACGCTATCACGGTTACCAAATAACCCTCTGACGAAACGCGCCGCTCTTCTTTGGATCTTCTCTATCTCCTCTGTCTGACCGATCTGGTACGGATCCCACACTGATGAGCAATACTCAAGTATAGGTCGAACAAGTGTTTTGTAAGCCACCTCCTTTGTTGATGGACTACGTTTTCTAAGCACTCTCCCAATGAATCTCAACCTGGTACCCGCCTTACCAACAATTAATTTTATATGAACATTCCACTTCAAATCGTTCCGCACGCATACTCCCAGATATTTTACAGAAGTAACTGCTACCAGTGTTTGTTCCGCTATCATATAATCATACAATAAAGGATCCTTCTTTCTATGTATTCGCAATACATTATATTTGTCTATGTTAAGGGTCAGTTGCCACTCCCTGCACCAAGTGCCTATCCGCTGCAGATCTTCCTGCATTTCGCTACAATTTTCTAATGCTGCAACTTCTCTGTATACTACAGCATCATCCGCGAAAAGCCGCATGGAACTTCCGACACTATCGACTAGGTCATTTATATATATTGTGAAAAGGAATGGTCCCATAACACTCCCCTGTGGCACGCCAGAGGTTACTTTAACGTCTGTAGACGTCTCTCCATTGATAACAACATGCTGTGTTCTGTTTGCTGAAAACTCTTCAATCCAGCCACACAGCTGGTCTGATATTCCGTAGGCTCTTACTTTGTTTATCAGGCGACAGTGCGGAACTGTATCGAACGCCTTCCGGAAGTCAAGAAAAATAGCATCTACCTGGGAGCCTGTATCTAATATTTTCTGGGTCTCATGAACAAATAAAGCGAGTTTGGTCTCACACGATCGCTGTTTCCGGAATCCATGTTGATTCCTACATAGTAGATTCTGGGTTTCCAAACACGACGATACTCGAGCAAAAAACATGTGCTAAAATTCTACAACAGATCGACGTCAGAGATATAGGTCTATAGTTTTGCGCATCTGCTCGACGACCCTTCTTGAAGACTGGGACTATCTGTGCTCTTTTCCAATCATTTGGAACCTTCCGTTCCTCTAGAGACTTGCGGTACACGGCTGTTAGAAGGGGGGCAAGTTCTTTCGCGTACTCTGTGTAGAATCGAATTGGTATCCCGTCAGGTCCAGTGGACTTTCCTCTATTGAGTGATTCCAGTTGCTTTTCTATTCCTTGGACACTTATTTCGATGTCACCCATTTTTTCGTTTGTGCGAGGATTTAGAGAAGGAACTGCAGTGCGGTCTTCCTCTGTGAAACAGCTTTGGAAAAAGGTGTTTAGTATTTCAGCTTTACGCGTGTCATCCTCTGTTTCGATGCCATCATCATCCCGTAGTGTCTGGATATGCTGTTTCGAGCCACTTACTGATTTAACGTAAGACCAGAACTTCCTTGGATTTTCTGTCAAGACGGTACATAGAATTTTACTTTCGAATTCACTGAACGCTTCACGCATAGCCCTCCTTACGCTAACTTTGACATCGTTTAGCTTCTGTTTGTTGGAGAGGTTTTGGCTGCGCTTAAACTTGGAGTGGAGCTCTCTTTGCTTTCGCAGTAGTTTCCTAACTTTGTTGTTGTACCACGGTGGGTTTTTCCCGTCCCTCACAGTTTTACTCGGCACGTACCTGTCTAAAACGCATTTTACGATTGCCTTGAACTTTTTCCATAAACACTCAACATTGTCAGTGTCGGAACAGAAATTTTCGTTTTGATCTGTTAGGTAGTCTGAAATCTGCCTTCTATTACTCTTGCTAAACAGATAAACCTTCCTCCCTTTTTTTATATTCCTATTAACTTCCATATTCAGGGATGCTGCAACGGCCTTATGATCACTGATTCCCTGTTCTGTACATACAGAGTCGAAAAGTTCGGGTCTGTTTGTTATCAGTAGGTCCAAGATGTTATCTCCACGAGTCGGTTCTCTGTTTAATTGCTCGAGGTAATTTTCGGATAGTGCACTCAGTATAATGTCACTCGATGCTCTGTCCCTACCACCCGTCCTAAACATCTGAGTGTCCCAGTCTATATCTGGTAAATTGAAATCTCCACCTAAGACTATAACATGCTGAGAAAATTTATGTGGAATGTATTCCAAATTTTCTCTCAGTTGTTCTGCCACTAATGCTGCTGAGTCGGGAGGTCGGTAAAAGGAGCCAATTATTAACCTAGCTCGGTTGTTGAGTGTAACCTCCACCCATAATAATTCACAGGAACTATCCACTTCTACTTCACTACAGGATAAACTACTACTAACAGCGACGAACACTCCACCACCGGTTGCATGCAATCTATCCTTTCTAAACACCGTCTGTACCTTTGTAAAAATTTCGGCAGAATTTATCTCTGGCTTAAGCCAGCTTTCTGTACCTATAACGATTTCAGCTTCGGTGCTTTCTATCAGTGCTTGAAGTTCTGGTACTTTACCAACGCAGCTTCGACAGTTGACAATTACAATACCGATTGCTGCTTGGTCCCCGCGTGTCCTGACTTTGCCCCGCACCCGTTGAGGCTGTTGCCCTTTCTGTACTTGCCCAAGGCCATCTAACCTAAAAAACCGCCCAGCCCACGCCACACAACCCCTGCTACCCGTCTAGCCGCTTGTTGCGTGTAGTGGACTCCTGACCTATCCAGCGGAACCCGAAACCCCACCACCCTATGGCGCAAGTCGAGGAATCTGCAGCCCACACGGTCGCCCACACTTAAACACGTAAGTAAAAAAACAGACAAATACCAAGCTGTCAGGTATGTCAGTTAAAGTGTCAAGACTGCAAATGAGTGTAGCTGGGAGAGGACAGGCGGAAATTTGAAAACTATATACAAATAATATATAGGGTGCCACAAAAAAACACCGACAGAGTTTAGGAATAGGTTCCTTAACGAAAACAAGAAAAAAGTCTAGTAAACAATGGCTCTAAAGGGCATGCCTTAAGTGATCATCTTCGATACTATGAAACATATCTCTTATACTGCAAGGTCTTTGCTTTCCATATTTTGGGAGGAGATAGTACTGATAAAAACAAGAAAAATATTTCTAGTAAACGTGAATTCTAAAATGCATACCTTAAGAGTTATGAGCACTAGTTAGTCTTCGCTAGGGTGAAACACATCTCTTCTACTGAAGAAGTGCTCATACCTCCTATGGTATGTATTTCAGAGCCCATGTTCACTAGATGTGTTTTTCTTGTATGGTCAATACTTCTTCCTCCAAAAATACAGAATGCAAAAACCTTGCTCTAGAAGAGATTCGTTTCATGCTATTGAAAATGAACAAGTGTTCATACCTCTTAAGGTATACGCTTTAGAGCCCTTGTTTACTAGACTTTTTTTTTGTGTTGGTTAAGGAACCTGACCTTAAAATTCGTCGTCGTTTTTTCGGCGTCCTGCATAGCAAGCTCAAAGTATGATAGACATTCTATCTTTTCTGAACACCTAATAAAGCATGTATATCAATAATCCAACAAGGAGGAGACCATGAAAGTTATTAGAATAAACAATCGATACAGAAAACTCCAAACTATTTACATTATAGTAAATTTTTCACATAGAAGAGAGATGTAGAACATAGTCAGATTAAATCGCAATTTATTTCACCTCCCCAACACTGAAATTCCGAAAAGAAGACAAAACAAAAACACTGTGACATGCTATACACAAATTTGACGCCTTTGCCCAGAGTACTCCCGATCGCACACAGTAACACACGCACCTACATAACTAAGAAACGAGCATAAAATGCATACACACAGCGCATCACAAACAAAAGACACAGCCAACACACGTTTAAAAAAACACTCAGTAAAAGTGAAGTACTTATGCGAAATGAGGTGTTCGCAAACGACGAAAATGTAACATCTTGACGTATATACACTTTTTTTTTGGTCATCAGTCTACTGACTGGTTTTATGCGGCCCGCCACGAATTCCTTTCCTGTGCTAACTTCTTCATCTCAGAGTAGCACTTGCAACCTACGTCCTCAATTATTTGCTTGACGTATTCCAATCTCTGTCTTCCTCTACAGTTTTTGCCCTCTACAGCTCCCTCTAGTACCATGGAAGTCATACCCTCATGTCTTAGCAGCTGTCCTATCATTCTGTCCCTTCTCCTTATCAGTGTTTCCACATACTCCTTTCCTCTCCGATTCTGCGTAGAACCGCCTCATTCCTTACCTTATCAGTCCACCTAATTTTCAACATTCGTCTATAGCACCACATCTCAAATGCTTCGATTCTCTTCTGTTCCGGTTTTCCAACAGTCCATGTTTCACTACCATACAATGCTGTACTCCAGACGTACATCCTCAGAAATTTCTTCCTCAAATTAAGGACGGTATTTGATACTAGTAGACTTCTCTTGGCCAGAAATGCCTTTTTTGCCATAGCGAGTCTGCTTTTGATGTCCTCCTTGCTCCGTCCGTCATTGGTTATTTTACTACCTAGGTAGCAGAATTCCTTAACTTCATTGACTTCGTGACCATCAATCCTGATGTTAAGTTTCTCGCTGTTCTCATTTCTACTACTTCTCATTACCTTCGACTTTCTCCGATTTACTCTCAAATCATACTGTGCACTCATTAGAGTGTTCATTCCGTTCAGCAGATTATTTAATTCTTCTTCACTTTCACTCAGGATAGCAATTAGCAATATCATCAGCGAATCGTATCATTGATATCCTTTCACCTTGTATTTTAATTCCACTCCTGAACCTTTCTTTTATTTCCATCATTGCTTCCTCGATGTACAGATTGAAGAGTAGGGGCGAAAGGCTACAGCCTTGTCTTACACCCTTCTTAATACGAGCACTTCGTTCTTG
Source organism: Schistocerca americana (assembly GCF_021461395.2). Taxonomy (NCBI): domain Eukaryota; kingdom Metazoa; phylum Arthropoda; class Insecta; order Orthoptera; family Acrididae; genus Schistocerca; species Schistocerca americana. Next base: position 154,537,080 of record NC_060122.1, read on the forward strand.
ATCGTCCACTCTTATTATTCCCTCTTGTTTGTTGTACATATGGTACATGACCCGTCTCTCCCTATAGCTTACCCCTACTTTTTTCAGAATCTCGAACAGCTTGCACCATTTTATATTGTCGAACGCCTTTTCCAGATCGACAAATCCTATGAAAGTGTCTTGATTTTTCTTTAGCCTTGCTTCCATTATTAGCCGTAACGTCAGAATTGCCTCTCTCGTCCCTTTACTTTTCCTAAAGCCAAACTGATCGTCATCTAGCGCATTCTCAATTTTCTTTTCCTTTCTTCTGTATATTATTCTTGTAAGCAGCTTCGATGCATGAGCTGTTAAGCTGATTGTGCGATAATTCTCGCACTTGTCAGCTCTTGCCGTCTTAGGAATTGTGTGGATTATGCATTTCCGAAAGTCAGATGATATATCGCCAGACTCATATATTCTACACACCAACGTGAATAGTCGTTTTGTTGCCACTTCCCCCAATGATTTTAGAAATTCTGATGGAATGTTGTCTATCCCTTCTGCCTTATTTGACCGTAATTCCTCCAAAGCTCTTTTAAATTCCGATTCTAATACTGGATTCCCTATGTCTTCTAAATCGACTCCTGTTTCTTCTTCTATCACATCAGACAAACCTTCACCCTCATAGAGGCTTTCAATGTATTCTTTCCACCTATCTGCTCTCTCCTCTGCATTTAACAGTGGAATTCCCGTTGCACACTTAATGTTACCACCGTTGCTTTTAATGTCACCAAAGGTTGTTTCGACTTTCCTGTATGCTGATTCTGTCCTTCCGACAATCATATCTTTTTCGATGTCTTCACATTTTTCCTACAGCCATTTCGTCTTAGCTTCCCTGCACTTCCTATTTATTTCATTCCTCAGCGACTTGTATTTCTGTATTCCTGATTTTCCCGGAACATGTTTGTACTTCCTCCTTTCATCAATCAACTGAAGTATTTCTTCTGTTATCCATGGTTTCTTCGCAGCTACCTTCTTTGTACCTACAGGGTGTTTCAAAAATGACCGGTATATTTGAAACGGCAATAAAAACTAAACGAGCAGCGATAGAAATACACCGTTTGTTGCAATATACTTGGGACAACAGTACATTTTCAGGCGGACAAACTTTCGAAATTACAGTAGTTACAATTTTCAACAACAGATGGCGCTGCAAGTGATGTGAAAGATATAGAAGACAATGCAGTCTGTGGGTGCGCCATTCTGTACGTCGTCTTTCTGCTGTAAGCGTGTGCTGTTCACAACGTGCAAGTGTGCTGTAGACAACATGGTTTATTCCTTAGAACAGAGGATTTTTCTGGTGTTGGAATTCCACCGCCTAGAACACAGTGTTGTTGCAACAAGACGAAGTTTTCAACGGAGGTTCAATGTAACCAAAGGACCGAAAAGCGATACAATAAAGGATCTGTTTGAAAAATTTCAACGGACTGGGAACGTGACGGATGAACGTGCTGGAAAGGTAGGGCGACCGCGTACGGCAACCACAGAGGGCAATGCGCAGCTAGTGCAGCAGGTGATCCAACAGCGGCCTCGGGTTTCCGTTCACCGTGTTGCAGCTGCGGTCCAAATGACGCCAACGTCCACGTATCGTCTCATGCGCCAGAGTTTACACCTCTATCCATACAAAATTCAAACGCGGCAACCCCTCAGCGCCGCTACCATTGCTGCATGAGAGACATTCGCTAACGATATAGTGCACAGGATTGATGACGGCGATATGCATGTGGGCAGCATTTGGTTTACTGACGAAGCTTATTTTTACCTGGACGGCTTCGTCAATAAACAGAACTGGCTCATATGGGGAACCGAAAAGCCCCATGTTGCAGTCCCATCGTCCCTGCATCTTCAAAAAGTACTGGTCTGGGCCGCCATTTCTTCCAGAGGAATCATTGGCCCATTTTTCAGATCCGAAACGATTACTGCATCACGCTATCTGGACATTCTTCGCGAATTTGTGGCGGTACAAACTGCCTTAGACGACACTGCGAACACCTCGTGGTTTATGCAAGATGGTGCCCGGCCACATCGCACGGCCGACGTCTTTAATTTCCTGAATGAATATTTCGATGATCGTGTGATTGCTTTGGGCTATCCGAAACATACAGGAGGCGGCGTGGATTGGCCTCCCTATACGCCAGACATGAACCCCTGTGACTTCTTTCTGTGAGGACACTTGAAAGACCAGGTGTACCGCCAGAATCCAGAAACAATTAAACAGCTGAAGCAGTACATCTCATCTGCATGTGAAGCCATTCCGCCAGACACGTTGTCAAAGGTTTCGCGTAATTTCATTCAGAGACTACGCCATATTATTGCTACGCATGGTGGATATGTGGAAAATATCGTACTATAGAGTTTCCCAGACCGCAGCGCCATCTGTTGTTGAAAATTGTAACTACTGTAATTTCGAAAGTTTGTCTGCCTGAAAATGTACTGTTGTCCCAAGCATATTGCAACAAACGGTGTATTTCTATCGCTGCTCGTTTAGTTTTTATTGCCGTTTCAAATATACCGGTCATTTTTGAAACACCCTGTATGTTTTCCTTCCCAACTTCTGTGATGATTTCGGAATCTCTGTCTGACCATGATGTAATCTAATTGAAATCTTCCCGTATCTCCCGGCCTTTTCCAAGTATACCTCCTCCTCTTGTGATTCTTGAACAGGGTATTCGCTATTACTAGCTGAAACTTGTTACAGAACTCAATTAGTCTTCCTCCTCTTTCATTCCTTTTCCCAAGCCCATATTCTCCTGTAACCTTCTCTTCTACTCCTTCCCCTACAACTGCATTCCAGTCGCCCATGACTATTACATTTTCGTCCCCCTTTACATACTGCATTACCCTTTCAATATCCTCATACACTTTCTCTATCTGTTCATCTTCAGCTTGCGACGTCGGCATGTATACCTGAACTATCGTTGTCGGTGTTGGTCTGCTGTCGATTCTGATTGGAACAACCCGGTCACTGATCTGTTCACAGTAACACTACTGACCATTAAAATTGCTACACAAAGAAGAAATGTAGATGATAAACGGGTATTCATTGGACAAATATATTATACTAGAACTGACATGTGATTACATTTTCACGCAATTTGGGTGCATACATCGTGAGAAATCAGTACCCAGAACCTCTGGCCGTAATAACGACCTTGATTCGCCTAGGCATTGAGTCAAACAGTGCTCGGATGGCGTGTACAGGTACAGCTGCCCATGCAGCTTCAACACGATACCACAGTTCATCAAGAGTAGTGACTGGCTTATTGTGACTAGCCAGTTGCTCGGCCACCACTGACCAGACGTTTTCAGTTGGTGAGAGATCTGGAGAATGTGCTGGCTAGAGCAGCAGTCGAACATTTTCTGTATCCAGAAAGGCCCGTACAGGACCTGCATCATGCGGTCCTGCATTATCCTGAATGAAGGGTAGAGCCACGGGTCGTAACACATCTGAAATATAACGTCCACTGTTCAAAGTGCAGTCAGTGCGAACAAGAGGTGACCGAGACATGTAACCAATGGCACCAAATACCATCACGCCGTGTGATACGCCAGTATGGCGATGACGAATACACGCATCCAATGTGCGTTCACCGAGATGTCGCCAAACACGGATGCGACCATCATGATGCTGTAAACAAAACCTGGATTCATCCGAAAAAACGACGTTTTGACATTCGTGCACCCAGGTTCGTCGTTGAGAACACCATCGCAGGCGCTCCTGTGATGCAGCGTCGAGGGTAACGGCAGCCATCGTCTCCGAGCTGATAGTCCATGCTGCTGCAAACGTCGTCAAACTGTTCGAGCAGATGGTTGGTGTCTTGCAAACGTCCCCATCTGTTGACTCAGGAATCGAGACGTGGCTGCACGATCCGTTACAGCCATGCGGATAAGATGCCTGTCATCTCGACTGCTAGTGATACGAGGCCGTTGGGATCCAGCACGTCGTTGCGTATTACCCTCCTGAACCCACCGATTCCATATACTGCTAACAGTCATTGGATCTCGACCAACGCGAGCAGCAATGTCGCGATACGATAAACCGCAATCGCGATAGGCTACAATCCGACCGTTAGCAAAGTCGGAAACGTGATGGTACGCATTTCTCTTCGTTACACGAGGCATCACAACAACGTTTCACCAGGCAACGCCGGTCAACTGCTGTTTGTGTATGAGAAATCGCTTGGAAACTTTCCTCTTACCAGCACGTTGTAGGTGTCGCCATCGGCGCCAACCTTGTGTTAATGCTCTTAAAAGCTAATCATTTGCATATCACAGCATCTTCTTCCTATCAGTTAAATTGCGCGTCTGTAGCACGTCATCTTCGTGGTGTAGCAATTTTAATGGCCAGTAGTGTAAGATATCAAGGTACAATTCATGGGCAACACATATTTGATAACGACATCCAAAAGATCGTAGGTACAGCCTATACGTTCAAAATGGCTCTGAGCACTATGGGACTTAACTTCTGAGGTCATCAGTCCCATATAACTTAGAACTACTGAAACCTAATTAACCTAACGACAACACACACATCCATGCCCGTGGCAGGATTCGAACCTGCGACCGTAGCCGTGGCGCGGTTCCAGACTGTAGCGCCTAGAACCGCTCGGCCACTCCGGCCGGCACAGCCTATAAGTAATTCAACCTTACGGTACTTGGGCTAAAAAGGTTGTTTCGTACCTGGCAATAAGAGAATAATGAAAAAACGGTAATTCAGTACTACATCTGAAACACATACAACACACTTATTTGAGAGGCCACTGAGGATGCTTCACAAATAAAAGGAAGCTAACCCACATACAACATAACAAAAAACCACTTTTTATTTATTTGCGTAGACGGACACGTATCCAAGAAGATAAAAACAACAACAACAACAAAAAATTGTTCAAATGGCTCTGAGCACTATGGAACTTAACATCTGAGGTCATCAGTCCCCTAGACATAGAACTACTTAAATCTAACTAACCTAAGGACATCACACACATCCATGCCCGAGGCAGGATTCGAACCTGCGACCGTAGCAGCTGCGCGGTTCCGGACTGCGCGCCTAGAACCGCTAGACCACCGCGGCCGGCAACAACAACAACAACAACAACAATAATAATAAAAATATGCAGAGTGTTCGGAAGTTCCCGTCACAATCTTCTAGGAGTTGTAGAGGGGTTGAGTAGATAATATTTTCAAATTGGAACCCATGTACGGAAATGTATCGTTTCTGTGCTACAATCATTTGAAAACATGTTGGTAATGGGATCAATTTTACAACCAAATGATTAGGTGTGATCAACTATATTACTTGTTTTACAATTCTAAGCGTTAATAGAAAAGTAACAGCTCGTGTACCCGTTGACGGGTACTCTTCAGCCGGCCACTTCCAATTCCGGTGTGCTGCGTCTCCCTGGAACACCCCAGTCACGCTGCTAACGGTGAAGGTACCCGGTTTATCTCGAAGTAGCTGAGTAACTGTGACGAAAAGGATGTGCAATGGAGTTGGACGTTGAGAGCGATCTTGATAAAGACGACAAGCAGCTCTTCCAGAACCATTACCTTCGTCATACTGAAGGATTATATCGGGGTATTCAACAAACGTGTACTCAACCATGTTTCTCTAACACTCACAGCCACGTGAATGGCCCTCGAAACAGGTCAGAGAGGTAGGACGTAACCCCCACCCAACGATGACTATCTTGTTGCATTCCTACGTAGCAAACATGTTTTCAAAAGGCTACAGCACGGAAATGTCACGTTTCCAGACATGGGTTCCTGTTCAATATATTATTATATACTCGCTCCCCTCTACAAGTCCTAGAAGACTGTAACTGGAATTTCCGACCACCGCGTAGAAGAAAACCAAGAAATGGTGGACAACATAAAAAAAGAAGTAAGCCATATTTCATTTACTTTTGGATATCTGTAGCATATTTATCACACATGCTGTACAGCTAATGAACTGGCATAGCCTGCCTGCCGTAACAGCGTCCAGTAACCCCTCTGACATCGGCGGCGAACCTCTGTGGAGTTGGTTAACCTGCCCCACCCCCGCGCTGTGACGTAAGCCGGCAGTGGCTGCGATTACGGCGCACAGTATTTGCGGGCAGTTAACAGCCACAGCCGCTCCAGGCGCCATACCTGCATGTAATATTCAGCGGCTATGTGAGCGGCCCATGAAATATTCACCAGCCACTCCCTCTCACTCAAACGCCGGTTGACGCTGTCAGCTTCGCGCTACAGTATCGACACTCGATGTATTTTTCCACTCAGACACGCCTCTCTCCACTTAACCGTTGATCTCCCTATTCTTGTGCATTTATCCAGCATCGAGACAGTGTAGATACGATTATGAACGGATAAGGCGTGGTTAATTTAATTAGTGGTCGTATGTCCTTCTTGTCGCCACCTGGTTACCCCCTATCCCCCTTCCCAGGAACAGAATATGTGTACCCCCAGTGCCTGTGTTCGCCACGTGAAACTGAACGAAAGTTTTCTAAATTTTTTCGAACCGTGTAACTGAGGCGTGATTTGGGTACCATCTCGATATTCGCCGCCTAAAAGCCACAGACAGGGTGAGCCAACATCCCGACCCTCGTCATTATTCCGTCGGGAGGATCTGATACAGGGCCGATGCACCTCCCCACCATGGAAACTGCGGTTTATCGCGCACGTCCATCCAGACAGGTCGGTAAATCACTGATCAAAAGAGGAATATATGGTTACCACCCTGTAAGACAAACGATTTACTGCCGTACTCTTTTTTTAGGTACAATCGTTGAATAACGTTTCGCAGCTGTTCGAAAGAAGATTTTTAATGGAATTTAAATTATTTGCACTTGTACGCTTACGGTCCCCAAGACAATGAAGAGGTTGCCTGTAAAAGTTCACTTCGCAGTTGCCTTTAAAGTTTTTGAAGTTTCGAGATTTGATGATTTTAACATACAATCACACTGATCAAAAGTGTCTGGCCGCTTTTTTTTTTTTTTTTTTTTTTTTTTTTTTTTTTTTTGTTTTGATCATCAGTCTTCTGAATGGTTTGATGCGGCCCGCCACGAATTCTTCTCCTGTGCCAACTTCTTCTTCATCTCATCAGAGCTCAGAGTAGCACTTGCGACCTACGTCCTCAATTATTTACTGGACGTATCCCAATTTCTGTCCTCCTCTACAGTTTTTATCCGCTACAGATCCCTCTAGTACCCTGCAAGCTATTCCACGATGTCTTAACACATATCCTATCATCCTGTCCCTTCCCCTTGTCAGTGTTTTCCAAATATTCTGTTCCTCTCCAATTCCATGTAGAACCTCCTCATTCCTTACCTCAGTCCACCTAATTTTCAACATTCGTCTATAGCACCACATCTCAAATGCTTCCATTCTCTTCTGTTTAGATTTTCCCACTGTTCTTTTTTCACTGCCATACAACGCTGTGCTCCAAATGTACATTTTCAGAAATTTATTTCCCAGATTAAGGCCAATGCTTGATAATAGTAGACTTCTCTTGGCCAGGAATGCCGTTTTTGCTAGTGCTAGTCGGCTATTGATGTCCTCCTTGCTCCGTCCATAATTGCTTATTTCGCTGCCTAGATATCAGAATTCCCTAACTTCATCTACTTCGTGACCAATCCTTATGTTAAGTTTCTCACTGGTCACATTTCCGCTACTTCTCATTGCTTTCGTCTTTCTTCGATTTACTGTCAGTTCATATTCTGTACTCATTAGACTGTTCATTCCACTCAACAGATCCTGTAATTTTTCTTCTCTTACACTCAGGATAGAATGTCATCAGCAAATCGTATCACTGATAGCCTTTCACCTTGAGTTTTAATTCCACTCCTGAATATTTCTTTTATTTCCATTACTAGTGGCCATTAATATCGAGGGTGACCACCCCTGGCCTTATGACGGCTTGAGCTCTTCTGGGAACATTTTAGATAAGGTATTTCTATGTCTGTGGAGGAATGGCAGCCGAGTCTTCGTCAAGAACCTAACTAGAGAAGGCAGTGAAATTGGGCGCTGGAGCTTAAGCGACGTCTACTTTCTGACTCATCTCAAAGGTGTTCCGTTGGATTCAGGTCAGGACTCAGGGCAGGACAGTCCAATTCCGCATAGTTATTGTACACAAAACGTTCCTCACAGATCTCCTTTAGGACACTGTCATGCTGGTGCAAACATGGTCTCTGAACTGTTACTCTGCTGTATGCAGTACATAATGCTATAAAATGTGTTAACATCATTCAGCATTTAGCGTTTTCTTACTTACTGTAAGCCGCCACATCCTGACGACGAGAAACACCCCCACTGCATAACACCACGTTCTTTCTGCTTTACTGTTGGCACTACACATAATGGAAGGTTAGATTCTCCATGTATTTCCCAACCCCAAACGCTTCCATTGGACTCATGAAACGCATACTTGACCATCAGTTGTTTCTTTTAAAAGCTTAAGCATCAATGGGTTTCGGTCTTAGAGCATCATCAACGGATAATTGTCCAAAGGAACAAACACAGACAAAAAATGTGGTGCACAAAAATACATTGAGAAATTACAAAGCGGTACAACATGAACATTAATACTTGCAACGATAAGGACAGTTCAAATAAACACATATCGCAAGTCATTATTTGGCAGTGGACACATCACAGGTGCTATAACGCGTAGGAAATTCCAGTACAGCAAGATCCACACAGGACATTTACAGGTCCACTCAACAGCGAAATCACTTAAAAAGGCAGCATGTACACTAAAGATAAGAGTAGAGATATAGGTACTATTGTTGTGACGTAACAAGACTGTTACGCCACACTGAAGTAGCCGAAAGAAAGGCACGTGTACACACACGCCGACTGGCGTCAAGTCTGGAACAGGATAACTATTGAATGGTAGCAAGAAAAGTACGTAGCTGGAATATACTTAACTTTATTCACTCCTTGTGATACATCTCTCTTGACTATACAAATGAGACTCGTAAGATACATGCACTGTTACAATTGGCGCCTTGCTAGGTCGTAGCCATGGACTTAGCAGAAGGCTATTCTAACTGTCTCTCGGCAAATGAGAGGAAGGCTTCGTCCGTATGGTCGCTAGCAATGTCGTCCGTACAACTGGGGCGAGTGCTCTATCGTATATCGAGACCTGCCTTGTGGTGGCGCTAGGTCTGCGATCACACAGTGGCGACACGCGGGTCCGACATGTACTAAATGGACCGCGGCCGATTTAAGCTACCACCTAGCAAGTGTGGTGTCTGGCGGTGACACCACATTCCTCCCCCGCAAATCGGCGAACGGTCGTGTGATAAGGCTTCCGCCCGCCGTGGGGAGAACCCCATGTTGACGTATGCGATGAGGTGGGGAGCCTAACAACAGGCGAGGCTGTGCCACCCGCACCCGGCCATTCGGTCCGAGGGGAGCTAGGAAACACCTGAAAACCTAGTCCAGGATGCACGTCAACATGCGGTGTATGCGCCCGTAAAGAAACAGGAGGGGCCGAAGGGTCGACCTCCATTGCGTCGGGGTACCCGACGCGCGAAGACGCCGTGTGGGCCGGAGCGGGCAAGAGTTCCATGGTGGAGGACAGCTGGTCACGGGACGCGATCGGCGGCGCGTGACCCAGGGAGGCGCTTGGCGGCTGCAGCGAAGCGTCGAATGCGGGCGGCGCCGGCGGGAGAACAGGCGGCGGCGGCGGCGGCGGCTGCGGCTGCGGCGGCGCGTCGCCATGGGGCAAAATGGAAGGCATCGTCGGTAACACCTGGGGATGAGGCGAGCCAGTAGATGGGTCCCCAGGGCGCTGACCGGACGGCACCGTCGCTGAAAGCAGACGGGGAGCGGCAGAACCCGTGCGACGACAGAGGCGCAGCTGATTGAGATGCCGACGCACCTCACCAGAGGCCCCCAAAACCAAATACATCGCGCGGCCGAGGCAGCGAAGAACGCGCCCTGCGAGCCAACGCCGTGAACCTCTATAGTTGCGATAAAATACAACGTCGCCTGGAGCAAAAGCAGGAGTCTGCCGCTGCACAGGAACCTGAGGCGGCGGATGCAGCAAAGACATCAAGCTTCGATGAGGACGACCGTGAAGCAACTCAGCCGGCGAGCGACCATCGCGGGGCTGAGAGCGATACGAAGACAAAAAGAGCAACAACGCGTCCTCCCGAGAATGCGACTCTTTCAACTTCAACATCTGTGACTTGAAAGTCCGGACTAATCGTTGAGCGGCACCGTTTGACTGAGGCGAAAACGGCGCGGATGTCAGATGTTGAATACCATTGGCCTGGCAGAATGACTGAAATTCTGCGGACATGAATTGTGGGCCATTGTCGGAAACAATAGTCTGCGGAAGACCTTCAATGCAAAAGATAGCAGACAACTCTTGGATGGTGGCGGAGGACGTCGTGGAAGACATCCGGACAACAAAAGGAAAATTACTGAAGGCATCGACCAGAACCAACCATCGAGCATTCCAGAATGGACCAGCAAAATCAATGTGCAAGCGTTGCAGAGGGGAAGTGGCTTTTGGCCATGCAAAGACTTTCCGCGGCGGTGCGGATTGTTGTTCGGCACACGCCATGCAAGAAGAACACATATTCGTAATCGCAGCATCGATTCCGAACCAAGTACAGTGCTGACGAGCAAGTTGTTTCGTTCGCACTATACCCCAATGTCCTTGGTGAAGAAGCCGTAATACAGAGGACTGTAACGAACGTGGGACCACGACTCTGGACTGATCATTATCAGAACGCAACAACAATACACCACGTCGAACAAAAAGTCTCTCCCTGTGAGCAAAAAATCTGCGAACCAACGGATCCTCGATCCGAGACTTTGACAAAGGCCATTGCGTAGCAACAAAACGCAAAACGGTAGCAAGGACAGGGTCAGCAGCTGTGGCTGTAGCTACACGACGAAAATCAATCGGAAACGATTCGACCACTTCATCGGTTTCCGAATCAATGAACATGCAAGCACGTTCGGAAGAATCGAATGCTCTATCCTCAGCAACAGGCAAACGGGTCAACGCATCGGCGTTTCCGTGCTTAGCAGTGGACCGATACAAGATATCGTAGCGGTACTGCGAGAGGAAAATAGACCAGCGAATGAATTTCTGCGCTGTACGTGGAGGTACAGGCGTGGTCGGATGAAAAAGCGATGTCAAAGGTTTGTGGTCTGTGATGATGGTAAAGTGACGGCCATACAAGAAATCATGGAACTTAGTAACACCAAATACGAGAGCCAAAGCTTCTTTCTCTATCTGTGAGTAATTTCTTTGCGCAGACGAGAGCAATTTGGACGCAAAGGCAATAGGGCGATCATGGGAGCCAACTTTGTGCGCAAGGGGGTTTCTGGGGATCGAAAGGCGTGAGGCAAGTATTAGAAAGCAACGCCGATTTCAACTGGCGAAAGGTGCGTTCGCATTCCGTCGTCCAGACGAACGGAACACCTTTACGGCGTAAGCGATGAAGCGGAGCTGAAATGGAAGAGGCATTGCGCACATATTTATGATAATAGTTAATTTTACCCAACACACTCTGTAGCTGTTTCACATTTTGAGGGGAAGGCAATTCTTGTATGGCACGGAGGTGCTCTGGACTCGGATGTATGCCTTGGGCATTAATGACATGTCCCACGTATGGTAAGTCACGAGCAAAAAACACACATTTGTCCTTCCTCAAGCGAAGACCATTTTGTCGCAAGACCTGAAATAATGTTCGTAGGTTCGCAAGATGATCTTCTTCTGTCTGCCCGGAGATCACTATATCGTCCAGATAGTTTGCTGCAGTAGGGACCGACGCACAAATAGTTTGTAAATATTGCTGAAACAATGCAGGGGCGGATTCACACCCGAATGGCAGTCTTTTGAATCGGTACAATCCAAGATGCGTGTTAACCACCAATACGCGCTGGGATTCGTCGTCCACCGGTATTTGCAAGTACGCATCGGCTAGGTCCAACTTTGAAAAATATTTTCCCGGGCACAGTTTAGCAAAAAGATCTTCCGGGCGGGACAAAGGAAAAGTAGCAGTCACTAGCTGTGGATTCACTGTGGCCTTGAAGTCCACGCAAAGTCTCAATTTTCCGGAAGGTTTTGGCAAAATTACTAAGGGTGAGGCCCAGAGAGAAGCTTGCACACGTTCAATTACACCTTGTGATTCGAGATCGTTTAACGTTCTTGCGACCTCATCACGCAATGCGTGGGGAACATTGCGCGCTCTGAAAAATTTCGGTTGCGTGTTTACTTTCAGTTCCAAATGTGCTTCATAGTTTTTAGCGCAACCTAAGCCCGGTGCAAAAATGTCTGCAAATTCGTCACGTAGACGAGAAACACTGTCTGAAGGCACAGTTTGATTCACTGATAGGACCTAATTTACAATAGACATGTTAAACAACTGAAATAAATCTAAACCAAACAAGTTCACTGCAGTAGAAGAACGAAGAACGTAAAATGACACAAGTTTCGTTTGTCCCTTGTATGTTGCAAGAAGGCTGCACTGTCCTAACACAGGAATTTTCTGTCCGGAATATGTGGTTAGCTTAACATTTGCGGAACGCAACGGAGGTTTGCCCAGTTGTTTGTACGTGTCGTGATTGAGCAATGAAACTGCAGCTCCGGTATCGAGCTGGAATGGTATGACCTTGCCATTAAAGTCCAAATCTACAAAAAGTTTTTTGTCCTGCTGACGACAAGAGCGACTATCTCGTGCAATTTGAACAGACACTGGTACAGAATCACTTTCTAATTGACGTGATTTCCGGCGACGTCGACGCACAGTTTTTGTGGGACGAACACAGGCACTGTTAGAGAAAGTGTCACTGGACGAAGTGGAATTAACGACATGAATGTCCATGGGCGAAGGTCCACGAGCCTGAGTGTCCTTGGTTCGATTCCGGCGCGAACCAAAGGGCCGGGAATGGTTGTGATTGTCTGATCTGAGCTTTTTCTGGCAAACACTTTGAACATGTCCTTTCTTATTGCAGAAAAAGCAAATAGCTTGGCGTGACGGGCAATGTTCACGCGAATGGCTAGTAGCACACCGCGGACATGATTTCACTGGATTTGTGTGCTGGCGCGGCACACCTGGCTTAGAGCGCGGCGGCAGCTGTGCGGACGTGCGCGAGGGCAGTGTACCGGGCCGCGCAGCTCGCCCGGCGGGCCGGTTAATGTTACACACTGCTGGCGAAGTTGCAAAAGATTCCTGAGCACAGTCAAGTGTGTCTTGTCTATCCAATATGTCTATCACTTGTTGAAGGGAGGGATTAACTAGTTTCAAAATTTGCTCCCGTATGCGAACATCAGAAACGTTCTGTGCAATTGCATCACGTACCATTGTATCTGAATAAGAAAGGCCACAGTCACATTCAAAGGCACAGTCCCTAGTAAGGCCTTGCAATGTTGCTACCCACTCCCTATTAGTTTGACCGGCCATACGTTTTGTACGAAAAAACATATACCTTTTTGCAACTACATTAACTGTTTATTTGAAATAGGCATCTAAAGCAGACAAAATTTCTTCGTAGGACAGAGTTGCTACGTCGCGTCGGGGAAACAATATCACTATCACACGGTAGGTGGACACACCGACACAAGAAAGCAAAAACGGCTGCCGCTCATTACCTTGAATTCTGTAGGCGGCTAGATGGAAGGCGAACTGTCGGGACCATTCGGTCCACGACTCGTGCGCCGCGTTAAAACTGCAAAACGGCGGTGCAACGGCATGTTGTGGCTGCGGTAGCGGTGAAGCGGCGGCTGCCGCATTGGTTTGAATGGCACGTTGACCCTGGACGAGCTGTCCAAGGGCATCCAATAACGCCTGCGTCTGCTGATTCTGCAAGCGATAAAATTCGGACAGTACATCTGGCGAAGCCATGACACAAGTAAATGGAAGCAATTAGAAAGAACTCTTTTCCGTCGTCGCCAATCTGTTGTGACGTAACAAGACTGTTACGCCACACTGAAGTAGCCAAAAGAAAGGCACGCGTACACACACGCCGACTGGCGTCAAGTCTGGAACAGGATAACTATTGAATGGTAGCAAGAAAAGTACGTAGCTGGAATATACTTAACTTTATTCACTCCTTGTGATACATCTCTCTTAACTATACAAATGAGACTCGTAAGATACATGCACTGTTACAATTGGCGCCTTGCTAGGTCGTAGCCATGGACTTAGCAGAAGGCTATTCTAACTGTCTCTCGGCAAATGAGAGGAAGGCTTCGTCCGTATGGTCGCTAGCAATGTCGTCCGTACAACTGGGGCGAGTGCTCTATCGTATATCGAGACCTGCCTTGTGGTGGCGCTAGGTCTGCGATCACACAGTGGCGACACACGGGTCCAACATGTACTAAATGGACCGCGGCCGATTTAAGCTACCACCTAGCAAGTGTGGTGTCTGGCGGTGACACCACAACTATCATACTACAAACACTGAAGAGCTGGTCACCAACCTTCACTAAATCTTTTCTTCCTATGATACCAAATATATGGACCATGAGTTGACTCCTGACTGCATGAGACTAGATTATCTTTGGCGAGCTTCTTTGGTGGTTTTTCATGTAAATGGAAAGTGAGAAACGGCGTTTCCATTACAAATATAGAAAAACCATCCATTCCCTAGAAAGAACTTACAAAAATCTACAATATCTAAATGCTAAACAGTAGCATAACATTGCATAATAATCCATGAGATGTGTCAATACAAACATCGATCTCAAAATAAACTTAATGTAAATGGTTTTAATAACAAAATAAAGTGCTTAAAATAGGCACAAACTGTCAGCTACCATTCACTTACATTGGATATTTAAGAAACTAATAACACCACCTTTAAGCCAGGTACACAATCCTTAGACAGTATATGTACGTCTATACATGTTGACCCAAAAAACATTACAAAGAGAGTAGACCTCAGCTACAGTTGAGTTGTCCAACAAATATTATAATATTGAGGGTTTGGTAATCAAAAACGTCAAAACAATATCTATGAGGAAAACATGAGTGCCAAATTTACATATTGTATAGAGCAAACATGTTGTCATATACTGCCATGTGTATCTGCAAGTGGTGACAACTCATGACGATTGTGCATATGATAGTCTGACATTACAATATATGTTAGAGAAACATATGACACGTTATTCACAGAAATACAAAGAAACCACATTATGAATAACAGACGCATTGATTAGAAGTTGTATTCTGAATAATGGAGATGAAAACAATGTTTAACGGTATTCTCAAATAAACAACATAATTATGTAGTGTAAAAGAACAAAAATGAAGTTACCAAAAGTTATAAAAATCTGATCTAATGTCATAAAAACTGCTGCAGAGTTATACTTTAAAAAACTTGTTATTCAGAACCATGCCCCGTAACATACATCTTGGTATTTCTGAGTAACATAGTTGGTAGGTCGCAAAATAATAGTCACTGGACATTTTCAGATGAGCCAGTTACAAATTGGTGAAAGAAAATATTTTGTTTTACAATCTTGCAAATTTACACAAGTATCTTAAAACAGGACCTACGCTAAAATATTGTTGAACAGCAAAGAGATTTAAAACAAAATACATACAATTTAGTACAGAATTAAAATACGACTTTGACAAGAATGTCAGTTTCGATAGAAACATAAAGTACACTAGTCAACTCAGCAAATAATTTTGTGGCCTAACACATGTGATGCGGTTAGTAGCTAGAGCTTATTGACACTGGATTCCGTAAATGGACGATACATAATTGCAAGTGGTGATAAGACTGTCTATTACAAAATTTGTACCTGTTTTTCTTACACTACAAATAAAAGTTAATGCCAGTCTTAGGCAAAGACAAATTTAAAAGACACACACAGTTTTATTTTGACATAAGGGAGCCTACTGACGCTGGATGGCTTAAATGCTATGGCGGTACGGTATATGACCTGCACGTAATTACAAGTCGTGATTTGGAAACATGTTACATGATTAGACATAAAACGTACACAGATTTTTTCTTGCATTATAAATAAAAATTAATGCCGACATGAGGCAAAGACAAGTTAAAAATACGATGATAAATACTTTGTGTAGAAACCTTGCAATAAAAAGGAACAAAACTAGGACCACGTACAAGAGGTAAAAAGCTGCTAAGTAAACCATAATGTATTCAGTGCAGCACAACCTAACTGAATGAAGTATTGGAATAAAAATTTTTTCGTTCCTTCTTTCTTTTTTTCGTGGTTTTACCCTCTACTTGTTCAGCTACAACTCGTCAAAAGTACAGCAGATTAAATTTCAATCACTTCGACGAAATTTAGATTTCTACGTTTTTGTTCAGAACGTAAAATACTTAGACTATTTTTGACTCACTGTAAACAATAATTTTTTTTCTCAGGTGACAACCAAGCGCACTGTTGTTGCTGGCATATGTGCGTACTCTACATCTTATCTTCAGATCTCTACCCAAAGCCATTACCAAGTGACGCACCTTATTTAACAAACTCCTGTGTTGCTGTATTTGTCTGTACCCTCATCTAGGCTATGGTGCAAAAATAGTCCTAGTTCTTTGTTTGTGCGGGAGCCCACTTACCTATTAGCGCATATACGAGCTTACTTTACTTCAGTATTTTATCGGATCCCAAAACTTGGCTTAGATAGTGATACAGCTGACAGGGAAACTTAGACAAAGCTTTCGACAGTGTTGACTAGAATATTCTCTTTCAAATATTTAACTTTCCAGGGGTAAAATCGAGGGAGAGCAAGGCTATTTACAATTTGTACAGAACCCAAATGGCCGTTATAAGAGTGGAGGGGCACGAAAGGGAAGCAGTGGTGGAGGAGGGAGTGAGACAGTGTTCTAGCCTATCCCCGATGTTATTCAAACTGTATACTGAGCAAGCAATAAAGGAAACAAAAGAAAAATTTGAGTAGGAACTAAAGTCCAGAAAGAAGAAATAAAAATTTTGAGGTTTGCCGATGACATTGTAATTGTCTCATAGTCAGCAAAGAAGTTGAAAAAGCAGCTGAACAGAATTTACAGTGTCTTGAAAGGAGGATGTAAGCTCAATATCAACAAAAACAAAACGAGGATAATGGAATGTAGTCGTCGAATTAAATCAGGTGATGAGAGAATTAGATTAGGAACCGAAACGCGTAAAGCAGTAGATGAGTTTTGCCATTTGGGAAGCAAAATAACTGACGATGGTCGAAGTAGAGAGGATATAAAACGTAGACTGGCAATGGCAAGAAAAGCGTTTATGAAGGAGAGAAATTTGTTAACATCGAGAATATACTTAAGTGTTAGGAAGTCCTTTCTGGAAGTATTTGTGTGGAGTGAAGCAATGTATGACAGTCAAACATGGACGATAAACAGCTTAGACAAGAAGAGAATATAAGCTTTTGAAAAGTGATTCTGCAGTAGAATGCTGAAGATCAGATGGGTAGGTCACGTAACTAATGACAAGGTACTAAAGAGAACTGGGGAGAAAAGAAATTTGTGGTGCAACCTGACTAGAAGAAGAGATTGGTTGGTAGGACTGATGCATCAAGCCAGTTTAGGAGTGAGGGAACCGGGGGGGATAAAAATCGTAGAGGGAGAGCAAGACACGAATACAGTAAGCAGATTCAGGAGGGTGTAGGTTGCAGTAATTACTCGGAGATGAAGAGTCTTGCACAGGATAGAGCAACATAGAGAGCTGCATCAAACCAGTCTTTGGACTGAAGACCACAGCGCCAACAACAGCTCAAGTTGGGGTGCCCAATGGCTATACCGAAAAATCAGTTCGGAAATCAAGTATAAAAATTTCCGAAAAAGTGGAGAAGCAAACAGCCAGCACTAAAAATACAATCGCTCATATTTCTTTTTCTTACGTCGGTTCTGTTCCGAAGAAATTGCCGGTGCTTTCAAAAATCTAATATACAAGTGGGCTTCCGAACAAATAACAAACTAGGACTATTTTTGTGCCTTAGCCTAGGTTTTCTGTTGCCAGTTTGTCAGCAGCTCATCTGAAGATGGGCAGAGTCCGAAACCCGTAATGAACAACAAGTAGGTCCAGAAACATTCAGTTACTATTATTTTGCGACCAACCAGCAATTTAAGCCATTTTCATCATTGTGAAACCTTGTTTTATGTTGTTGCAGTCTCCGGGGCGATGACTGGTTTCAACAGCTCCCTCTATGGCTAGACCTCACCTCCCTTTCATTGCTACTGCTAGGTTCAGCAATTGAAACCTGTTTACTGAAGTCAAGCCTTGGTTTCCCGTTACAGTCATTATCCCTCGGTCTTACCTTCATTATCAAGCTGACTACTGCCTGATGCCTCAGGCTGTGTTCTTTCAGCTATCCCATCCATTAATCAAGTGGTACCACTCATTTATTTTCTCCCCAGCTCTACTCAGCACTTCTCCGTCAGTTATCTGATCTACCCATCTGATATTTAGCCTTCTTCTGTAACTACACATTTCTCTCTGTATCTGTTAGGTTGTCGTTCACGTTTCAATTCCATAAGAAGTTCCATTCCACGGACAAATACACTGATGAAAAATAATCACAACAGCACTAAGGAGTTGGGCGACATATAAGAAAGTTGGCAGGTGTGTTTCTACATGTGAAAGATGACGCCCATTCAAATTTCGCCACAGGCGCGCGAGAATGGTGCTAGTAGTGTCGCTATGAGGATGCAAATCAGGTTTGCTTCAAAAACAAGCTGTAAAGGTCGTGAGCATTAGTTGCCTTAGAGATTGGTCGTGGTGAGTTGTTGCTAGTCAATAATGCCTTTAAGACATCAAAGACGCAATTATTAACACCTCATTCAGTTTCAGTGAGGTAGTGTAATAGGGCTACGAGAACCTGAATGTTCCTTTTGCGGTACTGCAGAAAGAGTTGGCAGGACTGCAGCTACAGTATATGACTGCTGGCAGCAGTGATCACGAGAATGGACGTTCTCAAGTAGACGGGCTCCCGACTGCCACGAGGCAATACTGAGAGGGAAGACGATCGTGTTCGACGCATCGGTTTGGCGCATCGTGCTGCATCTACAGCAGCTATTTGGTTCAAATGGCTCTGAGCACTATGGGACTTAACTTCTAAGGTCATCTGTTGTGACTTGGCCAGACAGCCAAGCCACCAGGAGGGGAAGCCGAAAGGCACGCGTTTAAGCTCACGCAGGCTGGCGTGAGGTCTGAAACAGTTAAAGGAATAGAGACTAGCAAAACAGGTACGTAGCTTCTGGAATACTTAACTTTAATCCATAATTGGTGAACATCGGTCTGACGGTACATGCATCACAAGATAAATAGCAATTGATAATGGCGCCTTGCTAGGTCGTAGCAAATGACGTAGCTGAAGGCTATGCTAACTGTCGTCTCGGCAAATGAGAGCGTAATTTGTCAGTGAACCATCGCTAGCAAAGTCGGCTGTACATCTGGGGCGAGTGCTAGGACGTCTCTCTAGATCTGCCGTGTGGCGGCGCTTGGTCTGCAATCACTGACAGTGGCGACACGCGGGTCCGACGTATACTACCGGACCGCGGCCGATTTAAAGGCTACCACCTAGCAAGTGTGGTGTCTGGCGGTGACACCACATCATCAGTCCCTAGAACTTAGAACTAATTAAACCTAACTAACCTAAGGACATCACACACATCCATGCCCGAGGCAGGATTCGAACCTGCGACCGTAGCGGTCACGCGGTTCCAGATGTAGCGCCTAGAACCGCTCGGCCACCACGGCCGGCAGCAGCTATTTGAGCAGCAGTTGGCACAACAGTGACACACCTTACTGTTACATATCGGTTACTTCAAGGATTTCTCCAAGTCACGTCTCTTGTGGCGCGCGTTCTACTGACCGCAAACCACAGCCATTTGCGACTTCAGTGGTCTCAAGCGAGAGCTCATTGGAGAATGGGGTGGAGGTCTGTTGTGTTTTCTGATGAAAGCCGATTCTGCCTCACTGCCAGTAACGACCATTTGTTTGTTAGAAGAAGGCCAGTTGAGGATCTGCAACCCACCTGTCTGCCGCCTAAACACACTGGACCTACGCCTGAGGTGCGATTTCATATGGCAGCAGGAGCGTTTTCGCGTTTGTCTCAACCACCCTGACTGCAAAATCGAAAATCGTACGTCAGTCTGGAGATTCGACTTGTTGTGCTGCCGTTCATGAACAGCATTCCAGAGGGTGTTATAAAAAAAAAAAAAAAGTGAAATGTGTGTGAAATCTTATGGGACTTAACTGCTAAGGTCATCAGCCCCTAAGTTTACACACTACTTAACCTAAATTATCCTAAGGACAAACACACACACCCATGCCCGAGGGAGGACTCGAACCTCCGCCGGGACCAGCCCCACAGTCCATGTCTGCAGCGCCTAAGACCGCTCGGCTAATCACGAGCGGCAGGGTGTTATCCAAAAGGATAACGCTCCCACGCATACCGCTGTTGTAACCCAACATGCTCTACATAAAGTCGACTAGGCTTGGGCTGCTCGACCACCATATCGGTCTCCAATAGAGCAAATATGGGACGTCATCGGACGACAGTCCAGCGGCATCCACAAACAGCATTAACCGTCGCTGTATTGACCGATCGTGTGTCACAGGCATGGAAATCCATCCCTCAGACTGATGTCCAGCACCTGTGTATCACAATGAATGCACGTTTACATTCTGGCGATTACATCGGTTATTAATATACCGGCATTTCAAATCTGAATTGGGCTATCTCGCGCTTGCATTAACCAGTGAGCGTCCAATGTAAATCACTTAAATATGTTAAGTAGATAAATGTAATCCTGAAATTTCATTGTTCTACATTAATTATTTTTTCCGTTACGATTATTTCCCGTCAGTGTATTTTCAGAAATTACTTTCTGACGCTGTTTAACATGGGACTATTAATGTTGCGTTGACAGTCACTACCCACAATTTTTCAGTTGTGGTAGGAAATGAAACTCCTTGGAGTTAAAACTACTTCATCTCTATGCATCGATGACGTTTGCCCCTTCTACGATAGTAATCAGTTCAAATTTGACGGCATTCTGAGCAGTGGTTCTTTTTTTGTAGCGATTTGGTTCAAATGGCTCTAATAACTATGGGACTTAACATCTGAGGTCATCAGTCCTCTAGACTTAGAACTACTTAAACCTAACTAACCTAAGGTCATCACACACATCCATGGTCGAGGCAGGATTCGAACCTGAGACCGTAGCGGTCACGCAGTTCTAGACTGAAGCGCCTAGAACAGCACGGCCACACCGGCCGGCTCATGCGGACAGTTGTAACGAATTATGCAGAATTGTACAGAGTAGAGTCATGTTTTACCAATACTGGGGTTAGGTAGTTCTGGCACATTACTTAAATGAGGTAATAAATAGTAAGGTTACAGGTAGTACTGGTAGCACTGGTAGGGAAAGAAACATAAATGAATGTGTAAGAGAGGAACTGGGAGCCAACGACTTGTCTTTGATTTTTTAAAATTTGTTTAGTTGTTTGTTTTGTCCATAATTAAAACTACACATCATTCCGTGTTAGTCCATTGTGTCTCCTGTATCCTTAGAGAATATAAATTACATTTTATAAGCAATAAAAATTTGTTGTTAGTGTGTCTACTGCGCTTTTACGTAATCATTGCAATTACTTTTGATGCAACTACAGATTACATGTACAAACATTATATATATAATTACTGTTGAATTTTGTACTCAGTATAACGTTCTTTATTATGGTCAAAGGCCAGAGTTTTCCGTTATTCTTGATAAATGCGAAATTTATTTATGAATGACAGAAACATGTCTCAGTTAATCTCGACAAAGTACTGAAGCGATATTTGAAATATTTTTGTTTTGCCTTTTTATAATTTTACATTTTTTTGGGCATTGCGTTTTCTAACGCTATATGATTAATCTGTATTTTCTCCTTCATTTTTGCTGCAACATTCCTCTGTTTCACATTACAAATTTACAGTTTTCCAATATAACCTGAATTAATGATTTTATTTAGGAACTCTTCAACTTGGTCTGTGTTTGCATAGAAAAACAGTATTATCAGAAATTGAATCCGCTTTGATGCAAAACACCTTGTTATTCGATTATTTATTTATTATCTCAAACTGGGGTTTTTTAATCTAAATCATGCAGAAAATAGCATGGTTATACAAACACTGTAAAACATTATTACATTTTCTTGGACCATACAGAGAACAGAATATTCAATATCATTGTAAAACAAGGAGAGTTCAAAATAATCTACTGGTACCGATATGTGGATGACATAATCTGTCTTGTAGATGAAACATATAACAGGATAGAAGAGCTACACAGTAACATCAACACAGTACATTCGCAAATCCACTTCACAATGGAAATAGAAAACAAGAAGAAACTAAATTTCTTGGATCTTACAATCACAAGAAACAACCACCAACATGAATTCTCCATCTACAGAAAACCCACATCCACAAGCACTGTTATTCACAGCCCATCCAACCACCCGACAGTGCATAAATATGCCAGTTTCACACACATGCTCTACAGGATAAACAGAACACTTCTCAAACCAGAAAACTACACACAGGAACTAAATATAACAAACAAATTTCTGTTGAAAACGATTACAAAACAGACATCATAAACAAAACTCAACAACCAAATAAAACGGAAATATGCAGTAAAAACAAACAACACATCAGACCACACGACTTCAGAAAACATAGAGAGATGGTACACACTAACATACAATAAAAAAATATCACATAGAATAGGAAACATCTTGAGAAAGCAAGGGATCCCAATAACATTCAGAACAAACAATAAAGTTCAGAATAGACTAAGACCAGTCAGAAAAACCTCAGACAAATTCAACAACGCTGGAGTATATCAACTCACTTGCAACTCCTGTCAGGCCCAATAAATAGGACAAACAAGCAGAAACTGCCGAACGAGGTACACAGAGCACATGAGAGCTCTAAAAAGTGACAGCACACATTCAATTTTTGCAGAGCATCTAATAAATAAAAACCGTAACCCCACCAATATCGAAAACGATCTATGCATTCTGAGAAACAGCAACAGTCTATACCGACAACTAACAATAGAAGAAAATTACTACATACAAAAGGCTGTAGTCGAAGGGAAAAATGTAATAAATGAAAACACAACACTTCGCAACAACACACTCTTTCAAACTTCCTGGCAGATTAAAACTGTGTGCCCGACCGAGACTCGAACTCGGGACCTTTGCCTTTCGCGGGCAAGTGCTCTAGAGCACTTGCCCGCGAAAGGCAAAGGTCCCGAGTTCGAGTCTTGGTCGGGCACACAGTTTTAATCTGCCAGGAAGTTTCATATCAGCGCACACTCTGCTGCAGAGTGAAAATCTCATTCTGGAACATACTCTTTGCCGCTCTAAGAGAACTGACCAAGGACACAGAACAGAAAGCACACACACGCAAAAGTACCACTTCCCTATCACACACAGATACATAAATAATTAACAGAAGTCGTCGTATTCACGCTACAGTTTTTTATAGCCTTTCTCGCCACATGCGATACACCTCTCGCGACACACGCGAACAGCAAGATGGCGTAATATTATGGATCGGAAACAAAGTGCGAAAGTTTTGTTTTTCTGTGTATAAAAGCAGCCACATACCATCCAACAAACGTGAGTACACAAATAGCTAAGTAACAGCTCAGTACACACCAAATAACTGGTTTCCACAACACTTACCACAACCCCAAGTATACGAGGTGCATTCAAGTTCTAAGGCCTCCGATTTTTTTTCTCCGGACTGGAAAGAGATAGAAACATGTGCATTGTTTTAAAATGAGGCCGCGTTCATTGTCAATACGTCCCAGAGATGGCAGCACTGTACGACAGATGGAATTTTACCGCCAGCGGCGAGAATGAGAACTGTTTTCAATACTTAAAATGGCGACGTTTTCCTTACTTGAACAGCGTGCAATCATTCGTTTTCTGAATTTGCGTAGTGTGAAACCAATTGAAATTCATCGACAGTTGAAGAAGACATGTGCTGATGTGGTTATGGATGTGTCGAAAGTGTGTTTGAGGGTGCGACAGTTTAATGAAGGCAGAACATCGTGTGACAACAAACCGAAACAATCTCGGGCTCGCACAAGCCGGTCTGACGACATGATCGAGAAAGTGGAGAGAATTGTTTTGGGGGATCGCCGAATGACTGTTGAACAGATCGCCTCCAGAGTTGGCATTTCTGTGGGTTCTGTGCACACAATCCTGCATGACGACCTGAAAATGCGAAAAGTGTCATCCAGGTGGGTGCGACGAATGCTGATGGACGATCACATGGCTGCCCGTGTGGCGCGTTGCCAAGCAATGTTGACGTGCAACGACAGCATGAATGGGACTTTCTTTTCGTCGGTTGTGACAATGGATGAAACGTGGATGCCATTTTTCAATCCAGAAACAAAGCGCCAGTCAGCTCAATGGAAGCACACAGATTCACCGCCACCAAAAAAATTTCTAGTAACCGCCAGTGCTGAAAAAATTATGGTGTCGATGTTCTGGGACAGCGAGGGCGTAATCCTTACCCATTGCGCTCCAAAGGGCACTACGGTAACAGGTGCATCTTACGAGAATGTTTTGAAGAACAAATTCCTTCCTGCACTGCAACAAAAACGTCCGGGAAGGGCTGCGTGTGTGCTGTTTCACCAAGACAACGCACCCACACATCGAGCTAACGTTACGCAACAGTTTCTTCGTGATAACAACTTTGAAGTGATTCCTCATGCTCCCTACTCACCTGACCTGGCTCCTAGTGACTTTTGGCTTTTTCCACCAATGAAAGACACTCTACGTGGCCGCACATTCACCAGCCGTGCTGCTATTGCCTCAGCGATTTTTCAGTGGTCAAAACAGACTCCTAATGAAGCCTTCGCCGCTGGCATGGAATCATGGCGTCAGCGTTGTGAAAAATGTATACGTCTGCAGGGCGATTACGTCGAGAAGTAACGCCAGTTTCATAGATTTTGGGTGAATAGTTAATTAGAAAAAAAATCGGAGGCCTTAGAATTTGAATGCACCTCGTATATTGCTGACATACGAAGTTCACCTTTTAGTATTTGTTTACTAACAGCCGCTCAAATGGTTGCAGATGACATGATGTTCTCTAAGTAAGAAAACGGCAACAAAAAAAAGCACAGAAAATATGTAGCAGACAGCGCCAATAATTGTTTAAAGCATGCTGTAACGTACAATAAATAAGGTAGTATGAAGGTATCAACAGAAAACTATATTTCAATAGACGAATAGTAAAAATGTAATAATGTTTTACTGTGTTTGTATGACCATGCTATTTTCTGCATGTTTTAGATTAAAAAACCCCACTGATGATGGTGATATTTGTCGCCGAAACTAGTTTGGGATAATAAAGAAATAAACGAATAACAATGTGTTTTGCATCGAGCCGGACTCAATTTCTGATATTACGGTATAACCTGAATTAAATGTTGACATTGTCAGTTTTGCTGTAAATATTGTTTATTTTTAAATAATAGTCAGGAGAATAACTATGTAGGACCAATAAGGCACTGATCGCAAACATAAATAAAGCACTCGTTATGAGATAGCGCCTGATATGTATGCAACACGCCTAATGTACAGGCAATTGGGGTAAGACGTCAACCGACCAAAGCTACCAGGAAAACTTCCAGGTCGACACTTACTTGTGGTAGTCTCTGATGCCCTGTCCGCAGGACGTGGTCTGGCGGTAGCGTTCTCGCTTCCTGCGCACGCGGTCCCGGGTTCGATTCTTGGTGGGGTCGGGAATTTTCCCTACCTCGAGAAGACTGGGTGTTGTTGTGTTGTCTTCATAATCATCTCCCCATTACGTTCGGAGGAAGGCAATGGCAACTCACCTCCGCTGCGACCTTGTCTAGTCGGCGGTGCGGGTCTCCCGCATCGTTCCCAACGCTCCTTGGCGTATGGGACCTCATCATCATCTGATACACTACGGTAGTTTTACAACTCTAGTATACAGTGAGAAAATTGTTGTTGTTGTGGTCTTCAGTCCTGAGACTGGTTTGATGCAGCTCTCCATGCTACTCTATCCTGTGCAAGCTTCTTCATCTTCTAGTACTTACTGCAACCTACATCCTTCTGAATCTGCTTAGTATATTCATTTCTTGGTCTCCCTTTACGATTTTTACCCTCCACGCTGCCCTCCAACGCTAAATTTGTGATCCCTTGATGTCTCAGAACATGTCCTACCAACCGGTCCCTTCTTCTTGTCAAGTTGTGCCACAAACTCCTCTTCTCCCCAATTCTATTCAATGCCTCCTCATTAGTTAAGTGATCTACCCATCTAATCTTCAGCATTCTTCTGTAGCACCACATTTCGAAAGCTTCTATTCTCTTCTTGTCCAAACTATTTATTGTCCACGTTTCACTTCCATACATAGCTACACTCCCTACAGATAGTTTCGCAAACAACTTCCTGACACTTAAATCAATACTCGATGTTAACAAATTTCTCTTCTTCAGAAACGCTTTCCTTGCCATTGCCAGTCTACCTCTTATATCCCCACTACTTCGACCATCATCAGTTATTTTGCTCCGCAAATAGCAAAACTCCTTTACTACTTTAAGTGTCTCATTTCCTAATCTAATTCCCTCAGCATCACCCGATTTCATTCGACTACATTCCATTCTCCTCGTTTTGCTTTTGTTGATGTTTATTTTATACCCTCCTTTCAAGACACAGAAAGTGAAGAGGTCAAATTCATATGCAAACGATATATCTTCCGATATCGTTATCCATTATTAAAAACTATTGTGTTCGTCTGTGTAACGAGATGTGAGGTGTATGAACACTCTAGAACAAATCAAACACTACAGAATGATTGAAACATAATTTTATATATTTACAATGCATTCAGTAAAAGGCATACACAACATTGTATCCTCTAGTGTCTCCGCTACCTCTCTGCCTGTGTTCCACTAGTACTGGATTGATAGTCTCCAGTAGCAGTCTTAGTAACACTAGCGTCGTTCTAGGTTCGCAAAATCTCACTGGTTTCGTGCTGCATCTACATGTACATCAACATCTACGTGATTACTCTGCAATTCACAATTACGCGCGTGGCAGAGGGTTCATCGAACCACCTTCAACCTATCTATGTATGGTTCTACTCTCTAAAGGCGCTTGGGAAAAACGAGCACTTAAATAAAAACGAGCGCTACGTTCATAAGATCTCAGTGCACTGTCGTGTGTACGCTCTGAGATCAGAGAGTAGTCTGATGATAATCTGAAGCTAATCTGAGAGCAGTCTGAGGTTGAGCTATGAGTGAGGTGGTTTAAAAAGACTGGAGGGGCCAATCACAACCACAGACGGTGAGGTGACTTGAATTCAGGGTCCGGTGGTGACCTTTATAGTGACGCAAGTGCCGACGATGGAGACGCCGTCTATACCGCAACTACTTGCTTGTCACTTCACACAACTGCAGTACAAGATCTGATGTGGCAAGTCGTACTACTGTAGAAGGAACTGCACAGAACTTTCACCTGTTTCGTAACCACACTGTAGCTTTCGCCTCTGCATATACCAGCTACCTTCCATCCATCCAACATCGAACCAATATTTTTATTACATTGTCCAGACATCCTCAGTTTTCAAACTTAACTCATACACTTTTTGAATGGTGACTGGGCGATTGTATTCGGTCAACATTGTATCGTGACATTGCAATTTTTGCATTACTTGGTGTCGCGTAGTAGACTAAGAAATATTTGAGCTCTGGGATATTGAAATCGTGCAGCAAAGGGGAGCTTAGTTCAGAGAGTGGCTAGAGCCATAGTATAACGGGGAACAGTTGAAGAAATTGGTAGACAGGTTTGCCAACAGGTAACGCCTGCTAGAAAAAATGCGACTTGACTGATACGCATTATGAGCAAGGTGCTGGCGAACGATTTGGCGAGTTGATAAACAGAGTAGTAACTGCATCAGGGGTCTCGCGTCTTTCACATGCAGAAAAGATGGTGGTGTCGAACATTGTAGAGGGACAGATGGTGAAT
This sequence comes from Schistocerca americana, assembly GCF_021461395.2. Taxonomy (NCBI): domain Eukaryota; kingdom Metazoa; phylum Arthropoda; class Insecta; order Orthoptera; family Acrididae; genus Schistocerca; species Schistocerca americana. The sequence continues at coordinate 154,565,096 of NC_060122.1, forward strand.
CATATTCATCCAAGAGCTTCATGGACTGGAAGCCTTGGTTCATAAGACTGAAGTGACAGGGTATGTCTATGATTGTCATGGGCTCCGGAAGTGAAGCGACTGCTGTAGAAAGGGCAGGCGAAATGTAGCGCCTGCAGGGCGTGAGACAGGTCATTTGTTTAGCTTTCGAAGGTTAGCGACACTTCACGCGTGATCCGTTTTTAGTTTTTCTCCCATCTCAACTGCTAACGTTACCTTGATCTTCCTCGCTGTTATCCAAACCAATGACTGCCTAAAGTTTAGATTGACTCTGTTCTGTGGCTATGAATTTCTGTTAATAAGTCATTACACCCATTAGAACGGAACGTTGTAATGCGGGAAATTCCAACTCCAGTGACAAAGACTCCAATAGAGGCATTGTACAGCTCGGTATGGTCTAGTGTCAAAATTCTCAGAGTGTGCGTTCCTAGAATAGTCAGTCAATATACTGCTTTCTCTTATGTATCACGCATAAAAAAAGAGTATAGATGTAGATGTATCTGTAATAAGACTTGAATCTCCTTAATATATTATTATTATAATTATTATTATTTACGGCTTGCACCGTCTCAAAGAGAAGTCATCCGATCACTACAGTTTAAACCAGGCGCAGGAGCACAGCAACCGCAAACACATGCTAGCTCTTACCTCGAGTTATAGTGCCTCCGTGATGATCAGCTGACTGTCGATCCGTTTTACCAACCTATTCTACTGTTAGTGCAGGAATGCCTTTGAGGGGTCCTTACTTTCACAATAAAATAGTCAAACGAATTGCAAGGGGCAAGGAATGGATGTTGGTTTGACACTATTTACCATCTGCATCTACATCTACATCCACATCTACATGGATTCTCTGCAAATCACACATAAGTTCCTGGCAAAGGGTTCATCGAACCACCTACACAACAATACTCTATGATTCCAATCTCGAACAGCGCGTGGAAAAAACGAACACCTATAACTTTCCTTGCGATCTCTGACTTCCCTTATTTATTATGATGATCATTTCTCCCTATGCAGATCAACATCAACAAAATATTTTCGCATTCAAGGAGAAAGTTGGTGATTCAAATTTCGTGAGAATATCTCGCCGCAACGAAAAATGGCTTTGTTTTAACGATGTTCACTCCAAATCCCATATCATGTCAGTGACAGCCTCTCCCCTATTTCTTGTTATTATAAAACGTCCTCTCCTTCTTTGAACTTTCTGGATGAACTTCTTTAATCCACTCTGGTTGAATCCTATCTAGTATCCATCCCACATCGTACAGTAGCGCTCCAAAAGAGGACGGACAAGCATAGTGTAGGCAGTCTCCTTAGCAGATCTCTTACATTTTCTAAGTGTTCTGCCAATAAAACGCAGTCTTTGGTTTGTCTTCCCAGCAACATTTTCTATGTGTTCTTTCCAATTTAAGTTGTTTTTAATTCTAATGCCTACGTATTTAGTTGAATTTGTGGCCTTTAGATTTCACTCATTTATCGTGAAACCGAAGTTAAATGGATTCCTTTTAGCACTCACGTGGATGACCTTACACTTTTTATTACTGAAGCTCAGTAAGCTATTTTGGCACCATGTAGATATCTTTTCCAAATCTGATAGGAATTTTTTTATCTTCTGATGACTTTACTAGACAATAAAGGACAGTATCATCTGCAATAATTCTAAGAAGGCTGCTAGGTTTGTCTCCTAAATGGTTTATATAGATAAGGAACACCAAAGGGCCTACAACACTACCTTCGGGAACTCCAGAAATGTCTCCTGTTTTACTCGATGACTTTTCGTCAATTACTACGAACTGCGACCTCTCTGGCAGGGAATCACGAATCCAGTCACATAAATGAGACGATATTACGTAAGCACGCAATTTCGCTACAAGCCGCTTGTGTGGTACAGTGTCAAAAGCTTTCTGGAGCCTAGAAATACGGAATCAATTTGAAATCCCTTGTCAGTAACACTCAACACTTCGTGTAAAGAGCTAGTTGTGTTTCGCAAGAACGATGTTTTCTACATCCGTGCTGACTGTGTGTCAACGGCCGTTTTTTCCAGGTAATTCATAATGTTCGAACACAATGTATGTTCCAAAATCCTGCCGCAGATCGACGTTGATGATATGGGCCTGTAACCTATGGGCCAGAATTAATTTTACGTTTTCGTACTATTAATGTGTTGACAATTACGCCTGGAACCAAAGTAATGGCGCCATCACAGTCAACAATGACGCCAGAGTAGTATCCCATTTCTAATACACTCCTGGAAATGGAAAACAGAACACATTGACACCGATGTGTCAGACCCACCATACTTGCTCCGGACACTGCGAGAGGGCTGTACAAGCAATGATCACACGCACGGCACAGCGGACACACCAGGAACCGCGGTGTTGGCCGTCGCATGGCGCTAGCTGCGCAGCACTTGTGCACCGCCGCCGTCAGTGTCAGCCAGTTTGCCGTGGCATACGGAGCTCCATCGCATTCTTTAACACTGGTAGCATGCCGCGACAGCGTGGACGTGAACCGTATGTGCAGTTGACGGACTTTGAGGGAGGGCGTATAGTGGGCATGCGGGAGGCCGGGTGGACGTACCGCCGAATTGCTCAACACGTGGGGCGTGAGGTCTCCACAGTACATCGATGTTGTCGCCAGTGGTCGGCGGAAGGTGCACGTGCCCGTCGACCTGGGACCGGACCGCAGCGACGCACGGATGCACGCCAAGACCGTAGGATCCTACGCAGTGCCGTAGGGGACCGCACCGCCACTTCCCAGCAAATTAGGGACACTGTTGCTCCTGGGGTATCGGCGAGGACCATTCGCAACCGTCTCCATGAAGCTGGGCTACGGTCCCGCACACCGTTAGGCCGTCTTCCGCTCACGCCCCAACATCGTGAGCCCGCCTCCAGTGGTGTCGCGACAGGCGTGAATGGAGGGACGAATGGAGACGTGTCGTCTTCAGCGATGAGAGTCGCTTCTGCCTTGGTGCCAATCATGGTCGTATGCGTGTTTGGCGCCGTGCAGGTGAGCGCCACAATCAGGACTGCATACGACCGAGGCACACAGGGCCAACACCCGGCATCATGGTGTGGGGAGCGATCTCCTACACTGGCCGTACACCACTGGTGATCGTCGAGGGGACACTGAATAGTGCACGGTACATCCAAACCGTCATCGAACCTATCGTTCTACCATTCCTAGACCGGCAAGGGAACTTGCTGTTCCAACAGGACAATGCACGTCCGCATGTATCCCGTGCCACCCAACGTGCTCTAGAAGGTGTAAGTCAACTACCCTGGCCAGCAAGATCTCCGGATCTGTCCCCCATCGAGCATGTTTGGGACTGGATGAAGCGTCGTCTCACGCGGTCTGCACGTCCAGCACGAACGCTGGTCCAACTGGGCGCCAGGTGGAAATGGCATGGCAAGCCGTTCCACAGGACTACATCCAGCATCTCTACGATCGTCTCCATGGGAGAATAGCAGCCTGCATTGCTGCGAAAGGTGGATATACACTGTACTAGTGCCGACATTGTGCATGCTCTGTTGCCTGTGTCTATGTGCCTGCGGTTCTGTCAGTGTGATCATGTGATGTATCTGACCCCAGGAATGTGTCAATAAAGTTTCCCCTTCCTGGGACAATGAATTCACGGTGTTCTTATTTCAATTTCCAGGAGTGTACATTCCTATAAGAAGTCACTGAGTCACAGTGAGATGTTATCAAACTCAAACAATCTTTATAAAATGTTTTCCATTTGGGTCTATGATCATTAACCTAATAAGCGAGCTAATTATAAAATCAAGGTTACGATGATAATCCTTTTCTGGCGTCGTAACTGAATATAACAGCGGCTAAATTTACGGAAATTTGAAAATTTGTGGTGAGGTCTTATGGAACCAAACAGCTTAGGTCATCGATCCCTAAGCCTACACACTACTTAATCTAACTTGAACTAGCTTAAGCTATGGACAACACACACACCTATGCCTGAGGGAGGACTCGAACCTCCAACGGGGGGAGCCGCACGGATCGTGACAAGGCACCTAGGACCGCGCGGCTAAATTTATGAGCATGTACTATAGACAGTGGCTTAAATAACGTTTAATTGTTGGCACTTAAGATAAAACCGAAACAAAATGTGATTAGCAGTTACATAGATCACTGCTTACAGAGAAGGGCAATGGGATCGCGGATATTACGAACATTGTAATATTGCAATGGTTCGCAACGTTTCTGACTTCGTGGCTCTCCTGACCAACTGTGTTGTTTCCGCGGCTCCTCTATAGAATACCCTTGTGAAAACTGAAATAATAACGAAACAAAAGTTACGAATAGAATACTACTTACCTCAATGTGATGCTTCTTGTAACAGACCTTGTCAAATCTTGGCACAAAATTACACACAGATACTCTCATTTCCTTCTACGCACAAAGTCTTGATCAGCGTTTGGTTTTAATGACAGCCATTGTCGAAAACTCACCCTTGCGAAGATAGAGCTTGCAGAAGGAATTAATACGTTCAGTGATTTCTTGCTCAAGCTTGGAAACTCTCTTCTTACTTAAAACAATAATGCTGGCAATGTCATTGATGAAAGCTTCGCTTTCAGTGAAGTATCTGATGAAAGTTCTATCAACTCTTCCTCTTCTAATGTACTGAAGTCAGAAGGAGAGTAGTTACTGAAAAAATTTTGAACCCTCTGAAACGTATTACTGGTTTCAGAGTACTACATTTCAAAATGAAGTTCATATAAATGTCCTTCAACTACAGAAAAAAAATCTACAGGAACCCCTATCTCATTATCAAATAAAAAATACTAGCAAACGCGGAAAGTAGTCCATTTCTGCTACGTCGTTCATTTTCCTCTTCCGAAGACAAAGCTCCTTTTCGAAGGCGGAAACTTTCTCAATAAGCTGAATGAAATTAATTTCACTTCCTTGCAGAGTCTTCTTCAGCGACTTTCACTTCTCAAATAGATCACATAAGAAGGAAGATAGTGTCTAGAAGGGATTTTTCGTAATTCAGGTAAGCAAAGACCTCGTGTAACTTCGAAAATGCGTGATAAAACAGTTCCAGAGAATGCTGCTACAAAATAAGAGAGGCTTATGGTCAGTCTCAGTGTCGTGACACATTTGTCTAAAAATCCTGCTTTCTGAGGACGAGTCTTAATAAAAATTCCTTGCAGATTAAAACTGTGTGCCGGACCGAGACTCCAATTCGAGACCTTTGCCTTTTGCGGGCAAGTGCTCTACCAACTGAGCTACCCAAGCACGACTCACGCCCCGTCCTCACAGCTTTAGTTCTGCCAGTACCTCGTCTCTTACCTTCCAAACTTAACAGAAGCTCTCCTGCGAACCTGCAGAACTAGCACTCCTGAAAGAAAGGATATTGCGGAGACATGGCTTAGCCACAGCCTGGGGGATGTTTCCAGAATGAGATTCTCACTCTGCAGCGGAGTGTGCGCTGCTATGAAACTTCCTGGCAGATTAAAACTGTGTGCCAGACCGAGACTCGAACTCGGGACCTTTGCCTTTCGCGGGCAAGCGCTCTACCAACTGAGCTACCCTAGCACGACTGCCAGGAAGTTTCACATCAGCGCACACTCCGCTGCTGAGTGAAAATCTCATTCTGGAAACATCCCCCAGGCTGTGGCTAAGCCATGTCTCCGCAATATCCTTCCTGTCGGGAGTGCTAGTTCTGCAGGTTCGCAGGAGAGCTTTGTTAAGTTTGGAAGGTAGGAGACGAGGTACTGGCAGAAGTAAAGCTGTGAGGTCGGGGCGTGAGTCGTGCTTGGGTAGCTCAGTTGGTAGAGCACTTGCCCGCGAAAGGCAAAGGTCCCGAGTTCGAGTCTCGGTCGGACACACAGTTTTAATCTGCCAGGAAGTTTCATATCAGCGCACACTCCGCTGCAGAGTGAACATCTCATTCTGGAGTCTTAATAAAGTTCACTACCTTTATGACAGTTTGCGGTGCTTGATTTAGTCCAACACTCAATTGTTGCGAAACAAGTGCTTCTCTAAGGATAATGTAATGGGTCGACGTAATATCGAGAGCTGTGCCGAGAATGAGTGCCAGTAGGCCATTGTAACGTCTAGACATGTATCGCGCACTACCAGTGCACACGCAAACACAGTGAGCCCAGTTAATTTGATTTTCTGCCATGAAGTCGTGCACTTCGCCGAGGAAATTTTTGCCTGTTGTACCTGCATTTACATCCTTACAAAAAAGGAATTCTTCCATCCGTTCGTTACTTTTTCATCGACAAATCGCACATAGCACATTAAACGAGCATTTCTACTGCTATCAGTGACTCATCAAGCTGCAAACCAAAATCCCTATAATTTGTTCATGAAGGTTCTCCCCTAAATCTTGAAACAGATGTCTAGCTGTAGTGTCAGACAAAGTAACGGGCGAAAGCTGTTTTTCCATTGACTGTCGAAGCATAATGGACACAATGTCAATAGAACACGGTGGAATTAGTTTTTCTGCAATCACATGGACGGTCTTACATTTTCCTATTCAGTAAGTTGCATTGTAGGACGCTAGATGTGCTTTATTCGAGACTTTCGCCTGTTTAGCAAATGATAATTTTTGTTATTTCGTTTGGCTCAGTTTTCCAGAAAAATATTCTCTTAGTTTGACCACAACGTGCTTATGAACACTTTCTTAGAAAGTCGCTCTTATTTGCTACGTAGCATACATTCACCAAAAGTACTTTTAAATACAGGACACATTATCGACGCTCTACATTATTCACAAGTGTGCACATGGAACTAAAATCTAAGAAGCTGTCATCGTATTTTCTGCACTAGCGTTTCCTATTTTCATTACCTCTTTACTTGTCGTGTTCAGCAAGTTCTCCCTTTCTACTTACACTTCAGAAATTTAAAAACTTTTCCATAGTTTATGATCTATATCAACTTTATAATAAAATCACAATATAGCAAAAACTGCTTGAAATCTCAACAAACACTGCCTGTGCTAGGTGCAACGCGCAGTAGTTCTGTTGCGAAATTATGACTGCTTACGCAGGCTGATCAACATCTAAAGTGGAATTCCTCCAATGCCACACAGGGTGACATCAGACATGAAATTTCCCACAACTGTCTTCTCTGCCACTAACTATGAAACAAATCCACGGTGCCCCAGGCAGTCATTCATGGCGCACCAGGTCGCCACGGCTCACAGATTGAATACCACCGTAATTTTGTAATGCTAACTCACCAAGGATGTCTGATTACACCCACGCAAGCCCTGATCTCGTGAAATGCACGAAATGGACGAAATGCATACATCTTGATTGTTGTGTACATAGTTCCGCGTAGTCACCGCGTACACAACTTCCCCACTAGAGCGCGCCCCGCTAAGTACAACAGCGGAGGCGCAGCGCTCGTCCGTCTCCGCACTACGAGATGGCGCTGCCATGAAGACGGACCAAATTCTGGTTCCGCCCATCCGCGTATTAATATGTAACGCAGCCAATGAGATTGCTGCTAACGTGGAACGTTTTCTCCTCACGGACCACACTCGCGCAGTGATACCTGAACGCGCGAGGTACATAACGAGTGTACAGACCTCCGATTAGTCAGTCTGCATTAGTCTGCATTTGTCTGTACCAGTCTATAGTCAGGTTTCAGTCTGCACCTAATAAGATTATCATATTCTTGTACATAGCCATGAAGATAAAAGTATAGACACTTTGTCAAGTATCAGAGATATGTGAGAATAAGATTAACGTACCAAGACCAAAGGAACTTCATATTGTCAATTGTAAACAGCATCCAGAATCAAGTTACGTACTGTCTATGATTTTTATTATTTTAATAAATGTGTGTGAAAATTAATCAAGTTCTGTTTAAAGTTGGTCACCGTCAATCTGCTACTCTAAGCGTGCCAGTGGCATTTCTATCGTCTGACCTAACGGCAGAAGATAAACACGCCACGATAAGACCACGAAACATATTGCTGACACTCGCCTACTTGGTTAGAGCGACAAGTCAGATAATCTGATGGTGTGTGTACCGAAGGTCTTACAGTACGCACACCACATTGATCTTGTTCTAATGGCTTCGTTGTCAGCCAGTCAGTCTTCACCCTCTATCGTTCGCATTGCAACATTAAACTAGCCATATGAGAGTGGAACAGAGAAGAGAGGAGAGTGGCAGCAGAAGACCTTCAAGTGGCTGACGGAGTACTGAAGTAAATGCAGATTATGCGATTGTAAAGGTGAAGGAGCAGCTCAGAACGAGAGAAGCAAATCGGTCATGACTTCGTTAAATGAATTTTCGCATGGAGCCATTTAGTGTTAAACCGAATCGATGGTGACTGAATGATGATTCAAACGCTGAATACAAGTCTTCTACGCCACCTCACCCCCATTTAATTTCTTTTCGGTCGTCCTAAATCTGAATAATTATCGTACATAAAAACTGGCAGCCGCGCTATCTGGTGCATAAGACGGCTATAAATTTGGACAAGGCGTTGCACCTGCAGCTGTCGCTGTAATAAATGCCCGGAACTTTTTTAAACGTTGATAAAGGCTGGCAAGGCTACACGGGTGTTGGGGTAGCGGACGCTGAGCCACGTGACGTAGCGGCGTGGCCAGCCAGCCGCTCCTTATCTCGCGCCCGAGCGCACAATGTCGCGCACTATTTCATCTCTGGTCTGCGGCCGGCGTCGTCCCAATAAATTGTCGCGCCGGCATAATATCGCTGACAGTTTGCTCCACTGGTGGCTAAAACACGGATTCGGGAGAGCCGCGAGGAGAGGGGCGCCGCAGAATAAATAAAAGATAGGCGCCTCGCTGTATGCCTCTATAACGTGTAGTGTCACGGTCCGAGATAAATTATGAGAAGCAGCGATCCGGAGGCAAAATTTTGTCCAGGTTTAGGAAACCGCTGCGCTTAAAATGACTGGTATATCACGCCGCTCAGCAGCGTAGTAACAAAAAAAAAATTACAGACGTATCACCAATAACTCGATGTGAAGGCACACCTCTAGCTACGATGCCGTGAACTCTGCCAACAAACGTGTAGGTTGCCTCATCGGGGCTGTTGGCAGAGTGTTTTCGTACGTAAAACATATAGCCTTAGGTGTCTTTAATGCAGAGATTCCATGATTCAGCTTCACAAAAACGCTGCTTCTTGTAGCTTTTTCTTGCGGTTGGAAGATTGGAGAAGTACCTTTTATCTTCTAATGTATTAATTTTAGACTTTCTCTGCCTTTTAGTCGTCTTGTTTATTGTACGCTATGCCGATAACGGATAAACTTGACCTTTGCGTAGCTCTAGGACGTGTAATTGACTAATTATTTCGAGATTCGAATCAAAATTTCTGCTTTACACGTATCTCGAAGAAGTATTGAACTATTGTACTCAATGTTTAAAGTCAATCCGTAATATTTTTATAATACTCAATTTTCTTACAACACCGATCTGGCGAAAAGTGGTATGTTTCAGAACAACCAGAGATAATCAATAATGTCGAGCACTTGACTTTGCCTTCTCTGATAAAAACTTTGTTTCCGCATTAAACTGTCCAAAGCTTGAACATAAGACAAAAGCAACTCTAAACAACACTTTACTTGACCGATTAGACTCGCCCTATACTTTTAAACAGATCAGTTTCGTATTTACTATCTGGCAACAATCTGTATTAGTTTCTCTCACTTCTCACTTATTATCGAACAACCAAAGATTAGTGTTAGTTCAGATACCCTTGCTGAAATTTATGTCCAACTTGATTCTTTATCCTTAACTCACACAACAGTCCCCTCAAAGCCTCAGCTGGAAAAATGTTTCACTCTATTGACTGTTACGCCATTGTATCAACAGCAATTATTAGCATGTTAATTGCAACACATTTCGACAGTTTAATTCTTCACCTATAATACACATCTCCAAGCCCTTCGTAAGTCATTGCATATTTCTAATCGTACGTGATTTACATCGACAGTAGCTGGGACAATACAGTTCAGTGGTCTTTACATAAGCGAGTCTCAAGATAAACTGAACTTTCTATTTTACAACATTAAAGGTGCCGTCCACTATGCATTAACCGCTTTATACATGAGACAGAGAAAACCACACAAACAAATAATTTTTATCTCTCTTATTGTCACATCGTTTATGAAATCATCGTTTATTGGCATTGCCTACCTTAACAGTTTTCCCCACGAATCGTTTTTTCGGGAAGTAAGTACAGGCTGCTTTCCACACTGTCACACCACATAGCAATATTCCGCAGAACTACAGTATTGCACTACTTCCGCGATCTAGACCACTGGTCTATTAGGCCCCTGATGAGAACGCCCCTAGAGCAGGTCTTGTCAGGTCCTTTGACTTAACTACAAAAAGTACTTCGTACTTTTTTCAGTTTTAAACGTAAGTACCAGCCTCTAACCGAGGTGGCTCGTACTCCAATGCAGTAGCGCTCGACTCTGAGGCAGCCGGTTCGAATCGGGATGGGGGAAGAAATTTTCATCGCTAGACTACGAGACGTGAAGAAAGGAGGCGGTAGCGTTGTAGTTCCTAGTCATCAGTCTTTGTGCAACTGACTACGAGTAAAGTCCGGACCAGTGACTCAGGGTGTTAAGGCATCGGACACTTGATGGTGATCCACCCGTCGTTTGGGTTCGTTAAAGTGGTCAACCCAACTGTTATTCAAGAGGCTATGCGTAAGCATCGCCAGACCTATAATAGTACAAACACTAAACTATAGACGCACTTATCATAGCCATCCACATACCATAGATACACACTTAACACTTGATAAAAGATAAGAGAAAGACGACACAAACCACTTCTACAAGAACTTTAGAATGAAAAGCGATGCGGGATTTCCTCATCTGACCTCAAAGGTAGGTGGTTAGTGTTTAACGTCCCGTCGACATCGAGGTCATTAGAGACGGAGCGCAAGCTCGGGTTAGGGAAGGATTGGGAAGGAAATCGGCCGTGCCCTTTCAAAGGAACCATCCCGGCATTTGCCTGAAACGATTTAGGGAAATCACGGAAAACCTAAATCAGGATGGTTGGAGACGGGATTGAACCGTCGTCCTCCCGAATGCGAGTCCAGTGTGCTAACCACTGACCCACCTCGCTCGGTGTCTGACCTCAAAGATTATTTCCTGTGTATGGGACTGATTTAGACTTAAAAGACATGTAAATCTGCTACTTACACAGAATAAGCTATTTCTTATTACGTAGTGTATTGAAACGTCCCCTTTTGAAGAATTATATACGAGACTGTGCTTATCTTGACACACAATATTTTTAGCGCAACGCAATCTGACTTTCAAAAATCCATACAAAAGAATGGCCCTGACTAACATTAACCTATACGTTTCACAAATCACTTACCTCACAAAAATCTTGGTTACTTGAGCTACTTCAATAAAGCAAGCGCCACTACTGCCAGCTAAATAAAAGATTCAAACTACTGAAGGCACTAACTACTGATAGGCATAGTTAGCAAATGAAAGATTTTAATAGAGAACAAACAATGTATTTACCTTAATAGTCGTAATATATATAGCAGTTCGTGACAAATTTCAAAACTCCGCCATCTCTTTCCCCACATCCACCACTGCTGGCGGCTCACCTCCAACTGCGCAACGCTACGCGCTGTTCACATCCAGCTGCCGCTGCCCAACACTACAATGGCAGACAACAATGCAAGCTAGCCACAGACTGCACACAGCACAGCCTGTGATTTTCATACAGAGCGCTACGTAACGTTGCCAACAAGAAAACATAAACAGCCTACTTACAGTATAATACGTATACAGCTGACAAACTCACAATTTAGAAAAGCATGTAGTGTGTAGGACTTGCTCTAGCTTTTTATTATGGTTTACGGAAGTATAGTTTCCAGCACACTGGTGAACCAAAGCAGTATGACTATCAGTTTAACAACGTGTTGATCCACTTTTCTCATGCAATGCAGCAGCGGTTCTGTGTGACCCTGATTTTACAGGTCCTTGACAGGTTACCGGAGGTGTGTGACAGCAGATGTCTACGCTCAGGTCACTTAAGTCCGGTAAATTACAGGGCGGAGGTTTGGAGCCCGGATCAGACGCTCAATAACATCCCAGATGTCTGGAATCATGTTCAGACTAGGTAAATCTGGTGGCAAAGACATCAATGTCAGTTCATTGTCATAAGGATGGTAGGATGGCTCCGGTTTGCGACGGTGCCAAAGACGCCATGGCCATGGCCATCATTGGGAAAGATATTTAGCAAGAATTATCTGGGAAGCTGGCATGTGTGTTAGTGTAGTCGACGAAAAAGTCCGAAATGTGAGGCAAATGACGTGCGATGTGGCCGATAGACACGAGCGGTGAGGTGGGCGCAGACAGGAGAACTTCAAGTAAGCTGCTTGTTAGGGATGTGCACCGTCCGGTCCGTTGTCTTCTCATAGTGGTCATATACAAGGCCGTAGCTCGCATACGGATGTTGACGAGTCCAAGGCCACCATCCTGTTATGACACGGTAAGAGCCTCATTCTGTTTCTTTGAGGCATCAGTATTTTGACTGGTTTGATGCGACCTGCCACCGATTCCTCTCCTGTGCCTACCTCTTCATCTTAGAGTAGCACTTACAACCCGCGTCCTCAATTATCTGCTGGATGTATTCCAGTCTCTGTCTTCCTCTACAGCTTTTGTTCTCTACAGCTCCCTCTACTACCATGGAAGTCATTACCTGACGTCTTAACAAATGTCCTATCATCCTGCTCCTTCTCCTTGTCAGTGTTTCCACAAAATCCTTTCCTTTCCGATTCTGCGCAGAACCTCATTTTTTACCTTATTAGTACACATAATTTTCAACATTCGTCTGTGGCAGCACGTCATTGAGATATTTTTTCTTTTCCTGTTTTCACACAGTCCATGTTTCACTACCATACAATGCTGTGCTCCAAACGTACATACTCCTCAAATTAAGGCCTATGTTTGATACTGGTAGACTTCTCTTGGCCAGCAATGTGCTTTTTGCCAGTGATAGTCTGCTTTTAATATCCTCCTTGCTCCGTCCATCATTGCTTATTTTACTGCCTAGGTAGCAGAATTCCTTAACTTCATCTACTTTGTGACCATCAATCATTATGTTAAGTTTCTCGCTGCTCTCGTTTCTGCTACTTCTCATTACTTTCGTCTTTCTTCGATTTACTCTCAATATGTACTCTGTACTCATTAGACTGTTCATTCCATTCAGGGCATGTAATTCTTCTTCACTTTCACTCAGGATAGTAATGTTATCAGCGAATAGTATCACTGATACCCTTTCACCTTGAATTTTAACTCTACTCCTGAACCTTCCTTTCATTTTCATCATTGCTTGTTTGATGTACAGATTGAACAGTAGGGCTGAAAGTCTACATGCCTGTCTTACACCCTTTTCAATCGAAGCACATCGTTCTTCGTCGTCCAGTCTTATTATTCTTTCTTGGCTCTTGTAAATATTGTACATTACCCGTCTCTCCCTATAACTTACCCTATTTTTCTCAGAATTTCACCCATTTCCACCATTTGATGTTGTCGAACACTTTTTCCAGGTCGACAAATCCTATGAATGTGTCTCGATTTTTCTTTAGTCTTGCTTCCATCATCAACCACAACGTCAGAATCGCTCCTCTGGTGCCTTTACCTTTTCTAAAGCCAAACTGGTCGTTATCTAACACATTCTCAATTTTCTTTTCCATTCTTCTGTACATTATTCTTGTCAGCAATTTGGATGCATGGGTTGTTAAACTGATTGTGCGATAATTCTCGCACTTGCCAGCTCTTGCAGTCTTCGGAATGGTGTGGATGATATTTTTCCGAAAGTCGGATGGTATGTCGCCAGTCGAGCGGTCTAAGGCGCTGCAGTCGTGGACTGTGCGGCTGGTCCCGGCGGAGGTTCGAGTCCTCCCTCGGGCATGGGTGTGTGTGTTTGTCCTTAGGATAATTTAGGTTAAGTAGTGTGTAAAATTAGGGACTGATGACCTTAGCAGTTAATTCCCATAGGATTTCACACACATTTGAACATTTTATGTCGCCAGTCTCATACAATCTACACATCGACGTGAATATTCTTTCTGTTCCCACTTCCCCCAATGATTCTAGAAATTCTGATGGAATGTTATCAATGCCTTGTTCCTTATTCGATCTTAAATCCTCCAAAGCTCTTTTAAATTCGGAATCTAACACTGGATCACCTATCTCTTCTAAATAGACTCCTGTTTCTTCATCTATCACATCAGAAAAATCTCCCCTCTCATAGAGGCCTTCAACGTACTCTTTCCATATATCGGCTCTCTCCTCTGCAGTCCGCAGCTCGTGGTCGTGCGGCAGCGTTCTCGCTTCCCACGTCCGGGTTCCCGGGTTCGATTCCCGGCGGTGTCAGGGATTTTCTCTGCCTCGTGATGACTGGGTGTTGTGTGATGTCCTTAAGTTAGTTAGGTTTAAGTACTTTTAAGTTCTAGGGGACTGATGACCTTAGATGTTAAGTCCCATAGTGCTCAGAGCCATTTTTTTTCTCCTCTGCATTTAACAGTGTAATTCCCTTTGCACACTTAATGTTACGACCATTGCTTTAAATTTCAGCAGAAGTTGTTTCATAATGGGCTTTAAACATGGAACCAGCCGTAAGAGCTAGCCGTTATGGCCGAGCGGTTCTAGGCGCTTCAGTCTGGAACCGCGGGACCGCTACGATCGCAGGTTCGAATCCTGCCTCGGGCATGGATGTGTGTGATGTCCTTAGGTTAACTAGGTTTAAGTAGTTCTAAGTACTAGGGGACTGATGACCTCAGATGTTAAGTCCCATAGTGCTCAGAGCCATTTTGAATCCGGTTGGTAGAGTACTTGCCTGAGAAAGGCAAAGGTCCCGAGTTCGAGTCTCGGTCTGGCACACAGTTTTAATCTGCCAGGAAGTTTCATTTTGAATCAGCCGTAAGATAATAGCCAAGAGGCCGCCTCAAGGTTGAGCCTAATCGCCGTCGGCAGAGGGAGCGCCTGAGCGAGATGGACAAGTTTTGATGCCACATGACGATTAAGGAACACGATGTGTTGAAGTGTATCCTGGTGGCACAGGATGTTCTGGCAGACGTCGTTACCGATGACGTGTAACAGGCGCCTTCGATAAAGTGCGATCTCGTTCCCTGTTCACACTGTGCTTGTGACGGTGGGGGTAAAGATACCGGACGTCCGCATTAGCGGCAGAGGTGTCACTTCACCTTAATGGAGGCTTCGTCCAATCACGATTGATTTGGCGACATTCATGGCACTGCCTGCAGCAGCGATATAACGTGTAATACATTTTAGGACTCCTCGAATCTCAGATCCGGAGCAGACGGGAAGGAGGAGGTCATCAGCTTATGCCCGACTTTTAAAAGTGCGTTGCTGAAGGGTGAGGCCAGAGAGCTGTGTCGTCCAGCTCCCAATGGAGACTGTAGGTCAATAGCATACAAGAGGGTAGAGAGAGGTACCCTTGCTAAACTGAGCAGTGGATGGCTACCGCCGCTGCTAAACGTCCATCGACTTGGACTCGTGAACTGGCACTGCTGTAAAGGCTCTGGAGGACGTTGATGAAGGGAGTGGGGATGCCCATACGGGCTGCCACACGAAACAGGGAGCGAGATCTCAGTTTATCGAAGCGCTATCGAAATCTATAGTGAGGATTGCTGCACGGAGACTTCAGGCCACCGCCAACGCAATTAAGTCGCGGAATTCGCCTGCGGCAGTCTGTATGTTAACCTGTCCCCCAGGCGTCGATTGCTCTGGGGAGACAGTATCGCCAGTAAACAAGTGAAGATCTTGTAACCGGCATTGAGTAGAGTGAGCGGCCTACAGTTCGTGACAGTCGAACTACGTACTGGTTTGTGGACTGTAATGATGATGCCCTCAACAAAGGCGGTTGGGACTGCATGGTCACATGTCATCAGTTCTTGAAACTGCCGTTTGCACAGAAGGCTTGGTTAAAGTCAATCGATAAGCTGCCAATGCCGGGCGATGTGTTGACTCCACCCTTATCGATTGTGTCGTCGACTTCGTCTAGCGGGACCGCCACTGTGAAAGTATCCCCCTCTGTGTGGGGAAGGGTGCGTGTGAAGTAATGCAAAATGGAGTCCTCTGTTTCAGCATCGTTCTTCCCTGTAAGTACATCAGTAGTGTTCGATGAACGCATTGACGATGTCATTCTGATTGGTCACCTGCGGGCCATGAGACGTGACCAGAGTGTCGATGAGCTGCTGAGGACACCATCGTTCGTCAGACACTATATGATGCATGGACGGAATTTCCAATCCCGCTTGGTCGCGGCGCCGCGTCCGCATCACCACTCCTTATAATTTGCAGCGTTCCAGCGTAATTATCCTCGCCATAGTTCTTTGCCGTTCCAACTGCTTGTCTGAGGGTGGCGGCTGAGCGTCCAGATCTCGGAGGATCGCATAGTAGAAGTTGAGACAGTATTGCGATGCCATTCGACCAAGCCGGCCGAAGTGGCCGTGCGGTTAAAGGCGCTGCAGTCTGGAACCGCAAGACCGCTACGGTCGCAGGTTCGAATCCTGCCTCGGGCATGGATGTTTGTGATGTCCTTAGGTTAGTTAGGTTTAACTAGTTCTAAGTTCTAGGGGACTAATGACCTCAGCAGTTGAGTCCCATAGTGCTCAGAGCCATTTGAACCATTTTTTAACCATTCGACCAAGTCCCTTCCGTATCTCATCAGTGTCCTCCATATCGCCTGTCTGCTGCAGTCCATCCACCACGCCAATGTCGAGCGGTAGCTGGGAAGGTAACGTTTACAGGCTCTCCATGTCTCATTGACTTGCTGGTGACAAGCCAGGTCAAGCAGATGAGCTGTATTCAGTTTCCACGGCTCACGGCTGTGCCATACAGATACGCGCGCAAGGAGGACCGTGCAAAAGTAGGCACAATGGTCGAAAAAGGCCAGTGACCAGGGTTCAGCGCCCTGCATCGCAGATCTAAGATCCCTCAAGAAACATATCCTGCCTAGACAGCTTGCAGAACGACCGGTACGAAAGGTATTGCCAGAATGGGCACCATCTTGGACTTCCCAGATATCATGGGGCAGGAGGTTCTGCACAACTATACGTAGTTCCTGGCATGTAGTATAGTGTGGAACCTAATCTTTCAGGTGCAGAATGCAGTTAAAATCACCTCCTAGAAGACAGTGTTCGTATCGACCTATAAAGAGGGTGGAAGGGGGTGAGGGGACGATGTCCCTAGAATAAAACTGGACCCCTTTAGGGGGCTGAGGGGACGATGTCCCTAGAAAAAAACTGGACCCATTTATGTCATTGGTCGGTTCCCAAAGGGGTGTAGACATTAAAGAGGCGTGTCGCCATATCAGTGAGTCCCATGCCCCGAGCTGACGGAAGGAAGGTGACATAGATGACGGGAATCCCAGACCAGATATAGACGGCCACTCCAACCCCCATGGGATATACGGGAGAGTGGACAAATGAACTTTTTGCAACAGGACGAAATCAATATCAGGAGCCCAGAACATCTCCTGCATAAGGCGAATTTCCTCCCTTGAACGAATGTTGTTGGTGTTGATGGTTGCTACCCGATAGACCTGGTGGCGGCCTGCTGGAGGCTGGTCCACTCTGGCGTCAGCGCAAGGGCGTGGGTGTCGCGGTGGAACGTCTTCCTGTTCACCCCCGGGGGGTTCAAGGGAGAGTCTGACTAGTGGAGTGGCACCGACGACGCAGGGTCCAGTAAACGGGTCCTGGTCCTCAACCTCCTCCTTGTGCCATGCCGTGGAGACGATCTTTGTCCTCAAAAGGTGGAGCAGTGGTTCGTGGTGTAGTGTCGGTTGAGCTGTGTCCATTAAATAGTTCGGCGTCCTCATGGTACTTTGACGGGACGGGCGCAGGCACGCCGGTGGATGTCGCCCCTCCCACATCGTCTTCTTCGGCAGTGGCGTATTCTTCAACGTCGACCGCGTCGACGGCGGCATCGTCCTCGAACTGCAACGTCTCCTCTTCGCCGGAGACGGTTTGTCGCCTTCTCTTACGACGTTCCGGACAACGTTGTTTCTTCACGCGACTTACCGTGTCTAACGACGGCTGGGAAACGCGTCGCTCTGGTGAGAAGGTCGCCGTAGGGACGATGAGCGACTCGATCTCCATCTTGTTGCCGAAGATTGTGTCAGCGGCCGCAGCGTCGGCACTGTCAGAACGTTGTCGATTGCTGGCCGGGGTGGCGGGTCGTCCGAGGCGGTCTCTGTTGGGGTATGCTCGGTCTCAGTTGTGGCGTCCATGCGGCGCTGTGAAGTGGCAGAAGAAGCGAGAACAGCAGCGAAGGTCATCGGTAGCACCGTAGGTTGCGACGCGAGTGGTCCATCAGCGGCTGAAAGTTGCGAAATACACCGTTGTAGGCATTTGTATCTAAGGTGGCCTTCCTTGTCGCACCCCGCACAGGTCCGAGGCTTGCCGTCACACTTAACTATTGCACGGCATCTGAAAGTAGATGGAACGTGGCTTCCGAGATCTACGGTGACCTGCCGGACGCCGTTTAAGACGGGATACGTCCGAAACTGCGTCTATTTCTCAGCGTTATGGCCGTGGACTGTGCCGTATGGTCGGATTGCCGCGACGACTTCTGCAGGAAGTTCGTATGCCAATTCGAAAATGGTATCGTACACGTACCTAAGCCTGCGTGTTCCACAGTTACCCCCTCCCCCCCCCCCCCCTGACATTGCCGTCAGCATAACAGAAGCAGAGTCCCTGTTGGGTCACGCATAAGAGGCGCTCGCACGCCACGTCGTTAACGATTACGCGTGCTGCTCACCATCGACAAATGCATTCCTATTACGTCGGTCGCCGGGATCTTCATTCCCTCTCGCAGAAAACGCTCCACCTCGAGTGCTTTGGGTCTGGCATAGTCGCTGCAGAAAGCAAATCTCAGTGTATATTTGCGGTAGTTGTTCGCCATATATCGTAGACGGTAAGCCGTCACGGAAGCAACTGCCGTCATAATGTAAACTAGGCAAGCTCATGCTCCGCACACGGAAACACTGGCATATCCGCTCTGTTGTCCTGCCAAAGACAGACGGTGCTTCGGCTATCAGAGCAAGTCTCTCATCCGACCCAAAACTCCATATGGAGCACAAAAAAATGGTTCAAATGGCTCTGAGCACTATGGGACTCAACTTCTGAGGTCATTAGTCCCCTAGAACTTAGAACTAGGTAAACCTAACTAACCTAAGGACATCACAAACATCCATGCCCGAGGCAGGATTCGAACCTGCGACCGTAGCGGTCTTGCGATTCCAGACTGCAGCGCCTTTAACCGCACGGCCACTTCGGCCGGCTATGGAGCACACTACAGGCTAATGAACCCTGTTCATTATTCCTCTTCTCTCGCAGCCCTACTTTATTCCCGCGAGAGGTCGGATATTACTGTGCAGCTGCACTGGAAGATCGATATACAGTCAGGTGCACGGCCGGCCGGTGTGGCCGTGCGGTTCTAGGCGCATCAGCCTGGAACCGCTTGAGCGCTACGGTCGCAGGTTCGAATCCTGCCTCAGGTGTGGATGTGTGTGATGTCCTTAGGTTAGTCAGCTTTAATTAGTTCTAAGTTCTAGGCGACTGATGACCTAAGATGTTAAGTCGCATAGTGCTCAGAACTATTTGAACCATTTTCAGGTGCACGTATTTTATATGTACGGTGACTTTTCTTTCGGGCATTTGAAGCAAAAAATTTCAAAAAGTTGTAAATGATCTGATGACTCTGCAATGCATCATGTCATTAAACCTCCACTTTTTGTAATAATACCTGGTGTTTCTGCTCACAGTTTTTGTTGATGTAAACGAAGAACATGGAGAGCGCTTTGGCGGGCTATTTCACTGATGATGCAAAGGTACGAAGGTGAACGAAGTGATGCCATGTTAAGTTGTTATTGTTGGTAACATTCAACCGCCATACTAGTGTGGTTTTTCAACTAGATTTCATGGTCTCCGTTCATGCAACATCACAAGCCGTAATTTAAGCATTACGACGCCTTGACACATGTGCTGAGGAGCGTGCAAGACTTCTTGAAATAACTGCAAATTCCTTTGCTTTCCTGGTCCGTGTAACCATTGAATTCCTTTGAGACGTGTTGGGTAGACAATCTTTTCGCCACGAATCTCAGTGGCTCTTATTAATGCTTTCTGGGCGGTGTAACCATACTGTTCCGTTGTTCCAAACTTAGTCAGCCGGTGTCCAATTTTGAAATGAGAGTTATTATGAATGTCGCCTAATACATATATCGCGTGAAGCGCCGTTGCGACACAGGCAAAGGTGAATTGTGGAAACTAAGTCATTGAATATTAAAAGTAATGTTATTGAGGAATACATCTGACTGACTACACAAAATAAGAGGGCACGTACATTCGCGAGTGAGTGGATCGAAACAAGAATTAATACTGTAAGGGAAATGGGTCACAATTATAGTTACGTCGGAACACACCTAGTTGTATGCGAACGTACGATCGGGATACAGGCACGAATAGCAATCATTCTCCCTGGCCTGGGTGAAAAGAATTGTGGTTAAAATGCTTTTATTCATCTATGAAAGAAAATAATAGGACTTCGTAATTAAATGAAAAGAAAGATTGCAGGTTCTGAATATAAATACTGAAATTGACATTGGCGGCATAGCTCCTGAGAAATCAGTACCCGGAACAACCACCTCTGGCCGTAATAACGGCCGTGATACGTCTGGGCATTGAGTCAAACAGAGCTTGGATGGCGTGTACAGGTACAGCTGCCCATGCAGCTTCAACACGATACCACAGTTCATCAAGAGTAGTGACTGGCGTATTGTGACGAGCCAGTTGCTCGCCCACCATTGACCAGACGTTTTCAATTGGTGAAAGATCTGGAGAGTGTGCTGGCCAGGGCAGCAGTCGAACATTTTCTGTATGCAGAAAGGCCGGTACAGGACCTGCAACATGCGGTCGTGCATTATCTTGCTGAAATGTAGGGTTTCGCAGGGATCGAATGAAGGGTAGAGCCACGGCTCGTAACACATCTAAAATGTAACGTCCATTGTTCAAAGTGCCGTCAATGCGAACAAGAGGTGACCGAGACGTGTAACCAATGGCACCCAAAACCATCACGCCGGGTGATACGCCAGTATGGCGATGACGAATAAACGCTTCCAAAGTGCGTTCACCGTGATGTCGCCAAACACGGATGCGACCATCATGATGCTGTAAACAGAACCTGGATTCATCCGAAAAAATGACTTTTTGCCATTCGTGCACCCAGGTTCGTCGTTGTGTACACCATCGCAGGCGCTCCTGTCTGTGATGCAGTGTCAAGGGTAGCTGCAGCCTTGGTCTCCGAGCTGACAGTCCATTCTTATGCAGACGTCGTCGAACTGTTCGTGCAGGTGGTTGTTGTCTTTCAAACGTCGCCATTTGTTGACTCAGGGATCGAGACGTGGCTGCACGATCCGTTACAGCCAAGCGGATAAGATGCCTGTCATCTCGACTGCTAGGGATCGAGGCCGTTGGGATCCAGCATGGCGTTCCTTATTACCCTCCTGAACCCACCGAGTCCATATTCTGCTAACAGTCATTGGATCGCGACCAACGCGAGCAGCAGTGTCGCGATACGGCAAACCGTAATCGCGATAAGTTACACTCCGACCTTTATGAAAGTCGGAAACGTGATGGTACGCATTTCTCCTCCTCACACGTTTCACCAGGCAACGCCGGTCAACTGTGGTTTGTGTATGAGAAACTTTCCTCATGTCAACACGTTGTCGGTGTCGCCACCGGCGCCAACCTTGCGTGAATGCTCTGAAAAGCTAATCATTTGTGTATCACAGCTTCTTCTTCCTGTTGGTTAAATTTCGCGTCTGTACCACGTCATCTTCTTGGTGTAGCAATTTTAATGGCCAGTAGTGTAATTACTGCACGGCATCCACCGATCCGTAAGTAGACGGAACGTGGCTCCCGAGATCTACGGTGACCTACCGCTTTATGGCCGTGGACTGTGCCGTATGATCGGAGTGCCGCGACAACTTCTTCTGCAGGAAGTTCGAATGGCAATACGAAAATGGGATCGTACACGTACCTAAGCGTGCGTATTCCACAGTTACCGCCCCGACATTGCCGCAGTCCGTAGCCGCGCTGCTGCTACGGTCGCAGGTTCGAATCCTGCCTCGGGCATGGATGTGTGTGATGTCCTTAGGTTAGTTAGGTTTAAGTAGTTCTAAGTTCTAGGGGACTGATGAGCACAGCAGTTAAGTCCCATAGTGCTCAGAGCCATTTGAACCATTTATTTGACATTGCCGCCAGCATGACAGAAGCAGAGTCCCTGTTGGGTCACGCATAAGAGGCGCTCGCACGCCACGTCGTTAACGATTACACGTGCTGCTCACGATCGACGAAAGCATTCCTATTACGTCAGTTGCCGGGATATTCATTTCCTCTCGCAGAAAACGCTCCACCTCGAGTGCTTTGAGTCCGGAATAGTCGTTGCAGAAAGTAAATCTGAGTGTATATTTACGGTAGTTGTTCGCCGTATATCGTAGACGGTATGCCGGCACGGAAGCAACTGCCGTCGGAATGTAAACAAGGCAAGCCCGTGCTCCGCACACGGAAACACTGGCGTATCCGCTCTGTTGTCCTGCCAAAGGCAGACTGTGCTTCGGCTATCCGAACACGTCTCTCATCCAACCCAATCTCCATGTGTAGCACACGACAGGCTAATGACCCCTATCATTATTCCTCTTCGTTCGCAGCCCTACTGTATTCCCGTGTGAGGTTGGATATTACTGAGCAACTGCACTGGAAGATCGATATACAGTCAGGTGCAAGTATTTTATATGTACGGTGACTTTTCTTTCGGGCATTTGAAGCAAAAAATTTCGAAAACTTGTAGATGATCTGATGACTCTGCAATGCATTATGTCACTAAACATGCACTTTTTCTAATAATACCTGGAGTTTCTTCAGTCAATTTTTGGTGATGTAAACGCAGAACGCCGGCCGCGTTGGCCGAGCGGTTCTAGGCGGATCAGTCTGGAACCGCGCGACGGCTACCGTCGCTGGTTCGATTCCTGCCCCGGGCATGGATGTGTGTGATGTCCATAGGTTAATTATATTTAAGTAGTTCTAAGTTCTAGGGGACTGATGACCTCAGATGCTCAGTCCCGTAGTGATCAGAGCCATTTTTGAAACGCTGAACATGGCTCTGAGCACTATGGGACTTAACAGCTGTGGTCATCAGTCCCCTAAAACTTAGAACTACTTAAACCTAACTAACCTAAGGACATCACACACATCCATGCCCGAGGCAGGATTCGAACCTGCGACCGTAGCAGTCGCGCGGTTCCGGACTGCGCGCCTAGAACCGCGAGACCACCGCGGCCGGCTCGCTGAACATGGAGAGCGCTTCGGCGGCAGGATATTTCACTGATGAAGCAAAGGTACGAAGGCAAATCTTTTCTAAATTTGTATAGCAATGTTATCTGAAAAGAAACCGCTATACTAGTGTGGTTTCCGTTCAAGCAACTTCACAAGCCACAATTCAGCAGAACGACGCCTTTACACATGTGGTGAGGAATGTGCAACCCTTCCTGGAATAATTGCATATTCCTTTGCTTTCCTGGTCCGTGTAACCATTGAATTCCTTTGAGACATGTTTGGCAGACAATCTTTTCGGCACGAACCTCAGTCGCTCTTATTAATGCTTTGTGAACGGTGTAACCGCCCTATTCAGTTGTTAGAAACTTAGTCAGCCGGTGTCGTAATTCTGAAATGAGAGTTCTTATGACTGTCACGCAGTAAATATTTGGCGTGAAGCGCCGTTGCGACACAGGCAAAGGTCAATTGTGGAAACTAAGTCACTGAATATTAAAAGTAATGTTATTAAGGAATACACCCGACTCAATACACAAAATAAGAGGGCACGTACATTCGCGAGTGAGTGCTTCAAAACAAGAATTAATACTGTAAGGGAAATGGGTCACAAGTGTAGTTACGTCGGTACACACTTAGTTGTATGACAACATACGATCGGGATAGAAGCATGTACGTTCTAAGTGTTATCATTCCCCGTGGCCTGGGTAAAAAGAATTGTGGTTAAAATGCATTTATTCGTGTAAGAAAGAAAATAATCGGACTTCGTAATTAAATGAAAAGAAAGATTGCAGGTTCTGAATGTCGTGGCAAATATGACCTAAATACTGAAATTGACATTGGTGGCCACGAAGGTACACAGATGAACACATTCACGTACCTCTATTGTTAAGCAGCGCCGTCGTGAAGTTCGTAGCCTCCATCTAAATTCTCCATCCAAAATTAAAATAATAATAATCTTCCAGAGTTATAAGAACTGGGATTCGTGGTATCGCAACTGAGAAAATCGTATTCCTTCACAAGTTTCCTTCATTATATAGCACAATTTCACTTGAATTTGACGAGCACTACGTTATACATCTAATCACCGGGACATGAGAACAACGAAAACTAGAACTAATAAACGAAGAGCGTAAATCTTCTTTTGTCCGTCAGTTTTAATACTTTTCAAATGGATCTTTGGTATGAGAGTCGAATAATTACCTGTACATTTATCAATAAGGAAAAAGTTCCTTTATAACGGAAATTCGGACGGGAGTAGTCGAGTATTCTTTTTTTATTCTGTTCCACGATGATAAGAGGCTTTGTTGACAGCATACAGAAATCTCGCACTCCCTGGTCTCAATTCTAGTTTTCCCATTTGTCGCTCTTGGTGATCCAGTTTTGGTAAACATTAGTGTATTTACACTCAGATATACAAAAACGAAATGTCGACTTTAATTAAATAGCGTAAAATACGAGTACATAGATAGAACAACTCTTCGTAATAGAATTTGGAAAATTGGAAATTTGTGGTAAGGTCTCATGGGACCAAACTCCTGCGGTCATCGGTCGCTAAGCGTACACACTGTAATATATTGATTATTCCCTACCACTTTAGTGTTATCTTGAAGCTGTGAGAAAGGAGGACAGGCGTTCCAAGGCGCGGAAGCAGAGACGATGCTAATGGCAGACGAAACTAGGAGAGATATTGTTACATGAAGTAAGGGGAGAGCCTTGCGAAAATGCAAACGCTCCCAGACGCGGTCCCAGATCGTTAGTTACTCTTCAAGGAATTAACATGTAACTTCATATGTCGTCTAGACGCTGTAGTACGTTGTCGCCGCAACACTTTGTAACCAGCAGGTACGTACTAGTGTATAAAGCCAGCTTGACACCAGCTCTGAGAACAGCAACGTCAGTAGACTCACAAGGGTTAGAAAAAGAGCGAAAACGCCAAAAACTGTTGACCTAGCATTCCCTACTCCGGGGAGCCCGAGGGGTGGGACTAAATGACGTATAACAATAATGTTGCAAGCCTTATTTGCTAGAGCAGTTACGTTTAGCTTTCAGCTGAACAATGTTGATACCAAATACGGACTTACTGCAACTGCATTAACACCCCGCCTTAGAAGCAGTAGAGGGGACCTAACTAAACCACGATTGGCAGGCGCCTGCAAGAGATCTACGGGACTCTTTAATACCCTTAGATTCCGCATTTTGGCAGAGTTCTCAGTCAGACTATCTGGGCGCCGAATCCGCGTCCGTCGACTCCAGCCTCGGTCCAGCTCCGCATAAGTCTGCTCTCTCTCTCTCTCTCTCTCTTGGAGTTCCTCAGTGAACAGTGTCACATTCAGTATGTTTAGTTTTGCATCTAAGTTGTTGCCTTAAGATGCTGTTAGTGTCCCTACTGCGATTAGCATCCACTCCTGGGACTTCTGCACTGGCTTCTGTTGCAACAGTATTATTCATGCTTTTCTAACCCTAGAACTAGCCTACAGTGTATTAGTTAATCCTGTCTGGAATGAACAACTATTTCAAAACCCTCTTTGTCGAAGAGTCTCCACAACGAGTTCCCTACCGAGTCTCACCACCTACATTTGTAGTAAATGCCTGTACCAGTGTTGGCTCAGATGGAAGAAAACAATCAAATGTCTTCACTGTGAATTGTCCTTCTGCCTTCTGCTGTGTACTGCTCGGGAGGGCAGACTGACCAGCTACCCCTTTTTCCTTCTTCCACCTATGTCAGGACACGACAACACTACTTAGGAAGGACTCGACCCTCCACCGGCGGGGGGGGGGGGGGGGGGGGGGGGGGCAGGGACCGTGGCAATAGAATTTGCAGGAGCTATGTATTTACTTGGAAGTTTAGTTGTTACATTGTTCCAAATTTTACTAAACGGATTAAGATTCGTAGTCTGACAAATTTTGGTGTTGAGTGTTGAAATCTCAGTTCAAACTCTCCACTACCGCACGTGTTCGATCTCAGAAGGAATTCTATTACAAATGGTACCAGCAGTGTGAGATGTCCTCGTCTTGAACAGTTTTTGATTATTTCCGGTAATGGAACAAGAAATTTTGTGCCAGTGAAAGTGTAATATAATTAATCAAACCAAAGTAAGTAATTGCAAGCATTACCCAGGAAAAATTGCATCAGACATCGCGATGTAAAACGTGCTCTCTGTACCTTAGACGATTCAGTTAGCTAAAGTTGAAGTAAGACACAGTTCCCGCGCGCATCGTTTACAATCAATAAAACACTCTGGAAAACATTCAAAGCATTCATTTTTACAATGATTGCATAAATGGATCGTATTCTCAGTTTCTTTCCTCGCCCTCTTTTTTCTTATTCATCTTCGCTTCCAAGTTAGGTGACCCCGTTTTCCTCCAGCGTTTTGGAATTCTCCTATATCTGTACACTGAAGGTGTTCGTTCCCCTTTCTTTTCTTAGAAGCTGTCTGTGTAATGATTTTAAAATCACATTTTTCAATTTATCTTCTTTCACAGTCATTGGTAATGCTGATATATTTCATTACCATATGCATACACCGCTATAACAAAGATCAAACAACAAAAGTAATTTATAATTTTAGCTTAGTTTCTTTCAAAGTTTGAGGTACTTTCACATTGTTCTAAATATTATTTTCATTCTTTCATTTGTACAATGATGTCTACTTCATAATTTTGCATAAGTCGTTTACCTAGTTCATCAGAATGCTTTCGTTAACATTATATCGTCAATAATTACAGTGAAGTGAGGTTTTGGACTAACAGTGCCATACACTTTCATTTCTGAACTAAAATATTCAGACTGTATTCATCGTACACCATGCTAAATTTATCCTCGTTTAAATATCCCTCTCTTAGCTGGAAACGTGTGAATTCATGAGTATAAAGATTTTTCACTCAGGCGTATCACGGTATCTCTCTTAGAAATCCAGATTTAGATATCTTCATTCTATGAAATATTTTGCTTACACCCGTATTAACTAACGCTGGTTCTGTCATTCTTCCTCGCATACTTGTCAAATGTTTTATACTTTAAGTCTGTTCTGTTAAAAAACTATGTCGTATTTTTTGATATTGTAATTCTCCCACTCCAATGGGCTTGTTCAGTGACTGTATACGAAAAAACATCTACTTAGTGAATGAGCGAAAAGAGATGACCATATTGGAAAACTGTAAACGAATTACCGGTATAATTACTTTCTCCTTACTTGCACACGGCCACACACAGAAATTTAAATCTGATAGTGCAGTCAGGTGTATAATGAGATATAAATTGGTACCTGAAAACTAATTTAAAGGAAGAGAAATCAAATAAGAGTTTACACGGTCGCCGGTCCACAAGCGGAAGTGCTTTTATGATCTAATTGGATATCAGCGTTTGTGAATTCATGTAACCCGAAATTAACACATGCTCTACGAATGCAATCCAAGGCTCACGAGTTGTCAGCATTATCATTTAAAAAACGAAAATGTATCTCACTGTGGAAGAAAAATATTTACATTTGTTTAAAATAATCTGCTTATCGAACGTACGAGAATTTGGCCATCGTTGATAATGTAAGTCGCGTCTCTTCAATGTAATGCTACCGCCAGTCTAATGTCTAAAATTATAAAATACCGTGACATCTGAATACGACAAAGCCAATGTAAAACGGGATCACGATACAAAAATGAATTAAAACAGAATAGATATCGAATAATGACAGTAGATTGCTCCAACTGTAACGTCTTTCTTAAGTTATTTTTATAAAACAAGTTGATTACTTCCTTCTCTTTTCCTTTTGTCCTTTCCCGTTTCCGTACAGGTTCGACGTCGTTATATGTTGGTTTCAGTTGCGTTAATGGCATTTGGCTGTTAGTAGTATTTTGCTGTCTCCATCTAGTGGAGATCTTATGGTCAAGTGCGATAACGTGTTTGTGCAGTGCGTATGTGAGGCAGGACATGGGTACTAACCCGGTTTATACCCAGCTGTACGTGGAAAGCCGCCTGAAAGCAGCATCCAGGCTGGCCGGCCCATCTACCCTCGTCGTTAACCACGAGGCGGATTTATACAGGGATGACTCGCCTCCCCATTTCTCGGAACTGAGCGCCTTAGCGCTCTCGGCTATCCGGGTAGACTATAAAACAACTTGATTACTAATACATATTAATGTGTAAAGTGCCCGCCCGGTTAGCCGCGTGGTCTAACGCACTGCTTTCCGGGCGGGAAGGCGTGCCGGTCCCCGGCACGAATCCGCCCGGCCGGATTAGTGTCGAAGTCCGGTGTGCCGGCCAGTCTGTGGATGGTTTTTAAGGCGGTTTTCCATCTGCCTCGGCGAATGCGGTCTGGTTCCCCTTATTCCGTCTCAGTTACTCCTTACACCTATGACGGCGATTGCTGCGCCAACACTTTCTCCGGGGTTCCTCTGGGGCCCGAACCGCACAGTAACACAGGATTCGGTGTGGAGTGGCGGTGGGGTGAGTGGACTGCTGTAGCCTGTTGTGGAGTTGTGAACCACTGAGGGCTACGGCGGGGAAGAAGCCTCCCCGTCGTTTCTGGGTCCCCCGTTCCACACAATACAATGCAGTGTGTAAGGTTCGCGTACTTACAAGGGAATGGTCCAATAAGACATGTCGAAACCTACCCTGAAATTTATCAACACAGTAAGAAAACTACGAAAGAAATGCACTGTCAAAATTTTAGCTGCTAAGACGCATTTCAAGTACTAAAAAAAAAGCTGAAAATTGCCAAATTCGAAGCGAGCCAGGCGGCATTAGAAATGGTCACCCCTACTGGCAGTCTGATGATGGTCGAAGTAGAGAGGATATAAAATGTAGACTGGCAATGGCAAGGAAAGCGTTTCTGAAGAAGAGGAATTTGTTAACATCGAGTATAGATTTAAGTGTCAGGAAGTCGTTTCTGAAAGTATTTGTATGGAGTGTAGCCATGTATGGAAGTGAAACATGGACGATAAATAGTTTGGACAGGAAGCGAATAGAAGCTTTCGAAATGTGGTGCTACAGAAGGATGTTGAAGATTAGATGGGTAGATCACGTAACTAATGAGGAGGTATTGAATAGGATTGGGGAGAAGAGAAGTTTGTGGCACAACTTGACTAGAAGAAGGGATCGGTTGGTAGGACATGTTTTGAGGCATCAAAGGATCACAAATTCAGCATTGGAGGGCAGCAGGGAGGGTAAGAATCGTATAGGGAGACCAAGAGATGAATACACTAAGCAGATTCAGAAGGATGTAGATTGCAGTAAGTACTGGGAGATGAAGAAGCTTGCACAGGATAGAGTAGCATGGAGAGCTGCATCGAACCAGTCTCAGGACTGAAGACCACAACAACAACAACAACAACAACAACAACTGCGCGTGCGCACACACACACACACACACACACACACACACACACACACACACACACACACACACACACAAACAGCCGAGGTCGGCGTTACATTTGTAAACAGGAAACACGACACAACCCGATCGTAATTTGTAAAGGACGTTTCAGATTACCGTTCGTTGATAGTTTCTCTGACACTACAATACACAGTTACTGTTCTCCCAAATTAGCCACTCAAGTAACATCTATTACAAATTGTCACTTGCTTTTTGCAGTATTGACAATACAGACAAAGCTAAATTAATATTTATTGTGCTTTCGTAAGGCATGTCTGCTAATAGTACCTTTTCTTTCTTCCAGTTTCATAGCAATTTGGAATCGAAAAAACGTTCTCAATTTACCAGTGATGAAATACGAGGGCTGTCCAGAAAGTAAGTTCCGGCTGATTTAGAAATGGAAACCATAGTGAAAATCAAAAATGTTTTATTTGTAACAGTTAGCCACACCTTCCAGCTACTTCTCTACGTAGTCGCCGTTCTGACTTAGACATCTGTCGTAGCGTCGTACCAACTTTTCAATACTCTCATCATAGAAGGCAGCCGCAAGTGTTTTCCGCCAGTTCTCTACGCTGGTCTACAGCTCGTTGTCAGTGTCAAATTGTTGTCTTCATAGCCGGCTGTTCATGGGGGCAGAACTGAAACTCAGAGGGAGACAATTACGGGCTGTATTATGGGTAATCAATCATTTCCAATTGAAAACGATTCGCTGCCCCTACAGAATGCGGCTGAGAATTGTCTTGAAGAAGAAACCGCACTACAGTTATGTAGTGGTGGCTGCATAGCTCCAGGCGAAATTCCTCACCAGGCCCTCGTACTTGGCGGGATACATTAATTTCTAGACATTTTTGCGTGCTCACTGTGAGCTCAGAAATGAGAAGAGCGACGTGATGCTGTCTAGGGTCATACTAGAGGCACTGCCCAACACATCTGTGCAAAGTTTCTTCGGATTTTCATAGTCGTTTCCATTTCTCGACCGATCGGAACTTACTTTCTGGACACCCCTCGAATGAAGAACGTTGTTTCCAGTCGAAATCACTCACTTCTCCTGAGGACGTAGATATGTGTCATTTGTTACTTGATTTCCTTGACATTCATTCCAATGATATCGACGTTTCGTGGTGGATATGTTAGAAGAAATAGCGAATAACTATGACGATTCCATGAGTTGTCGTTCGGTCGACGTCAGTTGTGCCATAACAGTTCCGAAGAAGAATACAATCCAAGCCTTTTCAAAAAAAATACTGTAACAGCTTTCAGTGACAAAGAAAAGGCAGTGAAATATTGGTTAACCGAAGGAGGGAAACGACACTTGGGGTTACGCAGCGTGCAAAGGCGTTTTCGTTTCGTAAAATCGGAGCATGAACTGTACGAATGGAAGAATGAATTGCATGAAGAAAGAAATATGCGCCAAACGGAAACCCAAAACCATCTGAATGAAAAACTGTTCGAAAAATTAAGAACTGCTCGTGAGAGGCTATGCACCGTTACCGATGGAGATCTACAAGACTGGGCCCTCCGAATTGCATCTGACATGAACAGTACTAATTTCTAGGCTTCGTCGACCTGGCTACGTAAGTTCAAGAAATTATACAGAAAAGAACGTCTCAAAATCATCAAGTTTACGTCACGTAAACGTGTAGAGCAGCTGCTAGTGATATACAATGTAATAGAGAAATTGGTAGCTGACGTAAAGCCGATACTTGTTATCCCCGCAACTGCTGTTTATAACTCTGATCAGTCAGGTTTCGTGAAAGAATAGCGTGCACGCCGCACTTTATCATTTCGGGGTGAAAAAAAAAGACGGAGTCGGTTGCCCAATCAACGAATGCAATGACACATTCATATACGATAATGCCAGAGATAAATATGAGTGGTTTACTGTTTGCGCAGCTTATACCTGTCTTCAAGAACCGCAAGACAAAATATAATCGACGTATCAAAATCTGGAAAAATGGGAAAGAATAATTTTCAAGATTTCGTTCGAAACGTATTCCTACTAGCTGCAGAAACTAATTCACTGCTTTTGTTGCATTTATTGTCTGGACACAGCGACGCCTTTCTTTTTGTGGAGGACGACGAAAAATCTGTAGAGGAACTACTAGTGCGATTCAGCCTCTCGATACAGAATTTTTTCGACAGTGGAAAGCATTTTTCAGGAAATACATAATTTTCGATACCTCTCTCTCATTCCAGGTTTATCAGCGGAACAGTATTCTTAAGCTCCAGTCATTTGTGCATTACCAGTTTTCTTCGCCACGCTTTACGAATTTGATCAAGTATGCATGGTATGCAGCGCAATATGCACAACAACGGCCGGGACAATTTGTGACTCCATCCCAGTTCTGTCTAAATAAAACTAGTGGTTACAGCGTAATGCCTGACAGCATCGATTTTTCCTTTGTCCAGTGTGCCTGGTGCAAGAAAAATATTTGTTTTTGTCATTCAGTAGACATTTCGCAGCCACGTGGGGTAGCCGGGCGGTCTGCTGCGCCTTGTCACGGTACGTGTGGCTGCCCCCGTCGGAAGTTCGAGTCTTCCCTCGGGCAAGGGTGTTTCTGTTGTCCTTAGCGTAAGATAGTTTAACTTAGATTAAGTAGTGTGCACGCTTAGGGACCGATGACCTCAGCAGTTTGGTCCCATAAGATCTTACCACAAATTTCCAATTTAGACACTTCGAATTTTTGTGACTGCTATAGGGAGTAAACAAAGAACTGTTTCACTGATAGTCAAATCTACAGCATTCAACAAAGATTATTATAAGGAATGGCCTACAGGAATTGTTATGAAATGTAGTACTGCCGGCCAGAGTGGCCGAGCGGTTGTAGGCGCTACAGTCTGGAATCACGCGACCGCTACGGTCGCAGGTCCGAACCCTGCCTCGGGCATGGAAGTGTGGGATGTCCTTAGTTAGGTTTAAGTAGTTCTAAGTTCTAGGGGACTGATGACCTCAGAAGTTAAGTCCCATAGTGCTCAGAGCCATTTAACCTTTTTTTTTTTTTTTTTTTTTTTTTGTACTGTAAGGCACTTTGCATTTCAACAAATTACAAGTCCTCATTGATGGAAGTCATCCGTGACATCAAACACTGCCATGATTTTATTTTCTGTGCTAGCCACTTTTATCAGAATTACATGTGCAAGAATTGAACTGTCGATAGGAAGTTATTCAAAAACTCTTTGTATAATTTAAGCCAGGTTTTCCCCGGAGCAAACAAGCTAACAAGCACGAGCAAAAGAGAATTCTGTCTGGTGTACCCAGTAGGCCTCTTTCAGGTCTTTCAACTGGACACCACTGCAGCTACTTACGTGTCCCTAACCTTCCCCAGTTACCTAATCGGAAAATGGAGACCTGCAGTGTAACGTGGAATCCGATCCACGTGTCTTTCGTGACCACTCCAACATCTATTAGAAGTGAACGCTCGGTTAAAAATCGTAGTGAAAAAGTTGTTGTCTGAACGGGGTTTGATCCCGCGCTCTCTGGATCACAAAGCGCGCGCTATGCAACTAGACCATTTTTGTTTTTGAAAAAAAAAAAGAATATGACCATTATATCTTACACGCGTAGTGGAAACGCTGGCTGTGTCACCTCTTCAGATGATGCTCGACGTCGGTAATTGTGTTCTGTTTATAACTTCCCCTCAATGGTAATGAGAAGTCAGGGAGAAATAGCAGCCGACATACAAGGAAAATTTTGGGCCAGTGCTAAGGAGAGATGGAGATGCAGTTCCGCGTAAAGTGCACGATCTCGACGGATGTCACGCTTCCATACAAATTGAGACACTTAAATTCTTCCTTCCATTCTCCATTTTGCATACTCCGTCAAGAAAAGTGCGCTCGCCTTGCAAAATAATCCTCGCTGAACAGCAAATTTTTGCATTGTGGCTCTAACAAGATAGAGTTGTATCCCGTATGCCGAATATTAGCCCGAAAAATTAAAAACTAATAACACAGTTTCCATTGGCAATATTCGCCACTTCGTGTTCTCTTCCATTCCCTCTAGTATAAACGATTCTACCCATACAGAAGCGAATGGTAGTGTATTTTCTCCAAATTCTCATTCGCACTTTTTCGCCTGCATTCGCTCCATTGTAAATGAGGCTTTAGTTGCTTAAAATTGGTGTCTGTGAACTCCGGATAATTCCGCTGCGCGGTGCTGAGTGAGTGATTCGCCGAGTCGCGCTCTAGGCGGACGGGCCTGTACAAACCGCTGTTATAAGCTGTTCTTCGCGCTGCTAAAACTTGTAACTTCCAACATTTTTTCCAGAATACCTGAAGTGTCCCTTAGCAGCTAAAATGTTGGCAGTGCATCTGTTTCGTTGTCTTCTTCCTGTATAAAAAATTTGAGGGTAGGTTTCGACCTATCTTATTGGACCATTCCCTTGTTAGAATCCCAGACACAGACTGCTTCTTACCAGTTGGGAATATATTAATTGCAGCAGTGAGATGTTGGCCAATGCACAACATCGCAAAGCAATCATCAATTGGCGGTACGCAGCCCAACAGCCCAGTATCACAATACATATTGACACTTCTCTACTAGCAACTGTTTAATAAATACAATATGCAGACGATGTATACCTCCAGTCGACTGCCACGTCTCAACACGAGAACTACTACAGTCAAGTTTGTTCTGGTATGTTACTCGACGTTTGGCTAATACACGGACTAGAATTTAGCTCACAGATCCCTAGTGAGAATTTTTACTCGCAAATGTGTACACTGCCGTGTTCCAGGGACGAAACTGGAAGTTCGTACCATATCATACTGTATCATACTAATATACCACTCACGACTGACGTGGTATGCTCACATCTGACAAATGTATCCGACGCATTGCTCCATATTTGTTGGAATGTACATCCCCGCCTGATGGTCATCTTTTATCGCGGGTATCAACAGCTGATAGATTACGAGGCTATCTTTTACAACAATGACAACAAGTTATCTCTCATTTAATTAGACAGAACACAGCACAGCCACTTTAGAACCTGTATTGGAGCGATGGCTTCAAAGCCTACCAGGGATCTTCCCTTGCAAGCAAGAGAATGCCTCTTACTATTTGTCGCCGGATGCCTCTCTTTCCTACCGTTTATCCCGTCATACCAGATAGCCTGTTTTCATGATTTCTCGAAGTTTTAGTCGTTTATCTTGACGTCCACGTGCCTTTTCTGTCGCAGAACTGTAACTTAACTTAAAAGAGGGAAGCTGCGCGCGCTACTTGTCTGTTAATCATGTGCACCTAATTCTCTGGTTTGTCGTACTTTAACTGTTTGTGTATCGTATTTTCTGGGGCAGAGATTGGGAACCATCCCAGCATTTGCCTAAATGAGCTTGAAAAAACGACTAAAAGCTACACTCAATCTGACAAGGCCAACGATCTGTGCGTTATGGTATAGGAATTAGTCTCATATTCCCCAACACATCCTGGCAGACAAATTTATGTTACGGAGAATCCAAACTCTTGAACGCTTCTCCCCCCGTCCCCCCCCCCCTTTTTCTACAAAAATAATTGTTCATAAAATAACTAACTTAACTAACCTCTCTCTCGAAAGCGATAGGGTACCGTTAGATTAAAACTCCGCAAAAAAGTTAAAGATCTTAGAACACAATTCTTTCGACATACCAGCACTTCTAATTTCGTTCTCTTAGCATCGAACAACAAACATCTGCTCCCACACGCGGAACGCCGAGCGTTATTAACGAATTCATGACAGTGTAGCCATTATCCTTGCGTCATAAAATGCAACAACTTAAGGCCGGTTCCCACTAGGGCTGCCGCGCGTCAAAACCGCGCGTCAGCGGCGTGGTTGCCATGGAAACGGCGTCAGCGACACGGCGCGGCGGGCTCTGCGTCGCGGTTTGACCATGTCGAACCGCTTCCGCTGCCGCGTGACGCGCCCCAGGTGCGCGCCGCCAATCACAGACCGCGCTGAGCGTGACGTCAGGTACGCAACCCCGGGCCACAAGAACTTTCGCCGAACCGCTGGCGCGGACGCGGCGGCAGCTATGAAATACTTATCATCCGATTCCAAGGAAACTATTCGGTAGAAAAATTTGATTCTTCGGCATGTTACAGCCTGATATCTTCTCTCGATAAAGGGCTGAATTTCTTTTCGATATTCGTCGTGGGTACTTGCTGTATCGCATTTACGTAAACCTTTACACGAAATTTTCATGAGTGTGCAGAGGTAAAAACGCATTGCGTGGACTTTGCGTACAGTTCATTTTAGGTAATACATTATTGCATATGAAATTTAGTCAACATATCGAAATTGCTTTTAAAGCTGAGAGCAGAACGATAGCTATCACCGTTCTCGAGATATTGAATGATATGTCGGCGGACGGGCTGTGCGGTGATCGAGCGCGGGTCGCTCGCGACGCGACCGATACTTCGTCCTGCTCATTGTAAACCATGTGGTTGTATCAACTGCAAATTTCGTAAACGGTTCAAGAAATCTAAAAGCGTTTTTTTGCAAACGATAACTTGTAAAAAGTCATGTATTTCGTCGCATGATAAATATCCAAAATCTGTTTATCTACCGAGATATGAAAGAAACTACAGTTTTTCAGAAGGGATACATGATTTTTTTTAAACACCATTTAATAGCGTGTGGAATGAGAAGTTAAACAGAAACTAATTTGCTAGTATGTCATAATATGTAATTTGCTAAGTATCTACAGCTATTGATTATTTCCTTTGGTAAGTAACAAAGGTTTTTTTTTCTTTATCGAGTGTACTTTATTGGTTCAAGACGCGTTTCGCCTTTTACTTTAAGGCATTTTTGGTGGAATCTAGAATGATTCAGTTTTGTTTTAAATGCATAACTGATTACTTACAGTGAATCGAGTTTTTGGCGGACATGTACGTTTCCCCTCACCTGGTCACATGCTGGAGGTTGAACTAAAACTTAGATTATGGAACACAAGCACATTTTCATGTTCGCTCTTTTTTCTTCTGTCACTAGCTGTAGACATTTTACCGAAAACACTGATTTGAAGTCGTAACTACATTGTGTTCACCTAACGCCCCTTCCTGTTTGGTTTGTTTATGTACATGTTGCCAACCTAAAGAATTATATGCTGAAATTGTTTGTTTATTTCTGTTCTCCTTATATATGTATATGTGTGGGGCTAGACAGTGATAGTTACAGAAAGTTGAAAGTGAATCCAGTAGTTGTCAGACAGTGGTTGAAAGGTTTGGTGTTAAGCTGATTTCAGTTTTGGTTTAAATGTTTTGTGGAGGAGTGCATGGAAGACTAAATGCACTGCTTACATTAACAGATAAAATAGTAGAATAGCATTTGAACAAATGATTATTATCAGAATAGTATCACCCAACCCCTTTGTCCTCACTCTTTGACGCCTCATAATATGTCCTGTCAACTTACCCCTCTTGTAGTCAAAGTTGTGCCGTAATTTCCTCTTCCTACTCTATTTAATTCCGTACCTCTTCTTTAGTTACACGATCCTCATATCTAATCTTCAGCATTCTTATTGATCACCACGTTTTGAAAGCGTCCACTGTCTTCTTGACAGAACTGTTCATCGCCCACGTTTCACTTACAAGGCTGCACTCCACACAAATACCTTCGTAAAATCATTACAATTTATATTACATGTGAACAAATTTTCTTTTTCAGAACGCTTTTCTTGTTATTCACAGCCTTCATTTTATATCCTCTCTACGTCTGCCTTCTCAATTACTGCTTCCCTTTCAAGTCATTGAAGTCTTAGAAATGCAGTTTGGTTTCTGTACAAGTTGTAGATAATCTTGTGTCCCTGTGTTTTATCGATGACATCTCCAGAGCTTCAAAGAATGTTTTAATTAAGATTGTCAAAACCTTTCTCTACACATGCAAATGCTATAAACACAGTTTCGCTGTTCTTCAGTGTGTCTACTTAGTTAAGTGGTAGGATCAGAATTGCCTTGCGTGTTCAGACATCTCACAGGAATCTAACATTGTACTTATGTTAGTTTGTACAACCCCTCCCCCTCTCCTGTCTACATATTCCTTCCACTATCTAGCCTTCTCTTATTTGCTTAGTTCTGGCTTACCAAATGAGTTCTTGACAGTTGCTTCTCCTTTGAGCAAAGATTTCTTTGTTCTTTCTCATTTTCATTCCCTTATGTTTCCCAAGTGCAAAATCACGTTGCAATTTTGGTCTTCCTGTCAACGTCATGTTTAGACATTTCTATTTTCAATGGCCTACTTTATTTGCTGCATTTTTATATTCTTCCCTCTTGTCAGATTTAATATTTCACGTTTTATCTAACGAATTCTACTGTACCTTCTTCCCATTCTCATACTCTGCTGCATTCACCACTTCTTCTCTCAAAGATATCAATTCGTATTCTAGCGGTTTCCTTCCTCTGTTTCAGTCAGTCGTTGCATTACACTAACTTAAGATTATCGAAAAACTGTGGGTCTTGACTTATTCAAGTTCCATTTCCTTAATTTGCTACCGTTTACTGTCTCTTTAGTTGTAAACTGCAGCTCGTAACTAATAAAGTATTGTAGGTTTGCGTCTGCACCGGGAAATGTCTTATAATTTAAAATCTGGTTTCGAAAACTTTGTTCCAAATATGTATTATTCTTTCATGATTCTTAAGCAATGTGCTAGATAGTGAAGAATGATGAACGGTAGTCATGAAATCTGTTTATGGTGAAATGAGGAAACATGCATAATGGAATATGTGAAAGAGTACATTGTACAGAAAATCCAAAAATTGGTGTCTTCACCCAACTTCGTCTTTCCTCCATGTAGGTGTAAGATATAGTTTTTCAAACGCACCGGGAGTTTCAGTGGGTCCTGACCCGTACCTCAGTAGCTGTCCGTCATTGGCTACCGCTAGCGTCTGCCGCTTCCAGATGGGAACGCCAATTCCGCGAGCCGCCGCGTCAAAGCGGAAAACGCTTGCCACTGCCGTTGCCGCACGACGCGCTGCCGCGCTCTAGTGGGAACCGGCCTTTACAGTATCTTCACTTACCCTTTAAGAGATTGTAGCCTACACTACAACTGAGTGTCTTCACCATTCCTCTGACTTTTCATCGGGTAATAGCGCCTCATCTACGTACTGCTTAGTCTTTACCATATGGAAGATAATGACACAGTACCACTTCAGAACATATTAGTTTATGTTTCCTGTGTTTCACCTCCTTCCCTCAGTACTAAAAATGATGTTTCAAAAAAATGGTTCAAATGGCTCTGAGCACTATGGGACTTAACTTCTAAGGTCATCAGTCCCCTAGAACTTAGAACTACTTAAACCTAACCAACCTAAGGACATCACACACATCCATGCCCGAGGCAGGATTCGAACCTGCGGCCGTAGCAGTCACGCGGTTCCAGACTGTAGGGCCTTTAACCGCTTGGCCACCCCGGCCGGCCAAAATGATGTTTCATGTCCCAGTGTGTACAAGAAACAGAAACAAAATAAAATTCAGATGTAATGGAAGTGAAATATTGATATAACAGCTAACAAAAAAATAACTTCAAATTTGAGGGCTAACTTTCTTAAAAGTCGCGAAATGGAAACGACAGTGGAAATCAAAAATGTCATTAAGCGACACCTTCCAGCTACTTCTCCACGTAGTGCCGCCAGAAAACTTTCACCAACAAGAAAACACGTGTCATTTTCCAAGTATTCTCGACTAATTGCTTTGGGCAGAGGTAAATCTACTGAAGTTAATTACTTGTTCCATAGATTATATTCATGACAAACGATATAGTGCGGAATGCGTCGACAGAACAAACGTGGGACACATACATATCCATATGTATTACAAAAATGTATGTGTGTTATACACATGTACGAGGTGTTCCATATATCCTTCTAAACCACTGGACCGATTTCAACCAAATTTGGTACAGGTATCACTTACTGACTCGGAATAATGTGTTTGGTGTAAGAACCACCAGTGCATCAAAGGCATGGGAGCGTGTGTGAATTGTGTTGCCCACGGCGTGCGAATACCCAGACTTGTTCATCCAGATTAGAGACTTGCAGCAAACTTTACACATAAATTCAAACCTTTGCGAAACCTTTCCCGTTGACAACCCCCACAGAACGATGAGAGAAAGAAAGTTTATCGCTTACTACAGTTTTGCTGTTCGTGCAGTAAAACTGCTGAATTAGACGTGAAGTTTTAATTTATTACTTGTTTTACTACGAACTGTTTACCGACACATTTCGCAAACACTATCCACATACTCGCACCGGTACCTACAAACATGTATCATTGTACAACACATAAGATGTCGTAAACATTGATATGCCCAAGAATGAAAGTGCAGGACAAAATTCGCTGGAGATACAGATGAACTATGTGTACAAAAATATGTTAAATATGTTTATTTTATTTATTTATTTAATCGTATGGTGATTTTATACAATATACAGTTCATATAAGGCAAATGATTTTATACAATATACATATGATATAAGACAAGATTAAACCTTAAAATACCTGTTTTTCAGTCAGTCAATTAAGCTGGGTGTGAGAGTGAACAAGTCATCGGGAATTCCAGGGCATGGATGAAGTGGACAGCGTTGGACTAAACGTTCAATTGTCTGCTCTTCTTGATTACATTCACACATTGGTGAACTGATCCAGCTCCATTCCTACCTGAAGTAGCTACAACAGCCATGTCCAGTCCTTAACCTGTTGAGGCGGCACCACAGTTTCCTCGGTAGGTCAGAACCCTTTGGCTTCTTTGTGGGATCAAGGCGATGGGCTCTTGTTCCCAATGTTTTTGTTGACCATTCGTGCTTCCAGCTTTCATTTAGATCAAAACCATCCGCGATGAGTTGTCCTGCAGTAACACTTGCTGGTCTTCTTGATCGCAGTCGTTGCTGTGGCGGATGACAGAATTCCTGGTGCAGTGGTAGAGAAGATAATGCATAGATTTTCTTGGCGTCCCTCAGTAGAGATTGTTTCCGCCTTAAGTGAGGTGGCGGGATGTGACTCAGAACCGGTAACCAGTGGCCTGGGGTTGATTTGATGGAACCAGTAATGCAGCGCATTGTGTCGTTAAGTTTTGTGTCTACCTTCTTCACATGTACACTCTCCAACCAGACAGATGCACAGTACTCGGTAGCAGAATACACAAGACTGATGCCAGTTAAACGCAGACAGTCAGCAGAGGTTCCCCAGGTGCTACCACTGAGCTTATGTAGTATGTTGTCCCTTGCAGAAAATATGTTAAACATTTGTGAAATATATGTGACATGTGCGTTCATGGGAAAATCCACAGGTAAAAAGCTCTGCCTACACCTCTGGATAGAATTCAACCAAATTTGGTATACATAGACATAGAGAAAGATTTTGACAATGTTGCCTGCAATACTCTCTTTCAAATTCTGAAGGTGGCAGGGGTAAAATACAGGGAGCGAAAGGCTATTTACAATTTGTATAGAAACCAAATGGCAGTTATAAGAGTTGAGGGGCATGAAAGGGAAGTAGTGGTTGGGAAGGGAGTGAGACAGGGTTGTAGCCTCTCCCCGATGTTATTCAATCTGTATATTGAGCAAGCAGTGAAGGAAACAAATGAAAAATTCGGAGTAGGTATTAAAATCCATGGAGAAGAAATAAAGCCCGCATCTCGTGGTCGTGCGGTAGCGTTCTCGCTTCCCACGCCCGGGTTCCCGGGTTCGATTCCCGGCGGGGTCAGGGATTTTCTCTGCCTCGTGATGGCTGGGTGTTGTGTGATGTCTTTAGGTTAGTTAGGTTTAAGTAGTTCTAAGTTCTAGGGGACTGATGACCATAGATGTTAAGTCCCATAGTGCTTAGAGCCATTTGAACCATTTTTGAAGAAATAAAAACTTTTAGGTTCGGCGACGACATTGCAATTCTGTCAGAGACAGCAAAGGACTTGGAAGAGCAGTTGAACGGAATGGATAGTGTCTTGAAGGGAGGACATAAGATGAACATCAACAAAAGCAAAACGAGGATAATGGAATGTAGTCGAATTAAGTCGGGTGATGCTGAGGTTATTAGATAAGGAAATGAGACACTTAAAGTAGTAAAGGAGTTTTGCTATTTGGGGAGCAAAATAACTGATGACAGTCGAAGTAGAGAGGATATAAAATGTAGACTGGTAATGGCAAGGAAAGCGTGTCTGAAGAAGAGAAATTTGTTAACATCGGGTATAGATTTAAGTGTCAGGAAGTCGTTTTCTGAAAGTATTTGTATGGAGTGTAGCCATGTATGGAAGTGAAACATGGACGATAAATAGTTTGGACGAGAAAAGCAGCTTTAGAAATGTGGTGCTACAGAAGAATGCTGAAAATTAGATGGGTAGATCACACAACTAATGGGGTATTGAATAGAATTGGGGAGAAGAGGAGTTTGTGACACAACTTGACTAGAAGAAGGGATCGGTTGGTAGGACACCTTCTGAGGCATCAAGGGATCACCAACTTAGTATTGGAGGGCAGCGTGGAGGGTAAAAATTGTAGAGGGAGACCAAGAGATGAATACACCAAGCAGATTCAGAAGGATGTAGGTTGTAGTAGGTACTGGGAGGTGTAGAAGCTTGCACAGGATAGAGTAGCATGGAGAGCTGCATCAAACCAGTCTCAGGACTGAAGACCACAACAACAACAACTACTTACTGTACGGAAAGAAATTCTGTTGGAGTGAGAGCGAGTAACACCACCTACTGGGGTAGGGCTGATAACGTGGAGGGAGAAATGGTTCTGAAATCTCACTGAGTGGAGTAGAATTGTCTTTAGTCATCAGTACCGCTTCGAAGTGGATCCCGATGACCAGCGAAGACGTGTCTGGAGACTCTCCTGATGGCAGTGGGGTATCAACACAACTGTCGCTCGCCACACAGCCTTCACAACCTGGAGTGATGGTCTGGGGTATCATTTCGTTTCGTAGCAGGGCCCTTTTGCTTCTCATCTACGGCACCTTACGGCAAAGCGCTACGTCATCGATATTCTACGCCCTGTTTTGTAGCCCTTCGAAGGAAAACCATCCTGGCCTTACATATTAGCAAGATAATGACCGCCTCCACTCGGCGAGAGTTTCTACTGCTCGTTTCCGTGCCTGCCAAACCCCACTTCGGGCAGCAAGGTCGCCGGATCACTCCCTAACTACACTACTGGCCATTAAAATTGCTACACCACCAAGATGACGTGCTACAGACGCGAAATTTAACCGAGAGGAAGAAGATGCTGTAATATGCAAATGATTAGCTTTTCAGAGCATTCACACAAGGTTCGCGCCGGTGGCGATACCTACAACGTGCTGAAATGAGGAAAGTTTCGAACCGATTTCTCATGCACAAACAACAGTTGACCGGGATTGCCTGGTGAAACGTTGTTGTGACGCCTCGTGTAAGGTGGAGAAATGCGTACCATCACATTTTCGACTTTGATAAAGGTCGGATTGTAGCCTATCGCAATTGCGGTTTATCGTATCGCGACTGCTGCTCGCGTTGGCCGAAATCCAATGACTGTTAGCAGAATATGGAACTGGTGGGTTCAGGAGGATAATACGGAACGCCGGGCTGGATCGCAACAGACTCGTATCACTAGCAGTCGAGATGACAGGTATCTAATCCGCGTGGCTGTAACGGATCGTGCAGCCACGTCTCGATCCCCGAGTCAACAGATGGGGACGTTTGCAAGACAAAAACTATCTGCACGAACAGTTCGACGACGTTTGCAGCAGCATGGACTATCAGCTCGGAGACCATGGCTGCGGTTACCCTTGACGCTGCATCACAGACAGGAGCGCCTGCGATGGTGTACTCAACGACGAACCTGGGTGCACGAATGGCAAAAAGTCATTTTTTCGGATGAATCCAGGTTCTGTTTACAGCATCGTAATGGTCTCATCCGTGTTTGGCGACATAGCGGTGAACGCACATTGGAAGCGTGTATTCGTCATCGCCATACTGGCGTATCACCCGGCGTGACGGTATGGGCTGACATTGGTTACACGTCTCGGTCACCTCTTGTTCGCATTGACGGCACTTTGAACAGTGGACGTTACGTTTTAGATGTGTTACGACCGGTGGCTCTACCCTTCATTCGATACCTTCGAAACCCTACATTTCAGCACGATAATGGACGACCGCATGTTGCAGGTCCTGTACGGGCCTTTCTGCACACAGCCAGCACATTCTCCTGATCTCTCACCAAATGAAAACGTCTGGTTAATGGTGGCCGAGCAACTGGCTCGTCACAATACGCCAATCACTAATCTTGATGAATTATGGTATCGTGTTGAAGCTGCATGGGCAGCTGTACTTGTACACGCCGTCCAAGCTCTGTTTGACTCAACGCCCAGGCATATCAAGGCCGTTATAACGGCCAGACGTGGTTGTTCTGGGTACTGATTTCTCAGGGTCTATGCATGCAAATTGCATGAAAATGTAATCACTTGCCGACCGGAGTGGCCGAGCGGTTCTAGGCGCTACAGTCTGGACCCACGCTGCCGCTACGGTCGCAGGTTCGAATCCTGCCTCGGGCATGGATGTGTATGATGTCCTTAGGTTAGTTAGGTTTAAGTAGTTCTAAGTTCTATGGGACTGATGACGTCTGAAGTTAAGTCCCATAGTGCTCAGAGCCACTTGAAATGTAATCACATCTCAGTTCTAGTATAATATATTTGTCCAATGAATACCCGTTTTTCATCTGTATTTCTTCTAGGTGTAGCAATTGTGTAAGAATATTGGCAGCGTTATGAAATGGTTCAAATGGCTCTGACCACTATGGGACTTAACATCTGAGGTCATCAGTCCCCTAGAACTGAGAACTACTTAAACCTAACTAACCTAAGGACATCACACACATCCATGCCCGAGGCAGGATTCGAACCTGCGACCGTAAAGGTCGCTCGGTTCCAGACTGAAGCGCCTAGAACCGCTCGGCCACACTGGCCGGCCGGCAGCATTATGAGCTGGGCCCTCCAACCAGCTTGGGATCTCGATGATCCAA
Source organism: Schistocerca americana (assembly GCF_021461395.2). NCBI lineage: Eukaryota > Metazoa > Arthropoda > Insecta > Orthoptera > Acrididae > Schistocerca > Schistocerca americana. The sequence continues at coordinate 154,609,784 of NC_060122.1, forward strand.
AGTGCGCCGGCCGCGGTGGTCTCATGGTTCTAGGCGCGCAGTCCGGAACCGTGCGACTGCTACGAACGCAGGTTCGAATCCTGCGTCGGGCACGGATGTGTGTGATGTCCTTAGGTTAGTTAGGTTTAAGTAGTTCTAAGTTCTAGGGGACTGATGACCACAGCAGTTGAGTCCCATAGTGCTCAGAGCCATTTGAACCATTTTTGATCTAAAGTGCCAGTTGGACGGTATTTATCACGATATCCATAAGGAGGACATTCAACAACTCTACCAATCATTTGCAATCTGGATAACTCCTTAGGTAAGTTCCAGAGGTGGACCAATGGACCAAGTCTCTTTCTCTTAAATAAATTATCCAATTTTTCTGAAATTGTAATAATTTGTTTGTTCTGTACATGCACATCTTATCTACTGATTTCCGTCCCATTGGAATAACTGTTTATTTCTTTTTTTGTCTTAGTGTGTAATTACTAAATCGAGCAATGAAGAGGTGCAGTCGCCCAAATGTGTCCTAAGTTTATTCTCTTAGTCCATCTTGCACTTCTGAGAAGGAACAGAGCCGTAATCGTGAGACTCCTGCGCGACTCTTGGCGCGGCCCAGGTACGCCTCGTAATTAAGAGGGGCCAGCCGCCCCACGCCGCACGGCCGCGTTAAAAGCGGCCCACGAGAGCGCGGGGGCCCGCAGCGAGCCGCGCGGGGGCCCGCGGGCGCAAGTGGCGCCGCGTGCCGGCGGCCGTGCCAAGCGCGTTAACGACCCGCTGATGAGGTTCCGCAGGCGGCCGACGCTCTAATGAGGCAAGGCGGCGCGCACTCACACGACCGCGGATCGATGCCCCGCCCACGCTCCTGCAGGCTCTCCGGAAACCCACACCACCGCAGCTCGGGTCTCACACCCTCGGCAACGTGACCTCGTTTCCTGTCTCGTCTGTAGCATTACGGAAATATGTGTGCCCTAGGGTTCAGTCCGTGGTCCATTGCTTTCCTCTCAATGTATCACCGGTAAGTTTATCCAGCAAAATACAGCGATCAAAACACATGTTGCAGATGGCAAAACTTTAATACTGAAAGTTGTTGTTGTTGTTGTGGTCTTCAGTCCTGAGACTGGTTTGATGCAGCTCTCCATGCTACTCTATCCTGTACAAGCTTCTTCATCTTCCACTACCTACTGCAACCTACATCCTTCTGAATCTGCTTAGTGTTTTCATCTCTTGGTCTCCCTCTGCGATTTTTACCCTTCATGCTGCCCTCCAATACTAAGTTGGTGATCCCTTGATGCCTCAGAAGGTGTCCTACCAACCGATCCCTTCTTCTAGTCAAGTTGTGCCACAAACTCCTCTTCTCCCCAATTCTATTCAATACCCCATTAGTTGTGTGATCTGCCCATCTAATCTTCAGCATCCTTCTGTAGCACCACATTTCGAAAGCTTCTATTCGCTTCCTGTCCAAACTATTTGTCGTCCATGTTTCACTTCCATACATGGCTACACTCCATACAAATACTTTCAGAAAACGACTTCCTGACACTTAAATCTATACCCAATATTAACAAATTTCTCTTCTTCAGAAACGCTTTCCTTGCCATAGCCAGTCTACATTTTATATCCTCTGTACTTCGACTCTCATCAGTTATTTTGCTCCCCAAATAGCAAAACTCCTTTACTACTTTAAGTGTCTCATTTCTTAATCTAATTCCCTCAGCATCACCCGACTTAATTCGACTACATTCCATTATCCTCGTTTTGCTTTTGTTGATGTTCATCTTATATCCTCCTTTCAAGACACTGTCCATTCCGTTCAGCTGCTCTCCAGGTCCTTTGCTGTCTCTGATTGAATTGCAATGTCATCGGCGAACCTCAAAGTTTTTATTTCTTTTCCATGGATTTTAATTCCTACTCAGAATTTTTCTTTTGTTTCCTTTATTGCTTGCTCAATATACAGATTGAATAACATTGGGGAGAGGCTACAACCCTGTCTGACTCCCTTCCCAACCACTGCTTCCCTTTCATATCTCTCGACTCTTTTAACTACCATCTGGTTTCTGTATTGAACGTTATGTTCAAAAAATACGTTATGAAATCTATTTCTTAATATAATTCTAGCAAAAACAGTCCGTATTTCTATCGTTCTACCGTGAGCGGCCAGTATGTCCGATCTACGGCAACTGTGTCGCCTGTACACTTTGCAGTAGGGTAAGGTGCCCTATTTCCGCATGGTAGTCTAATTTCAGATAGATGTCCATGCGAAAACTACCTGAAATCCTTGTGCTTCCACCATTTTAGCGTCCTGCTAGCAGCCATGTGCATTAGTCGTGCTCGGTGCCTGCAGTTGCTTTTTCTTAATGTCTTACATTTGAATGTAATACTCGTACTTTGTAGACACAACGTAAGCATCACAGGTGCATAGTAAGTAGTTCGATATTTTAGTCTTATTTATTAGTGATGTAATCAAAACGAGCGAGGTGGCGCAGTTGTTAGCAAACTGGACTCGCATTCGAGAAGACGACGGTTCAAACCTGCGTTTGGCCATCCTCACTTACATTTTCCGTCATTTCCCCAAATCGCTACAGGCAAATTCCGGGATGGTTCCTTTGGGCGGCCGATTTCCTTCCCCATCCTTGCCTAATCCGCTGGGACTCATAACCTCCCTGTTTGGTCCCCTCCCACAAATCAACCAACCAATCATATTTCATGAAACTTGTGAGTAGGTTTTAAATGCAGTAATTCATTATACGATTCGGTAGTTCAGTCGTGTTTGTCAAGTCGCACAGGTGTCTAATTTCGAATACTGCTAGGGTGCCTGATTTCGACCATCTGACAAATGAGCTCCTTTAAAGATATTTCTTTTCTCCTTTTCAGGAGATGGCTGGGAAGAAAAGAAAGTGTTGGGCAGAGGAAAATATGAGAAAGGCACTGTAAGCCATTACAAATAAACAAATGGAGTTATTAAAACGTCCAAAATTGTTCAAGTGCCAGAATCTACACTTTTAGATTACGTAAAGGCAGGAAACTTGGATGACAAACTGGGCTCTAGGATAGGCAGTAAAAGTGCTTGTGGATGAGCCTTCAACTGAAGGCAAGCTAAAATGCAAGAGAGCAATTTTAGAAGAAGTAGGAGAATCTTCTGAAAAGGGAAAACTCTCTAAAATGAGCAGGGGACAAGGAAAATCGTCATGAGAGTTATCATCTGCTGAGGATTCTGTTTCACTTGATAGATGATGAAGACAGTGCAGATGAGGAATGCATCTATTATTCTGTCCTATATCGGCAAGAAAAATCCGGAGAAGATTGGATAATACGTTTAGGACTTTTTCGTTGGGTATATGAACTGTGCGCTAGGACAGTGATACATGGCTGGAAGATGTACAAATGTGAAAACTACAAATCATAGCTTCGCTGTAGTTATAAGTGTATCATTATTGTAATCAAATTGGAATATCTAAACATTACTTTACTTTATTGTGTAATAAAATAATATTCCTATTCGTATGCAGTCTTGAATTTTCCTTATGAAATAACCCTATCCGAAATTAAGAACCAGATTTTCTGAAATTGCACACCCTTCAGTACACCCTCAAAGTGCACAAGTATCTTTAACATAAATTATTAAGTGTTATCTGTTGACTTTCACTACAAGAGATTACATACAAACAAATTCTGCTACGTTTTACATACGTCAGTTATTTTCTGGAGCTTTCAGCTGATTTTTAACCAACTATATCCTTAGGTTTCTTTAGCTATCTCAAAACAGGGCACCATACCCTACATGTGCTGCGTGTCGTCACGAAAGTTGTGTTGCTTCAGGAGGGTTCGGACAACAATAACATATGGCCAGCCAACATGTGTCTAATGGAGCAGGGGTGAGATAGGTGGATGTCACAGCGAATGTCACTGAGAGCCAATCTTGTGTCTCTAGCTACAGGACCAGTGGAGGATCGTCACAGAAGTGATTGCGGAAGAAAAACAACAGATATTCATGGTCGATATCTGCGCGTAACAGCAAGCAGAAAACATTTACACAATGCTACACGTCTTCGACGACAGTTCCAGAAAGCTTCGGGAGTGCAGGTCTTAACACAGACGATACGAAATAGGCTCCATGAGCAGGGGCTATGTGCCAGAGGGCCTCTCACGGCCTCCTCTCGAAATCGGGTTCGGAGATGGCTTGTGTCGCAATGGGCACGAAACCCCTCTTTGTGGACTGGGCAGTAGTGGGACACGACGCACACTACTTCTTCTTTTTTTTTCAGATCAGTATTATTCTCCACCCTGAAATACTGATATTCGTGTACAGGATGGGCATATGGGCAGGCGGTGGGCGTTATGAGAGGAATAGGATAATATTTAGATAAAGGCCATTTATTGGCGAAAGCATGTTAAAAAGGGGTCACATAGGCCTAGGGAGGTGAGGGTGAGCCAGAGCGTAGAGTTTGGCGAAACATAGTTCGCGAAGCTAACGAAAGTGGTTGTCTGCCAAAACTAAGTCCACAGCGCCGCAGCACAGGGAGAAGCTGGAAGGTCTCCACTGCTACAGGGCGCGTGTCCGACTCGCGGGTGAGCAAGAATACAAGAGAGCGAGCCCGGCGGCGGGCGGCCGGTCATATTCGACGCACCACGCGGCTTCCTCCGCCCTGATTGGTCGGGATCGAGAAAACAGTGCGGGCGGCATGGAATTTTCCAGAGCGCCGCCTGCTAAGCGACGCCTGGGACGGCGTTACCTCGCCAGCACGTGAGGGAGGCGCGTGGCCAACGTGCCCTTCCTCCGTGCTGACTTCCTGTTGCTAAACCGTGGGACGACAGAATTTACAGGCAGCTAACACTGCCGGCCGTCGCTTGGCCACAATGGAAAAATGAAGTTACCGTTTGAAGCTCATACAATAAAGCAAAATCCCCCACTGTCTGGCTCATTCTTTACATTCGTATGTGGAGACAACGAGGACAACGTTTACATCCCACTGATGTGGGAGCCCTTAGCAAGGCGTTCAGTCATGCTTTGGGGTGGAAATACGTATCGCCACAGTACACCCATTGTGTCACACGCGAGGATGACTGGTGCGAAGTATCAGGACGGAATTCTTGCACGCACTTTGGCTCCATTTGGTGAACATGTGGAGTGGGGCTCACGCTGATGGATGACAATGCCCGCCCCCATCGTCACAATATTGTGAACACCTTCGTACTGTAGTATAGACTCATGCGGATGGAATGGCCTCCATTTCCTCCAGATTTCAACCGCGCTGATAACGCATGAGATATGCTAAAAAGAGTGATTTTCAATCGTCCTGCCCTACCAGACCCCTTACAGGGCATCACAGAGGCCGGTTTGAAGAAGTGTAACAATACGCCACAGGTTTATCTAGACAATTTTCTAAGAAGTCTGTCTAACAGCATTCAAAAGTGTCTTCAATTATGAGGAGTGCCAGTTAGTTCATAAACAATGAGTTATGTAAGATGACAGCGGGAAGAAAGTGCAGTTTTTGCGGAGCAATCTTATGCAAGTTTTTTGTATAAATGTGCTTCTTTATTTTTATTTTCTTATAATTGTACCTGACGGAACCAAACCAGTTTTGTTTCCTGTTATGTCCAGTACTGACAATAAAGCAATTTGCAACATTTGTTTTCAATAATGCATTATACACCGCCTTCAAAGAGAACAATGGTCGCTTTGGAGCGTTGTGAATGTTGTAGAACTCGTGCCAGACCATCATCATGTGACCCACGCGAGTCATGACAGCAGTCTGACAGGCGGTTGTGAGCAATCAGCAGACTAATATTTATCGACGCCAAGAGGTTTGTTTTGTTTTGTTTTGCTGTAGGCTGCAAAAAACAACTGGGATAATACACGTCCAAGTCGAAACCATAGAACACGAAGACAGAGACGAGTGACATTAGAGAAGACAGCTAAAAACGGCGATGTGGAGATAGAGCTAAAAAAGACACCATACAGAAACGAAGATCCAAGACTAAAAATTAAATGGCCTCCGCCATATTGCTTTGGCGGATAAAAAGTGAAACACTGTCGACAGCCAGCGCGTCATTTGCTAAAACGGCCGATAACTCAGACGACAAACCCAAGCGGGAGCGTAAACGGTTAAAAAACGGGCATTCCGTCAGGAAGTGCCGGACAGTTAAAACTTGGGCGCAATGTGTACAAAATGGTGGGGGAACGACACTTATCAAACGACAATGTCAAAAAGGCAGTGCCCAATACGCAACTTAGTTAAAATGACCTCCCCCCGGCGGGTAGGCCAAGATGAAGTTTTCCAAGCCGATGGGAGAGGCTTAATAAGCCAGAGCTTATTCCCGTGAAGGGAGGACCATTGGCGATGCCAAAGGGACACCACCTCTTGACAGACGCCAACATAGAGATCATCAGAGGGAATATAGGAACTAGTGGGCTGAAGTACGAGGACTACAGCCTTGGCAGCAACGTCAGCAGCCTCGTTTCCTGATAGGCCTACATGACCAGGAACCCATATAAACATCACAGTGGCTCCACCAAAGACTGAGCAAGTGACAGTTTTCCTGGACCCACTGCACTAAGGGATGGGCGGTGTACAGCGCACATAGACTTTGAAGGGCGCTGACTGAATCTGAGCAGAGGACACAATTGAGAAGTCTGTGTCACCAGATGTACTTCGCGTCCTGATACAGGGCGAAGAGCTATGCTGCAAAAACTGACCACTGTGCTGGAAGCCAATATCGAAAGACACGGACACCAGTGACGAAGGCACACCCGACCCCACAGTCAGTCCGAGAGCCATCAGTGTACACAAAGGTACTATCGCGAAGTTCCATGCAAAGATCGTGAAACTGAAGGCGATAGAGCGAGGCTGGAGTGGTGTCCTTAGTGAGCGAATGAAGGCCAAGGTTAACATGAGTCGCTTCACGAAGCCAAGGTGGTGAAGGGTTCACATCCACCGGGAAAGTTGCGGGTAGTGTGAAGTTAAGCCGCCAAGTGCCGAAAGCGGACTCCAGGAGGTAACAAAGAAGGGGGACGCGCCCCATACTGGTGATCAAAGGAATCATCGAAAAAGGAGGCATAGGATGGGTGGCCACGCATGGCAGACAAACGGCTTGCATACCTGCTGAGGATAAACTCACGGCGGTAAGACAGTAGTAGTTTAGCAACTACAGCATACAGACTCTCAACCGGGCTAGTGTAAAAGGCGTCAGTGGACAAACGGATGCCACGGTGGTGGATAGTGTTGAGACGGCGTAAGAGGGACGGACGTGGTGACGCATGAACAAAGCACCTACAGTTGCGTTTCGAACGGACAAGGGACCGATACAAACGGAGGAAGGTGGTTCAATCGGCACCCCAGGAAGTACCATTGAGGACATGTAGGACATTGAGGAGCTGCGTACAGCGAGCTGCCAAGTAAGACACATGGGAGGACCAAGAGAGTGTCCTATCGAGCATGAGCCCCAGGAATTCCGTAGTTTCAACGAATGGAAGGGCAACAGGCCCAAGATGTAAAGATGGTGGGAAAAACCATTTGCGCTGCCAGAAATTCATACAGACGGTTTTGTCACCGAAAAAACGAATGCCACTGTCGATGCTCCAGGAGTAAAGAGGATCAAGACATCGCTGAAGACACTGCTCAGTGAGACAGATCCGTGGAGAACTGCAATAGATGGCAAAATCGTCAATAAAAAGGGAGCCGGAGATGCCCACTGGGAGACAGGCCATTATAGGTTCAAATGGCTCTAAGCACTATGGGACTTAACTTCTGAGTCCCCTAGAACTTAGAACTACTTAAACCTAACTAACATAAGGACATCACACACACCCATGCCCGAGCCAGGATTCGAACCTGGTCACGCGGTTCTAGACTGTAGCGCCTAGAACCGCTCGGCCACCCCGGCCGGCACAAAGTGACAAGATGGTCAACTGCAGAACGCCGCGTTCGAAATCTACACTGTGCATTCGTTAGTAAATTGCTCTACTCGAGCCACCATACCAGCCGGGCGTGAATCATACGTTCCATCATCTTGCAAACGCAGTTGGTGAGAGAGATAGTTCGGTAGCTAGAAGGAAGGTTTGTGTCTTTACTGGGATTAGGTATAGGTATGATGGTGGCTTCAGGCCAAAGTTCGGGAAATACACCCTCTGCCCAGATGCGGTTGTACGTGTTAAGCAGAAAGTGCTTGCCCACAAGAGAAAGGTGCTGCAACGTCTGAATGTGGACAGCGTCTGGCCCTGGGGCGGAGGACCTGGATGAAGTGAGAGCCTGATCTAGCTCCCTCATAGTAAAGGAGGCATTGCAGCACTCACGATTCTGAGAAGAGAACGGTATCACCCAACCTTCTTCCACTTGTTTCCGATGGAGAAAGGCAGGGTGATAGTGGGAAGAGCTTGAAACTTCCGCAAAATGGCGGCCCAAGGTGTTGGAGACAGCAATAGGGTCCACGATAACATCATCTGCTACTGACAAGCCGGAAATTTGGGAATGGATCTTGGTCCCAGAGAGCCGTCGGAAGTTGGCCCACACGACAGGGGAAGGAGTAGAACTGTTAAAAGAACTAGTGAAGGAAATCCAGCTAGCTTTTTGCTATCCCGAAGAACGCGAAAACACTTCGCACGCATCTGTTTATGATGAATGCAATTTGCCATCGTACGAGGACAGTTAAAAAATCGGGGAGCACGTCTCCGTGCGTGAATAGAGTTGCGGCATGCCTCAGTCCACCAAGGGATTGGACACGGCGTGGTAAAGAGGAAGTGCGAGAAATAGACCGTTCCGCAGCAGTAAGAGTAACGTTTGTGAGATATTCCACCTGATCATCACAAGAGGTGACAGAACTGCAGAAAGGCACTTTCCTGTTTGGACGTGCCCATGACGACACCGAGGTTGACGTTGCTGGATCTGTAGTGTGTCAGCGCAGAATGACCAGGCTGATTACGACTAATAGTGTATCAATCGCAAGCGGGTAACACTGCGTAACAACAGCGATCGTAAAAAAAAATACTAACCAACAAAGGCCAGAGACGAATGCGACACACTGTCAGTTTCATACACGACAGGAATTGTTGTCACTCACTGTGTGTCCATAGCAACCAGTTACCAAGCGAACCTTGCTAAGAGATATGTGTGCAACTGAAACGTTGCGGTAACACGGGGGTGAGGGCAAGATTTCTTGGTGGTAGTTAGCAGGGACGAATAGTCTTTTCCCGTGCGTGTAAAATTAATTCACGTGCAATCGCAAAGACAATAACTATACAGAGTGATTCTGTGACGATGTTACAAATTTTGAAGGATGATGGAGAAGGGTAAATTTATCAGTTTGGGTGAGGGACCGTTCTCCGGAAACGACCGATTCGAAACTTATGAGCGAAAATCTTTGGGATATCTTTGAGAGTGCAGTACATGTTGCAGTACTGTTGTTGCTAAGATTGTAGGGCAGGCAACTCTCAGAGGTGGTAGAAGGAAAATATCCACAGCAAACATGGGCTCTAAAATGCATGCCTTGAGAGCTATGATCACTTTTTCGGCCGGCCGAAGTGGCCGTGCGGTTAAAGGCGCTGCAGTCTGGAACCGCAAGACCGCTACGGTCGCAGGTTCGAATCCTGCCTCGGGCATGGATGTTTGTGATGTCCTTAGGTTAGTTAGGTTTAACTAGTTCTAAGTTCTAGGGGACTAATGACCTCAGCAGTTGAGTCCCATAGTGCTCAGAGCCATCACTTTTTCATCTTTGCTACTGTAAAACACATCTCTTCTACTGAAAGAAGTGCCCATAGCTCTTAAGGTATGCATTTTCGAGGCCATCTTCCATGGACATTTTTTCTGGTTTCGGTCCATATAGGAAACAAACAGCTTTCAGCAGAAGAGATGTGTTTGACAATATGAAAGATGAGGAAGTGTTCTTGTGATGTGCATTTTACAGCCTATGTTTACTAGACTTTTTTTTCTTGTTTAAGTCCGTACTACCATCTGTGAAATTTTCTTACCCTAAAGTCTTAGCAACAACAATACTGGTAGAGGTACTCCCGTGCCACAGGTACCAGAACGATTTTCGCTTATAACTTTCAAGTAGGTCGCTTCCAAATCAGGTCCCTTGCCTCAACCTTTAACCTTCTCCATCATCCCTGAAAGTTCGTAACATCATCACATTGTCACAGAATGAACCCGTATAACTCACTCCTTGGACAAGCAATTCAGCCTTCTTTGCCTACTTGGAGAGAAAGTTCATGTCATATTTTGATGATACTCGATTTCCTTTCTATCATGACTTGCAAGAGATATGACATCTCTTCCCTGCCGCCGTTACACAACGCAGTAAAAATTCATATTTATAAAAGGTAATCAAATGAAAAGAGTTTATTCATAACTTTTAGTAAGACAAGAACTGATAGCATCCATGGTCTCTCCATGGATGAGGAAATAAATCGGCATCACCCGCTGCATGTCCCGAAAAGCTCAGGCCAAAACTTTCTTTTTGAATACCGTTGTTTTCAACTTATAGAACATAGCAAGAGATGTCTACATGACATTACTTCTTTCTTCGTATCAAGTGTCAGACGATGCCCACACTTTTAGTCCTCTGTGATGATACTGTGCAGGAATGAAACGTCAGCCTGATAACACACTTAATGCTGGAGAGACAATCCCACTCGCTTGATTTTTTTCTCATCTGCTTTACCGTACCCAGCGACATCAGTCATCCGACAGTCAGATGTGTTGCGCACGGTATCCAGTAGCTGCAATAGAGATGTTGAGTTTGTGCAGTCTGTGACACATGGCTGGGGTGATCAGCGTTAATCAACCCCTCGATACGGGGCACGTTTTTATCTGAGGCAGACGTGCTTGAACCCTGGCATTCGCTCGTCTTCCACATCTGTTTTGCCTCTATCAAATTCCTGGCACCAAAACGGCACCTCCTGTTTTTGTGATATTGTAATCGCTCCGTTAAGTTCCACTGCTCTCGGCTATGAATTCAACTGGAAATTTCTTGTTAAACACAAAACCTTATTAAATTTTGTGATAGCCTCTATTACTGCGAATAACTATTAAAATCTTTGAATTTGAAAAATATCAAATCCATTTCACTTTTTTAGCAATTACAACGCTAGTATAGTGCAGCTAACGAATTTCTCAGAAAGCTGATGCAATAATAACTATCTTCTACTCATCGGCTACTTGTGGCTCCTCGTAGGAAACACGTCTCGCTGAAAAAATAACTTAACATCTAACCTGTATGATCCAGATTTTTGTCCTTGAGATAAGATAACGGCGTGGTTAAATTGTAATATTTTTATGTTTCCACAATGTTGAAATTACAACTGTTCAACGTGGCAATGACCGCCAGTAACAATCATACCACATGCCCGCCAAGAACACACATCAACTTCAGCTTACAACTACCACTTGCAGACTACCATTAGCACGTGTCGTAACATGCCAGGCCAAGACGATTACAGATACAAAAACTGACATCATAGCACTCCATTTTTTTTACATCTAGAGAAATTTATCTGTGATCAAACACTGTTTTTTACAAACGGTTTCACATTACTGCCCAGGATATAGTACAGAAATAACAAAATGTCAATAATTTCAAGCATAAGATTTTTGAAATAAGTCTAAAATATGGAAAACAATTATATTACTTGAAATATAATTAAATTAATAACATTTATGTTAGATTTATCGTTCGATCATAAATTTTTATATTTGAGTACAAATAAAAGAATACTTCAATGCTTGTTTAATCAACAGCTAAAATTTAGGTGGTTTCAAAATAATTGTCCGTGTATCGAATACTCCAGGTATTTGTGTGTATAAAGTACTCCGATTCTGTGTGTGTATCGTATATTCCGGTTCACTGAGAAAATAGCGTCAAAGCCTACGCTTTTAGACAGCTGAGCATGCCTCCGTCAACTCTAACTTTTTTTCAAATTTATTGGCTTTCACGCTGTGTCCATTCAGCCATCTCAATAGTAATGTCAATTACAACAGTACGAAGGTAAGGACAACACAACACCCAAACGGCGAGGGCAGTAAAACTCCGACCGGCGGGAATCGAACACGGGTCCCTTCGCTTAGCAATCCGCCACCCTTACCCTGCACATATCGAGGTGGACGAACTCCAGCTTGATACTGCACTTTGAAGCGCAACTAGGCAGCTACGTCTATCTACCGTTTGAAAACTGTGATCATTTCTTCTATCTACACATTGAATTTAATTCGCTTGGGGTATTTATACATCTGTGAGAACTATAGTTACTTACCTCTTGAGCCACATTCAGCCATTGTTCATGAATCGGTTCAATTATTTAGAATAATTCCGTACATCGTGGAATCGTTAAGTTTCAGTTAAGAACTCGGAAAACCAAAGTTATGTTATTATTATTTTGTGCTAGCTGTTATGCGTGGCTGCGCTCGCATATCAGTATAGCTTTGTTACGATGAGTGATGGTGAGTAAGTATTACCCGCGAAAGTCGAGGTGGTAATGGTGTAGTATCAGAAATTAACGTGTCTCATGACTACGTACAGTCACTCCAATTAAATCAATACGCATTGTTACATCACAGTACACGTATGGAAGATAACTACGTTAAAAGTCATTGGGGGGGAAGCACGATGGCTTGCGATTAAAGTGATAAATTTTTTTGACGACAGACAGAGAAGGAATTTATTGTGCTGGCGGTGCATGGATGGAAGGCGCAGCCAGAAACTTGAATAACGGGATGGTTTGCAAAATACGGAAGCATGGATACGAACTCGGGCAGAACGGAATGCAAGTTTCTAGGCCAAAGAAGGAGAAGCAAAGTGCTAAGAATAAGGATTCGATTGACGATGTGGATAAATGTATTGCCAGGCAGCAATTTCTACGCTATTACGAACACTATAAAGACATACCAACTCTCCTAAAACAACTCACATTTTGTCGCACGGAACTGAACTTCGACGCTAGCAAGGGACCTGTTTGAAAAATTATTCTTTCTATAGGATCTGGTTTTCAAAGGTACCAAAACACAAAACAAACATGTCATTATGTGCGAGCAAGAGGACATAGTTACAAAAAGGGTATACTATATTACGTTCCCACGGGAAAATAAACCATCAGAACCAGTGCGGCCACTGATCCACTTAGATGGAACACGGACGCACACACACTGCACTGTAAATAAATGTTGGCAAAGTGAAAGCGTTAGAAGAGTATTGTCGAATAAAAGCGCCAGTCAGCTTGTTATTATTTTGCTTGCAAGGTGGTGACATGAGTTTCATTTTGGATTCACTTCTCATCTACGACTCAAAAGCCAAAATGGCTGCGACACGACAGCTACGAGGTTTCTACTCGCCTTTTAAACTGTTTATTTGAACGAAGGGATTTTTCGTGGAGTGAAAAAAATTACTGTGCTGATCGTGATGTCTTTATTTTATTATTTCAGGGTGATCACATTTTACCTTTCTTTGACAAAACATGGTACACATATGCTGAAATAGCATCTGAACTAACAAAACAAGGCTAATTGGTGACGGTCGCATTATTCTTTGTAGTCGTCTAATTTCTAAATTATTATACTCATTTGCTCATACTGGCAAACGCTCTCGTCCACAATCAGTTGCTATTGACAAAACATTCAGTAGCTCAACAGGGGAGGGGGTGGAATCGACTTTTCAAACCATTAACAACGTGGTGACAAGTAAAAGAGCTAATAAAATGATTAAATGAGTCGACAAACGATTGGAATTAAAATAAATACTGTTAATTCAGTAAAAGCAATAAATAAAGGCATTTTCAATAAGATATAAATTCAAAAATTTCCATTTACATGACGCGATTCGAAAGCACAGCTTTTAGCTTGTCATGATTATATCTTAACTGCTATGCTACGTCGCCGCTTTGAACAGAAATATTAATTTTAATTATGCAGAGCATCTCGCGAAATGCGTTCTGTTGATTACTTGCAATGTCTTCACCCTCCTGAAATATTTCTCGCCATTGTAAGCTTCCAAATTGTTTGATTACAATAACGTTCAAGCACTTATTTTCCATAATATGTGTGATCTGGCGGGCATTATAAAACAGTCTCGAATAGATACGATTTTTAAATATCTCTTCATGAACAGCCTCTTCTATCTATTTATATCAATAACTACGAAGCTGATGATAATCTCACTTCACCGACTTGACTAAATCGGAACAGAAGATTTACATACATGATTCACTCGTGTTAGACAAATGACACCCAAAAACCTGTACTTGATCGCATTAGCAAAACAGATTCACGTGTAACATGTAAACACGACAGCAGACATTGCATTCGTATTTCGAAATTAGATTTTCGTCTTTCGCAAATTTTGTGGAGTGCAAGTGGTGGTAGAGGGGCGGCGTGTAACAGCACCACACTTACAAGAATTCTGGAGTGTACACTTGTATTTCTGCCCCCTCCTCGTTTCTCGGGCGTGAACACGACAGTCCTCGCGCCGCGAAGAGATTATCACTCCTTTCTTTAGCGTAATGACCTTCGGGGCGTTGCCACAAAGCCATGACAATAGTTGAATGTCAGAGATTGAAAATATCGCTTCAGTTGTAAGATTTTTTATTATTTTTGAGTTGTTAGACCATGACCGATTTCGGATTATTACATGCCCATCATCAGGTGTGATAATTTCGTGCAATCCGTGCTCTGCACTCACTGGTGGTACACTGCGTGGTATACGAGGTGCGAAAATAAAGTAAAGAGACTGATTTCCTTTGCAAGATGTGGCAACCCTGCAGGCTTGCATAGGCACAATATCTCTGACCTTGGTCTATAGGCTGCTTCTAGTCCAAGCGACACATCGATGCAACTGCACAGTCGTGAGTTGTGCTGTAATAAGTTAACACGTGTTTGTGTCTCTCGTCACGGAAATGGAACCGCATAATATTGCGCAACGGTATGCCATTTCTTTTTGCGTTAAATTGGGTGAAAACGCGACGACAACTTACGGTAAGCTTCAGAAGGCTTTTGCAGATGAGGTTATATCAAGAGCTCAAGTTTTTCGTTGGCATAAAATGTTTAGTGAAGGCAGAGCGAATGTTGAAGATGAAGACTGCAGTGGACGACCATCAACCTCACGGACGGATGTCAACTTGGCCAGGGTGCGTGAACTCGGACGATCAGATCGAAGATTATCCATGAAAATGATTGCAGAAGAACTGAACATCAATCGAGAAACGGTTAGTCTCATAATAACTGATGATCTTGGTATGATTCTGCGTCACGATAAGGCGCCATCCCATACTGCTCTGTCTGTACAGCAATTTTTAACCTCAAAACAAATTTCAGTACTACCACAACCACCTTATTCACCAGATATCGCTCCGTTCAACTTTTTTCTATTTCGAAGTGTCAAAACGGCGGTCAAGGGACACCATTTTCAAACAACATAAGACGTCCAAAAAGCTGTGACGAGGATCTTGGAGGATATTACAGAAGATGAGTTCCAGAAATGTTACCATAAATGGCAGAAGCTCTGAAAAAAGTGAGTGAAATCAGGAAGGGAAATACTTTGAAGGAGACAACACCAAACTTGATTAAAACGGCAAGCAACATTTTTTTTCACATCAGTCTCATTACTTTATTGTCGCACCTCGTACTCTCCATCCTATCTATCACTGTGCGTGGGGTCAGAACAAAAGGTTATCACCCCCGACGCTGGGCATGTAATGGGCCGAAATCAGAGTGGTCTAAACACTGAAAAATAAAATGAAAAAAGCCTTACAAGTGAAGTAGTATTTTCAAACACAATTAAAGTGCTCAGTTATGGATGTTCCTCCGGCAGGATTGTTTATGGTTGAATGTCAATTACGACGATACGAACGTAAGAGCAACACAACACTCAGTCCCCATGGGACTGATTACCCTGTAGTTTGGCCCCTTTACTCCCCAAACCAACCGAATGTATGAATTCTCCGCCCTGCGAACTTCCCGCCCCACTAGAAATCTTCGAACTCTCCGCCTCGTACCTGCGTCCGTTGTGTCCTGTCCTACCTGCAGCCGGACCGTCCTAACCACCTTGCTCTGCCTGTTCCCTGGACTCGGCCGAACTCCACTCGCACACTCCCATCTGCCTGTTAGTATCGCTCTAGTTTTCGTAGCCTTCACATCGTGCTACTTGGATATTACCATCTCAGTAGTTGTGATATGGAAGTTTCAACGGCAATTCGTGGTAAGCCTAGTTGCCACTATGAAGGTTATGCTTACACACTGAAGAAAACGAAGGAAGATGGGACTGTGATTTGGCGCTGTTCAAAACAGAAAGAGAAGCATTGCCGTGGAAAGCTTAAAATCAAGGATACTGCAGTGCTCTTTTCGCACGAGCATCAATGTGGAGCTTCGGATGACGCAAGGTTGGAAGTACAGAGGACTCTGGACCAGGCAAAGAACAGGGTACGAGAGGAAAATACGTCTATTTCCAAAATCTATTCAGAGTAGTTAGGCAGCTTGCAGAATAGAGGGCACGACTTTATGACAGAAATGCCAGAGCAGCGAACAACGAAGAGGACGTTATACAAGGGAAGGGCAAAGTCGCAGGGAAGTGAGAGGGCTCCAGATTCAAGAGGAAAGATTGAAGTTACAGAAGAGCTAATAACTATGAATGATGACAGCAGTTTCCTGTTAAGCGACGATAAATCAGGAGACAGGATAATAGTTTTTTGTGGAAGAGCAGAGAGAAGGGCTCTAAGAAGTAAACGAGACACTTTTATGGATGGTACGTTCAAATGCTGTAGCAAACAGTTTTCACGGATATACCAGGTGATCAAAAAGTTAGTATAAATTTGAAAACTGAATAAATCACGGAATAATGTAGATAGAGAGGTAAAAAATGACACACATGCTTGGAATGACATGGGGTTTTATTAGAACCAAAAAAAAATACTAAAGTTCAAAGCATGTCCGACAGATGGCGATTCATCTGATCAGAATAGCAATAATTAGCATAACAAAGTAAGACAAAGCAAAGATGATGTCCTTTGCAGGAAACGCTCAATATGTCCACCATCATTCCTCAACAATAGCTGTAGTCGAGGAATAATGTTTTGAACAGCACTGTAAAGCATGTCCGGAGTTATGGTGAGGCATTGACGTCGGATGTTGCCTTTCAGCATCCCTAGAGATGTTGGTCGATCACCTTATACTTGCGACTTCAGGTAACCCCAAAGCCAATAATCGCACGGACTGAGGTCTGGGGACCTGGGAGGCCAAGCATGACGAAAGTGGCGGCTGAGCACACGATCATCACCAAACGACGCGCGCAAGAGATCTTTCACTGGTCTTGCAATATGGGGTGGTTCTAATAAAACCCGGCCGGCCGCGGTGGTCTCGCGGTTCTAGGCGCTCAGTCCGGAACCGCGCGACTGCTACGGTCGCAGGTTCGCATCCTGCCTCGGGCATGGATGTGTGTGATGTCTTTAGGTTAGTTAGGTTTAAATAGTTCTAAGTTCTAGGGGACTGATGACCACAGCTGTTAAGTCCCATAGTGCTCAGAGCCATCTAATAAAACCACATGTCATTCCAAGCATGTGTGCCAATTTTTACCTCTCTATCTACATTATTTCGTGATTTATTAAGTTTTCAAATTTATACTGGCTTTTTAATCACCCGGTATACAGTTCAAGCAGATTTTGGAAGTAATAAAAATGAGACTAATATCCACCCATCCACCCAGTTGCATTTGCATTATAACCAATATACCTGTGGTAAAGAGACTACAACAAGAATAGTACAAACTGTAATTTTTAGTTGAATGTGCCACCCAAGTTCTAAAAACATTCTCACGCTGTGTCTGATATAGAAGAAGTCAGACGTTAACTGTTAGTTAACGCTTCTTTTTATCTCATTGCCTGTTAAACAGAAACGAATGAGTAATGTTTGTTTTCAAATTTTTTCTCACTTACTATTTTGATGATTCAACTGTTAGATTTCCAAGATAGTCAAGGGTCACTGACAGAGGTCAGAAAAGAAAATATTACTACTACTTTCAATGGATTCTTCTTCATTTGCTCTTTCTTCAACTAATACACTGTCTTCTTTTGCATGACACTTATGTGCAAGATTTTCTACGTTTTCTTTAAGTCCTTCAGTTTTATCAATAACCACCTCCTTAATAGGTTCTTAATTTTTGTTAGTCTCGTCAATTTTTTGATCATCTACAAATGCACTCTTGAACTATAATATCTTCTTTCATGTCCTTTGGGTCGAGAGCTTCTCTGACGTAAGTTTAACAAATTTCAGCATTGAACCAGCCAACAAATGGTCCTTCAAAAACCTGACCGCAATTTACTTGTTTATTTATTTATTTACTTATTTTGTGGTCCACTTGGGCAACGTCACTGTGTATGTGTTCTAAACCAAATTTCCCCAGGGGATTAGTGGACCCTTCCTCGACCTTTTCTGGGCGGAAAATTCACAGGGCGGAAAATTCACAGGGCGGAAAATACACGACACCAACCAACCAGTCCCTAAGCGGAGGAAATCTCCGACTGAGCCGGTTACAGAGAACACAGGCCCCTTCGGTTATCAATTCACCGCGTCGAGCGAGGACCAGGAAAGAGATTACCACTTCGCTTTGACTAGTAATAAGCTACTGAACTGCGATAGCATCAGCTGCCCTCACGTGTCTGGCTTTTTGGGTAAGCATAGCTCCTGATGTGCTCCCTCGTCTCCTCTCTCCGTTAAAAGGGTCAGACACAATCTGTGTTGACGAATAGCTGGATTGGGTTGTTTGGGGGAAGAGACCAAACAGCAAGGTCATCGGTCTCATCGGATTAGGGAAGGACAGGGAAGCAAGTCGGCCGTGCCCTTTCACAGGAACCATCCCGGCATTTGCCTGGAGCGATTTATGGAAATCACGGAAAACCTAAATCAGGATGGCCGGATGGGGGGATTGAACCGTCGTCCTCCCGAATGTGAGTCCAGTGTGCTAACCACTGCGCCATCTCGCTCGGTGAGGAATAGCTGGATTTGCTGTTTCCGAGTGAGCGGCAGGACGGCTGCTGTCAGCGAAACAAGACGTATTTCGCAGCCGCGCTACGTCCGGCGATAGCGGCAGGGGCGGGAAGCCGTGTGGGCGGCGCGGGCACAGTGCCTGGCAGATACCGCTCTCGCCTATCAGATCGCCCCCCATCGACCGGTTTGCCGGCCCTGGCGCAGGCCCTGAAAAACGGCGCGGCCACCCCCTATGCTCCACACGGCGGACCGCGCAGCCTCGCGCTGCAACAGGACCCGGGTTTTTTCCTCTGGGTCACCACAGTGTCCAGTCACAGATAACGATATCAAGGCAGTGCGTAGTTATTCTGGGATTTCCGTGCCTGGACACGAAGTATTGCGTTAGGTGACGTACATCTACATCTACTAATACAGGGTGTTACAAAAAGGTGCTGCCAAACTTTCAGGAAACATACCTCACACACAAATAAAGATGTTATGTGGACATGTGTCCGGAAACGCTTAATTTCCATGTTAGAGCTCATTTCAGTTTCGTCAGTATGTACTGTACAACGTGATCAAATTGTAAATTTTCACAATCAACATGTGTGGGCTGACGAGAATCCGCACGCAATTGTGCAATCACGTCATCAACACAGATTTTCTGTGAGCGTTTGGGCAGGCATTGTTGGTGATGTCTTGATTGGGCCCCACGTTCTTCCACCTACGCTCAATGGAGCTCGTTATCATGGTTCCATACGGGATACTCTACCTGTGATGCTAGAACATGTGCCTTTACAAGTACGACGCAACATGTGGTTCATGCACGATGGAGCTCCTGCACATTTCAGTCGAAGTGTTCGTACGCTTCTGAACAACAGATTCGGTGACCGATGGATTGGTAGAGGCGGACCAATTCCATGGCCTCCACGCTCTCCTGACCTCAACCCTCTTGACTTTCATTTACGGGGGCATTTGAAAGCTCTTGTCTACGCAACCCCGGTACCAAATATAGAGACTCTTCGTGCTCGTAATGTGGACGGCTGTGATACAATACGCCATTCTCCAGGGCTGCATCAGCGCATCAGGGATTCCATGCGACGGAGGGTGGATGCGTGTATCCTCGCTAACGGAGGACATTTTGAACATTTCCTGTAACAAAGTGTTTGAAGTCACGCTGGTACGTTCTGTTGCTGTGTGTTTCCATTCCATGATTAATGTGATTTGAAGAGAAGTAATAAAATGAGCTCTAACATGGAAAGTAAGCGTTTCCGGACACATGTCCACATAACATATTTTCTTTCTTTGTGTGTGAGGAATGTTTCCTGAAAGTTTGACCGTACCTTTTTGTAACACCCTCTATAAATGTGCAGGAGGCAAGCGACCACTACTATAACAAACGGTAGTTTCGCATTCACACTGACTCGGTAGCAATGGTAAAAGTCAAACATCAGGCAACGAATGATTTTATTGCTCATATGAGGCTTTACGGAATTCACCTGTCATCAGCTATCCGCGAATGATTGTTGCCCGCAGATATGGCGCTTCTACACGGGCGGAAAAAAATCGCAACACCAAGAAGGAGTTGCGGGACATAAACGAAACTTGGTGGGCCTGTTTCTACATCTCAAAGAAGACGTCAATTAATATTTCGCACCAGTCGCATTAGAGTTGCGCTAGTTGCACCACTATGAGGATGCAAATCAACTTTGTTTTAAACACATGCTGCAACTGTCGTGAGCGCTAGTTACGTTCAAGACTGGACGTGTTGAGTTGATATTAGTCGAGAACACCTTTAAGGAGAAAAATACGCCTTTACCAACACCTCACTGAGTTTCAACGAGGTCGTGTAATAGGGCTATACTGCAGAAAGACTTGCCAAGAATGTCGCCACTGTATATCATTGGTGGAAGCAATGGTCACGAGAATGCACAGTCGCGAGAAGACCAGACTCGGGATGGCCACGTTCCAACTGTCGAGGAAGAAGATTATCGTGTCATGCGTGTGGCTCTAACGTATCGTACTGCATCAGAAGTAGCAGTTTGAGCAGCAGTTGGCACCCCAGTGATACAAAGAACTGTTACAAATCGGTTACTTCAAGAAAAGCTCTGAGCCAGGTGCTCTGTAGCATGCGTTCCACGGACGTCAAGCGAGAGCACATTGGAGTGCAGAGTGGAGGTCAGTTGTGGTCTCTGTTGAAAGCTGGTTCTGTCTCGGTGTTAGTGATGGCCGTGTGTTGGTCAGGAGGAGGCCGGCTGAGGGTCTGAAACCAACTTGTCTACCTGCTAGACTCACTCGACCCACAACTGGAGTTATGGTCTGGGGTGCGATTCCATATGACAGCAGGAGCACTCTCGTAGTTATTCCATGTACCCTGAGTGCAAATTTGTACGCCAGTCTGGTGATTCGACCTGTTGTGCTGCCATCCAGAACAGCATTCCAAAGGGTGTTTTCCAGTAGGATAACGCTCGCCCATATACCACTGCTGTAACCCATCATGCTCTAGAGAATATCGACATATTGCCTTCGCCTGCTCGATCACCAGATCTGTCTCCAATCGAGCACGTGTGGGACATCATCGGACGGCAACTGCACCTTCATCTACGAACAGCATTTACCACCCATTTACTGACCGGCCTAGTGCAGCGGGTATGGGATTCCATCCCACAGGCTGACTTTCGGCGCCTGTAAAGCACAATGCAAGAACGTTTCCATGCTTGCATTCAACTTTCTGGCGGTTACATCAGTTATTAATGTACCACCAATTCGCATTTGCAATGGTTTATTCCGCACCTACATTAAGCTGTGATCTTGCAGTGTTAATCACTTAACTATGTTACGCAGACAAATATATTCCCGTAATTCATTAATCTACATTAATTAGTTTTTGGTGTTGGAAATTATTTCCGTCAGTGCAAGTTACACTATGTGATCAAAAGTATCCACACACACCCAAAAACATACGTTTTTCATATTAGGTGCGTTGTGCTGCCACCTGCTCCCAGGTACTCCATATCAGCGACCTCAGTAGTCATTAGACATCGTGAGAGAGCAGAATAGGGCGCTCGGCAGAACTCACGGACTTCGAACGTTGTCAGGTGACTGGGTGTCACTTGTGTCATACGTCTGCAGCGAGATTTCCACACTCCTAAACATCCCTAGGTGCACCGTTTCCGATGTGATAGTGAAGTGGAAACGTGAAGGGACACGCACAGCACAAAAGCGTACAAGCCGACCTCGTCTGTTGTCTGACAGAGACTGCCGACAGTTGAAGAAGCAGACATGTATCCAGACCATCACACAGGAATTCTAAACTACATCAGGATCCATTGCAAGTACGATGACAGTTAGACGGGAGGTGAGAAAACTAGGATTTCATAGTCTAGCGGCTGCTTATAAGCACATATAACACCGGCAAATGCCAAACGACGCCTCGCTTGGTGTAAGGAACGTAAACATGCACGATCGAACAGCAGAAAAACGTTGTGTGGAGTGACGAATCATGGTACACAAGGTTACGATCGGATGAAGGGTGTGGGTATGGCGAATGACCGGTAAACGTCATCTACAAGCGTGTGTTGTGCCAGCAGTAAAATTCGGAGGCGGTGGTGTTGTGGTGTGGTCGTGTTTTTCATGGAGCGGTCTTGCACCCCTTGTTGCTGTGCATGGAACTATCACAGCACAGGCCTACATTGATGTTTTAAACGCCTTCTTGCTTCCCCCAGTTGAAGAGGAACTCGGGGATGGCGATTGCATCTTTCAACGCGATCGATCACCTGTTCATAATGCACGATCTGTGACGGGGTGGTTACACGACAATAACATCTCTGTAATGGACTGGCCTGCACACAGTCCTGACCTGATTCCAATAGAACACCTTTTGGGATGTTTTGGAACGCCGACTTCGTGCCAGGCCTCACCGACCGTCATCGATACCTCTCCTCAGTGCAGCATTCCGTGAAGAATGGGCTGACATTCCCCAAGAAACTTTCCAGCACCTGCCTGAATGCATGCCTGTGAGAGTGGAAGCTGTAATAAAGGCTAAGGGCGGGCCAACACTATACTGAATTCCAGAATTACCGATAGAGGGTGCCACGAACTTGTAAGTGATACTTTTGACCACTTAGTGTATATATGAAACAAACATCTGTAGTCTGTGATTGTTTGTTTCACATACAACTTGAAACGCCATATCTACGTGCAGAACTCGCTGCTGGATATCTGATATGGGTAAATTCTAAAACGCATCATATGAGAAATAAAGTAATTCTTTGCCTAATGTTTAACTTTTACCATTGCGACTCAATCAGCCTGAATGCATAACTACTGATTATTTACATCTACGTCTACATCTACATACATACTCCGCAAGCCACCATATGGGGTATGTCAGATGGTACCTTGTAGCACTGTCAGTCATTTCCTTTCCTGTTCCATTCGCAAATGGAGCGAGGAGAAAACGACTATCGATATGCCTCTGTATGAATCCTAATTTCTCTTATCTTCACTTTGTGATCCTTATGCGTTAGCGCCAGTAGAATTGTTCTGCAGTCAACTAAAAGTACGTGTTAAGTTTTCTCAACAGTGTTCCGGAAAAATAACATCGTCTTCTTTCCGGGGATACCCATTTGAATTCACAAGCCGCCGGCGTAACACTCGCGTGTTGATCGAACCTGCCGTTAACAATTCTAGCAGCAGCCTCTGAATTACTTCAAGACCTTCCTTTACGCTGACCTAGTGGAGATCCAAACCACTCGTACAGCACTCAAGAAAGGGTCGCGCGACGTCTGTTGTACACCTCAGCCACCCTTTCTTAAAATTCTCCCAAGAAACGTTAGTCAACCATTCACATTCCCTATTATCGCCGTTACGCGCTCTTTCCATTTTATATGATCTTGCAACGTTAGCTTAGATATTTAATCGACGTGACTATGTCAAGGAGCACACGACTGTCACTGTATTTTGATTTACGAGTAGTTAATGTGGGGCCATGCCGACTCCAGTGCCGTGTTCAGCTGCGCTCTCGGTTGAGGATCCATGATGGTCCGTGCAACTGAGGTTCTGTCAAAGATTCTCGACTGAAGTTAAATCCGTGTAGTTTGGCGACCAGGGAAGTATGGTAAGCTCATACTGCTGCGCTTTATGGTATAATGTGGTGTGCATTTGCAGCAATCATGTTGTAAGAGAAATTGTTTAAGGTTCATGCGTAAACATACAAGGTGAATGACCCTTTCATTTATTTGCCGGACTTTATTAGTTGTACTATGAAAAGTTTATTCCTGATCCGAGAGTGTGCTGAAGTTCTGTGACGGTAGCGCTTCTCCATGGAGAGCAAATCTTGTATGACGTATGCAACGACAGTGACTTAGTTATGTTAGTAGACTTACGAGTACTGATGTGTATATTGATTAGCAGCAATTTGTGCTATTGTTGGCCGTCCTTGCGGCCTGTATTCATTTAAAAATCAACTGGTGACACAAATAGTGCCAGATTAATGTCACCTCGATTTAAAGTAGTGTCATATTTCAAGAAAATTAAATCACCTAGCAATTTTTATTCATCCAAAAGAAACTGCGCTGAGTTGAGAAGACTGCTCAAAATGGTTCAAATGGCTCTAAGCACTATGGGACTTAACAACTGAGGTCATCAGTGCCCTAGACTTAGAACTACTTAAACCTAAATACCCTAAGGACATCACACACATCCATGCTCGAGGCAGGATTCGAACTTGCGACCGTAGAAGAAGCGCGGTTCCGGACTGAAGCGCCTAGAACCGCTCGGCCACAGCTGCCGGCTGTGAAGACTGCCATAGGACTTTCGGACAATGATTTCTGGATGTTTCCCGGTGAGTCTACAAGCACGGTCACCTCATCAGGAGAATTAATAACCTACGAATCTAGCTAGGACATCCATGAGTCAATTGAGTACTGTAATTGAACCAGTAAAGGCTCCGAAGATATTATTTGTGAGAATAAATACAACATTAAATTTCGGGTGGTTATAAATTATTTAGCGGAGTTGCAGCTAACCGGCCAGATCTTCGCAGTCTACCGCAGCAACTTCTCGAAATTCTCTAAATTTTGTGAGCTATTCAGAATCAGATGAACTCACGGCATTATCAGTTATTTAAAATAAACAACATCAAAATAACAGGAGAATTAAATAAACTAGCAATTGCAAGTGACGAAGTAATAAAAATAATAATAGTAACTACACAAAAACATTTTAATAAAAAGCTTTAAATCAATTTCTTAAATAACACCCCATGACGTGCCGCTATTCATATAGTTTATATTTGAAGCATGCACATACGTACATTGCAACCTGTGCGACACACTGCATTGTCCTGCTAGTGGATGCCATCGGCCTGGGAAACACAAATTCCATGCTGGAGTGGACATGGTTCCCAAAGATAAATGAATACTTGTGTTCATCCTTTGTGCCTCCAGAATGACAGGATCACACGGGAAATGCTACGTAAACTTTCCCCAGACCGTAACACTCCCTCCTCCGGCTTGAGCCCGTCCGATGATTGTTGCAAGGTATTTGCTTTTAGACTTTCACGGCGATGAAGCATGGAACATGGTTTATCACAAAACTCTACGTATCGCCACTCAGTGGACGTCGAGTTACGGTACTGGCATGCAAATTCCAACCTTCGTCGCCGATGAACGGCAGTCATCAAGGGTGCGTGAACCAGGGGCCTTCTCCGCTGCCCCATACGTAGCAACATTCGCTCCCCGGTCATTTTGGAGACGTCCGCAGCTCGTGGTCTCGCGGTAGCGTTCTCGATTCCCGCGCACGGGGTCCCGGGTTCGATTCCCGGCGGGGCTATGGATTTTCTCTGCATCGTGATGACTGGGTGTTGTGTGTCTTTCATCATCATTTTCATCCCCATCGACACGCAAGTCGCCGAAGTGGCGTCAACTCGAAAGACTTGCACCAGGCGAACTGTCTACCCGACGGGAGGCCCTAGCCACACGGCATTTCCATTTCCATTGTAGAGACGCTGCTCGTTGCCCCTTGATTCATCTGGGTGGTCAGTTGGTCAACA
This sequence comes from Schistocerca americana, assembly GCF_021461395.2. Taxonomy (NCBI): domain Eukaryota; kingdom Metazoa; phylum Arthropoda; class Insecta; order Orthoptera; family Acrididae; genus Schistocerca; species Schistocerca americana. The sequence goes on from NC_060122.1 coordinate 154,635,755, forward strand.
GTTGTACATGTATTCGCCCGTACACATCTCCGCAGCATTCGTTCACTCGTATTGGCTGCGTTTTGGATAGAGCCATTTTGCCATGCAAGGTATATTTCAACTATGGCAGTACACAAACACTTTACAAACTTAGCCGTTTTGAAAATGCTTCCATCCTTGGTCAGAAAGCTGATGATAACGCCCTTTTGGACGTTACCGAGGTCGCACTGTTTCCACATTACCACAACGACTGCACTGTTTCCTCATCCCCCGGACACGCTTCATATACCCTCCACTGCTAGTGCTACCACCTGCCGTTAAGGGCACTTTGACATTCGGTCATAGGCAATGATCCACTTTAATGTGGCTACATCGATTATAAAAGTAGATGTATGTGCGTGTGTGTATGTTCCACATCTCCTCATAAACCACTCGAACAATTTCAACCAAACTTGGTACATTTATCACTTACAGACTCGAAAGAACCACTGTTGGGTTCAGAACCACGTGCCTCAGGGGGGTGGGGTTCGGGGTAAGGGTGAAAAAGTAGCGTAGCTCACGACATACAAATAGCCAGACTATATACATCAAGGATTTAAGACTGGGAGCACTTAGTAACATGTAAAAATCATGAACTTAATTTCAAATCTTTAATGAGACCTTTACTCACTCAACAGCCGCCCCCCCCTCCTCCATCCCCAGATACAGAACGATGAAAGGAAGGAAGTTTATCGCTTACTTTCTTTTTGCTGTTCATGTTCTAAAACTGCCGCATCAGCACTGATCTTTTAATTCATTAGATCTTCACTATTCGCAACACATCTTGCAGGTAGCATTCAGATATACCATCGATTGTACCTGCAAAAATATATCATTGTACAACACACAGATCGAGGGAATGACATCGTAAACATTGAGCTGCGTGTTAACTAAACTGCAGGTCATAATTCGCCACCGATTCAGTGAAAATGTGTATAAATATATGTGAAATACTTAAAATAAGCCGGCTGCTGTGGCCGAGCGGTTCTAGGCGCTTCAGTCCGGAACCGCGCTGCTGCTACAGTCGCAGGTTCGAATCTTGCTTCGGGCATGGATGTGTGTGATGTCCTTAGGTTAGTTAGGTTTAAGTAGTTCTAAGTCTAGGGGACTGATGACCTCAGATGCTAAGTCCCATAGCGCTTAGAGCCATTTGAACCATTTTGAACTTAAAATAAATGTGAAATATACGTGACATGTGCGTATGTGGGCAAAGCCATGGGTAAAAAGTTCCTTCTAAGCCCCTGAATCGATTTCAACCAACCTTGATGATACACATACTAATTACTATCTGAAAAGAAATACTTTGGAAATAAGAACCAGCAGCCCCCTATTCAGCTGGTGGTTATAAGGTGGAGAGGGAAGAAGGGAGGAAGAGATGAACAGGCAGACAGGGAGGAAGACGTGATGAATACAGGTGTCAGGGGGGGGGGGGGGGGTAGACAGAGACAGAGGGAGGAGGAGATGTATAGAGAGAGAGGGAAGAAGGATATGGACTTAGAAGGGGTGAGTAATAGAGGTGTTAGGACTCGGAGCAGTAGAGGCGGAGATGGATAGAGGCGAGGAGGAGCAGATAGACAGAAAGAGAGGCAGGAGAAGAAGCAGATGGATAGAGAGAGGGGAAGCAGCAGATGGATGGATAGAGAGAAGACTAGGAGGAGATGGACAGATAGTGGGGGGGGAGGGGACTGGGGGGGGTGGAAAAGGTGGACACAAAGAGGGGGAAGAAGAAGATGGACAGAGGGGGAAGAGGACATGGAGGGAGAGGGAGAGGGAGAGGGAGAGGGAGAGGGAGAGGGAGAGGGAGAGGGAGAGGGAGAGGGAGAGGGAGAGGGAGAGGGAGAGGGAGAGGGAGAGGGAGAGGGAGAGGGAGAGGGAGAGGGAGAGGGAGATGGAGAGGGAGAGGGAGAGGGAGAGGGAGAAGAGGGAGAGGGAGCAGATGGACCTTTTTTGTCATCGGAGTGGAACTGTCAAACTCGAGTATTCTAATGCAAAACTCGGTCGATTACTCTAACTACAAAATACTAACCGGAGGCATTACAGAACATTTTGTGCTGTTAGTACGCAATGAATCGCGTTGTGGTGTCTGAGTGCGCTAATTTTGGTTCGTCCTCGATGTATGGAGATTAAAATAATGAAATACACCGATAGCAATCTGAGGTGTTACACTATGACCGCTTCACTGCAAGCTACCAGGCTGACACTCATATTACCGTGACTGTGGGATATGTTAATTAAAATGTCATCCTTATCGAGCTTACTTTCAGAATTTTCAATGCAAAGAAAAGGCGTTCCTACTGACGAAGAATGATACCAGTACATAATGGCTACTGGATGTGTGTAACATTTCTGGAAATTAGCATTGAAGACTGCAGCACAGCATGCCCCATGGACGTGCAAGCGGAGGTTACTGCCAAATATCGGACACTGGTGGAGGTCGAATCACTGGTGTGTAATGAGGGCCACGGAAGCGTCAAACCGACAGATCGCAGAGACAGCTAACTGTAGACCGATTACTGCAGTACGAGTCGTGTCGAGCTGGATTCAGGAGAACAGTGTGGCAAGATAGGTAGGCAGTAGTCTTTCCAGAAGGATCATGCCAAGAGAAGATTACAGAATTGTTCGATTGGCTCTGACGAATAGATGGATGTCAGAACTGAGATCCGGGCAGAGGTTACAGGTAATGAGACACTGTGAAGCATCAGACAAAAATTATGAGAAGCTCGATTTGAGATCTCCAGTTGCAACGCATCGTTTACTTCAGCCATCGTACGCTCACCAGAAAAAAAATAATCACCTCAGTGGGCAAGCGAACATTGTACGTAAACATGGGTGAATATTAGGCGTGACAGAGTGCCATAAAGGGGCAATCGTATTTGGCTGCGCCCGTGGTCATACTGTGTGTGACGTTGCTGGATTTGTTGGTGTTTCGCGGCCGTCTCTTCAACGTGTCTACAAGGAGTGATGTAACGCATGTGGCCACGAAACATGACGTCAGAATTGTGATCGGAAAGAGATCCTTACTGAGAGCGACTGGAGACACCTTTCACGGTTTGCAAATCAAAATCGCTTCCAGGCCCAACAGGAATTGCTGCAGACTGGAAATCTAGGTCCATCCCAACCAGCGAACTGCATGCATTGAACATTTGAAGTCGGTCACCTTGCACGATGTCATTGTTGAAAAAGTCACATAAATACGACAACAATAAAGTTCATCAGGATGGAAGAGTATGTGACTGGTTTTCTGAGCACTCCCCGACTTTATTACATCTCGACTGACATGCAAAATCCCCAGACTTGAACCACATAGATAATCCGAGGGACTTGTTTGAGCAGCAGGTAAAACGCCGACATCATCATTCCCACAACTTGATGGAATTGCACGATCAAATTCTCGGCGAGTTGCTTAATCTGGTTGCGACATACCTGACAACATTGTGGACTCACTGCCTAACCGAATCCAGGTGGTTAGCAAGTCCAGGGACGAAATTACACGGTATTAAATGATGTCTGTAATGATTTCTCTGGGGGCGACTAATTTTTTGTCCGGTAAAAAAATGAAATGATCGTATGGCATTGTTGGACGGGAAGCCCCATGCGGGGGAGTTCGACCGCCGTATTGGTATCTTACCAAGAAACAGAGACTTGCATAGATTAGAGCGAGAATCAACTCGGAAACTGACTGTCATTCTGCATTGTTCAGCGAGGAGTCTCGCTTCTGTTTCTGGCCGTCAGATCGACGATAACGTGTCCGTAGACGACCCGCTTAAAGATAACAGGAAGCAGTGGTTCTCGGGACCCGCACCTCTCCCACTTCCAGAAGAGTGGTTTGTTGGGGCCTGCCACTAATTCCGCTTCTCATCCAACTTCCTCTCAGAGTAACACTTGTACCCAACGTTCTCAGTTATTTGTTCGTTATAAATCTCTGAATTTTCCTCCATTTTTACCCTCCACAGCAACCTTAAATACTATGGAAGTTATTTTATATTGTTGAGATAACTTACGGGAATGCAGCCGTGTGACGACATCGAAAACCGCCGATATTTCGACAGTAGCACACCCTACTGCAAGTAAGAATTTTGCAACGGAATTCAAACCCTCGGTTTTCAGACAAACTCTGAAAAGATAACACTCACGCACACCGTAAACACTAGCGCCATAACAAACCAAAGACGACTGACGTCAGATGTCGCACATAGTGAAATTAATAATCAACAGGTGAGGTAGCATAAACTCTGTCCCTCTTTTTCTGATAAGAGAGAAGGCACCATCTCTATTTATAAGGTTACTTGCTAATTTAATTTCAACAGCTTCCTTAATATTACTATACCAATAGATGGAAGTGCATGCCAGAACCTCGGTGTTGTTATATTCCATCACATAACCGGTGCCAGGACAATGTTCTGCAATGGCGGATTCACTCCGCTGTTGTGAGCGTGCGTGCTGTTTACACTCAGTACACCAGTGCTCCACAGTCCAGATAGTCTGAACAATGCCACAACTGCAAGGAATACCATAGACCCGCGGCTTACGCAGACCGAGACCGTTCTTTACGGAATCTAAGAGGACCCAGATCTTAGATAGTGGTCGAAAAATACCCTCCACATCATATTTCAACCAAATACGCCCAATCCTGTTCGAAATGCTCCTTGCGTAAGGAAGAAAGGCCGTAGATTTTGATACCAGCTCGGTACTATCATCACACACCCGGTGCACAGTTGGTCGATAGCGCAACGCACGTCTGATCTGCCTTTACTATAACCATTCTGACGGAAAGTGACCTCGAGATGGGCTAACTTAGCTCACAGTCGCTCAGGGTCCGCGATGATATAGGCCCTGTGACCCAAGGTACGAAGTACCCCTTCACGTGACTCCGGATGGTGACAACTGTCAGTATGAGTAGGCTTCCTATAAATGGCAACAATCTTCTTCCTGACCAACACATCAAGCAAGGAAAGACAACCAACCTTTTCCACCTTTATCGTGAACGAAATATTCGGGTGGATTGAATTCAGGTGCTGTAAAAAATTGGGCATGGAATCCTGCTCTCCCTCCGTCTAAAAACACGTAGGGACATAAATAATGCTACCTCACCCTTTCATTGTTAATGTCAATATCGATAGCTTCAGACGTCGGTCATCTTTGGTTTGTGGTGGCGCTAGTGTTTGCAGTGTGTGTGAGTGTTATCTCTTCGGAGTTTCTCCGAAAACCGAGGTCCTAAATTCCCTTGCACAGCGCTTACTTGCTGCAGTTATGCCTTGAAAATGGCGGGGTGTGCCCCTGTCGAAATATTGGTTGTTGTCGACGACGTAACGCGGCTGCACTCCCGTACGTTTTTTGGACATTGCACATTCCGACAGAAATTCAGCTCTCACATCATTTTATGACGTTTTAACACACGTCCTTTCATCTTGTCTCTTCTTCTTGTCGAAAAACACCCTCATATTTCAACCAATCCTGTTCGAAATCCTCCCTGCGTAAGGAAGACAGGCCGTAGAATTTGATACCAGCTCGGTACTATCATCACACACCCGGTGCACAGTTGGTCGATAGCGCAACGCACGTCTGATCTACCTTCACTATAACCATTCTGACGGAAAGTGACCTCGAGATGGGCTAACTCAGCTGACAGTCTCTCAGGTTCAAAAAAAAAAAAAAAAAAAAAAAAAAATGGTTCAAATGGCTCTGAGCACTATGCGACTTAACTTCTGAGGTCATCAGTCACCTAGAGCTTAGAACTAATTAAACCTAACTAACCTAAGGGCATCACACACATCCATGCCCGAGGCAGGATTCGAACCTGCGACCGTAGCGGTCACGCGGTTCCAGCGTCTAGAACCGCACGGCCACACCGGCCGGCAGTCTCTCAGGGTCCGCGATGATATGGGCCCTGTGACACAAGGTATGAAGTACCCTTTCACGTGAACCCGGATTGTAAGAACTGTCAGTATGAGTAGGCTTCTTATAAACGGCAACAACCTTCTTCCTGAGCAACACATCAAGCAAGGAAAGACAACCAACCTTTTCCACCTTCATCGTGAACAAAATATTCGGGTGGATTGAATTCAGGTTCAAATGGCTCTGAGCACTATGGGACTTAACATCTATGGTCATCAGTCCCCTAGAACTTAGAACTACTTAAACCTAACTAACCTAAGGACAGCACACAACACCCAGTCATCACGAGGCAGAGAAAATCCCTGACCCCGCCGGGAATCGAACCCGGGAACCCGGGCGTGGGAAGCGAGAGCGCTACCGCACGACCACGAGCTGCGGACGATTGAATTCAGGTGCTGTAAAAAGTTGGGCATGGAATCCTGCTCTCCCTCTGTCTAAAAAAAACAGAGGGACAGACATAATGCTACCGCATCCATTGATCCTTAATTTCAATATCGATAACTTCAGATGTAGGTCATCTTTGGTTTTTGATGGGGCTAGGGTTTGCAGTGTGTGTGAGCTTTATTTCTCGGAGTTTCTCCGAAAACCGAGGTTTCGGTTGTTTCGGTGGTTGTCGACGATGTAACGCGGCTGCATTCCCGTACGTTTTTTGAACATTGCATGTTCCGGCAGAAATTCAGCTCTCGCATAATTTTATGACGCCTTAACACACGTTCTTTCATCGTGTCTCTTATTCTTGTTAATGTTTTCCATGTGTTCCTCTGTTCACTGCTTCTGCGGAGAACCTTCACATTCTTTATCAGTCCTTCTAGTTTCCAACATCCTTCTACAGCGCAACACCTCAAACGCTCCTTATTTTCTTCGTTTCAGGTTTTCCCATTGACCGTGGTTCAATTCGAAACAACGCTGTGCTATAAAGCCACACTCTCAGAAATTACTTCCTTAAATCTGATACTTATACGTTTCTTTTGCCAGTAATTCTCTTTCTACCTGTACTTATCTCCTTTTTAAATTATCCTTGTTATTCCCTCATGTGTTTTTTCTCTTCCAAGGCAACCACTACCTTTGATGTTAAGTATATTGATAATCTCATTTCTGCTACTCCTCATTACTTTCGTCTTTGTTCGCTTTATCTCTATCAATAGCGTTCTCATTAGACTGTTCGTTGCATACATCTGCTCCCGCAATTCTTTCTCACTTTCACTGAGGACAACAATGTCACCACCGAATCTTATCATTAAGTGAACTTTAATTCCAATCCTTAATCTTTCTGTTGTTTCCATCATTGCTTCTTCGGTGTACAGACGGAACAGTATGAGGCGCAGGGTCACACCCCTGTCTTACCCCCTTTTTAATCTAAGAATTCCGTTGTTGGTCTTCCTCTTCCCTCTTCATTCTCATACATATTGTGTATTATCTGCCTTTCGCCAAAGCTTCCACTATTTTCCCGAGAATTTCCAACATTTCCAGAATGAGATTTTCACTCTGCAGCGGAGTGTGCTCTGATATGAAACATCCTGGCAGATTAAAACTGTGTGCCCGACCGAGACTCGAACTCGGGACCTTTGACTTTCGCGGGCAAGTACTCTACCATCTGAGCTACCGAAGCACGACTCACGCTCGGTCCTCACAGCTTTACTTCCGCCAGTATCTCGTCTCTTACCTTCCAAACTTTACAGAAGCTCTCCTCGAACCTGTGGCTAAGCCATGTCTCCGCAGTATCCTTTCTTTCAGGAGTGCTAGTTCTGCAAGGTTCGCAGGAGAGCTTCTGTAAAGTTTGGAAGGTAGGAGACGAGATACTGGCAGAAGTAAAGCTGTGAAGACCGAGCGTGAGTCGTGCTTCGGTATCTCAGATGGCACAGTCAGCCTTCGGCGGCGCAGCGGTTCGGACGGTGTTTACGTCCCTGCCGCACGTCTGCGCGAGCGGTGTTTACGTAAAGTGTGTAGCGGTGTGTCGCGGTATACACTCCTGGAATTGGAAAAAAGAACACATTGACACCGGTGTGTCAGACCCACCATACTTGCTCCGGACACTGCGAGAGGGCTGTACAAGCAATGATCACACGCACGGCACAGCGGACACACCAGGAACCGCGGTGTTGGCCGTCGAATGGCGCTAGCTGCGCAGCATTTGTGCACCGCCGCCGTCAGTGTCAGCCAGTTTGCCGTGGCATACGGAGCTCCATCGCAGTCTTTAACACTGGTAGCATACCGCGACAGCGTGGACATGAACCGTATGTGCAGTTGACGGACTTTGAGCGAGGGCGTATAGAGGGCATGCGGGAGGCCGGGTGGACGTACCTCCGAATTCCTCAACACGTGGGGCGTGAGGTCTCCACAGTACATCGATGTTGTCGCCAGTGGTCGGCGGAAGGTGCACGTGCCCGTCGACCTGGGACCGGACCGCAGCGACGCACGGATGCACGCCAAGACCGTAGGATCCTACGCAGTGCCGTAGGGGACCGCACCGTCACTTCCCAGCAAATTAGGGACACTGTTGCTCCTGGGGTATCGGCGAGGACCATTCGCAACCGTCTCCATGAAGCTGGGCTACGGTCCCGCACACCGTTAGGCCGTCTTCCGCTCACGCCCCAACATCGTGCAGCCCGCCTCCAGTGGTGTCGCGACAGGCGTGAATGGAGGGACGAATGGAGACGTGTCGTCTTCAGCGATGAGAGTCGCTTCTGCCTTGGTGCCAATGATGGTCGTATGCGTGTTTGGCGCCGTGCAGGTGAGCGCCACAATCAGGACTGCATACGACCGAGGCACACAGGGCCAACACCCGGCATCATGGTGTGGGGAGTGATCTCCTACACTGGCCGTATACCACTGTTGATCGTCGAGGGGACATTGAATAGTGCACGGTACATCCAAACCGTCATCGAACCCATCGTTCTACCATTCCTAGACCGGCAAGGGAACTTGCTGTTCCAACAGGACAATGCACGTCCGCATGTATCCCGTGCCACCCAAAGTGCTCTAGAAGGTGTAAGTCAACTACCCTGGCCAGCAAGATCTCCGGATCTGTCCCTCATTGAGCATGTTTGGGACTGGATGAAGCGTCGTCTCACGCGGTCTGCACGTCCAGCACGAACGCTGGTCCAACTGAGGCGCTAGGTGGAAATGGCATGGCAAGCCGTTCCACAGGACTACATCCAGCATCTCTACGATCGTCTCCATGGGAGGATAGCAGCCTGCATTGCTGCGAAAGGTGGATATACACTGTACTAGTGCCGACATTGTGCATGCTCTGTTGCCTGTGTCTATGTGCCTGTGGTTCTGTCAGTGTGATCATGTGATGTATCTGACCCCAGGAATGTGTCAATAAAGTTTCCCCTTCCTGGGACAATGAATTCACGGTGTTCTTATTTCAATTTCCAGGAGTGTACATAGAACGAATCATGGCCTTGTCGTTCCGCAAATCGACACTGAAATTTAGTTTTGTTAACGAATATGCTCGACCGAAGGCTTACGAGATCGAACGTTATTTACGGGACGAAGTGAAAATCGAACCTGACGTTCTAGTTGGAATACACTTATCTATAGTCAGCAGCGTGGTCTATGTCAAGCTCATAAATGAAGCAGCATGTGACGAACTACTACTTCGACACCGACAAGGACTTCGTTTCTGTCATTCGGACGGGAATGTTGGAGCGGTAACAGTTGAACACGTCGGCATGGGCCTCCGAACGATCCGCGTCTTTGAGCTTCCATTCGAAGTGCCAGAAGAATTGGTGACAGACGTCCTGCGTCCTTACGGAACGGTCCTATCCCACGTGGCTGAAAAATGGGCGAGTTTCAAGACGTATCCTGTCCTCAATGGCGTCAGACAAATACGGATCGAACTCCGAAAAAACGTCCCGTCATACTTATACATCGCCGGTTGTAGGGCGATTGTCATTTACGACGGACAACCAAGGACGTGCTCTGGATGTGGGAAGGAGGGACACATACGTTCTGAGTGTGCTCAACGAAGGTTATTACAGCTGCCACGGGATGATCCACCCCTCACGCCGCATCCGACTGTGCTCCCCATGACTTACGTCGCCGCATTACGCGATGACGTGGGCCGCGAGACAGACACGTACCAGAACACACAGACAGCGGCGGATCGTGGCGAGCCACAGAAAGACGACGTTGCGCTGGACCGCCTGCAGCAGTCACAGGACGCCCTCTCTTCGGTTCCGCTTGCGCCCCCTTCAGATAAGGCACTTGGAGACGTCGATAGTGCGACAGCGCACGATTCCGACGCCCCCCACGAACAACTGGAGACCATGCTGACCTCTGATTCCGAGGCCCGGCAACGTAAACAGCGATCACCAAAACGCCGGAAGAAGCGCCGCCTCACGGTGGAGAACGACCACTCTGATCTAGCAGACAATTCTGAGATGTTTACGGGTACAGAACAGACGGCCATGGATACAGAAGAACTGCCTAGCATGGATGCAACGGTGGCCAGCGGGACGGCGGCACGACCTACCGCTGACGATACTCCAGACACAGCGAAGGAGCTCGATAGACGGCAACAGGCTACTGAGGAGGCTACGGCGCCTGCACCGCACGACAACGATGGGACACTAGGGGACTGGTCAGAAGACCCACCCCCGTGGGGAACTGATGATGCTAGAGGAACTGCTCCCACGCACTCTCCCGGTGTAAGACCGGCAGAGTGCACGGAATAATGGCAGACCATACGAGGGGACGGCGGGGGACGTTAGTCCGACAGCAGCCTATGTACGGCAAAATTAGCGACCGTACGGTACCTTATCTACGTTGACCGCCATGCAACAAGCTTATCGGATACGGTCTGTTAACATCAATAGCATTGGGACGCCGGTAAAAATCAAGATGCTTAGTGACATGATAAAGGCTGCGAATTTAGACATAGCACTATTGTGGTGTCACCGCCAGACACCACACTTGCTAGGTGGTAGCTTTAAATCGGCCGCGGTCCATTAGTACATGTCGGACCCGCGTGTCGCCACTGTCAGTGATCGCAGACCGAGCGCCACCACACGGCAGGTCTCCAGAGACGGCCTAGCACTCGCCCCAGTTGTACGGACGACTTAGCTAGCGATGCACACTGACGAAGCCTCGCTCATTTGCAGAGCAGATTGTTAGAATAGCCTTCAGCTAAGTCAATGGCTACGACCTAGCAAGGCGCCATTAGCATTACATTGCATGTATCTACAGAGTCTCACTTGTATCGTCAAGAGCGATGTACAACAAGGATGGATTAAAGTTAAGTATTCCAGCAGCTACGTACTTTTCTTTATGGCATTCATTACGTATCCTGTTTCAGACCTAACGCCCGCCTGCGTGAGTTAGCGCGTGCATCTTGGCCGCCTCTTTCAATTAGTGTGCGTAGTGTTGGCAAGTCTGCCGACACTACAACTATTACAAGAAGTTCGGGTACTTCCCCCCTCGGACTTTTACGGTTACGACATTTACTGTTCCCCGTGTGACGAGAGAGGCGTTGGCACAACTATACTATTAAAGGAAGGGATACGTGCAGACGAAGTAGAGTATTTGCCTTCTGCCCGTGGTACGGCCGTGACCATAGGTGGAATACGTTTGATCAACATAAACGCACCGTCAGGCTCGGATAAGAGAAGGGACAGAGCAGATTTTTACGCCCATGAGGTTACACTGTTGTTCCAGGGACGATACGATGGTTGCATACTCGGCGGAGATTTTAATTGTGTACTCGACAGAAAGGACCAACAACCTGACTATACTACTAGCCAAGAACTTAGGGAGCTCATCAACGGGATGGAATTAATCGATACATGGGACCTGAAGTATCGCAACCAACCAGGATATACACTCCTGGAAATTGAAATAAGAACACCGTGAATTCATTGTCCCAGGAAGGGGAAACTTTATTGACACATTCCTGGGGTCAGATACATCACATGATCACACTGACAGAACCACAGGCACATAGACACAGGCAACAGAGCATGCACAATGTCGGCACTAGTACAGTGTATATCCACCTTTCGCAGCAATGCAGGCTGCTATTCTCCCATGGAGACGATCGTAGAGATGCTGGATGTAGTCCTGTGGAACGGCTTGCCATGCCATTTCCACCTGGCGCCTCAGTTGGACCAGCGTTCGTGCTGGACGTGCAGACCGCGTGAGACGACGCTTCATCCAGTCCCAAACATGCTCAATGGGGGACAGATCCGGAGATCTTGCTGGCCAGGATAGTTGACTTACACCTTCTAGAGCACGTTGGGTGGCACGGGATACATGCGGACGTGCATTGTCCTGTTGGAACAGCAAGTTCCCTTGCCGGTCTAGGAATGGTAGAACGATGGGTTCGATGACGGTTTGGATGTACCGTGCACTATTCAGTGTCCCCTCGACGATCACCAGTGGTGTACGGCCAGTGTAGGAGATCGCTCCCCACACAATGATGCCGGGTGTTGGCCCTGTGTGCCTCGGTCGTATGCAGTCCTGATTGTGGCGCTCACCTGCACGACGCCAAACACGCATACGACCATCATTGGCACCAAGGCAGAAGCGACTCTCATCGCTGAAGACGACACGTCTCCATTCGTCCCTCCATTCACGCCTGTCGCGACACCACTGGAGGCGGGCTGCACGATGTTGGGGCGTGAGCGGAAGACGGCCTAACGGTGTGCGGGACCGTAGCCCAGCTTCATGGAGACGGTTGCGAATGGTCCTCGCCGATACCCCAGGAGCAACAGTGTCCCTAATTTGCTGGGAAGTGGCGGTGCGGTCCCCTACGGCACTGCGTAGGATCCTACGGTCTTGGCGTGCATCCATGCGTCGCTGCGGTCCGGTCCCAGGTCGACGGGCACGTGCACCTTCCGCCGACCACTGGCGACAACATCGATGTACTGTGGAGACCTCACGCCCCACGTGTTGAGCAATTCGGCGGTACGTCCACCCGGCCTCCCGCATGCCCACTATACGCCCTCGCTCAAAGTCCGTCAACTGCACATACGGTTCATGTCCACGCTGTCGCTGCATGCTACCAGTGTTAAAGACTGCGATGGAGCTCCGTATGCCACGGCAAACTGGCTGACACTGACGGCGGCGGTGCACAAATGCTGCGCAGCTAGCGCCATTCGACGGCCAACACCGCGGTTCCTGGTGTGTCCGCTGTGCCGTGCGTGTGATCATTGCTTGTACAGCCCTCTCGCAGTGTCCGGAGCAAGTATGGTGGGTCTGACACACCGGTGTCAATGTGTTCTTTTTTCCATTTCCAGGAGTGTACATTTTTTACTAGCCACTCCGCGGGCCGTTTGGACCGGACCTACGTTTCAAGGGCGTTAGCAATGTCGACGATGGACGCAGAAATATGGCCGACAGCGTTTACAGACCACGAGGCATATATTTGTACGGTTAACCTTGATAGACAGCGGGTATGGAGACGGAGGGGTAATTGGAAGATGAACGTCACCCACCTGCGAGATGCAGAATGACGACGCATGGTGGAGGACGCGTGGCATGGCTGCCTCCGTCGACGAAATTCTTTCGGTTCTGTCCTGCAGTGGTGGATCGAGTGCGCGAAGCCAGCTTTACGGAGGACGTTAATAGGTTACGGGAAGGAGGTTTCTCAATGACAGCGCACGACCACTGAGTTTTACTTTACGGCTTTCCGGGAACTGTTAGCTCAACCACCTACACCAGAACGCCAGACGGCCGTCCACCGAGTTAAGGCGAAGCTGGTACAACTTGCGACGCAGAGGATGGCAGGTACGATGATACGCGCGAGGTCGCAGGATTTCCTGCCCAACGAGGTTCCCTCGATGCATTATGTGATAAAGGAAAGACGAAGAAGACGCAGGAATTTAATACATGAGATCGATCTAGGCGATGGCCGTCGTTTTACAACACAAAGGGGCATAGCACAGGCGTTCACGGATCATTTTAGCAGATTCTATGCGAGCAACGGGGAGGGTCAGAGGGAGCTGGGGAACGTCCTGGAAGAGATCCCAGACGCGACGAGTGTGAACGGGGAAGCGGACGGGTTATCTGAAATTACGCGTGAAGAGCTGGAGGAAGCGATTACACGAGGTGCTTGCAACAAGTCCCCAGGTCCAGACGGATTCCCGTTGGAATTTTACCGTGCCTTTGTGAGCATTAGGACACCGATGTGGCTATGTATGTTTAATGAGCTTCTACGGCAAGAAGTACCGGTTCACATTCAATTCACAGAAGGGCTCATGATACCGATACCGAAGCCCCGTGGTGGCAAACGGCCTTGTGATTATCGCCCCTTGACCCTCCTTAATAGTGACTACAAGATCTTCATGCGCATCCTGGGAAGTCGTATCAAAAAGTCGCTGGAGAATCGAATACATGCCTATAAGACTTGTCTTGGCGGCATCAGTAATATCCACACAGCCTTGGGAGACTATCGTGACGTCGTCGCCCTCGCGGCTGCATGCCGCCTCCGGGGGGCGATGGTTGCAGTAGATTTCGATCATGCTTTTGATTGCGTGGATCATGTGTACCTCGCGGCGGTGATGAACAGGATGGGTGTCTCGCCATTATTGACCAATGCTGTGATGCGGCTGTTGCACGGCGCCAGATCAGCGATGGTGGTAAACGGAGGGAGAACTGTGTATTTTAAATCTTAAGATCAGTGAGACAGGAGTGCTCCTCGTCGATCCTCCTTTATGCGATCGCCTTAGAACCATGCCTCGCAGGCCTTCGCCGCCGTCTTACCGGGAACTCCCTACGGCATTTATCATTCAAATGCAGAGCATACGCGGATGATATTGTGTTCCTCGTACGGAATGAGAGGGAGACTCAAACAGCACTGGATTGGCTACAGACGTATGGGATGGCAGCTGGAAGTGTGGTCAACTACCGAAAATCACAATTCATGCATGTGGGGCGTGGACTAGAACCAGAAACGGAAGGACCCTTACCTGCGGTGGAAACCCTCCGCTGTTTGGGTATCACCTTTCATAAAGAGACAGCGAGAACGGCTGCGGAAAACTACCGCAGACTGTTACTCACAGTCCGCACGGCAGTACTACTAAACGCCCTACGGTCGATGGATATGCTGCAGCGAGTGTTACTCGTCAACCTTTATCTCGCGCCCATGATGTGCCACCTGACACACCTTCTCCCCTTGACGTGCACGATGGCTATGAGGATTCAGGCGGCTTTTGGTTACTATGTGTGCCTGGGACAACTCTTTAAGGTACAGTACAACACGCTTACCCTCCCAGCGCGAGAGGGCGGCGTTGGTTTAGTGAACGTGCAAGAGAAGGCGCGTGCCATGTATGTTAATACTATGCTCAAACGGTGGCGCAACAGTAATCACTCGCTTACGGGGACGATCATCGAAGAACTCGTACCAACATCGCATCTTCCTCCAGTCAGTGTCGGCCATATATCGCCAATTTTAACGTATGTGCGCACGTTCATCGTGGAACACAGTTACATTCGAGAGCGTTTACCGACGACCCGACAGTCGACATCGAAGGACATGTACATCTGCTTCTTCGACAGATCTCCCGGAATAGGGTGGAACGCAAACATCCAGCTGTTAATTGGCACGTGGTGTGGCGCACGGTCCACCACCCCCACCTACCTACATCAGTCAGATCAACATGGTACATTGTCGTCAACCGAAAATACCCTACAAATGATAAGAAGTACGCAATACATTTGGAGGATTCGCCCTTGTGCCAGCAATGTGGCGAGCTGGATACGGACGACCATCGGCTGGTCTGCGGCGAGGCATTGGCTGTCTGGACTCTCGCAAGAAAGATAATAGCGTTCATGCGGCGCACTATCTATACAGCAGTCTGTTCTGACATAGAACTTTTTCCAGAGGAAACGTATTTTCCGCGTCATAAGATGAACGCAGTGGCGTGGATCACAGGTATGACGGTCCATTACATCTTTAGAGACACACGTAAACTTACTGAACGTCCTGGATTACTGGCAATACTTGCAAGATGGACACACAAAACTATTACGGCTACAAAAGTATAAGGATTGGTATGCCAATTTCCTAGTAACGGTTTCTGCGGACCCGCCATATACTTGGGGTGTGCCGGGTGCGCAAAGATGAGCGGCGGGTGCTTTCGTTGTGAAACCGACCAAGTAATGTGATCGACTAAGAACACTATGCGAGTATGCGACCTACGAAACACTCACGCTTGAACAGTTAGCAAATGGATGTACTTCAAATTTTGTTTTCATATCCATAAATACTTTTCTTTAGGGTGCCGGAGGTGGCCCCACTTTGATTTTGTTGTTATTTCTTGCTGCATGGTAGGACGGCAGCGAGGTTCCTTCCATGGCAGTTATCATGTGTCAGGACGTACTATGCTTATTTTGTGAATAATAAAGGTTTCTGTTTCTCCTACATTCCTTCACATAAAATACATAAATAAAAACCCCTCACTCCAAAAAAAAAAAAAAAAAAAAGAAAAGAAAAAAGAAAAAAAAATAGAAAGTTGGTAGAGCACTTGCCCGCAAAAAAAAAAAAAAATGTTAGAGCACTTGCCCGCGAAAGGCAAAGGTCCCGAGTTCGAGTCTCGGTCGGGCACATAGTTTTAATCTGCCAGGAAGTTTCATTTCCAACATTTTGCAGCAAGTTTCTCGGTTTGGCTTAAGTCTTGGTTCCATTTTCAAGCACCAACTTAGAACAGCCTCTCTGGTGCCTTTAGGTTTTCTAAAACCAAACTGATGGTCATCTAACAGATACTCAAATTTCTTTTCGATTCACTGCACAATATTCAAGTCAGCGACTTGGACCCATAAGATGGTAAGCTGACTATGCAATATTTATTATATTCTGCGATAGTTTGGTGGTGTGTCACCAGACCCTAGATTCCATAAACCAGTTCGAACAATCATTTGGTACTTCTCAATGATTTTAGAAATTCCGAATGATTTCTATCTATTCCTTCAGCGCTAAATGAGCAGATGTCTTCCGAAACTCTGTTAAACTCTGATTCCAACAGTGGATCACACGTGTCTCCCGTATCGACTCCCATTGCTTCTTATATCACGTCAAGTCTTCAGTGTACTCTTTCTGATGATCAACTTTCTCCTCTACGTTCGACACTGGAATTCCTCTTGGATTCTTAATGCTCACGCGTTTGACTTTTCAATATGCTGAATCATTCCTTAAGACAAATATTTCTTCTTCGATTTCTTCCTGCAACCATTTCACCTTAGCTTCCCGGCAGGTCCTCTTTATTTCATTCTTAAGTGACTTACATTGCTGTATTCCTGTACCCTGAAGGTTTTTCCACTTTCTTCTTTCATTGATCGATTGAAGCAATCCTTCTATAACTTAGCAAGGTTTCTTTGTAATTACTTCCTTGTACCTATGCCTGTCCAACTTCTGTGATTGCCCGTTTTGGAGATGCGGTTCCTCGTATCTGCTACATTATAGAACTTCAAACGCACCTAATCATGACTCAGTGCTTCAGTGTCTCTCTTCTGTCAGCGTATGATTTTACCGGAGAAAGCTCTTCAGCCTGTCTACTCTAAATGACAACGAGGATACCAGCAGGATAATGCAAGAACCCACATTGCAGTTCACACCAACAACGCCTTCAGTGACGTACGAAATCTCTCGTGGTCCACATGGAACATTGATATTTTCCAATGGAGCAAGTTTTGGTTCTGATGTGACGACGTGTATTTTCACACTGGCTTCAGTGTCTCTCTTCTGTCAGCGTATGATTTTACCGGAGAAAGCTCTTCAGCCTGTCTACTCTAAATGACAACGAGGATACCAGCAGGATAATGCAAGAACCCACATTGCAGTTCACAACAACAACGCCTTCAGTGACGTACGAAATCTCTCGTGGTCCACATGGAACATTGATATTTTCCAATAGAGCAAGTTTTGGTTCTGATGTGACGACGTGAATTTTCACACTGGCTCTCAGCCAGCAACATCATGAACTGAAAACGTGTGTCAGGACTGATGAGAAATTTCTCATGTCTACATCCGGGTGCAAATTGGAAGTGGAACCATAAGTGAATCGAACAGTTTGTTCTCACCAGATGAAATAGATTAGCGACAAACTTAACATCAAAGTTGGGGATGCTGCAGTACATGGGCGAGAAGAAATTCTGCTTTCTTAGAGACAATATAACACATGACGAAGCAAGAACAATACAAGAAGCAGACTAGAACAGGCAAAGTGTGTGTCTTCACAAAAAAAGTCTACTAGGTTCAAACATTGGCCTAAATCCTAAGAAGACATTTCTGAGAATGTACGACTAGAGTACAACATTGTAGGGCGTGAATCTTGGACTGCAAGAAAAACAGAAAGGAAGGAAATCCGTGCGTTTGAGATGTTGTGTTACGTAGTACTCGCCCACATGTTTCCAAGGTTCTTTCAAGTACATTGCAGAAGCAGAAGTTTCACTGGGAAGCCGTTGCACATATCCCATACAGTCCCGACCTCTCCCTACGCGATTTCCTTAATTTTATAGCCCTGAAGAGAGACGTTCCTGGCCGTCGATTTGTTTCGGGTTAAGAGGTGCACGCTTGGGTACAATTACGATTCTGTAGGCAACCGCAAACATTTTTCCATGAAGGCATTGACCACCTCGTCTCACAGTGGGATGAATGTATGAACAGTTATGGGAATTAATAAACGAATGTTGTCCTTACATTTTTCCCATCTGTTTCGTTTTCATTTGACTGCCCCTTATACATACATAAACAGAAGCTTCTACGTTTTGCTACACAACAAACACTACAAAGTACATAAATAAATGACAATAAAACCATTGGTTCATACCCTTTGCAGCAATGTGGTCTCTTGGCTCCACAGTTCCGTAATTCGTTTCGCAAGAACGTCTCAAAGCTCGACAAGAGCCTTAAAGTGATTCTTTTGCTATAATCGAAGCTCTAAGTGCAACAACGTAGCACACAAATTCAACTTGCAATTTACTTCTCTCTTTTACAACACGCACGAATTTGTATCGCCGTAAGACTTTATCGACAGAACATCGAACAAATGCTGGGCAACGGCATAGGTCGTTTGAGGCAATATTGCATTGTTGTGAGCTTTCCTTGGGATAAACAGTATTCAGGAACGCCGTTAACTGCAGACCACTAAGTGATGTTCTAATGGTGATATGATGTAGGCTTTCTGTAATCGCGACTCATCAGAAGAATAAAGGTAAATATGAAACCATTTACCATCTTATAGGGGAATTGTTATTTTAAGTTCTGATGGACATGGTCTGAAACTTAAATATTTATGTACAAATCTCTCATTGTGCTGCACATTATAAAGTGCATGATGATGTTACAAACTTTCAGGGATAATGAAGAATAGTAAATGTATTAATTAGAGGTAAGAGACACTGGTCCACAAACGACCAAATGGAAAGTTATCAGCGAAAATTGTTTTGATACCTCTGACAGTGGACTTATAAACGTAGACTCTAAAGTGCATGTAAAAGAATATCTTTTGCATGCTCTAAAGTGCATGTAAAAGAATATCATTTGCAATAGCAAAGACAAACAAGAGCTCATTCCTCTTAAGGTAGCACTTAAGAACCCCTGTTTACTGACCCCCTCCCAAAACTGGAAAGCAAAGAGCTTGCAGTAGTTGTCCACCTTCAGAAGTATCGGAACGATGTGCGCTTAAAACTTTTCGATTCGCTCTTTCCCTGACCAGGGACCTTTTCCTCAAATTGACACATTTACTCTTCTCCATCATCCCCGAAAATTTGTAATATCATCACGGAACTACGCTGTATAAATGAGATTGTTTCTGTATTATAACGTTACGCTCTAAATTAGCACATGCTCTAAAGTGCATGTAAAAGAATATCATTTGCAATAGCAAAGACGAACAAGAGCTCATTGCTCTTAAGGTAGCACTTAAGAACCCCTGTTTACTACCCCCTCCCAAAACTGGAAAGCAAAGAGCTTGCAGTAGTTGTCCACCTTCAGAAGTATCGGAACGATGTGCGCTTAAAACTTTTCGATTCGCTCTTTCCCTTTTCCTCAAATGGACACATTTACTCTTCTCCATCATCCCCGAAAATTTGTAATATCATCACGGAATTGCGCTGTATAAATGAGATTGTTTCTGTATTATAACATTACGCTCTAAATTAGCACTACAGAAAAAATTGCTACTCCATAACATTTTCGCTTGATATTAATTTATTCCTCTAGTCAAGTAATCATTTCTTTCTTATGCCAGTCAGTGTTTTATATCTTGATTACATCTGCCGTCGTCAGTTATCTTTCTGCTCGCACAATGTGCACTGATGTGCCACAACATTACGACCTCCTGTTTAATAGCTTGTCTGTCCATCTTTGGAACGAATTATATCGCCGATCCTGCGTGTCAGGAATCCGACAGCTTACTGCTAGATTTGTGGAGGTATGTGGCATGACGCACGGGTCATGTAATTCGCGTAAATAACGGGTCGCTGATTGTCGTACGCGGTGATGGCACCGGATAGAAATGCAAATAGATTTACATCAGGCGAATTTGAACGCCGAGACATCAACGTGAGTTCATTATAATGCTACTGTGGCTCCGACACAAGGACAATTATACTGTTGAAAGATGACATATCAAGCATTAAGGGATGTAGGCGGTTCGTAACTGAAAGCGTGCCTTCGATTACTACTACAGGTCCCAAGCAAGCGCAGAACAATGTTTCCCATAACATAATATTGCTCTCAGCAGCCTGCGTCCGTGACGCGCTGCACGTTTCGAGCCGCCGTTCACCTCTATGACGGCCTTTGTGGAGACGACGATCGACCTAGTATAGCAAAAATGTGATTCACCCGAAGAGCCGACACGTTTCCATTGATCGACTGTCGAATTTCGATGGTCCTATGCCCGCTTAAATCGTAATTGGCGATGTCATTGGATCGACATGTGAACACGTATGGGTGATCTGCTGCAGAGCTCCACATTCAACAATTTACGATGAATAGTGTTCTCCGAAACACTCGTGTGCGCACCAGAATTGTGCTCTTTCGTCAGAGATACCACAGATCACCATCTGTCCTACTTTACAGACCTGACAAGCCTTCTAGCCCCAAGTTCTGTGAATAGTCGTGGACGTCGAACCATCTAGAGAAGGAACTACAGTGCAGTCTTCCTCTGTGAAACAGCTTTGGAAAAAGACATTTAGTATTTCGGTCTTTAGTCTGTCATCCTCTGTTTCAGTACAATTTTGGTCACAGAGTGTCTGGACATTTTGATTTGATCCATAAGACCAAAATTTCTTAGGATTTTCTGCCAAATCAGTACACAGAACTTTAATTTCGAATTCATTGAACGCCTCTCGCATAGCCCTCCTCACCGTACATTTCGCTTCGCGTAATTTTTGTTTGCCTGCAAGGCTTTGGCTATGTTTATGTTTGCTGTGAAGTTCCCTTTATTTATTATGGTAAATACAAAGTTCTACGGTCCCTTTGCGGTGTAAAAATTTAAGCTTCCAAGTCAGTGCAGTCAAAAGATACGGCCATGTATATCACATATTTCGAAACTCTCAATGTCACTTAACAGAATCTGTACGAGATACAGAGTGAACATAATAAAACCGAAAAACTACAGGAACGGATTTCTGACTGGAAATTGAGAAAAAAAGCTGCAATGAATATGTGTGCGGGAATGGACGGCGTGCATACAACGATAACAAATCGTCCCGTAACACAGTACAGAGCTGCATCACATCCACATCACAACAGATGTTCAAAGTGGCCTCCATAGGACGCATTGCACGCGTTAACACGTAGACATAAACGTTCTTTGGCTTACACCATGTTGGGGGACCACTTGCATTTAGCTTGTACTAGTGTTCTTCTCAACCTCCTGTAGAGCCCTGTCCTCCATATCTGGTGTACACACAGTCCGCCGCTTCCATGCGCATTCGTCTGTCTGCAAGGACACAGATTACACAAACCCGCAAACAGGGCTTGAAATGATGTGTGATGTGGTCGGTGTGTGTGAGGGTACTTATTTTGGTACAGCCGTCCTGCCTCTCGACCGTTTCCATCTGCTTGGTCGTACACAAATGCCATCTCGGCTTCCTCCCGACATGAATATCAGACCATTCTGCTGCTTACATTCCGATGCGTTTATCACACAGCCTGCAACACACAACGAATACACCGCACATGGTCAGATGAACTTTCATTTGTCAGCGCCACCTACCGTCGCAACTAACGTTACTTAAACATCGAAAACTATCGATTGATCGATAGTATCCGCTCAGTCGTCACTATCGGTAGTCTAGTTTAACTATCGATAGTCGCCTAGAACCGCTCGCCCACCGCGGCGGGCAATGCAGAGGGAAAGTAGATTGCTTGGAGGTATTTAACGAACAACAAATATGGTGGCGCCTTAGCCAGTCTAAGTTGTTTACAAACTATGTTGTTAATAGTTCCGTCCCTGTAGGGGATGGGTCGTGAAAGAGGGAATTTTCTTGTTTGTTTTCTAGTGATGACAACCCATGGTCGTGCGTGCCTCGTACCGATCAGATACTTATGGTAAAAACTACACGCGTAAATAACATGGATTCGTGAATGTGCACTATACTGATTTTCATCTTCAGATGTGTGAGCTTGCTTACTTGTAGCAAGAAATACACATGTAAATAAGGCTGTTGTAATACAACGCAGTAAATAGAGGAAAAAATTACATTTTAAAGTTTTGTTAACTGTTTATGATTGTACTACATAATACATTTCAAAATAAATACAATTATTGACGTTATTAATTAAACACCCTGCTACTGTCCTCTTCTGCAGCGAGGAGTGGCCGTTCGGTTTGAGGCGCCATGTCACGGACTGCGCGGCCCCTGCCGCCGGAGGTTCGAGTCCTCCCTTAGGCATGGATGTTTGTGTTGTTCTTAGCATCAGTTAATTTAATTTGTGTGTAAGTCTAAGGACCAAGGACTCAGAAGTTTGGTTCCTTAGGTATTCACACACATTTGAATATTTTTACTGTCCTCTTCTGTTTCTTAATCCTCATTGTACTTATAGGAGTTTTCAGTTGTACATGTTAATGCGTAAAGTGACTCGAAAATTTTAAACACTGACGAAGTCCTAATGCCCCTGCGTCACTTCTGCTTTTGCAGAAGCACAAATATCATTCATATGTTGGTTGCCCATGGTATGGTCGATTAGCGGAGCCTGTTCCTTCAAGAACACACCAGCTTCCGCAAAACTGAATGTAGTAAAAGCACAATCCGTCGAGTGTCAAGTTCTTTTTATTTGTATGGTGGCTGGACATAGCATGTAAATGCACATGTATATTTTAATGATTATCTGTTTTCACAGCACAACAGTGCATATTCACAAGTAATTCGGCCGAAATGTGAATGTTTCAGTGGGCATGAGACAAAACTAATCTCTTCTTGCCAAGACTTGACTGTGAATGTCCAGGAATGTTTTTGCAAAACCCTAAATCGTGTAGATATCTCTTAAGCTCTTGCCCATATTTGCTGAAAACCTTGTTTGAAACTTGTGCAGCGGGTGAATAAGCTCAACATTATTTTTATTTTTATTTTTTTTCAATTTTGTAAGTTTACATCTTTCTGCAACCTGATTAATAATTTTTTCAGCGTCACGAGGAAAAATTCTGCCTCTAAAGCTTCTAGCTCCACGGGGTATCGTAGGAGGTGACCTCAGTGTGCCAACAATGGCTTCTTCGTCACTCATTTCGTTATTTAAACACCAGACAACAACAGTATTATTCTTCATCACGCAACTACAGTGCCACTACTGTTGAATCGCTATCGCAGGCAACAGTAAGACGAAGAGCACAGTAGCGAAGAAGTGTTCCGAATGGCGCATACGTGAAACGATCAGTACTTTCGCTCGCCACCGATAGCCTCTCTTGGCTGAGGAAATTCCGCGCTTCCGAAATTATTTGGTTTATATAAGAGGAGCGTAAATAGAGTTTTTTGTTATTGTTTTGAAAATGAAACGTAAAATTCAATCATCTGTGTGGAAGTATTTCAAGAAAGTGCGGGTAGTACTTGGTAAAGTGTATCATCTGCATTAAAGATTATAGACATGATCAGGGAATAAGACTAATTTAAGAGACCACTAAAAAGAAAGCAGAGTGACAAACCAGAAACCACGAGTTAGTAATAGAATTGAAAGGTGAGAGATGAACTTGTGAGCTAGACCAAGTGCAAGAGGTGCAAACAAAAGTATCGAGAAGCTCTATAAAAATTATTTTAACAGAAGTCAGTTGTATGATGCCAGTTCAAAAGTAAAAAAAAATAACTTGATTCTCTTTATTCGCAAATGATTGCTATCGATTTGCTGCCGTACAGAACTTCCGACCATCACGATTTGAAAATAATTTGTTTAGGCCCTAGACAGCAGATATGAGTTGCCAGATAAAACCACACTTAAATGATTACTAATCTCATAATTAAAAGACTATTGGAGGAGATAAAATGTAAATTAGAGAAAGCCCTTACAAAATGTAATCTGTTTAGTGATACAACGGACATGTGGAAAAGCAACGAAAGTGAAGGCATACTACCATTGACTTGCTTTATTATAGACAAAAAATTAGTGTCACGCATACTAAAAGTGACACAAACTGCAGATCGTCACAACGCAAAATCCATACACATGTAACTAACATTTTTTTAAAAAAAACGTTTCTTTCTTTAACTCGTCAGTGTCATGCTGAGTTTCGCTTCATTCTCGTGATCGGTACATCTCGATATAAGTCAAGTCGGCGTAACTTGTAAGGTATTTCTTGGCAGTTTCACCCCGCCCCCACTTCCCCTCACCCCTCTTGTCGATAGAAATCTGTTCCTATGGAACCAATCTGCTGAGGTCATCGGTCCCTAGTCTTACACACTACCTAATCTAACTTAAACTAACTTACGCTAAGGACAACACACTCATCCATGCCCGAGGGAGGACTCGAAACTCCGACGGGGGGTGGGGGGGGGGGGGGAGCCGCTCGAACCCCGAACCATGGCAAGGCGGGCTAGACTGCGCGGCCTGAAGCCGTCGTGTCGTTTGTGTTCTGTTTACAGACACTCCCAGCCCTAACAAATCATTGAATAACAGCGATACAGCAGGATATTTTCTTATTCATCACTACAAATAAGCAATACATTTGAACATAGATGTCTCTATAATGAGGATTCGCAAAACATTGTTACTTCCTCCCGCAAAGTTTTGACTTGACAGTTTGTGCGGTAGTAGACTAACAAGTGAGAAACCAACGCGAACCCCAACACCGTCTGAACCAAAATTAATACAGCATAGCAAAATCAGCTGGCAGTAGCGTTACAGTTACTATGTTGCTGTCTTCCTAGTATATAAGCAATCTGCTTTTGTGACGATTTATGCGGAAATGCTCCCATTGTGTTAGCGAATCGGAACAGAATTAAAACTTTCAGTGCTTATAAAACAGCGCCAATATTAATGCGTATATTTGCCAAAAAAGACTAACCATAGCAAATTGTAAATATAGGCATTATTAACCGTACCGGAACTTTACAGTGGCAATGGAAAACTCTCAGCTATTGTGTAATGGAAGCTACTTTTCAGGTTCTGTCAAGTGCAAGCTTCGCGCTGCGCGGCTATATTATACGAATACATACGTGCGATTGGTGAACGTGCCAGTATTGCCGTCTCTCGCTGCACATTCCCTTATCCTTCATTGACGCCGTATTATGTTCTTAACAACGCTCCGTAAGCTCCCTCCGACGAAAGACCTAACACGCAACAAAACTCGACCGCAAGACCATCACGACTGTTACCGATGTCAGCCACGTTCCGACTGTAGCACTGCGGAAACTTGTTGTCGGGGGTGATATGTTACAATACAGCATCACCGGTCTATTGCGGTCTAACTGTGTTGGTGAGGCAGTAAATTTCCACAGGGCAGTGACTGCGTCATTGCAATTCACTTTGGAAGTGTGGCGGTGGGACTTGTAGTCCCGTACCACCATCTGACGGTGATAGTGCTACATGAGTCGGGCAGAAAAATTTTGCCTAACATGGGCAGGTGAAGGTGTGGCGGTGGGAATTTGAGTCAGGCAGAAAAATTTTGCCTAACATGGGCAGGTGAAGGTGTGGCGGTGGGACTTGTAGGCCCAGCGCGTGATGGTAGTGTGATGGCCGTTTTGTTCTGTACTGAGTGTCAATTCAACTGAGAGAAAACATAAGGAAGAAGCCACCCTTGAGCTCTTCAACTCAGTTTCTAACTTGTTATTCCCATGTACAGTTTATGCCGTGTCTACTGCAGTTCATCAGCAAGCATGCACACCTAAGGTAGTAGGATTGCGTGGCAGACCAGTATACACGTCCCCTCTCTTGTCCCTATTCCTTATGGCGACCTTCTTCTTCTTCCTCTTCTTCCGCCTCCTCCTCCTGTTCCTCTTCCGCTTCCTGCTTGCCCCGTGCTTCTAAGACACTGATGCTCAACATTACATCGAGAAGTAATATATTGGTCCAATTTTTATGAGAATTGTGTTTTGCCCCTAAAGAGCGCAGTTGGACTAAACTACATGGCCAGTTCCTTTTGCTGCCTTCCTTGCTGCCCAAACTTCCCTCATTCGCTCACTGTGTTTCTGTTTCCGGTCCTCTGTCCATGCTTCTTGTCGGCTTTGTGTCTTCGGCTTAATCTTGATTGCCTTTTTGGTTGCCCATATTTCTTTCATCTTCTGGCTGTGATCTTGCTTGCATTCTTAGGTCCATTTTACGCCTGTTCGTTTGTCACAGTGTATCTCATGTAGTTTACTTTTCTTAATAATGTTTCTGAATTTTATTCTGTCGTTTATTGAGTCTGCTGTTATGTTGAGTTGTTTCAGGTCGTTTTTTACCTCTGCCACCCATTTGTTGTTTCTAGTGGTTACACAATCAAATATCTGTTTGGTCAGTCTGTGTAGGTGTCCATGGAATTGTAGTCTGCGTTTTCCAATCTTTTCTGTGATTGTCTCCGTATGTTTTTATAGTTCCTCTGTAGGTTTCTTGATCCATATTCCATTGTTGTTTGTTGCGCCAAATATTTTTCTAAGTATTTTTCGTTCTACTTTTTCTAATTGCCTGATACGTGTATGCCCAAGGATTGGTGTGGTCTCTGCTGCATATAGTGCCCCGGGGAGCACCACCGTGTCGTGGTGGCGTAATTTGGCTTTTTGTGCTATAGACTTCTTGTTGTAATGATTCCACACTACTTTTTATGCCTTGTACAGTTTAGTTTTTCTTTCTTCGTTTGAGTCTCTGTTATGTCCACTCATTTGCAGTGTTTCACCGAGGTATTTGATGTTTGCCGTTTTGTAAATTGTGCCGTACTTTGTGTTCAGAGATGAGAGTTTCTTTGTGCTCATAAACTGTGTCTTTTCGTAAGAGATCTGTAGTCCAGTTTTGGAAGCGATTTCGTGTAGTTTTTCAATAGCGTATTTTGTTTCGTTTAAACTTTTCTTGACAATGGCCAAATCGTCTGCAAAAGCCAGACATTTAATCTGTAGATTTCCTAAGGTTATCCCTTGTTGCGATGTTTCCCATTCTTTTATTACCTTGTCTAACACTAGATTGGAAAGGAGAGGTGAGAGGCTATCGCTTTGCCGGACACCTGTGCGAATTTCAAAGGGCTCTGATAGTTCCCCAGAGACCTTTACTTTGGAGGTCGTGTTGCTCAAAGTTTGTTCTATGATAGCCAGTGTTTTGTTGCCTACTTTGTATTCTGCTAGAATTTTGAAGAGAGTTTTCCGGTCGATAGAGTCGTACGCATTTTTTAAGTCGACAAAGGTAATGATCAGGTTATGTTTGTGTTCTAAAATCATTTTCAGGTTCCAGATTTGTTCCGCACAAGACGGCCGTTTACGGAAGCCTGCTTGGTATTCCCCAATCAAGTGGTCGGTCTGGCATTCTAGTCTGCTTAGTAAAGCTTTAGAGAGGATCTTGTATGTGACCGGTAGTAGGGATATTCCTCTGTAGCTGTTCGGGTCAGTCTTGTCACTTTTTTGTGTAGTGGGTGTATCAGGGCAGTTTTCCAGTCGTCAGGAATTTTCATGGTCTTCCAGATATCTTCAAAGATCCTGTGAATGTCTTTGGTGAGTTCTGGGTCTTGTAACTTCCAGATTTCCGCGATGATGCCGTCTTCTCCTCGTGCTCTACGATTCTTGAGTGACTTGATTATTTCTCTGATTTCTTCTAGAGTTGGAGGTTCACTATCTGGATTGTACGTGCTCGTTTCTGTCATCATTTCTTCCATAGGGGGGTCCGTGTTGAGGAGTTTTTCAAAGGATTCTGCCAGAATGTCACAATTGATTTTTGTATTGGTTCCTAGGGTTCCATCCGGTCTTCTGAAGCACAAGTTGGGTGTTTGATATCCGGTCATACTTTCTCTGAACGTTCTGTAGAAGTTTCTTGTATTTTTCTTCGTGAAGTTCGATTCGATCTCCGTCAGTCGCCGTTTATTATACTGTCGTTTTTCACTGCGAATGATTTTGCTTGATTGTTTCTGTTTTTTCAGGAAGTTCATCCAATTCTCTTGGGATTTATGGATACTAAATTTTTTCCATGCACTGATTCGTTGGTCAATAGCTTGGTCACATGTGTTGTTCCACCAACCGTGTTTCCTTGTGCGTGGTGCTTGTGCTAGTTTCATGGTCTCTCGGATTCTTCCTGAAAGTTGTGACCAGTCTGTCGTTTTCTCCATTTTAATTTTGTCTAATATTTGTGTCTGGTTTAAAGTAAGGTATTCTGGATCTTGTCTAACAATTTTCTTCTTCTGTAGCTTGTTCTTGGGCAAAAGACGAATCCTGATCTGTAGTAGGTGGTGGTCTATGTGGACGTAGCCTTTACGTGTGTCCTGGGGAATTTCCATGTGGTAAGTTTCCGTGTAGGTTTCTTGAATTTTGTTGACATAATGGCGAGGTCGTGTCTTTTGCAAAAGTCTATCAGGTGTTTTCCATTTTTGTTTGTGTCCTTGTGTGGAGTATATTTTCCTGTGGTGTGTCTGTATATCTTTTCTTTTCCGAGTTTAGCGTTGAAGTCTCTCAGTATTATTTTGACTCTATGTGCAGGAATTTTCCTGATAGTTTCTTCCATTGTCGTCCAAAAGTCATCAATTTCGTCCGGGTTTTTCCTGTTGTAGTCATTAGTCGGTGCATGTGCGTTGATTATTGTGTAGGATTTGTTGGCTGATTTCACTGTGATGGTGCTGATTCTTTCGTTTGGTGACGAAAAGTTGATTATGCTGTCCGTGATAGACCTGGGTACTGCAAATCCTGTGCCAAGAAACCGTATAATTTTTTTTTTCAGTTTTTGGCAATATGCAAAATTTCGGACTACTGCCAGGTTACTTGAACATTACTTTTTTTTTCAGGTCATCAGTCAAGTCTTAGTGGAATACAATATCCGTGCTGAGACAGTAGTAGTGATTACAGTAACGCTGCAGTTGCGACAAAGCTGCCTAAATCTTAAGGATTTGACATTCACCCTGTTTTGCCCACTGCATCAACTTAACAGTACAAGATTATAAGCAAAAACATTTCCCAAAATTTTATTGAAAACAAAGGGTACTGTGACTTTCCCTCATAACTCTACACTAGTCAGTGAAAAACTGCGCGATGTAAAAAAAAAAAAAAAGAAAAAAAAAAAAAAAAAAAAAGGAACTGAGACTGATATAAGACGTGTCGACTCGATGTAACAGCTCATGCCAGACACTCAAAAGAATTTTGGAAGTACGAAGTGAGCCTGAGATTGCGATCAATGATCTGCCTATCCTCACAGCAGAAAATTACTTAGCTATACAAGAGATAATAGATCTTCTTGAACCCTTTGAAGTAGCACCAACAACAATCTAAGGGGACTCATACATCACTGCTTCCTTAATTTTTACCTCTTATACGAGGTACTGCTCCAAGGTTTTTAGATTTGTAAAGCACCTTGACAACTAATGAAGGAAGAAGTGTTTTGGATTCCTTGATTAAATCAGTTAATGAAAGAGTGAAACATTTAACGCGTTGACTGTTAATATGCTTGTGACAGTATTAGATCCTAGGTTTAAAAAACTTGTTTCAGGACATTTCAAGAGGCAAAGAACGCTGCACAAGTACTTCAGAAAGAGTACGCTGCTATCATCTTATGAACTACAAGAATAGTACCTGAAACAGAAGCATCCATGAGCAGCGCTAATAGTCAACTAATCGGATGATCTACTTTTTTTTTTTTTTGCCCAATTACTAACAGCCTTACATCGATGTCGTTACACCAGTCAGTGATTTCATAATTGACCTACATCAAAATTTTGAAAAACCTGTAATAGACAAGCATGATTGCGTATTAGAATATTCTGCAAAATCTAATAGTATGTTGCGTGTAATGGCCATTAAATTGTTTTTGGTATCCAGCGACTTCAGTTCGTGCGGAGAGGGTTTTCTTCAAGGCAGGACTCCAGTGGCTAGCGTTGCTGCCTCTGGATCACGGAGTCCCGGGTTCGATGCCCGGCCGGGTTGGGGATTTTCTCTGCCCGGGGACTGGGTTCTTGTGTTGTCCTCATCATTATCATCATCATTCGTGACAGCGGCTTGATTGGATTGCGTGAAAAATTGGACTGTGTAAAAATTGGAACTTGTATGGGCGCTGATGACCGAGCAGTTGAGCGCCCTACAAACCAAACATCATCATCATCCTAGGCAGGATAAATAATTACTTAACAACGCAACAGACTAAAGGAGAAAAATTCAAACACCTTATGTGTATGTCTTAATGTTGTACTTTAAACAAAAGGACAAAAATTTAAATACCTAACTTTTTATAAAACAAAAATTGCATATCTTCTATTGTTGTATTTTAAACAACAAAAATTCTTAGAAAGCTATTGTTAATTTGAAGTACCTGCCCAAAATTATCGGTAGTTAATCGATTCATCGATATTTTTAAAAATGCTATTTATAATATCGGTTGTGCTAACTATCGTTGTTTAAGTAACACTAGTGGCAACGATGCATTTCCGGACCCATGTTCAGAGGACCTCTTTTCCTCCATCCGTCCATGCAGTTTATCGGTTTTAATAATTTTCGTCCCCTACAACTAAATTTATACGGAACCCTGACGAGTAATCAAGACACTTTTAAGGGATTTGTCGACATGGAATAAGGGTGCTAGATGCTCGAAATTCTGAGAAAAATAGGGATCAGCCTCAGGGAAATGTAGATAGTATACAATAAGGACAAGAACCAAGAGGAAACAATAAAACTGAAAGACAAAGAACCAAGTGCTCAGATTAAAAGGGATGTAGGACAGGGACGTAAACTTTTGCCCCTACTGTTCAGTCTATGCGTCGAAAAAGCAATGAAGGAAATAAAAGAAATGTTCAAGAGTGGGATGAAACATGGCGACAGGATATCATCATAAGAAACGCTGATGGCATTGCTGTCCGCTGTGAAAATGAGAAGAACTACAGGATCTGTTAAATGGAATGAACAGTCTAATGGGTACAGAATATGGATTGAGAGTAAATCGATAAAAGACAAAAACAATGAGAAGTAGGAGAAATTACGACAGCGAGAAACTTAAGATAAGGATTGGGGATCACGAAGTAGACGAAGTTAAGGTATTCTGCTACCTGGGCAGCAAAATAACCCATGGTGGATAGAGTAAGGGGGACACAAAATGCAGATCAGTACTGGCAACGACGGTATTCCTGGCCAAGAGAAGTGTACTAGTACCAAACGCAGGTTTTAATTTAAGGAAGAAATTTCTGAGAATGTACGTTTGGGGGACAGCTGTGTATGGTAGTAAAACTTTGTCTGTGGGAAAACTGGAACAGAAGAGAACTGAAGCATTTGAATGTGGTGCTACAGAAGTATGTTGAAGGTTATGTGGATGATAAGGTAAGTGATGAGAAGGTTCTCCGCAGAATCGACCAGGAAAAATTTATATGGGAAACACAATAAGAAGAACAGGTTGATGGGACTGTTAAGACATCAGGGAATAACTTCCATGATACTAGAAGGACGTGTAGCGGGTAAAAACTGTAGAGGAGGGAAGAGATTAGAATAAATCCAGTAGATAATTCAGGATGTAGGTTGCAAGTGCTACTCTGAAATGAAACGGTTGGCACAGGGCAGGAATTCGTGCCGGTTAGCATCAGACCAGTCTCAAGATCGATGAATCAAAATAAATAAATAAATCGGAACCCGCAGAGTGCGAGTCCTGCTCGCATTTGTTCGGTTTTTGTGGATGACAATGCGTGGCGGCGTCGAACATCGGAGGTGGAGGAGTTCTTGGATGAACAGGCCTGCCCGTTCACGCAACTTATACCGCATCGAGCACGTGTGGGGTGTGTGGGGAGACACTGCAGCACGTCACAAGCAACGATGACCATCCAGCAACTGTCAACCGCACTGGTGGAAGAATAGAACGCCCTATCTCAGTAATACCTTACCAACCTTGAGGCTAGCTTGGGAGCACGTTGCAGAGCACGTAATGCCTTCCGTGGTGATCACACATCGTATTGTTCCATGTCCCGCCTCTCGTATAGTCTGTCGGTAAACTGAAGGGTGAGCGAGCGAGTCCCCACTCTGCCAACCCAGCTACGTCACGAGGCGCTCCTACAGGCTGTTTCACAACGTAGTACCGGCCCTGCCGCGGCGCGCGCTTTAAATCTGTGGCGACGCCGTGTACAGATACGTCTCGGCTGCGTTTCTTTTTAGACAAATGCATTAAGACCGCAAGGAATACGTGTCTCAAACGTATGTGTACAATGTTATGCATATTGGGTATTTACTCTGTTGTCAGCTGTCAAAAAGGTTACATGTGTTTTGGTAGCATCAACAATTATTTGTTTTGTATAAAAATAGATTAGAAAATCTATATTAAATTTTGTTGTAATAATGGAATAAAGAGTATGAAATTTTTAGAAATATTAAATATTGCTTTTGGTGAGTCTGTTATGAGTAAACCAAGGGCATAGAAGTGGTATAAACATTTCAAAGCAGGTCTTAAAGGGCAGCGGTTTTACAAGTATGGATGAGATTAAAAATGCACAGTTAAAAGACGTATAAACTATCCCAAAGAGACAGTTCCTAAAGTGTTTTGGGAATTAGAAAAAGCACTGGCATAAGTGTATAGTATGTAACGGGGAATATTTTGAAGAGTATAACATTGCTGTAGACTAACACATAAATTTCTTACCAAAAAATAAAAATTAATATGTAAACGCACCTCGTATGTCAAGCTTTCTGCTTAGGAGTCCAGAATCGGTGTACGTGTTTTGAAGAAAATTTCAGCAGTGTTTAGAATAGCTGTTGCGCACATGTTTTAAGCAATATGTCTTAGAATCATGTGAATAATGATCGAGACAGAGATTTAGTGTTCTATCAGCATCAAACGTTTTACGTGATTTTGAAACTGCCTATAACGATGGATTTCCTCCCAAAATTATTAGCTCTCCTTCGTGGCGATTGCAGAAAACAATGCGGCTTATTTTCGCGTTCCTTCCTTATGCGTCCTATTGTGGCGAGATCGACGTTTGCATAGATTGCAGCCGTTTGACTGGGACTGGTAATATTAGCCAACAGTCGTTTTTGCGTTGTCTCTTTAATATACGCTTTAATAACATTAGAGACGATCGAACGCTCGTTACTCCGAAAATACCTCCTTTTCTTCGTATTCTGCACATTTTCTTGTAATGCTAGACGATTGCCCATCACTTCCAGTTATCGAAATATATCAGTAAGTATACAAAGTTAACTGACACTGGCAACTAAGATCCCACAAACAGAAACGACGTATATCACTGCCCGCCAGTCTACACCGTTAGACAGGTAACGGGCAACAGATTTTGGGTGCCCCTGTAGTCCGGTAGCAGCGTTCTTCCGGGAACGGCCACTTCCCCCGCCAAAAGAGCTGCTCGCTCTTGAGTTTACAGACAGACTATAGTGTACAAGGAACAATCATGAACAGCGGTAACATCAGTGTTATTATTGCCTTCTTCTTCTTCTTCTTCTTCTTCTTCTTCTTGCGTTACGGCCTCTGTAGGACCACAGGTAGCCCCTTCGTGGACTGCATTTTCCTCTTCTTCTCCCAGAACCTCCTCATTCTTTCTCTTCTTTTCTCCCACTCTTCTTCTGAGATCTTCAGTTTCCGTTTCTACTGTCGGCTCCATTGGTGACACTCTAGTCTTTTCCTGTATTCTTCTCTGTCACTCATCTCCGGCATATTTCACGGTGTATATTTGTTCCTCCAATTTTCCTTTCCTTCAACCTTGATCCCCAATTCCAACCAGTCCTTCCGAGGTTCAACAACCCCCTTGGTTCCTGTCTTTCCCCTTGTCCTCCCTGTTGTTTCCCATACTTTCTTCGTCATTCTGTCCATACTCATCCTAACTACATGTCCAGCAAACCTATCCCTTTTTAGTCTGATTTCTCCAGATATTGTTCTCATATTCCGGTACAATTCTTCCCTAGGTCTTCGCATCCACCTCTCCACCTCTTTCGGGACCTAGTATTTTTCTCAGTATTTTCCTCTCTTCTTTCTCTAGTTGTTCTGCCCCATTTCTTCCTAGTGTCATCGTCTCAGCAGCATATAATACTACATTCCTCACCGTTGCCTTGTAGTGGTTTATCTTTGCCTCTGTGGGTATATTGCCTTCGAACAAAAGTGTAGCTGGGATATTGGCTGACATTTACATTAACCATATAGAACAAAAATTCCTCTCAACCAACCAGCACATCGCAAACAAAATAATCTACTACAGAAGATATGTTGATGATACAATTTTGCTTTTTAATGGTACAAGCAATGAAATAGATACATTAGCAGCAGATCTAAGCAAGATGCACAAAAATATTAAATTCACAGTTGAACATGAAACTAATAAAAGCATTAACTTTCTTGACCTGCCGGCCGGAGTGGCCGAGCGGTTAAAGGCGCTACAGTCTGGAACCGCACGACCGCTACGGTCGCAGGTTCGAGTCCTGCCTCGGGCATGGATGTGTGTGATGTCCTTAGGTTAGTTAGGTTTAAGTAGTTCTAAGTTCTAGGGGACTTATGACCACAGCAGTTGAGTCCCATAGTGCTCAGAGCCATATGAACCATTTTTTCTTGACCTGAAAATTTGCAATAGTAACAATAAACATCAATTTAGTATTTACAGAAAACGTACCAGCACAGATGTCAGTATTGGCAACTCATCTTGCCACCCCCGCCAACAAAAAATGGCTTATTTTTAGAACGATGCTACACCGAATTAAAAAAGTACCAATTAGTGACACAGACCAACAAAATGAAATCAATATAATTAAAACAGTTGCTCATAACAATGGATATAAACCCACAATAATAGAAAAACTCCACAACAAAATGCAGACAAAAACCATAGATCCACTTCACACCAGTCACTTCAAGCTAAATCAGTGTGCCACTGAAGCCAAACCTAAATATGCTACTCTCCTATACATAGGCCCACTTTCATACCAAATAGTAAACTTATTTAAAAAGAAGAAAAATATCACAATCAGCTTTTCCACAAATAATAAATTACAACAAAAGGTAATCCATGATGTAAATACCTCCAAGAGTCCCTACCATAAATCAGAAATATACAAACTCAAATGTGATACATGCCCAAAATTCTACATTGGACAGACAGGCAGAAGTTTTGAAATTAGATACAAGGAACATATTGATACTTTACGACTTGGTAACTTGAACAAATCATCATTTGCAGCCCATATTGCTGAAGAAAACCATTCAGTGGGAAACACTGAGGACAACTTAAAAATTTTGCATCTAGCAGAAAAAGGAGCCACTATGAGTATATTAGAAGAATTAGAAATACACGCACACAAAAACAGCACCCCAGACTATATCCTTAACGAACAAACAGAGTTAGCTAACACCCCTTTCCTGAAAAATTTCCAAAAATTACTTTCCAGCCTCCAAAGCAAATAATATTAGTACACCTATCTGCAGATCAAGTAGCAAATTTATATGTTTCTATAATTCTCATGATGCTACATGTAATTAAATAATATACTACTTTACCTATACGTGTGCAACAATAAGAATGCAGTGGGAATGCATTTACATTATATAAAACTTTATAATTAATTTAACAATATCAATTCAAAAATTCAATGTCTCTGTACTAGTGTAAAAGGCATTACAGCTGCGTAAATGAACATATGATCCTTTCCAAACATAGGACATCATCGTCAAATATTTCGATATATCATAGCATCTGTGATACTCATATGTTTGTAAGCTCTTTGTATGTATCAAAGCATGTGTTGCGTGTTAGAAATCTTCTCAGTGACAAATCTAAAGTGTTCAGTGAGAACAATTTACGTGTGCAGCAATAAGAATGCAGTGGGGATGCATTTACATCTGTTGGACGAATGCTATGAAAACAAACACTCCAAACCGACGTTTCACGTAAGTCACATGCAACGAAAATCTGTAACGTAACCATTTGTGTGTGGCGTGTTTATAATTATGCATTATTTATATTTTAGAACAATTAATTTGTAAAAAACACACCACATGTCATAAAGAAAGCGTGTAAACCGTCTGAGGACGAGTCACAACGATTCGAAACCGGTAACGATACCCATTGAATAAAGAAACTGAAAGTAAATTTGTGGCTGGTTGCTGTCCTAACACCATCAACATTTGTCTTCAAACAACAGCCACGATCTCCGTCAGGTCATCATATGACAAAATTGAAGTGTCATTTCTGTCGGTCTCACAGCGTATTTCTTCCAGTTACCGCCTGTACTATACAGAAGCAGTTCTTTGTGTGTGTGGTCCAAGTTTCATCGAAGTATGTTACTTCTCAATGATACGTTACGCGGAAGTTGTTACTTTCGTCCTTAGTTTTGCACGCCAGTGTACCTGAATACTGGCTCCGTCGCTGTTGACACTGAGATTTCGTAACAAATACGACCGGCGGGGCTCGTGTGTCCCTCGCCATCACTTGCGGCAGTTCCTTAGCGGCCTGCGGCAGTTTTCTAAGAAGGCGGCTCCCAACTCCAGCGATCTGTGACACACGTCCTAACGAGCAAATCCTCTGGAGCGGAAACGTGTAACTGGAGCCCCGCCACCCCGCCACTCACAATGCCGCGCGTCACGGGAGCTCACATCCTGTCGCTTCCACGAAACGAAGTAATAGGCAGGCAAGACCGCTAATTGGCAGCGCCAACAAAGGGTATTGTATACCAGCTCCCCTCACTTCCTGTCTCCACGGTACTGTCAGAGTCTGCGCTATGATTAAACAATTTCTCAGAAGAGACTGACGACTTGGTGCGCTGTTATTCGCCTTGTGACTGCAGGTAACCTTGCTATACTTCTCTCCGTAGTCAATAACGTCCCGATAACTTTCTAGTCCCGCCCACCTCTTGCAGTGTGACAAGATAACGGAGCTTTCAGACTCCTGTACTCCCACATAAGCAATAAGAGATGAGAAGACTTAATAATAATATTCGGGCGCCTGCTGAAAACTGATGCCTCCGAATTTTTTATTCTGTTCTCAATATCTTTTGAGGTATTACATGTCAAGCATATTACTCGGTCGACTTTCCTGCTCGGCTGACACAGGTTGGAACCCTCTGCCTCTAGAAGGATCCGAGTTGTAGCGCGTAATATGGCGGTATGTAACGTAACTTTGTCGGTGCGTGAGAAACAGCGTGTTGTAACAGACTCCCTAACTGCATAAAACGTGTCTCCAATTGATATCTATAGAAGAATGAAAGCTGTGTACAGGGATGATCGTTTATCTTTCTTTTTTTGTTGTTTTGAAAATCCGCCTTTTTATTCTCCCAGACATGTTTCGACACCTACATGTCACCTTCCATGGGAAACATTTTATTTCTGTAAAGTACAATATAAAAAATATAATCAATTATGTATTGCAGGTCTAAAAATTATATCATAGAAACTGTTTGGTTTGTTTCTTTCAATTTCTCACCTGAAATCAACAT
Organism: Schistocerca americana; assembly: GCF_021461395.2. NCBI lineage: Eukaryota > Metazoa > Arthropoda > Insecta > Orthoptera > Acrididae > Schistocerca > Schistocerca americana. Next base: position 154,673,597 of record NC_060122.1, read on the forward strand.
TGCTAGTGAAAATGCGTTATTATACATAGGTTTTTGTGCCCTTTTCTGACGTTTTTGAAGCATGACATATGTGAAGTTGTAATGAAGCAAATTCTTCATGCATTTCTGAAGTACAATTTCTCAGGGAGGGGCTATGTCCACAATATGATCAAAAGTATCCCGACACCTGACTCAAAATGACTTGCCGGCAGTTGTGGCCGAGCGGTTCTAGGCGCTTTAGTCCGGAACCGCGCTGCTGCTACCGTCGCAGGTTTAAATCCTGCCTCGGGCATGGGTGTGTGTGATGTCCTTAAGTTAGTTAGGTTTAAGTAATTCTAAGTCTAGGGGACCGATGACATCAGATGTTAAGTCCCATAGTCCTCAGAGCCATTTGAACCAATTTTGAAAATGACTTACAAGTTCATGGCACCCCCCATCGGTAATACTGGAATTCAGTATGGTGTTGGCCCACCCTTAGCCTTGATGATAGCTTCCACTCTCGCAGGCATACGTTCAATCAAGTGCTGCAAAGTTTCATGTGGAATGGCAGCCCACTCTTCACCGACTGCTACACTGAGGAGAGGTATCGATGTCGGTCGGTGAGACCTGGCACGAAGTCGGCGTTCCAAAACATCCCAACGATATTCTGTAGGATTCAGGTCAGGACTCTGTGCAGGCCAGTGCACTACAGGGATGTTAATGTCGTGTAACCACTCCGCCACAGGCCGTGCATTATGAACAGGTGCTCGATCGTATTGAAAGATGCAATCGCCATCCTCGAATTGCTCTTCAACAGTGGCAAGCAAGAAGGTGCTTAATACTCAATGTAGGCCTGTGCTGTGATGCCGCCACGCTAAACAACAAGGCGTGCAAGCCTCCTCCTTGAAAAACACGACCACATCATAACACCGCAGCCTCCGGATTTTATTGTTGGCACTTGACACGCTGGAAGATGACGTTCACCGGGCATTCGCCATACCCACACTCTGCCATCGGATCACCGCATTGTGTACCGGGATTCGTCACTCCACACAACGTTTTTTCACTGTTCAATCGTCCAATGTTTACGCTCCTCACACCAAGCGAGGCGTCGTTTGGAATTTACGGCGTGATGTGTGGCTTATGAGCAGCCGCTCGACCAGAAATCCAAGTTTTCTCACCTCCCGCTTAACTGTCATAGTACTCGCAGTGGATCCTGATGCAGCTTGGAATTCCTGTGTGAAGGTCTGGATAGATGTCTGTCTATTACACATTGCCGGCCGGTGTGGCCGAGCGGTTCTAGGCGCCTTGGGCATGGATGTGTGTGATGTCCTTAGGTTAGTTAGGTTTATGTAGTTCTAAGTTCTAGGAGACTGATGACCTCAGATGTTACGTCCCATAGTGCTCAGAGCCATTTGAACCATATTACACATTACGACCCTCTTCAACTGTCGGCGATCTCTGTCAGACAACAGACGAGGTCGGCCTGTATGTTTTTGTGTTGTACGTGTCTCGTCACGTATCCACTTCACTATCACATCGGAAACAGTGGACCTAGGAATGTTTAGGAGTGTGGAAATGTCGCGTACAGACGTATGACACAAGTGACACCCAGTCACCTGACCACATTTGAAGTCCATGAGCCCGGAGCGCCCCATTCTGCTCTCTCACGATGTCTAATGACTGCTGACGTCGCTGATATGGAGTACCTGGCAGTAGGTGGCAACATAATGCATCTAATATGAAGAACGCATGCTTTTGGGGGTGTCGGGATACTTTTGATCACATAGTGTACGTTACTGTATTTGGATTTTCCATCCTGTTGAGTATCTCTGGTGGATACGTCTTTCTACTGCTACTGGATACACTGTTCCCATATTATTAGCTATAAAATTTCGGTCACAACTTTATTTTACACACAAAATGTGATAAAACATGATTTTAGCAGGAACTCTCCCCCCATACTCATTGAGAGGTGCTATGTTGTCCCTGCTCACTTGTTCATCGTTTATCTTATGTTTAACGTGGCGCTAATTTTATGTGTGTTGTGAGAACTAAACTGGTGTGTGTTCAGGACTGTTTTTGGTGTGTGTGTGTGTGTGTGTGTGTGTGTGTGTGTGTGTGTGAAATAAGAGAGAGAGAGAGAGAGAGAGAGCGGGGTTCGGAAAGAGGGGGAGGCGAGCGGACTTAGAAAACAGATGTTTGTTGTCACGGTTTGTGAAAACTACTTTCGATGTAAAGTGAGCGATATTTTATAACTAACAGTGTGGAAATAGGGTACCCAATAGCTACAGAAGGAGATATCCAATAGATATAGGCAACGGGACGGAAAATATAAGTACAGTAACATACATAATCGCTACCCATGAAATAGCAATTCAGAAATGCACAAAGAATGAGCTTCATGAGTACTTTGCAGGTGACATGCTCTCAAAAACGACAAAAAAAGGGTACAGAACCCCTTCTATAACAACACGGTTTCACTAGCAATGTAATTTTAAGATGAACAGTCGCAACAAACCAAAATAAATCCACATGTTATAATTTTTAGATCTACAACAATAAGAAGATTATAGAATTTATATTACACTCTACAGAAATAAAATTTGACACACGGAAGATGACACATAGGTGGCGAAACATATCTGGGTCGATAGAAATCAAAAAATGGGAAATTCAGGATGGAATGTAACAATCTGACTTGATTTTTTTTTTTTAATTTTTGTCTGACGGCTTTTCTTCGATCCTATGCCAGTGCCGTTTTCCTTTGTTACTATTTTCTTTTGCATCACTATACTCAATGTCCGTCCTTCTTTCTCTTCCTTCCCGTGTTTCTCTTGTCACCTTACAAACTGCACTGCAATCTATACTGACGAGCCACACTGTATCAACAGCCTCAGCCGCGCACGACAGACGGCTACAAGACCACGCTGATTGTTGGTGCAGCTTCTTATGTCCCACATTACTCCCACAGATTTCATTAATCCTTTACTTCCGAACTGATCACTCTCCATGCGTCATTTCCCGTATTTTTGCGTTTTAACTCCCCCGCCTTTCCGGTGCCACACGATATTGTGTCTCATCCTACGAACCCCTCCCCACCCCCCACATTTTCTCCGTTCTATCCCAGTTCGCAACCATTAATTTCACCATCCATCTGCCGTCCTCCATCTTCACACTTATCCACCCTCAGACCTGCTACTCACAGTAATATATATATTTTTTCTATTAGTTGAAGGGGTGCGAATGACATAATCCAAAGTCACAAAATGTAAATTTTTCAGGGGAGCGTCTTAAAACTTCGAATAAATCGATAAATCATATTTCTACTTTTCGGGTTTTTTGACAAAACTTGTTTATCTCTCTAATGTGTTAATATATATGTCTGCATAGTTATATTATGAACAAAGTTAAACATTGTTAATAAAAAAATATTTTGTCCCTGGGTGACACAACATTGGGCTTTGGCCTGTCTCATAGTAACTTTACACAAGGTTTACAAAAATTTGTGCAGTGTTTCACACAATACAGCCAATATCTATCACCTCTGTTTCATTTTCATCACTTTGTTCCTTTGATTCACTCAGACTGTTGAAGTATCCCTTCGTATGGCATTAATGACATAACATCTTTGAGTTTTTTGTCACAAGTTGGAAAGATCTTTAAGTATTTCCTTGAGAGCTGGAACGGATTACTCTCCTGATGTGCTCGTCCTTTTTAGTGATATTTACAGTTCTGAATCTTCAAATTCAGTGTACTGATACTTCACTTTTAAATGTGATGGCATCCCTTCATCAAAGCGAAAAGCTGTCGCTTCAGAAAATCGGAACTGAGATCCATCATCATGTTTGTCCTTTTTTGCAATATTTATCCGCAGCGGTGTCAGATCTATAAAGTCTGCTTGCTTCATTTTAATGACTGAAAATGGCTTATTCTTGCACGATTCTTTAATGACTGTAACCCAATCATGAGGAGTGTATACAGTGGGGTTTCTGTTCTTAACGTGCTTCTCAATTCGACGAAATCTCGGTCACAGGGCAGTCGAGTGAGTCCAACTTGTGGAAACCAATGTTCAATGGCTTTAAATTTTCCTGAACGCACTAGCGATCTCCCGAGTGCAACAATTGCCCAGTTTTTGCCTTGGCCTCTGCAATTATCACTAATAATGTGAAGAATGTTTGCCTGAGACTTTTGTATTTCTAAGAATTTTATCGGACAGCTTCCTATCGAATCAGATCCACGCTTTGCTTCATCTTCACTCCACACGAACATATGTCCCTTTTCAGACCTGCAATCATGAATACCAAAATTAAAAGTTCACAACTTCCTCTTATAGAATGCAGGCACAGATGTAAGCCTTGGTGTTGTAAAGGTTTGTTGTAGATCAAAGGATATTGTAAGATATTCCTCAGGATTTTCCTTAGCTAATTTGGAAAGCTGTGTAATCATATTTTGTCCAGCAGATGCTTTGGCATGATGTAGGTCCCTTTCAATTTTTAATCTTCTAATAATATCTTCAGATTTGGTCAACTGTGCTTTTTTATTTGAATTTGAAATTCGTCACATACATGACAAGTGTCTAAATGAGGCAATTTAAAACTAATATTAAAATCTTGGTTAAATATATCTCTAAATTTCGAAACTCTTACTTGTGGTGCATTATTTTCTTCACAATATTTCAAATAATGTTCTTGATATAATGAAGAAATGGACATGTCATAGTCGAAGTACACTTTATTGGGGTTCTGTGAGCGGCTGTAGTGACTGGAATACTTAGGTATATTATTTATGAAATTGTGAGCTGTCTGAACTGCTTCTTGTGAAATTTTCCTTGATGGGTTCCCTTTTTTTCCTGGAAACAAAAAGAAAAACAGATTTTAAAGGTAAATGCCCAGGTCAGACACATTTAGTGAATTTGTGTCTGAATATGATATGTAAAGAAAAACACTGGATAAATAAGCAAAACAGAACAAAATTATGGTTTTTCTTGGAAGCGACATTAATTTAGTCGTTAAATACCTCTTCTGTCTTTTGGAGAAGTGGAGTGTCCCTCACGAAAGTATTTTTGTAAGTTCTTAAGACGTCCTTGATTGTTCTGAAGCCCATGCACACTTAAAAATGCTTCTCTGCATACAAAAATATTACAGCCATTAACCTTAACCTGGTACGAAAAAGTGACCATTCGCCGTGAAATTATGCTTTTCCTTTTCTTTGGGTACCTTAAAAAGTGAAATTTATTAATCAAAATAATAATATTTTATTTATATAAAGTACATGATATAAAAATCAATTTCAAATTATCATTAATCATAGTTACCTCCTTTCCACTTGTTGCATCTTAATATTGTTCAGATGGTAATTATTTGGGCAACTGAAATCACCCATATCCCAAAAAGAATTGAATATCTGCTCCACACATTCACGAATTTTGCTCCAACACTTGTTTTTACATTTACATCCAGGACCAAGAATTTTAGCTCCAACAGTTTGTCCTGTTTTATCAGTTATGCACTATCTGCCATAATTTCTATGACATTTACATTTTTCTCTTTTCCAATTGCTCATATTTCTCCTATTTTTCTGTCTTTAGCAGGTGATACTTCAGGAGACCTTTCATATTCATCAGCATCCTAAGCCAAATAAAGTATTTAGAATGAGAAAGACCAAAGTCACTTTAACACATATACCAAACGTTAATATATTATACAAATAGGCTTATAATGTTTAAATTATTACCAATAATGCAGTAATTAATAGGAGAAGTAAAATTTGTTCATGATTCACAGGTACATATTTTAATTAACGAGTATATAACAGTTATAATTACTCAACAATATTTCACTTTGACACAGACCTAAGCCTCAATGTTTTAAATGTTTAAAAAAGTAAGTATTTTAGACTTACCATGTCATTTTCAGATGAAAATTCATGAGAGGAACAATAACTGCTGCCACTGGACGAAAAATCGTCTTCAGAACTAGCCATTTCTGTATCTGAATCTTCTTTTTCGCTTATGCATGGAAGTAGCCTCTTCTTTGGAAGCGCCATTGAACTGTGGCTTTGGGTTGTTTCAGACGCGAAAAACTATGCTTCCTCACAGTATGAGAACCACAAGTGTGAACTACTCTGCCATCTAGTGAGGGAAAGTTAGAATATTTACGCAGTAGCTTCCTCTGTTGAGTAGAAGTTGAACTAACACAAAAAACGTATTTTGAGAAAAGTGTGGCTTTGGGCCATGTCATTCTCGCCCCGTCAGTTATGCTTTACTTTGATCCTCTTGACGGCTGCCAATTTTTGTGAGTTTTCGCCTTTCGCTATCGTCAACTCCCCCAGATTTCATCTTATGTCCCCCTTTTGCTTCAATTTCATCCTTGTCGTGAATTTTCACACGTATTTGCGTATATTTACGTGAAATTTTTCGGACGTAATTCTAGATTATTTACTTAATTTTTCGCATTTTCCACCATTTTTCCACCACTATGGATCCTTGTTCCTTCCACCTGCGTCAATACAGAAAAGTTTCTTTATTCCTAGCGAGATCCCAGTAACAAATACTGTTCCTGAGTAGTTGCTTGGCTCATGGAATCCCTCCTAATGGCCTTACCATCAAATTACTCATCTCTGGCTGCCATCCCTCCTTCCACAATGACCTCCACCTGTTCAGATTCCGCCAATCTTTAGCCCTCACCAAAACAGTCCCGCAAAACCATATCAACCAAGCCCAAACCTCCTTGCAGTACCTTCCCTCCATCCGCAAAATTCTCCTGCTATGCAGTTCCAAAATTCCTGGAACCCACCACACACATTGAAACTCTTGCCCTGCAGTAACTTGAGCAAAATGCACAACGCCACCTCAAAAAGCTCTCTCCATCCTGCTCATTTCCTACTCCCACCTTGAAGTACCACTGTCCACCACCTCTAAAAAAAACCTCAAGCATCCCCCACATCTCTTCATAGCTGACAAACCCTGTATCACAGACCTACTACACTTACCCCATCCTACAAAACTCTGTCCCATCACCACACAGAATTCAGAACCTAAACAGGGCTGCAACACAGTCATGAACCTTTCCTCCAGAAGCCTTAGCCCCACAGAAATATCAGTCCTCTCCAAAGGCCTCACATTTTGCCCCACTCCCAAATTAAATCATGCAGGACTTTTTAGAGACGTTCTCTCCTTCTCCAAGTCCCTACAGTTTCTCGCCACCAACCCTACCAATCATGTTCAATCAAAGACCAATATTGAACCTTTTCCAACTCATTTCACTCCTCCATCCAACCGTGATCCACCCCCACTGCCCCCAAACCAACCCCCATTAACTTTCCACAATTTCCTAACCTCGAACCTTGCCTCATCATCTTTCGTCAAATCCCTCAACATGCAAACGGACCTTACAACCGAAGAAAGAACCACAGTCCACCATCTAAAAACTGATCCTGACCTTATAATCCTACCTGCAGACAAAGGCACCAGCACTGTTGTTTTGAACTGCAAGAATTACCTGGCAGAAGGGCCCTGCCAGCTGTCATATACTTCCACCTACAAACCTTGTCACAGTGACCCCATTCCAGTAATCCAGCAGGATGTCCAGTCACTACTCAAATCCTTAGGCCCTTCCCACAACCTGTCCCCAGAGTCCATCTCCTTACTCAACCCTACCACTCCCTGCACTCCTACCTTCCACATGCTTCGTAAAGTCCATAAACCTAACCACCCGGGATGCCCCATTGTGGCTGGTTACTGTGCCCCCACTGAGAGAATCTCTGCTCTCGTAGACCAACACCTTCAACCCATTACTTGGAACCTACACGCCTATATAAAAGATACCAACCACTTCCTCCACCGACTCTCCACAGTTCCTGTCCCTTTACCATATGGTGCCCTGCTCATCACTATTGATGCCACCACACCAACATTCCTAATGGGTACACATGTGACACCCTCCTGTGCCAACCTATTCATGGGCCATCTTGAGTTATCCTTCCTAAAAACCCAGAATCCTAAACCCCTCACCTGGTTCAGATTCATTGATGACATGTTTGCTATCTGGATCGAAGGTGAGGCCACCCCTTCCACATTCCTCCAGAACTTCAACCACTTCTCCCCATTTGCTTCACCTGGTCCTACTCAACCCAACAAGTCACCTTCCTAGATGTTGATCTGCACCTCAAAGATGGCTATATCAGTACCTCCATCCATATCAAGCCTACTAACCTCCAGCAATATCTCCACCCATTCCATACAAGAAGTCCCTTCCGTACAGCCTCGCCACCCATTGACGTCGCATCTGCAAGGGCGAGCAGTCCCTCTCGAAATATACCAAGGACTCACTGAAGCCTGCACTGACGGTAATTATCCTCTCAACCTTGTACAAAAACAAATCTCCCATGCCTTATCTTTCCAGTCTCCCACCACCTCCCAAAGTCCCACCGTATAGTCACAGAGGAGCATTCCCCTCACAACACACTACCACCCAGGACTAGATCAACTCAATTATATTCTCTGCCAAGGTCTCAATTACCTCTCATGATGCCCTGAAATGAGAAATGTCCTGCCCACTATCCTTCCCACCTGTCCCACAGTGGTATTCTGCCATCCACTGAACCTACACAACACTCGTCCATCCTTATACAACCCTTGCTCCCAATCCCTTACCTAATGGCTCACACCCCTGTAATAGACCTAGATGCAAGACCTGTCCCATACGTCCTCCCACCACCACCTACTCCAGTCCAGTCACTAACATCACCTACCCCATCAAAGGCAGGGCTACCTGTGAAACCAGTCATGCGGTCTACAGGCTAAGCTGCAACCGCTGTACCACATACAATGTAGTCCTGACAGCCAACAAACTGTCTGTCCACATGAAAGGCCACCAACAAACTGGGGCCAAGAAACGAGTGGACCACACTGTTCTGTTTCACAGCCTGTGCCATATGGATCCTGTGATGCTACGCTACCACACATCACCATTATATTTCTCTGTTATTTGCTAAAGTTTCGAAAGCATCGAGAGGTGTAAGATATACAAAAGAAAAACTTTTTACTTATCTTCGTTTTCTCTTGTTGTTGGCTGCAGTTCTCGCATCTAGGGGTACATTCTTGAGGCTGAAATTTTGATTTTGTAGGTTCCTATTGATCTGAATAATGTTTGAAGAATTGTCTGTTTTATTCTTGAATTTTATTTTTTGTCACATTTTTCAGCATCACACCATCTTCACAATTTCCACTTAATATTCCAAATTACATTGTTAGTGTCAATCATGAAAATACGTCTATCTCCATCAGAGGCATACACACTTCTACTTACAATCTGCGGTACTCACAATATTCCAAAGAGTTTACAAAGCAAAAGAGTTTACAAAATTTCTTGACAACAGAAGAATCATCATCAAGATATAACATCATTTTATAAATGAATCCAGAAATAAGTTTAATAATTAGTGTTAGATTGCTCATTTCATAATATGAATTTTAAGTATGCCAGATATTTCGTAATTTCAAATATTTCTAAAAGGAGAGTAATAATAACTGTTAGTCCATATCGATTGTAACACATTGATTTCTTTTTATACATTTTATCCTGAAATAAATACATCGTATTCAAAATAATATTAATTTCTTATAGTTAAACAGCTGAGATAATGTTCACCTATACTAGTTACTTGGTATCGACTGTTTCTATAAAAAAAAGGTAACTGAACTGTGCAGGTGGGATCTTTCCCTGTAATATATCCGACATTACCGTAACCCACCTGGATTCACCCTTCATTTGTCACTGTCCTCACCCACTCAGCCACTTCCCTGTACCCATTCAAGCACTATGCTGCCATCATGCCATCATTCTACCACCACACCCAGTCTTTTTACTTATCTCCCTTTCCACTACTTGCCCCCCCCCCCCTCTCTACCTTTCCCCAGCTCTCCATCTGACCTGCAGCACTTCACTATCTGCCAGCCCACCATACCATCCCTCCTCCTCCCTGCACCAGCCCCCTCCATACCCCCACCCAGCTGCCACTCCCATCACGCACTGGTGCTGCTGCTTGCAGTGTGGTTTCAGTTGCCTGAGACTGCAGACATGTGTGTGAGTTGCGTTTGCATGAGTGTGTGTGTATGTATGTGTGTCTAGTGTTAATGGCCGAAAGCTTTAATTGTGAGAGTCGTTTTGTTGTGCCTATCTGCGACTCAGCGTCTCCGCTACATGGGTGAATAAAAAGAAATAAATAGCGTTTGCACGAGGTGGATCTTCAAAATAACCCAAGTTTTAATTCGCAAACACGGATAAACGTCAAGAGGAACCATAGAAAGTGATGATTGTATCGACATCAGTAATGTACGACTATGGGTTGTTTGTACTCATAATGAACGAAATGGTGGTGCTAACCTCAGTGTGTGAGACAGAGCTCGTACTGGACGACCACGGACCGCAACCGACGAAACTCATCGGTATCGGGTTGGTGAACTCATCAGAGAAAACCTATGGATAACATAGGCACAGCATACCATGAGGGCGTGTATAGGCCATAATTCCAGGTCTACGTTACAAAAAACTGCGTCCACGGTGAGCGCTTCGATTCTTCACTTCTGATGTGAAACAGACAAAAATTGGTGATCCATCAACAGCTTCTTTTGCGTTTCGACTGTGAGGCTGATTGGTTCCTCAATAAAATTGCGACATGTGATGAAAGACTGGTTCAACATTTTGACCCCAGAAATAAGAGAGCAGAAATGAAGTTGCATAACAAACGATCAACAACACCAAAAGTTCAAGACCACGCCATCAGCAAGCAAAGTCAACCTCACAAGGTTCTGGGATGCACAAGGTGCTACGCATTTGTAATTCATGCCTAAAGGCATCACCATAAAATCTGCAAGCTACTGGGAGGCCTCAGAAAACTGTCATCACGAACTGGAAGAGTTCGTTCAAACATGGAGCTTGACAATTCCAGATCACAACACCAGCGCCGCCACATCTGCAATAATCTGACGCCTTGGGTTCACTGTCATCGATCGGCTTCCATACAGTCCAGACTTCGCCACATCCTATTTTCATGCCTCCAAAACTCAACTAAAACCTAGGAGGAATTCGCTTTGATGGTGATGAAGTGATGCAAACAGAGCTGGGGTCGTGGCTCCGACAACAAAGTCAAACATTATTCAGTGACGGTATCTAGAAACTGGTCTCTCGTTGGGAGAAAAGTGTGTGTGAGGATGACACATTAAGAAATAAATATGTAGGCATGACGAATAAAGCTGTATAATGTTAATAAAGTTTGTATTACATAAAAAGGTGGAAGCGTTTTCACGTACAAAATTCGGAGCCATTATTTTTCAGCATGCCCTCGTAATAAGTACTGAGAGTCAAAACATTATTAATACCAGCTTAATGGCATATTGTCCCCCTCCGTAACGCAACACAGCAGCAATTTTGCATGTCATGGATTCGAAAAGTCCTTGGTAGGTTTCTGCACCAGCTACACCTCACACAATTTCCGTAAATTACAGGCCAGTGGTATGGTGCTGTGCGGCCAGTTGCGTCCTGGAAGTGTTGTATCGGGTTAAGGTGAGGCAAATTTGGTTGCCAACACAACAACGTGAGTCCATTATCATGCTCAACTTTAGTACAATTGTAACCTTGAGACGTGGGCAGTTATCCTCCTGGAAGATGGAGTCGCTGTTGGGAAAACATCAAGCGGGAAGGGATGCAAGTGGTTAGCAATAATGCCCATGCAGTCCACAATTCTCATTGCGCCTTTGACTGCTGCCACAGCTACTATAGAAGCATAGCTTAATGTCTGTCATAGCAATAATGGTGCCTCACAAGTTCTAGAATCATCCCACAATCAGTTTAACACCTGATGCATGCAAGTTGCTCACATGAATAATATACAGAAAAGAAAGCTGAGGATTTGTTAGACGACGTTCAGTTTGGTTTTAGGAAAGGTAAAGGCACCAGAGAGGTGGTCCTGGTATTTTGTTTGATAATGGAAGCAAGACTGAAGCAAAATCAAAACACGTTCATAGCATTTGTCAACCCGGATAAAGTTTTCAACAATGTAAAATAGTGAAAGATGTTCCAAATCCTAAGATAAACAGGGGTAAGCTATACGGAAAAACAGGTGATATACAAGCTGCACACGAACCAAGAAGGAATGATGACAGTGGAAGATCAAGAACGCGAAGTACTCAGATTAAAAAGTGTGTAAGACAGGAATGTAGTTTTTCGCACCTGCTGTTCAATCTATGTATCGAAGAAGCAATGAGGGAAAGAAAAGAAAGGTTCAAGAGTGGAATTATAACTCAGGGTAAGAAGATATCAATGATAAAATTCGCTGATGACATTCCTACTCTGAATGAAAGTGATGAAGAGATATAGGATCGCCCTTGAATGGAATGAACAGTCTAGTGGGTACAGAATATGGATTTAGAGTAAATCTAAGAAAGACGTAAGTAATGAAAAGTAGGAGAAATGTAAACAGCGAGAAACTTGACATCATAATTGGTGATCACGAAGTAGATGAAGTAAAGTAATTCTGCTACCTAATCAGCAAAACAATCCATGACGGATGGAGCAAGGAGGACATAAAATGCATAGTAGCATTGTCAAAAAAGGCATTCCTAATCAAAAGAAATCTACTAGCATCGAACATAAGTCTTCGTTTGAGGAAGAAATTTCTGAGAATGTACATTTGGAGCACAACACTGTATAGCAGTGAGACATGAACTGTGGGAAAATTGGAACAGGAAAGAATAAAAGCATTTGAAATGTGGTACTACAGAAGAATGTTGAAAATTAGGTGGACTGATGAGGTAAGGAATGTTGGCGTTCTCCGGAGAATTGGCGAGGAAAGATATATACGGTGTCCCACCTAAACTTTTCCCCGCCAATATCTCTCGAACCACAATAGATATTGACAAACGGCTTTCACAGGTATGAATGTGCAGCAGGGGCTCACGAAAATAGATACTATGAGACATTCCAAACCGTGTGTAATTATTGGTTTCTACACAAACTGTTTTTTTAAATGGACACCCCGTATTATTCTACACGCAATCAATAAGATGAGCAACCACGATAATAAATGCGTTGGATACATCGCAAAACATCAGTTACACCCCGAGAAATTGGAACGTGAATTTCACGCGTGAAATAAAAGAAACGCGCCGCTATTACACTTTCCGCGATGCAAGCGTGACGTGCACGTTGCTCGTAATCGCGATGTGATTAACGTACGTACTCTTTACTCTAACTGTTATCACGAGGCCCGTTACGCAGCCCAGGTCAACCCTTCGCTCTGCAGTTGTATACAGGAACGGGCCGCAATCACCGCTTTGTGTGGGAACGGCTCACTACGACGCAGATTCTTTTGTGTGGAAGTACATGCATGTAAGCCCTCCCAGCTAGCCAAGCGGTCTAGCGCGCTGCTTCCCGAGCGGGAAGGCGTGCCGGTCCCCAGCACAAATTTGCCCGGCGGATTAGTGTCGAGGTCCGATGCGTCATCCAGCCTGTGGATGGTTTTTAAGGCGGTCTTCCATCTACCTCGGCGAATGCGGGCTGTTTCCCCTTACTCCGCCTCAGTTACACTATGTCGGCGATTGCTGCGTAAACACTATCTCCACGTACGCGTACACCAGAATTACTCTACTACGCAAACATTTGGGGTTTCACTCATCTCGCATGAGACTTCCAGAGGGAGTCCACTAGGGGCCGAACTACACAATAACCCTGGGTTCGCTGTGGGGCTGCGGTGGGGTCGGTGGACTGCTGTGGCCTGTTGTGGGGTTGTGAACCACTGTGGGCTACGGCGGGACGAAGCCTCTCCGTCGTTTCTAGGTCCCCGGCTACAATTCACAAAACTATACGAGTACAGGTACCTGGCACCGGTGTACTGTACACTGTAATTGGTGCCACTTTTGTAATCGTGGTATTAATTTACCTGCCCATCCGTTCTAGGCATTCGACATGGTATTCAAAAACAAGGAAATGGTTGACATAATACTACTGTACGGAGAATGTCGCCAAAATGGTAAAAGTGCGGCACAGGTGTATGCCCAGCGGTACTCTAGCAGACGTCATCCCACCATCATGTTGTCAGAAGGCTTCGCGCGACAGGGCAGTTGTCTCCACGAACGCGGATCCGGAGCAGTTGCATGACACATGAAGCAGCAGAGGTAGCTGTTCTGACGGCCACTGCAAAAAACCCTCATGAAAGTACTTGTGAAATGGAGAGAGAGATGGGAATCCCTCGAACAAGCGTAATGTATATTCTGCACAAGCATAGATACTCCCCATATCACGTGGCGCTAAATTGAGGCCTCCTTGGCAACAACGTACACAATCGCCTGGAATAGTGTCAACGGGTTCTGCGACAAGGCCATGACTTCACGTGTAGAGTACTGTTTACCGATGAGGCCACGTTTACAAACCATGGGAACATCAACTTCCACAATACGCACTACTAGTCACCAGAAAGCCCACACTGGATTCATTGGGTTGAACACCGTCAGTGGAGCGTCAATGCATTGTGTGGTATTATACACCACCACATCACTGGCCTGTATTTCATTATGGCACTCTTAATGGGGGACAGGGCAACAGCCTTGCCACAGTGGATACACCGGTTCCCGTCAGATCACCGAAGTTAAGCGCTGTCGGGCGTGGTCGGCCCTTTGGTGGGTGACCATCCGTACTGCCATGCACTGTTGCCATTTTTCGGGGTGCACACAGCCTCGTGCCTCTTGATGCCAACTGAGGACCTACTTGACTGAATAGTAGCGGCTCCGGTCAAAGAAAACCATAATAACGACCGGGAGAGCGGTGTGCTGACCACACGCCCCTCCTATCCGCATCCTCAGCTAGGATGACACGGCGGTCGGATGGTCCCGATGGACCACTGGTAGCCTGAAGAAGGAGTGCTAATGGGGACAGTACGAGCAGTTCCTGAGATGTAACTTACGTGGACTGATGGCAGAACTACCCCTCCATTTGTGTCAGATAATGTTGTACGAACATGATGGATGCTCCGCGCACAGTATCATGGTGGCACAACAGGCGCTAAACCAACAGTTCTCGCATCGATGGATTGGAAGGGGCAGCCCATTCAGGGATTTGCAGCACGGTCACCAGACCTCACCCCGATCGACTTTTTTCTCTGGGGCATGTGAAAGATGTGGTGTATCAGCAGGTCACAAAGACAATGGCCAACACGAAAGCCCATTTTACCGCTGCATACGCTGCAATAACGCCACAAACACCGACAGCCGTGAGTGGATCCGTGATGGCGCACGCACAGAGGTGTTGCCAAGCAAATGGCGATCTCTTCGAACATACGTTGTAGCGTTTCGGCTGCGAGACATTTGATGGCAAACCTGCGTGAAATACCCTCAGACTTCAAGAAGAATATAATAATTCCAATCCCAAAGAAAGCAGGTGTTGACAGATGTGAAAATTACCGAACTATCAGTTTAATAAGTCACGGCTGCAAAATACTAACATGAATTCTTTACAGACGAATGGAAAAACTAGTAGAAGCCGACCTCGGGGAAGATCAGTTTGGATTCGGTAGAAATATAGGAACACGTGAGGCAATATTGACCCTACGACTTATCTTAGAAGCTAGATTAAGGAAAGGCAAACCTACGTTTCTAGCATTTGTGGACTTAGAGAAATCTTTTGACAATGTTGGCTGGAATACTCTCTTTCAAATTCTGAAGGTGGCAGGGGTAAAATACAGGGAGCGAAAGGCTATTTACAACTTGTACAGAAACCAGATGGCAGTTATAAGAGTCGAAGGACATGAAAGGGAAGCAGTTGTTGGGAAGGGAGTAAGACAGGGTTGTAGCCTCTCCTCGATGATATTCAATCTCTATATTGAGCAAGTAGTGAAGGAAACAAAAGAAAAATTCGGAGTAGGTATTAAAATCCATGGAGAAGAAATAAAAACTTTGAGGTTTGCCGATAACATTGTAATTCTGTCAGAGACAGCAAAGGACTTGGAAGAGCAGTTGAACGGAATGGATAGTGTCTTGAAAGGAGGATATAAGATGAACATCAACAAAAGTAAAACGAGGATAATGGAATGTAGTCGAATTAAGTCGGGTGATGCTGAGGGAATTAGATTAAGAAATGAGACACTTAAAGTAGTAAAAGAGTTTTGCTATTTGGGGAGCAAAATAACTGATGATGGTCGAAGTAGAGAGGATATAAACTGTAGACTGGCAATGGCAAGGAAAGCGTTTCTGATCAAGAGAAATTTGTTAACATCGAGTATAGATTTAAATGTCAGGAAGTCGTTTCTGAAAGTATTTGTATGGAGTGTATCCATGTATGGAAGTGAAACATGGACGATAAATAGTTTGGACAAGAAGAGAATAGAAGCTTTCGAAATGCTGAAGATTAGATGCGTAGATCAAATAACTAATGAGGAGGTATTGAATAGGATTGGGGAGGAGATAAATTTGTGGCACAACTTGACTAGTAGAAGGGATCGGTTGGTAGGACATGTTCTGAGGCATCAAGGGATCACCAGTTTAGTATTGGAGGGCAGCGTGGAGGGTAAAAATCGTAGAGGGAGACCAAGAGATGAATACACTAAGCAGATTCAGAAGGATTTAGGTTGCAGTAGTTACTGGGAGATGAAGCAGCTTGCACAGGATAGAGTAGCATGGGGAGCTGCATCAAACCAGTCTCAGGACTGAAGACCACAACAACAACAATTAGTAGTGTACTGCTTGAAACAGCCATGTCGATTAAAATATCTAAACGTAACGTTGCAAAGTGATATGAAATGGAACGAGCACATAAGGATTATAGTAGGGAAGGTGAATGGCCGACTTTGGTTTATTGGGAGAATTTTGGGAAAGTGTGGGTGATCTGTGCAGGAGACCGCTCGTGGAACACTAGTGCGACCCTTTCTTGAGTGCTGCTCGACTGTTTGAGATCTGCACGAGGTCGGATTAAAGAAAGGCATCGAAGCAATTCAGAGCTAGCTGCCAGCAGCGCATGTATTACGGAGATGCTTTGGGAGCTTAAATCGGAATCCCTGCAGGGAAGGCAGTATTGAGATAATTTAGAGAAACGGTATTCGAAGCAGACTGCAGAACGATTCTACTGCTGCCATGTACATTTCGCGTATGGGCTACAAAAATAAGATAAGTCGTTTTACCCTCGCTCTATTTGAGTTGAAAAGGAAAGGAAATGACTAGTATTGATACAAGGTACCCTTCTCCACGCACCTTAGGGTGGCTTGCAGAGTATGTTTTTTTCCTCTTAGGTCTGCAACCTTCACGTTGATTAGCAGCAGTTCGCCATGCATTTCTGTCTTCGGCCTTCCTCTTAAGAGCAGTGGTACCCTCCATAATATGGTTAATGTATTCTAGTCTGGACCAGCCTCTTGCATTTTTCCCTTCTACTGTCCCTTAAACTATATTTTTAATGATAATATCAAGTCTCAACAGACGGCCGGGCCATGTGTCCCTTCTGTGTTTGATTGCCTTCAGCAGACAAGGCTTCTCTACCTTCATTCTGTGAAGACCTCTTCGTTTGACATCTTGTCTGCTCAGGAAGTCTTGAGCATTCTGCGGTAGTACCACATCTCGAAGGATGTTGTTTATGTTTTTCTGCTTCTACGAGTGTCCATGTCTCACTTTCGTACAGCAGCACACTTCAAACAAACGTCTTTATGACGGTTTCCCTGAGATGTTCGCATATGTTGCTGGACGTCAAACGGTTTCTTCTCTTACTTAAAGCAGCTTTTGCTGGTGGATTCGTCTTGCAGTATCCTTCCTTGACCTTCCGTATGATGTAATATTACTCCCTAGGTGAGCAAAGGATTCGACTGCCTCCAGTCGCTCAGTGTGAAGTGAGCATTTGGCAACGCTGCTTTGTCTGGTTACCACCAAGATTTTTGCTTAATCTTCATTAATTTTCAAATTATGGGAAGAGATGAGGGTGGTTTCCATTTGGGCCAGCATCGTTACTAATTGTTCCACATCCTCTCTAAACACTGCGCTATATCTGTTTTCTCACCATGAATTTTAATTCTTCCTATATCCTAGTTACTCCCTAGCTTCAGCTTATTGCTCTCTGAATGTACCCAGTGGACAAGAGAGGAGAGAGTGAGTAGCCCTGTCGTACACGCTGCTTAATAGCATTATTTCTTGATGTTCCGCACCCCTTATCACAGAGACCTCTTCTTACACAGTCTCTGCATGACTCTTCTACCTTATGCCAATCTCTCTCAGTATCTTAAAAACCTGTCGCCAGACTACCGTGTCAAATGCTTCTTCCGAGTCGATGAAGGCAATATATGTCTTGACCCTTCTTTAGTCTTTTCTCAAGAGCTAATCGTAAGCCGAGTATTGCTTCTCGTGTGCACACACCTGTATTAAAGCCAAACTGGTCGTCCGTGACCATTGCATCAGTCCTGCCTTCTATTCGCCTTACAATGATAGAGGTCAAGATTTTCGAGGTATGTGTTACGAAACTGAGTTTCCTATATTGTTCACATCTGTTTGCAGATGCTTTATGTGGTATTGGCACTGTGAAACATTTTTAACGTCTGCTGGGAGCTCCCCAGTTTCGTATATAAATTGTATGACACGGAACAGTTCTTCATGTAGCTATTCTCCGGCAGCCTTGATGAGTTCTGCTGGCATATCATCAACTCTAGCGACTTTCCCACGTTTTAACTGCAAGATAGAACTCATCGCGCATGATACAGACTCGCAGTTCTTCCAGGTCGATTTCGTCAAGGTTCTCCAGTGGCAGATTGTCATTATTTTCTGCACACAGTTTTTCAAAGTACTGTTTCCACCTCTCTACTACATCTTTCTGCTTATGTAACACTACTCCATCTCGGTTTTGGATTCCACTACAGTTTACTTTTCTGTTTCCAAACAACTGTTTAACTGATTTATTGGTAGATTCCAGCTTTCCTACCTCGATCATTTCAGTCACGTTTTTGAACTGGTCCATCAAGAATTTTTGTTTAGCTTTTTTGACTCTCGTTTGGTTTCATTCCTTGGTACTCTGTTGCCTTTGTCTTTCATCAGTGTTGTCTTCTTTCAGGTTAACTCTAAAATTTATTTTTGTTATTATGCTTTTCGTAATCCATTCTTGTTCATGCTTTGTCTTCTGTCTCTCAACTAATCTTTTGCTGCTCGTAGTATATTGCTTTTCAGGGATTCTCATCTTTCTTCAATAATTCTGGTAGTGTTCATAACTGTAGTCATGTTTGTTTGTTCCTCGTATGTCGACCTAACCATACTATCGTTCAGTCTAGTCAGATCCCATTTCTCACAAGGTCTTTTCTTAACGTTCTGGAATTTCGGATCACATTCTAATATCACTGTACTGTGGTCACAATCAATGTCTGGCCCTGCGTTGCTTCCACAGTCTGTTACTTGATTCCACGATCTTTGCCTAACAAGAACGAAGTCGATCTGATGTCTCATTCTACCTTCGGGGGCTTTCCGTGTACATCACCTCTGAGGATGATGTTGAAACCACTTGTTACATTTTACTGGTTGATGTTCTGTGCAGATTCTACTGATCTATCTCGCCGTTCATTTCTTTCTCCAAGCCCAGAAGGCCCCATAGCCTCTCTCCTTCTCCTATTGATGCTGTCTAGTCTCCCGTAATGTTAAGGTCGTCTTGGCCTTGCTCATGTCTGCAGCACCTTTTATCTCACTGTAGCCTTTTTCCACTTCTTCTTCATCACAGGCTGACGTCGGCATATACACCTGGATTATCACTGTCTTGTTCGGTCTTGTGTCCAATTATGCAACTGGTATTCTTCCACATATTGTTGGTAACCACCTACTCTACGTCAGAGTTCCTTGCAAAGGACCACTCCTACCCCTCTTTCTTCCAGTCGCTCCTCTATACAGCCCTTGTTTATAGGCCTGTTATCGCCACTCAAAAAGTCTCCAACATGGCCGCATTATCTCGTTCACTCTCCTTCTTTTCATTTCCAACTTGAAGTTCTTTAGCTTACCGCACCTCAGAAGTGTTCAGACATTCCATGTTGCCATTCGTTTTCTTGTATTCTTCACAACATTTATTTTCTTGAAAGGACAGACTTCTGCAGTTCCCTCCCGGAGATCCGATTGGGGGACTGTTCTCCTATTCTCTAGACTTTTAGATAAGAACGCTTCACAGTCTTTCCCCCAACTGAAACCAAACTTCTGTTTCCTGGGATATCCCGCAGATTTTTAATGTGGTGGTTTCCTCTTGCCTTCGGCATCTTATGCCGTAAAGAATTCTTCATCTTTAGGAGAGTTTTCTCCTTCCAAGGGCTAGAGGATGCCCTAGATTTGTACCGGCTCATCGCCCGCCAAAGTGGCCATTGATTCTTGATACTGTGGGATTCCTTATCCTAGGAACTATTTGGTCCCTGTACTCGTTAACCGTTTTTTCGCGTAAGTTGCCCCATCTCCACGATGCGGAGGTGGGCATCAGGATTTTCCTTTCATCGAGACTACAACCAATACGGCATTTCCTGGTCTCTATTGTACTTAGTACGTATGTAGATGTAATTGTAGATCCCGCCTCTACTGTAGTAGCAGTTGACGATGTAACTGGGTCAACATAGGAACACAAAGGGGTCGTTTGGTGAGAAGTGTCATTGTCTACAGTGTGCACTCAATAGTTCGCCGAAACATTTCACCCGCCCCAGTTCTGTATTTTGTCGTCAGGTCGGCCGTAGATCGCAGACTACCCCACTTTACGGAGCCGACAAGCCTCTGAACTCTACTTTCTGTAACGAGGCATTAGCATCCTTCACATTTTTGAGTATTCGTGGTTCCACCGTCCTTCACTTGCTATAAATGCTCTCGATAATATCACGCTAACAGCCGACCAGCTTCGCTGTTTACAAGACACTTGTTCCCAGGCGCCGGGCAATAACGGTATGCTCTTTGCCAACGTTGCCTATGTCAGTTGATTTCCATATATGGGGCTCATATCGTTGTCAGTCTTTACTGCATAACGTGCCCCTAACGCCATCGGGCAGTACTCAACGTTGAGATGGGCAGTGCTCATACCGTCTATGTTCATCAGCGTACCTCAAAATGATTTAATACGTGTTCAGACAATTTTGTATGTGCGTTACGAATTTTTATGAAAGATATTCACAATAACTGCCACTATAAATCCAAGGAAAAAACACCAGTGGGGGAACGATAAATGTGATGAAGCAGTGTTGGATCGACACCAAGCCTGGTTAAGGCATCAAAATGAAAAAAAAAACAGAAAAATCATATTTGGAACTCACAAAACAAAGGAAGACAACACCAAAAATAATAAGGAGAGTTAAACGTCAGTACCAAAAAGATATACTTCTAATGATAGAAACAAATAGTGAAAAAACAAACTCAAGAGACTATTACAAAATATTTGGCAGACAATTACAAAGATATGATACTCCAACATTAATGTTAAAAGATAAAGATAATAACCTAGCCCATAGCAATAGTAAAAATACAGAAATTCTAGCAGAAACATTTAACAAGTTACTAAATTGTGAAGATCCCCCAGAACTTCTTCAGATAAACACAGAAACCCCAATTAAAACACCAGCAGAAAATATAAATCCACCTACAATTAATGAGGTCTACAGAGCTTTGAAAGAACTCAAAAACTACAAAGCAAGTGGAGAAGATCAAACGTTTGCTGAACTTTGGAAATATGCAGCAGAACCAGTAAAGATAGCATTACACCAATGCATAGTAAAAATCTGGAATGAAGAGAAATTACCAGAAAATTGGAGTACTGCTATAATACATCCATTACATAAGAAAGGAGAAAAATCAAATTCAGACAACTATAGAGGAATTTCCCTTTTGGACTGCACGTATAAGATCATGTCAAGAATACTATACAACCGCTGTAAAGATCAACTAGAACTGGAACTGGGAGAATATCAAGGAGGATTTAGATCCTGGAGAAGCTGCCCAGAACAGATAATCACCTTGAAGTTAGTTATGGATGTCTACAAAAGAAGGCAAAAACAACTAGTTATAACCTTTGTAGATTTCAAAAAGGCGTATGATTGCATCCATAGATCTTCAATGATGAAAATATTAAGGAATTTTGGACTTCATCCTAAATTAATAAAAATGATACAGTTAACCTTATCAAACATCAAATCCAAAGTAAAATTTAGAGGAGAAATATCTGAACCATTTACGATTAAAACAGGGTTGAGACAGGGAGATTGTTTATCACCATTGCTATTCAATTGTGCTCTTGAATACGTAATGAGAGAATGGTACAAGGAAAATCCTATGAATATTAAAATTGGAA
Source organism: Schistocerca americana (assembly GCF_021461395.2). Classification (NCBI taxonomy): domain Eukaryota; kingdom Metazoa; phylum Arthropoda; class Insecta; order Orthoptera; family Acrididae; genus Schistocerca; species Schistocerca americana. The sequence continues at coordinate 154,695,865 of NC_060122.1, forward strand.
CTAAGAAAGATAAAATAAACCTAAATTGCTTGGGATTTGCTGATGACCTAGCATTACTAGCTAATAATATTCAGGAAACCACGAAACAAATAACAAGCTTACAAAATATAGCACAAAAATTAGGACTCCAGATATCATTTGAAAAGACTGAAATAATGGTAACGGATCCACTTGTAATAGATCACATCACAGTAAATAATAGGGAAATTAAAATAGTGAAACAATTTAAATACCTGGGTGAAATTATAACACATAAATTGGACGAGAAACCTGCATGGCGAGCAAGAACTAATAAAATGATAAAAGCTCAAAAACTAACATGGTCTACGTACAATAAAAAATGTCTATCAATTAAAACAAAATTAAAACATTACAAGACGGTGGTTCAACCAGAGGTTACATACGGAAGTGAAACTCTTTTTAAAGTCACCCAGAAAAACAGAATTGACAAAATTTTAAAAGTAGAGAGAAGAATTGCTAGAATATGCATAAATAAGAAATATCAAAAAGCTGGGCAATGGCGGATAGTTCCGAATGAAGTGGTATACAGAGAACTGGATCCCATTACTGATACTATACGAAAGAAAAGGATCTCTTTTTGTGGTCACATTCTGAGGACACCAGAAACCAGATTATCAAGGAAAATTATTGAGAAACTCTGGAAGTTGAAACAACAAGGAGGATGGCTTAAGGAAATAAGAGAGGATATGGAAGAACTGGAAATAACTCTGGATGATTTGCAGAACAAAACGCCAAATTTAAAGAAGTTGATGGACACAGAAATAAGATTTAAACCAAAAATTGACAAACGACATACAATGAAAAGGGTATTTACAGATAAGGAACGACGAAAAGCATCGGAACGAATGAAGAGATACTGGGCCACTCGGAAGGGGAAAATACCAAAGAAGAGGACCAGAAATGATTGACTGAAGTGGTCCAATGAGGCCGTAAAAGCAGAAGAAGAAGAAGAACTGTCTTCTTACATCTAGGCAACGCCACAGGTTGCGTCACAGCCAGTGATTGCCAGAAGATTCCGCCGTTCGTTGTTACACACCTCTGACTCCACTGGGTCAACTGAAATTCAGTTGCCAAAATTAAAATAATTGGTGACTAATATGTGTCATGTAATGGTGGAATTGTTCACTTCTTTGTCAATCTTACAAGGGATCTCACAGGCTGACTCTCTTCGATTTTCTTCATACTCAACAGGTAAATAACGAGCAAGTCGGGAAAGAATGCCAATGTGCACTCGGTATATTTGCCGGGAAGTCTTGTCCGAAATCTGGAGAAGGCTCTGCTGGAGGTTGTCGAGCGCACTGGTGCAAACGCTTGTGAGCCGTGGTGGCCGGCGCTAGTTATGCACCATTTGCATCGCTGATATCGACAATCGCCTGGTCTTGTATCTCTGACTGTTCCGCCTTTGGTTTTCCGGCTTGGCGTGTAGTCGAGGGCTCTCTCCGCCCGGCGTTCAACGAGGTAACACGTTTTGAAGGCAGCCTCTCGTCTCTATCCGCTGTGCCTGGGGCTCGCCGTCCTCGCCGTCCTTGCCGTTTGCCGCGCGCCGGGTGTAGCCTACGATGCTGATTAGTTGATGCGTTTGCGTAAGAAACGGTGGCCGGGTACGTCGTCTCATGCTAAACATCACCTTATCGCGTAACTGGAAGCATTAAGTTACGTATGATTCATATTCTGCTGTTAACCTGTGAAGGTTTGTGAAAATTATGGTGGCATGTTGTATCTGCCGGAGATCAGTTAAGGATGGCTCTTAATAAGAGAGTGTTACACTGAACTTACCAAATCTAAGGCTTCAAACTGTTGTTTCCGCGGAGCAGAGTCTACTTATTTCGGCAAATGCAAAAGGGAATAGAGTTTCACTGCTTGTTTTAAAGGTTCCTTGCAGTGTTAATTTGATGTAGTATGTTAATTAGTGCGCTCTTCGCCCAGTTTTGGTTTTAGACTTTCTTTTAATACGAAGGGCAGAGGTTTGTTAAGTCAGTGTGATTTTAATTGTTCTCTTATTCGGTAAATGTCTCGCTTTGGTTTTCAGTTATGTTACTGATAGTCGCGTAGTTATTAAGCCTTGCATGGTCTTGAAAAATGTGAATCACGAGTTGAATTTGTCTGCCTCGTGAATTATTTGCTGTTGCAGAAATGGTCTGGTATGTGGGGCAGATGGAGTTTGTCGCCTTGAAGGGAAGTCCGAGATCGTGTGTGTGTTCGGCGTGTTTTCCGCCCTGGCTTGCAGCCTGATCATCTTCGAAACTGCTTGGCGATTGCTTTCTCCTGGTTTGTTCCGAGTACCACCATGCATAAGTCGCGCTCCCATCCTTTAGTTACATATCCGGCCTGTCCGCCGGGACGGACGAGATCTTTTCATAAGTAACTCAGGGTGAATCATTAGTGTTGTGTAAATTCTGGTTACGTAAGCAATGAATTTAACAGTGGGCTTATGGTGCAAACTGTCTGCGATCCTTTTGTAATCACATATAATTATTATCTTTAAAATTTTGTTTGTCATATTAATTCATGACCCAGTCACATAGTTTTTCTAAGTTTGGTGAAGGACAAGCGTCCGAAATTTAAAGACTTGATCATTCGTAATTCCATTTCTATTTTTTTTTAAACAAAACGGAGACGGTTAAAGTCTGTAGTACGTTTTCTTAAGAGGAGAAAGGTCCGAATTAAATTTTTATATTGTTATTGTGATTCTGTAATTGTGTAATAATGAAATTTGTTCTTTAGTTGAAATTAAAATTGTGTACCAACCACAAGTCTCTCCATCAGCAAAGATCCCTAGTTTCCTATCTTCTTTGAGTAACTGTGGTTAAATTACAATTTTGGTTTCTCTAGCAAGTAATTTGAGCTGTGCCTACAAATCGTGGCTCACTCAGCGTGAATGACGCCTGCACTCTGAGTTCGGAGGCCATCCCGGGCTCCTATCGACAACTGACTGATCAGGTGAAGGCAGCTAATATCGCACGTGGAAGTTCAGCTCACTATTTGTAGCATCGTATCCAGAGTCAACCAAGGTACTCTGGTTTACAGCAGAGTGAAAGGTCTCAACCTGAGGTCAGTTGAGTCGGCGATGATATCGGATGCGAATTTGTCGAAATCCGCTGCTGCAATGGGTCGTGGCCACCTCAACAGGTGAGGTGTGCACTACGCGCAGGGAGCGGCTACTAGAATAGTGGAGTACGTGTAGCGTGCACATTGGTGTTTTTAGGTTAGAAGATTTCCCTACACGGATTAGTGATGAACTGCTGCCGAAATCGAAGACAGGTCAGCCATATTATTCTCAGAGAACGTTCGTCATCGCAGATCGAAAACAGAAAAGGTTACTATGACATTAGCAAGCTACAGAAGTCCCAGAATTAGTCTTACTGAAGACAACAATTTCCAGGTAATATTAGGAACATAAAGGTGGTTGAAAGCGGATATGAACAGCTATGAAATCCTAAACACAGACTAGAACACGCACTGCCCAAGAAAAAAATGTGAAACATCCAGAAGTCGGGGAAGAAATTGAATGAAACTGTACAGGTTGAGAGGGTATATGGCGTTATTTCAATGGTCACAAAATCGAGTTACGAGGGCAAATCAGAATGTCCTTGTCCCTATTTTTTTTTTAGCCAAAGTACGACTGTAAATGTGAAGTCTACATATCCATTCCCAGCGATGGACCTTTCTTCGTTCGTCCTGGCATTATACGCCGGATTCTCCGCCACGCGGCGCTGCCGTCAGTTGTTAAAGATGGCGGTTGTGCTTCACACGTCCACGGCGTTAGAGCAACGAAGTATCATTCGTTTTCTAGGGAGCGAGGGACGAATGCTCATCGAGGTCTACAGAGAAATGCAGCCTAAATATCGGGGGAACTGCCTCGCTTTAAGAACTGTGAGGTGGCGGTGTTCTGAGTTCGTCTAAGGCCGTGAAGTCTTGCATGACAATGAGCGATCGGGGAGGCCGTGTTCGTCGCTGATCGACGAAATCGTTTCCCGCGTGGACGCAACGGTGAAATCAGATAGGCACGTGCGTATTATGGCCATTTCCTGGGAGCTTAGCATGTTGTATGGGAGTGATTACTTCATCGTTCACGGGTCCTTAGGGTACCTGAAGGTTTCGGAAACATCCGGGTTCCCCTGTGACAAAAAAAAAAAAATCTGTTCAGCGCAACCTCTTGGGAAAGTAATGTTAATTGTCTTTGGGGATAGCCGTGGACTCCTTCTGCTGGGTTTCATGCAACAAGGTGCAATCATCAATGCCGACAGTTAGTGTTACACACCGTCACGTCTGAGGGTAGCCATCAGGTGAAGGCGCTGAAGGATTCTCAAAGTGGTCATCATTCTGTTCCACGACAATTCGAGACAACATGTGGTAATCAGAACTGCTGAAAAGCTCTGGGAATTTTACTGGGAGATTCTGTACCAGCCATGAAGCAGTCCACACCTCGCCTCTAGTGATTTCCACGTTTTCAGCCGCTGAAGAAGTTCCTGGCATGACAGTGATTCACAAGTAATAATGAAGCCAAGACAGCAGTCCGACGGTGGCTCCATAAAGAAACTTCCTGCCAGACTAAAACTGTGTGCCCGACCGAGACTCGAACTCGAGACCTTTGCCTTTCGCGGGCAAGTGCTCTCCAGCTGAGCTACCCAAGCATGATTCGCAACCCATCCTCACAGTTTCAATTCCTCTAGTTTGGAAGGTAGGAGACGAGTGTATGAGTGATGGAACGGCAAATTTGTTGTGGTTGGCAGGAGAGCCAACACCGTGTTACTAGAGGAGGACGAAATGCACGCGTTTTACCTCACGCAGGCTGGCGTGAGGTCTGGAACAGGACAAGGAAATTATAATTTAGAAAAACGGACGTAGCTGGTGGAATACTTAACTTTAATGATGAACGTCGGTCTAGACGGTACATGATTCACAATATCAATAGTAACTGATAATGGCGCCTTGCTAGGTCGTAGCAAATGACGTAGCTGAAGGCTATCCTAAACTATCGTCTCGGCAAATGAGAACGTAAGTAGGCAGTGAACCATCGCTAGCAAAGTCGGCTGCACAACTGGGGCGAGTGCTAGGAAGTCTCTCTAGACCTGCCGTGTGGCGGCACTCGGTCTGCAATCACTGATATTGGCGACACGCGGGGCCGACGTATACCACCGGACCGCGGCCGATTTAAAGGCTACCACCTAGCAAGTGTGGTGTCTGGCGGTGACACCAAAAATGTTCCCTCTAGGTCAAATTTTTGGCAACACCCTTGATACCAACGGCCCACTTTTTATGAGAAATTTAAAAACGTACCTGAGCAAATAAAACCCTATGCACCCGCAGACAGGCTGCACTGCTGCTCTTTCGCCTAATAGTAGACTAGAGGACTCGGAAGGGTGTCAAGGTATTGCCTATCTCCAAGCACATAAGATTCTGTCACATGTCGTCTCCATGCAGCTACATTTTTAAAGTGCTGAACAGAGGCACACGGGTAACATCGACATTTTTACTGAGTTCTTGTGGTAGAGCGTTCCAGTCCTCCATCAGCGTGGACAACTGCTGCATGACCTTTGGTGGACGTGGTCATACTGCAAAAGATAGTATTCGACAGTTGATGTACCGTCACATGGTGAGATGTTGGAACTCGTAATGCCTTCGGGAACATCGTCAAATATGATAGTTTTGGTGATCTTGGTGTTATGGTGTTGGGGCATACGATCATATTCGACAGTTGACGTACCATCACATGGTGAGATGTTAGAACTCGTAATGCCTCTGGGAACGTCATCAAACATGATAGGTTTTGTGGTCCTGGTGTCATGGTGTTGGGGCATACGATCATATTTAACAGTTGACGTACCATCACATGGTGAGATGTTGGAACTCGTAATGCCTCTGGGAACATCATCAAACATGATAGTTTAGGTGGGCCTGGTGTTATGGTGTTGGGGCATACGATCGTATTCGACAGTTGACGTACCTTCACATGGTGAGATGGTGGAACTCGTAATGCCTCCGGGAACATATTGACATGGTAGTTTTTGTGGTCCTGGTGTTATGGCGTTGGGGCATACGATCATATTTGACAGTTGACATACCATGACATGGTGAGATGTTGGAACTCGTAATGCCTCTGGGAACATCGTCAAACATGGTAGTTTTTGTGGTCCTGGAGTTATGGTGTTGGCGCATATGATCGAATTCGACAGTTGACGTACCGTCACGTGGTGAGATACTGTAACTCGTAATGCCTCTGGGAACATCGTCAAACAAGATAGTTTTGGTGGTCCTGGTGTTATAGTGTTGGGGCATACGATCGTATTCGACAGTTGACATATGGTCACATGGTGAGATATTGGAACTTGTAATGCCTCCAAGAACATCGTCAAACATGATAGTTTTGGTGGTCCTGGTGTTATGGTGTTGGGGTGTACGATAGTATTCGACAGTTGATGTACCGTCACATGGTGAGATACTGGAACACGTAATACCACTGGGAACATCGTCAAACAAGATGGTTTTAGTGGTCCTGGTGTTATGGTGTTGCGGCATATGATTGTATTCAACAGTTGACAAAGGGTCACATGGTGTGATACTGGAACTCACAATGCCTCCGGGAACATCATCAAACATGATAGTTTTGGTGGTGCTAGTGTTATGGTGTTGGGGCATATGATCGTATTCGTCAGTTGACGTACCGTCACATGGTGAGATACTGGAACTTGTAATGCCTCTGGGAACATCGTCAAACATGATAGTTTTGGTGGTCCTGGTGTTATAGTGTTGGGGCTTACGATGGTATTCGACAGTTGACATATGGTCACATGGTGAGATATTGGAACTTGTAATGCCTCGGAGAACATCGTCCAACATGATAGTTTTTGTGGTCCTGGTGTTATGGTGTTGGGGTGTACGATCGTATTCGACAGTTGATGTACCGTCGCATGGTGAGATACTGGACTCGTAATACCACTGCGAACATCGTCAAACATGATGGTTTTGATGGTCCTGGTGTTATGGTCTTGCGGCATATGATCGTATTCAATAATTGACAAAGGGTCACATGGTGAGATACTGGAACTCACAATGCCTCCAGGAACATCATCAAACATGATAGTTTTGGTGGTGCTAGTGTTATGGTGTTGGGGTGTACCATCGTATTCGACAGTTGATGTACCGTCACATGGTGAGAGACTGGAACTCGTAATACCTCTGGGAACATCGTCAAACATGATGGTTTTGGAGGTCCTGGTGTTATAGTGTTGGGGCTTACGATCGTATTCGACAGTTGGCATATGGTCACATGGTGAGATATTGGAACTCGTATGCCTCGGAGAATATCGTCCAACATGATAGTTTTTGTGGTCCTGGTGTTATGGTGTTGGGGTGTACGATCGTATTCGACAGTTGATGTAGCGTCACATGGTGAGATACTGGAACCCGTAATACCTCTGGGAACATCTTCAAACTTGATGGTTTTGGTGGTTCTGGTTTTATGGTGTTGCGGCATACGATCGTATTCGACAGTTGACGTACGATCACATGGTGAGATGTTGGAACTCGTAATGCCTCCGGGAACATTGTCAAACACGGTAGTTTTTGTGGTCCTGGTGTTATGGTGCCAGGGCATACGATCGTATTCGACAGTTGACATACCGTCATATATTGAGATATTGGAACTCGTAATGGTTGAGGGAACATCGTCAAACATGATAGTTGGGGCACACGATCGTATTCAACTGCTGATATGCCGTCAGATGGTAAGATGTTGGAATTCGTAATGCCTCTGGGAACATCGTCAAACATGATAGTTTTGGTGGTGCTGGTGTTATGGTGTTGGGGCATACGATCGTATTCGACAGTTGACGTACCATCACATGGTGAGATGTTGGAACTCGTAATGCCTCTGGGAACATCATCAGAGATGATAGTTTATGTGGTCTTGGTTTTATGGTGTTGGGGCATACGATAATATTCGACAGTTGACGTACCATCACACAGTGAGATGTTGGAACTCGTAATGCCTCTGGGAACACCATCAAACATGATAGTTTTTGTGGTCCTGGTGTTATGGTGTTGGGGTGCACCATCGTATTCGACAGTTGTTGTACCGTCACATGGTGAGAGACTGGAACTCGTAATACCTCTGGGAACATCGTCAAACATGATGGTTTTGGAGGTCCTGGTGTTATAGTGTTGGGGCTTACGATTGTATTCGACAGTTGACATATGGTCACATGGTGAGATGTTGGAACTCGTAATGCCTCCGGGAACATCGTCGAACGTGATAGTTTTGGTGGTCCTTGTGTTATGGGGTTGGGGCATACGATCGTATTCAACAGTTGACATACCGTCATATAGTGAGATGTTGGAACTCATAATGCCTCTGGTAACATCATCAAACATGATGGTTTTGGTGGGCCTGGTGTTATGGTGTTCCGGCATACGATCGTATTCGACAGTTGACGTACCATCACATGGTGAGATGTTGGAACTCGTAATGTATCTGGGAACATCCTTGAACATGATTGTTTTGGTGGTCCTGGTGCTATGGTGTTGGGTATACGATCGTATTCGACAGGTGACATACCGTCAGATGGTGAGATGTTGGAACTCTTAATGTCTCTGGGAACATCGTCAAACATGATAATTTTGGTGGTCCTGGCGTTATGGTGTTGTGGCATACAATCATATTCGACAGTTGACGTACCATCACATGGTGAGATGTAGGAACTCGTAATGCCACTGGGAACATCGTCAAACATGATAGTTTTGGTGGGCCTGGTGTTATGGTGTTGGGGCATACGATCGTATTCGACAGTTGACGTACCGTCACATGGTGAGATGTTGGAAGTCGTAATGCCTCTGGGAACATCGTCAAACATGATGGTTTTGGTGGGCCTGGTGTTGTGGTGTTGGGGCGTACGATCGTATTTGACAGTTGACGTACCATCACATGGTGAGTTGTTGGAACTCGTAATGCCTCCGGGAACATATTAACATGGTAGTTTTTGTGGTCCTGGTGTTATGGCGTTGGGGCATACGATCATATTTGACAGTTGACATACCATCACATGGTGAGATGTTGGAACTCGTAATGCCTCTGGGAACATCATCAAACATGGTAGTTTTTGTGGTCCTAGGGTTATGGTGTTGGCGCATATGATCGAATTCGACAGTTGACGTACCGTCACATGGTGAGATACTGGATCTCGTAATGCCTCTGGGAACATCGTCAAACAAGATAGTTTTGGTGGTCCTGGTGTTATAGTGTTGGGGCATACGATCGTATTCGACAGTTGACATATGGTCACATGGTGATATATTGGAACTCGTAATGCCTCCGAGAACATCGTCAAACATGATAGTTTTGGTGGTCCTGGTGTTATGGTGTTGGGGTGTACGATAGTATTCGACAGTTGATGTACCGTCACATGGTGGGATACTTTAACACGTAATACCACTGGGAAAATCGTCAAACAAGATGGTTTTGGTGGTCCTGGTGTTATGGTGTTGGGGCATACGATCGTATTCGACAGTTGACATATGGTCACATGGTGAGATGTTGGAACTCGTAATGCCTCCGGGAACATCGTCGAACGTGATAGTTTTGGTGGTCCTGGTGTTATGTGGTTGGGGCGTACGATCGTATTCAGCAGTTGACATACCGTCATATGGTGAGATATTGGAACTCATAATGCCTCTGGTAACATCGTCAAACATGATGGTTTTGGTGGGCCTGGTGTTATGGTGTTCCGGCATACGATCGTATTCGACAGTTGACGTACCATCACATGGTGAGATGTTGGAACTCGTAATGCCTTTGGGAACATCCTTGAACATGATAGTTTTGGTGGTCCTGATGTTATGGTGTTGGGGTATACGATCGTGTTCGACAGTTGACATACCGTCAGATGGTGAGATGTTGGAACTCTTAATGTCTCTGGGAACATCGTCAAACATGATAGTTTTGGTGGTCCTGGCGTTATGGTGTTGTGGCATACGATCATATTCGACAGTTGACGTATCATCACATGGTGAGATGTTGGATCTCGTAATGCCTCTGGGAACATCGTCAAACATGGTAGTTTTGGTGGTCCTGGTGTTACAGTGTTGGGGTATACGATCGTATTCGACAGTTGACGTACTGTCACATGGTGAGATGTTGGAACTCGTAATGCCTCTGGGAACTTCGTCAAACATGATAGTTTTGGTGGTGCTGGTGTTATGGTGTTGGGGCATACGATCGTATTCGACAGCTGATATACCATCAGATGGTGAGATGTTGGAACTCGTAATGCCTCTGGGAACATCATCAGAGATGATAGTTTATGTGGTCCTGGTGTTAGGGTGTTGGGGCATACGATCATATTCGACAGTTGACCTACCATCACATGGTGAGATGTTGGAACTCGTAATGCCTCTGGGAACACCGTCAAACATGACAGTTTAGTGGTCCTGTTGTTATGATGTTGGGAGGAATGGGCGCACGGACCACCAAATCTGTGAACACTGTTCACTCACCAGTCAATATTATTGTGTCGCTGTACTTCTTCCCGAAGTGCTTGTTTCCACAGCTGCAGTCGGCCTTGGGTTCATTTTGGTGGATGAACGTATGCAAACGCATCGAACAGTGGAGATGGAGGAGCTCTTCTAACGACTTGAATCCCATCCACCACGAGTAGGATACATTGTGGAACCGTATTCCAGTGTACCTGTCAGCCCAGCAGTTGTCATCCGCACTGGTAGAGTAATGGAACGCCCTATCACGTGCAGCCCTTGGCAATCCTGTGGCCAGTATGGGAGCAATTTGCAGAGCACGCAATGCTGTCCATGGCGATTGGACACACTACTTCAAAAAATGGTTCAAATGGCTCTGAGCACTATGGGACTTAACATCTGAGGTCATCAGTCCCCTAGAACTTAGAACTACTTAAACCTAACTAACCTAAGGACATCACACACATCCATGCCCGAGGCAGGATTCGAACCTGCGACCGTAGCAGTCGCGCGGTTCCAGACTGAAGCGCCTAGAACCGCTCGGCCACCGTAGCGGGCACGCTACTTAATTTGACCTTTTTGCGTATATGTTTCTGTTACCTTCTGTACTACATTGTAGCATTTCCTCCCGTGTGTGATCCAAGGTTCATCCAGTTATGTTACGTATTTGGCAGCCACTTATGCGAAAGATACTTTCGTCCATAAGTTTTGCACACCAGTGTCATAACTGTTGTTTTCTGCACTCTCTGTATGGAGATAGTTTGTATCGTCAGTAAAGGCTGCTTTGTGCTCTGTGTTTACGAGCTCAAGCAGAACAATCAGTTTGTTAAACTTTAATTTCTTTTGGTAGTGTTGAATCCATTGTCCACTTCCATTAGTCTCTTTTGTAAACCCTCGTCACCAGTTTTGTAAAGGCCTCGTGGCTACTGCTGTGGCAGCCGAGTTGCAAACTGTTGTTACTGTAGGCCGAGTTTGTGAGTTCGTGAAACGGCTTCTGGTACAGTACACCGCTAAGACAATTTCTCTCTGCCACCATTACACAGCTCTGCCCCAGGGTCAGGTAGCAGGATAGGAGAACGAAGGTTCACAACACTCCAACAAATTAGTAGCAAAGTTACACAAATGAGTTAAAAATGTTTACTTACCTTTGTGACTTGTCGGATACTGAAGTCTGCAACACTGTTTGTAATATAACACAAAAAGGCCCTCAATGGCTAATTGCAAATAATCGTGGGTAAACTTCACAGTACATACCAAATGCAATTTGCAATTTACAACTGTCTGTTCACTTGTATGAGTTCACTAGACGACGTTCCCTGTCTAAGTCAGCCCTGGATGATCTTCATCCTCAGCGCCGCAGCCGGCCGCTGGTGGCCGAGCGGTTCTAGGCGCTTCAGTCTGGAACCGCGCGACCGCTACGGTCGCAGGTTCGAATCCTGCCTCGGGCATGGATGTGTGTGGTGTCCTTAGGTTAGTTAGGTTTAAGTAGTTCTAAGTTCTAGGGGACTGATGACCTAAGATGTTAAGTCCCCCTAGCGCTCAGAGCCATTTGAACCTTTTTTTTTTTTTTTTTTTTCAGCGCCGCCCATGGTGCTTGTGGAACTCCCGCAAGTGGCGAGTCTCTATGACGCCAAGACACTGGCGCCAGCTCCCACCTTTATGCCTGTGGTGCTTTTGCCCTGGCAGCGTCTTGTTCGGACGACACGGCAGCCCCCTGCAATTAGCAATGATGTCGATTGCCTTCCACTGTCGAGACTAAGTTAGATCTTAATTACATTCCAGTAAACTGGCAGACTACCACCCTAAAGGCATATCCTGTTTACACGGTATCAAAACTCTGTAACGAGCATTTTACAACCGACTGCCTCGTATTAGGACACAGCAGAAGAAGCTACAAACGTTACTGCGGAGCAGCCGCTGTGTGCTATACCCATCTTCTAAGTTCCTAGAAACCCGTCTCTGAATTTCTTCAGCTTCAGCTGCCAGGCCTGTTTGACGAATATTCCAAATACTGAAGCAGTACTCTAGAATGTGTTGCATTCTTGTCTTGTACTCGGAAGAAAAGGAGAAAGATTGAGGTCTAACGTCTCTTTTCCGTAAAATTTCGGGAGCTTTAGATAGCAACTTAAGAATCAAATCAGTCGAGTCAATTTAGTACAGGGTAGCGTTACCAACATTTAGTGTCAAGTTGGACAACCGTTTAATTTCGATTGTATGAGGGGCAATAGATGAGTTTTAGTCCCGTAATGGGCCGTAATTGTTTTACCTGCGCAATTTTCGTATCGCTCATATCCCTCCAGTAACGCTATTACAGAATTATTTCCCGTCCGTCAGCTTCATATCGCCATAAACAGACCAAAATTGGAACTTTTCATAAAACTGAAAGTTAGCGCTTTATGCCTGATTTGTGACTCGTACGTTCATCATGAAAAGCTAACTCTTTAAAAAAAAAAACGGCGCAGTAGATAAGAATCACTGCAGGGAGAGACTGTGATTCATAAACCTATTAATGTTAATGTAGTATTCGACTATACCTGCCTATATACCTTGCTCCAATACCCTTTGTAGGATTACTGGGAAATTAGATGGCAAACAAATGCTTTTGTGAGAAAAATAATAGCAGACTATTTGTAGAGATGAGAATGAGGGTGACAAAAGCAATAAATATCTACAAAGTATGGAGGATAAAGACGGAGACAGAAATATTCAGTAGTGAATAACAGGCAAAGAATTTGAAATGTATTAATTGTAAGTATGGTTTTTTATGAGAATAAAATAAAAACGGAAAAGTTTTTCAATACTTCCGAAGTAAATCGATTCTACAGGAAATCGTAGGGAATAAAATTTGAATACGTTAGCTACTTACCAGAAACTGTTCCTAGGGAAAGTTTTAATACTTAAGAGGTTTCCACAAATGAGCACTCTGCAAAAGTATTTCTAAATATTTTAGAGCCAGTCAGTCTTCCATCGTATTCATTAACAATAATGTCCTAGAAAATGATTTTCTAGACATGTTGCATTTTTTCACCACTCTTTTTTTTATTTTTGCGTCAAGGAAAAGCACGAAATAATGGAAAAATAGAGTTCAAGGAAGGGGATTTGAGGTGGCCGATGCTGATAATCACTCATCTTCTGAATCAAAGAGGTGAAAAAAATTACGGACCATAGAGAGTGCAGTGGTGCTTTCACTAGTGAACATGAAAGATGAAGAGCAGTGGCGTTAAATATGACACCCTCTAATATACATGACCGTTTGGCAGCTTGCTAAAAGGGCACCAGAGCAATGTATGAGCGCTCTGATAACTTGTAGCTCGTTAACTACCAAAGGGGGGGGAGGGGGGGGGGAGCGGCCATACATCGCAGCAGTACGCTCCTGAAATTGGTTGTCTGTAGCTAAATAATCTGTAATTTTTATTTACAGAAATGTAGCATTGTGGTTGAGCAGACTTTCAGCATTGGACAGTGATCTTATTGTAGTGGCACTACCATTTGGTATATGAAAAGTCAGTTTTGGTGCAATATTTCTGAGCACACAAGTTACAGCCAGGCACGGGCCTGTTTACAGTGAGTTACACTCACCAGCAGTCGAGAAGTGGAATAGAGGCCACAGGGGCGTAGAACCATTGGGAAAAGTACACGCAGTGGTTTGCATGGTGCAAGTCACAGGCCAACCTAAGTTATATGAGTACATGACGAGGAGAGGCGCGTTTAGCAAAACAGAGGCACACAGCCAAATATAAGTAAGTGCCGCTTCATTAATAAAGCATTCAAGTGTGGCAGCTCTCCTGGACAGCAGGGCATGTCACACCACCAGCTACACACAGCAGCAGATGGGGCGCCAGCATTCCAGTCCGCGGCGGGTCGTTGGTTCGACCCTCTGAGGCCGACGCGGGGCCCGTAGTCAGCCAGCAGCGTGCCACTCCATGGCTCCCAACATGCACCGGAGACATCCAGGGCGAGGGCCACAGATTCAGCTGCCGGATTGCAGGCGCTTGTCATCACTGCGACCCAAGCCACGCCGGCGAGGACGCATGGTGCAGCCCACCTTGCAGTTGTCAGCGGGCGGCGCTGAGGCAGTGCAGGACGAAGGCTGCTAAGTCGGCTGCCGGCGCAGCCCTGACATAGTCATGTCAAGGCGGCCGTACAAGGCCGACACATCAGCAGAGCACTTGACGGGTCACTGAGGTGGCGTCCTCAGCATTGTGGGACCTGGTGACACAGATCGAGGGGAATGCAGCACTGTGGTTAGAAACAATAAGTCACTTGGAAAGCTTGGACGAGTCTTAAAATGGCGCCTTCTACCTCTTCCCATTACATTATCTTCTATAGAACAGCTTATTCCATTCACACAAAATAAATCCCTAGAAGTGTGGCAAATTCCAACTTAATGGCCCAACTAATTAAATTTTCCGCCAGTTTCAATATTTTTAGTGTCACATGTCAATCGAAATATTTCTGAGTTCAAAGAACGAAATCGTAAGTTCGAAACACAAAGGAAAACTTTAAAGTCTCGATTCGATGATCCAATACATAATAAAAATAATTCAGTTCTCACGAAAAACTGTCAATCCTTGACTTTCACTAAAAGTTTTACTAAGTAATGGAATGATAATTCGCAAAAATGTCTAATTCCTTATAGCCCACATTTATGTATCTCGCTAAGCTCATCTAACAGTTGTGGTTTTGTCATCGCCCATTCTGACTCTGTCCTCTCCTTGCAAACTCTTGAAACTGGAATAAATTGTGTGCCTTCAGGAAATTCCAATGTACCTCTCACCCTCATCATTAATACCTTTTCACACTACATCAGTAAACATTTTGTATGACAGCATTAAAATAATGTAAGCTAAATCCGTAAATAATATAAGCTAACCCCTTTTACATAAAAATGAACGAGCTGATCGAAACGGTATCAGTAATAAATTCTTATCGTACTAGCTATTCTACTAGATGCTTAAATACCAGTACCTAAGTGACGTGTATTCTCTCCAACAAAGACTTGTTTAAAGTTAATAGTAAATTGGTATTCAACATGAATTTACAAGAATTTTTCAGTAACATTTCAGACATACGCTTAGAATTTACTCATCTCTTACTATGTGTCCGTGATAAAGATATTCAGAATTATAAAGTTTCTAAGGTTAGAAATTATATCCAGCAGCTGTAAATATATGAAAATAATTCTGTACCGAAACTATTTTGCAGTAATCCCACTACATGATACTACCTGTATTTGATTTTTTTCTTAATGACTCTGGAATCCTTAGGGTGTTTCCGTAAGAGTGTGCAAAAACGTAGCAGGACTTAGCTTAGAGAATGCTCCACTGAACAATTTGAGATAGGAAACCTGGGGTTGGAGAAGCCAGCTTAAGGAGATACGGAAGTAAACTTGTCTATCGCTTTGTCTATCATTACTGTTTTCCAGTTTATTTCCAACTAACATATGTACTGTGAGGTTTATTTACATGTACGTTCTTTATTTCTGCAAGGAAACAAGTAGGACGAGCTTGATTACTAGGAAATCATGACGCAGGTTTTGTTTACTCGCACATAAGGTGGCTCTGTTGTATCGTATTTACATTACCCCATGACAGAAGGTGCTATGAATTAACGACGGAGCTAATCATTACTCAGTGCTATTGAGAGACGTTCAGTATAATACGTTGGAGCAGTACCGGTACAGTTTCGCAGAACTTGATAGCATCCCCCTTATGTATGGGGAAGTACGTTGCAATGCTCTCGCTGCTGAAAGGCTGTACAGGTAACGATTTTCTCACAGACATCATCCGTCACGACGAGTGTTTAATTCTCTCGATCGACGAATACGATACACTGGTTCATCGGAAAGAAGAAACGAGGAGTCTGGCAACGTGAGCACCACACGCAAGTCCGATTTTGAATAGTAGGTTCTGGACCGTGTTGCAGCGGACCCCACTACAAGTACGCGTCTTACTGCATGTGAAATGGACGCTGCACATACTAGCGTGTGGCGAGTACTCCAGGAACAACAGTTACATCCATGTCACCCACGAGTAGATGCAATGCTTGTAACTGACTTTGCACCAGGTTGTGTCAGTGGTTGCTCCAACAATAAATGATTGACCAGATTTCCTCCAAATCGTGCTGTATACTGGTAAGGTCTCATTTGATCATGATGGTATTTCGAACATCAGAAACAGCCATGTGTAGGATCAGGAAAATTCTCACGCTGTAGTAGAGTCACACTATCAAGTACGTTTTGCTTTGAAAATGTGTGCCAACATTGTATTCGACATTCTCATTGGGCAATATCTTCTACCTGGCAGTCTGAATGGGCACCTGTACTTGAAGTTTGTGCAGACAGTTCTACCTGAGTTGTTGGAGAACGTACCCTTGGATGTTCGTGAGAGGATGCGGATACAACACGACGGTGCACCGCCTCACTTTAGCGTGGATGTCCGTAACCATCTCAATGGCGTATTTCCTGGTCGCTGGATTGGAAGGGGAGGGTCTATTCCATGGCCTGCGAGGTCATTTGGCCTTGGTTATTTCCTATGTGGATATCTAAAGTCACTTGTGTATGAGACCCCAGTGGATACGGAGATGGAATTAGTTGCCAGAATTGTATTTGCCTGAGATGTGATTCGAAACACACCAGGGATATTTGTCAAGGTGCGTCAGAATCTTGTTCGCCGATGTCATGCTGGCATTGAGGTTGATGGCCTTCAGTTTCAGCACATTTTGTAACATTCAGTATAAATGGTACGTTCATTATGTCAATGATGGTATTTGCAGTTAACTGTAATTAATGTGAATAAAAGTGTACACATTAATGTGATTTTATTCCTATTATCTCCTTAAGCTGGCTTCTCCAACCCCAGGTTCCCTGCCTCAAACTGTTCAGTGGAGCTTACTCTATGTCCTGTTAAATTTTTGCACGCTCTTACGGAAACACCCTGTACGTTACTAAACGACTAAATCGGTGCACAATGTCTTGCGCAAGTTACGTACCTAAATTGTTCAGACGCAACAAAAATTTAATTTTCAATACTTCATAGCCGACCGGAGTGGCCGAGCAGTTCTAGGCGCTACAGTCTGGAACCGCGCGACCGCTACGGTCGCAGGTTCGAATCCTGCCTCGGGCATAGATGTGTGTGATGTCCTTAGGTTAGTTAGGTTTAAGTAGTTCTAAGTTCTAGGGTACTGATGACCTCAGATGTTAAGTCCCATAGTGCTCAGAGCCATTTGAACCAATACTTCATATAATTGTAAAAAGAATTTCAAAAATTGGAAATGCCGTCATAATCTATTTATTAAGAAATATAATCGCAAGTCCAATATTAAAGTTAGAGGCTTGGCATACGTCTTGAGGCAGCGTTTAACTCACGGCGTGCAAATCCCGCAGACTATATTCATCCTATATTTGAGACTTCCAGTAAACTTCATACATAATTTCGAACCCTGTCAAAACTTTTTCTAACTGATATCCTCCAAAAAAATAACGAAAAGAAAAAATATCGCTTATTATATTTTCGCTATTCATGCAGTAAAACCTCAGCGTCAGGCACGATGTTTTAATTTATTACTGCTTTTCTACTAACTCTATTCGCAACACATTTTTCAGACACTATGTCTGAATGTGCCTGCAAAATTATATCATTAAATGACATACAACTCTGGAGATAAACGTCATTTATATTGTGTGGAAAATTTGCTTTTCTTAAAACGGAGTTCGATCTTTAGAGGATCTGGGCGGACGAGTTACTGGCTAGTGACTGAAAGTTCATTTGCAGTGTACCGCGTCTGATAGCTAATTAAGAAAGTGAATTACACATTTTAGTTCGCCATACGATAGCCATTGACATCTTGATGATCCGTGTTTTGGATTGTTTTGGGGAAAGAGACCAAACAGCGAGGTCATCGGTCTCATCGTATTAGGGAAGGATGGGGAAGGAAGTCGGCCGCGCCCTTTCAAGGGAACCATCCCGGCATTTGCCTGTTGTGATTTAGGGAAATCACGGAATACCTAAATCAGGAGGGCCGGACGCGGGATTGAACCGTCCTTCTTCCGAATGCAAGTCCAGTGTAATCCGTGTATTAATTTTTTATGTAACAGTCATAAACTTCCTAGTAAATTACCTAATTAGCTATTACGTTGGGAATTTCTAGAAAAGTGGACAACAAAGAAGTGGATCAGGGAGTAATTCTGGTGGAAGATGAAATTATGACCGTAATCAAGATGAAATGAAATATACGGAATGGATATTGAATGTATGGTAGACGGACCACGCAAGTCCTCCACTGGATCCCAAGAGAGACCAACAGATCAAGATTACTCTGGTGGAAGGTAGACCAATGGTGTTAGAAATTTTTGGGGATAATATTGACACGTATAGCTGGAGGTAAACTTTGTCCAACAGTGGATATCAATTGGCTGATAATGACGATGAACAGATTTCAGGAATGAATTCACGGTGTTGGGGCGTGAGAAGTCTGTGTTTGATCTCAAGTTTAAAGGATTCGTATGATTTCTGAAAATGTTCAACGCCTGTGAGTTGAGAGTGGAATTTAATCAGTTAATTGTAGAAAGGAAGGAAGATTACGATTTAACATCCCGTCGGCATCGATGTTATTAAAGACGGTCCGCTGGTTGGCAGTGTGTATAGGAGAGGGAAGGTTGATATGGAAGCCAAGGCGTAGTTCTTGGGGTTCAAAGACTGGTGCGGAGTGGCAAAATTCTGGTGTGTGAAAAATATAGCTGCGTTGTTGAAGGTAAGGATGGGTCAGATGAGACTTTTGCTGGCACAGAAGGCGATGCAAGGATGCAATCCTTATGCGCATCCTGTTAATAGTTTTAGTAACCTTACTCTTTTGTGGATCCTTTGTTAGAAGCTTAGTAGATGGACACGCCAGGCTATATTGCAATCAAGGATTAGTGCACTAAGCCCCGAGCCCCATTTGTATACATTTCCTCAACTATGTGTCTTTCGATGATATAATTTTGGACTTACATTCAGTGGCATATGTGGATGTCGTCTGCAAAATGTACTGTGAATATAGTAAAAAGGAAGTGACGAAATAAAACGTCATGTCTGATGCTGAATTTAATTGGATGAACAGCGAAAAAAGTAGTAAGCGATAATTTTTTTGCCTTTCGTTATTTTGTGGGCGTGTTAGCGATAAAAAGTTACATGTAAAGTTTCTTGGTAGTCGCTAAGGCTCTCATTAGGAAATACTGGATGAGAATTGCCTGATGATATGATAAAAGAAATTACTCAAATAGGTAAGGGAGGCTGTAAATCGATAAAAAAAAGGAAAAAATACTAGGAGAACATGAACTGGGGGAGAGGGGGGGCGAAGAAATGGAAGAGGATGCAGCCTGGTAGAGTTCTGCACAGAGCATAATTTAATGATTTAAGAATAACGAAACAAGGTTGTATGCGTGAAACAGGCCTAGAGACATTGGAACATTCAGACTGATTAAAAACTAGTAAGGCAGAGATTTAAGAACCATATTTTAAACATCAAGGCATGTCCAAGGGGGGATGTAGTACCTGATCATAATTTATTGCTTGTGAACCTTAGATTAAATCTGAAGACATTGAAAAACGGTGCGTTATTGAAGATATCGGACCTGGATAAGTTGAAGCAACGTGAGGTTGTTGTGGGTTTCAAAGGCAGCATTAGGCAACGATTAACTGAAACAGGGGAAAAAAATACAATTGAAAGCGAAGGAGTGGTTTTCAGAGATGAAACAGTAAAGCAGCAGGTCCAAATAGGTAGAAAAGTACGGCCTAGTAGAAGTTCTTGGATACCACTGGAGATGTTGTGTTTGGTTGATGGAAGCAGAAAACGTAAAGAAGTAGAAAATTAAAGCAGGTGAAAGGGAATCAGAGTGACAGAAAGTGTAAAACGGCTAAGCAACAATGGCTAGAGGACAAATGCAAGGCTATATGAGCACGTACAACTAAGGGAAAGTTAGATACCACCTGCAAGAAGATTAAGGAGACCTTTGGAGAAGAGAGAAACAGCTGTATGTATGTCAAGAGCTTCGATGAAAAAATAGTACTAAGTACAGGAGGGAAAGTTGAAAGATGGGAGGAATATAGAGGGGGGCTATGCAGAGTAAATGAATTTGAAGGCAGTATTATAGAAATGGAAGAGGAAGTAGGTTAAGATGAGTTTGGTATATGAGTAGATGTCTGTCCTTCAGAACTACTGATATACTTGGAAGAGTCTGTCATGACAAACCAAGCTCATCTGATGTCCAAGATGTTTCAGACAGGGAAGTACCCTCAGACTTCAAGAAGACAGTAATATTTTCAATTCCAAAGAAATGTTCTGATATGTGAATATTACTGAACTATTAATTTAATAAGTCAGGGTTGTAAAATACTAAAGGCTGGATAAACTGATAGACGTTTCCCTCGTAGAAGATCTGCATGGGTTCCGGACAAATTTAGAAACACGTGATGCAGTACTGTTGTTGCGACTTATCTTACACAATAAGATAAATAAAGGCAAACCTACGTTAATAGCACTTGTAGCCTCAAAGAAATAGTTTGACAACGTTGACTAGAATACAGTCATTGAAGGTCAGAAGGTAGCATAGGTACAATACAGGGAGGAAAAGCATATTTATAGCTTGTACAGAAAGATGACTGCTATTATCAGTCGAAGGATATGAAAGGGAACCATTAGTTGAGAATGGAGAGAGACAGGATTGTAGGCTATCCCATATGTTATCCAATCTGTGCATTGAGCAAGCAGTAAAGGGAACCAAAGAAAATTTTGGTAAAGGAATTACAGTTCAGGAAGAAGAAATAAAACTTTGTCGATAGCATTTTGATTCTAACATAGACAGCAAAGGGTTTGGAAAAGTACTGGAACAACGTGGAAAGTGTCTTGAAAGAAGGATGTAAGACGAACATCAACGAAAGCAAAACAAGGGTAGTGGAATGTAGTCTTACGCAATATTGACGGAACTAGAGACACTAAAAGGAGAAGATAAGTTTTGCTATTTGGGCTTAAAAATAACTTATGTTGGAAAAAGGGAAGACGGTATAAAATCAAAATTGGTTATAGGAAGAAAGACATTTCTGAAAAAGAGGAATTTGTTAATATCTAGAATAAATTTAAGTGCTAGAAAGCCTTTTGTGTATTGGTCTAGAGTGTAGCCTTTTTTGGAGGTGAAATGTAGACGATGAGCAGCTCACACAAGAAGAGAATAGAGAACTTTTAAATTTATTGCTACAGTAGAATGCTGAAGATTATATGGATGTATCATGTAACTAGTGAGTAGGTACTAATGGAACTGAGGAGCAATTTGTGACACAAGTTGGCTATACGAAGGGCTCAGTTGATAGAAAGCATTATGAGACATCAAGGAATCAACAGTTTATATTGGAGTAGAGCATGGGTAGTAAAATTTCTAGAGAGAGACCAAAAAGTGAGTACAGTAAGAAGGATGAAATGGCTGTAGGTTGCAGCAGTTTTTTGGAGATGAAGAGGCTTACACAGGAGAGCTACATCTAACCGGTCTTAGTAGTGAAGAGCACAGGAAAAAACACAGTCTGCGTGATTTGCATGCCGTTATTTAGGTTGCCTCGAGAGACTTGCACAGACTTTAGTACTTGTCTCATTGTTTTAATCTTACGTTATTACACGTCTCAACGAGTATATTAAGACAGTATTTTAAATTTTTAGATTCGGTCAGTAGCTATATCAAACTCAAAATCAAATTTTTGTTGTCTCTGGAAGCAATCTGTAACTGGGAGTGGCTGACGCTTTTAGCTATTTAGTAATATGGATACTTGAGTATGTTAGAAAGTACGTGGTATAGTTATGGCTGGTGGTGTGGAAATCAGGCAGACGGAAACGACAGACAACAATGAAAAGAGTCTGTTTTCGACAACACTGAAAAGAATCTGTTTCATTTCCCCTCCTTTTATCATCGCACTTATTCTGCAAAGGAGAGCCACATTTAAGCATAGGCTATCTAGTTAGCATAGAGCGACAGAGCGACACCACTACAGAGATTTAAAACAAAACAAAATTGACTTTTGTTTCAACTCTGCACAGCGCCCTTCATCATCTTAAAAAACGTAGATAAAACTATTTTTGTGAAATTATTTGGGTGAATTTTTCAGTGAAGGAAAGATTTGAATTAAGTCATTATTCACGTCCCAAGTCTCGCACTCCCTCAGGTGAAATTCCCAGCTGCTGCCAGTCAAATGCGCCGCACTTCAGTTGCGAAAACCGCTAAGGCATTTAAAAAAAGAGCTTAGCGGAATTTTGGCAGTTTGAAATAAGTTATTTAGGGGTAAAACGATTTCCTCTATACCTCATGTTGTGTACATAGTTCCGCGTAGTCGGCGCGTACACAGCTTTCCCACTAGAGTGCGCCCCGCTAAGCACAACAGCGCAGGCGCAGCGCTTGTCCGACTCCGCTCTACGAGATAGCGTTGCCCTAAAGACGGTCGAAATTCTGCTTCCGCCGATCCGCGTATTAATATGTAACGCAGCCAATGAGATTGCTGCTAACGTAGAACATTTTCTCCTCGCGGATCACACTCGCGCAGTGATACCTGAACGCGCGAGGTTTTATGACGAGTGTACAGACCTCCGATTAGTCAGTCTGCATCAGTCTGCATTAGTCTGCAATAGTCTGTACCTCATAAGATTATCATATTCCTGTACATAGCCATGAAGATACATGAACAGACACTTTCTCAAGTATCAGAGATATGTGAGAATAAGATTAACGTACGAAGACCAAAGGAACTTCAGATTGTCAATTGTAAATAGCATCCAGAACCAAGTTAAGTTATTTTTATGCTGGTTATTTTAATAAATGTGTGTGAAAATTAATCAAGTTCTGTTTAAAGTTGGTCACCGTCAATCTGCTACTCTAAGCGTGCAAGTGGCATTTCTATCGTCTGACCCAAAGGCAGAAGATAAACACGCCACGATAAGACCACGAGACATATTGCTGACACTCGCCTACTTCGTTAGAGCGACAAGTCAAATAATCTGATGGTGTGTGTACCGAAGGTCTTTGCAGTACGCACACTACACCTCATTTCACCGAAAACAGAATCCATGAAATGTCAAAGTTGTTTGCCTAATATGAAGATCGCTCTAAGAACGTATCTGTCACTAAAGATCAGACGCAGCAGTGGGAAAAGATCATTTCCACGATTTAAGTTGATAAAATAACAGGCATCGAACCTTTTTTAGATGACAGGCGCAACATTTTGGATTCGCTCTGTTCTGAAAGAGATATTTTAAGACAACTCACAGTAAGTTATGGATGTATTATAAGTTGCTTCATTAATAAGAAGTGTAGCAGCAAATTAACTGGCCAAAAAAGTTGTTTGAAACTCTCAGTTTACTGCTGATTGTTTGAGGAAATGGTGTAAGTGTAGATAAAACGCTTGCTTCATACATTCCCTTAGGAATCTTACACTCCTGGAAATGGAAAAAAGAACACATTGACACCGGTGTGTCAGACCCACCGTACTTGCTCCGGACACTGAGAGAGGGCTGTACAAGCAATGATCACACGCACGGCACAGCGGACACACCAGGAACCGCGGTGTTGGCCGTCGAATGGCGCTAGCTGCGCAGCATTTGTGCACCGCCGCCGTCAGTGTCAGCCAGTTTGCCGTGGCATACGGAGCTCCATCGCAGTCTTTAACACTGGTAGCATGCCGCGACAGCGTGGACGTGAACCGTATGTGCAGTTGACGGACTTTGAGCGAGGGCGTATAGTGGGCATGCGGGAGGCCGGGTGGACGTACCGCCGAATTGCTCAACACGTGGGGCGTGAGGTCTCCACAGTACATCGATGTTGTTGCCAGTGGTCGGCGGAAGGTGCACGTGCCCGTCGACCTGGGACCGGACCGCAGCGACGCACGGATGAACGCCAAGACCGTATGATCCTACGCAGTGCCGTAGGGGACCGCACCGCCACTTCCCAGCAAATTAGGGACACTGTTGCTCCTGGGGTATCGGCGAGGACCATTCGCAACCGTCTCCATGAAGCTGGGCTACGGTCCCGCACACCGTTAGGCCGTCTTCCGCTCACGCCCCAACATCGTGCAGCCCGCCTCCAGTGGTGTCGCGACAGGGGTGAATGGAGGGACGAATGGAGACGTGTCGTCTTCAGCGATGAGAGTCGCTTCTGCCTTGGTGCCAATGATGGTCGTACGCGTGTTTGGCGCCGTGCAGGTGAGCGCCACAATCAGGGCTGCATACGACCGAGGCACACAGGGCCAACACCCGGCATCATGGTGTGGGGAGCGATCTCCTACACTGGCCGTACACCACTGGTGATCGTCGAGGGGACACTGAATAGTGCACGGTACATCCAAACCGTCATCGAACCCATCGTTCTACCATTCCTAGACCGGCAAGGAAACTTGCTGTTCCAACAGGACAATGCACGTCCGCATGTTTGGGACTAGATGAAGCGTCGTCTCACGCGGTCTGCACGTCCAGCACGAATGCTGGTCCAACTGAGGCGCCAGGTGGAAATGGCATGGCAAGCCGTTCCACAGGACTACATCCAGCATCTCTACGATCGTCTCCATGGGAGAATAGCTGCCTGCATTGCTGCGAAATGTGGATATACACTGTACTAGTGCCGACATTGTGCATGCTCTGTTGCCTGTGTCTATGTGCCTGTGGTTCTGTCAGTGTGATCATGTGATGTATCTGACCCCAGGAATGTGTCAATAAAGATTCCCCTTCCTGGGACAATGAATTCACGGTGTTCTTATTTCAATTTCCAGGAATGTACATTCTTCTAAGAACTATACTTGCTTATACAGCGAAGCGCCAAAGAAACTGGTATAGGCATTCATATTCAAATTCAGGGTTATTACAAATGATTGAAGCGATTTCACATCTCTACAATAACTTTATTATTTGAGATATTTTCACAATGCTTTGCACACACATACAAAAACTCAAAAAGTTTTTTTAGGCATTCACAAATGTTCGATATGTGCCCCTTTAGTGATTCGGCAGACATCAAGCCGATAATCAAGTTCCTCCCACACTCGGCGCAGCATGTCTCCATCAATGAGTTCGAAAGCATCGTTGATGTGAGCTCGCAGTTCTGGCACGTTTCTTGGTAGAGGAGGTTTAAACACTGAATCTTTCACATAACCGCACAGAAAGAAATCGCATGGGGTTAAGTCGGGAGAGCGTGGAGGCCATGACATGAATTGCTGATCATGATCTCCACCACGACCGATCCATCGGTTTTCCAATCTCCTGTTTAAGAAATGCCGAACATCATGATGGAAGTGCGGTGGAGCACCATCCTGTTGAAAGATGAAGTCGGCGCTGTCGGTCTCCAGTCGTGGCATGAGCCAATTTTCCAGCATGTCCAGATACACATGTCTTGTATCGTTTTTTTCGCAGAAGAAAAAGGGGTTGTAAACTTTAAACCGTGAGATTGCACAAAACACGTTAACTTTTGGTGAATTGCGAATTTGCTACACGAATGCGTGAGGATTCTCTACCGGCCAGATTCGCACATTGTGTCTGTTCACTTCTCCATTCACCACTTCATCACTGAAAACAAGTTTCGCACTGAACGCATTCTCTTCCATGAGCTGTTGCGCCGAAAATTCAAAGCGTTTGACTTTGTCATCGGGTGTCAGGGCTCGTAGCAATTGTAAACGGTAAGGCTTCTGCTTTACCCTTTTCCGTAAGATTTTCCAAACTGTCGGCTGTGGTACGTTTAGCTCCCTGCTTGCTTTATTCGTCGACTTCCGCGGGCTACGCGTGAAACTTGCCCGCACGCGTTCAACCGTTTCTTCGCTCACTGCAGGCCGACCCGTTGATTTCCCCTTACAGAGGCATCCAGAAGCTTTAAACTGCGCATACCATCGCCGAATGGAGTTAGCAGTTGGTGGATCTTTGTTGAACTTCGTGCTGAAGTGTCGTTGCACTGTTATGACTGACTGATGTGAGTGCATTACAAGCACGACATATGCTTTCTCGTCTCCTGTCGCCATTTTGTCTCACTGCGCTCTCGAGCGCTATGGCGACAGAAACCTGAAGTGTGGCTTCAGCCGAACAAAACTTTATGAGTTTTTCTACGTATCTGTAGTGTGTCGTGACCATATGTCAATGAATGAAGCTACAGTGAATTTATGAAATCGCTTCAATCATTTGTAATAGCCCTGTACAGAGATATGTAAACAAGCAGAATATGGCGCTGCAGTCCGCAACGCCTATATAAGACAAGTATCTGGCGCAGTTGTTAGATCGGTTACTGCTGCTACAATGGCAGGTTATCAAGATTAAAGTGAGGTTGAACGTTGTGTTATAGTCGGCGCACGAGTGATGGGACACAGCATCACCGAGGTAGCGATGAAGTGGGGATTTTCCAATACGGCAATTTCACGAGTGTACCATGAACATCAGTAATCCGGTAAAACACCAAATTTTCGACATCGCTGCCGCCGGACAAAGATCCTTCAAAAATGGCACCAACAACGACTGAAGAGAATCGTTCAGCGTGACGGAGATGCAACCCTTCCGCACATTGCTGCAGATTTCAGTGCTGTGTCATCGTTCGAACCACCCAACAAGCATCATAGATATGGGCTTTCGGAGCCGAAGGCCTAATCTTGTACCCTTGATAACTGCACGACACAAAATTTTACGCCTTTCCTGGACCCGTCAACACCCATACTGGACTGTGGATGTCTGGAAACTTGTTGTCCGGTCGGACAAGTCTTGTTTCAAATTGTGTCGAGCGGATGGACGTGTACGAGTATGGAGCCAACCTCATGAATCCATGGACGCTGCATGTCAGGAAGGGGACTGTTCAAGCTGATGGAGGTCCTGTAATGGTGTGGGGCTTGTGTGTGGTTGGAGTGATGTGGGACCCCTGATACGTCTAAATACGACTCTGACAGGTGACACATAAGCAAGCATCCTGTCTGATCACCTGCATCCATACATGTCCATTGTGCGTTCCGACTGACTTGGGCAATTCCAGCACGACAATGCGACATCTCACATGGCTAGAACTGCTACAGAGGAGCTCCAGGAGCACTCTTATGAGTTTCAACGCTTCCGCTGGCCACCAAACTCCGCAGACATGAACATTATTGAGCATATCTGGGATGCCTTGCAACATGCTGTTAAGAAGGGATCTCCACGGCGTCCACGCCTTCCTACTCTTACGGATTTATAGACAACCCTGCAGGATCCATGGGTTCAATTCTCTCCGGCACTACTGCAGACATTAGTCAGGTCCATGCCACGTCGTGTTATGGCACTACTGCATACTCGCGGGGGCCCTACACGATGTTACACAATTGTATCAGTTTCTTTGGCTATTCAGTGTATTTGAAATACGTTGTTTTTAAAACAAATAGTCTGATTTCTGCGTGGACATGACACATAAATTTTCGTTACTTTTTTTAAAAAGTTATAGTCGTTCATAGTCCTCTTAATAAATCGTGCCAAACACTTTAGTGATTACAGTTCATTTCGTGTTTTTTTTTCTTTTTTTTTTTCTTTTTACTCATCAATTCATTAAATTATAAATTGTAACGTTAAGTTTTACACAATTAAATAATAAACCTTATATGCTGCTTTGTAGGTTTTCTGTTCGAAAACTGCACTATTTCCGTAGTTTAGTTGTCACAACATTTCTCCTGATCCTCTCTACACCATAGGTCCAGCCTAGTGCTGTATTTATTGAGCCTACATACAGCCCCACTGCGTACATCCACGAACTGAGGTTCATTGACTTTTTCCGGCACTCAGCTTGTAGTAAATCTATCATTGGATCACTAACAGTAAGTTGTTCTGTAGAAGAGTCATTCACAATCCTCAAGTGAGTTTAGGTCACTGCACTTCCGGCCACTAGTGTTTTGGATAGTGTTGTATGCTTCGACGAGTCCTGGGCTTAAGGACTAATCTATTCATGTCTGATGATTAGTGCTGAAGTAACGTATTCACCTGATGTCACTTTGGAAGCGATTTATTTTTGTAGATGGTACTTAATTCTTCACGTCAGAAGAGCACATGGCTCGGACACTGGGTTTCGGTCTCGTCATAGACCATATCACGTCTCTGCCGAAATCGTGACACGTTTGTAACAGTTCCAGCTGCTACGTAGCGCGCATGTCCATCACAGCTGGGGTAAACAAAAAATGGTTCAAGTGGCTCTGAGCACTATCGGACTTAACTTCTGAGGTCATTAGTCCCCTATAACTTAGAAATACTTAAACCTAACTGACCTAAGGGCATCAAACACATACATGCACGAGGCAGGATTCGAGCCTGCGACCGTAGCGGTCGCGCGGTTCCAGACTGTAGCGTCTAGAACCGCTCGGCCACCTCGGCCGGCCGGTAGTGGGGTTAACAACATTAAAATAACTGGGCGACATTGTTACCGAGTTTCTTTGAACTCAAGCCCAGCGCGGTTAGATGTAAATATTCTATTTATGTGCGCGATGTATGAAAACAGTGGTCCATTTGAGTCTGCTTCAAATTTTCGATCACGAGGATGTAATGTAACGCACTTCATTCATACTGTACCTGTATTACACCACGGACATTTCGTATTTCGTAAGAATGTTCTTACACCACATTTTACCATTATTCATTGGATCCGAGGTTCTTTTGTATAAAATTTGTTTCAGTGATACCATCTGTTTTAGAAAATATAGAATTTCATTTTACTTGAACATTAATCACCGGATGGCATCTGTATTAAAACAAAACAAAGTGAATGCATGACTTTTGTCATTTATTACTAAAAAACATCACATGTAAAAAGGTAAATAAACCTAGAATACAATTTTCACATTTTCGCAACACATTATCCTTTAGCTTTGTGCTCCTATTCCATGTTTTTGCAATTGTTTTTACGACATTTATATTCCTGTAAGTCAGATTCAGTCCTAGAACAAAGAATCACTATCTCGTTTATAAAATTCCTTGAACCTGTCGTTGTTCTGTGTAAAAACCGATAATTCCCATGGAGGTACGTAAGGGGAGATGGGACTACAGACTTAATGGAACTCCTTGAGTGCGAGGTCACAAGTTCAGTCTTTAGTAAGGCTCATTCGAAAGTGTTTTGTTTATTATGACAGGAAAAATATTAACTGCTAATGATTCACCATGTGCATCAGGAGGGGGACAGAAAATGAGTGTCTATGGGATGCATGCATTACAATTCACAAAATGGACATAGGCAACAATCAAGAAACGTTCGAAACAAACCATTAACTTGCACCATGGACACCGAAAGAAAAGTGACGCGCCACAGTGAGCACGTAGGTTCACACCATCAATATCGAAGGCGAACTCCTTGGGAATTGCTAACGGTATAGGAGGTTCAGCTAAGTAACCACTCTTTGTAGAATGCATATAGAATCACAATGGAGTAAGGGGATGATGAGAACTGATGGAAAGTGATGACATGCAACCAAATCCGAAACTGTCTGTCATGGAATTTATCGTGAAACTGTGATTCTTCAGTTTCTCCCGGCGTATTTCTTGCTCGAACAGTCCACGGGTGTACTGTCGGTCCATAGTGTCCAACGGACACAATATTTCGGCGATCAGACGTGTCGCCATCGATGACTTTGGACACTATGGACCGGCAGTGCACCCGTAGACTGTTCGAGCAAGAAATACGCCGGGGAAACTGAAGAATCACATCATGTACCTCTACGGGGATGAGATATATCGCAGCATGAAGAAATTCGACAAGCTGCGCCACCGAAGCAGCTGTTTGCTGAGTGCTCTTGCTTTTCTGAAGAGATGTCGTGCCGATCAAGTTGTACCAAACATTACTAAGGTCACGCATCACATCGATTCTGCAGCAGCTAAGATAATTATGAAGCGTGTTAGCCTCGCCTAGGCTTGAGTTCAAAGAAACTCGGTAACAATGTCGCCCAGTTATTTTAATGTTGTTAACCCCACTACCGGCCGGCCGAGGTGGCCGAGCGGTTCTAGACGCTACAGTCTGGAACCACGCGACCGCTACGGTCGCAGGCTCGAATCCTGCCTCGGGCATGTATATGTTTGATGCCCTTAGGTCAGTTAGGTTTAAGTATTTCTAAGTTATAGGGGACTAATGACCTCAGAAGTTAAGTCCGATAGTGCTCAGAGCCACTTGAGGGTACATTTTACCAGACGCAGCCTCGAGTACAACTCCCAGGAACTACTTAAACCACATTTACAACTAGCCAATCATTTTAATTCCAGAACCTGGAACGGTGTTGATGATGTTACCTGGGTGACCGCCGATTCTGCACATAAGAAGACCTCGGGACGTCAGATATCTAAATTCTCTCGTCTCTGTGACAAACCATCGCTAGAGGCTCCACGCAAGACGGTCATTGTTGTGTTGGCTGAAGAGCCAACACCGTGTTACTAGGGGGGGGCCGAAATGCACGCGTTTCAGCTCACGCAGGCTGGCATGAGGAGGGAAGGACTCTACTGCCGTGAGGTCTGGAACATGACAAGGAATTAGAATTCAGAAAGCGGACTTAATTACTTTGATACTTAACTTTAAACCATTAATGATGAACGTCGCTCTTGATGGTACATGAGTCACAATATTATCTGTTGACATAGTACTTATAGTAACTGAATATGGCGCCTTGCTAGGTCGTAGCAAATGACGTAGCTGAAGGCTACGCTAAACTGTCGTCTCTGCAAATGAGAGCGCAAGTAATCAGTGAACCATCGCTAGCAAAGTCGGCTGTTCAACTGGGTCTAGTGTGGGGAGTCTCTCTAGACCTGCCGTGTGGCGCCGCTCGGTCTCCAATCGCTGATATTGGCGACACGCGGTTCCGACGTATACTAACGGACCACGGCCGAGATAAAGGCTACCACCTAGCAAGTGTGGTGTCTGCCGGTGACACCACAGTCATCAATCTCACGTACATTGAGCTGACTGGGGATGCAGTTTCTGTTCTGGAGAAGGGACTTAATTTTGCTCCCACACCTACGTTCATGCCGGCAGTGGACATTGCCAGTGCAGTTGAACAGGTTGCTGCGCGACTTCCACCTGAAGCAGCTGAAGAAGTACGCCGGGAAACCTGCCGTGCTCTGACGAGAACTAAACCAATCAAGTCGAATATTACCAGCAGGGAGAGGGCAGCCTTTCGAGACCTGAGACAGAGCACTCAGATTGTTGTCTTACCGGCTGACAAAGGCAATGCTACGGTTGTTCTTTCCCATAAGGACTACATTGAGAAGATGCAGAGCCTGCTAAATGACGAATCTTACAGGAACATCAACGCTGACCCCACAAAGAAGGTGGAGGACAAGACTAGAGCTCTTCTCAAGGACGCAGATTTAGCAGAGGGTTTCGCCAAGAAATTGACAGCTCAAAAACCTGTACCGCCAAAACTTTATGGACTCCCTAAAGTCCACAAAGAAGGGGTGCCGTTACGCCCAATTGTCAGCAACATTAGGCCGCCTACATATTTGCTGGCCAAATACCTGGCAGAATTACTATTGGGTAAGTGCCCTCATCACGTGCGTAATTCTGTGGATTTTGTAAAACGTCTCGACAACTTCAAACTGAAAGACTCAGATACCCTGGTGAGTTTTGACGTTGTTTCATTATTCACCAGAGTGCCTCTTCCAGAGTCAGTTGAGCTTATTGCACAGAAATTTGACGAGAAGATGACCGACCTCTTCAAGCACGTTCTGACCTCCACGTATTTTCTCTTTAATAAATAATACTATGAAAAAACAGGAGGAGTCACAATGGGGAGCCCACCCTAGCCTGTGGTCGCGAATTTCTATGTGGAGTACTTCGAGGAGGAAGCTTTGGCGCCATCCAAATGGAAACCTACTTGTTTTCTACCTTATGTGGATGACACGTTCGTGATCTGGCCCCATGGAAGGGAGAAGCTCCTAGACTTCCTTACACACTTGAACACACATCCGAACATCAAATTCACTATGGGGACCAAAGCAGAAGGAAGATTAACATTCCTAGACGTCATGGTCAAAAGAAGAGCGTGTGGCACCCTGGGCCATGGGGTATAGAGGAAGAAAACGCACATCGACCAGTATTTGCAAGCGGATAGCTGCCACCACCCTATGCAGAGGAATGGGGTGCTAAAAACACTGGTGCATAGGGCGCGCACCATCTCTGACGCAGAGAGTCTTCCCCAACACCCCGGAACTGTATTCCGGGAAAACGAGTACTCGAAGTGGCAGATCAGACGTGCTCTCCGCCCCACCTCTACAGTACAGCGTGTGGAGACGGAAGAAGTCACGGAGAAAGAAACAGCCACTGCCTATATGCCGTATACTGGCATACTATCGGGGAAAATAGGACGAATATTGAGGAAACACCGAATGTGAACTGTCTTTTGTCCACCAATTAAAACGCGAGCATTATTGGGAAGTGTCAAAGACGATCTCGGTTTGTGGAAGGCCGGCATATACCAGATTCGGTGTGAACGTGGGAAGACTTTTATTGGACAGACAGTGCGCACACCGAAAATCGTTGCACGCTCGACTTGGATACCCCAGCAAGTCCGCGGTCGCAGAGCACTGTTTGTCCGAAAATCACGAAATGGACTACCAACATACCATGGTCCTGGCACAGACAGCTAAATACTGGGACAGCGTCGTTAGAGAGGCTATCGAAATTCGTACCAGGGACGGAATCATCAACCGAGATTGCGGCTAGAATCTCAGCAGGGCGTGGGAACCAGCACTGAGTCTAATTAAAAAGACGCTCAGCAAAGGAAACGAACGGGCGAATAGGGTGGACGAGGCAATTATACCGACGCCACCACAGACGCCGACGCCAGCGTCTCACCGACCGCTGACGCGCTGGCGCGGACCGCGGAGAGAACGCCTCGCGATGGGAGGGGATTTAAGACTGCCTCCCGCACTCAGGAGCTCAGTTCGTCAACGCACCTGACGATGGCGACAGGTCTGATCGCCGAAATATTGTGTCCGTTGGACACTATGGACTGGCAGTACACCTGTGGCCTGAAACTGACTATCCTTTAAGACGTAGCTGTACATACTGTGATAACAGGTTTTATAGGCGCGGAAAATACAAAGACCCAGAGACTGAATTCCTCCAGTGGTTCCAGATGGTACGAATTGTAATACCGCACACTTTTCAGAAGGCATAGTTTGCTCTAAGGGAGTCTGATTTTTATACGCGGACCGGGAACCAAGCAAAAGCAAGTTATTTTGACCAGCTATTGGCCAAAAGCAGTGCTCATACCGTAGTACAGCTCTCTTACGCCTATTTTCCCATTCTTGCTTGCTGAGCCGCAAATACCCCCCACTACTCTTGAAAGATTACGCACACAAGAAAGAATGGTAAGGAGCAGCTCCAACTTCTCGAAACACAATAAATAACTTTCCAGCCAGTTTACCATCCAGATTAACAGTCGGCATAATTGTATACGAACGCGTTAAGGCTTTGCTGTACCACTAATTTCCAGGGTTCCTTTCATACCCGTTTCCTCTTTAAATCTCGATCGGTCTGAGTTACAAACAAATTGCTTGCTGAACAATTGGATAAGTTTGTCTATCTAATCCACAAATGTTCGGGCCAATTCCACAGTTTCCTTTCCATCGTTAAGTTGACATTATGTTTGAAATTCCGTTATCTTACGTCTTCCAGTTCTGTAGTACCCTCTGAAGTTATGCAATCACCCATTGCTTCCCATGAAATCACTGTAAACTACGTTCGCGCGCATTATGCCGTGCATGACGTAGAAGGTCACTATAACGCACATCCGGTAAACTATATCGAGCACCCTTGAAACACGCGAACACTAGTTTTTGTAACAAGTGCGCCTTGTCCTCAATTGAATATCTATAGCATTTTTACGCTCTACTCGGTCCTATTGCTGCGAACTTATTCAAAATCTGTCCGTAATTGTTTTTTTACTATGCTGCCAATATTCTTCCATGTACGTAATTATGTTTAGTAACTGATCCTTGGACAACAATTGTCCTTTTACTACGTTTCGCTGGAACTGGGATTTGTGGCTTACTATCTGACAAGGATGATGGACTATAGGGTGATTATAATTAAAGTTAAATTTTCAAACCGCTGTAGAAATAACACTACTGGTCAGAATGAAGTCAAATTGCAACGGAATGTTATCGGAGAAGGGAGAAAACGCATGGCAGAAAAAAACATAAGTAGTTACAAAATGTAGCAATAGATGGCGCTCTAAGCTACATAATTTAATAGTGGTCGACTACAAATGACGAATGAATCATACAATAATACCTAAGGTGTACGTTTGCCGTTGAACAAACTGTACTACTCAGTGTGCATGGGTGTACAGGTGTGATACTGTTAGTTACGTAAGCCCAAGGTCATATCATGTCGGATGAGAAAAATCGGTTTTTAATTGTCCTGAGGCCAAAAAAAGCATAAAAAGTTTCAATCAAAATGAAATCGGATTATTAATTTCTGTGTGACTGGCGCAAAACATGTTTAATATGCTGTCCACCGTTTTCTGCAACAAGCTGAAATCGAGGAACCACATGTTCCATAAATGATCGAAGTGTTTCCGGGGTCACGTTCAGAATGTGTTGCGCAATGCGTGCGTTCATTGTACCTAAGTCTGCGATCGCAACACTGAACACAACATCTTTCAGATAGCCCCACAGCAAGAAGTTACACGGATTAAGGTCAGGTGATCGGGATGGCCAGGCTGTAGGGAAATGGCTGCCGATAATTCTACCATTTCCTAAATGGCGCTTCAGCAGCTGCTTAACTGGATTTTCAATGTACGGAGGTGCGCCATCTAGCATAAAAATGATCCCGTCCACACATCCATGCTGTTGGAGCCCTGGAATGAGATGGTTGCGCAAAAGACACTCATAATGCTTCCCAGATACGATACAGGTAACAGGACCGGAAGCAGCTGTCTCTTCGAAAAAATATGGTACCATGATAAATAATGCAGTAAACCCGCACCACACAGTGACCTTTTCAGGATGAAGTGGTACTGGTTGATTTTCGTGTGGATTTTCCGTTTCGCGTATTCCACGATTCTGTGTATTGACGTATCCTGTCAGATGGAAGTGAGCTTCGTTTGTCCACAAAATCTTCCACGGTCAATCATTGTCCACTTCCATGCGAGCAAGATATACTGAAGCAAAGGTCTGTCTCTTGCTGGCAGGTCAACAGGAAGCAACTCGTGCACATGGGTAATTTTGAATGGAGAATTAACAAGGACGTTCCGTAGGATTTTACGCTCTGTGCTCACGGGTAAGTCCAATGTTCGGGCAATTCTCCGTACACTACACGTTTGCTTTCACTGACGTAGCATTAATTCGGTTCCTTCCTCTACCAGGTTGCACACCAAAAGAACCCGTCTTTTCGAATTTTCGAATCATTTTCTCCAGACCCACGGTAATCATCGGACCATCGCTCTTTTTTCGAACCCTTCAGTGTCCGGAACTTCTGCAGAGCGACATGTGGCTCAAATGGTTCAAATGGCTCTGAGCACTATGGGACTTAACATCTATGGTCATCAGTCCCCTAGAACTTAGAACTATTTAAACCTAACTAACCTAAGGACATCACACAACACCCATTCATCACGATGCAGAGAAAATCCCTGACACCGCCGGGAATCGAACCCGGGAACCCGGGCGCGGGAAGCGAGAACGCTACCGCACGACCACGAGCTGCAGACAGCGACGTGTGCATAGTCATCATTCTTGTAATACAGATTTGCAAACAGAGCGCGATCCTCCATTGAGACAGTGATGGCGAACGTCGCAGACACGAAAGGAGGAAAACCCGTTTTTTTTTTTTATTGGATTTCGATTCCCCCGGAAGGGGGCGGGCTGGTAGCAGCTTAGTACGCCGCTCTTCAGCCTACATAATTTTTAAAACATAAGAAGATAAAAAACAAAAAAACAGGCGATAAAACGGTGATGTAAAATGTAAAAACGGCGAACAATTGTGGAAAGTTAAAACATAAAACTAATGGTGGGCGATGATAATAAAATACAGAGGAAGCAGACAGGGAAAAAGTAGACAGACAATTAAAATAAACATAGCGACAGTCTGGATTCTGTCGCAAGAGATATAAAAAAATCACACCCTGCAACAGCATGATGTCCGCTCGCAACACTTTGTAAAAGACGCACAACACTTAGCAATCACTAGAAACACCGCACTAAAAGGTCGGCACGAGGATGACACTCCACACACAAGGGCAGATGGGATGGGGGACCTGGACAGAGGAGGGGGAAGAAAAAGGGAGGAGAGGAGAGGAAAAAACGAAAGGCGTGGGGGCGGGGGGGGGGGGGGGGTGGCGGGGTAAGCGATGAAGGGAGAGGACTCAGAAGGGGGGAGCAGGGTAGACGCGAGAGTGAATGGGGAAAGGCAGAGGGAGGAAAATGGAAAAGGACTCAGGGGAGAGAAGGGAGACAGAGAGAGGGTAGGCGGGGAAAAGAAAGGGGATGGAAGGGGGAGAGGGGAGGGGAAGAGGAATCCCGGGAAAAGGACAAAAGAAAGGAGGGGGGTAAGGATCAGAGTTGATAGGAGGGATAAATGGAGGGAGAGCGGGCATCATCCGGGAGGGGGAGTTGATGGAAGCCACCTTGGGAAAGGAGATGAAGGATGTAGAGATGGAGGGTATGGGGACACAACAGTGAAGGTGTGGCAGAGGGCAGGTTTTGGAGAGGCGGGGAGCAACCAGGGGATGAGGGGGATCAAGGTGGCTGGAGTTGTAGAGTATGCAGATATGTTCGAGGAATAGGAGCAGATAAGGGAAGGGAATGAGGTCATAGAGGATCCATGTGGGGGACGGGAGGCATATACGGAAGTCGAGGCGGAGTGCATGGCGCTCAAGGATCTGGAGGGACTTATAGAATTTGGGGGGGGGGGGGGATATCAAGGCAGGACTGGCATAACAGAGGATGGGACAGATTAAGGATTTGTAGGTGTGGAGGATAGTAGAGGAGTGCAACGCCCATGTCCGGCCAGAGAGGAGTTTGAGGAGTCGGAGGCAGTTGTGGGCTTTGGATTGGATGGAGCAGAGATGAGGGTTCCAGGTGAGGTGACGGTCAATGGTGAGGCCAAGGTAGATGAGGGTGGGGCACAGGCGGACAGGATGGGCGCAGATGGTAAGGGAGAAATCCAGGAGCTGGAAAGAGCGAGTGGTACAACCTGGGTCTTGCAAGGATTGATTTTCAGGAGCCACTGGTTACACCATGCGGCAAAAAGGTCAAGGTGATTCTGGAGAAGGCGTTGGAACTGTTGGAGGGTAGGAGCAAGGGCAAGGAATGCAGTGTCATCAGCATACTGCAGGAGGTGTACTGGAGGGGGGGTTGAAGCATATCTGCCATGTACAGGAGGTAGAGGAGAGGGGAGAGGACACAACTCCGGAAGGGTAGAAGGTGTGGGAATCGGCATTATGGATGGTAACGAATGAGGGGCGGCAGGAGACGAAGGAGGCCATCTGATGGAGGTAGTTGACAGGAAGGGCATAGGTTTGGAGTTGAAACAGCAGACTGGGATGCCAGACATGGTTGTAGGCCTTTTCGAGGTCGAGGGAGACAAAAATGACAGAGTGACAGGGGTTAAGTTGGAGGGAGAGGAGATGAGTGAGGCATAGGAGTCAGAGAAGGAAGGTCGAAAGCTACATTGGGTGTTGGGGAGGAGGTGGTTTCGGTGGAGATGGTGATGGATGCGCCGGGTAAGGATGGATTCCACAAGTTTGCTGAACACCGAGGTGGTGAGACATATAGGATGACAGGAACAGGCATCAGATGGAGGCTTGTTGGGTTTGGAGAACATCCGGATATGGGAGGTTTTCCACAGGTCGGAGAAGAAGCAGTGGCAAGGATGACATTGTAGTGGGTGGCAAGGACTGCAAGGAAGGAGGGAGGGCAGTGTATGAGGTGGCAGTAGGCAACGCGGTCGTGGCCGGGAGCAGTGTTGCGCTTAGTGAGGAGTGTGAGGCTGATGTCCTGTGTAGTGACAGGAGTGTTAAGTTCAGATGCTGGTGTGTGGCCCAAGTACTGGAAGCTAGGAACAATGGGAGGAACAGAGGTATGCGTATGGTCGATGATGTCAGGGAAGAGGGAATAATCAAATTGGGGATCATCTGGGATGGAAAAAACATCAGGTAGGTGAGAGGCAAAGTGGTTGGCCTTACTGATGTCGTCAGGAAAGGGACGGTCATCAAGGAGGAGAGGGTACTGGGGGGTGGGGTGGTTCCCAGTAAGGCGATGGAAAGCAGACCAATACTTAGAAGTGTTTATTGGGAGCGTGGTGTTGAGTTGTGTACATGTCAGGCGCAATGCGTGGCATTACTTCACAGTAAGCAGGTTGCAGAGGTGTCATTCTAATTGCCGGTGGCAGCTCAGTGTGACCCAGTCACGAGTGTGGAGAAAAGAGCGGTAGAGGCAGCAGGATTCTCAAAGGAGAAGGAGGGCCTGTGGGGTCAGGGCTGGGTGGTGAGGGTGGATAGCTTTGGTGGGGATATGGGTGGCGACGGCGTCAGACAAGGTCTGGTGCAGGACGGCAGCAGTGCGATAGATGTCATCAGGAGACTGGAGGGTAAGGTCGTGGCCTTCAACCTGGGTGGGAATGGAGTCCCGGTAGGCATCTCAGTTGGCATGGGAGTAATCATGGGCAAGTTTAGGAGGGAGTTGCTTGAGGTGGCCTACAGCAACTCTTCCATGTGCCAGAGGGTACAGGTTATTGGTGCAGTGAAGGGTGTAAGGAGCTGAGGAGGTGGAGGTGTGGGGTTGAAGGAAGGTTTCATTTAGGATGAAGGCATCCACATGGTGCTGATGGAGGGTGTGGAGGAAGAGGAGTTTGTGGGTGGACAGGGAGCGAACATTGTGGTACAGGATACTTTAGTGTTGTTGTACCATGAGAGGGGAGAGTTAGACGAGGGTGGTAGGGGGGTGAAGGTGAAGTGGGCCTGGTTGTGGGAGTAGGTGGCATAGGTGGTAAGATGGAAAATGGAATGGGCACTGAGGGCGATTTGGGAAAGTGTGGGAGCGCTTTAAGGGGTGGATGTTTTGAAGCACAATGGTGGTGAAACAGATGATGTCCTCTGCAGTAGGAAGAGGGTGGAGCGAGTTGTTGGGGTGGATGGGGTCATCAACAAGACGCACTGGGACGGTGAGCTCAGGGGTGACTGGAGGAGGTTTCGCTTTACGCTTTGAGGAGTAGGTAGGATGGGGTTCGAAAACCCATGTACCCGGCTTGTTTATACCAACTTCAACGGGTTGTGCGCGTGACAGGTGTTTCCATTTAGGTATTTTGGCACATACAGCGCCATCTATTGATCAATTTTCCCCAAATTTGACGTCTGCAGACTTTTTGTATGGTCGAAAACTGAAATACGCTGTCTACAAGAAGATAGAAACTACACCAACGTATTACTGCAGCCTGCCCGGACATCTCCGCTGAAATGCTAGCACTTGTGCAACAGTCGTTCCACACTAAACTGGAAGCATCTATTGCAGCTGCCGGTGGTCATTTTGAACACAACCTGTGATGGTCAATTGTCTCGTTACTGATCAGAATCCACAAAGTAGTGTATGTACAAGTGTTGTTCTTTAGCATGTGCTACGATGGGTGGTAGATGTGTTGGTGTGTGGACTTTGCACAGTATGATATATCTTAAACGACTCGCACTAGAATCTTGCAACAAACACCACTGACATTCTAATCTACACTACCTTAATGTCAATAGCCTTCGTTCAATTTGAAAAAGTGTATGTTTGCGAAAAAATTCACTTTCTAAGTATTATTACAATCTGTTGACTGGCCAATAGTACGAGTCCCTGACTAACAGTCTATTCTGTGAAAACCGCACATCAGTAGCACTTCCCATTTCCGCAATATCCGTGGTGCAGTGATTCACACTGAATAGTGTGGCAAGGCTGAGTGTTTTGGTATATTGGGTCGTTTTCCAATCTTTATTTCGTAAAACGTTCAGCTAAAGAGCTTTTGGAACTGAATTCATAGGAATATTTAGTCGAGTGACGGAAATAAAACCATTACAGCTAGAGCTACCATCACAACCGAAATTTGTATGTATAAAAGAAAATATCGCTTGAACGTGTGCAGTTATGAATGAAATGTGATTCCTTTACACTTAAATTATGCAAGCTCGTATTTTTTTTTTCAACACATTTTTGCAGCAACTGACATGGGGCACGTCGGCTTCATTGTGACCTCAGGACAACTCCCTTTGGTAGACCTCCACGATAATTCCGCTTCCCAAATTAACTGTCTCTGGTTCTGCTGCTTCTCTCTGCTGGAAATTTTTATTAACTTCTCGTCTGCTCAGTTTTATAGCATTATCCACAGAGCGTGACTCCGTTGTCCAATCTAAGCATCTTTGGGCAGTCCGTGCCCATGTAGTTATATGTGAAAAAACAGCAATCGTATTTATAATATTTCACTGTATCCTGTCGTAAATCGTACCCATTCATCACAAAATACGCCGAAGGAAAGAAACAAAGGATAAAATTGTAGAAATGCATTGACAAATTGGAAATATGATTATACACAAGCTGTACAAATGATTTGTGACATATGAAAACACATGCCGAACCGTGATGCAAACCCGATAAACGTGCCGAACTGTGATGCAAACCCGAATTTCCCACTTACTGTGAGCCACAGTGTCACCCCTCACCATCACCTTGCCAATGAGGCATGGGAAAGTAGCCATGGGAAACAATTGAATTGTAAGGTTTTTTATTTTTTGTTTTGTTTATTTTTTGCTATTGTTATGTCATCATGGGGAGCATACATCACCTATGTACAAATAATACAAGCCTGCTTCCAAAGAAAGGACAAAGGACCGAAAAGGGTTGGGATTCCTGTATCCGAGTTGCCCAGGGGGACACACGGATGGGCTTACATGTGCCAAAGTCCAGATTCGGAAACAGGCAGAGAAGTTGAAATGGGGGATCACGTAATCATTTGATGCCTACGTCTGTCGTGCTCTTGCTTGAGATCTGGAAGAGGTTAGTACCAGACGATAGAAGAGGGATGAAGCTAAGTGAAAAATAAAGCAAAAAACAAAAACAAAAATCCGCGCATTTACGGCTCGCTCTCCTAACCACAGAGATTGGGAGTAGAATCGATCGCAGGCTGCTGGAACTCAGACATCGCCGGTGGAAAGGTAGGTTCCCTCAGCTTCCTGTACTCCCGAACTAAGTTCCAGAAGTCGAGATGGGATTTTGCTTCCTCAAGGAACCAACCGCAACATAATAGTCAAGGACTGTCTAAAAGCTGCGCCCAATCTCTGTCTACAGAGGGAGCACTTGCCCAACATGGAAAAATTTGGACATCGCATGATGAGAAGGAATTATAAGCATTGAAGGGTGTCTTACTGGCGCAGGAGGTTCTAGCGACGTCTTTGCGGATAACGTGTAACAGGCGACGGAAATTCGTCGTGGCTGTGCATGTTACAGTGTTGGCCCAGATACCGGGAAGACTGCACTTGCAGCAGAGGTGCCAGGGCCGCCAATTCACCATACTGGAGGCCACGTCTGATGATTTATGTCGCAGAAGATTTGGACATGTTCATGGCACTGCCTGTGGCAGTCTCTTAATACATAGTCCATTAGAGGATCGATCCAATTTCGGAGCCAGAGTGGATGAGGAGTAGGAGGTTGTCAGTATACAGCCAGCAATGAAAGGTATGTTAAAGAAGGGTGAGTGGAGAGCTTGGTCATCAGGCCCCCAATGAAAGGATCTAGGACAATAGCCTACAGGAGGTTAGAGAGGGGACACCCTTGCTGAATTGAGCTAGTTCCTAGAAGGCTCAGTAAAACTCAGTTGGTAAGCTGTCAATTCCAGGTGACCTATTGACCGCATTGCTATCGATTGTACCGCCGATTTCATCCACCGTTACAGCCACAGTTAAAGCATGTGCCTCCACGTGGTTGAGGACATGTGTGATGTATTACAACATGGAGTCGTTCGCATCAGCGCCTACATCCTTTTCCCTATAAGTATGCCAGTAGTGTTCGATGAATGTGTTAACACTGCCATTCTCATTAGTCACCTGCAGATCATGTGGTGTGACCAGTTTGTCAATGAGCTGTCAACGTCTTCATTCATTGGACACTATGTGATGCATGGATGGAATTTCTAATACCACATGGTCATGGCGTTGTGTCCATATCACCACCCACTGCAATTTTCCACATGTCAGCGCAATTATCGTCGCCTTAGTTCTGTACCATTCCATTTGGTTGTCTGGTGTTGGCATCCGGGGTCCAGATCTTGGAGGATCACATAAGGGAAGTAGACAATGCTGTGATGCCATTCGGCATGTACTTTTCCATATCTCATCCATGCCCACCAGATTGCCAGTTGGGTGCAGTCCATTCACCACGTCAGCATTGAGTGGCTGCTGGGAAAGTGTTGATCGAAGGCTACACATGTCTCAGCAATGTGCTGGTGACAGGCCAGATCATACAGGTGAGAAATATTCAGTTTCCATGGCACATGGCTGTGCCATACAGATCAGGGCAGGAAGAGGACTGTGCAGATACAAGCACAATGGGCAGAATAGACTATCAGCCAGTATTTGGCGTCCCATATTAGAGATGTAAGATCCCAAGAGACACATATCCTGTCAAATGGCTTACAGAACAGCTTGTAAGATATGCACAGCCAGAAAGGTCGCCATGTTTGACCTCCCAGGTATCATGTAGCAGGATGTCCTGCACCACTAAATGTAGTTCCTGCCACATAATACAACGAGGTATCTGATCTTTTGGGTGCACAACACAGTTAAAATCACCTCCTGGCAGGCAACGTTCATATTACCCTAAAAACACTAGAGTGATGTGTTCAGAATAAAACTGGGCCCATTTGTGTCATTCAACAGTGCCCACTGGGGTGTAGACAATAATGAAGTGTGTGCCATGGCAGTGACTGTCATGCTGCTAGCTGATGGAATGAAGATGATATCAGAGACAGAAGTCCCTTTGCATATGCAGATGGCTATTCCACGTTCCATGGAATCACCTTCGAGGTCGTGAGTGTCATAGCCATTTATATCAGGCAGGCTCAGCATGTGAGACTCCTGCAGGAGGATTAAGTCATAATCAGACGTGCAGAACATCTCCGACATGGGGTGGATTCTCACCTGTGTACTCGTGTTGTTGGTATTGATCATTGCTATCCAACAGGCTTGGTGGTGGACCACTGGAGGTGGACTTGCTGTGGCATCGTTGGAAGGATGCAGTGATCATGGTGGCATGGCTTCCCACTCGAACAGGAGGGTTTGGAGGAGAGTCTGATTAGTGGAGCAGCACTCACTTCAGGGCCCTGAAATAAGTCCTGCTCCTTGACCTCTTCTTTGTCCCATGCTTTGGTGATAGGCACTAGTGTATCGTCCATTTAGTCCTCAGAAAATGGAGTAATGATTTGTGGTGGGGGTTTTCTGGGAGTCGTTTGGGTCGACAGCAGCCTCGTCTTCAGCCTACAACATCTCCTATTGGTCAATGACAGTTTGGCACCTTCTCTTGCGACGTTTTGGAGAATATCGTTTCCTCACACCCTTCCGTGTTTGACAACAGAAGGTTGTCACATCGCTCTGGCAAGAAGGAAAGTGTAGGGATGAAGAGCAAGTCGATCTCCGTCTTTTGCCGAGAATTGGGTCAGTGGTTGGCAATGTCAGCACCATCGGGCCAGGACTGATGCCCAATTGCGGCGGCCATCCAAGGTGACCTCCATAGGGGTATGACTGGATCAGTGGTGGCATCTAGGAAGCATAGCGAAGCGGCTGGAGAAGCGAGAGTGGCAGTGTAGGTCGCTGGTAGCACTGTTATTTGTGATGTAGGTGGCTCCCCAGTAGCTAGAACATGCGTAATGCGCCATTGTACACATTCGAATCTAAGGCCGCCACACTCGGAACACGTCCAAGGCTGGCCATCGTACACGATTGTGCACAACCTCTGTCGCTCTGTAGATAGGATGGGACATTTCTTAAGAGATCAACAATGATCTGTCATAGGGCATTTAGGACAGCTTATGCCCTAAACTGAGTTCATTTCTCCGCAGTTGGGTTGTGAACTGTGCCGTATGACCATAGTGTGACGACATCTTGCACTGCTGGAAGTTTGAATGGCAGTTTGAAAAGATGTACCATACACAGTATGCGAGAAGCGAAACCCCTGTTTGGTATCACATAGAATGCACCTACATGCT
Source organism: Schistocerca americana (assembly GCF_021461395.2). NCBI lineage: Eukaryota > Metazoa > Arthropoda > Insecta > Orthoptera > Acrididae > Schistocerca > Schistocerca americana. Next base: position 154,740,548 of record NC_060122.1, read on the forward strand.
ATGTCATTGACGATCTTAACATAGATCGTGCTGATCATGATAGACAGATGTATTCCTGTGATGTCAGTCGCCAGATCTAGGCTCCATCTCTCAGAGAAAGCTCCACCTCGGGTGCCTTGGTTTAAGCATAGCCCCTGCAAAAAGTAAATCGGCATGTAGATTTACGGTAACAGTTCGCCGTGTATCGTAGACACTAAACCGGCATGAAAGTAACGGCCGTCAGAATGTAAACAAGGCGAGCTCTCGCTCCGCACACGGAAACATAGCAGCACATGCACACCATTGCCCTGCCAGAGGCTGACTGAACAACTTTGGCTATCAATGCATGTCTCCCAGACTAACCCAACCATCTGTATGTCACAGCGTCCATGTTCTATGCACGTACACCTGTCATGTGACTGCAGCACATGGAGATACATGTTATTCTCGTCGTGTTTGCCTTGCTGGGTATGTAATGCACGTTTGCAACACCTGTATTTCACAATTTCTGGATAATACTATAACGATGTTCTTTGAACATACATGCATAGCAAGCACATGTGAAAGAAGCAGAGGTGCAAAATTGGTATGTCAGGACATAGCACACCATGACAGTCACTTGATATTTTGTAAGATTTACAATTTGTGCTAGTGTATTTTTAGATATTTAATGCAGATCTTGACCTTAGATCTTGTTACGACTCCTTGGGACTCAGATTTAATTTGGCAATAATGCAACAAATGAAAAACACTGTATATTTCTTATCTTCTATACGAACTGTGGTTTCCACTTATCATAATTTTGTTCTGCCAAGAACCAAGGAAAGATTCAGTTAGCATTAAATACACTTCTCGAGTATCTGCTAGTGTGATGCAACGTCTGTCTATTTATATTCCACGCAGTCTCTCATCTTACCCACGTGGCTCAAGAGCAGGCAAGTACATGGCAAGTACATGGCTCAATATACTACCCAATATTAGCTCTACATTAAATACATAAGATAACTGTAACTGTAGTGAACATGGTACTTTCAGGATGTCCTTTTGTTCTCGCCTAGATTTTGACAACAGAGCAACTCTTTGATTACTCTTTTTAGCCTGTTTTCAGAATCATTTCACTGAAACAGTGAATCTGAAGAAACAAGGAAACAGTCCGCCTTATTTATAGTGCTGCAAAGACAGATGATAAACAATATAATTCTCCATCACTGCAGCCCAACTCCGCGTGTGTCACAGAACTGGGAGAAAACGCACGGTGGGGGCCAGGGCGGACGGCATTCTTCTGTCTGCTGCTACCCAACGTGATGGCCGCCACGCCGCCGCCAGCGCCACAGGACGGCAGGCGGCAGATTAATGTACCGCGGGGCGCGCATCTGTTTCCTGCGGGCCAGAAAGTTGGCCGCGCCAGAGATATACGGCTGTCTTCCAGCCGCTGCTTTGCCTAATGCATCACGCCACGCTGCCGGCCCGGTTCCGCGCCGGCCGCCTTCGATCTGCCACTCGTGCCGAGCTCCTACAGACACCTTCTCCCCATTACCACCACCACCTCCAGCACGTGGGGAATTCCGCATTAACTGAGTTCTCCACTATTGCAGCAGGGCATCCCACGCCGCAGTGGCCTCGTAACAGATGCCTTGCAGCAAATACCGCGTCGTCGCCTTTTCGTTCATCGATCACCTTTCACTCTACGTCGATTGCTATGCAGAAACCATTAAACGCATCACCCCAGCATTCTTTAAAGAATCGTAATCCCTTCCACCAATCAGCTTCAAACGTCTGATTATTTTGCAAATTAGATAATGTGTTAAATATTTGACTTTAAGCTTGTAATCGAGAAAAAGTATAAAAAAGATTTGAAATTATGCCTATAGTTTGTTGGAAATCGATAAGTTCTCCCTTTATCAAACGCTCGACGTCTATAGTGTGGGTAACCTGCGCTCCCTTTTAAGCAAAACATAGTTTTCCACGCAGTTCAATGTTTAGTATGTCATATCTCCTGAATATACAGAGTGTTACAAAAAGGTACCGCCAAACTTTCAGGAAACATTCCTCACACACAAATAAAGAAAAGATGTTATGTGGACATGTGTCCGGAAACGCTTAATTTCCATGTTAGAGCACATTTTAGTTTCGTCATTATGTACTGTACTTCCTCGATTCACCGCCAGTTGGCCCAATTGAAGGAAGGTAATGTTGACTTCGGTGCTTGTGTTGACATGCGACTCATTGCTCTACGGTACTAGCATCAAGCACATCAGTACGTAGCATCAACAGGTTAGTGTTCATCACGAACGTGGTTTTGCAGTCAGTGCAATGTTTACAAATGCGTAGTTGGCAGATGACCATTTGATGTATGGATTAGCACGGGGCAATAGCCGTGGCGCGGTACATTTGTATCGAGACAGATTTCCAGAACGAAGGTGTCCCGACAGGAAGACGTTCGAAGCAATTGATCGGCATCTTAGGGAGCACGGAAAATTCCAGTCTATGACTCGCGACTGGGGAAGACCTAGAACGACGAGGACACCTGCAATGGAAGAGGCAATTCTTCGTGCAGTTGACGATAACCCTAATGTCAGCGTCAGAGAAGTTGCTGCTGTACAAGGTAACGTTGATCACGTCACTGTATGGAGAGTGCTACAGGAGAACCAGTTGTTTCCGTACCATGTACAGCGTGTGCAGGCACTATCAGCAGCTGATTGGCCTCCACGGGTACACTTCTGCGAATGGTTCATCCAACAATGTATCAATCCTCATTTCAGTGCAAATGTTCTCTTTACGGATGAGGCTTCATTCCAACGTGATCAAATTGTAAATTTTCACAATCTACATGTGTGGGCCGACGAGAATCCGCACGCAGTTGTGCAATCACGTCATCAACACAGTTTTTCTGTGAAAATTTGGGCAGCAGTGTTGGTGATGTCTTGATTGGGCCCCATGTTCTTCCACCTACGCTCAATGGAGCACGTTATCATGATTTCATACGGGATACTCTATCTGTACTGCTAGAACATGTGCCTTTACAAGTGTGGTTCATGCACGATGGAGCTCCTGCACATTTCAGTCGAAGTGTTCGTACGCTTCTCAACAACAGATTCGGTGACCGATGGATTGGTAGAGGCGGACCAATTCCATGGCCTCCACGCTCTCCTGACCTCAACCCTCTTGACTTTCATTTATGGGGGCATTTGAAAGCTCTTGTCTACGCAACCCCGGTACCAAATGTAGAGACTCTTCGTGCTCGTATTGTGGACAGCTGTGATACAATACGCCATTCTCCAGGGCTGCATCAGCGCATCAGGGATTCCATGCGACGGAGGGTGGATGCATGTATCCTCGCTAACGGAGGACATTTTGAACATTTCCTGTAACAAAGTGTTTGAAGTCACGCTGGTACATTCTGTTGCTGTGTGTTTCCGTTCCATGATTAATGTGATTTGAAGAGAAGTAATTAAATGAGCTCTAACACGGAAAGTAAGCGTTTCCGGACACATGTCCACATAACATATTTTCTTTCTTTGTGTGTGAGGAATGTTTCCTGAAAGTTTGGCCGTACCTTTTTGTAACATCCTGTATATATAAATTTTCAGATATATAAATTTTATAAATCAGTTTTCAGATATATAAGTTTTCAGATACATTCAGTGGCATCTTTGGATTACTCTCAGAAAAATCTATTGCGAATAGAGTTAGCAGTAAATAATAAATTAAAACGTCGTGCTTGATCCAGAAGCTCTACTGCATGAACAGCAAAAATGCAGGAAGATACAAGTTCTTCCTTCCACCATTTTGTGTGGGATGACAGCGAAAAAATGTTTCTGAAAGATATGAAATTATGTTTAAAAATGGCTCTGAGCACTATGGGACTCAACTGCTGAGGTCATTAGTCCCCTAGAACTTAGAACTAGTTAAACCTAACTAACCTAAGGACATCACAAACATCCATGCCCGAGGCAGGATTCGAACCTGCGACCGTAGCGGTCTTGCGGTTCCAGACTGCAGCGCCTTAACCGCACGGCCACTTCGGCAGGCAATCATGTTTAATGGAAACCGCTAAATGGCCTCGTTATCAAACACTGGATGAACTCAGTCTGGGTAATTTGTGCTCCGTTTTAAATAAAAGCAAGTTTTTCTTGCATCTCAATGTTTATGGCGTCGTATCTCCTGAACCGTGGCCTACAATAAATACAGGTCTAAGCACACGGCAGGGTGACGTCATCCATGTAGTGTACAGCCAGCCCACATAAACGCATGCTTTGTCAAAGATTTCGTGGAACTTCTTTGACCAAACTACTTCACTGGAGCTATTACAAGGTTGTAAAATTTTTTGCCATAATTGTTCGGGAATGGACGCCATACAGTTAACAACAGCCTATGTTTATGGCAAGCACATTGTTGGAAAAGAAAGAAATGGAAACGATTGTGGGTGAAACTATGGACAGCAAGTGCAGAAGCTGGAAATGTTCACCAGAATTTGCTTCACGAGGAAATTCTGGTGAACAACAGAAATTATTTGAGAATGAGCAAAAAAAACATTTCAATATTTCCCCTTACGAAAGTGGCCCCTCACATCTGCGTATACGATACGCATTTAAGAAATGTCATTTCTTAATTTCATAAACCATAACCGTTTTTTTTTTTAAATTCTGAAACTATGTCATTCATGATTTAAATACTGAAACACTGCACTACTTATGTATTTTTTAGTGCTTAATATGACCATTTTCGAGTATTTATTCTCAATATCAAAAGTAAATATCTACGTAGGTATTTTATGTGACGTTTTTATGTATGTTGTTCTGTCTCTCTTGCCCTGCAGATTTGTTATTATGGTCAATTGCAATCGGACAGATTCCTTTTGATTTTCGGAAACATCACATAAGATACCTATGTAAATATTTGTACTTGGGTCATGAGAATAAATTCTCGCAAAGCCTTGCACATATCGTGAAAATATACGTAACTGGTGCAGTATTTCTTTCTTTAAATCATGAATGCTATTTCTGTTAAAGATGGTGTCTGGCTAATTTAAGATTTTTAACAACAGGCAAAAGCTATTCCAACTTTCAATATAGTACTCGGATCCCAAAATGTACCACTTTATTTATTATTCCAGAAATGTATGAACCAATATGTAAATCACCCAACGAGGAATTTTTGAAGATTACGTTAGGTTATTTCGAGTACAAATAAGGGCATTTATTTCAGTTATGTTTACTTTTAACACACTTGGCTTTTCACACTTCCAGCTCCTTCCAAATCCTTTCTCTTTATACGTAAGCTTAACATCGTCCAGAGCGCAGCAAATTCGAATGCAGCTGATAGCTGCACCTATTTCTTTGTTCTATTGGAACAGCTTATAACGGTTTTTAAAGACAACGTGCTTCGTTGTATTAAGTATTTCACTGTGGTGGTAGCCACGCACAAATACACTTCGTCGTTTTATAGTTTCAATGCGTTAAAGCAAGCGAAGCGACATGTAAACCAAGGCTCCACTCTAACGTTCATCAAAGATGTTTGCTGAAAGCTTCCCCCTCACACTGTCAAAGATTTGGTCACATATATGCCTGTCGACTTTGATAAATTATTATCGTCGTCCACGAATACTGCGTTGCTGACGTCACGTAGCCGTGCGCTTTGGCCTGTATTTATCATAGGCCACATCCTGAACCATGTGTTGTACAATGACTCAATTTTGCAGGTACATTCCGTGGCATATGTCGATACTGTGTTATGAATAGAGTTAGTATTACAAGAGTAATAAATTAAAACGTTGTGATTAATAATGAAGCTTCACAGCATAAACAGTGAAAATCTAGCGAGCGATAAACTTTTTTTCTTTTATGATTACGTGTTTGGGGGAAGGGGGCAGGAGGGAGAGAGGGGTTTTCAGCGAGAAGACGCTTCCTACAGGCTTTAAATTATGTTAGGGTTTGCTCGAAGTCGTTAAGTGCTCTTATTCTCAAATACTAGATGAACAAATCCTGGGTAATTTCCGCACAGTGGGACACACTGCCACAAGACATATACAGTATGGTTAGAAACAGTCTGAAAAGCCAAGTGCGTAACGGGGTAGGTTGTGCTGAGAAACAGATTTAAGAAGAAAATTCAATACGTTACTCCGTTCCCTAGTTAACAAGCACTGAAGTTCGTCAATCGGGCCGCTGCTTGCGCAAATGCGAGGGGCCCGCCTGATACAGTGTCGCCAGACGTGTGCTTCGTTTGGTTCCCTGAAACCGAACAAACCAGCGAGATAAAATTTGGACTGTAGTAAGGATCGTACCCGAGCTAACGAGTGAGCAATCTCTTGCGCTATCATCAATGTTATCAGAACTATTGACAGTAATTGCATCTGGCGGGTGTCGTGAATTTGTGTTTCTGACCACCTTGTATACAGTTTCTAATATTAAAACTTGTGCCGGCCGCGGTGGTCTAGCGGTTCTAGCCGCTCAGTCCGGAACCGCGCGACTGCTACGGTCGCAGGTTCGAATCCTGCCTCTGGCATGGATGTGTGTGATGTCCTTAGATTAGTTAGGTTTAAGTAGTTCTGAGTTCTAGGGGACTGATGACCACAGCAGTTAAGTCCCATAGTGCTCAGAGCCATTTGAACCATTAAAACTTGTCTTACTGTGTGAAACCTTCAACATAAAATTATACCTTTAACCTACACTACCCTCCATAAGTTTGGAAATACCTAGTAATTATAGACAATGGAAAGGAAATACATTACAAAAATGCACTTTGTTGTTTTCCAAATGTTTATTAAGCTCAAATAATACACAGGAAGATGCTACAATTAAATTTTCTATTCCTCAAAACAGCCATCCTTTGCTTTCATCACTGCCTTGCACACTCTCGGCATGCGCTGCGTCAGTTTTGCCAAGGTTTCAGTTGGAATTAATCTCGATTCTTTGCTGCAGGACCTCCCACAATTGTGAGCCACTAATGATTTCCCGTTTTCGGATCCTCCTGTCCAGTTCATCCCATAGCAGCTCTATTGGGTTACTATCAGGGGATTGGGGCGGCCATTCCATGTTTTTCAATATTTTAAGAACCTCTAAAGACTTCACATAGTTCCGACACAAGCGAGACGTATGTTTCGGGTCGTTGTCTTGCTGCAAGACAAACCCTTTCTCAATCAGACGCAAACCAGATGTCTTAGCATGTCGCTGGAGGATGGCATGATAATCCTTTTGGTTCAGTTTTCCATCTATTTTCACCAAATCTCCGACTTTATTCCCATACCATCACAGAACCCTCTCCATGCTTTACAGTTGGAATTACGCACTGAGGATTCAAGCGTTCATGGGGTAAACGGCGTACAAAATGACGACGTTTACTTCCAAATATTTCGAACTTGGATTCATCAGTGAATAAGACCCTTTCCCAATCCCCCGCTGTCCAATTTTGGTGTGTCTTAGCCCACTGAAACCTATTCTTCTTCTTAACAGGGCGCAGTAGTGGTTTCCTTGTTGCTAAATAACCTCGGAGGTTGTTGTCAGACGAGCGTCATCTCATTGTTGACTCACTCACCGGTATATCCCTCGTTGCGTTTAGTTCAGCAGTCAATTCACGGACAGTTTATAATGTGTTACGTGTACTGGTCCTACCAAATACTTTTCCTGGCGTTCTGATATTTTCCTGGGTGCTCCTGAGCGAGGACGATCTCCATAGGAGCCTGTTTCTCGATGCCGGTGTATGGTTTTGACACCTCCTCTGAGGGAAATCTTGAGTTTCTTTGCTATTTGTCGGACGCTATCGCCTTCTTGGTGCGAAGTTATTATCATTACCTATGATTCATAAGGAATCTGGCACTTTGGGGCCATGTTCAATTACTTTCGCGGCGTGTTATACCTTTATGCAAACGTAACTACAAGTGAACAGAAATGTAAACATCATACCTCTAAATACCCATGCGGTCTACTCGCGCCACATGGCGTGTTTAGTAGAACTGCTTGGACAGATAACGTCGGTTTACATAAAACGGAGCAATACTAGTATGCTCCAATACGTATGTACACTACTGGCCATTAAAATTGCTACACCAAGAAGAAATGCAGATGATAAACGGGTATTCATTGCACAAATATATTATACTAGAACTGACATGTGATTACATTTTCACGCAATTTGGGTGCATAAATCCTGGGAAATCAGTATCCAGAACATCCACCTCTGGCCGTAATAACAGCCTTGATACGCCTCGGCATTGAGTCAAACAGAGCTTGGATGGCTTGTACAGGTACAGCTGCCCATGCAGCTTCTACACGATACCACGGTTCATCAAGAGTAGTGACTGGCGTATTCTGACGAGCCAGTTGCTCGGCCACCATTGACCAGACGTTTACAGTTGGTAAGAGATCTGGAGAATGTGCAGTCGAACATTTTCTGTATCCAGAAAGGCCCGTACAGGACCTGCAACATGCGGCCGTGCATTATCCTGCTGAAATGTAGGGTTTCGCTGGGACCGAATGAAGGGTAGAGCCACGGGTCGAAATACATCTGAAATGTAGCGTCCACTGTTCAAAGTGCCGTCAATTCGAACAAGAGGTGACCGACACGTGTAACCAATGGCACACCATTCCTTCACACCGGGTCATATGCCAGTATGGCGATGACAAATACACGCTTCCACTGTGCGTTCACCGCGATGTCGCCAAACACGGATGCGACCATCATGACGCTGTAAACAGAACCTGGATTCATCCGAAAAAATTACGTTTTGCCATTTGTGCACCCAGGTTCGTCGTTGAGAACACCATCGCAGGCGCTCCTGCCTGTGATGCCGCGTCAAGGGTAACCGCAGCCATGGCCTCCGAGCTGTAAGTCCATGCTGCTGCAAACGTCGTCGAACTGTTCGTGCAGATGGTTGATGTCATGCAAACGTCCCCCTCTGTTGACTCAGGGATCGAGGCGTGGCTCCACGATCCGTTACAGCCATGGGGATAAGATGCATGTCATCTCGACTGCTAGTGATATGAGACCGTTGGGATCCAGCTCGACGTTCCATATTACGCTCCTGAACCCACCGATTCCATATTCTGCTAACAGTCATTGGATCTCGACCAACGGTAGCAGCAGTGTCGCGATACGACAAACCGCAATCGCGGTAGGCTACAATCCGGCCTTTATCAAAGTCGGAAACGTGATGGTACGCATTTCTCCTCCTTACACGAGGCATCACAACAACGTTTCACCAGGCAACGCCGGTCAACTGCTGTTTGTGTACGAGAAATCTGTTGGAAACTTTCCTCATGCCAGCACATTGTAGGTGTCGCCACCGGCGCCAACCTTGTGTGAATGTTCTGAAAAGCTGATCATTTGCGTATCACAGCATCCTCTTCCTGTCGGTTAAATTTCGCGTCTGTAGTACGTCTTCTTCGTGGTGTAGCAGTTTCAATGGCCAGTAGTGTATATGTACAATAATTAAGTGTACAATACTGTACGTGTCATTATTAACCGTTATTTGAGTTTGCTATTCCGTATTCTAACCAATAACTCACATAGATCACTTCCATCTTGCAATACGTAACATGGTGTTTCCAAACTTAATGGAGGGCAGTGTACATCGTACGCTTTGCACCGTGTACTCGATTAACCGTTTACAGATATAGATGGGCCAGTCTTTGAGAATACCGTTACAGTTGTAAGGTTCTTTTATTTAGAATACGACCGGTTTCGGGCTCTTATACGCCCACCTTCATGTGCTGTGACTCCGAGCGCCGTGGTGGACGAGCACAAGACTCACTGTACTACCAGCGAACGCAGAGCCAGGAGTAAATAAAAAACCTTACACTGTAGCGGTATTCTCAAGGTCTGATGTGATGCCCAGTTGCGGATGGTTCTCAGAGAGGATTGTTTGGACAAACATGGGCTAGATGGCAGTTGGCAATGATTTCACCAACAAGTCATTTTTTTATTGAGTTCGATTGGTAAAATGAAGAAAACCATTCAAAATCCTGTGGCGACTTTCGCTGACATGCCAGAACGTGCGATGATCTACACCTACATCTACATAAATATTCCGCAAGCTGCCAAACATTGCATGGCGAAGCGTACCTTGTACCACTGCCATTCATTCCTTTCCCTGTTCCACCTGTAAATGGAGTGAGAGAAAAACGACCTACTTTATCCTTCCTTACGAGTCCAAATATTTCTTATCTGCCTTCTAACGGTTCGCGCGGCTCCCCCCGTCGGAGGTTCGGGTCTCCCTCGGGCATGGGTATGTCTGTTGTCATTAGCGTAAGTTAGTTTAAGTTAGATGAAGTAGTGAGTACCTCAGCAGTTTGGTCCCATAGAAGCTTATCACAAATTTTCAAATTTCTTCTCTTTGCAGTCCTTACGCGGTATGTTTGTTGGTGTCAGTAGGATAGTTTTGCAGTCAGCTTCAAATGCTGTTTCTCTAAACTTCTCAGTAGTTGGTACACGATAAATCAGTCTAATCTAAAAGCCGTAAATTCAACTAAATACCTAGGTATTACAATTACGAACAACTTAAATTGGAAAGGACACACAGAAAATGTTGTGAGGGAGGCTAACCAAAGGCTGCGTTTTATTGGCAGGACACTTAGAAAATGTAACAGACCTACTAAGGAGACTGTCTACACTACGCTTGTCCGTCCTCTTTTCGAATACTACTGCGCGGTGTGGGATCCTTACCAGGTAGAACTGTCGGAGTACATCGAAAAAGGCAGCACGTTTTGTATTATCGCGAAATATGGGAAAGAGTGTCACAGAAATGATACAGGATTTGGGCTGGAAATCATTAAAAGAAAGGCGTTTTTCGTTGTGACGGAATCTTCTCACGAAATTCCAGTCACCAACTTTCTTCTCCGAATGTGAAAATATTTTGTTCACATCGACCTACATAGGACGGAACGATCACCAAGATAAAATAAGGGAAATCAGAGCTCGTAGGGAAAGATACAGGTGTTCATTCTTTCCACGCGCTATACGAGATTGGAATAATAGAGAATTGTGAAGGTGGTTCGATGAACCCTCTGCCAGGCACTTAAAAGTGATTTGCAGAGTATCCATGTAGATGCAGACGTAGTGGTTAGTACATCTGCCTGTAAGCAGGAGATCCGGGTTCAAGTCCTGGCTGTGGAACAAATTTTGATTCATTGCTTGAGCTTCTATCCCTATTGAAGATAAAGTTGAGACTCGTAGGTCTGCAGACACCCGCACCTGAGATACGGGCAGGATTTCCCCAATATGTACAAAGCTGGTGTGCTAGCGCAGTGTCTTAGAGCCTTGGCGATACTGACGATTAAGAAGGGGAAAATGACATGACGGTGTTAACTGAAGTTTGTGTCCAGGGTAATCCGTGCAGCTGGGGTAATCACAATGCAGTGGTGGTGTAGTGGTTAGCTCATCTGCCTCGTTAGCAGGAGACCTGGGTTCAAGTTTCAGCCATGGCACAAATTTTCATTCATTGTTTCAGCTTCTATCCTTTCTCTATAGTGTCAAGTAGAAGAAGGTGTAATGAGATTAATGACGAACACTAACTTCACTTAACGAAGGTTTATTCAGTACTTGCACATACAAGAGTGCGGATCGAACTGCCTCCGGCTAGAACACATACGGTATATATACGGTTACAGAACATTTCAGTACAATGATTCTTGACATTTGTGGATGCTCCCAGAATGTACTCGATCCGAATATAGAACTTAATATTTTACAGTTCAGCTGAGTTTTGAACTCACGACCCTCCGTGCAACAGTCTAGTGTCATAACCATTGCACCACAGTGACTGTGCTACACAGCTTCTTCTGCGACAATAGATGGCTCTGAGCACTATGGCACTATGGGACTTAACATCTATGGTCATCAGTCGCGACAATAGAGTTGCGCGAAAGGAACATCGTCTTCCCTCCAGGGATTTCCATTTACGTTCATGGTGCGTTTCCGTAATACAAGCATGTTGATCGGACCCACCGGCGATAAATCGAGGAGCGCACCTATGAATTGTTTCAATGTCTTCCTTTAACCCGACCCGGTGCGGATCAAAACACTCCAGCAGTACTCAAGGTTACGTGGCATCAGGGTTCTCCAGGCAGTCTCCTTTATAGATGAGCTACGCTTTCCTAAAATTCTCCCAATAAACAGAAGCTGACAGTTCGCTTACTCTAATATCGACCCTACGCGCTCGTTCCAATCTTTTCGCTCTGCAAAGTTATGGAGGAGGAGGAGATTAGTGTTTAACGTCCCGTCGACGACGAGGTCATTAGAGACGGAGCGCAAGCTCGGGTGAGGGAAGGATGGGGAAGGAAATCGGCCGTGCCCTTTCAAAGGAACCATCCCGGCATTTGCCTGAAGCGATTTAGGGAAATCACGGAAAACCTAAATCAGGATGGCCGGAGACGGGATTGAACCGTCGTCCTCCCGAATCCGAGTCCAGTGTGCTAACCACTGCGCCACCTCGCTCGGTTGCAAAGTTATGCCCAGATGTTTAACCCATGTGAACGTGTCAGGCATCATACTCCTAATACTGTATTCCAGCATTACTGGATTGTATGTTTTTACGGCCAAGCATTTAAAAAATAGCGTTTTTGTCTCGGTGTTCGGCTGCGACATACGCCACTTACGTTAGCGCAGTTTCCAGGCTGCGGTTGGCACTGTGTAATGAATACAGAATGGTAATTACAGAACTTTAGTCCGAGGGTCGGGGCATCGAGTCGATACGTGGAATCCTTTTTCTTTTATTTTTTAGTTTTACTTTCTTGCACTGCAAAAAAACTGAGATAATGCTAAATACACCGATGGAAAAAAAAATCGCGACGCGAAGAAGGAACTGTGCGACAGAATCTAAATTTGTTAGGCGTGGTTCTACATCTGAAAGATGATAACTCTTCAGATTTCGCGCCAATCGCATAACAGTTGCGTTAGTGCGCCACTACGAGGGTGCAAATCAGGTTTGATTTAAATACGCTTAGTAAAGGTTAGAATGAAATTATAATAAAATGAAAACCCTTAGCTGCTTACAGGCGTTGACATACGTCAACGGGGACAGATGAAAATGTGTGCCCCGACCGGGACTCGAACCCGGGATCTGCTGCTTACTTGGCAGACGCTCTATCCCTTTTTTTTTTAATTTTTCTCGGTATTGTTGGGTTCGTTTGGCCTGGGCGGACGTCACATGACATCCGTTCAAGTTGGTCGTCGATTCTTTTACTCAGTTTTTTATTTTTTTATTACAGAGGACAATCGGACCTCTCACCGAACACGCTGAGCTACCGCGCCGGTATCCATCTGAGCCACCGAGGACACAGAGCATAGTGCGACTGCAGGGATTCATCTCCGGCACGCCTCCCGCGAAACTCACATTCTCAACGCATTGTCCCGCACGGCATTCGTAGTGCGCCCGCCCATTATACTCATTACTCGCGGCGCGCTACCGATTCCCGTTAAGAGCTCGGGCACTGTTTGTGCATCCGCACAGAAGAAGAAGATGGTCAAGTGCCCGGTGAGCCTTAAATATATATATACTAAGATGGTATCTGTTCTTTCGGACATGGATAGAGCGTCTGCCATGTTAGCAGGAGGTCCCGGGTTCGAGTCTCGGTCGGGGCACACCTTTTCATCTGTCCCCGTTGACGTATGTCAACGAGTGTAAGGAGCTAAGGGTTTTAATTTCATTGTAGTGAGTTGATGTTAGTCAAAAATACCTTTAAGACGATGAAGAGGCCGTTATCAACAGCTCATTGAGTTTGAATGAGGCCTTGTAATACGGCTAAGAGAAGCTGAATGTTCCTTCTGCGACACCGCAGAAAGACTGGGCAGGAATCTACATGACTGCTGGCAGCGGTGGTCACCAGAATGTACGGTCGCAAGAAAACGGGGCTCCGGACAGCCACGTGGCACTACCAAGAGGGAGGACCATCGTGTTCGGCGTATGGCTCCAGCGCATTGAACTGCGTCTGCAGCAGCAATCTGAGCAGCAGTTGGAACCACAGTGACACAACCTACTGTTATAAATGGCTACTTCAAGGACAGCTCCGAGACGGACGCCCTCTAGCGTCCGTTCCACTAATCCCAAACCACCGCCATTTGCAACTTCTGTGGAGTCAATCGAGAGCTCATTGGAGGGCAGGTTGGAGGTCTGTTGTGTTTTCTAATGGAAGCTAGTTCTGTCTCGGTGCCAGTGATGATCTTGTGTTGGTTAGAAGGAGGCCAATTGAGGGCCTGGAACCAACCTATTTCGGTGCTAGACACACTGGACCTACACCTGGAGCTAATTCTCGGCTGCGATTTCGTGTGACAGCAGGAGCAATCTCGTAGTTAACCATGCACCCCGACTGCAGATCTGTGCGTCAATTTGGTGATTCGACCGTCTGTGCTGTCATTCATGAACAGCATTTTAGGTGGTGTTGTGTTTTCCAACAGGATATCGCTTACCCACATACCGCTCTTGTAACCCAACATGCTATACACAGTGTAGACGTATTGCCTTGGCCTGCTCGATCACTAGATCTGTCTCCAATCCAAAAAAATGGTTCAAATGGCTCTGAGCACTATGGGGCTTAACAGCTGAGGTCATCAGTCCCCTAGAACTGCTCGAACCTAACTAACGTAAGGACATCACACACATCCATGCCGGAGGCAGGATTCGAACCTGCAACCGTAGCGGTCGCGCGGTTCCAGACTGAAGCGCCTAGAACCGCTCGGTCACTCAGGCCGGCTGTCTCCAATCCAGCACACATGGCTTATCATCGTACGACGACTCCAGCGTCATCCGGAAATAGCATTAACTGTACCTGTATTGGCCGGCCTGAGTGGCCGAGCGGTTCTAGGCGCTACAGTCTGGAAACGCGCGACCGCTACGGTCGCAGGTTCGAATCCTGCCTCGGGCATGGATGTGTGTGATGTCCTTAGGTTGGTTAGGTTTAAGTAGTTCTAAGTTCTAGGGGACTGATGACCATAGCAGTTAAGTCCCATAGTGCTCAGAGCCATTTGCCCCCTTTTTTTGTACCTGTATTGACCGCCCAAGTGCAACAGGCTTGGAACTCCATCCCACAAATTGACATCAGGCACCTGTACAATACAATTCATGCACATTTGCATGATTGCATTCAACATTCTGGCGGTCACACCGTTCATTAATCTACCAGAAATTCACATTTGAAATAGCTTATCTCGCCCTTTCATTAATCTGAGATCTTGCAATGTTAATCACTTAAATATGTTATCTAGACAAATATATTCCCGAAATTTCTTTATTTTTTGGTGTTGCTGTTTTTCAGCCAGTGTTTAATGTTTTTGTAAAAGGTGTGATAAGGAAAGGCAGAGGAAAATCTGGGACTGCAAACAAATTTCCAGGAAGGGATTCTAAGACGAGAACGAGAACGTCGCACATAACAGTTACTTTTCTTATTTTACAGTCGATGATTTACACTTGATGGGATAATATTGATTGTAAAAACAATGGAAGCAGTTTCTCTGCGTATTGTATACGTTGTTGATGCATCATTTTTACAATTACATGGTTATTTTAAAGATTCTAATTGAAAAGAAACTTGGGTTAGATCCACAAACGGTTCTGTCTGTCGTCTCACAGTCTGGCAGTAGCCCACAGGTAAAGCATCATTTCGCCAGGATAGCGTGTGATTTGCAATGGAATGTATGTTCATGTAGTCATCGGGGTATGTGGTTTCCTCATCTCTCTCGACGAGATAACAGCTGTTTTGAAGTTCCCTGATCCAATTCTTAAGCTAAAAATAGACATTACAGGGTTGTGCCAGTGGTATCTGTTTGGGGAGGGGGAAATCACTTTAATACTGCACGATGCCAATCTTTCATCTTGAAAAATATCATCGCATAGCTGTGGATTTATTTGTCCCACCCACGAGTCGGTCAACTAAAGCAATTTGTTCTCCGGCATATAACGTTTAATCACATCAAATACACTATATCAAGCGTTATCTCACTTTCTTCGCTGTGTAAGTGACGTAAAAACTGAAGAAAAAAACAGAAAGTTTTCGCGTAGAAACTCGAACCCACGACCCTCGGGTTAGCGATTTATACTCTTTCCCGCAACAACAACCGCTGCCTGGGAACTGCTTTAACATAGATTTCTCATGCTTTGCCTGACCCGCACCAAAATTGCTATTTTTTCTAAACATTTAACCCTCTTGAGCTCCCACATCCGTTACCTTAATTCCTAGCCAAGACCTTCGTATACCACAAATTTGGAAATGACAAGTAGGCGCGGTCCGCTTCTAAGTCATCCTACATCCTCAAACAGTTACTCAAATGGTTAAAATGGCTCTGAGCACTATGGGACTTAACATCTGAATTCATCAGTCCCCTAGACTTAGAACTACTTAAACCTAACTAACCTAAGGACATCACATACGTCCATGCCCGATGCAGGATTCGAACCTGTGAGCGCCGCGCGGGATTAGCCGAGCGGTCTTAGGCGCTGCCGTCATGGACTGTGAGGCTGGTACCGGTGGAGGTTCGAGTCCTCCCTCGGGCATGGGTGTGTGTGTTTGTCCTTAGGATAATTTATGTTAAGTAGGTTGTAAGCTTAGGGACTGATAACCTTAGTAGTTAAGTCCCATAAGATTTCACACACATTTGAACATTTGATTTGGAACCTGCGACCGTAGCAGCAGCGCGGTTTCGCACTGAAGAGCCTAGAACCGCTTGTCCACAATGGCCGTCCACAGTTACTCCAAAGAGATTCCGGTCGTACGCAAAGCACACTAGCGGGAAGACACAATTAACACCTTCGCTGCGCGATAACAGTGTTGATGTTAGTGACGGCAGTGCCGTTGAAGCAGGGTTACTAAATACGGTTTTCCGGAATTCATTCACAAAGGAAGAAGAAGTACATATTCCAGAATTCGAACCAAGAACGACAATCAATACGAGTAATTTAGACGTAGGTACCCTCTGTGTAGCAAAGGAGCTTCAATCACGTAATAAAGGCAAGGTCTCTGATGATGGTTGTATACCTATTAGGTTCCTCTCAGCATATGCTGATACAAAAGCTCCGTATTTAGCAGTCATATTGTGGTGTGCGTACTGTAAGACCTTCGGTACACACACCATCAGATTATTTGACTTGCCGCTCTAACGAAGTAGGCGAGTGTCAGCAATATGTCTCGTGGTCTTATCGTGGCGTGTTTATCTTCAGGCGATAGAAATGCCACTTGCACGCTCAGAGTAGCAGATTGACGGTGACCAACTTTAAACAGAACTTGATTAAGTTTCACACACATTTATTAAAATAATAACAAGCATAAAAATAACTTGGTTCTGGATGCTATTTACAATTGACAATATGAAGTTCCTTTCGTCTTGGTACGTTAATCTTACTCTCACATATCTCTGATACTTGACAAAGTGTCTATACATTTCTCTTCATGGCTATGTACAGGAATGCAGACTAATGCAGACTGATGCAGACTGGCTAATCGGAGGTCTGTACACTCGTTATAATACCTCGCGCGTTCAGGTATCACTGCGCGAGTGTGATCCGCGAGGAGAAAAGGTTCTACGTTAGCAGCAATCTCATTCGCTGCGTTACATATTAATACGCGGATCGGCGGAAGCAGAATTTGGTCTGTCTTTATGGCAGCGCCATCTCGTAGAGCGGAGACGGACGAGTGCTGCGCCTGCGCTGTTGTGCTTGGAACTATGTACACAACACATATACAAGACCCGTACCTGAAGACTGTCACACCAATAACCAAGAAAGGAAATAGGAGTGATCCACTGAATTTCAGACCAATAACGTCGATTTGCTGTAGGACTTTAGAACGTATACTCTGTTCGAACTTTATGAGTTATTTCGAAGAAGATGATTTATTGAAAAACAGCCAACACGGATTCAGAAAATATCGTTCTTGTGAAACACAACTAGCTCGTTATTCTCACGAAGTAATGAGTGCTGTTGACAGAGTATGTCAAATCGATTTCATATTTTTAAACTTCCAAAAGGCTTTTGACAGGTACATCACAAGCGGCTTCTAATCAAATTGCGTGCCTATGGACTACCGTCTCAGTTGTGCGATTGAATTCGTGATTTCCTGTCAGAAAGGTCACAGTTCGCAGTAACTGACGGGAAGTCGTCGACTAAAACAGAAGTAATACCTGGCGTTCATCAAGGAAGTGTTAGAAGTCTTCTGCTACTCTGGATCTACATGAATGATTTAGGAGACAATCTGAGTAGCACTCTTAGATTGTTTGTAGATGATGCTATCACTCTGAAAAGCGTCAAAGCTTTTCATGTTTATAATTAAAGGAGATAATTGCTTTTAAATCAGCCATTACGAGGGTTGATTTTTAAGTAAGGGCCGTTTTTATTTTTAAAAGAAAGATACAAATACTTTTGTAAAAAAGCTTTTATTTTCTGATTCTACACACTTTTACCTATTTTTCTACATAGTTGCCTTGTTTATTTAAGCACTTGTCATACCGTACAACTAAGTTTTTAATTCCCTCTTCAAAGAATTCGGCCGCCTGCTCCGACAGCCAAGAGTTCACGGCCGCTTTCACTTCATCGTCGAAATTGAAGCGCTACCCGCCAAGATGGTGTTTCAGGTACCGGAAAAGGTGAAAATCGCTAGGAGCAAGGTCGGGGCTGTATGGTGCATGGTCCAGAACTTCCCAGCCAAAAGAATCAATCAAATCCCGAGCCTTTTGAGAGGTGTGAGGCCTAGCGTTATCGTACTGGAGCAAAACTCCTTTTGTCAGCATGTCGCGCCTTCTGTTTTGAATTGCTCTGCGGAGCTTCTTTAGAGTTGCACAGTAGACATCTGAGTTGAATGTCGTTCATCGTGGCATTAAGTCCACTAGCAAAACACCGCGCCGGTCCCAGAACACAGTTGCCGTAATCTTGCGCTTTGACAGCGTCTGTTTGGCTTTGACCTTGACGGGTGAGGTTGTGTGTCGCCATTCCATCGATTGTCGCTTGCTTTCGGGAGTGATATGGGATACCCATGTTTCATCTCCAGTGACAATTTGACTCAACATGTCATCCCCTTCTTCCTCGTAACGAATCAAAAAGTCCAATGAAGTGGCAAATCTCTTCCCTTTGTGGTCCTCTGTGAGGAGTCTGGGTACCCACCGCGAACAGTTTCTTAAAGTTTAGGTGTTCAGACACAATTTTGTACAAAATCGATCTTGAAACTTGTGGAAATTCCAAAGAAAGAGTGGAAATTGTGAATCTTCTGTGCTCACGAATCTTTGTTTCGACTGCAGCCACCAAATCATCAGTGATCACAGAGGGCCGGCCTGAGCGTTCTTCGTCATGGACGTTTTGACGGCCATTTTTAAACTTTCTAACCCATTGACGCACTTTACCTTCAATCATTGCATTCAAGCCATAAACTTCTGTTAACTGACGATGAATTTCTGCAGCTGATAGGCTTCTCGCGGTCAAGAAACGTATCACTGACCGTATCTCACACGCGGCGGGCGATTCTATAATCGTAAACATTATAAAGTAGCACAGCGATGCGGACACGACAACTACAGAGCTGCAACTTGCATCAGTGTGAACGGGAAGGATGCCGGCAAGTGGCGCGGTGGCTTGTTGCGGCGTCCGCGCGAACTACGGGACTATACGCGCGAACGGCCCTTACTTAAAAAACAACCCTCATAGTTTATTGCAATATATGATGGAGGTGAATTACTGTGTCATTAAGCATTGGTAAAGGGCTATGATTCTTCTCTTTGCAAACTTGGTACACTTTACGCATGAAAGGAATTCTTCTGATGCGTTCCTAGCTGGGAAGCCCGGCGGCCAGGTGGACACAGGTAGTGCGCCCACGAGCGAGCGGCGGTCGCGCGCCTATGTCGGCACGCTTCACAGAGGGCAGGCCCCCAGAGGATCAGCGACAGGCGAAGACGGTGCATACATCAACACGCTGCCAAGGGAAGCCGTGGGCATTCGCACGTGTGCCCGAGGCAGCGGAAACTACAGACTTAGAGCGAAAAACAGTTTTGTCACTATTCTAGGTAACGCGGACAGAGCGGCGAGTTGAATAGCAACTGCACGACTTGGGTGACCAAGAACCTCAAGTGGCCCGGGGAATTTTGGCCGTTTCCCGCGAGCAGAACACCTGGGAACGTAGCAGCAATACTCAAAGGGAGAAGTCTTGGTTTATTTGTATACTTTATCTCACACAGAGTATCGCTCTCTTTTTCTCGCGGAATGCGACGGCAAGGAGGGAGGAAATTTTGAAAGGGACCTCTTCACTGGCAAGAATCTAATGTTCGCTTTGAAAAATAGTGCGAGCTACGTAATTTACGGAAGGGCGGAGACAATATGCTGGAGGGGAGCGGCTCTCTCTCTCCAGGTGCGAGGAGCGCTCTAGGATTGGGGATTCCGAGTTTTGCTTCTGAGGAGGCAGGAGTTCACTCTTGACTGCTTCCGATAAGTCGCAACGATTCTCTTATCGCTTGTCATGAGACAATGCACTTTGCATTCGTCGCAAACAGCGTAGAGAGCGAAGTTTGTTAGATCCAAGTAGGCGAGCTTCACTCACTGTGCGCGTTATCAAGAGCTTAACTCAGGATCACATTTTTATTTACTCGTACTACACTTCCGATGACGGTAGTGCCTTTAGAACAGTTTAGAGCTTTGTTTAATGCAGTTTCACATAGATATGCACTTGCAGATGGACTCATACCGTCGTCCATTATTGATAACTTCCAGTAGCAGGTTTCGGTCACTTTTTTTAGCGTAGGGCATGTTAGACACTATTAACTACGTCGTCGGCAGAGTCTTGATGCAGCCGCACGCAGTCAGCAGACTCCACCGCCACGCCGACCACGCTATGAACATGATAATACAGAAAACGCCCGCCTTCCTAGCTGCTCATTCTTGTTTCGCTTTCTTCAATTTCCTTGCAATGTGTAAGATGCTCATAAAGACGCAAGGCACAGTATTCACCGTTTGCCCGCTAAGAGAGTCATACGTTCAGCTGTTTTTTTTTTTTTTTTTTTTTTTATTCCTTCCTCATTTATTACACCAGGTCAACCCGTCTCGTGTAATTTATTTATATGTTAAATTAGAATGAAGTCATACAATGCTCATGTTAAAAGGCAAATAGCAGGGCAGGAAACTTACATAATTTACTTGTTGTGAGCTCTTGGTGTCAATTCCATTCTATTCGTTTTTTTGTTTTTTTAATACTTTCTACAGTATCTGACGACCCAATTTTTTTATTTTTGTTTATCATTATTTGAATAATTTGTCAGTGAATGTTTAATGAATTTGATAAAATTTCAATAATTATTGCATATGCAGTTTTACTGAATAAACTACTTATATGTTGAACAGCACTCCTTGAATTTCATTTGCAGAATCTAAATAAAATTCACACCTCTTTCTCCCTCCCACACGAGGTATCATGCAACTTAACATCTTATAAAGTCATCAAAACAAATTGCAAAACGGTTTAGACAAGATATCTGTATGGTGTGAAAACTGGCAATTGACTCTAAATAATGAAAAGTGTGAAGTCTTCTACAAGAGTACCAAAAGGAATCCACTAAATTTCGGTTACACTAAATACTTAGCGATAACAATTGCGTATAACTTAAGCTGGAACGATCACGTTGATAATTTTGTGGGTAAAGCAAAGCAAAGACTACCATTTATTGCAGAACACTGAGAGAATGCAACAGGCCTACTAAACAGACTGTCTACACTCCATTTTTCTGTCCTCTTCTGGAGTATTGCTGTGCGGTGTGGGATCCACATCAGACGGGATCGATGGAGGACATCGAAAAAATTCAAAGAAGAGCAGCTCGTTTTGTACTATCGACTTGTGGGTTAAAATGGTGAAGCCAAATTTGAGGGAGGTTCTTATTCAATACAGTGCCCAGAGCGCAAGAGATATGAAATGCACTATAGAATATTACTGCACCGTTGTGAGAGATCTATATGATCAGGTCACAGCAGGTTCCTCACTACAGATAACAGACTGATAAAAGTCAAAGCCAAGTTACTTAATATCAAGAGAAATCAAATGGAAGTGTTGAAAATAAAATCAAAGGCAAATTCGGTGTCAGAAGACGAAACTACTTCCCTCTATCAAGTAGTGAAGCATACGAAAAACACAAGAAGGACTTTTATTGATGAAATTCTAACAAAAATGCTACGATCCTCAGAACACAGCAGGATATCATGGACGAGATTTACCGCTATTATTGGGAGCTATATTCAGTAAATCAAAATAGTGATGCATCCTTGGAAGAATTCCTTGACATCCTAGCTCCACAGTTGACAGAAGATGACAACGAAAATTTTCTCGAGGTAGTCGGTGAAGAGGACGTGTATGAGGCTCTATGCGGCTCACTACCAAAAAAATCTTCAGGACCGAATGGTCTGCCAACAGAGTTTTACATCCGTTATTGGCCAATAGAAGGTGCGAAAATCACGGACGTTGTAAATGAAGTTATTCAGGGTAAAATGATTCCGGCTGAGTTTAAGCAGAGTAAAATTATTCTTGTGCCAAAAAGTAATGGACACAAAGATTTAAATAATTTCCGTCCAATTTCACTGCCGAATTCTGATTATAAATTAATAGCTAGCACAGTAAACAAGAGAATTTCATATCTTACAGATAAAATTATTAGTAAATATCAGAACTGCGTGCAAGGCAGAACCATTTTTCAAAATCTAGCAGAATTCAGAGATGTCATTTCAATAACTTCTGTAACAAACATAAAGTGTGCTTTATTTCTTTTAATTTTTATAAACTCTTCGATGTAGTAAATTATGAATATCTTCTACAGAGGTTGAAGAAAATAGGTTTCAACGATAGGGTCACACAGTTGATAAAGAATATAGTAACTGGAATATACGCAAAAATAGCGGTGAATTGTCAACAATCCATGCCGATACAAATAAAAAGAGGTGTTCCTCAAGGAAGTCCTCTGTCCATGTCCCTCTTCACCATTTTACTGGACCTTTCCTCCGACATGTCCATGCTAGATTAAAAGGCTTAACATTATCAGGAAATAAAACAGTTATAAGAGCCTATGCTGACGATATAGGTCATTATAAGGAATAATGATGAGGTAACCACGCTAGCAATAGTGATTGATACGTATTGTAGAGCATCTGGGGCCAATGCAAACGAAAAAAAAGTAAAATGTTAAATCTCAGAGGTTCTGGTAATATCAACGTCGAGTGGTCAAAATTAGTCCGACAACATAAAACACTTGGGATGACCCTGACAGCATACCACATGAAAATGACGGCTTTAAACTGGGAAGTTGCAGCAGATAAAGTGCAAGGAGCCATTACAGAGAATTTAACTCGATATATGAACCAAGTTCAAAGAAAAAATTATATCAACTCATGCATCCTTGCTGAAGCTTATTACACTGCCCAGCTGTTTCCAATACCTAGAACGATAGCGAGGAGAATAATGTCCAAAATCACAAACTTTTTGTGGAAAGGTGAATTGTTCAGATCCTAAAAGTGGTGGACTAGGAGCAACTGACGTAACGGACAAAGCCTCTGCCCTTTTTATCAAAAGGCAAGTTAATTCAATAAGAGACTCACGAGAAAGCATAACCAAGGAGCTTTTCGAGATGATTAAACCTCGAAGCCTGGTTGTCCCGATTGACGTGCAGAATATTAACAGTCGTTTACAGCATATGAGGGTTTTCTAAGCAGAGTTCAGTTATGTAAGTGCCGAAATCAGACAGTCACGACACTTAACATTAAGAGCCATAATGCGGGAACGAAAGAAAAGCGAAGGAAGGAACAAAATAGAACAACAGTTTCCAAATATTTATTGGACTGAGATTTGGAAAAACATTAGTTCTAATGTGCTCACGTCGAATATAAAAACGTCATGGTACAAGATAGTTAACAACAAAGTTAGCACCAATGAAAGGTTGTACGCAATCGGACTCTGTGAAACAAATTTATGTCAACACTGCCATATAGTTGACCAGTAATTCATAGATACACTTGCAGCGGTCACATGAATAGTTGGAAGTGGATCCGAGAGCAAATAGCTCTGATTACAAGGACATCCCCTGAGAGTATATCGCTGTCATTGATACACAGGTCTGAAACACGGTACTTCCCATAACGCTGTGTACTGGGAAATTTTGTTAATTACGTCATTAATAAACTAGGATCCGACAGCACCGTAGAGTTTAAGGTACACACGCTGTGTGAATACCACAAAATTAGAAGGTATTCGATTCACTAGAAAAAGTTCGGTAATATGTTAAAAATTATATTTGAAATAATGGGGATTGGTTAATACAAAAAAAGAAGACTGTGTTGACAGTGATGAATTGTAGTTACCTTCTACTTCAGAAACTAGTTTTTGAAACTTTATAAGCTAATGTACACAGCTAATGTGACAGTCAGATTGTGTGTCTAATAGTGTCAAAACACAAAACATTAACGCTGCATTATTGCTTTATTATATAAATGTGAAAATTGAGAGTTTTTATGGAAATGTCTTTATCGATTGCATCAAACCATAAGAATCTGATATAATGTAATATTCAATGGCTGGCAAATTGCCCTGTTCATTTTTGCACTGTGATGTGTAAGTCAGTTTTCCAGTTAAAGATCTATTTTATAAGTTTGATCACTTCAGATAATTAACATTCCATTAATGTCCAGGAAGTGTAGTTGGAAGGCTAGTCAACTTCATAACATCTCTTTTCCTCCATTCTTATTTATTTAAGAGATGGTTTAATATGATTATTAAATTGTTTTCATGTGCGATCGGCATAAATCTTCCATATTCTGTATAACGTCTGGTAACAGACATAAAATTGTGTGAAATGCTCATAGATAGTCTGACTGAGCTGAGAATGTTGAAGATCAGTTTCTTCCCTTAACCTGTCTCTCATGGAGACGATTTCCTTGAGTACATTAATATATTAAAAATTATCCCAAGAACTCACTGATATCCTTCATAAAGTGCTATTAATGCTTCTGTAAAGATTGGAGCACATGTAATTCAAAGTGCAGTTTTTTATTTATTGATGTTGGAAGAAGTTTGAATGTCTTTAAAAAACTTTTCTTGATGTTCAAATTAATTCTTTCTGGTAATTTAGTCAGTAACACAATCTGCTATTGTATTTCTTTAACATCAGCATAATTGTAATGATCAAACTGTTTTTTAAATCATTTTGTGTATCGCATGTGTGCATGGTTATTACACGTACTTAGTATGTATTTGGAATGTGTGACATTGTTCCTTAAATGTTAAAAAAAGATGGTACAGTGATTCACTCTCACGCCAAAGGACTTAGGATCTAATCCGAGTGAAGATGAATACTACTATTTCTTATTAATGATATAAAATGATCACAGTGACTTAAATATAAGATAATTTTAAGGATTTTTCATTTTTTTGTAATATTTATTTATATTTTTCTATGTTTCCCATGTTATGTTTCGCACGTAAACAAACCTCATTTTGTAGATTTTACCATGTTTATCTCACATGAATTACGACTGACAATAAATTTCATTCAATAAATTGCTCGCCTGAAGGTTGAGTATCTCAGCCTCGCAATTCAGGGGGCGAAAGCGATAGTATAATTTTCTCGCGCTTTCAAAGACATGATATGAAGCGCTATCGATAATGAATATGTAGTTGCGGTGAAAAAACAGCAAATGTTTTAATACGGTAGTTCAGCTCTGACTCCTCTTGCGCTACTTAGAATGGTGAGATAATCTGTTTCTGTACGGACGCATTTTGTCATTGCTCCATAACTCCAGACATTTTGTCACATACTGGACATAGGCAGTTTTAAAGAGGCGTATCGACGTACTCATTTATATTAACATACTGCCAAGCAACTCTTATTGTTTATATGTAAGAGTCTACTCATAATTTATGAGCATGTGTGAGTTCTTTAATATATACAGGGCTATTACAAATGATTGAAGCGATTTCATAAATTCACTGTAGTTCCATTCATTGACATATGGTCACGACACACTACAGATACGTAGAAAAACTCATAAAGTTTTGTTCGGCTGATGCCCCACTTCAGGTTTCTGCTGTCAGAGCGCTCGAGAGCGCAGTGAGACAAAGTGGCGACAGGAGCCGAGAAAGCGTATGTCGTGCTTGAAATGCACTCACATCAGTCAGTCATAACAGTGCAACGACACTTCAGGACGAGGTTCAACAAAGATCCACCAACTGCTAACTCCATTCGGCGATGATATGCGCAGTTTAAAGCTTCTGGATGCCTCTGTAAGGGGAAATCAACGGGTCGGCCAACAGTGAGCGAAGAAACGGTTGAACGCGTGCGGGCAAGTTTCACGCGTAGCCCGCGGAAAATTGGCTCATGCCAGAACTGGAGACCGACAGCGCCGACTTCATCTTTCAACAGGATGGTGCTCCACCGCACTTTCATCATGATGTTCGGCATTTCTTAAACAGGAGATTGGAAAACCGATGGTTCGGTCGTGGTGGAGATCATGATCAGCAATTCATGTCATGGTCTCCACGCTCTCCCGACTTAACCCCATGCAATTTCTTTCTGTGGGGTTATGTGAAAGTTTCAGTGTTTAAACCTCCTCTACCAAGAAACGTGTCAGAACTGCGAGCTCGCATCAACGATGCTTTCGCTCTCATTGATGGGGACATGCTGCGCCGAGTGTGGGAGGAACTTGATTCTGGCTTGATGTCTGCCGAATCACTGAAGGGGCACATATTGAACATTTGTGAATGCCTAAAAAAACTTTTTGAGTTTTTGTATGTGTGTGCAAAGCATTGTGAAAATATCTCAAATAATAAAGTTATTGTAGAGCTGTGAAATCGTTTCAATCATTTGTAATAACCCTGTATTTCATTATCTCTATGTCTGTTTTTATTTTACTAGTTTTAACAAGGATGAAAGCGGCTGCGACATGGGAGAAGTTTGAGTGCAATCTGATGGAAAATTATAAAGTCCTATCGCAAAAGAATCATAAGTCGATCTCCACGGCAATTTTACTGCGAGAAGTCCGATATTTCACACTGTAATCCAAAAATACTAAGCAAACGCACGACCTCAGCCACCAACGCCATTGTTCGCACGTCAGACAATGTGTGAGGAAATAATATTGTTTAATGTTAATACTTTGAAATATTATTAATTATCTGATCTGTATTCTCACCCTCACACACAGAAGCAATATTATTATTTATAATATTGGCAAACCCACTCATGGACATCTATTGGTGGTCTATCGGTAAAGCATTTGCCTGCAAACGGAGACATTGCGAGATTAAATCTGTGTCTGACCACGGACCTTCCAGCATTCTTTTTAACCTAGTCTTCACCTCTCAACTACGTGAAAATTCGCCAGAAACAACAAGTGGTTCGGATTCCACGTTAAACTGTAAGCCCCCTTTCCCCGTTTGGATAACTAGGGTAGGTAAGGACACGCAAGTCGCCGAAGTGGTATTTAGTAGGAAGACTTGAACCAGGCCATTGATCCACATTAAATTATTGTTATCTATATTCATCAGTGATCGTCAAATGCCGGCCGGGGTGGCCGAGCGTTTCTAGGCGCTGCGGTCGCAGGTTCGAATCCTGCCTCGGGCATGGATATGTGTGATGTCCTTAGGTTAGTTAGGTTTAAGTAGTTCTAAGTTCTAGGGGACTGATGACCTCAGAAGTTAAGTCCCTTAGTGCTCAGAGCCATTTGAACCATTTGTTCGTCAAATTTTTTTACTTAAGGGCCAATATTGACATACTAGGTGGCACCTTGGCCGCTTAGCAAGGGCGAGGGGAAAGGGTGTTGGAAAGTGGCAACCTAAAGAGAAATTCAATTTTCGCCAAACTATAGTTATTGATGGCTCACCAGATACACATTTTAAATCTACATATTATAAAGTATCACACGACGTATCTTTCAACGACAAACAAAATGATATATAGGAACTACACGCATTTTCCTGAGGTCTTACATAGTGACCAGTCTCCCATACCTAAGCGGTACTGCGGCTGGTGTCATCGCAACACAATCCCGCGCTTGTTTTTTTTTAATTTCTGGTCACATTTTGCACACATTTTGATGGCCCAATACACGAAACAATACCAAGCACCTGAAGCAGTCCACTTTCAATGGGGCTTCTGCAAAAGACCAATAAAGACAGAGCAGGGACGGTTTTAAATAACACAACTTAGTTAATTCAAAATTACCGCAAACGGATACAACGGCGGATGATAGCTTTGTACATTAAAGTGTTTAGAGTCAGTTTTACCTGTTGCTTTACGTGTGTTTTTGGAAGTAACAAACTGTTATTAGCGTGAACACCTTGGCCAGTTTTCGCGACGAGTAGCGTGGCCACTTTTCCCGACAGGACGCCATGTCGGCATTAGCGATCCACAGAAGAAACTATTAGACTTAACTACATTTATAGACCAAAAGCGTTTGAAAGTTGATCCCGTAAAAATTTGTTACTCTTCATACAAGTGAGGAGGGAATTAGAGCTAGTGAGACCACTTCTCGGTACGCAGCTACAATGTTCCGGGGAAAAACCATGCATTGGCCTCTTTTCCTATCCCGCCTACTTTACCACACCTTCCCCTATCGATAATATTAATTGATAATCTTCATAAATTAGTACGTTAATTAATTAATTAATTAGTAAACAATACTAAACTAAACTCCTCCCGAACAGGCCATGAGGCCCAACGGCTACCGATCGGCCGCCGTGTCATCCTCAGCCCACAGGCGTCACTGGATGCCGATATGGAGGGGCATGTGGTCAGTACACCGCTTTCCCGGCCAGATGTCAGTTTCTGAGACGGGAGCACTACTTCCCAATCAAGTAGCTCCTCAGTTTGCCTCACAAGGGCTGAGTGCACCCCGCTTTCCAACACCGCTCCGCAGACCGGATGGTCACCCATCCAAGTGCTAGCCCAGCCCGATAGCGCTTAAATTCCGTTATCTGACGGGAACCGGGGTTACCACTGCGGCAAGGCCGTTCACTATTAATTAATAACAGTAACTGCAACATGAAGGACCACACACGATCACAAATTTGTATTAAATATCCTTAATGTCATTTTTCTGCCACACGTTGGGTTTTATTACAATAGCCTAAATTTTATTTCATATTATTTGCTGGAAACAACTACCACGTTTGAAGATTACTATTTCTATAAAGCAACATGACTCCATGTTGCTTTTGTTTCAAATTTATGCCAGGGGGAATGATCTGTGGAAGTTGCGTACTCTCGTGAGTTGTCAGCACTGGAAGATAAACAATACATTATTCCCTCTCACTTCTAATAACCCCGCTGCTTACCACTCGGCCCCTGAGGTAAGAGCCAAACTGTAAGCTCACAACTGGACTCACCAACGTCAGTTAAAACTATGCCCAACTTAAAGTAGTAGTGTCTGTGTAAGTATTTTTGTTTGTGACAAAGCAAAGGAGTGCACTCTTAAGAAGTTCTTAACGTCATCTGACGCTTTTAGGTTCTCCCATTGGTTGCTAGAATCATTTTATTATAAAACGCGGCTGAGAACTGTAGACCACACGAACACTTGATTCAGGCCGCATGCGGTCCGCGGATCGCAGTTTGACAACCACTGATTTACATAATTAAGTTTATATGGAACCCTCAGAGCGTGAGTCTTACTCGCTTCTTTCGAAGTGGTGTGTCCTCTTCTTGTCATACTGGACTTTTCGTGAGTAGTGGTTCGGCCCTTGGGTTCGCGAACAGCAATTTTGGCCGCCCTGAGGATGAAGGCCTGACCAGAACGTTTTGTACAGTCGTTCATGCCATGAGCCCATCCACTTAGGCTGGGCCTAAGACAAGGAACTGGAAAGCATCCTGTGATGAACGTAGATTGCAGTTTTGTAGAATTCCTTGACATTCCCGAGACCTTTGTTTTTCTACGTCACTCTCCGAGAGTAAACTGAAAAATTAATAGATTGATATAAGTAAAAATGTAAATGTTTTTTGTAAGTTGTTCTTTAGAGATAAGAGATAATCGAAGTCATGCCCCCCTCCAAACTGGCGTCGGCGGGCGCCTGCCACATAAACTGTTATTTCAAGAAACTTGGATCATCCCATACACTGCTTCTTCGTTCGTCATGACAGTCGAAAACATCAGTGAAGACTGTAACGTAACGCAAACGTTAACGGATTTATTTATTTGAGAGTCTGCTTATCATCCTGGCCTCTAAGACACTTAACAAGATAGATTTTACGGAATAAAGGGATGGGCAGAGGAACACAAAATGCTTCCCAAACGGTGCAGCGTGGACCGTGAGTGGAAATCGATTAAAAAAGGAGTGCCACCAACAGTCCCTCACACCCTTCTTTACTTGTTCATTGCCGTCTGATGTGCGTACCACTCAACCTGAATCATATTACGCGTCACAACTGGTAATTAAAACAAATTTGTGGTAATAGGTTCGAATCCTGCCTCGGGCATGGATGTGTGTGATGTCCTTAGGTTAGTTAGGTTTAAGTAGTTCTAAGTTCTAGGAGACTGATGACCACAGCTGTTAAGTCCCATAGTGCTCAGAGCCATTTGAACCATTTTTTTTGTTAATAGGTACACAACAGATAGGAGCTGATAAGAGGTCCTAATACAAGGGCAGTCAAATGAAAACGAGACAGATAGGAAAAAAGTAAGTAAACTGTTTATTATTTCAAAAGTAATTGCCATATATATTAATACATTTATGTCACTGTGAGACAATATGGTCGATACCTTCATGGAAAAACCTTTGCAGTTGCTGTCTATAGCGTGCAATAAGCCGGTTGGACCACGCATATTCTCAAATTTATGATCTTATCCTTTCTTCGATCTTATTTGAAATGTTTTAAAACTCCTACTGTATAGTAGTGTATGTCATGCTAATACAATTAACCCCTGTGATTTAAAAATCATATATCATAAAATTACTGTACTACTAAAAGATAAATTTTGGTTTATGTGAATATATTTTGTTATAATTGTTGTATTGTGCTGTTGAAATAATTTCATTTTCTGTAAATTATTTTCGATTGAATGTTCTATGTTTGGATCTTAGTATGACTATATCTTTACTGATGTACTTTGGAACCATGTTAACTGGGTGCCAGTTGGTTGTATGTTGTCTGGCGGGAAGGAAGGAAGGAGATATGTGAAGTTTTTCTGGAGATGCGTATAAATGGAATGTATTTCCCTGAGTGAACATTGTAATTGGTGGCGGCAAGTTATCTAGAACTATTACAAATGTAAATTACATACGAATCAGTTTGTCGTCTATGCTATTTCAACAAACACGTCAACCTATAGGGTTTCCAGATCTACTAGAGAATCTGGGTTCTAGACAGAAAAAATTCAAGCAACTGATTGAAGGAGATCCTTAAAAAACAAGATGAAAATTTTTTTCTGTAAAACTACCACTAGCCTCGGCCAAATGGTTCAAATGGATCTGAGATCATCAGTCCCCTAGACTGAGAACTACTTAAACCTAACTAACCTAAGGACAACACACACATCCACGCCCGAGGCAGGATTCGAACCTGCGACCGTAGCAGCAGCGCGGTTCCCGACTGAAGGGCCTAGAACCGTTCGGCCACAGCGGCCGGCAGCCTTGGCCAAAATACGTTTTTTTACTCTGTGAACATTTATCACAGTTAACGGTCATCCAATTGTACGTAAAAAAGGTCGTTAAATGTCGCAACCGTGGTTGTACTCAGACATGCACTTCTTCGTACGAAACAGATCGACGACCTCTAATGTCTTTCTTCAGCGCTCCAGAAATATTGAAACCACGTGAAGGAAGATCCGGACTTAATGGAGGACGTGTAAGGGCTTTCCAGTGATACTTCTGCAGCACCGTGGAAACTCCCTCCCACGTGTTGACAAGGCTGTTTCACGCACGATGCAGAAGTTTCGCTGGCACGCCCTTTCATATCCTCCGTTAAGTCCCGATATCTCCCAATGCAATTTCCACGGGAATGTAATGTTGCTGAGAATATTTAGCCGAAGGAAAAGAAACATAATTGCTAGAAAATTGCCAAAGCACTTAGAGGACTACTTCGACAAACGAGAAAGGCGATAACGGAGGAGGGAACGGAGAGAATAAGCACTAAGTTTGTAATTCTTAATGTTGAAAAAGAAATTCTCGTTGTTTACGTTCATTGTATCTTTAATTACATGGCTGATATATCATTGTTATGTTAGAGATTTCCGATGATAAATAAAAACGGTTTTCCCTAAATCACTCTATCTAGCCACTAACAAAATATATAGCTGATTTTATGGAGTAACCTGTTTGACAGGTCGTATGTATACTTGACATTTCATTAACTGGATTTTGTTTACACATTCCTTACACGTACTTCAATAAAACCCTTGAAATTCTTAGTGTTTATCACTGGAGACAGTAGAAACCGTCCGAGATGTAGCACTTATTGAAATGCAAAGCAATTACTAAAGTAAATGTCTCCATTTCGAAATAAATAGAGCCTAAATTCTAGCCTTTCTTCAGGTTATGGTGGTCGTCAGTAATTAGTGTCTGCTTTTAACTTTCCTCCTCAGCTGTAATGAGAAATCTGCGAAAAGCAACTCGTTACAAAATAAAACTCTCTGAATATCAAAATTTAGCATCGTGGCGGCTCCATATGTGTAGTGTTGTATGCTGTAAGTACAAAAATAATAATGCTAGTAATCACGTTTAGTCTTTTGTTCACTTTAGTGTTAATGTTTGTTCGCAGCTACAAACGAATAGTAGTGAACAATGGCGAATTGTCTGCGAATACTCGTTTGCTTGAGTTCGTTCCCGTTCGCTCCGTTGTACACGTAGCTTATGAATATTCACTCAGTTATGTGCTGGTTACATACTCCGCCCCACCTTCCGTATATGCCTCCCTTCCCCCATGCAGATCCTCTACGACCTGATTAATTTCTCCTATCTGCTCCTTTACCTCGAACATATCACCGTCATCTACACCTCCTGCCGACTTGATCCCCCTCATCCCCTGTTTGCTCCTCTCCTCTCCAACCCCCGTCCTCTGCTGTGCCTTCACCATTGTGTCCCGCCTACCCTCCTCCTCTACACCCTTTATCTCCTTTCCCAAGGTGGCTTCCAACAACTCCCCCTCCCGGATGATGCCCTCTCCCCTTCCATTTATCCCTCCTATCAACTTTGATCCTCACCTCAACCTCCCTTTCTCTGTCCTTATCCTGGGTTCCCTCTCCCCCTCCTTCCATCTTGTTTTTTCCCCGCCTACCCTCTCTCTGACTCCCTTCTCTCCCCCCAAGTCCTTTTTGCTCTCCCCCTCCACTGCCTTTCCCACTCCTCACGTCTACCCAGCCCCCCCCCCTTTTTCTATGTCCCCTCCCTCTATCGGCTCCCCCCTTTTTTCTTTTCCTCTCCTCCCCCCTTTTCCCCCCTCATTGGTTCGGGTCCTCCCTCACGCCATTTGCACCCATGTCGCCTCTATAGTGCTGTTTTAATTGAGGTTTCAGTGTTGTACGTCCCCTGTCAGTGTTGCAAACAGCCACCATACTGTCGCTAGTTGTGATTTTTATCTCGTGCGAACAGAAACCAGACTGTCGCCATGTTTTTTAATTCTGCCTGCCTATTTACTATGTGTCTTAATCACCGACCGTTTGTTTTTATATTTTCTCTCGCATCTTTTTCTCCATGTTTCAGTTTTTGACAGCCCCCGTTTTGTCGCCTGCTTTTATTGTTCTCATATCTCCTAATTCTGTTTTTTTAACTTTTCTATAGGCTGCAGAGCAGCGTATTGTGCTGCCTTTCTGGGGGGGGGGGAATCGAAATACAACAAAGAAAAAAATGTGCTGGTTACAGTTTCTGAAAAAGTCCATTATTATATTGTAGTTGTTGCGTTTGCAGATGCGAGAATAGTGGCAAATTAGTGTTTCAGATTTGCTTAGTCTCTTGCACAAAGTTACTTGCTCATGATACCACTCACACGAAAATAATAAGCTACTAAAATCAACTTCTGATGCTGATTCGCACGAAAAAATTACGAAGTCCCTGATGCCAAACCAGAGGACGTGGCTGGTGATCTCTCCTTCATGGAAGCTTCTTGAACCACAGTATTCTTGGGGAGTGGGGCGGGGCAGAGTGGGGGAGGGGGCGGGGGGAAGAAGATCAGGTTCCAGATTATATATTGAGTTCATGTTAAGAATAAATCTGATGCAAATGTGGCTTTATCTATTCTTCTGCGTCTGCTCCAATCTCATTGGACGTTGTTTCACGTGGAGCGAAAGGCTAGCTGTCTCGAGTATAACTTACTACCATACTATACCTTCTATGCTATAAGCTACGCGACTCACCGATAACACGAAAAAACAGCTTTAACTTGGACAGCAGCCAGCGGATCAACAACCCTGCAGGAATGTGAAACATAAAAAGAGACAAGCAGAGAAACAATACAGCTTAGAACGTCATTTAATTTTTAAACTGAATGATATACACTACTCGCCATTAAAATTGCTACACCACGAAGATGACGTGCTACAGACGCGAAATTTAACCGACAGGAAGAAGATGCTGTGATATCTAAATGATTAGCTTTTCAGAGCATTCACACAAGGTTGGTGCCGGTGCCGACATCTACAACGTGCTGACATGAGGAAAGTTTCCAACCGATTTATCATACACAAACAGCAGTTGACCGGCGTTGCCTGGTGAAACGTTGTTGTGATGCCTCGTGTAAGGAGGAGAAATGCGTACCATCACGTTTCCGACTTTGATAAAGGTCGGATTGTAGCCTATCGCGATTGCGGTTTACCGTATCGCGACATTGCTGCTCGCGTTGGTTTAGATCCAATGACTGTTAGCAGAATATGGAATCTGTGGGTTCAGGAGGGTAATACGGAACGCCGTGCTGGATCCCAAAGGCCTCGTATCACTAGCAGTCGAGATGACAGGCATCTTATGCTCATGGCTGTAACGGATCGTGCAGACGCGTCTCGATCCCTGAGTCAACAGATGGGTACGTTTGCAAGACAACAACCATCTGCACGAACAGTTCGACGAAGTTTGCAATACGGAACGCCGTGCTGGATCCCAAAGGCCTCGTATCACTAGCAGTCGAGATGACAGGCATCTTATGCTCATGGCTGTAACGGATCGTGCAGACGCGTCTCGATCCCTGAGTCAACAGATGGGTACGTTTGCAAGACAACAACCATCTGCACGAACAGTTCGACGACGTTTGCAACAGCATGGACTAACAGCTCGGAGACCATGGCTGCGGTTACCCTTGACGCTGCATCACAGACAGGAGCGCCTGCGATGCTGTACTCGACGACGAACCTGGGTGCACGAATGGCAAAACGTCATTTTTTCGGATGAATCCAGGTTCTGTTTACAGCATCATGATGGTCGCATTTGTGTTTGGCGACATCGCGGAGAACGCACATTGGAAGCGTGTATTCGTCATCGCCAAACTGCCGTATCACCCGGCGTGCTGGTAAGGGGTGCCATTGGTTACACGTCTCGGTCACCTCTTGTTCGCATTGGCGGTACTCTGAACAGTAGACGTTCCATGTCAGACATGTTACGACCCGTGGCTCTACCCTTCATTCGATCCCTGCGAAACCCTACATTTCAGCAGTATAATGCACGACCGCATGTTGCAGATCCTGTTCAGGCCTTTCTGGATTCAGAAAATGTTCGACTGCTGCTCTGGCCACCACGTTCTCCAGATCTCTCACCAATTGAAAACTTCTGGTCAATGGTGGTTGAGCAACTAGCTCGTCACAATACGCCAGTCACTACTCTTGATGAACTGTGGTATCGTGTTGAAGGAGCATGGGTTCTGTACACGCCATCCAAGCTCTGTTTGATTCAATGCCCAGGCGTATCAAGGCTGTTATTACGGCCAGAGGTGGTTGTTCTCTGTACTGATTTCTCAGGATCTATGCACCCAAATTGCGTGAAAATGTAATCATATGTCAGTTCTAGTATAATATATTTGTCCAGGGAATACCCGTTTGTCACCTGCATTTCTTCTTGGTGTAGCAATTTTAATGGCCAGTAGTGTAATACATGGCAAGACTCCGGGAGTACGCTGTTTAGGGGAACAGACGGAAAGCGTAACATGCTCTCGTTCTTGGCTAACACAGTAATGTAATCAAAAACGAGTGTGATAGGGGGAATCGCTTTTTTCCCAAAGGAAGTGTTATAAGCGCGCTGCTGTTCCTGATCTATGTAAATGATTTAGCAGATAATCTGATCTACCCTCTTAGAATGTTTGCAAATTATGCTGTCATTTACCCTCTAGTACTGTCATCAGAAGATCAAAACCGATTGAAAATGACTTAGACAAGACATCTGTATGATATAAAAAATAGCAGCTGGCTCTAAATAATGAAAATTCAGAATTCATCCACACAAGTATTGAAAAGAATCCGTTAAATTTAGATTATCCCATAAATTACACAAATCCCAAGGCTGTCAGTTCTACTAAACAGTTGGGTTTACAATTACGAATAACTGAAATTGTAGCGATCACATAGAAAATGCTGTGCAGAAGGCGAAGCAAAGACTGCTTTTTATTGGCAGAACACATAGATGATGCAACAAATACAGTAAAGAGACTACCTACACTACGCTTGTCCGTTTAGTTCTGGAGTATTTCTGGCATCCTTACCGGTTACGATTGACGGAGAATATCGATTAAGCTCAAAGAAGAGCAGCTCGTTTTGTACAATTTCGAATTAGGTGTGAGAGAGTTGGGGAGGCGATCATTAAAACAAAGGCGTTTTTAGTTGCTGCGAGATCTTTTCTCGGAATTTCTACTACCAACTTATTCTCCGAATGCGGAAATATTTTCTTGACGTCGTGCTACGTAGATATAAATGATCATTGTAATAAAATAAGAGAAGTCAGAGGTCGCACAGAAAGATTTGAGTATTCGTTCTTCCCCCACGCTGTTCGGGAGTGGAGCGGTGGAGAAATAGGGTGACGACGATTCGATGTACCTTCTGCCAGGTTCTAAGTGTGAGCTGCAGAGCACTCATGTACAGGGTTATTACAAATGATTGAAGCGATTTCACAGCTCTACAATAACTTTATTATTTGAGATATATTCACAGTGCTTTGCACACACATAAAAAAACACAAAAAGTTTTTTTAGGCATTCACAAATGTTCGATATGTGCCCCTTTAGTGATTCGGCAGACATCAAGCCGAAAATCAAGTCCCTCACACACTCGGCGCAGCATGTCCCCATCAATAAGTTCGAAAGCATCGTTGATGCGAGCTCGCAGTTCTGGCACATTTCTTGGTAGAGGAGGCTTAAACACTGAATCTTTCACATAACCCCACAGAAAGAAATCGCATGGGATCATGTCGGGAGAGCGTGGAGGCCATGACACGAATTGCTGATCATGATCTCCACCACGACCGATCCATCGGTTTTCCAATCTCCTGTTTAAGAAATGCCGAACATCATGATGGAAGTGCGGTGGAGCACCATCCTATGGTACGTTTAGCTCCCTGCTTGCTTTATTCGTCGACTTCCGCGGGCTACGCGTGAAACTTGCCCGCACGCGTTCAACCGTTTCTTCGCTCACTGCAGGCCGACCCGTTGATTTCCCCTTACAGAGGCATCCAGAAGCTTTAAACTGCGCATACCATCGCCGAATGTAGTTAGCAGTTGGTGGATCTTTGTTGAACTTCGTCCTGAAGTGTCGTTGCACTGTAATGACTGACTGATGTGAGTGCATTTCAAGCACGACATACGCTTTCTCGGCTCCTGTCCCCATTTTGTCTCACTGCGCTCTCGACCGCTCTGGCGGCAGAAACCTGAAGTGCGGCTTCAGCCGAACAAAACTTTATGAATTTTTCTACGTATCTGTAGTGTGTCATGACCATATGTCAATGAATGGAGCTACAGTGAATTTATGAAATCGCTTCAATCATTTGTAATAGGCCTATAG
Organism: Schistocerca americana; assembly: GCF_021461395.2. Classification (NCBI taxonomy): domain Eukaryota; kingdom Metazoa; phylum Arthropoda; class Insecta; order Orthoptera; family Acrididae; genus Schistocerca; species Schistocerca americana. Next base: position 154,778,409 of record NC_060122.1, read on the forward strand.
ATGTACTTGCATTTGAGTTCATACTTCACATTATTCATTATGGAACCAATTATATACAATAATGATACAACACTTAACTCTCGCTTGGAAGAGACTCTACGTCCAGTAAAATAGCTGACAAGAATCATTCTGAATGAAAGTCCTGATTTAGGTTTTCCGTGATTTCCCTAAATCGCTTCAGGCAAATGCCGGGATGGTTTCTTTGAAATAGCATAGCCGACTTCCTTCCCCATCCTTCCCTAATCCGCTGGGACGGATCACCTCACTGTTTGGTCTCCTACTCCCTCATCAACCAACTGGAACAAACAGATTTCTGTGGCCGATAGAGGGCAGTGTCGCCGCAGCGCTGCATTCGCCTAGTGAGTACGCCACCGTCTCGCCACTTGGAAACAACGGCCAAAAATACCACTCGCGGCCGGCATGAATACCACCGCATCTTAAACTTCTCGATCAGGCGTGTATTTCGTCCGACAGCGTTTGCTTCCTGTCTCCATCGTACTACTGACAACTCAGCGACAACTTCGCTTTGATCGTGGTTTTTCTCTATGGTTTCGTTTTGGATTGTGGTTGTGCTTGAGGTGATGACAGCGTTTTGTCGAACGTTCGCCTTTCCTACTCCTTCTCGCGTCCACCCAGCCCCCCGTTTTTTATGACCCATCCCTCCATCGGCTTCCTCTTTTTTTCTTTTCCTCTCCTCCCCCCTTTATCCCCCTCATAGGTCCGGGTTCCCCCCACCCCCCGCCTCCATCTGCCGCCGTGTCACCTGTATAGTGCTGTTATTAGCGAGTGTTCAGTGTTGTGCGACCCCTATCAGTTTTTTAAATTGTGCCTGTCTACTTTATGTCTTCATCCACATCGTCACCACAGTGTTTTTTATATTTTAATTTCCACAACTTTCCTCCATTTTGCAGTTTTTTATAATGTCACCGTTTTATCGTCTTTTTTCTTGTTTATATTGTCACTATGTTTTTGAACTTTTCTGTAGGCTGTAGAGCAGCATATTACGCTGCTGCCAGCACGCCCCCCGCCTCTGGGGGTGGAATCGAAATGCAATAAAAGAAAAAAAGAGGTCCGCCTAGCTCTTGTTGTATCTGGTCCGCCGTTCATCTGCCTGTTGCTAGACTCCGGCGTGGGTTTTGAGTCTAGGCAGCAGGTGGTCTTCCCGCCTCGCGTCGTCATCGTTTCTCGTCTGTTCGCTGATGTGTGCACCGGTATCTGGCGATTCGCGGACATAGCAGTAAACACTTCCAAGATATTTTTCGAAATCCAGTCGCGACTAGATGAACCAGTGGACGAGCGCCGGCCTTGAAACACTGGTCGCAGGCTGTTAGTTGCCCATTTGGAGTTATCGTAGCTAGAGAGCTGGATGTAGGCTCAAGAAGCAGACCCGCCAACTGACTTTCCACGCAACTCTGCTTGGGCCGTTCGGCTCACGCAAATACCCAGCGTGTGACATGATACCGAACAATGCTCTACTTCCGCCCACGTGACAGGTGATGCGAGGTACGGTGGGATAGGAGATGCCCTCAGTAGACCATACTGGGACTGCCGCTTTAGCAGTGCGTCGTCTTGACTCTAAACGAATGCAGAACACTCCAAAAGACTCTGTTGTACCGCACAGCGCTTCTGTGACGTTTGCAATACGGCTGCAAGAAAGAGCATTTGGTTTTAACATCCCATCCACGTCGAAGTAATTAGAGACACAGTGTACGTGTGAGAGACAGAGGAAACGAGCTAAGACTGGGACAGGAAAGTGTTCGTGTCCTTCCCAAAGGAAGCTACGTGACATTTGCCTTAAATAGTTTATGTAAACCACAGAAAATATGAATCTGAATGACCGGACGGATATTTAACCTGTCGTATTCCCCAGTACCATTCCAATGAATTACTACTTCACCACCTTGCTTGATTCCATTCAGTACTCGACTTCGGTTTAAGGTGGGGGATATTGTTGGATGCACAAATATCGATAATTAGAAAGGTCCCGTCGTACAATGTGTGCTTAGCGAAAATGTCCATGTACTCATTTTGTAGGAGGCTATAGCACGATAGTGGGTCTGCTTCTTAAACCTATACCCAGCTCTCTCCTTCAGTTCACATCCATCTTTATTGTGGTCCTAGGATGAAAGTTCGAGTCCTTCCATATTGCTGGTGTGTATGGATCCGATAGCACACTCAATTAAAAATTTTGTTCAGTCCAAGGGACATGACGAAGTAAATAGCTTGCATGATGACCCCATCACATCCTTGTCACACGCGCGCTGACACACACACACACACACACACACACACACACACACACACACACACACACGAGCGTGCACATACACACAGATGCATACGCGCACGCCACACACATACACAAGCACCAATTGCGAACACTCAGACATTATTAAAATGTCAACTTGTGAGAAAACCTTTCTTAATTTGTTCACTTATTTAAACAAATAGTTGTTGTCTTTATTTTTAGGACTGAAGATGACCCTTCAGCCAGACTGAAATTGGTTCAAATGGCTGCAAGCACTATGGGGCTTAACGTCTGAGGTCATCAGTCCCCTAGAACTTAGAACTACTTAAACCTAAATAACTTAAGGACATCACACACATCCATGCCCGAGGCAGAATTCGAACCTGCGGTTCCGGACTGAAGCGCCTAGAACCGCTCGGCCACCACGACCGGCCTGAAATTGGTCATCAATCATTTATGTCATGCAGGTGAGACGGATTTTTTTTTTTTTTTTTTTTTTTTTTTTTTTTTTTTTTTTTTGCTCAACCTGAGCCATTGCAAACATTTTAAACTTACTCTGAATTGCAGAAATAATACTGCATATACGAGATATTTCCTACAGAACTATTTAGCCAGCCGTTCTGTAGAAAGTTACAGTCGTCATATGTACTATATTTTATTATTAAAGCATGTTTATACATTGTAATTCCCATAATTCCCAAATCAAGTGTACAAAATAGGTCAGTTTCAAAAGTAGATACCGTTTGAAATACAAGTGACAGAATCCAAAAGAAACACAAAGGACAAATAGAGCAAAACAATATTACACGAAAATCAGTTTAAATGCAGTTTTTTTCTTCCAACACATTGTAGCATCATTCATAGAATTGTCAGTCGTGGCTAATTTGTCTTGCTACGAGAAGACCGACAAAGCACTCCTGCAGTGTGCACTCGTTTTGGCAACTCTAAATGTGATAAACTGTCGCGTACAGTGGGGAATGGTGACAGCCTCAGGACGCGTTTTTATGACGTGCTATAACTCCCCACCGCGACAGGTCACGCTCCTGGGACGTGTTGCTCTCCTTGTATGCTTCAGGGGCAGGCGTGGCGACCCAAAGTACTCGTAAAGTATGACGCAGCGGCAGCGTAAACGTCACCAGGACTGTAACTTCTCCCGACAGCCCGTTTTTAATGGTTATGTACCTTCACTAAGCGGTCCGGGTGGACTGACAACTGAAACGCAGGTCAGCTAAGAACGGAAGTTACGCATTTGACGCACACAGAGTGATTACAAATTGTTAAAAGATTTCAGCAGTCGTATTATCCAAGATCTTAATACGGTGTCCAAGATAAAAAAAATGTCAGTTTTTACATCGATCTTGTGTATCTGTGTAAGCCCCATCTGCGATGTGACAGAACTCCAGGTAGATATCTAATTCTCGCCAAGCCTTCTCAGACACGTCATTGTGGAAGATCCAGCGAGCGATTCAAATTTTGACTGTCCTGTGAGTCATTGCTTCATAAATGTGTATGCCCATTTGCTCGAAGCACTGATTGCCAGTACTTCTGAGTATTCTTCTACGCTAGAAAGAACTTTATGGCACACTTGCTCTTAGGCTACCAGAAAGCGGCTAAAATCATGCATAAAATTCCTTGCACTGCCACTGGCAGCCCTGACCGCTGAAAAATAAAAGTGTCACAAAAGAATGGGGGCTAACCAATTTCTGACAAAGACAATAGGGTTCCGTTCACATCAGTGTCATGAGCGTCGAATACTCCTCCCCCACCGAGCGAGGTGGCGCAGTGGTTAGCACACTGGACGACGGTTCAATCCCGTCTCCGGCCATCCTGATTTAGGTTTTCCGTGATTTCCCTAAATCATTTCAGGCAAATGCCGGGATGGTTCCTTTGAAAGGGCACGGCCGATTTCCTTCCCAATCCTTCCCTAACCCGAGCTTGCACTCCGTCTCCAATGACCTCGTTGTCGACGGGACGTTAAACACTAACCACCACCACCACTACTCCTCCCCCTGTCTCTGTGGCCCTTCAAGTTCAAGATCATTCTTCCCAACCCCTCCTCGTCCCTCCCACTATACCCTCCCCCTCCCGTCTCCCCTACCTCCCTGAAACCTAGCCGCGCGGTCTAGGGCACCTTGTCACTATCCGTGCGGCTCCCCCCGTCAGAGTTTCGAGTCCTCCCACGGGCATGGGTGTGTGTGTGTTGTCCATAGCTTAAGTTAATTTAAGTTAGATTAAGTAGTGTGTAGGCTCTGGATTGGATCGGATTGTTTGGGGGAGGAGACCAGACAGCGAGGTCATCGGTCTCATCGGATTAGGGAAGGACGGGGAAGGAAGCCGGCCGTGCCCTTTCAAAGGAACCATCCCGGCATTTGCCTGGTGCTATTTAGGGAAACCACAGAAAACCTAAATCAGGATGGCCGGACGCGGGATTGAACCGTCGTCGTCCCGAATGCTAGGCTTAGGGACCGATAACCTCAGCAGTTTGGTCCCATAAGACCTTACACAAATTTCCAGTTTCCCTGAACCCTCATGACGCTGATACACACAGCACAACGCTATTAACAGATCGGTTTTACGAGCTCTCGTAAATGTCCCCCATTGTGACACGTAACTTTGAAATTTGGCTCGGAGTTGCCCACTGCCTTCTTGTGTAATGGAGCAAAAGCTTGGTGCCCAGCGACTTACCCTTGGGCGCTGCGCCTCTTCGAACACCAAGGTGTCGACACGTGCGGAAAAAAGCCCACACCTCAGAATTTCATGTGGGGTGTAAAACTGGTTAATGATGTCACCACGTTGGTACCAAATTACACGAAAATTCTGCCCAACGTCATAGTGGACATGTCACGCAATAGGAAGGTGCATCCCATTATGTCAGCCCCAAGCTCGGCAAAGCTCCAAACAACAAACGCATGCGAAAGAAGGTGACAGCACAGAAGTTCATACGAGGGATAAGGTGGGTTTTCACCACAATTCTTCCCAATGCCATCGTGGAAGTGCCACACGATGGGAAGGTCGTCACGCCCCCTCTTACCCACATTTCGTCCTTTCTTTTGACGGCCGGACGTAGTGGCCGAGCGATTCTAGGCGCTACAGTCTGGAACCGCGCGACCGCAACGGTCGCAGTCTCGAATCCTGCCTCGGGCATGGATGTGCGTGGTGTCCTTAGGTTAGTTTGGTTTAAGTAGTTCTAAGTTCTAGGCGACTGATGACCTCCGAAGTTCCATAGTGCCTGGAGCCATTTGAACCATTTTTTTTTTCTTTTGACGCCTCTGCGAGTGAGGTCAGAACCACGACACCGAGCGTTGAAATCACGCATTTTTCTTAATGAGTGGCCTCGAAAAACATTTTAGACACACCACCGCTCACAATCGACACGAAAAGCTCTCAGGAGATGGGATAAAGGACGTCAGTTTAACCACCCTTCTCTTGGGGGCGTAAATTCCAACACATTTTGCGGTCGAAAACAACAGTTCGCGGAACGATGAGCTGCAGGACAACATTCTTGACAACGTTACACTCCTGCCATCCGCTGGACACTCCAATCCTGCTCTAACGATAAGTACATCGTGGGGCTGGTATCAGTTGAACGTCATGTCAATCGTTTGGAGTGTAGTGCGACCGCAATTCTTGCCCTGGTGTGTAGAGTGGAACCACCTGCGTCTGTCGAAAATTATTCGACGAAATTTGAACGTGATTCAAAGCAGCAAAGGGTGTTTACGTTTCTCCAGCCCTCCAGTTTCGCGCCCTCCTGTGGCGTGAAGACGAAGAGGGGGGCCGGGGGCGGGGAGGGTAGCAGTATTAACATGTGCGTGAATAGAAAGGAAAAGGTTCCCTCTAAAGCCCACTAGTTTTGGAAACACCCTTTGTTGCAGCCACACCCCTTTTTTTGAGCACATAAAAATTATACCTATCAGGGACTTCAACACTCTTTCAGCATCGCGGCTGCTCTAGCGCATGTGATGCAGTCAACCACTTCGACATCCCTTAGGCCTGACTGCTGGCTCTCAGGTACCAGACCAGTCGCAAGGATGAATGGGTGTTAAAAATTCTGACAGGGATAGCTGTATTGCCGAACTGTGGGTCTTAAAGGGACCCCTTGCGTATTATTCCCGCACACGTGAATGTTACCCCCCCCCCTCCCCTTTTGCGACCAGGGCGCCAAACAGAAGGACTGAAAAAGCATAAACACCATTTGTTGCTTGTATCACGTACCATTTTCATCAAATGGTTTTTAAAAGACCCTAGTGGTTCTATCCTAGATACCAGGGCAAGAATTGCTCTCGCACTACACTCCAAACGATTGAGGTGACGTTGAGGGGGGTTGCATACCCACGACGTCCTTAGAGGACGCGTTGAAACGCCCAGGGGGTGGCAGCAGTGTCTAACGGTGTCAAGAATGTTGTCCTGTAGCTCATCATTCTACGAACTGTCGTTTTCGACCGCAAAATGTGTGGGAATCAACGCCCTAAGGGAATAGGTCGTTTCATTGACGCTCTTTATGCCATCTCCTGAGGGTTTTTCGTGTCCATTCTAAGCGGCGGTGCATCTAAAATGTTTTCCTCGGCCGCCTGTAAGAAAACCGCGTGGTTTCAACGCTGGATGTCGCGGTTCCGATCTGCGTCCCAGTAGGGTCAAAAAAGGGGTAAAATGTGTGTAAGAGGGGGGTGTGACGACTTTCCCATCAAAAAATGGTTCAAATGGCCCTGAGCACTATGGGACTCAACTTCTGAGGTCATCAGTCCCCTAGAACTTAGAACTACTTAAACCTAACTAACCTAAGGACACCACACACATCCATGCCCGAGGTAGGATTCGAACCTGCGACAGCAGTGGTCTCGCAGTTCCAGACTGTAGCGCCTAGAAACGCACGGCCACTCCAGCCGTCGACTTTCTTATCGTGTGACACGTTCACGATGGCGTTCAGATGAGTTAGGGTGAAATTTGGTGCCAATGTGATATCATTAACCCACTTTAGAGTCATATGAACTTGTGTGCTGTGGCCTTTTTTCGCATGTGTTTGGTGTTTGAAGCGTTGCCGAGCCCGAGGTTGATGTCACAGGGTGCCACGCTCTTCTAGCAATACAGAGGAAGGCTGTAGTCAAATTTGAGCCAAATTTCAAACTTATACATCGCAGTGAGTAACAATTACGATGTTTCGAAAAAGGGATCCTCTAATCCAGCATCGTCGCCCCCCCCTCCTCCCACTCATATACTGATGAAGATGTTCAAACAGAAGCTCTGCACATTCACTGATCCTGAAGAACCAGCACTGGAAAGGTTTTTTAAAAGAGAGACGGTTAGAACTCCTGTAAGGTCGAACGGTTTGGGCATAAATAAGAGGTCCCCTGGGTTGTAATCTGGAGATGACGGTAGACTAGAGGGTGCAAAGACTGTGTAGGCAGAGAAAAAGTAGAGAGTGAGCCGGGGAGAAAAATACGGAGTCCTAATATTTGGCAAGATGGGGACGGAAGAATTAGACAGGATAATCCAGGTGCCCGCATCTCGTGGTCGTGCGGTAGCGTTCTCGCTTCCCACGCCCGGGTTCCCGGGTTCGATTCCCGGCGGGGTCAGGGATTTTCTCTGCCTCGTGATGGATGGGTGTTGTGTGCTGTCCTTAGGTTAGCTAGGTTTAAGTAGTTCTAAGTTCTAGGGGACTTATGACCACAGCAGTTCAGTCCCATAGTGCTCAGAGCCATTGATAATCCAGGTAAATAGTGGAGCAGATTCCATTCTCTGGACGAGGGTTCAAAACGCCTCTGAGCACTATGGGACTTAACTTCCGAGGTCATTAGTCCTCTAGAACTTAGAACTACTTAAACCTAACTAACCTAAGGACATCACACACACCCATGCCCGAGGCGGGATTCGAACCTGCGACCGTAGCGGTCGCTCGGTTTCAGACTGTAGCACCTAGAACCGTTCGGCCATCCCGGCCGGCTCTGGACGAGGGAATAAGTTGTTCTGTTGAGAGAGGGTATGTGGATGTATGTAGATGTTTCGCTATTGGTGTGACAGAGTACCAACATTGGAAACTAAATGGAGACAGTGAGGCTGCTCGAGTCAAGCGTATGGTCTGCTAGTATTTCAGAAACATTCAAACTGAGTGAGGAGGGATGAGATGGTAAAGGACACATAAGGATGGAAGTAAACGGATAAGGAAAGCAAAGCATTCATGGTTCTGAAGGAAGCTATGAAATTTCTGTAAGTGAGGATGACATAGAAGTATGGGATCCCAATGTTCTGAACCATTTTAATATCTTCTTTAATAGGATAGGGCGACTGCATATGATTAAACAGAAGTGCTGAAGACGGAGACAGTATATTTATTGCCTGGGTTTCAGAGTTCGTTGGATATTCGGTAGTATGTAATAGAGGACGAAGAAGGTGGCGTTACCTGTGTATGAAACAGGTTAACAGCAGAAGATGGTTTAGGCACGTCGACAGTGTAAGGGACATAAAGAAGAGAGCTGTGCATTGGGACACGTCTGAAGTAGGATGGAACATACAGAATTTGGTATTTTTAGTAGTGCAACGAATGGGAGATTAAATAAAAAGAATGCACTAATGTGAACTTAATTCAGTGTAGGTGCATACGTTTGGAGCTATAAGGCGAGACCAGAATGCCATTGACGGTCATAGGCTGTCTTGAGGTCTATTGTTAAGTTGATGGGATAGCAGATGGGCGAGGAGATACAGAAACTGGTCATCAAAGGAGAAACTGGGACAGAAGCAGCACTGGTTAATAGGAAGGAGTAAGTGCGGGGTCTGTTAATCCGTTTGGAGATGGTGGGTCAGATACCTTGATAAACACTGAGATGGATCTGATGGGATAGTAGGAAGGACTGTCAATAGATTGGCTTGAAGAACAGAAGTTTTTTGGAAGTTATGCCACAGCACAGAGATTAGAGCCTACACAGAGGCATACCGACACGAACAAGCGGAGCAAAGGGAACTTCACAGCAAACATAAACATAGCCAAAGCCTAGCAGACAAACAAAAATTACGCGAAGCGAAATGTATGTGAGGAGGGCTATGCGAGAGGCGTTCAATGAATTCGAAAGTAAATTTCTATGTACCGACTTGGCAGAAAATCCTAAGAAATTTTGGTCTTATGTCAAAGCGGTAGGTGGATCAAAACAAAATGTCCAGACACTCTGTGACCAAAATGGTACTGAAACAGAGGATGACAGACTAAAGGCCGAAATACTAAATGTCTTTTTCCAAAGCTGTTTCACAGATGAAGACTGCACTGTAGTTCCTTCTCTAGATTGTCGCACAGATGACAAAATGGTAGATATCGTAATAGACGACAGAGGGATAGAGAAACAATTAAAATCGCTCATAAGAGGAAAGGCCGCTGGACCTGATGGGATACCAGTTCGATTTTACACAGAGTACGCGTAGGAACTTGTCCACCTTCTTGCAGCGGTGTACCGTAGGTCTCTAGAGCGTAGCATTACAAAGGATTGGAAAAAAGCACAGGTCATCCCCGTTTTCAAGAAGGGACGTCGAACAGATGTGCAGAACTATTGACCTATATCTCTAAAGTCGATTCAGTTGTAGAATTTTGGAACACGTATTATGTTCGAGTATAATGACTTTTCTGGAGACTAGAAATCTATTTTGTAGGAATAAGCATGGGTTTCGAAAAAGACGATCGCGTGAAACCCAGCTCGCGCCATTCGTCCACGAGACTCAGAGGGCCATAGACACGGGTTCCCAGGTAGATGCCGTGTTTCCTGACTTCCGCAAGGCGTTCGATACAGTTCCCCACAGTCGTTTAATGAACAAAGTAAGAGCATATGGACTATCTGACCAATTGTGTGATTGGATTGAAGAGTTCCTAGATAACAGAACGCAGCATGTCATTCTCAATGGAGAGAAGTCTTCCGAAGTAAGAGTGATTTCAGGTGTGCCGCAGGGGAGTGTCGTATGACCGTTACTATTCACAATATACATAAATGAGCTTGTGGGTGGCATCGGAAGTTCACTGAGGCTTTTTGCAGATGATGCTGTGGTATATCGAGAGGTTGTAACAATGGAAAATTGTATTGAAATGCAGGAGGATCTGCAGTGAATTGACGCATGGTGCAGGGAATGGCAATTGAATCTCAATGTAGACAAGTGTAATGTGCTGCGAATACATAGAAAGAAAGATCCCTTATCATTTAGCTACAATATAGCAGGTCAGCAACTGGAACCAGTTAATTCCATAAATTATCTGGGAGTACGCATTAGGAATGATTTAAAATGGAATTAACATAGAAAGTTGACCGTCGGTAAAGCAGATGCCAGATTGAGATTCACTGGATGAATCCTAAGGAAACGCAATCCGAAAACAAAGGAAGTAGGTTACAGTAGGCTTGTTCCCCCACTGCTTGAATACTGCTCAGCAGTGTGGGATCCGTACCAGATAGGGTTGATAGAAGAGATAGAAAAGATCCAACGGAGAGCAGCGCGCTTCGTTACAGGATCATTTAGTAATCGGGAAAGCGTTACGGAGATGATAGATAAACTCCACTGGAAGACTCTGCAGGAGAGACGCTCAGTAGCTCGGTACGGGCTTTTGTTGAAGTTTCGATGACATGCCTTCAGCGAGGAGTCAAGCAGTATATTGCTCCCTCCAGCGTATATCTCGCGGAGAGACCATGAGGATAAAATCAGAGAGATTAGAGCCTACACAGAGGCATACCGACAATCCTTCTTTCCACGAAGAATATGAGACTATAATAGAAGGGAGAACTGATAGAGATACTCAAGGTACCCTCCGCCACACACCGTCAGTTGGCTTGCGGAGTATGGATGTAGATGTATATGTAGATGTATCTGCGGGGAGTTTTGTGTTATGTTGGGTTGCCTGAGTTACTGAGAAGGAGTGTCTAGAAGTTTGTGAGTGGTACGGATATGGTAGAGAAATAGTCTGAAGGGGGTTTGAAGAAACCTCTGCCAGCCACTTAACTGTGAATTGTAGACTAGTCATGCAGATGTAGATGTAGATGTATCCATTAGCGATTGCGGGCTTCTGTATTATGTGTACAATTGCAACAGGCCACGTCGTATATGGGCACAAATCCAATTTGCTATCATAAGTGAATATGATCGATGCAGATTGCAGTCCATACCAATGTCCAACAATCCTGTGTAAAATATTTTAACGCCCTTGCTACGTTTTGTGATAATAACGTCATTTTTATGGTTTATAATCCCTACTGTACAAGATGCATGCAATAAGTAATGCAGCACACTTTCTTTTTGAAGGCACGTTAGTTTTATTTAGGTGTTCTAATAGGCCATATTATTCCCCGCTCTTTCGGATAGATTGCCTTATTTTCAACACAAACTCCGTTCAGTGGGACAGCCTTACATCACTTTACTGGGAGGGGCTGTACGTCCGCAGGGTACCACTCTATCGGGCGACGTCGGAGCCAACGTCTTGCTGCATTAGACTGCCCCATCTCCCACGTACTGCTTCCCTCGCCACGGAGTGCATCCTTCATTGCCCAAACAGATGGAAGCCGGAGGGCGCGAGATCTGGGCCTTAGGGAGGAACCCCGCGGGCACACATCTTTGAGTACCTCAACTGGTGGATGACTGTGTCAGCACCAACAACAGAGGCCCAAATGTGCACCGAGGTGCTTGACTGTGAAACGTCGATCACCTCGAATGGAAGTGTCCATACGAGGCAGCATTGCAGTGTGAGGCGGGCTGGCGCCCGGGATGTAACACAGTTTTGCGCGACCTTGTTGCGATCATGAAAACCGCCTAGCCCAACGACTCGCCGTGCTTTTGTTCACTGCCAGGCCTCCGTAGACATTCTGCAAGCTCCTCTGAATATCTGCGAGGCTCTAGTTTCCCAGCAAAAGAATGTCAGTGGCATGTCTCTGCTTGGAAATCACTTCCGTTATAGATGTCACTTTAAAGTCTACGAATGAGGCCGCCACCAATCAGAATTTCATGAAACTACAGTGGCTGAAGTGGGAATATTCCACGATGTCCCACAACAAATTCTGCGTTTTTTCCACCGAAATTGTCCTATAAAAGAAAGTATTGTGTTACACATTGAACGCCCCTTGTAAAAGAAACGTTGGTACATAGTTTTCACACACGCAAGTTTTAAATTTTATGACATCCCCTGTCTCGTATTGTGGCAGCACGAGCCTAAGCAAGGCACACTTCAAAGAATAAGCAAACGCTGGTAACCGCCACCTACCTGTGGGTCACTGCCTGGCTAGTTACTGAAACCAGGGATACTTTGGCACGTGGCACACGTGACATTTGTGGCAGCTCTACCACAACAGACCCGCTCTGTCGCATATTGAGACTGGAGGTTCAGCCAAGCAGGTCATCAGATTGAGTCGGCAAACATAGCAGTGTCATCTTCCGCCGTGCGTTCGCTGCTGCTCCACCGTCATTCTGACAGGACCACCTGCGAGGGGGTCCAGTCGCCGCTGGACGGGCAGAGGGTCGAACTGAGGCCCTCGTAGTCACTGAGACACTGGGCTCGACTGAGATTCGCACGCCGGATGTCTACGGTCCCGTCACTCGCCACGGCTGGACAGACTGCTCAGCATAACCGTACCAGCTCCTGAATCACTACCGCCGACAGGAATGCTTATCACGCATGGTGGCTCAACACTTGGTTCACGAATTTGCTCCCCTCCAGGAAGGTTCTCGCGCTCAAATCATTCTTGGGACCGAGAGCTGGCTAAAACTCGACGTGGAAAGCTCTGAGATGTTTAGCGAGTCGTGGAACCTATATCGGAAAGACAACTGCAGATGACAAAAACATTGTCTCTATTGAGGTCGAAGTTGAGTGTGACAATGAAGTCATCTGGTCGCGTATAACATGTGTAGGTGAAACCAAGTTAATTGTTGAATGCTTTTACTGGCCACTCGATTCTGCTGTGACAATTCTAGACTCAGCCGGCCGCTGTGGCCGAGCGGTTCTAGGCGCGTCAGACCGGAACCACGCGGCTGCTGCGGACGCAGGTTCGAATCCTGCCTCGGGAATGGATGTTTGTGATGTCCTTAGGTTAGTTAGGTTTAAGTAGTTCTAAGTTCTAGGGGACTGATGACCACAGATGTTAAGTCCCATAGTGCTCAGAGACATTTGACTGATGACCACAGCTGTTAAGTCTCACAGTGCACAGAGCCATTTGAACCATTCTAGACTCATTCAAAGAAATTCTACGGTCAATCGCGCGTAAATACCCAGATCATGGAATACTGGTTGGAGGCGACTTTAACCTGCCGAGTATAGACTGGGATGCCTATGGGTTCATTGTGGGGGGTTCAGACAGAGTGATGCAAAATAATTTTGAACATATTGGATCTTGCCCACTCCACACTTATAGGCTGCCTAAAGGATGCTGCCTTCTCGGAATGCTATACAACGATTCAAGCAAATAACATTAATAGTTTATTTCTATAAAGCAGATTGACAAAACTTAACTTTGGAGTTAAATCGGTGCCGCAAGTGACCTGCAGACAGCAATAACCTTCGCTCCAAGTAAATACTTGATACGGATCACTACAATCTGTTCTGCGAGTGCTGGTCTACAACAGTCCGTTGTTGATAATTCTTCCGGGTTATATGGCCGTGGTCCATGGAATTCTTCTATTCCTAACGTTTCGTCCAATACTACGTTGGACATCTTCAGAGGTATGGCTGGTTCTGCTGAGTCCTTCCGACAGGACCACCTGCGAGGTTCCGACGGTCGGCAGGACTCAGCAGGACCAGCCATACCTCTGAAGATGTCCAACGTAGTGTTGGACGAAACGTTAGGAATAGAAGAATTCCATGGACCACGGCCATATAACCCGGAAGAATTATCAACAACAGTACCATCCGGTCGTGAAAGCCTTCATTGTATGACTACAACCGTCCACTAGTGTCCGTATACAGAGCCGATCTGAGCGGACGAGGCTGGCAGGAGCGGCGCTTGTATTCACTTCTTGCAGACGGCGCTCCTGGCGTGGCGCGGTCATTGTCAGCGGTCTATTGGCTGACGTTTCCTCACCGCCTTCTCTGGTCCTGCGTTCGTCGTCTTCGTTCCGGCGCTTGTGGTTACGCCAGAACAGAACACGTTTTCTGAAAATTGTTTTGAGCAGCTAGCTCGGCAGCCCACAAGCAAGGAAATATCTTAAGACTCTATAGCTACAAATAGACCCGACCTTATCGACAATGTCAGTATAGAAACTGGGATTAGCGATAGTGATGTCATTATAGCATCTATGATTACGGCAGTTAATAAATCAGTCAAGAAGGCTAGGAAAGTGTTTCTGCTATCTAGAGCAGCCAAGCAGTTATTAGCATCTCTATTAGACCACGAACTGGGACCCTTTAGTTCCAGTAAGACGGATGTAGAGGAATTATGGGTGAAGTTTAAGCAGATTGTAAATCGCGGTCTGGAGCGTTGTGTGCCAAATATGGGGATAAAGGATGGAAAAGACCCACTATGGTTTAATAACGAAATTCAGCGGATGCTTAGGAAGCAGAGGCTAATGGACTCTCGGTTCAAAAGGGAACGCATAAATTATGACAAGAGAAGGTTAGCAAAGATTCGTGCGTCTGTGAAAAGATCTATGCGCAAAGCATACAACTACTACCATCGTCACACCTTAGCAAGAGGTCTAGCAGATAATCCGAGAAAATTCTGGTCGTATGCAAAACCGCTATTCGGGAATAAGGCTTCCATTCAGTCCATGGTTGACCAGTCTATTGTGGCAGTTGAAGACAGCAAAACGAAAACTGACGTTTTAAATTTTACAATTTTACGTTCAAGAAGTCGTTCACATAGGAGAGTCGTACAAACATACCGTCATTTGACCATCGGACAAACTCCCATGTGGATGACATAGTAATAAGCATACCTGACGTAGAGAAACAACTGAAGCATCTGAAAGCAAATAAATCACCAGGACCAGGTGGAACCCAAATTCGATTTTACAAAGGGTACTGCACGGCATTGGCGCCTTATCTAGCTTGCATTTATCGTGAATCTCTCATCCAGCGCAAAGTCCAAGCGACTGGAGATAACGCAGGAGACTCAGGTATATAAGAAAGGTAAAAAAAAGGACCCCCAAAATTACAGGCTAATATCCCTAACTTGCATTTGCTGCAGAATCCTTCAACATGTTCTCGGTTCGAATAAAATAAACTTTCTTCAGACTCAAAAGCTTATGTTGGCGAATCACCTTGGTTTGAGACAGTATCGCTCGTGTGGAACTCAGCTTGCCCTTTTACCACATGATGTACTGAGAACTATGGATGAAGGGCACAGGCAGAATCCATATTTCTAGATTTCCGAAAATCATTTGACACGGTGCCCCTTAGCTACTTGTTAACGAAGGTATGTATATATGGAATACATTCACAGATATGAGAGTGGCTCAAAGACTTCTTAAATAACATAACCCACTATGTTATCCTCGACGGCGAGTACTCATCAGAGACAAGGATATCGCCAGGAGTGTCCCAGCGAAGTGTGATAGGACCGCTGTTGTTCTCCACATGCACAAATGATTTGGCACACACGATGGGCAGTAATCTGCGGATGTTTGCTGATGATGCCGTGGTGTACGGTAAGATGTCGAAATTGAGTGACTGTAGGAAAATACAAGAGGACTTAGACAAAATTTTCCGTTGATGTGATGAATACACTGCCGGCCATTAAAATTGCTACACCACGAAGATGACGACGTGCTACAGACGCGAAATTTAACCGACAGGAAGAAGATGCTGTGATACGCAAATAATTAGCTTTTCAGAGAATTCATACAAGGTTGGCGCCGGTGGCGACACCTACAACGTGCTGACATGAGGGAAGTTTCCAACCGATTTCTCATACGTAAACAGCAGGTGACCGGCGTTGCCTGGTGAAACGTGGTTGTGATGCCTCGTGTAAGGAGCAGAAATGCGTACCATCACGTTTCCGACTTTGATAAAGGTCGGATTGTAGCCTATCGCGATTGCGGTTTATCGTATCGTGGCATTGCTGCTCGCGTTGGTTGAGATCCAATGACTGTTAGCAGAATATGGAATCGGTGGGTTCAGGACGGTAATACAGAACGCCGTGCTGGATCCCAACGGCCTCGTATCACTAGCAGTCGAGATGACAGGCATCTTATCCGCATGGCTGTAACGGATCGTGCAGACACGTCTCGATCCCTGAGTCAACAGATGGGGACGTTTGCAAGACAACAACCATCAGCACGAACAGTTCGACGACGATTGCAGCAGCATGGACTATCAGCTCAGAGATCATGGCTGCGGTTACCCTTGGTGCTGCATCACAGACAGAAGCGCCTGCGATGGTGTACTCAACGACGAACCTGGGTGCACGAATGGCAAAACGTCATTTTTTCGGATGAATCCAGGTTCTGTTTACAGCATCATGATGGTCGCATCCCTGTTTGGCGACATCGCGGTGAACATTGGAAGTGTGTATTCGTCATTGACATACTGGCGTATCACCCGGCGTGATGGTATGGGGTGCCATTAGTTACACGTCTCGGTCACCTCTTGTTCGTACTGACGGCACTTTGAACAGTGGACGTTACATTTCAGATGTGTTACGACCCGTGGCTCTACCCTTCATTCGATCCCTGCGAAACCCTACATTTCAGCAGAATAATGCACGACCGCATGTTGCAGGTCCTTTACGGGCCTTTCTGGATACAGAAAATGTTCGACCGCTGCCCCGACCAGCACATTCTCCATATATCTCATCAATTAAAAACGTCTGGTCAATGGTGGCCGAGAAAATGGCTCGTCACAACACGCCAGTCACTACTCTTGATGAACTGTGGTATCGTGTTGAAACTGCATGGGCAGCTGTACCTGTACACGCCATCCAAGCTCTGTTTGACTCAATGCCCAGGCATACCAAGGCCGTTATTACGGCCACAGGTGGTTGTTCTGGGTACTGATTTCTCAGGATGTATGAACCCAAATTGTGTGAAAATGTAATCACATGTCAGTTCTAGTATAATATATCTGTCCAATGAATACCCGTTTATTATCTGCATTTATTGTTGTTGTAGCAATTTTAATGGCCAGTAGTGTAGCATCTAGCCCCAAATGTGGAAAAATGTAGGTTAATGCGGATGAGTAGGAAGATCAAACCTGTAATGTTCGGATGCAGTATTATTAGTGTCCAGCTTGACACAGTCGAGTGGTTTAAACAAGAGAGCATTACATTGCCACGTGATTCGAGGTGGAACGTGTATGTGACAACAGTGGTAGGTAAGGCGAATGGCCGACTTCGGTTTATTGGGAGAATTTCAGGAAAGAGTGGTTCACCTGTAAAGGAGACCATATATAGGACGCTGGTGCGAGATATTCTTGAGTACTGCTTGAGTTTTTGGGATCCATGCCTCGTCGGATTGACGCAAGACATCGAAGCAATTCAGAGGCGGGCTGCTAGATTTGTTACCGGTAGGTTCGAACAACACGTAAGTGTTGAGGTGCTTCGGGAACTCGAATGGGAATCCCTGGAGGGAAGGCGACGTTCTTTCCGAGAAAAAATTTAGAGAACCGGTATTTGAAGCCGACTGCCGCAAGATTCTACTGCCGCCAATATGCATTGGGCCTAAGGACGACGAAGATAAGATACTAGAAATTAGGGCTCATACGGAGGCATACGGACAGTCGGTTTTCCCTCGCTCTATTTGCTAGTGGAATAGGAAAGGAAATGACGAGTAGTGGTACAAGAAACCTTCCACCACGCACCGTACGGTGCCTTGCGGAGTATCTATGTAGACGTTAATATAGATGTCAGCAGCTGTAGGGTTTACCAAATTTTGCAAATAAATTGCAAAAACTGTCGAGGTTGCAATATTAATTTTCTTTATTGATGACTAGTTTCGACCCCTAAGATCATTATCAAATCATCCACTAAGCTATGCAGTTCCATCCATTACGACAGCCACATGTCAGTTTAATTCAACTAAACCCATCATTGCAAAGTAGTGCAGTAGTTCACTAGGTGAATTAAGTTCAGGCCAGCACTATTTGTGACTGTCGTAATAGATGACACTCCGTAGCTTATTGAATGATCTGACAATGAGCTTAGAGCTCGAAACTAGTCATCAATAAAGAAAACTAATATTGCAACTTCGATGGTTTTTTTTTTTGTAGTTTATTGCATAATTTGACAGAACTTTCATGGACACCGTCTACCTTCTTGCAGCCACTTGACTGTTCCAATGGTCACGCCTACCCATCCAACCCGCAACACCCAGGTGGGACAGCCAAACGCCATCCTGACAACAGGAAGAATGGTTCCTCCACCTTTCTGCACCGGACATTGTTCTCAGGCCATTACAATACAATATTTAAACTAAATTAAAGTTCAGGGAGAACAAATAAAAACTTTGAGCTTTGCTGATGTAATTCTGTCAAAGACAGCAAAGGATATGGAAGAGCAGTTGGAGGGAATGGATGGTGTCTTGAAAGGAGGATATAAGAGGAACATTAACAAAAGCAAAACGAGGATAATGGAATGTAGTCGAATTAAGTCATATGATGCTAAGGCAATCATATTACACTGCTTCTTGCTACGCCAAGAAGAAATGCAGATGATAAACGTGTATTCATTGGACAAATATATTATACTAGAACTGACATGTGATTACATTTTCACGCAATTTGGGTGCATAGATCCTGAGAAATCAGTACCCATAACAACCACCTCTGGCTGTAATAATGGCCTTGATACGCCTGGGCATTGAGTCAAACAGAGATTGGATGGCGTGTACAGGTACAGCTCCCCATGCAGCTTCAACACGATACCACAGTTCATCAAGAGTAGTGACTGGCGTATTGTGACGAACCAGTTGCTCGGCCACCATTGACCAGACGTTTTCAGTTGGTGAGAGATCTGGAGAATGTGCTGGCCAGGGAAGCAGTCGAACATTTTCTGTATCCAGAAAGGCCCGTACAGGACCTGCAACATGCGGCCGTGCATTATCCTGCTCAAATGTAAGGTTTCGCAGGGGTCGAATGAAGGATAAAGCCACGGGTCGTAACACATCTGGAATGTAACGTCCACTGTTCAAAGTGCCGTCAGTACGAACAAGAGGTGACCGAGAAGTGAAACCAATGGCACCCCATACCATCACGCCAAACTACCAATGTGCGTTCACCGCGATGTCGCCAAACACGGATGAGACCATCATGACGCTGTAAACAGAACCTGGATTCATCCGAAAAAATGACGTTTTGCCATTCGTGCACCCAGGTTCGTCGTTGAGTACACCATCTCAGGCGCTCCTGTCTGTGATGCAGCATCAAGCGTAACCGCAGCCATGGTCTCCGAGCTGATAGTCCTTACTGCTGCAAATGTCGTCGAACTGTTCGTGCAGATGGTTGTTGTCTTTCAAACGTACCCATCTGTTGACTCAGGGATCCAGACGTGGCTGCACGATCCGTTACAGCCATGCGGATAAGATACCTGTCATCTTGACTGTTAGTGATACGAGGCCGTTGGGATCCAGCACGGCGTTCCGTATTACCCTCATGAACCCACCGATTCCATATTCTGCTAACAGTCATTGGATCTCGACCAACGCGAACAGCAGTGTCGCGATACGATAAACCGCAACCGCGATAGGCTCTGAGCACTATGGGACTCAACTGCTGAGGTCATTAGTCCCCTAGAACTTAGAACTAGTTAAACCTAACTAACCTAAGGACATCAAAAACATCCATGCCCGACGCAGGATTCGAACCTGCGACCGTAGCGGTCTTTCGGTTCCAGACTTCAGCGCCTTTAACCGCACGGCCACTTCGGCCGGCCGCGATAGGCTTCAATCCGACCTTTATCTAAGTCGGAAACGTTATGGTACGCATTTCTCCTCCTTACACGAGGCACCACAACAACGTTTCACTAGGCAACGCTGGTCAACTGCTGTTTATGTATGAGAAATCGGTTGGAAACTTTCCTCATGTCAGCATGTTGTAGGTGTCGCCACCGGCGCCAACCATGTGTGAATGCTCTGAAAAGCTAATCTTTGCAAATGACAGCATCTTCTTCCTGTCGGTTAAATTTCACGTCTGTAGCACGTCATCTTCGTGGTGTAGCAATTTTAACGGCCAGTGGTGTAGTAAACGAGACACTTAAAGTAGTAGATGAGTTTTGCTATTTCGGCAGCAGAATTACTCATGATGGAGTCCCAAGTAGACAGGATATAAAATGTAGAACAGCAACGGCTAGAAAAGCGTTTCTGAAGAAGAGAAGTTTGTTAACATCACATCTAGATTTAAGAGTTAGTCAATCTTTTCTGAAGGTGTTTGTCTGGAGTGTAGCCATGTAAGGAAGAGAAACATGGACGATAAACAGTTTAGATAAAAATAGAATAGAATCTTTCGAAATGTGGTGATGCAGAAGAATACTGAAGATCAGATGGGTAGATCATGTAACAAATGAGGAAGTACTAAACAGAATTTGGAAGACAAGGAATTTGTGGCACAACTTGAACAAAATGAGGGGTAGGTTGATAGGTTGCATTCTGTGACATCAAGGGGTCACTAGTTTAGTACTGGAGGGAAGTGTGGGTGATAAAAATCGTAGAGGGAGGCCAAGAGATGAACACAGTAAACAGATTCAGAAAGATGTATGTTGCAGTAGTTATTCGGAGATGAAGAGGACCACACAAGATAGAGTAGCGTTGAGCGCTGCATCAAACTAGTCTTTGATCATAAAATGAAGGCTTTCACGACTGTAAGACATAGCTACTGGTAAATCTTGCGGGATGTGAGGTCGTGGTCTAAGAAACTCTTCTGTTCATGAAGTTTCATCCAGCGCAGTCCTGGACGAAACATCAGGAATAGAAGAGTTTCTTGGACCACGACGTCACATCCCGAAAAATTTACTAGCAGCAAAACTAGTCTTTGGTTCTGAAGACCATAACAACAACAAACACACATTTTAAACTGCACGCATCGACACATAGTTCACGACACATTTCATAGATTTTATCGTTGGATATCTAAGCGATACTGTTAAGAAGTTATTTTGAAATGTTTTATCAAGAAAAGATTGTTTCATCCCTATTGCCTACAGTAACAATTTATGTAAAAGTAGATTACCCCAACAGCAGTGGCCCATGGTACCCGTTGGTGCTCAAAAATCTCATAAGGAAGTGAATACTCATTTTTAGTATGGTATTTCCCGTTTCATATAGCGGATGTTTCTCCTAAAAATCGTTAGGAGACTTTTTTCTGGTGTCTCGGCAAATATTTACAATTTTTTTCTTGCAGTGGTAGCCGAATTCGGATCGAACAAATATTGTTATGGTGTGTTTCATACGACGTTCAGTGTCAAAAAGAGCGTCGATTTGGTTCTCATTATGTCATCAAAGTAGGTTCTATGTGCCCTTCGATAGGGTTGTCCTAAACTGTAGTGAGATATTTACTTTTCTCTCCACCCAGCCGTCGATTCTCAACTGCTTCTGCGACCACATTGTGAATTCGTATTATTTTCTTTGTGATGTATTGCTTATACATTACTTTAGTTTTATTGCAACTAATATTCAGAACTGCTTGCAAACTTACTCTGTAAGGATTAAGTTCATCAGCATTGTAAGAAAACAAAACAAAGGATCAGCGAAATTAAAGGTGATTTAGATGTGCAGAAGACTTTATAGTCAGGGCGGCCAGAGCTTGGGTACATAAAAATGCTGAGTACATAAAAATGGTAGATAAAAATGCTTCAGCTGTAGGTACTTTATTTATAAGCACTTCTGGTTTCGCAGAATTTAAGCTTTATCATCAGATTGCACTTGAAGAAGCTGCTAAAATACTGGAAATGCAGACGTGCTTACCAATAAAGTATATACAGCTGCAGCCGTTTTTATCTTCAAAATGATATAGATATATTCCATTAACGTGTATTCCTTTTTTGTTTCTTCGTTTTAAGGATTTAAAGGTTTCCTCCTCAACTCATGTGACAATTTTTACGCTAGGGAACCCGCTTGCTTGAAATGTCTTTCAGTCCACAATCATAATCAGGTCCAATTGACGCTGCAGCTTTTGATGTCTATGTTCTTCATAGTTTCTGACAGTATCAAATCAATTGAAAACCTGATCAGTTTTATTGTTTTAAACTGTTTCTCGAACGATAATGTTAAAATGAGGAAGATAAAACAGAAGAATAGTGAAAATTGAATCGTCTCTAGAATATTCTCTTTATAAGTGACCAGGATGAGGAGATGCAGTCGAGGCGACGAACATGCGACACGTAAGCTCCAGTCACCAAGAGTCTTCTATTGGGGTTTCCGACTCTATGACGTCACTACATTCTATAATTGGCACTAAAAGGGATAGGGAAAGCTCTTTTGTGAGAACCACAAGGAATAGGTAATTGATGTTGCAGTGTTGATGTCTGTGTTTTTCATAGTCTCTGACAGTATCAAATCAATTGAAAACCTGATTAGTTTTATTGTTTTTAAACTGTTTCTTGAACTATAATGCTAAAATGAGCAGGATAAAACAGAATAATAGTAAAAACTGAATCGTCTATAGCATATTCCGTTTATAAGTGACCAGGATGAGGAGATGCAGTCGAGGCGACGAACATGCGACACGCAAGCTCCAGTCACCAAGTCTTCTATTGAGGTTTCCCACTCTATGACGTCACTACACTCTAAAATTGGCACTAAAAGGGATGGGGAAAAGCTCTTTTATGAGACCCACAAGGGGTTCTAAAACGTTATACGAGCCCCCCGATAAAAAAAGGAAAACGGGTGTTTATGGTGATGTTCCGGTATTTTATTATCAATAAACTGTAAAATTTTGGCCACGTTTTCCAGACTGCCGTCAAATTCGTCTGTCGCTACCGCCGGCCAAGCCTCCAGCAAAACAGTGGTTGCTAAGCTTGCTTCATTAAGCTACAGAAGTGCTTTGCGTTGTCGGCGAGATGGCTTTGGATAAAGCTGTCTCGACTCGAGAGAAACTTCAATCCATTTATCCAGAAGTCCAAAAACCAATTTCCTATGGACGGACCACTTAAATTAACGACCTGGCAAGAACATTCATCGTCTGACAACAAATAAAGTAGTTTCTGCTCTTTACCGCAGATCGGCAGGGAGAGATAGAACGAGTCCGACCGGGAGTTTATTAGCCTTCTTGGCAGAAGTTTCTCGTAATTTGCCGCGCCGCTCGCTGAATTATGGGCGACAGTTCTTACAGCTCGTAGGCAGACGTTCGGTGGCGCCACACAGCCATCCGACCACGTAAGCTAAAATTCGTTTCCTGCTAGAGACAAAACAAACCACACAGACAGTAAACTGTAGCTTAGATTGCATAAACCAAACAACAAATTATTTAATTGATTTCAGTGGAATGAAAGTGAACCTCGCGTGCAGGAAGTTTGTATTAAGTTGCGGAAGTTGGCAGCTATTGGGTTTAAAACAAATTTCCCTTGAGTCCGAAAGCCGTGCATGACACACAGCTATTGAACCAAAAGGTCGAATTATATGGTGACACCAAAACAACTTTAGTTCTTCTGCAGATCAGTCCACATTAATCTTGAATGATGGTCAATAACATGTAATACAGAGTGACTGCTAGGCCTTTCACGACGGAGTCCTTGGATAAAAAAATCCCGGTTATCCTTGTGCCTCAAACACAGATAGAATCCAAAGCTTTCGATCATTGCTCCGACCGTCGTCAGAGGCTAAGTCTAACTATCATGAAACTTGTAACGGACCAACTATGCCATACACATAAAAATATTTTTTTTTAGAATCGCTTTCGATACAAATATCGATCGATTATTCCTGAAATAAAATATAGAGGTTAACAATACAGATATCCTTGTAAAATTGTAAAATATATTACTTTTCATGTGTAAATTATTTAAAATTGATGAAAAGGTATAATATCTAACTTAGAAATTGTGATAAATGCTCTACTACAAGGGTTTAATTGAAGCTTTAATTAAGAGAAAAATTAGTACCTCTAAGACGTAGTAGTTGGATTGGACGATTGGCTTGGAACGCTCAGTAGTGCTGTGCGCAGCCATGGCGGATGGAGGAGACAGCGGCGACCACTATCACACTTCCGTCGGCGCAGACCGCGACAAGGAAAGACTTTCATATTGTTCAGTAACGTAGAGTAACGAGTATCAGTCATGATACGTTAAAGGGAAACAGTAATTAAACTATTGATTTTAACAGTATAGTGAGCAACAGTGATTAGGTCCTTACTTTATAAATCTATTACTGTACTATCCTTAATCCTTTGTCATTTTATTTATAAATGGTAACTTGTGTAAAAATTACGAGCCTTAAAATAGTAATAATATTTCCAGTGTATAATATTTCAGATTACAAGGCTAACAATCCAGTTTGCTTAAACAGCAATTTTAAGTATCCATGCACCGGTCTGTTTGCTTTTCCATTTGCTGAATTACATTCTACCAATTTAAAGTCCACAATCCAGTTAATAATTTTGAATAATCAACACGGAAAATAGTTCAAATATGGCTGCCAAAACGTGATATTGGAATTAATTTGGGTTGCTCCGATTTTCAGAACTTTAAGTAAAAAGCACAGTTCGCAACTCTGCTTTCAAATTTAAAGTAAATTTCGGAATTAAATAAAATCAAACTACCTCCTTCAGAGTTTAGCGACCGTAAGAACCTAGACATAATACTGAACCTTCAACTCTGACTGTATGTATTCACAGTATCAAAACGATAGTGCTATGATTAAGGCAGTTTTCTTTTAATAGTGAGTGAATTTTATGATAGAGCCCCTGCAACCATCAGTTACTTTGGAACTGTTAGTCGATTGCCTAAATTGTTCAAAAACAATCGCACACGGTTCATTTATTAGGATGGGCGATTATAATATTGTTAGCTGGCAAAGTGAATGCAATGCAAATACTCCAATGAGTGATAGGACGAATCTTTCGTGTACACTTTTGCGAAGCCTAAAAATTGCAGCCAAGGCCATGCTACACAACCACATAGGTGACAGCTACAACGCCCTATTTCGATGACACGGAACAATAGCTTTCGTTATTCAGCATAAAAGTTTTGACCGTACATGGTGCATTTAGATGATATTAACTAATGCAACAAACAATTATGGGACCAACTGGCCACAAAATAGCAATTTTGCAGTAGCTGTTAAATAAGAAACTTGAAGCGATTGTATCCAATTTGTCACCACTTGAAAACATAGACTGAGTTTACGTAACATCGTGAGGGTTCGATCACAAACTGCTGATGTTTCCCCTTCATGTCCATGCCCAGTGGACGGCACCTCATTGGCTGGGACTGGCTATGATGACGTGAAGCCCTCAGCATCCATAGATTTCTTTTGTGCTTGTTGTCCAGTTTCGCTGGCATCGCCACGACTTACATCAGGCGGTAAGCTATCAGAAGTCTTCCTCTCTGCTCTTTCTTTATCAAGTGCACGCTTCCATGCATTGTTAAGTGCAAAGTCGATGTCTTTATTGGAGTTGTTATCACATAGTCTTCATAAGTCGACTATGCATTTAGCAATGCATGGAAGCATGCACTTCATAAAGACAGAGCACATATGAAATCTTCTCATAGTTTACCGCCTGATGTAAGTGGTAACGCCGCAAGCGACGATGGACAGAAAGTGCAAAACTAATCTATAGACGCAGAGCGGGGGGATGGTCAGGGGAGGGGGACACACAAACACATGCCACATCCGTGAAGTAATCAGACCAATCAGATGCTATGCTCTGGGCACAAAAGTGGTGCCCTCGCCAGTTTCACAGCAGTCAGGCTTAGCTCCAGACGACGATAATGGTAGCAATGATCGAAAGCTTGAGATTTTATCCGAAACTGACGAGGCACGTTAATCGAGAACATTTTAACCATATTAAAGAGAGTTTCTGAAATTAAATTTCACATACGCGTACAGGAGTTTGCGCAGCTCAAAACTAGACAAGATATATTCTGGAAATACACGTTCGGAAACAAAAACTTATTGAGATATGTATCTTTTTACTAGAGTGGAAAACAGTCTGTACTCTGTGATTTTCGCTGTCTCGCCGCTGACGTTCATTGTTCGTTTCTTATTGGTTCTGCTGGTTAGTGCACGAAGTATCACTACCGTTGAGAGTCATAACGTCAATGTGAGGGCTGGAATCTTGAGCGACCGACACACTGGGTCATAAACTTTGTCAGGAGAATTATCTGGTGTTGTTTATCATTAATTTCTGTACAATATATCAGCCACGTTTTTAAAGAACGTTACACTTGTAAAATACAAAGGTATGTCGGCTTACGGGTGGTAGAGCATGACCCCAGTTCCTGCATCTAGTATGTAACACAAACATTTCATGAACGCTGCATTGGTCGAGGGGAAAGGGAAGTTGGAGTAGTATAACCTCCCCGTTCACCTGAAAATAACCCTAAATAACCCTTTAGATTTCTGGCTTTAGAGATATTTAAAAGTGTTGTGTGTTACTTCGTACACAGCAGTAAGGAGAGGTGGGCTGCAGAGTGATGCAGCATCTGTCATCGTACGGGAAGAGATATAACAGGCTGGTGCTGTGTCCCCTCCCCCAATCTTGTACTTCGTCTGTTTCAGCTAGCACTGCGGTACAGTCGCCTCGTAACGCAGTGCAGACCTCAGGTGTCAGTGGTGTTGCCCACTAACAGACATCAGGAATCAGAATTTAAGAGTATAAATTAAAAATAGTTCTGCAAGGTACGCAGAAGAGCTTCTGTGAAGTAAGTTTGGAAGGTAGGAGACGAAGTACTGGCAGAATTGAAGCTGTGAGGAGGAGTCGTGAGTCGCTGTAATTTAAAAAAAAAAAATAAAATAAAATAAAATAAAAAAATTTAAAAAACTGAGTTACAGGATCAATGCTGTACTTGAATAAGTGTCACAGGACATCCGTCCAGAACAAATACAACGATCAATTACGAAAAAAATGAGATTAAAAAAGATGGTAGAGCACTTGCCTGCGAAAGGCAAAGGTCCCGAGTTCGAGTCTCGGTCCAGCACACAGTTTTAATCTGACAGGAAGATTCAATTAAGACTGAACTTAATTTCTTTTCGTAATCTCTTATCTGAACAAGCTGTCGTTATTTGTAAAATTAGCCACGGTTACGGAACACAACACACCGCCGTCCGTTCAGCAAATTGTACTGTCATCACATCAAGCACGGTCGTATGGGACGTCCATAAAATCCCTCTATCATTTCAAACGGCTCATAACTCAGAAATTGTTAGAGATACAGATCCTGGTTTGTTGTAAAACTTTTAGCAGCTCTCAAAGTTTTTTCTTCCTGTGGCTTTTGTTGTAGATTTGACTTGCAGTGCATCAGAATAGTGACAGGCGATGAGAAACCGCAGTATGTCTTCTGGTAGGCATAATTCATGTCTGTGACAACTATACTGCGAAATTATGGACGCCAATATGGGAGGGCACCACCGGCGAAAACAAGTATAATTAGCTGATTAGAAAACTATAGACAAGCAACGTCAAAGATCTTCTTCGAAGTGGATGTTCCACTGGGTCTCAAGCACGTCTTCACAGAGAGCAAATTGCATTTCAACACAGCCCCAGACGGCAATTCGTTGTGCATCACGCAATTTGCAGAAAGCAAGATCAACTGTCATTAAACTGTTACACATGCGATTACGCCTTGTTGGCTACAAAGTGCACGTGATCCAAGCATTGCAGCAAAACGGTCGTCCTCCATGGTATGCATTCACATGTTCCATGTTAGTCTCCACAGATGCTGAGAATGACTACCTGAAGAATTGCCTGTTTTCATGTGAAGCGACTTTCCACATTTCTTGATACGTAAATCGTCGCATCGAACGGACTGGAGCCCATACAAGACACGTGAACACTTCCTGATAGCCCAAATTATAATTTTTGGTGTGCCTTAATGCACGATAGGATGATAGGTCCATTTCTCTTCGCATGAAATCATTCCACTTTAGGCTACTAAATTGGACCGTCCAGTCTCATTAATGTGACCACCTGTCAAAAGCCTGCGTAAACACTTTTTGCAGCGCGGAACGCTGCGAGACGTGCAGGGAAAGATCTACATCTACATCTACATTTATACTCCACTAGCCACCAAGCGGTGTGTGGCGGAGGGCACAATTCGCGCCAAAGTCATATTTCCTCCCTCTGTTCCACCGCGGATCGCGCTAGGGAAAACGATTGTCTGAACGTCTCAGTACGAGCTCTAATTTCCATTAACTTTGAATGGTGATCATTGCGCGATTTGAAAGTTGGTAGTAATAAGCTCTAAATCCTCGGTGAAGATCGGATTTCGGAATTTAGTGAGCAGCCCCTTCCGCTTTGCGCGCCGTATATATGCAAGTGTGTCCCACTTCAGACTTTCTGTGACATTTGCAACGCTCTCGCGATGGCTAAATGTACCAGTCACGAATCTTGCCGCTCTTCTTTGGACCTTCTCAATCTCTTGAATCAGACCCAACTAGAAAGGGACCCACACAGACGAACAATACTCTAAGACTAGACGAACTAACGTATTGTAAGCTATTTCCTTTGTTGAAGGACTGCATCGCTTCAGGATTCTACCAATAAACCGCGATCTAGAGCTCGCCTTACCCGTTACTTGTGTAATCTGATCATTCTGAAGTGTTGGCAGAAGAACCAACACCGTGTTGCTAGAGGAGGCCGAAATGCACGCGTTTACTTACACGCAGACTGGCGTGAGGTCTGGAACAGGTCAGAGAAATAAGAGTAGCAAAACAGGAGGTACTGGTAGAGTACTTAACTTTAATCCACAATCGGTGTACATCTCTCTTGACTGTACATAATTTCCATTTCAATATACACTGGTAATGGCGCCTTGCTAGGTCGTAGCAAATGACGTAGCTGAAGGCTATGTTAACTATCGTCTCGGCAAATGAGAGCGTAATTTGTCAGTGAACCATTGCTATGAACGTCGGCTGTACAACTGGGGCGAGTGCTAGTAAGTCTCTCTAGACCTGCCGTGTGGCGGCGCTCGGTCTGCAATCACTGACAGTGGCGACACGCGGGTCCGATGTATACTACCGGACCGCGGCCGATTTAAAGCTACCACCTAGCAAGTGTGGTGTCTGGCGGTGACACCACATATTCCATTTGAGATCATTTCGAATAGTCACACCCAGATACCTGACGGATGTTACCGCTTCCAAAGACTGGGCATTTATTTTGTACCCGTACATTAATGGGGATCAGTGAGGTTCTGGAAGGTATCGACAGGGATGGGGAGCCATGCCGACTCCAGCGCTGTGGCTAGCTGCACTAGATTTCTCGGTTGAGGATCCGTGGCATGAAGATCCCGATAGAGGTGGTTCCACAGATGCTCAATTAGGTTTAGATCCGGAGAGTTTGGTGGCCAGAGAGTACGCTAAACGCATTCTGATGCTCTTTGAGCCACGTATATAAACTGCGAGCTTTGTGACACATTGCCTTGTGCTGCTGGTAGATGTCATCGTGCTCACGAAAAACAAACTGCGTTTAGGGATGGATATGGTCCCAAAAGAATAGTTGCATACTTGTGTTGATCCACTGTGCCTTCTAGAATGACGAGATCACCCAGGGACTGCCACGAAAACATTCTCCAGTCCATAACGCTCCCTCCTCCGACCTGGACCCTACCAACGATTGTTGTAATCTGTTTGCTTTCAGATGTTTCACACCGTACACGCCAACGGCCGTCTGTCGGCTGCAGCACAAAGCGTTATTCATCTGAAATGTCCATGTATCACCAGTCAGTGGACGCCCAGTTGCATTCATCGCCGATGAACATTACTCAGCATGGACTTATGAACAGGGTGCCTGCTGCTGAGGCCCATATGCAGCAACGGTCATTAAAGAGACACTGTTGGCAGCCCTTTGGTTCATCTGGGATATTCGTCGGTACACGTCTCACCCGTCGTTCATCCCTGTCATCTATGGACCGTGGTGCACCATAGTGGCCTCTGCGTCGGTTTCGGATAACACAATTTTGCATGGCGTAGTATAATTTATCCACAGCGGCCTGCGAATAGTTTACAACAGTACTTAGCCACATATGTAACTTTTCCTTTAGGAGTGGTCGGTTTCCTGACCGATTAAAGTACTCGATAGTGAAGCCACTTTATAAAAAGGGAGACAGGGATAATGTTGACAGTTATAGACCTATTTCTATGCCATCGGTGTTTGCTAAAGTTATCGAGAAGGTTGTATATACAAGGTTACTGGAGCATTTAAATTCACATAATTTGCTGTTAAATGTACAGTTTGGTTTTAGAAATGGTTTAACAACTGAAAATGCTATATTCTCTTTTCTCGGTGAGGTTTTGGACGGATTAAGTAAAAGGTCGCGAACGCTAGGTGTTTTCTTTGATTTATCGAAGGCTTTTGACTGTGTTGACCACAAAATATTACTGCAGAAGTTGGACCATTATGGAGTAAGGGGAGTAGCTTACAATTTACTTTAAGAACAGAAAGCAGAAGGTAATTCTCCGCAATATTGAGAGTGGTAGTGATGTTGAGTCCCAATTGGGCACTGTTAAGTGGGGCATTCCCCAAGGGTCGGTGCTGGGGCCACTGCTGTTTCTTATTTATATAAATGATATGCCTTCTAGTATTACCGGTGATTCAAAAATATTTCTATATGCTGATGACACCAGCTTGGTAGTGAAATATTGAAACATTATCAAATAATGTAGTTCATGAAATAAGTTCGTGGCTTGTCAAAAATAATTTGATGCTAAATCATAGTAAGACTCAGTTTTTACAGTTTCTAACTCACAATTCAACAAGAACCGATATTTTGATCAGACAGAATGGGCATATTATAAGCGAGACGGAACAGTTCAAGTTCCTAGGCGTTCGGATAGATAGTAAGCTGATGTCGAAAGCCCATGTTCAGGATCTTGTTCAGAAACTAAATGCTGCTTTATTTACCATTAGAACAGTATCTGAAATAAGTGACAGTTCAACACGAAAAGTAGTCTACTTCGCATATTTTCATACGCTTATGTCATATGGTATTATTTTATGGGGTAATTCTTCTGATTCAAAAAGGGTATTTTTGGCTCAAAAACGGGCTGTTCGAGCTATATGTGGTGTAAGTTCGAGAACCTCTTGTCGACTCCTATTCAATAGTGTGGAAGTTCTGACATTGCCCTCACAGTATATATTTTCTTTAATGTCGTTCGTTGTTAATAATATTAGCTTATTCCCAAGAGTTAGCAGCTTTCACTCAGTTAATACTAGGCAGAAATCAAATCTGCATGTGGAATGCAGTTCTTTGACTCTTGTGCAGAAAGGAGTGCACTATTCTGCTGTATCCATTTTCAATAAGCTACCACAAAAACTCAAAAATCTTAGGAGTAGCCCAAACGCTTTTAAGTCTAAACTGAAGAGTTTCCTCATGGCTCACTCCTTCTGTTCTGTCGAGGAGCTCCTAAAAGAGCTGAAAAATTAAGCAAATTCCAGGTTTACGTTGTTGGTTTTCTTTATTTAAACTTACGAAATGTCGCCTGAATACGTTTCTTATTTTTCATTTTAGTGTTTCTACTATCGTGTTATAATTTCATGTATTGACTCGTTCCATGATCATGGAGACTTCTCCTTAATTTGGTCTCACGGAACAATAAATAACTAAATAAATACAAACTTAGCTGTTTCTGAAATGCTTCCACACTTGTCCTCAAATCCAATTATCATTCCCTTTTGGACCTCAGATAAATCGTTCCGTTTCTGAATTACGACAATGACTGCACTGTTTACCGCATGCCCCCAACGTGTTTGACATACCCTCCACAGCTAATGTTGCCACCTATCGTCTGTGAGTCGTTATTGCACACTGAAGTATGATCTTAGGCGTTCCCGGCGAATTAACTGTTTGTACTGTTCTCGGGTCTCCAGCCGGGTGCAGTCGTTTTCAAACCATGATATTTCGACAGCGCCCCTCCCCACCACCACTCCACTCAGCGCCGCGTGCGGCATGACGCGGGGGAAGGGGTGGGGAGTCATCAGAGTATAAAAGGGAGGAGATTCAGCGGTGATGCTCAGTCTGCAGGTATCACCTGAAGACGACGGCAAGGAATGCTGTCGAAATATCGTGGTTTGAAAACGACTGCACCCGGCTGGAGACCCGAGAGCAGTACAAACTTTGCAAACTGAAGTCAAACATAGGCGGTGGGCGGATTAATGTCACTGGAGCCTGTATTATTTATTATGACTGCAAATCGACACACGATCACTGTTAAGCACTGTGGGATGTTGCAACCCACTCAGCAACATAAAGCTGTGACATGCTGGATCATAGTTCCTGCTGTGTCTACCGAACAAGACAAAGCCAGGGCAACAGCATCACAGGTGCAAAGATGCGAGCTGATGCCAGTGCCACAGAGACTCCCCACTTTAGTGAGTTCCAGGGGCGGCGCTGAGGATGGAGATATCGACTTCGCATCGGCCAACTGCCTGCCGAGTACAATCCGCCAGTGACCAGACGACAACGGATAGAAGCCTACTCGGAAGACAGAAGAGCAGCTCTAGCCCAGTTGGTTACTGATCATCGTCCAGGGCTGACTTAGCCAGCGAACGTCGTTCAGTGAACTCCTACAATTGAATAGACAGTTATTGTGAATTGCACTGCTATGTACTGTGAAGTTGACCTACCAATATTTTCACTTAGCCATTGAGGGCCACTTTTGTTTATATTACATTGTTGCAGACTTAATAATTCAACAAGTGATAAAGATAAGTAAACCTTTTAACTCATTTGTGTGACTTTATTTCTAATTTGTTGGAATGTTGTAGAACCTTCGTTCTCCTATCCTGTTACAAGACCCTAGGGCATAGCTGTGTAATGGCGGCAGGGAGCAATTATCGTAGCGATGTACAGCAGCAGAAGCCGTTTCACGAACTCACAAACGCGGCCTGATGTAACGGTGTCAACTCGGCTTCCACAGCAATAGCGACGAGGCCTTCATACAACTGGCGACGAGGGCTTACAAAAGTTCTCATCAGTGTAAAACCATATGACTGTGGTGGTGTAAATTTATCCGCTGTTCCATACACCACGCGACCACATGTTAGAAAGTTGGTGAAATAACAGCAGATATAATAAACACTTAAGTCAAAATTTCGTGTAGCAGGCGTGGTAGATGAATCACAATAGCGGCAAAGATGCAATCATTTAAATATGTTGTTGTTGTGGTCTTCATTCCTGAGACTGGTTTGATGCAGCTCTCCATGCTACTCTATCCTGTGCAAGCTTCTTCATCTCCCGGTACCTACTGCAACCTACATCCTTCTGAATCTGCTTAGTGTATTCTTCCCTTGGTCTCCCTCTACGATTTTTACCCTCCACGATGCCCTCCAATGCTAAATTTGTGATCCCTTGATGCCTCAAAACATGTCCTACCAACCGATCCCTTCTTCTAGTCAAGTTGTGCCACAAACTTCTCTTCTCCCCAATCCTATTCAATACCTCCTCATTAGTTACGTGATCTACCCACCTTATCTTCAGCATTCTTCTGTAGCACCACATTTCGAAAGCTTCTATTCTCTTCTTGTCCAAACTATTTATCGTCCATGTTTAACTTCCATACATGGCTACATCCATACAAATACTTTCAGAAACGACTTCCTGACACTTAAATCTATACTCGATGTTAACAAATTTCTCTTCTTCAGAAACGCTTTCGTTCCCATTGCCAGTCTACATTTTATATCCTCTCTACTTCGACCATCATCAGTTATTTTGCTCCCCAAATGGCAAAACTCCTTTACTACTTCAAGTGTCTCATTTCCTAATCTAATACCCTCAGCATCACCCGACTTAAATCGACTACATTCCATTATCCTCGTTTTGCTTTCGTTGATGTTCATCTTATATCCTCCTTTCAAGACACTATCCATTCCATTCAACTCCTCTTCCAAGTCCTTTGCTGTCTCTGACAGAATTACAACGTCAACGGCGAACCTCAAAGTTTTTATTTCTTCTCCATGGATTTTAATACCTACTTCGAATTTTTCTTTTGTTTCCTTCACTGCTTGCTCAATATACAGGTGGAATAATATCGGGGAGAGGCTACAACCCTGTCTCACTCCCTTCCGAACCACTGCTTCCCTTTCATGCCCCTCAACTCTTATAACTGCCATTTGGTTTCTATACAATTTGTAAATAGCCTTTCGCTCCCTAGATTTTACCCCTGTCACCTTCAGAATTTTAAAGAGAGTATTCCAGTTAACATTCTCAAAATCTTTCTCTAAGTATACAAATGCAAGAAACGTAGGCTTGCCTTTCCTTAATCTAGCTTCTAAGATAAGTCGTAGGGTCAGTATTGCCTCACGTGTTCCAGTATTTCTACGGAATCCAAACTGATCTTCCCCGAGGTCAGCTTCTACTAGTTTTTCCATTCGTCTGTAAAGAATTCGCGTTAGTATTTTGCAGCCGTGACTTATTAAACTGATAGTTCGGTAATTTTCACATCTGTCAACACCTGCTTTCTTTGGGATTGGAATTATTATATTCTTCTTGAAGTCTGAGGGTATTTCGCCTGTCTCATACATCTTGCTCACCAGATGGTAGAGTTTGTCAGGACTGGCTCTCCCAAGGCCGTCAGTAGTTCTAATGGAATGTTGTCTACTCCTGGGGACTTGTTTCGACTCAGGTCTTTCAGTGCTCTGTCAAACTCTTCACGCAGTATCATATCTCCCATTTCATCTTCATCTACATCCTCTTCCATTTCCATAATATTGTCCTCAATTACATCGCCCTTGTATAGACCCTCTATATACTCCTTCCACCTTTCTGCTTTCCTTTCTTTGCTTAGAACTGGGTTTCCATCTGAGCTCTTGATATTCATACAAGTGGTTCTCTTATCTCCAAAGGTCTCTTTAATTTTCCTGTATGCAGTATCTACCTTACCCCTAGTGAGATAAGCCTCTACATCCTTACATTTGTCCTCTAGCCATCCCTGCTTAGCCATTTTGTACTTCCTGTCGATATCATTTTTAGACGTTTGTATTCCTTTTTGCCTGCTTCATTTACTGCATTTTTATATTTTCTCCTTTCATCAATTAAATTCAATATTTCTTCTGTTATCCAAGGATTTCTACTAGCCCTCGTCCTTTTACCTACTTGATCCTCTGCTGCCTTCACTACTTCATCCCTCAAAGCTACCCATTCTTCTTCTACTGTATTTCTTTCCCCCATTCCTGTCAATTGTTCCCTTATGCTCTCCCTGAAACTCTGTACAACCTCTGGTTTAGTCAGTTTATCTAGGTCCCATCTCCTTAAATTCCCACTTTTTTTGCAATTTCTTCAGTTTTAATCTACAGTTCATAACCAATAGATTGTGGTCAAAGTCCACATCTGCCCCTGGAAATGTCTTACAATTTAAAACCTGGTTCCTAAATCTCTGTCTTACCATTATATAATCTATCTGATACCTTCTAGTATCTCCAGGATTCTTCCATGTATACAACCTTCTTTTATGATTCTTGAACCAAGTGTTAGCTATGATTAAGTTGTGCTCTGTGCAAAATTCTACCAGGCGGCTTCCTCTTTCATTTCTTAGCCCCAATCCATATTTACCTACTACGTTTCCTTCTCTCCCATTTCCTACTACCGAATTCCAGTCACCCATGACTATTAAATTTTCGTCTCCCTTCACTATCTGAATAATTTCTTTTATTTCATCATACATATCTTCAATTCCTTCGTCATCTGCAGAGCTAGTTGGCATATAAACTTGTACTACTGTAGTAGGCGTGGGCTTCGTGTCTATCTTGGCCACAATAATGCGTTCACTATGCTGTTTGTAGTAGCTTACCCGCGTTCCTATTTATTTATTTATTTTTTATTATTAAACCTACTCCTGCATTACCCCTATTTGACTTTGTATTTATAACCCTGTATTCACCTGACCAAAAGTCTTTTTCCTCCTGCCACCGAACTTCACTAATTCCCACTATATCTATCGATTTCCCTTTTTAAATTTTCTAATCGACCTGCCCGATTAAGGGATCTGACATTCCACGCTCCGATCCGTAGAACGCCAGTTTTCTTTATCCTGATAACAACGTCCTCTTGAGTAGTCCCCGCCCGGAGATCCGAATGGGGGACTATTTTACCTCCGGAATATTTTACCTAAGAGGACGCCATCATCATTTAACCATACAGTAAAGCTGAATGCCCTCGGGAAAAATTACAGCTGTAGTTTCCCCTTGCTTTCGGTCGTTCGCAGTACCATCACAGCAAGGCTGTTTTGATGAGTGTACAAGGCCAGATCAGTCAATCATCCAGACTGTTGCCCCTGCAACTACTGAAAAGGCTGCTGCCCCTCTTCAGGAACCACACGTTTGTCTGGCCTCTCAACAGATACCCCTCCGTTGTGGTTGCACCTACGGTACGGCTATCTGTATCGCTGAGGCACGCAAGCCTCCCCACCAACGGCAAGGTCCATGGTTCATTGGGGGGGGGGTATATATATATATATATATATATATATATATATATATATATATATATATATAACGCGACCTATTTACCTAGACATGCACGAACAGTTCCTGCTACCACAGACTAAAGAGTAGTAGCCGTCCATCAACTTCTAACGTGATAGTGCACCCCTACTTTGGTGTCTTAACATTTGAGACTTAATGAATAACACATTTGCTGACAGGTTGATATGTTGTGATACTCCCATCGCATAGCGTCCGCGTTCTCCCGATGTCTTGTCATTAGGCTTCTTCTTATGGAGTGATGTCAACGATCGTTAGTTCACAACATAGGTCAATTATTTGCTGCCGTTCGTGCACGAATCAGTGAAGCAATCAAAACTGTTGACCCTCACGTGGGAAGGACTCGGATAATACATTGATTTTGTACGAGCAATGAATGGGGGACACACTGGATTTCTGGAAGAACAGATGAACTTTGAGAGCTGCTAAACATTTCACGGCAAACCACGATGCGCTACATCAAATAGTTTCTGGTTTTTGGAAAGGATAGCGGAACAAGACGATAGCTGCCACGTCTAACATTAGTCCAGTGTGTTTCTCGCAAACAATCACAACCATTATTTCCGTACCCGACAAGACCATGGACAGTACGAAACTTACACATCTAGCAACTAAAATCGCGACACTATGACGACGAAATGTAACAGTCGCCAAATTGGCATAGCGTACACTCGATGCTTGGATAAGCAAATCGGTTGCATTGCGGGGCAGTTGTTCAGTGCAGCTAAAACTAACTCATCTACATCCATATATATTTTAAAAATAGAAGAATGTTTATATGCATGTATGTACTAGGTCCTGCATGACCGAGTAAGCGAGCACAAAATGCAAGATGGGGCGAGTAAAGCCTAACTGGATAGGCTGACCGCACCAGTGATTCTGGCCGAACACAGAAGCCATGATCGAATCCTAAGTAATGTCTGAGACGTTAAACGTGTCTTGATTTGCATGCACCTGCTGCCAGAACAGGCTACTCATTTGCGTTGTGTCTGTTGTCTGTAATCATACAGGGTGAGGAAACCAGTGCAGTAGGATTGAAACCAAAACAGAGATACTGAAAAAATAGGAAGATCGAAAAACAAACTATGGAATAAATTTCTGTTGAGTGTAGAGGAAAAGAGCAAGTCCATTGCGCACATATCGTGCATAAGCACCTTGTGTTTGGAGTCGGGAGCGACTCATTTAAGGAAACGTAGTTATATGAAATCCCACAATGAAACAGCTCCGTCAGTTATACCGACAGTAATAAAAAAAGTATAACAGCAAAATATACTGAAGTGTGTGCCAAAGATATGAAACTTTCTTATGCTGTTCCTGGTGATGGTTTGAAAGAACTAGGCTAAATAAATCTAGGTGCACATTACGGAGAGGTCAGCATTTTAGATGTCATGCATGCTACATCGCTCTACTACATTCAGAGGTGTCAAAGAACAGTTTGATGTAGTTTGGAATAGAATAATGCCTTCTACTATTAAATAACTTATGTAATAAAACATGTGCTGCAAAAGTTGATATGTGGACTGATTCCCACAATCAGATGCATTATTTGATGCTTGAAGCACATTATACAAAAGTACGCCCCTGATAGCTGACTGGTCAGCGCGACGGAATGTCATGCCTAACGGCCCGGGTTCGATTCCCTGCTGGGTCGGAGATTTTCTCCGCTCAGGGATTGGGTGTTGTGTCGTCCTTATCATCATCATTTCATCCCCATTGACACGCAAGTCGCCGAAGTGGCGTCAACTCGAAAGACTTGCACCAGGCGAATGGTCTACCTGATGGGAGGCCCTAGCCACACAGCATTTCCATTACTTCCATTATAAAAAAGCGTATAGGTCTCTTGTGAACAATGTTTTATTTGTAACTCAATTCCTGGTCGCTAAAAAGATAGGGGTAACTATTAAAATAGAAATATAAGAGGCTATGACGGAATGAAACATTTCGCCGGGTATGTTGCATAATTTAGCTTTTGACTGCGACGAGGTTACCAATATAATAAAAGCATTGGCTTCCTTGTACTGCTCATGGTATTAATAAAGCACTCAGCCACACTTTCTATGAAGATAGCTTCATGTTAAATGATACCCCGAAGACTGCAGCCGGCCGCGGTGGCCGAGCGGTTCTAGGCGCTTCAGTCCGGAACCGCGCGACTGCTACGGTCGCAGGTTCGAATCCTGCCTCGGGCATGGATGTGTGTGTTGTCCTTAGGTTAGTTAGGTTTAAGTAGTTCTAAGTTCTAGGGGACTGATGACCTCCGATGTTAAGTCCCATACTACTCAGAGCCATTTGAACCATTTTTGAAGACTGCAGCAAATAAAAAATACTGGAAAATTCGTTGTACGGTACATGGAAGAAAGTGGTCTCTCACCTTTGAAAAGTTTGTACACTACGCTAGAGGCCTTCCACACTCAGTATCACGAAGTTGCTGCTTTAGTGACGGAAAATAATTCAGGTTACAGGTTACAGAATATGATAATGAGTTTACAGGAAGAATTGTGAATTTCCTGAAACCATTTAAAGAGGGGACTGGTGAGCTAGAAGGCGAAAAAGAACCTACAATCCAGTTAGTTGTCACTTGGTTTACAACAAATCTGCTGAGTGAATGAAAACGACTGTCAAATATAGTCAGGTGAATTACATTACTGCAGTTGCAAGGACTGTTTCATTGTGGAACGAAGGAAGGCTAGATTTGTAATTACTAGCGCAGGCTTACTTGACGTATACTAACAGATATGTATATTTTAATACGAGGTACAAGGGATTAAAAATCGAGCGTCGACTTATGTACGTGGGAAGGTCGTAATTACTTCCAACCATAAAGTTGATACGTTTCTTTAGTTGTCTCTCCGTGATGTCACTTAACACAACGGAGAGTTGCAAATTCTTAGCATTCAGCATCTTAAGTGGGCTAGTTTTACAGGTGCTATATGCAATCGTTCACCCAATAGTACCTGTACAGTTAATCCGTATTACCTTATAGCCAAAAGGAAGTATCATAATCTGTATAATATTTTATCAATATAAAATACATGTTTTGTGTGTGCACCTTCATGCAGTTCTGTATTATTTCTTTCCAGTTGTTTCTAAAGTACAGTGCCATCGCTGCCCAGAAAGACAGAGCATTTCAATGACTCGAACAATAACAAATTCTCGCCTGAAGGTAATGATCTCTACATTTTAATGCGAGTTGGAAGCGACGATTACGTGTTAAAGTGGTGGAACAGGCATGGAAAGGATGCACCAGAGGTGGTTGCGGTTACAGGACGTATTTTATATATCAAAGCAACAAACGCACCTGGTGAATGGTGTTTTAGTAGCTCTGGAATGTTACTAACAAATCAGCGCAGCATACTTAATCAAAACTGCGACATTGATCTGCTGCTGATCAACAGTAACCATAGATTTTCTTCAAGTGAAAAGGGAAAATAGTTACAGCTGTGATTATATATAGAGTTCTTCGGATATTTCCTTTACAGAGGCGGTAGCCTCTTAGAATTGAATATGGTATTTATTTAGTAAGTGCTTAGTTTCCTATTACTGACAAGTAGAATAAAATTTCCATTTAGAAATGAATCACTTTTCTGTGCTTGTACTGAATAACAAATTACTTTCCACGTGCTGTACGAAGTTAACTGTCTCAAGTACGTGTGCTTGGAAACAATTCGTCTGTGTTAAAAAAGAGAGAGAGAAAACTGAAGAAACAAAGATAAGAAAAAAAGAAAGTAAGAGGAAAGAAGGAAGAGAGAAGAAGCGTTTGATTGTGTAGTGCGGCGAGGGGAGTCGAAGTGAAAAGTCAGCGACGACCAGTCATGCTCGGTTATTTGCACATACAGCATCCGGACATGCTGAAATGTATCCGAACGACCTGAATTTCGTTTCGCCTGATTTGTATACATCCCACATAACTGTCTTGTAGTACCTCTGCTATCTCTTCGGTACGCAGTTTGAGGAGACAAATTGGTTACTGCAAGAGGCTACAAGAGATAATTGTTCTCTATGACTATCAGTCCAGATGCAAATTAATACCTCGATAATGCAAATTTCAGAAAAAAGGTGTAAGAGATGACACAGCCATTGCTATAATGCAAGTATCAGAAAAAAGGTTATTAGAGATGACACAGCCATTATGCTTGTAAAATTAAATTTATTGCAATATATGACATTTCAAAACGCAAATTTCAACTGGAAATTAATGAGGAAAATTTTTGTACTGGTCTGCGACCTAAGACTCCAGTCCAGAAATCCTGTTAACTAACCATGAAAGAAGTTAAATACGTTTTCAAGCACAAATAACGAAGAAGACACACGTTTCAACATGAAATGACATGGCATAGAGTTTTGTGTTGGACCATGATTCGAACCCAGCACTAATAGGATTGTTAACTAAGCATAACTATATGTTATAAATCGTAATTTCTCACCAGTAATGAGATGACTGAAACTGAAACGGCGAGTCGAAAAAGTTTTGTCTTACTGGGATTCGAATCCAGCACCTATTGTTGTCACGATTAGACGTTAAATATACTGAGACGTGCACTGAAGCGGAAATAACACGACAAAAATTTCTCTGCTAACGGAATCGAACCCTACACCATCCTCATTGTTGACTAACTACAAAGAGACGTTGGACATTTCTTTTCCACCAGTTGCATATTTAAATCTTAAGTGATGTGACGAAAAGTTCTTCGTCAGAGTGGGAGTCGAAATCAGTGACCATCGCTATCGCTGGCAAAGCACGGAGAGGCGTTAAAAATCCTAATAATATGTTCACTTGTAGTTTGGCGTGCGCGTCTAACTTTTGTTCCAGACCAGGATTAGAACCCATACATGCGCCTTTCTTGAAGACCCTGAGTAGTTCGGAATCTCGTGAAAACAATGAAGCGATGGAAATGTATCGTTTCAAAGGGCTCAGACCCAGCGAACGGGAGATGTGAGGTCGAGTCCTAGAATAGTATCAATATTTTCAAAATGGTTCGAATGGCTCTAAGCACTATGGGACTTAACATCTGAGGTCATCAGTCCCCTAGACTTAGAACTACTTAAACCTAACTAACCTAAGGACATCACATACATCCATGCCCGACGCAGGATTCGAACCTGCGACCGTAGCAGCAGCGCGGTTCAGTATTTTCAACGTATCCAATTCTAATACAATAAGAAATAAGTGCACTTTGACCTTACATGACCACTGATTCTTTAATAAAAAGCCTCTCGTGTAATAAAGCTAACTGCTGACAGAGTTTCAACCTGGTGTGACTTCCTCCTCTGTCATGACCCAGCCTACACCATCTCCAATAGTTAGCGAAGGGACGTCGTGTTGAAAGTGGATTGGGAATCATGGTGTAGCCCTACATTGTTCAACTGGCGTTACAGAAGATAAAGAGGGGCTCTCTGTACTTGTTAAAAATGGTTACCTGGTATGAGAATCGAGTCCAGACCTTAAGCATAGGCAGCTATTATTTTTTCCAAAAGACCACCAACCTACAATGAGCATTGGGTCATGTTCGTGTCGTAAAGAAGGATGCCCTACACAGAAAGAAAATTCTGATTCTTTGGAGGTTGATTACAACCTATTCGAAACATTCATTTCCTTGTTCGTCCACATCGATATTCACTAGCTGCCTTGGCTACCCGACACCTGCTTTTGACTTGATTTTGTAATCACTGAAGTAAAATCTCATAACAGTCACCTGTACGAATTGGTAACACGGTAAATGGGGAAATTTCTGCTGAAAAGTTGATTTACACTTGTGATTCCGTGTCGGTGTTTGTATTTATGGTCGGCTAATAAATACGACACAGTTTAAATACAAAGGCCAGATATCGAGCTCCATCTCATCTTTACGTCTCTTTCGTCTCATATAATTGCATTGATAAGGGGGGTAGTGATACTTTTTTTGTATCATTTTATATGAAGAATGTTGATGTTTATAATCCACGAAGACCAAATTTATTTGAAGAAGAATAGGTTGGTACATAACTTCATGGGGATTTGGTTTGTCGTGTTATTAATAAATTTATCAGTTGTCATTTTTTTACTAAACTGTCCTTACCATGACCTACTGAGTGTTTTCTATTTGTAGGTTATGAAGATTGTAGTGCGTGAAATGGGAAAAAGTCTAATACTTGTGACATTTTGTTCTCTTAGGATTTAGTAGACACTTACAGGCAGCTGAGGAAGCTGGAAAGATTTGTGCTGTGCTTGGGATAAGTGCACAGAAGAAATCACATCAAAAATTGTTTACTCATTTCAGGTAGAACTATTTCGATGTGAATCATTAGCCACATTTAGTAACAATAACGTTTCTGTAGTTTACCAATATGGAACAAAGGATTACTTGCAACTGTGATGAATTGCGACCATTTAGTCTCCTTGGGACATTTGCACTCAATGGGCGATGTTGGGTGAAAATCTAAAAAAGGAAGCGTAAGATTAAAAGTCCCATCAGCTATGAGGGTATTAGAGACATGGCACAAGTTTGGGAAGGAAATCGACTTCGTCGATTCGCATGAGAGATCCCAGCATTTACTTTAATCGATTTAAGGAAATGACAGAAAACCTAGATGGTGAATTGAACCCTTGTGCATTAACTTTAAAAAAAAAAAGTAAATACGTAAAGCAAAAACTAGTGTGAGTCCTCAAAATGTTCCGTTATGCATATGGTGTTAAAAACTGCATCTCAGGGACTTGGCCACCGCAGATGTGATCTGTTTTCAACAACCGAGGCGTGTTGTGCTCGCAACATACGAAAAGCGACCAAGGAAACAGCAGCTAATGTTGCTACTGTACGACAAAATCTATACTCTGCTGATTTCACAAAAGAAACTGTCCTGGAGTTTCACTGGAAAGTAATTCCTAGATCACTTCTTCTCCAGATTTTTCGCCCTAGGACGGTTATCTTTCTCGTTCCTTATCGGGCAACCATCAAGAACATTTCTTTGTGGACGAAGAGGCACTTTAAACCTGGATTATCGACGTCTTTATCTCCAAACAGCACCTGTCTACAGGCGTGGAATCGCTAAACCGCCTGACCATCATCAGACTATTTTAGTTAATGGGAGGTCATATATTGTTGATGATTAATTTCTGTCTTATGTTTTTCTTTTCTATTCCATAAATCAACGAGAAACGCCTTAAAATATCCTCTGTTCTAATACAAATGAATTACAACTTACCACGTACCCCCATTACTAAAATATAATTTAATAAGACGAATGATATATGAAACACGAAACTGCCCAAAACATCACGCACCAGCAAGATACTACGCACTTTTGACTCCCAAATGGTCTATGAGTATGAGAATTACTATGTCCTAGCCAAGAATCATTTCTGGATTACCAAAGAAATATGTAAGCTTTGCAATGAGTGTAGGCCAAAAAACAACACAGTTATCAAATTATTCAATGCCATACATAATCAATTGAATTGTGTAATAAAAATTAATATGTGCGTCGGTATAAGCAGGAAAATGTAAGTTTAACCGTGGGTGTAAGGTCACAGTTCTGAAATGTTTGACGTTTAGGTACATGAGACTTAAGATGATGAAGTTTAGATTTTCTTAATGATTTTCGAT
This sequence comes from Schistocerca americana, assembly GCF_021461395.2. Classification (NCBI taxonomy): domain Eukaryota; kingdom Metazoa; phylum Arthropoda; class Insecta; order Orthoptera; family Acrididae; genus Schistocerca; species Schistocerca americana. The sequence continues at coordinate 154,822,732 of NC_060122.1, forward strand.
CTGGAAGCTTATAGCTCGGGAAGAGAAGAAGTAAAAAAGGCGACAAAATGCTTATGTCTCTAGCTAGATGAAAACCTGGAGCACAGGCAGCGTTTCCTCCAGAAAGCAAACATGTTACCGCTAATGGTTCAAATGGCTCTGAGCACTATGCGACTTAACTTCTGAGGTCATCAGTCGCCTAGAACTTAGAACTAATTAAACCTAACTAACCTAAGGACATCACACACATCCATGCCCGAGGCAGGATTCGAACCTGCGACCGTAGCGGTCACGCGGTTCCAGACTGAAGCGCCTTTAACCGCACGGCCACACCGGCCGGCTGTTACCGCTAATCTAGCGAGCCAGTGTTACTAGCGATGTGCTATTAATAGAGGGAATTAGTAATGTTAAATATGAGATTAATTATAGATTATGTGTGGAATGACCCTTATTGACTCAAATAATAAATTTGATACCCCAGTGTTACACGTTACGTGAGAATCAGTCGGACTATTTATCGGAAATGGCGACGAAATATCAAGCGAATTTAGCAAGACAATGTAGAATCACACCGGGAAGTAAATCAACAATTACATAGTTGTTGAACGTATACTACAACGTTGCCAATTCTCCACTAGACTAGCGGCAGGAAGGATACGCTGGCTGAGCTGGTATGCCGAGCTGACTAACACGGGAATATATCCTCTCGCAGACGCGGCGAGCCTGTTGTGGCTGTTGAGCCTGTATTGTCTGGCACCAGAAATACCTGACGCATAGCCAAGAGTTTTTATTGTGATTTTTATTTAAAGTATAGTTACAGATAATATCCAGATTCATCGACTGTAAATCGAACATCCTAAATATAGAGTAGGAGGAGTTATGTGGATTGGCCTTACTGTTCAGAACCTCTGTAGCTGCCGTAGTTTTTTTTTTTCTTCAAAATGAGAAATTCATTCGCCAGACGTTTTTCACTTCTTTTTATTTTCTGTTCTCGTCCATGATTATACAGTAAAAATTATGAGTAGTAATTTATTCTTTTTATATTATTCTTTTGATCAGTATGAACTTAAAACCAATTTTTCTAAAAAATAATTTCATTTGCGTATACAGAAAACTACTAATAACATAGGATTTCAAATCAGGGAAGGGAAGTGCGCTCAAAAACTCTCAAATAAATGGACTCTGCGAGTCAGTTCAGAGCAAACTCGATTCGTGCCTTTGCTAACACGAAGGGAGAAGCAGCTGTTTCAGCACATGTAAATAAGAACACAAGAAGCTGACAGCATTGCTGTATTGTGTGACGTACGTCTTCACTGAGCTAAACCGCCTTTCAGTCTGCAGTAATCAAAATAACGAATACAATATAATCGCTGATATTGCTTTATCACTGAAGGGATATTGTGTGTGTTGAATGGCAGTGTCAATATGTAGTACACTTCAGACGGAGAGAAACCAAAATATCAGTAAGAGATCCATCAAGATAAGCATGTAGTGAAGTTTCTATGGAGCGCTCCGCATTGGCGATGTTTGCTCTAAAATGAGTTCCTGATTGTTTCATACTAGCGAAGCCTTAAGACTATCCAAAGCCCCATAAAAGAATCAATACAATTTAGTTGTTAAAACAGACTACTACGTTGAATAGTCATCAGTTTTTGACTAAGTATGACTCAATAATTGGCCCTAATTTTAATTTGATTTCATCTGCTGTTGAGATTCAGTATGAGTCTGAACTGCTCTGAAAATAATGTCCGCCTTTTGAAACCTCAAATACAGTGTTGTATCGGCTGGCAATCATAACTGGTTGCAGACATGCGCAAAAACTCTTCATTGTTGTACGGGATTGTCTCTGATAAGAAATGGGGACCTTCGCTGCAGAAACGGCGACGAAATGGATACGTAGAAAATATTGATTAATACAGGATGACAGAACACATGTTAAGACAGTAGGAAAAAACATTCATGGGACAAGAGAGAACCGTAAGCGGGCAAAAGCTGTAAGGCAAGGCAGATACTGAAATACATGCACCATACAACAGAAAAGGTCCAGTGCAAGCGGAGAGGTTGGCATAGGAGTGGAAATCGTGACGAGCAGCATCAAAACATCCAGTAAACTGAAGAGGATAAAAAAACTTCGTTAGGGAATTATGTATATGTTTTTGCTGTCATTGTAGTTGTGATCGTTAGTCCGAATATTGATTTCACGGAGTTCTCTTCGTAAAACCAGCATGTGCATTATCACTACATAACTACTGCAACCTGCACCCACTTGGACCTTCCTACCATACTAAAACTTCAATTATTCTTACACCCCCACTTACACACACACACACACACACACACACACACACACACACATCGCCGGCCATTACCATATAATGATTACTTGCTGCGTCAGGAAGTATCCTATCAAACGATCCCTACTTTTCGTCAAGTGGTAAAATACATTTCTTTCCTTCCCCTCCTTATTATCCGAACTACGCATCTGATCTTCAGCAGTCTCCTGGTGCTCTACGTTTCAAAACTTCTGTTTTCTTCTTGTCTGACCTGTTTATATTCATTTCTGTTCAGTGTTACCCTCCAGGTAAATAGCTTCCGAAAAGACTTTGCAACATTTAAATTTTATTGGATATAAACTATTTTCTGCACTACCCTGCTTTTTCTATTCTCTCTACATCTACCATCTTCATCTACTTCGATGACAAAATAACAAAACTTTTAGTATCCCATTGCCTCATCTAATTCCCTCAGTATCACCTGGTTTAATTCGACTGCTTTTCTTTGTCTTTGTTCTATGTTTTTTTTTCATGACTCTATCGATTTCGTTCAACTGCTCCTCTATGTGTTCGCCGTTACCAACAGAATTTCAATGTTATCGTCAAAATTCAACGTTTTATTTCATCTCTCTGAACTCTAATTTCCTTTCAAATTTTCTCCTCCGTATCCTTGACTGGTTGCTCAATGCACAGATTGAATATCGTCGCGAAAAGACTGCAACATTCTCCCGCTGCTTTCTCAACAACTGCTACCTTTCATGAGCTTCAACTACAGATGGGTTTCATACAAGTTGTAAATATCCTTTCGCTCCCTGTATTTTATCTCTGCTACGTTCAGAATTTCAATGTGTCTTCTAGTCAATACTATTTTTCTCAATATCGATGAATGCTAGAAACGTAAGTTTGGCATTCTTCAACCTGTTTTCTGAGAGGGAGTCAGTATTGCTCACGTGTTCCCACTTTTCTTCGGAAACCAAACCGACTATCCGCGAGTCCGTCTTCCGCAAGTTTTTTTTCGTCGATACTTCAATAAATAATTTGTGACAGTATTTCGCACCCATGACTTACTAGACCGATAGTTCGATAATAGTCTCATCTGTCGGCAAGCGCTACCTTTGGTATTGGAATTATTACGTTCTTCTTGAAGTCTGAGACTATTTTTCCTATGTCATGCATTTTGCATACCCGATGGAATAGTTTGTGATGGTTTTTTTGAATCAAGGATCTCAATAATTTTGAGAGAACGTCGCCTACTCCAATACTTTGTTTCGAGTTACGTGATTCAATACTCCGTCAATTCAGTTCAGTATCTCATGAGTTATCCACGAACTTCGTTTATCTGTCACTAATTCTGCTGCCAGTATTAAGCCTTGTGGCAAAAATTCTTAACCAAATGATTTAGATCCGACAAGAATTTACAATTAGACAAACGAACAATGGACATTGTAAATAACGTATAATCATGATGGGACGACGGTGCAGTGTGTGCAGTCATGTGGTCTTTACGTAATTACCATATAGTTGATCAACTTTTTTCCTGTCAGATATTAAGTATGACGCGACAAACATCTCCTACTGAATTGCGTCCAGCAAAGAAACTTTTCGGTTTGCAGAACACATAAGATTGAAAAAAATAATTACAACAATTACTGAAGAGTTGGGTCATCAAAATAATTCGTCCCTAAGCTTAATTTATGGTGTTTTGGCTGCCGTCGGTGACTCTGAAAACTATTCATAACTACGGTTCAGCATCGATCCCTAGTTACAGAAATGCAAATAAAATTCTTGGCCTGTACTGTGTGCTTCAGAAGCCAGTCAGAGCCGCTAAAAATACAGCTGAGCTGTGGCAATATTTTCCTGCCAGTAGCTAGAGACGTGACAACATCATAAACTTCGACTTAGTTCCTGCACTGGCAGGGAATTATCGTGCTATATTCACTTAATATAATCGGTCATGCCGAATTAATATTCTGAATGATTCTCCCGTAAAGGTTGGCATAGAGTAAGAAAATTTATTTTCTTGCGTCCAGGAAGCTCGTTACAAGCGGTGACTACAAACACTTTCGTCTATTGACATTGCAAACTATTCATCTATCCCACATTGGGACAAAGAGAGAGCTCCATCCGACAGTTGTCCGCTAGCTCAAGAGAAACACCTGAGGAGGGATCAGTATATTTTTGTTTGGTGGGGTCACAAGTGACGGTGCCCTATAGGGTTCGGACTGCTTCTTTGTTTTCTTTTTCTGCGTATTCTTAGTGTGCTAGTTAAAAAAAGGGGAACGTAGCATCAAGGGAAAAAACACGTTAGAAAAAGAAATTTAAAATTAGCTTAGTTAAAAAATTTAGTATGAGTAATACGTTCACCCTTCAAAGGAAGACTGTGGTAACTGTTGGTTGAAATCCCGCTGGAGACAAAATTTTTACTTCTTGTGACATAAAGTTAACCTCAGGCTGATCTACAATCAGTAAAGAAATTTTTAGAAAACTTCTCCCTCATAAGTTTTCTTTCTACTTTGATTCAGCAAACTGCGGATGTAAAAGTGAAAAATTTACAGATTTTTCACTCTTGTTATTAGTGTTTTTTTCTGCTTCTGCGGAAATAATTTTTAGTTTTTTATGAAGAAACAATTGTAGGGGCTTAACTGGGCCACTGAATAATTTGTTAACTGGGTCTCGTTACGTATCTTCCCATGCTATAACGTTTACATATTGACGTGATAGTCCTGTAACAGTACTTCAGTATGACCGTGGGTTGGACATAGAAACAGACGGTTTTTTTGTCAAAAGTGTATAATGTCTTGATAATTCATGAGAATATGAGGGCGTTGGTTTATAGGTACTTTGTTTTATTACAAAAGACTTCTGTTGTAATGTTACCATGGTAGCCTGCAATTCATTTGTGTTAGTACAATGTATACTTTATAGCGTGTTTTTCGTTAGTTTATTCAATACAACAGATAAACGTTAGAAGCAAGTTAGTCATCAGCAATATTGTCACCCACATTATCTAATATTATCGAACTTGCACTGTACTCATTCGCATCTTTCATTTTCTTCATAGCTTTTTTAGAACTGGTTTTTGGTCACCGAAACTATTTCATTGCACTCTTTACTTTTCTACTTTGAAACTGGTTGTTATTTGCAGCTTATGAAAAATCTTTGCGGACTTTTATGTTTTTCACCAGTGTTACGCTGTCTTTGCATTTGTGTTGTTATATGTTACAAGTGGTGCCAATGAAAGCATTTTTAAGGAAAATTGCATTAAATGAGTAACATCAAAAAGAAAGTTACTTAGTCATAATGTTAATGGTGTCGGGCGATGCTAAAATAGCGAACCACTTTTGGTGAATGAGCTGCATCTTTGTAGAACATGTAAGACATAAAAAACAGAAATAGCTGCCACAGCTACTCAAGAGCAGGGCCATCCTAATAACTCCCACTTCTCTTTATTTATGATGTACGATTTATAGTCGGCGAGTCTGGATATTATTCGTAACTATACTTTCTACGAAAATAATAGTTACATAAATCAAAAAATATCTGGGCTGTACTTCATGTATACCGGGTATCAGTCACCATGGTAGCAGACAGCTTTGCTGCGTCTTCGAAGGGAGAGATTCCCAAGTGCTAGCCAACTCAGCGCACCAGCTGAGCCAATGCATTCCTCCTGTTCCTAGTACAATGGAGAACGGTGAATGTTGTACAATACGTTTGGCAATTATGTGACCATCGATTTACTTCCTGGTGTGATTCAGTATTGTCCTGTTAAATTCACTTATTATTTCGTTGCCATTTCCTATAAATAATCCGACAGAGTCTCACCTAAGGTGTAACACTGGGGTGTCAGATTTATTATTTGATTTCATAAGGGTCATTCTACACCGAATCTTCAATTAATCTCGTATTTAACATTACTAATTCCCTCTATTAATTAAGGATACTGCACTTGAGAGCACACTACTGATAGCAGTGGCTTGCGAGGTAAGTAGTAACGTGACAGCTTTCTGTATGTAATGCTGCCTTTACTCTAGGTTCTCATCTCGCTAGAGGTCTAAACATTTCGTCGGCTTTTTACTTCTTCTCTTACCGAGCTATAAGCTTCCAGATCGAAACTCATTAAGGAAATCTAAACTTCACCATCTTAAGTCTCAAAGCAGTTTCTATTGGTACCGTGTAGATCTAAAGTTAGAAGTAGCATGGACAGCTGCATCAAACCGGTCTTCAGACTGAAGACCACAACAACATTAACAACAACAACAGGTGAAAAATTCACGAAATTGTGACATTGCACGTTTGGTTAAACTTACATTTTCCTGCTTACACCGACGCATATCTTAACTTCATTATTACACAATTCAACTGGTTATATGTGGTATTGAGTAATTTGACAACTGGGTTCTTTTTTGGATCTACTATCACTACAAGGCTTACATATCTCTGCGGTAATCCCGAAATGTGTGAGAAACTGCAGTATTTTAGTTTATTGCTTCGTTGCTACCAATTCTATACGCAACACTTTTCGCAGAGAGTATCCACATATGTCACTGAATGTACCTACAAAACTGTATCGTTGTACGACACATAATTAAGAAAATACGAAATTAAATACTGAGATGCGTGATTAACTGCCACATCTTGCATGATTCTGTTCGTAACTCATTTCACATACAGTAGCCACTTATTTCGCTGAATAAACCTAGAAAAACATATCATTTTACGACGCATAGTTCAGGATATTCAACTCCATAAACAGTTAGATGCATGAAAAACAGACGCTTCGTCGATGACTTTTATCACATTTATACAACTAATCCTATTCACAAATTACAACACATTTCGAAGACAATAGCCACATGTACCATTCGATGTACTTGCGATGTTATGTCGTTTTGCAGCACGTAGTTCAGGAGACAGGAGATCATAAACATTGATCTGTGTGTCAATGAAACTGCAGTGCGAAATTCGCTAGAGATACAGGTGAAATAAGCGTACAAATACGTGTGAAATAAATATACGTGAAATATACAGAGGGGACCAAAAATGTATATCTACTGTTCGAAGTCCATAACTGGCAAACTAATTGACGGAGTTGTCTCATATTTGGTAGTGTAATAGTTTGTAGTTCCGGCAATTGCCACACAAGCGTTGTATTGCGTTGTTTTGTTTTGTCAGATGACAGTCGCCAGATAGTCAGTGTTTTGTTCTTAGTTGCACTTAGTTACTCGAGTAAACATGGCTGGCGCAAGGCTAACATTCGATGAAAGGAAGTCAGTTTTGAAGTGGTATTTTAAGTACGAAATCACTGAGGTTCAACGGCAATGGCGAAATGGGTATCAAACAGAGCCACCGACATGTTTAATTATTCGTCCCATTCGAGAAAATTTGAAGCCGAAGACTGTATTAAAGATGTATACAAACAACGATCTGGATGACCTGTAACAGTAACAAGTCCAGCTAACTCCCGTCGTGTGTTACAACAATTCACTCGCTCACCACAGAAGTCCGTAAGACAGTGTGTCCGTGAAACCAGAGTGAGATGCTCAAGTGTTCGGCGAATTTTGAAGACAGCAGAGTGGAAGTGCTACATCCCACGACTGCTACACGCAATGAACGAGAACGACCCAGATCGTAGAATGGAGTACTGCGAGTGGTTTACTAACATGGTGCGCAACGATGAAGAGTTTGCAGGGATGATTGTGTGGTCTGATGAGGCACAGTTCAAACTCAATGGTACAGTAAATGGCCACAATTGCATCTACTGGGCCGCCGAAAATCCGAACGTCCATGTAGATAAAGCCGTGAATTTGCCAGGAGTAAATGTGTGGTGTAGGTTGTCTTACCGGGGCTTGATTGGACCATTCTTCTTTGACGGCATAGTTACCGGTGAGGTGTACCTTCAGAAACTTCAGACATCCATTTTACCTGCCATCCGAAACTTGTATGGAGACGGTAGAGTTTACTTTCCACAAGATGGTGCGCCAGCCTACTACCAAAATCGTGTTAGGGCGTATCTCGACGAAAATCTGCCAGGAAGATGGATAGGCCGTAGAGGTGCTGTGGACTGTCCACCAAGTTCCCTAGACCTAACTTCTCTGGACCTTTACCTGTGGGGAACACTAAAGAATGTCGTTTATCGACAAAAGCCACGCACATTGGATGAACTTCGAGAATCCACCGTACATTCATGTGCAAATATCCAACTGAACACGTTGCAGTCAGTAGTTCGTGCTGCAGTTCGGCGGCATCGTTTGTGTGTGAATGTTAATGGTGACCATTTCGAACACCTACAGTGATATCTTTAAGTTGGACTCTAAGCTACACTTTCACCAAAAATGAGACAACTCCGTCAATTACTTTGCAAGTTATGGACTTTTAAACAGTAGATACATTTTTTTTTACCCTTCTGTATTTGACGTGTGCGTACGCGGGCAAATACACTGACAGTAAGCTAATCCTAAACCCCTGGAACGATTTCAACCATGGACACAGTTGGGGGAATTAGGAGGTGGAGAGAGAGAGGGGGAGGGAAAAATGGACAGAGGAACGAAAGAGCCATGTCCCATTGCGTCTGATGAAACCTGGCATAGAGCAGAAGTAGTATAGAATGACGCCCCCGCAGCTGCCATCGACTCTCAGTTCAACTCGATACCCAGTCGTGTCAGAGCCGTTGTTTATACCGGAGGTGGCAACTCTTTGCACAAAATTTTCCGCCTTCTATACGCCAAATCATCTGCAAATTGAATAATGCATTCCTCATACTATACTGTATATTCACAACATGTAAAACTTCGTTGTTTACTATCCTTTTTTGTGTCGCTATTTTAATGGCCAGGAGTACAGTATTTTAAAATGTTCTCCTCCTTCCCTATCCGTCAGGGACGCGAATCTTTTGTTCGCACTTTTGTCGATCGTTTCGTTTTCTTACATGCTCTATGGTTGTTTCTGGTAGTTACAGCAGTTGCAGTGATACAGAGTTTTTTCGTGTATCACTTATCGCAACCACGACATGTGATAAGTTTCCTCCCGCTCCTGTTATTTTCAAGTATTACACAACAAACGCAATTTTCATATGTGTGACGATAATTTTTTTGAGAATTACAAATGTGTGTACTTTATCAGTTTTTATGTTTCATGAGAGGCACAGCAGGTCAACCATGTAAGAAATGCTGACATCACCGGATGTCGACTTGAAAGAGCCGAGGACCGCGCTCAAGAAGAAGATGCCGGGAGCTTCCCTTCGATGCTATGGCTAATGTTAATAAAACAATAAAAAGCAGTATCAGAATGTTAAATGAAATTATGTGTGCTTAATTCTCAGATAGCCACTCTTGCTGACACACGTATATTAAATTATATGGCAGTGGTGTGTACATAGTGTTCTGTAGTGAAACAGTCTTTGAATTAAAAAGTGTTTGTACCATTAATATTTTGAAAACACTGAATCAAAAAATACTTGCCAACGGCATGTTTAAAAAAATTATGGGAAGTGACTTTATTGAATGAAAATTTAAAAGCTGATACGAAGCTAAGAGAAAGAGTAAATTTCTCACTTCGCGATTTTACCCGAAATTGATATAAACTGTGAATACTAAAATATTTTTAAAACATAATTACCTAATATAGCAATGGAAAGGGTTTAATTTTCTCATTCAGGAAGTGTCGAAAGTGATAACAAATTACACAAATGACAATTTTCTATGTTTGAAACTCATTAACACATAAGCCAGAGATAACTGCATTCGCTGATCTTGATGTTAACAGTAATCCTTGGTCGTGATAGTAACAGCATTCAACGGCCAGAGAGAATCTTTGAATCAGATTAAGTAATTGCATTTTAAAGATAATTTTTTGAAGTACAAATACTGTTCAGTGCCCACAATTTGACTGCTGGAGCAGAAAAGAACCTGTCTAAATACACTAGTGGCCTTTAAAATTGCTACACCAAGAAGAAATGCAGATGATAAGCGGCTATCCATAGGACAAATATATTATACTAGAACTGACATGTGATTACATTTTTACGCAGTTTGGGTGCATAGATGGTGAGAAATCAGTATCCAGAACAACCACCTCTGGCCATAATAACGCTCTTCATACGCCTGGGCATTGAGTCAAACAGAGCTTGGATGGCGTGCACAGGTACAGCTGCCCATGCAACTTCAACACGATACCACAGTTCATCAAGAGTAGTGACTGGCGTATTGTGACGAGCCAGTTGCTCGGCTACCATTGACCAGACGTTTTCAATTGGTGAGAGATCTAGAGAATGTGCTGGCCAGGGCAGCAGTCGAACATTTTCTGTATCCAGAAGGGCCGGTACAGGACCTGCAACAAGCGGTCGTGCATTATCCTGCTGAAATGTAAGGTTTCGCAGGGATCGAATGAAGGGTAAAGCCACGGGTCGTAACACATCTGAAATGTAACGTCCACTGTTCAAAGTGCCGTCAATGCAAACAAGAGGTGACCGAGACGTGTAACCAATGGCACCCCATACCATCACGCCGGGTGATACGCCAGTATGGCGATGACGAATACACGCTTCCAATGTGCGTTCACCGCCATGTCGCCAAACACGGATGCGACCATCATGATGCTGTAAACAGAACCTGGATTCATCCGAAAAAATGACGTTTGCCATTCGTGCACCCAGGTTCGTCGTTGAGTACACCATCGCAGGCACTCCTGTCTGTGACGCAGCGTCAAGGGCAACTGCACCCATGGTCTCCGAGCTGTTAGTCCATGCTGCTGCAAACGTCGTCGAACTGTTCATGCAGATGGTTGTTGTCTTGCAAACGCCCCCATCTGTTGACTCAGGGATCGAGACGTGCTGCACGACCCATTATAGCCATGCGGGTAAGATGCTTGTCATCTCGACTGCTAGTGATACGAGGCCGTTGGGATCCAGCACGGCGTTCCGTATTACCCTCCTGAACCCACCGATTCCATATTCTGCTAACAGTCATTGGATCTCGACCAACGCGAGCAGCAATGTCGCGATACGATAAACCGCAATCGCGATAGGCTACAATCCGGTCTTTATCAAAGTCGGAAACGTGATGGTACGCATTTCTTCTCCTTACACGAGGCATCACAACAACGTTTCACCAAGCAACGCCGGTCATCTGCTGTTTGTGTATGAGAAATCGGTTGGAAACTTTGCTCATGTCAGCACGTTGTAGGTGTCACCACCGGCGCCAACCTTGCGTGAATGCTCTGAAAAGCTAATCATTTGCATATCACAGCATCTTCTTCCTGTCGGTTAAATTTCGCGTCTGTAGCACGTCATCGTCGTGGTGAAGCAATTTTTGGGCCAGTAGTGTAACAACACTATCAATTTTCGAAGATGTATATACTACATATAGTTACACGCGATTCCTGGAAGAAAAGCAGCAGACATTAGTTTTGCAACCGAACTACGTAAGATACTCTTGACCAGAGGATTACGTAAGCTATAGTTGCATAGTACCCCTTCAAAGAGATCGCAAGGTAATCACCGCGAAAATACTGCACCGTGTTGTTGTTGTGGTCTTCAGTCCTGAGACTGGTTTGATGCAGCTCTCCATGCTACTCTATCCTGTGCAAGCTTCTTCATCTTCCAGTACCTACTGCAACCTACATCCCTTTGAATCTGCTTAGTGTATTCATCTCTTGGTCTCCCTTCACGATTTTTACCCTCCACGCTGCCCTCCAATGCTAAATTTGTGATCCCTTGATGCCTCAAAACGTGTCCTACCAACTGATCCCTTCTTCTAGTCAAGTTGTGCCACAAACTTCTCTTCTCCCCAATGCACCGTGTATGGAACAATAATTATGATCATCCTGATGATAACTGAAATGGGTTTTTCATGGTCGTATAGAGTGCATGACTCTACGCGTCACCATTTATAAGGGCGATCAGAAAGCTTCATTCGAGGGCCACACTAACGCCTATCCTACATGTCGGTGCTTATACAGCAGCATCGGAGTTGCGCTGGGTTGTATATACATTGCAGCAACATTCTCAAACGGCAACTTTCTGATCGCCTCTTAAACAGAATGGGGCCAATAAAAGTGGCCCGGACGAATGGATACGACTAAACGTGAATGTATGCATATAACCATACCTCGTGACCCGCACATCACGTCTACGCTCACTACGTGATCCACACCGGTTCAGAGCGCAGTTTGGGCTGCGTCCGTGTGAGTGTTGCAGTGCAAAGGGGAAGATGGTACTCACAGTGGAGCAGCGAGAGATCTTTGTGGAAAGTTACACGACAAGAGAGCCGTGAAAATGGTATGGTCATTTGTTTGCAGAGAAGTTCAATGGCGTCAAAGAGTGCCATTGAAAATGGCGTCAAAGACAGGGTCTGTTTGAGCAAGTCAAGAAAATTCAGAAAATGTGGCTGCAGTTCACCAGAAAAATGCTTCAGAGTCCTATCGATCAACCCGATGTCTGCCGAAAGAGACCGACATATCACGTCGATCATACGAACGAATACTCCAACTGGACCTACACATGATTCCCTAAGCGTCTGTTGTTCATGCATTAAAACCAGGAGATGTTCCTCAGCGCCTCCAGTTTTGTGAGTGACTGCTCACTGACATAATAATGAATGGCTTGGACATGGATCTATTCTTTATGTCTGATGAAGCCTGATTTCACCTGTGTGGCTATGTTGTAAGACGTGTATATTTCTATTGTCTATTGTCAGACCACAATTTATGAAAGATGTTTCTATTTTATTAATAGGGTTAAGTAAGAATAATTAATATTTGTCATTTTGGAAATAATTGTGGTAGCAGGGAATGTCTGCACCAAAGTATTGTTGGCGGGAGAGACCGCACATTGATATAATTTTAAAAAGAGCGGGAGAGACCGCGTACGGATACATTGTAAGAAAAGAGCAGGAAAGGCCGCGTATTGATACATTTTGTAATGGTAGCAGGGATTGTCTGCACCAGAAAGCATTGTTGGCGGGAGAGACCGCACATTAGCGTTCGTAGGAAGTCAGCAGTAAGCGAGAAGTGAAGCGAGTCGGTAACAGGTCTGAAGCGAGAGGTTGAGAGGAGCGCGGTGCCTGCCAGCCACCAGCTGTGATTTACGAGAGATTATAAACGGATGTACAGAGACATCAGCTAACTATTATCATAAGAGGAACTAATATTATTGAATTATTTATTTATTTATTTATTTTTGAGAATCTCAAGACTACTGAAGGTATTTTTGCGCAATGCTAGTTGTAAGATTATTGTAAAAAGTAAGTCCCATTTGAACGTTTGTAAAAATCATTTCATTACCAACAGTAAATATTTGAAGAATCTTTTTGAGAATGTAATTAATTTTTGCCAGCAATATTGCATTACTGATTATAATCCATCCCATAAAACCATCAACGCAAAACTTCGCAAAATTTTATTGTCAAGAAGTTCAGCCAGATTAATTAAAGAATAACGTCAGCTTTAGTAATAAATACGGCCACTTATTATGACAACCCACCAGTAGCTAATAGAGTATAGTAAAACAGAGTAAGTATATTCATGTCGCAGTTCGATGTAGCACTCAGATGGCGATCCAGTAACAGTAAAAAAGGTAAGGAACAGTTTTGGGTTATTGCATGTAACGACTGAGGGCCATGACGGCGACACGTTCTATGTTTCGTCGAAATAATCAGCAAATCACTTTTAATAAGCAGCACTTAAATTTCTATACGAAGATTGCACTTATTATTATTGTGAAAGAGAATTAATTTCAAAGGGAAGATTTCATTTGTTATTATTAAGCAAGAGATAGAAATCCTAAGGGAAGGTTGCGTAGCAAAAAAGATATAGAGGAGACGGGAAGGTTTCAATGTCAACACACAGAATCACAGTTTCTGGGCAACGGAGACTCCACATAACCTCCACGAAACACCACTGCATGATCAAAAGGTTGGGGTTTAGTGTGCAAACTCTGCACGCCGCATTACTGGTCCCATCTTCTTTCATCAGACGCTGACTTCGGCGCGCTACATTGTTGTCATTTTGAAACCACGTTGGCAGCATTAACGGAGAAGGAAAAGACCTCCAGTTACTTCCAACAGGATGGAGCAACAGCCGTATGAACCTTTGAGCACATTTGCACAATCTTCACGCCTGACAGAGTTGTTCGCAGAGATCACTCTGGTCGCGGTTCTAGCTGGCCACCGAGGTCACCTGATTTGACAGTGAGCGTTGCTTTGTATGTGAAGCCGTCATCTCTAAAATGTATGGTAAAAACCCTCATAGTCTTCAAGAACTTCAGCAGAACGATTAGGATGAGATTGCACCAATTCCAGCAGTCCACCTTGAATCCGCCTTCAGCAACTTGCTGACCAGAATCGAAAAGTGCCAAGAGATGAATGGTGGTCACTTTCAGCATCTGTTGTAGTCAGGTTAGTGCTATATTTCCCTCCCTCTGTTGTGTTTCATTGTGCCCTGGAATTCTGTTCACCGGACTACTTTTATTTGCTCCACCCTGTATATCTCCAATTTTACAGTATATCATCCCTTTTTATTCAGGCGTTGTTTGAAAACAATAAGTCTGATTGTTGTTCCCTGGACACCCTTGCATTTTTGCACTCATATAGCCGATAACACGATCACTAAAAGAAGCGAGAGTTGTGCCTTCTGATACCAGCAACAAACCAGTAACCTACTGGACTAATCAGAGACTCCTGATGTTATCATAGTTCTACTTTTTGGCCCAACGGACTAGCAGAATACCGATCTCTAACACTACTATTTTTCTAATTTGGAGAACGAATGGATTCTAAGAACATTTTCAGTGAATAAAAATATATTTGCACATAGTATATCTCAAGCCAAAGGAATATTCCTTGGGCACCCTGAATAAAACACACAGAAAATAAAAATTAATAAAACAGAAAAGGCTTTAATAATACCGATCCCAAAAATTGAAAAAGTGGCAGGAAAGACAATTTAGGAAATGAATGACATCAAACCATAGCTTACGACGTTTATTGGACGACACCAAACCGAACATGAAAAAGATTCCTAGAATTAAGCAGTGCCTACTGTGTGAGTGAGTGCTTAATTTTTACGTTAGCGAAAAGCATGTAAACCATGTGAGCGTTATTTATTTGAAAATAAGGATGTACTATTCACCATCCGACACTTCAAAAATAGGAATCTTAATTTTTATCTTTAATCTGAAGTTTAGTTAAACGTTACACGTTGTTGGGGCTATCGACTGATATCTGACCTCGTTCAGGAACAACTATTTCAATAAGGTTGGGAACCATCGCACTAGCAGATTCGACTACGACTGTATGCTCTCGTTGGAACGCTGTAAGTACCAGGCCAACCTCAAGTCAGTACCTCAAGCATCAAACAGATACTTGTGGTACAGACAGTCCTCTGTACTACCTACATGTACAGTGTAGAGAAATAAAACTTGTCTGGAAAATATTCCATGCGCCCTAGGACAGGCAACCCAACTCACATCATTACATCTGGGACTGGTGAAGTAACTTTAGTTGCCTGTCTTCAGGTCCATGAAGTGTTTTCCAGACAGGTTTCACTTTGCCCACCCTGTAGAACTCTGATTTCTTTAGTGGGTTTCCCACATCCGACTATGTAAATAGCGGACTGTTAACCAAGTCTTTCCTTAGTTATACGATTCCCAAACATTTGGTAAACGTTCGCACTCTTTCACATGGATAACATTGCACGTAGAGACACACCGGTCACCTCTTAAATCAACTCTGCTAAATCCATAGCAACCATACCGACCTTGCATAAATGCTGGACAAAAGCACATAAAAAGAAGTTAGTTGTGATGTAACATAATATACACTTTTGGCCGCTCCATAAAACTGCTTGAAATTACTGATCCCTGTGCACATCGATTTTTATACTTACTTTATCAGCTTTCTTCACGTGGTTCAAATTTACATATTTGTCTTCTCTTTTATAAATTATCCCCAGATTTACTAATAAGTACTGGAAATTAAAACCACATCCTATTCACAGTAAGGCGAAAGGTATTGTGGTGGACAGCTTCCATCAACTATTCCTGTAAAGCCTGGGATGCGAACACTGCTCGATTGATTGACACTTGTTTAGCATTGCCTTATGAAGAAAATGATGCATTTCAGTCGAAGCAGGAGGTCTAATATACCTTTTTTCTTATAACTAATTTTTCTTAAAATGTGACGTTTAGATACTATTAATTACTTATAAGCATCGATAACTCTCATAACTCTTTCCACAGACAAAATCCATTTTCTGTTTCGTTATCCTTAATGAAACGAAATCGTGTGATACACATCGCGGTGACGTGGTTTTTTATTCATATTTTGGCATTTTTCTAATATTTTTGTTTTTGTATGTTTTTAGCCATTCTAGTTCCTTTCAGCCCAGTTCAATCAGTATAACGAGAGTTTCAAAATCAGTATCGGGATTTTAAATCTCTGTAGCATTTATTACTTTCAACTTACAATTACAAGTGATACATACAATGAAATAGCAGCTCAAAGCGATTTTTTTGTATACCTGTGCGCATGTACGTGCACTATTACATGTGTATTCCTTTACAAAGCGGTAGTAGCAAAGATGGCGACTAGTGAGAGAACAGAAAGCTTTTCCGGTTTTACATATTGCAATAAATGAATTTGTAGTTGCAGTGCAACGTGCATTTAGTATTAAGTTCTACTGTAGCCCTGCAGGTGAGAATAAAACCCATAGATGATACCATCAGTTTGAAGACAGCGGATGTCTATGCAGTGGGCAGTGTACGGGACGTCCAAGAGCGACTGAAGAAGGTATCGAATGAGTGAGTCTTTCACGCTTTACCCCAAGAAATCAGTTCGGAAGGCTAGTCGTGAATCAGCAATTACAGTGACGTGTGTGTGGAGGCACTTAAGCAGACACAACTACGTCCTTACCTTTTACAGTTGTTACAGGTTCTAAAGCCTACAAACTGCAGTTTAAATGCCATCTTTGAAAACGAAATTTTGTTGTATGAGGATGAAGATTTTCTGTATCGTATAGTCTTCAGTAATAAACATCTGGGAGTCAGAAAATCCCCTCGAGATAATACTGTTACAATGAAACACCCCCAAATTGGATGTTTTTGTGCCATATTCTGCCAGAAAGTTTATGGCTCTTTCTTTATCGGTGAAACAACAGTAACTGGTTTCCGTATTTTGATGCTCTAGATCTACAGCTCTTTTTCAATTGGAAGAAACTGAACCAGAGTACGTTAGTGTGCAGCAAGATGGTGCGCCGCCTCACTGGCAAACTCAGTATGCGATTGGTTAAACGGCGCTGTTCCCGACGGCGGAATTGTCCACAAGGATGTGGATGAAAGAGCTTGTTCCGCG
The DNA here is from genome assembly GCF_021461395.2 of Schistocerca americana. Lineage (NCBI taxonomy): Eukaryota > Metazoa > Arthropoda > Insecta > Orthoptera > Acrididae > Schistocerca > Schistocerca americana. The sequence goes on from NC_060122.1 coordinate 154,840,325, forward strand.
TTGCCTCGAAGTTCGCCCGATCTGATGCCATGCGGTTTTTATATCTGGAGTCCATAAAGTATCATGTGTATGTGCCTCCGTTTCCATTTCATCTATCCAATTTAAGAAACAGGACCGAAGCAATTGTTGCAACAATTACTCCAGACACACTGACCAAAGTTTGGGAAGAACTTGCCTACTGGCTCGATGTACGACATGTGACGAATGTGCTCACGATGAACATTTGTAACAAAGTTGTTTAAGTTATTCTTTCACTGGATGTATGTATTATTTATAATTGTAAGTTGAATGATATAAATGCTACATAGCTTTAAAACACTGGTACTACAAACGTGATTTGCATGTCATAAGCATTGACATTTTGTGATGGACTCCCAATGCATTTCGATGCTCTGAACTGTCCGTGTAACTGACCATTACCACAGATCAAAATTACGTGAATCTGAGTCGTTAGACACGTCGTACTGCTGACGTAGGGTTTGTCTCACGGCATGGGAATGACGTCAGTAATCACTGGAATCAAAGCAGCAGCCACAGCTGAAGGAGGACAGTAAGACTTATGCAGTTGTGTGAACAATCGTCGTGGAGGCAGTCTTGGAACGCTATCGACCATGGAGGTATTATATCCCTCTGATGTCGACAGCTGCAGGTCTCCATTTGTTTTCTAGGTGGCGCTGTCTTCTTTCTCCAGGATGAAGTTGGCAACTCTGATGCAGCGAGACAGTTTAGCGCATCTAACTGGTGTAGCACTTTTTTTTGTTTTGAAAGCCAAATAAACAAACTTGCGCTATGTTTTTGTTTTGTCTTTTATTAAGTTAAAAGGCATTTTAAGCATATAATGGAATCGTAGACGTGTAATCCTGGACAACCAGAGACAAGTTAAATATATCTACAGGAGTCGTGGCTCTAAGAACCTACGTTCTAAGTGTCGTCTCGAATTAATGGCATTTAAAATAGACTATAGAAGACCACAACAGGCAACATAAATTTTCCCAGGATCGACTATAGGATGGCAGGAAACGAACGTATTTTATTTATTAATCTGGGGCTCGGAGGGGTGAGATACATAAATCAACATTCGCTAGTTACATACGTGTACACATGCTTATTTCAGGCTTCATACCTTCAATACTAATGCTGCTGTAAGTCTTTCGTGTGGACGTATAATATCTATCATTATTGTACCTCACACTTTAATCAGAGATATTAAAAGTGACGGAAGAGTGATTGACCCTGAAGCAATTACATCAATAGCTGATATAGCTTCATTTCACAGAGTAACTTTTTTGTTTCTCATTAGTCTCCTGATTGATTTGATGCGGCACGCCACGATTTCCTATCTTGTGCCAACCACTTCATCTAAGAGCAGCACCTGCACCCTATGTCATTAATTATTTCTTGAATGTATTCCAATCTCTATCAACCCCTATAGTTTTTATCCTCTACAGCTCCCTCTAGTACCATGGAAATTATTGGAAGTTATGCCCTGCTGCCTTAAAGCACATCGTATCGTTTTGTCCCTTCTTCTCGTCAGTGTTTTCCATATGTTCCTTTCTTCGTAGGTTTTACGGAGAGCCTTCACATTCCTTGTCAGTCCACCGGACTTTCAACGTTCTTATGTAGCACTACACCACAAGTACTTCCATTCCCTCCTGTTCCGGTTTCCCTGCTGTCCATATTTTACTACCATACAATGCTGTGCTCCAAACGTACATTCTAAGAAATTTCTTCCTCAAATTAAGACGTATGTATGATACTAGGCGATTCTTCTTGTCTGGGAACGCACTTTTTTCCAGTACTAGTCTGCTTTTTATGTCCTCTTTGTTGGATCCGTCATGGGTTACCTTGCTTCCAAGCTAGCAGAATCCCTTAAATCTACATCCACATCTACATCTACATCGGCATTCCGCAGTCCACTTTACGGTGCGCTGCGAAGGGTACCCCGAATCACTACTAATCCTTTCCTTTCCTGTTCCACTCGCAAACAGAGCGAGGGAAAAACGACTATCTACATGCCTCCGTGTGAGCCCTAATTTCTCGTATCTTATCTTCCTGGTCCTTACGCGCAATGTATGTTGGTGGCAGAAGACTCGTTCAGCAGTCAGCTTCAAATGCCGGTTCTCCAAATTTTCTGAACAGTGTTCTTCGGAAAGAATGTCGCCTTCCCTCCAGGGGTTCCACATTTGAGTTCCCGAAGCACCTTCGTAACACTTGCGTGTTTTTCGAACCTATTAGCAACAAATCTGACAGCCTTCCTCGGAATTGCTTCGATATCTTCCTTTAGTCCGACGTGGTACGGATCCCAAACACTCGAGCAGTACCCAAGAATAGATCGCACTAGAGTCCTATACGCGGGCTCCTCTACAGGCGAACAACACTTTCCTAGGATTCTCGCGATAAACCAGAGTCGACCATTCGCCTTTCCTACTACAATCCTGGCCAGCCGCGGTGGCCAAACGGTTCTAGACGCTTCAGTCCGGAACCGCGCAACTGCTACGGTCGCAGGTTCGAATCCTGCCTCGGGCATGGATGTGTGTGAAGTCCTTAGGTTAGTTAGGTTTAAGTAGTTCTAATTTCTAGGTGACTGATGACCTCAGATGTTAAGTCCCATAGTGCTCAGAGCCATTTGAACCATTTTTACTACAATCCTGACATGCTCCTTCCATTTCACATCACACTGCAACGTTACGCCCAGGTATTTAAACGACGTGACTGTGTCAAACAGGACACTACTGAAACTGTATTCCAACATAAATGGTTTGGATTTCCTACTCATCCACATTAACTTATATTTTTCTACATTTAGAGATAGCTGCCATTTATCACACCAACTAGTAATTTTGTCTATCATCTTGTATCCTCCTACAGCCACTCAACGACGACACCTTAACGTACACTGCAGCATCGTCACCAAACAACCGCAGATTGCTGCCCACCCTGTCCGCAAAATCATTTCTGTATACAGAGAATAACGGTGGTCCTATCACACTTCTCTCGAGCACTCCTGACGATACCCTTGCCTCTGATGAATATTCGCCGTTGAGAACAACCTATTGAGTTCTGTAACTTAAGAAGTCTTCGATCCACTCACATATATGCGAACCTATTCCATCTGCTCGTACTTTTTTTAACAGCATTCAATGGGACGCTGTGTCGAAAGCTTTCCAGGAATTTAGAAATATGGAATTTTCCTGTTGCCCTCCTCCATAGTTCGCAATATATCATGTGAAAAATGGGCAAGCTGGGTTTAGCACGAACTATGCTTCCTAAAACGATGCTGGTTCGTGGACATCAGCTTCTCGGCCTCAAGAAAATTTATTATATTCGAACTGCTCATATGTTCAAGGATTCTGCAGCGTACCTGTGTTAGGCTTACTCCCTGAGACACCGTTCATTTGACCTTATACAAAGGAGCCATATGCTCTTTTTTCCAGTCGCCTCGGACTTAGCGCTGGACGAGAGATTCACGAGAAATGAAAGCTAAGTAAGGGGCTTTAACTTCGCGTAGTCCGTGACCACCAGTTCTGATGTTATGTTTCCCGCTATTCTCGGTTCTGCTATTTTGCCTTTTTCCGGTTTACTCACATTCCATACTCCGTACGCATTAGACTGATCATTCCGTCCAACAGATCCTGTAATTCTTCTTCACTTTCAATGAGGATAGCAATGTCGTCAGCGAATCACATGATTTATATCCTTTCAACTTCAATTTTAATCCTACTCTTGAACCTTTCTTTCATTTCCATCATTGCTTCTTCGAGGTACAGATTGAACAGTAGGGGCGAAAAACTGTACCTTTCCTATTCCGAGCATTCCGTTCTTTTTCCCAGTCCTACTGTTCCCATCTTTTCTTGGAGCTTTCTCCTGTTTTTCTCAGAATTTCAGATGTCTTGCACCGTTTCACACTGTCGAACGCTTTTTCTAGATCGAGAAGTCCTGTGAGTGTATATTGGTTTTTCTTCACTCTTGCTTTTATCATCAAGCACAAAGAGTCAAATCAAAATTCTCTATTACGTTCTGAAATTTATTGCAGAACTCGGTTAATGTGAGAGTGAGCTTCCCGTATCATTAATCATTCTTCATACGACACATATTGTCTCCTCTTTCGTAGTTTTTCTCTTCGAATTGCAACTTCAGAGTTGGCCAAAACGAGCAAATCGACGTCCTCAGAGCTCCACGTATTCGAGATACAAATCAATGCTTGTACAAGCATGCTTGGACTGTGTGGAAGTATAGTCTGAAGAAAGCCAGAATATGTAATAGATGCTGACTAATAGGAAGTGTATCCAAAGCAATATCCAATGAAATGGTACTGAATTTCAAGTTTTATCTGCAGGGTAGGATGTGAGTTCAGTTTGAGATAATTTTTTTTCGTAGGGGGGGGAAGGAGAGGGTTTGACGCCCTTGGAGCTTCAGATTAAATTACCAAAAGTTATATTAAAACTACATTAACAACAGTTAATACTATGTACACATTGTTTTCTTGGGTGCAGACTTGTACGGAAGCGAAATAAGAATCTACGTTGAAGTACAGCATTGCAAGGTAGTGACTCATCGACCGTGGGAAAACTGGAACAGCCGAGAATCGAAGGGTACGAGATGTGGTGCTACAGAAGAATATTGGTAACCAGGGGGCGTGATAAAATAAGGAATAAGGAGGTTTTCCAAGGAATCGGTGAAAAACAGAACATAGGAAAACACTGATAAGAAGAAGGGACAAGATGATAGGACATGTGTTGAAGGCATCAGGGAATAGTCTCCATGGTGCTAGAGGGAACCCCAGAGGGTAAAAACTTTAGAGGAAGACAGAGACTGGGATACATCCAGTAAATAACTGAGGACGTAGGTTGCAAGTGCTACTCTGAAACGAAGAGGTTGGCGCAGTAGAGGAATTTGTAGCGGGCTACACCAAACCAAACAGAAGACTGATGACTTAAAAAATTAATTAATCAATTAAAAAACAACGGAAGTAAAACGTGTACGGTAAGGAGGTTCAGTTAGAAAATAAGAGGAGATTTTTAAATGTGGACCCACAGAAGAATAGTTAATATTAGATGGGTAGATCGAACAGCTAATGGGGAAGTACTGAATCGAACTGGGAAAAAATATAAAGCAGGAATCGGTCGTTAGGATACGTCCTGCGAAATCAGTGAATTGTCAGTTTGGTAATGGGGGGAAGTGTTTGAGGTGGTAAAATCGAAAAGGGAGACCAAGGGATGAATATAGAAAACACGTTCAAATGTATGTGGGTTCCATTAATTGTTCATAAAAGAAGAGACTTGCACAGGATAGACTTAACGGTGAGAATTGCACCAAATCAAATCAGTCTTCGGGAGGGGGGGGGGGGGGTTGATTGTCCATAAAGAGCTCCATAAAAGAGGCCGCCTAATCTGCAGGCTGGGTCGGTGATTCAACTAAGGACGCGACGGTATGGCATTATTTGCCAGGAGGTCTCTCTGGGGTTGTTTGGTCTCCTAGTGCAAGTCTTTTTATTTGACGCCACTTGGGAGATCTTCCCCTCGACGATGATGAAATGATGATAAGGACAATCCATCACCAAGTCCCCAAGAGGATAAAATCTCTGAAGCAGCGTGCACTCGAACCCTGACCCCCTGCATATCAGTCAGGCGAACTGACCACTCAGCTACACAAGCAGACACTAAGGACTTTCAACAGATAACAAAATGCGGAAATCGTCAATCTGTTCTGTTCATGTATTTATTAAGCGTAGCAACATTTATAATGTTGCCTTACTTAAACTATGAAATTTTTTGTAAGTTGTATTTAAAACACGTAGAACATTGTAATAATTTTCAGCGATCTTAGATATTCTTTGCAACTTGGTAAATAAGGGCGCTGCAAATGAAGCGTAAATTTACTTATTTAGTTTACGTTGGTTATGCAATGTTCGAAATACGCTATGGTTAGTACAAATACTACGCTGAAGAAATATTAGTTGCGCCATCTTACTTGTTTACAGATTTTAATATAAACGTAAAATACTAATTTCGTATATTAATAATAATACAAAAATATGTAATATAATAATATAAAAAATTAAATTTTAACATTTTCATATGATCGACCTTTGTTATCATAGTAAGCAACGAATACAAGATGAAATTGAGAAAAAGTAAATAATCAATTGTTTGAAGAAGGTGGTTTCACTTTGGAACTACTCGTCATTTCATGAGACATATTTGAAAGCAATTTCTCATTTTGCCTGGACACAATTCCACATCTCGAAACATCCATGAGCCCATAATGCCTAAACCAAATTATAGCCCTAAATAACGAGCAAAAATGGGCCTAAAATTTAATAAATTTATTTATATCAAAAGTACATGCTGTTCCGGTGGTCCCATTTAGAAATCACTCATAAAAACAGCAGTACAAGCTCAAATTTACTTTATGGTAAATTTAGGTATACTGATTTTCACTGTCAATTAGTTCAGCAATATGACCATTACATGGAAAAAAAATACTACATGTCACAGTCTCCCTCATTCACGTAGCGCAGTCTCCGCGCCAACTGTTGCTGTGACTGCAGTAAGTGCTGCTAAAAGGCACAACGTTCGTAGAAGTAGCTCAGTGTACCACTAGAAGAGCTGTCTATAGTTCAATTCTTTTATCTTGGCGGTTCGCGCATGCCCGTTCAGACGCGGGAGATTGCTGCGTTGCCAGTTGCACGTGCCAAGAAAAGCAGCGCCATAGTATGGTTCGCAAACTTACGGTTAGGGGGGAGCGCGCAGTTTATGAAGTAAAGCCACCACGGCCGAAGTAACCCTTTTGCTGCTACATAGACGTGGTCCCCGCATTCCGCGCTGTGCGCGATTTTGTCATCACTGCACTGCTCGCCTGTGCAGACACATGGTGTTTCGACTGCTTTGACACACTTTATCATTCGATTTCACAAAAATTATTTGGCCCAAAAATTTGATTTTTACACATCTTCTTGACTGATACCTTACCCCATAAATGAATTAATTTTGTTTCGATGTTCAACGCAGTTATTGTGCAGCATTAGATGTAGTAAATCATTGTACGAAATTTTGAAGAGTTTGCAGAGGCATACTTTCCGTATGGTCGATTTTAGTTACCACTAGAAATTTCAAAAAATTACATTCAAACGAATAAAATTCATGAAGTAAGACACTCAGATATTGTTTTTAAATAAAGAAATTATTAAGCACCGAGCAAGGTTTGAACTCAGAACCTTTCGCTTAGCAGCTAAACACTTTTTCTTTTTTTTTTTTTTTTTTTGTAATCTCATTTTGTTCGTTATGTTCGTTTCAATTGTTCGTGGCAGACGTCACCTGACGCCCATTGAAGTTCATTATTGATCCATTCACTCAGTTTTTTTTATTACAGAGGGCAGCTAACCCTCTGACCAAACACGCTGAGCTAATGTGCCAGCGACACTTTAACCATTACGCTAACGCAGCTTGTCATTCCAGGGACCTCCCGGATGACTTTAAAATATCACACAAAATACTGTCAAACACTATTTGTATGACTATGAACTACTAACATTTCGTCGAAATACAATAGGAAATAAACAATTACCGCTGTTCTTTATTGCGAAAAAGCGGTTAGTGAGAATGACACAAACACCTTTCCTTGCTATCGCCTGAATTAGGAGGCTTATTGCTTGTTTGGTTTAATTAATTAATAGAATATGAAGAAATTGGTATAAAGAATGCTTTTTCCAAACTTTCTATAAAAGAAAGTCTGCTATAAAGACATTCCTTTTGTTCAATTACTTTATTTATGACTGAACGTTTCTAAAACTGAAGACACTCGTCGTGCTCTGCACTGCAGTCGAGCTCTGGCAACGTCGTTGTCTGTTCATTGGCTGACTGTGTTTTGTGACGTCAGATGCGCAGAACGAACCTAAACACGGCCGCCGTCGTAAATGACGCACACTTTAGCAACAGCATCGGTAGTTTCATCCGAAAGCACTAGTACGTAAAAAATAATAATAATAAAATGTGACTTCAGGAAGAAACTATTGGTACTCAATGGGTTAATCTGACGAATTTTGTTGAGTATTAGAAGAAAGGGTCGAGGAAACATTCGAAGAGCTGTTCTTAACTTACATAGGGTGACGTCAATAAAACCGACAAACTGCAGCGACGAATTCCTGACTCGAAATGGAGAAAAAAAAGGTCATAAGAACATGTGTCCGGAAATGCATAGTTGTCATGTAAGTTGGCGTTGACGAATGAAAGTTCCTCTGACCTCGTGCCGTGTGTTCCATGTGTGTTGCAGGCTGTGTGATTGACACAGTGTATTGTAAGCAGCAGAATCGTCCGGCATAAACATCAGGAACAAGACGAGATGGTGTCTGTGTGCGGCCATGCACGTGGAAACAGTCGAGAGGTAACACGGCTACACCAAAACACACCTTCACAGACACCATCCACATCACACAACATTTCAAGCCCTTTTTGGGCGTTTGTATGATCATGGATCCTTTAAGGCAGACTAACGTGCGGGGAGGCGGCAGACTGTGCTTACACCAAATTCAGAGTACCGAGTTCTACAGGAAATTGAGACGAAACCTACTTCAAGCTCCAAGCAAGTGGCCCGCCAACATGGCGTAAGCTAAAGTACGATTACGTGTGTTCCATATGACAACGCGTGCTTTGCATCCCAAGGAGGCCACTTTAGACATCTGTTGTGACATGCAGCTCTTTGCTGTGATCCGGGAAGATTTGTCATTGCACGAACAACACCGTCTACTTCCGGACGCATATTCATAGGAACTTTTTTTCTTCTATTTCCAGTCAGTAAACCGTCAACGAAGCTTTTCGGTTTTATTAACGTACGCCCTGTATAAAACAGACGAAGGTACAGCTACGACTACATGACAACTCTGTAATTCGTACTTAAGTGCATGGCTGAAGGTTCATCGAATCTGGAGCAGACTATTTAACTACCGTTCCACTCTCGAACAGCACGTGGAAAGAATAAACACTTATTAAATGTATCCGTGTGAACCCTGATTTCTCCTATTTTGTTGCGATGGTTATTTTTCCCTGTTGTAATATTTCTGACTTAGTCAGCCATCATATTAGGCTCCAAGAAGCTGTTCAAAAAAAATGGTTCAAATGGCTCTGAGCACTATGGGACTCAACTTCTGAGGTCATTAGTCCCCTAGAACTCAGAACTAGTTAAACCTGACTAACCTAAGGACATCACACACAGCCATGCCCGAGGCAGGATTCGAACCTGCGACCGTAGCGGTCTCGCGGTTCCAGACTGCAGCGCCTAGAAGCTGTTCCCAGAGCAGTGAAGATGCAAGAAGTATATAGATGACGAAATGTGGTGTGAGGTACCTGTGACACATGTTAGATTCGGTACCATTCCCGTGAGAAAGACCGCCTGCATAGTGCTACTGCTCTGTGATTGGCTGTTGTGTTCGGAGCAAGGGCGCCAAAACGTTAAAGTTAGTTATTATTATTAGTTAAATTACTCATTGGAATGACTTCACTTTTTAATGTAAATATCACTCAACAGTTGACTATCAATCAGTCATTTTAGAACTATTAAAAACAGTTTAAATCAAAAACAAAAGACTGACGAAATTGCAGACGAAGCACTTCGGAAGCGTTGGATTAGGCAGTCGAGAAGAACAGACATGTTATCTGTCGTAGGATGTGTTTCCAATTTTTCTTTAAATTCCTGTTCGTCACTCTGGATTAGGCAGTCGAGAAGAACAGACATGTTGTCTGTCGCAGGATGTGTATGCCAGTATTCAGTATTAAAAGATACACTCCGGTAGTCATGAGGCACAGACAACTACCACAAATAGTGTAAAGATACATGTTCGTAGACATTGCGTTTGGTCATGTACCTTGCTGTATCAGAAGGTGTTATGTTAAGATCATGTAGTCCTCTCGTGTGGCTATATTAAAATACGCGAGTGGCATCCCAAAGAAGTGATACATTATTTCAGAACAGAACCTACGACCTGCGTGCTGTTTTCTGCGCTGGGGACATCAACTTGCAGGCAGCAGGTTAGTGAACTATAACAGAACCTTCGTATTCCACACAGTGCAGAGGAGACAACTAGGCGACTCACGTGTACTGCATGCACAGAACAAATGTGCCCAGTGACACGTCATCTGCAGTAATGCAGAGGAGGCAAAGGAGGATGATCGTTATTAACGCCAACAATCTATTCATTCTTCCTTTCTTGCCGTACTGTGCGATGGGAGTCAACAAAATATTTGTGCATTCGGAGCAAAATGTTTGTGACAGATTTCGTGAAAAGATTTCGGCCAGTAAGGGAGGGCTTTGGTTTAATTGTTGCTACCCCAACTCGTGCATTATATCAGAGATAGTTTTTCCCCTTTTTCGCAATAACACAAAATGAAATACACTTCTTTCAAATTTTTCGATTTCTCTGTCCATCGTATCTTTTAAAGATCTCATACCGTGCAGTCAGAAATACTCCAAAAGAGGACGGACAAGCGAAATGTAGGCAGCCTGTTTAGCAGATTTGTTACATCTGGTTATGTCAATAAACCTCAGTCCGAGTTTCGCCTTTCCCACGACGTGTTTTACGTAATGGTTCCAATTTAAGTTGTACACGATTGTAGTCCCTAGGTATTTAGTCCAATACGACGCCAGACCTCTGAAGCGAATGGAGCGTGACAGTTTACCGCCGGCGCCCTTGTTTCCCGTTTCCGATCGTCCCATCAGGAGGGGGGGTCGAGACCAAGTTCGCCGCCCCCGGCTTGAATAGAACAGCTCGCACAGGTCGGCTGCGAAAGTTAGAAATAACGCCGGCCGCCTGAGCCCCTTAATCTCGCTTCGCTGAAAGATTCTTTGTTATTTGCCTGAGAGACTTCCAGAGACTTCCAGTGGCCTCAATTATCTTTGCTATCACGTGACCTGAGTTACCGAAAAAGTGTGCCTTTAGTGTTGGCTCCGGCCCAACGCCGGAACGACGATAGGAATCCCTCTCCCCCGCTCCACCAACGCAAAAACTTCGAAAAAAGAACAAAAGCTTAGCGAAATTGTAGTGCAAGTGACGAGGAGCGTCTCAGAGCTAGAGGCTGAGGACCTACCAAGAGCTGTAAGTTGGCAATACTGATCAGGTGTCGCGAGTATAGCTCTTTAAACTAGTCTATCGAGAATGTACAAAATGTACAACAATGTTTCACCAGGCGACTAGCGCGAGTTTTGGTGTTCTCGTAAAGATAAGTCATTTTAGATTATAAAACATACAGATTAGTACTGATTACGTGGTATATAGGTGTATTAGTGTGCCTTTTAAGTGTACCATTAAAAGTTTCATTTTCATTTTTCTTTACGTAATAAAGCAGAAAACGCGAAAAGACCGTACAGTCGTATTTTCTGTTTACGTTCTGCTGCAGCAAATCTATAGAATTTCGTTTAGTTGTTCCTTCCTCTCTCCAACAATTTAACTTAGTGTACCTCTTCATTATTTAACTAGCATTTCCGGAAAGTAGCGTAAAGTTTAAGTTGTTGTTTCAGAAACTTTGCACTTTTGTTTTTGTTTCCACACAGTTGCGTATAGGCCAAATTTGTGTAACCGAATTTTCGTGTTTATCTGTAATTTAACTGACTTATTCTTAATAAACCATTACGTTTATCATGAGTGAAAAATGCTTGACTTGCCGTAGAATTGTTAGGTCGGGGCTTTGGTGTGATGGGTGCTGTAGTTTTTTCCATGTGGGTGACTGTAGTGGCGTGGGAATAGGGGAAGTAAATGAGACTCATCAGTGGTTTTGTAGGATTTGTAGTAGAGACAGGAAGATACTAGAACAGGAGGGGAAAATTGCCGCCGTCCAGGCTGAGTTAGACAAGGCCAAGGGAGATCTTGACAGGTTAAGGAGGGAGAAGGGTAAAGAGTGGTGGGAAGTGGCAACAGGCAACAGGAGGAACAGGCCAAGAACTTTGTCTGACAGCTTCATGGTGAATGTGGAAAATATATTTGACCTGTTGCTTCAGTAAGAAGCTGGTGAGCCTCAAGCAGTTGCAGGTGTAGACAGAGCACAACAAACTTTCAGCAGCAAATTGAAAAGTAAGAATGTAAGGGAATCAGTAAAGAGAAAGAAAGTGTTGTTGTTAGGTAGTTCCCATGGAAGAGGTGTTGGCCAACTTTTGCAGGATGAACTAGGATCAGAATACCAGGTCACCAATTTTTTTAAACCTAGTGCTGGTCTGGAGCAGGTGACAGAGGATTTAGGATCACTTTGCAAAGATTTCACTAAGGAAGACACCGTGGTTATAGTGGGTGGGGCAGGTAACAGTACTGACAGAGATCCTGGGTACAGTATAGAGTGTGACCTGGCGAAGATTCTATCAGCATCGAAGCATACTAGTGTTGAGTTTGTATCTGTTCTTGGGCGCCATGACCGACCTCATTTGAGCTCTTCTGTCAAGAGAGTTAATTTGGAGCTGGAACGCCTCCTTATGTCGGGTGCAGGGTGACACATTGGTGAGGTTCCTATTGATTCTCTCAGTAGGTGGGATTATACTAGGCATGGCCTTCACCTCAACAGGAAGGGGAAGGGTAAATTGGCTGGGGAAACAGCAGGAAAGTTAAAGGGTGGAGGCACTGTCATGAGTGGTAAAATACCAGTGATTATAGGGTTCAGAAAAGACCTTTTTTTAGGGTAGGGAGGACAGAAAGAAAGCAAATTTTAAGAGAAGTTAGAACTGAGACAAACCTTAAGTTTGAGAAAGAAATCAAAAAACATAATTCCAGCTTATTACATCAGCATAAACAGCTATTAGTTAAGAATTTTCAACAGTCAGCAGATATTATAACTCTACCAAATTTTAACTCAGTCAATGTGAAATGTCAGCTATCTTTATTGCATCAAAATATTCGAGAACTGAGAAATAAAATTAATGAATTAACTATCTGCATAGATGAATTAGAGTCTTCAAACCCAGCTGACATAATCTGCCTCTCTGAACATCATGTGACCACTGGTATAGAACTTTAAAGTGTTACAGGGTTTAGGTTAGCATCTCACTTTTTTAGATCAGAAGAGGAGAAAGGAGGAGTTGCCACATTCATTAGGAACTGTCATAAATTTAAGAACATAGACATTCATAAATTTTGCCTAAAACAGCATATGGAAGCATGTGCAACAGAATTAGAATTTCACAAAAAATCCTTCATAATATTAAGTGTATATCGAGCACCTGCAGGTAACTTTAATCTGTTTGAAAACCACCTTGTAGCTGTACTGGCCCATTTAACAATCAAAAACAAAGAAATAGTGGTTGCTGGTGATTTCAATGTAGATTTCCTTAAAGACTCTCCCAATAAGAACTTATTTGAGTTAGTAACACAATCATTCAACTTAATTCCCACTGTAAAGTTCCCCACTAGGGTAGCCACTTGGTCACAAACAGCCATCGATAATATCTTTATAGAAAAGTCCAATGAACAAAATTATATTACAAAACCAATAGTCAATGGCCTCTCAGACCATGACATGAAGTTCCTTCTGTTAAATGTTAATACTGAACAGGATATGAAATCTGTTAAATCTGAGCTCAAGAGGGTAATCAGTAAGCGAAAAATTGATTATTTTAGGACACTCCTCAGAGACATTCACTGGACTGATGTTTACAGTGATCATGGCATGAATGAAAAATATAACACTTTTGTTAATAAAGTGCTTACCTTATTCGAACACTGTTTTCCCCCAAAACTTGCCAAGGTTAGAGCAAAGTCTACAAAAAAGCCATGGATCACTCGAGGAATAGGGGTATCTTGTAAAACAAAAAGAAAACTGTATCTGTCAATCCGAAACAGTTCCAATGTTGATGCTATAGCACATGACAAGAAATACTGCAAAATATTAAAGACTGTAATACAGATGTCAAAGCAAATATATTACAAGGAAAAGATAGTCATATCAGATAACAAAATAAAGACAATATGGGATATAGTGAAGGAGGAGACCAGTAGAACCAGACATGAAGAGGAACAAATAGCATTAAGAGTAAATGATACATTGGTGACAGATGTGTATAGTGTCACAGAACTTTTTAATAAACATTTTATAACTGTTACTGAAAAGATGGGGTTGTCAGGTTCGGTAGATGCTGCTATGGAATACCTCAGACCAGAAATTTCAAGCAACTTCCATAATATGAATTTGACCCTCACTACCCCAACAGAAATAATGTCCATCATAAAATCTTTAAAATCAAAAACATCAATGGGTATGATGAAATATCAACAAAGTTAATTAAAGAATGTGATTCTGAGCTAAGTAACATATTAAGCTATCTGTGTAACCAGTCATTTATAAGTGAAATATTTTCTGAATGGCTGAAATATGCTGAAGTTAAGCCACTGTTTAAGAAGGGAGATAAAGAAATAGCATCAAATTTACGTCCAATTTCACTGTTGCCAACACTCCCAAAAATTTTCTAAAAAGTAATGTATAGTCGGCTTTATAACCATCTTATCTCAAATAACATACTGTCAAAGTCACAGTTTGGATTTCTAAAAGGTTCTGATATTGAGAACGCTATCTACACTTACAGTGAAAATGTACTTAATTCATTAGACAAAAAATTGCAGGCAGCTGGTTTATTTTGTAATCTGTCAAAGGCATTTGACTGTGTAAATCACAATATCCTTTTAAGTAAATTAGAGTATTATAGTGTAACAGGAAATGCTGCAAAATGGTTCAAATCTTATATCTCTGGCAGGAAACAAAGGGTGTTAGGCCTATTAGGAAAGAGACATGTATCAAGCTATCAGGCATCATCCAGCTGGTAACTAATTACGTGTGGGGTCCCACAAGCTTCCATTTTGGGGCCCTTACTTTTTCTTGTGTATATCAATGACTTTTCATCAGTAACATTACCAGATGCCGAGTTCGTTTTGTTTGCTTATGATACAAACATTGCAATAAATAGCAAATCAAGTGTAGTCTTAGAAAGATCAGCTAATAAAATATTTGTGGACGTTAATCACTGGTTCCTAGCCAATTCTTTGTCACTAAACTTTGAAAAACACACTACATGCAGTTCAGAACTTGTAAGGGGTGTCCCACAAGTATATGTCTAACATACAATGACAAGAAGGTAGAAGAAGTGGACAGTGTTAAATTCTTGGGATTACAGCTTGATAATAAATTCAACTGGAAGGAGCACACCACAGAACTGCTGAAGCATCTTAACAAATCTCTGTTTGCAATGCGAATTTTGTCAGACATAGGGGATATAAAAATAAAAAAGCTGGCATACTATGCTTACTTTCATTCCATAATGTCATATGGGATTATTTTTTGGGGTAATTTATCGAGCCAAGCTAAAGTTTTCTGGGCACAAAAACGTGTAGTAAGAGTTATATGTGGCGTGAACTCAAGAACATCCTGAAGAAGCCTGTTTAGGGAACTAGGGATACTAACTACTGCTTCCCAATATATTTATTCCTTAATGAAATTTGTCATTAAAAATATATCACTTTTTCAAACCAACAGCTCAATTCATGGTATCAATATTAGAAATAAGAATAATCTTCACAAGGATTTAAAGTCACTTAGTCTTGTTCAAAAAGGTGTGCATCATTCAGGAACACACATTTTCAATAACTTGCCAGCAGCCATAAAAAGCTTAACAACCACCAATGAAATTCAGTTGAAGAGAAGTCTAAAGGATTTGTTGGTGGCCAACTCCTTCTACTCCATTGATGAATTTCTCAGTAAAACCAAATGATTTGTATATATATATATAAGTACAATATAACTTCTGCGCAATTTCAGTGCAGTCATGTGTTCATTGTAAATGTGTGTGTGTGTGTGTGTGTGTGTGTGTGTGTGTGTGTGTGTGTGTGTAAGTACAATCTAACTTCTGCACCATTTCAGTGCAGTGATGTGTTCATTGTAAATAAGTATTATAGTAGTTGTATTACATGTTTATTACCTTATAAATAAATAAAAAACTTTTTTATTTTAAATTCAGTGCATTAGTATTTGTAAAATGACTTTCATATAGTGTTCATTAAAAAATGACGATCATTCCACTTGGGACCTGTGGAATGGTATATTAGCTTATTTGTTTTAGTTGTAAATATTTGTCATGTATTGTTGTTTTTCTGACATGTTCCACATCCTGGAGGACCTCCTCACTACGGATCAATTGGAATGAAAGTAAATGTAATCTAATCTAATCTATGTAAGTCTCACGTTTCTATCAAACTTAGCTATAGCTTAATTATAATCGTTCTCTCAATGGAAGAGTCAATGCTCCAAAATTCACCGTCATTTTTGTGGAATACTCTTGTTTCCATAATTTAAAACAAAACTCATAAAACACTATCGCAGAAGTTATGTGAGCATGTTATTACCGCATTACTTCCTCATAAAACGTCTTTATCTGTATGAATTATGCATAGCAGGCATTGGCATATTTGAGGTTGGGATTCCAGTTGCTTTCATAGGAAAGGTATCGACGCAGCGTTCCAGACAAATAGCGAGAGCGACGAAGGTCCTTTGGTAAGTCAGACAAATGGGATCACGAGTTTCAGTGTCTAACCACAAGGTCATCATCAACAGTGTGAGACAGTGCCCATCTACAACCGACACTCGCGAGGTGGAATGACCGGTACTTTGCAATAATCACTCGAACCACAGAGTGCAATTAGTACTGCACTGGAAAGTTGATATAATCGAATTATGTGCACAGAAAGTGTCATTAAGGAGTTACATCAAGGTATTAGCGCTTCAAAATGGTTCAAGTGGTTCTCAGCACTATGGGACTTAACATTTGAGGTGTCACCTAGACTTAGAACTAAGTAAACCTAACTAACCTAAGGACTTTACACACATCCATGCCCGAGGCAGGATTCGAACCTGCGACCACAGCAGCAGCGCGGTTCTGGACTGAAGCGCCTAGAACCGCTCGGCCACAGCGGCCGGAGGTATTAGCGATTTAAGTGCTGATATTTCTGTTGATTACCGAGGAGAGTGTACTGAACAACATTTGCAGATTAAGAAGTATATCAGTTACGAGCAGTATGCTTTTTGGTTAGTTAGTACCTCCATGTATGCATGGCACAAGCAAACCATATATGCTTATTTTCCTTACGCAGCAGGTCACGTATTGAAGTGTCGATGCGTGCTTGCAACACGGGTAGTCTATATTGACAGACCTAGTCCACTTAGCGGCGCAGTTACAACCGTGCAGAAAACATCAGGCAGTAAATATGCGATGTATTTGCCGAAAAGACTGGTAGTCGCATAGAAAAAAATAAGTAATACACTGATGCTAGAACATATTCAGGTTCCAATGATCACAATATCTGTACCTATGCCCTTAACACGCTATATGAGAGGCGGTGGGTCACCACTAACAGAGAGACGGGGCATTTTCAGAAGCTATGATAATGCCTGCAGTGAACTGCAGGTCGTGGGATGTCCGTCTCATCATCAAGGAATCTCTAATGAACGTAAGTTGAGGCAATCACCGGAGGGAGGCATTTAACTTAGGTGGACGAAGACGTGTAACATTACTACAAAAGTCTTTTATCTGACACAGACCACAATGAGCAGAAAACCATGTTAGGGGAAGCGATTAAGATGATTATTTGCCGTACGAAATTGACAAGACTCTGAATATATAGAAAAGAAGTGTCGTTATCCCAGAGGAAGATGTGAAAAAATATGGCACAATATCGAGTCCATGATAATGCAAGAAAGGAACAAGAGGGCTCTGTTTCTAGGAATGATAGTACACTCCAGTGAATGGAAAACATTTAAAAGAATGCATTTAAGAGTATTTGATAAGGCCATATTTGCAGTTAGAGTTGGGAGTAGCCTAATTTTAGTATAGTTTGTAATAATCGACAGAATTTGCATAACTAAATGCTCACATTGGACAATTAGAATGAGGTACACCTCAGGGAGAAGTTTACTAGTCAATAGTGAGCACAGACCCATCAGTTCTGCGAGTGCTTTTTTAGTATCACTTTTTCTTACTCCTAATGATATTGGCAAGCCAATGCAAGTCATTAGAAAGGGCCATGTAATGTCTTCAGTTTAACTACTTTAAGTAGTAAAAGCGCAAACGTCCCAACTGTCAGAGCAGTACCATGGCAGATCTGCTCTTTAAGTGGATTCGTTCTTCATTGATTTCTCGGATTTCCATTTGCTTGTTACTTCGAGGTTGACACGACGCTTCCAGCGAAACAGCTTACAGTTTCACTTCAGCTAATTCCATCCTTAGCAATTCTCAGGTGTTGTACCAAGGAAACTGTAGAAATTATTAAATATGCAATTGCCTAGACACTAAGTATGATCGACATTTCTTACATTGGCAGTCAGAGGAATTACAGAACAAGGTAAACTTAAAGCATGAATTGTTAAGCACACACCAATTTTAAATTTAATCAGGGGGAGACGTATTTAGCAGAGAGTAATGAAACCAGAAAGTGTAACCCACAATAACAAGAGAATTCACTTTAAAGTTGTCACAATATTAAATGGTGCAACCAGCACTAACTGAATGTACACAAATCAAAAAAAGTTTTGCATCACCCCATTTCCCAGAACGCCTGAAGATAGATGTTGAATGTGGATATTGTACCACAGACACAGTCCCTTTGACTGTTCAGAGATGTCACTAAAGATGTACACAACCTTGTATGAGAAGCGCTTATTAGACGGAGGTGGTCCGACAGCCGATGAGTTCCAGTCATTCCACCAGGAAAGTCTGTAATTCAGCCATGCGTAGACGGCCAATACCGCGGTTCGATCGCGTCCGCATTGTTACTTTGTCCTAAGAAAGGCTCTCAGCAAGGGAAGTGAGTAGGTGTTCCGGAGTGAACCAAAGTGATGTTCGGACATGGAGTGAAGTGTTGGCAGAAGTGCCAACACCGTGTTGCTAAAGGAGGCCGAAATGCACGCTTTTAAGCTCACGCAGATTGGCGTGAGGTCTGGAATAGTTAAGGGAATTAATAGTAGCAAATAAAGTACGTAGTTGATGTAATACTTAACTTTAATCCATAATTTTATAATTTCAATATTAACTGGTAATTGCGCCTTGCTAGGTCGTAGCAAATGACGTAGCTGAAGGCTATGCTAACTATCGTCTCGGCAAATGAGAGCGTAATTGTCAGTGATCCATCTCTGGCAAACTCTGCTGTACAACTGGGGCGAGTGCCAGGACGTCTCTCTAGACCTGCCGTGTGGCGGCGCTCGGTCTGCAATCACTGACAGTGGCGACACGCGGGTCCGACGTATACTAATGGACCGCGGCCGATTTAAAGGCTACCACCTAGCAAGTGTGGTGTCTGGCGGTGACACCACATTCCTCCCCCGCAAATCGGCGAACGGTTGTGTTATAAGGCTTCCGCCCGCCGTGGGGAGGACCCCATGTTGACGGATGCGACGAGGTGGGGAGCCTAACAACAGGCGAGGCTGTGCCACCCGCACCCAGCCATTCGGTCCGAGGGGAGCTAGGAAACGCCTGAAAACCTAGTCCAGGGTGCACGCCAACATGCGGTGTTTGCGCCCGTAAAGAGACAGGAGGGGCCGAAGATTCGACCTCCATCGGGGCGGGGCAGCCGACGGGCGAAGATGACATCTGGTCCGGAGCGGGCAAGAGTTCCATGTCGGAGGACAGCTGGTCACGGGAAGCGATCGGCGGCGCGTGACCCAGGGAGGCGCCCGGCGGTTGCAGCGACGCGTCCACTGCGGGCGGCGCCGGCGGGAGAACAGGCGGCGGCGGCGGCGCGTCGCCACGGGGCAAAATGGAAGGCAGCGACGGTAACACCTGGGGATGAGGCGAGCCAGTAGATGGGTCCCCAGGGCGCTGACCGGACGGCACCGTCGCTGAAAGCAGACGGGGAGCGGCAGAACCCGTGCGACGACAGAGGCGCAGCTGATTGAGATGCCGACGCACCTCACCAGAGGCCCCCAAAACCAGATACATAGCGCGGCCGAGGCAGCGAAGAATGCGCCCTGCGAGCCAACGCCGTGAACCTCGATAGTTGCGATAGTATACAACGTCGCCTGGAGCAAAAGCAGGTGGCTGCCGCTGCACAGGAACCTGATGCGGCGGATGTATCAAAGACATCAAGGTTCGATGAGGACGACCGTGGAGCAACTCAGCCAGCGAGCGACCATCTCAGGGCTGAGAGCGATACAAAGACAAAAAGAGCAACAACGCGTCCTCCCGAGAATGCGACGCTTTCAACTTCAACATCTGTGACTTGAAAGTCCGGACCAAACGTGCAGCGGCACCGTTTGACTGAGGCGAAAACGGCGCGGATGTCAGATGTTGAATACCATTGACCTTGCAGAATGACTGAAATTCTGCGGACATGAATTGTGGGCCATTGTCGGAAACAATAGTCTGTGGAAGACCTTCAATACAAAAGATAGCAGATAACGCTTGGATGGTGGCAGATGACGTCGTGGAAGACATCCGGACAACAAAAGGAAAATTACAACCAACCATCGAGTATTCCAGAAGGGACCAGCAAAATCGATGTGTTTGCGTTGCCAAGGGGAAGTGGCTTTTGGGCCATGCAAAGAATTTCCGCGGCGGTGCGGATTGTTGTTCGGCACATGCCATGCGAGAAGAGCACATATTCGTAATCGCAGCATCGATTCCGAACCAAGTACAGTGCTGACGAGCAAGTTGTTTCGTTCGCACTATACGCCAATGTCCTTGGTGGAGAAGCCGTAAGACAGAGGACTGTGACGAACGTGGGACCACGACCCTGGACTGATCATTATCAGAACGCAACAGCAAAACACCACGTCGAACAAAAAGTCTCTCCTTGTGAGCAAAAAATCGGCGAACCAACGGATCCTCGATCCGCGACTTTGATAAGGGCCATTGAGTAGCAACAAAACGCAAAACTGTACCAAGGACAGGGTCAGCAGCTGTGGCTGTAGCTACACAACGAAAATCAATCGGAAACGATTCGACCACGTCATCAGTTTCCGCATCAATGAACATGCCAGCAAGTTCGGAAGAATCGAATGCTCTATCCTCAGCAACAGGCAAACGGGACAACGCATCAGCGTTTCCGTGCTTAGCAGTGGACCGATACAAGAGATCGTAGCGGTACTGCGAGAGGAAAATAGACCAGCGAACGAATTTCTGCGCTGTATGTGGAGGTACAGGCTTGTTCGGATGAAAAAGCGATGTCAAAGGTTTGTGGTCTGTGATGATGGTAAAGTGACGACCATACAAGAAATCATGAAACTTAGTAACACCAAATACGACAGCCAAGGCTTCTTTCTCGATCTGTGAATAATTTCTTTGCGCAGACGAGAGCAATTTGAACGCAAAGGCAATAGGGCGATCAAGCGATCCATCTTTGTGCGCAAGCACAGCACCGATCCCGAAATCCGATGCATCCACCATCAACAAAAGGGGTTTCTGGGGATCGAATGGCGTAAGGCAAGTATTGGAAAGCAACGCCGATTTCAACTGGCGAAAGGCACGTTCGCATTTCGTCGTCCAGACGAACGTAACACCTTTACGGCGTAAGCGATGAAGCGGAGCTGAAATGGAAGATGCATGGTGCACATAGCGATGATAGTAATTTATTTTTCCGAGCACACTCTGTAGCTGCTTTAAATTCTGCGGCGAAGGCAAGTCCTGTATGGCACGGAGGTGCTCGGGACTGGGATGTATGCCTTGGGCATTGATTATATGGCATAGAGAGGGTAAGTCCCGAGCAAAAAACACACATTTGTCCTTCCGCAAGCGAAGACCATTTTGTCGCAAGACCTGAAATAATGTTCTGAGATTGGCTAAATGTTCTTCTTCCGTCTTTCCAGAGATCACAATATCGTCCAGATAGTTTGCTGCAGTAGGGACCGAGGCACAAACAGTTTGCAGATATTGCTGAAACAATGCAGGGGCGGATGCACATCCGAATGGCAGTCGTTTGAAGCGATACAAACCAAGATGCGTGTTAACCACCAAGACGCGCTGGGATTCTTCGTCCATCGGTATTTGCAAGTACGCATCTGCCAGGTCCAACTTCGAAAAATATTTACCCGGGCACAGTTTGTCAAAAAGATCTTCCGGGCGGGGTAAAGGATAAGTTGCAATCACTAATTGTGGATTCACTGTTGCCTTGAAGTCCACACAAAGTCTCAATTTTCCGGAAGGTTTTGGCAAAATTACTAAGGGTGATGCCCAGAGAGAAGCCTGCACACGTTCAATCACACCTTGTGATTCCAAATCGTGTAAGGTTCTTGCGACCTCATCACGCAATGCGTGGGGAACATTGCGCGCTCTGAAAAATTTCGGTTGCGCGTTGACTTTCAGTTCCAAATTGGCTTCATAGTTCTTAGCACAACCAAGGCCCGGTGCAAAAATGTCTGCAAACTCTTCACATAGACGAAAAATACTGTCTGAAGGCACAGATTGGTTCACTGATAGGACCTGATTTACTATAGACAAGTTAAACAACTGAAATAAATCTGAACCAAACAAGTTCACTGCAGAAGAAGAACGAAGTACGTAAAATGACACAAGTTTTGTTTGTCCCTTGTATGTTGCAAGAAGGCTGCACTGTCCTAACACAGGGATCTTGTGACCTGAATATGTAGATAGCTTAACATTTGCGGCACACAACAGAGGTTTGCCCAGCTGTTGGTACGTGTCGTGATTGATTAGTGAAACTGCAGCTCCGGTATCGAGCTGGAATGGATCACATTGCCATGAATATCCAAATCTACAAAAAGTTAATTGCCCTGCTGACAACAAGAGCGACTGTCTCGTGCAACGTGAACAGACACTGGTACAGAAGCACTTGCGACCTGACGCGATTTCCGGCGATGTCGACGCACACTATTTGTGGGACAAACACAGTCACTGTTAGAAAGAGTGGCACTGGGCGGAGTGGAATGAACTGCATGAATTTCCATGGGCGACGGTTCACGAGCCTCAGTATTTTTGGTTCGATTCCGATTCCGGCGCGAAGCAAAGGACCTGGAATGGTTATGAGTGTCCGATCTAAGCTATTTCTGGCAAACGCTCTGAACATGTCCTTTTTTATTACAGAAAAAGCAAATAGCCTGGCGTGACGGGCAATTGTCACGCGAATGTCTAGTAGCACACCGCGGGCATGATTTTTGCAACTGCATTTGCGTGCTTGCGCGGCACTCGTAGCGGAGAGCTTGGCGGAAGCTGCGCGGACGGGCGTGAGGGCTGTTTACAGTTCCGTGCACCTCGCCCGGCGGGCCGGTTAATGTGACACATGGCTGGCGAAGTTTCAAATGATTCCTGAGCAAAGTCAAGTGTGTCTTGCCTATCCAATATGTCCATCACTTGTTGAAGGGAGGGATTGACTAGTTTCAAAATCTGTTCCCTTATACGAACATCAGAAACGTTCTGTGCAATTGCATCACGTACCATAGTATCTGAGTAAGGGAGTCCACATTCACACCCAAAAGCACAATCCCTAGTAAAGCCTTGCAAAGTTGCAACCCACTCCCTATTAGTCTGACCTGCCGTACGTTTTGTACGAAAGAAAGTATACCTTTTTGCAACGACATTGACTGATTCTTTGAAATATGCATCTAATGCAGACAAAATTTCTTCGTAGGACAGAGTTGCTACGTCGCATCGGGGAAATAATTTCACTATCACACGGTACGTGTGCACCCCGACGGATGCTAACAAAAAAGGCTGCCGCTCGTTACCTTGAATTCTGTAGGCGGCGAGATGGAATCGAAATTGGCGTGACCACTCCGTCCAGCTTTCCAGTGCCGCATCAAAAGGACGAAAAGATGGTGCAACTGCGTGTTGTGGCTGCGGTAGCGGTGGAGCGGCGGCTGCCGCATCGTTTTGCATTGCTTGTTGACCCTGGACGAGCTGTCCAAGGGCATCCAATAAGGCCTGCGTCTGCTGATTCTGCAAGCGATAAAATTCGGACAGTACATCTGGAGATTGTGGCGAAGCCATGACACAATGAAATCAGTCTATCAACAAACACAAAATCCTCGGCGCCATGTGAAGTGTTGGCAGAAGTGCCAACACCGTGTTGCTAAAGGAGGCCGAAATGCACGCTTTTGAGCTCACGCAGATTGGCGTGAGGTCTGAAACAGTTAAGGGAATTAATAGTAGCAAATGAAGTACATAGTTAATGTAATACTTAACTTTAATCCATAATTGGAGAACATCGCTCTTGACGGTACATGTTTTATAATTTCAATATTAACTGGTAATTGCGCCTTGCTAGGTCGTAGCAAATGACGTATCTGAAGGCTATGCTAACAATCGTCTCGGCCAATGAGAGCGTAATTATCAGTGATCCATCTCTGGCAAACTCTGCTGTACAACTGGGGCGAGTGCCAGGACGCCTCTCTAGACCTGCCGTGTGGCGGCGCTCGGTCTGCAATCACTGACAGTGGCGACACGCGGGTCCGACGTATACTAATGGACCGCGGCCGATTTAAAGGCTACCACCTAGCAAGTGTGGTGTCTGGCGGTGACACCACATGAAGGAGATATAAAGAGACAGTAACTGTCGATGACATGCCTCGCTCAGGCCGCCCAAGAGCTACTACTGTAGTGGATGACCGCTACCTACGGATTATGGCTCGGAGGAACCCTGACAGCAACGCCACCATTGAATGATGCTTTTCGTGAAGCCGCAGGACGTCGTGTTACGACTCAAAGTGTGCGGAACAGGCTGCATGATGCACAACTTCGATGCTGACGACCATAGCGAGGTCCATCTTTGCAACCATGACACCATGCAGCGAGGTACAGATGGGTCCAACAAGATGCCGAATGGACCGCTCAGGATTGGAATCACATTCTCTTCACCGATGAGTGTCGCATATTCATTCAACCAGACAATCGTTGGAGACGTGTTTGGAGGCAACCCGGTCAGGCTGAACGCATTAGACACGCTGTACAGCGAGTGTAGCAAGTGGAGGTTCCCTGCTATTTTGAAGTGGCATTATTTTGGGCCGACGTACGCCGCTGGTGGTCATGGAAGGCGCCGTAACGGCTGTACGATACGTGAATGCCACCCTCCGACCGTTAGTGCAACCATTTCGGTGGCATACTGGCGAGGCGTTTGTCTTCATGGACGACAATTCGCACCTCCATCGTGCACATCTTGTGAATGACATCCTTCAGGATAACGACATCACTCGACTAGACTGGCCAGCATGTTCTCCAGATATGAACCCTATCGAACATGCCTGGGATAGAAAAGGGCTGTTTATGGACGATGTGACCGACCAAGCACTCTGAGGGATCTACGGCGAATCGCCGTTGAGGAATGGGACAGTCTGGACCAACACTACCTTGATGAACTTGTGGATAGCATGCCACGACGAATATAGGCACGCCTCAATGCAAAAGGACTTGTTACTGGGTTTTAGAGGTACCGGTGTGTTCAGCAATCTGGACCACCACCTCTGAAGGTCTCGCTGTATGGTGGTACCACATGCAATGTGTGGTTTTCATGAGCAATAAAAAGGGCGGAAATTATGTTTATGTTGACCTCTATTCCAATTTTCTGAACAGATTCAGGAACTCTCGGAACCGAATTAATGCAAAACCTTTTTTGATGTGTGTAGAATGGTTATGTGCGATTAATATTTCATTTACCCTACGGATAAATATGAAATTCCAAAGAAAGCAATTGCTGACAGGTGTTAATAATTACCGAACTATCGGTTTAATAAATCATAGCTGCAAAACACTAACACGAATTCTTTACAGAAGAATGTAAAAGTTGGTTGAAGCCGACGTGGGGGAAGATCAGTTTGGATTCCGGAGAAATGTAGGAACACGAGAAGCAATACTGATCCTACGACTTATCTTAAAAGATAGATTAAGGATAGGGGAACCTACATTTATAGCATTTGTAGACTTTGAGAAAGCGTTTGACAATGTTGACTGGAATATCCTCTTTGAAATTCTGAAGGTAGCGGGGATAAAATACAGGGAACAAAAGACTATTTACAACTTGTACTGCAACCAGGTGGCAGTTACAAGAGTCGAGGGTCATGATAGGGGGCAGTGCTTGACAAGGGAGTGAGACAGAGATGTAGTTATTCAATATCTACACTGAACAAGCAGTAAAGGAAACCAAAGGAAAATTTTGAAAGGAATTAAATTTCAGGGAGAAGGAGTAAAAACTTTAAGGTTTGCCAATAATATTGTGATTTTGTCACAGACAGCAGACGATTTGGAAGATCAGTGGAACGGAATGGAGAGCGTCACGAAAGGAGGATATCTTATGAACGCAGAAATCAAAACAAGGACAATGGGATGTAGTCGAATTAAATCAGGTAATCCTAAGGTACTTAGATCAGGAAAGGAGACCCTTATAGTAGTAGATGAGTTTTGCTATTGGGGCCCCAAATAGAGAGGATATAAAATGTAGACTGGCAATAGCTAGAAAAGCTTTCTGAAGAAGAGAAATTGTTAACATCGCCTATAGATTTAAGTGTTAGAAAGTCTTTTCTGAAGGTGTTTCCATGGAGTATGCCATGTATAGAAGTTGATGATAAACGGTTAAGAAGAGAATAGAAGGTGTTGATATGTGGTGCTACAGAATAATGTTGAAGATCAGATGGGTAGATCACGTATCTGATGAGGAGGTATTGAATAGAATTGGGGAAAAAAAGAAATTTGTTGCACAACCTGACTAGAAGAAGGTATCGGTTAATAGTGCGGTGTTATGTACAGATACCGCCCTACAGACTTTAAGCTGGCAACAGAATTACAAGTTTTCGTCCAGCGCCGATATCGGTCGTGGGATCCGGCAGATCCAATGGAACACACACACACACACACACACACACACACATACACCTGCTGAGCCACGCCTCCAGCGGCTCTGCACTACTAGCGCTGTCTAGCGTCACATTATAAGATGGCTGGCGGCAGCGACTTTGTCCACTTGGGCTCGGAGTCACTTCTCTATGGGACACTACGCAACGCCATCTACTTGCGGCTCCAGTACCATAGATCGTGCTTACAAGGGAACCTCCCCATCACACCCGCCTCAGATTTAGTTATAAGTTGGCACAGTGGATAGGCCTTGAAAAACTGATCACAGATCAATCGAGAAAATAGGAAGTAGTTTTGTGGAACTAAGAAAAAAATAAGCAAAATATACAAACTGAGTAGTCCATGTGCGAGATACGCAACAAGAAGGAGCAGCTGAGCTCAGGAACGTCGTGGTCCCATGGTTAGCGTGAGCAATTCCGGAACGAGAGGTTATTGGTTCAAGCATTCCCTCGAGCGAATATTTTAATTTTTTTTCAGACAATCATCAAAGTTAAGGCACTCACACATAATCAACTTCGCTCTCCAAAATTCCAGGACATGTTCAGATTTGCTTGGACATACGCAGGATTTGACGGTCTACACACGGAAAAATTTGAAAACGTTAAAAACATGTTTTGACAGGGCAGGGAGAAAACTGTGGGACTGTGAAATTGTTGCATTCATTTGCTGCAGTTTATGTCACAAACTTTTATGTTTTCATCACTTTTTTGGGAGTGATTATCACATCCACAAGAAAACCTAAGTCGGGCAAGGTAGAAGAATCTTTTTACCAATTCGCCAAGTGCACAAGTTAGGTGGGTCAACAATATATTCCTGTCATGTGACTCACATGCCGTCACCAGTGTCGTATTGAATACATCAGACTTGGTTTCCTGTGGAGGAATCGGTTGACCTATGACCTTGCGATCAAATGCTTTCGGTTCCCATTGGAGAGACACGTCATTTCGTCTGCTAATCGCACGGTTTTGCGGTGCGGTCGCAAAACATACACACTAAACTTATTACAGTGAACAGAGACATCACTGAACGAGCGGACAGATCATAACTTTGCGAAAATTAAAAAAAGTAAACTTTTTAGTTGAGAGAAGAGTTGAACGAAGGACCTCTCGTTCCGCAGCTGCTCACGCTAACCACGGGACCACAGCGCTCCTAAGCTCACATTCTCCTTGATATTGCCTATGTTGCGCATGGACTACTCAGTTTGTATATTTTGCTTTTTTTTCATAGTTCCACACAACTTCTTCCTGTTTTCTCGATTGATCTATGTTCAGTTTTTCGAGGCCTATCCAATGTGCCAGCTTGTAACTAAATTTGAGGGGGGTGCGATGGGGAGGTTCCCTTGTTAGTACAGTGAGACTCTTCCTTGTTGATATTGGTGAGTTGAACTGTGTTTCTTGTTGCGTCATTTGTATTGAGTCTTCATGCGTGTGGGGAAATACAAGTTAAACAAATGTTACGTTTTCTGTGTTACTCGTTCACTAATCATATTTTCTCCTGTTCAGCTTTCCTACGACTACAGTTGCCACACCACTCTGTAGCCCACCTCTCCTTACCATTGTGTATGAACTCATACACAACAGACAGGACCCAATCTGAGACATTATGGTACCAGAGAATTAGAGTGAAAGGCAAGGGTGGGGGGGGGGGGGGGGGGGGGAATCGCAGGGGGACACCAAGAGACGAATACAGTACGCGTTTTAAGGAGGACGTATGTTGCAGTAGTTATTTAGAAATGAAGAGCCTTGCACAAGGTATAGTAGCATGAAGAGCTGCATCAAACCAGTCGTTGGACCAAAATCCATAACAACGAACAACAAGGATGAACGAAGATTGAAAATGCGGTAGGTAATAGAAAAAAAAAGGAAGAAATTTGTCCCCAAAAATATTTCAAAGGATGCTCGAAGTAAGTTGTTCGGCAATCGAAAAAGCATCTCCATGAACGTGGCATGCAACAAAGGTCAAATTGGCGTGAAGTGGACCAAATGCTTGAAGACTCCGATGATTTAGGACCAAATAGGTAGAAATGACGCCATCTACATTCTTTATTTAATTAAACATTTCACCGAGGTTTCTCATCCAGAAATCACATTTGAATGTTCTCGCTTTATGTTATGCTTCGTGTTAGAAGGAGATACGTTTAGGAGAATGTGTCGGAATTCGACAGTGGCAGCAACGTGGCCTATCGAGACCGCGATTCATAGTTCCGCTTTGGTAGATATTCCATGGGAATATGGAATTTACGGGTTCAGGAGGACCACAGTTGATACCACGCAGGATTTCAATAGTCCCATGCGACTAGTGCGAGAGAGCATAGACTCATTGTTCACTCGGTGGTGCAGGAATGAGATGCCGCAGCACGAGCCTTCAGAGGGGAAATAGGCTTGTTCGCATTCAAGACAGGTATCCACACCTACAATGCGACGTCGTCTGGAGTACCACAGACTGTCAGCACAACGACCATTGAAGGGCTTCTCTTGATGCGCCAGCAGAGAGACGCGCCGACATTTCCACACCCTACGACAACACTGGTCATAGGAGCAGGACCACATCAGGTATTCAGACGGGTCACAGTTCTGTATACAGAGTCATGACGAACTGATCCATACGTGGAGGCTCCGAGGAGAACGAACAACGCCACATTGCATTCGTCATAGTCATATGCACCCAGCACTTGGATTGATGATGAGTGGTAGCACTGGATACACAACACAGTCGTCTATGGCTCGTGTAGCCGGTAATATGGACAGGAACCGTTAAATTTATGATGTATTAAGGCCGGTGGCTGTGCCCTGTCTTCCAGGTCTCTGTGACGTTATCTTTCAATAACATACCGCAAGATTGTATGGTGCCCACGTTTTCGGGTCTAACTCGAAACGGATGGTGTTCATCTTCTGCCTTGGCCAGCATGTTCTCCAGATCTCTCTCCGATTGAAAATATCTCAGGAATTGGTAAGCCACCAATCACCGGCAACTAAGGCTAGCTATGGCACACAGTAGAAGCAGTATGAGACGATGCACCAGTACGTGTCATCCAAGCTTTGTTCGCCTCGATGCCCAGCCGGGTTAGAGCCATTGCCGCTGCCATAGGTTGCACCTCTGTATACTGATTTCCCGCGAATCACTTACTAATTTTATCATGTGTTCTTCCTGCCGGTCACTTCCGACATAAGAAGCCACCCTCGTTCTTCCAACGGCCTTGTCAAAGAGGGTGGTGGAACGGACTGAAGTTGAGGGCGCTCTCTTACGCTTGGGATGGGAAACTGCTCGTAAAAGGCGGAAGAATCAGCAATGATCAACGAAATCAGGATGCAGAAGGCAATGAAAACCACTGCACAAAGACTCATAACGTGTATCCACAGCACATGTTCTCTGTAATGGAGAAATGTGTTATGATGATATCTCCATTGCCTAAAGATTCCGGACTAGCCTCCATTCGGATCATCAGGAGGGGACTGCTAAAAGGGAGGTGACCATGTGAAAAATATTGAATAACCAACGAGATGCTAACGTTCTACGAGTTGGGGCGTGGAATATCAGAAGTTTCAACGTAGTAGGGAAGAGAGAAATTATGAAAATGAAATACAAATACTCAGTCTAGATATAGTTGGGGTCAGTGAAGTGAAAAGAAAATCAGACAAGGATTTCTGCTTAGATGAGTATAGGGTAATATGCACAGCAACAGAAAATGGTATAACGGGATCAGGATTCGTTATAGAGGCAGCGAGTTGCTGTGAACAGTTCAGTGATATGGTTGATCTCATCAGACAGCAAACCAGCACCAACAACCATAGTTCAGATATACATGCCGACGTCACAAGCAGAGGATAAAGAGACAGAGGAAGCATATGAGGATATTAAACGGGTAAATCAGTACATAAAGGAACATGAAAACCTAATATTCATGGGGGATTGGAATTTGGTTGTAGAAGAAGGAACAGAAGAAAGCGTTACGGGAGGATATGGGCTTGGTAGCAGGAACTAGAAAGAAGAAAAATTAAATGAGTTCTGCAATAAACATCAACTAGTAACATTAAATACTCTGTTCAAAAATCACAAGAGGAGGAGATGTACTTGTAAAAGGTCGAGAGATATGGGAAGATTTCAGTGAGCTTACATCGTGGTCAGGCAGAGATTCCGAAATCAGATATTGGAAAGTAAGGTTTATCCAGTAGCAAATATAGAGTCAGATCATAATTTGGTAATGATAAAGAGCAGGCTGAAGTTTAAGAGACTAATCAGGAAGGATCAATGCGCAAGGAAGTGAGATACGCACGGACTGAGCAATGACGAGACATGCTTGAACTTCTCTGGAGCTCTAGAGACTGCGATAATGAATAGCTCAGAAGGCAGTTGAGTTGAAGAGGGAGAATATTACTAAAAATGGCAACCACAGCAATCTGAAAGGTAAACATAGGAATAACGAAGGTAATTGTGAGGAAGCAATGGATAACAGACGAAATACGTCAGCTGACCGACGGAAGAATGAAATACAAAAATGTTCAGGGAAATTCAGGAATACAGAAATGCAAGTCAAAATCAAATGGCTCTAAGCACTATGGGACTTAACATCTGAGGTCATCAGCCCCCTAGACTTAGAACTACTTGAACCTAACTAACTTAAGGACATCACACACATCCACACCCGAGGCAGGATTCGAACCTGCGACTGTAGCAGCAGCGACGTTCCAGACTGAAGCGCCTAGAACCGCTCGGCCACAAGGCCGGCAAATGCAAGTCACTTAGAACTGAAATATACAGGAAGTGCAAGGAAGCTAGGCGAAATCGCTGCATGAAAAATGTGAAGAATCGAAAAAGAAATGACTGCAGGTAGGACTGACTCAGCACATAGAAATATCAAAACAACTCTCGGTGAAATTGAAAGCAAGATTGATAACATAGGAATTCAGCTGTTAAACTCAGAGGAGAGAGCGGATCGGTGGCATGCGTGCATTGAAGATCTCTATGAGGGCAGGACTTGGCTGATGACGTGATAGAAGAAGAAACAGAAGTCGACACGGAAGAGGTGGGGGATACAGTACTAGAATCAGAATTTAAAAGAGCTTTGGCAGACTTAATATCAAAGAAGGCAGATGGGATAGATAACATTCCGTAGTAATTCCGAAAATCATTGCGGGTAGTGCCAACAAAACGACAGTTCTCGTTGGTGTGTAGAATGTATGAATAACATCATCCTCACAATTCCTTAAGACTGCAAGACCCTACAAATGTGAAAATTATCGCACAATCAGCTCATGCATCCAAGTTGCTGACAAGAATAATATACAGAACAATGGAAAAGAAAAGTGGGTATCTCTTAAATGACGATCACTCTGGTTTCAGGAAAGGTAAAGGCGCCAGAGAGCAGTTCTGATGTTTCGGTTAATAATGTAAGCAAGACTGAAGAAAGATCAAGGCACGGTAATCTAGGTAATCTATAGGAAAAGTCGAGTAATATACAATATGTACAAGGTTCAAAATGGTTCAAATGGCTCTGAGCACTATGGGACTCAACTGCTGAGGTCATTAGTCCCCTAGAACTTAGAACTAGTTAAACCTAACTAACCTAAGGACATCACAAACATCCATGCCCGAGGCAGGATTCGAACCTGCGACCGTAGCGGTCTTGCGGTTCCAGACTGCAGCGCCTTTAACCGCACGGCCACTTCGGCCGGCCAATATGTACAAGGACCAAGAGGGAACAATAAGACTGTAAGACTGAGAACGAAGTGATCGGATTGTTGTTGTTGTTGTGGTCTTCAGTCCTGAGACTGGTTTGATGCAGCTCTCCATGCTACTCTATCCTGTGCAAGCTTCTTCATCTCCCAGTACCAACTGCAACCTACATCCTTCTGAATCTGCTTGGTGTATTCATCTCTTGGTCTCCCTCTACGATTTTTACCCTCCACGCTGCCCTCCAATACTAAATTGGTAATCTCTCGATGTCTCAGAACATGTCCTACCAACCGATCCCTTCTTCTACTCAAGTTGTGCCACAAACTTCTCTTCTCCCCAATCCTATTCAATAACTCCTCATTAGTTATGTGATCTACCCATCTAATCTTCAGCATTCTTCTGTAGCACCACATTTCGAAAGCTTCTATTCTCTTCTTGTCCAAACTAGTTATCGTCCATGTTTCACTTCCATACATGGCTACACTCCATACAAATACTTTCAGAAATGACTTCCTGACTCTTAAATCTATACCCGATATTAACAAATTTCTCTTCTTCAGAAACGCTTTCCTTTCATTGCCAGTCGACATTTTATATCCTCTCTACTTCGACCATCATCAGTTATTTTGCTCCCCAAATAGCAAAACTCCTTTATTACTTTAAGTGTCTCATTTCCTTATCTAATTCTCTCAGCATCACCCGATTAAATCGACTACATTCCATTATCCTGGTTTTGCTTTTGTTGATATTCATCTTATATCCTCCTTTCAAGACACTTTCCATTCCGTTCAACTGCTCTTTCAAGTCCTTTGCTGTCTCTGACAGAATTACAATGTCATCGGCGAACCTCAAAGTTTTTATTTCTTCTCCATGGATTTTAGTACCTACTCCAAATATTTCTTTTGTTTCCTTTACTGCTTGCACAATATACATATTGAATAACATCGGGGAGAGGCTACAACCCTGTCTCACTCCCTTCCCAACCACTGCTTCCCTTTCACGTCCCTCGAATCTTATAACAGCCATCTGGTTTCTGTACAAATTGTAAATAGCCTTTCGCTCCCTGTATTTTACCCCTGCCACCTTTAGAATTTGATCGGATTAAAAAGGGCGTAAGACAGTGATGTAATCTTTCGCCCTACTGTTCAATCTGTACATCGAAGGAGCAATGACAGAAATAAAAGAAAGGTTCAAGAACGGAATAAAAATTCTGAGTGAAAGAATATCAATGATAAGATTTCTGATGACACTGCTATCCTCAGTAAAAGTGAAGAAGAATTACAGGATCAGTTGAGTGGAATGGTCTAATGAGTACATAACATAGATTTCAAGTAAACCGAAGAAAGACGAAAGTAATGAGAAGTAGTAGAAATGAGAACTGCGAGAAATTTAACATCAGAATTGGGGAAAACAAAGTAGACAACTTATGGGACTTAACTGCTAAGGTCATCAGTCCCTATGCTTACACACTACTTAACCTAAATTATCCTAAGGACAAACACACACAACACACACACACACCCATGCCCGAGGGAGGACTCGAACCTCCGCCGGGACCAGAAGCACAGTCCATGACTGCAGCGCCCTAGACCGCTCGGCTAATCCCGCGCGGCAATTGCACCTCTACTGTACGCAGTACACACTGCTCTAAATTATGTTCATATCCTTCGGTATATATAGTTTTCTTAAGCACACTTCAACAATGAAAGTCAGCTGCACACCATAACACTGCGTCCTCCGCACTTGACACATGATGGCAGGTAACGTCCTCCAAGCATTCGCCAAACCCAAACCTTACATCGGACTGCCACATGGTACAGCGTGATTCAACGCTCCAAATCACCCGTTTCCGGTCATCCACTGACCAGTGGCGTCGCTCTTTACACTACTCGAGCTTCGCTTAGCATCGACAATAGAAAGGTGTGGTTTATGAGGAGCTACTCGACCGCTGTACTCCATACCTTTTAACTCCCTACGCACACCCATTCTGCAAGCTAGACTCCTGGTAGCACTTTGTGACTCGCAAGTGATTCCTTCCGCTGATTTCATGCGATTTTTTACAGCTACCTTCCACAATGCTCGACGGTCTACAGTGATCATCCAAAACATTATAACCACCTGCTTAAGAGCCTGTTTGTCCATCGTTGGAACGAAATACGTCACTGATTCCGACAGTTTGTTAGTAAGTTTGTGGAGGTATGTGGAGGTAGATTTCTACGCACAGGGCTACTGATTTGCGTACGCCATGATGGGGCCCGATAGCGACCACGATGGGTAAGTGGATAGGCGTCACACTGCAAGTCCAGAGGTTTGGACACCAATCCTCAGTTGGTCTTAGTACTTTTTCCGTCACTTGTCCCTCTCTTCATCCCTGCCAACCATTTTTATACGTGGACTGCAGGATGATTTGCAGTACATGCTAAACTTTAACTTATTCGTGCCGCATTTTTTTTTTTTTTTTTTGTTAATTTCTTACATTTATTGCGTTTACCTTGTTTGTTTAAGAAGCGTTTAAACTAAAAGTAATTTTGCCTATCTGGTGTTCGAATACATTGTTCTGTCATATTAATGTGACCACCTAGCTGAAACTTGAATAACCTCCTTTTGCAGAGCGGACTGCGAGACCTGTAGGAAGAGATTCCATGACGTTCTGGAAGGTACCGGCAGAGATGTGAAAACACGTGCTGTGGCCAGCTGCCGTAGGTTTCTTCACTGAGGACCGGTGGCACATACAGCCCGTTCGAAGTGCTCTCACTGTAAATCCCCGTTGTAAATGGGAATGAGCGTATGGGATCGTTGGCCGAGAGGCCCCATCCGGGGAAGTTCGGCCGCCAAGTGCAAGTCTTATTTCAGTCGACGCCATATTGGGCGACTTGCGCGCCGATGATGAGGATGAAATGGTGATGAGGACAATACCCCCGCAGTATTTGTAACATATAGTGTGTATATGTTTACTCGCCTAATCTTGTCTCTGGAGTGAGATTCTCGCCTGCAAATGATTAAAAGAAACAACTCAGATCATTTAGTAAGGGTAAGTTTTCCGGCCCAGTTTGTATACCAGTTCGGTTCGTTTCAGCATATGTTGACATAATAGCTCGACACTTAGCAATCACATACAAATGCTCGCTCAACGAAACGTAAGTACCTAAAGAGTAGAAAGTTGCAGAAGTTCCAGTAATACACAAGAAGCAATATGCGAGTAATCCACTGAATTAAGGACTAAGGCGTCGATTTGATGTAATATTTTGAAAAACATACTGCGTTCGAACATTATAAGTTACCTCGAAGTAAACGATCTACTGGCACATAGCCAGCACAGTTCAGAAAATATAGCTCCTATGCAACACAACTAGCCCTTCATTCTCACGAAGTAATGAGTGCTACCGACAGGGGATCTCGAATTGTTCCCTTATGACTAGACTTCCAGAAGGCTTTTGTCACTGTTCGTCACAAGCGGCTTCTACGAGTAATGAAACTACGTGCTTGTGGCGTGTGTAACAGTTGTATCTCTGGATCCATCATCTGCTCTCATAAAGGTCACAGTTCGTAGTAATTGAAGAAAAGTCATCGAGTTAAACGGAACTGATATATCACGTCCCCCGGGGCAGTGTTATAGGACATTTGTTCTTCATAATCTATAAAAACGATTTAGGAGACACTCGGAGCAGCTCCTTCGAATTGTTTGCACATGGTGCTGTCGCTTACCGCCCTGCAAAATCGCCAGAATATCAATATTAATTGGAAAGTGATTTAAATAAAATATCTGTATGGAGCGAAAAGAGACAGTCGACTGTAAATAATAACAGGTTAGAGGTCATCCACGAGACTGATAAAGGAAAACGTTAATTCCGCTAACATGATGAATCGAACAAATCTAAAGGCTGTCAATTACTATAACAAATAACTTAAATTGGAACGATCACGTGGGTAATATTGTGGACAAGGCGAACCAAAGATTGTGCTTTATTGGCAGAAGAGAAGATGCAACAAATCCGCTAAAGAGACTGTCTACACAACCTTTGTCCGTCCTCTCCTAGCGTACCTTACCAGATAGGACTGACAGAGGACATCGAAAAACTTCAAAGAAGGGCAGCCCCGTTTTGTGCCGTAGCGAAATAGGTGAGAGAGTGTCATGGATACGAAACGCGAATTGGGGTCCAAACGTTAAAACAAAGGCGCTTTTCGTTGTGATGTGATTTTTTCACGAAATTTCAATCACCAACTTTTTCCTACGAGTGCAAAAATATTTTGTTAATACGCACCTACATAGGGAGAAATGATCATCCCATCGTATTACAATAAGATAAATCAGAGCTCACACGGAAATATTTAAGTGTTCGTTTTTTCCTCATGTTGTTCAAGAGTACAATGCTACAGAAATACTGTGACAGTATTCGACGAGCCCTCTGCTACGCACTTAAGTGTGAGTTGCAGGGTAGTCAAGCAGATGTATATGTAGATGCAGAAAATTTCATATGTGACTGATTCTCACTTTTTCCACTGTCGCCTCGATTTTCACACTCTAGTCTTGAAGTACCCGTACCTCCACTTTTCTTGCGACTCTCGGTTCCAACTCAGAGATATGGTCTGACACTTCGTTCTTCGCCACTCACACTCGTCTGAGCATACTGGAAGTGACTGCAGCACATAACCACTGTGTTATAGGATCATATATTCTGGCCGTACGCTTCCACCAACTCAACATGGGTTACTGCAGCGCTGTTCTCCTTTGAACGTAGGAAACGTTCTCCACGGTACTCAACTCTATCAATGGACTGCGTCATTCTGTTTTGTCTCCTCTGGTGCCGTGCTACCGTGGTTCATCCCTCACCAGAGCTGTAGGCATGTATCTGCAAACAAACAAAAACCGGATTACATAAAACTCTTATAAGTAAAACATTATGATTAAACCACCGAAGGACGGACCCTCTCCATTACAATCACGTCTACTAAAGCGCTTTGATATTCAAATCTACCTTCAGAGTAAGAAAATCTTTCATTTCTTTCAAATTCAAAAATTCTACCATTACTAGTTCCATAATAGCTAATTCACATGATAAAATTAAAACCATATGATCAGTTGTGAAGGAAGTGTCTGGTCAGCAGCATAAGGTCGACAATATAAATTCAGTTCGTAGTAAAAATATTTTTGTTACTGATAAATCAGATACATGTACAGTATTTAACAATCATTTTCTGAGTATTGCTGATGAATTAAATAAAAATTTAGTTTCTAAAGGGAATCATATAACTTTCTTGACAAATGCCTTTCCGAGATTGATGTCTGAAATACTCCTCTGTGATACAGACAAGGGGGAGACTAAGGATTCTCATGGCTGTGATGGAGTGCCTAGCAGAATATTGAAGTACTGTGCTGCACATGTTAGCCCTGTATTGGTTCGCCTCTTACTTCAGCAACTGACAGCAAAAGGTCATTATTCACGATGTTGAGATTGGCTGTGATGTGGGGTCTGAGTGAAGTACAGTCAAGTGTAGCATGCCCCGGGATCAGTGTTGGGGCCACTCTTGTTCCTTATTTGTATAAATGATATGCCCTCTAGTATTACGAGTAACTCTAAAATATTTCTGTTTGCGGATGACTCTAGCTTGGTAGTAAATGATGTTGTGTTCAACATTGGCCCGGTTTCAAATAATGCAGTTCATGACATAACTTCAACGCTCGTAGAAAATAAACTAACGCTAAATCACAGCAAGACTCAGTTTTTATAGTTTCTAACACTTAATTCAACAAAACCTGAAGTTTTAATTTCTCGGAATGGGCATAAGATTAGTGAAACTGAACAGTTCAGATTTCTAGGTGTCGTGGAAAGCCCATGTTCAGGATCTTGTTCAAAGACTTAACGCTGTCATTTTTACTATTCGAACGGTATCTGAAGTGAGTGATCGTTCGATGCGAAAATTAGTCTACTTTGCTTATTTTCATTGGCTTATGTCGTATGGTATTATATTTTGGGGTAATTCTTCCCATTCCAAAAAGATATTTTTGGCTCAGAAGCGGGCGGTTCGGGCAATAAGTGGTGTAAGTTCACGAACCTCTTGTCGACCCCTGGTCACGAGTCTGGGTATTTTGACACTGGCCTCTCAATATATACACTCCTGGAAATTGAAATAAGAACACCGTGAATTCATTGTCCCAGGAAGGGGAAACTTTATTGACACATTCCTGGGGTCAGATACATCACATGATCACACTGACAGAACCACAGGCACATAGACACAGGCAACAGAGCATGCACAATGTCGGCACTAGTACAGTGTATATCCACCTTTCGCAGCAATGCAGGCTGCTATTCTCCCATGGAGACGATCGTAGAGATGCTGGATGTAGTCCTGTGGAACGGCTTGCCATGCCATTTCCACCTGGCGCCTCAGTTGGACCAGCGTTCGTGCTGGACGTGCAGACCGCGTGAGACGACGCTTCATCCAGTCCCAAACATGCTCAATGGGGGACAGATCCGGAGATCTTGCTGGCCAGGGTAGTTGACTTACACCTTCTAGAGCACGTTGGGTGGCACGGGATACATGCGGACGTGCATTGTCCTGTTGGAACAGCAAATTCCCTTGCCGGTCTAGGAATGGTAGAACGATGGGTTCGATGACGGTTTGGATGTACCGTGCACTATTCAGTGTCCCCTCGACGATCACCACTGGTGTACGGCCAGTGTAGGAGATCGCTCCCCACACCATGATGCCGGGTGTTGGCCCTGTGTGCCTCGGTCGTATGCAGTCCTGATT
This sequence comes from Schistocerca americana, assembly GCF_021461395.2. Taxonomy (NCBI): domain Eukaryota; kingdom Metazoa; phylum Arthropoda; class Insecta; order Orthoptera; family Acrididae; genus Schistocerca; species Schistocerca americana. The sequence continues at coordinate 154,879,553 of NC_060122.1, forward strand.
GTGGCGCTCACCTGCACGGCGCCAAACACGCATACGACCATCATTGGCACCAAGGCAGAAGCGACTCTCATCGCTGAAGACGACACGTCTCCATTCGTCCCTCCATTCACGCCTGTCGCGACACCACTGGAGGCGGGCTGCACGATGTTGGGGCGTGAGCGGAAGACGGCCTAACGGTGTGCGGGACCGTAGCCCAGCTTCATGGAGACGGTTGTGAATGGTCCTCGCCGATACCCCAGGAGCAACAGTGTCCCTAATTTGCTGGGAAGTGGCGGTGCAGTCCCCTACGGCACTGCGTAGGATCCTACGGTCTTGGCGTGCATCCGTGCGTCGCTGTGGTCCGGTCCCAGGTCGACGGGCACGTGCACCTTCCGCCGACCACTGGCGACAGCATCGATGTACTGTGGAGACCTCACGCCCCACGTGTTGAGCAATTCGGCGGTACGTCCACCCGGCCTCCCGCATGCCCACTATACGCCCTCGCTCAAAGTCAGTCAACTGCACATACGGTTCACGTCCACGCTGTCGCGGCATGCTACCAGTGTTAAAGACTGCGATGGAGCTCCGTATGCCACGGCAAACTGGCTGACACTGACGGCGGCGGTGCACAAATGCTGCGCAGCTAGCGCCATTCGACGGCCAACACCGTGGTTCCTGGTGTGTCCGCTGTGCCGTGCGTGTGATCATTGCTTGTACAGCCCTCTCGCAGTGTCCGGAGCAAGTATGGTGGGTCTGACACACCGGTGTCAATGTGTTCTTTTTTCCATTTCCAGGAGTGTATATTCCTTACTGTCATTTCTTGTTAACAATATTAGCTTACTGCCACGATTTAGCAGCTTTCACTCAAATCAAACCTGCATTTGGATCGGACTTCCTTAACTCTTGTGCAGAGATGTGTGCAGTATACTGCTGAATCCATTTTCAACAAGCTACCACTCCAATTCAAAAATCTTAGCAATAATCCATGCACTTTCAAATCGAAACTGAAGAGTTTCCTCATGGGTCACTCCTGCTATTCTGTCGAGGAGTTCCTTGAAAACTTAAGTTGATTCTCCTTGTATTGTTGATTGCGTTTACTTAAACTTATGGATTGACTTTTTTGGCTTCATAAACATTTTATTTTCATCTGTTATTACTTCTATATTGTAATTTCATGAACTGACACGTTCCATGACCTTCAAGATTTGCTCTTCAATTTGGTCCTACGGAACGTGACGTATAATAAATAAATAAATAATGAACGGACTGTAACGTAATGAAATTGCTGATATTTGCATTACGGGTATTAGACTGTGGTCCAAGGCATAATTCTCTGCTTAACGTTTCGTCTTCCAATGCTGGAGACATAGACAGGGGCTTTAACGATTCACAAAGCTGTTACAGACTCAGACAAATTCAGCAAGACGAGCTGCATATGTATCCACGCAACAGTCGGTTCGTGACGTCATCAGACTGCTGTCCGAGGCCTAAGAGAGATCCAGGCCCCACAACGAACTTGTAACATTAGGCTAGTCGGCTTGCCCGCCACATTTCGCAAACTCTCGGCTCCGTTAGAACCCACGGGAAATCAGAATGAAATGAAATGGTCGTCATTGATGGGTGGGATTCCCCACCGGGGGAAGTTCGTCCGCCGAGTTGCAAGACTTTTGTGTTGACGCTACATTTGGCGACATGCATGTAGATGATGATGAAATGATGATGAGGACAACATAACGCACAGCTCCGAGGGGAGAAAATCTCCGACCCAGCTGGGAGTCGAACCTGGTCCGCTGCATGGCAGCCAGATGCACTGACCACCTTTTTTCTTTTTTTTAAAGGGTAAATGGTCCCAGGGGCGAAGTGGGCAGGAGTCATTTTATGAGGTCTGGCCACAATGTCTCCATAGCCAAACAGGAAAATAGGGAAGGTATAAATGGCCACAGATGAATATTCATATACATCATTTACTGACAAAAAAAATAAATCCGCCTTGTCTCTGTGACCAAAATTTTAAAAGAAGGAGGGATGTGTACTAATTGCATCAAAAAGAAAACAGACATGAGATAACACTTCTGGAACACACTTATGTGGCGTCGGTACTCCACGGACAGTGATGCTGCCCCATCTTCATAGCATGTCTTCTCGTAATGTCGTTATCTATTCGATCTTCTGCCATGAATGATCCAGCTACAGGGTGGATCATGGATGATGTTCTGTGAGAAGTTCAAAAAGTATTGGCTGTACTTAGGATTCTTCACAATTCCACAATGCCAATCGTTTAAATAGTTCCAAAAATCCATGAGCCTTAGGACACCACCTTAAAAAAAAATTAATCGCGTGACCTCTGATCCACGTCACGGTATTGTGTTTCGTTTTTGGATAATAAACAGTAGAGCCCCGCAACCGCGTGACCTATCCGCGTGCCCTGCTCGCGCATGTGGTGGAATAAGAGCATTAATACGCTTCGCGAACGTTGACAGAAGTTGCCGAAGATTACCGACGCTAATGACAGCCGCGTGAGCGCATGTACACGCGGTTGACACAGCCGCGTGAGTCACGCGGATTTCACGCGCCTGCACTCACATGCACACAGGCAGCGAATTTACATTGTGCACATGCGCGATGTGCTTCACTTAATATCGGTTGCAAAATGAAAACCACAGTGAAAATCAAGAATTTTTTATTCACAACAGCTACCTCTCTAAACAGTCGCTGCTCCGACTTAGACATTTGCTGTGGCCTGTGCAAACTTCCCAGTACCCTCATCACAGAAAGTAGCAGCCTGTGCTTTCCGCTAATTCTCTATGCTGGTCTGCTTTCCGTTGTTTTGTCAAAATGTTGTCTTCATAGCCAGCAGTTCATGTGAGTAGAGATGAAGAACGGAGGGAGCCACTTAAGGGCCGGTGATCAAAAATTTCCCATCACAGACTGCAGGAGCGTTTTCATTGCCTCTGCAGAGAATACGGCTGAAAATTGTCTTTAAGAAAGAAACCCATGACATTTACGATATATGGGCTGCATAGCTTCAGGCGAAATCTCTCACCAGATCCAAATGTCTGGCGGGAGACACTGTTGTTTTAGGCATTTTTATGTGATCACTTTGCGCTCTGAACTGAAAAGAGCGACGTGAAGCGATCGACAAGCACACTAAAGACACTGCCCAACACGTCTGTGCAAAGTTCCATCAGTGGTCTCCATTTTGCACCTAATTGGACCTTATTTTCCGAATATGCCTCGTAAATTACTATTCGTTATTCTTGAATAACCAATATTTCTCAGAACATTATTCACTTACATGAACAAAAATACTTATTCGTCGTCTGTAAATAAAAATGTTAAGGATAATGGATATAACAGAAATTCAATTGCACTTATAGCTCCAGTTCTTTGTCATTTATTAAACAAATGCACTTTTCGTATTTGTTAAACTGGTTTTTAGAACAACTCTGCTTTTGAAACGTCTGATCAGAAACTTTATTTGATTTACTGAGATTTACCGCTGTGTCACTAAAGAAAATACGTTCTACAAGTGTAATGCACTCTCGAATTCGTCGTTAATCATGATTTGAATGTATGACTTTCAGCTTATTATCTACTTCAGCAAAAACTGAGTACTCAAGAATTCTGTTGTAGTTTTTGGAAAATAATTCTTTGTGATTCCACTTTAACATCACTTACCAAATTACATTCCTAATAAAAATTTTCTTTTTATGTCATAATGCCATTTGGAACTCATGACCCAATTTCTTTGCATTTCTTTTGCTATTATATGTATGAAGTTTGTTGTACGTCTCCCTTGGTCAGGAAAAGCAATATAGGTGATGTACTTGTTTCTAAGTCATTTGTAAGATATTACTGCAACAACTGCAGTGGGTGTATGAAGGTGTGAAACGTCTTACAATACTTTCTTGACACTTTCATGATACACACTTTCACAATATTACAAACTCTCTTTATATACTCGAACTCGGAGTCTCTTCAGAAATTTTAAAATTTCTCAACTCTTCATAACTGCATAGATAGATGTCAGATCGAAAAACTATTCCATATTCTAACGGCAAGTTTACTCTGAATTAATTCTTAAACACTTTCGATGACTCTGTACGTCCAGCAGCAGTCTTTAAATGTTTTAGGAGACCTTAGGTTAAAATTCTGGTGATGTTAATCGTCATGAACCACCAAAGTCTTGTTTGGTTCACTCATTTTGTAGCACTACGACCACGAATTGCGTGATTATACTAAGGTTCAAATGGTTCAAATGGCTCTGAGCACTATGGGACTTAACATCTTACGTCATCAGTCCCCTAGAACTTAGAACTACTTAAACCTAACTAACCTAAGGACATCACACACATCCACGCCCGAGGCGGGATTCGAACCTGCGACTGCAGCAGTCCCGCGGTTCCGGACTGCAGCGCCTAGAACCGCACGGCCACCGCGGCCGGCCAATTATACTAAGGAGACATGCAAATATGATAATGTTAGCAATCTAAGAAAGGTATTGAAGACTGAGAATTTTTGTAAGTTGCATTCTCATCATTGGCTGCTGACATAGAGTTCTTGTGCCATGTCAGCAGTGAGAGGGGGAACGTATTGGCAGGTGCAAAGACAGATGAAGGGGTCGAGTAGGTAGTGTAGTAGGGCTGTGACGCACCAGGGGCGCTATTCTGTATCTTTCCGCCATTTTGCCGATCGCTTTGAGACGCGAGCGCACCAAATGGTTTTGTTTTTGAAACAGACACCCAACATTATTCAGTAATCATTTCGAAAGCGATGCCGAACGGTCCTAGCGAACCGAAGCGCTGTTGTCAGTTCTCTTCGCGCCAACCAATGAAAAACAATCTGCCTCAGATCTGCGCATGTGCACGGCAGCGCCACAGCGGCACGAACTCGAGGCGGCTGGCACCCGACACAAACATGCCGTTTTTCACACTACCAAAAAGTGTGGTTAGAGTACGTAATATTGTTCAAATTTCGGTGACCATGGGCTTCCATGAATGCGTGATAACTATAGAATATTAACTGTGTTCTGGAGACTGTTGTAAATGTTACATTATGTCATTTTATTCTCATTCACATTGACGTCTTGTTTTGGATTTTACGTTTCGGAATATGAGTTAGGAATGGAGTGTAGTAGCACATTGTACAAATACATCTATAGAAACATCCGAAAAATTCGTCATTTTTTCTGTCTTCCATCGTTCCTTAGTTGCTTCAAAATTCATGGAGCTACGTTCCGTCTATGCGACTAACTGAAGGCAGTTTGTTTATTGCCATACGCATTTTGCTTCCTTTATTCGTGATGATGCTTCACGAATAAAAGAAACGAAACGCATATGGGAATAAACTGCCATCAGTTAGTTGCATAGACAGAACGCATCTCCACTAACCCGAAAAATTGTTTAAGATGGTGTCAAAGAATAAGAAGATGCATAGAATGTGGTTGTAGCTCGCTCCTAGAGATCCATATGATGAAGTCGCTTGCTTCCGTATATGATACATCAACGATTAGGTTCATAACAACAAAATTTAAAAAATCGCATTTTCGAGAGCTTGTGGCGAGTGCAGCTACAGAAGTTCGTTGTAGTTTATAACATGTGTCTGATGAATCAAAATGTTTCATATATGGTGGCATAGTCTGAAAATATTGTGGCGGGAACCTTTCATCTCTGCCTACTTTTGTTAAGGATTCGATCGCAGATAAATGCTTGTGACAAGTTAGAGCATAAAGACGATTACTGCTAGTTTCATTCGCAGTAATTGACGTTGTGCTCTTAGATTCCTGTCTAACCACACTCCTGGAAATCGCTAAGTATTCTGAAAAAAAGGTGAATTATTTGTGACAAGAAATACTAGGGTGATTAAACTGAAAACCTTAAATATTTTTTTAAATATGGTTTATTGTGGAGAAGTGGTACAAAGCTGTATCGCTTTTCAACATACTCTCCCCCACGCTCAATGCAAGTCCTCCAGCGCCTACAAAGTGCATAAATTCCTTTAGAAAAAAATTCTTTTGGTAGTCCGCGCAACCACTCATGCACCGCGTGGCGAACCTCTTCATCAGAACGGAACTTCTTTCCTCCCATTGCGTCTTTGAGTGGTCGAGACATGTGGAAATCACTTGGGGCAAGGTCTGGTGAGTATGATGGATGAGGAAGACACTCAAAATGCAGGTCTGTGATTGTTGCAACTGTTGTACGGACAGTGTGGGGCCTTGCATTGTCATGTTGCAAAAGGATACCTGCTGACAGCAATCCACGTTGCCTTGATTTGATATCAGGCCGCAGATGATTTTTTTGGAGATCTGTGTATGATGCACTGGTGACAGTGGTCCGTCTAGGCATGTAATGCTCCAAAAAGACGCCTTTTTCGTCCCAAAAGAGAGTCAGCATAACCTTCCCTGCCGATGGTTCTGTTCGAAACTCCTTTGGTTTTGGTGATGAGGAACGGCGCCATTCCTTGCTCGCTCTCTTCGTTTCCGGTTGGTGGAAGTGAACCCAGGTTTCGTCCCCAATAATGATTCTTGCAAGGAAGCCATCACCTTCTCGTTCAAAGCGCTGAAGAAGTTCTTCACAAGCAACAACACGTCGTTCTCTCATTTCAGGAGTCAGCTGCCGTGGCACCCATCTTGCAGACACTTTGTGAAACTGCAGCACATCATGCACAATGTGGTGTGCTAACCAATGACTAATTTGTAAACATGCTGCAATGTCATTCAGTGTAACTCAGCGGTTTTCCTTCACTATGGCTTCAACTGCTGCAATGTTCTGTGGAGTGCCTGACCTGGACGAGGAGCATCTTCCACTGAAGTCACACCATTTGCGAAATTCCTACTGCATTCGTAGACTTGCTGCTGTGACAAACATACATCACCGTACTGAACCTTCATTCATCGATGAATTTCAATAGGTTTCACACCTTCACTACACAAAAACCGAATAACAGAACGCTGTTCTGTTCCCTGGCGCTAATCGCAAGTGGGGCGGCCATCTTTATACTGATACTGAGACGGTATGTGTGCATCTGCACTATGCTGCCACCTAAAGGCCATCCTGCACGCTGATTGTAGCACGCTTACCAAGTTACAGGATAACGGCGCGAAATTTCGATTTGTTATTACAAATTTAAGGTTTTCATTTGACTCACCCTTGTATTATAAATGTAATTCTAAACATCTACATCTACATCTACATCCATACTCCGCAAGCCACCTGACGGTGTGTGGCGGAGGGTACCTTGAGTACCTCTATCGGTTCTCCTTTCTATTATAGTCTCGTATTCTTCGTGGAACGAAGGATTGTCGGTATGCTTCTGTGTGGGCTCTAATCTCTCTGATTTTATCCTCATGGTCTCTTCGTGAGATATACGTAGGAGGGAGCAATATACTGCTTGACTCTTCGGTGAAGGTATGTTCTCGAAACTTTAACAAAAGCCATACCGAGCTACTGAGCGTCCCTCCTGCAGAGTCTTCCACTGGAGTTTATCTATCATCTCCGTAACGCTTTCGCGATTACTAAATGATCCTGTAACGAAGCGAGCTGCTCTCCGTTGGATCTTCTCTATCTCTTCTATCAACCCTATCTGGTACGGATCCCACACTGCTGAGCAGTATTCAAGCAGTGGGCGAACAAGCGTACTGTAACCTACTTCCTTTGTTTTCGTATTGCGTTTCCTTAGGATTCTTCCAATGAATCTCAGTCTGGCATCTGCTTTACCGACGATCAACTTCATATGATCATTCCATTTTAAATCACTCCTAATGCGTACTCCCAGATCATTTATGGAATTAACAGCTTCCAGTTGCTGACCTGCTATATTGTAGCTAAATGATAAGGGATCTATCTTTCTATGTATTCGCAGCACATCACACTTGTCTACATTGAGATTCAATTGCCATTCCCTGCACCATGCGTCAATTCGCTGCAGATCCTCCTGCATTTCAGTACAATTTTCCATTGTTACAACCTCTCGATACACCACAGCATCATCTGCAAAAAGACTCAGTGAACTTCCGATGTCATCCACAAGATCATTTATGTATATTGTGAATAGCAACGGTCCTATGACGCTCCCCTGCGGCACACCCGAAATCACTCTTACTTCGGAAGACTTCTCTCCATTGAGAATGACATGCTGCGTTCTGTTATCTAGGAACTCTTCAATCCAATCACACAATTGGTCTGATAGTCCCTATGCTCTGACTTTGTTCATTAAATGACTGTGGACTTGCGGAAGTCAAGAAACACGGCATCTACCTGTAAACCCGTATCTATGGCCCTCTGAGTCTCGTGGACGAATAGCGCGAGCTGGGTTTCACACGACCGTCTTTTTCGAAACCCATGCTGATTCCTACAGAGTAGATTTCTAGTCTCCAGAAAAGTCTCGAGCATAATACGTGTTCCAAAATTCTACAACTGATCGACGTTAGAGTTATAGGTCTATAGTTCTGCACATCTGTTCGACGTCCCATCTTGAAAACGGGGATGACCTGTGCCCTTTTCCAATCCTTTGGAACGCTACGCTCTTCTAGAGACCTACGGTACACCGCTGCAAGAAGGGGGGCAAGTTCCTTCGCGTACTCTGTGTAAAATCGAACTGGTATCCCATCAGGTCCAGCGGCCTTTCCTCTTTTGAGCGATTTTAATTGTTTCTCTATCCCTCTGTTGTCTATTTCGATATCTACCATTTTGTCATCTGTGCGACAATGTAGAGAAGGAACTACAGTGCAGTCTTCCTCTGTGAAACAGCTTTGGAAAAAGACATTTAGTATTTCGGCCTTTAGTCTGTCATCCTCTGTTTCAGTACCATTTTGGTCACAGAGTGTCTGGACATTTTGTTTTGATCCACCTACCGCTTTGACAAAAGACCAGAATTTCTTAGGATTTTCTGCCAAGTCAGTACATAGAACTTTACTTTCCACTTCATTGAACGCCTCTCGCATAGCCCTCCTCACACTACATTTCGCTTCGAGTAATTTTTGTTTGTCTGCAAGGCTTTGGCTATGTTTATGTTTGCTGTGAAGTTCCCTTTGCTTTCGCAGCAGTTTTCTAACTCGGTTGTTGTATCACGGTGGCTCTTTTCCATCTCTTACGATCTTGCTTGGCACATACTCATCTAACGCATATTGTACGATGGTTTTGAACTTTGTCCACTGATCCTGAACACTATCTGTACTTGAGACAAAACTTTTGTGTTGAGCCGTCAGGCACTCTGTAATCTGCTTTTTGTCACTTTTGCTAAACAGAAAAATCTTCCTACCTTTTTTAATATTTCTATTTACGGCTGAAATCATCAATGCAGTAACCGCTTTATGATCGCTGATTCCCTGTTCTGCGTTAACTTTTTCAAATAGTTCGGGTCTGTTTGTCACCAGAAGGTCTAATATGTTATCGCCACGAGTCGGTTCTCTGTTTAACTGCTCAAGGTAGTTTTCAGATAAAGCACTTTAAAAAATTTCACTGGATTCTTTGTCCCTGCCACCCGTTATGAACGTTTGAGTCTCCCAGTCTATATCCGGCAAATTAAAATCTCCACCCAGAACTATAACATGCTGGCGAAATCTACTCGAAATATTTTCCAAATTATCCTTCAGGTGCTCAGCCACAACAGCTGCTGAGCCAGGGGGCCTATAGAGACATCCAATTACCTTGTCTGAGCCTGCTTTAACCGTGACCTTCACCCAAATTATTTCACATTTCGGATCTCCGTCAATTTCCTTCGATACTATTGCACTTCTTATCGCTATAAACACTCCTTCCCTTCACTGTCCAGCCTGTCTCTGCGGTATACATTCCAATCTGAGTTTCGGATTTCATTACTGTTTACGTCTGGTTTCAGCCAACTTTCTGTCCCTAGTACTATGTGGGCATTGTGACCGTTTATTAATGAGAGCAGTTCTGGGACCTTTCTATGGACGCTCCTGCAGTTTACTATTAGAACATTAATATTGTTATTCCCTGTTGCATTTTGCCTACTCCCACCTTGCCGCGTCTCAGGATGCGTCTTGTCGGGCCTAGGGAGGAAATCCTCTAACCTAAAAAACCCACATGTGCACTCGACACGTACTCCGCTACCCTTGTAGCCGCTTCCGGCGTGTAGTGCGCGCCTGACCTTTTCAGGGGGACCCTACATTTCTCCACCCGATAGCGGAGGTCGAGAAATTTGCACCCCAGATCTCCGCAGAATCGTCTGAGCCTGCCGGCCTCGGTGGCCGAGCGGTTCTAGCCACTTCAGTCCGGAACCGCGCGACTACTACGGTCGCAGGTTCGAATCCTGTCTCGGGCATGGATGTGTGTGATGTCCTTAGGTTAGTTAGGTTTAAGTAGTTCTAAGTTCTAGGGGACTGATGACCTCAGATCTTACGTTCCATAGTGCTCAGAGCCATTTGAACCATTTTCGTCTGAGCCTCTGGTTTAAGCCTTCTACTCGGCTCCAAACCAGAGGACCGCGATCGGTTCTGGGAACGATACTACAAATAGTTAGCTCAGATTCCTACCCACGAGCGAGACTTTCCGCCTTCACCAATTCCGCCAACCGCCTGTACGAACTGAGGATAACCTCTGAACCCAGACGGCAGGAGTCATTGGTGCCGACATGAGCAACAATTTGCAGTCGGGTGCACCCAGTGCTCTCTATCGCCGCCGGCAGGGCCTCCTCCACATCTCGGATGAGACCCCCCGGCAAGCAGACAGAGTGAACACTGGCCTTCTTCCCCGACCTTTCCGCTATTTCCCTAAGGGGCTCCATCACCCGCCTAACGTTGGAGCTCTCAATAACTAATAAACCCCTCCCCCTGTGTGCCTGCTCGGACCTTGCTGAAGGAGCGTCCACATGTCCACTCACAGGCAGAGCGGACGATGCCACACGGCCAGCCTCCACATTTACCCTCCGCCTCGTGCGCCGCGAACGCCGCTGAACCCGCCACTCCCCTTGGGGAGAGGGCGGCCCAACCGCGCCCGGTACCCGCGAAGATGTCTCGACAGCAGGGACAGTGAGTGAAGCATGTAACACCTGGGGTGTACCATGCGACGCACCAGACTCCCCACTGCCGCTACACTCCGAGGCAGCAGCCTGAAGACGGCTGACCGCGGCCATCAACACGTTCAGCTGTTCGCGAACAGTGGCCAGCTCCTCCTGCGTCCGTACACAGCAGTCACACATCCTATCCATGCTAAGAAATCAATTTACTGTAGAGAGTTAATCAACTTTTAATTAGACTGCTAATTCACGAAGGGCGGCTGATTGTTGACTAAACTGTGGTTGCTAGACACTTCTTGTAGAAAACAATGAAAATAACACTACCTGTCTCTGGACTGTATTGAAAACAAACACTAGCACTACTGGCACTATGGTTGACTAAAGGGACTCTCTCTAACTGTATTCAATACAAACACGAAATCTATGGAACACTATTACTAGCACTCGGCAATTAAAGCTTCCTAAAAGCAAAAACACACGGAAGAAGAAGTGACAAGTAAGAAAAATACAGTTATTACTTAAATAAACGTAGCTCGCTGCACAGCAGACATGAAGTAGACGGCAGTTACGACGACACTGACACTGACACTACTGGCACTATCAGCAACTGTCAGTTGTTTCACTCACAGTAATTTCATCTTTCATTTCTTAAACATATGGAAGTCACGAAATCGGAGATACTCATTACTGATAAAGCGCGCCCTTACGTGTAAATATACAATGATTATTTCAGAAAATTGCTTAACTATGACGATTAACTTAGTCTCAGAATGTGTTGCAAACACAAAGAGGAAAAAAAAATATTTTCACATCCAGTGGTATACTAACCTTTGCCATAGCAGTTTCACTCCTTACCAACTTCGCTACTACAGCTCACACGCTGGCATCACTTTATTTTATGTAATTCCATTTGACAGAGACGCAGGCTGACTTCGTTGCAGAATGATGCGGGCGTAAGCTGTAAATGGATGAAATTTTGGAAGGTTTCCTCTATCAGACATTACAAAATCCCTTTGCATTGTTACTTAAAGTGTTAAATGCGTTTCGATAGTCAATAAATAAACCATTTGCGCAAAAGAGTAGGCAAAGTCACTAGTAATTTCAGCTAACACTCATGAATATACGTAAGCAGAGCCAATGTCTTGATATATAATGATCTTTAAACTCTTAATTGAATAAAAACAACAGGTATTTGGAGATAATATTAACGGAAACTTTTTTTTTCTTGATGTATAATTCACAGTAACAGTCTTACCTAACCATACTTCTAACAAAGGAAAATAGTCTATTATGAACTCACTTTCCAACCAGACGAATCCTGTGGTGATTCTTTAGTAACACAATCACTAAATCCAAAGCTAAAATCGCTCAATATGTTTAAAATGACAAATTATAGGTGTAAATAAACAATAGCTAACCGAACAACAGGGCTATACCGAAATCCAAAACCTTTCGGTACAGTTGTCGAAAAATCGGCGGGAGGACCATTCGGTAAAGGGTCTCAGAAGCTTACTGAATAGGAAATTCGGATAAAGAACCGAAAATGACGTCACTACCGAGACTAACCTACTGGGCCGATCGGTATGAACGATATAAAATAGGGCCCCAGGAAAGTCACCTGCGGCAACCAATAAAAAACTATATGCATTGTAGCCTGTGTACTGAGTCACTGCGACAACCAGCTGGCTCCACGCTGCCAGATGTGAGCAGGCTGTCTTATATGGCTGCCTTCAGTGTCTGTGCACCTGTCGAAGCAGCCATATCTTGCTTGCATCCTGAAACAAATTTCTTGATGACTTTCGGCACCTTGTAGGACTTGGGAGAATTGCCAGGTCTGGAGGGACGTACAATATGTTCCCAAATCTATAACCATCTCCCTCTGGTACATTATGTTGCAAAGCACAGCATGCATTTATTACAGCAACAGCAAATTCATCTCGAACACCCGTTGGGCCATGAAAAATTCTCCGTTCTTCATTTATTTGCCAGAGCGTATTCTACATACCGCCTAGTCCTAGATAGTCGGTTTTTGAAGCTTCTTTTATTGGTTGATAAACTCCTTCCTACATAAGGATGCATTAAATTTTCAGATATTCCAAATGCCTCGTCTCCGATAATGACACACGGCACCGGTACTCGCTTGTTTAATAGGGAGCTTTTCGCCAATATCTGCAAATTTTTACTAACGAGATTTTCATGCAAAATCGACTGCATAAAAATAGATGAGTCATTATATTTTCCGCACGCTCCAACATCTATGAAGGGAGCTTACAACTGCATCGCATAAAGCAAATAAAATGACGTAAAAATAATTTTTGGGATTGTAGTAAAGTACATTTGTTATGAGAAGAAATGCAGTAAATATTCCACGTCCACTTCGCTCGGTTGATCTGCGACGGCTGACCGTCAGCTGGCCGACTAAATTGGCTGCTTAACGTTGTGGCTGCCTAGTATATTATAGCTCAAACTGCTGAGCCCGTCTGCCTATAAACATTTTTATGTTTCATATAGTACGCTGTGAATCCGATAGGGCTGTGCTCAACTTGAGGGATGCTTTCAGCTCTGCTTGGTGGAGTACCCTTGACTTCCCAGCATCTCTGAAGAGATACAGCCAATTATCAGGGATCTACATTTCAACACGTACTTCGAAATACGATGCAACTTGACTTGTCGTGATTGTTATTGTTGTAGATGAAAGAAGCGATAAGAATAGAGAAAATCATAGGGGATCAAACTCTAAGCCTAAAGTCTGCAGTCTTAACTTAAACAACTAAGCCACAAAGGCATATTTCTGGAGAAACTATTAGATTTTATTTATGAAACGAAACTGCACTGAGCTAAGGGAACAAATACTAATTCTGTAAAAGCAGTAAACAAAGAAAATACAGTGGTGTTATATGCTATCCTTTATTTACAGATAATTTGTTGGCGAATAAATTTGTTTGAATGACCTACTTACTCGAATAACTATTCAGATAGAAATCTATTCGAATAAACTCATCTTTTTCACCACTACACCTTACACATCCATTCTCCTTCTGTAACGGGTCCTGTTATTCACTTGCTCGATTTACTGACAAAACCCTATGGTGTACATGGACTGAAGCTTTATAGTTAATTACAAACAACGTTGATAATTACAGTCTGTTGTCACACTCTCAATGCAATTTTTTTTGATTTGTTCTGTTCAGAATATGACTAAATGTCAGTGAGATTTTAGCAGCTGACTGAAAGCGAGCATTAATTAATCAGCTGTTCTTTCACAGAAATATACGGTTCCACAGTTGAAACAATGACCTTCACTAATATTCAATATCCGCTTATCACTGTAAGCTTCCCTGTACTGTAGTAACACTTGCTGAATCTCAGGTATGAAACACACACCATCTCCACAGAGAAAAATGGAAACGACAGCAAAAAAGAATTTCTGATTCTAAATGCACTTGAACGCTTTCCGGGCCCACCTACGTTGTGTCGAAGCTGTATAGGTAGAGTCTATGTTTTCTTACCCACATGGCAAGGCCTCGTGCCTGTTGCCCTCATTCCGTGAATGAGCACCGAGTGGTATTGTGAGCTGCCAGCCACGTGTTTCCACGTGCACGTGCATAGCGAGTGGGGTAGACGAGCTCCATTCACGCGGATTAGCCACACTGCTGCAATGCTCTAACAAACAGCGTCTGGGTACAGTAAAGTGCGGGATCGACATAAGTGAAATTACCGTGAAATCCAGGCCATAAGCTGTTTACAGGAGTTGATAAATATCAACGGGGACAGTTCAAAATGTGTACCCCGACAGGGACTCGAACCCGGGATCATCTGCTTACATGGCAGACGCTATATCCGACTGAGCCACCGAGGACACAGAGGATAGCGCGACTGCAGTGACTCTGTACTCACTACATTTGTAGTGTCCCTGCCCACTATACTGATTACTTGTGGCAGTTAATCTACCGATTCCTGTAATAGTTCGGGCAATATGAGTGCATCCACACTGAAGAGGATCATTGGCCGCTAGGCCTTATCTATATGAAGATAGTTCCGAAAGAACAGATATCATGGGTGATGAAGTCCAGACCATTAGCTGCTGACAGGCGTTGATAAATATCAGCGGGTTGTTGTTTTTGTGGTCTTCAGTCCTGACACTGGTTTGATGCAGCTCTCCATGTTACTCTATCCTGTGCAAGCTTCTTCATCTTCCAGTACCTACTGCAGCCTACATCCTTCTGAATCTGCTTAGTGTACTCATCTCTTGGTCTTCCTCTACGATTTTTACCCTCCACGCTGCCTTCCAGTCCTAAATTGGTGATCCCTTGACGCCTCAGAACATGTCCTACCAACCGATCCCTTCTTCTGGTCAAGTTGTGCCACAAACTCGTCTTCTCCCCAATTCCGTTCAATACCTCCTCATTAGTTATGTGATCTACCCATCTAATCTTCAACATTCTTCTGTAGCACCGCATTTTGAGAGCTTCTATTCTCTTCTTGTCCAAACTATTTATCGTCCATGTTTCACTTCCATACATGGCTACACTCCATACAAATACTTTCAGAAACGACTTCCTGACACTTAACTCTATACTCGAAGTTACCAAATTCCTCTTCTTCAGAAACGTTTTCCTTGCCATTGCCAGTCTACATTTTATATCCTCTCTACTTCGACCATCATCAGTTATTTTGCTCCACAAATAGCAAAACTCCTTTACTACTTTATGTGTCTCATTTCCTAATCCAATTCCCTCAGCATCACCCGACTTAATTCGACTACATTCCATTATCCTCGTTTTGCTTTTGTTGATGTTCATCTTATACCCTCCTTTCAAGACACTGTCCATTCCGTTCAACTGCTCTTCCAAGTCCTTTGCTGTCTCTGACAGAATTACAACATCATCGGCGAACCTCAAAGTTTTTATTTCTTCTCCATGGATTTTAATACCTACATCGAACTTTTCTTTTGTTTCCTTTACTGCTTGCTCAGTACACAGATTGAATAGCAACGGAGAGAGACTACAACCCTGTCTCACTCCGTTCCAAACCACTGCATCCCTTTCATGTCTCTCGACTCTTATAACTGCCATCTGCTTTCTGTACAAATTGTAAATAGCCTTTCGCTCCCTGTATTTTACCCCTGCCACCTTCAGAATTTGAAAGAGAGAATTCCAGTTAACATTGTCAAAAGCTTTATCTAAGTCTACAAATGCTAGAAACGTGGGTTTGCCTTTCCTTAATCTTTCTTCTAAGATAAGTCGTAGGGTCAGTATTGCCTCACGTGTTCCAACATTTCTACGGAATCCAAACTGATCTTCCCCGAGGTAGGCTTCTACCAGTTTTTCCATTCGTCTGTAAAGAATTCGCGTTAGTATGTTGCAGCTGTGACTTATTAAACTGATAGTTCGGTAATTTTCACATCTGTCAACACCTGCTTTCTCTGGGATTGGAATTATTATATTCTTCTTGAAGTCTGAGGGTATTTCGCCTGTCTCATACATTTTGCTCACTAGATGGTAGAGTTTTGTCAGGACTGGCTCTCCCAAGGCTGTCAGTAGTTCTAATGGAATGTTGTCTACTCCTGGGGCCTTGTTTCGACTTCGGTCTTTCAGTGCTCTGTCAATCTCTTCACGCAGTATCATATCTCCCATTTCATCTTCATCTACCTTCTCTTCCATTTCCATAATATTGTCCTCAAGAACATCGCCCCTGTATAGAACCTCTATATACTCCTTCCATCTTTCTGCTTTCCCTTCTTTGCTCAGAACTGGGTTTCCATCTGAGCTCTTGATATTCATGCAAGTGGTTCTCTTTTCTCAAAAGGTCTCTTCAATTTTCCTGTAGGCAGTATCTATCTTACCCCTCGTGAGATAAGCCCTTACATCCTTACATTTGTCCTCTAGCCATCCCTCCTTAGCCATTTTGCACTTCCTGTCGATCTCATTTTTGAGACGTTTGTATTCCTTTTTGCCTGCTTCACTTACTGCATTTTTGTATTTTTTCCTTTCATCAATTAAATTCAGTATCTCTCCTGTTACCCAAGGATTTCTACTAGCCCTCGTCTTTTTACCTACTTGATCCTCTGCTGCCTTCACTATTTCATTCCTCAAAGCTACCCATTCTTCTTCTACTGTATTTCTTTCCCCCATTCCTGTCAATTGTTCCCTTATGGTCTCCTGAAACGCTGTACAACCTCTGGTTCTTTCAGTTCATCCAGGTTCCTTCTCCTTAAATTCCCACCTTTTTGCAGTTTCTTCAGTTTTTTCTACAGTTCATAACCAATAGATTGTGGTCAATGGGGACAGTTAGAAATGTGTGCCCCGACGGCGACTCCAACCCGGCAGCTTCTGCTTACTTGGCAGACGGTCTATCCGACTGAGCCACCGAGGATATAGAGGATAGTGCAACTGCAGGGACTTATCTCTGGCACGATCCCCGTGAGACCCACACTTCCAACTTACTTTTTTTTCCTTTGTTGCATTTCGATTCCCCCCGAAGGAGGGGCGGGCTGGCAGCAGCTTAGTACGCCGCTCTTCAGCCTACACAATTTTCAAAACATAACAAAATAATAAAAACTGGCGATAAAATGATGACGAAAAATGTAAAACGGCGGAAAATTGTGGAAATTTAAAACATAAGACAAATGGTGGGCGATGATAAAAAAATACACAGGAAGCAGACAGGGAAAAAATAGACAGACAATTAAAAAAACACGGCGACAGTCTGGATTCTTTTCGCAAGAGATATAAAAAATTACACCCTGCGACAGCATGATGTCCGTTCGCAACACTTCGGAAAAGACGCACAACACTTAACAATCACTGGGAACACTGCACTAAAAAGTCGGGACGAAGATGACACACCAGAGGCAAGGGCAGATGGGAGGGGAGATCCGGACAGATGAGGGGGAAGAAAACGGGGGGGATGAGAGGAAAAACAAAAGGCTGGGGCGGGGGCTGGGGCGTGGTGGGTCCAACCTACTGTCCACATACCACATTTTTAGTGCCCCTGCCCACTATACTCATTACTCGCTGCAGTCAACCTACCGATTACCGTAAGAGTTTGAGCAATGTGAGTGATTCTGCACTGAAGAAGATCATTCGCCGCTACACTTTTTCTATACAGTGTGATCGTGACTAGGCCAACTATCTCACGAAATAAGAGTCAAACGAAAAACCTAAAAAGAACAAGACTTGTCAAGCTTGAGGGCGGAAACCTTATGGCGCTATGGTAGGACCGCTAAATGGCGCTGCCATAGGTCAAACGGATATCAACTGCGTTTTTTTTTATTAATAGGATCCCCATTTTTATTACATATTCGTGTAGTACGTACAGAAATATGAATGTTTTAGTTGGACCACTTTTTTCACTTTGTGCTAAATGGCGCTGTAATAGTCACAAACATATGGCTCACAATTTTAGACCAACAGTTGGTAACAGGTAGGTTTTTTAAATTAAAATACCGCACATAAGTACGTTTGAACATTTTGTTTTTGTTACAGCGTGATTACCTGTAAATACCACATTACTGCAATAAATCCTCAAAATGATGTCCGTCAACCTCAATGCATTTGGCAAAAAGGTGTAACGACATTCCTCTCAACAGCGAGTAGTTCGCCTTCCGTAATGTTCGCACATGCATTGACAATGCGCTGACGCATGTTCTCAGGCGTTGTCGGTGGATCACGATAGCAAATATCCTTCAACTTTCCCCACAGAAAGAAATCCGCAGACGTCAGATCCGGTGAACGTGCGGGCCATAGTATGGTGTTTCGACGACCAATCCACCTGTCATGAAATATGCTATTCAATATCGATTCATCCGAACGCGAGCTATGTGCCGGACATCCAAAATGTTGGAAGTTCATCGCCATTCTGCCATGCAGTGAAACATCTTGTAGTAACATCGGTAGAACATTATGTAGGAAATCGCATAAATTGCACCATTAACATTGCCATCGATAAAATGGGGGCCAATTATACTTCCTCCCATAATGCCGCACCATACATTAACCCGCCAAGGTCGCTGATGTTCCACTTGTCGCAGCCATCAGGGATTTTCCGTTGTCCAATAGTGCACATTATGCCGATTTACGTTACCGCTGTTGGTGAATGACGCTTCGTCGCTAAATAGAACGCGTGCAAAAAATCTGTCATCGTCCCGTAATTTCTCTTGTGCCCAGTGGCAGAACTGTACACTACGTTCAAAGTCGTCGCCTTGCAATTCCTGGTGCATAGAAATATGGTACAGGTGTTATCGATGTTGATGTAGCATTCTCAACAGCGACGTTTTTTAGATTCCCGATTGTCGCACAATTTGTCTGCTACTGAAGTGCGCATTAGCCGTGACAGCAGCTAAAACACCTACTTAGGCATTATCATTTGTTGCAGGTCGTGGTTGACGTTTCACATGTAGCTAAACATTTCCTGTTTCCTTAAATAACGTAACTATCCGGTGAACGGTCCAGACACTTGGATGATTCATCCAGGATACCGAGCAGCATACATAGCACATGCCCGTTGGGCATTTTGATCACAATAGCCATACATCAACACGATATCGACTTTTTCCGCAATTGGTAAACAGTCCATTTTAACACGGGTAATGTATCACCAAACAAATACTGTCCGTAGTGGCGGAATGTTATGTGATACCACGTACTTATACGTTTGTGACTATTACAGCGCCATCTATCACAAACCGAAAAAAGTGGTCCAAATAAAACATTCATATTTCTTTGCGTACTACACGAATATGTAATAAAAATGGGGGTTCCTATTTTTAAAAACGCAGTTGATATCCGTTTGAACTATGGCAGCGCCATCTGGCGGGCCAACCATAGCGCCTTCTGGTTTCCTCCATCAAGCTAGACGAATTTCGTTCTTTGTAGTTTTTTCGTTTGATGCTTATTTCGTGAGATATTTGGCCCGGTCACTATCAACGGACCACCCTGTATGAAGATGGTGTCTGTTCTTTCGGACATGGCGTCTGCTTACATAGCGTCTGCCATGTAAGCAGGAGATCCCTGGTTCGAGTCCCGGTCGGGGCATACATTTTCAACTGTCACTGTTGATGTTCATCAACGCCTGTAAGCAGTTACTGTTTCGCCTGCCCACAATGTACCCGGTGTTTGTATCCTGAACACTGCATTTCACACATAATGACGAATCAGTGAAATGGACACTATGGAGTCTCTCTCGAGAAATCTGTGTTATGTTCACCGTCACGTAACAGGTCGAACGTACGCCTGTTTATAGGGTTATTGCATTGACCGAGCGCCATACTACCTTCCACCCTCCCACGATTACCCACGGTATTATATGTCAGTTCGACGACATTAGGCGACCGGCGGCGAAGGAGGGTGCGATAAATGTCACTGATCGTTGGTAAGCGAGAGTCAGGGAGAACGTCCCGTAGGTAGCTTTACTCCAGATAAAACCTCTCAAAATAGGAAAATGACACCGGTATCTCAGTAAGCGACAGCGGAGGGTCAAGGAAGAATGGTGCCAGAGCCTCCATCAGTAAGCCCGTAAGGCTGGTCGGTCATCGTCGCCAAAGCTTGAGGGGCATATCATTGTATAGAGACAGCGCTCGATCATGAAAATTGACAAGGTCGAGTCCGCAGCGTTCTTTAGGTCGAGTAGGGAGTCATAACGAACCTTAAATATCATTCCAGCACTGACAAATGAACCGAATGCCCCCGGTTCACTGTTGAAGGCCCAAGGCACGGAGACAATGATTCATAACTCATAGACGGATATGTTGCAAGAGGATTCGATAATTAAGAGCTGTCTATATCAAGAAAGTGGATTTTATCGGCCAGTCTTAGTGAGGCGACGCTAAGAGTTGTCATCCCCGTGCCAATATTCAAGGCTACTGATTTACGTTCACTTATACGGCTCCCCGAAGCTTCACCAAAATGTGGTTAAGCAAAACATGGCTCTGCAGACATTATGTTGGTCATGAAGGATTAACATCAGATCAAGCCGCGCGGGGTAGCCCGCGTTCTAGGCGCCTTGCCACGGTCCGTGCGGTTCCCCCGTCGGTGGTTCGAGTGCTCCCTCGAGCATGGGTTGTGTGATGTCTTTAACGTACGTTAGTCTAAGTTAGGTTAAGTAGTGTGCAAGCCTAGGGACCGATGACCTCAGCGCTTTGGTCCCTAAGACCTTACCACAAATTTCCAAATTTCCGCCCAGCGTCCTTTTAGACTTGTCAGAGTACCGGAGGAGCTGCACTCCTGCGTTTGTTTTTACCTCCTTATTTTATGATATTTTAAACCAGCATCCCGACCATGTACCAGTATTTACGGATGGCTCTAAACAGGGGGACTCTGTTGGTTGTGCTGTTGTTTTCCCTGATCGGCTCGTCAAGTTACGGCTTCCCGCGGCGTTTACCATCTTTGATGCCGAATTGTTTGCGATCTTGCGGGCATTGGGGCAGATGAGATGTGTTCCCAGTCGTAAGTTCCTCATCTGTTCTGACTCCCTGAGTGCCCTTCAGACCATGCAACACTTGTACCCAGCGGATGCGGTCGTCCAGAACATCCATGATGCCCTACTCCACCTGCAACGGCAGGGGAAGGAGGTTTCTTTCTGCTGGGTGCCGGGGCACGTGGGTATTAGGGGAAACGAACTGGCGGATGTGGCTGCCAAAGATGCATGTTCCCTCCCTCACGTTGTTGAATGTGCCGTCCCGCTCCATGCTGTTACCTCCCTCCTGCGTTTTCGCGTTATGCGTCAGTGGGAAGAGGAGTGGCTGGCAGTCGGTGAAAATAAGCTGCGTCTGGTCAAGGCCACCACGCGGCCATGGCGTACGTCCTACCAGTCATGCAGGCGGGATGAGGTTCTCCTCACTCGCCTCCGCATCGGGCACAGTCCCTTAACGCACGGTTTTTTACTCCGGCGGGAGGACCCCCCCCCCCCCCCCCCCCCCAATCAGCGGTGCTTGTGACGTCCAGATTACTGTCCGCAACATTTTACTTGACTGTCCTTTATTCTCTGACCAGAGGGCGGTGGTTTCTTTTCCACCGGATTTGCCCTCTATTTTGAAAGACGACGCAACGTCTGTGGTTAAGGTTTTACGGGTTTGTGTCCTGTCCAATTTGTTGCCTCGGATTTTAGGGAGAGGGTTTTAATGAGCTGCTGGATGACTGGCTCACCCAGATTTTAGGTAAGAAGTCCGCCAGTCACGAATACCTCCTTGTTTCCCTTCGATTTCTGTCCTCCCTTCCTTGTGTTTCCTTTCCTTTTTAGTGCACTCCTTCTCCTCTTGTTTTGCCTCTGTATGTGAGGATTTGGAACTGCGTCGGGTCTGTGTCTTTTAGCCGTTCTCCTTGTTCGCTGTCCGTCTTCGTCCCTTCACTGCATGTGTTCCTGTTTTTATGCGTTTGGGCGCTGATGACCCCGCTGTTTAGCGCCCGTAAACCTCAAACACACACACACACTCCAAATTTCCGCCGGCCGGTGTGGCCGTGCAGTTCTAGGCGCTTCAGTCTGGAACCGCGCGACAGCTACGGTCGCAGGTTCGAATCCTGCCTTGGACATGGATGTGTGTGATGTCCTTAGGTTAGTTAGGTTTAAGTAGTTCTAAGTTCTAGGGGACTGATGACCACAGATGTTAAGTCCCATAGTGCTCAGAGCCATCTGAACCATTTGAATCCAAATTTCCATCTGATCATCTGCATACATAGTGCACCTAAAATCTATATCAGCAAGAGATAGTCCCCTGATGCGGTGTTGCAGATGGCACAACGACAGTTCTAATGCTAAAGCGCACAATATCATAGATAAGAGATATCCCTGTCTAACAGAGCAGCAAATCTGGAAGGTGTTGGATAACCTACCGTTGACAAGCACTTTCGATGTTGCGCCACGTGGGAGACGGTGCACCACCTCTATGAGAGTGCCCGGGTAACGCATATTCTGAACGTCAGAAGTTAAGTACATATTACTGACGCGATCAAATGCTTGACTAGAGTCTATCGCAGCCAGCGCTCCCGGTACACGACGCACCTTAGCGATGGCAATCAAGTCCCTGCAGTGGCACAGGGCGGCGCAGATATTATGCGTCCCACCCGCCGAAGCCCGATGCATTGATAGGACACGAGATGTCGTACGTAGGACACGAGATGTCGTATGCCGAATCCAGGCTGCCAATAGGCTTGTGAAGATTTTCAAATTACAGTTCAACAAAGTTAATGGCCAGTAGTCCGTAATACGTGATACTCTGCAAGGTTTACGGACTGGGATGATAAACCGTCCACAAAGGCAGCCAGAAGTTGTACCTCTGGCCGCATGAGCTCTTTACATAAACGATGGTTGGAACTTAAATAGTGGCAACTATTTATTCACAACCGATACAGAAGAGTTACATGTTTACACCTGTTACTGTCCTTCAAAGCAGTCACCAGCGTTGTTTAAAGCCCGTTGCCAGCGATGTGGAAGGCGCAGTATATTGTTAGCAGAGCCTGTTCTGTTGATGGTTCTTTCCTGTTGAAATCGTTTTTGTGCTTTTGTATTTCTGTAGCATCTCTGTACATCCTAGCCCAGTAATTATTAGATCTAGTCAAAACCACAGAGTCAGAGAAACGAATTCAGTCGTTTCCCGGTCCTACTGCCTGAGCTGCTACTGCTGATTAATCGGTCTTGCCCAGGCGACAATAACTATTTTTGTAGTTCCTATGTACATTTGCACAAGTGCATGAGATTATGTACACTCCCCCCTTGGCAAGGCAGCAAGCGTGGTGCCTTTGGAGTGTTCAAATATTCAGGCACATTTCTTGTTGGTTTAAACACTGTATTAATACGGTATTTTCTGAGTACTTTTCTGATGCGATCTGTGACAGTTTTTACAAATGGAAGGAAAAATTTCCCTCTTATTGCTTTTTTCATTAAAAGCTCTAGACCTTTTAGGATGCAGTACTCTATTTATCGTCACATCGGAGTAGCCGTTTCTTCTGAAGGCCGTTCTTAAATGATCGAGCTCGTCTTCTAACTATTGTGGTTCATAGATTCCTTTAGCCCAGTCCACTAATGTTCTGAGCACATTTCTGCTTGAGATGAAAATTGGAATTTCTGTGAAGGATCTATCCGTATGACAGGGCTTTTTGTAAAGTTTCTGACCCATAGTTCCGTCATGTTTCCTAAGTACCTGTACATCCAAAAATGAAATTTGATCTACTTTCTCTTTTTCCGTAGTGAACTTTATATTACAATTAACATTATTCAGTGTATTCTTTTTCCCCCATGACGCCATATAACTAATACCTTAGTCACGTAACAAAGCCAACATGAGGGTACGTGAATGATACTTCCATTATACGTGTGGCCTGATGGCGAAAAAGAACGTTCTGATTTTCTAAATCGTCTGAATAATATTAATTCTAACATAAAATACATTACCGGGAACAGAGCGAAGATCAAATTTCATCGTTGGATATACAAGTAGTTATAAAACCTGACAGAAATTTAGGGCATAATGTCTACAGAAAGCCCACTCGCGCAGATACTTACTTTCACAGAAATTCCAAACATTTTCCCGAGCAGAAAATAGGAGTCATCTATACATTGGCAACCAGGCTAAAACAACCTGTGCCCTATAATACTTGGAAGACAAGCTCGATCTTTTACAACCGACCTCCAAAAGAAACAACTTCTCTGACAGATATCTATAGGGTACACATTCTAAAAGGTCTAGAACTTCTAATGAAAAAAGAACTAACCACTGGGAAAGTTTTCCTTCCATTTTCAAAAACTGTCATGGATCACATCAGAAAAATACTCCGAAAACACGGTACTGATACAGTGTTTAATATCTGAAACGCTGCAAAGGGACTACGCCAGCCGCTTGCCACAGCAATAATATATTTATTTATTAATTTCATCCGTGCCCGTGTTCTGTAGACCCATTAGCGATAAATCGCTTGGGTGTAGAACGTGTCATTTACATAGATTTGAGACATTTATTTATAATAATAGGTTGTACAATGAATAATATATTACATAGAAAAAATGTTAACAAGAATTGTTTTTTGTAAAAAGTTACAAATTACATTGAACAGACTTACAATAGATCAAAATCAATTCACATATTCTCATACATAAATTCGTCCAGTGAGCAAATGGTTTTACTTAGAAGATACTGTTTAAGTTGACCTTTAAAAGTAGGTGGAGCAGTAACGGACATTTTTATTGCCTGAGGGAGAGCATTAAATATTTTTGTGCAAGAGTAGTGTACTCCTTTTTGCACCATACTTAGATTCTTTTGCTCAAGATGTAGATCATTTTTTACCCTAGTGTCATAGTTATGATACATGCTGAAGGGAATGGTTTTTACACAAGAAACGCATGAGAGAGAAAATGTACTGAGGTACTGTTGTGAGTGTTCTCAGTTCTTGGAAGCCGAAGCGCCAAAGAAACTGGTATAGGCATGCGTATTCAATTACAGAGATATGTAAACAGGCAGAATACGGCGCTGCTGTGGGCAACGGCTATATAAGACAAGTGTCTGGCTCAGTTGTTAGAGCGGTTACTGCTGTTCCAACGGCAGGTTATCAAGACGTGAGTGAGTTTGAATATGGTTTTATAGTCGGCGTACGAGCGATGGGACACAGCATCTACAAGGTAGCGATGAAGTGGGTATTTTCCCCTACGACCATTTCACGAGTGTACCGTGAATATCAGGAATCCAGTAAAACACCAAATCTCCGACATCGCTGCGGCTGGGAAAAGATCCTGCAAAAATGGGACCAACGATGACTGAAGAGAATCGTTCAACGTGACAGAAGTGCAACCCTTCCACAGATTGCTACAGATTTCAATGCTGGTCCATCAACAAGTGTCAGTGTGCGAACCATTCAATGAAACATCATCGACATGGGTTTTCGGAGCCGAAGGCCCACTCGTGTACCCTTGATGACTGGACGACACAAAGCTTTACGCCTCGGCCAGGCCTGACATTGGACTGTTTGTTGATAACTGGAAACATGTTGGTTCGTCGGACGCGTCTCGTTTCAAATTGTATCGAGCGCTTAGACGTGTACGGGTATGGAGACAACCTCACGAATCTATGGACCCTGCATGTCAGCAGGGAACTGTTCAAGCTGGTGGATGCTTCTGTAATGGTGTGGGACGTGTGCAGTTGGAGTGGTATGGGTCCCCTGGTACGTCTAGATACTACTCTGACAGGTGACACGTACGTAAGCATCCTGTCTGATCACCTGCATCCATTCATGTTCAGTATGCATCCCAACAGGATAATGCGACGCCTCACACATCCAGAATTGCTACAGAGTGGCTCCAGGAATACTCTTCTGAGTTTAAACACGCCCGCTGGCCACCAAACTCGCCAGACATGAACATTATATCTGGGATGCCTTGCAACGTGTTGTTCAAAAGAGAGCTCCACACTCTCGTACTCTTACGGATTTATGGACAGCCCTCCAGTATTCATGCAGTTTCGTCCAGCACTGCTTCAGACATAAGTCGAGTTTATGCTACGTCGTGTTGCGGCACTTCCGCGTGCTCGCGGGGGCCCTACACAATATTAGGCAGATGTACCAGTTTCTTTGGCTCTTCAATGTATAATCCCTTGCACTGGCGACGAAGTGTACATAAGAACTGCAGAAAGAACATTAACATCCGCCTTAAGGAACACTATGTTTGATGTTTGGTATGTTCTCTTATAACTTTGTGATGTTAAAATAGTTTCAGTGCTAAGCAGTATGCAAACATATTCTATTTTGTTGTGCTTTATGTTCACAGTGATTTGTCTTAATGATGCTACTTGCATTTTGCAGTTTTTAAGGACTTTTATTATTACCCATTACTTTCTGTAAAGCTTGCTGTAGTACATCTTGATATACACTACATGTATACTCTTTTTATTATGCAGAGGCCTGAAGATGGCACACTGAATTGCCGAAACTCGTAGCGAAAATAAAGTAAAATAACTTCTCAATTTGCGCGGCTGTTTGGCGATTTCCTTGGTTAAACACAAGAGCAGTTATCGTCTGGTCAAAGACAGATAAATCAGCTGCAGCGGATCACTCACTATGACCGGGAAACCACCAAAATCATTTCTCGCACACTGTGACTTTAGCGAGATCTATAATTACTTGCGCTAAGACATACACCGGACTATAGAATTACTGAAGCATAGGAACAATTTCAACAGAAAGTAAGCAGGATTGAAACTAGAATTGTGGGCCTTAGTGTTAAATAAAACGAACAGCAGTAGCTCTAACCCACAGCAAGCTCGATAGCGTATGTCGATGCGACTGCACCATCTTTGGCGGCAGTCTGATGACGTCACGAACCGACCATTGCCTGGATATATATAAACAGTTCGGCTTGCTGAGCTTTTGTGGGGCTGTAACAGCTTCTTGAGTCTTTAAAACCTCTGATGATATCTCCAGCATTGGAAGACGAAAAGTTAGGCAGATAATTATATCTTGGACTGCGCTCTAATGCCCATATCGTAAATAACGCCAATCTCGCAAATACTGGCGGTGAAAAAGTGAATTCTATGACTGAATTGCAATGACTTGTACGATGGACAGTCCCTCATAATCTCGCATTTAGCAATCAATAATGCGTAGTTCGAATAACATCTACTGTAATCGAAACTGTTTGCATATGGTCAGACACTGTTGTTCAGAAGCATCTCTTACTACGGTATCTGCTGGATATTGCAGCTGAAGCTGTTTGCAGCACCCGCTACGTCCTCGTAGGAGTGAATGCCGGCGCGTGCTGGTCGCTCACTCCAGCTGATTACAGGGCCACACTATACTAGGCACAGTTCGGCAGCTCGCCATTAAGGTGCCCGCCGCGCCACGTAACTCTGGCGCCGAGTAAACACTGCAATTAACCCAGGCGCCCCACAACACCGCGGCCAGCAATTTGCAGCAATATACGCCAGAGGGCGGCCTCACTCAGTGCTCTGGAATTGCTCCCCTCGTATCACTGAAAGCTCGAACGCTTGAGTGCGGTCACCGTCAGAATCCCGAGAGCTGAAGCCAAATTTTAACGTGGATTGCAGGTTTCACCTGTTTACAGCCACCACCTCCAGCCTATGGCCACTGGGGATATTTTCACTTTCACTCTTATACGCTGCTTGACGATAAAGTGAAGTATCCATAAAGAGAGGAGAAAGCGAAATGAATCATTACAGGTTGATAGTGCAGGTAGTGTTATTGCAGCGATTACAAAACCGAATCCAATTTACGAAAAATTTGGTAGTATGTGCCCACTTATCAGAATGCTGTGTCGTGGTCTTGCACTTACCCAGCCATCAACCAACAACACATAGAGGTGATGTGGGAACGGACCTCGCCGTAGCCAGGTCTTCAGACAACAGACAACTGATGGTCACACACCACCTGGTCACCACAGGGCCAGAGGTCACTAGGCCCATGGATCTAATCGGCTCCGCAGGTCACGTGACCGAAAGTAGTTGTGTCCAGGCTGTATTTAGGCCAGCACCCAGGCTGCGCTCGGGCAGTTCACTCCAAGTGAGTTGACAGAGTCAGGTGACAATCGCAAAAGCATTTCCACAACCGTAGCCTCTGATACTGTGAGCAACAATTGGTAATGCTCTGGCTTAACCCTTGTGTGCCTCTTCAGAACTTTGTCTTTTGTTCGTCCTCTCAGGACTTTAACTTTTGCACATCCCTTCCAGACTTTGATAGTGGCACTCATAGTGTATGGGCACTGGATTTTAAACTTACAATTTACAGTGACATTTTCAGGCTTTCAGGTATTTATACTGTTCTTTCAATATTCAAGAAGTTACTTGTTTTCAGTTGTTATGTTCCAAACTGACTCTCGTTGGAGAAGATGGTTTATGTGTGTTATGATAAACTTCATATTCATTTACTATCCAGGTATTCTTCCTGCACCACCTTTGCTAACCTCTTGGATTCGGATGCATGTACTAACTATGTCGAGTAGGATGTCTTAAAGTCCTGAGGCAAGATGGCCCTTCAGTGTTGTAACTGGTCCTAGATATCCACATACCACATACTGCCACTGGGTGACGTCTGAGCTGGCCCCAAACATGTTCTACTGGGGACAGATGTGGGAAGCTTGCTGGCCACAGGACTACCTCAACGTCAAGATTCAAAATGGTTCAAATGGCTCTAAGCACTATGGGACTCAACTGCTGAGGTCATCAGACCCCTAGACTAAGAACTACTAAAACCTAACTAACCTAAGGACATCACACACATCCATGCCCGAGACAGGATTCAAACCTGCGACCGTAGCACCTTCGTGGTTCCAGACTGAAGCGCCTAGAACCGCTCGACGACAGCAGCCGGCCAACGTCAGGCAGACAGTTCATAGAGACGTATGCAATGTGAGAAGGAGCATTGTCCTCTTGAGAAATGGCAGCACAATACCGTTACATGACAGAAAACACATAAGGACACAGGATGTCTGTGTCATAACTGGTAGCGTCAGAGTTCCCTCAGTCACCACTAGCCATCATGACTCCCCACAAAACGACGCCAGGAGTAGCACTGCCATAAGACATAGGAAGAGTCGCCTCCATATTCGCCGACGACAGTCACCTTGTGTAGTGCAGAATCTTTATTCATGACTGAACACAATGTGACGTCATTCGTCAGCAATCCATGCTTCCCATTCGCGGGACCACTACAACTGCAGACGTTTGAGTTCTGCTATTAATGGCAGCCTATGCATGGGCGGTAATCGCTACTGCGATTGTTGCTTGTCTCCGACAAATGGTGTGAGATGACATAGAATGTTACAGGCTGTCCATTACTTGTTCTCCGATGGCAGGTGTAGATGTCAAGAGCTTTCGATATGCTTCGTGCAAAATACAGCTATCCTCCCTTTTGGTGGTCAGACGTGATAGACCAAAACCTCGACGATAGTATGCCTACCCCAACGTTTCCATGCAGTCCAGCATCAGGCCACTGTCACATCCAAATGCTCGTTAAATTTGGTTATTGCACGACTCGATATGCCAGCCAAATGACGACCCACAGTTATACCCCTTTTAAACTCTGACGGGCGTTGATATTGCGGTGTCACGCGAGTATGCTGCATCTTCATGTCCTTCACAGTTATCACTCAACATCTGTCTTTTTTTTCATATGTCGTACGTTACAATACAGCATCACCGGTCGTTGGCGGTCTAATGTGTTAGTTAGGCAGTAAATTCATTCACAGGGCAGTGACGCTGCGTCACTCTGATACACTTTGGAGGTGTGGCGGTGGGGCTTGGAGTCCCGTACCACCCTCCAACGCTGACAGTACTACCAACATCTGGTGCTGTTCACGCCCCTTATATACCCTACCCATGTCCGGTAACAACACTACACACAGACAACACTAATGCACTCTGGTAGCCGTTATACCTGTGACAGAGAATTGCAACTCTAATCATTTACATACCCACCGGAGTGTGTTTACGTGTGCGCATTTACAGTGACATTCGATCATATCTTCTGGTTGCTTTACTTTTTTTGTTCGTCTCTGCCACGAAATACCTCCTAAGAAACAATAAGTAATGTACTAAAACGGTTTTCTTTTTTTGTCTTTTGTTACCATACAGTGCACAGGTTGCCCAAAAACACCTATGTTGTGTAAATTCTCATAAATCTGCCTGAAGATGAAAGTTTAAACCTCTGAAACACATAGTGAGAATAAAATAAATTGTGACTGATAACTGTAAACTTATTTCACTCATTCGGTAAAGCCTGATCTAAAATCTTCGCACTTCCCTTTAGAGACAGACCACGTGATAGAATTCGTCAATACGTAGGTTTTCACCGTGGGAGAGTGGTAGTGAAATTGTTTCAAATGATTGGCTCTCTCTCCTTGAGAACTAACACGTACTGTTTGTGTTTACTGCAGCAATGATTACTCATTTGTTGTTAGTTTTCGTTCTTTCATTACATTTACAAGAAAGTGTTTGAGAATCTGTTGGAAGACTAGTGTTTGAATGTGTTTTCAAAATTTTGCAGTATTCCTCCTAAGAATTTCCAGTATTTCTATTTAAAAACCCTGACTCATGTAGATGAAATTAAACAGCGAAGAACAGGGGACAAAAATAATTCCAAAGTAGTGAGAAGTGCTGCATTCTCTTATCTCATACTTACAGGAAGTGGTCGAAAAAAGGTGTGCAGAAAGTATTTCATTCAGTTTTTTCCGTGAGTAAAAAAAGAGCCAGAAGAATAAGAGACCCAAAAATGGTTGGATTTCCTCTGGAAAATGAAAGAGGTAGAGCTTATGCACATTGAGGGTGAAGGGGGAAGGAAGGAAAGGAAAGAGAAGGAACTGATGGCATCAACTGCATTGGGAATTTATGCCAAATCGGTGGCAGCCCCAAGATCTCCTGTTTACTAAGCAGTTGCTTTAACCACTACGTTTTAAACCGAGCGAGGTGGCGCAGTGGTTAGACACTGGACTCGCATTCGGGAGGACGACGGTTCAATCCCGCGTCCGGCCATCCTGATTTAGGTTTTCCGTGATTTCCCTAAATCGCTCCAGGCAAATGCCGGGATGGTTCCTTTGAAAGGGCACGGCCGACTTCCTTCCCCATCCTTCTCTAATCCGATTAGACCGATGACCTCGCTGTCTGGTCTCCTTCCCCAAAAACAACCAACCAACCAACCACTACGCCATCTGCACACAGTGTCCGTATAGAGTATTTCGGCAAACTCCCTGGCCGACTCACATTCCCACCTAGCGCCACCTGTCCCTACCCTTGTCTTCCATGCTCGCTAATTTTAGATTCCTGCTGGAGGTCGAATGACATTCAGCATCCAGAACAGACAACACGCATTCATATTAAATAGAGATAGGGGTGTTAGCAGATCTCCTGCAATTGAAATTCATGAGGCTAATCACGATCATATTAAATCTGTCCCATTGTATGAATCACATTAACCTGGGTAAAAAATGTGCTATTTGAGTCCTCGGCTATCAACAAAATCAATCTAGAAACTGCTCAGAGCTATCCTGAATTCATAACTGTTTCATACTACAAGTACTGGCATGATTTTAACAAGAATTTTGAGTACCGGTTTGGTAAACCTCAAGCAGATGTATGTTGTACCAGTGAAGAAAATATCATCAAAATTAAACTGTAGCAAAAGGACAACTGTATCTGAACTATTAAAACGTAAACACAGCAGTGGGAAGTTGTATTCTGCAAAGAAGCCTGAATTATCATTAGAGGCAGAAAGAAAAGCATGTTTTCCTCATCGCTGTTGACTGCAAGTAGAATGATTCCAGTTCAGGTGCTTTTCTATTTAAAAAATCTTACTGCATAAGTAACAGAGAAAAAGAGTGCATCACTTTATACGTTTACCGCGAACGAGATTACAAAAAATTTCTGGATGAGGTTTGTTCTTTCTTATAATATGTTACAAAACAGATGGCACAAAATAAAACAGATCTCTGTTTATTTACTGAAAACTGTGCAAGCAAAAATAAAACTCAGATACTTTCCCGCCATCTTCTCTCACTCACAAACAAAGGTCGATATAAAAAAAATACTACCATTTCTCCCCACGAGAGGTCAGAGTTTTATACTCTGTTACCGAGATTCTGGAATCATCACCAAACATCTTAAAAAGAATTATAGAATCTACTCAGTCATATTATACTGAGTCCTGTACTGTGGAAGTTTGCGGTGAAACAAGTAGCAATCATAGAGCACAAATATATATATTCTGTCGTGTCAACCAGAGATTTTCTGGATTTTTTAAAGCTGGTGGAAATTCCAATGCAGAAAGTATGTTTACCCCTGATGAGACAAAATGCAACCCCATAAAACAAATAATTACATATTCGGTCATTAATCTTTAACACTTTGTCAATTTCCATGAAATGAAGGGTTAAATAGAGCGGCATCCTACAATAAACGGTCTTATGTGTCATACCTTCTTCAAGAGGCTTGGTTAAAGGACACCAGCACGACCATACTAAATTGAGTTTTCTGTAATTCCTTCACAAAAGAAGACGAAATAAATATTCCAGAATTCGAAACAACTCAAATCACTTAAGAAAGGCAAGTCTTCCGGTCCAGATGGTATACCAATAAGGTTCCTCTCAGAGTATGCAGACACAATAGCGCCTTTCTTAGCAATCATATACAACCACTCACTTGACGAAAGGTCTGTTCCTAAAGACTGGAAAGTAGCACAGGTCACACCAATATTCAAGAAATGAAATAGGAGCAATCCATTGAATTACAGATCCATATCCCTGACCTCAATTTGCAGTAGGATTTTGGATCATATACTGTACTCGAACATTATGAATCACCTTGAAGAAAATTACTTATTGATACATAACCAACACGGATTCAGAAAATATCGCTCTTATGCAACGCAGCTAGCACTTTATTCCCATGAAGTAATGAGTGCTGTCGACAGGGATCTCAGATCGATTCCATATTCCTAGATTTCCAGAAGGCTTTTGATAGCGTTTCTCAAGAGCAACTATTACTCAAATTGTGTGCGTATGGAGTGTCGTCACAGTTGTGTGACTGGATTCGTGATTACCTCTCAGAGAGATCACAGTTCGTAGTGATAGATG
This sequence comes from Schistocerca americana, assembly GCF_021461395.2. Taxonomy (NCBI): domain Eukaryota; kingdom Metazoa; phylum Arthropoda; class Insecta; order Orthoptera; family Acrididae; genus Schistocerca; species Schistocerca americana. The sequence goes on from NC_060122.1 coordinate 154,913,066, forward strand.
GTAGAACATAAGTGACATCTAGCGTTCCGCAAGGTAGTGTCATAGGCCCTCTGCTGTTCCTGATTTACATAAATGATCTAGGTGATAATCTGAGCAGCGCCCTTAGATTGTTTGCAGATGACGCTGTCATTTGTCTAGTAAAATCATCAGATGGTCAATTCCAATTACAAAATGATCTAGAGAGAATTTCTGTATGGTGCAAAAAGTGGCAATTGGCATTAAACAAAGAAAAGTGCGGGGTCATCCACATGGGTCCTAAAAGAAATCCGATAAATTTTGGGTATACGATAAATCACACAAATCTAAGTGCTGTCAATTCGACTAAATACCTAGGAATTACAATTACGAGCAACTTAAATTGGAAAGACCACATAGATAATACTGTGAGGAAGGCGAAACAAAAACTGCGCTTTGCTGGCAGAACATTCAGAAGATGCGACAAACCCACTAAAGAGACAGCCTACATTACACTTGTCCGTCCTCTGCTGGAATGTTGCTGCGCTGTGTGGGATCCTCACCAGGTAGGATTGACAGAGGACATCGATAAAGTGCAAAGAAGGCCAGCTCGTTTCGTGTTATTGTGCAACAGGGGTGAAAGTGTCACTGATATGATACACGAGTTGGGGTGGCAGTCATTGAAACAAAGGTGGTCTTCTTTGCGGCGAGATCTATTTACGAAATTTCAATCACCAACTTTCTCTTCCGAATGCACAAATATTTTGTTGACACCCACCTACATAGGGAGAAATGATCATCATAATAAAATAAGAGAAATTAGAGCTCAAACGGAAAGGTTTAGGTGTTCCTTTTTCCCACGCGCCATTCGGGAGTGGAATGGTAGAGAAGTAGTATGAAAATGGTTTGATGAACCCTCTGCCAGGCACTTACGTATGGATTTCGGAGTGACGATGTAGATTTAGATGTGAACATCATCACCATCATACCCTTCTGGAAACATTTACATTAAAGTAAGGAAATGAAACGCTTAGAGCTGTCCTTACGATCTTATTTATTGTGTAGCTATCAGTTTCGGCGCTTCTGTATGCTATATTCAGGCCTTAGTTGATGCTGAAGGAGTTATCACGATCCATATATATACTGCATCAGAGGCTAACATAACTTGTTTATGCAGAATATCTGTAACAGTGATGTCAGCACTCCAACCATTAGTTGATCAGTTATGTTGGCCACTGATGCAGCGTATATATAGATCGTGATAACCCCTTCAGCATCAACTAAGGCCTGAAAATGGCATACTGAAGTGCCTAATTTGGAAGCTACACAAGAAAGCAGATCATAAGGACGGTTGTAGGCGTTTTGTTTTCTTGCAATAGTGAACAGACATAGTCCCCCAAGACCTCCAGTCAAAAGGGTGGACTCACAGAGAAATTTACATTAATAGATTGAAGACCTGATGAAAATCGAAACCCACATTCCTCCTGAACAGAAGTATTTCATACAGAAACAGTTTCTTGGCCTAGTGAAAACGAAAATGATTGAGAATAAGTATAATGAAAATATGTAACATAGTTGAGAACAATATTAGTGTTATATTATTTATTAATTGCTGCGATTTAGAAAATAACATTTTGTATGCTTGTGAAACAGCATTACATAAAATTCAAAAAACAAGGCAAATTTCAGTTAGTTCTGGTCTCATTTGTTGAATTTAGATTGTATTTTTCCAAAAGGCATAATTCAATAAAGTTTGTAATTCAATAAAACATTCCATAATTAGTTAAGGTAAATATCTGTTTGATATAATCTCAAATTATAACTTACCAGTCAAAAAAACCACCAAATTGCATACATATTTCTCAGTTGAGCCATAACACAGTTTTCAGTGTTTCCTGAAAAATTTACTCAGCATAACATATGTCCTTCTAAAAAATGATTCATATGTCATTGCCTTGACTGTAGATGGGAAGAGCAACATTTCCTATGGCCTTTAACTTTGACTCTACTTTACATATGACCATTCAGTACCACAAAAGGAAAAAAGTGTGACCTGTTATCTGTGATCAAGTTCCTGGAACAAAATATAGGCAATTTTATAAAAACATTGAATATGTAACACTGACTCCAAGTATTCAATGAGACCTAATTCTTTACTGAAGCAGATATGACAAACATTGTATGTTTGCTAATGTGTAAAGATTATAACCGTAAATTGTCTTGTGGCAAATAATGTGTTACCCCTGTTTTGTATTGCCTTAATAAAGCTGTAATGAAGAGCCTATAGCTATAGCAGGATTAGTTTGGACTTGAGTGTTGTTGCTCATGCTATGGACCATGATGTGGGTGCAGGGTGGTTGACTGGCAGCTGTGTAGAACCAGTTGGTCGACCGTGATAGTCGTAGAGGCAATGAGAGAGCAGCAAAAAGTTTAGTTGTCTAAGTTAACACAATAGTGGAAGGTGGCATCTCATTGTAGTCAGCACCGAAGTGGTGCACTCTAGCTCAGGGTGGCAGTGCTTGCTTATGAGGCAGCTCTGTGCCACGCAGTGCAAGAGCGTGACCAGTCAGAAGCCTGGGTTGGGCCCAGTGAAGGATATCTGAGTGCAGATTGCGAACCAAGAATCCACGACTAGGTACCCTGAAGTCAGTCAGCAGTTGGCCACCAGCTGGAAGGCACCAGCTCAACTGCCGGCAACACCTATAATCAGCACAGCCCATTACACTGCAGACGATAGAGGCAGCATCTGGTAGTAATTGAAGCTGGTTGACTGCTTAAGGTCTCAGGTCGATGACTGAGGTGGAGTATGTGTCAGTGCCGGCTACAGACGATACAGGTACTAAATAGCTGGAGAAGGTGGTATTTATGGCCCCTTGACCAAGTCCTGCTGTTAAGACATCAGTTTTGATCATGTAGACCATGAAAGTGTTAGGCAGGTGTAACCCAGGTAATCGCTGCTGCAGTCTTGCTCTCGGACTATGCTGCATCAACAACGTTCCGGCTCCACCAGCAGGCAGTGGGGCTAGACTTGAGGCAAACAAACTCACTTTAATGCCAGGGTGGAGATTTCTGTCACATCAGCTCGGCCCTTTTTACGTCTTCTGGCAGCATTCTGCTTGCTTAGCTTCAGGTTACGGATATTAGTTTGGGAAGTAGTGGTGTACACAACAATAGGTGCTACACAGTTCAGTAAAAACACTGTCTAAGGCTGAACAGCAATAGTCCACCAAAAGAAACAAAAATTTAAGATAAATGTCTTCTTAGAATCCTCTATTAATTCCATTTGTATCCTTTTTATCAGCAGAATGTACAACAAGTATTTAAAAAAGGTTATATATATATATATATTTAAATAAATAAAGTAGTACCCTACATTGCTTTGAGAAGCCATAAGTAGTTGAAGATTAAAGTGTTTGTATATGACCATGGGTGTCATAAATATACCAATAGAATTAAGCATGTATACATATACCAGTATATAAGTGTTTTGTATTTTTGCTTAAAGCTGTACTACCCTCTGTACTGTATGTTGTGTGTTGATAGAGCTGACAATATGAAAACATACTTGTGGTATCGATAGCTAGGATGCCACGGCGTAGCTGCCAGTTAAGTTGGCGCTACGACAGACAACGGCGACAGCACCCTCTAGCAGGCCCTGTTCAGCTCTACGAGCACCACTGAAGAGTCAGCCCATTTGATCAAGAGCAGACGGCCAGGACACTTAGCTTCAGCTTGAGACTGTGCTCATCTGTAAAAGTTATGTCTGCCTCTGTATATATATTCAGGCTCCAGTAAACCACTTTTACTTATGTGCAGTACCAACTGCTCCTACCCACGCACCGTCTTCCAAGAGGGATACAAAAATACTGAACAGTGGGTAATAAATATTCTAAGATAAGAAAACAAAAGATAGAGTAAATATAGTTTCAAGAACAATTCAGAATCCAGATAACAGCCAAACATTATCATTTAAATATTTATAGTTTTCTGAGATATTGCAAGCTCTTCTTTTGAATTCAAATTTTGCAAAACAATTATTTAAGTTCCAAAACCTGGCAATAAAAGTAATGAAAAGGACTTTCAACAAAGAATCACAAATGACACATTTTAAATAATTAAAATCTTAACTCTATCATATATACAACTTTTCTTAAATTACACAGTGATTTTTCAGTGTTTCAGCAGAGTCATAATTATTAAATAATAAATAGAAGTAATTTTTTTCAATAAGTTATTGAGAAGGCACGTTATACAAGCCTATAATTGTGCCCAGTATATTGTGTAAAGAAATAAAGAAAAAACAAAAGTTTCTTTTATTTAGAAACTAATCAAAAATGGTATTATCTAATATTTTTTTATAAACCTGAAGAGCACATCTGTCAGTTGCTGTGACATAAGTCTAATATATCATTATAGAGCATTCGCAGGATTTTTTATAAGAATGTCTGTTCTGCTATTTGTTTGATTTGATTGTCTCAGGACTATTAAGAACAAGGCTAGCTACCGTTCTAAGCTTAATGGAGGAAAAATGGTGAAGTGTTGTAAGTTAAATGGTGTGAGTGAAGTGGTAGAATCGAATTAGTGGGAGTGAAGTGGCATGACACAAAAATAATGTACGACCCAGCTTTTATGTTTTTACAGAAACAATGAAAAATAAACATTTTTGGAACAGTAGCATACAAATATTTTTACTGTTGCTCAAAATATTTGTCTTTAAAATCTATAGGCTTTTGCATTAATTCTGAAAACAGTTTTCCTGCTCTGGTATTGGTACCTAAGCAACAAGTTCTTGAAGTGACAAAAATTGCTATCCATGCACTTTTTTACATAAGAGAACAAAAAATAGTAGTTAAGCGATAAATGAGGTGAACTGTGCAATTAGATTTGAATTCGATGTTTTTTCTCTGTAAAATAAGCAACTGTTTGATATATTGTGAGACAGCATTGTTGTGGTGAAGAATGATGTGATGTTGGCTTATTTTTTCTGATTTCATCAATGAATTGCTGCCAAGAAAGTGTTATACACTACTCAGCATTAACTTTGTATCATTTCTCAAGCAGCAGTCGTGACGTACCAGCGTAACCAATGGCAGAAGCTACCATTACGTTGTAAGTATTTCATGAACTGATCAGTTTTGTTGGTTTCAGTTCACCTTGGTACACCCAAACAGTTAATTGCTGCAGTTTCTGACTCAAACAAATACAAACACGAATATATCTAAGTTTTGTCTCCTGTTATGTTTATATACAGGGTGGTCCATTGATAGTGACTGGGCCAAATATCTCACGAAATAAGCATCAAATGAAAAAACTACAAACAACAAAACTCGTCTAGCTTTAAAGGGAAAACCAGATGACGCTATCGTTGGCCCGCTATATGGCGCTGCCATAGGTCAAACGGGTATCAACAGCGCTTTTTTATATAGGAACCCCCATTTTTTATTACATATGCATGCAGTACATAAAGAAATATGAATGTTTTAGTTGGATCACTTTTTTCACTTTGTGATAGATGGCGCTGTAATAGTCACAAACGTATAAGTACGACACTGTGGACGGTATTTGTTTGGTGATACATTACCCATGTTAAAATGGACCATTTACCAACTATGGAAAAGGTAGATATCTTGTTGATGTATGGCTATCGTGATCAAAATGCCCAACGGGCATGTGCTATGTGTGCTGCTCAGTATCCTGGATGAATCATCCAAGTGTTGAGATCAGGTCAGAGCAAAGATGTGCATTCTTGACTGATGATTGGACATAAGTTGCCAGTTCATAAGTATGATGGTACATTGCGCCAACTAAGCCAAAGTCAAGAATTTTTCTTCTCTGCTTCATTTGATCCTCATTTGAGTATGACTGTCTTGAACAGCAACAATGTCCACATTATATTTTGATAAAATCTCCTGTAAAACTCAGCATTTTGATTTACTTTTGCCTTCAATATTGATTTGACAGGTCTCGATAAGAGAACCAAAGCTTATAGCTGGAGGGTCCTAGAACCAACCATATGAGTCCATGATAATTTCATGATAAATTCACTTTAGACAGGAGATCTTTGAGATTATCTGACTGCCTGCTTCTTGGCGCTAGACATTTGCCTCAAAGTTCCTGTTCCTTAGCTGTATGCAGAGGATAAGTGTTACTTAAGGAATGTCATGGATTTGAACAATTATTGTCCCCCATATTTGTGATAAGAAGATAGATATGACCAGTTTCAAAATTTTAATGTGGAGATTGGGAGGAGTAGTGGTGAAACACTATTAGAAAAGTAATGATCATTAGTAAAAAATAGCCATCACCAATTTGAGGATATTAATGTTGAGATTGGGAAGAGTAGTGGTGAAATATTTCTTGGAAAAATAATCACCATGCTACAAAGAGCTACAAAATTTGTGGAAAACTCTAATAAGTCAGAAAATTGGATAATAAATTCATCATTACTCAGGCAGAAACTGGAATCATTTAATTTATGTAAGTAAGACTTGGTGAAAGAATTCATAGTAGGATAGTTGATATGTCAGAAATCACAGTCGATGAAAGACAATATCATAGCATTTCTTAAGAAATGATACCTACTATGCAAAATATAAAAAGTAAATCAAGAAACAGAAATAAACAGACATTACTTAAAATACTATTAGAGATGAGAAGGATAATGCCATAAGACTGCATTAGCTGCAGTGGGATTATCCTATTGCATGATCCCTCTCAAAACTCTAAAAGATTAGTCATACATAAGGACCATGATTGGTACAAAATTTAATGCTTAAGACACTTAGACAATTGTTGATACAGACTCAAAGACCACAACAACAACAAGAAATCTGAAATGTTGAACTGACTTAAATGCTCCTTCACAGACAAAAAATGGGGAACATTGCCATCACTCAGCCTCTGTCCAGTCCACCTCCGTAGCGCTGCGGTAGCATTACCAATTACTGTGCAAGGGGGCTCAGGTTCGATTCCCAGCAGGCGACTAGGTGTTGTGTGTCCTTCATCATCATTTCACCATCACTGACGTGCAAGTCGCCGACGTGGTGTCAACTAAAAAGACTTGCAATATGGCTCTGAACCCCAAAGGGGATATCCCAGCCAATAAATGCCATATGATCATTTCATTTCATTTGTGCCACTCCAAAGGCGAGTAATGTAGAAATTCAGCAAAAATCACTAAAATTCTATAAGACACCAGGGGTCATAGAGGTTCTAATAGATTCCATTCAGAAATCGCAAGTATGTTAGCTCCAGTTTTACCTCAGTTTACTGTAAATCCCTTGAGCAGAGAACAGTTCACAGTTACTGGCGAAGAGCACGAGTCACACACATTTACAAAACAGCTAACAGAACTAATTCACAGAGCTACTGTGCGCGTCACTTCTTAATATGGTTGAATTCTAGGATATATTTGAGCTCAACCATAGTAACATACCTGTACTCCACCGATTCACTGTTTCTAACTTTGTCCGAACTTCGCTTATCCCCTTTTTAATTTTTTCTACCACACCTTTACTTTCGTCAATATATGCATCCAATTTGGCGTTTTGCACATCAAACTTTTTCCATTGTTGTTGTGGTCTTTAGTCCTGAGACTGGTTTGATGCAGCTCTCTATGCTACTCTATCCTGTGCAAGCTTCTTCATCTCCCAGTACCTACTGCAACCTACATCCTTCTGAATCTGCTTAGTGTATTCATCTCTTGGTCTCCCTCTACGATTTTTACCCTCCACGCTGCCCTCCAATGTTAAATTTTGATCCCTTAATGCATCAGAACATGTCCTACCAACCGGTCCCTCCTTCTTGTCAAGTTGAGCCACAAACTCCTGTTCTTCCCAATTCTATTCAATACCTCCTTGTTAGTTATGTGAGCTACCTATCTAATCTTCAGCATTCTTCTGTAACACCACATTTTGAAAGCTTCTATTCTCTTCTTGTCCAAACTATTTATCGCCCATGTTTCACTTCCATACATGGCTACACTCCATACAAATACATTCAGAAATGACTTCCTGACACTTAAATCTATACTCGATGTTAACATATTTCTCTTCTTCAGAAACGCTTTCCTTGCTTTTTTCATAACTTCTCTAATTCCGTATTTTGCACTTTAATTTCCTTTCTTAGATTCTCATTCCCAGTACTCTGTCGCAACAAATGTGTCATAATTAGATTTTTCGGAAGTACCAATATCAAAACTGGATGTAACAGATGAGCCTGCTCTCAGCATTGATCTAGTAGGTTAAAGGAAATCTCCCTGTAACTGTACTGCCGATCTGTTTGGAGCCTCTATCGAGTGCAGACTGTCTCTTGTCTGATGGAGTCCCCAAGGGGCTCTTCACTCACTTGGCACTTAGGTCAGTGACTTCCATCGCTACTTCTCTTAGTGGTATCGTTTCCATCGACCAAGCTACTTCGTTCTTGGACCAGACCTCCCCGTTACTCTCTCTCTCTGGAGTCCCTATTTGCTCCTTCTCCACATTCACATCTCACAACAGCTCTTAATTTGAGACTGAGTGTCTCTACACATACCCAAAACGGATATTCAGGCTATGACTTAAACTTAGATGAAATACTAAATTTTTTGTATTCAATTATCGTGATTGGGTATATCAATCGACATTAGCAACAGTTTCTGCCTCAATACCCCGCATGTGGCAGTTGGACATCCTACCACAGAGCCACACAGCCCATCAAAACACTGTCAACTTGCTTTACGGTGCTGAAGAACCTCAAGCAAATTAAAAGTAGATTTTGTAGGGAATTATTGAGTTTTGCATTGCACTACATTAGGTAACTGATAATTGATTCTGAACTTCACATAGCATATATACAAGAAATTACAGAACTCCAGGAGCCGGCCGCGGTGGTCTCGCGGTTAAGGCGCTCAGTCCGGAACCGCGCGACTGCTACGGTCGCAGGTTCGAATCCTGCCTCAGGCATGGATGTGTGTGATGTCCTTAGGTTAGTTAGGTTTAAGTAGTTCTAAGTTCTAGGGGACTAATGACCACAGAAGTTAAGTCCCATAGTGCTCAGAGCCATTTGAACCATTTTTTGAACAGAACTCCAGTTACTGTGTGGTCTCTTTGTCAGTTTCCAAATTGTGATAAAAAATGTCTGATTCAGTTCAAGACATAAACTTGATATGGCATCAGATAGTAAACAAATACAACCTAAGAAGAGCAAAGTTACAGAGGCATTGAGGACTTTCCAGATAAATGGTCTGTAAACTATTTTTTGTGCAATATAAAACAAAACCCATATGTCTGACATGCGATGAATCTTATCTCGGTTCCAAAAGAATACAATCAAATGGCATTACTAAACTAAATATACAGTTATGTTTGATAAGTACAAGGAACAGTTTTCACGAGACCTGGTAAATGACTTAAGAGAAGGAAACTTTCTGCTCAACAGCAGATATTTACAACGACGAATTCAGAGTCAACATGCTGTGTGAAAGCGATTCATGCATCAGCTCTAATTCTGGGAAAAAGGTCAGAGCCGTATTCAGATGGCAAAATGGTTACAGAATGCTTAGAGACCATCATTGAAACTGTGTGTCCAGAAAATAATTAAAAACAAAGACTGCAAAGCTGGCAATACGTCGATGCTAAACTTTCATCCCATTAGCCATCAAGAGAATGTATGTGCCAAGTCCCTCAAAATGGACCATGTCAAGAAGGTAGTTGTCAAAACAGTTAACGTTATTAAGTCTAAAGCACTGAATCACCGCCAGTTCCAAGAATTTCCGAAACCTTTCATTCAGAGCATTATAGCATTGAATATTATACAGAAGTAAAATGGCTAACCAGCGAGAAAATGTTGGAAAGAGTGTTTGATTTGAAGCAAGAAATGCAATCATTTTTTGAAAGCAAGTTCGAAGATATATAATGGGTTTCCGACTTTGCGTTCTTGGTCGATATAACTAGCCACCTAAATGATGTTAATATTCGACTACAAGGAACACATCGGATGATTAATGTCTTGCATGATCTTATTTCCACATTCCAAATGAAGCTTGGGCTTTGGCAATAACAGTTATGAACAAAAAACTTCACACATTTTCCTACACACTCAAAGTGAAGGACGTCACACAGGTGGCAACGATTAAATACGCATCTTTGATATCAGATTTGAAATACGAATTCGAAAACTGATTTCAAGATTTTAGGAAAAATTGTCTGCTTTTTTCTGTATGTGCTGTGCCATTCTCCATATACATGAGTTCACTACCAGGACATTTACAAATGGAATGCTGCGAAATGCAGTATGATGCACAGTTAAAAGAGGAATTTAATCAGGTTGGTTTGGAAGAGTTCTATAAAACATATTTGGACAAGAAGAAATATCCAGCGTTTTACAGACGTACTTTAAAATGATTTCATTATTTGGAAATCATAGCATGAACAGCTATATAGTCAGATGAATTACAGCCAATTACAAATGAGAACACGAATTACTTATGTTCATCTGGAAAATTCTTTGCGTGTAGCAACAACTTCAGTTGACATCAACATTGACTCACTCAGTTCAGTCAACCAAAGCCAGACATCCCACTAGCATTGTATTTCATTAAATTGACATAAATTCCTCAAATTTTTGTTATTTTCTTTAAAAAATAAATTAATATTTCTTGCTTGTTTTGACTCACAAACAGAAATTGGTAATCCGGCCGCTGGGAAATCCCTTCTCAAAAATTGGGCCCGGCTGCCGAAAAGGTTAACCACCCCTGGTGTACATAGTCTGTTTATCTTATCCATCGTGTTTCTTTTCCTGCATAGTAAATAATGTCATGAACGACTTTATATCTTTGTTTCAATATACCTGACTTTTTTACTTAAAAAAAATGTTATTCAATGAGAATTGCTTCATAAATTTACATTCTTATCTACATGCAGTGTATGTTCAGCTCTCTTCAATTATTGTAAAATCTAATTCAGTTTTTGCTTTTTGACATTTGGACTCTCTGATATAAGAACACGCAATGGAAGAAATATCCAAGTTATCATGAAACAATTGCAAATTTTCACGAAAACAAAGCAAAATAATAATATATAGTCTGAGAAGATGCAAAAGGACAAAATGGAGTACAATGACGAAAGTGAAAGCGGCGAAAATAGATTTCGATGTTAGCAGACGATGACACAGCCCCACCACTAGCGTCGACGCAAAAATTTTCTTGCCCAAAAACATTGACGGGGACGTGAAGTTACGTTCCGTGCCGTTGATGGCTTGTGTGTATGTCGTCATATGAAATACGTTGTGGGATGTTATGACGTTCTGTTCCGTCAAGTGTTAAGCGGCCTTAATCAATGTAATAACGTTTTAATTTACTTCTAACAATCATTACTTTATCATGAGTTGTCGCATTCATCAACACAGATTTTTTCAAGAGAAAAATTTTTATCATTGTAAATGGGTTTGACGTATCGGTATGGTACTATTTGTGGGGTGGCTCATTCAATTTTTGTAGACCTTCCTTCGGAGTATGAACAAAATCAGTCGTTCTGACATCTACAATTACATACTTCACAGTCCATGGCCCTGTCGTATTTTCGAGTCATTCATTTAGTCTGGTGAAATTACTTACATGCAATCCTTTAGGTTCAGACGTATCTTGATTTAAATCACAAGTAAATTTACTGACTCATAGCGTCCCTAAAATTAAAATCTCTCTAGTTCTTTCGGTACGAAACAAATGAATAACATTTGTTTATTCACCCAGAAAATATGTATTCTTCGTAGTTATAAGCCAAACGCTTGCTGCAACTCAAAAACTTTTTACAGTGTTATGTTGCCTACACTGTTGTTTTCAAACATGAGAGGTTATTTTGAAATCGGTTGCAAGTGTCAGTAGCGGATTATTGCGTGCGAAGTCTATAATTTGAAAGAGAATATGTGCTGTGCATGCTCAGTAAAGTAATGAATACTTTTTTATTTTTTTGCAGTAGTAATCGTGTAACAGATGTGATTATACAAATAATAACCACTGCCATTCTTGGGAGGTTTTGAATATTTTTTTTTTGTAAAATGGGCGTTGCGGAACTGTGGCATCTTCTGAATCCCATACGCGAAAGAAAAACTTTATGGGAGTTACAAAATAAAACTGTTGCAGTTGATTTGAGTTGCTGGGTCTGCGACACGAAAAACATCCAGGAATTTTGCCCACAAAAACGATTGTATCTGAGGTACGAAAGTATTATATTACTCAGTTGTTTCATGCTGTATTTGTCATAGTTCTTCATTTCATTTGCACTCTGCAATATACGCTTCTGTGAAATTAAGTGGCGGTGCTTACGTTAACGTTTTTATTTTTAGGAATCTCTTCTTTCGTACAAGCTGCCTGTTGCTTATGGGCGTCAAGCCTGTGTTTGTACTTGAGGGCCAAGCTCCAGCTATAAAGAAGTATACAATGGCTCGCAGGGTGGCGAATATTCATGGTCATACGAAAGGAGAAGCGTCTCAGCAAAGTCAACGGCGACGGAGTGGCAAACGGTCACACTTTCAGGGTGTGCTGAAACATGTGAGCTTGCAGTAGAATACGAGTAATTTATGTGTTATTTTACATTCGTTAATCTGTTGCAGAGCTTCTCTCAAGTATCCAAATCTGCAACACTTCTGCCATCATAAGTAGCCCACATCATAATAATGTCGTAGATGACATTCAGAAATAATAGAAGAGAGAAAAAAAAAAAGAGAGGGGGGCAGTGGCACAAACCATCAGGGCCTGATTATTGGGATTTATTCATTATTTACTGCACAGTTTTTATTATTAGCTTGGTACAATAATTCATTTTTAGTAAACTGCTTGTACATGAAAAATTGGACAAGCAGTGGGCAATACAAATGATTTATAATTATGGCAGTCAAGAAATTAGACTAAAAGTTGAACACAATCTCTATAAGTAATAATATAAATACACTATAATGTGAACACGGTACAAAGCGGTGGTGTAGTTAAGTATATTTTCTAACAATATTGTGAAAACGAAGCTTGCTACTCACCATGTAGCAGAGATGCCAAATCACAGATAGACACAACAAAAAGACTCATAAATATAGCTTTTGGATAGTAAGATCTTTGTCAAAATTAGACTACAAATGGATACATGCAAATGCAACTCTTACACACATGACTGCAGTCTCAGGCAACTGAGGCCACATTGCACATATTTTCTACTTATTCAGTGCTTTCCTCTTGCCTGCTTTGACCCATGATATAAGTGTGTGCGTCATCATGATTCTGTTGTATTTTGTAGTCAGATCGTGTTTGTAGATGGTGTGTTTTAGTATTTGGTGGCATTCTCATATGCTGGATGTTAGTATGTCAAAGTTGTTTGTTAGGTATATTGCATTGAGAGTTGAGAGTGTCAGGTTGTTTCTGGACAAGTTTGTACCAGTTTTATGGTAGCTGATTGTGGGTAGTTTTGTTTTGTTTTTTAAGTGTGAGAGGAGGGAATGCTGATGGACAGTGGGATTGAGTTTGTTGGTTTTTGATAATTCTGGCTTTGTTTTAGTTACCATATATGTCAGGTAAAATTTGGAGCTTCAGACTTTGGAGTTGTGGGTGGCTTCATGGTATTCACAGTTTCGCGTGAGAAATTTTTGGTTCTGAGTTTTTTAGTTTTGTGTGGCTTGCTGCTCTTCATTTCAGCTATATTAGTTAAGTGAAATTTACAGTTCCAATGGTTTTTGTGTTTGTATTTTTGACTGTGTTGAATTTTGAGTTTTGGATCAATATTTGTTTGGAAATGATTGTGTTGTTCTTATTTTATATTTAGTCTGACCTCCACTCAAAACCCCTCACTTCCTGTGGTTGTCTCTTTAGTTTCATTCTTTTGTTGGTGTTAAATATTCAGGTCGATGGAAGCATCCTATTCCCCCGTCGGTTTTGACCCGTGACATAAGGTTGTTGTGGTGTGACGTCATGAAGTTTAGTTCGTGAGTGTCGTGTGGTTGTAGATATAGTGTTGATGCAGTCGGTGGTGCTCTCTGGTGGTGCGTTTGTGGGTTGCGTGATGTGTGCTGTTGTGGATTTAGTTTGCACTTGTGGTGTGTTTGTAGGTGGTGTTTTGTGGTCGGTGGTACTATCTGGTGTGTTCATGGGTTGCGTGTTGTGTGTCGTATTAGGTTCATTTGAGTGGTAGTCGTTGATGGGTTTTGTTGTGGTGCTGACTGTGTGTCTAGTGGAATATTTTGCAGTCAGTTGACGGTTTAATTTTTGTTATTGCTGAGTTATTGTAGTGTCATTTTCAGTTCGTCATGTGTGAATTCTTTAGGTAATTGTTATTATGTCTTTGTTACATATGGATATGACGCAGAAGATAAACAGTATTCGTTCATGGGGGCTTATGGGTGGCAAATGTGTTGTCACTTACAAAGTTCTTGCAGCTATTCGGTCTCTTGGCAGAAGTGGTGAGATGTTCGGTGTGTGAAGAAGACATGAAGCTTACCAAAGGTCTGACGTTTCAGACCAGGGGCGATTACATGTGGAGATGTCATAGGGATAACCTATGGCAGCTCTATACGGCGAGGTTCCTGGTTCGAGAAGTCTAGGTTGGGCATGCTTGAAATTGTATTGATGAGTTATCATTTTTGTTATCAATCCTCTCACAGTTTTTGTGCTCATGAGGTGGGTGTTAGTGAGAGGACAGTGCTTGATTGGTATTCTTTTTGTCGTGAGGTTTGTTAGGAATATATTAAATATAGGGGTAAGTTGGGTGGGCCTGGGGTTGTTGTAGAGGTTGATGAGTCGGAGTTTGGGAGGATACCCGTAGTTAACCACAGTGTCGAGTTTAATAATTATGAGAGTGGGGCCTATACTAATACTGTAGGCCTAGAGGGGTTTTGGGGGGCTGTTAAGTCTGTCATTGGGAGGGGAAGAGGTGCTCTTCTAACCTTCAGGCTCATTTAGATGAGAACTGTTGGTGGAAGAGTGTCCCTGAGGGTTTTTTTAAGGGCTGTCAGTAAGATGTATAGGCCGAAGGTTGTGGGTTAGTTAGGTTGGGGGGGGGGGGGGGGAGGGAGGGAGGTCTTGGTTGGTAAGGTTTGGGGAGGTAGGTGGTCGGTGCTTTTTGATTTTGTTATGGAGGATTTGTTTTGTTGTTGGGGGTTGTGGTTGCGGTGCCGGAGCTTTTTTGCGGTGAGTTGTTTACTTTTTTGTCTGGTGGATTATTTTTGGGTTGTTTGGTTGTTGGTATTGCTGATTTGGTATTGTGAGTTGCTGTTGACCTGTATAGGTGAAGGGAAGTGTTCGATTCCAGTGTGTGGTTGTAGCTGTGGGTGGTTTGGTATTGTAAGTTGCTGTTGACCTGTAGGCCTATAGGTCAAGGGAAGTGAACGATTCCAATTTTATTGTTGTGGATGTTTTTTTGAGGTAGCTATGATTGTGGAGGTGGTGCTAGTTTGGGTTTTTATGATTTGGTATCGGTAGTTTCTGTTGACCTATATAGGTCAAGGGAAGTGATCGATTCCAGTGGATATTGTTTTCAGTTGATTTTCAGAAGGTTGTGGTTGTTTTATTTTATTGTTTTTCTCATTTTGTTTAGTGGCGTGTGTTTATTTTTAGTTTGTCTCCACCCAAAAACCCCCAATTTCTCCCACTAGTCCCGTTAGTTTCACTGTATTTTTCAATGAATATGTGTTTGATCGTTTTTCGATCTATTTTCGTGTTTGTTGTGATGTGTATGTAATGACATCATAGGTGCGATATGGGAGTTGTTGTGAATGGTCGTTTCCGCCATATTGATGACATGGGTCAAAGCAGACGGGTGGAATCGGACACTTCCATTATCCCAAATATTTCGCATGTTATTTATGTTCATTCGCAGGTGTAATGAGTTACATCCTAGTTGCCATATTGTAAATGATTGAAATAGGGCTGTCTGCCATTTTGATGATGTAATGGGTCAGAGGGGATGGGTGGAATCGTAACTTTCTGTTTTGCTAGGGTCTCCCTCTCTTAAAGCCCTTTTGAATATGAAAACCTGAAGATTTCTATCTCTCACATGATTAAAAAAATTAAACAAACAAATAATCTAGAAAATAAACAAGATAATACAATTTTAGTATATCATGAAGATTAGAGTTTGGAATATGCCAAATACCAGTAATTTTATTTTACTTCCCAATTTAGAAATATAAATTACATAATTATACAGTGTAATAACATTAAAAATAATTTATATAAAGTGACAGTCACAGTTAATGTTAATTGAATCATCTTAGTGCACATTTTATGCTATAATATCGTTCTTGTAAAGAAAATAAAAAAAATAGTATTTACATTTGCTTGTTGCTGCCTGTATCTAAATGTTAGAACTAGATTAAAACACATTTTGTGGTGACAGTTAATTTTGTTGTAGCAGAGCTGTTGCTGATGATTTTGGGCAGTGCTTTGCTAACTTAATGTCATTTTCTTTTTCATATATTTAGATGCTACCAGTGTTTTGGTTTGATTGTGGTGTTATGCTAATGTACAGCTTGTCTACGATGACTTGATGATTTTACTAGTTCTGCTATAAGTGGAGAAAACAAGCAGTAGTCAAAAAATTTTTAAGAATGTCTTTTCTGGCACATACTGCATGAAATGTGATACTGTGCGTTTCTTAAAAAAGTTATGTACTTCATGTAGGTTTTATTTATGCATTATTCTTTTTCATTGTTTTCAAAAACCACTAAAAACAAATGCCTTCAAGAAGTTCACAGCAATTTCTTACAACACCCTTGTACAAACCAACCTAGTGCTCTGCCTCTACTTACTTACGTGTTGACGGTTCACTCCCTTTTTTTTTTTTTTTCATTTATTTGATAAACATGGAACTGATGTTCAGTAATTGTAATATGGACTAAGAGACAGCACAACATATTTTACCTGGCTCTGCGCTAGAGCAGAGAACTACAAAAAAGTTGCAAACATAATAGCATTTAATAAATATACTTATCAATTTTGATAGTGAGTTGTATGTGTGGTACATAGTTTGTCTGTTACAGTGTGAGGAACTTCTTACAATTATGGGACTGACTTGCATTCGAAGTAAAGGAGAAGCTGAAGCTATGTGTGCCCACCTCAATGAAATTGGGGTAAGCAGGAATTATTTTTAATAAAAGTATCTTATAAAAAAGTTATGCATGTACATTCAGTATCTTATCTTAAACTACTGAATCAATTTCAACCAAATGTTCTGCATAGACCACTTGTTGTCTGCAAAGAAATACTGTGTGGGTGTAACAACCTCCTACCTCCTGCAAGGGAGGGGGGGGGGGGGGGTGAAAAAGAAATGTAACACACCACATGCAAATACCCAGCCTGTCTTCATCCAGTATTTGAGTGTTAGGTTACTTGGCAACTTCCAACAAACTTCAAACATAATTCGAAAACTTTTCCAAAGCTTTTCTTGTTTATGTGCTTAAATTTAAATATTAAACACATTAACTCAGTTGTAAAGTAATAAGTTTGAAGCTGATTGATACATGGAACTCAATTCTGTGAAGACTCTGGTTTATTGATTACAAACTAATTATTGATTACATACTAATTCGTTCTGGCTACATACTGTCTGAAAAGAAGCATTATGGGGTTAAGAACAATCTAAATGACATAAAGGTGGGAATGAAAAGGGGGTGACACTGAAGTATAACTCGGGCACTTGGAGCAGTTTCAACCAGATATTGTAGGTTCATAAATTATAGGTATAAAAATACCTTGGGAGAAAGATTCCCCACTACTACTATGGGCAGGCACGTGAAGTAAAAGTTTTCAAGAACATCCTGTAATTAGTTGACCTGGAATAGTTTTATAAGTATGATGTCCAACTTGTCTCTTATTTGTGCTGTTCATTGTGTCAATCAGGTCATGAGAAATAGCACCACAGTGAGCCAATAGTCTTGTTTATGTGGTCTGAGACTTAAGATCAAGCCAAATGGTTGAATACCACAGATAAAATTGACATCCTCTCTGGAGTTGCATGGTGCAAAGCAGCAGACAATCAAATATATATGTGTGCAATATATGTCACATAAGCATATGTTCAAAATCTTCTCCTAACCCCTCCATTCCCCCCCCCCCCCCCCCCCCGATTGATTTCAACCAAACTTGGTATACATATTACTTAATATCTAGAAAGTCGGGGTGATAACAGGGTGGTGGATAAAGGGGAGATAGAGGGGGGTGGGGAATAAATGGATAGTGGGGGGGGGGGGGGGTTGTCAGCTGTGTGACATCCTGCCTGAGTATGATCTTCTGACATGTCACTGCGGTCAGGTCCAGCCATGACCTTAGTCACAGTCAGCTCTCCCCAATATTGCCTCTGACCCTTGGCCCAGACACCAGAACCACCAACAGCCATGCCATTCCACTGCACCATCTGTGCCCCTTACAACCTACACCCGTGCTTCCCAGCAGGTTGGGGAGTGGACCACAGTGTGGAAACAGGTGGAGATGAAACTACTCTCTCTGCCCAAGCCTCTCCTCAGCCTTATCATACCAGTGAAGCCTGCAGCCTGGGTGTTGCGGTCCCCCGCAGTCCTCAGCTGGGCCGTCTGAGTCAGTTGGTCCTGGGCCTCTGCTGCTTGCTCCATTAGTGAGAAGTTCTGCTGCCCAACACCCCACACCCCATAGCCACCTGCAAGCACTAGCATGGGCCTGGATATTTTCAATAACAATATTATAAAGTTATCAAAGAAGCTGATAGTGCTGTGTAGCAGACTCAACCAAGAATGAGTACTTTTTGACAAACAAATGATGAATAAAGTCCAAAGAAGTGTAAAGACAGCCATGTAGAAGTAAACTGTTGACTGAAAGCAAGATATTACCTGCTGAGTTATCAGAAAGCTTGAAGTCGTTTTGGTATCACATAAAATCAGTCTGACTAGATAGCTGTTGATCATAATACCACCAAAACAGAATATTAGAAAATGAAGACTGAGAGAAATTGTCTTCTACATATGCATCCTCTATGTTCAGACACTTATCCCATATCATTACAAGTACTTGATAGCCAACAGCAAATGAGTCTGTTGATTGCTAACACAACCAATACATAACCATTTTGGATATGGTATCATTTTCAAAACATTGGCCTCTCTAATGAGATTTTAGGGTCATGAAAAGTTGAAAGGCTCTGGGGACTGTGGGTCAGATGTTTAAAGTGTTCCAATGAAATGTTTGTAACAGCTCCTGAGTTTCTCATTGTGTGGGGGCTGGCATTGTCATCCGAGGAAGCACTCCCTTTGTCAGGAGACTAGGTCTCCTGGCCTGTCAGAGATCCTCCAGGATGGGCGGTATGCTGCAGCATTCACGGTCTCACTGTGAGGCTGGAATTTCGTCAGTATTATCCCTGACATATCCCAAAACACAGTGAGCATAACCTTGTGGGATGATGGAATGGTCTTGGACTTTTATGTTTGGGAGGTTGGATATTTCCATCCCATGGAAGATCGTAATGTATCCGGTTGAAACTGGCAAACCCAAGACTTGACCCTTGTAACATTTCGTGCCATGAAGTACTCTCCTTCCTCTGAGTACTGAGCAAGGTGCTACAAAGCAGACTCATTTTTTGTATTCCTCACACTGTGCACAAATTTTATGGAACTGCAATTGCTCATGCATAACATGTGCCAAGTCATCCATCATCACATTCCAGTCGTTACGAATGATCTATGCCACATACTGCATTGTGGTTTGTGGCCACCACTTCAGGATGACCAGGATACTTCTGACCTCTGATGCTTTGCCTTCCCTTGTTAAACTCCTGGATCCAGTTGAACACAGCTTTCCATCATAAACAGTTGTTACCATACATTGGATGCATTTTGCAATGCAATGTCTCAGTGGGCAGTTCTTTGACCCACAAAACCTGCAATCTGTTCTCCTGGGTTAGCTCTTGTATGAGTGACCATCTGGTCTACCGAGTGCTGTTGGCAAGTGGGTTGCACTCAGCTCTCATGAGGCAAACTGAGGAGCTACTTGATTAAGAAGTAGCGGATCTGGTCTTGCAAACTGATATATGGATGGGAGCGCGGTGTGCTGACCACAGGCCCCTCCATATCTGCATCCAGTGACACCTGTGCACTGAGGACAACACAGTGGCCAGTCATTACCATTGAGCTTTCATGGCCTGTTCGGGCAGAGTTTAGTTTTTAATTCTTTTGGTGTACAATCGTGCAGCTCACCCGCTATCTGCAGACTAAATATGAGTGCACAATTTAAATATGGTATAAGGTAAACTGATTATGTGACTTATTAATTGACTTGTACCTCTTCCCGTTGACATTGAGGTCATGAGAGACAGTCAAGAAAGTGAGACAGGACAATTACTGTTCTTGACAGCAATAAAATAGTTGCCAGGCAATTTTATTAGTTCACTGAGATTGTTTTCAGGTTACGTGCTCATACAGTGGGAGGCCACATTATTGTGGTGTACAGAAAGACATGAGGATCAGCTCTTGCTGCTAGTTTGCTCTCAACATAATCTAATAGAACATAAATATGCAAAAATAATGAATATTGTTTGACAGTATAATTGATTATCATTGCAGAAATTAATCACAACTGTTAAGTATTTAGCATCATATGTCCAGAGTCATTTAAAGCAGAACAATCACTTATCTACAGAAAAAGAACCTCGTTCGATCAGTTCTTGACAATAGCTAGTTGGTCTGGGATCTTCATCAAGTAGGCTTCATGGGACGTGCAGAGAAGATTCAAAGAAGTGCTGTACATTCTGTCAAAGATTTGTTTAGTCAGTGTGAAGGGTGTCCAAAAAACCACCAGCGAAATGCCAGTGAGAGATGCTATGGGGAAAACATAGAACTCTCTCCATAAATTTAAAATATTCACATTGTAAAATTAGTCAAAAACCACATTTTGTGGTCTAGCTTATGTATCTCAGAAAGATAACTAGAGAAATTTGTGTGGACATAAAGCAAAACGAGGATAATGGAATGTAGTCAAATTAAATCGGGTGATGCTGAGGGAATTAGATTAGGAAATGAGACACTTAAAGTAGTAAAGGAGTTTAGCTATTTGGGGAGCAAAATAACATGATGGTCAAAGAAGAGAGGATATAAAATGTAGACTGGCAATGGGAAGGAAAGCGTTTCTGAAGAAGAGAAATTTGTTAACGTCGATTATAGATTTAAGCGTCAGGAAGTCATTTCTGAAAGTATTTGTATGAAGTGTAGCCATGTATGGAAGTGAAACATGGACGATAAATAGTTTAGACAAGAAGAGAATAGAAGCTTTCGAAATGTGGTGCTACAGAAGAATGCTGAAGATTAGATGGGTAGATCACATAACTAATGAGGAGATGTTGAATAGGATTGGGGAGAAGAGAAGTTTGTGGCACAACTTGACTAGAAGAAGGGATCGATTGGTAGGACATGTTCTGACGCATCAAGGGATCACTAATTTGGTATTGGAAGGCAGCGTGGAGGGTAAAAATCGTAGAGGGAGACCAAGAGATGAATACACTAAACAGATTCAGAATGATGTAGGTTGCAGTAGGTATTGGGAGATGAAGAAGCTTGCACTGGATAGAGTAACATGGAGAGCTGCATCAAACCAGTCTCTGGACTGAAGACCACAACATCAACAACATCCTTCCCCATAGTGAAACTATCAGCTCTGTAGTTTTTCGTGGTACCCTCGGGAAACTGAAGAAACGACTTCAGTGTGTTTGATGCCACGAAATGTAAGCGAACTTCTCCTTCAACAACAACAACAACAACAACAAAGCAGTACAGAGTACCGATTGTCTTTCTTCTTCCAAACCATTCACAAATGGAATAGGAATGGTGGGAATACAGTACATGCCCTAACCAAAAATATACTTCCCACTGCACACACTGTAGTGGTGTAGATGTAAAGTGAGTTCAACTACATTTACAATTCATGAAATGTGTATCCTTTTTGTGCAGTTTCTAACATAGTTGGGTTTAGTCCCCATCGAAGTCACTCGATTTCTTTAAAGTTTTTGATTCACAGTGTTCTCTGTATCTCTTGAAATTTTTTATTGTAATATTGTATGTGGATTTCTGTGTATTTTTATTTATTATTTAGTATTGTTCAATATTCCAGGAAGATGTTAATTGGCCCTGTTTTCTTGTCAGTCATAATTTCAGGGCAGCACTTCCATCAACATCGTACCAAATTCAGTTAGCTCCATTTTATGGTCCCCTTTTCAGGGTTTATACTAGGCTGTTGCTTGTTACTGTAAATACATAATTATGTACTGATAAGACTTGCCACCCTGTTTCTTATATCTTCGTGAATGCCTGCCATTTTTCTAAAACTTGAAGTTAAACTGGCATATGTTTCTATCATCTGATGTTTTATTAGAAGAGATGTCATTCTTTATTTATAAATCAGATATTACTGTAAAAACCAAATGTCCATCTGTGTATTTTTGTAACATGCAGTACAACATTTTTAATGTATAGTACTTGTAAGAATCCCCCAGCATATTTTTTCTCTCTTTTTCAGCTTGTGGATGGTTGTGTTTCACAAGATGGGGACTGCTTTCTGTATGGAGCTCAAATAGTATATCGTAACTTTACAATCAGCCCTTCAGGAACTGATGGCAGTGCAGGTTTCAGTGTAGATGTTTATAATTTGAATGAAGCTAAGCAGAAACTACGACTTGGACGGGAGAAGTTAATAGCTTTGGCTTTGCTGTGTGGATGTGATTACACACCTGGAGGTATTCGTGGAATTGGAAGACAAGCAGTTGTTAATTTCTTGGATCAGGTCCCTGATACAGGTTTGATTTCTAGGTACAGAAGCATCATTTTTAGAGGCAGCATATATTTGATTAATAATCTTAGTAATTCTTGTCACAGCACTATTCAGTGTTGTGTAATCATACAGTATTATCATGTCGTTGAACTAGGTGGGTTTTTTTCCCCTCAGATTTACATTTCTCATAGTTTTTTAGAGTTAGTTTGTAATGATGCTTTAAGCAATAGAATAACTGATTATTCTCTGGACCTAGTTCTGCGTCACAAATATTTTCTGTTAAAAACTGCCCGTAAACTTCCGTCTAATACTTTCTAGCAAAAGGCAGCATGTTTTGTTGCTGGTGGTGGTGATTGTGGTAACATTTCTTCCTTCATACATTGCATTTCTGCCTACAGTTGGGCTTAGGAGACCTGCTCTGTATCACTGTTCTTATTTCCGTTAAAACATCATTTATTTTTCTGAAGTCTTGTTTTGGTTTCTCTGTCCAATTTTCATTTCACTTGCATTTTAACTATAGGAAGTGAGGAAATTCATGTTGTGTTTTGAAACTTTCCTTGTCCCCTCATTATTTTGCTTCCTAATAAAAATTTGCAAAATACACAAGCCTCATAGATAACCTTATTTGTGTGATATAAACACAAGTATGTAGATGCAGAAACATCACAAATTTTAAGTGGTGATAACTTACATGGAGTCACATTACTTTAGATACAAAAGAAGGGCTTAGAACTCTCTCTCTCTCTCTCTCTCTCTCTCTCTCTCTCTCTCTCAGATTTTCATCTTTTGTTTGAAACACTGCTTACTAGTCCACTACAATATTAAATTTCAACAGGTCCACACTTTTAGTTATTCAAAACTTGCATCCTTCTCTTTTCCCATGTCAATCTGCTATTTTGTTACAGCCATTTATTTTCTTGCATAACCTGCTAAAGTAACTATGGGCCTTCAACATCCTTTATGTATGAGCTGACATTTACAAAATGTTTAACCTCAATTTGTGTGTAATATGAGAAGCTTTGATTTTATAAAGTATAATCATTTTCTTTTGAAAACATCAGGATACAAGGTTGGCGAGCAGATCCTTGCTTGGCACGATTTGATGCAGCACATGAGGCTGTAACAAGCGGTGCTGAATGTGCCCGATGTGGACATAGCGGACGGCAACAAAGACATGAAAAGTCAGGTTGCCCTAAATGTCCTGGAGCTCCAAGTATTGGCTGTGTTCAGGATCCTGACCGTCTTCCACTTACCGACAGGTAAAAAGGTGTTGTAAGGAATGAAATGTTTAATGCTTCAAATTCTTGTTTCTTCAATTTTTTTCTGGAGCAATGGTTGTGTCAAGTAAGATACCAGAAAAATACTCTCATGTTACTTGTGACAGTTCTTTAAAACAGTCAGACGTGGTTGTAAATTGACAGTTGTTATAAATTATTCAGCACTTGTTATATCAACAATATTATAAAAAGGGTAGATTGATAAAATCGCCATGAACATTACACATTGAGTTGCAGATTCTGACATAATCATCCTACCTGGAGACAAAGGTTCCACCACTATCATTATGAATTGCAGTAACTACCTCGCAGAAAGCATACACCAGTTGTTTGACTCCTCTTCCTATAAACTCTGCCAGAGTGATCCCATCCAGAAGTTTAACATAACCTATAATCCCTGCTCAGCCCCTTCTCAGAAGCTCTCCTCTGAATCCATTTCCTTCCTCATTCCTATGGCACCGTGCACAGCTGCCACCTGCATGCTCCCCAAAATTCACAAACCCAACAGTCCTGGCTGCCCCATTTTAGGTGGTTATTGTGCTTCCATTCAAAGAATTTGGCCTCTTTGACCAACACCTCCAAGCTGCTGCCCGAAATCTAGCCTCCCACATCAAAAATATCAACCACTTCAGTCACTGACTCTCCACTATCCCCACCGCTGTACCACCTGCCTCCCTACTCGTCACTGTTGCCACTTCCCTGTACATGAACGACCATTACACTCATGTTCTTGGTGCTATTGAATACTACCTCTCCCAGTATCCTTCAGAATCACAACCTCAATCCTCATATACCTTACTAACTGTATCCTAACACACAACTACTTCTTCTTTTGAAGGGAAGATATACAAACAAATCTGTGGTCCAGCAGTGGGCACCCGCATACCACCTTCCTATGCCAACTTGTTTATGAACCAGTAGAGGAAACCTTTCTAGCCCCTCAAACCCCTGGTCTGATTCAGACTCAGTGATGATAGCTTCATGATCTGGACTTAAGGCCAGGACACCCTATCCTCATCCCTTCACAACCTAAACACCTTTTTTCCCCATTCACTTCACTTGGTCCTCATCAACTCAGTGTGCCAGCTTCCTTGACTTTAACTGCCTCCCCTCTAGTGGCTCCATCAACATCTCCTTCCAAATTAAACTCTCCAGCCACCAACAGTACCTGCATTTCAATAGCTGTCATCCTTCCCACACCAAAAAATCTCTCCCATACCAAACAATTCCTCCCATACAGCCGGAGGATGTTGTATCTATTGATACAGCCTGAGGATGTTGTATCTATTGGAAGTATCTCCTTCGCAAAGTATGCTGAAGATCTCTCAAAGGACTTCACAGACAGGCACTACCCCCTGACCTAGTCTGCAAACAGATTTCCCATGCCATATCCCCACACACCCCCAATCCTCCCACCAACCTCAAGAACAAGGTGCAAAGGAGTGCCCCCCTTTGTGACCCACTGCCACCCGAGACTGGAAAAATTGAACCACATTCTGCATCAGGACTTTGATTATCTATAATCGTGTCCTGAAATTAGGAATATTGTACCCAAGGTCTTTCCTGCCCCTCCTAAAGTGGTGTTTCACCACCCATCCAACCTCCACAACATGCTGGTTCATCCCTGTGCCACTCCCAATTGAAACACCAATCATATCCCTCTGTAAGATCCAAGTGCAAGACCTGCCCAATCCACCCACGAGCACTTCCTATTCCAGTCCTGTCACAGGCTTATCCTACCCTATTAGAGGCCAGCCCACCTGTGAAAGCAGCCATGTCGTATCAACTCTGCTGCAATCATTGCTCAGTTTTTTATATTGATGTGGCTACCAACCACCAGGATGGATGGCTACCACCAAACTGTTGTCAAGAACAAAGTCGTCAACCCCATGGCACAACATGCAGCTGAACATAACATGCTTGATTTCAGTTGCTATTTCACAACCCAGGCCATCTGGATCCTCCCTTCCACCACAAGCTTTGCTGAACTGTACAGATGGGAATTATTCATACAACACATTCTTTGCTCCTGAAATCACCCCGGCCTCAATCTAATGTGCCCATGCCCTGCCCTCTCTACCCTGTCACCTCTTCACAATTTGCCTCCCCGCACCCTCACTGGGCACTGCTGTTTGCTGGCACACTCACGAGTCTTTCCCTTTCCTCTCCCTGTTTCCCCCTCTCCCACCCCCACAGCCTCCTTATGCTGCACCTGGCAGCCCTGTACATCCACATCTAGTCCTTGTATACTCTGTCAGGCAGTGCTGATTTCTCTTCCCCTGCTTGTACCCTGCTATCCCATCCCCCTTCCCACCCAAATCTGTGATGTTCCCATTCGATTTTTGGTTGCATTCTGGCACTGCAGCTGGAGGTAGCATTAATGTGTGCAAGATGTGCATGCTTGTGAGTATTATTATTATTATTATTATTATTATTATTATTATTTAAGAGAGCTTTGGCCAAAAGCTTACATGTAACAGTCTTTTGGCATGCTGGTCTACAACTCAGCGTGTCATCCTTATTGTGAATAGCAACCTATCCTTTTCATGATATCATTGATATTTGAATCTGGCCTTTCCACTGTTCAGTATTTCTTATTATTTTCATGTTCTTGAAAGATTGTATACCAATCCATGTAACACCCTTAGACTTCTTGTAGACTGCAGCTGAGTACCAAGAGAAACCTTGAGAGGTGTTGTCTTGTATATCTTCCATAAACCTGCCCAATACTGTCAGTACTGTGTGAATGTATTGCCGTCTGCTTTCTGCATGTTATTGCATAGGAATGCAAAGATATGCAGAGCCATCTAAACAGCTAAGAATTAAAAAAAATCCTCAGCAGAAATGTCTCTTGTTAAGAATGCTTTTGCTGCAAGCACTGATGATTTCTTTTCAATGGGTATAAGTAAGGACTGTATCACGTAACATTACCACTAAAGGATATATCACACATTGCTTTCAGTTCAGGTATTACTGTGTTGCTTGTCAGGTGTTTTACTTTCTTGTCACTAATTACTTTTACCAGAGACATAATAAGGTATCTATTTTCAGAATATTTGTATCCGAACTATTGTTACGAAAAAAGGCAGTAGCAGACCCATATTTTCCTTCGGAAGCAGTCCTTGATGAATATCTACAAGAAAATCAAGCAAAATCATCTTTGCCAATAGACACTTCATGGAGACAACCAGACTTAATTAAATTTATTGTAAGTATTATATTTATTTTATTTTGCTTTTTCTGGACGTAAAATTTTTATGACATGGTTACCAGATTTTTAACTTGATCATTGTAGTACTTTTAAAAATCGGTAACCAACATACCGAGTTGTGTAATCTCATTTGCAGAATAATCATATTTCAATCATTTACAGCAACAAAAAAATGGAACAGTTTTATGAAACTGTTCACTATGATTAGGGAATGATAAATAAACCATGCTGGAAACCAACAGTATGTTGTTTTGAAAAATCTTATTTTTACAAAAATTCACCATTTACAGAAATAAATGGAATGAAAATAGAAATAAATGTTTTGTTACCAACCATTAGCAGATCAGTTGACAACTAAAAACTGGCAGGTTTAGTAGCTTTTGTGATCTGAAGTTGATTTGTCCACAAGCTGAGTTGGTGACACTTTGCTCTCAGCTTCAGGCTGTGATGGCTTCGGTTACACAGATTGAGGCTGCAGTGGATGGGCACCACTGTTGTGGGCCGGCTGTAGGGATCCAACGGATATCCAGCACGTCAGAGTCCTCCGATCAGTCCTCACCAGTGGCCAACCCAGTTACTGCTCACACTGAGGCTGACCCATCACCTGTGGTCAAGTGGGAAGTTGCCCCAGGGTGAAGCAGGAGGGGAAAGACTTCCCAGGTGGCTGCATGTAAGGTCTCCGCGGTTTGTCTGACAAACAAGTTTCAGGTGCTGTCTGTGGGTGACAATGTCGCTGAGCCAGATGCTGTCGCCTGTCCTGTTTCAGAGGAAGCCACTCAACCTGCAAGATCCGGGCAATCACAGAGGGTGGGATTATTGGTAGTTGGAAGCTCCAACGTTAGGCACGTTATGGGGCCCTTAGAGACTTGGCTGACAAGAAGGGAAAGAAAACCAATGTGCACTCCATGTGCATACCAGGTGGGGTCATTCCAGATGTGGAAAGGGTCCTCCCAGGTGCCATGAAGAGCACAGGGTGCAGCCAACTGCAGGTGGTTGCTCACATCGGTACCAATGATGTGTGTCACATTGGATCAGAAGAAATTCTCTCTGGTTTCGATCAGCTAACAGAAGGGGTAAAGGCTTCCAGTCTTGCTCGCAAGATGAAAGCAGAGCTGACCATTTGCAGCGTAGTCGACAGGACCGATTGCGGACCTCTGGTACAGAGCCGAGTGGAGGGTCTGAATCAGAGGCTCAGACGGTTCTGCAACCGTGTAGGCTGCAGATTCCTCGACTTGCGCCAAAAGGGTGGTTGGGTTTCGGGTTATGCTGAATAGGTCAGGAGTCCACTATGCACAAGAGGCGGCTACACAGGTAGCAGGGGCTGTGGAGCGTGAACTAGGTGTTTTTTAAGTTCGAGGGTCTCAGAAAAACACAAGGGCTTCAGTTGCAAAAGGTGCAGGCTGAACATAGGAAGAACATAGATAGAGGAACCCTTGGTATAACAGTTGTAAATTGTCGTAGCTGTGTTGGGAAAGTACCAGAGCTCCAAGCGCTAATAGGAAGCACTGATGCTCAAATCGTTATAGGCACTGAAAGCTGGCTAAAGCCAGATATAAGCTCAGCTGAAATTTCTGTGAAGAACCGAACGGTGTTCCTAAAGGATAGGCTAAACACGGTTGGCAGTGGCATGTTTGTTGCTGTCAGAAGTAGTTTAACTTGTTGCAAAATTGAAGTAGATACTTCCTGTGAGTTAGTATGGGCAGAGGTCTTTGTTGGCAACCAGAATAAAATAATAATTGGATCCTTTTACCGACCTCCCAATTCAGATGATACAGTTGCTGAAAGGTTCAAAGAAAACTTGAGTCTGATTTCAAACACGTACACAACTCATACGATAATAGTTGGTGGTGACTTTAATTCACCCTCCATATGTTGGCGAAAATACATGTTTAATTCCGGAGGTACACATAAAATATCATCCGAAATTGTGCTAAACGCATTCTCTGAAAAGTTAGTTCATGAGCCCATGCGAATAGTAAACGGTTGTGAACATACACTTGACCTCTTAGCAACAAATAATCCTGAATCAATAATGAGCATCAAAACCGATTCAGGGATTAGTGAACACAGGGTCGTCATAGCAAGATTGAATATCATAATCCCCAAATCCTCGAAAAATATACCTATTCAAAAATGCAGATAAAAATTCACTTGACACTTTCGTGAGAGACAATCTCCACTCATTCCAAATTAATAATATAAGTGGAGACCAGATGTGGCTTAAATTCAAAGAAATAGTATCGGCAGCAATTGAGAGATTTATACCAAATAAATTAACAAATGATGAAGCTGTTCCTCCTTGGTACACAAAACGGGTCAGAACACTGTTGCAGCAACAACGAAACAAACATGCCAAATTTAAACAGACGAAAGATCTCCAAGATTGGCGATCTTTTACAGAAGCTCGAAATTTAGCGTGGACTCCAATGCGAGATGCTTATAATAGTTTGCACAATGAAATTTTTTCTCGGAACCTGGCAGAAAATGCAAAGATATTCTGGTCGTATGTGAAGTATGTTAGCGGCAATAAACAATCAATGCCTTCTCTGCGCAATAGCAATGGAGATACTATCAAAGACAGTGCTGCCAAAGCAGAGTTATTAAACACAGCCTTCCGAAATTCCTTAACAAAAGAAGATGAAGTAAATATTCCAGAATTCGAATCGAGAACAGCTGGCAACATGAGTAACGTAGAAGTAAATATCCTCGGAGTAGTGAAACAACTCAAATCACTTAATAAAAGCATATCTTCTGGTCCAGACTGTATACCAATTAGGTTCCTTTCGGAGTATGCTAATGCATTACCTCCATACTTAGCAATCATATACAGCCATTCGCTCGACGAAAAATCCGTACCCAAAGACTGAAAAGTTGCACAGGTCATACCAATATTCAAGAAAGGTACTAGGAGTAATCCACTAAATTACAGACCCAATCGTTAACGTCGATATGCAGCAGGATTTTAGAACATATATTGTGTTTGAACATTATGAATTACCTCGAAGGAAATGGTTTATTGACACACAGTCAACATGGGTTTAGAAAACATTGTTCCTGTGAAACACAACTAGCTCTTTATTCACATGAAGTGCTGAGTGCTATTTACAAGGGATTTCAGATCGATTCCATATTCCTGGATTTCCGGAAGGCTTTTGACACTGTACCACACAAGCGGCTCGTAGTGAAATTGTGTGCTTATGGAATATTGTCTCAGTTATGTGATTGGATTTGCGATTTACTGTCAGAGAGGTCACAGTTCGTAGTAATTGACAGAAAGTCATCGAATAAAACAGAAGTGATTTCTGGCATTCCCCAAGGTTGTGTTATAAGCCCTTTGCTGTTTTTTATCTATATAAACCATTTGGCAAACAATCTGAGTAGCCATCTTCGGTTGTTTGCAGATGACGCTGTCGTTTCTCGACTAATAAAGTCATCAGAAGATCAAAACAAACTGCAAAATGATTTAGAAAAAGTATCTGAATGGTGCGAAAAGTGGCAGCTGACCCTAAATAACGAAAACTGTGAGGTCATCGGCATGAGTGCTAAAAGGAACTTGTTAAACATCGGTTACACGCTAAATCAGTCTAATCTAAAAGCCATAAATTCAACTAAATACCTGGCTATTATAATTACAAACAACTTAAATTGGAAAGGGCACACAGAATATGTTGTGGGGAAGGCTAACCAAAGACTGCATTTTATTGGCAGGACACTTAGAAAATGTAACAGACCTACTAAGGAGACTGCCTACACTACGCTTGTTCGTCCTCTTCTAGATTACTGCTGCGTGGTGCGGGATGCTTACCAGATAGGACTGACGGAGTACATCGAAAAAGTTCAAAGAAAGGCAGCATGTTTTGTATTATCGCAAAATATGGGAGAGAGTGTCACAAAAATGATACAGGCTTTGGGCTGGAAATCTTTAAAAGAAAGGCATTATTCATTGCGACGGAATCTTCTCACGAAATTGCAATCACCAACTTGCTCCTCAGAATGCGAAAATATTTTGTGGACACCGACCTACATAGGGAGGAACGATCACCATGATGAAATAAGGGAAATCAGGGCTTATACGGAAAGATATAGGTGTTCATTCTTCCCGCAGTGCTATACGAGATTGGAATAATAGAGAATTGTGACGGTGGTTCTATGAACCCTCTGCCAGGCACTTAAATGTGATTTGCAGAGTATCCATGTAGGCAAAAACAAGGAGAAAGATCCAGAGGCACAAAATATTTAACCATTTGTCACACAAAAACATTGATCGAGTGGCACCATGGCAATGGGATAGGACAAAATGGAAGTTACAGTGAAATACCATCAATAGATAAGATATAAAAAAACTTTAAATTTAAAAGTTGCACCTAAGATGGTCAGTACGAAACTGGAAGAGATAGACAGTAACAGAGAAGAAATTGAGAAAAGAGTTTGCCAAATGCAGACAAATGGAAACACACAGAGTGTAAGAAATGAGATGATTGTAGGAGGGGGAAAAACAGGGAGAGGAAGTACACAGGGTGGTCAGAACCAGTTTGGAAAGTTTGTAAGTGTGTTGCAGTGTAGGCTCTGCTGAGAAATAATTGTTGAGAAAAAATTAGATATGTTGCACCATTTATGATTCAGTTAGTATTGAAGTTATCCAATCAAGTCATTGTGCGCACAGATTCGATTAGCCTGCCAGAGACAGTGCTGCCAAACATAATATTTATTAGGCTTCCTAAAACCCAACAAGAGAGAGATAAAAAATTGGGCAATGAATGGTAGCAAGGATCAAATCACAGCCAACAGCTCAGTAGTCTCATGCACTAACATCTACACTATGAGATAAACTGACACTAACTAATTGTATCAGCTTTTGTAGTGCATCTGAGGAACAAGGAGTGAATCGAAAAACAAGCACCTTTTACTTTTAACTTGCATTAGTTCGTGCAGTCAAGCTGTTGTTGACTTTTGGTTCCAGGGTACTTGAAACCAGCAATTTATATTTTTAAATGTTTGCCTCAAATGTACATTTTCAGGAACAGATGCAGTCTCCAAAAATTTTATATCATATGTACCATTATTATATGTAAAAACCGGTAGTTGTAAACAGCACGTACATGTCTAAAATGCAATTGTGCACAGACATCAGAGTCCATAAGTTAGCTCTTTTTCAAACAGATGTTATCAGTTAAAATGTGCCTTTTTGAAAAGTGATGAATTTAAGCTAAGTCAACGTAATCTATGTTTGGCAGCTAGGCTAACTTGAGAATTATTTCGAGAATGTACGCAAATTTAGCCTAAATTCTAGATAAAGGTACCTAATTATCCAAACTTAGAACAAAAATGTTTTATTTGCTTCTCAGTGATTCCAGAAGAATAACATTTTCTGATTTTTTTTTTTTCTGTATTTCAGTTGTGTAAATTGTTTTTACGATTTTCCACAAAAATGGTAAAATTTGTACTTTAACATGGCTTCCCACAAGGAAACAAAATCATACTTCAAAGGTTTAAGCAGCAGCTGGTTGTTAAGATTCATTAGCATTTCAACAGTTTTTATGAATGGTTTTTGTTTTCTTATCTTTCCTTTATTTTTTACTTTTTGAAGAGAGGATGATTTAAAGAAAAGTTGCCCACAAACATGTGCTTTTATTCCAACTGTTACAGTATCTGTAATAATCAGTAACAGCTTATGATTTCACCTGACAAAATTCCAGAGATGTGTAACTCTTTGGACATACTTAAGAAACAGCAGTAAACTTTATACTTAAAAGTAGCACTACCTAAGTGCCACTCACCGATTTTGATACTTTTCGAATATGTTGTAGTTTAAGTCAAAATATGAGACACTTACTTTCTATACACGCCTGTACGACCATTGAATTGTTGAAAACCCTCCCAAAGAAAATGTTGTTGTTATCATTCTGAGCACATATTGTGGAAACAGTAGGAGATATATCAGAGATGTTGAAAAACAATTTCCATGGTTGATACTTTACAACAACTGTGAAATCACATCTTTAAACATTTTGATATATTTTGAAATCCTCCCCTCACCTCACCATTTTTGAAACGGTAAAAAGTTTGTGTGTAGTAAATCTAATAGCGTATTTAACAACAAATGCAATAATATGTGATAAAGTTACATGCCGAAGTCGCAGTAGCCAGACATAAGTTGGAAATACCTCTATATATTGCTATACGTGCAATCTGTCCACCATATGACGCATGTTGTACATGGCGATAGTGTTGTTTGCAATTTCACTGTTCAACCATAAAAGACAGGCTCCTGAAGGATTTAATTGAAACAATAAGGTCTCCCTCTCTGTGAAGTCTGGGAATAACCAGTGTGGAGGTGGCAAGAGGCTATTCCCGGTTTGTTTTTTCATGGTCTTTGTTTTATTTGTTTGTTGTTTGTTTTGTTTCTTTTGTTCGGTTGTTTGGATTTGGATATTACATTTGACAGCTACTTTGTTGTTTTACAGTATTTAGGTACTGGGAAGGGAGAAATATCAGTGAGTAATAATGCAGGAAGGAGCTATGAAAGAGGAGACTGTTGTGTTATTCTCTTAGTTAGTTTTACAGTTTGGTATATTTAGTTGCAAAGTTATTACAATTGCTAAAAATGAGCTAATTGTTTGAAAAGGAAATTTGAATGAGAAAATTATATAGACACAATACTTATCTTCAGGAAGTGAGATTTCAGTACTACCAAGAGATACATTTAAAAGTAAAACCTTTAATCGTACCTTTCAGCACTATTAGCTCCTTTCTCAAGGACAGAGGGATTGATTGGGAAAGATTATAAAAGAAAGGCAGGGCACTCAGACCTGCCAATTGAGAGTATGTGGGAAATGAATATCTTTGTTTACCCTCATTGTTACAACAGGTGGATGTCTCTTTTTGTGACTCACTCTTCAGTGACATCTGTTATTTTTGACATTGTACAGGAACAATGTAACATGAACCAAATGTCTGCAAGTTCACAATAAAATAATTGTCCTAAGCCACAAGGAAATTGAAGAATCCACATCTGATCCCTGTGCATACAGGTTAAACAGAATACCGACCATTTCCTGTAGAGTAATGCAACTGTAGTGATATTAAGGAAACCACTGCAATAATCAGTTCTTCATTTGGCTAAGTAAGTCCTTTGACACTAAAGCTTTTTGATGGTGTACTGATCATTTCGGTGAAGAAATCTGAAAACCGATTCCATATAAGATAATTATGCAACTCTTCCTCAAGAAGGTGCTGGAACAGGTAGAGACATGTGTGAAGACACAAATTGAATTGAGGGAGGGTACATAGTATCATAGATGGATGAATAAAGGAAAGGAAGTTCACTTGGACACCAGAATAAGAAAGGCCAACATGTTGTAATGAGTCTGGGGTCTGAGTGGTCTGCACTACCTTTTTAATGTTCCCCAATCCATCTCTCCTACCCGTAGAGTTCTGAAACCTAGGATAGTGTGTGTAGTTCTATATGTATCTGTCAACAGTACTGAAACACCACCTCATGAGAGTAAATTCTAGGCAGGAGTCCTGTTTCATAATTTTAGTTTTCCCAGTTTTCTTTTCCTTTTGATACGATTAAATCTTCAGTAACCTTTCTCTCCTATTCAGAAACCTTTTTTGCCATATTTAGCAACCTATTTTTCTTTCCCCAGTGAGATTTGACTGTGTCCAGTCCCTTTTTCCCCTGTTTTATGATACATATCCTTTATTTGATATGTGCTTAAAAGCTGTGTTAACCTATCTACTTTTTTATGTGGTAGTCTGTTTCAATGTTTTGCAGTGAACATCCACTGTTGAACAGTTTTCTTTCTCTCTGCTTTGCAATCATATTTCCTCGTCCATTGACGAATATTAGTTAGTGTGTCATTCTACTCTCAATTTCTGATTGTTTGGTGTTTTACCACAGCTCAGTTTTCCAGATATTCTGTACATTGTCTCTGTTACATTATCCTGGCCAGCTTTGTTGTTTCCTCTTCTTTTAAAATTCTATTTGCCTACACTTCTGAAAATCAGTTGAACTGTGGATGTATAGGTAGTTCCCTCATAACGGACATGAATTTCATTGTAAAGCATTTATTCAGTTCCGACACCACACAAAGCGAACAGCGCCCCCAGGGGCTCGGCAGTCTTTTGTTGGGTACGGGCTTGGTGACTCCAGGGTTCCTGAGCTGGGGACTGGTAAGCGCCGCCAGTTCTTTTCTAGCGTAAGCTCTAGGCTTGCATCAGCACCCACCATACGGCGTGGCGGTGGAACGTTGTGTGTTGCAGGGAACAGGGATTTTGGCTTGATCGCCTGGATCTCGAAGACGGAATAAACGTATCATGTAGCCAGTCCTCGTGATTCAGTCAGTAGTAACTGAATGCATGCTGCTTCACAAAATGTATTTCTTATAATTAAAAGAAAAGAGGGGAGTTTTGACAAAGTTTTGCCATTTTACGTACAGAAAGGCTTAAAAGGCATTGCTGGCACCTTAAGATCTGTTAAGTGCTTCCGAAATGTGACCCTGTTGGTTGAAACATCTAGCTTCCAACAAGTCAAGAACTTTCAGAAAGCACAATGCCTCTAGGAGTTTGCAATAGAAACTGAATTGCACAACACCTTGAACTACAGCAAAGATGTTGTGACTTGCAGGGATCTAGTTGACATTCCCCAAGAAGAACTGAAAACTGAATGGTCCCGGGAAGGCATTGTCGACGTGCAACGCATTATGAAATGGGTGGATGGCACTCTCGTGAAGTCAGACCCGTTTGTCCATACTTTTAACAGCACCGAACTACCAGTGCATGTGAAGGCGGGTTTCCAACGTCTCAGTGTACGGCCTTATTACCCTAATCCAATGTGGTGTTTTAAATGCCAGCACTTTGGACACACTACTCTCGGCTGTAGAGGGGAAGCCACTTGAGAGAAATGTGCTAAAGCCACCCATGAGGGAGTTGGTTGCTCCTCTCCTGCAAAGTGTGTCAATTGCCCTGGGGATCACCCTGTGTGGAGCAGGGACTGCAGAGCTTTCCTTGAGGAGGGGGAAGATCCAGGAGATCAAAACCACAAAGCACATCCTGTGTGGTGAAGCCAAGTGTTGTGACTCACCGATCATTCAAAGCGCCGCCGCACAATTACGCGCGTCCTCTACGTGCGGCGCTGTCTGCCAGCCATGCAGCAGCTGCGCCACCTAACCGGCCAGCTGAGCAGCGGCCGCTAGACTGAGTGCTCATTCAAATGCTAATGTGTACACATGTCTTGCTTGTCAACTTACTCTGTGACTTACATGTGTTGTGTCATTCTGAAATATATGTGTTAAACTTCACGTTATAACAATTGGCGACGAGGTAGTGGATTTTTCCTTTTCACCGTTGACCCACAGGTTTCCATGGCTACTGTCGAGCAACTATTGCAAACTCTCCTTGAACAGCAAACGCTTCTAACAGCGGCGATTCGTGATTTCGTCGTGGCGTCAAATGCGGGGCGTTTCTCATCGTTGGCTATACCTCCTTTTCCTCCTTACGACGAGACGGCGGAAGACTGGTCTGATTATGAAAAACGTCTTCGACAGCACTTCTTGGCATTTCATGTCACGGACGAACAACCATGTAAGTCTCTGTTCCTTTCCTGGATTTCACCTCAAATGTATCGGTTGTTGTCACAATTGGCTCCTTTGAAGGATCCTGCGTCTTTGTCCTTTACGGAAATGTGCTCACTTCTGTCTATTTTCAAAAGCAAACGCATGTGGTAGCCTCTCGTGCCTTTTATCGTTGTCAAAAACAGCCACATCAATCCTATGGCACTTGGGCTGCTGAACTTCACGGCCTCAGTCAAAAGTGTCAGTTTGTTACTGATGTTCACAAAGAATCCTATGCCGATTCCATGGTACGGGATGCTATTATCCGGTCAGCGCCCGACAAAGAAGTTCGGCAATGTGCCCTTCAGTTGGCGAATCCGACTCTAGGTGAAGTTCTCTCCATTGCGCAGTCTTTTGAAATTTCTCGTGCCGCTGGGGCGCAAATAGAGGCGTGGGGTGATGTCGGGGAAATACAACCTCTGTGCGCTGTTGACGACAACGTGGGGCACGTCCCTGCTGGCCGACGTGGCCGCAGTGCGCTCCCACGCGCAGCCTCGGCCTAACCGTAAACAACCCGCTAAGAAACTGCAGCAAAACCCCCGGCAACTTCCTTCATGTCCGTGATGTTTTACGAAACATTCACACGAGGATTGTCCCCAATGTTGGGCTTTGTGTCACAATTGCAAAAAGAAAGGTCATGTGTCTTCCGTTTGCAAATCCAACCGCATACATGATGTTCATGAACATGATGCTGATTCTGTGTTGTCTGTCAATTGCACTTCTTCCCTTTCAGGGAAGTTATTCCTCACTGTCCAAATCCTTGGTCGAGATGTTTGCATGCAAGTGGATTCCGGTTCTGCTGCCACTATAATTAATTCTCAGACGTATCTTCAGTTGGGTTCTCCACTCCTGTCACCTGTCACTCGGCAATTACGGACGTACAATAAACAGAAGATTTCTCTCTTGGGACAGTTTAATGCTGAGGTATCTTACAAATCCGTTGTTCGCACTGTTCCCATATTTGTGGTTGACCAGAGGAATGCCGAAAATCTTTTTGGTTTCAATGCCTTTCACGTTTTTGGGTTCTCCATAGATGACTTTGTCAATATTGTCTCTGATGCTATTCCTTATGCTCAACTGGATTGCTTGTCGACGATATTTTCATCCCTTTTTTCTCCTGGGTTAGGCCGTGCAAACGACTTTGAAGCTCATATCATGCTCAAACCCACTGCTCGGCCTAAGTTTTTTCGGGCTCGGCCCATTCCTGTGGTGATCGGCTAAAACAGGAGTTGGATCGTCTCACTACTTCAGGGGTCTTGCTTCCTGTCACTTCCAGTGAGTGGTCCTCTCCTGTCGTT
This sequence comes from Schistocerca americana, assembly GCF_021461395.2. Classification (NCBI taxonomy): domain Eukaryota; kingdom Metazoa; phylum Arthropoda; class Insecta; order Orthoptera; family Acrididae; genus Schistocerca; species Schistocerca americana. The sequence continues at coordinate 154,951,159 of NC_060122.1, forward strand.
GTCGTTGCTAAGCCAAATGGTGATATTCGTCTCTGTGGCGATTTCAAAGCCGCTGTAAATGCTCAGTGCCTCATCGACACTTACCCTATGCCCCGTCCTGAAGAACTGTTCGCTAAACTTGCTGGAGGCCAGTATTTTTCTAAAATTGACCTGTCAGAAGCTTATCATCAACTTCCTCTCGACGCTGCTTCCCGCCAGTTTCTGGTCCTTAACACGCCTTTCGGCCTCTACCAATACCAATGATTGCCATTCGGGGTTGCCAGCGCCCCTGCTCTCTTTCAGCGATTCTTGGAACAATTATTGCTCCCTGTCCCCGGGTGTATCAATTACATGGACGACATTGTTGTCACTGGCTCCACCACTGAAGAACATCTTCAAAATCTCCGCACACTTTTTCATGTCTTACAGACTGCCGTTCTTAAGTGTAATCTTCAGAAATCACAATTTTTTCAGGCATCTATCACGTACTTGGGGTTTCAACTCTCTCGGGATGGTATTCGTCCGCTTCAGCAAACTGTCGCTGCGATCGATGCCCTTCCTCGCCCTACATCTGTTAAGGAACTGCAGGCCTTCTTGGGGAAAATAGCATACTATCACAAGTTTTTACCGTCTGCGGCTTCGGTGGCTCAGCCGTTGCATCGCTTGTTGCATAAAAACGTGCCTTTTCACTGGTCCGCGTCATGCGATGCGGCTTTCCAGAAATTGAAGACTATGCTGAAACAGTCTCCGTGCCTGGCTACTTATCAACCTGGCCAACATCTTGTTCTTGCCACAGACGCCTCTCAATACGGGGTCGGTGCAGTCCTTGCGCACCGTTTTTCTGACGGTTCGGAACAACCCATTGCTTATGCCTCCAAAACGCTCACGGATGCCCAACAAAAGTATTCTCAAATTGAGAAAGAAGCTTTGGCCATTATTTATGCTCTTCATAAGTTTAGTGTTTTTCTCTATGGCTCAAAATTTCATCTTCTTACGGATCACAAACCACTTGTTTCCTTGTTTCATCCATCAACGTCACTTCCTGACAAGGCTGCACACCGCCTCCAGCGTTGGGCTCTTTACTTGTCTTGTTTCAATTATGAGATTCATTTCCGGCCAACAGCTCAACATGCAAATGCTGATGCTCTGTCTTGCCTTCCCATGGGCCCTGATCAGGCATTCGATAGGGACGAACTTTTGTGTTTCCACCTGGATGTTGCCGAGCAGCGGGTCATGGACGGGTTCACCATCACTGGGGACAGGCTGGCAGCTGCTACGGGTTCTGACCCTACCCTCTCCTGGGTTTTACAGTGTATTCAGAAGGGTTGGCCAGTTCGGCCATCCGATAAGACTTCTGATCCGTTGCGGAACTACTACGCTTTGCGCTACCGCCTCACGGCTAGGGATGGTGTTATCCTCCTTTCCACTGACAATGCTTCGCTGCGTGTTGTGCTACCTGCATCTTTGCGTGCTTCGGTCTTGCGCCTCCTTCACCTAGGGCACTAGGGTGTGTCTCGCACAGAATCTCTGGCGCGCCGTCATGTGCACTGGCCTGGCATCGACTCTGAAATAGCACAAATGGTCGCTGCCTGCGGCCCTTGTGCGTCACAGGCCGCTGCCCCGAAGTCATCTTTGTCACCGTGGCCTTCGCCTGAGAAGCCCTTGGAGCGCATTCATGCTGACTTTGCAGGACCCTTTTTAGGTACTTATTGGCTCCTTGTAATTGATGCCTACTCTAACTTTCCTTTCATTGTCCGTTGCACGTCGCACGTCACGTACCAGGTCGGGTTGACGGAGGAGATAGAGAAGATCCAAAGAAGAGCGGCGCGTTTCGTCACTGGGTTATTTGGTAACCGTGATAGCGTTACGGAGATGTTTAATAAACTCAAGTGGCAGACTCTGCAAGAGAGGCGCTCTGCATCGCGGTGTAGCTTGCTCGCCAGGTTTCGAGAGGGTGCGTTTCTGGATGAGGTATCGAATATATTGCTTCCCCCTACTTATACTTCCCGAGGAGATCACGAATGTAAAATTAGAGAGATTAGTGCGCGCACGGAGGCTTTCAGACAGTCGTTCTTCCCGCGAACCATACGCGACTGGAACAGGAAAGGGAGGTAATGACAGTGGCACGTAAAGTGCCCTCCGCCACACACCGTTGGGTGGCTTGCGGAGTATCAATGTAGATGTAGATGTAGAAACCACCAGTGCTCTCGCCCGCATTTTTTCTTTGGAAGGCCTCCCCTCTACTCTTGTTACTGATAATGGTCCGCAATTTGCCTCTTTCGAATTTGCGGATTTTTGTGCTCGTCACGGCGTTATGCATGTCACGGCCCCGCCGTTCCATCCACAATCCAACGGTGAGGCTGAACGACTGGTCCACACATTTAAGGCTCAGATGCGGAAACTTCTGACTTCTTCTGCTGCTGATGATGCGCTTCTCCAGTTTCTGGCGTCTTACCGTTTCACCCCCATGGGCGACCACAGCCCGGCTGAACTCTTACATGGCCGACAGCCCTGCACGCTACTTCATCTTCTGCGGACTTCCACCTCACGGCCGCGGGTGCCTTCACTTGGCCGGTTCACCGCCGACGACCTCGTCTGGGTACGGGGATATGGCAGACGGCCAAAATGGAGCCCGGGCCGCATCTTACGACACCGTGGCAGGTGCCTGTATGAAATCCAGACGGACACGGGTGTTGCAGTGCGTCATTCGGACCAGCTTCGGCCTCGTGTGCCGGCAACGCCTGTTGCGAATGCCGCTACACCACCTTTGGCTCTACCTGACGCTCGGGATCTTGGCATCTCTCAATACTCACAATGCAACCCTCTCACCATCATCGCGATGCCAGCACAAGAACGGACGCCACCAGGAGACGTGCCCATGCAGGAACCGGATAACCATCCTCTGTCAGAGCAAATCTACTCGCCTCCTCCTCCAACGGACGCCAACACATCGCCCATGTCTCCTGTCATATCAACTGGACTTGCCGCAATGGGCAGATTGGTGCATGGGGCCCCAGCAGATTCGACCCCTACATCTCCTGTCATCTCGACCCGTTATCATCGGGGACACTTCCGTGCGTACGGGAAGCCTCCTCCTCGAGACTTTACGGCGAGTCAAGCAACGCCTATGGACGTTAGCCATCTCCAGGGCACCTCCGTTGAGACCAGTGCAACAATTTCAAAGGGGGGAAAAGTGTTGTGACTCGCCGATCATTCAAAGCGCCGCCGCGCAATTACGCGCGTCCTCTACGTGCGGCGCTGTCTGCCAGCCATGCAGCAGCTGCGCCACCTAAGCGGCCAGCTGAGCAGCGGTCGCTAGACTGAGTGCTCATTCGAATGCTAACGTGTACACATGTCTTGCTTGTCAACTTACTCTGTGACTTATATGTGTTGTGTCGTTCTGAAATATATGTGTTAAACTTGACATTATAACACCAAGAAGTTATACAAGTTCATGCAGCCACCCACCTTCGCTGCCTCCTTTTCTTCCATTCTGAAACAGCCTGTCCTGTAAACTGGTGCTGCTACACAAACTGAGGTTGGTACTGTCAGCTCTGGCACCTGCATTTGTCAATGCACATCTGCTGCTGCAGTTCCTTTGAAGCCTGCCCCTCTCCTCCGAAATTCAGAAAAGGCTGTGGTTGCTAACATCATGGACCTTCCTGCCCCTCCACAGGTCAAGTCTTGTGCACCACTCAGCACTGCTAGACCCCCTTCCGCCTCTGAGGTTGTGACTCCAAAGCCGTATCAGACCAAAAAAAACAAAAACAAAGGCAAAGACTCGCCCATGAAGGAGACAGAAGATACACGTCCGGTGATGTCGACGTCATTCTCTCTGACGTCTCTCTTGACTCTTCTTCAGAGGCAATGGAGATTGATGTCAGACTGGGGTAATCACCTCGCCCCAAAACTGAGCCTCCACTTATTGTGGGCTCCTCCCCCCCCCCCTCTCCCTGGCAGAAAGTCAGGATGAAGGTACTCCCACCCTGATAGATGGCTCCCATTGTACAGTGGAACATGCATGGATTCCAGACACAAGTGGAGGAACTGAAACTCCTAGTACATCTACACCCCCTGTGCTTGTGTTTACAGGAAACACATTTAAAAACATCTGATGCTCCTGCACTAAGGGGCTATACGCTCTGTCACAAGGATGACCTGACTGGGGAAAGGGCCAAAGGAGAGGTCGCCATGTTTGTCAATAATGGCCACCTGGATACCAACCTGCAAGCAGCTGCAGTTGAAATTCATTCATGTTGGAGACTTACAGTTTGCTCCCTTTATTTACCTCCTTTGGATGCAGTAGTCTTTGAGGCTCTCACAGATCTTAAGGAACATCTCCCCTGACCATTTCTCCTCCTGGGAGACTTCAGTGCCCATCGTGTCCCACGGGGCTCCACCTCTACTTGCCCTCGGGGCCGAGTTTTGGAGAGCCTCCCGACATCTCAAGTGTTGTGCGTCCTCAACACTGGTACTCTGACTCATTTCTGTGCTGCTACTGGGTCATTCTCAGCCATTGACCTATCTCTCTGCTCTCCAGCCCCTCACTGACTCTATTCACGATCTTCAATCCAGCGATCACTTCCCCATCTGCATTCACCTCCTGGATGGTGTGTTGCTGGAACAGAAGCCACTAACATGGATGATTGGCAGGGCTAACTGGCTGCAGTTCAGTCAGTTGGCTGTCTTGGAACACCATAACAGCGTCCAGGAATGGGTGGATCACATCATACGTGTGATCCATCATGCTGCTGACCCATCCTTTTAGCCCTCTTAAGGAGCGACCTGTACCTTGGTCGACAGAAGACTGCCACTCAGCCATCTGGGACAGGCGTGCAGCTCTTAGACGGTTTAAGTTTCCCCACAGCAGACAATACTCATCGCCTTTCGAATCGCGAGAGCCAAGGCTCGCTGTGTCATTAAAGGGAGCAAAAAACGGTCATGGCAGGAGTTCCTGGACTCCTTTAACCATTCCACTTGTTCCACAAAAGTATGGGAAGCCATCTGGAGGATTTCGGGTACACACATCCATTTACCGATAGCTGCAGTGCTGAAGCAGGGTTGCCTCCAAACAACTCCCAGAGACATTGCTCAGGCACTTACTGAGCATTTTGCACAAACTACTGCCACTGCAATGCAGGATCCAGTGTCTGGTCACTACCGTGCAACTGTAGAGAGTGAAAAGTTGGACTTCAGGTCAAATGGTTCTGAGGCCTACAACTGCCCTTTCTCCATGTGGGAGCTCGAATCGGCACTGGCTGATACTTCTGACACTGTACCCGGTCACGACCACATCCGATACTGCATGCTTCGACATGCTTTGACATTTGTCTGCGGCATCCCAGGAAATCTTCCTCGAATGTTTTAATCTAATATGGCAGACAGGCAACTTCCCCAGCTCTTGGAGGGAGGCAATTCTAATCCCTCTCCTCGAACCAAGAAAGGACAGCACATATCCAAGTAGTTATCGGAGCATCACACTCACAAGCTGTATAGGAAAGTCCATGGAGCGAACGGTTAACCATCGTCTGGTCTGGCTTTTAGAGACCAGGCAACTCCTTAGCCATTCTCAGTGTGGATTCCGCCAATATCGATCCAATGTCGACAACCTGACCCTCGTAGAGGCAGCTATTCAGCAGGCTTTCCTCCGTTACATCACTGTATTGGCATTTTCTTCAATATAAGTAAGGCGCACAATACTACTTGGAGACACTGTATACTCGTGCAACTGCATCAATGGGGCTTTCATGGCCACCTCCCCATTTTCATTCGGTCTTTCCTGTCTCTGGTTTTTTCGGACCCAAGTTCCTTCCACGCTCTCTGATCAATTTGAGCAGGAGAATGCTGTCCCTCAGGGCAGTGTTTTAATTGTTACCCCCTTTGCCATAGCCAGCAGCAGTGTCATGCCTTTGGTAAGGAGTCCTGTACAGTGCTCCTTATTTGTGGACGATTTCACTGTTTTCTGCTTCTCCTCCAGTGTTGCAAGGAGCCATCAGATGCAACTTACAGTGCGGCAGTTAGAGGAGTGGGCTGCAAAGACGGGTTTTCTGTTTTCTGTGTGTGTTCATTTTGATCGTTCTCGTCATCTTTTTAATTTGACTGCCTTGAGGATAGGGGACACCATCCTACATTTTAGAGACACAGTGCAGTTTCTGGACCTCATTTTTGACTCCAGATTGTCATGGTTGCCACACCTGCAAGACTTGAAAGCCCGAACCATGAAGGCACTGAACTCCTCAAGTGTCTTAGCCACAGATCTTGGAGAGCAGACAGGGTGCATCTCCTCCAGTTTTATCGGGTTTTTGTGCGTTCACGGCTGGACTACGGGTGCACGGTGTATGGGTCAGCAAGGCCCTCTTATTTGCGGATCATTGGCGCTGGCCACCATGAAGGGATTTGGCTGGCCACGAGTGCTTATCGGACCAGTCTGATACCCAGCCTCTGTGCTGAGGCGGGGGAACTGCCACTTACCATCCAGCACCAGCTTTTCATGGTGAGCCAAGCATGTAAGTTCCCCACAGCTCCAACTTCGCCCGCACACTATACTGTTGTTCTTCCACATCTGGGGTGCCTTTTTTCCAACTGTCTACAAGCCACGATGCCATTTGGGATCCACATGCAGCGTGGTCATTTTGAGTGCATGCGTGTATGTCAGTTTTCATTCTTATCCACATTTGTTTGTTTTAATAAATGTTAGGGCGCTGAGAACTTCGCCGTTGGGCACCTATAAGACCCCAAAACACACACACACACACACACACACACACACACACAAAGCGAACAATACATAGTCTGTCTTAGAACAAACTATAGTGTTTCACAGATGTTCCACTCCTCAGCCAGTTTGCCATGATTGGGAGTGAGGGAAGTCATGTGCACGTGTGAGAAATAATTGGCGACAGTGTTTTCCATGCTGTGCAGATGATAGAGGTTGGTGGAGTATGGAGGAGTGAGACAGAGATAGTGGAATTGTAGTGGGCTGACAGTCCTTGATAGGTGACATGGCATCTGCCAGTTGGCTGTGTTCATTATTTATGACAACTTGATAACCCTCAGTATCCTCCCAGAAGTGGCACATAGTCTTGTATATTGTGAGCAAGTCGTGGTCAAATACTGACCATTTCATTTGTGAGGCTGTGAACTTCTTGGAAAAGAAATGGAGGGGCTGAGTGTTACCTGCCATCTCCTGCTGAAGGACTACCCTGATGGCTGAATCACTTGCTTCTGTAGTGATGGTAAGCTGTTCATCCGGTATAGAGCATGCTAGGTGCTAGGGGAACAGCCTTCATGACACACTCCTTAGTGTGTCTGAATACTGTTTGCACCTGCTTAGGCCAGACATGTTTCAGTTTCCCGTTTGTGTGTGTGTGTGTGTGTGAGGAGGGGTGGGGGGCTAGAAATTGAGAATTCCAAGCAACCTGGGAAGGTCACAGTAGGTTTGAAGCAGTGGCACCACAGAACATAACCAGTGCCACAGTTGCAAAGGAGACACAGTATTCTGTTGTTCATTGTAAATCAAATGGTGTGCCTGTTGCTCCATTGTATGAGTGACCCATTGTACCAATCTTCCTTTACAGTGTCCTGCTTATAGTAGGTAGGAGGGGCAAGATGGCACTAATTTGCTCCGTACGTTCAGCAAGATGTCAGATAAGCATAACGAACTTTGAATTGTCATTCACTATGCCCGCCAAAGAAAAGACACGACTGCTGTCGCAAACCACAGTGTCACTTGGTCAGGACAGAAAGGCGGAAGTTTAGGTTGAGGTGTATCTCGGCACTGTGGTGTATGGTCTGATAACGGATGCACTGGGAAAGCCGTATAATAAGGTATGACTAGTGCCATCACTGGCATCCACAATAGGGTTGTAGCCCTGAACAAGATGTTGACATTGCACAGCAGTTGAACATGCAAAGTGATTGTGTAGAATGACAGCGATCGCAATGTGGTAGATGCGGAAGATAAGTTTGGCATCATATGCGTCTCCCTGAATTCCGAATATGGTATCTCACCAAAACTTGCCTGTGTAGGTTCAGAGTGTAAGTACATTAATTTGGTTTTATGCACTTTGTTGTTGAAGACAATGCAAACACTGAACAGTGGCAGGTCCTGATGAAACCAGAGCAGTAGAGCCATGTGGAATTGCGAACGAGCCAGGTTTTATGTTCAGTGGCTGCATTGTTAATAAGCAATAAGGTGCCTCGAGATGAAATTTCATGGTTATCGCAATGTTCACAGAAGTCTGCAATGTAAGTAGGAGAAGGGAACATATCCGTAACGCACTGTACAGCACAGTGCATGTCCCAGTCGCAGATGTTCCACTCCTCCACCTGGGAACGCTGTTGGGCGATGCTATTTGTAACAATGTCCCACAGACATACACAAAGCTGCATTTGCAGCGTGGCACGTTACTTTTTACCGCCCTGCCAGTGTCCAGCAATGTTCATTTGTCTAGCTAAAAGCTGTAGTAGAAAATACTAGACCACTACTGTCTATTGCAAGTCGCAACATACATAGAATTGTCCGGTACTGAAATAAAAGTTTTAACTCGGCAATGTAAATTTTCAGGTGTATTTTTACGATAAAGATCACAGTTAATACTGCCAAGTCCGTACTAAGTGGCAACACAATGTAAAGTTCACACACACACCACAATTACACACGTAGCCAGTTTGTGGTATTTACACCCGTTACTGAAGTTAATAGAGTTCACCAGATCATTTAGTTATGAAAATGCTCGCTCAAATGTTGTGCACTCTGCTCTACACGTAATACCTGTTCCAGTGTTAGATCGCACAACACGCCACGTGGTTTTAACTAACAGTCAAAAACAATAATTTTGATATTCTGTCCGAAATTCCACACGACTTCCACTATACCGTTCACTTAAATACACTTTGTACTACTTCGCGAACTTGTAAGCAGCATTTTCCGCGATTTTACAGTACTTTCGTCGGAGCTGCTTTCAACGAGATGTTACTAGTTCGAACCCTCAGCCCTGACCCCCCTAGATCACACCAAAGGCTTTGTTCCCAGCATACACTAGTGCGAGCCTGCATTTTTCTGATTGGCTGATATCACAAACAGCAAATCAGGTTGCAGTATTATCCCACGCTAACCCGCGCTTTACTTCAATGACCAATCATAGTAAAGCCTTTCTTTCTATGGCAATTGCTAAATAAATAAATTTAGAAAAGTATCAAATATAAAATTAGTGCTTCTGAAATTACCGATTAATTTGTGTTCTACTCACGATTTATTAGTACCATAAACTGACTGCACACTTAATTATAGTAAATCCCCTGTATAGTTTAACTGGTACTTCGTGAATAAACAAAACAATTTTCATTTACTTCTGTTCTTCTTCACTCATACAACAATCACACTGCTAATTACTACAAATATAAAACAATTATAATTATGCAAATACATTAAATATTAATCAAACATAACTTTACAACATTGTTTTGACTACGACTGCTAGCACTGTCCGTCAACTGCTGACCTCTGCCGCCTACTAGTACAACTACGTGCAGCTCTGTAACTCAGGTCTATGTCAGCTGGTGACATCTGTCGATGACTCATGCCTATAACGATATCGTCCTAACAAATGACAGGAGCGATGCGAAGGCGCTACGCCTCACATTGTTGTCTTAATGATGTGAAATGAATTGCTCCATGCTGAAAGGGCTTCAGTTCATTATTCCCAGTTTTAGTAAAACAAAAGCAAAAACAAAAAACACATTCTGGACACTATTGTATGAGTTCAAAGCTAAAGGAAAAAAAATCACTGTTGTTTATTGATTGAGTGCAAGTCCTTAGAGAATTTCAATGAATTTGAAGTGTTTTAAATTACAAAAGAAACTTTTTTTTTTTTTTTTTGCATTGGACTAAAATCCTTTTGGCATGGACCGAAATATTTTTTCATTTCACTTTTACATTTTTTTGGCGAAAAGGAAATGATCCATTTATTACTTTGAAGATATGCTTATAGTTTATGAATGCAAAAGGATTGTGAGTATTAATTAAGTAAAACAATTCGTTTTCAATCAATATTTATTATGAAAATAACTGAGAAGAAAAAAATTCAATACACCATTTTGAGTTTCTTTAGACTGTTCTAGCTTTTGTGGGTTAATAACTTCACTTGTAATTTCGTGGTAGAGTTCTTGATGTTTATTAGGTACAAAAGTGAGTAATCTAGTAATGTTCTTTATTTTTGTTGCTTTTGCTGGAATTTTCCCCGTGGAATATGCCCAGTTTGGTGGAAAAGTAGAATTTGAAACAGGCCCAGGATGAGAAAGACAGAATGTCTATTTAATGATACCATCAGCAAAATGGGATGTTATTAGACATCCACAGAGCTGACTACTGTGTGGAAACTGCATCATTATGTTGATGCCAAAATTTACTTTCTTGGTCTCATGATACAGACTTCAGTACAGATTCTTCTGATATGCAGTGTCTTTTATAAATCATTAGCCACCAGTTCTTGAAATCCAAATCATCCTCTGTTTTCATGTCACATATTTCAGATTTTGCAGATGTGTTTCTTTCTGTGATCAGTTCGGTTATTTCATGCACAGAGTACAATTGGTTGTATTTGATTGTCCTGTCACAGGGCAGGAAAGAATGTCCTCTGACAGGAAATAATTGTTCATTTTTTAAAAATCAGTCAATGTCTGTTAGAAATTCTTATTCTGCTCTGCACAGGTGTCTGAAAAATGTAGCCATTTAATTTCACCAGGAATGATGTGCAGGTAATTATGCAAGAAACAATACACCTCATTACATCCTTTCTTGGCAATTCCCTTGTGATAAATGATATTCTAGCTTTACTTTCCCCAATAGCATGAATACAAAACTCATTAGTAGTTAGCTAGGGCAAGCAAAATGTTTTCTAGACTGGGATAACTTGTAATTGAATTTTCTGTATAAAATCTATTGCCTGAGATGATACATGGGGTTGATCTTTCATTAGAGTTTCAACTTTGTTTCTCACAGAATTTTTAGCTTTTCTCTTAGGCACTGTCACCACAGCCACTACACACCTTTTTTGCAACATCATTAATATGGAGATTTCGAATCTTAACTTTTAATTCATCGCACAAACAGCATGCATCACCTGAAGTCACCCAAGTGGCAAGTAGTAGTTCTCATTCAAAAACAAAGCAAAAGTCTGATAGCTACATTTGAAGTTATATGCTTTTCGGTGAACATTTTATGAATTAACTTTCTATTGAGTCTTGCATGTAAATACTTAGTTGGCTTTCTTTTAATTGGACAGTAAGTAAGAACTTTATCAACTTGTCAAACTGAATCCTCTTTTCTAGAATGTCACTGGACGTCATGTATGTTTGTAAGTGACTGGATATAAATATCTTGTTTATACAAAAAGGGGAGGTTTTGAAGGTGTACTGAAATAGCTCCTTATCATCTGCACTAAAGCTGTGAAAACACTGGAACCTCTTGCAGCTGGAAACATAAAAGAATCCACTGTAGAAACATATCTAACCAGTTAACACTATCATAATAAAGTGTATTGTTTGTTACAGACACTAGTAATAGTGTTCAAGAAACTGTTAGTTGCATCCATTATAGTTAAAAATTTCCTGCAGTCATATCCTATAATTTTAGCTGGTATGTATTGTCCTTTATAGTGAACATGTTCTTAGCATTTTAGCTTCGCTGTTTTTGAAATATTTCTCTCCCATGTTAAAGGTTTACTTTCTCTTTTCTTCCCTAATCTACTTTCTTCTTGTCCTGATAGTGGCGCCCTCCATCTGTTTTGGAAATAAGAGTGGAAATGTTATCTACAAAAGAAATGTTTAGGCCTACAGTATACAATATCAGCTGTTTTCCTCCAATAAACAAATTGTACAGGTTAGCCAGTATACACTAATGGAAAAAATTGCAACAAAGGAGAGTTGTGCAAGGTAAACTAAAGTTGGTAGGCATGTTTCTACACCCAAAAGATGACAGCTGATGAAATTTGGCACATGTTGGATGAGAGTGGCACACTACAAGGACACAAATCAGTTTGGCTTTAAATAAGCACTTCAACAGTCTTGAGTATTTGTTACCTTGGAGACTGGATTCTGTGAGTTCGTGTTACTGGAGAATATTTGTAAGACAGTGATAATGCTGTTATCATCAGCTCACTGAGTTTGATTGAGGTCGCATAGTAGAGCTATGAGAAGCTGGATGTTCCTTCCACAATACTGCAGAAAGTCTTGGCAGGAATGTAGCCACTGAACATTATTTCTGGTGGCAGTGGTCATGGGAAGGTACAGTAACAAGAAGACCGGGCTCTGGATGGTCACATGACACTACCAAGAGGGAAGATTTCCGTGTTCGGCATATGGCTGTGGTGCATCGTACTGCATCTGGAGCAGCAACTTGAGCAGTAGTTGGAACCCCAGTGATGCCATGAACTGTTACAAATCAATTACTTCAAGGACATCTCTGAGCCAGACACCTGTAGCGGGCATTCCACTGCAGCATAGTTTGTGGCTTCAGTGGTGTCAAGCAAGAGCTCATGGGAGGGTGGAGTCGAGGTCTGTTGTGTTTTCTGATGAAAACTGGTTCTGCCTTGTTGCCATTAATAGCTGTGTGCTGGTTAGGAGGATGCCAGGTGTGAATCTGGCAACCATCCTGTCTGCAGCCTAGACACAATGGATCTGCATCTGGGGCTATGGTCTGGAGTGTGATTTTGTATGACAGCAGGAGCACTCTTGTGGTTATCACATGCACCCTGACTGAAAATTTGTATGTGAGTTTGGTGATTCAACCTGTTGTGCTGCCATTCATGAACAGCATTCCAGGATTGTATTCCAACAGGATAATGTGCACCCACATACCGCTGTTGTAATCCAATATGCTCTACAGTGTGTCGTCATGTTGCCTTGGCCTGCTCAATCACCAGAACTGCCCCCATTTCCACACGTCATCATCGGATGACAACTGCATCATCATCTACAATGAGCATAAACTTCCCTGTGCTGACCGACCAAGTGCAACAGGCATGGAACTCCATCCCACAAAGTGATATCCAGCACCTGTACAACACAATGCATGCATATTTGCATGCTTGCATTCAACATTTTGGCACTTACGCTGGTTATTAATGTACCAGCATTTTTCATTTGCAATGGCTTATCTCGTGCTTATATTAATATGTGTGTTAATCGCTTAAATATGTTATCTGGACAAATATAACAAATATATTCCCAAAATTTCATTACCGTACATTACTTGTTCCTTGGTGTTGCATTTTTTTTATTTTATTTTAATTTATTTATCTTTAATTTTTTTTCCAGTGTATTTTGCGCATTGAACTTAACGGCATTTCCCTGTGAAGTGTCCTACTTCCCTGCTGAAATGCAGTTTCTTAGAAAGAAGAACTTTGGTCCTGGACTGAATTTCTTCCTGCATAGAAATCTAAACAAGAAGTTTCAGTTTGTATATTTCTAAGCACTGGACCGAATACCTTTTTGCTCAGAACAATGGAAGTATCTATAAAGATACGATATCCATAAAAATCTAATTTTGCAAATGTTGTGACTGAAGCCCTTTCTGCCTGGACCAATTGACATACTTTTGCTTATTTCTTTTCCAGAAGTACACAGGAAAGTTGCTGAAATGGTCAGAATGCTATGCTACTGAAAAATTCATGCCACTGGTAACACGATGGCATCTTGTGCATTTAAGTGAAGGTAAAATTAAGAAAATAGAGGCTACAAAAGGGTTTTTGAAAATATCTCCAAAAATGATAACAAAGAAAAGGATTGTTAAAGGTATTTGTAGTTATGAGATACTTTGGAATGATGAGGAAGGTTTTATGAATACCATTGAAATGGATGATGGCATTACTATTGACAAATTGTTAACGACTGTGGAACCACAACACCTAGTTCAGAAAGCATACCCTGAAGTAGTACAAGAATTCTTGGCTGAAAAAGAAAAATCTAAAAAAGGTACCAAGAACATTTTCAAAAAGTTACATTGTGTTTTTGTACAGAACCTGAAGTATTTGATTTCTTAATTTTGTGTGCAGTGGAAAATTTGCAGTATTTGTTTCCATCTATCACAGTTAAATAAGTTTTGTATTCTCATTTCTGTATTGGCAATGAAAAATGAAAAACTGTGATAAGAAGCTATGATTTGCTTAGGTTTGGTTCTTTCCTTTAAAAATAATGATGTCTCACATTCATTGATCTTGGTTTTCTGCAAGATTAGTGACAATCACTTCCTCAGGGACCTTCATATATGAAGTTGTGGGTGAAAATCCCACAAAAGGAGCAATTACTTAAAATATGATAATTTCTCTATTATGTAAAGTAATACTTCTGCTGTTTTTCATTTGATAGGTATTGTTACTTATATGGTTTTATGGCCATTCGTATAGATATATAAAATCACAGATGATTTTTTTTTTTTAGTTTTATTTTTTTAAGTAACTTGCTGAATTTCAAATGTTTGTTATTAGATACAGTTTCATACAAAACAAAATTGTATTTAGATGGGAAGTGAGTATAAATAAGATTTTACTTATATCTTTTCATTATTATTAGGAAAAGAGAAGACCAAAAGAAAACAAAAGCCTTCCGTGAAAGCAGTGTCTGTGCCTTGTCTCTGTGAATCTAAGGAGAATGGAGGTTGTCAGCATGTTAACGATAAAGCTTGCCAACGGAAAAATGCTACAAAGAAAACTGTTGTAGGAGGATACCATAATATTGAGAAGTTCTTCAGCCGGTTGTCAATCAGTACTGTTGACAACTTAGAAACAGATATTAATTCTGGAGAGTCTGCTGAACAATACAAGAGAGCATTAACACCAACCTATCAGAGTACTCCCAAACGGGCAAGTAACAAAACTGATCTTAGAATGAAAGTATTAAAAAAGGGCATTCAATCTCTTGTCAAATCAGAATGTACACAGAAATATAAAAGTAGTGAAGAAAGTGAAAGCAGTTCACTGCTTTGCAACTGTTCCATTCTGTCAGATGAATGTGACATGTGTAGGGTTTCTGGTGATGAAGATATGGATCTCACATCAATAATTGAAGATATTGTAGGCAGAAAATGTAGTCCAGATAACACAGTGGATTTGAAACAAGAAGAGTTAGCCAACAATGATAATGAAGATGAATATGTTCCATTGTATGAAAGATTGAAGCTGAAATTACAATGTGACCTAGTGAAACTGTCAGATATTGTATAATTTAGTAAATAATAAAATGTTTAATCATGACAGTTAATAAGCACAACATTGTTACTTTTTAGTTTAGGTATGTTCTGCTGCATTTGATGTATCCTATCTTGAAAATATATTAACCTTTATACATTTTTATTTCTTGGGATTTTATATGTAAACAACATTTACTCAGAAATGAAGCATTATTGTTTACAATAAAATATATTTATTTAAAATGCTCCACCATTTCTTTGACTGATTGATTTAATGTGAAACACCAAAGAAAAATTGGAATGTTTACATAGCAGTGTTGTTCTAGTCTTGTATCATTTTATGGAGAAATAAATTGCTAAATATTATAAACAACTAACCACTGTATCAAATGAGTATATTATACATTCATTAAATCAATGAATTTAACAATGTCAGTATTACAGAAGACAGTGGTGGCTGTTTCCTGCTGTAATTTACAGTTCTAATGTCACCATCTGATAGTTACACATAATAAAAACCATTATTTTCCTTGGCAGAAAATACATCTGTATTGCCAAATGAACTGGTTGGAACAACAACCCAATGAGAATCGCTAAGAGACTGAATTTTGCTTACAGTACCTAAGAAATATTTTTTTTTTAAGTTACTTTGCTCAGGATATTGAACAATTAGCTCTTGGGTTAGTGTACATTAATTAATAACCTAGCAACTGTTATATAAAATTTCGGGCGTGCAGCCGCACAAATTCAGCTTCTTCTAATATCTCGGCTGAATACCATCCAGCCATCTTCAGAGTGAGCTGAGGTGACAAACGCTTCAGCACTTGCTCTGACCATGCAGCAGTTTGGTCCTCGGGTTTAAAGGGATGGAGCAAATGCTGGAGCGTTAGTCGCCTCTGCTCACTCTGAAGATGGCTGGACAGTATTCAGCCGAAATATTGGAAGAAGAAGCTGAATTTATACAGCTGCACACCCAAAATTTTATGGAACAGTCTTTATGCCATGAAAACATGAAGATGCAAACCTAGCAACTATTTGCACTTGTTCTTCTGTTTATTGTTTTAGCAGCATTAATTTATACATTGAGCCATACAGGACCTCATTTTTACACTCCAGTCCATGACAAAACTTGCTAGGACATCACTGAAAAACAAAATACTGTTTGTTGTCAAGTAAAAACACGACCTCGGTCTTTCCACATCTTTAATTGTACTCAAACTGAGCTAACTTAGCAGATGCAGCTGCTGTACTATAAATAAAGTCACAAAAATGCAAAATGCTTAAGTCCATTATTTAAAAATGTGCCTCAGTAAACTTATAATTGAAAGTTGTGAGTTCACAAATGTTTGAGTACAACTTAAAATATTACAGTAAATAGGAATGTTTGGCATAAATAGAATTTTAGAGACAATTAGCATTGTATATAAAATTTTGAAAAATGCAGAATATAAACAATTCGTTCAAAATAACATTAAATTTGTTACTAATTACATATTTTCAATTATTAACATTTTCACATAATCTTTTGCAGAAGTTGATTATTTTAGTCAAGTTGATTATGAAACATACTTCTGGACACAACTAAAATTACTATGTTGTTTTACAAGAATTTATAAGACATTAATTTTACATGAAAATAGCTGTATTGTAAAAACCAAAATATTATTATTGTAATTAATAATGAACTCGCACAACATTTAATAATGCTTTGATCAACTGAAAACTATAGTTAAGGAACTTTGCAATACTCAAGATATGGGCTCGGCCACCAAACTAGTAGGACGTATCAAGTGCTACACTAGTCTGTTACATAACACAGCACTGTGAACAGACAAAAGGGCAATGTGCAAAGCCTTCACAGTGGCATCTTAATGAAAGACTCTCACAAAACCCAGAGAAATTCCAGTCATATGTAAACTCTGCTAGTGAAACAAGAGTTAGTGTCACTGACAAAGAAACTCTGCAGTCAGGCCCTGAAGCACTTGTGCTGTCAACTGGACACTGCATCATCCTGTACCGCATGGCACGATGCGGATGTGGTATGGAGGGGCACAAGATCAGCACACCACTCTCCCTGCCATTGTCAACGTGTAGACAGAGCCACTGATCTCTGTCGGGCAGCACCTCAATAAATATCACAAAGCTGAATGCAGCCCAATCCCATCCTGAGGAAAACTCCTTGTTTAAACCAGAATCAAATCCAGGCCCTCCACATGGCAGTCATCTACACTGATGTCTCGGCTTCAGAGGCACACACACATCTTTCAACTGTCTAGTTTCCTAACTTGTTTTATTTGGCTACTAGTTTCGGCGATTTACTATGCCATCTTCAGGCACCTGACTGACGTTTAGGAAGATTTAACCTCAGTTCTGGTCAAAACGGGGGCCAGAATTCAATTACTGGTATTAGTAGATTTCTGCTTGCTATAGTGATCACTTTGACCTTCATCTGCAGACTTTTAGATAAATCAACAACAGTTGGTAGATAATGGTTGAAGTGATCTACTATAGCAAGCAGAAATCTACTAATACCAGTAATTGAATGCTGGCTCCTATTTTGACCAGCACCAAGGTGGAATCTTTCTACACGTTGGTCAGGGGCCTAAAGATGGCATAGTAAATCGCCGAAACTGGTAGCCAAATAAAATGAGTTTGGAAACTAGACTGCTGAAAGGTGTTTGATTTGACATCCTGCATCCAACAGCCGAGTCACGTAACCACCTCTGAAAAGATGGTCATACAGAGACAAGAGTTAGTGTCCAGGCACAAACTGATAACACACGTATCGAAATTGAAGGTAGCAAAGCAAAAGCACAGGAATGATTAACCCACTTTTCATATGTTCCATGGCAAAGAAAATCCAGGATTATTGTCTCACATTAATTCTCACGCCACTACAATGGTGGGTCATACAGATATTAGTGTCAGCAATGTTGAGAAACAACTGAAATTGCTAAAATTGAATGAAGCCAGAGGGCCAGATAGAATCCCAATCAGATTCTGTTCTGATTAGTAGCTGAAGGAATGCACTAACCCCACCAGTGTAAAAGTAGTTTGGCTGACTTCATACACAGACTACCATCCAGTATCATTCACATCCACCTGTTTTATAATCTTAGAATATACCAGGAAATCATAGATATTTCTATGTATAAATCAGCTTAAAACATCAGATTTTTTTACTAATGAGTTAATGTGTTAAATATTTGACATTAAGCATTTAAGCAAGGAAAATTGAATATGCTGAGTCACAGACAGGTGCAACAAAAAGACTGTCGGACAAAGTTTAAGATAGCAGGGTAGGGGTGGGGAATAGTTAAGTTCTGCTTGTGGGTGGGAGCTTGCAGAGATGAGGTGGGGAGAAGGTAGGACAACTAAGGTTAGACAGAGGGCACGGGGGGGGGGGGGGGGCAGCAGAAAAGGAGAGAAATAAAAAACTCTGGGTGCGTTAGTGGAATAAAGATGTGTGTAGTGCTGGAATGGGGACAGGGAAGGGTATAGGTTGGCAAAAGTGCAAGGACTAATGTATGTTGAGGCCAGGAGGGTTACAGGAACGTAGGATATATTGTAGGGAGAGGTCCCACCTGCGCAATTCACAAAATCGGAAGTTGCTGGGAAAGATCTAGATGATGCAGGCTGTGAAGCAGTCATTCAAATAAAGGATGAAGTGATGGGCAGCATTTCTTGACCAGTTTGTCGGTGGCCATTCATGCAGAGGCAGACACATTGTTTGTTATGATGTCCACTTAGAATGCAACACAATGGTTGCAGCTTAGGTTGTAGATCACTGGTTTCACAAGTAGCCTTGCCTTTGATGGGATAGGTAATGCTTGTGACCCGACTGGAGTAGGTAGTGGTAGGAAGGTGTATGGGACAGATTTTGCATCTAGGCCTATTATAGGGATATGAGCCATGAGGCAGGGGATTGAAAACAGAGGTTGTGTAGGAATGGACAAGGATATTGTGAAGGTTCAGTGGGTGGCGGAATACCACTGTAGGTAAAACATTCCCCATTGCAGGGCATGACAAGAGGTAGTTGAAATCCTGGCAGAGAATGTGATTCAGCTGCTCCAGTCCTGGATAGTAATGAGTCATGAGGGGAATGCTCTTCTGTGGCCAGACAGCAGGACTTTCAGAGGTGGTGAGTGACAGGAGAGATAATTGGGAGGGTAATTATGGTCAGAGAAGACCTCAATAATACTCTTGGTACATTTTGAGAGGAACTGCTCATTACTTCTTGGTATGGAATGGGTGGAGCTATTGAAGTGGAGATATTGCTGGTGGTTGGTTGGTTTGATGTGGATACAGATACTGATGTAGCCATCTTTGAGGTGATCCACATTGAGAATGGTGGCTTATTGGTTGATGACAACCAGGTGAAGCTAATACGGGATAAGGTGGATAGCGTGTCCTCACCCTCAATCCAGATCACAAAGATATCATCAATGAATCTGGCCAAAGTGAGGCATTTGGATTTTGGATAATTAGTAAGAATTCCTGTAGATTGTCCATGAATAGGTTGGCATAAGATGGTGCCAAGCAGGTGCCCATAGCTGCACCCCAGATTTGTTTGCAGGTGATGCATTCATAGGTGAAGTAATTGTTAGTGAGGATATAGTTGGTCCTGACAACTTGGAGGGAGGTTGTAGTTTGGAATCTGTTGGTCATTGGGAAAGATAGTGTTCAATAGCAGCAAGGCCATAGGCACTAGGGATGTTAGTGTAAAGGAAGGAGGCATCAATAGTGACGAGCAGGACACCATGGGGTAAAGAAACAGGAGAGTCAGTGGAGGGAACAGTTGATATCTTTTATATAGGAGGTTCAAATGGCTCTGAGCACTATGCAACTTAACTTCTGAGGTCATCAGTCGCTATAGGAGGCTAGGTTGCAAGTAATAGGCTGAAGGTGTCAGTCTACGAGATCAGATATTCTCTCAGTGGGGACACAATAACTGGCCACGATGGAGTGTCCTGGGTGGTTGGGTTTATGGACTTCAGGAAGCATGTGAAGGGACGAGTGGTAGGGGTGAGGAGAGGTTCTGGGATGGACCTGAGGATTCAAGGAGAGACTGGAGATCCTGTTGGAATTCTGGAATGGGGTCACTGTGGCAGGAATCTGACAGCTGGCAGAGTCCTCCTGCCAGGTTGTCCTTGCAGTTCAAAACAACAGTGGCAGAGCCTTTGTCAGGAGGTAGGATTATAAGGTCGTGATTAGTTTTTATGTGATGGAATGTTGTTCTTTCTGTGGCAGATGAAAGGTTAGCTTGTATTTTGAGGGATTTGAGGAATGATGGTGATGCAAGATTTGAGGTTAAGAAGTTCTGGAAAGTTAATGGGGTGATTCAGAGGCAAAGGGAGTGGATCATGGTGGGATGGAGGAGTGAACTGAGTCAGGTAGGATTTACCATTGGTATATGGTTGGGTCTGACTGGTAGGGTTGGTGGCAGAAAGACGTTTCCATCGTAGGGACAGGGAGAAGTGTAATTCAATGGTAAGGTCATTTGGGGGGGGGGGGGGGGGGGGGAGGCGATTCCATGAGCCAAGCAACAATGTAGGAACAGTACGTGGGTCTGTTCCAGTTCGCACATACTAACTTCACCTGATATAGTCCCATCTGCCATCCTCCTTCATACTTGCCTAGCCACAGACCTGCAACCCACATTACAGTCTTTTTATCAAGTTTTTCATTGATCTCATAGCGTTTTCACATCGATTTAAGTTGATTTTCGTCTTTCAGTATTGGCCTGCTCCCTCAGATTCCCCCATACTTCATGAGTTTCATCCTTTTCTTGTATTTTTCTATGTGATTTGGCATATTTTTGCAAATTTTTTCAATGGTATTTCTATGTTATATACATATTTTGTATATATTTTTATCCTCCACCATGAATCCTTGCTCTTTCCATCTGTGTCAATACAGTAAAGTTTTCTTATCCCTAGCAAAAAACCAGTCCCACATACTGTTCCTGCTCATGGAATCTCCCCCCCCCCCCCCCCCCCCCCCACATGGCTTACCTCCTCTCCATCTGTAAAATTCTCCTGCTATGCAATCCTAAATTCTTGGATTCCATATCACACATTGAAACTCTTGCCTTCCAGGAACTAGAGCAGCATGCACAGTGTCACCTCAAAAAACTTCCACCCGGTTCAGTTCCTTCTCCTGCCTTGGACTACCACTATGGCCATGTCTACGACGACCTTCAAACCTCCCCCACAACCCTTCATAGCTAACAAACCGTGCCTTGCAGACTGACTACATTTACCCCACCCTCAAAAACTCTCTCCCAACACCATACAGAATCCAGAACATAAACAGACAGAAACACCATCATGAACCTTTCCTCCAAAAGCCTTATGCTCACATAAGTAAGAGTCCTTTCCATAGACTTCACCCTTTCCCAAATGCAATCATGCAGGACTTGTTAAAGATCTCTCCTTCTCCCTGTCCGCACAGTGGAAACACTTTTTTCCCACCAACAGTACCAATCAGACTCCACCAAAGAGCGGTGTTGAACACTGCTTGACTCAGTTCACTCCTCTCCCTCCTACATAAAAGATACCAACCATTTCCTTCACCAACTCTCCACAGTTCCTGTCCCTTTACCACATGGTGCCATGCTCATCACTATTCATGGCACCTACCTTTACACTAACATCCATAATGCTCATGGCCTTACTGCCATTGAACATTACCCTTCCCAATGTTCGACAGATTCCAAACCAACCACCTCTTTCCTAGTAGCCATGACCAACTGTATCCTCACCCACAATTACTTCTCCTTTGAAGGCATTACCTACAAACAAATCTGGGGTATGGCTATGGGCACCCACATGGCACCATCCTATTCATGGGCCATCCAGAGGAATCCTTTCGAAACTCCCAGAATCCCAAACCCCTCACCTGGTTCAGAATCATTGATGATATCTTTGTGTTCTGGATCAAGGGTGAGGACACCCTATCTACCTTCCTCCAGGACTTCACTTGCTTCATCTGGTCCTTTTCAGTCCAACAGACCACCTTCCTCAATGCTGACCTTCACCTCAAAGATGGATACATCAGTACCTGTGTCCATATGAAACCTACCAACCCACCAGCAATACCTCCACCTCGGCAGCTGCCACCCATTCCATACCAAGAAGTCCCCTCCACACAACCTAGACACTCTTGGCCATTGCATCTGTAGTAATGAGCCCCTCTCAAAATATATCAAGGGTCTCAGTGAGACCTTCACAGCCCATAATTACCCTCCCAACCTTGTACAAAAACTGTTCTCCCATTCCTTATCTCCCCAGTCACCCACCCCAGACTGGGAAAACTGAATCACATTCTCTGCCAGGGTTTCGACTAAGTCTTCTTGTGTCCTGAAGTGAGGAATGTCCTATCCCCTATCCTTCCCACCCTTCCCACAGTGGTATTCCACCTCCCACTGAACCTACTCAATATCTTTATCCATCTCGACACAACCCCTGCTCCAAAACCCTTGCCCCACAGTTTGTATCCCTATAATAGGCCTAGATGCAAGATCACTCCCATACACCTTCCCACTACCAGCTACTCCAGTCTGGTCACAATATTCATGTATCCCATCAAAGACAAGGCTACCTGTGAAACCGGTCATGTGATCTACAAACTAAGCTGCAACCACTATGTTACATTCTACATGGGCATGACAACCAACAATCACTCTGCCCGCATGAATGGCCACCGACAAACTGTGCCCAAGAAACAGCTGGACCACCCAGTTGTTGAGCATGCTGCCCATCACAGTGTTCTTCGATTCAATGACTGCTTCACAGGATTCTTCCCACCAACACCAGCTTTTCCGAATTGTGCAGATAGAAATTCTCCTTACAATTTATCCTATGTTACTGTAACCGTCCTAGCCTCAACCTTAGATAACTCGTTGTCCTTCACCCATCTGTCTCTTTCCCTGTTCCCATTTCGGCACTACACTAAGGCACCCACTGTTTTTTTTTTACTTCTCTCCTTTTCCGCTGCCCCGTGTAACCTCTCAACTGCACATAACTGCCCTATCCTCTCTCCACCTCATCCCTGTGTGCCCCCACAAGCAGCAGTTTATCGTCCCCCACCCCCACCCTGCTATTCCTCCACCTCCCCATTCCAGGCTTCTTACCCCCAACAACCAATTTGCTTCTCCCATTTTTGTGTGTGTATGTATATTGTCTATTCTGACGAAAGTCTGTTGGCCAAAAGCTTTGTTTGACATTCTTTTTGTTGATGGTGCCTATCTGCGAGTCAGCATCTTCGCTATGTGGTGAGTAGCATCTATCCCTTTTATAACATTGTCATTATTCCACCCTGGATTTTACACTGTTTGATTAAGCAAGAAAAAAGGTTGAAATTATGTGTAAAGTTTGTTGGAATTCTCTAAGTGCTCTGTTTCTCAATTCCTGGATGAATAAAGTATGGATATTTGTGTGCCATTACTTATGCTGCCTCAGGACACACAGTTTCTAACTGTAATACTTTTCTTAGTGTGTTAAATTTTTAACATATTATTATATCTCGTAACAAGTAGTTTATGACAGCACTTGACGTTTTTAAATTAAGTCGATAATTGGGTGAAATACTGTAAATAAAATTTTATTTTTGTTGCCACTATAAGCCATTAGACATGCAACTTGCAGCTGGTGCTGGGTTCTGGGATAGTCACATAGTATTATATGTTTTGAACTCTAAATTAAGGAATTATGTTTAACAGAATGACTGCCTCCATACCAACCAGAATGGATTCTGAAAACTTCAGTCTGTGAAACCCAACTTGTGCTTTTGTCACAACATTGCTCAAGTGTGTGTGACCTGTACAAATTAAGACTAACAGGGTATATTGAACGTATACAGAGAAGAGCAGCACGAATGATCACAGGTTTGCTAGATCCATGGGAGAGTGTCACAGAGATACTTAAGGGAATGAACTGAAGACTCTTGTAGATAGGTATAAACTATCCCAAGAGAGTCTATTAACATAGTTTCAGTAACAGGCTTTAAATGGTGACTAGGAAAATACTACAGTTCCTTATGTATTGTTCACATAGTGATTGTGAGAATAAAATTAGAATAATTACTGTATGCACAGTGGCATTCAAACACATCATTCTTTTCATGCACCTTATATGAATGGAATGGGAAGAAACCCTAATAACTGGTACAATGGGATGTACCTTCTGCCATGCACCTTACGGTGGTTTGCACATTATAGATGCAGATGACATTTTGTAGTTCATGAATCAAGGCAATCAGTTGGATGCAGCATTGACTTTCAAATAACATTTGACTCACTACCACACAAAATTTATTAACAAAGGTATAATCATAAAAAGTACCTTGAAATGGAGTGAAGCTGGGTGATTTTGAAATTTCAACTTTAATATTTCTGAAACCAATAAAATTAATACATTTCTTTTTGTTTGTGATCATGGGTACTGCGTCGTAATAATGAGATCTTTGTTTTTTGTTTCCTTTTGCTCTAACAGCTCAGAAAATTGAAGAAAAAAACTGTGTCAGTCAATTTAGCCCCATCTGGAGATGAATTTGACTGATTATCTGTTTGTGATAATTGTAGATTGTTTAATGACTCTATGGTGACTTTAAATGTTCTGGAACTTCACAGTAATTGAAAAATAATTTGGCATAATAATTAAATTTTAATAGTGAAGTCAGAGTAATGTGCGAAGTTCAAGGACAAATAAATGTGATCACAAACTTGTTTTATGAAATTCCAAAGAAACACTCACAAAAAATATATTCGCTTTACATCGAACCTCAACATGTCAACTTCAAAAGAAAAACCCCCAGTCTTCCAATTACTGGGTTTGTTGAATTGTTGAAATCAAAAACTTCAGTTACATCTGTATCATTAATTTCAAGCCCCACAAAATCTGACTCACTTCTACAAAGGAATATAACTTCTAGCTGCCCTTGGAATTTGATAAGAACTTTCTTCACATAATGTATCACTGTTTTCTTGGAACATGAATGCCTTTGATATATATTGAAATCAATGGCAGTAAGTGAAAATCCCCAGTTTACATAACCAAGGAGTCATAGAGCCACTTGTTCTTAACACTAAACACTTGCTGACCACCTTGCATTTTATGACAACCACGAATCCAGGCAGAAAAGGACAGTTTGAGAAAGGACTGTAAATTTTACACTAGGTTTCCCATCAGGTCAACTTTACCCCAGTTACACCAAGAATTTTCAAACTCTCATTTATGTGTGTATAAATGTGGAAGTATAATAGATTTTTTTATTGGTCTAGTTGTCATTATGAGGGTTCAATGTGTGATGTACGTAAACCTAGACACATGAGTTGTTTCATATCAGGAACACAAATAAAAGTTTTAGCTTGGAAAAAAAGTTTGGAATAATATACATTTAACCATTGTCATGAATTAAGAATTTTCAAACATAAATGTAACTAAAGAAAAAGAATTTTTATCTTCAGTGTGTAATTGTTAACATACAATGTTTTTTTGAATCTTTTTGTCACTTCCCCCATTCGTGCTGTCAAACAAAATTTGTGATTGGATTGAGGATTTCTATGTAGACAGGATGCAGCATGTTATCTTGGATGCAGAGTAATTGACAGAAGGAGCAGTAACTTCAGCATGGTATAGAGAAATGTATTGGGATTTCACTGTTTGTGTTGCGTTGTGTTAATGACCTGGTAGACAATATTAAAAGTTTCAGACTTTTTGCAGACAATACTGTTATTCATAACAAAGTGCTACCTGAAAAATGCGCCATTGATGTCCAGTCACACTTTGATAAGATCTCACAGTGCTATAGAGATTGAAAACTTGCTTTAAATGTTCAGAAATATAAAACTGTACACTTCACAAAACACAAAAATGTGGTATGCCAAGTTCGTAGTACCAACGAGTCACTATTGGAATCGGTCACCTCATAAAAATACCCATATGTAACAATTTCTGGTGATATGAAATGGAAAGTTCAGTAGTCTCAGACATAGGAAAAGCAGGTGGCAGACTTTGGTTCATTGGCAGGATAACTGGAAAATGAAATGAGTCTTTTCGGTGACTGCAAACAAGTGCTCAGCCTATTCTCTAATCTGTATTACTGTTGTCCATTAAATGTGTTCAGTGCTATGCACAAACTATTCTTCATTGTATCTTACATTGGCTCTATAAAGTACTATGTTCCATAAATCATGTCTGTTCTTGCTATAACAAACCTGATGAGTGAGGGTTATGTTTTTTCCACGTGTTAGTGTCAGTGCCAAGTCACCCGACAAACATCTCGATGGAAGAAATACTCCAATGTATCATTGCCCAGCAACAGGGTTTTGCAGAACAACAGCAGGCTCTCATCACCACTCTCAATCAAGTGGCACTTGTGTGTTGACAGTAGGTTACCCTTTTGTCAGGGCAACGGCTCCCTTTCCAGCATATGGTGATTTGGGTCAAGATTGGGACTCCTATGAGACACAGTTATTCCAACATTTCCAGGATTTTTGCAAGGGCGGTGCAAACCTGTCTAGGGCTTGCTTTCTTTCCTGGCTTTCATCACATTTGTATCACTTTTACCAACTTGCACCTTTGCAAGAACTGACCAGCTTATCATTTGATGTAATGTGCAAGTTGCTCTCAATCTATTAATGTTACAGAATGCATCTCATTGCAGGATGTGTAGAATTTTACCACTGTCGAAATGCCCAAACCAGTCTTACACAGGTTGAGCCGTCATTGAAAAGTTGTCACTAGTATCCATTTGAATTCTACACTGAGCACATGGTATGTGATGTTACTCTTCGTTCGGCCTCAGATAAGGAAGTGTGCAAAAAAGCACCGCCATGTGAGAATCCAGCACTTACAGATGGCTCGATACAGCAGAGTCCTGCGAAATGTCACTAGCCACAAGTGATCAAATTGCT
Organism: Schistocerca americana; assembly: GCF_021461395.2. Taxonomy (NCBI): domain Eukaryota; kingdom Metazoa; phylum Arthropoda; class Insecta; order Orthoptera; family Acrididae; genus Schistocerca; species Schistocerca americana. The sequence continues at coordinate 154,978,242 of NC_060122.1, forward strand.
GCATGGGGGGGGGGGGGGGGGGGGGGGTGGTATTGGAAGTTGTTCAATCAACCCCTGTTAGGCATTGCTGTAAGTGTTCAGGACAACGGAGAAGGCATTCCAGCAGTACAACATTCAACTCAGCGTCATGTGGGGTAGCATTGTTTAAGGCGACATTAGGAACAGGAATCGTCACAGCAGCAACTGCATACCCCACTTCTGTCTTGCCTGTACTGCTTCATTCAACATGAGCATGCTGTGTGTCCTAAGAATTGGGCTGATTGCACACAAGTGTCAAAAGAAAGGCCACACTACATCAGTGTGTAACCCTCCTTCAAATGTGGCAGACACAGTAATACCAATACACATAAACTGTATCTCTGCAATGACCATTTCCCTGAAAAAAATGTTTATTGACTTGCATGTGTTTAACAAACCACTAAAAATGCAAGTGGACCCAGGAGCTGTAGTGACTTTAGTAAAAGTACAAACATACATGGAATTGGGCTTCCCTCCCCTCACACAGGTTTCACAGAAGTTGGTTAGCTACAATAAACAGCAGATTCCGATCCTAGGTCAGTTCTCCTGTATCTTAAAAATTTGTTGATCATCATATTACCTTCCTTGTTGTGGATCATTCCCATGCCACAGACCTGTTCGGGTTAGATGTGTTTAACACTTTCAGTTCCTCCATTGCCGACGAGGTGAATTTAGCATCACATCAAGTTCATATCAGTAACTGAAATCCCTCTACTCTGAGTTTTTGTCACTGTTTTCCCCTGGGATCAGTTATGCTGTCAGTTTTCTGGCCCACATTACCATGAAATAGTCCACCCACCCTCATTTTTTCCAGGCACAGCAGCTGTTTGTCACATTGTGTGACTCTGTCAAGGCGAAATTAGCCTGTTTGATGTTGCTCAATGTCATTTGGCCTATTTCTTCCAGGGGATGGGCTATGCTGCTGGATATCATTATGAAGCTGATGGGGAAGCTTCGCCTCAGCAATGATTTCAGAGCCACAATTAATGCACAGTCCATGGTAAATACTTTGCCCTGCCCTGACAAGTTGCTTGCAAAGTTATCAGATGGCCACTACTTCTCCTAGATTGATTTGTCAGAAGTGTATCTCCAGCTCCCCTTGGATAAGGCCACTGGACACCTTCTCATTATCAGTACATCTTTCAGCCTATACCAATATCAATGTTTGCCTTTTGGCATCACTAGTATGCTCACAATTTTTCGGCATTTTTGTAGAACTGATGACAGCTTCTGTGCCTGGCTGCATCAGTTACCTCAACAATATTGTTGTTTTATGTTCTTCCACCAAAGACCGCCTTAGAAATCTCTGATTATTGTTTTTTGTTTTGCAGTCTGTGGGTCTCAAGTGCAATCTTTCCAAATCCCAGTGTTTTCAGCCATCAATCGAGTACCTAGGTTTTGACATTTCTCAGTCAGGGGTGAAGCCATTGCATCATTATGTTGACGTAATTGTGGCTTTGCCATGGCTGATATCCGTGAAGGATCTGCAGATGTTTCTAGGCAAAGTTGCATACTACCATAAGTTTTTACTGGACACGTCCACTGTTGCTCAGTTGCTGAATGTGCTTTTACATAAAATTGTGTGTTATTTTCTGGTCCCCAGCTTCTGACCAAGCGTTTACTTTGCTTAAATCTAATCTTCAATCTGCTTCATATCTGGCCACTTTTTGGCATTGTCAGTATCTCATGTTGGCTACAGCAGCCTCTCAGCATGATCTTGATACAGTGCTGGTGCACACATACACAGGCAGGTCTGACTGAACAACCCGTTGCTTATGCTTCCAAGACTTTAACTCCTGCTCTGCAGTGCTATTCTCAGGTTGAAAAGGTGGCTTTAGTGATTGTGTTCACCCTCAAGAAATGCCACATCTTCTTTTATGGTTCTAAGTTCCATTGGTTGCTCTTTATAATTCTTTGGTTTCCGTTCCAGACAAGACAGCACATCATTTGCAGTGGTGGGCTCTCTTCCTCTCCCGTAATCATTATCAGATCCATTACTGACCGATGGCACAACACGCCAATGCCAATGCCTTATCTCACCTTCCACTTGGGCTGGACCCAGTGTTTGATCAGGTTGAGTTGCTTTGTTTCTACACTCCTGGAAATGGAAAAAAGAACACATTGACACCGGTGTGTCAGACCCACCATACTTGCTCCGGGCACTGCGAGAGGGCTGTACAAGCAATGATCACACGCACGGCACAGCGGACACACCAGGAACCGCGGTGTTGGCCGTCGAATGGCGCTAGCTGCGCAGCATTTGTGCACCGCCGCCGTCAGTGTCAGCCAGTTTGCCGTGGCATACGGAGCTCCATCGCAGTCTTTAACACTGGTAGCATGCCGCGACAGCGTGGACGTGAACCGTATGTGCAGTTGACGGACTTTGAGCGAGGGCGTATAGTGGGCATGCGGGAGGCCGGGTGGACGTACTGCCGAATTGCTCAACACGTGGGGCGTGAGGTCTCCACAGTACATCGATGTTGTCGCCAGTGGTCGGTGGAAAATGCACGTGCCCGTCGACCTGGCCTGGGACCGGACCGCAGCGACGCACGGATGCACGCTAAGACCGTAGGATCCTACGCAGTGCCGTAGGGGACCGCACCGCCACTTCCCAGCAAATTAGGGACACTGTTGCTCCTGGGGTATCGGCGAGGACCATTCGCAACCGTCTCCATGAAGCTGGGCTACGGTCCCGCACACCGTTAGGCCGTCTTCCGCTCACGCCCCAACATCGTGCAGCCCGCCTCCAGTGGTGTCGCGACAGGCGTGAATGGAGGGACGAATGGAGACGTGTCGTCTTCAGCGATGAGAGTCGCTTCTGCCTTGGTGCCAATGATGGTCGTATGCGTGTTTGGCGCCGTGCAGGTGAGCGCCACAATCAGGACTGCATACGACCGAGGCACACAGGGCCAACACCCTGCTTCATGGTGTGGGGAGCGATCTCCTACACTGGCCGTACACCACTGGTGATCGTCGAGGGGACACTGAATAGTGCACGATACATCCAAACCGTCATCGAACCCATCGTTCTACCATTCCTAGACCGGCAAGGGAACTTGCTGTTCCAACAGGACAATGCACGTCCGCATGTATCCCATGCCACCCAACGTGCTCTAGAAGGTGTAAGTCAACTACCCTGGCCAGCAAGATCTCCGGATCTGTCCCCCATTGAGCATGTTTGGGACTGGATGAAGCGTCGTCTCACGCGGTCTGCACGTCCAGCACGAACGCTGGTCCAACTGAGGCGCCAGGTGGAAATGGCATGGCAAGCCGTTCCACAGGACTACATCCAGCATCTCTACGATCGTCTCCATGGGAGAATAGCAGCCTGCATTGCTGCGAAAGGTGGATATACACTGTACTAGTGCCGACATTGTGCATGCTCTGTTGCCTGTGTCTATGTGCCTGTGGTTCTGTCAGTGTGATCATGTGATGTATCTGACCCCAGGAATGTGTCAATAAAGTTTCCCCTTCCTGGGACATTGAATTCATGGTGTTCTTATTTCAATTTCCAGGAGTGTATTTAGAGACTGAGAACCAGAATGCAGTTGATGGTTTTCCAACTACTAGTGCTACGAGAGCATCGGCAGTTGCCGCAGATCCTGTACTTACTTGGGTCCTCTCTTTTGTGCAGCACTCCTGGCCAGAAAAACCCTTGGGCTGTGCCTCAGATCTCTTTTGCAATTACTTCTCTCCCCAGCACCACCTTTCTGTATTTGACGGGGTTCTTTTGTTAGTTATGGAAGACGCTGCTCCAAGAGGTGTGATTCCCACTTTCTTACACCATAATATACTACAGCTTCTGTATATTGGTCACTGGGGGACCTCTCATAGCAAAGCTTTGGCCTGCCACCATGTGTACTGGCTGGCACTGATGTAGACATTATGTGGCTTATCACCGCTTGCTCTCACTGTGTTCAGTAACAGTTGGCCCTGCAGTTCTCTATTTTTCTCCCTAGCTGACACTGCGTTACTCGTGGGTGTATCTACAAGCCCTACATCAGTATTGGCTCATTGTAGTGAACATCTATTCCAAGTTTCCCTACATAGCACGTTGTCTGTCCTTGTTTGTGTGTCCATGTCCACGGCAGCAACTATTTTGGCCCTGTTGAAGATTTTTGCAGTAGAGGGCTTTCTGTATACTGTGTTTACCAATAATGGCCTGCAGATCGTTTCTTGTGAATTTGCATCTTCTTGTCAGGCTTGTGGTGTTCACTATCTCACAGCTCTCCCATTTCATCCTCGATGTAATGGTGAAGCCAAACACTTGGTTCAGATGTTTAAAACTCAAATGCAGAAGTCTGTATCTAGCACATCCCCTGATGGTGCTTTATACCTGTTTTTCGAGTTTGTACAATTTCATTCCACTGGGTGACAAGAGCCCGGCAGAGCTGCTACCTGGACAGCAACCGCAGACCCTCCTTCACCTGCTGCATCCAACACCAAATCCACAGCCCTTACGAGGTACTATCAACTGCACATCTTAACATTTTTTTAAGGTGGATTTACTCCTTCATCCTCAATTTGACGAAGCATGGCCTTCCAAGATAAAGATCAAGGTTGCAGAATTAAGTACAGATTAGAATTTATTTTATTGTTTAACAAGTGATAAGGTTTCTGAAATGGAAACAATATATGTGAATGCTGACTTCATTATATTCATAGCACAAGTTAATCCTAATTGTTGACTGGCTTGCCACTCTGTTTAGTCTTACCACAGCACTCCTTTCTTTCTAGGACAAGCCTCATCATGAGGTTCAATTTACAGTATGTACACAGGCTTCAATTAAAAACATCATCTAATTAAATACTTCAGAAAAGTGGCAGTCAACATTTCCTTCTGCCCACATATCTAATATGTGACCATTCATGACAGCAGACCATACATGTTAGTCTCTGTAGTGCCCAACCACTGCTGTGCATTGTCAAGACAAAAACTTTCCAAAAAATCATGGCTACCAAATAAGCCAATCTACCTTGCAAAGAGTGTAGTGCTATCAGATACTCTAGTGTTATGTCTGATGAGCACTAATGGACAGCTCATTACATCTTATTCCTTTTCTTGTCTCAGCGAGTTAGAGCTTGCACCAGTCAGACTTTTCCTGATGACGCTGTTGCGTAAGAGAGAGCGGTGGTATTGAGTAACTATAGGGAGATTGTGAATGACTTGGACAGAATGGCAACTCTCTTTAAATGTGTGGTGTCACTGCCAGACACCACACTTGCTAGGTGGTAGCCTTTAAATTGGCTGGTGTCCATTAGTATATGTCGGACCCGCGTGTTGCTACTATCAGTGATTGCAGACCGAGTGCTGCCACACGGCAGGTCTAGTCTAGAGAGACTCCCTAGCACTCGCCCCAGTTCTACAGCTGACTTTGCTAGCTATGGTTCACTGACTACAGATGCTCTCATTTGCAGAGACGACAGTTTAGCATAGCCTTCAGCTACGTCATTTGCTACGACCTAGCAAGGCACCATATTCAGTTACTATGTCTTCTGAACAGATAATATTGTGACTCATGTACCGTCAAGAGCAACGTTCATCATTAATGGATTAAAGTTAAGTATCAAAGTAATTATGTCTGCTTTCTGAATTCTAATTCCTTGTCATGTTCCAGACCTCATGTCAGTATAGTTCTTCCCTCCTCACACCTGCCTGCATGAGCTAAAACACGTGCATTTCAGCCTCCTCTAGTAACACGGTTTTGGCTCTTCAGCCAACCCAACAAAGTGTATATAAATAAATATTAAAACAGGTGAATAGGAGAAACATTCCTGAACTATAGTTTTCTAGTCTTCTTTTGGAAAACATTTTATTTGCGAAGGATGGTTACATCAGTCACTAGTTTTTACCAGTTAAATGGCCATCTTCAGATCACACATCACAGTATGTATGCCAACTGCTGAAGCAAGGCACTTTGTCACTATGTTGTTTATAATTCCAGAATCAAAAATTGTGTTTAGAATGTATACGCTATGAACCATTTCATTGTGCAGTATAACAGATACATCATAGTGATGTGTTTAGTTAAATCCATCAAATCATTGTGTAGTTTCGTATTTAGCAGGGGCGGATTTGCATTTTAATATCTGTGACGTGTAAAGTTGCGTAGTCGCCTGTCATTTGTTTATTTCTTTCAAATAGTCTTTGTACGTTACTGACAGTACAGTTAGCCTTCTGCCACCGAGCAATGTGTCAGCAGTGCGCAAGTAGCAGCATTACTGCATTTACTAGGCAGTTTTGTATTTTAATAACCGTTTAAATTTTGTGTCTAATTGTTTGTGTTCTCTGTAGATTAGTTCAGGCGTTCTTTGCACAACAGTATTTAGCTTGGATAGGGATTTCGACTGCTGTGTTTGGATGCAGGCTGAGTTGGCATCCTTTCGCTCCCAGCTTCAGGCAGTGTTGGCTTCGGTCACACAGCTTGAGGCTGTTGCCAATGGACATCACTGTGGGGGTCCGGACGGGGGTTTGTCGGGGATGGCCAGCTCGTCCCACACATCCCCCAATCGGACTACAGCTGTGGCTGCCCAGGATACTGCCCACATTGAGGCTGACCCCTCACCTGTGGTAGAGTGGGAGGTCGTCTCAAGGTGTTGCAAGGGGTGAAAGACATTCCGGAAGGCTGAACGGAAGGTCTCTCCAGTTTGTCTGACAAACCGGTTTCAGGCTCTGTCTCCGGCTGATACTGATCTTCGGCCGGACATGGCTGCTTGTCCTGTTCCAGAGGTTGCCCCTCAGTCTGCAAGATCTGGGTGGTTGCAGAGGGTGGGCTTACTGGTAGTTGGGAGCTCCAACATCAGGCGCGTATTGGTGCCCCTTAGGGATATGGCTGCAAGGGAGGGGAAGAAAACCATTGTGCTCTCTGTGTGCATACCGGGGGGAGTCATTCCAGATGTGGAAAGGGTCCTTCCGGATGCCATGAAGGGTACAGGGTGCATCCATCTGCAGGTGGTCGCTCATGTCAGCACCAATGATGGGTGTCGCCATGGATTGGAGGAAATCATCTCTAGCTTCCGGCGGCTACCTGATTTGGTGAAGACTGCCAGTCTCACTAGCAGGATGAAAGCAGAGCTCACCATCTGCAGCATCGTTGACAGGACTGACTCCGGATGTTTGGTACAGAGCCAAGTGGAGAGTCTGAATCAGAGGCTGAGACGGTTCTGCAACCGTGTGGGCTGCAGATTCCTCGACTTGCACCATAAGGTGGTGGGGTATCGGGTTCCGCTGGATAGGTGTGTGGCTACACAGGTAGCAGGGGTTGTGTGGTGTGGACTGGGTGGTTTTTTAGGTTAGATGGCCTCGGGCAAATACAGAAAGGGCAACAGCCTCAAAGGGTGTGGGGCAAAATCAGGACATGTGGGGACCAAGCAGCAATCGGTATTGTAATTGTAAACTGTCAAAGCTGCATTGGTAAAGTACTGGAACTTCAAGCACTGATAGAAAGCATCGAAGCTGAAATCGTTATAGGTACAGAAAGCTGGCTGAAGTCAGAGATAAATTCTGCCGAAATTTTTACAACGGCACAGGCGGTGTTTAGAAAGGATAGATTGCATGCAACCAATGGTGGCATGTTTGTCGCTGTTAGTAGTAGTAGTGAAATAGAAGTGGATAGTTCCTGTGAATTATTATGGATGGAGGTTATACTCAACAACCGAGCTAGGTTAATAATTGTCTCCTTTTACCGACCTCTCGACTCAGCAGCATTAGTGGGAGAACAACTGAGAGAAAATCTGGAATACATTTCACATAAATTTCCTCAGCATGTTATAGTCTTAGGTGGAGATTTCAGTTTACCAGATATAGACTGGGACACTCATATGTTCAGGACGGGTGGACGGGACAGAGCATCGAGTGACATTATACTGAGTGCACTATCCGAAAACTACCTCGAGCAATTAAACAGAGAACCGACTCGTGGAGATAACATTTTGGGCCTACTGATAACAAACAGACCCAAACTTTTCAACTCTGTAAGCACAGAACAGGAAATCAGTGACCATAAGGCCATTGCAGCATCCCTGAATATGGAAGTAAATAGAAGTATAAAAAAAAAGGAGGAAGGTTTATCTGTTTAGCAAGAGTAATAGGAAGCAGATTTCAGACTACGTAACAGATCAAAATGAAAATTTCTGTTCCAACACTGACAATGTTGAGTGTTTATGGAAAAAGTTCAAGGCAATCATAAAATACATTTTAGACATGCCAAGTAAAACTGTGAGGGACGGGAAAAACCCACCATGGTTCAACAACAAAGTTAGGAAACTACTGCGAAAATAAAGAGCGCTTCACTGCAAATTTAAGCACAGCCAAAACCTCTCAGACAAACAGGAGCTAAACAATGTCAAATGTAGCATAAGGAGGGCTATGCGTGAAGCGTTCAGTGAATTCGAAAGTAAAATTCTATGTACCGACTTGACAGAAAATCCTAGGAGGTTCTGGTCTTATGTTAAATCAGTAAGTGGATTGAAACAGCATATCCAGACACTCTGGGATGATAATGTCAAACAGAGGATGACACGCGTAAAGGTGAAATATTAAACACCTTTTTCCAAAGCTGTTTCACAGAAGAAGACCGCACCGCAGTTCCTTCTCTAAATCCTTGCACGAACGAAAAAATGGCTGACATCAAAATAAGTGACCAAGGAACAGAAAAGCAACTGAACTGAAATCACTCAACAGAGGAAAGTCCACTGGACCTGACGGGATACCAATTCAATTCTACACAGCGTATGTGAAAGAACTTGGCCCCCTTCTAACAGCCATGTACCGCAAGTCTCTAGAGGAACCGAAGGTTCCAAATGATTGGAAAAGAGCACAGGTAGTTTCAGTTTTCAAGAAGGGTCGTCATGCAGATGCACAAAACTATAGGCCTATATCTCTGACATTGATCTGTTGTAGAATTTTAGAACATGTTTTTTGCTCACTTATCATGTTATTTCTGGAAACCCAGAATCTACTCTGTAGGAATCAACATGGATTCTGGAAACAACAATCGTGTGAGACCCAACTCGCTTTATTTGTTCATGAGACCCAGAAAATATTAGATACAGGCTCCCAGATAGATGCCATTTTCCTTGACTTCTGGAAGGCGCTTGATACAGTTCCACACTGTCACCTGATAAACAAAGTAAGAGCCTACGGAATATCAGACCAGCTGCGTGGCTGGATTGAAGAGTTTTTAGCAAACAGAACACAGCACGTTGTTCTCAATGGAGAGACGTCTACAGATGTTAAAGTAACCTCTGGTGTGCCTCAGGGGAGTGTTATGGAGTCACTGCTTTTCACAATATATATAAATGACCTAGTAGATAGTGTTGGAAGTTCCATGCAGCTTTTTGCGGATGATGCTGTAGTATACAGAGAAGTTGCAGCATTAGAAAATTGCAGCAAAATGCAGGAAAATCTGCAGCTGATAGGCACTTGGTGCAGGGAGTGACAACTGACCCTTAACATAGACAAATGTAATGTATTGTGAATACATAAAAAGAAGGATCCTTTATTGTATGATTATATGATATCGGAACAAACACTGGCAGCAGTTACTTCTGTAAAATATCTGGGAGTATGTGTAAGGAATGATTTGAAGTGGAATGATCTCATAAAATTAATTGTTGGTAAGGCAGGTGCCAGGCTGAGATTCATTGGGAGAGTCCTTAGAAAATGTAGTCCATCAGCAAAGGAGGTGGCTTATAAAACACTCATTTGACCTATACTTGAGTATTGCTCATCAGTGTGGGATCCATACCAGGTCGGGTTGACAGAGGAGATAGAGAAGATCCAAAGAAGAGCGGCGCGTTTTGTCACAGGGCTATTAGGTAAGCATGATAGCATTACGTTGATGTTTAGCAAACTCAAGAGCGGCGTGTTTCGTCACAGGGCTATTAGGTAAGCATGATAGCATTACGTTGATGTTTAGCAAACTCAAGTGGCAGACTCTGCAAGAGAGGCCCTCTGCATTGCGGTGTAGCTTGGTGTCCAGGTTTCGAGAGGATGTGTTTCTGGTTGAGGTATTGAATATATTGCTTCCCCCTACTTATACCTCCTGAGGAGGTCACGAACGTAAAATTAGAGAGATTCGAGCATGCATGGAGGCTTTCCGGCAGTCGTTCTTCCCGCGAACCATACACGACTGGAACTGGAAAGGGAGGTAATGACAGTGGCACATAAAGTGCCCTCCGCCACACACCATTGGGTGGCTTGCACAGTATAAATGTAGATGTAGATATAATGAGACAACATATGGAGTCATCTTGTCTTTTGACAGTATCGGTTGAAGCTATCCAGCTGACAGCAATAGGCAGATTCTGCCTACAATACTGTGTTTAAAAACCGCCTATGACAACCCTGACAATGTCAGGCAATTACAATTCCTGGTTCGGTTAGTTTAGGTTGTGAATACAGTATTAACACAATACAGCTTAGTCAATCATGTCTGTTAAATATCTTGTGGAACATCAAACAATATGGAATGAGCACATAAGATCAGTTGTAGGGAAGATAATTGGCTCACTATGGTTTACTGATAGAAGGCTGGGAAAATACAGCACATTTTGTGATAGATACTGTGCAATTTATTGTACAGTGCATGGTGGTGGGTATTTTGTACCATTGCTAGTCATTCTCCTTGCTTTCCTGATCAGAAATGAAGCAAGGAAAAAATGATTGGTTGTACACCACCACATGAGCGCTAAATTTCCTTATTTTGTCGTTACATAAGATGACAGTATTAGGCGTAGGATCATTCTTTAGACTGTTGTAAGTGCTATGTAGTACTTACAGATTACAAATGCGTGTAGAGGTAGATTTTCATTTTTCAAGGTCTCTTCTACTTACTGTTCCACCAGTGTCTAGTGTTTGACATCATTTGCTGGATGAAGGCCTCCCTAGGTCCTAGATTTCTCCATTCCTTGCAGTTCTCAACTATGTACACTCACACTGCTCCATCCCCCCCCTCCCCGCCCCTCCGCAGCTGAGTACCTGGCATTGCCCAGGTACGTATTTATTCTAATCTTTTGTTTAATCCATGTCCTTCTCCCTGTCTCTGCCCAACTCCTTGCCCCTTCTCAGTCCATCATTTCATCATTTCCACCACTCTCCCTGTACGCCATCTGCCCCCCCCTCTCTGTCCATCTGCTCCTTCCCCCTCCATACATCTCCTCCTTCCTCCTCCCTCCTCATCGCTCTCTCTGTCCATCTGCCCCCCCCCCCCCCCCCCCCCCGTATCTCTGTCCGGTGTTTATGAGGCCATCTCTTCTTGAGTCAAATTTCACAGTTCAGAAGAGATGGTCTCATAAACACCGGACAGAGAGACAGGGGGGGGGGAGGAGGGGGGGGGGGAGATGGAGGGGGCGAGATGGAGGGGGGGGAGATGGAGGGGCAGATGGACAGAGAGAGGGATGAGGAGGGAGGAAGAAGGAGGAGATGTATTGAGGGGGAAGGAGCAGATGGACAGAGGGGGGGGGGCAAAGAAGTAATAAATTTAAACAACATGCATGGGGCAGCAGTTTTTTACACACATTTGTGTTTATGATGTCATATTTCCTGAACTGTGTGTTGTACAATGATATAATTTCACTGGTATATGTGAATACTCTCTGTAAAATGTATCACAAATACAGAAGTGATCAATTAAAACATCATGCTTCATGCGGCAGTTTTAGTGCATGAACAGAAAAAATGAAGTAAGCAATAAAATTTTTTCATTGCGTAATTTTGTGGGGATTGTGCCATCTGCCACCTCCTCCTGTCAAATTTATAATGAACTTGGTAGTAAGAGCCCACCTATCAGTATGATATTTCACCCTCTCTGGCCTGAATGCATGTACTGATTTGTCTCAGAAGTGTGTCATAAAGCTCTTGTATCCCCTCCTGTGGCCTGAATGCATGTACTGATTTGACTCTGAAGGATATCATAAAGCTTTTGTATCCCCTTCTGTGGTAAGCTGACCCACAAATGTTTTAACTGGACCTTGGTATTCTGCAGGCAGGCACTGGTATGGAGATGGCATCTGAGCTGATGCCACATATGTTCCATTGGAACAGATCTAGGGATCTTGCTGCCCGCAAGAGTACCTCAACATCTTGCAGATAGTTTATGTAGAAATATGCAATGTGTGGACAGGCATTGTACTGTTGCAAAATGGTACCACGATACTGTCGCATTAGAGGTAACACAAAGATACAGGACGTCCATGATATATCACTGTGCCATCAGTATTCCCTCAACCACTATCAAACATGTCCTGAAGTCATATCCAATGGCTCCCCACATCATAACAAGAGGAGTAACACCACTGTGTCTCTCCAAAACATTGTAGAAATGGATCCTTTCCACAGGTTGCTGCAATACTTGCCAACAGTGGCTCTGTAGAGTAGTACAGAACTGAGATTCATCAATGCCATTTATAGCAGTCCGTACTTCCTGGTCGCGCACCACTCCAAATGCAGTTGTTTCTGTTGTGTTAATGGCCATTTGCACAAGGGATGCTAATTCCTTAGTCTAACTGCTGACAGTCTTGGAACAAACGTGTGGGATGCCACAGAATATTGCAGGGAATCCATTACTTGTTCTCAGAATTCAGGTGCAGGTCTAAAGGTGTTTTAATGTACTTGGTGCACAACACAGTAATCCTCCCTTGTGGTGATCGAACATGGTCAACATGAATTTTGACAACTAGTATGGTCTGACCTCATGTTTCACTGCAGTCCAATTTCAGATTACTGTCACATTAGAATGCCCCAAGATCTGGAGGGTGGATGATTTGACCAGCTGGCGAAATGGAGACCCTCAATGAGGCCACTTTCCAATTCTGTCAGGTGCTGGTAGCATTGTTTCACATGAATATGCAGCATTCCTGTGTCCTTCACAGTGATCTTTCAGCATCTGATCCTTTTCATGTTCCCTCCATACCCTACCAGACCTAGTAACAACACTAATGCCATCTCATATCTGTTCTACCTGTCACAGAGAATTAAAACTGTTAATCATTTACATGGCGCACTGTGATCCACAAAAATTCCATTGTTATTTGGGTACTTGAAGTCAATTAATGGCTGCAAATGGTCTCCAAGTAGCCAAACAGAACCATTTCCAGTCAATGATCAGTTTAGTTGGAACAGAGGACTCAGTCCATTCCATGTAAACACAACCATCACTGTTATTGAGCCACCAGCAGCTTGCACATTGCCTTATTGAGAGCTGGGGTTCATGGCTTTGTGGGGTTTGCATCACACCTGAACCCTACCATCAGCTCTTACCAACTGAAATCAGGACTCATCAGATCATGCCACTATTTTTCAGTAGTCTATGATTCAACTGATATGGTCACGAGCCCAGGAGAGGCGCTGCAGGCGATGTCTCGCTCTTAGCAAAGGCGTTCCCATCACGTATCTGCTGCCATAGCCCATTAACACCAACTTTGATCCTAACAGATACTTTCATCGTACATCCCACACTGATTTCTGTGGTTATTTCAGGCAGTGTTGTTTGTCTGTTAGCACTAACAACTCCATGGAAACACTGTTGCTCTCTATTGTTAAGTGAAGGCCGTCGGCCACTGCGTTGTCCATGGTGAGAGGTAAGGCCTGAAATTTGGCATTGGCGCTGTTGAAATTAGAATATTGAATTTTAAGTGAAGCCCATTGGCCACTGCATTGTCCATGGTGAGAGGTAAGGCCTGAAATTTGGCATTATTTGTACACTCTTGACACTGTGCATATCAGAATATTGAATTCCCTAACAATTTTCGAAATGGGATGTCCCATCTGTCTAGCTCCAACTACCATTCCACATTCAAGGTCTGTTAATGCCCATAATATGTCCATAATCATGTTGGAAACCTTTTCAAATGAATCACCCGAATATAAATTACAGCTCTGCAATGCACTGTCCTTTCATAAGTTGTGTATGTGATACTACCTCCATCTGTATATGTGCATATAGCCATCCCATGACTTTTCTTCACCTCAGTGTATTTGTGTATGAAGTTATATTGCATACAACCATGCATTCTGGGTGCTTTGTTTTTTTTTTTTTTTTTTTTTTTTTTTGTCAGGCTATATACTGACATAGAATGGTGGTATACATTTCCGAAACAATATCCCTGGGTGTGAAAAAGAAGAAAATTGGTATGGTATATAAAATGTGGTTTTCCAGAAAGATCTTATATATGAACTACACAGATGAAGTATGAAGATATTAATGCCAACATTGAGAGGAAAAAGTGCAGAAAATCTTTATCAGAAGAAGGCACACTTAAGTGGTACATGTAACCAGAAACAGGTAAACTTGTGATGACTTGCAGTGTCATGTGCTACACACTGTGTAGAAAGCAATAGATAGGAATGTCACAAGTATGTCTTCTCTTCTGCTCAACTTTCAAATGTAAATACAGATGAAACAAAACAGTATTCCATGCATGTATTTTATTCCAGTCTTGCTGCTAGGAACATTTTCAGTGAAACCTAACTGTAGACTTTGATCTTACATAAACCTAGATGTGGGTAGAAAGAAAATACACCATTACTCTGTGCAACACAGTTAAAGGGTCACTTTTTAGTCTCCCATTATGATGGAGAAGTCTGAAATTTGGCTCATAAATGCCTACAACCTTCTCATGTTATGCTGCAAAAGCATGGCACCCAGGGACACCTCCCCTGAGGCTCAGCGATATTCAAACAGCAAGGTGTTGACACATCCAAAAAAAAGTCTAGAGCTCACACTGCGAATGTTTGGGAATCAACTCCCCAACAAAAGCGGTGGTTTCAATGACTCTCTTTATGCCATCCCCCCACCCAGGCCTTTTTGTGTTGATTCTGAGTGGTGGTGTGGCAGAAATATTTTCCTTGCCCACCCATAGCAAATCAGCATTATTTCAATACTGTGTATCATGTCACAGCTCTGACCTCCATCACAGAGGCATCAAAAGGAGTGAAATGATTGGAAGGGTTTGACGACCTTCCCATTGCGTGAAACGTCCAATATGGTGTTGGGCAGAACTGTGGTGAAGTTTGGTGCCAATGTGACTTCATTAAGCCACCTTTTTCCTCACATGGATTTCTGAGCTCTTGCCTCTTTTTTGCACGTGTCAACACCTTGCTGTTTGAAGCATTGCTGAGCCAGAGAGTGATTTTGTAGGGTGTCATGCTTTCCACCATTACAGAGGAAGGTTGGAAATGCCTTTGAGCCAAATTTTAAACTTGTACAATACAGTGAGAGACAATTATGGGGTTTTGAAAAAGTGGCTCTTCAATTGTGTTGCACAATGTACACGAGACTTTGTCTCACACTGGTTATCTTACTGGGTGTAAAATTCTGATAATGTATTTAAAATAAATAAAAATAAAAATTTAATCAAATTTCATTCATCACAGAGCAATGCACCCAGTTACTACTCACCCAATGTCAAAGCCAAGAACATATTACATTTTACTGAAATCCATTGTATTTGGAAGCGAGGCATCCAGCACTTTTGTACTTCCACAAAAATCATTGCATTGTTATGAATCAGAATCTCTTGAAGTAATAAAAATTCTGAATTGACACTGTTCTCGCCACACTGATCTGCACTTTTCATAGTAATAAGATACCAGTTCAACTTTGAAATGCAGCTATTTGCATAAGTCGGCATTTGTGAAAATGTGTTGGATGCAAACTGTAATGAGAAATGCAGTGAAATAAAATAAATAAATAGTAAAGAAGTTCACTATTTACAAAAATGCAACTACTATTATATTAGGCTTCAGAAGATATGGTACAAGCTGAACAATGTGTTCAGAATGGCTTAAATACCAGAAAATTGATAAACTCAAATCTTTTAATAAATTGTTTACCCATAGCCTGTGATAGTTTTAGAAAAAAATACAGCAAAAGAATCTGCTTCACATATTGAAACTTTTCTCAAAAGAATTTTACACCTGAACCTCAGTCTTGATTACTTCGTACAGTTTTTAACTGTTAGTCATAATTGAAGTTTCTGAATTACTGAAATGGTGGCTGTTTGTGTCAAATGTGATGCCATGGCAAAAATCGGCACAAAATTATTAAATGACTTTAAAATTATTATGTAAACTAAAGGTGGAGGTAGGAGAAAGGGAAGCTAATGGAACCAGCGGCATTGATTGAAAAAGTATGCCAGACCACGATCTCTTGCATATTAGGTGGTTGCATTAGCCACTGCGCCATCCAGACACAGTGTTTATTGCAACTGTGGACTATCTTGGCACACCTCTTGACCAACCCACAGTCCCATTTAGCAATACCTGTCTGCAGTCCCTGACCTGTCCTCTATGTTTGCTAGTTTGAGATTCCTGGAGGAGGCGGAACATAGCTGTGTATCTGCACTGAAGATCATGGATTCATTGCCCATTGATGTGAATCAATTATATGAATGTGTGATGTATGTTATTTTGGACATATCTGAAACAACACACACAATGAATTCATGTAATTAAAATTTAGTTATGAGTGCATGTTTAATAATGTTCCCACTTGAGACATAATTAAGATTCCAAGCATTTATTAACTTTTTTTTTTATTTTTTTTATTTTATTTTTTTTTTTTTTTTACAGATGTGAAATATCCCTAAATCTGTGTCCAATATCATTTAAATCGTTGCTTGGTTTATTGACTGCATTTAAATATAAAAAAAATACAACAGATTACACAAAACCTCTATAAACAATTATTCTTCTCAGTATAAAAACATAAATGTAATATTTATAGTTTTCTAAATAATGAAGTCCCCATGATTGCTCACCAATATCAAAATGGTCATGTGGAAAATGCACTTACCCACTGAAATTAGCTCTTCAGACCCAGACCTGGGAAAAAACTGAAATAAAATGAACTGAATTTAAACTTCCTCCTCTACATATAAAATAATTCTTAGTGTTAATTACAATGATGGCTTTCATCTTACAAAACAATTCAAGTCACATAATTTGCTTTTTTATTTCATTATTCTTTGACAATCACAATCATGAGCTTGTTGGGATGGTAATTCCCTCCTGTGGCACCTCTTGGAAAGGTGAAGTAATCTGGTGGTTATTGGCTTCTCTTACTTTGCATACAAGTTGGCAGCACAGAAGGGCGTATTTCTCATAATTAACATGGATCATAGTGCCAAGGAAAGAGAAAGCAAAATGTTAGTACTTTTTATTATCAGCTGTACATGTTGTAGAGTAAGTTGGGTGAATATCAAAAGGGAGGTGGTGAAATAAAGAGAGTAAAATACATTAAAAATATGGGTATATTTAGGGCAGTACAGTATTCAGAAGGATTGGAAGTAAGGGTTGATGCCCAGTCTAGGCGGTATAGACAAAACAATAAACAAAATAGGAGGAGAGAGAGAAGGTGGTTCTCATCAAGTTCTACTGGTGTCCGGTAAACGCGCACAGAGCCAGAGTCAGAGACAGATGACAGGGATCTGTCCACTCTGGCCTGCAAGCTGGATTACAAGAGAGAGATGCAGCTGCACCCTGCCCACCATGGTGCAGCCGCCAACCTCCATGTGGCCCGGGCTCTCGTGTCTTCCATTAGCTAAATGATAGTGAGGGTATGCTATTTTATTCAGAAAGATGCAGGGAAGTGTGGCCTGATGTTGAGTGCAGCAACCAAAAGCACATAGGGATTGTAGCAACTGATGCTGGCAGATTGTTTGAAAAACTTGGTGGAATGACAAGAGTTTGAAATAAAACTTTTGCATAAACATCCCAAATATTTGAAGACTGGTTGGCCATCCTGGACATCCTTCCCCTTCCATGGATGTGGAGGCACACAATGTCTACAAAAGAGTGCCATCCATTCCCTTGGAAAGGTGGGTTGACCTGATAGGGGGCTTAAAAACTAGGAAGTGTGAATTTTAATTGATACTTCAAATTTGTCAATAAAGATTGTTACAATAACTTTTCCTTTTATATGACATAGCTCAGAAATGAAAAAGTATTCCAGTTTATGCTAATAGTTACAATGTAGCAATTAGATAAAGGATATTTACACTACAAATAGCCACTGATTTTAAATAACTTCAGAATTAATGGCAAATGTAAAGTCTAAATTCACTAATACTTCTTTAATACACATATTTTACATTAATAAAATTCCTGTCTGCCCAATATTGTGGTCCCCACTAAGATAAAATATGCTACATCCTCTAAAAGTACACATTATTCACAATAAAGATATGGTTCTACAAAGTAAGACACTTCAATGTCCACTTAAAGTCATATCATCATAGTTCCTACTTTAACATAAAACCTGTACTCTAGAGTTATACAAACGAAGTTCTACTAATAAAATTCCTGGTAAATTAACATATGATCTTTGATCTGATACCTCCATCTTAGTCAGTAGAATCCTAATGCAGTGGAGACTTGGTTACCCATGCCTCCATTATACACATTCACAATTATGTGGATTGTCAACCACAAGGACATATCTTTGTATTCTAGTCCATGGGTGCACTGACATGTCACACTGGCACTGCCTGCCCACACCCCGCACGGCCTTTGCCCCTTACATTTCATTATTGTTAGAGTTAAAAAAATTGGCGATCACTACATCATGTCACGTCCATGCTTAAAAATGTCAAACTGCAAGAGTGTGGAATTATCACTTAAAAATAAAATAATTGTAATTGATTCCTAAATAAAAAGGAGAAACTGGTCATAAGTTAGCCAATATGTGTGGTGTAGGTATTTCTACGATAAGTGCTAGTAAGAAGAATACCAACTCAGTTTTGAAGTATATCTGCAAACTTGATAGTGAAGATGGGAGTAAACATCAAAAAGTGATGCAGAAATCAAAATATGTACAAAGTGTACAACTTTGCTTCCGCCATTTGCCAATAGGTGGCGACAATGGTAAGTATCGGTCAAAAGAAACAGATTGCAGATGCTGGGAAGTTAGCTTGGATCTTGGTCAACATAACCTCATTCAAATCAGTCAATTTGAGTCTGCATCATATAGTTGTTCTTGATTAAAAATGTCAGTTTACGAGCCTAATTCTCGTCTTTTGCGGGAGGTGTTACTGTTTTGTTTCAATATGAAGAAAACAGTGGTTGAGTCTCATTGAATGGTCTCAAGTACATATGGTAAGGACGCTATTAGTGAAAGAATGTGTCATGAGAGGTTTCAAAACTTCAAGAATGGTGAGTTTTAACGTCGTAGACCGGCATAGTGGCGAAAGAGAGAATGTTTTCAAATATGCAGAATTGGAGACATTGATGATTGAAGACTCATGTCAAACTCAAGAAGAATTGACATGATTAGTGGGAGTGACACAGCAAGCCATTTCAAATGTCTCAAGGCTATGGGCATGATTCAGAAAGAAGGAACTTGGGTCCCTTGTGAGCTGAAACCAAGAGATGTTGAACGGCATTTGTGTTTTTCTTAGCAGGGATTTCTGCATCGCATTGTGAACAGGGACGAAAAATGGGTTCATTATGATAACCCTAAATGCAAAAAATCATGGAGATATCCCGGCCATGCTTCCACATCAATGGCCAAACTGAATATTCACGGCTCCAAGATCATGCTCCACATTTGGTGGGACCAGCTCGGTGTTGTGTACTATGAGGTGTTAAAATAAAGTGAAACAATCACAAGTGCTCATTATTGAATGCAATTAATGTGTCTGAGCAGAGCATTAAAAGACAAACGGCCGCAATACGGTGAGAGGCATGATAAAGTGATTTTGCAGCACAACAACGATCAACCCCACGTTGCAAAAAGAGATCAACACGTACTTGGAAATGTTAAAATGGGAAGTCCTACCCCACCCGCCACATTCTCCAGACATTGCTCCCACTGACTGTCACCTGTACAGGTGTCTAAAACCAGCGAAATGAGGGATGCTCAACTACCGGACCTACCGACAGATGGCTCTAGCGCGTGCCGGCCAAAGATCATATCATTGAGTGTCCGCCATATCTGAATTTGGCGAAAAACGAAGTGTCAAAACACGGATGAAAATGTTTTTCGTTCTGCGCCCTGATAAGTCTTTTATATTGGATGTTCTAGATATCAACACATCAACATAATGAAGTGTGTCTAATCTAGTGAGAAAAAACAGTGACAGTTCTGCTATGAAATTCCAAAATTAGAGTGTGTTTTGGAAGTTTGACAAGCTGACCTATAAATTGTTTACTATTAATTTTATGAGTGCTTTACTTATTTGCCCGTTTTAAAATACTATTTAAGATTCAATGGAGCTCAACAAATTACCTTGGTTGCCAAAGCTTTTAACTACAGGTATAATTCGGAAAATCAAGTGTGGAAAACAGTGAAGACGTGTCTTGAAAAAAAGTTGACATCGTTTGCTTAGGCGTATCTTTACTGACAACAGAAATTACAACTGAACAATTAAAGTATTACCTAGTTATAAACGGAAAAACTGTTATTTTTCTTTATCTGAAGTGATGCATTACCAATCTGCATATATGCTGACACTGTAATTGCAACATTCACTTACGAATTTGGCTCTCTCTTTGATCAGAAATTTAAATGCCATGATTTTATTAACGCCTGTATATGACACATTGTATTTTAACTGAGTGACAAGGTAGAAGCACCAGTTTTTGACAGTGCTTCAGTCTTTGATACGAGACAAGAAATACATTTAAATGAGACAAACAAAAGACCAATGTTAAGGCTCCTCTTAAATGCATAACTTGTATCATTTTGAAGTCAAGTGTAGTAATAATATTATATTGGACTGATCCATGATGATGTAGGAAGTGAAGGAACGTGTTGAAAATAACATTGATCACAGCTGTTAATTTTAAGGTTGGGTGTCTTAAAACCGTAATTTTCCAGTCTGACACCCAAATAATGACTGGTACCATGGTTTTATTTTAAAATTGAATTCAAAACATGTCAGTGAGCAAAATTAATTACACTATGAATTACAACCGTGGAATTTTATTTGTGTGAATCTTGGTTCCAGTCTTTGACATGGTGTCAATCACTGGAATGACTGGTTGTCATGATATGGTCCAAGCAAAAAACAAACCTGAAAGCAAAAGCTGTAGAAGCTGGCCATACAGGCACCCCAATGGCTGCTACAATCTGTGTTAGACAAGGGTGACATTATATTGCAAATTTAGTGTAAAAAGTTCCATATTGTCTGAATTTGTCCTATACTGACAGGACATTCTAGTCCAGTCGATTTTCTTATCTGCAAAAGTACACTAGCCAATACCAGTGGTACAAAGGTAGTGCCAAATTACAAACTATCCAGTAACAACAGAAGTATTGCTGGACAATGTACAGTAAATAATATGTAATAACCTGAGACATTCAGAATTGGTTTGAAAAAATAGAACAGCATTTGGAAAGAGAGTAACATTTTGCTAATAACAAATGACACAAGTAGAATTTTCAGTTCTTATGAAAGCTCGCTTACTTTTTCTTTTTTTTTTTTTTTCCTTCTTCCTCTCTCTTCTCCATTCTCAAGGGAAAAATATGATAAAATAAAAGTGCAAGAAAGTTGTGTACAACGTTGGAAATGATGAAAAAGAAAATCTCACTATGCTTTTAACAGCATATGCTGCTGTAAAGCTTGCTCCTCCTAAGAACATGATTTTCTCCCATCTCTCTCTCTCTCTCTCTCTCTCTCTCTCTCTCTCTCCCTCCCTCCTCCATGTGAAGAGTATTCCTGTAATAATAGCTAATAGCATACCAAGAACATGAGGGTGTCACAGTAGAGATTTGTTTTCTGGTACAGACGTCTGATACAACTATTCCACAGCAAAACTTACTTTCAACAGGTGTGGTAGCACTGCATTCCCATAGGATAACAGAATATTATGTCCTCCAGGAATCA
The DNA here is from genome assembly GCF_021461395.2 of Schistocerca americana. Taxonomy (NCBI): domain Eukaryota; kingdom Metazoa; phylum Arthropoda; class Insecta; order Orthoptera; family Acrididae; genus Schistocerca; species Schistocerca americana. The sequence goes on from NC_060122.1 coordinate 155,000,088, forward strand.
CATTGGGTACACCACTTACAGCATAAACTGTACAGCAACTACAATGTTTTGTGAGCAAGTAATGCCAGTCAGTATCTTTAATTTTAACATAAGTCTTGACTCCCTTAATTACATGCTTATACATGTGCTTGTACTACAGGTTATTGGTAAAGCAAATACTTATTGAATAGGTCTTCACACTTTTAATACTTAGCAGAAATTCTGAAAAAAGTAAATTCTTTTATTACTGTATCACCTCTATGGTGAATTAAGAGGTGCTGACTTGTTTCGTTGAACATTTAATAGAAGCCTTCTTTTTACCTACTATTGATAAAGAGCCATTGCAAGTTCGGTACATTACAATCTCTCGCATTTTTCATGAGGTTTGTTATTCTGTACACTAATATTTCTTCTTCTAAATGGCAAATATTGCATTCAGACATTGTCAGTATTAAAGGTAATTCATGAAATAAATTATATTTAAACCAGAAAATTAAAGGTTCCACATGACACATGAAAAGTACGTTGTTACACACATGTATGTACAGATTCCAAAATGTCTGTGAATTTGAGTTACAAACTTTTTTAAATAGAAATATGGAGATCACAATACTTTGGGTCTGCAATAACTCAAATGTAAAATACTTTAGTTCCCTATGGGAAACTTTGTTCTTTACGTGACTCATGCAACTGCTTTCACTCTTAATGGAGAACTAAATGGTTTATGTTAAAGTTAACTTGCAAAAAGTGTTACCATTGTTACATAATTTCTGTGAAGTAAGATTCCTTAATGTTAATTCCTTCCTTTGTCATTGTAACTTGATAATTTCAGTTCTATATGGGACATATGACCTAAAAAAAAAAAAAAAAAAAAAAAAAAAAAAAAAAAAAATGAAATGCTTTTATTACTATGACCAAACAAAATCTTTTTAACATGTAGTACACAGTTCAAATCAGCAAAAAGTGTAACTGTATAATTAAGGTAAATGTTGATGAAAATTAGGCATGTAACATGAATACTGAAATTTCCTAATCTGCAACTTGTCGTCGTGTGGTAGCGTTCTCGCTTCCCGCGCCCGGGTTCAGTTCCCAGCGGGGTCAGGGATTTTCTCTGCCTCGTGATGACTGGGTGTTGTGTGATGTCCTTAGGTTAGTTAGGCTTATGTAGTTGTAAGTTCTAGGGGACTAATGACCATAGATGTTAAGTCCCATAGTGTTCAGAGCCATTTGAACCATTTTTTGAAATTTCCTAGATTTCCAAGTGTAACTGTAATCACTGTATTCAGTACTTTGTAGTGCTAGAAAGATAATTCTATATGATTATTTGCATTCTCTTCCCCTCCCCCCTCCCTCAACACAGGAAAATATAATGGAAAGACCTCCTAGCAAAATAAAGACAAAATTAAGAAAATTAGGTTTTGCCTGAATCAGGCCCCATTATTCTAGAATGGTTCTAAAGTAATAAGAATGCTTACAATCAACTGGAACATTGTGTTCATTCTAAAAAGTATTAAAACAAGAATTAAGAGAGTAACAATTTTATTGCTCTTATGTTACAGAGTATCCACAAACATTACTGTTTGAAACATAGGGCCACTGCATACTCCATTAGATCACACCCATTCTGTGATTAAACTGTTTTCTTAAAGTGAAAAATTCAAGTTAACATAGTTATTGAGGGAAATATTTTCTCACACTGAAAGCTATCTGTCAAATAAGTCTCAGAACTTTTTTTCATTAATTTCACACAAATCACCTGTTTTCAATGCAAGTGCATACTTTGTAACACCTAACATCTTAAAATAAGCTTATATAATAAATAATTATAATTTTGTTACAATATCTACACAGGATGTAAAGAGTTAATTTTACTTCAATGTGATTCATCGTTTGAAGTTCATCATTATACAACAACAAATCTATGGACAAAATAGTTTTAAAAAATCTGTCAAAATGTCACACCCATCTGCATGAAATGTCCCAATACATAATCTTTTCCGATTTGAGCACTGTACATGGTTAAACAATATGAGTTTATTTAACTTCTGCCTTATACTTGATTTGTTGTTTAAAATTTTCTCAGCTGACTTTTTTTCCATATGTTTTTAAGCATGTGCGGGAGTACAGGGATGCAATCTTACAAACAAGTTGAGTCTGATGTAAATCCTCAATCCCAATTTCATAATGGTAATGACCAAGAGCAGGAGCAGGAAATGGGTAATCTACAAATTTAATTTTAACACAATGCAAAATCTTGGCCTGTATATATTTCTGTCACATATCCCCAGCAATCACAAACATCTGAAACAGTTTCTGAGTATTCTATAACAGAGTACATGCAGTCACTTGTTTTAAACAGTTTTCCCCAGTTAAAAAAATTTACAAATGCATTTTTATTGGCCATATTGGGAAAAGCATAGAGATAAATACATTCTAATGCAGATTTAACATTTCTTGCATGGAGCAGCAATGGAACACCAATGATTTTTAAGCTTTTGATATAATTTTCAGTGTCTGAAAATACCAAGCCAATAAGATTTGTTGTCAAGTCTCAGGGGGCTCTTATACCCTTTACTTAATGGATTTCTGGAGTTCAGAATATCAAAAATCCTATTAATATAATACAAAAATTCTACTGTTGCTTCACTTCCTTTAAAATTCGGATCACCAATCCTCCTCAAAAACTCTATACTATCTGCCACGCTAGAACTCAAAGTCTGTGCAGCTAATGAAACATTCATTTTTCTATTTACACTACTTATATGTTGTCCTGATAGTTTGTTGGCAAATGTCATACCTTGTTCAATTGCTCAATGAAATGCCATCTAATAATGCCAGTTGAGACTCAATAGCAGATACTTCTGCTAGAGCATTTCTGGCAAACTTAATCATATGACACATGTCCAAGATACACTAAACATTGTATTTTTCCACAGGATGAGGAAAGTAGCTTTTAAAATCATCCTTGGAAAAATTTAAAGTACAGTCAAGTGAACGTAAAGTGCTTATATTTACCTTACAGCCATCACATGTAACACACCAAACCCTAATGCCAGAACTATGCAGCCTCTCTAAAGCAGATTTTATCAGTGTGGCCTGATTATTTGCCTGTACACCGTTGATAAAGAAATATGCAATCAGGCATTTAACTTTGCCTTTAATAGAGACAAGCATGAAAACCAGAACCTCAGATGGCTCTATTACTTCTTTTACTGAGGCACTTCCCCACCAAAGTCTAAAAAACCTGTGTACTGCTTAGTTCCTTGGTCCCAAACTACTTGCTTCCTAATTGCCATACTGTCTACAATTAGACATGAATCGCTGAACTGGTCCCTTACAATGTACTTGAAAACATCTTTTAAGAAGCCAGGTTCACAGTCTACACTTGCCACCCATTTTGAAATCAATGATGTATGGGGCAGAGGCATTAATTTTTTCAGGTATTCATATGCTGCTGGTGAATAAAAGTACACAGTCATCGCAAACATTTTCACATTTGTTGTGTATCTATTACCATTTGATGAGACAGAGGTGTTCACTAAATTGCACACTAATTCCACTTGTGTTCCTTTCTGATGATTGAGGAAGTTATGTAACTTCTCGGGAAGATGCCCCTTCTCCTTCAATGAACTTACGATGTCATCCACGGAAAACACTTTCTTCTTCGAAGTTTTTCACGGACACACTTCAGTTTACGTTTTATTTTGTGCACAATGTCTGAGAAAAAAAAAAATGCAAGTTTCGGTCGCCTTGTCTTCCATTTCTACTTTCGACTGTATACCACAATCAATTACTGAAGAACCAACTGCACTCTAAATAAGGAAATAATTTCGTTATATACGATTGAAATAACTCAAGGCTTGATGAAAAAATATTATAAGAAAACGTTGGGGGTGTGAAAACATCCTTATACTAACGTTTTCGACACAATTCGCAGCTTCTGCATTGGATAAGTGGGACATGCTTTCCACGGAAGAATTCCTATTGACAACATTCTCCACGCAATCAGTAGCGTCTGCAATGGGCAAATCGAGCAAGCACGGATTCAATGACAGAACGCTAAAAACAAAAATATGGACCTGTATTACAACATTGCTTAGACCTATGTAGCGTACGAAATAAATTCACAAAAGTAAAAAGGGTACACACAGCAAGGAAAGTAATTAGCTACCTCAAATGTAGAATCATCGTTGTCACTCAAAATCCTAACAACATGTCGTCGTGGCTGTTTATTTGGCGCATCAAATGTGTCGGAAACTGATGGCACTGCTTCGGGTTTGAAACGTTCGTTCCACGTTCCAGGGCTCACTACGTAATCATTTTGTCGGAAACGGTTTCCGCAAAGAAAACTGCAAGACGTAGGATTAAAATCTTTCTGCTTCACGGAAGTAATCCACGTCTTTAGTAGCTCTGGGTGCTTTAGAGGAAACCTGTTCAAAAACATCGAATTAGCAAACGCACTAAGTCTGTATTTTTATCGTATCGTATTGTATCGGTAGTCGTATTACCTGTGAAATGGTAAGTCACTCTCCTTACTCCATCGCTTCGTACAATTGAAAGCGGAACAAGAAATCACCATTTCGATAATCCGTAATTCCTTATACACCGTACAGACCGAGAGAAACTACTTGCCAAATTCGAATATGGCGGGCAATACAGACGACAGTAATCAGCTGGTAGAGCCATCTATCGGTAGGTCCGGTAGTTGAGCATCCCTCATTTCGCTAGCATTAATTAGACGCCTGTGTCACCTGTCTAGATCAATGGCACATGGCCTGGCTGACCACTTCCGATCTCATGAAGAAACCAAATTGGATCAATTCGTGGATCGCTTCAAATAATGAAAAAATTTTTCGACACGGGATTCGTACACTGCCCAAAAGATGGGAGAAAGTAGCGACCAGCAATGGAAAATACTTTGAATGTTACATGTGTACCAATTTGTTTCATTAAACCCTCAAATGTTGGGGAAAAAACGGCGGAATCCAAGTTGTATACCTTGTACTTTTTGAGGAAGCTTTGTACTGTTTTTTTTTTTTTTTTTTTTTTTTTGCAGTAAAGTCCAATATTAGTGAAAGTCTCAGGGCAACTATTTGCATTGTGCATATTATAAACCAGAAGGTAGACCAAGAAAGTACGAATTATAAAGTTATAGACAAGGAGAAATGCTCTTGTCAAACTCTACTTATACTGGCTTCTAAGATATAAATCAGCACATGTGGTGTGTCTCGTTCTGTTCTTCCCATAACAGGTAATGCACATTGATACATAAAAATTAGTTACGAATTACAACTTGCTAATGCATACAAATTGCAGTATGTGATACAGCAAAAGTATCAGCTCTTAAAAATACAATTCTTAGAAACTTTATAAGCACATAAGGTTTATACATCCATAATTTGCTGTCACACTGCAATACAAACCTTTTTTAATTGAGTAAATACTATGGTACTACAGCTAGTACTGAGGATATGTAATGGAAGCAAATCTGTACTAGATGAAGGTATGTGATGTCCTACTAACATGTTTGCGTACTTCAATGGATCAGCCCTACTTCCCACCAGTATAACTAATCAACAGCATTACTACATCAAAGTGAATTAAGATTCCTCCTATATATATCAATAACATACAGACTCAACAAAAGGTAAATAAAGTGCAGGTCTACACAATAAAAAACTAACATTTCTGGTATCTCTGAATGGTGTACTGAATGGAAAATGTAAATCATAAGGGCAAGAGAAAGAATGCACTGAGCCTTCTGCAAAATATTGTAATACTGTGTGGCTCAGCATGGACAATGGATGCACTTGTGATTATACAAACATCAAATTGACAAAGATGGCCACATGGCAGAGGGGGAGGCAAGTAAAATTATAATGCTGCTCCATCATAGGCTGGCAATGAGGGGGTATTCATAGTGAGATACATAGCTTCCACGGGATGGAAGGGAAAGGCGAGGTATGCATGGTGAGGTGCAGGAGGTAGGAGGAAGAGGGGAGAAATGAGGTACTGCTGGGGGCACAGAGGGGAAAGACGGGTGGGTGATGTGGCCACATGCTGGAGAAACATGTAAGCTGCCTGGAAAGACCTCAAAGCACATAATGTAGCAGAAAGGGACATCATATCACGAATATATCAATATCATGTCAGCACCAGGTCATGACACCCATTTCAATCATTGTGTATGTACACTGGTGCCCAAAATTAGAGCAACAAATGGAAATTTTTAAGGTTGCATTTATTTTGCCACAAAACAGTATAAACAGGTGATAGTAAAGTATAAACAATGTAAAGAATACAGTATGTAATCAACTGCAACATGTGTAACAGTAGACAAAAATATTCTCCACTTTTTTCCAGCTTAATGGATTTGCACACACATTCTGATAACTGCTTAATGTGCTCAACATGGGGCATAACCACCTCTGGCACCAATGCAGGCCTGACAACAATGGAACATGCTGTGAATGATGTCATCATGTTAAGGCAATAACACCCATTCTTCCTGCAGAGCTGCTCTGCTAGCAAGTCTTGGACAGTGGTTGGTGGATCCTGACATGATGCAACCCATCTCCCTAATGCATCCCACACAAACTCTGTGGGACTCAAATTGGGAGAGTGAGTAGGCCATACCGTGCATGCAATATCTTCCATTTTTTTAAAAAAACTGCCCATCCTCTATGAGGTTGAGCATTATCATCAATGAATACAAAGTCTGAGCCCACAGCAGCTCACAACAACTGTGCATGAGATCTCAAGATCTCCTCACGGTACCTGACAGCAGTTAAATCTTGCTGATTGACCCCTACAATTTCGTGAAGAGGTTTTCGAGTGGTCAACATAATTCCTGTCCACAACATTAGGGATCCTCCTCTATATCAGTCTCTTTCCTCGATGGTTGTCTCCTGAAATCATGTTCCATGCCCTCCAGATGCGAATCCATCAAGAACCACTCTCCAAACCAAATTGGGATTAATCTGTGAAGAGACCGTTGAGTTGGCATGTTGATGGCTCCACTCTGGACATTCCCTTCTGCAAAGACACACAAGAGATAAATGACAGTAGTTCTCCAACAATAAAGCCCACTCTGCTGAAGCCTTCTGTACACTGTTTGCCTCAATACAACACTTCCAGGGGATGCTGTGAGATCAGATGCCAGTTGCAGTGCACTACTAAGGTGGTACCGTTGTGCCCCTACAGCCAAATAGGCATCCACTCTCTTTGATGTCACACATGGTCAGCCTTATCCTGGTCTCCAGGTTACAGTTTCAGTATCTATAAACTGTCGCCACATCTGAGAAACAGTGGAATGAGTCATATTAAGCCATAGGGCCACATCATTTTGTGACTCCCCTGCTTCTATTTTTCCTCCACAGCGGAGAGTCTATGGGTGTCTTCTTAGTGTCAGACTGCACTGTCTGTGACTGTGTACACAGTGATTGTGGATGTGGGACTACCCTGCAAACACTACCCCACTTGATAGGTGCCCTGGCATCATTGCTGGCATGGCTGTCCTTTGATCAGAATGCCATCTCTCACAGAGAACATGATCATTAATGACATCTGTTGACAGTTTATGTGATTATGTAATGAATTAGACACAGGTCGGGGGGAAAGCAGTTTGTTTCTTTCATTTTGGACACCAGTGTCTATTACAGTCAATTTCCCATTTTATGTATCAATCTTCTTTTCAAAAAACAAACACTTTGCAAGATAGTTAACTGATTTCCATTGCAATCTCAATGAATTTGTGTGAATACTGTATTCTAGAGCTCATCATCATAATCAGAATGTAAACAGACACAAATATTATGACTTATCGAATTTTCAAGCCAAAAAGCATTTAATATAATATTACTAAAATATATTATTAATATCTGAATCTGCATAATATTAAAGAATTTACACTTTCATATAATGTGTTGGTTACTCATTAGGAATTACATATCTGTGCAAGTTAATCTTTATAAATCACTGAAGTTATTATTCTCTATGGGAGTTCATGTACAAAATAACTTTATCCACTACTAAACTGTTCAGATTTGTGAAACTTTAATTTCAATTAATAAAAATTAGGCACTCAGCAATATATGTACATGATTTTCATTACTGTAAGTTAACACAATGCACAAGGTTGAAGCCACGGGGAGCACAGTATTGTGTCCATATTTTGGGTGACAACTCTGTGCTACAGAATCTGAAATATGTAATTAATTGTTCAAACTGATCTGTAGTGTCTTTGCTACATAATTTATTATTAGAATGCCATAAAATTATCTTGATAATACAGTTTGATCCTCAGGCGAGAGTTATGGAGGAGTCAATATAAATTCAGAGTTACATCACCCACTATTCCAGCAGTGAGCTTCAAGTTATGTATGAAGCATGCTCATAGCAAGATTAGTACACTTCAGTATGCTGAAAATATCAAGACTAGCATTCTAATTTTTTTTTAAGTTTCGGATGTGTAAGGGGTATCCATTAACTATGTAATCTCAAAATGGGGAGGGACGGGGTCTGGCAAAATCTCAGCAAATCTAATTCGAACGGGGGAAGGGGAGGATGAAAACCTAACATCAGCTTTTTAATTCAGATAGTGTACATTATTGTAACTTCTAACATTTTGTTTTATAGAATTAGTCCCAAGCATAGACAATATAAAAGTGTCCACCAGTCTTTATAGTCTCTCTGGACTAAACTGAATGCTTTACACATTTGCATGCCCAAGATTCCCTGGTTTGAAAAAAGATCCACACATGAGTCAGATTTCATTCAGGGAGTACCCAGCTGCACTGGTTGAAATCATTGCATGTCAGTCAGTGAGTCAGTTGTGATAATCTACAATACAAATAAAGCTGATGTTATTGTGTTCAATGAGAATTTTCATCAAAACTTTTAGGGATGGATATGTGTGTGTGTGCGAGTGTATACCTGTCCTTTTCTCCCCCCAAGGTAAGTCTTTCCGCTCCCGGGATTGGAATGACTCCTTACCCTCTCCCTTAAAACCCACATCCTTTCTTCTTTCCCTCTCCTTCCCTCTTTCCTGATGAGGCAACCGTTGGTTGCGAAAGCTAGAATTTTGTGTGTATGTTTGTGTTTGTTTGTGTGTCTATCAACCTGCCAGCGCTTTCGTTCGGTAAGTCACCTCATCTTTGTTTTTATATATACTTTTATAATGTGTGTTTTAAGTGGCATGGCAACCAGTCAAAACACATGTGTGAGAAAGAAGTTAATCATTTGTGCAAGGAAACTAAGCTGAAGTTCACTTGTAACACTACCAGCCCTTACCAAATTGGCAATTGGCAATAATGTTAACCTTCTGTGAAGATTTTAGGCTGATGTGACAGTACCTAATGACAAGGAACCTAACTGTAATTTTGTACTTGCAAAGTTAGTGAAACAGTAACAGCAGCAAAGTAAATGAGTTTTGAACTGACATTCTACCAATAAAAAGTAAACTGTAATTATACATACATGTGCTCACCACCCTTATTTGGCAATGTGGTATCAAGTTTTGTGGTAAAGCGGAAATAAAGTCCACCTGAGAAAACTAACCTCACTTGATACCCTAACTAATCTCTTCTAACCCAGTTATTCTCCATATTATACAGTAACTCGCCATAGCAAACAATATAACAGATAACCCTAATGGAGAACACAGAATGGCCAATAAATGTGCCAATACACAATGTCTCACAATAACACTTGCTATTGGCAAAAACTGCTATGCAGTATAATGAACAAATACAGAAAGACATATGAATCTAGTAACAAAGTGTGACTGGCTATGGCATGAATTACTATTACTTTAATTAAGTATCACAAAAAATATCATAATTTTGAAACAATATTGAATACTATGGGCTTCAGAAATTTGAACATGAAGTTACTCTATAGTCTATACAAATGGGCAGTACAGTTATTATCATTATTGTTAGCGATTGTCCCCATTGAAGAACGATATGCAGGTGATTTTCAGTCTTTCTTAGAGATCTTCACATTTTCCCAATATTTCTTCGTTTTCTCTTTAAAGGCCTTCTTTCTTCATCTGTTCCACTTTGGTTGGTATGGTTTTGGTTCCATCTCTGGAATAAATTTCCACTTATGAATTTTTGTTCAGAATGTGTCCCTGGCTGATGTGTTTGATATGTCAGTTTTTGCTTTTGTCAAATCCTTCTTAACTTTGGCTGCCCAAGGTATTGATGCTTTAAGGCATGTCACATAGTCCAATACACATTTAGTTAGCCTGTTTGCAGGTAATCTGTCTAGGTGTCCATAGAACTTCATTTGTCTCTTTCTGGTGTCAGTTTCGATGTTTGATACTTTTTCTGTTGTCTCAGTGGTTTGCAATCTGTATCCATCTAGTGTGTATCGTGGTCCCAGAATTTTTATTATAATCTTTCTCTCTAGTTTCTTAATTTCTTGTAAATCTAGTTTTTGATTCAATGGGAGTGTTTCACTTGCATATGTGACGGTCAGTTTGATTACTGTGTTGTAGTGTGTAATGTTAGTGCCTTCTGACAGGCGATTTTTATTATACAAATTTTAAACAAGTCCAGGTGCTTTCTTGATTTTCTGTAATCTGTTTTCTTTTTTTACGCTATTTTATCAAGTCCTGATGGTTCAATAATTTCACCAATGTATTTAAAGTTTTTGACTCTTGATTTCACCATAATTTGTTTTAAGTTTCAGAATAGCTAACTTGGAACATTCAGAGTAGGAATTAAAATCCATGGAGAAGAAATAAAAACTTTGAGGTTTCCTGATGACATTGTAATTCTGTCAGAGACAGCAAAGGACCTGGAAGAGCAGCTGAACGGAATGGACAGTGTCTTGAAAGGAGGATATAAGATGAACATCAACAGAAGCAAAACTAGGATACTGGAATGTAGTCGAATTAAGTTGGGTGATGCTGAGGGAATTAGATTAGGAAATGAGACACTTAAAGTAGTAAAGGGGTTTTGCTATTTGGGGAGCAAAATAACTGATGATGGTCGAAGTAGAGAGGATATAAAATGAAGACTGGCAATGGCAAGGAAAGCGTTTCTGAAGAAAAGAAATTTGTGTGGTGAAATCATCAGAAGAATTTTTACATCCTCCTTTGGAATTTTGGACATTTAAATTTCAAGTTTTTTTCCAAAATTTTTCTGTCTTCTCTGGTTCTTTTTATCTTTAGTCAATGTTAGTAGTTGCATGAACTATAATAATTCTGTATGTTTTGTTGGTATGCTTGATTCGCATGGTCATTAGTTTGCTGCTGATTTGATTTACATCTGTAACAGTCAGGGATGTCGTTATTCACAATAAAGGCCAAACCAAATAATGCAGCTCCTTTGCATATTTTATTGTCTGTTTTGCTTTTAAAGATATGGTGGTTGTTATAGTGCAAGGACTTGAATTTTCTGTCTGTTGAGTTCTGAAGTAAGATTCTGTAATTTTCAGGTCTGAATAAATGTTTGGATGTTAAAAGTGCCAACATATGTGTGATAATTTCGTGGAAATTTACAAGAGAACTCCCACTTTCTCTGTCATATGACCCCTAGCTTCCCAGAATCTGATAGCTAAGTTGTTGCCACAGAGAAAGTGGACTGACCATCTGGGGTAATGTTAATGTTACTTGTGTGAATCATTCTGCTTGCAATTAGGTTCCAGCTAATGCCGGTTGCATAGAACCAGGGATTGTTAGTTCCTGGAGCTTAGTGTTCAGCTGCAGCAAATGTTGGCCAGAGTACCAGCAATTACCACACAGACATGTCTGGAATTTTAAATATGGTTTATCTTCTTTATAGAGCCTGCCCCTTCTCCCAGTTCCACCATCCAATGCTCAGCATCTCCACTTTCACTTTGCCGTTATTATGGCAAGGAAATCTTACAAGCTACTATCACCCAGTTCAGGTGAACCAATGTTCTCTAACAGGGTGTTATTCCTCCCCTTCCTCCCTTTAAAACTGGGCTTGGGATCATCTTAGGCAGAGTTGCAGCTATTTTTTACAAGAAAATTTTGGTGCAGAATAAATGATTGTTCTGGTTGCTACATTTGCTCAGAAAGAGCCTTTGTTTTCCTTTATGACAAAAATTAAGTAGCTTATGTGATTCCTTAAACTGGTATGGCTTGAAGAACCATTATCAATTGTAAATGGCAACACAACAAAATTAAGAAAATGGCACATACCTGTAGCAAAAACTTTAAGTATAATGAATAACATGCAAAATTTATTTCAACAATTAACAAGAGGACCTAGTAACCAGTCTCTCATTGGACTCTCAAGTCAAACTGGCTGCACAACATGAAACCCACTTTAAAACAACATATAAAAAGGAAGAAATGATTACTAGTTCAAAGTGAAATAATACTGTTGTGTTTTTAGAACTTTTACTTACAGACAGCTATAAGTAGTTTATAGTTTTGTCATTGATTATTTTAATAGCAGCTTCTTATTTAATGAAAATATTTCTTTGTGAACACATGTCTGAAAACTTTGAGATAGAAAATTATATAGAGTAAACCATTTCTTACTGTACAGAAAACTAACCAAAGTTCATACTCCACAAAGTTAATAAAAACTGGAAAATGTTTTACTGCCAAAATAATCAGTTTAATAAAAACAAAGTGCTTGATATTAATGCACTTGGAAAGACCCAGTGTACAAATTTGACTGGAATAATCATGTGTGGGCACACATAATTTAGAGATTACACAAAAAGTTATTATTCAATACTTAATACCTGGTCCACTGGATGTACATATTTAGATAACAGTTCTGCTAAAGGTGATAGTGCTTGTGAGAAATTACAGTGGATATAAAACTAGCAGTAAAGCAACCATGGTTCTTGATGTTAGCCACGCCCTGATATAGCTCTACCTGGTGTCGTAAATTTAAGCAAACAGGGCCAATAATGATATCATGGTCAATAGGCCATTTCACGTTACGTCTGAGGCTAATTTACATGCTCAGAAGCTCTTCTTACATCAACTTATGCCACAATAGCTGACCAATGGTGCCACTGACCACTCAGTTACACAGTCAGAACCAGAATCAAAGACTTGTACACCAAGTCCACTTTTTCCAGTCCCACTAAACTAATTCCATAGCAGCAGAGCTTTACTACAGGTTTTTAAATTTAGCTTCCCTGCTTATGAAGCAGTAAAATATACATAGTTTTTATGAATTCTTACTACCACAGAGTAAAACCAGAGGCACAGTTACAAGATAATTTCTTAAAACTCCAAAATAATTAACATAATTATTACGTATTACACAATCAAAGATCTTGACTATGCAGATATACTAGTGTACAATGTCAGCAGAAAACTTGTATGAAATATATATAAATCTAATGATTAATGGTTTTACACTTTGACAGGAATTCTCTTAATGATCATATAAATCAGAAGACTGACAAGCTATGTAATCACATGGTCCAAAGGAAGTCACAAATAATCTTGTCTTCCATTGGAAAAGTAAATACAGGTTCAGTGACATTTAATGTATATAATATATCAGTAAAAGGTTAATTTTTTAGGGATCTCTCAAAATGGTAAATGCTATTTTTGTGGAGCTTTTTGTCCATCTGTCTGTCTCTGTCAGTCTGTCCATCCAATTACTACTCAGGGTTGACCTGTTTAAAATAAAATGTTTTTAATCATATGTTAAAAACACGGTTTAATACACTTTCTAAATGAAATACAGTTTTATTAAATTGTTTTAACCATTGTTTAAAATAAATCAAACAATTCATTTGTACATATATTCACCCCACTAAGAGGAAACCTCACATGAGGGAGGGGCGTTTCATGTTATGTGACCAAATCTCACTAAGGGGGAAGGAGGGATGGGGGGCAAATTTTAAAAAATAAACCTCACATAATTAATGGACCTCCCCAAAGCATGGTAAAAAGTTAAGAATAGAACGTCTACAAAATTACTGAACATCAGGGGCACTAGCACCAGCATTGTTAGCTGAGAATGTGATTGCACGAAAGGACAAGGAGTATGACAAAGTGAATTACAGAAAATATCTGTGTGGAACACCATCATCATGGACACCAAAACATAAGTACTATATTGTTACATTTTCTCTGTTCAGTTGTGAAGAGAGTGGTTAGTTTGTGTCAAACACCTTTTTCTATTTGTTTATTAGCATTGTACAAAGTAGAGAACCAATTCAAGTCAGCAGTTCAAGAACAAATGTTAGGCAATAGCACGGAACTTAACCACAGACTTAGAGAGGTAGCAATAGTTTTGAACAATAATGAAAACCTGATCAAAGTTTTGGTGTAGCATCAGCAGGCAGATGTATGTGTAGTATTGTTGTCCATTCAGAGGTCTACACCACATAGAGTTTTTAGGCTTTAGCATCAGTTTGTTTGAACAACAAACAAAGTTTATGAAGGAAAAATTTAGAAATTAAAGTTAATAAATAGCAGAAACAAATAAAAAGATTGAACAATGAAATAATGATTTAGGTAGCAGAATTGAGGCATCAAAAAGTGAACTAAGTAAAAATCAAAACAATCACTGGGTGGTAGAATTGGTGCTACAAACAATGAATTTAAAAATTTAAGAAATAAAGTTTTAAACTAGACCTTTAATGTTATGGAGATGAAAGAAGATCTTGCCAAATTTAAATTGATTTTGGGGTCATAGCACAAAAAAATTGATGCTTGGGTTCAGCAGAAACTAAAGCTACTGAGGATAAATCAAATTTCACAGGTACAATTGGAAAAATTGCAAAAAAAAAAAATGTTTTGAAATTGTACACAATGCAGTAGAACAAGAGTGTCGTCTTTGAACATCCAAAATACATCAGAATAATCAAAATCTTGAACAGAAACTTATAAATCTGGAATCCAAAATGGATAATCAGATCTCTGTAATTTGTAGCAAAGTTACAGAGACATAAAAAGTTGTAACTATTAAAGTATGAGGGCTTATTTTTTGTCAAGGTCCGATTAGTTGAGAAATTAAAAGCAGAGTAAAAATACAATGAAGATGCATTGAACAGTGTCCCTAATATGCCTGTCAATTGTGTTGCAGTACACTTTTAATTCTGAATGCACAGTGAGCATATAAGGATGCCTAGAACAATGGAGTCTTGCAATAAGTGTAAACTGCTTGCTGTTATTGTACAGGGAACTTATAATTAAACTTTTGCTACTTGAGAAGAACCTTACAAGTGATTGTAGAACAATGAACCTTTGCGGAAACATTTGAAAGGACATAGGGAAGAGAAATAATGGATAAAATATTGAAAGACACACATTTGAATTTCCACATGAGAAGGTAACATTTGGTAATCATGTACCATGTTTAAGATCCATATTACAAATGTCACTCAGTGGGATGATCATCTGCATCCGTGACAGTCAGGAAGTTTGTTTAGAAACCATTTTGCTACTGTTCACAGCACTTCTGGAACAGTGGACCATGAAACATTCAGCTGTCGTTACACAGCTCATGCCCTGCTAGATGAACACACACATTGCATCCAGCATTCTCAGCCATCATGGCAGTAGCTTCTTCAACAATTTGTGGTGCAATTGGCTGCCAACCTATCCCAGGAGCAGTTAATTCAAACTTCTCTGACTCATGTCTTCAACACCATCTTCCTCTAATGCACTGAGATTCTCAAAGAGCAATGGCACTATTGCTGTTTTATTATGTTTTGTTTTAGGGCACAAAAACAATTAGCATCATACGTGCCCATGTCAGAACCATAGAACATGAAGACGAAAAAGGAGTTAAAAATGACTTCATGTTAAGCCCAATTGATGGAACAAAAGACCTAAAAAGAGGGAGAAAGGTCCATAAAATATGTCAGAGAGACAATGGAGGTCCTGAACTGAAGGTTGAATGTCCTTTGCCATATTTCTACAATGGATAAAAAGTAAAATGCAGAATGAGAGGACGGGGCATGAGTCGTACTTGGGTAGCTCAGATGGTAGAGCACTTGCCCATGAATGGCAAAGGTCCCGAGTTCGAGTCTCAGTCCAGCATACAGTTTTAGTCTGCCAGGAAGTTTCAAGTAAAATGCAGTCGACAGCCTAAATGTTGTTAGCTGAAATGGCCAATAGCTCAAACAAAAAATGTAAATGAGAACTTAAGTAGTTAAAGAAAGGGTATTTCATCAGGAAATGGCAAACCATCAAAGACAGAGGCAGTGAGCACAAAGTGATGGGCAATCTCCACTTAACAAATTGTGATGCCTAAAAAGACAGTGCCCAATATGCACTGTGGCGAGAGGGCCGGGGGGAGGTCATCCAAGCCACTGGGAGAGATTTATTTTGCCGGAGCTTGTTCCCATGAAGGGAAAACAAGTGGTGATGGCAAAGTAACACCAACTGCTGGCAGCTGGCCACACAGATATTATCCAAGGGAATGGAAGAACTAGCGGGCTGCGGTACAAGGACTGCAGCCTTGGCAGCAGCATACTGGCCTCGTTTCCTGTCAGACCTATGTGACCAGGGATCCACATAAACATCACAGTGGCTCCTTCAGGAGTAAGCAAGTGAAAGCTTCCCTGGACCAATTACACTAAGGCATGGACCGTATAGAGCACACAAAGGCTCTGAAGGGCACAGAGTCAGAGCAGGTGACACAATTGAAAAGTCTGTGTTGCCACATTTACTGTGCAGCCTGATACAGAGCGAAGAGTTCTGGTGTAAATACTGAGCAGTGTTCTGGAAGCTGATATCAAAAATCATCAGTGCTAATGATGAAGGCAAAACTGACACCACAGTCAGTCTGACAGTCATCAGTGTACACAAAGGTATGAAAAGTTTCTATCATGAAAAAGCTACTATTAATTTATATTGTTATTAATTATAACTGGGTGTACTCATCCTCAATGTCTTGAGCTACCGCTGCAAGTTGTCCTGTGGTACATGTTGTCTACTGTACTTGACTGTTAAGTCAAAATAAGCAATACTTACAATTTTTTGTTTCAGATAACTTTATTTTAACTCAAAAAGACGTACATGTTACATGCACAAACTCATCTCATACAATGACCACCTCTGCTAACATGGTTGCCCCTATATATATATGATTCCAAACAACCCTCATCTTTGGTATTGTTAAAAAAGGACTCTTTAAAAAAATTACAATTAAAGCTCTCATTTTAAAACCAATGACACATTTCAACAACTACAATAGCTCTTAAAGAGTAAATACAAAATTGAATTTTCAAGTATATAATAACTTAACCATGTATAAACACTCAGATATGTGGTGTTAGCAATTCTTTTACCACTTTTATTAATTAAAAAAGGTTCATGGTTCAGGGAATGTTCCTACCAATTACAGGACCTACACCCTTCAATACAATCATAATATAGTAACTAGTTTCTTTCGATCCATTCCACAAGTACATGTTTACCTACACCCGTACATCAGAAATTACTGTTTATGGTCAAAAAATATGTGTTTTTAAATCGGTTTCAATGGACTGTTATGTTTCAACACCCCCAAAAGGGTTTGTGCAACAAAAAGTTATACAAAACCTTTTTTGGTAGATTGAGATAACAGTACTCACTTTGCAATCAATTGGAAGAACAAGCAATTTACGTAGGATATGAGATCTGATTTCTGCTTAATCTCCAGAATGAAGTGTACACATACATCATAATGAAATTTGAACTATGTTCTCAACCAAATAAGTAAAATTCTCATAAATTATTTTGTGTCAGATTCAACTAGATTAGACAAAATATTAATTAATAGCACAAAGAAAGAACATGTTAATTTGTAGAATTTGTCTATAGCTTGTATTTCAGCACGAATATGAGGTAAATCTATTTCAATCAGAAAAATTATCCAATGGAAGTTAGCTGAATTGGCCTTGTTTCTGAATAATTATGTCTGTCATTAGAGCCTCCAGGTTCTCCTGAGTGCAATGGAGGGACTGGTGTGTATAACTCTTTCTCAGTATTGCCAATGCATTGTGGAACAAGTGGTAGTATCGGATACTACACCACTCAAAATTCATAAAAACCTTGGAATGTGGCTCATACTTCACTCTGTATGACCATCATATTTCATGTAATTGATTGTGAATAGAATAGTTCAATTCAGCAAAATTCCAACTGTTCAAACTTTAACATTTCCAGTCTTAAATCTCATTTTGCAATTTAACTTGTTCTTTGATAATATATCACTAAAATTTATACTAGTACAAAATTCTTAAGTGCCACTGCACTAATCTCTGCACTTTACACTAACATTTACACATAATACTGAACAATCACACCTCCACACACCGCTGTCTGGGCCAACCAAATACAATTCTCCACAGAGTCCACCTGGATCATCTGTACAAATATTGACCAAGTCACAGTACACAGACTGTTTCAGGGCTCCCTGGTTCATCAAATACATTATTATAATACAGTACAAGTAATTTCTTGAAGTATAGTTCCTCAGCAGTTAACATAATTCACCCTAAATGCACAGAATGAAATGTCTGGCCAATGGCCAATCTCTCCATATTTCATTTGTCAAGACACTCCCAACACTTCCTTCCCACCTACACAATCATTCAAACATTGATTAATATATTACCTCAGGAACATTAGTACAACACAGTTGTTGCTTTTCCTTCTTCACAATACGGGACATCTGTTTTTGTACAAGGTTTGGGGAGGGGGGGCATAACTATGATCTGTAAAGGTCGCTATGAGACCCTCGGTATATTTCAAGAGGAACTACAGATGTGATGGCCACCGGTGGCTAGGCTGTATGGAAGGGACTTCTTGGTAAGGAACGGGTATCAACTGTCGAAGTGGAGGTATTGCTGGTGGTTGGTAGGTTTGGTATGGACAAAGGTACTGATGTAGACATCTTCCAAGTGGAGGTCACATCAAGGAAGGTGACTTGATGGGTTGAGTAGCACCAGCTGAAGCGAATGGGGAGAAGGTGTTGAGGTTCTGGAAGAATGTGGAGGGGTATTGTCGCCCTTGACCGAGGTCACAAAGAAGTCATCAGTGAATCTGAACCAGGTGAGGGGCTTGGCATTATGGGTGTTTAGGAAGGATTCATATATATGGCCCATGAACAAGTTGGCATAGGAGGGGTGCCCATAGCCATACCCCAGATTTGTTTGTAGATAATGCCTTCAAAGGAGAAGTAATTGTGGGTGAGGATGCAGTTGGTCATGGCAACTAGGAAAGAGGTGATTGGTTTGAAGTCTGTTGACATTAGGAAAGGTAGTGTTCAACAGCAGTAAGCCCATGGGCATTTGGGATGTTAGCAAGGCACCATGTAGTAAAGAGACAGGAACTGGGGAAAGTCGGTGGAGGAAATGGCTGGTATCTTTTATGTAGGAGGGTAGGTTGTGGGTAATGGGCTGAAGGTGTTGGTCTATGAGAGCAGAGATTCTCTCTGTGGCAGCATAGTAACCAGCCATAATGGGGTGTCCTGGATAGTTGGGTTTATGGACTTTAGGAAGCCTGTAGAAGACAGGAGTGTGGGGACTGGTAGGGGTGAAGAGAGAGATGTACTCTGGGGAGAGGTTCTGGGATGGGCCTAAGGCTTTGAGGAGAGACTGGAGATCCTGCTGGATTTCTGGAATGGGGTCACTTTGGCAGGGTTTGTAGCTAGATGAATCTGACAGCTGGCAGAGTCCATCTGCCATGTAATCCTTGCCGTTCAAAACAACAGTAGTGGAGACTTTGTCAGCATGCTGGATGATAAGGTCAGGATCAGTTTTTAGGTGGTGGATTGTGGTCCTTCTGTGGGTGTAAGATTAGTTTGCTATGTTGAGGGATTTGAGGAATGATGGAGAGGCAAGGTTCGAGGTTAAGAAATTCTGGAAAATTAACCAGGGTTAATTTGGGGGCAGCAGAGGTGAATCACAGTTGTATGGAGGAGTGAACTGAGTCACACAGGGTTCAAATTGGTCTTTGGTTGAGTCTGACTGTTAGAGTTGGTGGCTACAAAGAGTTTTTACAGCAGGACCTCAGAGAAGGAGAGAAGGTCATTAACCAAGTCCTGCATGACTGAATTTTAGGGTGGGGTGAAAGACAAAGCCTTTGAAAAGGACTGCTACTTCTGCAGGGAAAAGGCAATTGGAAGAAATGTTCATGATCATGTTTTGGGTCTGTTTAGGTTCTGGATTCTGTGTGGTGGTGAGAGGGAGTTTTGGACGGCGGGGTAAATGTAGTATGTCTGCGAGACAAGGTTTGTCAGCTCTGAGGGGATGTGGCGGAGGTTTGGAGGTCTGTAGTAGAGGTGGTGGACAGTGTTAGTACAAGGCAGGAATAGAAAGTGAGTAGGTAGGACAGTTTTTTGAGGTGGCATTGTGCATGTTGCTCTAGTTCCTGGAGGACAAATGTTTCAATGTGTTTTACGTGATCCCAAATTCGTGGATACTGTGAAACCAATCATGTGATCTACAAGCTAAGCTGCAACCACTGTGCTAAATTCCACATCAGCATGACAACCTACAAGCTGTCTGTCTGCATGAGTGGCCACCAACAAAATGTGGCCAAGAGACAACTAGGCCACCCTGTTGCTGAGCATGCTGTCCACCATGACGTCCTTCATTTCAATGACTGTTTCAGAGCCTGTGTCATCTGGACCCTTCCCACCATCACCACTTTTCTGAATTGCGCAGGTGGAAATTCTCCCTGGAATACAACCTACATTCCCCTGACCCTCCTGGCCTCAACCTTTGTTAGTCACTGTCCTTACGCATCTAGCCCTTCCCTGTTCCCATTCCAGCACTACACAGCTCTCTGTTCCGCCAACACCCACAGTCTTTTTACTTCTCTATTTTTCTGCTAATCCTCCCTCCCTCCCCTGCACTCCATCTAACTTCTCGACTGCACCTAGCTGCCGCACTCTCCACCTCGTCTCTGCACCTCCTTACCGCCTCCCAGTTGCCTCTCCCATAATGCCCTGCTGCTCAAAGTCTGGCTCCAGCTGCCAGAGACTGTGACCAAGTGTGTGTGAGTTGCATTGCATGTATGTGTGTGTGTGTGTGTGTGTGTGTGTGTGTGTTGTCTACTTTTGACAAAGGCCTTGTTAGCAGAAAGATAACTTTCTGACAGTCTGTTTCTTGTGCCTTTCTGTGACTCAGCATCTCCACTGTATGATGAGTCACAACTTTCTGTTTCATTATATTGGAATAGAAACCAATTGTTAAGAACAGATACTCTGGTATAAAGCTACTGCAATCATTGCTGAGAGACACAATACCTCACACCTAAGATGATGTTCCCTGCATCCCTAAAAATGTTTCTAATAGAGGAAGAATTCTACCATATGACTCAGTACCTGAGCAGGCAGTGACTGTGAGAGATTCATGTTATGTACCACATTAAAAGAAATTCATATTACAAATTAGAGTTACAACTACTCATGTAGTAGAACTACCCATATACTATATAAGGTTCACAAAAATTTATTTTATAACTCTGTTGTATGAATTGTAAATCATTTAGCATCATGTACAGTCTGTGTTGAATAAAATAGGAATGTGGGTAAGCTATTAGGAACAGCATAGTGAGCACATTATCATAGCAAAGATGGACATGAAGCCCACACCCAACAGAGTAGTACAAGTTTATATGCCAGCTAGCTCTGCAGATGATCAAGATATTGAAGAAATGTATGATGTGATAAATGAAATTATTCAGATAGTCAGGGGAGATGAAAATTTCGTTGTGATGGGGGACTGGAATTCAGTAGTAGGAAATAAATGAAAAGGAAAAATTCGAGGCAAATTTGGACTGGGGGAAGTCACCTGGCAAAATTTTGACAAGAGAATAATTTAATCATTGCTGACATGTAGTTTAAGTAGCACAAAAGAAGGTTGTTTTCTTGGAAGAGACCTGGAGATACCAGAAGATTTTAGATTGATTATATAATGGTACAATAGAGATTTTGAAACCGGATTTTAAATTGTAAGACATTTCCAGTGGTGACAATTTACTGGTTATGAACTACAGATTAAAACTAAAGAAATTGCAAAAGGGTAGGAAATTGAGGAGCTGGGACCTGGATAAGTTGAAGGAACCAGAAGTTGTTCATAGTTTCAGAGGGATCATTGGACAATGGCTGACTAGATCAAGTGAAAGAAATAGAGTACAAGGTGAGTGGGTAGCTTTAACAGATGAAATACTGAGGGGTGCAGAGAATCAAGTACCGTACTTACTCGAATCTAAGCCGCACTCGAATCTAAGCCGCACCTGAAAAATGAGACTCGAAATCAAGGAAAAAAAATTTTCCCAAATCTAAGCCGCACCTGAAATTTGAGATTCGAAATTCAAGGAGAGAGAAAAGTTTTAGGCCGCACCTCCAAATCGAAACAAAGTTGGTCCATTGTAATATGAGACACAATTTAGGTCGAATGAATGACGATACAGCTATAGTAGTTTGGTTCGAGTTGTAAGCTTAGCAGTTAAGCTTTACCAGGTAGCCATTGCTATGCGTCAGGTGCTCCGTCCGTATTTATACGGGTACCCTTCCTTTTTCACGTGCTTCGTCTGGGTTGAATTGATTGCTTATTTTTCTTTGCTCTGATAAGTGCCGTTACTTTGTTATAGGTGTTTACGTCACTCTAAGCTGAAAATGCATTATTGTACTGTGTCACGCATTGTTTGTCGCATTCTGATAATGTGTGTTTACGACCTGTCACCGCTCGCGGCACGGCTTGCTTTTGTACGCGCTACTACCGCTTCCAATTGAAAAATAAATAAATAAATAAAAATAAATAAATAAAAAAAATTGTCTCATAAGCGAAACAATGGCAAGAGACTGCAATTTGTTGTTACTTACACTGCTGCTTTCTTTGATAATGATCAACAAGAACCAAATAATAGACTGCGTGTGATAGAAGATGTTGTGAAGGAGAGTTTAGCGAAAAATTTTCTCCGTTTGAAAATCTTCGCAGATGCCTCTTTAATACATTACCTTCTGCACAGAAATTAGAGTCATCTTAGATTAAAAAATCTAGTCAGTTGTCGTACTTCATTTCTGACTGCATCTCTAATCTGCGTAAGAATAATACTAATATAAACATGGCATGATATGTACATTCTTCCACGATTGCTGTTGTCTCACTCTAGTTTCGTAGTTTATTAGGCAGACAGGATTTAAATGAAGTAGCAGCAAACACAAAAGAATACATGGCAAAATGTTTATATTCGTATTATTCTTATGATGAAGAGAATACTGCATGTGATTCACAATTCATAAAAGTTCCTATTAGCAACCATCTCTTGTCACAGGTAGGAAAAAATTCAGAACGTAGAGTTGGCCTTATTGACAAACATCCCAAACAGTCTTGCCAGTCGGATTTTCGTAGTACATTGAAAGGTTGCTACATTCGAAGATGAACAATACGGAATTTGTATTTACTTCGTTGGATAATGTATGAAAATGCAGTGGTCGAAACTCGGGGAGAGAAAAACGCTCGTCTTCCACCTTTTTTTAAAAAAAAATTTATTTACTGACGCAGAGGTTTTGGCGCCAGTATTTATCTTTGTGCCTGCAAGTGCAAAGCATGCCTGTGTAGCGCTACATATATTCGACGGCAAAAGTTACTTGTGGCGGCACCTACCAACATTTTACAGAACTTCCGCTTACTTTGCACTCGATTCTAAGCCGCAGGCGGTTTTTTGGATTACGAAAACTGGAAAAAAAGTGCGGCTTAGATTCGAGTAAATACAGTAGGTAAAAAAACAGTGCCTAATAGAAATCCATCGATAACTCAGGAGATACTGAATTTAAGCGATGATAGGAGGAAATATAAAAATGCAGCAAGTGAAGCAGGCAAAAGGGAGTAAAAATGTCTAAAAAATGAGACTGACAGGAAGTGCAAAATGTCTAAGTGGGAATAGCTAAAGGAAAAATGTAAGGATATAGAAGCATATATTATGAACAAGGAAGACAGATGCTGTCTATAAGAAAATTAAAGATACCTTTGGAGGAAAGAGAAGTGCAGCTGTATGAATATTAGGAGCTCAGATGGAAAACTAGTCCCATGCAAAGTATTTGTATGGAGAATAGCCATGTATGTAAGTGAAACATAGACAATAATCAATTTAGACACAAAGAGAATATAAGCTTTCGGAATGTGGTTCTACAGAATAATGCTGAAGATTAGATGGGTAGATCACATGATTACTGTTGAGTTACTGAATATAACTGGTGGGAAAAGAAATCTGTGACACAACCTGACTAGAAGAAGGGATCATGTGATAAGACACATTCAGAGACATCAAGGGATCACCAATTTTGTACTGGAGTGGGGGAGGTTAAAAACCATAGAGGGAGACCGAGAGATGAATACAGTAAGCAGATTTGGCAGGATGTACTTATTCAGAGATGAAAAGGCTTGCCCAGGATCAAGTAGCATGGAGAGCTGCAACAAACCAGTCATCACACTGGAAACAAAAAACAATGACAACAAATACTTTGCAAACTATTGTATATTTTTACTGTGTAGACTATTTATGTATTTTGTCTAGACTGTAAGCATAATGATGTGCCCTGTGTTACAGATACATATTTGTACAAGAGATAATTTAAGAATCAATAAAAATCACTATCACAATGTGGTAAGTCATAACATGTTCTAAGAAAAAAAGCAACAAAATGTTTCTAAGAGCAATATTATGAATGTAATTTCTATTAATGAAACTGTTAACATCCTAACCCAACTTTGTCCTGCAGATCAGCTTGTCAGTTTTTTGCTTTCACACTAGTTGGCTTTGCAAACTCACATCCTAACAGTTGCCTTCCAAACTAACCTAGACCTCAGGCTAAGCTACAAATCAGCCAGTTTTTAGGGTTCATATTACTTGTCTTTGCCAACTCACAAGCACATTTTCACATCCAAACTTAACCACCTCACAGATACTAACATTAATCATGAAAAGTAGTCAGATACTTGTAACAAGCAGTAATATATTTGCTAGTCATACTAGGAATAAGATGTACCATTATGAAGAAACCAAAAATGAAGCTGCAGCATTAATTGTTTGGGTTGCAGACTAATGCAACTGCCCACAAAAAAAAAACCACAAGAACATGTCTGGTTCTTGTCACTTCTGCTTCCTCTACACGTACTCAAAGAGGCAGCTGTCAAATTCTTGCACTCGTTCATCCCATGGAGGGTCCTTTTAATGGCATCCCATGTACCTGCATTAGTAATTGTGTAGACACCTGTCTTGGGATTTTTGAAGGTCAATTTATGATTCACTTTAAGGTGTCGCAAACTTCCACTTTTCAAACATCTGTACTTCCAGAAACAGTGGAATATAATGGTTGTCCCCAGCAAAATATTCTATTCAATGAGTTTTAAAAGGGCTGCTTCTAGCACAGCATGAAGAAAACATCTCTACATATATAATTTGGGTATCAACAAACATTCGTCTTTCTGTTTTTTTGTTCCCTCTGTCAAACTTCTTTTTAACGGAGATTCATCAGTATTGACAATTTGTCCTTCACGACCAAGTTTGTCATTCTGCCTCAGGCAGATTTCCATGCAAACATCTCCACAAGATTGTCACCAGTGCACTATAGTTTGCTTCTCCAAATCTAATGCTTGAGATATACATTTAGATTTGCATTCATAAAACCACAAGTATGTAAACTGCAAAAGATATTAATTTTTAGGCTGCTCCCAGAAAACTGGGAGTTCTTTCTGATTGAACACTTGGAAAAGTGGCTGCTTTTGCTACACTTCCAAACCACTCCATCAACACAAACCTTAGACTGTTTAAGATACATTCCACTGCTACAGTTAGGGTCAATTGAGGCGTCCAATTCGACCTATCAGCTTTGATCCATGACGTAAGGGTGTTGTGGTGTGGTGTGTGACGTCATTACGATGTGGAGTTTATCGGTTGTGTTGGTAGATGTCATCTTATTGTGTTTAATGGTGCCCTCTGGTGGTGCATGTGTGTGTGTGTGTGTGTGCTGAGGGTAATGTGTTATATTGGGCTCATTTGAGCCTTGGTGTTCAATGTGTGAAGTCGTTGGCAGTGTTTGTAGTTTGGGACATAAGGTTTGGAAGTTTTTTCAGTGAGTTATCAATTAATTTTTTTTTTGTTTATGTGTTTGGCGATTTCGTGTTATTAGTTTGCTGTTTTTGGTGCAGTAAGATGTTTAATTTATTTTGTGGCTTCTGTTCTTATGCATTGACATGATGATGAAATATAACAGTGCTATGCTGTGGTCAGAGATGGGGAAGGACATGTTCTCTGTTATTAAATGCCTCCAGTCATTTGGACTGATAACGGAGATTGTGCATATTTATCATGAGTACATGATGTTGGCCAGTTCCATCATTTCAGTCCAGGGGTGGGTACATGTGCAGTGTAAGTGTGTGTGTGTGTGTGTGTGTGTGTGTGTGTTTGGTGGTAGTAAGTAATTGTTTTTTCTTTTGGATCTATTCTTCTCGAGTTGTGATGTTTTGTGTATTTATGGTTTATTTAATGTGTTGTTTCATTTACCTAGGGATGTTCGATGTTTAGATTTTTGAGGTGTTATGGTTTTGGTTTTATTTTTCTTAGTTGGTTTTTTGGTGTCAATAGCTGTGGTTGACCTATATACACAAGGGGAATGACTGATACCAATTTCCATATACGTGTTGGTGTTTTGGTATCATGGGCTGTGGATGCTCCATATAGTTCAAGAGAAGTGTCCAATTACCGTAGATTTTTTTTTTTTAATTGGTGTAGCGGAATGTTGTAATTTTGTTGGTTTTTGCCATTTTGTGTGTTTTGGGAACGTGATGTGTTTTTTTCACTGTTATATTTAGCTTGTCCCCACCCTAAAACCTCCAATTACTCGTGTTTGTCCCATTAGTTTCATTGTATTTTTGGAGAATCATGCCATTGCCTTATTTATAAGTATTGTCGTGTTTGTTACCATGTGTATGTAGTGACGCCATATGTGCCATATTGAAGGTGGTTAGAATAGCCATTTCTGCAGTATTGATGGCGTCATGGGTCAAAGCAGATGGGTGGAACCATACACTTATGTAATCCCCGTATTTAATACATTTCCGTGTATCTGTAATTAATCCCTGATACATACACCAACTGACGACGTCACTGTGGAGAACTAAATCACTTACATCAGTCTATTTCATACTATTCGCTGCCATAATCATAAAATATCTCTTTCTTAATTCACTATTGGACCATAAAACAGCAAACAATATAATGT
Organism: Schistocerca americana; assembly: GCF_021461395.2. Classification (NCBI taxonomy): domain Eukaryota; kingdom Metazoa; phylum Arthropoda; class Insecta; order Orthoptera; family Acrididae; genus Schistocerca; species Schistocerca americana. The sequence continues at coordinate 155,027,249 of NC_060122.1, forward strand.
TTTCAAATTTCTGTGTTAGAACTACATTTCCTCTCTTCTTGCCTCTTGATTGTTATTCAGATGTATCATCCCACTGGCCATGTGAAACTGACATGCTGCCAACCTATGAGCAGTAGGTAAGCACAATCATGACTGCCACTGGCCCAGATCTAGAATCACGCCAAATGAATCTATTTCTGGTGTAGACACCTCTCAGGATACAAGTAATGATGACATTAGTGAATAATGATGAGTAAAGCCTGCAATTTATAGCATGTTTGTTTGCATGCCATGTAGGTAGTATTGAGACAAAACCTTTTCTGGGCCACTCTGAATTGTTGCCAGATGTATCCAAGATGGCGACAATGATGTCATCCAAGATAGCGGCGTGTAGACTTGGTAACACCGCATGACGTCATCCAAGATGGCGGCCATGACGTCATTCAAGATAGCGGATTTTGGCAGGAAGTTTGAATTTTGGCAGGAAAGTGCCACACCCCCCACTCCCTCATAAAAATGGCGGGAAGTTCAAATTCCAACAGGATAATGCATCACACCACAGTTATCTGTATTATCCTAAGCAAATCGCGGGAAGATAGGACAAATGGGCTACCTCCACTAACCTATGTCGCCCGACCGCCACCTCTTCCTAGGAACTGGCGCCAAGTTTGAATTTTGGCAGTAAAGAAAGGTCACTTGGGGTTTCACTACCAAACTAAGAAAATTGCTCGAAAGAAAGGACACAGTCACCTGACCGCCACCTCTTCCTAGAGATTCGTGGGAAATGGAATCAGCCTGCACTGGGCTACTGGAGAGAGGAAGGAGTGTACTTTATTTATTGTTGAACAATTTATTTAAGGATGAAGTATATTTATCACAGTGATACAGAACATACGCTCTGACATGCCACAGAGCATACAGACCAGCAAACTACTCCCAAATAACACACATATAATGTTCTACACATGCGCCTGATAATTGTAAACTGTTAAACTAACCCATTGCACAGGCTACAGACATGCAAACCACTCGTAAATAATGCAATACATTTACATCCTTAGAGCCAAACAACTCGTAAATTGTCAAAATAATAATTCATCTAAAAAAATTCTGCAAACATACTTCCTAGTCATCAACTATCGAAAACTTGCACCAGTCTTTATTTAAACAATTAGAGACAGCACCACCATCCAGTGTGTTCGCCAGAAGGTCTGGACTCCAACTGACTTAGTACACACGAACACCAGCAGAGAGTGCTGTCAACCGTGACGTCATCTGATGACGCGACTACCGTTATTCAAGATGGGGGCATACACTATGTTCACCACGAGGCCTAGTACATATTGACACCACCAGAGAATGCTACCATGGACTTTGAATGAATTTTCGCGAATGCCACATTCACCTGGACTTGGAAGGAAACAGTTAAAGTCTTCACCACAACCCTCAACCGACCGCCTCATCCCCTTACCAACTCATGTTGTCAGGCTAAGAACACTAACGTGTACTAAAGTGTACTAACGTGCACTGTCGTGCACTAACATGTACTAACGTACACAGTACATGACGTCACCCAAGATGGTGGGGAGAAATGGCGGGAAAACGACTCTGTCTATGATGGACATAAGTTTTTGTTTTGCAAGCAATGTCTCCACCACAAGATCTAGACTCCAACTGACCTAGTACACATTACTGCCTCCAGAGGGTTCTGTCATCCCTCGTGTGAACTAATCCCAGATGGTGGTCTGGAGGGGGGAAATGGCGTGTAAATGACTCAGGCTGTGCAGAGCTGCAGGGAAGAGTAAAGGCCCGTCCACACGCAACGATCTGTCTACGCAAATGTCTGCGCACATCACATCTGCGCAGACAGATCGTTGCGTGTGAACAGAAGATTTGCACCAACCTGAGGTGTGTGCAAACCTGGAAGTTGGAGTTGGAGGTTTGAGCGAAACCTCTCAAATCTGTCGGTTCAAACCACATCTGCGCAGACAAGTTGGAGCGTATGGACAGGAGATCGTCGCAAATCTGGCGCGAAACAGCTGTTTGCTCAGTCTAGTGTTTGTATTTGTGTGCACAGGGCGTTAAAATGGCTGATACTAGTCAGTGTTCTCGAGAGTTTGTAAGTGAATTCATTGAAATATACAGAAACTACCCATGTTTGTGGAAGATTAAAAGTAAAGAATATAGTGACCGAGACAAAAAGACAGCAGCATACAATGCTCTAATTGAAAAATTGCGGGCAGTTGGCGCCTCGGCAAACAGAGAAACGGTAATAAAAAAATAATTTCGTTGCGAACTGGCGAAATTATTTGCGGATGGATGTCGAAACTTATAATTATCTCTTAAAGCATGTAACCCCTCATATTATGAGAAAAATACTTGTATGAGAAGGGAAATTTCTCCTCATGAACGCCTGGCAGTAACATTAAGATTCCTAGCAACAGGAAGGAGCTACAATGATTTGGAATTTTCATCTGCAATATCGAAACAAGCATTGAGTGAAATAATACCCAACACATGTGAAGCTATTTACGCTTTCGTGAAAGATGAGTTCATGAAGGCAAGTCAAGTAAATTAGTCTGTCAGCGAACTGTTTACCGAAAAGAGTTATCCAAAGTTCAGAAATATGGAATATCTGGTGTAGGAGTAGATCAAGTATACCAGCCAACGTTATGGTATTTTGATCTACTTGGCTTTCTTAGTGATCAAGAAACGCCAAGACCAAGCAGGAGTACAATTGAAGATGAAATTGGAGTGCCAATGTGCGAGGAAATGGAACATGAGGTTATGTAAAGCAAAACAGGTTCGCCCTGCAACTCTCGCAGTAAATTTACGTGACAAAACTGCTTTCGCTTTAGCAGCCACTGTCTGCACCATTTTGACCGCTTTCTCTGTTTCCTGCGGTTGGTCTGAATGTTTTTTGGAACACAAGTTGCGAACACAGACCACAACAGAACTTCCTCCATTTCTATTTTTCAAAATAACTGAATTAAATTTTGACGTTTTCGGGGAGCGTAGTCGCTTGCCACTGATATTTCTTTTCTACACCGACAGATGGCGGGCGAGTAGTAGATTGGGGTTTGTGTCGTGTGAACACACCACATTTGCAGCGATCTTTTGCATGTACAGACATCTGCGCCGATGTCTGCGGAGACAGATCGTTGCGTGTGGACCGGGCTTAAGGAACAAGTGTACTCAATTTATTTTCGAACATTTTATTTAGGAATGGGCTATATTTATCACACTGATACAAAACACACGCTCTGACATGCCTGGGGTCACGCCACACAGCCCAGAGATCTGTAAACTACTCCTAAATAACTCTCTCCAGATATGCAGACAACTTGTAATTTACCAAAATAATTTCAGTATAGACATACAGACTCTTCCTAAATAATGCAGCACAGTGATGTGTAGACACGCTCAGTACTCGTATACTGTCCAAATAACACAGTTTATAGACCTGCTCTCAAAATAATGCAACAGACATGCAGTCAATATGCACAGACACCATCTGCCACCCCCTGTCCAGTAGAGCACACAGGAGGTTCACGGCAACCCCCATGAAGTGATGTGGCCATCAGCTGTCAAACCACACACACATACCCTCAGCCATGAGGTGGCAACATCCCATTCATACTTGACACCAGAGAAATTCCTATTGAAATACATGTTCATCTAGGCACCGATGCTGGCGCAACCAGCCAGGGACATGTGCGCTGTCACAGTCATGACCCACCGCTGGATGCAGGTGAAAGTTGCATCTATTTTCAGGTATACAGCCACTGTTATTTGACGTCAGTTAGACACTGGACTCGCATTCGGGAGGACGACGGTTCAATCCCTCGTCTGACCATCCTGATTTAGGTTTTCCGTGATTTCCCTAAATCGCTCCAGGCAAATGCCGGGATGGTGCCTTTCAAAGGGCACGGCCGACTTCCTTCCCCGTCCTTCCCTAATCCGATGAGACCAATGACCTCGCTGTCTGGTCTCCTTCCCCAAACCAACCAGTCAACCATCTGACGTCACAGAACTCCAAGGCGCAGCCCCGATATGCGAGACACCTCCGGACAGCACTTGTCTTTACCGTTGATGACAGATTGGCTACAAACCTTCACCAACGCATCTAACAATGTTCTCAACCTTATACTCATGTATCGTGACTGTGTAAAAAACAAGAACTGAGTCAACCTCGCGGGAATTGTCCCAGAAATAGTTAACGCTCGCTTCCTTTATGTCTCAGCTCGTATGCAAGAAAATTCTTGCCCTTACAGTACCTGTTTATGAAAATAACGCAGAATAACGTCGAATGCAGTCTTCCCAGCGCTCCTAACGTGATAGCCTTCGTGCTCTCAGCATATGCAAATGTTCTCACTGCTATGTAGATTCTCCTATATCCCAGCACAAAGGATGTGAAAGAAGGGAGCATTATGATTGGCTCTTATCGAATTTACCCGCCGAATTACTGTTGTCGTTGGTATCAAAGCACCATCCACCTTTTCTTTCTTGCTGCAGATGGGACTTTCAGTGGTAAAATTATTTTGCACAGATCGCTAAAGTCCATTGACAGTTAATCCCGTAAAGTTGTCTATAGATCATCAAATACATACGAGAATCGCAAGGATATTGGAAGCCAGGAACATATTTACCAGTGTAACTACAACTAAGTATTACGATTGCTGCTACAGTCTGACACCGATCGATGACTGTACTTCTGGAATATATCATATCTCAGTATCTATGGAACACATAATTTTCCACGTCAAAAATCTCTTGCTGTTATCAATGTGCTGAATCTATATGTACCTCACGATAAGACACACAGTCATCCTCTCCAGTCACGGCACATCATAAACCACAGTAACTTTACAATGCAATATATACACATTTTACACAAACAGTGCAGTTATCTTTTATATCTGCACAGCATTCGAAAAAAATATGGTATGTCTACATTCACACCGGCTATATTACACGATGCTCCTCAGTCCTAGGGAAGCACTGTCCACCTTTTGTTTCTTTCTACATATGAGTCTTTCAGTGGCAATAAATTATTTTACACTGATCGCCATATTGCAGCGACAACTAAACCTCGCAAAGTGCCATACATATTGTCAAATACAGAAAGGCTCTTACTCAATTAAACTGCACTCCCACTGATGACAGGAGCTTGAATACAAGAACACAAGTATTTTCGCATCGTTTACCATAATATTACATCATTTTCGCGGTACTCCTCGATATCAAGCACACAGCAGTAGCCTCCTGATCGCTCACACAACGTAATTCCGAAGATATACACTGGAAACTATTTCTCTACAAACACGAAACTTTAGCTAGGTGGAATGTGCTCTAGACCACTGAGTAACTAGAAACAAACAGAGGAAAAATGATATTTCCACCAGCAAATACCGATATCGCTGATGGAACAGATTCAAAATCATCCCTATAATTTACAAGCCAACTGCGGTGCTTCTCACGTCTAGAGAACAAGGAAATGTCTCGTTCACCTGCTAGTTGCACACCCCGCAATCGATCTTCTCTCAACTAACAAGGGGAGGCCGCCAATTGTGAAATTCAGATTCGATTCATACTGCGCATAATAAAAGCTCATGGCCAGAGGTGTAATGTTGCAAAGCACCAAGATGCACTTCTCAGCCGTTGTCGAGAAAATCGACAGTTAAAAGAAACGGGTACAGTAAAATACTCTGTACGATCAATAATTTTCTACAGCGTCGTGGCGTAGTGGTAAGCGCTCGGGTTCGTAATCCGAAGGTCGCCGTATCGAATCTCGCGCTATGCAACCTTCTTTTTTTTAGTATTTGTTTTTTATAATTCAAATATATATATATATATATATATATATATATATATATATATATATATATATATATATATATAAAATTCCGGGCAATCAGTTGCAACAATTACGCATATAATAAGTTGTTGAAAGTCGTGGAAAAACTGGCGACTTCGAACATCATTATGTTTTCCGCAAACAAAGTTGTATTTCACAAATGTTAGTAATTGTCTTCATAATGTTAACCACGTATAGTTAACGGAAGACGTAGAAACGATATTCCGAAGCGAATACGTATAGCGTAAGTCAAACGTTCGAATTAGAATAGAGACCCCACGAACACAAATTTGCTGTGGCAGGTATGAAATATAAACTCCGTTACTCGCTCGTTACACTTGAGTGACAGATGTTGAATAGGCCGAAACGAGCCGCCGCATAACAGCGTAGTTGCCTGCTAACTTCGAAAGAAGGTAGATGCGGTCCCTAGCGCAACTTATAACATTGTCGCAAATCAGTGCGGACGGGAGAGCTTTGGTACACCCTGTTAAAAAAAACGGAAAAATTGAGGCGGTACAATTGGAGAGCGATCCGCCTTCACCAACATCCATAAGCAATTCATTAATACTTTATATATATATATATATATATATATATATATATATATATATATATATGAATTACAAAAAACTAATAATAATAAAAAATATTGCATGGCGCGAGATTCGATCCGCCGACCTTCGGATTACGAGCCCGAGCGCTTACCGCTGCGCCACGACGCTGTAGAAAGTTGTTAATCGTCGAGAGTATTTCACCGCAACGGTTTCTCTTAACTGTCGATTTTCTCGACAACGGCTGAGAAGTGCATCTTGGTGCTTTGCCACATTACACCTCTGGCCATGAGCTTTTATTATGCGCAGTATGAATCGAATCTGAATTTCACAATTGGCGGCCTCCCCTTGTAAGTAAAGGAGCGAAATGTGCAGAAGCAGTCAACCGAACAATTGACATGGGAGGGAATAACAGTCCAACGCAAACGCACTTCCATATTCATTCTCAAATTTCCACTTTATTATGAAAGCTATCCAACATATACTAAGTATTAGTTCGCTATGCAATCATCTAGAGGATGGAAAAGTTAACTCAGATACACTCCTACACTCCAACAGTTCTTTGCATTCAGACGGAGGTTGTCGTTAACGGGAAACGGGAATCATTCCCACCACAGGCTATGTATACACGGAATCATTGTAGAAAACCGGTGACATATGTGTTTTATCATTATACCTACAATTAAATGTTACGATCGTGGTCTCAGTTGAACGGCATTCGACAATGAGCTAAGTATCGGAAATACACCCTGCTGAAGGCTGTGGCTCTGGAAATGGAAATATATGTACCTTCCTTACGACTGGATATAGTCATTTCCTTTACACAAACACATACTTTATAAACCTGATGCTCAAATGTAAACATATCACGCATACGCTACTACTAGGTATAATACTTCGTCAATAGCTAACTGCTTATAATACGAAGTAATACTGACCGAATATCAACGATGGGTGTGCATGTCTCTTACATTTCTTCCTGCGAGTGATACCACTATGTCTTAGAAAGAGAGATGTAATCGGCCAGATGTTAAAAAAAAGAGCGATCGCAACAACCACTGAATGTTACTGTCACAAGCGATCTTAGTTCTACAAGTGCACACAGGTATCCACGTTAAAAGCTATACCCGCTTTACGAATCGAGGTGCATTATCTCTGAATGAGGTGGGTTTTTTTCCGGATAAATACCGTGATGGTGATCGTAGGAATGTCTATTATCAGCCCACGATACAACCTTGTGATAAAATTATCGCATTTTGAAAGTGATTCAGCTAAGGAACGTGGTATGTAAGCGGTATTTGCGACTCTCTCATACCGCCCCAACTAGATAATTCTATAGTATTTGTAGTGCATTCTGTCTTTAGACCATATCAGAGGTTCTGCGATTAAACCACCGAGTTATAGGCGATGGCTGATTGAGAAGGAAGACAAGCAGTAGTAGCAGATAATGTGCCGATTGAGGTCATATGAAAATGTACACTAGCTTCTCAGATCTCTAGTGTTTCGCTATCCGCTAGAAATGATGCCAATGATTTGGAGTCGGGTCTTTCCATTCAAGCACATACCTGCGCTGAATCCTATTGAAAATTACTTTAATGATTACAACCACTACTCAATCATATTCCTGGCACTCTCATATCTCGCATGAGTCACCTTTCCTGAACCTAGCTGCTACTTTAAAAATCCAACGTGATTTTAGTCATCCCCTACACATCTTGCAACTGCTCCCGTTTCTACAGCTTTCCGCATGCGATTGTTCCAATTGAACTCAGAACTGAGCATAAGTTGGAGAAAGACACATCCACCATCTTCTGCAACCCATGTAGAAACAGAACAACCTGAGTTACTGCAACAGGACCGTGTTTTCACCATTCGGTGGAAATGCACGCAATGTGGTATGTCTCCAAACTAGATACAGATACTACAGCCCGAAGCAGGTCTGTGTCCATTCAAATCAGTCAGCCCAACGTGTTATCATCATTATTGTCTACCCCCCCCCCCCCCCCCCAACAGAGAAAAATTACGAACTATAAAAGTTCAACTACCTTCATCTAATATGGAAGTCACCCTGGCACCGAAGCTGGCGCAATGATGCAAAGCTGTGGTCTGGCTCCAGCGTGGAGAAAGAAATTTCACAATGCTCCCCAGAATAATGCAGCATGCATCCATCCAAGCATTCATAAGAGTATACACACTCCCTCACCGAATTTGTACCTCAAACTGCTGCTGCTACTGCCTCCTGTGTGGCACAATCCTATTAAATATACAGGGACTGCAGAGGCCACTTTAAAGTTTGATCACCTATGCTCTAGAAGAATTATCGTATCCCACAGACAAAATTAGTCATTGTCCAACACGCCCTGCAGCACCATTAGCGAATTAATCTGCAACCAATCAGAAGTATACTGCTACCCTCCACGTCTCGTGAATGAATAGAGCTTTCCGAACCCGAAGCATTTAGACGAATGTGGGTCCTGGGAGCCTTCCGCGAGGCATGCATATACACAGACATACGGAAAACAGAGGAAACGTTCTCCGAATGTGGACATGACTGGATACAGTCAAGTACAGTGCTATAGTATGCCTCCCGATCACACGTTACGTCCGGACACGTACATTAACGTACATAAACGTGTGCTAACGTGCACTAACGTGACTTTTGTCTACAGAAATAAAAAAACACAAACACAAATTTGATATTGTAAATATATTTATTTATTTGGCGGTAATAGGTATAAATTGACCGAATATACACTGAAATGCGGGAAATTGAACAAGAACTTGCATATCTTCTGGTTTGCGCCGAACAATTTGTACATGGGAACAAGTATGCAGCAACAAGAGGAATCCGAGAAATGTTGATATCGAAATGAAGGGAATGAGGGCAGCAGGTCTTTTGTTTTCAGTGCTCTGTCCGGATGCATCAGTTGCGTGACATGGCCTATGTTCGACTCATATACAGCCACGTGTTCTGCATATGGTTTAAAGCACTGTCTACTGGCGATCGTTACGGTAAACCTGTCGGTCATCAGAGGACTTCCATCTCATGTGTGATGAAACTTGACACATTCCTCTAAACGAACTTTGATTTATACGATCCCCCCCTATCGCATGTTGGGTGCAAAATCGAGACTTCGGCGTCATAACTACGTTAGTGAGAGGTGCTTGTGAGGCGCTGCAATCCCTGCGTACAGATTTGCCCAACATAAGTGCTGTTTACAGAGTTAGTCATGGAATGACTTGTAATTTTTGCATGTCAGACCCTGCTGCTATTCGTTTATCTGTTTCCTTGTAAGAGGTATTCGCCATTACTAAAGATCATTTTATGTAAGGCTGATACATGTACACTATCAGTTCCGAACCGTGATCGGATGTGAACAGTGTGTGCTATACATATATGAAAAGCTGTATGGTACTCATATAATATAGAGTCAATGTTTTAAGGAAGTAGTTTTTTTTCGTTTTACGATTCGATAAGATAGTTTATCGTAGAGAAATCGGGAAGAAGGATTTAAGTCCTGCGCTTGAAACATATTTCTTACATTCGAATATCAACAGCGCTATATTCCATACAGCTGATAGGTTGGAAACGCATGCGATCTAACATCATAGGGTGTTTTAAGTGCAGAACGTTGTAGCCTTAGGAGTGTGTGTGTTTATGTTCTCTCTTACCAATACCTTCCAGGCACCGATCCTAGACTCTAGAACAATATCTTAGAGTTGATAGCTTGGTCGATTTAAGTAAAAATGCGTCGAACTCCATCCGTCTGGAGATCCATCGCGCATAAAAAACATTCGTTTCTTGTTTTTGTTAAATGTATGCTATTACATATCGACACTTTGAAATCTGTTACTATACATCGATAAGGAGTGCTAAGATCTACATCTACATCTACATTTATATTCCGCAAGCCATCCAACGGTGTGTGGCGGAGGGCACTTTACGTACCACTGTCATTACCTCCCTTTTCTGTTCCAGTCGCGTATGGTTCGCGGGAAGAACGACTGTCTGAAAGCCTCCGTGCGCGCTCGAATCTCTCTAATTTTACATTCGTGATCTCCTCGGGAGGTATAAGTAGGGGGAAGCAATATATTCGATACCTCATCCAGAAACGCACCCTCTCGAAACCTGGACAGCAAGCTACACCGCGATGCAGAGCGCCTCTCTTGCAGAGTCTGCCACTTGAGTTTGCTAAACATCTCCGTAACGCTATCACGGTTACCAAATAACCCTGTGACGAAACGCGCCGCTCTTCTTTGGATCTTCTCTATCTCCTCCGTCAAACCGATCTGGTACTGATCCCACACTGATGAGCAATACTCAAGTATAGGTTGAACGAGTGTTTTGTAAGCCACCTCCTTTGTTGATGGACTACATTTTCTAAGGACTCTCCCAATGAATCTCAACCTGGTACCCGCCTTACCAACAATTAATTTTATATGATCATTCCACTTCAAATCGTTCCGCACGTATACTCCCAGATATTTTACAGAAGTAACTGCTACCAGTGTTTGTTCCGCTATCATGTAATCATACAATAGAGGGTCCTTCTTTCTATGTATTCGCAATACATTACATTTGTCTATGTTAAGGGTCAGTTGCCACTCCCTGCACCAAGTGCCTATCCACTGCAGATCTTCCTGCATTTCGCTACAGTTTTCTAATGCTGCAACTTCTCTGTATACTACAGCATCATCCGCGAAAAGCCTCATGGAACTTCCGACACTATCTACTAGGTCATTTATATATATCGTGAAAAGCAATGGGAGGAAATCCATGTACTTGGATGGGCGAGGGATCGGAAAGCACTATTCATTCACGAGATGTGGAGAGTAGCGTATACTTCTGATCAATTGAAGATTAATTCGCTAACGGTGCTGCAGGGCGTGTTGGTCAATGACAGTGTGAGGAGTGTCTTTCACTCTCTAATTTTACCCTAAGACATCCAGAATGTTCTGTGACTCTCATACGCAGAGAGATATATCGTACATTAAAAACTATGCTCGATGTGATAAAAATATGTGGAGTGGTGTGTGGTATACTTTGATGACTTATGTGTTGGAGAACTAACACTGAATGGACGTACTGCACAGTCATCTATTCATGTTCGCAATGATACTCGCAAAGTGGGGGGAGGGGGGGGGGGGAGTGGTTTAGCTATGATGCTGAAATTGGAGGAAACATGCTGTCACATCATTGGCAGGTATTGAAGTTACTGTAAAATTGCTAAAATTGTTCGTGCTATCAACTGTGATGCCTATTGTTAGAGTACATTTATGGTGTCTTTTCCATCCCATCCGTACACTGGCACGCTATTGGTCACCACATAATGATTGACTGACATCGCTTGTTTGAGTTGGAGAGAGAGTTTTGGCGGTTGGGCTATACCTTCTGGGACGGGTTGCACCGAAACAGTGATCGCGCACATTGCTTCAATATGAGGAATCAGTTGACACATAATGTAGAGTTATCAGCTCTTCCGTCAGTCTGAGAGACGAGTCTAAATGTAGAGCTCATGAATCAGGTTCGGACTGTAGTTTGGAGACTCTACACAACTCAAGCCAACTCTTCCAGTTTCCTTATGTTGTACGTGTCTTTTATCTAAAATCAGCCAATGTGTTGTGTGTTATGATATCTGCCGTAAGAACATGATTTACACTGTGCAATGACTAGTTTCTTGCAAAAGGCCGTGGATCAGAACTTCTTAATGTGAGTTTAGAACCTGGCACAGGCCTCGAAGTCGTGGCAGAAAAACGAAGTGTTTGGCATTGTACAAAAGCGTGTTAGAAAACAGTGTTGCAAACAACTAAACAGGACCAGAGGGAGCGTCTTTTGCGACTTAGTACAGTATGTGGGATACGATCTTTCACCTAGAGTATAGGAGATCAAACATAAAAGTGGCCTCTGCAGTGACTGTATATTTAATAGGGGTGTGCCACACAGGAGGTAACAGCAGCAGCAGTTTGAGGTGTAAATTCGGTGAGGGACTGTGTATACTCTTAGGAATGCTTGGATGGATGCACGCTGCATTATTCTGGGGAGCATTGTGAAATTTCTTTCTCCGTGCTGGAGCCCCACTGCAGATTTGCATCATCGCACCAGCATCGGTGCCAGGGTGACTTCTATTTCGGATGAAGTCAGTTGAGCTTTTATAGTTCGTAATTTTTCTCTGTTGGTGGGTAGAGAATAATGATGATAGCACGTTGGACTGACTGATTTGAATGGACGTGGATCTTCTTCGGGCTTTAGTATCTTTATCTAGTTTGGAGACATACCACACTGCGCGGATTTCCACCGAATAGTGAAAAAACGGTCCTGTTGCAGTAACTCAGGTTGTTCTGTTTGTACATGGGTTGCAGAAGGTGGTGGATATGTCTTTCTCCAACTTATGCTCAGTTCCGACTTATATTGAAACAATCACATGCAGAAAGCTGTAGAAATGGGAGCAGTTGCAAGATGCTTAGGGGTGACTAATATCACTTTGGAATTTTACTGTAGCAGCCAGGTTCGGGAAGGGTGACTCGTTTCGAGATATGAGAGTGCCATAAATAATTAAATATGGACCTTTAGATGTGCGAATTGAATTTCAATCATCGACAAATTTCCAAGAACACACTGCCGTGTATACTCTAGTTCTACATGATGGTGTGATCAGCTACTGCCCACTCACCAGTGTTGTGCAGCGAGCTGTATAAATGAACAGGTGCTGCACCATACCTAAAGCATTTCACGATGATGAGTCATGGTGTGAACATCATTGCGGATGCTCTGGGTTTCTATGACAATGAGCGTGGACAGTTTGTATTTAAAGATGTTACATTTGTAGCGTACACACAGGATTCTGGAATAATAGAGACATTCTCAGTAAACATTGCATCAACAAGATCTTTCAAGCAAGTGAGGTGTGCTAAGACACGGAAGAGTGCAAAGTGGTTGACACATTTCTATCATGAAATTCACTGTGATCATCCCGGCATACTGTATAAAGATATGGTTACTGTGCTTAAATTCTTCGATCACATGGACACCACCGTCTACGTGAAGGGGAAGGAGAAGATCTCTTGGATGCGCCGAATCTTTAAATTTGCGTCTATTCAAGACCTGGAATTCTATGGCTGTCCTTCTATCCATCGACTCAATAACATGTATCAAAAAAGTGCTACTCTATCTGCTTATGGAAATGCAAAATTACTTTTAAGTTGGATGAGAAATGAATAATTTTTCTTCCCTAACAATCCATGTGTACTTTTTCTTTTTGAGACCTACGTCCTTATAGCGTAAGTTTAATCATGATACTATACCTGCCTCCATCTATACCTGCATTCCACTGGCACTGACAGACCAACTTACCACAGCCTTTGCACGCCGTCACCTGGGGAGTTGCGCTACCTATGCCATTAATAGCTGCACTTTCACATTCCTTGCCCATCGCCTGCACATGCACGTGCAAAGCAGATGTAACTGCAGAATGTTCAGATATATATTTTAGCAAAAACATAATAATTATGGTTTTTTTAAATAACAATAGTGTTGTAGGGTAACAAATTTTTTTTTATTTTATTCATTTCAATTCAGTTCTCGAGATTACAATTTAGTTCATGATGTGCAAGATATATATATAGTTCTTGAGATACATTTCAGTTCAATGCAGTGATCTTCTTAACTTATTATTATTGCTAGAATCCAACTCATGTTAGAGATTCCTCGAAGAGAATGTCGGTTATAGAACCATACTTAAAACTAAAGCAGAAATACTGACTGACTTACTTACATGCTAAATACTATTACTAATGAAATTCCATTCAAACAGACTGTATTGAATGGAGTCGCTCTATGAATTAACGTTCTCCTACTTAACTAGATGGCTCTAAATTTTTTTGTTTTGAAGTAGACATTTTCCATGAAATAATTAATTAATTGAGTGGCTCCAACTGAACGAGACAAGTTATATATATGTTTGAAATACACATTTATCATTCAAATACTTTAATAACAACAACATTTAATTGGATGGTTCTAACTTAACTGAGCAGCTGTAAATATTTTTTTGAACTGGGTGGCTCTAGACATTTTCCACCACAGACATCTGAAATACTTTCATAATAACAATTACTTGCGTGGCTCTAAAGTGCCCAACCCAAACAACTGTACTAAAGAAAAAAGTTATTTGGATGGAAATAAAACTACTTTGACTGGATGGCTAGCGGTAGGTGAAGCTTAAACACTACTATATTTACACACACACACACACACACACACACACACACACACACATGGATAATGAAAGAGAGACAATAATATTATTTTTTTCAGAACATTGTGCTTTTAAAGTCGCAATAATTTTTTATTTTCCAGCTCATATAAATAAGGAAATAATTTTTGTGGTTTTTTAAGCACATGGTGCTATGTATATAAAACTAGATGTATTTACATATCCATAGATATTTTACACTCACACACATACGCACACACACTCACACCACATATCACATACACAACCAATAATTACACCTTGATAAAAGAGCCATACTGTTTGATACATAAACCCCCCACTCCATTCACACACTCATTCTCTCTCTATCTCTCAATCATAGCCCCCACAACTACTTCGCTTCAAGTAAACAGTGTGAGTATGAGAGGGTTTCCACCCCATCCTCACAAATGACTTTTATCGTCATGAGAAGAGAATCCGACTTTAGACTGCAGTGCAGTGTACACCTCGTGACCTCACGATCAAATACTAGTTTGCTGAACGATTTTCGGAGGAGTGCCTTGAATGCTGCAACTGTACAGGCACTGCAAAAAGTCTTCCACCATGAGGGCGCGAGATGTCGCAAGTCGAACACCCTCTGGCTGCCCGTGTCTATTGTACAATATGCATACATTTTGGACCCCAATCCCATAAACTCTACAATCAGTAAACCATTTGCCTCGTCTTTCATGAGGCCGATAACCTTCTTATTCTTAGGAACAATACCATAAGGATTATCAGCCTCATAAGAATACATGTCGAATTCTTTACCATGCCACTTAATTACTTCATATGGATGGCAGTTCTTGATCCAGTAGATAAAGCTGTCTGTATCCATATAAAGCAACTTTGGTTCCATGAAATGAGGTCTCGCAAACTCGTAGTGGAATCGGTACATGTAGAATTTTGAGATATCCACTATGCACATCCTAAAATAAATAGGCTCCATAAACTCTACTGCAGTCTTCGACATCTCCAGAGCAACAAATTTTTCATTGAAGATTGTGGAACGCTTAAAATTTGGTCTGCCGATACACTTTCTCACGCCATAACGCCATTCCCATGCGGTTCTAAACAAAATATCACGTTCCTCTCTTACATTCTACATAGTTTCCCCGAAAATGGAATTGTTCATTAATTTATAAAAATCTTTTTAAAAATCATTACTAGCGACCGCCCTCGTTTCGGTATTTAGTTCAACATACTCCTTCAGCCAGGGGGATCGCCTGAAGGAGATAGCCCGGGTGATTCTAACAAGCTTCATCCCTAAGCTGAGGCACTACTCGAGATTACGTTAAGGAATGCTACACCTCTGCTTATCTCCAGCAGTAGCCAACAGTTTAGGGACGGTGCTTCCTTGCAGAATTTGTTGCACTGGACATAATGGCAAGTCGCTTGTCTCTCCATGCGAATTATTAGGATATGTGATGACTGCCTCAAGTACATACCCAACATCAGAATTGGCAGCAAGACCCATTATTTTTCCACCTAATCACTTCAATTCGTCCTTGGGCACCCACTGAAACACATTAACCGGCAGTGGCTGCATCACGGTGTGGTTATTCACATCTAAGTACATAATGTAACTCGAATCAAGGGATGAGTTAAACCCGACACCTATCCGTGGGTTATTTGCCTTGGCATGCCTGTGGACGCATTGACAAAGTTCCCCATGGATCTTGGGCTCAAAAAATAGAAGCACTGCAACATCAGTCAAAAGTTCAATGCTGCGCCCCATTTTTTTTTAGCATAGCGTCCCAGGACAACCCAAGTGCCATGTAATAAAAGGCGGGGTCCAGAGAGTACGTTACCATACATATACTCCATAACTTTTCGAAAACATCTGCAAGCAAACGCACGTCTGTGTCGATGTATAGTCTTGCATATTCTCCCAAATTGGGGATGTTGAATTCCCGCCAGACATTCACGGCATGCTCATAATTTGCTGTAGTTTCATCATTACCTGTGAGAGTACTGGTAAATGCAGATATGTCGGGAAGCCTGGTTTCATCGAGTTTTTCCATACTATCAACTTACTCGTATGGGAAAACTCCTTTCCTAGTCACAAGTTGGCACTTTTCCTTATCAGGAAATGGATATCGAGTGATATGCATGTCATTCTGGGGTAGAGTTTCAACGAGTTTCTGGAGTGAAGTCTGCATAAATCGTAAAGAGTCAAGGAAGTGGAGTGTAATTTTTGGCGTCATTCGTTTTGAGAAAGAAATGTACTTCTCAACACTTTCAGGCAGGACACTGACCTGATCGTTCTTCATAACGAAATTAGAAGTGCTCAACGAGAAAACGGTCGTCATACCCACTCAAATTATGAAGGAAGACTGGTTGTACTGTGTTAACTTATACTTCAAATTGGATGCATTATGAGCTGCACTGCGAAATTTTCCTGTAAGATGGTAATGATCTCTATAGGGAGTTTCCGCTTTTCTATCTAAAGGCTGCCCACAAATGTGAGAATTAACCGCCTTTTCATACACTTCATCATCTTCCTTTGATTTGGTAATGGGAATGTTGGTGCTGTAGAGTTTGTCAACTTCCCATGAAAGTTTTTGAAGCTCAGTGAGAAGCTAAACCGCATGTTCGCCCAGGCATAAGACGCGTAGCTGTTAATTTTAGGATCATATCCACATATAACTTGGAATGCTGCCACATAAGGTACGTGTTTTTGTGTGAAGTTTGTGTGTGAGGCTAGGGGGGCCAGCAGACATTCAAAGTCGGCGTACACTACAAAAGGACATCGCTGCTGGTGGCAAGCGTATTGAAATTTGATGAAGTTATTTTCCTCTGTGGGCATAATAACACGTACCAGGTCCTTGGAAGCACATTCCAATAGATGTATTTCTAGTAACTCGTTTGATGAAAAATAATTCATGCACCTTAAACATACATGCTTTTATCGTTATTTTTTGATAATTAGGAGGAAAGGAGTCTGTCTGATTCAAACATAGAGATAATTATCACCTTCAGAGAAGAGCAGCATGTCCACATACAGCTCACACTCACCTGCAAATTTTGAGAAATGGAGGGGGCTGACGAAGGTGTGCTTGTCTTGCTCATCTGACTTGAATCGATATTCCGGTATTCTGTGCCTCATATTTAGGTATGTCCTGGATCTTTATGGGGAACTCTATACTATCAAAATTATAGTATGTCTTAATACCACGGACTTTGTAACTGTTCTGATGCTCAGGATGATCTCTGTAACTGTACTTTCTTTCACAAGTCAGGATTGACCATGTAAAAACAAGCATTATCATACCGATTTCCGACATTAATGCACGCCTTCTT
Source organism: Schistocerca americana (assembly GCF_021461395.2). Taxonomy (NCBI): domain Eukaryota; kingdom Metazoa; phylum Arthropoda; class Insecta; order Orthoptera; family Acrididae; genus Schistocerca; species Schistocerca americana. Next base: position 155,045,191 of record NC_060122.1, read on the forward strand.
GTTAGCTATATCTTTAGGGAGTATGATATACCATGGTGTGATATATTGCTGAGCGCTTTAGCAGATTCTCGAACTTCCACCTCAGAAAAATGGGCCATAATAGCACTCAAGGTGGATTCATGATACCACTCAGCAATGGAAATGCTCCGAGAAATGACGCCATTATCACCCCATATATAGTGCAGAGTTGTAGCCACTGCATCACCAGGATGTTTAGGTGAGTGATTCAGCTCACAGCAGAGTACTGCGCTGCATTTAATGGCGTTAAATCTCGGATCGGTTAGGACTTTGAGGAGATCGGTCTCCAAGACAGGGAGGCACTCTTCTAAAAACCCGACAGGGTCGCGATATCTCCCTCCTGGATTCTCAATCCATGTGAGTGAGACACGCCCCTCAAAAGTCCTAGCAACAGCTGAGTATTCTAGAGGAGTCATTATACCTTTATTCTAATGTCCTTCACTATCAATAGGACGGGGGAGAGCACTACCACTAGCCATTGAATAATCAATATTACTTCTATCACTACTACTACTATTAATAATAATAATAATAATAATAATAATAATGCTACAGCTAGCGGTCCATCCTGTCGACGACTGGGCTGATGAGAGTGCATCTCTGCAGGAAGAGGTGTGCACCATGGTACACATCTTTCGCTGACAGCGAGGACGTGATGTCTTTTCGGTAGGCTTGCGCTACTGACACTTAGCCCACAGCCACTTGCAGAGGTTCTTGCAGCCACCTGCAACCTCTGATGAGCAGTGATCAAAGGAGTGCGAGCCAGTGATGCGTGGCGGCGGGGACCTGTCACTTTCCCAACCCTGTGTGCATCTGGTGAGGCTGCAGGAGCACACACCTTGTGCTGAGAAGCTGGTTCTGTAAAGATAAGACTGAGGCGATGATTAGTAAGATCGATATTATATTAGGAATAAAACACTAGTTGATATAATAATAATAATAATAATGGTAATTACCAAATTCAGCCAGCCCCCAGGGCTGCATCTGCTCCTTGGCCATTTCGTGCAACCATTCAGGCACTTGTGAGGAGGATGGACGAGGATCTACAGACTGTGTAACATGAAATGCCTGAATTAAGGAAAGGAATTTCATTAAACAAACATGTTATAAAGAATACTTGAGGAGGTTATGCCATCTCCATCAGATGTCTGTACATATAATATAAAGTAGGATGCACAGACAGAATAACAATATAAGAAGATAAATAAATTCAAACTCATGGTTTTGAAATGATGATGAAGACTGTTGTTGTTTTTCCCTCATCTTCTCGATAACCTTCGGATTTATTTGTCCTGAAATGTCTGGCCTGAATGCTGAAACGAAAGGAAAGAATATAGTGTAGAAGAGAGATAAATAAAATTTGAGTGAGATGAACACACAAGAACTGAAACAATTTGCAGTTCAAAGTGCGAAAGATTAATCACACATAAAAAAAGATAATGATAACTTATGGTGTGCCTCGGATGAGCGGACACGCTTGATATCATGGGAACTGTGAGCAAAATCATTCCATTCCTCTTTGTCTTTGCAGAGATAAAAGAAATAGTGAATACATACATGAACGAATGAACGATGCAATGAACAACTGACAAGTGAGAAAGTCTGATGGAGAGCGGTTCCTTACATAGATGTGATGATGTAGTATCACATGATCTCTGCGTGAGCCAATGGGTGTTGAACATTTTGCGGGTGTGGGGGTGAGCTCACTAGCACTCCTAGTGGCTGAAAGCTGAACTAGCCAGATGCTTCCAACCTTGAGGAGACCCGAGGCTATGATAATTTATGGATTTACACCAGAATAATTCATACTATGAGTGAAGATGCTATTTGGAATGCAAGTTGGATGATATTTCAATTCAACATCTGAATTTGGAGCTCGTTTATGGAGAATGCAAGTAGATATATTTTTGATCATGGATTTATGCATCTCACTCAAAGTCTGTGAGCTTAGAGATTTTTTTGAACGTGAATGCTTTGTAGGTGTAATTCTAGCTTCCTGGCATTAAGACTAGTTTTTGTTACATTTAGCTTAGTTTTATAAACGCTGAAGCATCTCATTTAGAAAGTCTTGAGATGATAGAATGGATAGTTTTTTTAGTATTTAGGAATTGTGTACAGCTGAAAAGATGAAATTATGAGCTATTTTGGTAAACAGGTAATGTTAGGGCGTCATTTTTTATGTAGACAAGCTGAGATGCCAAGGAAGCGGATATAAAGAATTTCTGATGCAATATACAATTTTGGAGATTTCAATTTGGTTATTGTTTTAGATAGCGATGTGAGTTTAGTATAACACTGAGAATGTTGTTGGATGTGTTTGCAGTGGTACATAGCTATGAGCGCACGATGAGTCACGTGTACCCTGTTTGAATCGCGAGGGAGAGGAACAGATTTCTAGAGCATGATCTGTGATGTCATCATGCATGCGCAGGCTATGCACATCACATGGGTTCCATTAGAATCGTGAGGGAGAGGAACAGACTTCTTATAGAGCACATTCTGTGACATCAATATGCACATGCGGGCTATACACTGTGTTGTCAGTATGCGCATGCAGGCTATATGCGTCAGACGTGTTCCGTTAGAATCGTGAGGGAGAGAAAGCAGTCGAACAGATGAGAGGGATGATAGCACACTCTGGTGGTGGTAATATGTACTAGACCACATGGGCCTCGTGGTGAACACACTGTTTCCAGCCATCTTGGATAATGGTACTCACATCATCCGCTGATGTCATACCTCTCATCTTGGACGACAGTGCCCCCTGCTGGTGGTAGCATGTACTGGGTCAGTTGGAGTCCGGACCTCGTGGTGAACACACTGGATAGCTGTACTGCATGATATTGTTTAAATAAAGACTGATGCATGCAAAATAAAGACTTATGTCCAGCACTGGTCGAGTCCTTTTCCCACGAATCCGTACTAGGTGCAGGTGGTGGTCGGGTGACTTAGGTTAGTGGAACTGCCCTTTCGTTCCCGCCATTTTACTAGGTTAGTAGAAGTATCCCAATTGACCTATTTCACAGCCAAAATTCAAACTTAGCATCAGTTCCTATGATGAGGTGGCAGTCGGATGACTTAGATTAGTGGGGGAGCCCAATTGAACTATTTTCCCACCATTTACTCGGGTTAGCAGAGATAGCCCAAGTGACCTTTCTTTACCTTCAAAATTCAAACTTCCCACCATTTCCTAGGATGAGGTGGCGGTCGGATAACTTAGATTAGTGGAGATAACTCAAGTGACCTTTCTTCCCCTCGATTTTCTTAGGTTAGTAGATGTTCAATTGTCCTGATGAAATTTGAACTACCCACCAGAGGGTGAGCATGGATAACGGTTCTTGCGTCACCAGCTGACGTCACGGCCGCCATCTTGCATAAAAAACAGCTATCAACATGAGTAACTTAGAGGTAGATATCCTCAGAGTAGTGAAGCAACTTAAATCATTTAATAAAAGCAAGTCTTCCACTTCAGACTGTATACCAGATGGGTCGCTTTCAGAGCATACTGATGCTCCATATGTCGCAATCATAACTAAGGACTGGAAAGTTGCACAGGTCATGCTAATAATCAAGAAAGTCAGTAGGAGTAATGCACTAAATTACAGGCCCATGTCATTAACCTTGATATGCAGCAGGATTTTGGAACATATATTGCATTCTGCCATTACGGGTTACCTAGTAAAGAATGGTCTATTGACACAAAGTCAACACATACTTAGAAAATATTGTCCTTGTGAAACACAGCTAGCGCTTTACTCAAACGAAGTGTTGAGTGCTATTGACAAGGGATTTCAAACTGATACCGTATATCTAGATTTCCTGAAGGCTTTTGACACTGTACCTCAAAAGTGGCTTGTAATCAGATTGAGTGCTTATGGAACCTTATCTCAGTTATGCGACTGAAGACGTGATTTCCTGTCAGAGAGGACACAGTTTGTAGTGACTGGCGGAAGGTCGTCGAGTAAAACAGAAGAGATTTCTGGAATTCCTCAACGTAGTGTCATAGGCCCTCTGCTGTTCCTTATCTATTTTAAACGACTTAGGAGATAATCTGAGCAGCTGTCTTAGGTTGTTTGCATATAATGCTGTCGTTTATCGTATAGTAAAGTCAATTAAAACAAATTGTAAAACGATTTAGAAAAGATATCTGTAAGGTACGAAAATTGGCAGTTGACCCTAAACAATGAAAAGTGTGAGGTCATCCACATCAGTGCTACGAGGAATCCTTCAAACTCCGGTTATACGATAAATCAGTCAAATCAAAAGGCCATAAATTCAGTAAAATACTTAGGAATTACAATTATGAACAACTTAAGTTGGAAAGAACACACAGAAAATATTGTGGGAAAGGCTAACCAAAGAGTGCGATTTTTGGTGGAACTTTTAGAAGATGCAGCAGGTCTACTAAAGAGACTGCCTACACTAAGTTTGTCCACAGTCTGGGACGCTTACAGGAAAGAATTGATGGATTACATCGAGAAAGTTCAAAGAAGATCAGCACGTTTTGGCTTATCGAGAAGTAGGGGGGAGAGTGTCACCGACATGATACAGGGTTTGGGTAAACATAATTAAAACATAGGCGTTTCTCGTTGCGGTGGGATCTTCTCACGAAATTTCGGTGACCAACTTTCTCCTCCAAACGCAAAAATGTTTTGTTGACGCCGATCTGCATGGGGAAAAATGATAATCATATTAAAATAGGGTAAATCAGATAGGTGTTACTTTTTAGTGTTCAATGTTTGAGAGTGGAATAATAGAAAATTACTGTGAAGATGGTTCAATGAACCCTCTGCCACGCACTTAAATGTGATATGCAGAGTATCGACGTAGATGTAGATGTAGGTGTCATTCCGATAGGGGATACATCAGTGGATATGTCAATAAGGGCATTCATTACTATGTGGATTCCTTGATCTGTTTGTCCTGCACGTGTCACAACAGACCAATGGCGACAATCTGAATCAAAATTATTTCTATAGCTGTACAAATTAGGCGTATTCCAGCCCCACAATTCCACAAGCTGTGAGCCCTCAAGCGATGGAATGGTGGAGAGATGGCATAAAACTCTGAAGGCTGCACTTATGTGTCATGATAATTATTGAACAACAGCTGCCATTAGTTTTGTCAGTCCTACACACAGGAGTTAAACTGGGCATTAGGGCGTCGACCACCGAAATGGTTTACAGAGAAATTGGAATTATTTTCAGGGGAACAGACTTCTATGAACCAGAATTGCTATACATTTTACAGCAAGTGAAGATGAAAATAGCCGAACTACACCCAACCACGGTATCACTTCAAGGAATTTGTAAGGTATTTGCACCCAGGGACATTGCAACATGCTCGGATGTGATGTTGTGAAGCAGTGCTGCATGTATGCCACTGCAACGTCCATACTCGTGACATCCTGGATGTTAAGACACAGTGAAGACGTGATTCAAATAGACTACATCGACTGGCCTCTGACAGTAACATGGGAACGGCTTAAGCCTGCATGTGTGCTTTCTACAGACACAACTGATTGCTGTGAAGTTATTTTCCCACTGTAAACAAGAGTATCATAAACATCATATAGTAACAGATATGGAGAAGGTAAATATAGGTGGATATAAGCTTTCAGCACTTGTAAGTAGAGACACTATGGAGAGAGGAGTTGCTATATATGCTATAATTTATCATAGTGTAAAAAATTTAGAAATTAAAAAATGTTGTGTAGAGCAATGTATAAAAGAATGTGCATGTGAGCTTAAACTAAATAACGGTACTTTTACAATTATAGCTGTGTATATGTGACTATTGGGAAATTTTCAGCTATTTTTGAAAAATTGGATTCTTTGTTGTGCTGTCTGTCAGACAGAGGCAAGTAAATTATTGTTAGTGAGGATTTCAGTGTAGGTTTTCTGGAAGAGACTGATAGAAAGCTTTACCTTGAAGTATTACTTGGTTCTTTCAATTTGATGACAGTTATTGATATTCCTACTTGGGTAGTAGAGGAAAGCAGCACACTGATAGATAATGTTTTTATAGATCAAGATAAATTTAATCAAATAAAAACTTTTTTGTTAAGAATAATCTGTCTGATAATGACGAAAAGCTAGTTACAGTATATGACAGCTCCATACAGTAATACAAAACAATCCTCCAAAATAGTGCATATATTTAATGATTTAACAATTGTCAATTTTAGGGGGAAATCTTGCAACAGTTAGACTGGGCTGAGGTATACAGGGAACCTGATGATAATTTAAAAGTTAATCTGTTTCACAATACCTTTGTGGGTATATTTGAAAACAGTTTCACAAACGATACAGTGAAACATAATTGTAAGAAACTCTCTAAAATGTCATGGATTACTAAAGGGATGAAAAATCTTGTAAACATAAAAGGGAAATGTATCTTACAGCTACAAGGAGCAATGAGCCAAAAACAGTCAAACATTCTAACAACTACTGCACTATATTAAGAAAAGTTATTAAAAGGTCCAGAAGTATGTGTATTCTATCTGAGGTCAGCATGTCTGATAACAGAATTAAAACAGTTTGGAATATTGTTAAAAGGGGAACAGGGCAATAAGAGTGCAGGGAGGCTGCATTTCTATGAAACTCAGTGAAAAGTTTGTTAACAAAAAGTCAGGACTAGAAAATATTTTTAATAATCATTTTTTAAGTATTTTAGACAAAACAGGATCCAGTTATTCATTAGAAAAGCTAGGCTGTATGTGAAAGAGGCAATATCTATGCAGTTTGATGACAATGAAATTCAACCCATCTCTCCTGTTGAAATTAGGAAAATAATAAGTTCACTCAAAAGTAAAAGCTGGAATTGATGGCATTTCCAAACAGAGTACTAAAATCTTGTTCCCAACAGATAAGTAGAATTCTAAGCCACATATGCATTAGCTCACTGAAATATGCCATTGTTAAGCCATTGCATAAAAAAGGTGATGGATCTGATGTTAACAACTACCGTCCAATCTCGCTTCTGACAGCTTTATTCCAACTTTGTGAAAAATTAACGTATTCAACAGTAGCTTCAAATATTTGTAAAAATGAAGTACTAACAAAATTCACTTTGGTTTTCAGAAAGGCATTTCCAAAAAAAAGCTATATGTGCTTTCACTGATCAAATATTAAATGCTCTGAATAATGAAACATCATCCATTGGGATATTTTGTGATCTCTTAAAGGCTTTTGTCTGTGAATCATGAATTTCTTCTAGATAAGGGTAAGTGTTGTGGTATGAGTGGGATAGAGCACAAATGGTTTAATTCATATTTATCTGGACTAATGAAGAAGTTTAAATTAACATTACAGATAATCTACAAAAATCAGCAGAGTCCATTAACTTGGGAAGTGTCAAGAATGGTGCCCCACAGGGTTCGGTCTTTGGTCCATTAATGTTTTTAAATATATATTAATGACTTTTCACTCTATATTCATGAAGATACAAAGCTAGTTCTGTTTGCTGATGATACAAGTATAGTAATCACACCAATCAAACAAGAATTAGCTTAGGAAATTGTAAATATCTTTCAGAAAATTAATAAGTAGTTCATTGCACACGGACTCTCACTGAATATTGAGAAAATACAGTATATACAATTTTGTACAGTAAATTGCATAACACCATTTATAAATATAGACTTTCAATGGAAGTCTGTTGTTAACAGAGATTATTCAAAATTTCTGGGTTCGTGCAGTGATGAGAAACTGACCTGGAAGAAACACATCAATGATCAGCTGAAAAGATTAGGTTCAACTACTGATGCTCTTAGAGTTATGGCAAATTTTGGTTATAGGTGTATCAGTAAATCGACCTACTATGTCTACTTTGATTTATTGCTTTCGTATGGCATCATATTTTGTGGTAATTCATCATTAAGAAAAAAGTATTTGTTGTACAAAAGTGTGTAACGAGAATAATAGGTGGAGCCTGCCCAAGAACACCTTGCAGACATTTATTTAAGGAATTCAGGATATCCGTAGCATCTTCGAAATACGTATTTTCACTTAACGAAATTTGTTATTAATAATGCATTCCAGTTCAGAAATAATAGCAAAGTCCATAGCTACAACACTAGAAGAGAGGATGATCTTCACTACACTGGGTTAAATCTGATTTTGGCACAGAAAGAGGTGAATTATGCTGCCACGAAAATCTTTGGTCATTTGCAAAATAGCATTAGAAGTCTGACAGTTAACCAACCAACATTTAAAAACAGATTTTAAAAAATTCTGAGTGACAGCTCCTTCTGCTTAATAGATAAATTTTTAGATATGAAGTAGTAATTGCAAAAAAATTATGTTGTATAGACAAAACTTATGTTAAACTGACATGTTCCACATCATTACAAAATATTGTATTCATGATCTATGGAACAAGTATTAATGTAATGTAATGTAATTATTCAGCATTCAATAGTGTTTTATCTACAGGCTTAATTATGAATTAGCCTATACCTATAAGATGTTGGACAACCACAAAAATTACTAGTCTTTGTATCTGAAAGGAAAATATCAAATGTGACTTATAAGACATACTTTGAATAAATAGGATGCTATACAACTGAGATGATTAGCTGTAGATTTTTTCCTATTCACCAAACAAATGGAAAAAAGGTGAAATCAGTCAGATCTTGCAGGCAGTAAAATTCTAAAAACTTGATATAGTGAAGCATCTGCAGAGGCTGGTTACAAACCTAGTGTCATGTGGTTTGCCATAATATACAGCAGTCTCATTTTCTTGTGTTATTTCTGCAATAAGTGTGTTTGTTGCCTGCATTTTAGTCCTGCTTAAAATCCATTTTTTGATTCAGTATTTGAGTTTTCTGGTCCTTGTATTGAACTTTTGCCTTAGTTGAGTTCTCTGGTCCTTGTATTGAACTTCTGCCTCAACTCTAATGCCAAAACTTCCATCATAACATTAGTACCAGACCGAATAATTTGAGGCATATTAAACAACCTATATAGATAATAGCGGAAACCCTGGCCGAGAGTGTCTGAAAGAGATTGCAGCATACCCTGGTGGTTGGAAATGAATAATAACAGACTGGAGTATGTAAACACACGTAGGAGAGTTTACTAGTATGAGAAGTAAAACTTCTCACGGGTGCCCCCTAATTTTGGATCGGGAACTATCGGCAGCAGTTGGGAGATTTCGTGGCCTGGCGTGGTGTAGCGATTTGTAGATGTTGTCAACTGTGCAGCGTAGACTGCATTTGTCGTCTGCTTTGTTGCCTGATTTGTCAGTCGCTTAGCTGTGCTGTTGCTGTCAGTCTGTAGTAACTGTGTTTTCACTGTTTCGAAAATGAGTGATGATCCGGTTACTGGCCCATCGTGGATGTTACCGTCGACTCCAGTTCGGAAAAAGAATCCGGTTATACGGAGTGTTTGTCGTAAACTGATGATGAATGTGGCGAAGTTCTGCGATGATGGAAAAAAACCCTCACTGTTACACCCATTTTGGCTGTCTTCCCTCAGAGCTGCGATGTACACTGGGAAGAGCCTGCACAATATTGCGAGGGTTAGAGAATTTGTCAGGAATAAGCTGGACATATCCCCAGGAACTCGTGGCAAAAAGAGGGTAGTTTCAATTATAATCCTATTATAGAATATTTCTAAATAGCTCCACATTTGGTTGTAATTAATTTAAAATGTGTGCTCTTTTACTGATAGAGCCAGTAGAAATCCATACGCTTATAGTAATGACTAATCGTACACTTCAACCCATTTCTGAAAATATTCGAATGAAATTTCAGTTCATAAAAAAGGCGTTTTATTTCCTTCAGCATAGGAGAAAAAGCGGGGAAATTGAAGCAGTTGTTGATGACTTTAAGAAAAGATTCATCAGGGACACAACAGAAGAGTTTTACACTGTGCAGAAGGTTGTGCCCACTGTGCGAAGACTTCTGCCAGTTCTTGACCAGAAGATTGATTGGATGGAGTACCACATCTCTCAGAAAAGTGTTGAAGCCCATTGGTTTCGTCTGGAGAAAGGCTGAAAACAAGAGGACTTTATTACTGGAAAGTGGCGACATTGTGCATTGGCGGTCCCAGTTCCTCGTCGAGCTGCAAAATGTGAGGGAGGATGGCACAGAAATTTATTTGGACGAATCCTGGATGGACAGGAGGCCAGTGGGCGGGAAATGGCAGCAAGAGAGGGGAAGAAAACCAATGTGCACTCCGTGTGCATACCGGGGGGAGTCATTCCAGATGTGGAAAGAGTGCTTCCGGATGCCATGAAGGGTACAGGGTGCACCCATCTGCAAGTGGTCGCTCATGTCGGCACCAATGATGTGTGTCGCTATGGATCGGAGGAAATCCTCTCTGGCTTCCGGCGGCTATCTGATTTGGTGAAGACTGCCAGTCTCGCTAGCGGGATGAAAGCAGAGCTCACCATCTGCAGCATCGTCGACAGGACTGACTGCGGACCTTCGGTACAGAGCCGAGTTGAGGGTCTGAATCAGAGGCTGAGACGGTTCTGCGACCGTGTGGGCTGCAGATTCCTCGACTTGCGCCATAGGGTGGTGGGGTTTCGGGTTCCGCTGGATAGATCAGGAGTCCACTACACGCAACAAGCGGCTACACGGATAGCAGGGGTTGTGTGGCGTGGGCTGGGCGGTTTTTTAGGTTAGATGGCCTTGGGCAAGTACAGAAAGGGCAACAGCCTCAACGGGTGCGGGGCAAAGTCAGGACATGCGGGGACCAAGCAGCAATCGGTATTGTAATTGTCAACTGTCGAAGCTGCGTTGGTAAAGTACCGGAACTTCAAGCGCTGATAGAAAGCACCGAAGCTGAAATCGTTATAGGTACAGAAAGCTGGCTTAAGCCAGAGATAAATTCTGCCGAAATTTTTACAAAGGTACAGACGGTGTTTAGAAAGGATAGATTGCATGCAACCGGTGGTGGAGTGTTCGTCGCTGTTAGTAGTAGTTTATCCTGTAGTGAAGTAGAAGTGGATAGTTCCTGTGAATTATTATGGGTGGAGGTTACACTAAAGAACCGAACTAGGTTAATAATTGGATCCTTTTACCGACCTCCCGACTCAGCAGCATTAGTGGCAGAACAACTGAGAGAAAATTTGGAATACATTTCACATAAATTTTCCCAGCATGTTATAGTCTTAGGTGGAGATATCAATTTACCAGATATAGACTGGGACACTCAGATGTTTAGGACGGGTGGTAGGGACAGAGCATCGAGTGACATTATACTGAGTGCACTATCCGAAAATTACCTCGAGCAATTAAACAGAGAACCGACTCGTGGAGATAACATCTTGGACCTACTGATAACAAACAGACCCGAACTTTTCGACTCTGTATGTACAGAACAGGGAATCAGTGATCATAAGGCCGTTGCAGCATCCCTGAATATGGAAGTTAATAGGAATATAAAAAAAGGGAGGAAGGTTTATCTGTTTAGCAAGAGTAATAGAAGGCAGATTTCAGACTACCTAACAGATCAAAACGAAAATTTCTGTTCCGACACTGACAATGTTGAGTGTTTATGGAAAAAGTTCAAGGCAATCGTAAAATGCGTTTTAGACAGGTACGTGCCGAGTAAAACTGTGAGGGACGGGAAAAACCCACCGTGGTACAACAACAATGTTAGGAAACTACTGCGAAAGCAAAGAGAGCTCCACTCCAAGTTTAAACGCAGCCAAAACCTCTCAGACAAACAGAAGCTAAACGATGTCAAAGTTAGCGTAAGGAGGGCTATGCGTGAAGCGTTCATTGAATTCGAAAGTAAAATTCTATGTACCGACTTCACAGAAAATCCTAGGAAGTTCTGGTCTTACGTTAAATCAGTAAGTGGCTCGAAACAGCATATCCAGACACTACGGGATGATGATGGCATTGAAACAGAGGATGACACGCGTAAAGCTGAAATACTAAACACCTTTTTCCAAAGGTGTTTCACAGAGGAAGACCGCACTGCAGTTCCTTCTCTAAATCCTCGCACAAACGAAAAAATGGCTGACATCGAAATAAGTGTCCAAGGAATAGAAAAGCAACTGGAATCACTCAATAGAGGAAAGTCCACTGGACCTGACGGGATACCAATTCAATTCTACACAGAGTACGCGAAAGAACTTGCCCCCCTTCTAACAGCCGTGTACCGCAAGTCTCTAGAGGAACGGAGAGTTCCAAATGATTGGAAAAGAGCACAGATAGTCCCAGTCTTCAAGAAGGGTCGTCGAGCAGATGCGCAAAACTATAGACCTATACCTCTTACGTCGATCTCTTGTAGAATTTTAGAACATGTTTTTTGCTCGCGTATCATGTCATTTCTGGAAACCCAGAATCTACTATGTAGGAATCAACATGGATTCCGGAAACAGCGATCGTGTGAGACCCAACTCGCCTTATTTGTTCATGAGACCCAGAAAATATTAGATACAGGCTCCCAGGTAGATGCTATTTTTCTTGACTTCCGGAAGGCGTTCGATACAGTTCCGCACTGTCGCCTGATAAAGTAAGAGCCTACGGAATATCAGACCAGCTGTGTGGCTGGATTGAAGAGTTTTTAGCAAACAGATCACAGCATGTTGTTATCAATGGAGAGACGTCTACAGACGTTAAAGTAACCTCTGGCGTGCCACCGGGGAGTGTTATGGGACCATTGCTTTTCACAATATATATAAATGACTTAGTAGATAGTGTCGGAAGTTCCATGCGGCTTTTCGCGGATGATGCTGTAGTATACAGAGAAGTTGCAGCATTAGAAAATTGTAGCGAAATGCAGGAAGATCTGCAGCGGATAGGCACTTGGTGCAGGGAGTGGCAACTGACCCTTAACATAGACAAATGTAATGTATTGCGAATACATAGAAAGAAGGATCCTTTATTGTATGATTATATGATAGCGGAACAAACACTGGTAGCAGTTACTTCTGTAAAATATCTGGGAGTATGCGTGCAGAACGATTTGAAGTGGAATGATCATATAAAATTAATTGTTGGTAAGGCGGGTACCAGGTTGAGATTCATTGGGAGAGTGCTTAGAAAATGTAGTCCATCAACAAAGGAGGTGGCTTACAAAACACTCGTTCGACCTATACTTGAGTATTGCTCATCAGTGTGGGATCCGTACCAGATCGGTCTGACGGAGGAGATAGAGAAGATCCAAAGAAGAGCGGCGCGTTTCGTCACAGGGTTATTTGGTAACCGTGATAGCGTTACGGAGATGTTTAATAAACTCAAGTGGCAGACTCTGCAAGAGAGGCGCTCTGCATCGCGGTGTAGATTGCTCGCCAGGTTTCGAGAGGGTGCGTTTCTGGATGAGGTATCGAATATATTGCTTACCCCTACTTATACCTCCCGAGGAGATCACGAATGTAAAATTAGAGAGATTAGAGCGCGCACGGAGGCTTTCAGACAGTCGTTCTTCCCGCGAACCATACGCGACTGGAACAGGAAAGGGAGGTAATGACAGTGGCACGTAAAGTGCCCTCCGCCACACACCGTTGGGTGGCTTGCGGAGTATCAATGTAGATGTAGATGTAGAAATGCTGAAAAAAAAATGTTGTGGGTGTTACTGCGTTGGGAAGCGTTTTCACAAGACTAATAGTTGGAAGTGTGTGTTCTAAAAACGGATTTAAAGTTCTGGGCCAAATCAACCCAGGGAGATTACCACTGGCAGGTGAATTCTGCTAATTTCGAAAAATAGCCCTCCACACTCTGTAATAATCATGGACAATGCACGTTATCACAGCAGACAACTCAACAAATGGCCCACCAAATACGATAGAAAAGTATCTATGATACAGTGGCTGCAGAATAGAAAAATCCAGCGTGATCGGAGTATGACAAAGGAGGCTCTGTACTCCCGGATTCGGAAGAATAGGGCGGCAACGAAGTTGTCGCAGTTGACATAACTGGCAACAAGAAAGGGCCGCAAAGTAACTCGCTTGCCACCATTCAATTGGGATTTGAATGCCACTGAGATAGTAAGGGCAAAAATAAAAAGACTCTTTCGGGAGTGCAACATTACAGGTGACATGTCATCTGAAAGTCTGTTGACTCTTTTAAGAGCTTGTTTTCAGGCTGTTACTGGGGAAGACTGGAAAGGTTACTGCAGAATGGTACAACAGCTTGAACAGGAGTGATGGAAATAGCTATTGACAATCTCATTGTCGACGTCGGCATTTCAGATACCAGTGACGAGTAAGAGAAAACGATTATGTGCGAAAGTGAAACTGTTAGTGCATCGTAATTATCAGAAGCTTCAGCAAAATTGGCCTGTTTCATTCTTGTTTTATTATACATTTGTGTTGAACGTTATTATAGCTTTGCTGAATTGTGTGGCATCCAATAACTTAAAAAAACAAAAACAGTAAGTTACCTTCCATTCCTACTGTCGTAAATTGTTCTCTTACCTGCTTCTAATTCCGTGTTTATTTTAATACGGTAACTGATAACGTGGGACCTTAATGTCTTTATTTATTATGTCAGTACAAACAGTTCGACGCGCAAGTCGCCGAAGTGGTGTCAAATCGAAAGACTTGTACATGGCGAATGGTCTACCCGATGGGAGGCCCTAGTCCCACAACATTTAATTTAGCACAAACAGTGATCTCAGTTTTGATAGCACCAAGAATTTAACTGACGATTAACTCTGTCCTACACACAACTGCTTTTGTGGAAGTTAAAGAAACACGTTTTTGTTGCCTGCACAGCGCACTTGCAGTACATGGAGATTGAGCACGTTCCCCTCCCTACCCCACCTCTTCCCTCAGCAGGCGTAGTGAAAGACAGCTATTGTTTGTTCATGAGTTGCAAAATACTAGTCGAAATGTCGTTTGTGCCATACATGATGTAACACCCCACCCGTCACTTATCTGGTTTTGGTGTGTGTTCACCCTAGGTAATTGACTAACAGATCAATAGAAAGTGCAAAACTGCCGCAATATCGGATAATGCAAAGAAAGTAATAAGGCCCTGTGACTCCTAATTGAACTGTGGTGGCAGTGTTGACATTAATTGATTCAGAATTAATCCCTTTTAATTAAAAAGGGGTGCACATTGATGTTATATTCAGCTATTGAACACCAGATGCAAATGTTGAACATAAAATTAATTAAGAAAGTGACTTGGGATTTTAAGTACTTGATTGAAAACAGATGCAGTCGATTAGCACAGATTTATTTTAACTCACGACCTTCAATCATCACATTACATGACTTTCCTAACAGGCAGTGGTAATAAATTGCGTTTCCGTGGAGTAAAGCGCGATAAATCAAAAGTAATTCCTATCGACTGACCCAGGCGTAATGCAAAGTGCAAGAAGAATTCTACAATACATGGCCCTTGAAACCCTCATGGAAACTTTGCCGACGTGATCCAACAAATTAATCAGTGGCCAGAGCGGGTGCAATATCACCGAATTCAGCATGGCAGAGCATCGTCGTTGTGTGGACGTCGGCCGACCTCGTGGTGCTGCAAGGCTGCACTCATCTATTCACTCCTAGCTATCTTGCTCAGTACATAGCTGAACCAAAACTTCCTATCTCCAAGCTCAATCTTTCCTTTTGCTGAGTCCTAAACTGAGAGATGCTCACTCTTTCTAAAAAATGTTCAAATGTGTGTGAAATCTTATGGGACTTAACTGCTAAGGTCATCAGTCCCTAAGCTTACACACTACTTAACCTAAATTATCCTAAGGACATACACACACACCCATGCCCGAGGGAGGACTCGAACCTCCGCCAGGACCAGCCGCACAGTCCATGACTGCAGCGCCTCAGACCGCTCGGCTAACCCCCGCGGCATCACTCTTTCTCAGGCAAGCTGAGTCAAGAACGCCACGTCCGCACTCTAGGCAAGCTGGGAAGGGAAGGCTTCTATGGAGACTTCTCACAATCCACTCTTCGCCTCAGTTACCCCTCCAGGAAAATCACTTACGACAATTGCAGCGCAAGTCGCATTAATTATGTGTCGCTTCCTAGCGCCGACCAATGCCTGCTCTGGGAAGTGAACAAATTCCCACAAAATTTCCCTTCTTCTCAACTTCTGCTATATAGCTCCTCCCAGGCCACCCATCAAGGTTAGCGTCTGCACAAACACCAAGTTTTCCGGAATTCTGACTCCCAGGAGAGTACTTCAAATTCCTTGGTCCTATGTTCCCATCGGAGGCCAGTGTATTTCATGCTGTCGCTCTTCACCTGATTTACTTCAGGCTCTGCGGACCGTGAATTCACCGTGAAGTTGCTATAGTCATGAACACACATATTTTGACCTCTGTTGACCGCTCCACCATAGCTTTGCACGGCTTTCTCGCATGTTTCACAGAAAACGGGACGACGGACGTGTATCAACAGGCGTAAAGTTCTCTGTCTGTTTCCCAGTACATCAGCATGGGGTCGAGGTCAACCACCCATGCTGTCACTCATCTTAAGGCGGCTGGAGGCCGCGCCGCGTTACCACTTTCTCAGATTTTGAGCCACCCTAAGCTGCCTATTATCGCTTCCCTTTGCCGTTGCCCATCTGGCCACGGTCAATTCTAAATACTTCTTTGGGGTAAACTACTGTCCAGTAAATTGACTCGTTTCCACAAAGTTTTCATCTCATGTGAATTACTTTAAAACCATCACCCGACATTAATTATTCCACTACATCCATACTATACCCTCTACAAGATGCATTGTGCCTTGTCAGTCATTTTGTTCAGCCCTACTGTTCGCTCAACGTGAGTTAGGTGATCTTTAATGACTTCATGGAAGGGGCATAGTTTTTGCCATCTTACAATGATTGCAATAATTACGTGTAACAAAGTGATGGAAAGTCTTTCTACAGATTCCTGATAAAAAAAGAAATGAAAGTATTAATGTAAAGTTTGTCTTTCAGTGAGTTAGTTGTACTTATTACAATTGAGAAACTTATTATTTGTAACTTGGCTTTTGTTATATTTAGATATAAACAGTGGTTATTCGTGGTATGAGGGCAAATCTTGATGAAATATTTAGAAAAGAAGGTCCAGAGCATTTAAATAGAAG
Source organism: Schistocerca americana (assembly GCF_021461395.2). Lineage (NCBI taxonomy): Eukaryota > Metazoa > Arthropoda > Insecta > Orthoptera > Acrididae > Schistocerca > Schistocerca americana. The sequence goes on from NC_060122.1 coordinate 155,062,204, forward strand.
TCATGTAGTATGCACTGATCATTTTGTATAAAAGGGCTTCAGAAACGAGAATTTACTAAGCTAAGAGTAAGAACTGATTGTAAAGCAATAAAACGGCCATATTTAACACTGGTTCAGTGATTTGTTACATATAACATTCTTTACCCCTCGTTTGAGTATTTGGCCTGGCTCTGTTCCGTCAGTTTTGCCCAATAGAAAGGAAAGTAATTTCAGACCAAGTCCAAAGGAGAGAAAGCGAGAAGAGGAATTGGAGCAACAAGTATCAGTCCCTGACGTTCAGGAAAAGAAGTGTTAAAAATGTTTCCATTAATTTTAAAGTGTAGAATGTTGCAGAAAAGAATATTGAGACAGAAAGGAGTGATTCGTGCTCTGAGATCCAGGTGGTGTATTTTAAAATGCAAAGTAATGAAGCAAAGCACTGCTAAAAGCAATGTTTCTCATGATGTGGCAAGCAAGTTTATCAATCTTCAGGAAATTATGAAAAACAGGAAACCTAAGGGAAGGAGGTATACAGAACAGGACAGGAGCTTTGCTTTGGCTCCTCAGTTGTGTTCACCAAAATTGTACAGGTTTTTGCTACTCCAAGAACAGTGAGGATCTGGTTGCAAAATTCAGAGGTTAAAGTAGGTATTAATAACTTAGTGCTTGTTCTGTTACAACTAAAAGCTGAAAAAAATGAAACTAGGGGGAAAAAAATGTATCAGTAGTATTTGATGAAATGTCACTGTTGATCTACAGTGCACAAAAAGACTTATTCGAAGGTTTTAGGAGACACTGGTGTAGAAATTTGTAGGGATTCAAAGTTAACAGAGCGCCAGTTATGTGATGAAGCCATGTTAGTGATGGTCAATTTTAAGCAGATAATTGATTATTATTTGTCCTGAGAAGTCATGTCAGGGGAAATAATAAAAGATATGTTGATAAACATTTTGGTTCAAATTCAGGGTAGTGGTCTAATACCTTAAACTGTAGTTTGTGAGCAAGGTACAAGTAATGTAAAAATATGAAAACTCTTAGTGAATAGCTCAGAAAATCTATTGAAGTGAATGGAGAAAATGTATTTTTTTCTATGATACTCTCCACTTACTCAAGTCACTGAGAAATAATCTCATGAAATACGACTTTTAGTGCAAAGGAAAAGTCTGTAGCTGGACTGACATAGGAGAATTTCATTAAAAAGACTCAGTAGTTATACCTAGACTTGGCCCCAAGCTCACAAAACTATGCAACACACTCAATCTATTCTCACCAATGAGGGTGTGTTTTACAGTGAGAACCCTAAGTCAGTCTGTTGCTTGTGGTATTCAAGTACATATGAGATTTGGTTCTTTGCCACCCTGAGCTGCTGTTACATCTGATTTACTGAAATGTCTTATAACGTATTTGACACCTTCAGTTGATCAAAATGTAGCAGTACCAAACAGTATAGAAACTCACTTATCAGTGGTTCTAAAAATTTACAGAAACTGTAGGCTATTAGGGAAAATTTAAAGCAGCTATTTGTGCTTAATAATGGAATAAAATCCATGGTGGGTTCAAGGTTGGATTGATAATATCACTTCTCTAAAGCCCTTGTGGTCAGAACTAAATGAAAGGTTTAATTTTAAATGTCTTTTTGCCAGAAGAGTGACACAGGATTCCTAGGGTACCTGCCTTCAGTGACTGGATTTACTGTTAAAGACGTGGTAATTATTTAGTCTAATTTTACTTTAATCTCTGCCGATTCCTGAGACAATTATTGGTCAGAGTACTCGAAAGAAAACTACAATTATATTACAAGGACACATGTCGCAAAGGGCAAATACACATGTATAAGCACCTCTGTGCTTGTCATTTGAATGGCAAGACCCGCAGTTATAACTTAAGGTCCAATCACTCTCAGCTATCCATCCCTACTCGACTTAAATTACTAAAAACATACATGAACAATATTCGCGTAACATTTTGTGAAGTTGATAGTAGTTGCTCTCATAAAATTGTATGTGAACCCCCCTTTGACATTTTATAAATACAGGTTTTTTTTGTGTGTCTCTGGACGTTTATATTGTGCATGGTGTAAGTGTCATCTTTACACAATTCAACAAGGTCTGGCCCAGTCCAGTGTCTGGATTATGTACACGCATGTACTTTTTTATATATAAAACACAAGCAAAATGACAAGAATCATTGCATATTGAGTAACCACTGTTGTGCATTTGTAACAAGGTATAAGTATGAAATCGTATTCTAACACAAACAGACGTGGCATGACAAATATATGACGTTTTAACAAATGGCACATTTATAATATCATAACCTTCTTATAACATAATTCATAAACAGAATAAATGAGTAAGTTTGCTGAGGCGCATGTTATTCATTTGAATACACACTGACACACTCACACACACGGCACAAGTTTCTTGCAGGAACAGAAGTGACAATAGTTCTGACTAGCAAGTTGAGGCATGGCTAACGGCTGAGAAGAGAGCAACGTCGATTACGGAGATGGTGCCACAGGCGCCTGCAACTTCTTGAGGCAGGATGACTCTCACCTAAGAGCTCGTTGTTGATATCTTGTCCGACAGGCACAAGACCCCATCGTTGCATCTACAATCGGTGACCTCTCGCTGCTCAGCCACAGGTCAATGCTCGTTCTATAGACGTTTTAGGGCAAGTGAGGGACTGTGATAAGACAAGAGCCTATTTTTTGCTCAGGCCCTCAAAGTTGGTGTCATTAGGCACAAAAGGTCAGCTGGGCTGTCACTCCACCTGATTTGGCGAGCAACAAATATAGAAACCTTCTTGGACCTCTTCATTGCTGCCCCCGATCCGCACTGTGTACAGAGACCAGGACTGACCTCTTTGTCGTACACAGAGGTGCTGGATCTCACCTCTCCTTGGCTGCTGAGTTGACCACCGGCCCGTCGATTCAGGGCGTGGTCTGCATGCCATCCTCATCGTCAGCTGTGTGCTCCCCTCATTGCTGTCGTCCTCATTCCTTGTCAGCTCGTGTGTGGTGTGCCAGGTGTCGTCGCATCAACTCCCTCTCGCTCAGTTACGCCACCTTAACAAACTAAGATAACTAATTTTAGTACATGGAAAGTGCTGATGTTTAACCATCAGTACCATACATTTTTAATACATAAACATAAAAAATGTTCAAGACAACTTGCTTCACAGTCATTCACACACACACAATCAAAGGATAGGGAATCAAGATTATCTGGACATGATCCCATCACCATTTCTAACTACCAATTCCTACGACTAACACGGTGTTGGCCAACCCGACTACATATCTACTATTTACTACTTTTATCTCTAATCTTGTTTTTTCTTCTGAATTCCCTATGTGGCAGACGTCCCTCTTATTGTGCCTGCGAACATATATAAAACACAACAAACTTAGAATGTGTCAGTCTTACCAAGATTTTTGTTGGAAGTTTGGATAGCGTCCTTTATCGTGTTCTATTGCGACACTTCTTCTCTCCTCTATTTCCTTCCCGTTTTCTCCTTTTGTCACGAATGGTTTTATAATGCCTGTGAACATGTTTTGGATTAGCAATGTCATAATGGCACAACACAAATATAGCTTACTGCTCACACTCGCAGTTGTTACACTATCTTGGTATCAACAAGTATTTCTGGTATAATGGCACAACACAAATATAGCTTACTGCTCACACTCGCAGTTGTTACACTATCTTGGTATCAACAAGTATTTCTGGCGTATCAATGCTGCTGTTCGCTCTGTAGATGATTACATCCGGTTCATTTTAACATACACTGGGTGCGCTAATTCACGCAACTCCGCACAGCTGTCCACCTCCTACATATTCAGGGGTATACGAGATGCGTCGGTGCGTCCCTGTAACGACCTATGGGACTGGCCACCTTAAATATGTTCTCCAATGAGGGAGATACAATTATGGGAACTTTTCTGTAATTTACAGAGTTCCTAAGTTGTCTTTTTCTAGGTGTACGCCCAGAAAAACTTGTATTCCATTCTTTAATCATGTGTCTTTACAAAATACTCTAGTGCACTTTACTTTTTTAACATCGAGAGGCGAGATATCATTATTAATAATAAAAACGCACATATAAACGAGACATTCTACCACTAAGATCAGTATATACACAAACAAACAAGACACTTTAACAAAAATCCTTATTCTAAGCCTATATTTACTACAATTCCATGTACAAAGTCTGCAGTTCATCATTCCACAAATGCCTTTACATGTGCTATCGGATGCACTTCCAGTGATTTTCCTGTTTTTATGGATTCTACTTCCAATGTGTTGGCATGCGCTATTCTCTGCACGCGCACAGGCCCCCTATACGCGGCGAAGAATTTGTGACACAACTTCCTTTGCTTGTTTGACAGCCGGCGTGTCTTAATGAGTACCTTTTCCCAACCACAAATTGTCGTACTCGCGCCCTTTTATCCTCTCGTGCTTTGCGCTTCTCGCCTGCACGTCGGATATTTTGTAGGGCTTCCTCCACGACGGTCCCATGTCGCTGACGTGTTCTTGGAGGAAACTCCACTAACTGACGGAGCCTGTCCGGCGGGTCCCGGTTCTTTAGTACCGTAATTGGAGCTAACAGTGTGGTGCTGTGGGGTATCTCATTAATTACTTCCTGGAAATCTTTGATGAAGATGTCCCACGTGGCGTGCTTCATACTGCAGTATAGTCTGCAAAGGTTTCGTAAATCCTTCATTGTTCTTTCAGAGGGATTAGAACTAGGGTGGAAGCGGGATATGAAAACTGGTTTAATTCCATGACTTTCAAGTGTTCTCTTCCATACCTCCGACCTGTACTGTGGCCCATTGTCTGACAGAATATACTCTATTGGCCCTACCTGTGAGAGGAAATCTTCACGTAGCGCCCTGCTCGCCGTTGTCCCGGTTGCTCTTTTCAATGGTGTCAGGGTGACGTACTTAGACGTTAATTCTAAGACCACCATGATGTATCTACAACCCCTTTGTGTGGTTGGTAACGGACCCATCAAGTCCGTCGCCACTGTTTGTCTTAATTTCTCCGGAATAATGGGGTACAGAGGCGGCTGCATGGCTACAGTACTTGTTTTCGCCTTCTGACACTCCTTGCATACCGCGAGAACCTTGCGTATTCGTCTCTCCATGTTTTTGAAGTGACAGACGCTGTTTAGTTTCAAGAAGCACTTCCTGGGTCCGAAGTGAGCGTAACTGAGATGTGTATACCAGATGAGTTTGTTTATTGCTTCCTCTGGCACACACACAACCCACAACGTCTCACCCGGATTTCTTCTGTAACAGATAATGCTGCCTAAGCCTGGCTTGCGTTCTATCTTTCCACTTTTCTTTTATTCCTCTCAGCACAGGATCTTTGTCTTGTTCTCGCCCAATATCACTGTGATATAATTTTCAAATGCCACTTTTCGTAGATGGAACAAGGAGAAATGCTCTTGTTCCAGTTCTTCAGCCTGATAATCGCTTATCCCCAGAGGGGAACGGGATAGTGCATCCGCTATTACATTTGTGGGTCCCGGTACGTAGACTATTGTGAAATCGAATTCCTGGAGGACAGCAACCCATCTCGCAAGCCTCCCATGCGTTAATTTGGCAGTAAGTAAGAACTCCAGAGCTCTATGATCGGTATAGACATGTGTCTTACGTCCGAATAAAAAGTACTTGAACTTCTGGAACCCCCACACTATCGCGAGGGCCTCCAGTTCGGTTACTGAGTAGTTCCTTTCGCTTTTACTCAGCACCCGACACCAGAACGCGATCGTTTTGTGTATCTTTACTCCATCTTCTTCATATTCTTGGAAGACCATTACGCCTAGCCCGGTTTTCGCGCTATTCGTGGCCATACAGAAGTCATGCGCCAGATCAGGATGTGCTAGAGTCGGAGCCTTTACCAGAGCTGATTTTAGCATACTGAATTCGCTTTCTGCATCATTGTCCCATACCAACGCCGCATTCTTTCCGGTTAATTGACACAGTCGTGGTGTCGCCGATGCCTCTATATATATGATTTTTTGTAAAAATTCACGACACCGGAGTCCGGTCAAATTTTTTGAAAATATGAAAAAAAGGAACCAGTACCTAGACAACTCATGTAGCGGTGCGGAAATCATCAGATTATGCTACATGAAACTTCCCATCTCGTATCAACAATCTCTTGCCGGTCGTTGTGGTAGCGATACTGAGGTATTTAAGGGCATTTTGCGCGAACTGGAATTCGCATTTCAAGAAGAACAGGCGCGGGAGAAACAGCGTGAGCAAAATAACAACCGTCGCAATAATGGACCCCAGTGGGATAGTAGGCCAGCACCGAACTACAACGGCCACAATCAAAATAAGAGTAATGACAACTCGAAAAGAAGGTACACAGAAGAAGAGCGACACTCTCCCGTGCAACATAGTAAATCACAAAAGACCTAGGGCGGTAATCAGCAATCGGGAAGGAACAGGAATTATGGTTATCAAAATAACAACCAGGAAGAGGTCGGAGTCCGCCCTCTGAAGCCTGGTACATCCCACCTTAACGGGCAGAATTACGAATGACTAGACCGGAGCGCGGACAGAAGTTGCAAAACGTCCGTAACCTCGGAACTAGTCAGTAACATAAACATTATCGAATACGATGATGTCACCGAGTTACTCCTCGAAGAAAAGGAAGGGCAACAAAATAAAGAAATATACCCAGTAGTCAAAATCAAAATAGGTGACTTAACGGTGGCCGCTATAATTGATAGTGGGAGCCAGCTTTCAGCGAGCTGAGAAGAGGTATTTTAGACATGTAAGAATGTGCTGAACCCACCGACTCTTGCCACACAAAAGACGAATGTAAGGGGTGCATTACTTGGAAAGAGTACAGAAACATCTCAACAGACACGTTTAGAATTCGAATGTCAGGGACATCAGCTGACTGCTAATTTTTTTGTCATTCCTAAACTGTCCACCGATATTATCATTGGTATGGATTTCCTATCAACGAACAAAGCCATAATCGATTTGGGTCGAGGAGAAGTCACATTAGGAGAGGGTGACAAAATCCATCTTTGTTTCGATGAACAGGCAATCCCAGGGCATGTACAAAAGAGCTGTCTCAGACTACAGTTTCCAAACCAGGAGGAGTCAACAGGTGAAGCCGACGGCGGACAGGACAATCGAGATAGTACTTCGAAACAAGCACAGTTAGTAGAAATACATAAGGAAATAAGCAAGAAATTGCAGGGCATAAAGGTCATAAGAGACGCAGACAAAGAAGGGTTAGACAATGTGCTAAGAAGGAATATTGAAGTTTTTCTCCCCAAGACGGGCTCCATAAAGGGCTATCAATATAAATTTGACGTAAAGAGGCACAAACCGTTTCGAGTACCGCCGTACCCGATTCCGTGGTCGTACCGAGATCGTGTTTTTATCGAACTCCAGCGGATGCAGAGGGAGGATGTGATAGAGCCAACAAAGTCACAATACAACAGCCCCCTCAGGATCGTAGACAAAAGGAACGGGGAAATTCGACTTGTGTTAGATTCCCGGCAGATCAATACGATCATAGTTCTGGAAACCAACAGACCCGAGAGGCTCGATGAGTTGCTGCAGAAATTCCATGGAGTTTCGGTGTTTTGCTCTCTGGATTTGAAATCCAGCTTCTGGCAAATCGAGTTGGATCCAGAATGTAGAAGATACACGGCGTTCATCGCATTTGGTAGATGCTATCAATTTAAGAGACTCCCCTTTGTCCTGAATACACTCCTGGAAATTGAAATAAGAACACCGTGAATTCATTGTCCCAGGAAGGGGAAACTTTATTGACACATTCCTGGGGTCAGATACATCACATGATCACACTGACAGAACCACAGGCACATAGACACAGGCAACAGAGCATGCACAATGTCGGCACTAGTACAGTGTATATCCACCTTTCGCAGCAATGCAGGCTGCTATTCTCCCATGGAGACGATCGTAGAGATGCTGGATGTAGTCCTGTGGAACGGCTTGCCATGCCATTTCCACCTGGCGCCTCAGTTGGACCAGCGTTCGTGCTGGACGTGCAGACCGTGTGAGACGACGCTTCATCCAGTCCCAAACATGCTCAATGGGGGACAGATCCGGAGATCTTGCTGGCCAGGGTAGTTGACTTACACCTTCTAGAGCACGTTGGGTGGCACGGGATACATGCGGACGTGCATTGTCCTGTTGGAACAGCAAGTTCCCTTGCCGGTCTAGGAATGGTAGAACGATGGGTTCGATGACGGTTTGGATGTACCGTGCACTATTCAGTGTCCCCTCGACGATCACCAGTGGTGTGCGGCCAGTGTAGGAGATCGCTCCCCACACCATGATGCCGGGTGTTGGCCCTGTGTGCCTCGGTCGTATGCAGTCCTGATTGTGGCGCTCACCTGCACGGCGCCAAACACGCATACGACCATCATTGGCACCAAGGCAGAAGCGACTCTCATCGCTGAAGACGACACGTCTCCATTCGTCCCTCCATTCACGCCTGTCGCGACACCACTGGAGGCGGGCTGCACGATGTTGGGGCGTGAGCGGAAGACGGCCTAACGGTGTGCGGGACCGTAGCCCAGCTTCATGGAGACGGTTGCGAATGGTCCTCGCCGATACCCCAGGAGCAACATTGTCCCTAATTTGCTGGGAAGTGGCGGTGCGGTCCCCTACGGCACTGCGTAGGATCCTACGGTCTTGGCGTGCATCCGTGCGTCGCTGCGGTCCGGTCCCAGGTCGACGGGCACATGCACCTTCCGCCGACCACTGGCGACAACATCGATGTACTGTGGAGACCTCATGCCCCACGTGTTGAGCAATTCGGCGGTACGTCCACCCGGCCTCCCGCATGCCCACTATACGCCCTCGCTCAAAGTCCGTCAACTGCACATATGGTTCACGTCCACGCTGTCGCGGCATGCTACCAGTGTTAAAGACTGCGATGGAGCTCCGTATGCCACGGCAAACTGGCTGACACTGACGGCGGCGGTGCACAAATGCTGCGCAGCTAGCGCCATTCGACGTCCAACAACGCGGTTCCTGGTGTGTCCGCTGTGCCGTGCGTGTGATCATTGCTTGTACAGCCCTCTCGCAGTGTCCGGAGCAAGTATGGTGGGTCTGACACACCGGTGTCAATGTGTTCTTTTTTCCATTTCCAGGAGTGTATTTCGTCTGCAGCATTTATAAGAGGATTAGGAACAATTTTGGATGAGGGGTTAAGGGAGAGAATAACATGTTACGTTGATTATATCCTCATTGCGGAAAAGACATGGGAATCTCACAACAATCTTTTAGGAGAAGTGATCTCCAAATTAAGAAAACATGGGGTGACGGTAAATATAAAAAAGTCCTGTTTTGGAGGAAGACAAGTACTTTTTTTGGTCGTGTCACCTCAGGGGAAGACATTATGCCAGACCCAGAGCAGATGAGGGCAATCGCAGAATTTGCAACGCCTACCACAAGGAAACAGCTGAGAGGCCCCTTCCATATCCCTGGACATCATAATTTCTTGTTTGATCCTTTCTTGGGTTTCTTTAGACCAAGACTTGCCCAAGAAGGCATTTTTGAATTCTTCGAACGAGACGCTCGCCTTCGCTACATTTCTCATGTACTCAGCGGTCGCGCCCTCCATATGGGAGCACACAAAATCCAACTGGTACATCAATGGCCAGTGTGGAGGCAAAGATAACTCGAATTGTCCCATAAAAGTTTTTGGATGCAAGCTATTACCTTCGTCCTTGTAGTGATGGAACTTTCGGACTGATATAAAATGCTTGTAGTCAAACCGGTCATCATTCCAGTTATCATTTCGACCGTTCTTACGATTCGAATGAACTTCGGGACGTGGACTAATTCGTTCCGACACGCTATCGGCATCTCTCTCCCTCTATATGTTCGACAGTTGTTCGGTACATGTAATCAGCTGACAGCAATTATGCTCACTGGACTGCTGCGCACTGTCCTTGTTTACCTCGGTCGTTGCCTCAGAGCTGTGAATGAAGGTGTGGCTTCCGTTGCTTATAGTGTCAACTTTGTCACACCATGAAGCAGTTATCTGTGTTCTGGCAAGTGACGGTTCAGTCGATGCAGTAATTACACCCTTCTCCTTTCCTGATGTCTCTGTAATGAGACGTTTTACATCGCCCTCTAAAATTTCTTTTTAACATCGCCACCTCCTCTTTCAACATCTCGTTAGGCCCTATGTCCGGTTGCTCTTGTTGCTTTTCTTCAACACGTTCTATCCGGCTTTGTAGCCTTGATAACATGACCTTTCCTACTTTTGCTGTGCTTTGCGTGGAGTTCCGAGTTTCTCTCGCTATTTTCCTTGCACCTTTCGCAATTACTTTGGCTTCAGTTGCCGTTCGTTTGATGATGGCAATCTCTTTCTCTATTTTGACGCCGAGATTCTTTACCTCCCCTTGTACTTGCTCTTTCAACTCCGAATTCGGCTTTTTAATTTCGGCATTAAGGTTCTCTTTCAGTTCCGAATTCGCCTTTTTAATTTCAGTATTAAGGTTGGCGCTCTGCTCTAAGTTCACCGTTTGCATCTGTTGCAACAGGTCCATAATGTTTTTGAGAGTAGCCGCATTTTGATCCTCGTCCTTTTGTGGTTGAAAATGCGAATCTTCTCTGAGGGACTCTCCGATATCTAGACAAGTACCGTCTCCGCGCCCCCGTCAGATCACTTGTGAATGAATCGTTTGATAATCGTCAGACACCATTTTGTTCCAACACACTCTGGCTTCTTAGGCCGGATCTTCCATACTTATGGATTAATCCTGTACTCCCTGCGTCCCCCGAGCCCTCAGTATCACTGCCTGAATCAACGTCCTTGCCATTCAGCGGACTAAACCAGTCATGAGACGCAGTTGTAAGGAAGTTGCAACTCGCGTTCGTCACGCTCATCGGTAGAGCTTTCCCTACTATCACCAATGTTCTGCCGAGTAACAGTCTGATTATATTCTGCCGTTGTCTTGGCTTTTCCCCTCGTTATCATTTGCACTTTTATGTTACACGAAAACTCAAAACCCAGGTACCCCTCACACTCAGTAATTAGATAACACAAAACATATATCAGGACACAAATTGATACACTCGGTGTGAGCAATAGCCCGACAAACAGTTCAAAAAGAATTCCCCCAAAAAGGGTAGTACCAATGATTGTGTTCTGTGTGCTCAGCATCGGCTGATTACGGCACTGCGCATCATAAGTACTCTAACAACTCACAAATTCAATGCAGAGGCACTTATAAATGTCAATTTGAATGGACTGCACATGAAGAAGACAATGTAACTTATTGTAACTACTGCTACCCGCTTTTCAATTAAAAATGGCTAAGCAATGGATCACGTGGAAAAATTCCCATTTTTAAGACTACTTCCTAGCAAATCCCGAATTATCGTATCCTGGCATGGGTCAGCCATATGTAACACCCCACCCGCCACTTATCTGGTTTTGGTGTGTGTTCACCCCAGGTAATTGACTAACAGATCAATAGAGAGTGCAAAACTGCCGCAATATCGGATAATGCAAAGAAAGTAATAAGGTCCTGTGACTTCTGATTGAACTGCGGTGGCAGTGTTGACATTAATTGATTCAGAATTGATCCCTTTTAATTAAAAAGGGGTGCACATTGATGTTATATTCAGCTATTGAACACCAGATGCAAATGTTGAACGTAAAATCAACTAAGAAAGTGACTTGGGATTTCAACTACTTGATTGAAAAAAGATGCAGTCGATTAGCACAGATTTATTTTAACTCACGACCTTCAATCATCACATTACATGACTTTCCTAACAGGCAGTGGTAATAAATTGCATTTGCGTGGAGTAAAGTGCGATAAATCAAAAGTAATTCCTATTGACTGACCCAGGCGTAATGTGAAGTGCAAGAAGAATTCTACAATACACGGCCCATGAAGCCCTCATGGAAACTTTGCCGACGTGATCCAACAAATTAATCAGTGGCCAGAGCGGGCGCAATATCACCGAATTCAGCGTGGCAGAGCGTCGTCGTTGTGTGGACGTCGGCCGACCTTGTGGTGCTGCAAGGCTGCGCTTGTCTATTCACTCCTACCTATCTTGTTCAGTACATAGCTGAACCAAAACTTCCTATCTCCAAGCTCAATCGTTCCCTTTGCTAAGTCCTAAACTGCAGAGATGCTCACTCTTTCTCAGGCAAGAATGCCACGTCCGCACTCTAGGCAAGCTCGGAAGGGAAAACTTCTATGGAGACTTCTCACAGTCCGCTCTTCACCTCGGTTTCCCCTCCAGCAAAATCACTACCGCGAATTGCAGCGCAAGTTGCGTTAATTATGTGTCGCTTCCCAGTGCTGACCAATGCCTGCTCTGGGAAGTGAAAAAATTCCCACAAAATTTCCCTTCTTCTCAACTTCTGCTATATAGCTCCTCCCAGGCCACCCATCAAGGTTAGCGTCTGCACAAACACCAAGTTTTTCGGAATTCTGACTCCCAGGAGAGTACTTCAAATTCCTTGGTCCTATGTTCCCATTGGAGGCCGGCATATTTCATGCTGTCGCTCTTCACCTGATTTACTTCAGGCTCTGGGGACTGTGAATTCACCGTGAAGTTGCTATAGTCATTAACACACATATTTTGTCCTCTGTTGACCGCTCCACCGTAGCTTTGCGTGGCTTTCTCGCATGTTTCACAGAAAACGGGATGACGGACGTGTATCAACAGGTGTAAAGTTCTCCATCTGTTTCCCAGTACATCAGCATGGGGTCCAGGTCAACCACCCATGCTGTCACTCATCTTAAGGTGGCTGGAGGCCGCGCTGCGTTACTGCTTTCTCAGAGCTTGAGCTACCCTAAGCTGCCTATTGTCGCTTCCCTTCGCCGTTCCCCATCCGGCCACAGTCAATTCTATATACTTCTTTGAGGTAAACTACTGTCCAGTAAATCGAATCGTTTCCACAAAGTTTTCATGTCATGTGAATTACTTTAAAACCATCACCCGACTTTAATTATTCCACTACATCCATACTATACCCTCTACAAGATGCATTGTGCCTTGTCAGTCATTTTGTTCAGCCCTACTGTTCGCTCAACGTGAGTTAGGTGATCTTTAATGACTTCATGGAAGGGGCATAGTTCTTGCCATCTTACAATGATTGCAATAATTACGTGCAACAAAGTGATGGAAAGTCTCTCTACAGATTCCTGATAAAAAAAGAAATGAAAGTATTAGTGTAAAGTTTGTCTTTCAGTGAGTTAGTTGTACTTATTACAATTGAGAAACTTATTATTTCTAACTTGGGTTTTGATATATTTAGATATAAATAGTGGTTATTCGTGGTATGAGGGCAAATCTTGATGAAATATTTAGAAAAGAAGGGCCAGAGCATTTAAATAGGGGTCATTTTGTATAAAAGGGCTTCAGGAACGAGAATTTACTAAGCTAAGAGTAAGAACTGATTGTAAAGCAATAAAACGGCCATATTTAACACTGGTCCAGTGATTTGTTACAGTACTGCTGTTACATATAACATTCTTTACTCCTCGTTTGAGTATTTGGCCTGGCTCTGTTCCGTCAGTTTTGCCCAATAGAAAGGAAAGTAATTTCAGACCAAGTCCAAAGGAGAGAAAGCGAGAAGAGGAAGTGGAGCAACAAGAATCAGTCCCTAACGTTCAGGAAAAAAAGTGTTCAAAATGTTTCCATTAATTTTAAAGTGTAGAATGTTGCAGAAAAGAATATTGAGACAGAAAGGAGTGATTCGTGCTCTGAGATCCAGGTGGTGTATTTTAAAATGCAAAGTAATGAAGTGAAGCACTGCTAAAAGCAATGTTTCTCATGATGTGACAAGCAAGTTTATCAATCTACAGGATTTTATGAAAAACAGGAAACCTAAGGGATGGAGGTATACAGAACAAGACAGGAGCTTTGCTTTGTGTTCACCAAAATTGTACAGGTTTTTGCTACTCCAAGAACAGTGAGGATCTGGTTGCAAACTTAAGAGGTTAAAGTAGGTATTAATAACTTAGTGCTTGTTCTGTTACAACTGAAAGCTGAAAAAAATGAAACTAGAGGGGAAAAAAGTATCAGTAGTATTTGATGAAATGTCACTGTTGATCTACAGTGCACAAAAAGACTTATTCGAAGGTTTTAGGAGACACTGGTGTAGAAATTTGTAGGGATTCAAAGTTAACAGAGCGCCAGTTATGTGACGAAGCCATGTTAGTGATGGTCAATTTTAAGCAGATAATTGATTATTATTTGTCCTGAGAAGTCATGTCAGGGGAAATAATAAAAGATATGTTGATAAACATTTTGGTTCAAACTCAGGGTAGTGGTGTAATACCTTACACTGTAGTTTGTGAGCAAGGTACAAGTAATGTAAAAATGTGAAAACTCTTAGTGAATAGCTCAGAAAATCTATTGAAGTGAATGGAGAAAATGTATTTTTTTCTATGATACTCTCCACTTACTCAAGTCACTGAGAAATAATCTCATGAAATACGACTTTTAGTGGAAAGGAAAAGTCTGTAGCTGGACTGACATAGGAGAATTTAATTAAAAAGACTCAGTAGTTATACCTAGACTTGGCCCCAAGCTCACAAAACTATGCAACACACTCAACCTATTCTCACCAATGAGGGTGTGTTTTACAGTGAGAACCCTAAGTCAGTCTGTTGCTTGTGGTATTCAAGTACATATGAGATTTGGTTCTTTGCCACCCTCAGCTGCTGTTACATCTGATTTACTGAAATGTCTTATAACTTATTTGATACTTTCAGTTGATCAAAATGTAGCAGTACCAAACAGTATAGAAACCCACTTATCAGTGGTTCTAAACATTTACAGAAACTGTAGGATATTAGGGAAAATTTAAAGCAGCTATTTGTGCTTAATAATGGAATAAAATCCACGGTGGGTTCAAGGTTGAACTGATAACATCACTTCTCTAAAGCCCTTGTGGTCAGAATTAAATGAAAGGTTTAATTTTAAATGTCTTTTTGCCAGAAGAGTGACACAGGATTCCTAGGGTACCTGCCTTCAATGACTGGATTTTCTGTTAAAGACGTGGTCATTATTTAGTCTAATTTTCCTTTAATCTCTGCGGGTTCCTGTGACAATTATTGGTCAGAGTACTCAAAAGAAAACTACAATTATATTACAAGGACACACGTGGCAAAGGACAAATACACAGGTATAAGCACCTCTGTGCTTGTCATTTGAAAGGCAAGACCCGCAAGACATATCAAACTGCCAAAAATAATGCATGTGTGATGCAATAACTTTTGTAAGACGTCAATTGTAAGTAGTGATACAGTCTCACATTCAGTTATCTGACGAATAAAATTGTTTATTCCACAGCAAAAATATTTTCTTTATACCAAGAGTCCCAACTTATGATTCTTTAAATGCCTTCTTCTGCTCATTACTTTACGTATGAGAGCCATATCCAAGACATCTCGTACTTCATTTCATGCGTGTATTTAGCGCTAGCATGCGATCAAAATATAGATATCAGTTCCAGTTGCTAGGTGTCACCGCTGTGCGCTGTCTCATGCGAAACTAATGCATTCTTACTATTATATTTATAGGCTCTGAGGGCACATTGAAAACTTTTCCACCACAGAGTTTGTGGCGTACTGTGCGAGCCCTCGGCGATAAATGGCATCACTTCAATTTCGAATATAGCTCGTTTTAATAACCATGTATGGCTACAATAAACTTACCGAAGAATAACTTGTGTATTCTAATCCTACCAATTTTGTAAAATTATGTAATAATACTTTATTTCTGTTTGTAATTCTCTTTCCCTTAAAGGCTTCAGAGGGCTTTCCCGTTTTTGGAGCTCCAGTTTCCTTGTCACAGTAAGGGACAACATAGCTCTTGTGGAAGTTCTTTGCGTAGTTCATGTAATTTGTAAACAAAAACCTTAAAAACATTAGGATGTAGATAGCATGAGAGATAGGGAGTGTAACAGAACCTTTTAGTAAGAAATTAAACTGTTGTATAAGTCCGCAAGTCGTGCTTTTTTACGAATTTGTAGTGCTGACAGTTGTTTGTATGGCAAACATCGAAGGATGACGGAAGAGTCAGCCACTACGCACTCTCCGAAAAAGAAACAGAAGATGTCACAGGAAAACACCAATAAATGGAAAGTGAGTCGTTACAATGTGTGGTATTTATTTGTATCTTTAGAATTTTCAGTAGTACAGTGGCATTTGATTTTGAGGAGTCCTGTTTGCCGTGGTATTGCCACTTTCGAAAAATTTATGTTCCAGTTCAGTTTTGTTGAAGGAAAACCAACACCATTTCCCTTTATTTTAAATGATGATATTGATTAGATGTTTGTTTACGGGTGTAAGTCTGACTGTTTGGAGAGAAAATTGACACACAAGAATGAACATTTCATTAAATCCTAATATCTTGACTAGATCCTAGTGTAGTAAGTGGTTACTGGATGTAGCCTACCTTTATTTATTTATGTATTGACTATTATCCACGTTTAAGCATTAAAATGCAACTGATGTCGTCTTTGGTATACATAAACGCCTACATATATAGAATTAAGCCAACAACATACATGGTGTAAAAGTTTAGATCATTACTGTCTAACTGCAGAATTGACGTTCGTACTGTACATAGTATTGCCAATATATTCCTTTACGTAAGTGCAAGTGAAACAGTATTAGTGTTTAAGGTGGTCTTTATGGCACATTTTGAACTCTTCAGTGTATAAACTGCATTCCCTCCAAGCCATTTGTGTGTGACGTTTTTGAACATACTCAGTGACATATTGTGTGCCTGTACTGGCACCATGCACAATAGTTTTACACCCCTTTATTTGTAACTATTTAGAGTTGTCTTCAGTGTAGTAATTGTGATGTCGATATGCTGTTTTAGGTGTGTGTCATGTTGATGGACGGTTTATCATAGTTTATGACTGTGTTGGTTTTCTTTTGGATGTGTTAGACAGCATAGTAAAAACAGGTGCATAAATGTCTGTTTTTTTTTAAGTTTTCTAAAATACAGACTAAAAGACTCATTATTTCTGACTCCATGGATGCATCTGATTGCCTGCTTTTGACATATAAGAACTTTCTTTGCCTTGTGGGAATTCCCTCATAACAAGATAGGGTAGGTCAAATGGGTGTGGAAGAAGGGATAGTATGCATTGAACTACAGCTTATCACTAAAACATGACTGAAGTTTACCTAGTATATATGTAACACATGCTAACATAGTCCAGATGTTGTCAGTATGACTCTTCCATATTAAATTAGTCAAAATGGCTGCCAATAAGTTTAGCTGAAGCACAGTCATTGTTTTCTCTAAAACATAATCTAAAAAGCTGCTCTGTTCTTCCATGAGGTCCATAGCAGTATAGACAACAGCACTCAAGTTGATGTCATGTTCCATGACTACAGGAAAGCATAGTCTTGCATTGCTGTTTAGTGGGGGGGGGGGGGGGGGGGAGGGGGAAGAAGAGTTCACTGAGTATCGAACCAGATTTGTGACTGGATTCAAGACTACCTTGCAGATAGAACTTGACATGTCATTCTTAATGGAACAAAACCAATAGACCTTAAAGGTGATTTCTGGAGTTCCCCAAGGAAGGGTGACAGAACTGTTACTGTTTCCAGTGTACATAAATGGTCTAGAATAAACTGTTGGAAACTCCTTAAGATTGTTCACGGGTAATACGGTTGTCTGTAAGAAACCAGAAACGATTTGGAGAATGACCTGCAGAGGAGTCATGAGTGCTGTAGGCTCTGGCAGCAGACTGAATATATATATATATATATATATATATATATATATATAAAATAATAATAAAAAAAGGTGACATTCAGCACATACATAGGAAAAGAAATCCACTACCATACAATTACACTGTTGATGACAAGTTGCTGAAAGCAGTATGTACTGTAAATTTTCTAGGAGTAGATATCCAGAGTGACCTGAAATGGAATGACCACATAATACAAATATAGAGGAAAGCAGAGGCCAGACTGAGATTCATAGGAAGAATCTTAAGACTAGGAGGACCGGCATTAGCGAACTATCTAGGACTGCTATTCTGACCGTTTAACTTTTTCTTTTTTGCTTTCAGTTTTACATCTACATCGGTATTCAGCAACCCACCGTAAGGTGCATGGTGGAGGGTACCCTGTACTCACAAATAGAGTGAGGGAAAAACAACTGTCTGTATGCTTCCGTAGGAGCCCTAATTTCTTGTATCACCTCTTCATGGTCCTTATGTGCAATGTATGTTGGCGGGAGCAGAATTGTTTGGCAGTCAGCTTCAAATGGTGTTTCTCTCAATTTTGTCAATAGTTTTTCCTGAAAAGAACAATGCCTTCCCTCCATGGATTGCCAGTTGAGTTCCTGAAGCATCTTTGTAGCACTTAAGTTTTGTTCAAACCTACTGGTAACAATTCTACCAGCACTCCTCTGAATTGCTTCTACGTCTTCCTTCAATCCGATGTGGTGGTACGGATCCCAAAGAATAGGTCTCACCAGCATCCTATATGTGGTCTCTTTCCTAAAATTCTCCCAATAATCTGAAATCGACCATTTGCCTTCCTTACCACAGTTTTCACATGTTCGTTCCACCTCATATTGCTTTGCAATGTTACGCCCAGATATTTAAATGACTTGACTGTGTCAAGCTGGACACTAGTAATACTGTGTCCAAACATTACAGGATTGTTCTACCTGCTCATTTGAATTAACTTACATTTTTGCAACTTTAGAGCTAGCTGCCATTCATCATACCAACTGGAAATTTTGTGTAAGTCATCTTTTATCTTCCTATAGTCACACAACTTCAATACCTTCCTGTGCACCACGGCATCATCAGCAAACAGTCACAGACTGCTGCCCACCCTACCTGCCAAATCATTTATATATATAGAGAACAACAGCTGTCCTATCACACTTTACTGGGGCACTCCTGACAATACCCTTGTCTCTGGAGAACACTCGCCATCGAGGACAACATACTGGGTTCTATTATTTAAGAAGTCTTCGAACCACTCACATATCTGTGGACTTATTCCATATGCTCATATGTTTGTTAACAGACTGCAGTGGGGCACCGTGTCAAAGGCTTTCCGGAAATCTAGGAATACGGACTCTGCCTGTTGCCCTTCATCCATAGTTCTCAGTATATCGTGTGTGAAAAGGGCAAGCTGAGTTTCACACGAGCAGTGCTTTCTGAAACCGTGCTGATTTGTAGACATAAGCTGCTTAGCCTCAAGGAAGTTTATTATATTTGAACTGAAAATGTGTTCAAAGATTGTGCAGCAAACAGAAATTAGGGATATTGGTCAGTCATTTTGTGGGGCTGTTCTTTTACCTTTCTTATATACTAAAGTCACTTTCACTTTTTTACAATTGCTTGGGCCTTTTTGCTGGGTGAGAGATTCGTGATAAATCCGAGCTCGATAAGAGCCAATGCCGTAAAGTACTCTTTGTAAAATCAAACTGGAATTCCATCCAAACGTGGTGAGTTATTTATTTTCAAATCTTTATGTATCTTTTCTACGCCAGGTATACTCATTTGTATCTCATCCATGTGGGAGTCTGTCAGATGGTCAAATGATGTTATGTTTGTACTGTTTTCCTGTGTGAACGATTTCTTGAATGTGAAATTTAAAACTTTGGCTTTCATTTTGCTATCTTCAACTGCCTCACCAGACTGGTCAACAAGGGACTGAATGTAAGCAGATTGTCTGCCACTTATTTTGCTAAGGCGTGACAGTGATAGTTGGTCTATGCTTTGCACATGGATCTTTTCACAGACGCATGAATCTCTACTAACCTTCGCTTGTTGTCGTTTGTGCATCCCCTTTTGAACCTAGAGTGCAACAGCGTCTGCTTCCTCAGCATCTTACGAATTTCATTATTAAACCATGGTGGGTCGCCTTTATCCATTTACTAGACATGTAACTCTCCAGGCCACGATTTACAATGTGCTTAAGTTATATCAGCAGGGGAAATACAGAAGCGTCTGTTTCCACTCATCTGCTTTGACCCATCACATCACAAATATGGCGGAAATGACCATACACTACGACTCCAATATGGCGCCTATGACGTCATTACGTAAACATGACCACAAACACGAAAATACATTGAAAAACCAACACGCACACACGTTCCACAAAAAACCTAATGAAACTAACAGGACAAGTGTGGGAAATTGGGGGTTTTGGGTGGAGACAAAGTAAATATAAACAAATTTAGACACACACCACCATACCAAACCACACAAAGTGACGAAAAAAAACAACACAAAACTCCCCAAATTCCACTAAACACAATATCCTCTGTGTAGTGGACTGGCCAGACAGTCAATCCACTATGACCGGTAGCCGCAAGGCACGCGTTAAGCTCACGCAGGCTGGCATGAGGTCTGGAACATTACAAGGAAATGAGAACTTAGAAAAACGGACGCACTTGCTGTAATACTTAACTTTAATCCATAATTGTAGAACATCGCTCTTGATGATACAGAATCATAATCTCAATATAAACTGGTAATGGTGCCTTGCTAGGTCGTAGTAAATGACGTAGCTGAAGGCTATGCTAACTATCGTCTCGGCAAATGAGAGCGTATTTGTCAGTGTAGCATCGCTAGCAAAGTCGGCTGTACAACTGGGGCGAGTGCTAGGACGTCTCTCTAGACCTGCTGTGTGGCGGCGCTCGATCTGCAATCACTGACAGTGGCGACACGCGGGTCCGACGTATACTAACGGACCGCGGCCGATTTAAAGGCTACCACCTAGCAAGTGTGGTGTGTGGCGGTGACACCACACTCTGGAGCCGGACACTTCCCTTGACCTATGTAGGTCAACAGAAACTACCGCTATCAAATCATAAAACCCAAAACTACAACCATGTCCATAATCATCACTACCTCAAAAAACAGCAAATTGGAATTGAACACTTCCCTTGACCTGTTATCCTTACGACATCTCCACATACAGCCATCCCTGGTCCGAGACGCTGGAACTTTAGTAAGCCTCATTTGTTCACGACATACTGAACACTTCACGACTTCATCCAAAAATCCAAATAGTTGAAGAAATTTTATTAGAGACAACGCACTGTCCCCTGTCATCGCTGACAACCAAAAACTGTTGACCTTGTCAGTCATATCCATACCTACCAAAGACATAAAAAAGCAATTTACCAAAATTCACACAAGAAAAAAACTACAATAACGTCAAAATAACAGAACTAAAATTGTCCAATCACTGAAAAGTATTCCGCTAAAAGCACAGTCTCAATACCACACACGTGCAATGTTATCATGCAAATGAACCCCAGATGCTACATAACACGCTACCCATAAACACACCTCCAGAGAGAACCACTGACCGCAACAATACGCCACCTATAAACACGCCCCACGCGCAAACTAAACCAAAAACATCACCTAACATACCACCAGAGAGCGCCACCGATCACATCAAAACAACACCGACAAACAAGCCACTCTCACAAACTAAATTCTGCGCCGTCGTGATGTCACACCACAACAGTCTTACGTCACAGGTCAAAGTCGACGCGTGGGACCGGATGCTTCGGTCGACCTTCAGCAGGTTGTCTTTATAGGTCAGTACTGCATTATGCATGTCGTACAAATTTGTTATGCTTAAAAACTTGTACAGAAAGTGCATCTAATTAAATAAGAAAGATCGAAGTAAAGAATACCAATTTAAACTAAAATTACAAATGCAAATAAATGTATTAACATTTTTTTTATCTGAGCAACTTGCACTTGGTCAAAGCCCCAACAGGTGATATACATATATGTAGTACCAAAAAGAAAGAAAGATGAACACAAATTGCTGTACCAATAATGAGAAAATAACATTTTTTTCTCTGTGACATACTTTCAGTCAAGGCCACTATCTTCGTCAAAACACTTTGCACACATGTACTGAACATTTCCAGCACATGGACTACGTATGAACTTCTTGCACTGCTCACACAGATTTTTAGTTTTATTCAAACTTTTGCATCCTCCTATATGGCAGATCTTCCGTACCAGTACCTTACATATTTCAGTGTTCACAGTGAATGTATGAACAGGTCCTTTCCTTGATTGTACATACACAAAGGAGAGTTCTTCTGTTAGTTTGGAAAGAAACATTTGCCAACTAACTTTTTCTCCTGTTGTCTCTCTAAAGGATCCAGGCAAGATGTAATATTTTGAAAAACATGTGCATAGGCCATCTGCGGCAGCCAAACTTGACAGTGTGCAGATGAGACATCCAGTCCTGAATATGAGCTCCAAATTTAGTGGAATTGTAGAAGCCCACAGTTTCAGCGAGTTCCTACTGTGTATTGTTCATCCACTGCAACTGACTGGCGGATTGTGCTCAGTAGAAGAACATTTTTCTTGGTGTTTGCCTGATTGGAAATAATTTTTGTGTTACCAGTCATAAAAAGATCCGGCAGCATTCTTCACTGATGGAGGAACTTCTCTTAAGGTTTTCTTCAATGTATCCACCATGATTGTGTCGCTATGCTTCAGGTGATGTGCAAGGTGTTTGCCTCTGAAGACATTGTCATATGTTACATTTCTTCCTTTCGAAGTGTAAGGTTGCGTGAGATATGTAACAACATGCTCTGCAACAGGTATATTAGTGGGTCTCTTACTTTGTTTACCAAAGTAAGGAAATCCATGCACCATATATTTACTACTGGCCTCTCCTGCAAGGCAGAATTTCGAACCAAATTTGTCTGGTTTATTACTCATGTGTTCTGCATAGCAGCACCGATCACTGCTTGGATAGAGCTGCTCATCTACAGCTATAAATGCACCTGGTTTATAGTTCTGGATACAGTTAGCTAAAAATAAATTGTTGATCGGAGTAGCTGCCGCAAAGCCATCGGTCTTGAGTCTTTTGGCATAAGCGTGCTTGTCATCAGACTTGAAAATAGCATGGCTTCTGTGAACTTATTTCTTCCCACAGCATGAGAAAAAAATGGCGGTCCCTACACTTGGAACCACAGAAGTTTCAGGGGGAAAGTCTTTCCTCCATACACTTCACTTGCCTACATTACACCTATGGCATATTCTAATTGGGCAATATCAAGTATCCGTTTGTGGTCCTTGAGAATTTCTTGGCGTCTAATTTCTGTGAAGTTTTTTAATGTTCTTTAGAATATTATTGTCTATTGACACATGCCATACACTCGCGAAACACCCTATTAGCATTATGTGGTGGCCCAGGAGTTTCTAGTAACACATTGTGATGCCCTAATTTTCCAGGTGCTTGCCCTGGTGCAGTTAAAGTCCACACTGTTCTGTCGGCTGCAGTCTCTGCACTTCTGAATGCTGAGATGGATGCGATTTTTTTCCGTTGTTTTCCTCGGCTGCAAGTAGGAATTAGTAGTATCACTAGAATCGAAAGTGAGAGCTTTGAGTTATTTGCATGTTGTTCTGAAAATTCATCTTGCGAGTCTGACGATTGGCCTTGTTTTGTTTCAAGGGGTTGATATTCTGTGTCAACTTTATAATCTTCATCATCCACCTCATCACATTCAAAAATATCTTCTTCTGTTAAAGCTGTTCATGCAATTCAGTAATCCTTCATCCGAATGAAAACACTGGTGCGCCATAATAATGAGGGGGAGCGCTAAACTTCTATTGAGCACAACAGCGTATTGACAGAGAACAGCAACTAAAGCATGTCCACTCCTCCACGAAATCAAGTAAAATGCAGAGAGAGGAGAGAATGTGATCATAACAGTGAAATAAAATAAGCTAAGTGGATAAAAAAAATCCATTTTTGCACCTTTACAGACATGAAACATAAGAAAATATCTCACCTGTA
Source organism: Schistocerca americana (assembly GCF_021461395.2). Classification (NCBI taxonomy): domain Eukaryota; kingdom Metazoa; phylum Arthropoda; class Insecta; order Orthoptera; family Acrididae; genus Schistocerca; species Schistocerca americana. The sequence goes on from NC_060122.1 coordinate 155,086,018, forward strand.
AAAGATATCTCACTGGTCATACTGACCGTCTGCTGTCCTTTGAGGTAAAAATGTTTATAATTCATTCAGGTTTTGTAATAGACATTTGTCTTTTACAGAAATTATAAATCACCAACGTACATCAAAACTTGTGAAAAATGAGGACCATGAATTAAAACATACGCTGTTTATTAAATGTTAAACAATGCTCCCTGGTCAGACCGACTGGTACAGTCCTTGTGGTGTTAAAGAAATATAATTAATCCACTAAAGAAGTGGCTTACAAGGTGTTTGTTCAACTGATTTTTTTTAGTTTTGTTCATTAATCTAGGGTCCTTACCAGGCAGGACTGATAGAAGAGATAAAGAAGTTCTAATGAAGAGAAGCATGTTTTGTCACAGGGTCATTTAGTCAGTGAGAGAACTTTACGGAGATAGTCAACAAACTCCAGTGCCTGGTGCTACAATAGCAGCATAGTACGTCACGGAGAGGTTTACGATTGAAATTTTGAATGAGTGCTTTCTAGGAAGAGTCTGACAACATATTGCTTCCTCCCACATTTATCTCGCAAAATGACCATGATGAGAAAATTCAAGAAATTAGAGCTGATACAAAAGCTTAGCAACAATCATTTTTTCCACGGATCATTCGCAAGTGAAACTGAGAAGGGGGGCTCAGTTAATGATAGTAGCAGTACCCTCCATCACACTCTGTGAGGTGGTTTGCAGCGTATTGATGTAGATGAGATGACCCTTACTTTCCTGCTTTAATGTTCCTATGTCTCCAGAATGAGATTTTGACTCCACAGCAGAGTGTGCACTGATATGAAACTTCCTGGTAGATTAAAACTGTGTGCCGGACCGAGACTCGAACTCGGGACCTTTGCCTTTCGTGGGCAAGTGCTCTTGCCTGCCAAAAGCAAAGGTCCCAAACTCGAGTCTCGGTCTGGCACACAGTTTTAATCTGCCAGGAAGTTCCTATGTCTTTCTCAGCTGTAACAAAAGTTGTATCATATTCAGAAAGTGTGGATTTACACATTATAATGCTCGGTGAGTCATGTACTTATATTATGAAGAGCAAAGGTCATAACACAGAATCCTGTGGCATGCCCTACATGATTTTCAAGACATTAGACCTCATATTGTTGAACTGAACAATTTGTTTTCTGTCATTCTGGTAGCATCTGGTAAGAGGTAGCTCTGAGCCTGTTAAACCATAGTAGTAGAGTTTTTGTAGCAGTATTCTGTGGCTATGCCTTGTTGAGATCCACAAGGATAACACTAACATATAATCTCATTTCGGATGATGATAGTATAAATGAAACAACTGTAATGCATGTCTCTACTACCTCTGATATATATATTTTATGCCCCCCCCCCCCCCCCATCCGGCCCATCATAGTTTTGTGTTTGTCCATAGCAACCTGGTTACTAAGTCAATACCTGGTGGTACATATAACTGCAGGTGATCTTCACTTAACCAGTGTTCATTAATACATAATATAACAATGTTTTTCACTCCTAACAAAATACTGAGATCATTAGTTTCATTTTTTAAAGACTTGATATTCACGTGTACAAATAATAGTGTCATCTTCGCGAAGTGGAAGGTTTGGATTCTTCTGTAGCAGCACATCAGTTTTGCTCACTTTTCTTATACAGTCATTTGTTACTAGCTGATTGTTTATTTACATCTTTGCCTAGTTTGTTCATCACTCAGACTCCAGATGATGATTTTATAGGTCTTGTATATATCCCCATTTTCGTAAGTAATTTAACTATAAGGGGCTATGCAACTGTTTGCGAATAGACCCCTAGTACAACTGAATACAACCTACAACACTCTGGAATTCGAAAAAAACTTGAGATGTCTCCAGAATGAATGATGATTATAGCATGTAGTGAAAATATAGGCGGTATCATATTCTGTAACAAATTTGATCCAAGGAGATGTATAACTGTAAATACTTTTCTTTTCTGTATATTTTTTTAAAAACTAATTGGTACCTTTTAAAAAAACATGTATATATGTATTGTATTGTGTTTTGGTACCTTTCCTCGTATTTTTTGACGCTGTCTATTACAACACTAAGTTGTTTAATGACAATAAAATTTGATTTGATCTACCACAGTTTGAGAACATCTGTTTACAATGCCGTAGTATTTGCATCAGGCATTTTCTTAATGCTCATTTGAAGTCTTTGATGATCAGTGTTTTAACTGAGATGCAGGTATTAAATACATTTTTAGCCAAATAATGCATAATAAATAAAGGGACCAGTGTGCAAGTAGTATATTCAATGATTAAACTGACCACTCTCTTACTGCCTAATGTGTTTATAAAGTTGGGCAATTTTATTCATCCATTCATCTATCCATTGATTCCTGTAGTAGATCCTATCAAGGAGCAAAAACTTCAAGGATGTAGAAAAAACATTAACAAAAGACAAAGATGTCATAGTAACTTAACTCTGTTAAAAAGCTGCAACTTCAGCAAAAACTGCTGCATCCTCAGTTTTACTATATAGCTGCTGTTTTATCTGCTGTTAGTGGCTTAACATTTCCTTGACTGCAGTGGTATGTTTTGTAGAACATATTTTTTAAGTCTAAGTACTGGGTCCAATTTATAGTAAATTATTAAATGTCATGTAGATTTTTAACTAACATTGCTATTTGCCATGGAGCTCACAGAACTTTTCTGTCCATGAATCTAGTAGCCTAATTGGATACTTTTTAGAAAGAGCAGCAGCTTAAGTCTAGGTCAGGTCCAGCGGCAATCATGGTGGTGCTTATCTGCTGCTCATAGGTTGGAATCGCATCAGTTTCATGTAACCAGTGGGATTTTTATGTGACATAACCAGAGGCAGAAACAGAGGAAACGTGTTTCTAGTGCCAAAATTGAAACCATTGTCTTGTTTGCTGTTTTTTGGTGTATTAGTGAATTTCAAGAGAAAGATTTTATGATTGCGGCAGCAAGTTCTCTAAAGTGGACTGATTTAAGTGGCTTAGTCCTGCATCCCAATATTGTCCGTTGGTGCCTGCCTCATGGATTAATTGCAGAGATACAAAAATTTATCAAATGTGATGGTGAAATGATTCTTAAGAGTAAAAGTTTTCATGGATGAAATCATCTTCAAGTGCAGCAAAATACATAACTTGGATTAAATGAATGAACATTTTTTTAATTCAATCATGGGAGAAGGTAAGTGGATCAATGTTTATTAATATAGAGTTGCATGTCCGATATATTAATAAACATTGATCCATCTACCTTCCCCTATGATTTAATTAAAAAGCATTGATCCACCTACCTTCTCCCATGCATTAAATAAATGACATTGATCTGTGTACTCAGTGTGCTCATGCAGATTGATTGCATAGCAACACAGGGCAGAGAATATCGAATATATTGTGTTACAATGGAGTCCTTGGTTTTCAGGTACAAGCACAGTTTAAATAGCTACACTCAAACAAGGAACAATTAAATTTAAAATCTTCAAACAATTAAATTTATAATCCTCATTTACAACAATGTTTCATCCTTTCTTCCAAATTTATTACGTCGTCTGCATGCTAATCCCTCACTGGCACTGTGTAACAAAGAGCTGACACACCTTCTGTTCCCATCATATCTCATGGCTAGTGCTGACAACATTCCTGCAAGAAAACACAGAAGTATGCCACTAGTCCTATTCTAGACTTTTACCAAGAGTGGCTAATGAATTATGTTTTTAATTTTCTTTTGAATTTGTAGGCATTCCCAGTTTCTTGTTTCATGTTGGGTAAAAAATGTAACTTTCTGCATTCTGGCCCTCGACAAGCCAATTGGGCCCAGTTGATCGTCTTGTGTCCTCCTCTGCCAGTGGCGTCATTGGTTGTGGTGTGGAAGGAATGTGGTCAAGCACACTGATATCTGTCCTGGTTGTTTTTGGGTACCTGGACACTGAACTGCTATTAATCTGTCGAGTAACCCCTCAGTTGGCCTCAAAAGTCTGAGTGCACTCCATGTCAATCCTCCCACAAAGGAAAAATCCAAAACAGCACCTTGACTGAATCCAGGTCCCCTGCAGGGCAGTCGGCTGTGCTGTCAATTGAGCTATGAAGATTGAGGTAGACTGTTTTTTATTACATGGGAGCTGATTGAATATCATACCATCTGAGTGTGTAACTTCATTTTTAACCCTAAACAAGGAGGCAAAGCCTACTTAAAAATTAATTTTATAATCATGTTGTGTTGTTGTAGTTCTTCCTCTTATGTCCGTGCTTGCTGTAAAAATAGGACGAGGAATTTCGCCTTATGCAAGACACCTTTTTTTCCGTTTTGTTTTACCCAGACATGTTTCGGCACTTTTTGTGCTATCTTCAGTGGGTTATTTTTTATTTTCTTACTGTAAAATTGTTGTTACATATTAACATTTAGCGAAACTTTTGGTACCGATACATAATATTTACATTTGTGAATGAATAATTGTTGTAAAATATTGTATATCATTTGCTCAGAGTTCACGGTTGAGATATGTATTAATGACCTGATGCACTGTGTGTTGTTTATAACATTATGTCAAAGGTCTATTTATAGCTTGACTGGCAAAAAGAGTGGATGCATGCAGTAGTTTACATACGTTACGTGATACTATTGGACTATGTTGGTAGCTATTCTACTACACAATCTACAACTTCTCATTTGCAAGCAGCAAAATGTTATTTTTATTTTTCTGTTTATTATGTATTTACAAACGGAAATGAATATTTATCATGTTTTTTGTGTGTAACTTACAGTTTTGATAGTCAGAGAAAGTGCAGTGTCAAGCGACCATAGGTCACAGAATCAGTCTATTCACTTCGCCAACAACACATGAGAAAACACTACAAAATCAAAACTGTAATTTACACACAAAAAACGTGATAAGTCAAGAAACCAATGTTACGTAGCAACAATAGATACAAAATTCAACAATGTAATAAGTGCCCTGAATAACTGTCATAAATTTTCCAATTAATCACATTAAATGTACTACTCAACATGTAATTATTACAAATAACATTTAAAATGTGCAGTGCATCTCATAATTTGGCTAGGGACTGTAACCTAGGGAGTGATGATCTTAGTGGGCTAAGTGATATAGGGATCATAGGGTCTGCGAAGTCTACTGATACCGAATGTCAGCTTCCCTCATTAAGTAGTGATGAAGTGGCATTTGACATCAAATGTGTGTAAACAGATAGAGAACAGAACAATGACAATTATTTCATTTCCATATTAGTTTTTGAAATATAAGTTGTGGGACAGATGCACGTGTAGCATATCCTAAAGTGTAGGCTTTGTTGGAAGGTGACAGTTCTGTTGAGAGTTGGTGAATCGAGCAAATGTGAATACAAAGTCTTAGATGTATGACACACTGAGCTGTGGTGTAGTCCGTGGTCGATGATAGGTTGGAGGGTGACAATTTGGTTGTGAAGGGGTGGAGCGGTATCAAATACTTAAGTTGACCCTCGATCATAACACACAGTGGCAAAAGCTAACAACTCTTAAGATAAGAAGTGATGACTTAGTCTTACGAAGTGCATGCTCTTATCAATTTGTTTGTTGATATTGGTTACAAAGACCTGAGTTTTTGTGTAGAGATACAGTGTGTCAATACAAGCTGGGCAGGCCGCTGTTCGACGATTTAATACTGTGTGTATCTCAACACGGTGAAACCAGACTACACGAAAAACTCACTTGCTCAACTAGTGATAAACTTTATTGAATGTGATCACAGGAGAAATGCTGAAGAAGTACAACAGCTTCTGAGGATACAACTTGCAACTTAATGGTAATCTGCCACAAACGGTACATTCAAGTTATCCTTTAACTATGCACTAAAAAATAGGCACAGAAGATACTAAAACATAAAAAATGTAAATCAAAGATTGAACAAATCCTAAACACACGTATGAAACACAGCGCCTCTAGTGTCTGGCGTTGAAAGGTTTGACAGTGCAGTGTTTGTAAACACATACATACGGTGCATGCGATTCAACACTATGTAATGGCAGATGGTCACTACACGATGTATCAGCAGTGAGTGACTTGTAACTTTCAGAAAGATAAAGTGAATTTTACGTATAAGGAGGAGGACTACCAATGAAAGTATGGAAATTATGATAAATGCTGAATTCACAACACAGTTATGTTGATGGTTGTCTGTAAAATGTGTTTTGATAAAGAATGTTGTACACCATCCAGTAGAAAATAAAATGTGCTGTTCCTAGCTTTTGAAACTTTCCTCTTCTTTCCTCAGGAAGGACTACTGGAAGGGGTGGGGTAGAGGGGGGGGGGGGGAGGGCGGAGGGAGACAGATTGAAAGGGACCCATCTGGTGTGAGGTGAGGGGAGACTATCCCCGTCCTCACAACAGATGTGTCCCTTGAGTCTGAGTCTGAATGAACTGCCCCTCCTTTCCAACCTTTCCCAACCAAATTCTTTCTTTCTTACTAAGGGAGGACCATATGAGTTGCAGAGGCTGGGAATAGTTCATTTAATGTTCTGCTTCTGTCTTTATCAGTAGTAATTGAAGTCACACCTCCTGAAGATAAGTTGGGTGTAGATCTACTGGCCACTCTTTCTGTCTTCTTGTAGTTTAACAGTTTTTGTCAATTGAATTTTCTTTTTATACAATACATTTATTTGGTTCATCCTGTTGATAAATGTATTGAAATATTATGCTTGAATTCCACAGATTTTATGTATCCATGGGTATCGACAGAACGGTGATGTTTTCAAGCAGAAAACGGGAGCTCTCAGGAAGGTGTTGAAAAAACATGCAGAATTCGTTTTTGTGACAGCTCCTATGAGGGTACCACCTCTTGAAACAAGTGAACCACAGACAACAGATGAATCATCTAATCTAGGTTAGTTATATGCAACTGCCCTTTACTAGAGAGTAACATTCTTATCAGGGAAGAAACAGAAGGAATCAGATTAGATGCAGTTGTCGAAAATTTTGGTTATTGTACTGTTGAAATGGTTATCTTTTGTGTTAGCTGTTGAGTAACTAAGTTAATTTCATAGCAGATTCTGACTAATGTTTGTTATATCTATATATATATATATATTCATCATAAGTTGATATATCAACTGATTTCAAAACTAATATTCCTGTTTCATCGCATTTATCATTTATTTGTTTGTTGCCTGTCATCATGTTGGGATGTATTTTGTGGCTTTATGCCATTCCTAATACCAATTAATCTTAATGGAAAAATGCAATTAACTATTTGCCATTAGTTACAAGCTGATGTATGTATCTAATACTTGATACTAAGGATTTATGTAACTTTATATGTAAAACAAGGAGAAGGAAACAACTCACTTACAGCTAGAGGAGTCACCAGCACTAATTATTGGTGGGGACAACTCAGTAAATAGGATATAGATCACAAAGGGGTCTTAATGGGAGATATTGAAACAGTTGAAAAAATTAGTAACTAAAAACACTTCCTGGAGCTGTCTTGATGCCTTGGACAACATATTTCAATGACACTCAGTATTCTTAAAGCATGTCAATTTGAATCTGGATGAAAATTTATTTTGCTGTTTCCAAGTATAAAAAGTTACATAATATTAGCATTCATATTCGTTGACATTGTGTGTATGATTATTATGTGTTATGTCCAACAACCATGAAAACTATTTAAAATTGAATTGTTTTTCAAACTAAATTGTGCTTGATTTAATTGGGAATGTAAATAAATAGCCTATTACGTACATGATTTTATTTATTTTTCAAACATTAAAAATACTTTTAATAACACAAATAAGAAAACTATGAAAACTGGGAGTAAAAGTGTAAGTCATTAAGAGGTCAAAAGTGATAATTAAATACATTGTAAGGAACATAATGTAAAATAATCCTCCAAAGTTCATCACATAATGATTCAAATACATTTTGCCTACTGTCAGAAATTGATACATTTTACAATAAATATTTAATTGCCATAATTCCTTTGCCCTTTAAAAAAGACAATGTTGATGAATTCCCTTGAACAATCTTCTTAGCAATTCCTCTTGACATGTTCTGCCTGTAACTCTGTTATGATACCAACACTGGTCAGTAACTGGTTATCATGTGGCATTTGTTTGTTACCTGTCTGCCATGTGGCCACCCCTCCTACAAACTTACAGCAAAATGAACCAGATTTGTGCTTTTCTACCAAGCTTCTGTTGTACCAACACAATTAATTAAAACTTGGAATAACTTCTTTTTAATGAATAATATAAGTGGATTTGATTTACTGTCACATTGTAAATCCTGCAAACCGTCAATTCTTACTGCACAAGAGCATCTAGTATGTGTAATTAGTTAAGCTTGGATTTATTCATTCAACAGTGCCAGTTTTTGTCAACTAACAAAGTTATGCTCGACTGTAACGTTAGCAAGACAGTTGGCAGATCGGACTAGACAACAGTATAACACAATCACTGGTATTATGGTGGAATTATTCATGAAGGAAAGTTGCTACTCACCATATAGTGGAGATGCTGAGTCGCGATAGGCACAACAAAAAGATTCACACAATTATAGCTTTCGACCATTAAGGCCTTTGTCAGCAGTATAGAGAGAGAGAGAGAGAGAGAGAGAGAGAGAGAGAGAGAGAGAGAGAGAGAAAGAGAGAGAGAGAGAGAGACACACACACACACACACACACACACACACACACACACACGTCTCGTCTGCAGTCTCAGAGTGCAGTGTGGTTTCAGCTCTCTGAGACTGCAGACGTGTGTGCAAGTTGCATTTGCATTTGTGTGTGTGTGTGTGTGTGTGTGTGTGTGTGTCTACTGCTGATAAAGGCCTTAATGGCTTTAATTGTTTGAATCTTTTTGTTGTGCCTATCGCAACTTAGCATCTCCGCTCTATCGTGAGTAGCAACTTTCCTTCTCTCGTATTGTTACATTCCATCCTGGATTTTCCATTGTTTGATTATTCTTGAATCATATAGAGCAGAAATTTTTTTGATGAATGCTTAGAGTTAACTAAGAAAATAATATGCTGTTACTGATATGTTAATGATTCCACTTTATTATTAATCATGAATGTAAATGAATTCAATGACACTGCTGCCAAGTACAGTGCTTTTTACCTCAAAGTAAAATTTACTGTTGAACACAAATGTAAAGGCATAATCAATAGACATTCTTAAGCAGAGTGCTACAAGTAATGGTTAAAAGGCTGAAGTAGTCACTTAAATGTTTCAAGAAATTAAAACAAACCACACATTGAGAACAGAGACTACCGTATTTACTCGAATCTAAGCCGCACCTGAAAAATGAGACTCAAAATCAAAGAAAAAAAAATTTCCCGAATCTAAGCCGCACCTGAAATTTGAGACTCGAAAGTCAAGAGGAGAGAAAAGTTTTAGGCCGCATCTCCAAATCGAAACAAAGTCGGTCCATTGCAATATGAGACACAATTTAGGTCGAATGAATGGCAATACAGCTACAGTAGTTTGGTTCGAATAGTAAGCTTAGCAGTTAAGCTTTACCAGGTAGCCATTGCTAAGCGTCAGGCGCTCCATCCATATTTATACGGGTACTCTTCCTTTTTCATGGGCTTCGTCTGGTTTGAATTAATTGCTTATTTTTCTTTGATCTGATAAGCGCCGTTTTCTTTGTTATAGGTGTTTACGTCGCTCTAAGCTGAAAATGCATTACTGTACTGTGTCATGCTTTGTTTGTTGCATTCTGATAGTGCGCGTTTACGGCCTGTCGCCGCTCGCGGCATGGCTTTTTTTTGTGGATGCTACCGCCGCTTACAATTAAAAAAATAGAGGAATCGTCTCATTAGCGAAACAATGGCAAGAGACTGCTATTTGTTGTTACTTACACTGCTGCTTTCTTTGATAATGATCAACAAGAACCAAATAATATACCGCGTATGATAGATGATGTTCTGAACGAGAGCTAAGTGAAAATTTTTCTCCGTTTGAAAATCTTTGCAGGCGTCTCTTTAGTACATTACATTCTGCACAGAAATTAGAGTCATCTTAGATTTAAAAAATCTAGTCAATTGCCATACTTCATTTCTGACTGTATCACTATTAGGCATAAGAAAAATACGAATATAAACATGACATGATATGTATATTCTTCCACGTTTGCTGTTGTCTCACTCTAGTTTCATAGTTTATTAGCAGACAGGATTTAAATGAGAAAGCAGCAAACAAGAAACAATACATGGCAAAATGTTTATATTCATATTATTCTTATGGTGAAGAGAGTACTGCATGTGATTCACAATTCATAAAAGTTCCTATTAGTAACCATCTCTTCTCACAGGTAGGAAAAAATTCAGAATGTAGAGTTGGCCATGTTGACAAACATCCCAAACAGTCTTGCCAGTCGGATTTTCGTAGTACATTGAAATGCTGCTACATTCGAAGATGAACAATATGGAATTTGTATTTACTTCGTTGGATAATGTATGATAATGCAGTGGTCGAAACTCGGGGCGGAGAAAAAAAGCTCGTCTTTTACCTTTTTCTAAAAATTTATTTACTGACACAGAGATTTTGGTGTTATTATTTATCTTTGTGCCTACAAAGCATGCCTGTGTAGCACTACATATATTTGACAGCAGAAGTTAGTTGTGGCGGCACCCACCAACATATTTCAGAACTTTCGCTTGCCTTGCACTCGATTCTAAGCCGCAGGCGGTTTTTTGGATTACAAAAACTGGGAAAAAAGTGTGGCTTAGATTCGAGTAAATACGGTATTTTGTTCAAATAGGAACAGCAAGTGCAAAAATCTGTGTTCATGCCTATAGAATATTGAGGAAGGGTGAAGATACAGTAGTGGGGGGGGGGGGGGGGGGGGGGACCACTGGTTTAGGAATAGGCTTTCACACAATTTAATTTCTTTGTTTTAGGTGAAAACACACTCCAAATAAATCAAGTTGTAAATTTTGACATAGTTTGTGTATAAGATTCAGTGCAATGACTGCCATAGTCAATATATCTGACTGGTAGAACTTCTGAGACCCGGCGTAATGAACACAGTGCACCACAAAGTGATACGACAGCCTCTGGAGATCATCTAATGAAACTAAACACTTGGTAGGACCAGTAGAGAGATGTCTTGAAATTTTAATCACATCATGTAATGGGTGTTTCTTGAATATCTTGGAACAGTTTGAAGCATATAGATGTCACCTGAATGAACCACATAAAATAATCAATCTCTAGTGAGACTTTGAGAATTTGGTACACTTCAAGAATTTTGTTGATATATTCAGACAGCCCAGTTAGCAGCAACCCACCAGCTTTTCAATAGTTCCACTTGGCAAAATAAGACTTTAGCAGCTCACTACACTCACTGTGGCAGCATGGCCACAGGCAGTCTGATTCCAATGCATAACACACCTCGAACGCCCTCTGGCGAAAAACATTGCTTGCGCTTTATGTTTTAGATCAATGTTTTCATTTAATTGTAAATTTTAACATGTTTCATGTATTCACGTTAGGTGCATAACCTAAATTTCTTCTTAGTTTGAAATTAATTGCATCACGTCTTTTAGACAGTTATCTCTTAACATTTCAATAGCACCCAGTATTTGTATTTTTTGTCTCCTCCTGCCACCTTCCTCCATCCCCACCCTTCATGCATGATGCATAGTGCATACAGTAAAATGGTAGATACCATGGAATGTTGTCTTTATTTTACAGCTTTGGCTATGTTCATTTTGAAGAATTTTGACCTTCCACAAATTGTGAATAACCAGGTACAATTTTAAGAATTTTAAATTTTGGAAATCTGTTATTTGCACATTCAGGTACAACTAAAAAATTTAAGCTTTAAAAACTTTTAATCTGTGTCATCTATGTAGTTCTTTATTAATGTTTTATTTTAAGATCTGAAGATGATGATTATATGTGATTACTTCCGTCTAAGCCTGTAATAATAAATAATTTCAATTATACTATCCATTCAAACAATAACAGCTAAAAACTGAAAGAGTTGCTTTTTCACTATTTTATGGTTAGTGGCAGCAATTTTGTTATCCTATATTGGGAATCCATGAATCAAATGACAGGAATAAATGCAAATTGGCAGATTTTCTTATAGAACTAGACAGTATTGTTTTCAAAGGTAACAAAAACTGACAGAATAACAGCTTTCTTGAATCTGACACAAGTTTGTGAAGTGTGTACTGAGATCAGTTGAACATGCCAGTAAAACAAGAATACTCAATAAATATTTACAAAGGAAAAACAAGTATGCTAATATACCTTACACAGATCCTGAGTGAAATGGTCCTTATGGATGAGGAATAAGTCAAAACAATCTTAAATATATTCTTGTTTAAAAGATAATAAATAACTTGTCACAAAACATGTAAATGTTCAACACATTGAGGCTCATATGGTAATTGTTAGGGTATTGTAGCCATGGATCATGAAATAGAAAAATCATGTAACAGCATTTACTCACAAAAATCACATTAATCCATGAATTTATACAGAATGCTATGTTTATAAATATATTATTTGACATTATTAGTAACATATACGCATTAGTAGATTGTACTAAGAAATTCATCAGTAGAATAGAAGGAGTTGCCCACTAATAAGTCCTTAAGTCTCCTCTTAAACTGAACCTTATTTGTAGTTAAACTTTTTGTGATCCAGGCAAGTTATTGAAAATGTCTGTTCCTGAATAATGAACATCTTTCTGGACTAAAGTAAATGACTTTAAATTTTTCTGAAGATTATTCTTGTTCATAGTATTGATTCCCATCAACTGAGCTGTTGGTTTGAAAAAGAGAGGTATTTTTAATGACAAATTTCATTAAAGAATAAAAATACTGGGAAGCAGTAGTTAGTATTCCTAGTTTCCTAAACTGGCCTCTGCATAATGTTGTTGATTTCACCATAAATAATTCTTATTATACATTTTTGGACCTGGAAAACTTTAGCTTGGTGTGATGAGTTACCCCAAGAAATAATCCTGTACAACATTATGGAATGAAAGTAAGCATAATATGCTAGCTTTTTATTTTTATATCTTCTATGTCTGACAGCACTCGCATTGTAAATAGAGATTTGTTTAGGTGCTTCACCAATTCTGTGGTATTCTCATCTGAGTTGAACTTATTATAAAACTGCAATCCCAAGAATTTAATGCTGTCAACTTCTTCTACCTGTCATATTTAGGTATATAGTGGCGGGAAACCTCTAACAAGTTCCAAATTGTGGGTAGCGTGTTTTTTCAAAGTTAAATAACAAAGAATTAGCTAGGAACCATTTATTAATGTTCATAAAATTTTATTACTGATCTTTGTAAGGCTACACTTGATTCGCTATTTATTACAATGTCTGTATAATCTATAAACAAAACAAACTTGGCATCTGGTAATGTCACAGGTAAAGGTCATTCATACACACAAGAAAAAAAAAGGTGACAAAGATGGAATTTTGGGGAATAACACATGTAATTAGTTCCTAGTTGGATAATGTCTTATAGTTCACTACGCGAGGTGGCACACTGGACTCACATTTGGGAGGACGACGGTTCAAATCTGTGTCCAGCCATCCTGATTTAGGTTTTCCGTGATTTCCCTAGATCACTACAGGCAAATGGTTGCTTTGAAAGGGCATGGATGACTTCCTTCCCAATCCTTCACTAATCTCATGGGACCAATGACCTCACCGTTTGATCCCCTCCCCCAAATCAGCCAGCTAATCTGATAGTTCAGTACTTGTCTCTTTTCTAATGACACCCATTATTTCCTGTCAGAGAAACAGAATTTGCTCCATTTTGCATCATATCCTGTTACACAATAATAATCTAATTTATGTAAAAGGAAATTGTAATTTACAGTCAAATGCCCTTGACAGATCACAGAATATAGCAGTAGCTTCTAATTTATTGTCTAATGAATTAAGTACATTCATGCTGTATTTGTAGATAGCTTTCTCTATATCAGAACCCATGAGAAATCTGAACTGTGAGTTTGATAATATATTTTGTTGTTGTCAGGTGGTTAAGAAGCTCATTTGACAGTAGCATTTCGAAAATTTTAAGGAATGCTCGTAAAAATCAAATTGAGCAGAAATTTTACAGTGTTTCTTTATCTCCCATCTAAAACATATGGTCAACTCTGACAAATTTAAATCATTCAAGTCCACTGCTAAAAGACTAGTTCCAGTGATAACTTAATGAGTTACTAATCCCAAAAATGCACTTTAATTAACTTTGTTGATATTTTATCATAACCAATTGAGCTTTTCTGATTTTAAAGATTTTTATGCTGGACTTTATTTGGACTGATGGAGTAAGGGTTTTATTCATAGTACTGAGGTTATTTACAATGACTGGCCTGAGATATTTCATGGCAGCATTTACTGAATGTGACAACTCCATCTTTTCAGTGACAGTTGTTAAAAAAAAGTTTTGCAACACTGCATAGACATTATCAATGTATCATTTACTCTTAATGCTACCTGTTCCTTTTCATGTCTGGGTCTACCAATCACCACCTTCACTATACCTCATATTGTCTTTATCTTGTTATTTGATGTGATTATCTTTATTTTGTTATGTGTTTGATGTCCCTATTATTGTCTTCAGTATTTTGCAGTATGTCTTGTAATGGGCCTAATGGATCAACAATAGAGCTGCTTCTGGCTGACAGATAGAGTTAATTTTTGTTTTATACAGTACCTGTATTTGCTGGGTAATCCATTACTTCTTTGTAGACTTTGATGTAGTGTGGGTTAGTTTATGCAGAAAACAAGTTTTCCAAAGCAACTTGACCAATAATTTGACAGAAATAGGCAGTTACAAACAAGTATTAGCAGTACAGTTACAAACAAGTATTAGCAGTATGTGCTGGTGTTCTGATGTTCAGTCTGAAGACCGATATGTTGCTGTTCCCTTTATTGTATATCCTGTGCACTGTGCAAGCCTCTTCGTCTCTACATAACTACTGCATCATACGTCCATTTGAACATGCTTACTGCATTCATGTATTGATCCCTCTCTATCATTTTTACACCTTCCTTCTTCCCTCCTACCCCCTCCCTCTCCTTCCCCTCCCTCCTCCTCCCCCCCCCCCCCCCCCCCCCCACACACACACACACACACAGTCACTCACCCCTTGCCATTACCAAATTGATGATTCTTTGATGCCTCAGGATGTGTCTTATCAACCAATCTTTTCTGTTAGTCAAGTTGTGCTTCAGTTTTCTTTCTCCCCCTGTGGAATTTGCCTCATTGGGTATTCAATCTACCCAGTGTATTTTCAACATTATTCTGTAGCACCATATTTCAAAACTTCTATTGTCTTTTTGTCTGAACTGCTTATCGTCCATTTTTCCATTCCATTCAAGCACACTCCATACAAATATCCTAAAAAATACTCCTTGATACTTAAATTTACATTTGATGGTAACAATTTTTTTTCAGAAGTGCATTTGGTGCTGTAGACTTGTAAGTCTCAAAAATACTCACACATGGTCAAAAAACTCAATGAACAGAAGCACACTTATGATGGAAATGTGTTGGTAGTAATGACAACAAATAAACCTCTGGCATCAGTCACCATGAGGTAGTTGTAACATCACCAATTATGAAGTAAAACAGGCAGTGAAACAAGTAGGAAGATTTAAGTGTTCAGGAAATCAGATAAAGAGGTAGTAGTGTTATATCTGAAGGAGGACCTTGAATATAGTATATTGGGAACCTATGGCTCAAGTTTTGAAAAATAATTGACCAAGTACTGGACAGATATGTACCTAGTAGAACAGTTCATTAGCTCATGATGGTGAGGGGTAGGGGGGTGGGGGGTAACCCTGAGCTGTATACAGTCTCAGTAAAGAAACTATTCTTATTGTAAAACAAAGCATGGGAGTATATACACAGGGGTGCTTCAGGAAATGCATTTGGCTGTCAAAAGGACAATACGTAAAGCCTTCAATGATAACAGCAGCAGACCCTATCAAAAGACCTCTCACAAAACCCAGAAATTCCTGTCATATGTAAAGACTGCTAGTGGCACTCAAATAAATGTCCAGACATCCATAGGTGGCACAACAACCATAGCTGGAGGTATGAAAGCCAAAGCAGAAATTCTGGATTCCTGTTTGAAATATCCCGTTGTAAAGATTCATGAATGGTGTCTACATCAAATCTCGCACCACTGCAAAGATAAGTGATACAGATTTTGGTGTACATGGCAGTGGTTTGCATATGTAGTGGTAAGTGTGCCATTGGCGCACCCTGACCAATCTCTGTGAGTTGTGGGTGGATGTTGAGAAATCTTTGATCAGGATAGCTCCTCAGTTCTTTCAGTGTCTTGTAGAATCCACATTATGATATATTACTGCAGTAACCCAGGCAAAAAGTGGTGTTTCATGCTAATAATTAGGTGTGTGTAATTAAGTTGCTTGTGGATGGAGTCTCCTGTTTTTATCTATGGAAGAATAATAAGAAAAATATACTGTAATTTGCTCTGTGTAGCCATTTTATCTCGGACCAGAATAAAGTTTATGTAATGTAATTATTTAGTTTGTTATGTTAAACTGATTTGCCTACAGCATATAATTTTTTCTGTATTTTGTTGCTTTGTTGATTCTTTTGGTAGTTTCAAATTGCTATTTTTCATTGCAGAACAGTATGGCTGGTGGTTCTCAGATGAGAACAGTGGATTTAATTCAAAGAAACCTTCAGACGTTTGCATTGGTTTCACTAAAAGCTTGGAGGTGATAACCAATGCTTTTAAGGAAAATGGTCCTTTTGATGGATTACTTGGATTTTCACAAGGCGCATCTTTTGTTAGTGTGTTGTGTGGCATGCAAGAAAGGGGATGTAAGTCGTGTGCTAACAACAACTTATGCATTAAATTTCTAATGAATGCTTATGTTAAGCAAATAGAATTTCCTGAGTTAGCTTGAGAAATGATTCTTGCTTATTTAGTGTGCTCATGCAAGATGTTTATAAAGTCTGTTGATAATATATAGTGTAATATAATTACTAATTTCTGTACGACCCTTAAATTTTCTCAAACCCCCAATTTTCATACATTGAATATAAATAGGCATCAGCTGTCTCTGGGACTGGAAGGACTTACAGTTACACAATGGGGTTGTGCGGCCAGATCAAATTTCATTACTCAAACACAAAACCACCCAACATTTAAATGGATATCTGTGTAATATCAGCCCATGGTTAACAGTGAAGGTGCCCACTCCCTATCATTCTTCATCAGAAACCAAAGTAAATGAGAGGGACAGAGTGTACGCCACATCATACACGACACTAGACATCAACGGATAAGAAGAAACATTCAAGAAAGTGCATCCTTCTGGAGCAACAATGCTGAGTTTTCAGTTATATTGCTTTGGCATATAAGGAGCAATTAATTTGCATTGAATGTTGCTCATTAGTGAAAAACTATGCGTAAAGTTCATACCTTCAGATTTTTTTCCATTTACATATGCACATATAAAGTAATGTAGAATTAATTCCCAAGATTAGCAGCGTTAGTAGATTAGCACTAAGCTAAGTGGTGGCTGCTTGTGCCTGTGTAATGTGAACTTGATTGGTTCTATATCCCTACAACTGTCCTTCATGATGGGAATTGTGGAACATGGTGTGTGAATAAATAAATAAATAAATAAACCAGCCTTGTTTTTTGAAGCAAGTATTGCCAGTCTTTGCAAATGGAAAGAAAATCCTCGAGCTTGAGATGTCCATTCGGTTTTTGCACCATCACTGTGTACACATTTATGATCTTTGCTACATAAATATTTACAGCTCTTGTGTGAAAGTTTTCTCAATTCCTCCCAAACTAAATAGTGAGCCCCTTGTCCTATCTTTTTTAATTTACTGGATTATTATCTGGTCTCTTTAGTCCTTAGTTCTTTTTGACAGTGTTAACAGTTGTAGGTGCCATACACTAGACATTTCTCTTGTTGCCAGCATTGCATGAGAGGAGTTTATATTCTCCACTCAGTAACATTCTCTATGACAATCTTGGTGTGAGTAGAAACTTCCTTACTTCATTTTCTCTACTCTATATCTTCCTATGCCAAAGAAGAAGTGTGCATGTTTTCCGAAAAGAAAATATCATTCTTGAGAGGATTGTGATGTTTTTTATCTACACGTTAGTCCTGAAACCTGCCCTTCTCATCAGTGCACAACAGATAGCTGTAATTCCTCCAAGCATGATACTAGAATTTATAATTAATTCAAAGTATGTGTCTTAATGGGGTGTAGTTGAATGTGCAGGCCTAAAAGAATTTTTCAGAACATTGTTTCCTTTTTTTCCTTTCCATGAAGTGCTATGAAGACATGCAACTTTTCTGACCACTGATACTTCAGCTCTAGGTGGTCAGCCACCATTTCAGTATGAATGAAATGATACATTTATTTCACAAGCTACAACATTATCGCGAATAAAACAGTGACCCATATATGCAATAAGTTTCCTTTACTTTACGTCTATGGTCACAAACTTTTTGTTAACAGATTACCAGTTTCGGTCTATAATGACCATCATCAGATTCTGATGGACCGGGTTGTGAAGCAGCCATTGAAATCAGGCACGTTATGTGCAGCTGCATGTTGTGCCACAGGGTGGTGCAATTTGCTCTTGGCCACAGTTTGGCGATAGCTATTCATCCTGGCAGACAGCTGGTTGGTAGTCATACCAGTATCATAAGCTGTGCAATCATTGCAGCAGGGCTGGTATATGACCTGGTTGCTTTCACAATTGGCCTGGCTACTGATGGGGTAGGATAAGCCTGTGACAGGACAGGAATGGGAAGTGCTGGGAGGGTTGATTGGCAGGTCTTGCAAATGGATCTTCCACAGGGACATGATACCTGTGACTAGCGGTTGGGATTGGGAGTGGCAT
This sequence comes from Schistocerca americana, assembly GCF_021461395.2. Classification (NCBI taxonomy): domain Eukaryota; kingdom Metazoa; phylum Arthropoda; class Insecta; order Orthoptera; family Acrididae; genus Schistocerca; species Schistocerca americana. The sequence continues at coordinate 155,104,894 of NC_060122.1, forward strand.
AGGGTGGGCTGGGATGTTGTAGGGACTGGGTGGGCGATGTAATACCTCTTTAGGAGTGGTGGGAAGGATCTTGGACAGAATTTCCCTCATTTAACAGCACAATGATAGATACTCAAAGCCCTGCAAAGGATGTGGGTCAGCTATTCCAGTCAGGGGTATTAATGGGTGACAAAGGGGGCACTCCTTTGTTGCAACTTCTTGGAAGTGGTGGGAGGATTGGGGATGTGTAGGGATACAGTACAGGAAATCTGAACTAGATTAAGGATTAAGGGATTTGGGAAGCTATGAGGGTTTCCTCTAGATAGTCCATAAATGGGTTGGCATAGGGGCGTGTCATTCAGGTGCTCATGGCTGTGCCGCAGATCTGTTTGTGTACTTTCCCTTCAAAGATGAACACACATGTAATTCTTTTTCTGCTCAATGCGACGCAATTGTTTTCTGGCCATAGTGGCTGGTGTTAGAAGTCGTGTGTGTTAGGTGTGCTTACTTGTGTGTGTGTTGTGGCGATATAAATAAAAAACATTTTTATTTTAAATTCCACGTCATTGTTGATTAATCAGAGTTCTCACCTTAGACGTAGAATTAGTCCTTCTGCCACAATATTAATTCATTAGTCGCCATCGATGTTCTTCTCTTTGTTGACTGTGTGTACCATCATAAGTCGGCATCGGTTCACTTCACGAAGACGGTGGAAACCAAGGAATACTATGCTACGTCGCTATAAATAATTTTCGTAACACTTCGATACTTTTCACTATTTTTTATTCACAACACAATAAGACTTGCTGTGCTCATCGCACAAACCATAATTACCAACCACATGGCTGCCTTTCCGCACAGTCCAAAATCACGTCCATCCTCCACAAGGCAACAATCGAAAGTGTCCCTTAGCTCCTTGGAGTATCAAACAAAAGAGAATCCAATGTGAACTTTACAAAGATTATAATATACATGCCTCTCAATTTATCTTTGGCGCAGCTTTTAAGATATTGTGTGTCTCTGCATAGGAATGTGTCATTACAACTGCCCCCCTACTGTATACTGTCACTAGAAAATTTTATTTGCTTGACAGGATACAGTAGTCGACCTTGCAATTGATAGGTTTGGGGGTCTTTTATTCACAAACTTCATTTTTATTGTCTCATTTTCATGGCACTGTGAATTCTTTGGTATTTCTGAGTGTGTGTCAGTTTTTTGGTATACTTATGCTAATATTTACAAACCTTAATCCTAATATACAAAGTTCTGGTTAATACTGAGAAAATGACATCATGTAGTAAAGTTTGTACAATAAAATATACACTGAATACAACGTTACATACAAATGTTTCCTTCCTCATCCGAGGTGAAAATTAAGTCCTTGTATTGCTTTCTGTATTTATTCTGGGGCGACGAGCTTTGTTCGCTAGCCCGTGTTGAATATGGGCGGGTGATACGCGCGCCTGATTGTTTGGTCGTCCGTTAGCTGGCGACGTTGGTTGAATGCGCGCGCCAGTGCACTGAATATACACCGACGTGCGGGTACCGTCAAGACTTCCGAACCTCAGTATGCGTGTGCTTTTTGTAGTTCCTTCCAGTACTTAGACTGGATACAACGAGGTACATTGGAATATGTGCCCCGAACAACACACCACACTATGTGCGAGGCGGAGGACGATCCCGTCGATGCAGCTCCTGGTAAGAAGCGTACCATGTCAAACTTGTTTGGCATTGTCCTTTCCTACTGTGACGCCATGGGTCGTTTGACGATACAAGCTTCAATTTTCGCTGTCACTTGTTTAGGGTCGCTGACATTTGCAACGTAGCACTACTTTGCACAATTTTAATTTCTACACACACACCACTTTAACCGCGAGTATTGCGATCGAAACTTCCTTTTCACTACACTTTTTTTTCTTCGCATTAACCCCTTTTACCTATTGTACTGAGATTCATTCCCCTCAATACTTCTGGTCAATGCACATAATTTGTAAGTCACGGGACTTGGCATGAAATACAAAATACATCACATACAATGGAATAACATATAATACATACAATACATTGTTTACATTAACTACAGGAAAAAACTATCGACTAAAATTGAAAAAATTTTTGACCACTCATAGTGGCTTCTTCGTCTTGGATTTTACTGACACACACGCTCGCCTTTTTCCATTAATCTGTTAGAAGGAACAAGTCCTTTGTTTTTCTTCTTGAACTCGAGTATAAGTTAAGGTTTACCTCCGTTACGTATTCTTCATACGTAACGACATGCATCAGCATGCTGAGAATACACCTGTAGCCGCTCCACTGAAGCTTGGGAAGGGAATTTTCTACCTTCTACTTAGGGTAGTGGCAACGACTACGTGTATGCTACGGTTTTTTGCGTATAAAATCTGAAAATGCACGAAATAATCATTTATATGCAGCATAACCCTAATATGTACAGTGTTTTGGGCGTAAGCACATTCTGGTGTGCTTGTAAATCATTAACCCTAATAAAACTTCCTACCTTAACATGGACATATAAACATAAAATTTTGAAGTTCAGGGTGTAACTACTATTACTATGTACAGAGTTTCATAATAGCGGCACGCCCTTGTTTGCGTGTATCATCTTCAATTAAAGTGCGCTTATAGGCGTCTTGTGTTATCATGGGAGAAAAAATACAGACATTTTAATGCATCGGTTGTCATGAAAATCTATGTACACGAACAATCAGACTTTCATAGCTTCAGTGCAGCATGAAATTCTTTACGACGCTTTTGTTCATAATTCATTTTATAGACGATTCCTTTGCTTACAGGTCGTCGATCACACTACTTACCTGTTTCTCGTATAGTGGCGAGATCATTTTCATTCTTTGTTGACTGTAAATTGTAATATGTGTGAAACATATAATTTTGACATGATTTTTTCCTTTCATGTTTCAAGTGGGTAAAGTAATTCATACCTTCCTTTTGCATACATGAGTGAAGCATCGCTAATATTGCACTTTGTGTCAGGTTTTTCACCTTTTCTCGTACACTCGTAGAGTCTTACAGTTTTAATTAAGTTGTTTCCTGACGTTAGGTATACCTGTTTATACGAGGTTGTCTTACAGTTTAATTTTCCTTATACACTTCTACGTTGTTTAAGTTCCGTACATGTACAGAGCTTCTTTCGCCTTTCACACATTCATACATACGTTTATACACAAAAAATATCTACCACTATAATATACACTTTGCTGGTGGGGCCCTTTCTCGGTACCCTGCACCATTCCTTCAATATTCCAAAATAATTCAGGGTGTGCTGAGCATCGTCCCTTATACTAATAATACTTACAACTAAATATTTCTTCTTACATACATAACTGCCTTACAGTCCATTAATGCGCAACATTCCCTATTTTCCTCCTTTACACTTTAGCTTTCGTACATGTACCCTCGTGTATAGCTTATATATTCTACAAAGTTGTTTGCTGAGTGCTTCAGGTGTTTCCTAACGTTAATGTGTGTCTCTCTCTCTATAAACTCTAGGTATTTGTTTTGAGAGCGATTCAGTTCATTACTCACGCTGCATAGATCTGTTTATTATTTTCCTATTTTAAAGCTTGTGTCACTCTTTTCCTTAGTCACAAAAATTCCCGCGTTTACCTTGTTGTTCATTCTGAAAATCGCTATCTACTGTGTAATGTAAATGTATGCGTTATCTCTTTGATTTCCTCTTTGCTGCTTTTTCCCTATATGTGATTGTGTGCTGTCCTCGTGTACATAGCCTTTCTTCCGGTTATATATCTGCATTATTTATTTATTTATTTTTTCTATTTTCTTTCTCCTTCCGTACAAGCTAAGATTTTACTCAGTATAATATAATATTACAATACCGTCCATGACCAGTATGTACTTGTATGTTCACTTTTATTACGTAATACCAGCTTATAATTAAATTTTCTAAGTTACTATTTACAAGACTTGTGTACCCTTTCCTTTCTTGTTTTTGAATGACTTTCGTCTCTGTGTCTCATAGTAAGAGTGGTCTCAAAACTTTTAAACTTTCCGCGCATGCGCGCTTACGTACCACGACTGGACTGTAGGTGCGGGGAAAACTCTGCATTGTTGGTGAACATTATTCGTGATAGCCACCATCGTGTAATAGTCACGTGACACCTGGACTCGACCGCGCATGCGCTTTCGCGCTTTGTATACGCTCAGCTGATCGGACATGGAAGGGGGGAAGATTTCTTCCCGGCTCGCTGCCTACAGCGCGGCCAATGACCTCGTCTTGACATGCAGCTATCGCGTGCTCATGAGCTGAGCATTGGTTTGCAACTTCGACGCGTGGTTTCTTGCTCGTCTCAAGCGAACAAACTCTGACCGTCGCGCTAATTTGTCTTTGTTCCCCTCTCTTAAATAACTGAGTTAGACTACAAAAGTACTGTATGGTTTATTTTTATAGTGTTAAGACTCACAGTAACACATGTTTCATTAGGTTTGGTTAAATATGCGCTTTTAAGCTGGCATATGCCCCCAGTTGTTCGCAAGTTTCTTAGGTTAATGACAGCAATTTTACTATGTGATCCAAGGTTGTACAATTTCAATTTTACTAAAATAACATATAACCTTTAATGAAAAAATTCCTTGATGTCCTTGTGGGGGTATAACCCTTTCACCTTGCCCGTTCGTGTGTTACCTAACAGATAACATCCTGGGTGAGGTTTGTCTATTATAATGAAAGGTCCATCATACAACAACTGCCACTTTTTGTTTAATGCCTTAATTTTAGAGGATTTTGGGTGGGTACGTAATAGTACTTCCTGTCCAATGTTAAATTCTGTAACCTTTCTTATCTTTTTATTGAACTGCTTTCTCCTTATTTCTGCTTGTTCTTCCATCTGTATTAATGCTTGACGTACCTTTTCGCCTAGTGTCATTTCCTTTGTGGCTAATTTAGGTAAAGGTTTAGCCCATTCGTCAAGTTCTGTGCCTTGAAACATTAACTCTGTAGGTGTAAAGCCTGTTGAAGTATGAATTAAATTATTTACAATATGCTGAAATGGAGCTAGGTATTCTACCCATTTTGTCTGTTTATTTGGTACATAAGTTCTTATAAAGCGATTAAATTCTTTAAAATTTCTCTCAATCGGGCTCGATTCTGGGTGAAATTTGGATACCAATATATGTTTTATGTTTTGAGATCCGAGAAATGTTTTCCATTTATTACTAGTGAAGTTTGTTGCATTATCAGTTAATATAATTTTCGGTTTTCCCACTAGTGGTATGTAGTCTTGTATCATGCGTTTGATTATTGATCCCGACAGTACTGCTTTTATAGCATACATTTTTAAGTACTTTGTGAAGACATCATAAAATGCAATCACATATCTAACTCCTCCCCTAGCTCGTGGATATGGTCCTGCTGCGTCCACGGAAACTAGTTCTCTTGGTCTAGTTGGAATGAATGGGTGTAATACGTCCAAACAAGATCTATTAAGATGTTTAACCTTCTGACATACTGTACACTTTTTTATTATTTGTTCAATCCTGCGTCTGAGATTTGGGAAGTAACAATACGTTGATATTTTCGCTGTACATTTTGATACCCCATAGTGTCCCCATACTCTATGTGTGTGTCTTATCAAATTGTCTATGTATTCTTCCGGGATGCAGATACGCCAGGTGTTGGATTGTGGATTGCGCCTGTAGAAAAGAACATCGTTTGACATTGTGTAATATGGTTTCAATGTACTATTGTCATCTGCCTGCAGTTTTTGCATAACTTGTCTCCATCTATTGTCTTCCTTTTGTAGTTTGCTCATGTCCTTACACATCTTTCTGTAATATGGTTGAAATGTGCCATCATGCATCAGAAAAACTCTAAAATCGGAAGTCTGTTCGATCAATTCATTGAACTCGCTCAAACCTTGTGGCAAGCGCGATAATGCGTCGGCAATTACATTCTGTTCACCCTTGATATAAACTATCTCGAAATCAAATTCCTGGAGGAATAAACACCAACGTGCAATCCGTTTGTGCAACCATTTGCATGTGAGTAAAAACGATAGTGCTTGATAGTCACAAAACACTCGTGTATGCCTTCCCCAGAGATAGTACTGGAACTTGCGGAAAGCACACACTACAGCTAACGCTTCAAGTTCAGTTGCCGAATAGGCTCTTTCACATTCCGTTAACGTTCTACTGGCAAAACTAATTATGTTTACTTTCTGTTTTCCATTGTCATTTACTAATTGGAACAGACAAGAGCCTAATCCCTGACATGAGGCGTCCGTGCTCAAACAAAAGTTGTAGTTCATGTTAGGATGCTTCAGAATGGGTGCGGTTATGAGTGCCTGTTTGATTTTTACGAAATCTTCCTCACATTTTTCTGTCCACAACCATGTGTGGTTTTTCCTTAAAAGGTTGAGTAGGTAATCACTATTCAGTAACTGTTTGGGCACGAATTTTCGAAAAAATGACGTGAGCCCCAGAAAAGCTTTCAATTGTTTACGTGTTTGTGGTGAGGGGAAATATTTTATGGCATCAAGCTTTTTTGGATCTGGTAAAATTCCGCCTGGTGAAATAATGTGGCCTAAAAATTTTATTCGATCCCTTCCGAATTCGGACTTCTTAAAATTTGCTGTGACGTCATATTCTCGGAACTTTTGGAACACTTTGTGTACCAATTCTACATGCTCTTGCCAGGTCTCCATGGCTATCAAGAGATTGTCTACATACAACGTCACTTTGCTAATCAGTTCTGGACCCAATACTCTGTCTAAAGCCTCTATAAACACCCCAGCACTCACGTTGAGTCCAAATGGCAGTACTTGGAATTGATAGCTTCTGCCAGCATGAATGAACGCAGTATATTTTCTGCTATCACTATGTAGGGCTATTTGCCAATACGAAGCCTTCATGTCAACGGATGTTAAATATTTCACTCCATGAAATTTAAGCAATTGCTCATCTAAATTCTCCGGCCTAGTGCGTATTGGTACGATAATCTTATTAATTTCCCGCGCATCAAGTACTAATCTGACTGATCCGTCAGGTTTGCTAACAGCTGGGATGGGACTGCAGTACGGTGAATGTGAAGGTTCTATCACCTTCCACAGAACCATTCTATCTATTTCTTTGCGAACCGCTTCCTTCTTTGCCCATGGTATCGCATATGATTTATGGCAGTACGTTTTATGTGGGTAGACTTCCATTTTGTATTCATAATTTTTGATTATTGTCGGCTGTTTTCTAAAAATGTCTCGGTATTCATAAATAAGATCTGCTAGTTCATTTTGTTGAGTTTCTGAAAGACAAGTGGATTTTCCTACCTTCTCGTGGGCGGCCTGTTCGTTAATTATTTCCGTGTCTAATTGTTTGGGGAAAGGAATATCTATCCATAAAACTTGTGGGTAAACTAATTTTACTTCAGCTTGTTTCTGTGATTGGCCATTACGATCTATTGTTGACTTTACAAGATTGACCTTCACACTACGACTGCCCACTCGGAAATAGCAAAGTCCACTGCCTATGTCGATGTTTACTTTATGCTGCCGGAAAACTTCCATGCCTAAAATACAATTGACGATTAACTTGTCAACGATCAAGAATGTACAGTTTATCGTGACATCGCTAATGGTAACAGGTATTTGCGTCTGCCACTTAATACTTTTTGACTTGTTACCTACAGCTGTCAAGATTTTACAATTTTCCGTTGGCAACACTGGTACTTTTAATGCTTTCGAAACTTCTTTAAATAAACTGTTAGAAATAATATTCGTAGATGCGCCTGTATCTAAAATTACGTTGGTAATTATAGTTCCTATCTTTGCTGTTATTACAGCCTGCACGAGGTCACTTACCTTGTCCGGTGCTTTCATCTCTTCTTCACATAGATCATCTTCTATGGTCGCATCCTGATCATATCTTAAAAATAATTGTCTAAGATGTAATGTGTGCTTGTTTGTGCCCCCTGTTGTCAAATCGGTCGGCCGGTGGGGGCTCATTACGACCGATTGTTGTTTACCGGGGGAGACAACGGCGTTGCTTCAGTAGTGTCCGTTACCTCTACAAAGTGTACTGAGTGGTTATTCTGTCGCCAATTAGTTTCCGGACCGCTGCGTGCAACATTTTCTTGCGACCGGCCGTCGCTATTCCTCCTTGGTCTATCATTCCTATTACTGTAACTATTGTAATTTTCATTTGTGTGCCGCCTTTCATCACGCGGGCCTGACCAATCATTCACGTGATTTCTATCATTTCCATACCGGCGTGGACCGTAATCTGTACTATACCTTCGGTCTTTACGTCTCTGTGGCGCCGAATTCCTCCTATTTCCGTAATTCCAGGTTCCATTATTTGGCCTTGTCGCATACGGATGCCAACTGTGTGGGTTTTGTCCACTGCCATTAAAATGATATCCGTTACCGTTGTTTTGATTGGTTCCGGAATATTCATTCCGATTACTTGTGCTCGGCTCTTCTTCGTATATTAGATCAATTGAGTCAAGCACGGAAAGAAAGTATTCAAGGTCGTTCTCCGGTATGGTTACCAATTTTTCGCGTAAGTTCGCGGGTAGTTTGTTTTTCAGAATTTTGAGAACATCTACGTGCGGTATTGGATTGTTCCAATAGCGCGTCTTATTCAACTACTTTTCGAAATACTTTCTCAACCCGCCGTTTTTGAGGTTGAACGGTTGTGGGTTGAATACTTCACGGCGCAGTCTTTCTTGGACCCCAGCAGACCAATATTTCTCCAAGAAAGCCCGTTCAAATTGTTCGTAGGTGACGCACTGTTCAGCCATGTCTGTGGCCCACAAAAGTGCGTCGCCTTGTGTGAAGCCTACTACATATCTAATCTTCTGTGCCTCAGTCCAGTTTCTTGGTAAGACATTTTTAAATGCTCTTACAAATACGACTGGATGAGTTTTTCTGGATTCTGTGGAGAAAACTGGAAACTGTCTATGTTTCAACAGGCTCTCATCGACTAGAATCGTCGAGATGCAAGGCGACACGCCTACTGCCTGTTGCAGCACCGCGTTTGGCGAATAGCCATTGTTTGCCTGTGCCGGTGCGTGCACATACGCCGGACTGGGCGCGTGATGTTCTGCGTTATTGACACCGTAATCTGGCACGGGCGAATAAGTGTCGCACTGCCTGTTGCTTGACGTAGGCAAGTCATTTGAAACATTCAGTCTACCAGCAATTTCCTTGCGTATTCTGTCCTCGGCTACTTTGATTTCATTACCTAATTTTTCAAAAAGTTTTGTTTCCCGGTCAGTTATTGATTCATTTACACTACCGTTTTCTAAAGTTTCATTTATTTTGATAATGTCCGCGTTGATACGTCGAGTCTCCTGTTTCAGAAAACCGACTTCTTCGTTAACTTTATTAACTTGGTCAGGTATTTCTTCACATGCGGACTGTACTCTTGTTAAATTTAATTGAATAGCCTGTACGTTTTCATGTATTTCCTTTTGTACGGTTTGTGTTTGATTGTGTGTTTCTACTATTTCTGACAGTTCCTGTTCCTGTTTGTTTGTAAGATCTGACAATTTCTTTTCTAAATCATTTGCCAATACATTGTATACACTATTGACGGTTTTGATGACTTTGTCTTCGATCTTTTGATCGATTTCATTGGTGAGTTTATTTAAGCGTTGATCGAAATGTCTGTGCATGTTCGCCAGTTTTGTGTTCGTTGTGTTGTGTCTGACTTCTAGATTCGCCAGTTTTGTGTTCGTTGTGTTGTGACTCATCTTTAAATCAGATAATTGCTCGCTCACGTTTGACATCAGACTATATAATGCCTCAAGCGTAACTGACGAAGCTTGTGTGTTTGTATTTATGCCATTATTTGTTGCCATTGTTTCTCTGCCACGGTCTGATTTAATCGAAACCGGGCTAGGTTCACTGATTTCACGCGAAATATTTTCATCTGATCTGGTAATCGATGCTTCATCGACTGTGCACAAGGTTTCATTTGCAAGTGGTTCGTTATTGTTAATCCCTGTGGAGTGCAATTGAATTGTATTTACTTCTACATTATGTTGTGCTGAAAAACTAATTGCGTCATCATTTACGTCACTATTGTCAGAATCGGTGACGTGTCCATGAACATTTGTCAAATTAAAGTTCTTCGATTCCATTGTGAAGATATTATTTTTATCTGTACTTTACTGTTAATCTAAATCTTTAAATTCTCTCGCAGTTGAATTAATAAAAATATCTCGCGATTGTTATTTGTTGCGCGTCGGAAATTTACAAGATGGCGCACTACGTCTTCTAATTCTGCGATTGTTGAACATAAAAAAGTAATTATCAAAGTGTAATTGTGTGTTGCCACAAACACTACCAGGATTTTAACATGGACAGGAAAAGGTTCTGCTTTAAGTGGAGCTAAGCCAAGGTGCAGCCACTGCATGCGTTTGCGCTTTCCTACCTTAATTCCGACTGAGCTGCGTCACTCACGATTACGTTAGTTTTGTAAATCCTTGTCCTTGTTCCTTCTGGTTATTGTGCCATCCGTTTATACAGTTAATACTGTTTCACTTTATTCGTCATTTTCCATGTGCGTCATGTAACAGAGAAACAGTAATTAGTACAAGTACATTTGTAGCACAACAATGAAGTACTTACTCTTTGTTCCACCAGCACTGTCCCTGTCAGCGGTCGCCAGTGTGGCGATATAAATAAAAAACATTTTTATTTTAAATTCCACGTCATTGTTGATTAATCAGAGTTCTCACCTTAGACGTAGAATTAGTCCTTCTGCCACAATATTAATTCATTAGTCGCCATCGATGTTCTTCTCTTTGTTGACCGTGTGTACCATCATAAGTCGGCATCGGTTCACTTCACGAAGACGGTGGAAACCAAGGAATACTATGCTACGTCGCTATAAATAATTTTCGTAACACTTCGATACTTTTCACTATTTTTTATTCACAACACAATAAGACTTGCTGTGCTCATCGCACAAACCATAATTACCAACCACATGGCTGCCTTTCCGCACAGTCCAAAATCACGTCCATCCTCCACAAGGCAACAATCGAAAGTGTCCCTTAGCTCCTTGGAGTATCAAACAAAAGAGAATCCAATGTGAACTTTACAAAGATTATAATATACATGCCTCTCAATTTATCTTTGGCGCAGCTTTTAAGATATTGTATGTCTCTGCATAGGAATGTGTCATTACAGTGTGTGTGTGTGTGTGTGTGTGTGTGTGTGTGTGTGTGTGTTTCTTTCCTTTTTCTCTGAAGAAGGCTTTGGATGAAAGCTTCATGCTTAACAGTTTTTTCGTTGGGCCTGTCTGCAACTCAGTGTGTCATCTTCAAAGCGAGTAGCAGTATATCCTTTCCCTGGAAACTTATTTATGCGACTTTGTTTCTGAAATGATAATACAAAGAAAAATTATGTTCCATGCTTGCTTGTAACTTTATTCTTTGTGTCACTTATGTGACTGACTTCTTCTCCACTGTTATGTGTGCTTCCTTTTCTTTTTTCTAAAACTTTTCCTTTTTCCTTTCCGTATTTCTATCTCTCTCATTGTAGAATAAGCTGTTTCCTAATACTTTCATATCCCTGTCTGCTCTGCCATAGTTACATCAGTGAATGACTGGTACTTGGATTCTAGTCTTGTGTGTTACCCATTTTAAGTAGTTACTTTCTGTGCATAAATGTGAATGAATTTAATTCGCAGATGATACAAATTCAGAATGTATTTGTTTTAACTGTCAAGTTCTCATCATTTGAATGAACTCATTTTTTTGTATTTATATGTGTTAATGTGCTCCAGTGCAGACTGTGGCTTTCTCGAGGCACAATTTCAGTGGATGCAGTGACTATAAACTATGTTTATTCATATGACTTAACAAGTTTACATCTAGTAGAAATGAAAGTGGAAACATGAATTTTAAAACCATTGTGGACATCTTTTTATCAGCTGCTAGTGAAGGGATAAGCAGACCTGGACCGACAATTCATGAAGTAAAGCAAAAAGACAATTCGATTTCTGTCCTTCAGAATTTTTAAATATTCCAGAAGCTGGGGATTCAGTTATAGAATCTTTTTAACAATATACATTTATATGCATGTTGGTCAGCTTTGCTCCATTTATTATTTTTGTGGTAGCTGTAGAAATCGTAAATTACTAAGATTGTGTTGTATTAGTAAGAAAATAATTTTGAGTTAAACAAAGCAGACAAATGGAATCTTTAGTTACTAATATAACTCATTTTGTTTTCATTTTCTTTACAGGTTTGTCATTTTCTTTCAAATTTGCGATTTTGATAGCGGGCTTCAGATCATTGTGTTCTCCTCACTACAAGAACTACCTGAAGACAGTGAAGATTCCTACTTTACATGTGTATGGTGAAACGGATCAGATAATTCCAAAAGGTAATTGTGCTGTTGAATGTGTGATTAATTTATTGTTTTTCTGTATTTCATTTTATTAGCATTTCCTTCTGAATTTATAAGGGGAGGTTGAATGAAAATGAGACAGACGTAAAAAAATGGTAAGTAAACTGTTTATTATTTTGTAAGTAATTGCCACAACTGTTAATACACTTATTCCACTGTGAGACAAGATGGTCAGTGCCTTCACGGAAAAATGTTTGCAGTTGCCTATGGAACCACGGTTTTACCCAGGCACCTCTTCATCCAAAACAAATTGACAGCTACGAAAATTTTTCTTCAGGGCTCCAAAAATATGAAAAATCACATGGAGAGAGATTGAGGCTGCACAGAGCAAGGGTGGCCAAAAATTTGGCTCATGAGTCCTGCCTGGGCACGATTGCCATAGTGCTCAGCCTTGCTGCACATTTCCCCCACTGCCACACTACACTGTCTGAGTGCAAGGAGGAAGTCAGTGGAAAACTGTGAACATGCCACATTTAAATGGTAGTGCAGTTGCACTGCATACAACTTGGTTTTATGATTTACATTTCCCGACAACATAGATCACAAATAAATAAATTTTCAGTATTATTTAATAATTTTTGGTGCACTGAATACATAATATAATTTTTATCAGGTTCAAACTGTCAGCATACGACAGGCACAAACAGTTTAATAGATTTTCATGTTCAGGTTGCCAAGTAATTATGACTTTAGTTTTCAAAAAAGGTCTTTCACAGAAATACATCAGTTGAAATATTGTGGCACTTCTGCAACCTCAGTACGGAGATGTGGAAGCTGTACTTGAGGAAAGCAATGTAGATGTCCTGGACAGTTTAACAGAAAAGGATTTGTCATTGAAACGGGAATTTCCTCGCAGGTAATTCAGTTACGTTTGCACTTCCACAGGGGCGCTTCCTACTGAAATGGCAAACAGTCACGAAAACAACTCAGAAATGGTTGTAACATTGCAGTATCCTCAAAACATTTACGAGATTATCCACGCAATTCTTTGAAAGCAACAATGAATTTTTCAAACCAGGTGTTTTATTTAATGGCTGTGAGCTTAGGGAAATGGACGTAGTTTTTTTGTCAGAATTTGCTCCTTGCACAATGCAAATTTCTTTTTAAATTCATTTACAACAAATCAGAAATTAAACTTCCTGGCTGATTGAAACTGTCTGCCGCACAGAGACTTGAACTAGGGACCTTTGCACATGTGAGTCATGCTTGGGTAGCTCAGTTGGTTGAGCACTTGCCCGCAAAAGGCAGAGGTCCTGAGTTCAAGTCTCGGCCCAGCTCAAAGTTTTAATGTGCCAGGAAGTTTCATATCAGCGCACACTCCAGTGGAGAGTGAAAATCTCATTCTGGAAACATCCCCCAGGCTGTGGCTAAGCCGTGTCTCCACAATATCCTTTCTTCCAGGAGTGCTAGTTTTGCAAGGTATGCAGGAGAGCTTCTGTGAAGTTTTGAAGGTAGGAGATGAGGTACTGGCGGAATTAAAGCTGTGAGGACGGGTTGTGAGTCGGGTTTGGGTAGTTCAGTTGGTAGAGCACTTGCCTGCAAAAGGCAAAGGTCCCGAGTTCGAGTCTCGGTCCGGCACACAGTTTTAATCTGCCAGGAAGTTTCATAAAAGCACACACTCTGCTGCAGAGTGAAAAATCTCATTCTGGAAATCAGAAATTAATTGTTCCTCACTTAGCAGTGTCTTACCATGGGAAATGTGCAATCAAGTCCACTTGAAATGTGAGGTCTGCAATCCATTCCAGATTTACTTCATTTAATTCCTTCTCTCCTATTTCCTTCATATATTCAACAATAGTGAATTTTAAATCAAACCATAATTCCAAGCATGCTGCTTGACTTAACCAACATACTTTGCAGTAATACTCTTCATCCAGTTCCATTGAAAACATTTGCAACTGACAGGAAAAAAAAATGTGCGAGTTCAGAAATTTTGTTGTTCTTACCACCAATTCCTTCACATTCTGTGTGCCTACAAATTTAGCTCAAAGTGCTTCTTCTTCATGTACAGAACAACGAATCCTGTCTGTCGATCACTGTAATTTTTTGCACTTTCGTTGTCAACTAAATTTTTTAAATTCTATATGTGTGATTTTGTAATACCATTTCATAGCAAATTTGCAATATTCATCGCTTATGCGATTGCATAACATATAGTGAGAATTCTCATCCTTCTCTTCTGTCATTCCCATTCATTTTTAAAGGCTGTTGATGACAGATTGCTAGACTGCTTCTTTTTTTGCAAAAAACCACTGGATCTGTGAACATTCAATCAATGAACAAATAGCAAAGGGTTAACAGTTCAGACTCCATGATTCTGCCAAACTGAACTGAGTGATGCTAGCTGACAAATGCCACACCACTATACAAATGAAATGTCACACTGTACCAAATAATTCTGGGAAGGAACGAGCAAAGCAGAGACAGACAGAGCCTTGGCCCACATGTGGCCTGCACACTTGGCCCACATGAAGTTTCGCATACCATGGCCGGCCCTGGTACAGAGGATGTGTAAGGGCTTCCCAGCAGAACTTCTGTAGTGTGGTCTGTTGGCGGCATGTGGCCAGGCATATGTACGATCATAGTCCCTTTAGGCAACCTCAAATATTTATCCAAAAAGACATTGACCATCTTATCTTACAGTGGGATAAGTGTATTAACAGTTGTAGTGATCACTTTTGAAATAATAAATGGCTTAATTACTTTTTTTTTCAATTTGTCTCATTTTAATTTGACTGCCCTTTGCAGATATTCCATCATCAAGTGTATTAAATTGCCAGTTTGACTTTTAATTTTTCTTTGCATAGTTTGTGAACCTGTCTTAGGTTGACAATTACACTCCCAGGGTGGCATAAGAAATGCTGTCTTATTTCATTTTATTCATATACTTGTATATTATTTTTCACATTGTATTCATAGTGAAAATTATGTCATATAGCGTTAAGAGCACAACTAAATACATTGGAATAATGTTGGATGAAGGAATGTAGACTGTTGCACAAAATGGGGAAGTATTGCAGATATATTTCAGTACTCACTCGGCTACATGGTGGGGTTAATGAGCACAGTACTAAGTCTACATCATCAATTTGAATGCAAATTGTCTCTTTTGGTGAATAATTGCTAAGTGTTGCAAATGTTTGCATTGCCAGAAAATGTTTAAACCATATCAGTGGCTTTGACTTCTCCTCTTTTAAAAGTGTACAATCAATGCCAAGTTGGGAATTTCATGTCAGTCTATACACCACATTGTTTATTCTATACTTTACTTGCTCCCTTGGAAGATTATAGTGATGCTTAAGTTCACAGCTAGAAACATGGATTAGAGACTACTCGTTGTTAATTGAGCACTCGGGGAAGTGGTTGTAAAACATAACAGTTTGTAAAGTTTTCTTTCAGTTTCGTAAACAAACAGATTCATTTGATATGGGCAAAGAGACACTGATTGAAGTCCAGTGCTGCTGTCCGTATCAAAATTTGCTTCATAATGTTCACAGAGTCTTTTGTAGCGCAATGGCTTAAGAGAAGTTTTATTCAGTAAAATATGCATTTCCTTTTGATGATTTCTTCACAGAGTTCAAAAGTACAAAATTATACCATTATTTACATGTTTTGCATAAAGCCCAGATTGTCTTCAACATGATATCCATTCATGTTTTTCTCTGCGTTGCATTGCAGTTCTCTTGTGTACCTGCAAACTCTTTTACATTCTTTCCTATAAAGAACCTCTGTTTCACACACACAAAACACTGTCCACAATGTGGAACACATTATATGGGATTCAAATTGTATTTGAATTTCTGACCGAAAGCACTACTTTCACATACTTTCTGTATGAAGGTTGAATGACTTTTATTTTATAAAAAGTTAATATGG
Organism: Schistocerca americana; assembly: GCF_021461395.2. Taxonomy (NCBI): domain Eukaryota; kingdom Metazoa; phylum Arthropoda; class Insecta; order Orthoptera; family Acrididae; genus Schistocerca; species Schistocerca americana. Next base: position 155,121,156 of record NC_060122.1, read on the forward strand.
AACTGCTAAAGCAAATTCGCTGCTTATTCGTTTAAAATTAACTGAAATGGCCTGGAAATCATTTATAGGGTTGGAAAATGATGTAAACTGGATTATTTGTCTTGAAAGACCATAAAAGATTTATTTTATTTGTCATCCAGCATTGTGTTTCATGATGTTACATTAAAATAGAAAATAAAAAATATTTAATAAATAACAACAAAATATGTGTGAACAGTTACAGAGCTCTATACATAATTGTCATGTTAAACTGTGACTGGTTGAGGTCTGTTATCAGGGTAGGAATTTCAATGGAGACAATACTATGAAAAGGATAGTTGCCACTCACCATGTAGTGGAGATGCTGAGTTGCAGATAGGCACAGACAGTCAAACAAAGCTTTCAGCCAAACAGGCCTTCATCAGAATAGACAACATATGCACACACGCTCCCACAAAAATGCAACTCTCTCTCTCTCTCTCTCTCTCTCTCTCTCTCTCTCTCTCTCACACACACACACACACACACACACACACACACACAAAAAAAAAAAACCACAGTCTGGCAGCCAAGGCAAGACATAAACTCTGATTATGTTTGCGTGAGTGTGTTGTGTGTATATTGTCTATTCTGATGAAGGCCTGCTTGGCTGAAAGCTTTGTTTTACAGTCTTTTTGTTGTGCCTGTCTGCGACTCAACATCCCCGCTATATGATGAGTAGCAATTTTCCATTGTTTAATTCCAATAGAGAAATAGACTTCAGTGCTTGTGCTCTTGTGTACATAGTACCTTTCACTGTCACCTGTTTGACAGACAACAAACTTTGTACTCATGTAAGTCAAGGTACATTACCCAGGATGAATGTTGGAAATAAAGTGACACCTCAGATTGATGATGTGTGGCGAGAGGCACTAATGGCACCTCAGTAAGAAGTTGTTGTCTGGCATTTATAAACTCCATACCTTGTTTTACACTATCTTGACCTCTGTCCTTGACCATACAGAATGTTTCTTGAAAGAATATGCAAGTGTGGATTATGAATGAACTTTTGGTTTCTTTGACAGAATTTTTAAGTTTTCTCTCTGTTCCTTCAGTTGGTCAGGCAGAGGGCATTTCCCACTGCTTTTTGCATTATGAATCCCAAATTTCTGTGATGGCTGACCTTTGTCAGAGTGAGCCTAGAAGGAAGTCATGTCTACGGGTGCTCAGTGAGTCCAGTCTCTCTAGAAACAAAGTATACAGCACCAGTAACAAGATCGGGGGATTTACAGTGAATGATATATCTACAGAGCCCATCTATTACTGACTACTGTATCCTCACATTGATTTTAAGTTCCTGGGTGTCCCATTACACATATTACATATGAGTGGTTAAATATCTGCAGTTACTTAAGTACAATGATGTAAAACAGGTAGTATGTGTGCTTGAAGTTCAGCACAACCACATTGTAAAACATTTATTTTTAATTCTTTTTATTTTGCTGTTTGATAGTAAAGGAACATTAACAGAGAAAGGTGGAAGTTGTATTTTTACTGATTGAAGTATCTCTGTTTATTCTGATTTTGGATCCTCACTAGTTCTGTTTTTGATTGATATTCAGGTTAGACCTGGGCAAACCAGGTTACTCTACTTCACCCTAAGCTCATGTTCCAGAGTTTTTCTTAACAAATTGCACACTGGATTCGTATTGTGCTGTTTTCAGACTCAGGTATGCTACAGTTATTCACAAGAAATAAAACACCCAGGAACTTGAGCACAATTCACTAAAGAAAAAAACTTTGCTAATAACATACATTATGTCACAAAAGCCATCGTCCGGCAATGAAATACTTAGCAGTTAAAGGTAATTGACATGTTTCATGTGTTTATTTCCTCTAATCATTCTTCAAATGCTTGCTAAGTGGTGCCACTTATGTAGTTGTATTCCAGTGAAAAATTTACAAAATTTGCAAGCCTTTTCTTCAATGGATAGAATTACCAGTGCCAGAAACAAAATACTGTCTTTAAAATGCTCTAAAAATATTAAAATTGTTGATTACTGACCCTTAAAAGTGTAATAAATACATACAGAGACAGGAATTTGAAAGCAAAGGTTCAGCTGCTTTGTTGAGTTCCTTTTGTTGTAAGCAGTGGAATGTGAAAATTCATGCGACAATTGGTAGAAGTCTCTTAGGCTGAATGAACAGAGCCTTTAACAAGCTCATAGAACTGTACACTGCAGAAGCCATGCCCCACTCCTCTGCTGCATAGAGCTAACTGACGTTGCAAAGTACAAGCTGAATATTAGCTACTACATGTTTGAAAAACATCACTCATTGTCGACAGTCCGAAAAGTGTTGACTGTCATTTAAATTCATGTGGCAAATATTCCAAATGCATCCAAATAACTTAAATTCTGTTATACATTGTTTTACTTTATTATATGTTATTTAATATATCTTTGTGGCAGCTGTGCCTCAGAGCCTTTACCTATGGGCTATGCCTGATCTGGGATGATAAATTTCTTCCAACCTGGGTGCTCCCTTTGTGAACCTCTCTTTGCGCATTCATTCAGCTTTCCAGGTTTTATATTTTTCTGCTCCCACACATTACTTGTGTGTCTGCAAGTTCTTGTTACAAGTAATGTTCCATATTTTACAAACTGTGAAGGGCAGTAAACAATGGTAAATTCTACATTGGACACATCACAGATGAATAGGTATTGATTTTAATTATTTTGTCACCAGCATTGATATGATAATTATTTGTCTTCTATGAAATATAAACAATTCTTAACAACATGCCTCACACTATTGCTCATAAAATCCCACCATACTGCACGAAATTTCTGTATATGACCATTGGTTCTTGATCCCAAAATATTTTATTTTATTATCCTCTCCTGGTTGTATAGTTTTGCCCTTGATGTCTGGGATATCATGTATACAAGCATTCAGTCTGTCCCAAGTGTAACTCGTCATAAATACTGAACATATGTCTTTGGCAATTAATAATCACATTTCTCTTGTTAAAACTTTATTTACATGTTTACAACAATTTTATGAGAAGTGGACTTTATTATTCAAGACCAAAAAGCAGTAATGATGTGTTCCATATTACATAAATGCCATAGGTTTCCTGTACGACTTTGTGTCATAAGTTAAAATAACTTGTCTTGATTGTGAGGCAAGCAACATGTGCACAGTTACCACATACGAGCTGCCTTTGCTTGAGGGTGATATACATCTACTCTTGGTATAAGGTCACAGCATTCTTGCTCATTGATGTGACCATTATGGGGTGTCTGGCAACAGAAACGGTTTCCTTCTTTTAGACATTTTATGCCTTACATACAAAAATTTCTTCAGAAATGCACGTGTGAGCAAATTATTTAAAGACAATATGACTTATTGCACTACAACAAACTGACTATTTACAGCTGGGCCAAAGTAATGTTACCTGTCTAAAATTTTAGAAATCTTTGCATTTCATTTTTCCTTTTTTTAAAGTTAGATGTTTGTCCTATTAAACAGGTCTCTGACCTGCGAGCTAAAAATGAAATTCACTGCCATGGCTTGGTTAATTTGAAAGTCTCAACTATTTTTCAGTTTTCTATGCTCTTTCATCACTCTTATTGTTTTTTTTTTCCTTGCAACAAGGTTGTATTAAAATTTTTCTCTGTTAAAATTGTTTTATTGTGTTCAATTATTACTTAATTTCACTTTTATCGAATAAGTAATGTTAAACTTTCCTCTGTTTTACAAGAAATGAGTGAGGAACTGACATCTTACTACTTAAATCCGATAAAAATGGTGCATTCTGGTGGTCATTATGTACCAGCATCTGGAAAAGATGTGTACATTAAGTTCCTTGAAGAAGGCATCTGGGAAGTCATGGAAGAAGAGGAATGTGAAGAAAATGAGTCAGTGAGTGGATGTAATGATGAATCAGAGGACAGTGAAACATAGCTGCTGCATTCTGAGGAAATGCTGCATTGTTCTATTAAGTGAAACTATTGCAGGTAATTATTCTTTTGGTTGAAAATGTGATAAAGTTAATCATATCTGAAGTAGAAACTTGGGGGTGTTCAACAAAGTGTTGTGTTGAAATATTTATAACATAGTCATCCTGCTGGAATCTAATTATTTGTAGAAAACTTAAACTAATTCTTCCACAGTTATGACAGATAATCATTGTTACACCATTTACCCCTTCTTCTGGTTTGTTTCAGAGTCTTTCAATCACAGTAAAAACTGATGTGTGCAGGTCGCATATCGGGTGCAAAACTGGCTGTCTGGAACAGTAAAATTGTCGCCTTTCCATGAGCTGATTTGGAATGTAAATTAAACAGTGTATCTGGCTCTGTAATAGTACTTAGTAATATTCTGTTTTTAAATACACTGTTTCACTTTTAAATACAAAGAAGACTTCTTAAATGGTTTTTATTTTGACTCATAAATAAATTTGTGCTTAAAGTAAGTAATGGAGGGAGTGTAAGCTAAGCAACTTGCAGATTAGTGACAAGTGTGAAATCTACAGAGGCTATGGTTAATTTTATGGCTATTAGTATGTTTGCTTTGTGTAATTATTCATTGCTATGAGTACTTTCTCATTGATTGTGGCTGTCTCCCTGAAGAGACACTTGAGCTACATAATGTAAGCAGGGTAAACTATTTTTTTGTTGTTGGAAAAAAAAACATGTCTGCCATGGAATGACCCATTTTTGCAGTGTCAGAAAGTGAGCACATATTTGGCAATAAGTTACACATTACGCAAAATGTACCCATGTGCCAGGTTGACAGACTTTGGTCGTGTGCAACATGTTTGGCAACTGGATGGTCAAGTTTGCAGTTTTCCATGGTTTGGTTCTGGACATTCATGCGAGTAAACAGTTGGGTACCTGTTATGGCCACATAGAATGCTGTGCAGTAATTACAGCTTAGCTGATGCATAATATGGCTGCTTTCATCTCTGTCTTTTAATGGGTAGGAAATGCCTGTGGCTGGACTGTGGTAAGAGATGTTTGATGTGTGTGTGGGACAGGTTTTGCACCTGGGTCATCCTCAAGGGAATGACCCATGTGGTGCAGGACTGGGAGCAGGATTGGAATGGGGATGAACAAGAATATTCCGTAGATTGGGTGTGCAGCAAAACACTGCTTTGGGTGATACAGGTAGAATTTTGGGAAGAATGTTTCTCATCTTAGGGCATAGGGAGATGTATTGGAAGCGTTGCTGAAGGTTGTTGTTCAGTTTTTCAAGGCCAGGGTTATACTGGGTGATTAGAGGAGAGCTGGTCAGTGGCTGGTTAACAGTTTTACTGGCATCATTGGAAGAGATGGCATTGGAGATCTGTTTAAGGATGAGCAGGACAGGATATTGTCTGTCAGTAAAGGATCGGGTAAGGTTATTGGCATATTTTGGCAATTCCTGCTTTCCACTGCACCTGCAGCATCCACAGGTGGCGAGGCTGTAAGGGAGAGCCTCCCATAGAATTGGTGGCAACTGTTTAGTTTAGGTGTAGTGGAATGGAGAATTATGAGGATTTAACTTGTAGCAGATTTTGAATGTAAAGCAATTTAAAAAGGGAGCAGAGTCATACCAAGAGGGCAGCAAGGTAGGCCTTCTCCAAGAGTGCAGGCAAGAGGGGGTGCAAAAACTGACTGGGAAAAGAGGAAGAGACAGGTTAAGAATGAATTGGGAGAGGTACGGGAGTTCTCGTAACCCTTGTGTTCCTATCATCTGACTACAATAAGCAGCCATTCCCTCATACCGTGCCTGTAAAAATCTGCTATTGTCCATGTCATTTCAGCAGTGTCATATTATCCACATAGCATCTTAAGAAAATGACTGCTCTCAAGCAGACATCTATTACTAACTTGGTTTTTGTGGGAATGGCGTACTTGATTCATACAGCTGCCACATAAACAGTTTGATTGTTTGACAGTGGAGTTGTTGCTGCTATTTAGATCCCAGGATTGTGGGATTTCATGAATCGGTGAGGAGATGCTGTAGCAAATATTCTGTTGATTTGTGCTGACTACATTGAAGTGAGATGCAATGATGGATTAAGAAAGCACAAACATTTGAACGGGGAATGTAATATACTTACCCCTGCAGCCAGTGTTTTTGCTGCTTCCAAATTTTATGTGGTATGATCTGCTATGTAAATAAAAAAGAATTCAAGAATAATACTCCCATGGCTGATTAGTAATAACCCTATAGACAGTTGTACTCTGATGAAAGCGCTCTGTCAATTGTAGCTATCTTGTTGATAGAATATGATGCACCTACTTAAAAGAAATAACAGTGTTGCTGTCAAGTTGGAGACCAAGGTGATTGTTTTGAATATGATTTAATTATCTGGCACAATCGCATTTATTTGCAGTGAAATTGCTAGTTTCAGCTGACATCTTCCATCCTGTATTTTTTGATCTGAGTATTGCTGATGCTGGCTGAAACTGGTAATTTCATTGGAAATAATTATGTCAGGTAATTAAATTATTTTCACAGGTGCTTAACTTGATGATAGTAATGTGATCAGTAAGTTTGCTTTGCTCAAAACAAGTAAATACATTCCTCTGTGAGAACATTTCACAAAATTTATGCAATATCTTTGCAAGCATTATTCACTGGATGGTCAAGAAAGCAATGTACTGACAGAATAAATTATCATTCATATTTTACTGAGTATCTATGTGTGGTTTATTGAGGAGAAGAAAAAAATATATATATATTAGATCCAAGAACAGGATACTGTAGGCTACACAGGTGTTTACTGATGTTATTATATTGCAATGTGAAGAGTTTTGTTTAGTGCTTAGTAATTTACATCTGTGGTGGACAATGGTAGATTAACTGCAGTGATAAATAGTAACTGCACATCTGTTATCAACATGAACCATAGAGTTCTACATGAAAAATGATGTGTCTTTGAGCTCCTTATCTCTGGAATTGAAATTCATTTAGTGTGACTTCTACGGACATTCATTTACAAACATTACGCCACAACAAAAGCTAATTTTGGTTATAGGAGATGGCGGAATTTGATGACAATTTTGACAGGCTATTATATTGTTATATATTTTAAAGGAAAATTATAGATGGGGGGGGGGGGGGGGGGGGGGAGGGGGGACATTAAATTTGATGTACAATGTTGTTGATTTTACTGTACTTACGTTAACAGATCTTTGTGCTCATATCACTTCGTCTTTAGTGGACCTCCCGAACTATTTGTGTGTTGCTTTTAAACCTATGGCTGCATGTTTATCAAAAGCTATGTAATGAGGATAGAATCTGGGAGCAGCATCAAAATTTCAGGAGCAATGTATCATGTCACTGTTGGAACATTTTTGATAACATTGTTATGAAAAGGAAAGATGGCCACTCACCATTTGGAGGACATGCTCACACACACACACACACACACACACACACACACACACACAAACCACTGTCTCTGAGAGACTCTAAGGCACTGTAATTGTGTGAGAAAGTATTTTGGTAAAACATTTTTATGAAATGAAATGCACGTCCTTGTGTTAATGAAAAGTACTAAATTGGTGGATTTAACTTTTAGTAGGCTGTATACATCAAAACTGATAAATTTATTGCTGATGTGAGTGGAAATTTTCCCATGGAAACTGAATATTTCAGAAACTCTCAAGAAGGGCACATCATGTCGGGAAGTTTTTATAACAGTTGGAACTGAAACGAATAATGTTGGGTTTTGCTGTTTTGTGTATACTTCTTTTTAAATTTACCTAAGATTAGAAAAGAAAATGTTGATGGTAACTCCTTTAACTGAGAAAAACAGCTGCAGATATGAAATATCATCATCTCTCTCTACATAACACATGGTCTGAAGCCAACAATTTATTAAAAGCTCTCTCAGCTTTCACATGTAATTTGTGTTTTGATTGGTTTTATACAATTTTTGAAGTATGCTAGAGTTTCATCTCCAAATACATTTTATACCCATCATGTATTTACTCTGGTCAATGTATTGTCTATGTCTGTTCTACAATTTTTCCTCTCTATTGCTCACGTCAGTTAACTTATGCTTAACATGTCGCATTAACTTGTCTTTTCTTACAGCAAGACTCCTGTAAATTTGTTTCCATATTTTAACTTCTAGTTTCTCTTAATTTCATATTTATGTTGTAATATGAAAGTGCCCAATGTGTATTAAGACATGAATGATGATAGGTGGTTTGTTTGTAATACTCGTATCACCACTGTTAATAAATGTATTGCAGATAAACCCACACTTACAGTTTATAGAAAGGCCCTAATGTCATATTATCGTCTTTACATTGAGATACACTCCTGGAAATGGAAAAAAGAACACATTGACACCGGTGTGTCAGACCCACCATACTTGCTCCGGACACTGCGAGAGGGCTGTACAAGCAATGATCACACGCACGGCACAGCGGACACACCAGGAACCGCGGTGTTGGACGTCGAATGGCGCTAGCTGCGCAGCATTTGTGCACCGCCGCCGTCAGTGTCAGCCAGTTTGCCGTGGCATACGGAGCTCCATCGCAGTCTTTAACACTGGTAGCATGCCGCGACAGCGTTGACGTGAACCGTATGTGCAGTTGACGGACTTTGAGCGAGGGCATATAGTGGGCATGCGGGAGGCCGGGTGGACGTACCGCCGAATTGCTCAACACGTGGGGCGTGAGGTCTCCACAGTACATCGATGTTGTCGCCAGTGGTCGGCGGAAGGTGCACGTGCCCGTCGACCTGGGACCGGACCGCAGCGACACACGGATGCACGCCAAGACCGTAGGATCCTACGCAGTGCCGTAGGGGACCGCACCGCCACTTCCCAGCAAATTAGGGACACTGTTGCTCCTGGGGTATCGGCGAGGACCATTCGCAACCGTCTCCATGAAGCTGGGCTACGGTCCCGCACACCGTTAGGCCGTCTTCCGCTCACGCCCCAACATCGTGCAGCCCGCCTCCAGTGGTGTCGCGACAGGCGTGAATGGAGGGACGAATGGAGACGTGTCGTCTTCAGCGATGAGAGTCGCTTCTGCCTTGGTGCCAATGATGGTCGTATGCGTGTTTGGCGCCGTGCAGGTGAGCGCCACAATCAGGACTGCATACGACCGAGGCACACAGGGCCAACACCCGGCATCATGGTGTGGGGAGCGATCTCCTACACTGGCCGTACACCACTGGTGATCGTCGAGGGGACACTGAATAGTGCACGGTACATCCAAACCGTCATCGAGCCCATCGTTCTACCATTCCTAGACCGGCAAGGGAACTTTCTGTTCCAACAGGACAATGCACGTCCGCATGTATCCCGTGCCACCCAACGTGCTCTAGAAGGTGTAAGTCAACTACCCTGGCCAGCAAGATCTCCGGATCTGTCCCCCATTGAGCATGTTTGGGACTGGATGAAGCGTCGTCTCACGCGGTCTGCACGTCCAGCACGAACGCTGGTCCAACTGAGGCGCCAGGTGGAAATGGCATGGCAAGCCGTTCCACAGGACTACATCCAGCATATCTACGATCGTCTCCATGGGAGCATAGCAGCCTGCATTGCTGCGAAAGGTGGATATACACTGTACTAGTGCCGACATTGTGCATGCTCTGTTGCCTGTGTCTATGTGCCTGTGGCTCTGTCAGTGTGATCATGTGGTGTATCTGACCCCAGGAATGTGTCAATAAAGTTTCCCCTTCCTGGGACAATATATTCACGGTGTTCTTATTTCAATTTCCAGGAGTGTATTTTTGAGAACAACTACTAAGCTATCCCAATGAACACACGCAGAAAGTGATATATCAGCTGGAAATCCCATGGTTTCTGAGTGCTCTAGAAACAGTGCTGAATTCAAATGATGGTCACTGCATTAATCAAATGGAATTGCCACACTTCTCCTCGGTGGACATCTGAAGAGAATAACTTAATAGTTTTACTCTGCTAAATTCCAGTACTAAAACTAAGAACACAAATCATGCAAAACTAAAGTGGCAGGTAGTCCAACGGGAAGTAACACTTACTTCAGTCCTCACAAGTCTCTGAATCTCTCGGTTTTAATACTGCTGAGATCTTTAGTTAAAATGTCTGCTACATTGTCATCAGTTGACACACACTTAAGAAAGCCATCTAAGACAATCTGCCTGACAGTCTGACTGACCCAGAACTGTTGGGTACTTTCTGACACACCTTTTTTCTCAGTTATCTTAGTGGCACCTGTGTTTGTCAGCATTTACCTGGAGGAGCAGTTGAACGAATTCAGATGTGTCGGACATTAGAGACCAGATCTGACACACCCCAGATCATGAACTAGACTTCAGAAGACAGCCAGGCTGGGCACTGACGGCAGTCGGAACACCAGCGACCAGAGAGGGCCAATGTAGCCGCGTCTGGCGGGCGCGGTCCGCAGACGGAACACACGACACAGCGCCGACCGATTATGGAGTGCCCAGCACGAAATGGAAGTGGAAATCATAGTAACAGTCATGAGACAGAGTACCCAACATCTCAGATTGGGTCTCCTTGAACAGTTGTTGACTCAGCTGCATCATCTGCTACTGGTTCTGTGTTCCTTGGAAGTGTGTTGTCACCATCTTTTGATAGAACTGAAAAGCTGAACTGCACTGCATACATGCTGTGTTGTTTCACGTCATTGCTTTGTGGCTCAGCTATTGTACTCTGCTTCATGTTTACTTCCCCAGGAAGACACAGTTCTTTGCTTACCGTAGCCTTCAGAGGGGATACTCTATTGTCAAAAATGACATATCTTCTCAAAAGGATTTTTTTCTGTCTAAGGCTCTACAGATGCCATTATTTTGATCCTGCTTCCACTCGAAAAGATACACACATTCTTATGCTCAGTCCCCGAGTCTATCAGATTTCGATACACTTGTCCAGGCTGTGTAGCCAAACACTCTGAGTGTTTTCAAATCTTCTTTAACACGTTCTTTCTGCTTCCAGACTTCATACGGGATTTTTACAGCAAGTAATCTTGTTGGGCGTCTATTTCAGATGTAGATACCTCACGCTGGAGTAAACTGTGCTTTTCTGATGTAATATGCCCTCTTCCTTGAACAACTCTTCAAATTTGCTGTTAATGTCTTTGGTCTCATTCTCCTGTTGGAAACTTTGCATGTACCTGAATCTCCTGTAAAGACTCGGACACATCAGTTTTCTGCTTTAACACTTTCACTCATGATATCTTGAGTTATCCAGGTAAGTAGGATAATAATGTGCTCCAACCAAGGAAGTCTGTGTAATATAACCTATATCTTATTTACCAGTTCTAGAACATGTTTATTTGTAGCGTGGCTTGGTTTGAAAAGCTGTCTCTGGGCTTTTCCTTGCACACACACTACACATTTTTCTTCATACCTAGTTGTCCACAGGATTTGGGTAAAGGTTCTCTGTGTCCAAGTCTGTGGTGCCAAAAAACTTGTGCCTATCTGGCTGTGGCTTCATTTTCCACTTGTTCATGGTTTTTGTGGCTCTGGGGCACCACTGTACTGTTATTCACTTTGTAATATTTACAGTGCACTAAAGAGACGTCACTGCTTTATCATCACCATTTCAGTACTTCCGTGTGACCAATAGGCACACTAATGTCACTGTTTTTGAATCTAATACACGTTCCTTTCTTGCCCATCTGTTTAACAGACAAATTCCCATCAAGTTCTTTCACCAGAAGCACATGTTAATTGGATTGACTTACAATGACATGATTTTACTGCTTTCTTGATAACTCTTCTCTTACCAGTCGCCGGCCGAAGTGGCCGCGCGGTTCTGGCGCTGCAGTCTGGAACCGCGAGACCGCTACGGTCGCAGGTTCGAATCCTGCCTCGGGCATGGATGTGTGTGATGTCCTTAGGTTAGTTAGGTTTAACTAGTTCTAAGTTCTAGGGGACTAATGACCTTAGCAGTTGAGTCCCATAGTGCTCAGAGCCATTTGAACCATCTTACCAGTCGCTATAGTAACTTCCCCATGGGCCAATTTTACTTCTCTAAAGTTACCCATCCCTAAGTCCTGTAGTATCTCTTGAGATGCTCCTGAATCCAGAACCAACACCTTTCCATTAGCATCTCCTCCACGTTTGGACATTGTCATAGCCACTATTTCCATCATTGTCCATCGCACTTGCACTTGGTCAGTTTTCAATGTATGTATCACTTTTAGCACTATTGAGCTTGCACTCGTGTGGGTTTTCGGGAAAATTCTGCTTGGTCAGCACAGCCTTAGCTTCTTTTACACAGAACTGTGGGCACTCTCTGGCGATGTGGTCCACTTCACCGTAGGAAGAAGAGCGTCTGGTTCTGCTGAATGTGTTATTTTCGTCTTCTTGGTTTTGTTTGTGATGTTTGTTATGGCTCCTCACAAACTTACGTTGTTTCTGACTTCTACGTTGTGATGCATATGCTTTGGCTTCTTCATGACTTTTGGTGGGTTTGGACTCTAGTTTCAGGCACTTCTCTTATATGAGTTTTTAAGAGAAATGAATACATAATGCGCATTTGGGTGCTGACGTAAATTCAGTGGTGGCAAGTGAAAATTTGTGCTGGATTGGGACTTGAATTCGGATTTCCTGCTTTACGCTAGCGTCACCTTAGCTACCTCGGCCATCCAGATATGGCTTTCCATCTTACCCAAATTCTCAACTTGTCACACTCTTGTAGCGTCCACTGTCCATTAACCCTTTGCTCACATCTTTTTTGTGAGTTCCATAGGAGTTTGGGTGTAGTGCGCATGCTCGTAGATATATGTGTGGTGTCCATTCTATCATATATAGCTGACAGGTCAAGAGCCATCTATGCTCATAGATATTACGATATATATGTGTGGTACCCGTTTTGTTGGATATATCTGACAACACACACACACACACACACACACACACACACACACACACAGAGAGAGAGAGAGAGAGAGAGAGAGAGAGAGAGAGAGAGAGAGAGAGAGAGAGAGAGAGAGAGAGAGAGAGATATTTCTCTTGTAACCTGTTGTTGATAATGTCAGTGGTCAATCCATCTTCATCTCATTCTAAACTTGCAATGTGCCCTTCATTCTTCTTCAGATGCAGCCCAAGAAGCATGTTTCATCATCAAATGTGAAGCTTCCTCACTATACTAACCTGTTGGCAGCCAACATCTTCATCACATAGTCATCCATAGTTGCATCTTCTTCCATCTTCAAATTTACCAAGTCTCTCTTCTTGTATATAGTGTGGAGTATGCCATTGTAGCAGTGTATCTTCTTGAGCTTCTCTCACGCTTTCTTTGCTAGTTTAAGAGTACCAGTTGTCTCTAGATAGCTGCCTTCGACCAGCATGAAAATGATGAACAAGGCTCTCTCATTTTTGTTCCTTTTTTCTGCATCCAGTTCATCATAACATGTTCCAAACCTTTGTTCTAAGATATCTCTTGCCTCTCAATGTTGTATCAGTGAATGAATATGGATCAACCATGCAAAATAGTTATTGCTATGCAGGCAATCAATTTTCATAGATGGTTCCATCATTCAGAATTGTTTTCTCCTTCATTGACTGTTGTGGAACATAAGGTATTTCTGACACTTAGTGTACCGTTGAACTCTCACACTCATAATGTTAAAGCACTGTGGCCATAACCTGTCGTAATTTTAAAGTGCGTGACTCATATTGAGATGTGGATAAGGATAGGTAGCTGTATTACACTGAATGCCGAAGAAAACTGGTATAGGCATGTGTATAATACAGAGGTATGTAAACAGGCTACCCGGGTTCGATTCCCGGCGGGGTTAGGGATTTTCTCTGCCTCGTGATGACTGGGTGTTGTGTGATGTCCTTAGGTTAGTTAGGTTTAAGTAGTTCTAAGTTCTAGGGGACAGATGACCATAGATGTTAAGTCCCATAGTGCTCAGAGCCATTTGAACCATTTTGTAAACAGGCAGAATATGGCGATGCGGTCGGCAACACCTATATAAGACAACAAATGTGTGGCACAATTGTTACTGCTGCTACAATGACAGGTTATTGAGATGCAAATGAGTTTGAACATGGAGTTATAGTTAGTACACAAGCATCTCCGAGGCAGCGATGAAGAGGTGCTTTTCCTGTATGACCATTTCATGAGTGTACTGGGAATATCAGGAACCCGGTAAAAAATTAGATCTCTGACATCGCTGTGGCCGGAAAAAGATCCTCCAAGAATGGGACCAACAACGACCAAAGAGAATCATTCAGCGTGACAGAATTGCAACTCTTCCACAAATTGTCACAGATTTCAGTTCTGGGCCATCAGCAAGTGTCAGCACTGAAACGTTCAACAAAACTTCATCAATATGGGCTTTCGGAGCCGAAGGCCCACTCGCGTACCCTTGATGACTGCAAGACACAAAGCTTTACGCCTCGCCTGGACCTGTCAACATGGTGACTGGAAACATGTTGCCATTTCAAATTATATATTGAGTGCATGGACATGTACAGATATGGAGACAACCTCATGAACCCATGGACCCGGCATGTCATCAGAGGACTGTTCAAGGTGGCGAGGGCTCTGTAATTATGTGGGCCATGCTCATTTGAAGTTATATGGGACCCCTGATATGTCTAGATACGATTCTGACAGGTGACACAGATGTTAGCATCCTGTCTGATCACCTGCATCCATTCATGTCCAGTGTGCATTCTGATGGAATTTGGCAATTCTAGCAGGACAATGCGACACCCCACATGTCTAGAATTGCTACAGAGTGACTCCAGAAACACCCCTGTGAGTTTACACACTTACATTGGCCACCAAGCTCCCCAGACATGCACATTATTGAGCATATCTGGGATTCCTTGCAATATGCTGTTCAGAAGAGACAACCCCCCACTCCCCCTCGTACTCCTATGGATTTATGGACAGCAATGCAGGATTCATGGTGTCAGTTCCCTCCAGCACTACTTCACACATTAGTCAAGTCCATGCCACATCGTGTTGCGGCACTTCTGTGTGCTAACAGTGGCCCTACACTAGATTAGGCAGTTGTACCAGTTTCTTTGGCTCTTCAGTGTTTGTGTGTTTTGGTTTTGTTCAATCTCTGATTTACACATTTTTAATGTTTTTGTATCTTCTGTGCCTAGCTTTTAGTTCTAGTTACAGGATTGCTTGAATGTTCTGTTCCTGGCAGATTACCTTACGAATTGTAGTCTCAGGAGAGTTATATTTCTTCTCTGTTTCTCCTGTGACCATATTCAATAAAGTTCATCAATGGTTGAATGAGTGAGTTTTTCATACAATACACACACATATCACTGTTAATAAATGTACTGTAGATAAACACACACCTAGTATGTATAGAATGGCTCTAACTTCATATTACTGCCATCTTTACACTGATTTGTTTTTGACACAAACTGCTAAGCTGCCCCTAAGAGCACACAGACAAAAGAGGAACTTACGCTGGAAAACCCTTAGTTTCTGAGTAATCTGGAAATGGTGCTGAATTCTAACGATAGTACCGCATTAACCGAACAGAATTATGACATTATATCCGTCCACCTATTCTTTAACACTTTCTTAAGCATCACATGCTATGGTGCTTACACAGTCCACATTTCATTGCCATACAGTGTTATGCTGCAAATGTATTGCTTCAGAAACACACACTGTTCCATGACAGTATTTAATAACATCGTGCTGGCAATGCGGTGTTGTTTTCTGAATGATAACAATCTGCCATACACCATCATACGGTTTGGACTGTGCAGTTACTTTTATGTGGGTCTCAAATATATACCAGTGTAGCATATTGTAGTAACACAATTCACATTTCTGTCCCACTTGACATAGTGTACACCGGGAACTGTCTGATAGGCATGCCCGATGTGAACTGACCGGGCACGGCCCATGCTGCCTGAGTTGTTGTTGTTCTGCTGGCAGAGGTCACGCGAATTCTCGCATGCCTTCTGGTGGATGGGACTTTACTTGTGCCAACTACTGTCCGTGACGCGCCGTGCCGATGTACGCCTCCCACGATCTTTCTGGTGGCTACTGCACACAGAAATATAAAACTACCATTGGTTCTGTAGTCAAAAGAATAAAAGTAAAAAGATGATTTACAAAGTATGACCCATTGCATAATATGTACTTATACGGGTATGGTGTCTGTTCTTTCAGAGATGTCCGAAAGAACAGACACCATATCTATGTAAGTATATGGTTCTGGTAACACCGATCATGACCTTCCTCTGTGCAGATGCACACATATTCCCCGAATTCTTACGGGACTTGGTAAAAATGTCTTCCACGAATAATGAGTGTGCTGGGGTGGGACACTATGAATGTAGTGTGCAGACCTACAAGGTGAGAATGTGGGTCTCGTGGGAGGTGTGCGCGAGAGAGTCCCTGCAGTTGCGCTATCCTCTGTGCCCTCGGTCGCTCAGATGGATAGAGCATCTGCCACATAAGCAGGAGATCCCGGATTCGAGTCCTCGTCGGGCACACATTTTCACCTGCCCCCGTTGATATATATCAACACCCGGTAGCAGCTGAAGGTATTAAAATATAATTCTAATTTCATTATATAATAGGACAGTGAACATCCAATAGCATAGCATGAATTTGGTGATTAAAACTCCATGGGTATACACCATCCACAGTTGATCACCTCCTTAAAAACATGAAAGAGCAACAAAATAGAAATGAAACAACACTAAAACCATTAAATATTTCAGTATTCCTGAAATGGCAGGGACCATGGAGCTGGTGGTGGTAAGGTGCTGAGTGGTTGAAAGATGTTTTACACATTTATATGCCTTAGCATTTGAATAAACAGAGAACTATTTAACAAGAGATACACTTCAAATTATTGATTTCAAAAATTATTGTTATCATTATGATTATTATTTTGCTTTGCATATCTAAGTTTTAAATCCAACAATGGAAAATCCAGGATGGAATGTAACAATATTGTGAAAGGAGAGCTGCAACTCACCATATAGTAGAGATGCTGAGTTGTAGGTAGGTGCAATAATAAGGCTGTCACAAAATAAACTTTCAGCCAACAAGGCCTTTGTCAAAAATAGACGACACACACACACACACACACACACACACACACACAACTCTTGCACACAACTACAGTCTCTCTCCAGCTGCCAGAGACTGTGGTCATGTGTGTGTGAGTTGTGTTTGCAAGTGTGTTTGTGTGTGTGTGTGTGTGTGTGTGTGTGTGTGTGTGTGTGTGTCATGTGTTTTGAAGTTTTAAATCCCATAGAGAGTAAAACAAGCCCTTAAACTGAATCGACAAGTTTTACCCTTGTACAGACGTAAATCAGAATTAAACAGGCTGAAAATGAATACATCTGTTGATATGCTCACTGTTTTCTTGCTATGTCTTTCTCTGGCCGAAAGTAAATACTGGCAGGCACAGCATCCATAACTAAGGCAGCAGAAATGAGAACTGTGCCAACTCCGAAGATGCAAACCCACAACTAAGGCAGCAGAAATGAGAACTGCATCAACTCTGAAGATGCAAGCCCACAAGCAAGAAGACAGAGGGAATTTTCTTTCAGATATGGTAGTCATACATTTTCCACTGCCATCCATAATATGACAAACCAAACTTCTCTCCTCAGTGAGCGACACTGGTTACTGTACAGAATGGCAGGCAAACTGTGGGGCCAGGAGGATGTATGCATGTGGTTAGATCAACTCAGTTTGCAACTACGCTTCCTGTGACAAGATGCTGACCAACATATTGCTAGGATTCACTGAGCAGATAAGTTTACTGAGGGGCAGAAACCTTTTGTAATGTGTGCATGGCTCAACTCAATTTTTTTTATTTTTTTTTGAAAAATATTTACATAACATTTTCACATCATAACACCACATAACAGATCACAATAGAAAACAAACTCATTTATAAATAATTATATCCTCTTTAACACAATGGCATGTGTAAATCTATAGGAAACTGTCCATTCATTGGAAGAGCTTCTGATAAAATTGTCACTCAGTTCAAAAGGTATGACACTAAATGAGCTATTACAGAAATAATAAAATAAAGCTTGTCTTTCCTCACGGTTTCAACGATCGCCATAAACATAAGCAACTAGGTATTTCAGGATAACATGTTGAGACTGGCTCAGTTTTTACACATGTGGAGCAGGCTCATCATTTGCCATATACTGTAATGAACTTGTCAGCTCTACATTTAAATGTGCAACATAAATCTGCAATGGCAACTCACCTTTGACAGCAAACACAGCCTTCCAGACATCTATAAAGGTCTGACCCAATGTGACATCAATATACTAGAGGCACTAGAAACAGACAAAAGATGTTCCAACCCACTGGCATGCTCAATGGACAGACAGATAGTGAATACAACAGATTACTGTCTCTTGAAACAACAGCATGAAAAGAATAAATGAATACAATTTTATTATCCCTGTCCTGATCATAAATACATCCTCCTGTCTCCATTTCACTACCTACCCCTTACCACCTGCCCCCCTCCCAACAACCCTCAGATCATACTCAGTGTCACTTTCAGTTTCATTTCATTTCATTTCATTTGGTGCATAACTAGAATAATATGAAGTTATTACTATGATAGAATTTCAGCAAGTGTACGTTATATACATAGCAGTGAAAGCAGTAAATTCTAATGAGTGTTTTAAATCATACTGTATGTTAATAAACAAGTTTTATCTTGTGTATAACATGTAAGAATGTAAAACTAAAATTGTTAACAGCCCATTCTCTAAGAATTTTTTGTATTTTTTTTTATTTTACTTCCACAATCTGTAAATGGAAATAAAATGAAATTTGGTACTCTGTCACATCAGTGTAACATAGGTTAAGTATGCATCACCTGAGTCATGTAGTACTGTCAGGAAAGTGTTAAATTATTCATAATGAAAGTACAAATGTGGAAGTTTTTCACAAATGCAGAAGATGAATTTTATGTGGTCAGACACGGGTATATGTTACAATACCTTATCACTCTCATTTCTCTAGTATTTCTCTCATTAACCTCATCTGAGAGTTTCCTTGTTGAAGTTGACTGCCGTTTATTCTGTTACTGTTATATGGAAAACTATAGCAGATGTAATAGCCACTATGTCTATACAATCCTTGAAAATGGAGTTGTAGGAGTGGGACAGTAATTAAAAAATAAAAATTGGGACTGAAGGTGGAATATTGTTAATAAATGTTCCTCTAACTAAGTATTTTGCAGACTAGAACAGACTGTGACTTAATATCCGTAAATAATATAACTGCCTATACAATCTGTGAAAACGGGCAATAATTACAGAACCAAAATAATGACTGAAGATGAAATATTATTAATAAATGCATCCCTAACCTAGAAACTGCAGACTTGAATAGACCACAACTTAATGTCTCTTAATAGTATAACCCATTAAACTATGTAACTCATCTCTTTCTTTTTTTTTCTTTTGAGTAAACAAGCGATGGTTGTTTTACATTTGTGCTTTAAGTACATTACACCTGATATGTATTTTAGTCACTTGTCCATTCCATGGGATCCTTTTAGGTCTTTTGTGGTTTAGAACAGAAGGATTCTCACATGTGAACATTAGCAATTTTATCATGCCCTCTTGCACATTTGTTCATTCGCTGAAACCTTTCTCCATTTTCTACATTGTTAAAGTTTTTCTCCTTTCCCTATGTTGTTACTTCCACACTATATTTAAACTAGTGATTATACACTGTATTCCTTTCTTTTCTCCGGGTAATGACGATTAAAAAAGTATTTTTTTTTGAGTGGTAATAAATTTGGGTAAGTAGTTGTGGAGTGCCCTCAGTGAAAGTCTGGACTGACATGTATATATGGTGAGACAGTGGTGGGCATTAATCTGAGGGGATTCAAATGGCTATAATGAATTTGATGGATTTATGAGGCTAAAGTTAGTGTGAGGCTAGGCAAAAAAGGAGAGATAGATCTTAGTTCAAAGAGGAAGAAGGGGAGGAGTCACTTTATAGTTTGGGTGATCATCTAATATAGAAAAAGCTGCTGCTACTGTACTATAGTGGTTACTCAGTGGTTCAGGAGAGACTGGACTAAATTAACCTCAATGGTGCTTTGGTCCTTTGCATTGTCCGGTGCCATTATATGGCAGTAGTGGGGAGTCATGTCATCAGCACAAAACTGTCATGGCCATTATTGACATTTTTTCTGAAATAGAGCTACTCCTCTTCCAATATATCCTCACTTGTACTTATGGAGAAGAATGAGTATCATTCTTGTTCTTCAAGTCATAAAAAAATCCCTGGAGGTGTTCAGACATGCAGACACTTCAACCATCAGCCATGGAGATAGGTTCAAGAGACACTATTCCATATTAAAATAGTGTCTCCTGTTTGGAGTAAGGTCACAACTACCCAAATATCTTTTTGTGAATCTCAAAATTTGTAATTGTAGTTAAAAACCTGATGTGAAAAGAGACTGTTGAAGCAATAATTTGAATTTGTGTTTCACCTGTTTATTCTGTATCTTCTTGAGTTTTATTTCAATATTGACTATTACTAGGTTGTTTATCCTGTAGGTGTATATGTGTAAATTCAGTATTGGAATCTACTTCAACACAGAGTTGTCTGGTTAAGTATAATCTAATCATTGTTTAGAGTGCGTACCATTTGGATAAACTGGTGAGAGAACTAGGTTAGGGACAGTAGATGAATCTGGACCTATATCTATTTGATGTCAGTGAGGACCAATAAAGCATTATAGTGTGATGATAATGAAATCAGACTGAGAGTTCTCATTGCAGCTCTTGTGGCCTTCAGTCTTGTTGCAACTGAGAGAAAGAAAACTGAGGAATATTGGAAACATTTTATCTTTGCGAGTGTATAATGATGAAGTAAGACTGTAACATTGCTCTGAGACACTGCCTATTCTCCAGTCTATCAGTTGGCAACAATCTGAATTACAGAAACTTGCTGCAGAGAAATTAAGACTGTGGATGTACAGTAGATACAGCATCAGAATAGATATCCTACTGGTAGGCATGATCATTCCAGATTCATAATGTAAGAGGAGCAATAAAGGTTGGGAAAATTACAAAAAAACGAAATGGAGAAAGGAAGATTGGAAGGAGCATGATGTTTTGTTGCTAGCCTGCCTGCTAGTGAAGTGAATGAACTAATAAGACAGTGCCCTTTTTTTTTTTAAGTTGCTGTGCCTTGTACCCCTCCACACATTGAAGTGATTCTCAGTAAATTAGTTAGTGAGTTACTTAGTTTCATGTTCTGTGGATCATTTTGCATGATAAGTCACACACACACACACACACACACACACACACAAAGGGTGAACATTAATAAAACCAACAAACTGCAGGGATGGATTCATGACTGGAAATGCAGGATAAAGGTACTATGAACATGTGCAAGAACTGGACAGTGTGCGTGCAGTGACAACAAACTGTCCCGGAACATTGTACAGATCTGCATCACATTCATGTCACAACAAATGTTCATTGTGATCTCCAGGGGATTGCAGGTGGAGCTTGTCTTTGGGTTTGTCTCAATATCCTGTAGAACCCAGTCCTCCAAATCTGGTTTAAGCACAGTTCACCACCTCCCTGCACGTTTATCTGTCTGAAAGCAACCACGATCACACAAATGCCTAAAAAGGGTTTGAAATGTTGTGTTATGCGTTTGGTGTCTGTGAGGGTACTTGTTTTGGTATAGCCATGCTGTCCCTCACTGTTTCCTTCTGCTTGGCTGTAGACAAACACCATCTCGGCTTGTTCCTGACATGAATACCAGGCCATTCTACTGCTTACAATATGCTGCATCAATCACACTGCCTGCAACACACAAGGAATACACGGCACATTGTTAAAGGAACTGTTATTCGTCAGTGCCATCTACCATGGCAACAATGCATTTCTGGACACATGTTCATAGGACCGTTTTTTCCTCTATTTCCAATCAGGAATCTGTCCCTGGAATTTTTCAGTTTTATTAGCATTACCCATGTATCTCTCTCTCTCTCTCTCTCTCTCTCTCTCTCTGTCTGTCTGTCTGTCTGTATGGGAGAAACTTTTTCACTCTGTTTTCGAATTTTACTTTGCTCTTGTCAGACATTTTACATCAGTGGTTAAGTGATCAAAAATTTTAGTTGCAGTGTTGTGGCAACCTTTTTTGCGCAAAAGACAACCTTAATGTGGAGTAATGAATGTCATTTTTCCTTTTGGTTTTGTAATTACATACATAATTGTTCCTTTTGACCTGTTGTGGATTCTTTACAACAAACTTCATGAGGTAATAAGTGCACTGTGAAGCAGTTGTCAGAGAGCCCAACTCTTTAAACAAATGCCTAAAAGATGATTGTGAGTGAGCAACACATGCTATTCTTACACAACGTTTTTGAGCAATGAAGACCTGGTTTCTTCACAATGAGTTTTCCCTAAACATTAGCCTATTCCATATGTTGTTGTTGTTGTTGTTGTTGTTGTCTTCAGTTCTGAGACTGGTCTGATGCAGCTCTCCATGCCACTCTATCCTGTGCAAGCTTCTTCATCTCCCAGTACCTACTGCAACCTACATTCTTTTGAATTTGTTTAGTGTATTCATCTCTTGGTCTCCCTCTATGATTTTTACCCTCCACGCTGCCCTCCAATACTAAATTGGTGATCCCTCGATGTCTCAGAACATGTCCTACCAACCGATCCCTTCTTCTAGTCAAGTTGTGCCACAAACTTCTCTTCTCCCCAATCCTGTTCAACAGCTCCTCATTAGTTATGTGATCTACCCATCTACTCTTCAGCATTCTTCTGTAGCACCACATCTCGAAAGCTTCTATTCTCTTCTTGCCTAAACTATTTATCGTACATGTTTCACTTCCATACATGGCTACACTCCATACAAATACTTTCAGAAACGACTTCCTGACAATTAAATCTATACTCGATGTTAACAAATTTCTCTTCTTCAGAAACGCTTCCCTTGCCATTGCCAGTCTACATTTTATATCCTCTCTACTTTGACCATCATCAGTTATTTTGCTCCCCAAATAGCAGAACTTCTTTACTACTTTAAGTGTCTCATTTCCTAATCTAATTCCCTCAGCATCACCCGACTTAATTTGACTACATTCCATTATCCTCATTTAGCTTTTGTTGATGTTCATCTTATATCCTCCTTTCAAGACACTGTCCATTCCGTTCAACTGCTCTTCCAAGTCCTTTGCTGTCTCTGACAGAATTACAATGTCATCGGCGAACCTCAACATTTTTATTTCTTCTCCATGGACTTTAATACTTACTCCGAATTTTTCTTTTGTTTCCATATGACAGTATTGAATCAAAGTATGTCAACTTACTGATTTTTCTCTCACAAGATTTGCAATGATTTGTTGTGCAAATGTGGTCGAACAAATTTGTTTTAGGAGTTTCAAAATTTGCTTTTACCAATCTAAATTCTCATTGGTATGTACACCTAAGAATTTTAAAGTGTCCACCATATTTATTATTTCCTCACCATGTGTTACATTTATCATTGATGTAATACCCCTAGATGTACAGAACTGAATATGTCATCTCTTTTTAAAATTGAGGATGACACCATTCACAGAAAAAGAGTCAATGATAGTTTTAAGAACATTGTTTACCATTGTTCTGTTAATGTATGTGTGCTTGGATTGATTACAATAATAGTGTCATCTGCAAAAAGAACTAATTCTGCTTGCTATGTGTTAGACAGAAGATCATTTCCATGTATGAGGAACAGTGTGGGCCTGAGGTTGAGCCTTGGGGAATCCCATATGTAATTTCTCTCCAGTCAGAATTTTGTCTCTGGTCTATATTGGTTGAATTACTAAGCACAACTTACTGACTTCTTTTTTTTACATATGGTATTATCTACCCACAAAAAACAGACAAGCAGACCATTTAAATAAAATACCTATTTATTGCATGGCAGCAGTATTGATTAAAATACTATTTAATAAATGGCAGCTACTGATATGGAATTAGGTACTAGATACTACAGTACCTAGTGATAATGTTAGTAACTGCCCTTGACCTCTCAACAGGTTGGAAAATATATAAAATCAGATTTGAAAATTAAGGGCTATAAAATAATTATATACTGAAAATTCTAAATACTACAGAATGTTTCAGCATATCTGTACATTAGAATTTTCTTACACAAGCCACCTGGTATATCCCAGTCTTTGGCCTGTGCATAAATCATTGCTTTACAACATATGCATGTTTTATACGTCTCTTTTGTGACTCTTGTAGTTGGACTGTGCGCTGCAAGTGTCAGCATTGATGTGTGTGTGTGTGTGTGTGTGTGTGTGTGTGAAGTTATTATAGATTTGCAAGGTAAAATTATAATGTTGAGGTAGATTCTTGGAAGAAAAGAATTAAATACTTTCAAGAAATTGTAGGCAGATAGTGGCATCTTTACTTTTGATACCTGTCAGTCACAGCAGTGCACTGATACTGTCTTTATAGTAAAGAGGAGTGAGGAGGATTTGTTCTAATATCTGTTGACCTGCTCCTACAGTAAACACTTGGAGCGCTTATTTTTGGGACTGGGATAAAATAAACTGGAGTTGTGCAGCGAAGTGTAACAACCATTTCTGGTATGTCGGCCTACGTAGATCTACCAGTCATACTCTGCAAATCCCTGCGAAGTGCATAACAGTGGCTACTTCCCATTGTACCACATATTAGGATTTCTTCACATTCTGTTCGTGTATGGAGTGTGCTCAGGAAGAATAACAGTTTAAATGCCACTGTGCGTGCAATTAGTCTTGTCTTGTCTTGTCTTCATTGTCTCTACAGCAGAGAAATGTAGCAGGGGGCTTTAGTATATTCCTGAATTCCTCGCATAATACTGGTTCTTGAAGAATACATCTATATAGATACTCCGCAAGCTGCTGAATGATGTGCGGGATAGTCAATACCTGCCTTCAGCCATCTTCTGTTTCTTGTTTTTCAGTACTTCCATGACACTCTCTATGAGTCAAACAAATCTTGACCATTTGTGGTTATTTTGTGGTTTCCAAAACCATCTTGTCCAGAGTCATTCTGCTTCACCATCTCTGGCTCAGAATACATCGCACAGACAATCGGAACATGCAAGCTGTGCATTTTGCAGGCAGATGGCGTGTAAGACTTTGCCTTTTTAGACTAAATTTGACATGTCGATACAAATAAACTAATGCTAAATCCAGAAAATGGCATGAATTACATGTTACTGATACTGGTGGGTGTCTTAATCAACCATTAGCTAAATGTTAATACAAATGAAACAAAAACCACGCAGTTTTAAAAACTAAACAAGCGTTTAATACCCAACATTAGAATATTGGAAACACATGCATGTGGAAGAGGTAAAAGAGTTTGTTATTTTGGATAGTACATTTGCTGATGACAAAAAGTCTGGCAGATGTCAAAATAAGTACCGCAATCATCAAACAAGCATACAGGCCTAAAAGCAATTTGTTTACAAGCAGCCTCTATAATATAGACAAGTGGAAATAATGTCAAGTCGTTCATGTGGAGTGTTGTAAACGATGGCCGTGAATCGTTGACTCGTGGCGAACAGGAAAGAACAAATCGGAAGCTGTGGGGAAAAGGGTAGGATGAAGATAAACACATCCTGGGTGGGAAGAAAAACTATTATAATCTCTGAGCACTTCTTATATCACCACATTATTAGGTCGCTGAAATAAACAGATCACTCGCTGTTAAAAATTTTACCAGTCCCTGCTGACGCGTTTCGGGCGTAGCCCATCATCAGTTATAACATAATACCGGTATTAAACGCCTAAATACATCATACTGTGTCACGTAATTACATTGTTGACTTTGGAGCTCAACTGATGGCGGGCTGCAGTTTAAAAAGTAATCGCTCAGAGTTTATGTAATTGTTGCAAGACTCCTGCTGCACGACGTTGTGTTGCAACTTTTTTTAAAAATTACTAATGACGCAGTTTTAAGGGAAATCGATGACAAAGGGAAATTGGTTTTTGTCGAAGAAGAAATAGTGGTAAGAATAAGAAGCCATTGTTAATAGTGGATGATGCTAATGATAAATTCAGACTGAGATAAAACCAAATGAACGCGAAGCCAGGGGAAGAGGAGCCTCAGTAAATTAAAACACGCTACGAAAAGTGGTTCCCACGTTTTAACAAATATTTCGGACTGCGGTCGTTACATGTGCTTTGTCTGTAAACGCCTGATGAAACAGCTCTGTGGCCGAAGATAACAGAAGCATTAAGAGCAGACAGTGTGGCTCCGGTCTGTCATAGCTGCAAACACTGATCACTTATAATGTGTTTGTTTTGTCGTCAGCAACAGCTCTGGGACTCTGTATCTTCTACCTCACAGGTCAACAGCCATCTCCCGGGGAAATCCATTCGTCTTTGGTGTTAATGATGATCCGCAGCTCGGTGGGGATACTTAGATAATCGTCTTGTAATTCCTGTGTCGCAGTGGCTCAGTGTTAACGTGACAGACTACAAATCCACGGGTTCGATACTGATCACAGTAGTATTTTAATCTGTCACTTATCACTTCTTTCACCTCTGGCAACGTTTCTCGATGTGAAAAATCCCAAGGTGCACTGTGGTTCGAAGTGCAGGTTAAAGTGTATCTCGCCCTTAAAGGGCTGGGTATGTCTGTTCAAAGGTCAGAGGAAGGCAACAGCACATAACGTCCAACAGCACCATGCCTAGTAAAGCACTATGGTGTTCAAACCGACATTCCGGTTGTTGAAAGCTTTACATCACGCTACAATGTACCTCAAATCCTTCAAGCAGTTGGCAATTATTCCTCCAGGAACGCTTTTCGCTTGGTCGGTTTTGAGCAACTTTTTGTATTGTTTACTTATCAGTAATTCAGTATCATACCACTAGTTCGTTGTGTCTCTTTGAGATGTAGAATGCATTAATTCTGATTCCTAGTTTGGTATTAATACGTTTATCTGATAAGGTAAGCGAATCGGCTGTGGCAAAAGGAGTTATTGTGTACCGTCGCCTGGAAGCCCAGAGATTTTTTAGCTTTTCTACTGCAAATTTCCGGTGTGTATTTTTGCAACTTAGGTGTACTTTTCTGTTTTGTACTGACAGCTGACGAGTTCTTTAAGAGTATTGTGTTTATTATGAATGAGAGAAGGGACGGGTTAGGATTGTTATTACAAGTCTGTTACTTCTTAAATGAGAGTAACTTTTAGGTTTTTGGACTCTTTCCGCTCCCTTGACGACCATTTCACTTAGGATCATTAGCGTATATTTCTTTTTGTAAATATGTATTCCTGTTTTATGTCGTATTCTACATTCTTGAAGATCGCCGCGCGGTGTAGCCGAGTGGTCTGAGGCGCCTTGTCACGGTCCCCACGGCTCCCCCCGTCGGAGGTTCGAGTCCTCCCTCGGGCATGGGTGTGTGTGTGTTGACCTTAGCGTAAGTTAGATTAAGTAGTGTGTAAGCTTAGGGACCGATGACCTCAGCAGTTCGGTCCCATACGACCTAACCACAAATTTACCACAAAATCTTGAAGATCACTTCACTATGGAACAAAATGTGTGTCTGATATAATGTCGATGCCAGTTCCCAGCCTGATGTTCTCGGTTGTCAGCTAATGGTCCATCGAGCTTAACGTCCCCTTCCGACAGACAGATCTTTATCATCAGTGTCTCACGCTCTCAGCCCAGAGATCTCCGCAAATATGAGAAATGCAAGTCACTTATTAGCATCCGCATCCAGAAGCGTTTAATCTACAGCGGCGGGTATTACAAATTTTGTAAACCAATTTGACACGCTATGTACGCCGCATTTCTAACAGTAGACTTGCGCCTGGCCTGATTTTCGCCTGCTGTAGTCGGAATTTACGTTCTGTGAAAAAAGATAGCAGAGGTCGATCATGAGCACATATTTAAATACAACATAATTTCAGTTCGTTACAACTTTCTGTGGTTCATCTGCATCTACACCTAAACTGCACAGCCCATTTCGCATTGTGTGGTGGGGGGTACTTTGTGTGGTATTGTTACTTCCCCTCTTCCCCATTCCAGTCGCGAATAGTTCACGGGAAGAACGATTGCCGGTAAGCCTCTGTGTGTACTCGAATCTCTAATTTTGTCTTCGTGGTTGTTTCGCGTGATATACGTAGGACGAAGCAAGAGATTTGGTGACTACTTCTACGAACGTACGCTCTCTGAACTTTAACGGTAAATGACACCATGATGCGGGACCACCCTCCTGCGGCGTCTGCCACACTAAATGAACCTGTACAAAACGCGCTGCTCGTCTTTAGATCTCCTCTATTTCTGCTGTCACTCCCGTCTGGTACCGACCCAGTACTGACGAGAATTATTCAAGTGTTAGTCTAACGAGTGTTTTGTAAGCAACTTTCCTTCGTTGACGGGCTCCAGTTCCCAAGGATTCTTGCAACGAACCTCAGCCTGGTATCTGCCTTAATCCCGATTAATTATGTGCTCGTTCCATTTCAAATCGCTCCGTACGCATACTCCTATGTAATTTATGGAAGTAACTGCTTCTAGTGATTGCTCTGTAATATCATAAAACATCTTTCTATGTATTCGCAATAAGCTGCATTTGTTTATGTTGAGGATCAGTTGCCACTCTGTGCGCCACGCGTCGATTCATTGTGGGTCTGCCTGCATTTCGGTACAATTTCGTAATGTCGCGTTTTCTCTGTATAGAACGGCATCATCCGCGAAAAGCAACATGGGACTCTGATATTATCTACCAAGTCATTTTTATATCTACATACATAAAAAAGTTTTGCATTATCCCGGTTCCCAGAACTCCTGAAGACAGGCGTTGACTGTGGGTATTGTGTCACAGACACAGTCCCTTTGACTGTTCGGAGGTGTCACTAAACCCGCCCAAAGATGTAAACAACCATGTATGAGCAGCGCCTATTAGACTGAGGGGGTCCGACAGCCGTTTAGTTCCAGTCATTCCATCAGGAAGGAGGTACGCGGCTCGTGTTGTCTGTAGTTCAACCATGCCTAGACGGTCAATACAGCGGTTCTGTCGTATCCACATTGTTACGTCGTGCCAGGAAGGGCTCTCAACAAGGGAAGTGTCCAGGCGTCTCGGAGTGAACCAAGGCGATGTTGTTTGGACATGGAAGAGGTACAGAGAGACAGGAACTGTCGATGACATGCCTCGATCAGGCCGCCCAAGGGGTATTACTGCAGCGGATGACCGCTACCTACGGATTATGTATGGCTCGGAGGAACCCCGACAGCAACACTTCGCTCCTCCAAAGACCCATGGTAGACTGCTGTTAGAAAAGGGGCTAGTTTATTCACATAATGTACCAGGTAATCGTACTGGTAGTCTGTCAAGTCCAGTGGCCTTCCCTCTGTTGGGCCATTTCAGTGGGTTTTCTATCCCATCGTTTCTTACACTACTGGCCATTAAAATTGCTACACCAAGAAGAAATGTAGATGATCAACGATTATTCATTGGACAAATATATTATACTAGAACTGACATGTGATTAAATTTGGGTGCATAGATCCTGAGAAATCAGTACCTAGAACAACCACCTCTGGCCGTAATAACGGCCTTGATATGCCTGAGCATTGAGTTAAATAAAGCTTGGATGGCGTGTACAGGTAGAGCTGCCCATGCAGCTTCAACACGATACCACAGTTCATCAAGAGTAATGACTGGCGTATTGTGACGAGCCAGTTGCTCGGCCACCGTTGACCAGACGTTTTCAATTGGTGAGAGAGATCTGGAGAATGTGCTGGCCAGGGCAGCAGTCGAACATTTTCTGCATCCAGAAAGGCCCGTACAGGACCTGCAACATGCGGTCGTGCATTATCCTTCTGAAATGTAGGGTTTCGCAGGGATCGAATGAAGGGTAGAGCCATGGGTCGTAACACATCTGAAATATAACAACTGTTCAAAGTGCTGTCAATGCGAAAAAGAGGTGACCGAGACGTATAACCAATGGCACCCCATACCACCACGCTGGGTGATACGCCAGTATGGCGATGACGAATACACGCTTCCAATGTGCGTTCACCACGATGTCGCCAAACACGGATGCGACCATCATGTTGCTGTAAACAGAACCTGGATTCATCCAAAAAAATGACGTTTTTCCATTCGTGCACCCAGGTTCGTCGTTGAGTACACCATCGCAGGCGCTCCTGTCTGCGATGCAGCGTTAAGGGTAATCGCAGCCATGGTCTCCGAGCTGATAGTCCATGTTGCTGCAAACGTCGTCGAACTGTTCGTGCAGATGGTTGTTGTCTTGCAAACGTCCCCATCTGTTGACTCAGGGATCGAGGCGTGGCTGCACGATCCGTTACAGCCATGCGGATAAGATGCCTGTCATCTCTACTGCTAGTGATACGAGACCGTTGGGATCCAGCACGGCGTTCCGTATTACCGTCCTGTACCCACCGATTCCATATTCTGCTAACAGTCATTGGATCTCTACCAACGCGAGCAGCAATGTCGCGATACGATAAACCGCAATCGCGATAGGCTACAATCCGACCTTTATTAATGTCGGAAACGTGATGGTACGCAATTCTCCTCCTTACACGAGGCATCACAACAACGTTTCACCAGGCAACGCCGGTCAACTGCTATTAGTGTAAGAGAAATCGGTTGGAAACTTTCCTCATGTCAGCACGTTATAGGAGTCGCCACCGGCGCCAACCTTGTGTGAATGCTCTGAAAAGCTAATCATTTGCATATCACAGCATCTTCTTACTGTCGTTTAAATTTCGCATCTGTAGCACGTCATCTTCGTGGTGTAGCAATTTTAATGGCCAGTAGTGTATTTCGATATCAGCCACTTTGTCGTTCGTCTGGCGATTTAAAGGAGGCTCTACATTGCGATCATTCTGATTACTGAAGGTGATTTTGTGTCATTTTCTGCGTAACATTTCGGCAACAATAGCAAGTGTAATGGAGTTGGGTTACAAGTTTTCGTTAGATATAGACTACTGATAACCGTTAGTCATATATTTCTTTTGGAAAATGTACTATAATTCATCATAATATTAAATCATGTTAATATGATACACTTGGCAGTGTGTTAAGCATAGCATTGTGTTCTCGCAAATACATTTAATGAACCTCTGATAGTTTCACTGATTTTGTACCGAACGTTTTTAGTGTCATAAACGACACGCAAGCAGGAGTCAGACTATGAAGAGAAGATTCGGAAGAATGTCGATTGTCTGAGAAATGCCTTCACGTCGCTTTCTGACAGCTTTCGGTAGTTTTATATGTGACCTCTGTTGCTGCAAACGAAACAGGAGTGACTGAGACATTCGGCAGGTGCTGTGATGGCGGAAACGAGATGCATCAGTAAAAGTTGCGGAAATCCAGGAAGGACATGTCGCCATCTTTAGCCTTTACAGACGTCAACAATGCATTTACCCTCTTGAGGATAGAGCATATTCAAGCCGTTATAACAGAACTCTGTCCAGAATCAAATAGCTCTGAGCACTATGGGACTTAACATCTGAGGTCATCAGTCCCCTACAACTTAGAACTACTTAAATCTAACTAATCTAAGGACATCACACATATCCATGCCCGATGCAGGATTCGAACCTGCGACCGTAGCAGCAGCGCGGTTCCGGACTGAAGCGCCTAGAACCGCTCTGCCACAGAGTGTCAAGAATCGGTAATAGTAACTTAAAACAATAATAATTATTATAGATTCCATTATAAGCAAAGAAAATAAATTCAGATTAACGTAATAGAACTGATTTATTTCAGATTTTGAGGTTGAAAGTCTTTGTATGCTTTAATTGGCGAACTACATTAATGAGGTAGAATATTAATTTCAGTTAGTGTAAACTTTATCAACATTGGAAACAAATGTAGTAGCTCAGTTTGATTATAATGCCTGCGCTGTTTCACTAAACCAGCGATTTTAGATTGTGGTTAGGAATAATGGAAGATCGATCGTTGTTGTTGTGGTCTTCAGTCCTGAGACCGGTTTGATGCAGCTCTCCATGCTACTCCACCCTGTGCAAGCTTCTTCATCTCCCAGTACTTACTGCAACCTACATCCTTCTGAATCTGCTTAGTGTATTCATCTCTTGGTCTCCCTCTACGATTTTTACCCTCCAAGCTGCCCCCCAATGCTAAATTTGTGATCCCTTGATGCCTTAGAACATGTCCTACCAACGGGTCCCTTCTTCTTGTCAAGTTGTGCCACAAACTCCTCTTCTCCCCAATTATATTAAATACCTACTCATTAGTTATGTGATCTACCCATCTAATCTTCAGCATTCTTCTGTAGCACCACATTTCGCAAGCTTCTATTCTCTTCTTGTCTAAAGTATTTATCGTCCACGTTTCACTTCCATACAGGGCTACACTCCATACAAATACTTTCAGAAAC
This sequence comes from Schistocerca americana, assembly GCF_021461395.2. Classification (NCBI taxonomy): domain Eukaryota; kingdom Metazoa; phylum Arthropoda; class Insecta; order Orthoptera; family Acrididae; genus Schistocerca; species Schistocerca americana. Next base: position 155,153,476 of record NC_060122.1, read on the forward strand.
GACTTCCTGACACTTAAATCTATACTCGATGTTAACAAATTTCTCTTCTTCAGAAACGCTTTCCTTGCCATTGCCATTCTACATTTTATATCCTCTCTACTTCGATCATCATCAGTTATTTTGCTCCCCAAATAGCAAAACTCCTTTACTACTTTAAGTGTCTCATTTCCTAATCTAATTCCCTTAGCATCACCCGACTTAATTCAACTACGTTCCATTATCCTCGTTTTTGCTTTTGTTGATGATCATGTTATATCCTCCTTTCAAGACACTGTCCATTCCGTTCAGATGCTGTTCCAAGTCCTTTGCTGTCTCTGACAGAATTAAAATGTCATCGGCGAACCTCAAAGTTTTTATTTCTTTTCCATGAAATTTAATACCTTCTCCGAATCGATCGTACCCCAGGTAATAATGACATGTGTATAATGCCAGACACTAACTAAACGATATTACAGTTATACTAATATTGTCATTATCACAATTTAACGAGGACATGTACTGGGACTGTCTTTTACATGCTAAACAGTCTAAACGATGTTCTCTGCGAACTGCCGGCGTCTTGATTTCGGAGGTGTCAGATGGTGGCCGTCTTCAGTGGTCTACGGTCCTGGATACATTGGCTCAAACGGCTCTGAGCACTATGGGACTTAACATCTGAGGTCATCAGTCCCCTAGAACTTAGAACTACTTAAACCTAACTAACCTAAGGACATCACACACATCCATGCCCGAGGCAGGACTCGAACCTGCGACAGTAGCGGTCGCGCGGTTCCAGACTGAAGCGCCTAGAACTGCTCCTGGATACATTACCAGACGACATTCGACTCGCTGCTGTCCATGGATGTGTCTTGTACAGCAAGTATTTCCTGTTTCGCAATTATTTCAGCTCACCTCACATCCAGTAGCGAACGCCATGTGTCTACTTTTTCTAAATCAACAACAGAAGAGCTTTGGAGTGCGTCTCACGTAGAATTTTAACGCGATTTCTAAGATACTTTGGAAGACCACCTACTTCTAACAGTGATACTTTGTCATTCTATGCCCTGACAAATCCCAGTGTATATACGTTTGTACAATCTTAGACACTTGGAACGCAACATATATTAAAATTAAAAGTGAGTATTACAGTGCTTATAAAAGTATTTACATACAACACTACGAAAAAGAAATAGCTTAAAAAGTAAGGAATTATGGTTTCAAACGTACTGATTCGTCACACAGTTAGGACATTTAGTGATAAGGAACTCTACACTGCTGCCCATCCGGAGTGCCCAATTATCGATCGTGAAGAGTCCTAAAACCGGAATTCTAACGAGCTGATGAACTCTCTGTGGCTTGAACATCACCACTTTTGTCACCATGTGTTTAAATGGTTTGCTCAAATCATTGTAGGTTTGCTCAACTCTTGGCTATTGGGGACAATTTGTGAGGATTTTGCTAAATTAAAATGTATACGGTCGCTTTGTTGTCTTATTTTCCCATATGCTGAGACACGAGATCTCAGAGGTTAATTTACCTTGATGTAGGAGCTGTCAGCACTTCGAAGGAATCATTACGAAATAGTGAAACTACGCTGTTTGTGTAAAAGGATTATGTAAATAACGGGTTGGACATTCAAGGAAGTGCAACCACATTCCTGAAGAAATTGAAAGGGTCAGCGGAAGAAAGTGCTAATCATCAATTTAGAATGGATTAGTTTGATCACAGTGTGGCCTATCTATTGTAGTTTCGAATGCCCCACTTGCTGGTAAGGAGAAGCGCTTGTGTGCCGCTAGAAACAAGCTGTCTACTGTATAAATTGTTTTGTTTTATCGTATTTATTTTATTGTCGTTAAATTTAAGGAGCAATAAAATACCACAACTAAAACTCCCGCGGGTTAACACTCACTTCAACCCGCTACGGTCGCAGGTTCGAATCCTGCCTCGGGCATGGATGTTTGTGATGTCCTTAGGTTAGTTAGGTTTAACTAGTTCTAAGTTCTAGGGGACTAATGACCTCAGCAGTTGAGTCCCATAGTGCTCAGAGCCATTTGAACCAACCACTTACTTCAACCGATCCCTTCAATTAGCTTGTTATGAAGGTACAATGAGCTGGTATAATACCTTCTATACGTCGTAGAGTAGAAGGAAATACGCTTTAGATTTGTTACTTTGGCGTCCCCTCACATGCTGCATTGATAGAAGTTTAGTTTGATTTTGGCGGGAACTATTACTGCTGTTTCCGAGCTTAAGGTGCCTATCTGACGGTTAACTTTTGATAAGGCACATAATGTTTCATAACGAACTATTTAGAGGTTCCGCTTGTATACAAGGAAGTTTCCTTACCCATAAGGGAATCGTTGGGATATTGGTATGGATGAGTTGGCGAGTTAAATACCCGTCCTAATCCGACCAGGGTCCCGACATAATTATTTCAGAAGCTCACTCAGAGACCAGAGGTGACGAGGTGTTTAAGATCATACATTATTAGTACGCAAGCAGCTGCGTACAGGAGTGAAGCGGCGACGGGGTCAAGCGGAGATTTTTCAGGTCGCTGTGGTTGGAAATAGGACAGAAAGATTTGGGGTGATACGCCATGGAGGTAGATATGGTGATTATAGTGAAATGAGACTCTGGGTTGGCTTACTGGTTTGCTTTTTATTGCTTTTTCAGGTGGTTGCAATGAAAATTCAGAAGGGCATAGACATTGGTTTACAAACACATAGATGAGGTTACTAGAATACGTGGTCACCCTGGCCTATAACTTTGTTTAGATGCCGTAACATATGGTACCATTGACTACAAATCATGAAAGTGCCAGATTCTATTGCTCTAATCGAACCCGTAGGCTCAAGTACGCATCACAGTCAAAATTATAGACAGAGACAGGTACGTGTAGGCAAATGGACGATGGAAGTCAGTAACAGAAGTCCAGAGGTACGTACAGGCAAAAGTTTGCAAGTCCTTCATAGTGCACAAAGTTAACTGACAATGAGTCTGGTGCTCGCTTGCATGGTATCTGCTGTACGCTCTTTCAACCGAGGCTGATGTCATTCACTGGAAATCTCGAACTCTGCTGAACCCTACGTTGCTTGGCTTTTAAGGGCCTCTACATACAGCGTTTGGGGCTCTCCCCTTACGGGTGGTACGTGACAGCGTCGCTTTTTACCTCCAATGCGTCTTCAGTGTGCGTGAAATAGCGCTTTCTCAGTGCGTATGATCTCTTAATGTACCGATGAAAGCGGCTTGCGCTGTACACCTCTGTGAAGTTGCTAAGCGTACAGTTAATATTCATACTTAGATGCTTTTTTTCTTTTTTTTGACAACTTTCCATGATTCGGTAGTTACGTTTCCATCATATGTACAATCAACGTCATGTTCCCTGAGTGCGTTGCTGGGAAAGGAAAGCTATCATGTGGTTTTTAGATGGATTCAAGTGTTAGGCGTGTAGCAAAGGTAGAAATTGACAGTTAGCTCTCTTACTGAAAGAAAATTCTCTGAATGAGGAGCCATCGCAGCGAGTAGCTGTAGTTACCACATTTCAACAATGCCCACTTACGTGTAAAATGTCAAGCGTTTCTCATATATCCATCGACAGGGTGTCGCAAACCTTTAGGATGAAAAGTATACAACTGGCAGAAGACCCTCAGCCTTTGAGATAAGCGATGACTTCCCAAAGGTGCATATTTTGTTTTTTTCTTGTCGTTAACAGCTTACCTCGTACACCAGCAAATTAAATTGTAGCAGGTGTGAAAAGTGATGATCGCCATTTTCAGTTTATGCGTACCTTGACGCTTAAAATTTTACGAAATTCTTTGAAATGTAACTGGTCACTGTTGAACAATGAGTCACCAGCTATTATCTTAACAACCAATTCCTCTTCAGTTTCTATTGGAGCTTTAGACGCCAACGACCCCACAGACAGGAATGCGGTCCGGCTATCACATTGACCATGGTCCAGGATCTTTCCCTCTAACGATGAGGGTATCTGTTGTCCATTTGCTCTCGGACATTGACACAGAAGTGGAATCATGCAACGTCGTGTGCCGGCCGCGGTGGTCTAGCAGTTCTAGGCGCGCAGTCCGGAACCGCGCGACTGCTACGGTCGCAGGTTCGAATCCTGCCTCGGGCATGGATGTGTGTGATGTCCTTAGGTTAGTTAGGTTTAAGTAGTTCTAAGTTCTAGGGGACTGATGACCACAGTAGTTAAGTCCCATAGTGCTCAGAGCCATTTGAACCATTTTTTTTGCAACGTCGTGTTGAAACAAAATTTTCTCACGGACAACAAGATGTACAGTCTGCGACCAAAGTAATAGCACGTCTCAAATGCACACCATCCAAAGTGAATGGAGGCAAACAACATCCTGTTTGTTGATCTTGCACAGTCCCAGCCCAGAAGTTTGTAGGGAATCGATGCTCATGATATGTCACAGGTATGACTATGGGTTTTCATCTTTAAAGACATGGCCGTTGTTGCAGTTGAAATATCATACCAGTTGAAAGAAGCCTAATCCATTAAACAATACAAACTGAAAGAAGTTCAGCACTGGGCCTCTGCGATGGATAACTGGTGGATGACAGAAGTGCATTCTGGGTTTGTTTTCACATGTTGTTTAAGGTAGAAATGCAGAAGGCATTGAGGAGGAAGTGATATGAGAATCAAAATGGGCTGACTATTGGGAAACGTAAGGAGACGGAATGCAGGCGATAAGACGCGAGAAGGATTGCAGTTATGCAGGGAAAGGTTAGGAACGAGAGTGGTTGAGTAGTTAATAATTTATAGGGTGGGTAGATCTGAGGAATGATGTAATTGGCTGGGAGGGGAAGGCGGTTGAACTTTCCCTGGGAAAGGGCGTGGAGAGAGTGGAGACGTACGGAAGGCGACTATGGTGAAATAGTAGGCCAGGCTTCACGCTTCTCAAGGTTGGGGGACAAAGTCAAGTGGCGGTATTCCATTAACGAAAATATCCCAATTGTTAGGGGAAAAATTAAGACGTTATGATTTGGTACAGGGTATGATTGTCTATAGGTAAAGGGATACAGAGAGTGAGGTATGTAGACATACATGTGCTGGGGAAAGTTGTGAGGGATGGGAAAGACACGCTGTAGTTCGACAGACATGTTAGAAAGCTACAAATTTTAACGTAACCAAAGCCTCGCAGATACACGAAAACTGAACGAAGAAAAATTAGCTTAAGGAGAACCATGAATGAAGTGCTCAGGATAATTCGAAAGTAAATTTCTGTCTACGGACTTTTTTTTGGACTTCGGTAAAACTAGTATAGAGATCGAAGCCATCTGCACAGACACTCAGTGACCATAATGGCATGGGAATGGAAGATGACACAAAAGGCAGAAATACTAAAAGTCTTTTTCCAAAACTGTTTCACTGAGGAACACCGCACTGTAGTTCCTCCTCTAAACCGTCACTCAAACGTCAAAATAAGAGATATCGAAATGAGTGACCACGGTATAGAAAAGGAACTGAAGTCATTGAACAGAGGAAAGGCCACTGGATCTGACGGGATAAGATTCTACATAATAAAGAACTTGCTACTCTTCTAGCAGCAGCTTACCGTAGGTCGCTGGAGAAGCAAAGTGTTCCTAATGATTGGAACACGCACGAGACATTCCCATTTTCATTAAGAGTGGTCGAACAGACACACAAAACTATATGTCTATATCTCTGACGTCGGTCTGTTCTAGAACTTTGGGACATGTTTTATACTTTCGTATTATGACATTTTTGGAGAGCAAAAACATGCTCTGTAGGAATCAACATGGGTTTCCAAAACAATGATTGTGCGAAACCCAATTGGCTCTATTCTTCCATGACACCCAGTAAGCAGTAGATACTGGCGTCCAGGTTGACGTCGTGTTCCTTGTCTTACGGAAAGCGTTCGGTACAGTTTCTTACTGTCGCCTTATGAACAAAATACGGTCAAGAGGAATATCAGACTGTGACTGAAGAGTTTATAGCAAACAACACGGCATGTCATTCTGAACCTAAAGAAGTCTTCAATCGCAAAAGTAACTTCGGCCGTACCCCAAGAGAGTGTTACTGGATAATTATTTTTCACGACAGCTGGCCTAAGCGAAGAAGGGAAAGCTGAAAGTTGGAAGAAGTATAAAGTTGGTCTGTACAAGGGAGATGTACTTGAGAGCAATGTTATAGAAATGGAAGAGGATGTAGATGAAAATTAGATGGGAGATACGATACTCCGAGAGGAATCTGATAGAGCACTGAAAGACCTAACTCGAAACAAAATCCTGGGAGTAGATGACATTCCATCGTAACTATTGATAGCCTTGGGAGAGCCAGCCGTGACAAGTCTCTTCTGTCTGGTGTGCAAGATATTTGAGACAGGCGAAATATGGTCGTGCTTCAAGAAGGCTGTAATCATTCCAATTCCAAAGAAAGTAGATGCACACAGATGTCAATATTACCGAACTATCAATTTAATAAGTCATGGCTGCGAAATATTAACATTAATTCTTTGTACAAGAATGGAAAAACTGGTAGAAGCCGACCAGGAGGAAGATCAGTTTGGATTCCGGAGACATGTAGGAACAGGCGAGACAGTACTGATCCTACGACTTCTGTTAGAAGATAGGTTAAGGAAAGGCAAACCCACGTTTATAGCATTTATAGACTTAAGAGAAAGCTTTTGACAATGTTGACTGGAATACTCTCATTGAAATTCTGAAGGTATCAGGGAAAAAATACAGGGAGCGAAAGGCTATTTGCAACTTGTACAGAAACCAGAAGGCAATTATAAGAGTCGAGGGTCATGAAAAGGAAGCAGTGGTTGAGAAGGGGGTTGTATCCTATCGCCGATGATATTCAATCTGTACATTAAGCAAGTAGTAAAGGGAAACAAAGAAAAATTTGGAGTAGGAATTAAAGTCCAGGGAGAAAAAATAAAAACTTTGAGCATTTGCCGGTGGCATTGTGCTGTCAGAGACAGCAAAGGACCAGGAGGAGCAGTTGAACTGAACTGACATCGTATTGAAAGGATGATATAAGACGAACATCAACGGAAACGAAACAATGGTAATGGAATATAATGTAATTGAATCAGGTGTTGCACAGGAAATGTCAAGAAAAACGTTCCTGAAGAGAAATTTGTTAACATCGAAATAGATTTAAGCGCCAAGAAGCCTTTCTGAAAGTATTTGTATGGAGTGTATGTATGGAAGTGAAACAGGTATGGTAATCAGTTTAGACAAGAAGAGAATAGAAGCTTTTGAAATGAGGTGCTACGGAAGAATGCTGGGGATTAGATGGGAAACCATGTAACTAACGAGGAAATACTGAACAGACTTGGGAATGAAAGAAATTTGTGGCACAAGCTGACTAGAATAAGGGATAGGTTGATAAGACACACGCTGAGACATAAAGGAATCACCAGTATTTGAGGGAAGTGTGAAGGGTAAAAATCGTAGAGGGAGACCAAGAGATGAATACAGTAAGCAGATTCAGAAGCATGTAGGTTGCAGTACTTATTTGGCGATGAAGGGCATTGCACAGGTTAGAGTGTGTGGAGAGCTGCAGCGAACCAGTCTTCGGACTAAAGACCATAAGAACAATGTAAACAGCCTAATGGATACCGTCAGATTTTCCATGAAGCTTTTCGCTTATGATGCTGTTGTACACAACAATTGTAGTGAAGCGCGGAATTGGCGCTTGGTGCAGGGAGTGTCAAATGATTCTCAACACAAACAAGTGTAACGTATTAGTTATACACTACTGGCCATTAAAATTGCTACACCACGAAGATGACGTGCTACAGACTCGAAATTTAACCGGCAGGAAGAAGATGCTGTGATGTGCAAATGATTTGCATTTCAGAGCATTCACACAAGGTTGGCGCCGGTGGCGACACATACAACGTCCTGACATGAGGAAAGTTTCCAACCGATTTCTCATACACAAACAGCAGTTGACCGGCGTTGCCTGGTGAAACGTTGTTGTGATGCCTCGTGTAAGGAGGAGAAAGCGTACCATCACGTTTCCGACTTCGAAGAAGGTCGGGTTGTAGCCTATCGCGATTGCGGTTTATCGTATCGTGACATTACTTATCGCGTTGGTCGACATCCAATGACTGTTAGCAGAATATGGAATCGGTGGGTTTAGGAGGGTAATGCGGAACGCCGTGCTGGATTCCAACGGCCTCGTATCACTAGCAGTCGAGATGACAGGCATCTTATCCGCATGGCTGTAACGGATCGTGCAGCCACGTCTCGATCCCTGAGTCAACAGATGGGGACGTTTGCAAGACAACAACCATCTGCACGAACAGTTCGACGACGTTTGCAGCAGCATGGAGCATCAACTCGGAGACTGTGGCTGTGGTTACCCCTGACGCTGCATCACAGAAGGAGTGCTTGCGATGGTGCACTCAACGACGAACCTGGGTGCACGAATGGCAAAACGTCATTTTTTCGGATGAATCCAGGTTCTGTTAACAGCATCATGGTGGTCGCTTCCGTGTTTGGCGACACCGCGGTGAACGCACATTGGAAGCGTATATTCGTCATCGCCATACTGGCGTATCACCCGGCGTGATGGTATGGGGCGTCATTGGTTACACGTCTCGGTCACCTCTTGTTCGCATTGACGGCACTTTGAACAGTGGACGTTACATTTCAGATGTGTGGCTCTACCCTTCATTCGATCCCTGCGAAACCCTACATTTCAGCAGGATAATGCACTACCGCCTGTTGCAGGTCCTGTAGGGGCCTTTCTGGATACAGAAAATGTTCGACTGCTGCCCTGGCCAGCACATTCTCCAGATCTCTCACCAATTGAAAATGTCTGGTCAATGGTGGCCGAGCAACTGGCTCGTCACAATACGCCAGTCACTACTCTTGATGAGCTGTGGTATCGTGTTGAAGCTGCATGGACAGCTGTACCTGTACACGCCATCCAAGCTCTGTTTGACTCAATGCCCAGGCGTATCAAGGCCGTTGTTACGGCCAGAGGTGGTTGTTGTGGGTACTAAGTTCTCAGAATCTATGCACCCAAATTGCGTGAAAATGTAATCACATGTCAGTTCTAGTATAATATATACACTCCTGGAAATGGAAAAAAGAACACATTGACACCGGTGTGTCAGACCCACCATACTTGCTCCGGACACTGCGAGAGGGCTGTACAAGCAATGATCACACGCACGGCACAGCGGACACACCAGGAACCGCGGTGTTGGCCGTCGAATGGCGCTAGCTGCGCAGCATTTGTGCACCGCCGCCGTCAGTGTCAGCCAGTTTGCCGTGGCATACGGAGCTCCATCGCAGTCTTTAACACTGGTAGCATGCCGCGACAGCGTGGACGTGAACCGTATGTGCAGTTGACGGACTTTGAGCGAGGGCGTATAGTGGGCATGCGGGAGGCCGGGTGGACGTACCGCCGAATTGCTCAACACGTGGGGCGTGAGGTCTCCACAGTACATCGATGTTGTCGCCAGTGGTCGGCGGAAGGTGCACGTGCCCGTCGACCTGGGACCGGACCGCAGCGACGCACGGATGCACGCCAAGACCGTAGGAGCCTACGCAGTGCCGTAGGGGACCGCACCGCCACTTCCCAGCAAATTAGGGACACTGTTGCTCCTGGGGTATCGGCGAGGACCATTCGCAACCGTCTCCATGAAGCTGGGCTACGGTCCCGCACACCGTTAGGCCGTCTTCCGCTCACGCCCCAACATCGTGCAGCCCGCCTCCAGTGGTGTCGCGACAGGCGTGAATGGAGGGACGAATGGAGACGTGTCGTCTTCAGCGATGAGAGTCGCTTCTGCCTTGGTGCCAATGATGGTCGTATGCGTGTTTGGCGCCGTGCAGGTGAGCGCCACAATCAGGACTGCATACGACCGAGGCACACAGGGCCAACACCCGGCATCATGGTGTGGGGAGCGATCTCCTACACTGGCCGTACACCACTGGTGATCGTCGAGGGGACACTGAATAGTGCACGGTACATCCAAACCGTCATCGAACCCATCGTTCTACCATTCCTAGACCGGCAAGGGAACTTGCTGTTCCAACAGGACAATGCACGTCCGCATGTATCCCGTGCCACCCAACGTGCTCTAGAAGGTGTAAGTCAACTACCCTGGCCAGCAAGATCTCCGGATCTGTCCCCCATTGAGCATGTTTGGGACTGGATGAAGCGTCGTCTCACGCGGTCTGCACGTCCAGCACGAACGCTGGTCCAACTGAGGCGCCAGGTGGAAATGGCATGGCAAGCCGTTCCACAGGACTACATCCAGCATCTCTACGATCGTCTCCATGGGAGAATAGCAGCCTGCATTGCTGCGAAAGGTGGATATACACTGTACTAGTGCCGACAGTGTGCATGCTCTGTTGCCTGTGTCTATGTGCCTGTGGTTCTGTCAGTGTGATCATGTGATGTATCTGACCTCAGGAATGTGTCAATAAAGTTTCCCCTTCCTGGGACAATGAATTCACGGTGTTCTTATTTCAATTTGCAGGAGTGTATGTCCAATGAATACCCGTTTATCATCTGCATTTCTTCTTGGTGTAGCAATTTTAATGGCCAGTAGTGTAAATAAGCCGAAAGACCCTTTCATGTATGATTACAGGATTGTGGAACAATCACTGGAAGGAGTCACGTCCACAAAATATCGGCTGGTCCCGGCGGAGGTTCGAGTCCTCCCTCGGGAGTGTGTTTGACCTTAGGACAATTTAGGTTAAGTAGTGTGTAAGCTTAGGGACTGATGACCTTAGCAGTTAAGTCCCATAAGATTTCACACACATTTGAACAGTTGAACATAAAATGTCTAGGAGTATGCGTATGGAGCGATTTAAAGTGGAAGGAGCACATAAGACCAATTACAGGTAGAGCAGATGCCAGATACTCACTGGAAGAATACACAGGAAATGTAGTCCACCCACAAAGCTTACAAGACTCGTTCAACCAAAACTTGAATATTGCTCGTCAGTCTGGGACCCATGTCAGATAGGACTGGTAGAGGAAACAGAGAAGGTGCAAAGAAGACCAGCACGTTTTATGCTCGGCCAACTCCAATGATGGACACTGCAAGAGAGCCCTTCTGCATCACTGTGCTGTTAGAATCTACCTGCAGGTGATCTATAAGGAACCCTAGCAGGGTAGGTTATGTGTTACGTATCTGGTTCGTGGCTAGTCTATGCCAGTAGTCTCAGCTGATTATAAAACACACTCCCCAAAAAGCAAAGTTGGTATCTTTGCCGAGTTCATTATTTGAACAGAGATGTGACCGAGGAGGATACTCACAGGTACAACCTATTAGTTAAATCTCTGTCTCGTGTGGAGCCACATGTGGACTATTATATGCCAGTTTTATCGTGAATCAATATGGATTTGATACAAATTCCAAGCACCGAACGGGGGAAAGAAGAAAAGAGCTACCTTAATGCCACCTTAATTACTCTAAGAAGATGGAGGACTTTAATTTACTGGATAGCAACGGAAGTAGCTCGGGATAGTCTCAAAGACACGTGATCAGACACGAAAAAAAAACGGTAATTTTCAAGTTGATTGCCTATCGAAGTCACAGGGTCCAAACAATACATATCGAACGTGCGATCGTAAATCGATCATGCGACTTCGGTGGCGGGCGATGTGATCAATTACTTGTGATCGTCATTTTTATCTGTTTCCCATTGTTCCCGTAGTTTCTCTAAATTACATACCTTCGCGATTTATTTGTGAGTTGCTAGGAAACCCAGGCGATATATGTCGTTAGTGAGTCGGACGTCTGGTGTTCTCGATGTTTCTTTGGCGGATTCTCTCACATGGTAGAATCTAATTCCATGTTTATACAGCGTAGAAAATTGTTCGACTTTTTGTCGGAAATATGGAGTACCACCGGACGAAGAAAGAAGGGACTGTGTAGACTGTGGTAGTGCAAAGTGTGTAAAACTTCGTAAGAACAGTTTCGATGCTGAAATACCGTTACCATTTCATTGCGGACAGTGCAGAAAACGAATGAGTATCAGGAAGAATACATAGTTCAACTCTTCCAAATTATCCATCCAGACCACCGTAATGGACTTTAACATGACGATACCACCGATGACGAGTAAGGTAAGTCGTCTCATTTGCAATTACAAGTATTTTCGTAATTGTCGTTGCTGTAATGGCCCACGTAAACATACTCATTACGCCCGCCACCAGAGTCGTATGATGGATTTACGATCGCACGTTCGATATGTATCGTTCGGACCCAGCGACTTCGATAGGCAATCATTCTTGGAAATTACCCAAATTCCAAGCAGCGAACGGGGGAAAGAAGAAAAGAGCCACCTTAATGCCATCTTAATTACTCTAAGAAGATGGAAGACTTTAATTTACTGGATAGCAACGGAAGTAACTCGGGATACTCTCAAAGACACGTAGTCAGTCACGAAAAAAAAAAAAAAATCTGTAAGGCACACATAATTCGTATGATCGGTACGTCAATAGGTTATGAATGGTGTAATCTACTTAACTAATGATAACACATGGATTACCGTGTGTCTGGACACGTGGTATGATCGGAACGTCAATAGGTTATGAATGGTGTAATCTGCTTAACTAATGATAATACATGGATTACCGTGTGTCTGGACACGTGGTTGGTCACTATGAAACAATAGACAAAGGAAGATCAAATATGTCACCACAAAATTGCATGTGAATATGAACATTACGCAAGAGTAACTGACACACTTAGAAAATAAACAGCTTTAGAATATTGCATTCAGACCACTTAATAGTAACGGAGGAGTCTACATAGTCAGGAACATGTGACAATGTGACAAATCATTAACGAATAACAGTCCACCCCCGGTAGCTGAATAGTCAGCGTGACGGATTGTCAATCCTCTGGGCCCGGGTTCGATTTCGGGCTGGGACGGGGAATTTTCTCCGCCCAGGGACTGGCTGTTGTGCTGTCCTCATCATCATCCTGTCACCCTCATCGACTGCAGGTCGCCGAAGTGGCGTCACATTGAAAGACCGGCACCTGGCGAACGGTCTTCCCGACGGGGGGCTCCAGCCATACGATAAAATAAAAGTAAACGAATAACAGACGACAAACATCAAGTAACTCATCAAAAAAACTGCGTAGAAATATGGACATCACATTCAGATTAATTAACTGAACGATTCATTGATTATCGACACTTACTTGACTTGGTCCTCACTGTAATACATGAGCACATTATCTCAGCACAAAGGAAAACTTCCGAAGTCCCCTTTCCATCTCACAAAATGCTAAAATTTCTATCCTGTGTTAAGCGCAGTTGCTTTTGCCGATCTGCTTGTCAAAAATGATAGTGAATTTACTTTAACAACCATTTAACGAACTCACGCTTTCATTATGTAATCGAATGCACATGGCCCACACGGTTTAAACACAAAGCATTTACAGGAAAATTTTAAAGAACTCGTTTAATTACATAATCACTGACTATACTATTAGAGCTTCTCCTGAATTTGTAACGAAAACTGGTTAACTAGCATATTAGCACACTTTAAGAAGATCAAAATACCTTTCTTATACACATTAAGTTGAGAGCTACTGCAACTGAGTCGGCGAACGTTGATTCTGACACTAGCAGTGGGCTGGGCGCGGCAGCTGCGCTCTACCTGAACCAGTAACGTAAAGCGACTTTGTAAACGTCTCTATAGCAACGCCTCATGTTGTCGCAGCTCTTTAGACGGCTTTTGTTTTCGGCTGCAGCTGATTACGTTTCGCAGTTGAAAGATAGCAACAGCGTTTCTAGCTGTCAGGTATCTTTAGACTGTCTCGTCTACTCGTCCGTCCTACCCGGAATCGGCCCCTAGTTCAAACCTTCTATCATTATCTGCTATCTGGCCAAATCCGTGGCAGCGTAAATGACCACTCCAAAGAGGCTCGCCGCATCCCTCGCCAACCTACGCACAACAGTCGCGACACTTCGCCTCGATTGTGTTGCCTACCGCGGCAGCAACGCCCCAAGCGGCCAGTAACGTAAATTGTGAGTTCGACGCGATAGTGAAAGCGATTAGTGGTTGTTTCTTTTGATTTCTACAATGGTTTTTACAAGCGGGAACGTTTGTAGCGCAATGAATTGCAGCAACAACAGGAGGAAGACACCACAGCTGTCTTTTTTAGGTTCCCAAGGATCCTGAGATGTATATACCATTATGTTACTAAACTGTATCGTCAGGATTCACTTGCAAACTACATGTGTATTAATGATTACTGTTTCGGTTTAGGAGCAGAAAATGGCTAGTTAATAGCAGACGAGAAGACCTTATGAAAAAAGACCCAGTTTACCTGTATAACAGTTCATGAACGTAGACAACGAACTCGTGTGGAATGCAGTACCCACACTGTCTGACATCCCGAATGAGCCACCTCAACTTACGATGAAGAGGAAACTGCCACAAAGATTCGACAATCCATCCAAAGCTGCAAAACAGTCCTATGACACAGAAGCAGCCAGTTCAGCTCTCCATGTATCAGTGCCATATTCGTGTGAATCGTCAACGCAGACCTGCTTTGACGATGAAGTGGTTAGATTAAGTGCAGTTACTCGTGTCTTACAAAAGCGTAATGTTTGGTATGCATTTCCTTCACTTCTGTTGTTAGTCACTTAATTTTCCTTGCTTCCTTCGTGTGATGACATTATTTTGTTAGCACCTTGTTCACTGATAGATTGTTTGAAAATTATTCAAATATTTGGTTTTGCGTAAAATGTAATGTAATGAGCTCATTATAATGTTTTCAACATATTTCACCCACTATTTGGCAGTTACTTGTCCCACTTAGAATAATATAAAGAATAAGGTCGTACTTGTGGCAACAGGCGACAATGTCAAACGCAGTAGCCCTACCGAACGATAAATGAGCTGTTGATCGCTTTTTCTTGTAGAGGGTACATGTCTGTGATTCTTAAATGTGAATCTGTGTGTTTATATTCTTTTGATATCAACGAGGTAAGCTGCAATTCTATCCAACGTCACAAGTGTTTCTTCACGAATGTGTTGTAGCTTGCTACTCGATTCATAGTTTTTGTCCATACTTGCGCTTATTTTGGAATCATTTTTTAGAAACATATATGCCTTCAAACCCTTGGAGGCAAGAAAATAACTCAAATATTTCTTAAATTACGTAGGAAATGGATGCAAAACAAACATTATGCTTACGACGCGTCTGATGTTCACCTTACTCGCCGCTTGGAGCGCTAGTGTCGCTCCATCTGTCAAATGGTAACAACTTTTATACAGCAGTGAGTGTCGCGACTGTTATGTTAGACTGTGCTATAACAATCGAGCAGGGACAGTTAAACTATCTGCCTACTCGCTAGTAACTTAAAGATTGGCAAGACTGAGTTAGCAGAAAACACATCTCTGCACAGAATGGATATACGTTCCACCCATTCTGTCAATCATTCATATTCACACACGGGACTGGGAAAAACAAGAATACTGCAGATGCTTTTCAGATAGAATAAAAATAAAAAAAATAAAAAACACAGTGGTTCTTGTCCTTCCTCGAGGTCTGCCACTCCCACTAGCGTGTAGCGTGAGATAGTAACAACATGGAGCAAGATTAATTATTCCGTAAGCGATCTAATGGATCGCTTTCATGGTTTACTGTTAAAGTTCCGAGAGTGAATGTTCCAGAAATGACTATGAAGGTAAAATTAAATAATTACTAGCGCACGTGGAGGCTTACTAGCAATTGTTCTTCCTGTGAACAGTTCACGATTGGAACAGGAAAAGGAGAAAGTGATTGTGCTGCAGAAAGTACCATCTTGGAGGCACCGTAAGATGGCTTGTGTAATATAGACGAGGACGTGGAGTATAAATGTTGATGTGCAGGGGTTGGAGAAAAATATTGTGACACCACGAGAGATGCATGCTTGAATATAAATGCAGATGCTAGCCAAACCTGCAGTTTGCGCTGTTGTATTTCACCACGAACTGCGCTGTCCTCAATACGTTGCAAGTGTCAATCGTGTTCATAACAATGTTCTGTGCAGATGTGGGTGCATTATGTCGCAAATAAGTGACTTCGAAGGTGGGCAAATTGTTGGTAGTCGTATGTGGGTGCTACTGTAACCAAGCGTTTAGTGTCTCAAGAGACAACATATCGAACATTTACGCTTCATAAAGGGAAAGCAGAAAAACATCATCCGCTAAGTCATAACGAGGACGTAAGTGTGTGTTGAGCGTTCGAACAGAAGGTCATTGAAGAGGATTGTGACGAAAAATAAGACAACTACAGTTGCAAAGTCACTGCGGAACTGAATGTCGCATTCACGAACCCTGTCAGCACCAGAACGATACAAAGGGAGCTCCATAAGTACGAAACTGCAGAGCGAGCTGGAATTCCAAAACCATTCATCAGTAATGCTGATACCATAACACCTGGACTATGGAGCAATGGAAGAAAGTAATTTGGTTGGATGCGGCGTGAGATTAGCCGAGCGGTCTGATGCGCTGCAGACATGGACTGTGCGGCTGGTCCCGGCGGAGGTTCGAGTCCTCCCTCGGGCATTGGCGTGTGTGTTTGTCATTAGGATAATTTAGGTTAAGTAGTGTGTAAGCTTAGGGACTGATGACCTTAGCAGTTAAATCCCATAAGATTTCACACACATTTGAACATTTTTTATAACCGCTCGGTACATCTATCTGAACCTTCTAGGTCTCTCTCTACAAATCTTGCTTCCCATGCATGCTGTCTTCGCGCCGCTTAGCGGTCACTTCAGGATCTTTGACCGACGTAAGCAAATAGAAGCACAGGCCGCCCTAACTTAGTTATAGTAGCATACTCTAATATAGGAAGCTGAACTTCTGGGTATGGGCGTCCACAAAAGGGGGGTTGGGGTGGGGGGAGGGGCACAAGAGGATGCACTTGTCCTTCGTGGTATATGAGATTATGGAATTTATAGTATCTGAAAATTGCCTTATATTTCTGCCAGTGACTGTCTGCAATTCTACCAAGTCATATAACAAGCACTGGCGAGTACAATAGGAAATACTGTGATTTTTAAAGCTTTTCCACTTTGTAGAGTATAATTTGTTTCTTTCTGGATATTTTTTTTTTGCTTTCCTACTAGATGTTCTCTCTCGTTATGAGTTTCTTTTAATTTCCAGATTTGTAATTTTTGATGAAAACCTACCATTACTGGTATATGGACAAAAAACAAAAAATATAGTTGATAATAAATCGTTGACACACGTGGATATAATCATAAGATGAATTTAAATCTAGAGTGTTGACTCGAAATAGTGGCATACATATTCATATGAATATTATGAAAAATAGGTATTTAGCTTATACTAATGAAAGATGCTTACCATTTTGGTATCAGGGTATTGTATCTAAAAACATTGAGTGGATACCTTTCAGTTATTTGAGATACAGTAAGTTTTTTCCAGTTTCTCCCAAATTTAGCTTTTGGTGCACTGTATATTCTCAAAATCATAGAATCAGTTATATAAAAAAATATAATTTTAAAATCTTGGCACTTCTTGTATAAATTTCTGCCGACGCCCATGCTTCTGAGTGTGGCATTCATGAGATGCGCAAGTTCTTACGGACGGTGGTTCCTATTCCGTTATTTCAGCTTGCTGCTTGGTGCACCTCGGCGAGAACGCTGTCTACAATTCCAGCCCACGTGTCCGTGTAGATGGCAGTATGCATTTATAATAGTTTCATCAGTGGATATAAATGGCTTACAGTATCTTTTTCTTTGTCTTAAAAGGCAAGGGAAACTTTTTGTAATTTTCATTATGGATCTAGTTAATTGATTATGTACTTGTCGAACTTGGGCAACACTTGCACTAACAGTTTATATTCCCCGCATGGGGTTACTATTTCCTTACAATTATTCTGAACGTTATAGTAGTCATTTACCACATTTGGCATACACATATTTAGTTGAGTGTAGGATTTCCTATGTCAATAAACAGAGCTACGTGGCCTGGTTCATTCTCAGTGAGGCTAAGTGGTCTCGTGGAACATGGTCCCGTTTTCCTGTGTCATTTGTGTTGAAAGAATAGCACGTATCAGATTTTACAATCGCGCACTAGCAATCTTAATATTTTTCTGGTGTCAGGTTACGCGAAGTAATGCAGTTCCAGAGTTGGAGTTTCGAGCAGTAGTTTGATATCAGAACCATCACAGTTCCTTTTTAGTCATTTTTCAAGAGATAACTATAATAGATGGCAAGCACGTTTTCCCTACATGAACCGAACCTTTAACGCAAGATTCATTACAAGTTTATTTATTTACAATATCAAAAAAAGTTTTGCATCACCTTGGTTCCGTGAGTTCCTGATACTGTACAGAAAATTGGAATAGAGATCAACATAAACATCATTTGCGCCCTTTGTATTGTTCATGAAAACCACACATTGCATATTGTACCATCATAACAGCGAGAGCTTCAGAGGTGGTGGCCCAGATTGCTGTAGACACCGGTACCACTAATACCCAGTAGCACGGCCTCTTGCACTGATGCATGCCTGCATTCGTTGTGGCATGCTATCCAAAAGTTCATCAAGGCACTGTTGGTCCATATTGTCCCACTCCTCAACGTCGACTCGGCGTAGATACCTCAGAGTGGTTGGTGGGTCACGTCGTTCATGAACAGCCCTTTTCAATCTATCCCAGGCATGTTCGACAGCGTTCATGTCTGGAGAACATGCTGGCCACTCTTGTCGAACGATGTCGTTATCCTGAAGGAAATCATTCACAAGATGTGCACGATGGGGGCGCGATTTGTCGCCCATGAAGACGAATGCCTCGCCAATATGCCGCCGATATGGTTGCACTATCTGTCGGAGGATGGCATTCACGTATCGTACAGCCGTTACGGCGCCTTCCATGACCATCAGCGGCGTACATCGGCCCCACATAATGCCACCCCAAAACAACAGGGAACCTCTACTTTGCTGCACTCGCTGGACAGTGTGACTATGGAGTTCAGCCTGATCGGGTTGCCTCCAAACACATCCCCAACGATTGTCTGGTTGAAGGCATATGTGACACTTATCAATGAAGAGAACGTGATGTCAATCCTTAGCAGTCCATTCGGCATGTTGTTGACCCCATCTGTACCACGCTGCATGGTGTCGTGGTTGGACAATGGACCTCTCCATGGACGTCGGGAGTGAAGTTGCTCATCATGCAGCCTATTGCACACAGTTTGAGTCGTAACACGACGTCCTGTGGCTGCACGAAAAGCATCATTCACATTGTGGATTTGCTGTCGGGGTTCTTCCGAGCCATACGTAATCCGTAGGTAGCGGTAATCCACTGCAGTAGTAGTCCTTGGATGGCCTGATCGAGGCATGTCATCGACAGTTCCCGTTTCTCTGTAACTCTTCCATGTCCAAACAACATCGCTTTGGTTCACTCCGAGACGCCTGGACACTTCCCTTGTTGAGAGTCCTTCCTGGCACAAATTAACAATGTGGATGCGCCAGAATCGCGGTATTGACCGTCTAGGTATGGTTGAAATACAGACAACACGAGCCGTGTACCTCCTTCCTGGCGGGATGACTGGAACTGATCGGCTGTCGGACCCGCTCCGTCTAATAGGCGCTGCTCATGAATGGTTGTTTACATCTTTGGGCGGGTTTAGTGACATCTCTGAACAGTCAAAGGAACTGTCTCTGTGATACAATATCCACAGTCAACTTCTATCTTCAGGAGTTCTGGGAACTGGGATGCTGCAAAACATTTTTTGATGTGTGTATTTAACCTGGTCTGATTAGGACCATCAGACATTCTCTTACATCGGACCAGGGTGTCGCACATACAGTATCTTTATTACATCATAGTTACCTCAGTAACAACATTTTTAACATGACGAATAGAATTAAAATGATTTGTGTGTCTATAGAGACAATATGAATAAATAATAGTGTCTATAGCGAGAAAGGAAATTTAAGGAGCCTACTCGAACTAAGAATACTGGGAAATGAGAAAGCTCTAATTGGAAAGAGGGCCGTACGGGAATAACGAATGCGTACAGGGACAGTGGTAGTCATTATTGTTGCTTCAATAGATATGTCGTAACATCTATTGTTACTCTTTGCTGAGGGAGAGAAGCTGATATTTATCACATTTAGGATTAAAAATGGTAGGGATTCCCAATATTTTCAGCTAATGAACCTAGATAGACAACCAATACTGCTCGAGTTTTGGGTTAGTCATTGTTGATGTAGTCGTTGTTTAGGCAGTATGTGTATTTAATCTGTGCTAGTGAGAACTGCTTCAAAAAATCCCTGTTACGCTCGAGAGATTTGTAACACCTCAGTAACTAAGTTTCGAGTCATATTCCGTTTCCCGGAATCCATTTTTGAAATTTTGTCGAATACATCAGGCTGAAACTTACTCAAAAATTCGTTTGAACAGCTCAGTTAAAATTTTACAAGACATAGTGAGCTTTCAACTTGCCCCCATTACCAATCTGACGATCACTTGATGCCTAATTACGTATCCCATCAACTGAACCCTTCTTTTAATCAATTTGTGCCATGAATATCTTTTCTCTCCCATTCAATTCACTACCATCTCATTAGTTATCCGATATAACCATATAATAATATAATACAGCATTCCGAAACTCCTTGTGGAATGGGATGGTCAATATCACAGATCAATTTGAAGTAGGTAGTCTTGCATACTCTGAAGGCAGGGTCACTGCTTCGAAGGTAGAAGTGTTAGTTTAAAAGCACAACTACTGTGTGTGTGTGTGTGTGTGTGTGTGTGTGTGTGTGTGTGTGTGTGTGTGTGTGTGTGCGACAGTAGTAGTAGTAGTAGCAGTAGTAGTAGTAGTAGGCAGGTGCAGAGTTCGAACATATGCCTCCTGACTGTACTTAAAATAGTGTTAGTTATGTAAATACGAATGAGCGCGCTTTACAGCCTAGAAGACACACGACAGCCGTTAAAAGAAAGTGGAAGTGGGAATTGTATTGCCAATCACTACGCTTCCTCCTTTACACTCTTCTAGGTTCCAGTCTGTTTCTCCTGAGAATCGGTACTTGTTACAGTATGGGTGGTAGGTGAGATGGAGAAACCTAAATCGTATTCATATCTCAAGCGAATTTCCAGGAAGCTGTGTAGCCTGGAATATTGTAGCTGCCTTTGCAGCACACCAAATATAATTTCCTCCATAATTTGCAGGGTCATCATACAATTGGCCATCCATACGCAAGAATATCGATCGATTATGAATTTTTATCATACTAGCCTAACATATGAGGGGGTGCTGAAAACTAATGCCTCCAATTTTATTATAAAAACCCCTAAAGCTTTTAAAGTAACTGAAGCCTTATTAACATTCTACATCTTTTTTTCATATCTAAGTGTTTGTTTCTCAACATAATCACCCTCACGAGAGACCAGTTCGTTGATACAGTCACTGAAGAATGTTTGACAGACTTAATAGTGCCTCAACCTCACCTCTGCTTACACTGCTTCATCACTATCAAAATGAAGTCCTCGAAAACGTGCCTTAAGTTTTGGAAACTGATGACAATCTGATGGGACCAACTCGGGACTGTATGGAGGATGATCAATGATAGCGAACCCAATGTGTTGTGTGTACTCTGGTTTTGTCATGCCGAAGGAGACGGTGCTCCATGTGTGGACGAACGCTTCGAATTCGTGATTTTAGTTTTCTGAGGGTCTCGCAGTGCCTTGCACAGTTTATGGCGTCGCCTTTAGGCCTGAATTTCAGATGCACCACACCTTTAACATCCCAGAACATTGTCAGCAAGCTTCGCCTGCTGATGGCATGGTCTTGAACTTTTTTTGGCGTCTGTGATCCGATGTGGCGGTACGCCATTGATGCTCTCTTGTTTTAGGGGTCAAAATGGTCACCTGTCACATTGTCGTTAAGGAACCTATCACCCTCATGCTCAAAATTCAAAAGACATTTTATGATTGCGCGATGTTTGTCCGACAGAACCGATACCACGCAGAATCTGCAGCTGTGAAACATTGTACGTAAAGTAACGTGGACCGCTGCTGTCAGCTGCGACGGACATTAAGCGGACTCAGCGGCAACGAAGAAAATGTTTCCCGGGCAGGGATTCGACCGCGGGATCTCCTATTCACGGTGCAGGTGCGGTAGCCACTACACCATCCCAGATACAGCATTAGAGTTGCATGGTTTTGATGTCAGAACAACAACTGTGTAAGCTGTAAATATATTCGGTTTAATGATCCAATCTTGTCAAAGAAATACACACATTTACACAGTTTACAATGTTGCAACAGTTGTCGAACGAACGCATCTCGTCCTCAGAAAGTGAAATAATCCTAAACACAACAATGGTAAATTATAAGTAGAAGTTTCTTTACAAAATTATTCTTACAACTACGTCATGATGTTGGCCAGTACTACAATAAATCATCCGATTCCGGTTCAAAGTTTGGTACTATTTAGGATGACAATCAAGTCTACGGAGGATGGTTAGTTTTGTGACAAGTTGAGCAAAAGATTACCCAAGATCGCTCGAGTTTACAGTGGGTGCAAGCTGGTGATCGAAGAAGTTTACGCCTCTGCTTGCGGTATTTACCTTAGATGCATAAGCTGTCATCTGCATGGCTGTTCTCGTCCTCTGAAATTCGTATAAAAACTAATTAAGTCTTTGCTGATTTTTCCAGCAGAAACTCTCGCTATGTTTCTCATTATGCGAGAAAACATATATTCATTCCTAGTCTTGGAATATGGCGATATGCACGCGCATGGCTGGAGCAGCGTCCATATTAACACGCCTCCTCAGTCCTCACAAGGACAATTAACTAACTGGTTGGTCCGTTTCTCCACTGTGGGAGCTCAACGACGCTACAGCTAATACTAGCTGAATGTCAGCCGCAGTGAAAGCAGTGTTCACTCAAATTTCTCCTCTGCGTCGTACAGAGCGTTATGCTCCCCGTTCTGCACTTGACGCCAGTTCAGAGAAGAGTCCCCGAAAATTTCGCTCCCGTCTTTCTCATAGCCGAACTGCCTCCCCACCTGGGTTCTTTCGTTCTCCATGTCACGGCTTTTTTCGACCAATCGGAGCGTTCCTATTATTTTGTGGAAACTCTCTCTGCCAATCGCAAGGGCCCTACCCCTGAACTGCGTCGAAATCTTGCACTTTACCCCTTCCTAGTTCGTTTCCACCAATCGGACGTTTTGTGCCCGCTCCAGACTCCTAAAAGTTACATGCGTACATCACATGTGTACCATTCGCTGTTCACCTTATCAACTGCATCACTGGTTTTGTTCGTATCCGTTTGGAATTCCGAAACACAGTTTTTTAAAGCTTTTTCTGTCCTACTTCTGGTGGCCCGTTTCTTGCTCTCTGGTATGCATCACCTGTCTGGTCACTGATTCCCACTGCGGGACACCACCTAAGAGCTTTTCGTGGTGCCTCCCATGGTGCGGCCTCTGTTTCTGCCCATGCTTGTTTCCACACAAAACGTTTCCTCTTGCTGCTTGTTTCACCTTCTGCTCACTGAGCAGCTGCGAAAAATTATATGTAAATTAATGGAGGATCAATGCTTTCAGCTGCAACGTGTGTTCTGCTGTAATCGTTTTGCACCATGAAACCAGTATTGTCCTGCACATTGTCATAATAAATATGTGAGGCATAATGTGCGTATGTTCTTCAATGCCCACACAAGCAGTTCCCACCACCTAGTCCTTTCATCTGTGTATGTCACCTATACCAGGCTGGTGCTTGCATCCCCCCCCCTCCCTCCCCCCCCCCAAAAGTATAGTTGCAATGACATTCACCCTAACCCTCGTATTTGTGGCCAACCAAGCAGATGAAACAAGGGTGTGGTGGTCACCAAACGCTGTGCTTCGTAACAAACGAACGATATTTTAATATCTCTTCCAGTGTCGTTCAGTGGTAATATACGCTCGGTTCAGCCCGGTAAACATTTTGAACAGTTAGCAAACGCAGGCATCGCTGCCTGGAACACGATGACCGTTGTAATTAACGTACAGATAAACAAACAGCCACAGGTCGCGTATTATTCGATTAATTTGACTAGTTGCGCACATCAGACGCGAGCATCGCAAAGTATTCATTGCCCTGGTGGCAACGCGTTGAAGCGCGCTCAACACGATTGTCAATACGAACACAACGCTTTGTGCTGACGATGGTGCTGGGAGTTGGTTTTAACCTCTAACGTGTTGCCTGCAGGACAATGAATATACGACAACGCTCACGTCTGGCGAACGTAATTAGGCAAATTAATCGAATAATACGCGACCTGTGGCTGTTGCTCTATGCATAGCATTCAGTTACGAACACTGTCAATATCTCACATACAAAATTAAGGAACAATAAGAAACAAGGACTCATTTGTCCTCTGCCTATTTAAAATCTCTCAGCACGACACCAGTACCGTACTTATATTCTAATATCGCATCTTATTATTGCAGCTAACTTCTGTATTGGCTTCTCGAAGCTGGAGGGAACACATTTCAGATCAACAAATTCCAGAAAGATCCAAAGTCGTCGAGAATCTAATCCGTTATTTACGCGCTAGTAAAGCCATTTGTCCGCGGGAACATATTACGTGCTATCACACAGAACACTTGAGAGCTTTGCGTACGGTACGATAATCACATGTTGCTCCAAAAATACGTTTGGAACCAAACGCCCATACTTCGAGAATTTGATGCTCTTTCGCATTGTCTTTACACATTATATAACATTTCCGTATGTAGAAGTCTGTTTGTGACTTAACGTTTCTCGGCACAAACAAGTCCAGGATCTCTTTCGATAGGGCGGACGTTAACATGCGTCAGTCGTTATGTGCTCCCTGGAGGACTCGTGAGGCCGAGATTACGCGAAACAGGAAGTAGAAACACCGATGTGTTAAAAATGTGCCTTTCGAATCCTTTCTTTCAAGAAAGCGACAAGCAGGTGACGCTGCAGCTCATTCGTTCATTAAGGGGCGTTAACTAGTGTAATCGTAATGGTAAAAAATCGATTTTTACTTTTTTTGCACTGTTAAATAATACAGACACAACAGTTGTGAGGAAAAGTTGTCTAAGCCAAATGTCTGTTATAGTTTTTGAGATATGACGTGCTGAATTTTGACTTTCAAGTAGGTGTGGCTAGAAGAGATTCTGTACATCCTTCTCTGGATGCACACAGCGAATATCGTTCAGATTCGAGACTAAAAGTCATATATTTGATTCTCCACATATTTATCTGGAATCGCAGTGTGAGATATGTTCAGTTCAGAACACAAAAGGCTCATTCAGTGCAGTTGTGTGGAAAAGGAACGCTGAAACAAAATTCTTTGACAAAGATTCTTCTTGTATTGGCGTGTTGCATGCAATTTCTGCTATCATTGGTAGCTATACAGGATGATTGCGTGATGATGTTGCAGACTTTCAGGGATGATAGAGAAGGGTAAAAATATCAATTTGAGGTAAGCTGGAGAAGTTACAAGTGAAAATTGTTCTGATGCCTCTGACAGTGGAATACATGTATCGGTGTTGCTCTTCTTGGAACATATCCCACTTGTTAATCGTGAACGGATGTGGTTCCAACATGGTGGAGCCCTATCTCTCTTTGGACAGAGGGTTCGTGAACACCTGTTTAGGACACTCCCTGAAAAGTGGAGAGGCAGAGGAGGTCTTGTTTCGTGGCCAGGACGTTGACCTGATCTCATCCTACTCAACTTCTTCTTGTGGGGCCATGTGAAAATCTTGTGTACAAGACGCCGGTCGAGACAGACGAAGATCTCATGGCAAGAATTCTCGTTGCCTGCGATACTGTTCAATCGAGACCGGAGGTATTAGAACGGGCGCGACAGAACTTTGTTCGACGGTGCTACGTCTGAATTGACATTAGGGGATGCTCATTTTGAACAACTATTGTAAATGTAGCAGCTTGTGTAGCTTCTGCAGGTAAATGGAATTTATTATTACTGTACCGTAGACTTAAGATTTTCAGTCTCTGGCATCACGTTACGTGTACCATAGCTGGTCTATCAACAGGGGAAATTATCTGAGAGCATTCAGCGGTAATTCTGTACGTAATGATCACGGCTCGGAAGCTGGAGCGCTTAGTTCGAGCGCTCCGCGAGACTAATGCGGAACTTCCGTAGATTTTCGCTTACACCTCCCGATTCGGTCGTTTCCGCACCAGCATCCCTCACCGCAAATTAATACATTTACCCTTATTCCAGTTTTAACATCACCGCCCTGTATATCTTCCAAAGTAATCATGGGGAGAATTGACGTGAAAGCACTGTTTTGGTGCACAGTAACTCTATAAAACCTTGATGTTATGCAAATCGTAAGTTATGACTACAACTGAACTGAAGTTGCAGAAAGAAAAGAAGCAGACAGCGGAAGCAGAAAATGAAGCAGGAAGGACAAGAAAATGAACTGGCTGAAAAGGACTAAGGTTGTAGCTTGTACATTTTCTTTAAATGATTTTTTTCCGTAACTTACACATTCGATTGTGTAAAGTACCTTTCAACAAAACCTTCTTATCACAACTGAACGTAGTTTTGAGATTAGCTTCTCGCTGGTCCCAACTGTCACACAGTGAACCTGTTTTGCAATATTTTACGTCAGTTAAAAGACAAAAAAATTTAAAGTTGAAAATTATAAGTTTAAATGAACTGTTTCTAAGTTCTTAAAATTAAAAGTATCTGAAGTGCTAAAGTATAACAGTTTTATTTGCTTACATTTTGTCTTAGTGACATTGCAGTAATTCCGACTCAGTTATTGTTGTTAATGATGTTGTTATGTGTATACGATTTGAGAAAATTTCTGGAGAAAACGGGAAGAAAGTTTACGAGAAAGTGAATTTTAAATCTTTTAGGACAATTTGTTTATTGCTGCTGATAAACTAAACCTGCAGCCTTATTACCTAATGCAGGCTGTATAACACAGATTGTACTTGTACAGATATCAAAACATGCATTTATACAATCATTATTCACTGTGGAATAAATTTTCTGCAGTTAAGTATTACGTCAGTCTGAACAGATGTGCTATTTTATATGGGAATTACGAGAAAAACAAATTATAGCTAGTCATAACTATAAACTATTTTAGTACAGTCAGTATGGGAATGAAATATTCTGTCCGGTGTTACGTTAACGAGTAAACTAAATAAAGTCTTCCCGACGTGATTTTCTTTTTAAGCGTGAGATAACCGCAGTCTCGCCAGGAAAGTTGTCCTGGTATCAAATCAGTGGCTGTGGAGTTTCAGAATGGCGCTTTGCCAGCATCCAACACAGCACCATCACAGCAGTCGTTTGGAGCCATTTCCCGACAGAACACGGTATCGGAAGCACGATCACGCCTTCTCATTTGTGCTCACAAAAATTCTATTAGTTGTTCTTTTGACATTGATCTTCCATGCACTCTAGATTACTCATGTCGTCGGAAAGGGCACATCTCGTGGAGATGTTTCTACAGCTGCAGCGGTCACGATAAGGACTAATGAACTGTTTTGATTCTGTTGACTTCACTTTCTTGCTTGAGTCTTCTTGTAGTTATCTGTTTTATGTTGGATGTACACTGTTGTTGTTGTGGTCTTCAGTCCTGAGACTGGTTTGATGCAGCTCCCCATGCTACTCTATCCTGCGCAAGCTTCTTCATCTCCCAGTACCTATTGCAACCTACATCCTTCTGAATATGCTTAGTGTATTCATCTCTAGGTCTCCCTCTGCGATTTTTACCCTCCATGCTGCCCTCCAATACTAAATTGGTAATCCCTTGATGCCTCAGAACATGTCCTACCAAGTTGTGCCACAAACTCCTCCCCAATTCTATTCAATATCTTCTCATTAGATATGTGATCTACCCATCTAATCTTCAGCATTCTTCTGTAGCATCACATTTCGAAAGCTTCTATTCTCTTCTTGTCCGAACTATTTATCGTCCATGTTTCACTTCCATACGTGACTACACTCCATACAAATACTCTCAGAAACGACTTCCTGACACTTAAATCTATACTCGATGTTAACAAATTTCTTTTCTTCAGAAACGCTTTCCTTGTCATTGCCAGTCTACATTTTATATCCTCTATATTTCGACCATCATCAGTTATTTTGCTCCCTAAATAGCAAAACTCCTTTACTACTTTAAGTGTCTCATTTCCTAATCTAATTCCCTCAACATCACCCGACTTATTTCGACTACGTTCCATTATACTACTTTTGGTTCTGTTGATGTTCATCTTATATCCTCCTTTCAAGACACTGTCCATTCCGTTCAATTGCTCTTCCAAGTCCTTTGCTGTGTCTGACATAATTACAATGTCATCGACGAACCTCAAAGTTCTGATCAAAAGTGTACCGACACCCCGATGTAATGCGCAACCCATCACTAGATGTCACGAGATGCGGACCCGCCATTATAAAAGGAGGGTGAGGGGGGGACTATTATGTCGCCAGCAGAGAAGCAGTGGCAGCAGAATGGCTTAGTTAAGAGAACTCAGTGACTTCGGTGGTGGACTAGGTATTGGATGTCACACGAGGAATTAATCTATCAGCGGCATTTCAAACATTGTACAGCTGCTCAGTTCGGCTATTGGTGACGTGATTATGAAGTGGAAAGGCAAAGGAACAACCACAACTACCAAGACCAGACAGATCTCAAGCACTGACGGACAGCATCTGTCGAGCACTGCGCACGGTGACTGTCAAAAATCTGATGGAATCAGGGAAGGGAATCAATCATTAATTCCAGAGTGCTATCGACAATCCATTTAGCGCAATGACTGTGCAATGGGGTATAATGCTGGAGCGGCTCCTCATAAGCTGCACATTCTTGTAGTGTGTGCTTTAAGTGACGCTCGAAGGGGTGTAAAAGAGCGACGCCACTGGACATTGCATGATAGGAACGAGTGATCTGGAGCGATAAATCACTCCATTTGCCGTAGAAATCCGATAGAAGGGTTTGAGTGGTAACACTAGTTCCCGTCAGATCACCGAAGTTAAACACTGTCGGGCTTGATTAGCACTTGGATGGGCCACCGAACGGGTCTGCCGAGTGCTGTTGGAAAGCGGGGTGCATTCAGCCCTTGTGAGACCAATTGAGGAGCCACTTGATAGAAAAGCAGAGGCACTGGTCACGAAAACTGACAACGGCCGCCGGCCTGGGTGGCCAAGCGGTTCTAGGCGCTGTAGTCTGGTACCGCGCGACCGCTACGGTCGCAGGTTCGAATCCTGCCTCGGGCATGGATGCGTGTGATGTCCTTAGGTTGGTTAGGATTAAGTAGTTCTATGTTCTAGGGGACTGATGACCTCAGAAGTTAAGTCCCATAGTGCTCAGAGCCATTTGAACCATTTGTTTGACAACGGCCGGTAGATGGGTGTGCTGACCACATGCCACTCCGTATCTGCATCTGGTGACGACTAAGGGTTGAGGACTACACGGCGATCTGTCAGTAATGTTGGGCGTTCAAGGCCTGTTCAGAAGGTGAGAGCGAGCGAGCGAGCTAGAGAGAGAGAGAGAGAGAGAGAGAGAGAGAGAGAGAGAGAGAGAGAGAGAGAGAGAGAGACAGAGAGAATGCGTGGAGAACATTACCTGCCACCATGTGTAGTGGCAATGATGAGGTAGGGCTAAGGTGGTGTTATGGTATAGGGCTGTTTTTCATGATTAGGAGATGTTCTCCTTATTTCACTTAAGGAAATGCAGTCAGAAAGACAGGAATACATTTTACAGCATTATTTACTGCATACAGTAGAGGAACAGTTTGGAGACGATGACGGTTTGTATCAGCATGACAATGCACCCTGTCATAAAAAGCACCAACTGTCAGGCAATGATCTGTGGACAGTGACCTTCCTGGAATGGACTGGTCTGTCCAGAGTCGCGATTTGAATCCAGCAGGACATCTTTGGAATGAGTTAGAACGTCGACTTCGCCCTAGACCCCAGTGTCCAACGTCACTACCTTCTCTGGTTTCGGTTTTTGAGGAAGAAGGGATTGCTGTTCCTCCACTGACATTCAGACACATCACTGAAAATGTTCAGAGCAGAGATCCAAAGGTGCAGGATGGACACACTATAATGTCCACTAGTAGGTGTCCAGATACTTTCAGCTAGGTCAAGAAGATGCCACTTTCCTTCGTTGCGGACTATGCCATGTAGACTATGTGATCTTATCTCCATCTAACTGAATATATTGATCCCATTCAAATCAAGAAGGTTCACATGTACCTTCCGATCCACTGTTGCAAGTCTGAGTCCTAATCTTGTTAATTCTACAAAAATACACGGGATATTGGCCATGTACTGTCAAAATTGTAACATCTCTTTCGAGAAGCTCAGGTAATTTAGGTAATGTCTTTCACGGATGCTTGGGATAAACCTGTGGCTCCATTCTCCTGTACTTCCTGTGTCCCAGTCCCGTTGCGGCTTGTCAGGCATTCATTCTTTAGTTTTTTGACAGCGCTGTTCTGGCCAGCAGAGTCTTGAGCTGTTGCTAAATTACCTCTGCGTGTCCATTTACAAGCTCCTAGACATGTACACTATTGGCCATTAAAATTGCTACACCACGAAGATGACGTGCTACCGACGCGAAATTTAACCAACCGGAAGAAGATGCTGTGATATGCAAATGATTAGTTTTTCAGAGCATTCACACAAGGTTGGCGCCGGTGGCGACACCTACAATGTGCTGACATGAGGAAAGTTTCCAACCGGTTTCTAAAACACAAACAGCAGTTGACCGGCGTTATCTGGTGAAACGATGTTGTGATGCCTCGTGTAAGGAGGAGAAATGCGTACCATCACGTTTCCGACTTTGATGAGGGTCGGATTGTAGCCTATCGCGATTGCGGTTTATCGTATCGCGACATTGCTGCTCGCGTTGGTCGACATCCAATGACTGTTAGCAGAATATGGAATCGGTGGGTTCAGGAGGGTAATACGGAACGCCGTGTTGGATCCCAACGGCCTCGTATCACTAGCAGTCGAGATGACAGGCATCTTATCCGCATGTCTGTAACGGATTGTGCAGCCACGTCTCGATCCCTGAGTCAACAGATGGGGGCGTTTGCAAGACAACAAACATCTGCACGAGCAGTTCGACGACGTTTGCAGCAGCATGGACTATCAGATCGGAGACCATGGCTGCGGTTACCCTTAACGCTGCATCGCAGACAGGAGCGCCTCCGATGGTGTACTCAACGACGAACCTGGGTGCACGAATGGCAAAACGTCATTTTTTCGGATGAATCCAGGTTCTGTTTACAGCATCATGATGGTCGCATCCGTGTTTGGCGACATCGTGGTGAACGCACATTGGAAGCGTGTATTCGTCATCGCCATACTGGGGTATCACCCAGCGTGGTGGTATGGGGTGCCATTTGTTACACGTCTCGGTCACATCTTGTTCGCAGTCACGGCACTTTGAACAGTGGACGTTACATTTCAGATGTGGTCGACCCGTGGCTCTACCCTTCATTCGATCCCTGCGAAACCCTACATTTCAGCAGGATAATGCACGACCGCATGTTGCAGGTCCTGTACGGGCTTTTCTGGATACAGAAAATGCTCGACTACTGCCCTGGCCATGACATTCTCCAGATCTCTCACCAACTGAAAACCTCTGGTCAATGGTGGCCGAGCAACTGGCTCGTCACAATACGCCAGTCACTACTCTTGATGATCTGTGGTATCGTGTTGAAGTTGCATGGGCAGCTGTACCTGTACACGCCATCCAAGCTCTGACTCAATGACCAGGCGTATCAAGGCCGTTATTACGGCCAGAGGTGGTTGTTCTGGGTACTGATTTCTCAGGATCTATGCACCCAAATTGCGTGAAAATTTAATCACATGTTTGTTCTAGCATAATATATTTGTCCAATGAATACCCGTTTATCATCTGCATTTCCTCTTGGTGTAGCAATTTTAATGGCCAGTAGTGTATATAAAGTATCTACTTACTTGTATATGAGTAAAATTCCTAAGAAGGCCAGGACTTCGTTGTACTAAAAACGCCCTTCAGCCAGAGCAATATTGTTCTCTGGATATATCTAACTTTGACTGCAACATGTTTGCTTCGCAATTTCGAGCCCCATACATTTGAGGTTCAGCTGACCATTACTACAAAATATCAGCGTGATGAATGTAAGATACTGTTGTTAGTTTATCGTTTATATATTCACGATACTCTCCGTAACTCCTGTAATTCCCTAATATCCTTAACATGAGCTAAGAAATTCGCATGTTTCATTTCTTCGGACGGAGACGCACTCTAGATTTAAAGGGGGAATTCATCATCATCTTGACTTCGAAAGGCGTCTGCTGTTATTCGAAACTCCATTCATGGTGCGTGTTCATGTACATGATGATAGGCACTTGTCTGCCTCTGAGATTTGTTGTCGCCCATCTGTGTGCTAGGGTAGTACAGTTCTGGGTCGAAACAGCAAGTTTTGTCTTAACGAGTTTGCGAGCTGCTAATAGGGAAGCAACACCGAAGAGCCAAAGAAACTGGTGCACATGCCTAATATCGTGTAGGGTCCCCATGAGCAAGCAGAAGTGCCGCAACGCGACATGGTATGCACTCGACTAATGTCTGAAGTAGTGCTGGAGGGAACTGACGAATCCTACAGGGCTGTCCATAAATCTTTAAGAGTACGGGGGGATGGAGACCCCTTCTGAACAGCACGTTGTAAGGCATCCCAGATATGCTGAAGAATGTCCAAGTCTTTGGAGTTTGGTGGCCAGTGGAAGTGTTCAACCTCATAAGAGTGTTCCTGGAGCCATTCTGTAGCAGTTCTGGTCCTGTGGGGTGTGGCATTGTCCTGCTGGAATTTCCCAAGTCTTTCGGAATGCACAATGGACTTGAATGGACGCAGGTGATCAGACAGGATACTTAAGTACGTGTCACCTGTCGGAGTCGTATCTAGACGTATCAGGTGTCCAATACCATTCCAACTGCACTGCACAGAGCCACCACCAGCTTGGACAGTCCTCTGCTGACATTCAGGGTCCATGGATTCATGAGGTTGTCTCCATATTCGTGCACGTCCATCCTCGATACAATTTGAAACGCGATTTGTCCCACCCCCACCAGGCAACAGTCCAATGTCGGTGCTGAATGGCCCAGGCGAGGCGTAAATGTTTATGTCGTGCAGTCATCAAGGGTACACGAGTAGGCCTTCGACTCCGAAAGCCCATATCGATGTTGTTTCTGATGTGTTGGTAAATGTGCCAACACCTTGTAGATAGAGGCGGCCTAAATGCACGCTATCTAACGCAGACGGGCGTGAATTCTGGAACAGGATAAGTAGTGAAAGCTAATAAGAAAAGTATGCAGCTCCTCGAATACTTAACTTTTATTTATCCTTGTTGTATACATCGTTCTTCTTGTTGAGACATTTCATACGATAGCTATCAAACTATGTAAGGCTAATGGCGCCTTGCTAGGTCGTAGCCATGGACTTAGCTGAAGGCTATTCTAACTGTCTCTCGGCAAATGAGAGAAAGGCTTCTTCAGTGTAGTCGCTAGGAACGTCGTCGTACAACTGGGGCGAGAGCTATCCCGTATCTCGAGACCTGCCTTGTGGTGGCGCTCGGTCTGCGATCACACAGTGGCGACACGCGGGTCCGACATGTACTAAATGGACCGCGGCCGATTTAAGCTACCACCTAGCAAGTGTGGTGTCTGGCGGTGACACCACATTCCTCCCCCGCAAATCGGCGAACGGTCGTGTGATAAGGCTTCCGCCCGCCGTGGGGAGGGCCCCATGTTGACGTATGCGATGAGGTGGGGAGCCTAACAACAGGCGAGGCTGTGCCACCCGCACCCGGCCATTCGGTCCGAGGGGAGCTAGGAAACGCCTGAAAACCTAGTCCAGGGTGCACGTCAACATGCGGTGTATGCGCCCGTAATGAGACAGGAGGGGCCGAAGGGTCGACCTCCATCGCGTCGGGGTATCCGACGGGCGATGACGTCATGTGGTCCGGAGCGGGCAAGAGTTCCATGGCGGAGGACAGCTGGGCACGGGAAGCGATCGGCGGCGCGTGACCCAGGGAGGCACTTGGCGGCTGCAGCGAAGCGTCGAATGCGGGCGGCGCCGGCGGGAGAACAGGCGGCGGCGGCGGCGGCGGCTGCGGCGGCGCGTCGCCATGGGGCAAAATGGAAGGCATCGTCGGTAACACCTGGGGATGAGGCGAGCCAGTAGATGGGTCCCCAGGGCGCTGACCGGACGGCACCGTCGCTGAAAGCAGACGGGGAGCGGCAGAACCCGTGCGACGACAGAGGCGCAGCTAATTGAGATGCCGACGCACCTCACCAGAGGCCCCCAAAACCAAATACATCGCGCGGCCGAGGCAGCGAAGAATGCGCCCTGCGAGCCAACGCCGTGAACCTCGATAGTTGCGCTAAAATACAACGTCGCCTGGAGCAAAAGCAGGAGTCTGCCGCTGCACAGGAACCTGATTTGGTGGGTGCAGCAAAGACATCAAGGTTCGATGAGGACGACCGTGGAGCAACTCAGCCGGCGAGCGACCATCTCGGGGCTGAGAGCAATACGATGACAAAAAGAGCAACAACGCGTCCTCCCGAGAATGCGACTCTTTCAACTTCAACATCTGTGACTTGAAAGTCCGGACCAATCGTTTAGCGGCACCGTTTGACTGAGGCGAAAACGGTGTGGATGTCGATGTTGAATACCATTGGCCTGGCAGAATGACTGAAATTCTGCGGACATGAATTGTGGGCCATTGTCGGAAACAATAGTCTGCGGAAGACCTTCAATGCAAAAGATAGCAGACAACGCGTGGATGGTGGCAGAGGACGTCGTGGAAGACATCCGGACAACAAAAGGAAAATGACTGAAGGCATCTACCAGAACCAACCATCGAGCATTCCAGAATGGACCAGCAAAATCGATGTGCAAGCGCTGCCAAGGGGAAGTGGCTTTTGGCCATGCAAAGACTTTCCGCGGTGGTGCGGATTGTTGTTCGGCACACGCCATGCAAGAAGAACACATATTCGTAATCGCAGCATCGATTCCGAACCAAGTAGAGTGCTGACGAGCAAGTTGTTTCGTTCGCACTATACCCCAATGTCCTTGGTGAAGAAGCCGTAAAACAGAGGACTGTAACGAACGTGGGACTACGACTCTGGACTGATCATTATCAGAACGCAACAACAAAACACCACGTCATACAAAAAGTCTCTCCTTGTGAGCAAAAAATCGGCGAACCAACGGATCCTCGATCCGAGACTTTGACAAAGGCCATTGCGTAGCAACAAAACGCAAAACGGTAGCAAGGACCGGGTCAGCAGCTGTGGCTGTAGCTACTTGACGAAAATCAATCGGAAACGATTCGACCACTTCATCGGTTTCCGCATCAATGAACATGCAAGCAAGTTCGGAAGAATCGAATGCTTTATCCTCAGCAACAGGCAAACGGGACAACGCATCGGCGTTTCCGTGCTTAGCAGTGGACCGATACAAGATATCGTAGCGGTACTGCGAGAGGAAAATAGACCAGCGAATGAATTTCTGCGCTGTACGTGGAGGTACAGGCTTGTTCGGATGAAAAAGCGATGTCAAAGGCTTGTGGTCTGTGATGATGGTAAAGTGACGACCATACAAGAAATCATGGAACTTAGTAACACCAAACACGAGAGCCAAAGCTTCTTTCTCTATCTGTGAGTAATTTCTTTACGCAGACGAGAGCAATTTTGACGCAAAGGCAATAGGGCGATCATGCGAGCCAACTTTGTGCGCAAGCACAGCACCGATCCCAAAATCCGATGCATCTACCATCAACAAAAGGGGTTTCCGGGGATCGAATGGCGTAAGGCAAGTATTTGAAAGCAACGCCGATTTCAACTGGCGAAAGGCGCGTTCGCATTCCGTCGTCCAGACGAACGGAACACCCTTACGGCGTAAGCTATGAAGCGGAGCTGAAATAGAAGAGGCATTGCGCAGAAAGCGATGATAATAGTTAATTTTACCCAACACACTCTGTAGCTGCTTCACATTTTGTGGGGAAGGCAAATCTTGTATGGCACGGAGGTGCTCTGGACTCGGATGTATGCCTTGGGCATTGATGACATGTCCCAGGTATGGTAAGTCACGAGCAAAAAACACACATTTGTCCTTCCGCAAGCGAAGACCATTTTGTCGCAATACCTGAAATAATGTTCGTAGGTGTGCTAAATGCTCATCGGCCGTCTTTCCGGAGATCACAATATCGTCCAGATAGTTCGCAGCAGTAGGGACCGACGCACAAACAGTTTGTAAATATTGCTGAAACAATGCAGGGGCGGATGCACACCAGAATGGCAGTCTTTTGAAGCGGAACAAACCAAGATGCGTGTTAACCACCAAGACGCGCTGGGATTCGGCGTCCACTGGGATTTGCAAGTACGCATCTGCTAGGTCCAACTTGGAAAAGTATTTACCCGGGCACAGTTTATCAAAAAGATCTTCCGGGCGGGGTAAGGGAAAAATTGCAGTCACTAGTTGTGGATTCACTGTTGCCTTGAAGTCCACGCAAAGTCTCAGTTTTCCGGAAGGTTTTGGCAAAATTACTAAGGGTGAGGCCCAGAGAGAAGCTTGCACACGTTCAATTACACCTTGGGATTCTAAATCGTTTAATGTTCTTGCGACCTCATCACGCAATGCGTGAGGAACATTGCGCGCTCAGAAAAATTTCGGTTGCGCGTTTACTTTCAGTTCCAAGTGTGCTTCATAGTTCTTAGCGCAACCAAGGCCCGGTGCAAAAATGTCTGCAAATTCTTCACATAGCCGAGAAACACTGTCGGAAGGCACAGTCTGGTTCACTGATAGGACCTGATTTACTATAGACATGTTAAACAACTGAAATAAATCTAAACCAAACAAGTTCACTGCAGTAGAAGAACGAAGAACGTAAAATGACACAAGTTTTGTTTGTCCCTTGTATGTGGCAAGAAGAGTGCACTGTCCTAACACAGGGATAAGCTGTCCTGAATAACTTTTTAACTGAACATTTGCGGCACGCAATGGAGGTTTGCCCAGTTGTTTGTACGTGTCATGATTGAGCAATGAAACAGCAGCTTTGGTATCGAGCTGGAATGGTATGACCTTGCCATTAAAGTTCAAATCTACAAAAAGTTTATTGTCCTGCTGACGACAAGAGCGACTGTCTCGCGCAATTTGAACAGACACTGGTACAGAATCACTTGCGAATTGACGTGATGTCCGGCGACGTCGACGCACACTTTTTGTGGGACGAACACAGTCACTGTTAGAAAGAGTGGCACCGGACGGGGTGGAAGTAACTACATGAATGTCCATGGGCGAAGGTCCACGAGCCTGAGTGTCCTTGGTTCGATTCCGGCGCGAAGCAAAAGGCCTGGAATGATTGTGATTGTCTGATCGGAGCTTTTTCTGGCAAACACTTTGAACATGTCCTTTCTTATTACAGTAAAAGCAAATAGCCTGGCGTGACGGGCAATTTTCACGCGAATGTCTAGTAGCACACCGCGGGCATGATTTCACTGCATTTGTGTGCTGGCGCGGCACACCTGGTTTAGAGCGTGGCGGCAGCTGCGTTGGTGTGCGCGAGGGCAGTTGACCGGGTCGCGCAGCGCGTCCAGCGGGCCGGTGAATGTTACACACCGCTTGCGAAGTTTCAAAAGATTCCTGAGCACAGTCAAGCGTGTCTTGTCTATCCAATATGTCTGTCACTTGCTGAAGGGAGGGATTAACTAGTTTCAAAATTTGCTCCCGTATGCGAACATCAGAAACGTTCTGTGCTATTGCATCACGCACCATAGTATCTGAATAAGGAAGGCCACAGGCACATTCAAACGCACAATCCCTTGTAAGGCCTTGCAATGTTGCAACCCACTCCCTATTAGTTTGACCGGCCGTACGTTTTGTACGAAAGAACGTATACCTTTTTGCAACTACATTAACTGTTTCTTTGAAATAGGCGTCCAACGCCGACAAAATTTCTTCGTAGGACAGCGGTGCTACGTCTCGTCGGGGAAACAATTTCACTATCACACGGTACGTTTGCACCCCGACACACGCCAATAAATGAGGCTGCCGCTCGTTACCTTGAATTCTGTAGGCGGCGA
Organism: Schistocerca americana; assembly: GCF_021461395.2. Lineage (NCBI taxonomy): Eukaryota > Metazoa > Arthropoda > Insecta > Orthoptera > Acrididae > Schistocerca > Schistocerca americana. The sequence goes on from NC_060122.1 coordinate 155,191,531, forward strand.
GATGAAATCCAAACTGGCGGGACCACTCGGTCCACGATTCGTGCTGGGCATCAAAATTGCGAAACTGCGGTGCAACTGCACGTTGTGGCTGCGGGAGCGATGAAGCGGCGGCCGCCGCATCGGTTTGAATGGCACGTTGACCCTGGACGAGCTGTCCAAGGGCATCCAATAACGCCTGCGTCTGCTGATTCTGCAAGCGATAAAATTCGGACAGTACATCTGGAGAATGTGGCGAAGCCATGACACAAGTAATTGTAAGCAATTAGAAATAACACGTTTCCCTCGGCGCCAATGATGTGTTGGTAAATGTGCCAACACCTTGTAGATAGAGGCGGCGTAAATGCACGCTATCTAACGCAGACGGGCGTGAATTCTGGAACAGGATAAGTAGTGAAAGCTAATAAGAAAAGCATGCAGCTCCTCGAATACTTAACTTTTATTTATCCTTGTTGTATACATCGTTCTTCTTGTTGAGACATTTCATACGATAGCTATCAAACTATGTAAGGCTAATGGCGCCTTGCTAGGTCGTAGCCATGGACTTAGCTGAAGGCTATTCTAACTGTCTCTCGGCAAATGAGAGAAAGGCTTCTTCTGTGTAGTCGCTAGGAATGTCGTCGTACAACTGGGGCGAGAGCTATCCCGTATCTCGAGACCTACCTTGTGGTGGCGCTCGGTCTGCGATCACACAGTGGCGACACGCGGGTCCGACATGTACTAAATGGACCACGGCCGATTTAAGCTACCACCTAGCAAGTGTGGTGTCTGGCGGTGACACCACAGTTTCCTTGAATGGTTCGCACACTAACACTTGTTGAAGGTCCAGCACTGAAATCTGCAGCAATTTGCGGAAGGGTTCCACTTCTGGAACGATTCTCTTCAGTCTCCGTTGGTCGCGTTCTTGCAGGATCTCTTTGCGGCTGCAGCGATGTTGGAGATTTGATGTTTTACCGGATTCCTGATATTCACTGGACACTCGTGAAATGGTCGTAAGGGAAAATCCCGACTTCGTCGATACCGTGGAGATGCTGTGTCCCATCGCTGGTGCGCCGACTGTAACAACACGTTCAGACTCACTTAACTCTTGATGACCTGCCATTGTAGTAGCAGTAACCGATTTAACAACTGCGCCAGACACTTGTCACATATAGACGTTGCCGATTGCAGCGCCGTGTTCTGCCTGTTTACATATCTCTGTATTTGAATACGCATGCCTATACTAGTTTCTTAGGCGTTTCAGTGTTGGTAGCAGAAATCTTTTTTCACTAGGCGTATTCGTCGGCGCATAGAGAGATTCTCCTCTTTCTGCTAGGTGATGATTACGTATCGATTTGACATGTGCTCATATCATAACCACTGCATTGGCACATTCGTCGCACTTAGTTCTGAATTTTTGTGTGACTGATTTGGACATTTGCGCCGCGTTTACATGATTGTACATTACGTGGTTTCTCAGGTTAGGGTGTATTAAATTTCTCTCTGTAATACATTTTGCAGTCGTGTTTAACCGTGTGTTTAACGTGAGATTGGAAGCTCTTTGTTTGCACGGCCAGCTTTTTAAGAACATACTGCTATCAGTGTCCAAATTCCATACAGTCAGGGACCGATGACCTCAGCAGTTTGGCCCATTCATGAATGATGATGGGATCATCCACAAACACCCAATCCCCGGGCAGAGAAAAACCTCAACCTGACCAGGAATCGAACCCGGGACCCCGTGATCCAGAGGTAGCAACGCTAGCCACTAGACCACGAGCTGCCGAACCAATGTTCGAGACCCTGAAAAAGCATTGCAGCAAAAATTATATTGGAACGTAAGCGAGTTGTGTAGATTGCAACTGTAGTGACCGAGCGCACTGTACCACATCATTATTACTAACGAAGAGAACACGGCAAGTGCCACAACCTGATTTCCCAGAAATTTCGCTGAGTGGAGGAGGAGTCAAAACAAGCGAACACGTGTCTTGGCCTATCCTCAGATGCCCTGTCGTTTCTGAGAAAACAGCCATCAAAGATTTCGACGTCAGATATCTTTCAGTGAGCGAGAGTCACTTTTGCTTCCCATGCTCGAAACCCGATTACTGTTTTTATTTATTTTCTTTTATTTTTATTTTTTATCTACCCATGTCCGCAGAAGGTTGTTACACGAATGTTTCTTATCAAGTTAGCGGATACAAGGGTGTTAGGTTAACTGTAAAATTACAACTGGGTTACATAAAAAACTGTCCTATATATGTGTGTATGGTTACAATGTTTATAAATTCTCATAATCTTATATTTCCGTCTTATATTAATTCATAATTCTTATATTTTAGTCTTATGTTCATTCTCCAGCAAGATATGGCACATTCCCTTGGATGGCAAAGAAACGTTTGTAATAAAGAAAATCCGAAAACCACGAGCATCATGCGAAGACAGTTTGCCACAGCCACAGTTCTTCGTATGAATTTCACTTCGAAAAGAGATGTTAACTTCTATTGTATTGTATGGAACAGGGGAGAGGCTTTGTCCCCGCCGTAGCCCTCAGTGGTCCACTCATCCCACCGCCGTCTCACAACGAACCCAGGGTTATTGTGCGGTTCAGCCCCCAGTGGACCTCCCCGGGAACGTCTCACACCAGACGAGTGTAACCCCAATGTTTGCGTGGTAGAGTAATTATAGTGTACGCGTACGTGGAGAAAGTGTTTCCGCAGCAGTCCCCGACATAGTGTAACAGGTGGAATAAGGGGAAACAGCCCGCATTCACACTGGCGCCCCAAGCAGCGAAAAAGTTTGCTTTTTTTTGTTAATTTGCGAAATAGTCATCAAGTTTTGGGGTTCCAAGCATTAGAAAATTATCAAGAGACATGAATGATCATGACGTATGTGTAAAAATAGCCAAATATCCCTGATTCAGAGACACAAGCTGCAACATAACGATAAAAAAATACTTTAGAACATGTGTAAAATTGCAGCTTGCTCCGCTGAAAACGGGAGAATATACACACATATTTCATGCATGAGAGGAATATATTTCTTTTGTTGTCTGTTCTTCTTACGACAGGCACTTTCCTTGAAATGTAACTACTGTGTAAGGAGCGTAATGTTTCGCACTGTCTTACAGTTCTCTCGGCTTTCTAGTACGGTACTTAAATATTTTTTCGTAAATGTAATTACGTATGTTTCAAAAGCGAATGTGTTGAATATTCTTGCCGTTTGTAGCTCAGATGCGACAACAGTTGTGGAATTGGTTTCTTCTGTGTTGAGAAACAGTTTTATTGCTTTCGTTCTTTTATTATCACGTCTAGGTGCCTTTTCCTTCAGTAGCTTATCTACTACGTTAAATAATATAGTCCACTTCCACTGATTTGACTGAAAGTGTAGTGAAGAAAACCTCATGTTTTGAGTAGATATACGAAACCTTTCTGCAAAAGGTCAAGTCTTCTGCGGTTTACTAGCAGTTTCTTTTGTTCTTAAAGAACACGATATTCTACTAAATTTTTGTAGGTTACAAGAAAATCGTAAATAGACTGCTCCGTCACGTAGCGGTTCACACCTCCTAGAATCGTTAGGGTCCTAAAAAAGATCAATGTGGTGTCTTCTTGTTTTTGGTGCAATTTATTGCTCTACAGACGCTCCTGTTAGTAAAACCCTTTTTACAGACCAATATAAACATTAGAACTCGGCGAACTCAACAGAACTGGCCGCTGGGCGCGCTGCTGTCGCAGTAGGTAACAAAAAAGGGACGGAGTGACGCGACTGTTTATGTTAGACTGTGGTATTACGATTAGAAACTGTGTGTTTGTCTTGAGGCATCAAATACCCCATCTCAGTCAACCATTATTTGTGAATGAGAGCACTAAGCAACTTCCAACAAACTCTACACATAATTTCAAAAATTTATGACACTTTTTCTTGCTGACACCTGCCAGAAAGTGATGACAGGAGGAAAAATTACCGCTTAGTACATTTTCACTGTTAATGTAGTAAAACGTCAGAATCAGGCCTGACTTTTTACTTTACTATTTCCTTATAACTGACTGTATTCGCAATACAGCGTCACCAACATTAAATTATTGAGGGTGACGACTCAGTAGATAAGATACAGATAATAAGTGGGTCGAAATGAGAAATCCCCTTGAGAAAAGTTGAAAAAATTATGACCTAAATCCACTTTTCGAAGCTTTGTGAATGCCTCAGACCTCATACTTCAATGGCTTTATAATTGCTTAAGTGAGCCATTTCAATCCTGGACTAAAACATTTTTTTTGCGATTACCGACAGTTTGTATGGTTGTTATGTATTGTGTTCTAAACGAAATGGCAATGGTCCGAAGTTCTTTCACACGAAATTTCGGCTCGGTCGAGTGACGGTAACAGCCGAAGACCTCTATAATACTGTATTGGTTGATTACTAAAACCAGTTAAAGAAACTGAAAATAATCCGCCAGAAGACACAATGTATTTCGTAGTTTAAAGTGCAGACGAATGCTGTTAAGATATAGGAAACACTAGAAAGCAATTACTTTTCAAGAATACGCACCAAAATTCACATTGCATAGTTTTCTTTTACCGAGTAACGCGGGTGAAGCCATGGCGGATAAATTGCTAGTTTACTGTAAAAGTTTTTGTAGGGAGAAATAAAGAAAAGTAGTATGTATAGAACATAATAGGCTATATGCTATATTTAGGTCATTTAAAAAAAACAGTTGATAAATTTCAATAAACTAGGTTCAAATGGCTCTGAGCGCAATGGGACTCAACTGCTGAGGTCATTAGTCCCCTAGAACTTAGAACTAGTTAAACCTAACTAACCTAAGGACATCACAAACATCCATGCCCGAGGCAGGATTCGAACCTGCGACCGTAGCGGTCTTGCGGTTCCAGACTGCAGCGCCTTTAACCGCACGGCCACTTCGGCCGGCTATAAACTAGGTATTCGACTACATTGTAGCAGTAAAACTGAGTAAATTTTGGCAATGTATGTTTACTTACCATCACTTCTTTGCCTTAAAAAAAAAAAAGAAAAAATGCGCTATCAGTAAATTCCCGTGAACTCTCTTCGTAGCAATTAACTTTTGACACATGTACTGAATATAACTTTATTGTTATATCAAAATTGGGTTGAAAGTGTTTGTTGTGTGGCTTTCGATTGTTAGCCGTCTGCCTCCTGTCCACCCCTCCTACAAACTTGCCGGCCGGTGTGGCCGAGCGGTTCTAGGCGCTACAGTCTGGAACCGTGCGTCCGCTACGGTCACAGGTTCGAATCCTGCCTCGGGCATGGATGTTTGTGATGTTCTTAGGTTAGTTAGGTTTAAGTAGTTCTACGTTCTAGGGGACTGATGACCTCAGAAGTTAAGTCCCATAGTGCTCAGAGCCATTCGAACCATTCCTACAAACTTATAGCAAAACCAAGCAGGTTCATGCTTATCTACCCCCTTTCCTTCACACTCATACCAACACAGTTCATCAAAACATGGTGTATTTGGTTTACTGGCACGTTGGCAAAACCTGCAAAACATTAATTCTTACTGTACAGGAGCTTTTAGTGCGTGTATTTAGTTAATCCTGGATATATTCGTTCGACGGTGTAGTTCTTCTCAAGTACCAGGTAAGATACAAAAAACTTATGGTGCTTCTCAAAAGAATTTGGGGGACACGTCAAGAACTTTCAGTAGGCCAAGAACTTTCAGTAGAAAAGATTTGTTTCACAATATCTGAGGTGAAGAGGTGCTCTTAGCTCTTAAGGTATGCTAATGTTTACTGGACTTTTTAGCTTCGAATGATCGTTTCTGTCACATCGCTGAATATTACCTGAGACACCCTATACAGGATGTTCGGAAGTTTTCGTTACCAACATGTAGGTCTTGTAGAGAAAGTGAGTACGTAATATTTAGAATATGAATTCATATCCGGAAACGTACGGTTTTCGTTCTACAAGGGTTTCATTTTAGGTGTTTAACTCATCCACTTCTGCTTGAGGAATTGAATTAGGCGTGTCACAGTACAATTATTAGGTAGCAATTCGAAAGCAAACGTAAGGAAACATCAATTTGTCACTTAAACACATTTGTTTGTGTTAACACTTAAGCATTACGTGTTTAAATTACTCCAAAACAAAAAAGAACCCAGCATACTATACGTAAAGGACAGTACTGATGCATTACAACAGCGGTTCGATGTGGCGACCACCAAAGTTGTTACAGACATTGTACCTGCAAACCACCTGGTGTCTCTTCAATGACTAGTGTAGCGGCCAGCTTGCCAGCAGATCTTCCTCTGTCTCTACAGGAGTCTCGTAAATTAAACTTCGCATACGATCCCACAAGATCTCCACGGAATCCTGTCTACCCGACTGGACTCCACGACAAGCAATTCTGAGACTTCTCCCTCTCCTTCAGTAGATGTGGACGCGTTACGTATCTGAATTGAAGCCGTCGTAGAACGGAATCGGTACGTTTCCGACTTGTGTTCCTACTCAAAATATTATGTACTTACTCCCGTCTAGAAGTCCTAGAAGTTTTTAACGGGAATTTCCGAACATCGTGGATATGATATAACGTTAGCAGTGTTTACCGTATTCTACCGTCTTGTTCGTTGAAGGTGTTCTCATTTTGGGTTTTCAGAATGTGGTAACACTGAACGAATTCAGTCATAATCTTCGACCATAGGTACTAGTAGACTGGCCCTGCTGTGCAGAAGCTATAGGGCTCGTGTGGCTCCAACATAAACCACGTGACTGTTGGCAAAACGTGGCGGGATTCCAAATCAGCGGTCTGCCATGCTATGTTTGTATCGTATTTTACCCACATTTCTCAACTGACTGCCAAACGCTTCCAACAAAAATTACTTTTTTATTTGCGAAAAATTATGCCAGAACTACATTTGACCTGGATTTGTTCACAGTACCATTTACAAAATCTAACAAATACATCGAACGCCACTCTGGTGGATAGCGGGACGAAATTACTACAAACTATCAATTAAAGTAAAATGTCGTTAAAATCCTTTTAAACAGTAAGAGTGGGCTCGTGTCAAAACTTTAAACATTCGATTCGCCGCGTTTTGAGCTCTAGTCACTTATAAAAGAAAATGGGATATGGGAATTATTCTAACAACATTCAGACTTACAGGCATTGGAAGCACAGATTTCAGAAGACGAGGCATCATCTAACGAACGCCTTCTAGTGTGTGATTTATGGAACTTAGGCCTCTTCGATTCCATATTCTCTGGAAAATCAAAAAGTGTCGGGATAGCATCACTACTTGGTCAATTCCCTCCAGTCTTAGCCCTATAAAAACATCAGTTTTAAAAATGACAGACACTGTAAATAGAGCACTTGCCCGCGAAAGGCAAAGGTCCCGAGTTCGAGTCTCCGTCCGGCACACAGTTTTAATCTGCCAGGAAGTTTCATATCAGCGCACACTCCGCTGCAGAGTGAAAATCTCATTCTGGAAACATCCCCCAGGCTGTGGCTAAGCCATGTATCCACAATATCCTTTCTTTCAGGAGTGCTAGTTCTGCAAGGTTCGCAGGAGAGCTTCTGTTAAGTTTGGAAGGTAGGAGACTAGGTACTGGCAGAAGTAAAGCTGTGACGACGGAGCGTGAGTCGTGCTTGGGTAGCTCAGTTGGTAGAGCACTTGCCGGCGAAAGACAAAGGTCCCGAGTTCGAGTCTCGGTCCGGCACACAGTTTTAATCTGCCAGGAAGTTTCATATCAGCGTACACTCCACTGCAGAGTGAAAATCTCATACTGTTAATATAAATTACAAATACGCATTGTAAATAATAACTAACCTATCAAAACACTTCTCCTCGAAGTGCTTCGAGCAAAGGCGCGTATGTGCAGATGGCTTAAAGTTTTTCCGTTTCAGGGCCTGTATCCAAAGCTGCCTTTGGTTTTCATCCTTAGGGAACCTATGAGTAGGAACGAGGAACAGTTATACTTACTTCTGTAACCGAATTATCACAGATCTTTTCCAAAATGTAATATGAGTCTGACTTTACAGGCATCACTTTCAACACTTTAATTTACTTGATACCCTATTTCAAGTGTAAAAAACATAAAAGTCACTTCAGCAGATTTCAGTAAACGCATCTGCACTATCAGAGGAACACTTGCACGTGAAATGTAATGCCATTTCCCCCGACAAAACGCTGAGTACAGCCATAAGCGCAACACGAAACAACCATGTTTTGCCAACATTCACGTGACTTCAGCCCAGAGATGTTGGAGCCACGAAAATGACGTCAGGGCCAGTCTGTTATACAGGGTGTTACAAAAAGGTACGGCCAAACTTTCAGGAAACATTCCTCACACACAAAGAAAGAAAATATGTAATGTGGACGTGTGCCCAGAAACGGTTACTTTCCATGTTAGAGCTCATTTTATTACTTCTCTTCAAATCACATTAATCATGGAATGGAAACGCACAGCAACAGAACGTACCAGCGTGACATCAAACCCTTTGTTACAGGAAATGTTCAAAATGTCCTCCGTTAGCGAGGATACATGCATCCACCCTCCGTCGCATGGAATCCCTGATGCGCGGATGCAGCCCTGGAGAATGGCGTATTGTATCACAGCCGTCCACAATACGAGCACCAAGAGTCTCTACATTTGGTACCAGGGTTGCGTAGACAAGAGCTTTCAAATGCCCCCATAAATGGAAGTCAAGAGGGTTGAGGTCAGGAGAGCGTGGAGGCCATGGAATTTGTCCGCCTCTACCAATCCATCGGTCACCGCATCTGTTGTTGAGAAGCGTACGAATACTTCGACTGAAATGTGCAGGAGCTCCATCGTGCATGAACCACATGTTGTGTCGTACTTGTAAATGCACATGTTCTAGCAGCACAGGTAGAGTATCACGTATGAAATCATGATAACGTGCTCCATTAAGCGTAGGTGGAAGAACATGGGGCCCAATCAAGACATCACCAGCAATGCCTGCCCAGACGTTCACGGAAAATCTGTGTTGATGACGTGATTGCACAATTGCGTGCAGATTCTCGTCAGCCCTCACATGTTGATTGTGAAAATTTACAATTTGTTCACGTTGGAATGAAGCTTCATCCTTAAAGAGAACATTTGCGCTGAAACGAGGATTGACACATTGTTGGATGAACCATTCGCAGAAGTGTACCCGTGGAGGCCAATCAGCTGCTGATAATGCCTGCACACGCTGTACATGGTACGGAAACAACTGGTTCTCCCGTAGCACCCTCCATACAGTGACGTGGTGAACGTTACCTTGTACAGCAGCAACTTCTCTGACGCTGACATTAGGGTTATCGTCAACTGCACGAAGAATTGTCTCTTCCATTGCAGGTGTCCTCGTCGTTCTAGGTCTTCCCCAGTCGTGAGTCATAGGCTGGAATGTTCCGTGCTCCCTAAGACGCCGATCAACTGCTTCGAACGTCTTCGTGTCGGGACACCTTCGTTCTGGAAATCTCTCTCGATACAAAAGTACCACGCCACGGCTATTGCCCCGTGCTAATCCATACATAAAATGGGCATCCGCCAACTCCGCATTTGTAAACGTTGCACTGACTGCAAAACCACGTTCGTGATGAACACTAACCTGTTGATGTTACGTACTGATGTGCTTGATGTTAGTACTGTAGAGCAATGAGTCGCATGTCAACACAAGCGCCGAAGTCAACATTACCTTCCTTCAATTGGGCCAACTGGCGGTGAATCGAGGAAGTACAGTACATACTGACGAAACTAAAATGAGCTCTAACATGGAAGTTAAGCGTTTTCGGACACATGTCCACATAACATCTTTTCTTTGTTTGTGGGTGAGGAATGTTTCCTGAAAGTTTGGCCGTACCTTTTTGTAACACCCTGTATTTATGGTCGAAGGTCATAATACCTTTAACAGTGGTTCGATTCTGATATCCCGCTAGAGTGGGGTCGGAAATAGGTTAATGTCCCTTTAAAGGGCAAACAGCCGCAGCGGATGCTTCCCGCGCGCTGACGCTAACGGCCTTATAACGAGGCGCGGGACGAGCGACCTCGCGAGTCGCGGCACAGCCGGCCAGAGATGAAGACGCTGCTCGCTGGCGCGCTGGTGCTGCTGCTGCTGGTTGCGGCGGCGGCCAGCGGAAACGAGGTCGACGCGTGGCCCGTGCTGGGGCCGCTCATCGACGACCCGCTCACCGCAGAGGGCGCTGCGCTCATCATGCGCGAGACCCGGCACGCAATCGAAGAGGTGCGCTACGATTATAGCTCCTGTACCATAAGCTGAATCGTCCACCAAGTTTTCCCGTCGACAAGGTTTACCTTCCCGGGTACTAGTCGCACAGCTTTATACGATATCTGTATAAATAAAAATCAGTTGCGTGTAAGATCATCATCTTAGAGCGGCTTGTCGGCCGGAGTGGCCGAGCGGTTCTAGGCGCTACAGTTGGGAACTGCGTGACCGCTACGGTCGCAGGTTCGAATCCTGCCTCGGGCATGCATGTGTGTGATGTCCTTAGGTTAGTTAGATTTAAGTAGTTGTAAGTTCTAGGGGACTGATACCCCAGAAGTTAAGGGGGGTAGGACGACAAACGGGCCGACTCGGAGCAGGAGAGGCACCACAGGACATTTTAATACCTACTGTCTATACTTTTACGAATAAATTCATAAAACTTTGTCAGCATGACCAGAAAGGATTTAGGATTCACACTCGTACCAGTGGGAGTCCAAAAACATAACAAAATAAATTTTGAAACTTTCTGGCAGATTAAGATATCCTATCTTTCAGGAGTGCTAGTTCTGCAGGGTTCGCAGGAGAGCTTCTGTAAAGTTTGGAAGGTAGGAGACGAGGTTCTGGCAGAAGTCAAGCTGTGAGGACGGCATGAGTCGTGCTTGGGTAGCTCAGTTGGTAGAGCACTTACCCGCGAAAGCCCACACAGTTTTAATCTGTCAGAAAGTTTCATATCAGCGCACACTCCGCTGTGCAGAGTGAAAATCTCATTCGGAAAATAAATTTTTTTACATGTCAAATTTCATCATTATTTCACTTACTATTGCCAGCATGAGTTGCTATAGGTACACTTTTCTTCATAAGTAAGAGAGATTCTTCTATGAATTTTTCACAGCACGCAAACCATACTCACAGGTGTATGAAACTCTAGAATTTTCCAAATCTATTAAAAACTGCGGTAAAAATTCAGATAATAAACTGTAGAATGTAAGTTTTTTTCTAAACATGAAGTTTAAAACATTACAGCTCATTCGTTTTTTCGTAAACGAAAGAAATTCTAAAGTTTAATACCCTTGTAAGTATGGTTTGTATGCTGTGCAACATTCGTCGAATAATCTCTCCTATTTATGAAGAAAAGTGTAACTATAGTAACAAATGCAGCCAAGTAAGTGAAAAAATGATGAAATTTCAAACATAAAAAAACAAAATTATTACGTTTTTGAACTTCCACTGCCAAGAGTGTGAATCCTGAATCCTTTCTGGTCATGCTGACAAAGTTTTATGAATTTGTTTGTAAAAGTATAGACAGTGGAAGTTAAAATGTCCTGCGGTGCCTCACCTGCTCCATGTTGGCCCGTTTCACGTCCTACCCCTTAAGTCCCATAGTGCTCAGAGCCATTTGAATTTTTGAGAGCGGATTGACAGATTTGGTAGCTTTTCTTTTTTTGCGATGTTCGTTATTGTCAGGACAAGGTTTGGATGCAAAAAAATCTTTTGGAAAATCCAACTGAAAAGTCGGAAATTAACATCAGTTGCGGCATGTATGGAATATCATCAATTAAGAACGATGCGGCAGATTTGGTTGATTTTTGTCTTTCTTGTGTTCGTAACTCTCAGGAAAAGGTTCAGGTAAGGGAAATTTTTGAAAAATCCTCCATAAAGTCGGAAATTAAAATCAATTGTGGAAGATCATCACTTAAGAACGGCTCGGCCGATTTGATTGATTTCTTTCTTTTTTTTGTGGTGCTCATAATTGTGGATGGTAAATGTATTTATGGTATGAAAAAAATACAAAAATTGCGTTCAGTTTGACATTTCTGATGTCGTATGTTTTCACAACAAAAAAATGAGTTTGACATATAAAGGAGAAATGTTACCAAAAATCTCGAAAAGTTCTTCACCGATTTCCTACAAATTTTTGCCCCACACACTAATGAACATTTCGACGGTAGGAAATATATTCTTATAATCTTTAATATATATATATACCGGGTGATCAAAAAGTCAGTATCAATTTGAAAACCGAATAAATCACGGAATAATCTAGATAGAGAGGTACAAATTGACACACATGGTTGGAATGACATGAGGTTTTATCAGAACCAAAAAAATGCAGACGTTCAAAAGATGTCCGACAGATGGTGCTTCATCTGATCAGAATAGAAATAATTAGCATAACAAAGTTAGACAAAGCAAAGATGATGTTCTTTACAGGAAATGCTCAATATGTACACCATCATTCCTCAACAATAGCTGTAGTCGAGGAAGAATGTTGTGAACGGCACTGTAAAGAATGTCCGGAGTTATGGTGAGGTATTGGTGTCGGATGTTGTCCTTCAGCATCCCTAGAGATGTCGGTCGATCACGATACACTTGCGACTTCAGGTAACCCCAAAGCCAATAATCGCACGGACTGAGGTCTGGGGACCTGGGAGGCCAAGCATGACGAAAGTGGCGGCTGGGCACACGATAATCACCAAACGACGCGCGTAAGAGATCTTTCACGCCTCTAGCAATACTTTTTTTCAGTTCTAATAAAACCCCATGTCATTCCAAGCATGTGTGTCAATTTTTACCTCTCTATCTACATTATTCCGTGGTTTATTAAGTTTTCAAATTTGTACTGACTTTTTGATCACCCGATATATGTATTATTTAATGGGGAAACCTTGTTATCACAAATCTCCAAAAGTTATTGATCAATTTACTGCCAATTTTTGAACGATGCTCTAATGAACATTTGGACAGACGTCGGCTATATTTTTTTGTAATATATTACATATGTGAATATTTATGTAATAGATGGAGGGGAAACGTTGTTACTAAAAATCTCGAAAAGATCTTGACGGATTTATTTCAGATTTTTACAAGGTACTCTACTGAACATTCAGACGGAAGGACATAGAGAGGAGTGAGGAGGAGATGGACAGAGAGACAGGGGAGGAGGGTGTGCACAGAGAGATAAGGGCAGGAGCAGATATACGGAGCTACTGAGCTTTCAGACGGAAATGATCATAGAGAGGGCGGAGGAGAGATGGACAGAGAGAGAGAGAGAGAGAGAGAGAGAGAGAGAGAGAGAGGGGGGGGGGGGATGAGAAGATGGACAGAGAGAGGCAGGCCAAGGAATTTAGGATGTATATGCAATTCCCATACCCGTTTAGCAATAGCGAAGCATTGCCGGGTTTGCTAGTTTCTTATGCATGGGTTCGATTAAAATTTTTCAAATGTGTGTGTATTCCTAAGGGACCAAACTGATGAGGTCATCGGTCCCTAGAATTACACACTACTGTATTACATGCCCTCAATATAATCGCCCCGCATCGCGACCACATTGTTCCACAGAGATGGAAGGCGCCGTACACCATCATCGCATCCATCTCAGTCGATGTCTCGCAAAGACCGCTCTTTTTTAAGTCACGGATGTTGTCTTGTGTTGTAGCGAGTGCCACGAAGGGGTTTCTTCATTTTGACGAACAGGTTGTAATCGCACGGACTCATATCGGGTGAATACAGTGGATGTTCCAGTATTTCCCACCTCCACATTCGCAAGACCTCCTGCATGGGGTTCGCCATGTGGCAGCGTGCATTTTCATCAAGGATGATGGAATGCAGTGCCCGAATGAAACATTGTTGTGCGCTCCGACAACATGCCACTTCAGTCTTGTTCCCTAAACGTACTGTTAAGGCACTTAAACTGGCCTCTCGCACTTTCGGACGGTACACGCAGCAACTCCCTCAAACACAGCCGTCGCCTCTCACTGCACTATTTCTGCTGACCTTCAGCTGTCAGCTACAAAGAGCGGGCATGTGACGCATATCTTTCATATTATGGCAGTGTTGCCACTACTTTTTACCTAATCCACGTAAAATATTTGATACTGAATGTATGAAGAGTACCGATCTGTAATTAATGTGTACAGAGATATTTAGAATGCCTTTTTCATATAACATAAGAATTGAAATGTTGCACAACTATAGAAATTTAGGCTCGGATCTTGCTTGTAGTTTGTAAATACTAAATATAATGAGATCAGAAGTCGGTACCAATGTCTGTGCCTGTTTATTAGTTTTTGCCATATAAAGGCACTTGTAAATGTGATATTTATTTTTTTAATAATAAGTAGGTATTTCAAGAAATGCAGCACTTTTATTGTTCGGAGGGGGGAAAAGTATAACTTCTTGTTACAGTGAAAAGAATTTTCATTAATAGTTTCATCTTTAATTTAACCAGTATTTGTTTTGTGTGCATCATGATAGGTTTGTTGCTTGTTGAGTTGTGATAAAAATTTTATTCTTTGAACGTTACGTTACTTGTGGATGTTTTCTCAGAATGATCAATCCGCTGTAAAAATATCTTAATTATCAGTCGTTCTACCGTACCTGCATAAGAAATGGGGCTAAGTATTATTCAATTTGTGTATGTATGTTTATGATAACGACGTATTAATACGTCACAAATATTCCACACCACGTTGCCGATTGCGAAAATATCTCAGGAATAGAAAAAAATTTGAGACCAACTGCTTCAGTATAGTTTTCGACTGGAGAAAGAAACACAGTTGTGTAGAGTTGGTTTCAGGTTTACGATTTCTATTATTAACGTCTATTTACAATACGCAATTGAGTGCCAGGACCAGGTTCCCAGCTGTCTCTCCGACAATTTATGGCCTGTCCTTTTCTTCGTATGGAGTCACTTGGAAACCTAAACATGCGAAATCCATTTTTGAAACAGTTCATGTAGTTCACAGCTGTGCGGCCACCGACATTTACGACGAATTCTTCAATACATTTAATTAGAAATCTCCATTCGCTTCGTGACCCACGTGCAGACAAGTATGAGTATCCTGTGCTTTGGGGAAACATAGCGGACAGTTCAGCTCAAGTTATAGGCGCCTTTGCTCTAACAGTCCAGGCAGTCGCCCACTTACTTTCGGGAAACCGATTTAACAATACCGCTTCCGGTTCTCATGTAAGTACTCCAATATCAATAATCTTTTGTATACATGGGTCCATAGCCGCGGCGAATTTCTAGAGGGAAGTCACTCGCCAGAGAAGGCTGTTTTTATTTATGAAATAAGCCCCTTATTTCATGCTTTACTATTAGCTAATTTTGCAAGCTGCCGCTGACACAGTGAAAAACTTTAGTCGCATAACGTCTTATCTTCCACACCTTTGTGTGGAGTAACTACATCCAGTAGTGTCTTTAATAATGATTTCCTATGATCATGACTGTAACGGGCACCACTATCTCAGATATGAATTCTCTGTGTAAAGGGAGTAAATGCTGCCCCTGAGTGAGTTTTGTGACTGTGCCAGCTCAAAGTAAAATAGTTTCAATCCGAATATTGCATGGACGCCACAGGGCTGTTACTAGGCATGGCCTTGTTGGAGTTGCTATACCGACGTCTTACTCCGACCTTTGAACTGACCTACCCAGCCATTTACAAGGGGAGACCGACCCACGATGCAGCTCGGCATTTTTCGCGTCTACAGACATTACAAGATATGAAACAAGCGATAAGTGATAGATGAAATTCCTAGGATTGACCTGGTATCGAACGCGTGACCTTTTGATGTGTAGTCTGGAACTTCACTACTTTTTTTCCTGACGTTATTTACGTCAGCGGTTCTGTGCGGATGTCGCATGGCACGTCTCTTTTCTGTCTATGAAAACTTCGCTTAGCTTTTTTATTGCAGAGGTCGATCAATCTCCTGACCGAAAGCGTTTAGCCGTGGAGTCTACGTATAGCATACTAAAATAAGTCGGTTTCACATTTATCATAAAAGTACACATGAAGTGAACATCTTAAAATGAAATGGCAGACATGTCAGGGACATGCTACTGTGACAAAACCCACATAATGTCTGCATTTTTCTCATTTTGCATACGGAATTCACATCTGCGATGGTTGTGCCCGTCGTCTCCAGAGTTACAAGAATACCTTAGAGCTTCCTTCACACAAATGTGTGGAAGATATTAGGTGACTACTGTTTTCCGCTGTGACAAACACACTTTGAAAGTGCCCAGGGGAGCGAAACTAGCTCATAACGAAAGCATGAAATATACACTTTATTTCAAAATTAAAAAATATCGATTCTGGGAATGCGGTTCTAGCTGCCGGATTTTCTCCACAATAGACTTTCATTTCCATGTAAACGCACAACTGTTTTTTGATACTTACTTGGGTTGTGGGCTACGTCTTGTTTTGAGAAACTTTCGGCTAATCTGGACGGTGTGACTATTCTGTACCGTAAAGGATGAGTAGAAATATTTGTCTGCATGTGAAGTTGCCTATCTCCGATATTTAACTGAAAAGAGACAGCAATTGTGCTGACCGGATCGGAGAACGGAACAGCTGATTTCCAGAGGCTATCTAGGTAAAACAACTGACGATCGGAAAACTAATATTTGACCACTTTAGCAAAACTGATCAGGCCTTAATACGTAAACACTACACCTAAAAATGCTTTCCACAATTATTCGGTTTTCGTCATTTGAAAGTTGTGCCCCAGGTAAACGTAGAACCTGCGACGCCAAATCGTATATGATCGAACCCTCCTATTACGGAATATTATAATTTACGATCTATGCGCCGTGAGAAAAGCAGTTTAATGTGAGGCAGATCTTATAAAAATAATTTGGACCACGGAGTAGAGATGAGATCTGGTAACAACCTTAAATGAGATTAGGACACTTTGTCAAATAATAATAGGTATGTTTATACACCTTTTTTTATTGTTTTCCAAGACTCATACATCAAAGTTTAAGCATGCGACATCTGATTTTTAAATACAGTAACATATTTAAAACTGTCACAACTCCAGAACTTCTCATAAGTAATTTAAAAATGAGCGCCAGCGTATAGAAGAAGGCATGAAATAATGTATGAGCCAAAACACCTCAGTAATAAAAGTAATTTTTAACATGAAAACTGTTTATGATCTTGTTAAACCGATCTTTAAACAAAACCACAATTGTTTTAATGCTAACTTACAATGCGTTAAATAAAGTGAAATGCTTCTCTTCGAAATACGCCTTGTGTTGCCAAAGATGGAATAAGTCCTTCGTTTAACAATGACTTCGATGAATTGCTCCAGCTGGCTCCTTATACTTATTGTCTTCCTCACTTATTTTATCGTTCAATTTGTGAAATTATTCACGGGAATATTAGGCCAATATTTCCATCCCACAGTAATCGAAATGGTGTTCCGTGTCTAATGACTGCTATGCCTACGGCATATTAAACTCTAGCCTCTGTGTTCTAAGGCGACGTAGGCTTCAGCTCGACTTCAGTTTGTTGCAGCAGAAGCAGATGCAACGTAATATCTACGCAGTAGCTCTGTCTTACGATAGCGCTGGCCTGGTGCCAATGCAACATTTGGTAGTATGAGTGACAAAACATCGACCTGAAAACTAGGGACATTAGCACGTCGATGATAACTCATTCGACGCTCGCAAAGGCTTAAATAACAGTTCAACAGACGGTACTCGAAAAAGTATTCATACACCCATAAATTTCGACTTGTTGTTACTTGTTTTACATTAAGTTCAAAATTATAAATATTTCTTTAAAATAACAAACATTTACGACCTTGAGATAGCAAAATAATAAATGATCTTTTGTGTGGAACTAAATAACGGAGGAGAAACAAACACTGCGCATAAGAAAAATGTTCAAACAATCTGGATTGTCAGACTTCCCTCATCCCCTGAGTTATCGTACAGATTTTGTGAATAAAACCATCTACGGTCGCAGGTTCGAATCCTGCCTCGGGCATGGATGCGTATGATGTCCTTAGGTTAGTTAGGTTTAAGTAGTTCTAAGTTCTAGGGGACTGATGACCACAGATGTTAAGTCGCACAGTGCTCAGAGCCAATAAAACCATCTAGATCGCATAATACATGTTTTTTTTATAACTCACTTTGGCCACTGCCATCATCAGATCAAAATTTAGAACCTGACCATCAATATTCATTGTCAATATCAATAAAACTTGTGCCCGATTAGGACTTCTTCGTCAATATTAGGTACAGGTTTCCGATTAGACAGAGACTTTATTGATACTGACACTGACCTTGTTTTACAAGTTCTAAGTTTTGTCAGGTCACCTTTAGGAAAGTTGTTGAACTCAGCGACTGTGATATTATTTACAAATTAGAGCGCCGCCATCAGTCGTCCTTTTTGCAGGTTTTAATTGGCAAATCCAGATTTTGGCTAGTGGATTTGCCAAATAAAACCAGCGAAAAATAAAAGGCGTCTGATTGCTGCGCTCTATAATTTATAAATTCTAAGTTTTGATTTGACTATGGTAGCAGCCGAAACGACGTTGTAAATGCGTATATTAAGCTATCTAGGAATTTTTTTCGCAAAATATTTACAAGGATTGCGTACTCATACGGGAAATTTATTTGCTTAATTAATTATCGTGTGGAGATGCTACTATTATGGACTTGCCCAGATAGCCACTCGCTTTAGCGTGCTGCTTCTGGGATTCGGGGAGGCGCGCCGGCCCCGGATCGAATCCGCCCCTGGCTGATTAACGACGAGGAGTGGTGTGCCAGCCAGTTTGGATGTGGTTTTCATGTGGTTCCCACATACGTTTAGGTGAATACCAGGCTGGCATCCACGTCCCGCATTAGTCACACGATTCACAAACGTTGATACCCTGGAGGGTAAACAGTGGCTACAGGAAGAGCATATGGACACCATTTGCCAATAGCACTGCTAATTCCAGATTACCATACCGACCTTGCATTGACACGAGATAACGCCAAAAAATAGGTGTCGCTTCTGTTATGTCCTGTAGTCATGTAGATACTGAACCTATTAAATTAGCTATAACGTCAAAAAGTATTTTTCCAACATTAAATCATTTCGCGATGAACAATTTCTTTTCAATAGAGACCGCAGATTTTCTATTGAAGTTATACCTGGTGACTGATGAGCAATTCGTAACTGACGAGGTACATTGTAAAGCAACTGTTCCTAAGTTTTACATACCTTCCTTTTGGGGTGATTACATTATGCTATCAATTCCAATCCCCTGTACTACTTTTCACCAAGTGTCTCGTAAAATGTGTGCTTGGCTGTATGCATTTAGAGTCCTCTTGCAAAATCAGCTGGATCTCCAAAGCCCGCAAGTCTGCTACAGCTCCAAGCGACGATACTTCTTCCTACATGTTCCATCGTGGATGAATTTCACACTGTTTTCCCTGTAATATAGCGCATATATCTTGGCAAGGGCTTTCGGTCGTCTCGCATGAAGTATGTAGTTGATGGAAGCCTCGCTAAACTTCTGTATCGTGCTTTGTACACTAGCACTGAACAGTTTTAGTTGAATCATAATGGCTGGAGCTACAATCCAATTGAAATGAATTTACTTACTCCACTATTAATTGCGGAAAACAGTTTTTGACTTTTACGACTAATACTCTTGTACGGTCAAATTGCAACTGAACTTCAACTCCGGCAAACGGGGCCCAGTTTTATGTCAAACGTTGTCGCTGCACTTAGACGTTGTGCGTACCTACTAATAAAGACACGAACGATGTATATAGAGCACTGTTTTGGCTCCGTACTGTTTCGCTTTCATAATATTATACACGCAGTAACGAGAGTTTTTTCCCAGATGAAATTTGGAGGATTACTTGAAGAAATGCCAAAATTAATTGTTAAACATGCTATAGTATGTCCTAAATCACACCTAATCTTATGGATTCGATGTCTGGAACGCTGCAGTTCGTAACAGAAGCAAAATGACTTTATACGAAATGTTAATAGTGACGGTTAAATCTGAGAATGCAGACTGTATTAATTTGTTTGCTGTTTGAAGAGTAAATTCGTACCTTTCAAAAAGTGACAATTTTGAGTTAATTGTAATACAAATATAAGTGGAGAAACATGTGTGCATGAACATTTTTTTGTCCACCGTGTACAGTATTTTGTTTTCCAGAATTTGCTGACCACCGAATGGCTCATCACACACATTATAATCTTTGGAGATATCATGGCGAAGTGAGTCCGCCACATTGGCAAACGTTTTGCTGGCGCCAGTGGCCATCATTGTCGCAGGACGATGGGCTCGCGTTATATCATCTTTCGTAACCGCAGGTGGTGATAGACGGAATTTTGGAAGAGAGAAATGAGACCTAGAGCTTAATCCCGTCGGTGTAACTGTCATTCGAGACGGAACGCCATGTCAGTTACTCTACGATGAGAATTTTAACCTTGTCGCTGGAACAAACGCGTCGTTCTTCAGAATCAGCTTTGTAACTCCAACGAACTGAAGACATTTGCATATGTAATAAGCCAGCCGGCGGTAGACTGACGTTGTGATCTGAAACTTCCTTGCCGATTAAAACTGTCTGCTTGGATTAGTACCCTTGCCTTTTTCGGGTTACGTTCTTACCGATAGAGCTACCCAAGCACGACATCGAATCCCCGTTTGTCACACAATTTCAATCTGCCGGGAAGTTTCAAAACAGAACGGCTGCAGAGTGATTCATTCTGGAAACACTCCTGTATGCTGTGGCTAAGCTACATGTATGAATGTCTCGCTAACTTCGCATACCGCATGATATGCATGAGAGTTCATGTGAAGTTTGGAAAATGAAAACGAGATCTATATTAGTAAACCGTAAAAAAACGCTAACCCGCTGCCAGTTGCAGGTTGCCTATATAAGAGCTTCCAGAAAAAAAAAGAATTGCACTATTTCGTATAATTATTGGGCGAATTTAAAAATTTAAAATGCTGTCATTATTTACTCATTAAGAGCTCTAACCTTAGGTTAAAGGTTTAAAACAGAAAATCAAGTATTAATTCAGAAACGGCGTACATGCCTTGAGCCAATAAAACTCACGGGGCGCAAATTACCCAGCTCACATTCAACCAGCATTTGCGAATGAGAGCACATAGCGACTTCCAACAAACTTGGCACATAATTTCAAACTTTTTCGGAACTTTTTCTCGTTGACACTTTTCCCTCCTTAGCAACAAAAGAAATGAGACAAAAGGAAAGTTCCACGTTCTGGCCTTAGACGGGCCAATCCGACTCGTCTGACCGCCGTGTCATCCTTTGCTAATGGCGTTGATAGGATGTGGTTCTGAGGGGCATGTGATCAGCACACAGCTCTCTCTATCGTTGACGGTTTTCTGGCCCTTGGAATCACTACTAATCGGTCGAGTAACTCAACGGATGGCTTCACGAGGCTGCGCACATCCTGTGCGAGTGCCCCCACCAACGAAAAAAATCCCTGGCAGTACCAGGAGTCAAACCCCGGTCCACCGCATGACAGGCAGCCACGCTGACCACTCTGCTACAGAGGCGGCACAATAATTACATAATGAAAGGAAAAAAAGTTTATCACGTTCTACATTTTCGCTGTTCGTGCAGTAAAACTTGAGCATCAGGCATGGCGTTTTAATTTATTACTTCTTTACTACCAACTCTACTCCCAACACATTTTGCAGACATTATCCACATACACCACTGAATGTATCTCCAAAATTATGTCATTACTCAACCCATTGTTTAGAGCATATGAAATCATAAGCACTGAGACGCCATGATCAAGCGTAAAATAAAACATTTGTCCAAAAGGTCTTATATGAAGACAGAGGGTGTTCAAAAAAAAGTGTCGAATACTTTCAGAGGTGGTAGTACACATCGAAACAAGAAAAATAAGCCTCTTTAGCTTGGGTCCAGAGACGTATACTTTCCGAGATAAACGAGTGTTTATAGGAAGGGCTGCACGATGCCTGGTTGCGGATATTAACACAGTCGTTGCATTGGCGCTCCTTCAAATGTGTCGGCAGCGTATTGTGATATCTTACTTCCAATACTCTACCTACAGCACGTTCAAGCCCTAAGGCCACAGGAACACTACGTCAGACTGCGGTCCTATAAATGCCTGTTGGAGAGGTGTGCCACAGATGCACTATTCACATCCAAAATTTTATTTACCCATGAGGCAGTGTTCACAAGAGATGGTGTTGTGAATTTCCAAAAGCAGCGTGTATGGACAGATATAAATCCCCAAGCAATGCAGTAAAGAGGACGTCAGCACCGATTCTCAGTCAACGAATGGGCAGGCATGCTTGGCGATAGATTAATAGGACCACATGTGCTACCAAAAAGATTAACTGGAGCGCATTATCTACACGTTCTCATTAATATATTGTTTACCTTGCTGGTGGCTGTGCCATTGCAGCAACGAATACAAGTGTTTATTACAGAATATACACTCCTGGAAATTGAAATAAGAACACCGTGAATTCATTGTCCCAGGAAGGGGAAACTTTATTGACACATTCCTGGGGTCAGATACATCACATGATCACACTGACAGAACCACAGGCACATAGACACAGGCAACAGAGCATGCACAATGTCGGCACTAGTACAGTGTATATCCACCTTTCGCAGCAATGCAGGCTGCTATTCTCCCATGGAGACGATCGTAGAGATGCTGGATGTAGTCCTGTGGAACGGCTTGCCATGCCATTTCCACCTGGCGCCTCAGTTGGACCAGCGTTCGTGCTGGACGTGCAGACCGCGTGAGACGACGCTTCATCCAGTCCCAAACATGCTCAATGGGGGACAGATCCGGAGATCTTGCTGGCCAGGGTAGTTGACTTACACCTTCTAGAGCACGTTGGGTGGTACGGGATACATGCGGACGTGCATTGTCCTGTTGGAACAGCAAGTTCCCTTGCCGGTCTAGGAATGGTAGAACGATGGGTTCGATGACGGTTTGGATGTACCGTGCACTATTCAGTGTCCCCTCGACGATCACCAGTGGTGTACGGCCAGTGTAGGAGATCGCTCCCCACACCATGATGCCGGGTGTTGGCCCTGTGTGCCTCGGTCGTATGCAGTCCTGATTGTGGCGCTCACCTGCACGGCGCCAAACACGCATACGACCATCATTGGCACCAAGGCAGAAGCGACTCTCATCGCTGAAGACGACACGTCTCCATTCGTCCCTCCATTCACGCCTGTCGCGACACCACTGGAGGCGGGCTGCACGATGTTGGGGCGTGAGCGGAAGACGGCCTAACGGTGTGCGGGACCGTAGCCCAGCTTCATGGAGACGGTTGCGAATGGTCCTCGCCGATACCCAAGGAGCAACAGTGTCCCTAATTTGCTGGGAAGTGGCGGTGCGGTCCCCTACGGCACTGCGTAGGATCCTACGGTCTTGGCGTGCATCCGTGCGTCGCTGCGGTCCGGTCCCAGGTCGACGGGCACGTGCAACTTCCGCCGACCACTGGCGACAACATCGATGTACTGTGGAGACCTCACGCCCCACGTGTTGAGCAATTCGGCGGTACGTCCACCCGGCCTCCCGCATGCCCACTATACGCCCTCGCTCAAAGTCCGTCAACTGCACATACGGTTCACGTCCACGCTGTCGCGGCATGCTACCAGTGTTAAAGACTGCGATGGAGCCCCGTATGCCACGGCAAACTGGCTGACACTGACGGCGGCGGTGCACAAATGCTGCGCAGCTAGCGCCATTCGACGGCCAACACCGCGGTTCCTGGTGTGTCCGCTGTGCCGTGCGTGTGATCATTGCTTGTACAGCCCTCTCGCAGTGTCCGGAGCAAGTATGGTGGGTCTGACACACCGGTGTCAATGTGTTCTTTTTTCCATTTCCAGGAGTGTATGTGTAGCCACCTAGGTCGCATAAAATTGTTGTCAAATTTTATGCAACTGAGGTGGCTATACATAAATTCTGTAATTAGGTTAACGCACGGTTGCTGGACTTAAAATTTCAAAAATACAGATGTAGTTCATGTATGATGGCGCACCAGCACACTTGTGGCTCAGTGCGTGCAAATATCAGACGCAGACATTTCAGGACCGCTGGATCGGTCGGGGTGCCCCACATCTTGGTCTGCTCGTTACCCAGACCTCAATGCTCGAGACACTGTTTATGGGAACACTTGCAGGAATTGGTCTGCACCACAACGATGTGCGGACACTATAGTGCCGCCTCTTCGATGGATGGCAACAGGTACAGCAACAACCGGGTATACTTCAAAGGGTGCGTCATTCCTTAGGGGGGCAGAGGAGTGCATCGTCATGAATGGACGCCACTTTGAAGACCTGCTGTAAACACGTGTTTATCGCAGAAAGCGTCTGCGGCTCGTGGTCTTGTGGTAGCGTTCTCGCTTCTCGCGCATGGGGTCCCGGGTTCGATTCCCTCCATCTCTGCCTCGAGATGACTGGGTGTTGTGTGTCTTCCATCATCATTTCATCCTCATTCAGTCGCAGGTCGCTGTGGCGTTAAAGAACTTGTGGAGCGGCGGCCGAACCGCCCCGCGAGGGGTCTCCCGGCCACCAATGCCATACGCTCATTATTATCGCAGAAAGCAAGCGTTTCCGGACACATGTTTGTTTCCTGTTTCGATGAGTATTACCACCTCTCGACGTAGTCGATACTCCTTTTTGAACATCCTTTTTTGTTTTACCAGTTTTAGCTTCAACTTTTTGGTTAGTTTATGGGTGAATTATCCGAAACTAATGAAGCCAACATAAATTCCGCTCCCGATGTAAGAAAGGTTGTCCGTGTCTTTAATTTCTTAACGGAACGTCGCGTCGGTAGTTATATATAACGACCGCTTCTCATCATATGTCACAATTCTCTTTCGTTTTTGCTTCCGAGAGAACAGACAAAGCTTCATACTCAACCTGAAGTGATTAGATTGCCCAGAACGATCCACTTAGATCGCAATTTGAGTAGGGAACGACCCATTTATATACTTCACGAAGAAACTTGAAAAAAAAAAAAAAACTGTCTGTTCCACTCGACGTAAGTTATTGATTTATTCTGTAATTCATTTATTGATTCATAATGTTCCATAGATCCCAACAAGAAAGAGAAATTTCAAGGACGTTCTGTTATTTTGAGGAAATACTGCATATGACGGAGTTCAGTTGTCGTTTGACTATACAACAGAGCTTATTTTCGACAAGAACGCGCCGGAACGGCGTTCCGGTACCTCCAGAGATTTTTTAACTGTCTGGTACAAGAAGGCACCAGAGATTAAAAAATTGCATGTATGTTAAATTTCAGCGTAACTATAACTTGCCGCTGTGCAGGCACCAGTGTCCAATGTCAGACGATAGGCAGGGACATGTGGCGAAGTACGGTGTAATTAGAATAAAATGTTAGTTACTGAAATATTTCAGTCAGAAAAGTTAAGTTTCCATATGTTTCATGGTGCACTTTTTAAAACATATGAATACAAGTGTACATCCAAAAATTCGGCTTCTCCACCCACCTACAACGAAACTGAACATTACAGCTGCAGCATTTGAAACATGAGGTCACACTCACGAAGACTACCAACTTGTACCAATGTGTATCGAGCTGAACTAGGGTACTAAGTGATGGAGGGATGGACGGTAGCGGCTTTTGTTTACATTAAAATTTATTCTATTGTTTTGACTATAAGGAATTATGCTATAAAAATCCGAAAGTCAGAATAGTGTTTTGTAAAAAATGTCTCCTTATCTAAATTCTACCACATTTTTGAAAAATCGAAACTTACGATTTTTATAGCTGGGAGGACAGGGGAGGGGGGTGGGTGGTGAAAGGGAAGGAAAGGGGTTGAATGGTTGAAGAAGGGCGTTCCAGAACTTAAAATTTTAGAAATTAAGCACTGCTGTACAGCGTCGTAGAAGTCAATAAATGTTCCGCAACTAAGCCTGAAACAATTAAACTCGTCTCAGTTTGATTACAAGTCACTAATATTGTCCCACCTCACTGTATATTGCATGATCTAGAAGTTTAGGGAGACGTCGATCAATATACGTGTCTTAAGGAAAGAGAAGTAAGTCGTACTAACTTAAGCTGTTCTTTGGATTAACAATAAACTTTCACTAGACTGCTTGTAACCGATAAAGGTAATTTGATAAATAAGAGGAAAAGTCGCTACACTGGAAAAAAGGAAACAGAAATTTACGGCTTCCTCAGCTGTCAACTTTGTATTGGCAGTTTAATATCACTCGATTACATTAGTTTTTTTCAAAGAAAACAGTTATCTACATCAGCAACAACAGAGATCTGTATAGAATACATCACTGTTTGTTCAAAAATGGCTCTGAGCACTATGGGACTTAACATCTGAGGTCATCAGTCCCCTAGAAGTTAGAACTACTTAAACCTAACTAACCTAAGGACATCACACACATTCATGCCCGAGGCAGGATTCGAACCTGCGACCGTAGCGGTAGCGCTGCTCCAGACTGAAGCACCTACAACCGCTCGGCCACAGAGGCCGGCACCACTGTTTGTCATACAGCTGTTCAGTAAGCACTGTTCCTTACCTTGTAGGTACATAAAATTTCAATATTTGACTCAAGATAGATAATTTGTAGGACTGGCTAATGAGGAATGTGTTTAATTTAATTTTAGTTGGTAGGTATCAGAAGGTATTTTTTCACGTTTTTATCCTGTAAAATGGGAAAAAGTTCGTCTAAGGTATGTGAAATCCTATTTGAATCATTAGCTACTCACACTCCTACAGAGGTTAAATGAGTATGTACGGGAAATTTACACCCTGCATGTTTAGTCTGTGCATGAAAACCTACCGAGGTGACACAGTGCTTATGAAACTGTGGACTGGAGGTTGGAAAGAGTAGCATTCAAATCCGCGTCTACCCAACCTGGTTTATGTTTTCCGATATTTCCTAAATCGCCTCTTGCAAACTGTGGCGGCGTACACTCAGGAATGCCGCCGCCGGTTCCTCCCCTACGTTTGTCAGACTCAGCTAGTGTGCGGTCTCTAATGAGTTCATGAAGTCTCTTCCTCTCAATGTTTCAACAGTATTTCAGTGTGAAAATTTCAAGCTACATCTAGGCCACCAGGTTAAACTCTTGACGATGTGCGTGTTAAACGCCGTTACTACGCTGTTTTGCTGTTCGAGTGAGCTGACGTCAGTTGGGTGCGTAGCTGATACAACTTTACACTTGTCTCACGACAGTGAATTGTGGACTCACAGGAAATAAACAGCGCGATGGATACCAATAGAAAAAAAGATCACACATTTCTTTAACTTCGGTTGGCAGGCGGAACAGTTCACTGTTTTAGTTGGCAGTGTTATTAGCTATATGGCTCTAAATGGCTCTAAATGGCTCTGAGCACTATGGGACTTAACATCTATGGTCATCAGTCCCCTATAACTTAGAACTACTTAAACCTAACTAACTTAAGGACATCACACAACACCCAGCCATCACGAGGCAGAGAAAATCCCTGACCCCGCCGGGAATCGAACCCGGGAACCCGGGCGTGGGAAGCGAGAACGCTACCGCACGACCACGAGATGCGGGCAGCTATATGTAATGTGGTGTGCGTACTGTAAGACCTTCAGTACACACACCATCAGATTATTTGACTTGTCACTATAACGAAGTAAGAGAGTCTCAGCAATAGGTCTCGTGGTCTTATCGTGACGTGTTTATCTTGTGCCGTTAGGTCAGACGATAGAAATGCCACTTGCATGCTTAGAGTAGCAGACGGCTGCTGACCAACTTTAAACAGAACTTGATTAAATTTCACACACATTTATTAAAATAATAACAAGCATAAAAATTACTTAACTTGGTTTGGGATGCTATTTACAATTGACAATCTGAAGTTCCTTTGGTATTGGTACGTTAATCTTATTCTCTCATATATCTCTGATACTTGACAAAAGTGTCTATACATTTATCTTCATGGCTATATACAGGAATATGGTAATCTTATTAGGCGCAGACTGAAATTTGACTATAGACTGGTACAGACAAATGTAGAACTCGTACAGACTGGTACAGACTGATGCAGACTGGTACAGACTGATGCAGACTGGTACAGACTGAGGCAGACTGGTACAGACTGGCTAATCGGAGGTCTGTACACTTCTGATAATACCTCGCACATTCATGTATCACTGCCCGAGTGTGATCCGCGAGGAGAAAAGGTTCTACATTAGCAGCAATCTCATTGGCTGCGTTACATATTAATACACGGATCGGAGGAACCAGAATTTGGTCCGTCTCTATGGCAGCGCCATCTCGTAGTGCGGAGACGGACGAGTGCTGCGCCTGCGCTGTTGTGCCTAGCGGGGTGTGCTCTAGTGGGAAAGTTGTGTACGCGCTGACTACTCGGAACTATGTACACAACATGTAACACACTTGTTTTTCGAAGAGTTCTTCATGCACATTTTTTTCCCATTTTGTATCACTGTGTGTCAAAACTCGCACTGTTCAGAGGCTAGTAGATAGTAATATACAAGCAAATACATTCGCGACACAGATTAGGATTTGTCGTTTCGTCGACGACAAGGTCGCTAGAGACGGAGCATAACCTCGGTTTGGAGAAGGAAATCGGCCACGCCGTTTTGAGAGGAACCATCCTGGCAATTGCCTTAAGCGATTTAGGGGCACCACAAAAAAACATATCTATATGGCTGGACGTCGTCTCGAATATGTGTTCAGTGTCTTACAGCTGCGCCACCTCGTTCGGTGAAGTGTCGAATAGTTCATGTGATAACTTACTATGGCGCCCAGGAATAATCGACTTCTTACTGGACGACGCAATAGAGGGGAAAGTTTTAGGAACAAATAAATATTTCACGATGTAAAACACATTGATGACATATTTAGTGTTGTAGAGATAACGGCATGACGCTATTAACACAAGGCAGGACAGTATCAAACCAGTAGTAACAAAGAAGTAATTTTAGTTTCACTGCTTAGTAAATATGTCTTCCATCTAAATTATTTTACTTCACTTATGATTGTGTAATGAGCTGCACTCCGATTTCATATTATTTTCAAATTCACAAAATGAAAAAAAAGCAAAAGACGCGGATGCGGATACGACGCTGTCGCTTCAGAGTTATCGCTTGTTCCGCTTCTGAAACGACGATAGGCGTGGCACAGGTAATGATCGCCGTGTTTTCCCTGCTTATCGGCTGGTCGACAGCAATCCCATTAGGTACAGTCCGTCGCTCGGTAACGACTCCTATTAAGCAACCGCCGGGCCGTCCAGCTGGGGTTATTTCGGCAAACAACGGCACGTGTATATCACGTTCCCAGGACCGACGGACTGACACTTCTCCACTGTCAACCCGGAAACGATAGGTGCCAGTCTTTGTCGTAAATGGCAGTCCGTATTCTGTCGTGATTGGTCATTTATTTCAGTCGGATTTCTCACTTATGGTCTTCTAACTACCCCACTCACGAACATTTACCCACCTTTTTGTTCCATACCCCTTTCTTTTGTTCTTTATTGCACTTTCGTCTCCCTCGCCCCAGACTGGTGTCGTACTCCAATGGCATAAGTAACAGCCAAAAGAAAGTGGATGACGGGCACAAGGTGATCTGGGTTAATGACTCACGCTGTGGCTACCAAATGGAACGATTTGGATATGTCAAACGCCTGAAGAACGTTATCTGCCGTCATGTGTAGTGCCAACAGTCAAGTGCGCAGCAGATGGTGTTACTGTAATGAGAGTGTTCTGCGGGGTGGTCTTCTTGTTGTACTTACGAAAATGCTAAGTGAGGAAGGATGTGGACATTTTGCAGCATTGTGTAGTGTGTACAATACAGGAACAGTTCGAAGACGATGACTGTATCATCATGACAATACACCTCGTCATAAAGGAGACTGTGACTTCTGGACAATAACATTCCTGAAACAGACTGGACTGCCCGGGTTCCCGACCTCAACCCAATACACACCTCACTACCTAGCCTTCTTTCGGCTTTTCTACATCTACATGGTACTCTGCGAAAGACATTTAAATGCCTGGCAGAGGGTTCATCGAACCACTTTCACAATAATTCTCTATTATTCCAATCTCGTACAGCGCGCGGAAAAAACGAACACCCATGTCTTTCCGTGCTAGCTCTGATTTCCCTTATTTTATTAGGATGAGCGTTTCTCCCTATGAACGTGGGCGTCAACAAAATATTTTCGCAGTTGGAGAACAAAGATGGCGATTGAAATTTCGTGAGAAGATTCCGCCGCAACGAGAAACGCTTTTGTTTTAATGATGTCCACCCCAAATTCTGTATCGTTTCAGTGACACTCTCCCCCTATATCACGATAATACAAAACGTGCTTTCTCGATATACTCCGTTAATTCTATCTGGTAAGGAGCCCACACCGCGCAGCAGTATTCTAACAGAGAACGGACAAGCGTAGTGCAGGCAGTCTCTTTGGTAGCTCTGTTACACTTACTAAGCGTCCTGCCAATAAAACGTAGTCTTTCATTAGCCTTCGCCACAACATTTTCTATGTGATCCTTCCAATGTAAGTTGTTCGTAGTAGTAATTCCCAGGTATTTAGTTGAATTTACGGCCTTTAGATTTGACTGATTTATCGTATAACCGAAGTTCAACGGATTCCCTTTGGCACTCCTGTGGATGACCTCGCACTTTTCGTTATTTAGGGTCAATTACAATTTTTGCACCATACAAATATCTTTTCCAAATCTTTTTAATTTTTTTGACCTTCTGATGACTTTACTAGTCGATAAACGACATCACCATCTGCAAAAAATCTAAAACGGTTGCTCAGATTGTCTCCTAAATCTTTTATATTGATAAGGAACAGCAAAGGGCCATTAACACTACCTTGGGGAACGCCAGAAATCGCTTCTGTTTTATTCGATGACTTCCCGTCAACTACTACGAACTGTGGCCTCTGACAGTAAATCACGAATCCAGTCACGTAACCGAGACGATAGGTGGCTTGCGGAGTATGATGTAGATGTAGGCTTGCTGAGTATGATGTAGATATAGATATTCACAAGCACGCAATTTCACTACAAGCCGCTTGTGTCGCACAGTGTAAAAAGCTTTCTGGAAGTGTCAGTAGACCGTTTCTTCGAGGTAATTCATAATGTTCGAATACAAGGATATGAGAAAGATTGGGCAGCTATTTTTCCACATACATTCAGAGACATCTCATTGAAAGTGTCGTCAGCAGAGTTCCAGCCGCCATAAAAGCGAAGGGTGGTCACAACTCATTAAGTTTCACTGCTAGGCGTCCGGTTACTTTTGATCAGATAGTTTAATTTGATTCCACAAGAAGAAATCGCATGCTGTAGATTAGGGGATGTGGGAGGCCATGGGATGTAACCGCTTCTGGATATTACAAGACAACTGCACAATTAACGTACAGCAGCCATCGTTATTCGTGCTGTGTGTGACGGTGATTCGTTTCGTTGAAACCAACCTTTGTCAATAATATATGGAAGCATCTAGTTTTGCGGAACAGAAGTTTCGAGCACCGTGAATTCCGAACTTGGAAGACTGCAGTCGCAAATACTATGCTCATCCTAAAAAAAAATAAGGCCCTGTTATGTCTTGTGATGACGCAGCACACCACACGTTACCTTTATTGCTGTGCAGTGGACGGTATAGCCAAGTAAGTGTTTCTTGGCCTAATAACAAATCCATCCCCCCGTCGGAGGTTCGAGTCCTCCCTTGGGCATGGGTGTGCGTGTTGTCCTTAATGTAAGTTAGTTTAAGTAGTGTGTAAGCCTAAGGACCGATGACCTCAGCAGTTTGATCCCATAGTACTTTTAAAAAATCCATTAAAATGGAAATGGGCTTCGTCGGACATTCACAAGTTGTTAACAAACTTATTGACAACATTTAGCTTTCAAGCTATCGTTCTCGGAACTGTCGTCGCGTTAGGTGATGGTTGGTCCAGAACGATCTGCAACTAGTATGGATGTAATGTAGCTCTTGCATCAATATTCTTCGAACACATGAACTATTCTATTATAAAGATGAGACATTAGGAGGGACTGAACGACGTGTGCTTCTTATGACACCAGCTCGAACATCTTTGATTTTGTGTGATGCACGAACGAACGGTTCGCACAGGGAGGTTTCTTCTTCATTGCTGAATCTGTTTCCTTGAAATTACGTATCCTCAAGTTAATTGCACTTGGTGATGGAACATTATCATCTCTTCTTAAATTGAAGTGATGACGAAATCATCTTGATGCAACGTCCACACTGTCGTCCTTTTTGTAAAACCGTATGATGGCAAACACGTGTTGAGCAAACCTCCAAGTATCCGTATTAACTAAATGGCAGGATTGGCTGAGCTTTTTTCTATATGTTACTCAGCGTTAACAGTCGCACAGGGCTACAAACAAATATCAAAATTTCCCATTCCTCCGAATAACCCTGCAATACGACAGTGAACAGAATTACAGTACAGAGGCCCCCTAATGGAATTACACAGGATCCTCAATTATCATTAACTCCATAGAATGGAAATCAATCGTTTTATCAACGTCATGAAATCATCACTGCTTCAGCCTGTTGGTTTTATATTTATACTACTTTCATTTTCCTTAAGCAGAGGTTGAAGAGCAGGCAGCTGATCGCTGCCAACCCTCGGGGGCGGATGAGTTACTGGTCGCATTCGAATTCGAAATTTCTTTGAGCAGCACAGATGGCGGTAAAGCACAGCTGGTCACCAGAGTGCCCGGAGCTCTCTACTTTCTTTTTGCATCCCCTAAAGCTACATAAAACTTTAATTGCATCGTCGAACTTCGGCCGCTTTTCTTTCGATAACAGGGTGCCTCCCCCCGCATAATTTAAAGTCTGCTAAAAATAAACTGTACAATTCAGACGTAAACTAACTTTCTGTTTCTTTTTAGAGGCTCTTTGGGACTTTCTCCAGTGCGCTCCTTATTAAAAAGATAGACATTATCGATCGGATGCGCAATTTCTGAATGTGTGCAAGAGTACATACTATGATGGTGCCTCCGCGTTATCAGGGCAGACCCCCGACAGCTAGGAGCGCTGTTGCCAGCTATCAGCTTGCAAAGCACATTCCTCAGTTCAGACTCTCAGTGGAGCCCGATTAAATGTGTACGACTTTTGACAGCATGAAGTGGGATAGGTTTCTCGGGAAATTGCTTTGTTCCATAAATCATTTCATTCGAACCAAGTCTCACAAAATTTCTTCCTTCCTGTCGCCGGATGAGGATTCTTGAGCTCTTGAAGCTAGGGAAAACCATTTTCAGATAACTTCATTGGTCATCGACACTTGCAAAAAAGTATTATATTTTAATTTACTATGATTAAAATTCGTTAGATTGCTACATTGCTCCTGTTACCTTACATCTATGTAACAATCATGTTTGTGCATAGTTACAATATGTTTCTTTTAAATCTGAGGGACAGGAAACTCGATTTTTTTTTTGAAACTTTTTCTTTAATCTGGGAATGGTGGCGGGCGAGCGATAAAGTCATGTTACAAAATACTAGTATAGTAAACAATATGTTGTTAGAACACTGCAAGCGTTGTACTGCAATTGTTGCGGAAGACAGTCGTTGGTTTCTGTTAGTGCTGAAAAATGTCTGAAAAGCGATAACGTGTTTTAACGATACAGCAGAAACTGGAAGTAACATGCATACCCGAAGAAGGCTGAATGGATTTACAATATGGACGAAACTACATTCCGTGATATTCGGGAAAACAAAGACAAAATAATTCACTTTGCTAGCAGTTCTCACTCACTTGACGGCAGTGTCAGAATCCACTGATTGTTGACCGTACAATTAAAGTAGGTCTTTTCATCTCTTTTGCCAGTACTGAATAGCCTTTGTCTGTATTTAAGATCATCAGATGACCTGTACAACGAGTTCTAATTATCTTCAAGTCTTCCTGCATTTCACAACAATTTGTTGACATGTTTATCATCCTGTATACAAACCCATCATCTGCGAACAGCCTCGAAAAGCCACAGACTTTTTTTTTTTTTTTGGCGGGGGGGGTTGCTAAGTAATTGCACTCATTTTGGTACGAGCCTTCTATGGACATCATAATATAGGTTTCATGCTGTTTCAGTACAACGTTTCAGGCGTATGTCGAGGTATTAGAAAGGAAATAAATAAAGTTTGTAGTGGAGATTTTCGTTTATAAATGTCAAAATTTCGACGGATGCATTGGTAATCAGCAAGTGAATGAAAATTAAGTCCGTTATTGGTTTTGCATATGCATCCCAGCGTTTGTTACAGGCCAGTTAAGATGAATTAATAACCAATTTCAGAAAGTTTTGAAAAACATTTATAATTTTCAATTAGTTGTGCACCGCCTAAATAGCCGAACGGTTGCTCGCACGGTAGCTCAGCACAGTTGATCAAGAGAGTATCACCCTCTGTAACAAAAAGAAGTGAAATTCTCATCCAAGGAATTTGACAGATGTCATCATAGAACCAATGACGAAACGACGAAGAAACAGATAGGAAGGAAGAAAACGACATAAAGAAAAATGGTTAACGTCTCTACTTTCAGTGCGGAAGGACCTGGGTTCGATTCCTGGTACCTCCTCAGATTGTTTTTCTCGCGTACGGGAATTTGGACCGTAGATCATTCAGCCTCATAAGGCGAAACAAGGAGGTGCTTGTGTAAAAATAATCGCTGGAGGGATTGCTACATTCTGATCACATGTCCCACGATCACAGATGACTTCTCCTATTGTCTTCTTGGCAGCAGTTGGCAAGACGGTACAGCCCTAAGTCGTGATGCGTGAATGTTGTCTACATTTATTTAATCTGTTCTAACATGTATTAAGTCACTTGTATGGATAATTATGGAAGAAGTTCTTTGCATCACTAGTGAATACTTTACATTTTACTTATTGTTTGGTAAGGTGTACTGTATTACCTTCCTAAATATTACTACTCAATTTTTACAATTTTTTAGTTTGTTTTAAGTCTCATGTTACCCCTCAGTGATCACCAAAGTTAAGCGCTGTCGGGCTGGGCTAGTACTTGGATGGGTGACCATTCGGTCTGCGGAGCGCTGTTGGAAGTGGGGTGCACTCAGCCCTTGTGAGGCAAACTGAGGAGCTACTTAATTGAGAAGTAGCGGCTCCGGTCTTGGAAACTGACATACGGCCGGGAGAGCGGTATGCTGACTACATGCCACTCCATATCTGCATCCAGTGACGCCTGTGGGCTGAGGATGACACGGCGGCCGGTCGGTCCGTTGGGCCTTCATGGCCTGTTCGGGGCGAGTTAGTATCTTTAATTTCTGGAAAACCTTCGTAAAATGTGAAGTTGTGTACCTCAACAAATATGGTAATGTTTCTTTC
Source organism: Schistocerca americana (assembly GCF_021461395.2). Lineage (NCBI taxonomy): Eukaryota > Metazoa > Arthropoda > Insecta > Orthoptera > Acrididae > Schistocerca > Schistocerca americana. The sequence goes on from NC_060122.1 coordinate 155,226,831, forward strand.
TCTCTAGATCAAGCAGAAACTGGTTTTGCGTGTAGAAATGTTAGCTCTTCCAAGAGCGGTGAAAGCTGTGCATTAGGTCTCAATTTCTCGATACAATCAGTTCGTTCGTACTTGATACCATTAGGGCATTTAGGGCATTAGAATCGTCTCATGGTGAAGCTGCAGTCCAGACGATGCAGTGAAGCGGAAAGTTGCCAGCACCATACAGTACTAGAAGATGTCTTCATTATTAGCACACATAACCGCGTAGCAGGAATATAAATATATCGTTATGCACTCTTGACAGCTTTTCATATGACACGGCTGCTGTGTTGCTACAACTTTTCGTGGTTAATCCATTGTGACAACATTTTCTCATAGAATAAGTGCTATCAGATGTATCTTTTGACTATGTTGTTCACCTGACTGTCACAAGTAGCAAATACAGATACGTTTACCTCTACAATTATCTCTGTACAATTACGTTAAAATTTTTTTTTTGTTTCTCAGCTGGTGAAGAGCTCGCAGCTTGGGGCGAAGCAGGCGTCGCACATCCTCCTGGGAATCAGGAAGCTGCTGGGAGCGGTGAGTAGAGATGAAGGCGGTATCCACCTTTGTACTTTCTCTTCTCCACATAATTATTTTCTGCATATTTCCTTACGATGGCCTCCTAGTATTTAATTTGTTTTGAGTAAACATCAGCGACGTTCACCCTCCGCATCAGAAGCAATACTTGCTTGATGTTCGGAAGATAATGACAAGAGGTAAATACCGTGGGATAAAGCAGTATTCAGATGTCTGTACGGGATGTAGCCTTGTACGGAAATGAAATGGGGGCAATAAGCATCGAATAAAAGAAGAGAACTAAACAAACACTGTTTTTTGCTTTGTTTCACAATTTTGTTATTAATGATACTGCACAGCCTAGGTTTCGGGTTATAAGCCAATTTTCAAGTACATTACTGATTCCCAAAGATGATAATGCACAGATAAACATGATGACAAGGCGAAGATAATCATATCAACCTCTTAGGTGTCTATCCATTGTTTAATGTACAATTACGCCAATGAACATTTTTTAGCAAACTACATACATTACACAATTGAGCACTTACACTACAATGACATGACTAAAGTTATTCATCAGCCAAGAACTTTTTAACTACGGCGGACTGGGGCCCAAAGTTTTGCTTCTATCCTGGGGTTGTGACCTTATCTAAAAGAGATGAATAATTGAATTGAGTTTGTTCGTTTGATAATAGGTGTGAGGATATAAACATCTATCTTTTAATTTCTAAAATGTACACTCCTGGAAATGGAAAAAAGAACACATTGACACCGGTGTGTCAGACCCACCATACTTGCTCCGGACACTGCGAGAGGGCTGTACAAGCAATGATCACACGCACGGCACAGCGGACACACCAGGAACCGCGGTGTTGGCCGTCGAATGGCGCTAGCTGCGCAGCATTTGTGCACCGCCGCCGTCAGTGTCAGCCAGTTTGCCGTGGCATACGGAGCTCCATCGCAGTCTTTAACACTGGTAGCATGCCGCGACAGCGTGGACGTGAACCGTATGTGCAGTTGACGGACTTTGAGCGAGGGCGTATAGTGGGCATGCGGGAGGCCGGGTGGACGTACCGCCGAATTGCTCAACACGTGGGGCGTGAGGTCTCCACAGTACATCAATGTTGTCGCCAGTGGTCGGCGGAAGGTGCACGTGCCCGTCGACCTGGGACCGGACCGCAGCGACGCACGGATGCACGCCAAGACCGTAGGATCCTACGCAGTGCCGTAGGGGACCGCACCGCCACTTCCCAGCAAATTAGGGACACTGTTGCTCCTGGGGTATCGGCGAGGACCATTCGCAACCGTCTCCATGAAGCTGGGCTACGGTCCCGCACACCGTTAGGCCGTCTTCCGCTCACGCCCCAACATCGTGCAGCTCGCCTCCAGTGGTGTCGCGACAGGCGTGAATGGAGGGACGAATGGAGACGTGTCGTCTTCAGCGATGAGAATCGCTTCTGCCTTGGTGCCAATGATGGTCGTATGCGTGTTTGGCGCCGTGCAGGTGAGCGCCACAATCAGGACCGCATACGACCGAGGCACACAGGGCCAACACCCGGCATCATGGCGTGGGGAGCGATCTCCTACACTGGCCGTACACCACTGGTGATCGTCGAGGGGACACTGAATAGTGCACGGTACATCCAAACCGTCATCGAACCCATCGTTCTACCATTCCTAGACCGGCAAGGGAACTTGCTGTTCCAACAGGACAATGCACGTCCGCATGTATCCCGTGCCACCCAACGTGCTCTAGAAGGTGTAAGTCAACTACCCTGGCCAGCAAGATCTCCGGATCTGTCCCCCATTGAGCATGTTTGGGACTGGATGAAGCGTCGTCTCACGTGGTCTGCACGTCCAGCACGAACGCTGGTCCAACTGAGGCGCCAGGTGGAAATGGCATGGCAAGCCGTTCCACAGGACTACATCCAGCATCTCTACGATCGTCTCCATGGGAGAATAGCAGCCTGCATTGCTGCGAAAGGTGGATATACACTGTACTAGTGCCGACATTGTGCATACTCTGTTGCCTGTGTCTATGTGCCTGTGGTTCTGTCAGTGTGATCATGTGATGTATCTGACCCCAGGAATGTGTTAATAAAGTTTCCCCTTCCTGGGACAATGAATTCACGGTGTTCTTATTTCAATTTCCAGGAGTGTATAATTGGTTGAGTAGTGCCCCCTTTTCCTCTGTGTGTAAGACTTTACGTCTGTTGTGTATTTGTGGTTCTTGTTCAGGTAATGTTCTGCAAAGGCTGAATCAGGCTTCTTCAATCTCCAGTTTCTGTGGTGTTCTCTAAGCCTGGTACAGATTGACCTCCCCTCTGTCCAACGTAGCAAGACTGACACTCACGGCATGTGATTTTATAAACCTCACCTTTTGTGATGGCTAGTTGTTTGTCTTTTACATTGAACACGAAGCAACCTATTTTCTGAGGGACACAGAAAAACACAGAGAAACCCTTTGCCTTCAAGATGTTACTTATGCTATTTAATGTTTTCCCTATAAAAGGTAAACTGCACCATTTCTTTTCCAGTTTGTCTATGATTTATCATTGGGGACAGATGAAGAATTAAGCCAGGTCCCTACTGTCCCCAATGAAAAACATAGACAAACTGGAAAAGAAATTGTGCAGATTACCTTTTATAGGGAAAACATCAAACAGAATAAGTAAAATCCTCAAGGCAAAGGGTTCCTCTGTATTGAAGAAGCGTGATTCAGCCTTTGCAGGACATTCCCTGAACAATAACCACAAATACGCAACAGATGTACAAGTCTTACACACAGAGGAAAAGGGGGGCACAACTCAACCAATTATAAATTTAAAAAATTTAAAAAGATAGATATTTATATCCTCACATCTATTATCAAACGAACAAACTCAATTCAATTATTCACCTCTTTTAGATGAGGTCACAACCTCAGGATAGAAGCAAGACTTTGGGCTCCAGTCCACCGTAGTTAAAAAATTCTTGGCTGATTTATAGCTTTAGTCCTGTCATTGTAGTGCAAGTGCTGAATTGTGTAATAATGTATGTAGTTTGCTAAAAAATGGTCATTGACGTAATTGTAGATTAAGCTATGGATCGATACCTTAAGAAGTTGAGATGATTATCATTGCCTTGTCATCATGTTTAACTGTGCGTTATCATCTTTGGGAATCAGTGATGTACTTGAAAATGGGCCTATAACCCGGAACCTAGGTTGTGCAGTAACATTGATAATAAAATTGTGAAACAAGGCAAAAAAGTGTTTCTTTAGTTGATTTACAATGTTTCAGCAAGAACCCAAGTTGATTCAATTAAAAGAAGAGAACAGAAGCTTGTGATACTACAGAACGGTATAAAAGAATGCTGAAGATTAGTTGGCTAGAGCGGATAACTAATGGGGTATTGAATAGGATTGAGGAAAATGAAATTTATGGCAAAACCAGAATAAAAAAAAGGGATTGGTTGATAGAAAACGTCCCGAGCACTGAAGGAATAGCCAGTTTGGCAATGGAAGGAAGTGCGTATGTGTGAGGGGGATGTGGGAGGAGGAGGGGGAGGGGTAAAATTGTAGAGGAAGATCAAGTTTTGAATATAGTAAGCAGGTTCTTATGCAGAGATGAAGAGGCTTCCACAGAACAGACCCACGTGGAGAGCTACGTGAAATCAGTCTTCGGACTGAAGACCACAACTATAACAAACTGCTAGTTTATCATCATTAAGTTATTGTACAAGTACATCAATGGATATACGATGCCAGAGAAAAAAATACACCGTTTTAGTGGTTTCCAATTCACTCAAGATTTATTGTTGCAACAATGCATATGGAATACATGAAATGGTTACATTTACAGATCAATAATACAAGCGGTTCTGAGATATCAGGTATCGACCCATGCTGTTCAAATGTTCAAATGTGTGTGAAATCTTAAGGGACTTAACTGCTAAGGTCATCAGTCCCTAAGCCCACTAACCTAAATTATCTTAAGGACAAACACACACACCAATGCCCGAGGGAGGACACGAACCTCCGCCGGGACCAGCCGACCCATGCTGGAACACCCATGTTAGGACGTAGTGCAGCCTCCACAGGCGCCAATGCGCTCGCTGACTCTAGCATCCAGTCGATCGTACAGACGACGAATACTGTCGTGGGATGCGTTATGCCACGATTGATCAACATGTTTACGTAGATGAGTAAGAGTTGTTGGTCGAAAAATGGTTCAAATGGCTCTGAGCACTATGGGGCTTAACATCTGAGGTCACCAGTCCCCTAGAACTTCGAACTACTTAAACGTAACTAACCTAAGGACATCATAAACATCCATGCCCGAGGCAGGATTCGAACCTGCGACCGCAGCGGTAGCGCGGTTCCCTACTGAAGCGCCTAGAACAGCTCGGTCACAGCGGCCGGCTAGTTGTTGGTCGACACATCACACGAGTCACTTCTCGTCCCAACATATCCCACACGTTTTTGGTTGGAGACAAGTCCAGAGGCCGTGCTGGCCAGGGAAGTTGCTGCACGTCTTGCAGGGCACGTTGAGTTTCACGGGCAGTGTGTGGGTGTGTATTATCCTGTGGGAACGGCACATCACCTTCCTGTTGCAACAACAGTAGTTTGCTCGTAAACCCCAAAGGTGAACGAGGTCTGGGGTGGGGCAAGTATGTTTTGGAAGAATGCGCTCTACGAGACGCGTAAACGTCCATCATTCGTTGCAGGCAAAGTTTGCTTTCATCGCTAAAGACCACGGAACACTACTCCATTTTCCAAGAGATCCTCTGACGGCACCAGTGGAGCCGCTCACATTTATGCTATGACGTGCGTGGAAGACGGGCTAGAGGTCTCCGTGTTCTTAGTCCCGACACTACTAAGCGGGTCATGACAGTCTGTGTTGACACGCCTGGGCTCAAACGGCTTATTATCTGTGGTGGGGTAGCTGTACGATCTGTCACTGCTACCATTGCAATACGACGATCCTGGATGGCATTTGTGCTGCGTGGACGTTCAGAACCTCGTCTAGAGTTGCGAGACTATTCTCGTGACCATCGATGCATAACTGACACAACACCTCCAAATTGTGTTGGAATTCTCCCAATTCCCCGAAAGGACCATTCTACCATTCGGAAGGCCGCAATTTGACGACCCCTTTCAAAGTCGCGCCTTCTGGCTGTGTGCATTCCCTATTACAGGGTAGACACAGATGGCGTACTGGTAACTATGCCACTACGCTATCTGTCGGCAGACGACATTGAAACAATGATCAGTACATCTACTATCCGCCAAGTGGAATTTGCCGTTATTGGATCTTCGAACATGATATCCTCACTAGTCAACGTTATTGTGACAATGCACTCCTTTTCAGTGTGCGTCTTTTCGGGGGTGCATACGGCCCCGACTTCATTTTTGTGGATAGCACTGCGCGACCGCTTCCAACAGAGCAGGTGGAGGTTCTCTTGGAACGAGAGAGTATTCGGGGAATGGACTGTCCTGCCCGTTCCGCCGGATTAAATTCCGTCCAACACGTGTGGGAGGCGTTGGGGTGACGTATTGGAGCACATCCACACGCACCAACGACCGTTCAACAGTTATCAGCCGCGCTGGTAGAGAAATGGAACACCCTACCACAAGAACTCCTTTCCATTCTTCTGGTCTGCGTGGGAGCACCTCACAGAGCATGAAATGCTGTCCGTGGTAATCACACACCGTATTAAGACCGTGTCCCGCCTTTGGTAAGTGCAGGGGTTCATGAAAAGAGGTGACTTCAGTGCGACTGTTGTCTTTGCAGTGTCTTCCAAAGTCTGATGTCTGTTCCTCTCATTTCGTGTATATTTTAGTTACCTTCTGCACTACACCGTAGAAGTTCTTCCTATGTACGGTTTAAGTTTCATCGAGCAATGTTACTTGGCGGAGATACATCATGTGAAAGTATATTTCGTCCTGAAGTTTGTCCGACTAGTGTATTATTACACAATCTCAGAATTTTGAGCATTTGATACGATAGTCATAAGCACATGAACTATACATAAGATATGCATTTGCTTACATTTAGGTACGATACACATTAGCTGATACCAGTGGTAGCAACAGTTCTGTATTTTAGTGTCATCTGAACATTGTAATTGTTATCACTTAATGAAACGTGATCTGGAGTCTGTTATTCACAACATAGTATTATTAAGTTAAGAATTCATGAACATTGCGACTGGTTGCGGTATGTACTTATAGCCTTCTCAGAGTTTCTGTATTTGTATGTAAAGTGTCAGGAAAATAGATTAACTTATTAAGTACCCCTTTCTTCTTATAATAATTATGGTCATTCTTTTTCAACAGGAGCTGCAGCTTTAATCACAGTTCAACTCTGGTCGCAGCAGCTGGATCAACCCTTCTTCTCAACTCATTTTCATGCTTCATTTACTTCCTCTCAATTCATTTCTGTCTAAATGAAAAATTAAATTAAAATCTCATCTTGTGGTGGTAAGAAAACAATCAGCAACTGAATTATTACAGTCCTTACCCTTCTCCTCTCAACTGATGTCAGATATATAGTACACATGCAACACACTTTTTTTAAAGCACAGATTCTGTGTTGTGACATTATCTCTCCCCTACCTTTGAAGATACCAAGAGTGACAGAAACATCTGTAGGCTCTTGTGGGTAAGTACTGGACTCCATTAATCAGTACACAACGGTAACTCGAGAGCTGGGAATGCTGTGATTACACCAAATGACGACGCTGAATAGGGACGTCTACTTCCAGCGTCACATGTTCGCGAAAATTTGAAACTTCATGCAGATCTTCTGTATCCTGTTTTTTACGCCATTCCAGATGAAGGCGCTTGCTGTAGGCTTCTTACAGTCACCATTCACGTGTTATTTCATTTCAGGCAGCTCCTTGCGAAACTTTCTGTACTTTGAATGAACTATAGCGATCAAAAGAAATGAAGTGAGAATTATCACCTCCCGAGCCGTCCTGTTGATCAGAAAGTAACAAAAAAATCTTATGTATTCAAAAAGTTGCTTACCTGTGAACCCCTCCAGCGGCCGGGAAGCTAGCTGTGAAATGTCTTACAGCAGTCAGTTCTCAGAGTGTGAACTTAAATAAATGACGAGGTCAACGATCTTAATGAATGTACAGAAACTTCCGTTTCATTTCTTAATAATACTACACAAGCGCTCTAGATACCACCAAGCCAACACAGCAAGATGTCAAATTTCGTAATAATATAACCCCTCCGTCTTCATTTGGCGTCGCAGACGAACGTAGGCGTCTTGCAGAGAGAAATATTACGAAATACGCTGCCTTATTAAATTCTGTGGCAAACAGCGCAGCTAATGAGATCATTATGCGCAAGTGCTTCGTCATAAATGAAAACTGCACTCAAAGTAAGGTATGGTCAGAAAGAGGCGATGCTACGCTGCCCCTAGCGTGGGTGTGTATTAATTACATATTAATTTAGATTTAAACTGACGCTTGTGCCTGCTTGTCACGGTTCCCCAATTATTTAGCACTTTGGCACTTCAATTTACAGGACTCTAAGTGTATAGTCATTAAGTGCTTCCGTTAAGTGTATACGACAATCAAACATTAAGCGTTCCCAAAAATCACACACACATACACACACATTTTCAAAACCACAGTTCTGGCACCAGTGTTCAGATGATAAATATTCGTACACTGAAGGCACAGTCAACGGGGAATTCTTCAACAACATTAGAAAAAAATAAAAGAAAACTTTAACGTGGCGTTATAGAAGTTTAGTGAGTACAATGTTCTTACAAAGCCATCAAGCTGAAATCATCATCACGTTAGTATTTGGCCAGATGATATTTTTCACCCTGGATTCCCCTTGAGCTGTAGAAAAACATACCTAAAACCTAAGACGGAGGGGCAACACTCGAGGTTGCATCTTAAGGTACGATTATTACTATGGTAAACGTTGTTTTGATACGAATGGTAGGGTGGCTGTGGTTGTCTGTACATACAGCCTCTGTTTGTTGGTGGTTCGAGCATACATGAAACATATAATCCAAAGCCTCTGAATATTTGACATTTTAGTATGGGCTTCTTGTAACCAAACGGCTCGCTATTACGACATGACAGTTTACATCATTGTTCTATGTCCTTCTGTTCCTATTTTATTACTAAAACACATGATTATAGAACCATAAATGAAATTGGTATATATTATTGACATTAAACGTTTATCTAGCAGAAAGGAAAGCTAAACAGTCAATATGTACAAACATTTACTGATATGGGGGCATTTAACAAGCTAACGCATTGTATGTTTTGTTTCCACCATTAACTGTATTTGGTCGATGTGGTAGTCCAGGATACATAGAATCGATGTTTTTACTCGAATCCCAAATACCTGCTGTGCCAATAATGCATAATTCCAAGCGTTATTTAACATTACCATTGAAATTGAGAGTAGTGCATGAATGAGCAAAAGCGTATAGTGCATCCATATTTCACAATGTTGAGTCCAAATTCTGCACAGTGCAGCACCTCACATTATTCCTGCATCATCCGTCTTGTGTAGGTGATGACAACTTCTGAGTCTCAACACATAGGTAAGTGACGCACAATAGTTCACTTGTTAAATTTTTTTGTAGCAAACAGTTATCGGTGCCTAGTTGCAGTCCAGCACTTCCGTGATATTATTTCCCAATTTAGCTATAAGTATGTCCAGAGAGCTTAGCCCCCATAAACTATGTACAGGGTGTGTCAAAAAGAATCATACGATTTGAAACAAAATTGTAACTACTATGTTATTTGAGATATGTGCGTGAACAACATATTGCTGGAAAAAGGGAACTCTCGAGTTTTGTATGGTTCCCGCTAGCTAGCAACAGCGTACGCCCACTTCAGTTCTAGTAAAAGTGGTGTCGCGACAACAGAAAGCGTTTTGTACTCTAGGTTATGCGCAGTGCGGGTCAGTAATAACTGTTCAGCGTGACTTTCGTACTAGGTATGGTGTGGATCCTTCTGCAGCACAGAGCATTAGACGATGGCATGAACATTTCCGAGAAACAGGTTGCTTGTGTAAAGGCAAATCGCCAGGCCGTCCTCGAGTCTGACACAGACGTCGAACGCATGTGCCATAGCTTCACAAGGACTCTGCAGAAGTCCGTTCGCAATGCAGCTCGACAGCTCAACATGCACCCGATGTCCGTCTGACTTGTGTTGTGTCGACGTTTAGACATGAAACCACACAAAATTCAACTACTGCAAGCTCTTTGTGAAGGTGAGAAACAACAACGTGTGGAGTTCCTTAATTTCGTTCTTGGCAAGATGGAGGATGACCGTTTTCTTGCACCCTTAGTGTTTAATGACGAGGCAACATTCCATTTAAATGGAAAGATGAACCGTCATAATGTGAGAATATGGGGTACGGAACGACTACATGAAGTTGTACAACATAAGAGGGACTCTCCAAAATTTAATGTGTTTTGTGCAGTTTCACAGGAAGGTGTATGGTCCTTTTTTCTTTGCCAAGAACACTGCTACAGGTAGCACGTATCTCAATATGCTTGAGAACTGTCTTTTCCCACAGTTGGAGAATGATTCGAACGACTTCATTTACCAAGAGGGTGGGGCACCGCCACACTGACATCTAAAAATGTGGGAATTTTTAAATCAAAGGATTACTGAATGACGGATCGGTCGCACTGAACCAAATGATTCAGCTTTACATTACTGACCTCCAAGGTCACCGGACCTGATTTTATGTGGTTATTTCTTGTGGCGGTTTATTAAAGACTGTTTATGTGCCTCCATTTCCAACAATGAATGAACTGAGACATCGCACAACAGCAGCTGTGGAGTCTGTAACTACAGACGTGCTCGCTGCAGTGTGGGAACAATCTGAATATCGCATTGACATATGCTGTGCATCCCAAGGGGGGCATACTGAACACCTATCAAAAGCTAAGAAAAAAAACTTTTTGAGTTCAAAATTCACCAAAAAATCAAATTCATTGTGTATGTTTACTAGTTTCAGAAATATAGACGAAACTTATATAAATATCGTTAACCTAACAAATCTCCTCCCCCCCATGAATCACGGTCCTTGCCGTTGGTAGAAGCTTGTGTGCCACAGCCGTTATAGATAGCCATACCGAAGGTGGAACCACAACAGAGGGGTATGTGTTGAGAGGCCAGACAAACATGTGGCTCCTGAAAACGGGCGGCAGCCTTGTCAGCAGTTGCAGGGGCAACAGTTTGGATGATTGGCTGATCTGACCTTGTAACATCAACCAAAACGGCCTTGCTGTGCTGGTACTGTGAACGGCTAAAAGCAATGGGAAATTACACCCGTCATTTTTCCCGAGGACCTTCAGCTCTGCTATATAGTTAAATGATGACATCCTAGTGGGTGAAACATTCCGGATCTCTGGACGGGGACTACTCTGGAGGATGTCGTCATCAGGAGAAACAAAACTGACGTTCTACAGATTGGAGCCTGGAATGTCAAATCCCTTAATTGGGCTGGTAGGGTAGAAACTTTAAAAGGGGAAAATAGTTGCCAATATTACTCTCTGTAAACACACAAATGTTAATCAAAAAATAAAACATGCAAGTGATGTGTTATGATAAATGTGGATGAAGAAACGTCGGAAATTGGCCAGCTGGAGCATGAGAACCGAATGAAAGCATCTCCAGGACCACAAATGTGGACTAACAACACTGGAAATCGCCACAGCAGGTGCTTCATAAATGGAAGAAGCGAACTGTGCATGGTAAAAGACAAACTGGCTTTCCTTTAATTGCATGGACGGAACACCTCCATAATTTTGAAGCAACTAAGGAGCGACCGAAAACTAAAAATGACGAAATGTATAGGTTAAAGTTAGACACAGTGGGTGTCAGTGAAGTTTCCTGGCAGGAGGAACAGGACTTAGGGTCAGGTGAATATAGGGTTATAAACATAAAATCAAACGGGGGTAATGAGGGAGTAGGTTTAATAATGACTAAAAAAATAGGAATGCCGATAAGCTACTGGGACAGCATAGTGAACGCATTACTGTAGCCAAGATAGACACGAAGCCCACACCCACCACAGTAGTACGAGTTTATATGCCAACTAGCTCCGCAAATGAAGAGTTTAAAGAACTGTATCACTGGGTAAAAGAAATTATTCAAGTAATTAAGGGAAACGGAAATTTAAGCCATGGTGGACTGGCATTCGGTATTAGTAAAAGAAAGAGAAGGAAAAGACAGAAGCAACGGTGTTCTGCCCTGCAAAACCCTCCAGAGCCCGCACACATGACCTGCCTCCCACGCATGCTATTTGGCAAAACTGATGTGTATTCGCTATCAAATTTCAGCAGAGGGACGAGGACGTCATTCGTCAGCAGCTTTAACCGGACATACTACCTGAGTTCTGAAAGACAGAAAACTTGTCTCACGTATGCACAGCCGAAGTTACTTGGGAGAAAAACTGTAGAGATTTGGCTAGGGCCTTTGAAATAAGTTTTTAAGCCCATTCCCTAAAATATTCCAGGACTGGCTGCCACCTTGTACATTGCACGGTGAAACTTGCACAACTAGAAGCCTCAAATGAAGTGTAGGTATTACTTTTGATTGCGCTTTTTCATGAACCATAATCGGCTGGAATTGTGTTACCGGCCACTGAAGTCGACATTCACCAACACAGTTTTATCGTTGTGTGAAGGAACAATGTACACACTTTTCAAATCCATCACCATCACAATTATCACGTGATATAACACTATACACTTTATTTTAAAAATTATCAGTATTATAATCAAACCCATTCACTGAATCATCTGTGGCACCGGTGAAAGCGCGACGCAATTTCTTTAAAGAAACTTCAGCGTTGTAACACAGTTCTGATAAAATAACCACTTAATGCGTTTGTAATAGCAGAAATGTCGATCGTTAGTCACGAAACACTCATATCAACATTTGACTCCAGAAGAGCTTCCAGTGGAAAATGATTTGCTCGTATTCTGAGGTGTGGCGTCTCGCCTAGGTTCCCAGCAAAGTTTTCGGTTCTTTTGTTCTGTATGAACAGCACTAATCCTAAGATCTGTCCGAAAAACTGTGGTCCCCTTGCTGTCGAGAACTTGCTCGCTTTACTTTGTCTATTACAAAGTTTGAATAACGATTAAGCATTTGTCCCATTTATGGTTATTCAGAATGCTAGCATCTGGAGCACGAACTATTAATATATCTCTCACAGCAAAATTCACGTAGGGATGAGCATAATCTTTGTTCCTACACTTGAAAAGAATCCACTTTTAAAGCCTACAATGTAGCAAGCTATTCTTGAAATGATTAGCCGCGCTTCTTTTACGTACAATAAAATTTATGGCGTGCCGCTAGAACTAGAAGAGTACTGTGAAAATATTCACCTAACTTGTCGTTAACATCTGAATAGCTCAGTTCACCCGGGATTTTATCTGGGAATAGTTGCTGAGCCAGTCCATATATGTAAGCACCATCATTAGGCAAAAGGAATGCAGTTTTAGTTACATAACCTGGAGATGTTGTTCAGGCTCGTACACGTAAATGATCCACTCCTCCTGCACCGGATGAAGTAGGTGATATGCCTACGGCGTTCGCCGAACCTCTACATGTTGTTGTTTCCCGCCTTCCAGCCAGTCTAACAAGAAATCTTGAGTAGCGCTTAACTTTTTTACGATCGCACGAGGGCCAGAAAAATGTTCGTAAGATCAAGCGTTTGTGACATCTGGAACAGTTCACATACAATTAGAATTCTTAGTCACTTAATAAGACCACAAGATGCAAGCCCCTAGACCACCAAAACCAAAAGGCAATCAAGGTACAACGGGAGCAAACCGGAGTTCAGAAAAAAATTCTTGACTGCTGTGTCCAAAAGAACCACTGATTGTTCTAAAGACAACACTAGAAGATAGTAAACCCACAGTACGTACACTGTACTGTACAACTTTTCTACACGAAATACCTTGTCGGCGAGGCCCTAATAATGTCCATAGAAGTATAACTGCTTCAACGGATGTCCATAAATTTGTCAAATACCTGGAGAAATGGGGTTGATGGGCAGTTTACTTGTTACAATACAGACTGAAGTGTAGGTGTGTCTCAATACCGACTGCGCCACTGTTGTGACATACTACTGTTGAGCTGCTTCTCTTTAATAGCCGACCCTGGGATGGAGGAGTGTTTACGATGCAGAATGGTAGGTCGCGGAGGGTTGAGAAGGAATAGCACTGCGGTGACGGTCCAGAGAGAGTAGGCTGTGAAAATTAACTCCCTATTTGACCTGCTCATTTGCGCTACGTTGGTTCAGGATAGCGATCACAACCCCACTGCACGTGGGGAGAGCCGGCAGGACGACAACCTGCGCCCAACCAGCTGGCTACAACATGCTGACGCCTGTCCTCTGCGACCTTGTTGCGTGAGTCACGACACAAACACCCTGCGTCACCGGCGCTCGACGACGGTCGTTCGCCATCTGAGCGATGAATGTCTGGGTCCCAGCGGCCACTGGCCTCCGACACGGTGGCGCGCACCCCACTGTGGTAAAGACGGCTGTCACGTGTGGGATACCATGCACTTCCCCTGGTCAGGAAACCGGCTTGCCATGGAGTGAGCTTCGAATGGCTGGCTGCACCGTGACACTAAATCCGGAAGGTGGATTTAGTGCAGGAAGCTCGTACCACGATAGAGACCGAACTTGTGACAGCTGCTGGTGGCTCCTTGTAGGCCCCTTGTCTGGTGTAGCTCCAGCAATGCTCCAGCACATAGTCTCACAGATTTGCCCATGAAATGATAGTCATGGAGACTCCCGACCACCGGGTCTCACGACGACATTTGCAGAACAATTTTCTATCATAAGAGTGTCTGGTGGCTTAAACGGCTCTGAGCACTATGGGACTTAACATCTGAGGTCATCAGTCCCCTAGAACTTAGAACTACTTGAACCTAACTAACCTAAGGACATCACACACATCCATGCCCGAGGCAGGATTCGAACCTCCGACTGTAGCAGTCGCGTGGTTCCGGACTGAAGCGTCTAGAACCGCTCAGCCACCGCGGCCGGCCTGGTAGCTTAACCTACAAGGTTCAGAGACTGCATTTAACTTACAAACCTGATTTAAACTACTTCCTATGTTAGTAATCTGGTTATTTCTAACCCACTTAATGTTCCATTAATTCCTCTGGAACACACGCCTGCGTGGATTTATACATTTCACCATCCAGTCATGTGGCCTTGGAAATTCTTTTTGTGAACGAGAGATCCTCTACCATACCCGCAGGACTGGACGGATAGTTTGTGGAAAGCGGCCAAAATGAGTAGCTGACAGTTGCCCTCGAACATACTGCTTTATTCATTTGACAAACATTACAAGAGTACAGAAAACATTAAAAACAGAGCAAGCTAAACATTAATTTTAGAACTTAATTTCCAGCTAAAAGCGCCACTCAGTCTCACGCCACAAGGGCAAAACAATTTTAATTTAAAACCGGCTGAAGGCCAAAGACTCAAAAACAGGAATTTAAATTTAAAAGGCAGAAGGCCTTATCTTGAAACCTTTCTCTAAATTAGGCTGAACGCCCAAACAATGTCACACCACCGGCCGCAGTGGCCGAGCGGTTCTAGGCGCTTCAGTCAACCGCTACGGTCGCAGGTTCGAATCCTGCCTCGGGCATGGATGTGTGCGATGTCTTTAGGTTAGTTAGGTTTAAGTAGTTCTAAGTTCTAGGGGACTGATGACCACAGAAGTTAAGTCCCATAGTGCTCAGAGCCATTTGAACCATTTATGACTCTCACACCCTAAGGGCAAAACAACTTTAAATTAAAATCGGCTAGAAGCCATACATAAACGAACAACAAGGACAAATAAGAGAAGGCAGCACATCAAACGGCGCTCAGAAGTTTCCAAGGATCAGCCTGGAATTCAAACACTAACGCTCGCGTAGGTGAGACAGGCAGTCGGCCCAACATTTCTCAATCCGACGGCAACCCAACCGACAGCACAGTCAACGGACCAAGCGACAGGATAACTTCCACTCCACACGAGTAGCACACAACAGGGAGTTCAATGGGACAACGCAGAAAGTATCGGCGCCCACAACGAATTACACATTGCGCTGTCAAACTACACGCTGTGCTGGACAACCACAACATGACGAGGAAAATACACTGCCTGAATTTACGTCAATGGCTCTGAGCACTATGGGATTTAACTTCTGAGGTCATCAGTCCCCTAGATCTTAGAACTACCTAACTAAGGACGTCACACACATCCATGCCCCAGGCAGGATTCGAACCTGCGACCGTAGCGGTCGCGTGGTTCCAGACTGTAGCGCCTAGAACCTCTCGACCACCCCGGCCGGCTTACGTCAGCGGCCAGGGCAGGTAACCGGAATGTTAGCGGCCACAAGGCAGAAGATGCCGCTGGTGCGCTTCAATTCAAAAATAATGAAGTTAAGTTAAACTCCACAGGAGGGCGGCTAGAATTTTGCCAGCTTGAAAACACAAATTGTTGCTCACGGGAATGTCCCAACAGCCCACAACGAAATTCAAACGACACAGTGTGAATAGTTGCGACTGGCTGGTAGATTAAGTAAAGACTCAACTTTCGTGTCCGTAGCAATGGGGACTGCCCCTCACACTCCGATCGCGCGTGAACGCCGCCAGTGGCCGCGGCCAGACACGCGCCACGGAGACTTCCTCGCTGCTCCACGCCAACCGACCAAATGCCCGCACACGGCACAGCCGGAAACTATAAGCGCGAGGCCAAAGATAGTACAAGGGTGCGAATATCGCTACACGCTGCTGCTGCTGCGACTCGCGGAAAGAGAGGATAACAGCATAATCGCGATAACCGCGGGAAACTAATCCTTCAACCATAGATACTAGTAGACTGGCCTTGCTGTTCAGAAGCTATAGGGCTGGTGTGGCTCCAACATAAACCACGTGACTGTAGACAAAACGTGGCGGGATTTCAAATCAGCGATCTGCCATCCTATGTTTGTATCGTATTTTACCCACATTTCTCAATTGACTGCCAAACGCTTCTAACAAAAATTACTTTTTTATTTGCGAAAAATTATGTCAGAACTGCATCTGACCTGGATTTGATCACAGTACCATTTATAAAATCTTACATATACATCGAACGCCCCTCTGGTGGGCAGCGGGACGAAATTACTATAAACTATCAATTAAAGTAAAATGTCGTTAAAATTGTTTTAAACATTAAGAGTGGGCTCGTGTCACAACTTTATACATTGGATTCACCGCATTTTGAGCTCTAGTCACTTATAAAAGAAAATGGGATATGGGAATTATAGCCGGCCGCGGTGGTCTCGCGGTTCTAGGCGCGCAGTCCGGAACCGTGCGACTGCTACGGTCGCAGGTTCGAATCCTGCCTCGGGCATGGATGTGTGTGATGTCCTTAGGTTAGTTAGGTTTAAGTAGTTCTAAGTTCTAGGGGACTGATAACCACAGCAGTTGAGTCCCATAGTGCTCAGAGCCATTTGAACAATTTTTGGGAATTATATCATCTGTAGGTGCCAAAATTGTCGACTTTAGGAGCAGGTACATTTTAGAGTATCAATTTTAGGTGCACTTCAAAGGTTCAGTTCCTACTATTTTTACAGAAGTTTAAACTACCAGTTTAAAAAAAAAATGATATTTTAGATGAAAGGTGAGACTTTGAGGTTTCAGAAAATAATTTTGGAGCCTACATTTATTTAATAGTATGAGAAGGTAGAAAAAAAATCTCTTCACGTGTTGACTATGGGTGCTCTTACCTTATTATAATCTCACTTGTATATACAAAAAGGCGCGTATTTGCAGATGGTTTAAAGTTTTTCCGTTTCGGGGCCTGTATCCAAAGCTGCCTTCGGTTTTCATCCTTAGTGAACCTATGAGTAGGAACGAGAAACACTTCTGTACCGAATTATCACAGATACTTTCCAAAATGTAATATGAGCCTGACTTTACAGGCATCACTTTCAACACTTTAATTTACGTGATACTCTATTTCAAGTGCAAAAAACATATAATAGTCACTTCAGCAGATTTCAATAAACGCATCTGCACTATCATAGAAACACACGTGAAATGTAATGCCATTTCCCCCGACAAAACGCTGATTACACCCATAAGCGCAACACGAAACAACCATGTTTTGGCAACATTCACGTGACTTTAGCCCAGAGATGTTGGAGCCACGAAAATGACGTCAAGGTCAGTCTATTATATTTATGGTCGAAGAACTAATCACAGAATAGCAACGAAGGTTCAATGCAAAGCATAACACGAGCCAGCCACGGCTCAAAACGTTCATAGCTCGTTAATTAGCCTCAAATCCTCTTAAGCTGTAGAGAATACATTTCTGGTCGTAATGCACGCTACAGTATTCCACATTCACTCACTTCCATGCTCTAGGGTTCAGTCTACCGGAATGTAGGCTATGTACAGCAGAGTTAGCCACTACAGCGCTACGTATTTCGACACTCAGGATCACGGTCTCTCGTCGTTGCACTTCCCCAAATTGCCTAATATGCTGAATCAACTGTTGTTGTGGTGGTCTTCAGTCCTGAGACTGGTTTGATGCAGCTCTCCATGCTACTCTGTCCCGTGCACGCTTCTTCATCTCCCAGTACCTACTGCAACCTACATCCTTCTGAATCTGCTTAGTGTATTCATCTCTTGGTCTCCCTCTACGATTTTTACCCTCCACGCTGCCCTCCAATACTAAATTGGTGATCGCTTGATGCCTCAGAATATGTCCTACCAACCGGTCCCTTCTTCTAGTCAAGTTGTACCACAAACTCCTCTTCTCCCCAATTCTATTCAATACCTCCTGATTAGTTATGTGATCTACCCATCTAATCTTCAGCATTCTTCTGTAGCACCACATTTCGAAAGCTTCTATTCTCTTCTTGTCCAAACTATTTGTCGTCCATGTTTCACTTCCATACATGGTTACACTCCATACAAATATTTCCAGAAACGACTTCCTGACACTTAAATCTATGCTCGATGTTAACAAATTTCTCTTCTTCAGAAACGCTTTCCTTGCCATTACCAGTCTACATTTTATATCCTCTCTTCTTCGACCATCATCAGTTATTTTGCTCCCCAAATAGCAAAACTCCTTTACTACTTTGTCTCATTTCCTAATCTAATTCCCTCAGCATCACCCGACTTAATCCGTCTACATTCCATTATCCTCTTTTTGCTTCTGTTGATGTTCATCTCATATCCCCCTTTCAAGACACTATCCATTGCGTTCAACTGCTCTTCCAAGTCATTTGCTGTGTCTAACAGAATTACAATGTCACCGGCGAACCTCAAAGTTTTTATTTCTTCTCCATGGATTTTAATACCTACTCCGAATTTTTCTTTTGTTTCCTTCACTTCTTTCTCAATATACAGATTGAATAACATTGGGGAGAGGCTGCAACCCTGTCTCACTCCCTTCCCAACTGTTCAGCTGAAATCCGCCCTTCTTGTGAGGCTATTAACTGCTCCAGGGAATGGATCATGCCCAGTTGCAATGTGTTACTCAAGAAGATTAGTTTCTACATTGGGAGTACCTTTAGTGATTCGTCTGGCCAGTACTACTGTGGTTGTGCCACATTCAACTAGTACTTCCCATAATCGTGGCTGGTAAGTGGAAGATTGGCCCCGTAATTCTGTCTCATTAAACAGCACTCCACTGCACCTGAGCTCTATCAGCCTTACTTCCGTCAGCCTTCCCTGCTCATCGCAACTCGGCACCACTACCACGTTATCGTACACGGATCAAATCCAGGGTAGGTCCGCTTGCTCGAAATAAGGCCTATGTCTACACTATCCCTCGGACAATCTCGTCCACTTGTTCTGCAGACGAACAGTTGCTCCGCACACGTGTTTTCACCAGTGTGACCCACTCAGTAGAGACACATTGTAACGTGGCTGTTCTGTCAGTGTTATATCTGCCTCTGCCTCCCCCCCCCCCCCTCCGTCATCCTTACGCAATCCACCGTATGGTGCGTGGCGGAGGGTACCTCGTACCACAACTAGCATCTTCTCTCCCTGTTCCACTCCAAACACAACGAGGGAAAAATGACTGCCTATATGCCTCTGTACCAGCCCTAATCTCTCTTATCTTATCTTTGTGGTCTTACCGCGAAATGTGAGTTGGCGGCAGTAAAATTGTACTGCAGTCAGCCTCAAATGCTGGTTCTCTAAATTTCCTCAGTAGCGATTCACGAAAAGAACGCCTCCTCTCCTCTAGAGACTCCCACCCGAGTTCCTGAAGCATTTCCGTAATACTCGCGTGATGATCAAACCTACCAGTAACAAATCTAGCAGCCCGCCTCTGAATTGCTTCTATGTCCTCCCTCAATCCGACCTGATAGGGATCCTAAACGCTCAAGCAGTACTCAAGGATAGGTCGTATTAGTGTTTTATAAGCGGCTTCCTTTGCAGATGAGCCACATCTTTCCAAAATTCTACCAACGAACCGAAGATGACTATCTGCCTTCCCCACAACTGCCATTACATGCTTGTCCCACTTCATATCGCTCTGCAATGTTACGCCCAAATATTTAATCGACGTGACTGTGTGAAGTGCTACACTACTAATGGAGTATTTAAACATTCCAGGATTCTTTTTCCTATACATCTGCATTAATTTACATTTATCTATATTTAGAGTTAGCTGCCATTCTTTACATCAATCACAAATCCTGTCCAAGTAATCTTGTATCCTCCTACAGTCACTCAACGATGACACCTTCCCGTACACCACAGCGTCATCAGCAAACAGCCGCACATTGCTATCCACCCTATCCAAACGATCATTTATGTAGATAGAAAACAACAGCGGACCTACCACACTTCCCTGAGGCACTCCAGATGATACCCTCACCTCCGATGAACACTCACCATCGAGGACAACTTACTGGGTTCTATTACTTAAGAAGTCTTCAAGCCACTCACATACTTGGGAACCAATCCCATATGCTCGTACCTTAGTTAGGAGTCTGCAGTGGCACACCGAGTCAAACGCTTTCCGAAAGTCAAGGAATATGGCTTACCGTCTGATACCCTTCTTCCTCTAAGATTTACAGCACGCAGCCTGTCCTTACTGGTACAAATTTCCCTACAGCTCCCTACTTCACTGGATACGGGTGAATCGCGTGACATTTAAATTGTGCTTGCTTCCTTGTGAGATGTTACTATCTCAGGGGGTTCACATCGCAATCTCTCTACGTGTATGTTAGTGATCAGAAGCTTGAAGACTCTTCTGGGTGAACGTATCTTACGTAGCTCGTAGGCAAATTAAGTTTCACTACCTTCTTTCTAGAGATCTCGCCTAACCACACCTCTGTAAATCCCAAGATTGGTAAAATTATTATTTAGGCTGGTTCACGTCTCTCTGGCTGTCGAATTGTGGAAAGATGACATAGAGAGGGACATCGCAGCTTTAGGAATTTCCACAGGGTGCACAGAGGCTGCGAGAGATAGAAGGCGGTGGAAGCAGACCGTTGATACAGCGCGTGGTCTACAGGGCCTGTGATCGCTGAGAAGAGAGACAGAGATATATATGTAATTTCGTGAATTGAACCCAAAGATTTTCTTCTGTTCTTTTATCCGTTACTATACAAACCAAGGATGACCGTTAACACCAAGATCCGTAAGCACAACTATCTCTGGTAAGCGTACCGAAATTCTCGAATGCAGGAAATTATTAGTTATGTAATTTGTGTTCAATTTCGACAGCTCTCAAATACTAAAACTGATAATTTTTCACTGACTCTCCCTGTTAGATCACTATGCTTTGAAAATCATTCCTAGTTTCAGATACACAGTTTGTATCACTTGCTAAAAGCCATGTATCATTACACCTGATACTGGGAACAGAACCAATGCGTACATCCGCACTTGGTCAGTCATCACCGATGCTGATAACACATAGTAATAAAAAGGTCAACTTCGCCTACTAGGTCCTGCAAACAATCACAGCTCTCACGGAAGTTCCTCCTGTATTCTTCGCAACTCCAACAAATATTGCTCTGCTGGTAATAGAATGGGATTCGGCTGCTCATGCAATAAGTGATGAATAGTTTCGTCCAGGATCTTCATCACAGCTCCTGTGTCTGCCAGGTGATTGTAACAGCCTTGTCATAGTGACTCTTACATCCAGTGCAGCCAAGAAATCCACTCATGCTTGCAAGATTCCAACATCTTGATTTACAGTGTTCTCTGACTTTCTTGCATATTCAGTCAACTCGTTCGTCAGCTTCTGTAGCACACACGTGTTGTTCAAGAATCCACTCTCAAATCTCGCTACCTATGTGGTGTGCCACTCCACCGCCGACTCTCTTCCCTATGCCAATTTATTCACCGCCTCCATCGTCCTATTCAATTGTCCGACGTCGCTGACAGTCACTGGTCCAAGGACCGCCTTCAAAATTCTCTCCATCAGCATGCATCCAACCCCCATCTAGCGACGTAGCGAACGCAGCACCACCTCCAAATCTTGCTGAGTCTGTTTCCACAACTGTTCGAAAGATTTATGCAATATCAGACATCCCACAGGAACTTCTTCGAGCACAACCCTGTTCTTGGCTCTCGGACAAAAACATGGAAATACCTTCTCCAATCTCCTGAATTCCCATGCATTAAAAACTAAACTTAGCGTCCATTGATGGCTGGTACCCACGACATCCTCCCGTCCAGGAAAAGGAACTTGTTCCTCCAGGCGCTGATTTCACAGCACACTTGCATACCTTCCATCCTCAACATCGGTGTGCAAAACGTAATGACAGGGATTATTGTCATCCATCCTATCCTCATCAGAAGCTGCTGTCACCACTATAACATAAAAAAATTATTCCGTCGCCCTTAATATACTACAGTGTGCTACCTCAGTGTCAGATTTACAGCCCGCAGTCTCTTGCATGCTGTTTTTGAAATGTTTGAAAACATATTCAGTGATCTATAAAAGTAGTTAAAATTAAGATTTAAAACAGTCTTGATCGCAATCTTGTTAGAATATTTTTTTTTTTTTGTAGTGAGTAACCGTTTTCGACTCTATGAAAGAGTCATCTTCAGACTCTGGAGCGGTGGATGGACACTGCTAGATGAGTTCCATCGACCTTCGACGCTCGTGTAACTCACTCCAATAAAAAAATATTTTAACAAGATTGCGTTCAAGACTGTTTTAAATTTTAATTTTAAATCTTACATGCTGCTCTCAGTCGTTACCTAGGTCCTCCACGTCTTTTGAGAATGCAGTTATATCGTTTAGGTAGGCTAGACATTGGCGAGATTTCAGTTCCCTTGCTGCGGGTCTGAGGCACCTTGTCACGGTCCGCGCATCTCCCCCTGTCGGAGGCTCGAGTCCTCCCTCGGGCATGGGTGTATGTGTTGTCCTTAGTGTAAGTTAGTTTAAGTTAGTTTAAGTAGTGTGTAAGCTTAGGGGGCGATGACCTCAGCAGTTTGGTCGCACAGGATCTTACCACAGATCTCCAAATTTTTTCAGTTCCCTCAACACTCCGTCAAACGATCACTAAAACGTTGCAGAAGCCTACTTCAACCTGAACGGCATCCTCTAATACTGGAAAAGACCTCAGGGTATTGAAAATTCTATCTTCAGTCAATCCTCTGGTACCACCTTAAAACTGATGATACCCACTTCTTAAATTCGTGGTAGAGAAATACTGGCACTACTCCACGTTATCGATTGTCTCCGTAGTGTTGGGTATGCTGTAAGCACTGGCGCCACCCTAAGCTATGAATGGTCTCCGTGGTGTTGGGTTTGCGGTATTCATCCGTCACTGTCTTGCTATTAAGGTGATGGTAATCACACCAGACCTGTGCTTCTTAGAACCATCTGTGTACTTCTTAAGCACAACGACACGTTCTACACCCCATGGGCGATTGCTTTCTTCTATTATCCCAACATCAAAAACTCCTCCATAATCAGTTGTAACCATCGAGATATACAATACGGTTTTTGGTATACTAGTGTTTTATTTCCCGTAGGAACAAGTCCTCAAACCCAACACTGTCTCCTCCATTCAGAGTCTGTCTAATCCCTTCATATGCTCCCATCTCTTATGTAAAGCAGGCTTAGCGGTGGCCTATGGGGGCTCATAGTTTACACCCTCCATGCACCAGTCCCCCTCCTCCAGAATGTTCAGCCTTGCTACTAATATCGCCCTCGTCAACTTTCATCCCTTTGGCACCAAAAT
Source organism: Schistocerca americana (assembly GCF_021461395.2). Taxonomy (NCBI): domain Eukaryota; kingdom Metazoa; phylum Arthropoda; class Insecta; order Orthoptera; family Acrididae; genus Schistocerca; species Schistocerca americana. The sequence goes on from NC_060122.1 coordinate 155,250,585, forward strand.
TATCCAGATTCACGATTACTACTCTCCTGCCGTCTGTCTCTCAATGTGTACAGCACTTCTTTTAACAAAACACCTCGCTGAATCCAACATATCGTTTCTTTCCAGTGGCTCTGTTATATGTAACATACCGACAGGCAAGTCTGGCTCACCCAAAGCGACTTCCCATGGCCACGTGACACACCATCATTTGAATCACACCTTAGTGTATTGGTACATCCTATAATCAGATTGCATAACACGATGGCTGCGACTTGTGACAGTTCGAAACTAGCGACACCTTGCTCTTGTTGGAATGTCTTCCCACTAAGTTCCACCCCACAGGTGACAGGAGGTAAATTTTGGTACGCAGTTGATACAAAAAGGCCAACCCCAAGGTCACGTTGAAACTCCTACTTACATGACCACCTAAAATATAGTTCTACTGAACCTAGTGGCTTTACATCATTATTTCCAGCACCACTCCCAGCTCATGTATATGAACACTCACCTTCCTTATCCTATTGACAAAAATCTCTAAGGCTTGTCTCTTGGTAAAAGTACCCAATCGCTTCCGAAAGAACTTTACAATATTTTGTTTCTTATATATCTGCGGAAGCCCCTGCTCCAACTGCTCGAACCGTCTCCGCTTTCCTCCACGCCTCTGTGCATCTTATAAAGGTTTACATCTCTCCCACTAGACTTTATGTAGCCACCTGTGTTAATTGACTGTCAGACCAAACACCCATACCTTTGGACGTCGTCGTCAGGTTGTCCAAGAAAGAGACCACATATCTAGACAAGCTTCCAGAAAACGGAATGATTGAGATAGCGGGAGCTCGATCAACCAGTCAGGTGACTGGAGGAATGCTTTCTGCTAATTCGTAGCTGCTATTTGCTCCCGCATCTCCGTCTTATCTTCCAACAACTTTCCTACCTTTTCCATCAGCGAACGTACTGCCTCTGGCTCCGAAATGCCCCTCAGCTTTGACTCTGACAGTGTAATAAACGTACCCCCCCCTTTTCACACAATACGTCCCGTACAAGTGCGCAACAATTCGCAGCCTCAAAATTACCAGCAAATTAAACTCTACTCCTAACATCAACCATCTAGACTTCCTGCGTTGCCTCACAACATTACCATAAAGGTGTCATGCAAAACAAGTTACAGAAAGTGACTCTGCACATGGCATAGGATGCTGAAGCAGGTTACGATGTGAACACCTAACAGGCATCAAGTATTGCTCCCTACAGTTAACCCCCGTAAAGATAAGCTGGTTCTTCTGTCCTAAACAAAGAAACCTTTAAGTCATGGTGACCTTCCTGCCAGGATCCCATGCCTGTCATAGACACCAAAAATTTCCAACAGCTCTCACAGTCACACCATTGTGGTGACACTGCAAGAAGTCATGCTGTTTGAACAGCCAGCCATTTGTTGGCCACTGAAGACGATGCCACCACTTCTGATGCGAAATATAGCCGGCCTCGGTGGTGAGAGGGTGGCTTCGATATAGGATGACAGGTGGTGGAGGATTGAGCCAGGATAGCAGGCTGGTGAAGGCCTAGAGAGACTCGGCTGTCAAAGTTAGCTCTTTACTTTATTTGTACACTTATGCTACGTCATTGCAGCCTAGCGATTGCTCCTGCAGTCTATGTGGAGAATGCTACGTGATCAGTGACATGACAACTACTGTCCAGCCACCTGGCTGGCAAATGCATGAGCATCTTTGCTGACGTCTGTGCACAGTGTGTCCCACATCATCCTGTCCCCTGAGTCGTTCCACGAAAACCTTGCATCAGGGGTGCACAATGAAGATGGGGGATCTTGTCATAGTAGGCAGCTCTGCAATGAACGAGTGTCTCCCAGTGGCTGTTGGCATGTGGCATGTCGGCACACACACTGTAGTGGTGGAAGACAGGTGCTGTGCGCAGGGTACAACCTGCTGCCCCTTAGGCAGGAGTCTGGCTTGCTGGGCTTTCGGAACCGAAGGCCAGCTAGTGCACCGTTGATGACTGCACTACACAAAGCTTTACACCTCGCCTGGTCCCGACAACCCCAACATTGGACTGTTGAGTATGGAAACATGTTGGTTCAAATTCTATCAAGCGGATGGACGTGTACGGATATGGAGACAACCTCATGAATCCATGGACCCTGCATGTCAGCGTGGGACTGTTTTAGCTGGTGGAGGGTCTGTAAAGGTGTGGGGCGTGTGCAGGTAGGGTGATATGGCACACCTGATACGTCTAGATACGACTCTGACATGTGACGCGCACGTGAACATCCTGTCTGATCACCTGCATCCGTTCATGCCCATTGTGCATTCGGACGGACTTGGGCAATTCCAGCAGGACAATGCGAAACCCCACACGTCCAGAATTGCTACAGCGTGGCTTCAGGAAGACTCTTCTGAGTTTAAATACGTCCACCGGCCACCAAATTTCCCAGGCATAAACATTATTGACCACATCTGGGATGACTTGCAACATGCTGTCTAGAAGAGACCTCCAACCCTCGTACTCTTACGGATTTGTGGACAGTTCTGTAGGATTCAGACTGTCAATCCCTCCAGCACTACTTCAGACGTTAGTCAAGTCCATGCCACGTCGTGTTGCCGGACTTCTGCGCGCTCGCGGGAGGCCTTCATCATATTAGGCAGATGTACCAATTTCTATGGTTCTTCAGTGTACTTGCGTATTACAAAAATGTGCAGTTGCAGGCTTACACAATGCAAGATCTCTCGAAAACGCCTCAATTTTAGTTCGGTTTGTTGTGCTAGTGTCAGGAAGTGTGACGTCAGTGTGAAAACACAGTACCCGACATATAATTGTGGGAATATCGCTATAGTAGAGATAAACTTCATTGTAGATTTATGGGAGCTTATCGGTGTTCATGGATTGAAAACTGGGGAAAAATGCCCCAGACAAACCACAGACGGCCTTCAGCTACAGTCATGGTCAGTTTATGGCCCAAGGGACACAAGCGGCCTCTTCGGATGCCAAGCTGAGAAGGGTTTCAGAGGCGCCCCTAGTGTAAAATTTGTACACAAGGTGTATCATAATTAGTTGGATAAACAACTCATTTCAACGGTGATTAGATTTAGATTTAATTTTAAAGGTCTTGTCGAGAATTCAAGGCACGCCAACTAATGTATGAGGGAGAGTGGAAAATGGCTGTAGAAGGGGGAGGGTACCAATGATATGGTGGTTGTGTGGAAAAATGGTTGCGGGGGGGGGGGGGGTTGCCATATTATATGTTACTTGTGTGTAAAAATGTTCTAGAACCGGTGTCGGCTACAGTTGGCTGCGGAGGCGAAGTACGCCCAAAGCGTTGCCAATGCCACGGCATGTATAGGAGAACGACTATCGTGACATCTCTTGCGACGTCTGTTTCCCGACGGCAAAACTATTCATACAGTTGCATGTTTCGCCGTGAGTACGGGAAAACTGGTTATTCATTGCTCTTGGGTGGTACCTTGGCGCACGGTCTGCTGGGCTGGGCCTGAAGCTTTGTGGCGCTGCAAGATAAACGAATTAACGAAATAACGTTTGAGTTGAAAAATTAGACTCTTCACTGTCCAGTTGGTTTTGGGGAACTCATTGACTTGAGTTGGGGTAATAGGAGGCAGGAGTATTTCGTTTCCCAAGTGACTTTGAAACACTACAAAGAATGTTGTTGATAATTCTTCCGGGTTATATGGCCGTGGTCCATAGAATACTTCTATTCCTAACGTTTCGTCCAATACTACGTTGGACATCCTCAGAGGTATGGCTGGTCCTGTTGAGTCCTGCCGACTGACGAGTCGGGCGTCGAAGAGCGGCCTAAATACTGAGGAAAGTGGGGGTGGTCTAGCTTGCACATAGTAGCAGAGAGAAAACTAGTCAAAGATAAAATGTAACTATCGATAATAGTCCGTCATAGATAAAAATCACTTATCGATTCTGTAACGCCACGGTCCATATCTCGCTTAATTTCTTTAATTAACCCGTTGAGCCCTGCGATTGTCAATTTTTACATGGAAAAATTTGAACAATTAGCGTTGAATAAAGCAAATAAGAAACCATGTTGTTGGTATCGTTATGTAGACGACACATTCGTGGTTTGGACACACGGCAAAAAAGCCTTAGGAGAATTTTTTGATTATCTTAATAGCATAAACCCTAAAATTCAGTTTACCATTGAAGTGGAAAAAGACTAGGCTATTTCGTTTCTCGATGTGTTAGTCATGAGACAGACCGATGGCAGTCTAAAACATAAAGTGTTTCGGAAGAGCACACATACTGATAGATACTTACATAAGAACTCCAATCATCACCCACAACAAAAAAGAGGTGTAATCAAAAGTTTAGTGGACAGGGTAAAACGGATTTGTACGCCGGAACATCTAGATACGGAACTGAATCATCTGAAACAACCTTCGAGAAGATTGGGTATTCAAACAAAGAAATTAATAGAGTTTTAAGACCTAATTACAGCAGGCCAAAGGACAAGGATGGTACACAACAATGGAAGAACTCGGTGTCTTTACCTTTCATTAGAAAGGTTACATGTCGAATAGGCAAAATTTTGCTGAAACATAAAGTGAAACCGGTATTCAAACCGACCAGAAAAATAGGACAAGTACTTCGTTCTGTTAAAGATGGAAGGCCACCATTATCATCTAGCGGTGTGTATAAAATTCCGTGTACCTGTGGCAAGGTCTATATTGGTACTACGAAAAGAAGTGTGAATACGAGGGTAAAGGAGCATAAAAGTCTTTGCCGATTGGGTAAAATAGATAAATCGGCCGTTGCGGAACAGTGCGGTGACCATGTAGTTAAGTTTTCTGAAACTACAATTTTAAGTGCTACCACGAACTACACTCCTGGAAATTGAAATAAGAACACCGTGAATTCATTGTCCCAGGAAGGGGAAACTTTATTGACACATTCCTGGGGTCAGATACATCACATGATCACACTGACAGAACCACAGGCACATAGACACAGGCAACAGAGCATGCACAATGTCGGCACTAGTACAGTGTATATCCACCTTTCGCAGCAATGCAGGCTGCTATTCTCCCATGGAGACGATCGTAGAGATGCTGGATGTAGTCCTGTGGAACGGCTTGCCATGCCATTTCCACCTGGCGCCTCAGTTGGACCAACGTTCGTGCTGGACGTGCAGACCGCGTGAGACGACGCTTCATCCAGTCCCAAACATGCTCAATGGGGGACAGATCCGGAGATCTTGCTGGCCAGGGTAGTTGACTTACACCTTCTAGAGCACGTTGGGTGGCACGGGATACATGCGGACGTGCATTGTCCTGTTGGAACAGCAAGTTCCCTTGCCGGTCTAGGAATGGTAGAACGATGGGTTCGATGACGGTTTGGATGTACCGTGCACTATTCAGTGTCCCCTCGACGATCACCAGTGGTGTACGGCCAGTGTAGGAGATCGCTCCCCACACCATGATGCCGGGTGTTGGCCCTGTGTGCCTCGGTCGTATGCAGTCCTGATTGTGGCGCTCACCTGCACGGCGCCAAACACGCATACGACCATCATTGGCACCAAGGCAGAAGCGACTCTCATCGCTGAAGACGATACGTCTCCATTCGTCCCTCCATTCACGCTTGTCGCGACACCACTGGAGGCGGGCTGCACGATGTTGGGGCGTGAGCGGAAGACGGCCTAACGGTGTGCGGAACCGTAGCCCAGCTTCATGGAGACGGTTGCGAATGGTCCTCGCCGATACCCCAGGAGCAACAGTGTCCCTAATTTGCTGGGAAGTGGCGGTGCGGTCCCCTACGGCACTGCGTAGGATCCTACGGTCTTGGCGTGCATCCGTGCGTCGCTGCGGTCCGGTCCCAGGTCGACGGGCACGTGCACCTTCCGCCAACCACTGGCGACAACATCGATGTACTGTGGAGACCTCACGCCCCACGTGTTGAGCACCCGGCCTCCCGGCCTCCCGCATGCCCACTATACGCTCTCGCTCAAAGTCCGTCAACTGCACATGCGGTTCACGTCCACGCTGTCGCGGCATGCTACCACTGTTAAAGACTGCGATGGAGCTCCGTATGCCACGGCAAACTGGCTGACACTGACGGCGGCGGTGCACAAATGCTGCGCAGCTAGCGCCATTCGACGGCCAACACCGCGGTTCCTGGTGTGTCCGCTGTGCTGTGCGTGTGATCATTGCTTGTACAGCCCTCTCGCAGTGTCCGGAGCAAGTATGGTGGGTCTGACACACCGGTGTCAATGTGTTCTTTTTTCCATTTCCAGGAGTGTATCATCCACGACTGTATATGGAGGCTATTGAAATTTATTAACATGAAGATAGTTTTTATAGAAAAGAAGAGGCCTTGAAATTAAGCGAGATATGGACAGTGGCGTTACAGAATCGATAAGTGATTTTTATCTGTGACGGACTATTATCGATAGTTACAATTATCTTTGACTAGTTTTCTCTCTGCTACTATGTGCAAGCTAGACCACGCCCACTTCCCTCAGTATTTAGGCCGCTCTCCGATGCCCGACTCGTCAGTCGGCAGGACTCAACAGGACCAGCCATGATGTCCAACATAGTATTGGACGAAACGTTAGGAATAGAAGTATTCCATGGACCACGGCCATATAACCCGGAAGAATTACCAACAGCAGTACCATCCGGTCGTGAAAGCCTTCATTGTATGACTATAAAGAATGTACTACTGTGAGTACTTCAGTGAACCCGCCTGAGAAACTGCAACTGCATCCCTCTTTCTCGCGCGATGAACAGTACGTCGTCGGTGATGAAATAGACGTCGATCATATCTGTTGCCTGTGCTCGTTTCTACTTTTTGCGGCGCAGCAGCGGGGTACCCTTAACTCGCGCCGAGCCGTACACCGGACTCATGCGGGCACCACTTCAAGCAAACTTGTGCGCAGCGATGGAAGTCGATTTATCACGAGGAAGTTCCACAAATTGCCCCCGTCAGGACGGGCTCGGGGAGAGGTGGTGGGCGGTGGGGGGGGGGGGGGGGTCGGAACACGGCGAAACTGTAACGATAAACTAATAATGCGGCGATGCGGCCGTGGCTATCTCGCCACTTCAGCGCCGCTGGTCAGAGGGACAAAAGAAGAAGAATTCGGCCCGTTCCCGCACATCTCTCTGCAGCTCCTCTCGAACTATGCTCGTCCATCATTTCGCTGTCAGAGAGCGCGAAGAAACACGATTGATACGCCAGCGAGAATACAAAGAACGCACCGTAAGGGTGTAATACATCTGTTTTCGGCTGCGAAGAGTTCCCCTGGGACGGGGTGCAGCTGGGTCAGCGCCTTTCGCCGCCGCTCGCTTTCTTTCTCCCTTTCTCCCTCCCTCCCTTTCTCTTGTCCGCTGCCACTCCCGCCGGCGCCTTTTCTCTCCATATCACTCCGCGTCGGGTCTTCGCGCGCCGCTGCCTTTGTCGACGCGCCGCACCGCACCGCTCTGGGACGGGCCGCGAGGACTTTCCTTTCTTAGTTCATAACGCTGCGGCTGCTGCCGACGTAACGCCTCAGCTGATCCAGTGATGGCCGCGGAGGGAAAAGCTGCCACAGCATTCCGCACGGCGCGTCTGGCTTCTACTCACAGCACACACGCGTCTCCTAGTATTCAGCTTTTCCTTGCTGACGTTGTGACCTCCCCCCTCTCGCCCCCCTCCGCTATGGAGAATAATTATAAAGTCGATGGAACATTTCAGCAGATAATTACCCAAGATAAACGCAAAGGGACGTTTAAATGGGCCATCTGCATCTGTTGTTGCTGTGGTTCTTAAGTCCAAAGACTAGTTTGATGCAGCTGTCCACACTACTCTTGTGGTGTGCGTACTGTAAGACCTTCGGTACACACACCATCAGATTATTTGACTTGTCGTTCTAGCGAAGTAGGCGAGTGTCAGCAATATGTCTCGTGGTCTTATCGTGGCGTGTTTATCTTCTGCCGTTACGTCAGACGATAGAAATGCCGCTTGCACGCTTAGAGTAGCAGATTGACAGTGACCAGCTTTAAACAGAACTTGATTAATTTTCACACACATTTATTAAAATAATAAGAAGCATAAAAATAACTTAACTTGGTTCTGGATGCTATTTGCAATGGACAATCTGAAGTTCCTTTGGTCTTGGTACGTTAATCTTATTCTCGCATATCTCTGATACTTGACAAAGTGTCTATACATTTCTCTTCATGGCGATGTATAGGAATATGGTAATATTATTAGGCGCAGACTGAAACTTGACTACAGACTAATGCAGACTGGCTAATCGGAGGTCTGTACACTCGTTATAATACCTCGCGCGTTCAGGTATCACTGCGCGAGTGTGATCCGCGAGGAGAAAAGGTTCTACGTTAGCAGCAATCTCATTGGCTGCGTTACATATTAATACGTGGATCGGCGGAAGCAGAATTTGGTCCGTCTCCATGACAGCGCCATCTCGTAGTGCGGAGACGGACGAGCGCTGCGCCTGCGCTGTTGTGCTTAGCGGGGCGTGCTCTAGTGGGAAAGTTGTGTACGCGCTGACTACGTGGAACTATGTACACAACAACTCTATCACGCACAGACCTCTTCTTCTGCTATTAACAACTGCAACCCACACCATTCTGAATCTGCTTACTGTATTCATCTCTCTGTCTCCCGCTACGACTTTTTCCTCCATACTACCTTCAAAAACTAAATTGGCTATACCTTGATGTGTCAGAAAATGTTCTATCAACCGAGCCCTTCTTTTAGTCAACTTGTACCACAAATTTCTTGTCTCCCATATTCCGTTCAGTATCCCCTCATTAGTTCCATGATCTACTCATTTAATCTTCAGCATTCTTCTGTAACTACAAATTTCAAAAGCATCTATTCTCTTCTTGTTTAAACTAATTATCGTCGACGTTTTACTTCCATACATAGCTACACTCTAGACAAATACCTTCAGACAAGACTTCCTAACACTTATTCAGAAACACGTTCCTCGCCATTGCCAGTCTACATTTTTTATCCTCTTTGCTTCGGCCATCATCAGTTATTTTACTGCCCAAACAGCAAAACTCTTCTACTGATGTAAGTGTCTCGTTTCCTAATCTAATTCCCTCGGCACCACCGTATTTAATTCGACTACATTCCGTTATCCTTGCTTTGCTTTAGTTCTACATCTACATCCATACTCCGCAAGCCACCTGACGGTGTGTGGCAGGGGGTACCTTGAGTACCTCTATCGGTTCTACCTTCTATTCCAGTCTCGTATTGTTCGTGGAAAGAAGGATTGTCGGTACGCTTCTGTGTGGGTTCTAATCTCTCTGATTTTATCCTCATGGTCTTCTCGCGAGATATACGTAGGAGGGAGCAATATACTGCTTGACTCTTCGGTGAAGGTATGTTCTCGTTACTTTAACAAAAGCCCGTACCGAGCAACTGAGCGTCTCTCCTGCAGAGTCTTCCACTGGAGTTTATCTATCATCTGCGTAACGCTTTCGCGATTACTAAATAATCCTGTAACGAAGCGCGCTGCTCTCCGTTGGATTTTCTCTATCTCTTCTATCAACCCTATCTGGTACGGATCCCACACTGCTGAGCAGTATTCAAGCAGTGGGCGAACAAGCGTACTGTAAGCTACTTCCTTTGTTTTCGGATTGCATTTCCTTAGAATTCTTCCAATGAATTTCAGTCTGGCATCTGCTTTACCAACAATCAACTTTATATGATCACTCCATTTTAAATCACTCCTAATGCGTACTCCCAGATAATTTATGGAATTAACTGCTTCCAGTTGCTGACCTGCTATTTTGTAGCTAAATGATAAGGGATCTATCTTTCTATGTATTCGCAGCACATTACACTTGTCTACATTGAGATTCAATTGCCATTCCCTGCACCATGCGTCAATTCGCTGCAGATCCTCCTGCATTTCAGTACAATTTTCCATTGTTAAACCTCTCGATACACCACAGCATCATCTGCAAAAAGCCTCAGTGAATTTCCGATGTCATCCACAAGGTCATTTATGTATATTGTGAATAGCAACGGTCCTATGATACTCCCCTGCGGCACACCTGAAATCACTCTTACTTCGGAAGACTTCTCTCCATTGAGAATGACATGCTGCGTTCTGTTATCTAGGAACTCTTCAATCCAATCACACAATTAGTCTAATAGTCCCAATGCCCTTACTTTGTTCATTAAACGACTGTGGGGAACTGTATCGAACGCCTTGCGGAAGTCAAGAAACACGGCATCTACCTGTCAACCCGTGTCTATGACCCTGAGTCTCGTGGACGAATAGCGCGAGCTGGGTTTCACACGACCGTCTTTTTCGAAACCGATGCTGATTACAGAGTAGGTTTCTAGTCTCCAGGGAAGTCATTATACTCTAACATAATACGTGTTCCAAAATTCTACAACTGATCGACGTTGGAGATATAGGTCTATAGTTTTGCACATCTGTTCGACGTCCCTTCTTGAAAACGGGGATGACCTGTGCCCTTTTCCAATCCTTTGGAACGCTACGCTCTTCTAGAGACCTACGGTACACCGCTGCAAGAAGGGGGGCAAGTTCTTTCGCGTACTCTGTGTAAAATCGAACTGGTATCCCATCAGGTCCAGCGGCCTTTCCTATTTTGAGCGATTTTAATTGTTTCTCTATCCCTCTGTCGTCTATTTCGATTTCTACCATTTTGTCATCTGTACGACAATCTAGAGAAGGAACTACAGTGCAGTCTTCCTCTGTGAAACAGCTTTGGAAAAAGACATTTAGTATTCCGGCCTTTAGTCTGTCATCATCTGTCATGTTGATCTTACATCCTCCTTTGAAGATACCCCTTCCGCCGGAGGTTCGAATCCTCCTTGGCGCATTGGTGTGTGTGTTGTCCTTAGTGTAAGTTTAAGTTAGATTAAGCAGTGTGTAAGTCTAAGGACCGATGACCTTAGCAGTTTGGTCCCTTCAGTCCGGAACCGCGCGACTGCTACGGTCGCAGGTTCGAATCCTGCCTCGGGTATGGATGTGTATGATGTCCTTAGGTTAGTTAGGTTTAAGTAGTTCTAAGTTCTAGGGGACTGATGACCTCAAGTCCCGTAGTGCTCAGAGCCATTTGAACCAAGTTTGGTCCCTTAGGAATTCACATACATTTGAACATTTTTTGAAGATACTGTCCATTCCATTCAGCTTCTCTTCCAAGCCATTTGCTGTCTATGATAAAATTACAATGTCATCAGCAAAACTCAATTGTTTTTTTCCTTTCCCTGAACTTTAATTCCTACGCCAAGCTTTTTCTGGTTTCCTTTATTAATTGCTCAATGTACAGACTGAATAACATTGGGGATAGGGTACAACCCCGTCTCACTCCCTTCTCAATCAGTACTTCTCTTTAGTGCCCCTCAACTCTTATAGCTATCGTATCGTTTCTGTACGAATTGTAAATAGCCTTTCGCTTCCTGTAGCTTACCCCACCTATCTTCTAAGAGATGTCGTAGTGTTGGTATTGGCTTGCAGGTTTCTACATTTCCTTGGAATCAGAAGTGATCTTCCCCGAAATCAGCTTCTATCACTTTTTCCATTCTTCGTGTTAATATTTTACAACCATGATTTATTAAACTGATAATCCAACAACATCCACAGCTATCAGCGCCTGCTTTCTTTGAAACTGTTACTACATTCTTTTTGGAGTCTGAGGGTGTTATGCCTGTCTCATACATCTTGCAGACCAGATGGAATAGTTTTGTTATGGCTGGCTTTTCCAAGGCTAGCAGTAGTTCTGACGGAAAGTCAATTACTCCGGCGACCCTATTTCGACTTAGGTCTTTCAGTGTTCTGTCAAGTTACTCCCGCAGGAAATAAATAAAAGCATTTCAACGCCAGTATTTGCGTTGCATATCACTGCTTCTTTTAAACGATTGGAGTTTCTAAAAGGAATTTTGAACAAACGCAGTTTCTTGTATTGATTATGCAGTATGCATTTAAGGCTGCAGAAATGGCTGTCAATTAATAGCATCACCGTATTAGTGACACCCAATTTCATTTGTCGCTCGCAGTCACAATGCTAAAAAAAATTTAAAAACAGTGTTAGGAAATGAAATAATCGTAACAGCGAACGTAATTAATACAGTTTTAGATCATGTGTAATTAATGTAAGATAAACACGATTATCGATATCACTTTCTAATTTTGTGTAGGCAGAAGAGGCGCCAAGAAGTGAGTCTTACGAGAAAACTGATCTAGTCCTAGCCAGTGTTTAACATAATGAATAAATAAATAAATTTTTCCCTTCATCTCAGAGCTTGGGAGGAGGTGGATTCTCTCTCATATTGTTCTGTTACACGTATTCCTGAGGAGTCTCCCGTCCGGAGATCCGAATGGTTGACTATTTTACGTCCGGAATATTTTACCGAAGAGGACGCCGTCATGTCATGTAACCATACAGTAAAGCTGCATGCCCTCGGTAAAAATTACCGCTGTCGTTTCCCGTTGCTTTCAACCGTTCGCAGTTCCCGCACAGCTAGGCCATTTGGTTATTACAAGGCCGCATTAGTCAATCATCCAGACTATTGCCCCTGTAACCACTGTAAAGGTTGCTGCCCCTCTTCAGGAACCACACGTGTGTCTGGCCTCTTAACAGATACCTCTCCATTGTGGATGCAGCTCCGCTATATCTGTCTGTATCGCAGAGGCACGAAAGCCACCCCACCAACGGCAAGGATCATGGTTCACGGGGGAGGGGGATGGGGGGGGGGGGGGGCATCTACACCTACTGTTCAATGCCTGGCAGAGGGTTTGTAGACCTGCTTTCACTCTATTTCTCTACCGTTCCACTCTCGAAAAGCGCGCGGAAAAAAACGAACACTTAAATATTTCTATGCGAGCTCTAGTTTCTCTTATTTTAAAACGATGATGATTTCTCCCAATGTAGGTGGGTGTCAACAGAATATTTCTGCATTCGAAGGATATAGTTGCAGGTTGAAATTTTATGGAGAGTTATCGCCGCAGACAAAAACTCTTTTGTTTTAACGACAGCTGTCCCAACTCGCGTTTCATACCCGTAACACTCTCCATTTTATTTCGCGATCGTACAGAGCAGCACTTCTTTGAGCTTTTTTGATGTCCGCTGTCAATCCTATCTATTAAGGATCCCATACTTCACAGCTGCACTCTAGGAGAGGACGTACAAGCGTAGTGTAGGCAGTCCTTTCAGTCACTTGTTGCATGTTTTACAGCCAATAAAAGGCAGTCTTTGGTTCGCCTTAGCCACAACATTATCTATGGGACCATTTCAATTTAAGTATCTGCGATTAATCGTTTAGACGAAATTCAATGATTCCTTTTAGCACTCAAGTGGATGACCTCACGCTTTTCATTAGTGAGAGTCAATTGCCACTTTTCGCACCGCATATTTCATATCTAAATCATTTTGCGGCTAGTATTGATCTTATGGTGACTTTACTAGACCGTAAATGACAGTATCATGTACAGAAAATCTAAGAAGGATGCTCATATTGTCTACTAAATCGTTTATGTAGATTAGGAACAGCAGGGTGCCTTCCTTGGAGAACGCCAGATATCACTCCTGCTTTACTCGATGACTTTTTGACTGCGATCTTTCTGATAGGAAATCACGAAACTCCACACGCACGCATTTTGATTAGAAGTCACAAAAATTGCGTATTGCCGGCAACATTTCCCAGCAACGGCAATATTTCAGCCTCCCGAGTTCAGGTACATTTACAACAACATTACCGGCTACTATTATCCATCAATGTTTTGCGACAATACATTTTCGGGTCAAAAGTGTTTGCAAGGAGCCACACTACTGTCACAAAATGGACGGATGCCAGCTGTAATTATGGGCGAGGCTGCATTACTTTTACGTCAAACAAGGAATCATGTCAGAAAGAACAAGAGAAGTCGGGCTTTGCGGGTGCGTGCTTTCTTAGGTAAACGGAGTGCTTCAGAATATTTAACTAGTGAATTATTGCTGGATACATGTCTTTTCCAGAATTTTAGAAGAATGTCGGAACACGGTTTGGAATATCTCGTGCAAGAATTGTTAAAACCGGTACAAATATAACAGAGTGTATACTAAGTTTATGAAAACAGTCAGAAGTAGCACCTTGTACTTTTTACTGACCGGTTTCGCTCTCAAACGAACAGGACAATCAGTTACGGAAAGTACATATTCTACTTCCAGTATGGTGACTTACGTTTGACTGATGACCATAGATGTTAAGTCCCATAGTGCTCAGAGCCATTTGAACCATTTGACTTACGTTTAATGTTGTCTGTCAACATTAAGGTTGCGTCTGAAGTTGACTGACAGCTCTAAAGATTAAACTGGCTGTACTATAATACTTAAACTTACGTTTAAAGTTCGGTTAATTTACAGTAGTAAATGATGTCATTGATAGTGCCAGATATGAAATTAGGTGTACAACAGTCCTATAACTTTCATGGTAAAGTGTATTCAAAGATAATTTACAACCACAGGAAACGAAATTTACATTTCAATCGCCTCTTTTATAGGCTTGTGTATAGACATCTCGTATCTGTTTATATCTGCTTACTTTCAAAAAATACGATTACATCTGTAAAAATTAAAATACCTTCCAAAATACATTATAAAACACAAATTTTAAACTTCTATACAAAAATGCATTCAAAACATCGATGATATGTATATCATACACCATGTTGTCAATGTCATCATTAACTACTGCACTTTAAGCGTACTTTAAACGTAAGTTTAAGTACTATAGTAAAAACATCGATGATATGCATGTCATACACCACGTTGTCAATGTTATCATTTACTGCTGCACTTTAAGCGTACTTTAAAAGTAAGTTTAAGTACTACAGTAAAGCCAGTTTCATCTTTAGAGCTGTCAGACAACTTTAAATGCCATCTGTAATGCTGTCGGCCAACATTAAACTGTATATTTTGATGATGCCCTTGTTCATTTGCACAACGAAACTGGCCAATAAAAAATAAGAAATGAAGCTTGTGGCGGTTTTCAGAAACGTAGTTTTAACAGTTGCTTCGCCTGCAGACAATGCTTGCTCTTGCTAAAAGGTTGTACACCACTTACAACGCGACCGGCGTTCACCCTTAAGGTTTCACGTACTGGTGATTCACACATAAGGTTATGTACTTCTTTCATGTTCACTATTCATCAATAAACGTCATGGTTCCAGAAGAATGCAATGCTTTCGTAGGACTGATAGATTTCATTGAGGGAGGTTTGAAATAAGAATACAATTTTTATCACTATTTTTTTTAAATATTTTGTTCATCAGCACAGGAAACTGTTTACACTATCAATTTGAGCTTCAGGGACGCGTCGAGAGAGAGACTGAAGACCATGACCTCAAATACAAAACATGTGGACGAAGAGCCACCTGGCCTCCGCTCTTCCTTTGCAACTTCTTTGCTTCGCTTTCGGCATATTTTCGAAGACCTGAATTTTCTGTGCACTTTATCAAGCTTGATTCCGAGCTCATCGGTAACTGCTTGCCGACCGTTTTCTTCAGACTGCGACCTTTATATAACTCTGTCCGAACAGGCCTTAGAAGGTCCAACGGTACCGACCGGCCGACGTGTCATTCTCAGCGCACAGGTGTCACTCGATGCTGATACGGAGGGACATGTGGTCAGCACACCGCTCTCCCTGCCGTATGTCAGTTTACGAGACCGGAGCCGCTACCTCTCAATCAAGTAGCTCGTCAGTTTGCCTCACAAGGGCTGAGTGCACCTCGCTTGCCAGCAACGCTCGTGTACTAATTTTGCCAGTTTGCTATTAAAAACGAAAAAAGAACTGTGTTTGTAGTGAAGTATTGAAAAAATTCCGTTTTCATGTATTCGTGAAAACGTCTTTGATATTATGAAACAGTCGCACAAAGAAATATGCATACGTAAGTACAGTATCCAAATTAAGGAACATGATCCCGGACAGTTTATGTACGCTGGGCGCAGCTGCTTCTCGTATCTACAATGCGATTTTGTAAATATCTCTATAGCCCTTTAGACGGCTATCGTTTTCGCATACAGGCGTTTGCACTTCGCAGCTGAAAGTAGTCAAAAGCGCTGCCAGATGTCAGGGATTTCCTTAAATTGATTCGACTGTACGATTGTCTTAGTGTCAAAGAATATATGTATTAAAACTTCATGTATGATGCGGTGTCTTTTCACTCATCTCCTTGTTTGTGACGTCATATCACCTAAACCATGATAAGTAGATGCTTTCTACCCGCACATAGATTGTTGCCGGACTGCAAGCGATATGTGTACAAAGTTTGGTTGAAATCGGTCTAGTGGTTTAGAAGGAGACTGTTACACACGCACACACACACACACACACACACACACACACACACACACAGATATATATACACTCCTGGAAATTGAAATAAGAACACCGTGAATTCATTGTCCCAGGAAGGGGAAACTTTATTGACACATTCCTGGGGTCAGATACATCACATGATCACACTGACAGAACCACAGGCACATAGACACAGGCAACAGAGCATGCACAATGTCGGCACTAGTACAGTGTATATCCACCTCTCGCAGCAATGCAGGCTGCTATTCTCCCATGGAGACGATCGTAGAGATGCTGGATGTAGTCCTGTGGAACGGCTTGCCATGCCATTTCCACCTGGCGCCTCAGTTGGACCAGCGTTCGTGCTGGACGTGCAGACCGCGTGAGACGACGCTTCATCCAGTCCCAAACATGCTCAATGGGGGACAGATCCGGAGATCTTGCTGGCCAGGGTAGTTGACTTACACCTTCTAGAGCACGTTGGGTGGCACGGGATACATGCGGACGTGCATTGTCCTGTTGGAACAGCAAGTTCCCTTGCCGGTCTAGGAATGGTAGAACGATGGGTTCGATGACGGTTTGGATGTACCGTGCACTATTCAGTGTCCCCTCGACGATCACCAGTGGTGTACGGCCAGTGTAGGAGATCGCTCCCCACACCATGATGCCGGGTGTTGGCCCTGTGTGCCTCGGTCGTATGCAGTCCTGATTGTGGCGCTCACCTGCACGGCGCCAAACACGCATACGACCATCATTGGCACCAAGGCAGAAGCGACTCTCATCGCTGAAGACGACACGTCTCCATTCGTCCCTCCATTCACGCCTGTCGCGACACCACTGGAGGCGGGCTGCACGATGTTGGGGCGTGAGCGGAAGACGGCCTAACGGTGTGCGGGACCGTAGCCCAGCTTCATGGAGACGGTTGCGAATGCTCCTCGCCGATACCCCAGGAGCAACAGTGTCCCTAATTTGCTGGGAAGTGGCGGTGCGGTCCCCTACGGCACTGCGTAGGATCCTACGGTCTTGGCGTGCATCCGTGCGTCGCTGCGGTCCGGTCCCAGGTCGACGGGCACGTGCACCTTCCGCCGACCACTGGCGACAACATCCATGTACTGTGGAGACCTCACGCCCCACGTGTTGAGCAATGCGGCGGTACGTCCACCCGGCCTCCCGCATGCCCACTATACGCCCTCGCTCAAAGTCCGTCAACTGCACATACGGTTCACGTCCACGCTGTCGCGGCATGCTACCAGTGTTAAAGACTGCGATGGAGCTCCGTATGCCACGAGAAACTGGCTGACACTGACGGCGGCGGTGCACAAATGCTGCGCAGCTAGCGCCATTCGACGGCCAACACCGCGGTTCCTGGTGTGTCCGCTGTGCCGTGCGTGTGATCATTGCTTGTACAGCCCTCTCGCAGTGTCCGGAGCAAGTATGGTGGGTCTGACACACCGGTGTCAATGTGTTCTTTTTTCCATTTCCAGGAGTGTATATATATATATATATATATATATATATATATATATATATATATATATATATATATATATATATATTTTTTATAGCATGTATGAATTCATACTCAGCTCGTGCTACAGACGCGAAATTTAACCGACAGGAAGAAGATGCTGTGAGATGCAAATGATTAAATTTCCAGAGCATTCACATAAGGTTGGCGCCGGTGGCGACACTTACAACGTGCTGACATGAGGAAAGTTTCCAACCGATTTTTCATACACAAACAGCAGTTGACCGGCGTTGCCTGGTGAAACGTTGTTGTGATACCTGGTGTAAGGAGGCGAAATGCGTACCATCACGTTTCCGACTTTGATAAAGGTCGCATTGTAGCCTATCGCGATTGCGGTTTATCGTATCGCTACATTGCTGCTCGCGTTGGTCGAGATCCAATGACTGTTAACAGAATATAGAATCGGTGGGTTCAGGAGGGTAATACGGAACGCCGTGCTGGATCCCAACAGCCTCGTATCACTAGCAGTCGAGATGACAGGCATGTTATCCGCGTGGGTGTAACGGATCGTGCAGCCACGTCTCGATCCCTGAGTCAACAGATGGGGACGTTTGCAAGACAACAACCATCTGCACGAACAGTTCGAAAACGTTTGCAGCAGCAAACGAACCTGCGTGCACGAATGGCAAAATGCCATTTTTTCGGATGAATCCAGGTTCTGTTTACAATATCATGATGGTCGCATCCATGTTTGGCGACATTGCGGTGAACGCACATTGGAAGCGTGTATTCGTCATCGTCATACTGGTGCATCACCCGGCGTGATGGTATGGGGTGCCATTGGTTATACGTCTCGGTCACCTCTTGGTCGCATTGACGGCACTTTGAACAGTGGACGTTACATTTCAGATGTGTTACGACCCGTGGCTGTACCCTTCATTCGATTCCTGCGAAACCCTACATTTCAGCAGGATAATGCACGACGGCATGTTGCAGGTCCTGTACGGGTCTTTCTGGATACAGAAAATGTTTGACTGCTGCCCTGGCCAGCACATTCTCCAGATCTCTCACCAATTGGAAACGTCTGGTCAATAGTGGCCGAGCAACTGGCTCGTCACAATACGCCAGTGACTACTCTTGATGAACTGTGGTATCGTGTTGAAACTGCATGGGCAGCTGTATCTGTACACGCCATCCAAGCTCTATTTGACTCAATGCCCAGGCATATCAAGGCCGTTATTACGGCCAGATGTGGTTGTTCAGGGTACTGATTTCTCAGGATCTATGCACCGAAATTGCCTGAAAATGTAATCACATGTCGGTTCTAGTATATTTGTCCAATGAATACCCGTTTATAATCCGCATTTCTTCTTAGTGTAGCAATTTTAATGGCCAGTTGTTGTAAGATCAAGAGCGTTGGCAGTGGCCGAACAAAAAAAATTAGCTGCTCTTGGTCTTCCGTCACTACCACCACAGAACTAAGGGGCGCAGGGATCAGGAAATGTTGAATATATTATGCTACTTACATTATTCTCCTCCCATCAGGAATCCGTGTATGCATCACAGTGAATTCCCACTCTTTATTCCATCACTGAAAAGGTCAAAGAAAACGTGAATAAACAGAATAGTGAGGTGCCAAGTGTTTCTGACCATCCCTCTCTATTTGTGATTGGTTAAATAATAACAAAAGAAAATAGAAAAAACAGTTTCGTTCCCTGAATTGGCCCCAAGCTGAACTCGGACTTCACTGCTATAAACTAGAGCATCAGTTACGTCTCAGATAGATTCTGCTTAAAATATTGCAATAAATACTAACGATGTTTCGCGAGGACTGGAAAGAGATAGTTCCTTAAGTGTATGAGCATCCTGTAATAGAGGAATTATGTTTTTGGGACGAACAGCGAATAGGCGTTGTAACGCAGGAAGTTATTACGAGATGACATTCCTTGCAGTAAGGCACGCAGCCTTCTAGTACGGTGGCTGCATGGTGGCTATATATCTTTTTTTGCTCACAGTACAGCTGACGCTGCCGGCCGTGAGGACTGCATAGCGTAACATTCAGTCGATACGAAGATTCACACCCTCTACGTACCTAAATAATCCATATTAGATGTTATCTGATTTTGTTCAAATTTGGTACACAGCCTTTTGTTATTAATGGGATGATGCTATCAAAATTGCAGATTTTTATTTATTATAGTTCTTGAGATAAAGAGAATTACCTAAAACTCCCGAAACTTACTCTTGTTTTTTAAAACCAAGTTAGGAAAAATAACAGATTGACTTTCATTATCATTTGAAGCCATTCCAAAGTTATCAGTGCATAAAAATCAATTAATTACAATTTTCTTTTTAAAACTTTAGTCACTGTGCATTATGTAATACAAAAATAGGTCAAAATTATTATTTGATTATATTTTGCCGTGTGAGTGCGTGAGAATGATTGAGAGAGCGTATGTGGGACATACATTAAAATTCAATATTTCATTTATAGTAAAACCTTGTACAAACGATCTGTGGGAATGTTATGTTTCAACCACGATTCAGGTGACGTATGTCGGTGTTTGCTTGCTTTTGTATAAAAGCAGCCAGAATGGAAGCTAGAGGCGGAATAAGATTATTTATGAATTTGAAGAATATTTCACACTTCGTCTATTTTGATTAAACAAAATACAAGAATTTGAAGCTTTGCTGATATTAATTACTATCAAATTAGTGATTGGCTAAGGCAAGATTTGCCGCGACAATGATCTGGAAAGAACGTTCTGGTTGCTCGTTTAGATCAATAGCCAATCATAATTAAGCTTTTCCGGCGTGAAAAGAGGAATGGTCATACAGGAGAGTACCTCGAGAAACGTCGCTTGCTAGCCGGCCTACGGATAACACGATATCAGATCGCTCCTAAATAATACTCTGTAAGATGAAGAAATAGCGAGCCGATTTCGGTTAGAACATATCGTGACTGGAGCTACTGGAGTTACGAACATTTTAATGAAACAAAATTGTTGAGGCTTTCGTGGCCACTTGTTGACAAACTGCCTATTGGCTTCTGTCTCGGGTTTTTCGGCCGACGTTCATCTAATGATTTTTCTGACGTTTCGCCAGCACGAGTGGCTCGCATTGTCAAAGCTTCACCCTCCATTGCCGGTGGTGAAATGAAGCCGGAAGTTCTGGCTGTAGAGAAGCACTATCACACGCGCTTGTTCAGAGAAGCCGTAGAAATACAAAAACACACGAACAGTTTGAACAAGAAAGAGGAAAGCCTTAAGATAAACGGATCCTGGCTTCCCGTACTGCAGCGAACGACCGTCGCAGGTAGCAAGAGGAGAACCGCACCGGAAATGACCGCGGAGAAGCCCTCGGACGTTGGCGCGCCAGGTACATATAGTCTGCGCCCGCGAGCTCGGCTCCAGTTCACCACCGGCAATGGAGGGTGAAGCTTTGACAATGCCAGCCACTCGTGCTGGCGAAACGTCAGAAAAATCATTAGATGAACGTCGGCCGAAAAACCCGAGACAGAAGCCAATAGGCAGTTTGTCATTTTAATGAAAGTTTGTTGTTCCTAAATTAAATAGTCTGAGAGACATGAACGTGTGAACTTTCTGATCGTAGTAACTCCGCCTACTCTGCGCGGAATATTTTGGCGAGCACCTCTTACGAAGAAGACCACTGAAATGACAGAATGTTTATGTGGTGTCACCGCCAGACACCACACTTTCTAGGTGGTAGCCTTTAAATCGGCCGCGGTCCGTTAGTATACGTCGGACCCGCGTGTCGCCACTGTCAGTGATTGCAGACCGAGCGCCGCCACACGGCAGGTCTAGACTTCCTAGCACTCGCCCCAGTTGTACAGCCGACTTTGCTAGCGATGGTTCACTGACAAATTACGCTCTCATTTGCCGAGACGATAGTTAGCATAGCCTTCAGCTACGTCATTTGCTACGACCTAGCAAGGCGCCATTATCATTTGCTATTTATCTTGTGATGCATGTACCGTCAGACCGATGTTCACCAATTATGGATTAAAGTTACGTATTCCAGAAGCTACGTACCTGTTTTGCTAGTATAATTGCTTTACCTGTTCCAGACCTCACGCCAGCCTGCGTGAGCTTAAACGCGTGCCTTTCGGCTATCTCCTAGTGGCTTGGCTGTCCTGCCAAGTCACAACAGTTTAACTCGCAAATAGTTGTGGGTTTGCGACTGGTAGAACGTGAAAATTAGTCGGGTCGGACTTACTAAAATTCTCGCTGTTTTTCGAGTGAATATTTGTTATACAGACAGTGAACTTTGAATGATAACGTTTTACCATAATGAATACGGACTTGATAGCCGTTTCATGTGATTCAATATGAATAAAATGCAGAATTAATCTAATTTTAAACGCTTTCCTGCAAGTAGACTGAAGATCCCGAACGCCCGATTCTTTAAATTAAGAACTTTTAGGAACTGACTTTTAACTAGAGTTATGCGGCCTCTGTGTGGTACGTATTATGTGGTGCTTTCATTAACGCTGCTTTACACTGCCTAGCACGTATCTGCTACCACAGAGTGAAGGGACATCGGCAAGAATCCTATCGAGGTAGGTGGACTGAACGATATCGTCAACAAAAACGCAGACGACTGACCCCGCGCCGCCGCGGGGTTCAGAGAGTTTTGGTGATATACGATAGCTATTTAACACTTTTGATAAGCTATATCCGGAATGAAGGAGATTATAGGTTACCTTACATCAGCAGAGCAGTTTTTCGAACATTATCTCAGTTGGCGGGAGGAGCAGGGAGACGAGGAGGAAAGAATTCACTAACTGACGAAATAATGCGAGTGTTCAGCTGAAACATTTATGGAAAGTACAGCTTACGGACCTCTTGCGAGATCTATGTGTTACAGCAAGAGTCCACTTTTAATAATTCCATGTACAACGTTTTTGCTGAGGTTGATAGCTTTTTTTGTATTGCAAACTAGGATCTGTAAGTTCCAAATAACGAATTACAAAATAAAAGCAAATCATATTTTACCACAGAAATTACAGATTTTATAATTTACAGACAAATTTAGATTTATAAATGCAACAAGATATTAATACAAAAAAGTTTTGCGCAGTCGTCTCTATTTTTTTTTTTATTTTTTGTAGGAGGAGAATGAAATTTCTTGTGAACGTTTGGAACATTGAGCCTATTGAATGTAACCTCCATCAGCTGTGTCGCATTTGGCCCAACGTTCTTTCCATGATGTAAATGCACTTTAGTAAAATTCTGGTGATTGACTTTTACACCATCGCTCCACACAGGAAATGTATTTGTCGCGCAGGTGGGCCTTCAGACGATCAAAGAGGTAAAAATCTGACGGAGCCAAGTCCAGATTGTAGGGGGGGATGAGGAACAATTTTCCGACCCATTTTCCTGATTTTCTCCTGCGTTATAAGAGCTGTATGGGGTTTGAAATTGCCATGGTGTAGTCTGATGAGCAGACCTTGAAGTTGTGGTCTGTGGATCTTGATGACACGTCGCAGCTTGTCCAGTGGTAAACAGTAACTGTCTCGTTTAATTGTGGAGCCAGGTTCCAAAAAGTCAATGAAAATGACACCACACTGATCCCAGAAGAAGGAGGCCATCACGTTTCGGCCTGCTGTTCGTGAAAGTCTTGGTTTCTTCATCCGAGGGGAACCGGATGACATCACTCCATGGACTGGGTTTTCCTTCCAGGTTCGGACAAAAACAACCATGTTTCATCCTGGGTAATGACACCATAAAATACTGTTTCCACTCTTTAGTATAGGTCTTCATGAGACCCTCGCACACATTCTTCCTCATCGTTTTCATTTCTGTTGTCAATAATCTTGGCACCCAACATGCACAGATTTTTCTGTACGCTAGTGACTGTACCAGTAACACCACACTGCCCAATGACAAATGAGTCATTTCAGCAAGCTGTCGTGTCGTCTCACACCTGTCATTTTGGATGATTTGATCATTGGTCTCCTTGTTCACATCACTCACTGCCGTCGATGGTCTACCGCATTGTGGATTGTCCAGTAGAGAGAAATCACCTTCTTTAAACCTCTCCAACCACTGCTGGATACTGCTGCGATCCACTGTGTCCTCCCCATAAACAGGAAGCACCTTCCTGTGTATTGATGTGGCAGAGTCATCGCCGGTCTTGAAGAGGAACTCCATCACCGACCGTTGTCGCAACCTGACCTACTTTACGGTCCATTATGGCTCAGCTGTAAATGAAAGAAAATACTTTTATACACCAACTTACAGCTAAATTTTCGAATTATGTTCACAAAAAATTCATTCTCCTCCTGCAAAAAATAAGAAAGTTGGAGACGACTGTGCAAAATTTTTTGAACGCCCTTTGTACAGACCAAAAATTCTGGGGAAAAAAAGTTGACACAACATTTCACATTGCACAGATCTTTAGCAGTAATTGGTATCCAACCAACAGCTGCAGATGTAGCTCACGTGACACAATTTCCCAGAATATCTTCTCTTGGAGCCCTGTTGGGAAATGCGCTATACGATCTGCTCTGCGGCTCTGCAGTCACATTCAGGGCTAATTCCCGTACCCCATCTGTGTAGGCTAGCCCTAGTTCCGGCGTTGCCTATACAGACCGTGTTTAGGTGACGCCAGATCTTCCTGGCTGGTTCAGATCCTGGCACTGATACAGTGCGAATTTCCTAGCTGCTACTGTTGGGACTGCTAGTTGTTTGGTCACAGCTGCACTGCAGGCTATCCTTCCATTTAACAACACAGGTTGCACCGAAAACATACTCGTCAGGCGGTGCGAGATCGCTAGCAGATCCAGTGGCCTACTATAGAGGTCGCCGGTATAAAAGAAAGCACGCTCCACGTCAGCATCACGTGGAACATGTAGGGCGCAGTTTCTTATAAATGGACAAATCAGGATATAAGCTGCGTTCCTAGGCTTGAGGTGCAGTTCAAGTTCCATCGAGCTCAGCAGCTTCTTCACAGCTTACCTGCTCGCCGAAGGAATTGTCACGCTCGTCGACGGGGGGGTCCAATGTGTCAGACTCTGAATGGGACACTACCACAGTTTAGGACTATTTGTACAACAGTCACATGAGAGTTGAGTAAACGCATTACTGAATAAATCAATATTTGGACACAGACATTTGTAGTTATTTCAAAAGTTGTAATCCTTACCTAAATGCGTGCCTGACACTGTTTGCCTGGTGTAGCTCCGCTGTTCGCAAAGACATCAGCGGCACCTCCTACTCCGTTATCGATTTACAGAAGTCACGATAGCCACTGGTGACGAAGTGAAGTTGTAACAGTTACGTCGGAAAACTTCGTTGCACTTCCATTTCTGTTTCCATGCTTCCTCGAAAAGAACGGACTGACGCTACAAAAGAACAATAATCTTCCCACACAGGTCCTCAGGACTTCAGACTGGAGCGTGGAATGTTATCCACTTTAGTGCTGATTAGAAGCGCTCTTGGCAGTAAGGTAGCTTCAAGATAGTTCCATTCTTTGATCGTGGAGTGTTGTCTTCTCAGTTTTTCTCTGAGAGTTTCTGCATTCCACTTACAAGGTCCGCTCCCATAACCGTGATCACCGCCTATGTTGAAAGGTGGCTACACTGTGCCACTGCGCCAGAGAGTGCGCCAAAGAGTACTATTAAGCCGCCTCCACAGTGCGTGTTAAGAGATCGTAGAGGACAGTGTGTGTTAAGAACTCATAGCAGTCAGTGTGTGGGCAGAGCTCGTAGTAGTCAGTGCCTGTCGAGAGCTCGTAGAGGACAGTGTGTGTTAAGAGTTCGTACCGAGATGTGCTAGTGGGCACTGCTTGTCGTGAAGTCGGAGTGAGATGTGGTAGTAAAGAGTGTTGTTCCATGTTTTATGTAGTTATTTGATGGGAGAGATAGCAGATGTTATTGTAATGAGTGCATTTCGTCAATATATATGAAGGTAAAAACTACAATGTTCTTTTATTAATTGTGTGTCTGAAATAATGCGTCACTACAGGTTCAGTCAACAAAGCATCTGGCTTGTGTTCTTGTATTAGAGTGAATTCTGGTTTTCTTGCGTAATTATAGTTTTTCTAAATTTCTTTTGTCACGTCAGTATAGTTGGTATTTAAAAATTCTTGTCTTGTTGGAAATGAACCGTGCCAGATGTGGACGTTGAGTCACACTCCCACATACAGAACAGCTACTTTTGTGCTTATTGGTTTTGTAGGTTTTATAGTTGCTGGGGACTTAATTAATTAACTGTGTTTACGAAAATTTTCTTACATTGTTTGTTGCAGTCAGATTGCGTAATAATTCTAGTCAGGGCCAACCGTTTACGAGACACTGCGTAATCGGACAGACATACTAAAACTAAAAATATTTTCAATCAATAATATTTAATTAAGCCCCCATGCACGTGGCGACCGCTGCTTCGGATCGTCCCTTGGAATTGTTCTGATTGTGAAAATAGTAGACCGTAGTATTGTTGTAGTAATTTGTAGTTTATTAATTGTAGTCTATTTTGCATGTGTAGATTTGGTAATTGGCATTCTTCTAATGGTATTTTTCAAAATTTAATTTTTATTGCCTTGTATACGCGTTTGACAATTTTGTGCAATTATTTCAATTGTTCGTTAATCGTGTTTGAAGGAAACATCTCATGTGAATAGTATTGTTGGAGATTAAGAGTCATTGTGTGTAATTTTCGTACAGTGACGAATCTTTCGTATATTTTGTAAATGATTACGCGATCAATGAAAAAGGCAAAAATGATGAATAGTGAGAATAACGAAATTGTTGACATGGCGAACTCGCCAACAGAGGAAAACAGTATGGTGGATAATGGAGTTGAAAACAATGTAATAAGTCGGGAAAATAGTCCGGAACCATTTCAAAATTTTTCTCAATCAGAAAATTCACAGAATACGAGATCAACGATAGAAGATTCTGAAGTAGTATCGAACACAGATAGCGTTACAGCTATGACAAAGGAAACTGGTTTTGCGGGAAATGTTAGGCGCGAAAAGAATTGCGAACCGGTTACTATGGAGCAGTTGATGAGTGCAATATTAAATTTGGGATCACAGATAGAAGCAATGACAACATGGTTACGCTCACGAAGAGGGACAGGTTTCAAAAATACGAATGATGAATCAAAGAAAGAAATTAGAGAAGAAGTACAACCGATTTTAAATTCTCACAATAATAGTTTAATTTCAACAGAAATCAGACAAGAGGAACAGGACAGAGAACGGGAAGAAAGAGATCGCGTGATAGTACAGAATTTTTCAGAGTTAAATTTACAACGTGCAAACGATAAGAAAGAGATAATTGAAAGAATCGAGGAATCCGTACCAAATGACAGAATAAATAACTTAACGCAACAGTGTGAACAGTTAACTACTAAATGTGACAACACCGAAACACGAGTCGCGACATTTACAGAAGACGTAAATAGACAGAAAGAACAATTAAGTGACTCATCGGAAAGAGTTGAGGAGATCTCAGATAAATTGACAAGTGTTAGTTTAGCAGAAGGATGTGAAGAAAGTAATTTGTTTCATTTACGGGATGCAACAAGAGAGCGCCAGGCGCGCGAACTTTACAATAATCGACATTCGGACTGGGACAGACGCGGTAGGTCTTTGTCGCCACGAGGTGCAAACATTGACTATAAACACTTCTTAACTGTTCGGAAGATTAAGATATTTCGCAATTCGAAGAACGACATACATCCATGTTCATGGCTAGATCAATTTACGTACGCACTTCCGCCAAATTTGCCATTAAGTCACAAACTTGAAATTATGTGCAGTTATTAGGTCCTCAGGGGATTCACTACTCTAAGTGAATATGTGCCGTAGCGAGCATAGGGCCCCGAGCTGTAGTGGTGCTATTTCTCTTTTAGTTTTCTGCACCGCTACCTACTCTTTTACTATTCTTTGCATCTGTCAAAACAACACTTCGACTATCAATCTATCTAGTAAGTAAGTAAACAATAACCGGATATGACTATTTACCCAAAATGAGATTTCGAAAATTACTGTTTGAACTTATTAGGTCCTCAGGGGATTCACTACACTAAGTGAATATGTGCCGTAGCGAGCATAGGGCCCCGAGCTGTAGTGGTGCTATTTCCCTTTTAGTTTTCTGTACCGCTGCCTACTCTTTTACTATTCTTTGCATCTGTCAAACCAACTCTTCGACTATCAATCTATCTAGTGAGTAAGTAAACAATAACCGGATATGACGATTTTACCCAAAAGAGATTTCGGAAATTACTGTTTATACTTACAATATTTTCTGCAGCATTCATTCGTAGCTTAAACGAAATTTTACCTGTTTATCTTCGTGACAATATTACTTCATATGTTGACGATATTATTATTGCTAAACGTTCTTGGAGTGAGCGCAACAAAATTTGGATTCATTATTACGTATCTTTGCAAGAGTTGGTATTACAGAGAACTTGGAAAAATCTGAATTTGGTCGTTCTCAGGTGAAATTTCTCGGTCACATTATTGCTACAGAAGGTATTCTTCCTGATCCAGAGAAACTAGATGCTATTCAGTTCGCAATGACATTCTTTTTACACGAAAATCGCTCGACAACTTTGTTTGGTTAGTGTGTATTCCTGATGAGTGGGTCAATAAATTGATTTGGTATACGCATTTCAGTTATGCACACTTTGGTCCCAGAAAATGCTTTCATAAATTACGAGAAAATTGCTACTTCAGTAATATGGAAAAACGTATTCGATCTGTTCTTGCCAAATGCAAATTATGTCAAATGGCTAAGCCTCCAACGATTTCTCACAGAGCACCGTTGTTTCCCATCATTCCAGCGAAATTAAAGGAGATGGCTGCAGTCGATTTGTTTGGTCCAGTGGTTCGTTCTACTAATGGTTTTGCGTACATTTTCGTAGCAGTGGAACTGACGTCAAAATATGTGTGTTTTACACCGTTACGCAAAGCAACAGCTCGTTCAGTATCTAACGCTTTCATCAAACATTTTCTTAAAGAAGTTGGTCATGTTGACAAGGTTATATCAGATAATGGATCACAGTTTCGTTCTAAAATTTGGCTTCGTACTCTACAGCGTCGTAAAATTAAACCAATCTTCATTTCACTTTTTCACCCTCAATCTAACGCTTCAGAGAGATGGACGAAGGAAATCAATAAATTGTGTCGTCTTTATTGTCATCAGAATCACAGAACTTGGGATCAGTATCTTCATATTTTTCAAAACATTCTGAATGATCTCCCTAATGACTCAACTTCTTTAGCGCCTCTATTGATATTAAAAAATAAAGTACCAACAAATCGCATTTCTGAAATCGTTCCTTTTCCGCCTTCACGGAAACTGCGGCATTCTGAAGTTGTCAACCTGGCTCTGCAAAATATTGCATCTGCGGCTGCTAGAAGAGAGAAATCAGCTAAGCGTCCTGGTCGTTTAAAAATCTTGTCAGTTGGTCAAAAGGTATTAATTAAGTCCCACCGTTTGTCTCACAAAGGAAAAGGCTTGTGTCGCAAATTTTTTTTGCTTTATAACGGTCCATATAGAATTCGTAAAATTATACATGATAACACTGTTGAAGTAGAAACACTTAAATCTCGACGCTCTAAAGGAATACATCATATATCTAACGTAAAATTTTTTATAGAATGACATACTTGAGAGAAAATAACAGCTACATGTAAACATGCGGAGAGTACAAGGATACCGCGCTGTGTTTTGGCGGCGGCACATACTCAAAGCAACAGTCAAGTCTGCGCGCCGCACAAGGCAGTCGTTGACCGCGAACAATAGCTTCCTACGTCACGCGCCCACAGCTGATCGAGCGCTCAGTGCGAATGCACTGACAGCCGTAAACAAATACACAGTTAATTTCTTCGATTAAATTCAGTATAAAGCTATAGTGACTTGATGAATTGTGTTATTAACATTCAGTATTTTGCAGGATACGGTTGTATAAAGTATTTAAGAACTTCAGGTAAATTCTGTGCGTGTCCGACGTTAAGACGACCTGCTATCGAGAAATTTTCAGGAAGAATATAATTTCCAAGAAGAAACTAATTAACTAAAAAAGGTAACTATTAATTGAGTTTATTTTTCAGGTAACATAAATTCACTTAGGTACGTACTTTAGACGTAATTTGCTGCTCGCGATTACGTGATTCATACTTTGTGCTAATTTCATGTTCTATGAATTTACGTGTGAAGCGACGCGCTTGCGTACGTTAACTGAATTTGACAATGATTATTAATGAACTGGGTTGTAACTTGCGTATATTATGCATCGCTTGGCTGCACTGCTTTTTCACTGATGTCATATTTTTCTATTATGTGCCTGCTGTGCTTATTTATTTAAATTATAATTGTCACCTGATTTATTGTGTTGATGTGATTATGTATGGAAGTTATTCTTTGTGATTTATCTGCTTGCGCCTTCATGTTTGCTTATTAAGATGACATATGAACATTTATTTGCTTATGCTGATATGATGCTAATGACCTGTTTATTACGTAAGATATATGTTTGCTGCTTTTTGTATGGATTACATATTTACACATTTCTGTTTTGTTGCCATAACTGCTCTTTAATTTGGTATATAGAAATGCTGATATAAGGTGTACAAACATAGAGTTTAGGTCACACTATGGTATTAATTATAGATTGTTCACTTGGCAGAGCCTCGTTGTAGGATTTGAGCTGCATCCACTTGTTGACATTGTGTTCTCTACTGGTATATTTACTCGCTATTGCTTGTTTTGCTTACGCTCAGTGCCTTACATTTTTAAGATAAGAAAATTAACTGCTATAATTCGACGAACGACATTAGTACAAGAAAGTCATTGAAGTCACATGAGCTAAAGTTTTATGGAAGCTGTATAAATTTATGCTAATAGGAAGGAAGCTAACGACATGACAGACCAAAACTAGGTTTAGACCATTAACAATTATTACACTGCATTTTTCGTGAGCAATTGAAATAGGAAGTGACACTTGACACAAAAAATACTCCACATGTTTGCTTCTGCTATGATTCTTGAAGTGGTGTACACACTGTGAAATATTATGATCATTCACACTCCGTAATCGTACTTAATTACTGAGAGTTATTCGAACTAAGTCTGTTAGAGGTCAGGTATGCATTTCTTTTATTTAATGATGGACAGGGAACCAAAATGTATCTTATAATTTATAATGAGTAGAAAATTTGGGTCAGATGGATTACACAGAGGTTGTGTGTGGACACTGTGTCTTCGGATTGTATGGGATGCTGAATTGAAGTTGCATTAGGATTTTATCTGTACTTGTTCGAGGAGACTGACTAGAGGAAAGAGTTGTTATGGAAGTGTAATGATATTGGTGCTGAGGTTTATATGTAGCGACGTATTATTGAGGTATTGAGAGTATATGAAGTTGATGATTATTGGAGTTTTTGTGGACGAGAGGTAAGGTAAATGATGTTGATGATAAGAGTTATATGTATCGACGTATTGAAGAAGTATTAGTGACGTATTGAGATTATGTGATGCTGATGATTATTGGAGTTTTGGTGTATAAGAGGTAAAGTAAGTGAGGAGCATATTTTTTTTTGTTGGTCTTATGGAACAAGGAGGATGAAGATAGCAGACTAGAACACTAAAATAGAAGGAAGATAGTCTATACACACACTTTGTTAAATCACTAAGCAGTATATACTTTTTTTTGAAGAGAGGAAGTAATTGCATATCTTGGCTCACTGACAGTTGTTCAACAACAGTACATTTGATCTGGCTTGGCAAACATTGGTCTTGACATGATGACTATGACGTTGTCTAACTATTATTGACTGTTATACATTGCTGCCAGTACTACTTGATACACATGATGAACATCAGATTTTGACAGAATTACATTTACACAATTAACACTATTCAATTACACAGTAGTACTTAATGTGGATGAGAGATGAGTGAGTGTGTTCTGTGTGTTTTCCTTTACTAATCCTACCCACCTATCTCCTAAATATTATTTTATTTGTTGGTAGTGGCTTGCACTGACACCCATAAATATTATAGGTTTACTGGTATTTGTGTATTGTAATAGTTAATAGGACAATTATCTGATATCATTTGTGTGTTTGTTATGATTTGTATGTTACTGTAAAAGCATTTGTATGTGTAGTCAAACTATTGTTCATGCCTGAACTGTCTGATTAGTGAAGATAAATATTCTGAACTGTTACCTGCACTTTTCAACATGATGTGTGACATTTGGTCGTGTTTAATTTCTGCTGATGAACTGTGTGATCAGTGATTGTAAAAAAAATTATGGACTGTTACTTGTACCTTTTCTACATGATTGGTGCCAGCAGGACATGTTTAATTTCTGCTCATAAACTCTGATGAACAGTGTGATCAGTGCTAGTGAATTTTATAGAACTGCTTCTGCTGAGAGATGTGACTTTTTGCTGTCTGCACCTACTCAATATTGCTGGGTGCCTCTGATGGACTGCTTCTACTGAACTAATGTCACTTGTTGCTGGGTGTACCTGCTAAACTTTGCTGGGTGCAACTGATGGACTACGTCTACTGAAATGGTGTCACTTGTTGGTGTCTGCACCTACTCAACATTGCTGGGTGCAAGTGATGAACTGTTTCTACTGAAATGAAGTCTCTTCTTGATGTCTGCACCTGCTCAACATTGCTGGGTGCAACTGATGAACTGTTTCTACTGAAATGAAGTCACTTGTTGCTGTCTGCACCTACTCAATATTGCTGGGTGCAACTGGTGAACTGCTTCTACTGAAATGATGTCACTTGTTGCTGTCTGCACCAACTCAACATTGCTGGGTACTTCTGATGGATTGCTTCTACTGAACTAATGTGACTTGTTGCTGTGTGTACCTCTGCAACTTTACTGGGTGCCACAGATGGAACTGCTTCTACTGAAATAATGTCACTTGTTGCTGGGTGTACCTGCTAAACTTTGCTGGGTGCAACTGATGGATTGCTTCTACTGAAATAATGTCACTTGTTGCTGGGTGTACCTGCTAAACTTTGCTGGGTGCAACTGATGGACTGCTTCTACTGAAATGGTGTCACTTGTTGGTGTCTGCACCTACTCAACATTGCTGGGTGCAACTGATGAACTGTTTCTACTGAAATGATGGTCACTTGTTGGTGTCTGCACCTGCTCTCAACATTGCTGGGTGCAACTGATGGACTGCTTCTACTGAAATGATGTCACTTGTTGGTGTCTGCACCTGCTTAACATTGCTGGGTGCAACTGATGGATTGCTTCTACTGAACTAATGTGACTTGTTGCTGGGTGTACCTGCTAAACTCTACTGGGTGCAACTGATGAACTGCTTCTACTGAAAAGATGTCACCTGTTGGTGTCCTTTTTTTTTTGTATAAACTAATCATTGAAAGCATTTTATGTGAACATTTGTACACACTGATTTTTTTTGTATATTGTGTAAACTATTATGTAAAGCCACATGCATGAAAAGAAGTTGTATTGCTTACTGTATTTCATATATTAGGTTAGTGAAAGGTCAGTGCAAAGCCAAAATTTTTAACTAATTATGTGATATTTAGGTATTAATATTATCTTTTATTTTTATCTGTATTTTTGTGGACGAATTTGGTGGTATTTTCACCACCAATGCTGGCAAAAATACCATCAAATTCTGGCCTGTGGAGGAGGGGCATATGAAAGGTGGCTACACTGTGCCACTGCGCCAGAGATTGCGCCAAAGAGTACTATTAAGCCGCCTCCACAGTGCTTGTAGAGAACTCGTAGAAGTCAGTGTGTGGGCAGAGCTCGTAGTAGTCAGTGCCTGTCGAGAGCTCGTAGAGGACAGTGTGTGTTAAGAGTTCGTACCGAGATGTGCTAGTGGGCACTGCTTGTCGTGAAGTCGGAGTGAGATGTGGTAGTAAAGAGTGTTGTTCCATGTTTTATGTAGTTATTTGATGGGAGAGATAGCAGATGTTATTGTAATGAGTGCATTTCGTCAATATATATGAAGGTAAAAACTACA
The DNA here is from genome assembly GCF_021461395.2 of Schistocerca americana. Lineage (NCBI taxonomy): Eukaryota > Metazoa > Arthropoda > Insecta > Orthoptera > Acrididae > Schistocerca > Schistocerca americana. The sequence continues at coordinate 155,284,336 of NC_060122.1, forward strand.
ATGTTCTTTTATTAATTGTGTGTCTGAAATAATGCGTCACTACAGGTTCAGTCAACAAAGCATCTGGCTTGTGTTCTTGTATTAGAGTGAATTCTGGTTTTCTTGCGTAATTATAGTTTTTCTAAATTTCTTTTGTCACATCAGTATAGTTGGTATTTAAAAATTCTTGTCTTGTTGGAAATGAACCGTGCCAGATGTGGACGTTGAGTCACACTCCCACATACAGAACAGCTACTTTTGTGCTTATTGGTTTTGTAGGTTTTATAGTTGCTGGGGACTTAATTAATTAACTGTGTTTACGAAAATTTTCTTACATTGTTTGTTGCAGTCAGATTGCGTAATAATTCTAGTCAGGGCCAACCGTTTACGAGACACTGCGTAATCGGACAGACATACTAAAACTAAAAATATTTTCAATCAATAATATTTAATTAAGCCCCCATGCAATGTTAGACATCAACGTGCAGTAACCACTCACAGACAACATGTAGCAGCACTAGCCTCGTCCAGGGGACGCGGAAAACAGTGCAGTCTTTGTCGTAATGCGAAAACGGAAAGATTTATGTTATGTCCAAAAGGGCATGATCATTGCTGAAATGGCTAAGTTTCTAAACTATTCGACTGCCATAGTGCTTAAAGTATACCGTGAGTAGCAAAACTGCGCTGTCCAAAAGCGGCGCTGAGGCAACTGTTGGTGCACCTTGGGTCACTGATGACAGCGGTGAATGCCGGCCGCTGGTGGCCGAGCGGTTCTAGGCGCTTCAGTCTGGAACCGCGCAACCGCTACGGTCGCAGGTTCGAATCCTGCCTCGGGTATGGATGTGTGTGATGTCCATAGGTTAGGTTAGGTTTAAGTAGTTCTAAGTTCTAGGGGACTGATGACCTCAGATGTTAAGTCCCATAGTGCTCAGAGCCATTTGAACCACTTTTTTTTATTTTTTATTTTTATTTTTTTTTTAAACAGCGATGAATGACGACTGCGAATATGTGTATGGTCGAATAGACGTGCCACTGTTCAGCAACTGGCCGCCCAGATGAAGCAAGGGGCTACCAATAATTTCTCCTCAATAACCGTTCACTGAACGATACTGCTTACGGACCACCGCAGTAGGCACTTTGTTCACGCTCCCATGCTGACTGCTGTTCTTCAGTGATGAAGGCTGGAGTCTGCACGCCAATACGCAGCTGGACGTCCACTGAATGGCGACAGGTGGCCTTTCCAGATGAATCACGTTTTTTGCTGCATCGGCGTGAAATGTTTGAAAGTAAACATCCTGTAACAACCGCCGGAAGGGTCTAGGTTGGATGAGGGAGCGTTATGGTCTGAGGAACGTTTTCGGGGGATTCCTTCGGTGATCTCATCATTCTGGAAGGCGCAGTGGATCATCACAAGTAGACATCTGTCCATAGGCATCATATCCACCTCTACATGTGAAACTCCCCTTTGAAAAATTTTATAAATGACAGTGCTGGAAAACCTATACGTTATTTGATTTTCAAACAGATGAGCAAAACTGAACTTACTCAGACATTTCTCTCTTTACTTATTCTGATCATCACTAAACTGACACACAATATTTTTAGCACAACGCAATCTGACTTCCAATAATCCTTACAAAAGAATGGCCCTGACTAACGATAACATACACCTTTAAGGAATCACTGACCTCACAAAAATCTTCGTTACTCGAACTACTGCAATACAGCGAGCTCCAATACTGCCAGCTAAATAAAAGATTCTAACTACTTAAGGCACTAACTACTGATAGGCATAGTTAGCAAATGAGAGATTTTGATAGAGAACAAACAATGTATTTACCTTAATAATATTCAAAGGTCATCATATATATATCAGTTCATGATATACAGTATTACAAATTTACTCTTTCTGATGAATACACGTGCAGATCGTCCGCTCTCAAAATTCTGCCATCTCTCTCCCCACATCCACCACTGTTCTCGGCTCACCTCCAACTGCGCAACGCTACGCGCTGTTCACACCCAACTGCCCAACACTACAATAGCAAATATCCCAACAATGCAAACCAGCCACAGACTGCATACAGCACAGTCAGTGATTTTCATACAGAGCGCTACGCGGCGTTACCAACATAAAATCCTAAGCAACCTACTTACACATGCAGTTCATTTTTCCTCAGCACGATGGCATTAGTGAAAGAACCTGTCGTCAGTGGCTTCAACGTTTCAAGAACGGTGATTTTAACGTCTTAGACCGGCATAGTGGTGGACGAGAGAATATTTTCGAAGATGCAGAACTGGAGACATTGCTGAGTGACGAATTGGCACGAATAGCGCTAGTGACACAAGCTGAAACCAAGAGACGTTGAACGGCGTTTGTGTGTTTGTGAGCCGGCCGCTGTGACCGAGCGGTTCTAGGCGCTTCAGTCCGGAACCACGCGGCTGCTACGGCCGCAGGTTCGAATCCTGCTTCGGGTATAGATGTGTGTGGTGTCCTTAGGCTAGTTAGGTTTAAGTAGTACTAAGTCTAGGGGACTGATGACCTCAGATGTTAAGTCCCATAGTGCTTAGAGCCATTTGAACCATTTTTGTGTTTGTGAACAGTTGCTTCAGAGGCAAAAATGGAAGGGATTTCTGCATCGCATTGTGACCAGGGACGAAAAATGGGTTCATTATGATAACCCTAAACGCAAAAAATCATGGGGATATCCCGGCCATGCTTCCACGTCGACGGCCAAACCGAATATTCACGGCTCCAAGATCATGCTCTGCATTTGGTGGTACCAGTTCGGCGTCGAGTACTATGAGATGTTAAAACCAAATGAAACAATCACAGGTGCTCGTTATCGAACGCAATTAGTGCTTTTGAGCAGAGCATTAAAAGAGAAACGGCCGCGGTACAGCGAGAGGCACGGTAAAGTGATTTTGCAGCACTACAACGCTCGACCCCACGTTCCAAAAGACGTCAAAACGTACTTGGAAAAGTTAAAATCGGAAATCCTACCCGACCCGCCGTATTCTCCAGACATTGCTCCATCTGACTATCACCTGTTTAGGTCAATGGCGCATGGCCTGGCTGAGCAACTCTTCCGATCTCATGAAGAAGTCACAGATTGGATCGATTCGTGGATCGCTTCGAAAGATGAACAATTTTTTCGACGCGGGATTCGTACACTGCCCGAAAGTTGGGAGAAAGTAGTGGCCAGCGGTGGAAAATACTTTGAATGATACATGTGAAACCAATTTGTTTCATTAAAGCCTCAAATGTTGGGGAAAAAACGGCAGAAGCATGGTTTCTGTTTCTTCAGCACGATGGCACTAGCAGGACAAAGCAACACGTCACAAAGCCCGCAGTGTATGTAAGTGGTTCGGAGAACACGAAGATGAGTTTACAGTACTCGCCTGGCCATGAAACTACCCGGATTTAAACACAATCCGAATCTGTGTGATTTTCCATTCGCGCCATGGGTCCTCAACCGAAAAACATAGCGCTGTAGGCCATCGCACTGGAGTCGTCATGGCTCGAAATCACTGCCGGTACTTCCAAGAATCGTCTGTCTTCGTATTTGTACAGTTGGTCACATCAATGTGACTGACAGTGTAATTCACAGTTCACTTCTTCCGAACACAATGTCTAAAGGCAGCACAGTAATTTCCACGATGTATTTACGAAAGTCAGACAGGTAAATTGATGCTTAAGTAAGCTGATGGATTTTGACGAGGCCGCTTCCGTACAGAGGTGATGAACTGCAGTAAGGTGGAAACTGGCGCGAGACCAGTAGGAGGATATGAGGCTACTGGCGGAAGGCAGGTAACACTCGCATACAACAGTAATGATGCCAAGGAAAAACTTTGGGGACCAGTACTACAGAGGCAGGAAACGGCTTCCGTCCTGAGCTCGGTAGTTATGGCGGATGATGACTAGTATTCATATTGAGTAACTATGAAACATGAAAGGGAAGCAGTGGTTGGGAAGGGAGTAAGACAGGGTTGTAGCCTCTCCCCGATGTTGTTCAATCTGTATATTGAGCAAGCAGTAAAGGAAACAAAAGAAAAATTCGGAGTGGGTATTAAAATCCATGGAGAAGAAATAAAAACTTTGAGTTTCGCCGATGACATTGTAATTCTGTCAGAGACAGCAAAAGACTTGGAAGAGTAGTTGAACGGAATGGACACTGTCTTGAAGGGAGGATATAAGATGAACATCAACAAAAGCAAAACGAGGATAATGGAATGTAGTCGAATTAAGTCGGGTGATGCTGAGGGAATTAGATTAGGAAATGAGACACTTAAAGTAGTAAAGGAGTTTTGCTATTTGGGGAGCAAAATAACTGATGATGGTCGAAGTAGAGAGGATATAAAATGTAGACTGGCAATGGCAAGGAAAGCTTTTCTGAAGAAGAGAAATTTGTTAACATCGAGTATAGATTTAAGTGTCAGGAAATCATTTCTGAAAGTATTTGTATGGAGTGTAGCCATGTATGGAAGTGAAACATGGACGATAAATAGTTTGGACAAGAAGAGAATAGAAGCATTCGAAATGTGGTGCTACAGAAGAATGCTGAAGATTAGACGGGTAGATCACATAACTAATGAGGAAGTATTGAACAGGATTGGGGAGAAGTTTGTGGCACAACTTGACCAGAAGACGGGATCGGTTGGTAGGACATGTTCTGAGGCATCAAGGGATCACCAATTTAGTATTGGAGGGCAGCGTGGAAGGTAAAAATCGTAGAGGGAGACCAAGAGATGAATACACTAAGCAGATTCAGAAGGATGTAGATTGCAGTAGATACTGGGAGATGAAGAAGCTTGCACAGGATAGAGTAGCATGGAGAGCTGCATCAAACCAGTCTCAGGACTGAAAACCACAACAACAACAACATGAAACTATAGGTGGCAGAAAAGAAAAACAGACAAATATAACTACATGAAGTGAGTAAAAGAACAAAATTACTGTAACAACGCCTTTACTCTGGAACAACGTTGTATGAAGTGCGCTGGCCATAACAAAATTTATGTCTTTATTAATATTGAGATGCCCTGCTAAGCCCGCAGGACAGGACAGGTAGTTTAAGTTGTGGAAAGGGGCCAAAATAAGCGGCTGTCAGTTACACTCGAACATACAACCTTTTATTTGATCAAACGTTACAAGAGCCAAGAATTTTTTTAAAAATCAAATACAGCTTTAATTTTGGAATTTAATTAGAGGCTGAAAGCCGTACAATTTCATGCCTTAAGGGCAAGACCACTTTAATTTAAAAACGGCTGAAAGCCAATAACTTAAAGTTCAACCAAAATCAGAAATTTAAAAGGCCAAGCCTTATTTAAAAACTGTTCCCTAATTAGGCTGAAGACCCAAAGAATCTGACAGTTTGAGAGCAATCAACTTAAATTCAAAATCGGCTGAAGGCCCAACACTTAAGACTCAATAACATTAATTTTAAAAATGTCAAAGGCTTTAAGTAAAACAGTTCTTAATTTAGGCTGAAGGCCCAAACCATCTGACGCCTAAAGGGCAAAACAACCTTAATCTAAAATCGGCTAGAAGCCATAAAAGTACAAGCAACAAGAACAAACAAGAAAAGGCAGTACACCCAAGGGCGCTCAGAAGTTCCGAGGGTCGGCATGGAATCCAAACACTGATGCTCGCTTAGGTGAGACAGGCAATCGGCCCAACCATTGTCGATCTGACGACAATCCAACCGACGGACAGTCAACGGACCCATCGACAAGATAACCTCTGCTTCACCCTACCGGCACACAACAGGGAGTTCAATGGAACAAGGTAGAAGGTATTGGCGCCCAAAACCAATTATACACTGAGCTGTCGAACTACACACTGTACTGGACAGTGACAACATAATGAGGAAAATACACTGCCTGAATTTATGTCAACGGCCAGGGCAGGTAACCGGAACGTTAACGGCCACAAGGAGACGATTCCGCTGGTGCACTTCAATTCAAATAACCAAGTACAGTTAAACTCCACCGTAGGGTGGCTAAAATTTGCCAACTTGAAAACACATATTGTTGCTTGCGGCCGGCCGCGGTGGCTGTGCGGTTCTAGGCGCTCCAGTCCGGAGCCGCGCTGCTGCCACGGTCGCAGGTTCGAATCCTGCTTCGGGCATGGGTGTGTGTGATGTCCTTAGGTTAGTTAGGTTTAAGTAGTTCTAAGTTCTAGGGGACTGATGACCACAGCAGTTGAGTCCCATAGTGCTCAGAGCCATTTGTTGCTTGCGGGAATATCCCTACAGTCGACAACGAACTCCAAAACGACGCAATGTGAACAGTCGTGACTTGCTGGTAGATTAAGTCAAAACTCAACTTTCATGTCCAGGATCGGTGAGTCACGGGCCTCATAGCAATGGGAACACCACCACACACTCCGACACCGCATAGAGGCCGCCAGTGGGCCCCGCCAAACTACGAACCGCGGAGATTTCCTCGCTGCTGCACGCCAACCGACCAACTGCCCGTACACAGCCCAGCCGGAAACTATAAGCGCCAGGCCAAAGAGAGTCCAAGGTGCGAATGTTGATACACAACGCTGATGTTACCTGCAGAAAGAGAGGATAACAGCATAATTGCAATAACGGCAGGAGACTAAACACAGAATAGCAGCCAAGGTTTAATTCGATGCATAGCATGAGCCAGCCACGGCTCAAATAGTAATCGAATTTTCTTCAAACTATGACAAAGAAAATGTGGTAAATTAGTTCCTATTAAGCGAAATTAATTAGGTGCAACGAATGTACTTGTGATACTTGACACAGACGTGATGGTGTGGGATAATAGAATACTAGAACTGATTAGATTTGGGCATTTAGAGTAGGGGCGGGCAAGAATTCAGCTCGCAAGCCATGCCTCGGTGCAAGGGCAGTAGCGTTCAGGCTCGCTGCACGTTTCCCCCACCACCACGGCTCGCTGTCTGAGCGCGAGGGGAGGGAGGAATTCCAAATACGGCACACTTAGATGGCAATGCAGTCTCACTGCTTGGACGTGGATTCATATTTCACATTTTCCAATTACAAAGATCAGAATCAAAACAGATTTTCAATATTATTTAATTATTTTTGGTAGACTGAAGGCGCCATATAAAACGGTCTTTCACAAACGTATATTGATCGAAGTATTTGGCACTTTTATGTCCTCATTATGAAGACGTGGAAACTCTGAGGAAAGCAAACTAGATGTCCTGGACAATTTTAACGTAAAAGAATTCGTCCTTAAAACGGGAATTACATTGCAGATCAATCAATTACATCTGCACAAGCACAGAGGCGCTTTCTACTGAAATGGCAAATTGTCTCGAAAATAGCTCGAAAATAGATTAAGATTGGCAGTGCCCTCGAAATGTTTAGAAAACTTGCTTTATTATTATTTCAGGACCACACTGAATTTTCAAAACCTCGCGTTTTCTTTAGCTTCAGTGCAGTTAGGCGAATGGAGGGTGTTTTTTGACAGAATTTGTTCCTTTCAAAACGCGATTTTCTTTGTAATGTTTCTCGATCAAATCAGAAATAAGTTGATTCTTACTTAGCAGTGTCTTACAGTGGGCAGTGTGCAGTAAAGTCCACTGAAAATGCGAGATCTTTAATCCATTTGGGATGTTCTAATTTTCGTTCCTACACTTATTTTTTCTTCATAAATTTAACAATAGAGGATTTTAAATAGAAATATCATGTATATGATTTGCAGGCATGAAGCACATGAAGAAATTGGTCATACGAATAGTGAAATTTCTGAATGTGTGCGACTTCAGAAATTTCACTATTAGTAAGGCCGATTTCTTCACGTGCTTCATGCCTGCAAAAAAATGGCTCTGAGCACTATGGGACTTAACATCTGAGGTCATCAGTCCCCTAGAATTTAGAACTACTTAAACCTAACTAACCTAAAGACATCACACACATCCATGCCCGAGGCAGGATTCGAACCTGCGACCGTAGCAGTCGCGCGGCTCCGGACTGAGCGCCTAGAACTTCATGCCTGCAAATTTAACACAATGTGCTTCTTGATGTACAAAACAATGAATCCTATCCAGTGATCGTTGTAATTGTTTGATCTTGCATTCCACACTAAATCTTTAAATTCTTTCTCCATGGTACTGCATTGTCATTTCACAGCAAATTTGCAGTGCTTGTCAATTATACGTCTACACATTAGATATTGAGAATTCTCATCCCTCTTCTGTGTCTTCCCCATTCAGTTTTAAAGAGTTGTGTCGATAGATCGCTAGACTGCCTCTTTTTGTGCAAGCAGCTACCGGACCTGTTAACATCCTTCATACCATAAACAAAGAGTAAAGGGTAAACAGTGCTGACACAACGATTCAGCCAAACTGAAGAGAATTGTGCCGACTGAAAATTGTCACACCGCAGTGCTAAATAAAATGTCGAGCTGTACCGAATTCTTCCGAGAATGACCGAGCAAAGCCGAGACAGGCAGAGCATCGGCCCAAACTTCGGACATGCAAGCCGTTTGGCACGCCGTGGCCAGCCCTGACTAAGAGGTAAGTGTCAGACTAAGACACAGCGGCATGCCATTCTGGGATCACAGTAGCAGTATAGTTCAAGATTAGATGGTGCAACTGAGTCACACATCCGTAGGTAAGTTGGTAATTAATTATGATACGTTTAAATACGCTAATTAGGAGAAGATAGTGAGGAATAATACAAATGCGAAGACATGAAGAGAAAAATCAGACAATTTTAATTCAGAATAACATCGAACACTTATGAATATCCTTTCATTTATGCACATCTCTTTTCTAGGGAGAGAGTTGTACGTAGAGGATAGTTCACCAAGGACAACACGAACGTTTTCTGGTCGGTATTTCAATCCACTTATTGACTTTAAAATCACATGAAGCAATGCGCACTAAAGAAAGCCGTAAGCAGTTTATGCCATTTTCTGCAGTTTTGTTGTTCTTAGATGTGAGGTTGTGTTTTGTACAAACATTCGTAAGTATTTCGAGTTGTACACTTTTAAGTGCAGTATAAAATATTAAAACTAGCTGGAATACATTGTTAATTCTTCAGTTAAAGAATGTTATGGCAAGCGAAATTCTATGTGTTTTTAAAACTGGTTATATTCCATGTGGAGGGTTGAGACATACTTCGTCGGGCCGTGCACCATCTTGTACCTTGAAACAGAAATACTATTAAGATGGAAAATGTGATATTTGCAAATTAAGTCAGTTTCGATAATGTCTAAACAATTTTATCTTTTTTGAAAATGGAAATTTTACTTAGTTTCCACCAGCTCCAATTTCAAGATGTTTTTAACGTGTAACTGGTTTTTGATAAAACTTCCGCTGTGCTTGATTTCACTTACTGATTACTCCTGAGTAGTAGTGAAATAACGTAACAGATAGACGACAAAATACCATATTGACAAGATTTTCTAGAGTGCAACCATTTTAAATTTTAATACAATATTTGTTTGCAGGTATCTGAGCATGAGTCCGCAGCTCGTGGTCTTGCGGTAGCGTTCTCTCTTCCAGTGCACGGGGTTCCGGGTTCGATTCCCGGTGGGGTCAGGGAGCCTTTCTGCCTCGACGTGACTGGGTGTTGTTGTGTAGTCTTCATCATCATCATTGATCCCCATTACGGTAGGAGGAAGGCAATGACAAACCACCTCCAGTAGGACCTTGCCTAGTACGGCGGTGCGGGTCTCCCGCATCGTCCCCTAAGCTCTTCGGAGTATGGGACCTCATCATCATCATCTGAGCATGTTGTACCTTGCAATATGATTTCGTATTTAGACAATATCTTAATTGTCTGCAATTATTTTTGTAATTTCAGGAGAAGACCACAGAATATAATAAGTGAATGACGGCAAAAACGGAATAAGATAATGGATCACATTTCTGTTACACGATTCCCTACTAAAAATTAGGCAATTTAAGGATGAACAATGGAAAATCCAGGATGGACCTGGACCTAGGCAACAAGAGACTGGTGACTGTGCGTGTGAGCTGTGTGTGTGTGTGTGTGTGTGTGTTGTTTGTTCTGTTGCAGGCCTGTTCGAAAGAAATCTTTGTTAGACAGTCTTTTTGTTGTGCCTACTATTTCCTTACTATGGTGAGAAGTAACTATCCTTTTCATAATATTGCAATTTAAGAACAATACTTAATAACATGTACACTCCTGGAAATTGAAATAAGAACACCGTGAATTCATTGTCCCAGGAAGGGGAAACTTTATTGACACATTCCTGGGGTCAGATACATCGCATGATCACACTGACAGAACCACAGGCACATAGACACAGGCAACAGAGCATGCACAATGTCGGCACTAGTACAGTGTATATCCACCTTTCGCAGCAATGCAGGCTGCTATTCTCCCATGGAGACGATCGTAGAGATGCTGGATGTAGTCCTGTGGAACGGCTTGCCATGCCATTTCCACCTGGCGCCTCAGTTGGACCAGCGTTCGTGCTGGACGTGCAGACCGCGTGAGACGACGCTTCATCCAGTCCCAAACATGCTCAATGGGGGACAGATCCGGAGATCTTGCTGGCCAGGGTAGTTGACTTACACCTTCTAGAGCACGTTGGGTGGCACGGGATACATGCGGACGTGCATTGTCCTGTTGGAACAGCAAGTTCCCTTGCCGGTCTAGGAATGGTAGAACGATGGATTCGATGACGGTTTGGATGTACCGTGCACTATTCAGTGTCCCCTCGACGATCACCAGTGGTGTACGGCCAGTGTAGGAGATCGCTCCCCACACCATGATGCCGGGTGTTGGTCCTGTGTGCCTCGGTCGTATGCAGTCCTGATTGTGGCGCTCACCTGCACGGCGCCAAACACGCATACGACCATCATTGGCACCAAGGCAGAAGCGACTCTCATCGCTGAAGACGACACGTCTCCATTCGTCCCTCCATTCACGCCTGTCGCGACACCACTGGAGGCGGGCTGCACGATGTTGGGGCGTGAGCGTAAGACGGCCTAACGGTGTGCGGGACCGTAGCCCAGCTTCATGGAGACGGTTGCGAATGGTCCTCGCCGATACCCCAGGAGCAACAGTGTCCCTAATTTGCTGGGAAGTGGCGGTGCGGTCCCCTACGGCACTGCGTAGGATCCTACGGTCGTGGCGTGCATCCGTGCGTCGCTGCGGTCCGGTCCCAGGTCGACGGGCACGTGCACCTTCCGCCGACCACTGGCTACAACATCGATGTACTGTGGAGACCTCACGCCCCACGTGTTGAGCAATTCGGCGGTACGTCCACCCGGCCTCCCGCATGCCCACTATACGCCCTCGCTCAAAGTCCGTCAACTGCACATACGGTTCACGTCCACGCTGTCGCGGCATGCTACCAGTGTTAAAGACTGCGATGGAGCTCCGTATGCCACGGCAAACTGGCTGACACTGACGGCGGCGGTGCACAAATGCTGCGCAGCTAGCGCCATTCGACGGCCAACACCGCGGTTCCTGGTGTGTCCGCTGTGCCGTGCGTGTGATCATTGCTTGTACAGCCCTCTCGCAGTGTCCGGAGCAAGTATGGTGGGTCTGACACACCGGTGTCAATGTGTTCTTTTTTCCATTTCCAGGAGTGTATTTCGGGTACCAACCATCGTAGAATCAACCGCTTATTCTTAATTTTCTTGTTTCATTAGCTTGAATGTGACGCCTTATTGACGAATTATGAATAATTTAAATAATTGATGTTGTACTCGTGAGGCACGTATTGACGTCGATTGGTGGTTTCAGGAGCCAAGGAGATGAGTTTATAGAAAATCTGGAAGCCAGGTGCACAGGTAGTGGTGGTCAATAGGCAGTTAGCATTGGAAAATAGAAGCGATCAGTCGTGTTATAGGAATGGTTGGTGGTTCGGTTTGGCGGCAGTGGTGGTGGACTTTCGTATGGTAGCTAGAACGTGTAGAACAGTAGCCTGAGTGACGGAACAGCTGAGCTAATGAATCGCCTAGGAGTTATAGAGGTGTCTAACAACACCGTGGTGACAAAAGTGCCGGTCGTTGTGGCCGAGCGGTTCTAGGCGCTTCAGTCCGGAACCGTGCTGCTGCTACGGTCGCAGGTTCGACGCCTGCCTCGGGCATGGATGTGTGTGATGTCCTTAGGTTAGTTAGGTTTAAGTAGTTCTAAGTCTAGGGGACTGATGACCTCAGATGTTAAGTCCCATAGTGCTTAGAGCCATTTGAACCATTATTTTTTTTTGTGACAAAAGTCACGGGATAATGCTGTACCTCGACGTGTTATGGACTCAACAAGTCGCTGGAAGTCCCATGGAGGAACGCTGCCTCCACAGCCGTCCATAACTCCGTAAGTGTTGCCGGTGCAGGATTGTGTACACGAACTGACCTCTCGACTATGACCCATAAATGTTCGACGGGAATCATGTCGGAAGGTCTGGGTTGCAAAATCGTTTGCTCGAATTGTCCAGAATGTTCTTCAATCCAATCGCGAATAACTGTGGCCCGACGACATGGCGCATTGTCACCCATAAAAAACACATCGTTGTTTGAGGACATGAAGTCCATGAATGGCTGCAGATTGTGTCTATGTAGCCGAACATAAGCAGCACACAGTCCATTCTATGTAAACACAGCCCACACCATTAGCTTGCACAGCGCGTCGTTGACAACTTTGGTCCATGGATTCGTGGTCTGCGCCACAGCCACTTCCAATTTCGTCATCATTGCAATAGTGTAATGTCAATCAACAGCTCCGCCATTACACCAGTGATGCAAGTGAAGCAGCAAGATGATGAAATCGTAAGTGATCAACTGTTATATAAAAGCCTTTCACACTATTTTCGTAACACATAACTGATGCAAATCTATCTGCATCTTATACAGGCTGTGATATACATAGTCAACCACAAAGAAGAAAACCAGCAGAAAACATCACTGATTTCGATTTCTAGCCATACACTGCCCCCCCCCTCCCCCCCCCCAAATGCCACACCAGCAGCTACAGTAAAAAACAATGGACAAAGTGTTCTAGATTAATCTAGTTTATTTTTAAGTAACATTTCTCTATGTATGTATGTATGTATAAACGCCTGAAGATGAACAGAACATGTTTGAAACGCGTTGCATTATGTTAGATTAACCATAATATAAAACGTGACTGGTAGCAGAAACTTGAAATAAATAATCAACTCCACATTGCTGCCTGTTTGCTGATTACGTAGGCACCGAACAAACCTTCTGAAACTATGTTAAATTTTCAGACCTGTGTAAGAATTTCATAATTAGAATGTTGTAACCAGATAAATCCATTACCCCATATTTTGCAGCGGTGAAGTGAGTATCAATAACACTGAAGATCACAGTAGGGTAGTGGTTTTGAAGGGGGACTTACTTTCGGCTGTATCACGTATTCGGTTTGACATTGATTGACAGAATAGTTGGATGTCCTCCTCAGGGACATCTCGCCAAATTCTGCCCAACTGACACTTTATATCGTCAAAACCCCGAGATGGTTAGAGAGCACTGTCCCTAATTCTCCACATGTTCTCAATGAGGGAGAGACCTGGCGACCTTGCTGCTCGAGGTAGAGTTTGACAAGCACGAAAACGCTTCTTGATGCTGTGTTTGGCCAAGGCTCACCCATTTCTGCCAACATCATCGAATAGAGACCTCCCTCCTATTCAGATGTCGAGCTATTACTCCAGACTGCTTCTTGAGTCCAGCTACATGGCCACTCTTAATTGCTGACATCTGCGAATATTATTCACGCGCCTGTCTGCGAAGCATAGTTACTGGCCAGCTGAGTACACGGAATGAAATTCGCAAAGAGTTTATCTCCTAGTATCGACATGTCACATGCTTTCTATTCTTGTGAGATGAGCTGTGAAAGTGCGCTGAAGCGTCGTGCATTCATCCACTGGCCGCCAGAGTTCACAATTCTGCATTTTCCGTCTATATCTGTATGAATATTATCAGTTTGTGATCAATGTGCATAACTTCTTCGCGATGCATAGTGTTTTTTTTTATTTTTTATTTTTTTTAAAGGCCGCTAGTTCACTGCGTTTGTGAAGTGAACAGTTTCACATTTACGAACATTCAGAGCTAGATGTCAATGCTTGCATTACAGCACATTCCTTCTTCCACTACTAACATCTCCCTCAGATTTAGTAGTAAGAAGGTGCAATGGACAGCCCGTCAAAAACTGAACACAGTTCAAATATGAAAAGAGGAAGAAGGTGTACCGAACTGCGAAAAATGAAAAAAAAATAAAAAATCCGAACAGTGAACCGTTCAAGCTCAGAATGTGAAATCTTGAGCACGTTTGAACAGCCACAGCGTTGTCGTTATGTAGTCACGGTGATGGATTGTGAAGTGGGAGATCCGTGTTCACGTCTCCCTCGTACCCCCCCCCCCCCTTTTTTTCACAAAACTATGAACTGTCCAGCTTGTCATTGATGTGTGTGTTCATTGTATTCAAATTTGTGTCTGAGTCGTGGTATAACATTCGTTTGTGGGCTATAAGGAAGGGACCTCCGGACGTACAGTGTTAGACATAAAAACTGACCGCCGGGTGGCTGTCGCAGAGACTAAGTCCGAGCCGATCACTTAAGGTGGCCAATAAAACCGACCGCCCCTGACAACGCTAAGTCTGGCCATCTGCACAGCTACAAGCAGGCAGACAGAAACTCAATAAGGGAATCGTAAGACAACGCTCGAGCAAAATGTGTCTTGCATTTTCAGTAACCCATAGTGTCGGAGTGATAACCTTGTGGTACTGCAAAATTCATGATGCCACTTTTGATTTCTGCCGACATATTTTTCTTTGTTGTGAATACATAATTTTATCTATGAACTACCACATTTTCTTAGTACTTTAGTATACTACAGGACATGAAGTCGGTAATATCCTAACAATTCGTGTTAAAATAGGCGCAATCGTCTTACAGACACTTAATGGTTTATTAAGATAGTTTGCCATCGTCCTGTTTCTACAGTAAATTGAATTTAATTTGTATTAGTACATTGAATATTTTAATTGCATTTTCCGTTAATTTATTGAATAGAATACTAATCATCAGAAAGAAATTCATCAGCAACAGTATATTCCTTCACAGTATCTGAAACAATCTGACAATGCTAAAGTAGTTTACAAATTCTACGCCTGTAGAAACCTACTGGTTCTAACGATGTCATTAAATCAATGTAGTTTGAAGAGCAATTTCGTCTAGAAATGTGTTGCCTTGGCGGTTGATCGATGAGGAATGGAAAAGGTAAAATTTTATGGGTATGCGATAAGAGGAACAATTGCCTGAGACATGAATTCCCTATCAAACTCCTGGATAGTTTTGTTTCTCAAATCAACAGAGTGTGTTATCATGCAGTAGCACACGTAATGTAGTTTTGTCGGTCGATTTTCTTGCACTGCGACCGAAAAGTGTCTCAATTGTTAGCAACAAATTCCAGCTGTGATGGACACATCCTTGGGGAAGAATTCGTAGTGTAAACCACACTTTTGAAGCTATCAAATGAAAAATATTATGCTCACGTCGACTCTTTGCTCGAGTTTAGGTCTTTTGGTAGAACTCACCCTTTCATTTCAACTTAGGAAATTAACGATAAAGGCATCATAACTCGTCACCAGCAACAGTATTGCGTAGGAATGCTCAATGAGCGACCTGATGACATTCAAGCAAAACTGCAATGATAGTCACTCTGTTGATTTTTGTTCTTTCGAATTAGAGCGTGCAGAACTCCTATACCAGACTTCTGAACGTTACCTGTTGAATGCAAATGTCACATGATGGTTAAATGGTAATCCACCACTTATATCAGTAGTCGCGTTCTCCTTAATGTGGAAAATCATTCATGCCAGATCTTTGTTAAAACAAGTATATCTTTTTTTTGGCGTATTTTTACCAAAAGCACTCGCGCTACACACAGTTGAAATCTTTCGAGCTACCTCTTCTACATTTATCCCTATATTATACCAAAAGTAATTATTGTGTTGCAGATGTTACACCTTTCTTCACTTGCGACCTAATTTTACAACGCTTAACCGTAGTCATGATTTTCAAGTATGTGATCTCCAATCTTTAACTGCAAGATGGTAACTAGAACTTCAAATTCGGAAATGACAGTTGATACATACACTGACAGCGTCGCGCCGCGTTCACGTGGTCGGCGCCGGATTTCAGGCGGCGGGTGGCGACTGCCCGGTGGCCGGTAGCCGCTGCAGCGCGAGGAAACGCTCGAGCGTGAGCTGTTATGATCGCGACACAGCCACGAGCTGTCCTGCGGAATTGTTTCTCGAAGTATTTATTACTGGTGGGTAGAATGTGAAGCGAATTATGTTCGATGTTCAATCGGACTCGTAACTTTCGACGAGGGCCGAAATGTGGTTAAAAAATGATAAGAGATACAGTCGGACGCGAACACGCGACTATAAGTTTAGAATGTACACCATTACCACTATACCACGGGCCCATACGTCATGACAAGATCTCGCAAGTGGCCAACACTTCTTCCGACACTTCTGCTTCTTACAGTGTTGTCAGATTGTGCAGATTGCCGGACTTAGCGTTGTCAGGGGCTGTCGGTTTTATTGGCCACCTCAAGTGAAGGACTCGGATTTAGTCTCTGTGGCGACAAGCCGGCTGTCAGTTTTTATGTCTAAGACTGCACGTACCTCCTATTTCTTTTACATAAGTGCCACCTCTTGCGTTCCATCTTGGCAGTTTTGACTCTTGAATTCCATTGTTGTAACATAGTTAACACGTGTTTACTTGATGTTTCCATTTCTGTGAGCTGTCTGTGCAGTATTTCGCCTGCTCCCACTATTCATTGCATTTCCTTGAGACGCTAATATATTCTTACCACGTGACTAATATTCTATAACGAATGTATACTATGACAACTGCTAAGACTACAGAATGAGAATAGAAACGTCAATGACCAAACGGAGAGTTCATAATTTTGAAAAAAAAAGAAAGTGGGGAAGAGAGAGATTCTAACACGGATTTACGGCATTGCAGTGCAACACCGTGGCCACACACCCACGACGCCTTGAGTCCTCCAATCATTCGAAATTGCAGATCCTTAGCTCGGACCGTTCACTCCTTTTTTCGCAGTTCAGTACGCCTGATTCCTGTTTCAACGCTTGATCTCTTTCAGCTTGTGACAGGCTATCCACTGGGAAACTTTACCATTAAATCCGACACGGGTGCGGTCGAGCACTTCCCTTGTAAGTACAACACCAGAAAGCTTCCCTTCCCTTCTAGAAATCTAATTGATCCACTAAGTCTCCAACTCTTCTTTCTAGTCTTCTGTCTAATATTGTGGTCAGGAGCTAAGAAGCCTGAATAGTCACATCTGTAACCATTAGTGCCCATAAGAAATCGAACCTGATAAATCAGTGTTATCACAGTGCAGCCCGCAATCGCTAAATTCGCTAAAGCGATCAGCAGTTTGCTGTTTTACAATGAAGAGCCAAAGAAGCTGGTACACCTGCCTAATATCATATAGGGCCCCAGCGAGCGGCTGAAGTGCCGCAACACGGCGTGGTATGGATCGACTAATATGAGAAGACGTGCCGGAGGGAATTGACGCTATGAATCCTGCAGGGATGGCCACCAAACCGTAAGAGAGCGAGGGGTGTAGATCTCTTCTGAACAACACGTTGCAAGGCATCCCAGACATGCTCAATAATGTTCAAAATGGCTCTGAGCACTATGGGACTTAACACCTGAGGTCATCAGTCCCCTAGAACTTGTTGTTGTTGTCGTGGTCTTCAGTCCTGAGACTGGTTTGATGCAGCTCTCCATGCTACTCTATCCTGTGCAAGCTTCTTCATCTCCCAGTACCTACTGCAGCCTGCATCCTTCTGAATCTGCTTAATGTATTCATCTCTTGGTCTCCCTCTACGATTTTTACCCTCCACGCTGCCCTCCATTACCAAATTGGCGATCTCTTGATGCCTCAGAACATGTCCTACCAACCGATCCCTTCTTCTAGTCAAGTTGTGCCACAAACTCCTCTTCTCCCCAATTCTATTCAATACCTCCTCATTAGTTATGTGACCTACCCATCTAATCTTCTGTAGCACCACATTTCAAAAGCTTCTATTCTCTTCTTGTCTAAACTATTTATCGTCCATGTTTCACTTCCATACATGGCTACACTCCATACAAATACTTTCAGAAACGACTTCCTGCCACTTAAATCTATACTTGATGTTAACAAATTTCTCTTCTTCAGAAACGCTTTACTTGCCATTGCCAGTCTACATTTTATATCCTCTCTACTTCGACCATCATCACTTATTTTGCTCCCCAAATAGCACAACTCATTTACTACTTTAAGCGTCGCATTTGCTAATCTAATTCCCTCAGCATCACCCGATTTAATTCGACTACATTCCATTATCCTCGTTTTGCTTTTGTTGATATTCATCTTATACCCTTCTTTCAAGACACTGTCCATTTCGTTCAACTGCTCTTCCAAGTCCTTTGCTGTCTCTGACAGAATTACAATGTCATCGGCGAGCCTCAAAGTTTTTATTTATTCTCCATGGATTTTAATACCTACTCCGAACTTTTCTTTTGTGTCCTTTACTGCTTGCTCAATATACAGATTGAATAGCATCGGGGAGAGGCTACAACCCTGTCTTACTCCCTTCCCAACCACTGCTTCCCTTTCATGTCCCTCGACTCTTATAACTGCCGTCTGGTTTCTGTACAAATTGTAAATAGCCTTTCGCTCCCTCTATTTTACCCCTTCCACCTTCAGAATTTGAAAGAGAGTATTTCAATCAACATTGTCAAAAGCTTTCTCTAAGTCTACAAATGCTAGAAACGTAGGTTTGCCTTTCCTTAATCTTTCTTCTAAGATAAGTCCCAGGGTTAGTATTGCCTCACGTGTTCCGACATTTCTACCGAATCCAAACTGATCTTCCCCGAGGTCAGCTTCTACCAATTATTTAATTCGTCTGTAAAGAATTCGCGTTAGTATTTTGCAGCTGTCACTTATTAAACTGCTAGTTCGGTAATTTTCACATCTGTCAACACCTGCTTTCTTTAGGATTAACTTAGAACTACTTAAACCTAACTAACCTAAGGACATCACACTCATCCTTATCCAAGGCAGGATTCGAACCTGCGACGGTGGCAGTCGCGCGGTTCCGGACTGAAGTGCCTAGAACCACCCGGCCACCGCTGCCGGCCAATAGCGTTCATGTTTGGGGAGTTTGGTGGCCAATAGAAGTGTTCCTGGAGCCACTGTCAAGCAATTTTGGACGTGTGGGGTATCGCATTGTCCTGCTGGAATTGTCCACGTCCGGTGGAATGCACAATGGACATGAATGGATGCATGTGATCAGACAGGAGGCTTACGTCGGTGTCACCTGTTACAGTCGTATCTAGACGTATTGGGGGCCCATATCACTCCAATGGCACTCGTCCGACACAACTACAGAGCGTCCACCAACTTCAACAGTCCCCTGCTGACATGCATGGTCCATAGATTCAAGAGGCTGTCTCCATACCTGACACTTCCATCGGCTCGATACAATCTGAAACGAGACTCGTCCGACCAGGCAACATGTTTCCAGACATCAACAGTCTAACGTCGGTGTTGGGCCCAGGCGAGGCGTAAGCCTTTGTGTCGTGCAGTCACCAAGGGTACACGAATATGCCTTCGACTCCGAAAGCCCGTATCGATGATGTTTCGTTGAATGGTTAGGACGCTGGCACTTGTTGATGGCCCAGCATTGAAATTTGCAGCAATTTGCGGAAGGGTTGTACTTCCGTCATGTTGAACGATTCTGTTCAGTCTTCGTTAGTCCCTTCCTTGCAGGATGTCGGAGATTTGATGTTTTACCGGATTCCTGATATTCACAGTACGCTCGTGAAATGGTCGTACGGGAAAATCGCCGTTTCATCGCTACCTCGGAAATGCTGTATCCCATTGCTTGCGAGCGGACTATAACACCAGGTCCAAAATCACTTCAATCTTGATAACCCGCCATTGAAGCAGCAGTAACCGGTGTAGCAACTGCGTCGAACACATGTTGTCTTATATAGGCGTTTCCGACCGTAGCGCCGTATTCTGACTGTCTACGTGTCTGTATATTTGAATATGCATGCCTTTTATTTGGCGCTTCAGTCTATGAAAGAGTGAAACAGAACGATAAGTCTCGGCGACACCCCTTTCCTTCAGCCGGCGGCCCGCTGGCGATATTTCCATTTCCGGTGTCGCCAGGCTTCCGCGCCTTGTTTCTGGGCCGCCGCCTTCTTCTCCGCCGTAGCCGGCCTGCTGGAGCCGCGATGACAGGGCGAAGGCGGCGGCTGTCAGCGGGAGCGCTGTTCATCAGAGAGCGTGTAAATCTCCGGCCGCCGCGCCTCCCACAGGAAATCACCGCGCAGAGCCGCACACTCCAGCTTCCCCTTTTAGTAGGCGCCATCTTCTGCTGCCCCTCCACTACCCCCGCACCGCCCCCTCACCAGCCCAACATTACCCGCAACATTCTCACCAGGTCGGGACAGCTGCTGCTCAGGAACACCACATCGTCCACGGCACGCAACTGTTTTGTAGCCCTCTGTCCGAACACTGGTTTGATTTTTTTTCTTTATTGTATTTCAATTCCCCATCGGGGCGGGCTGGCAGCAGCATATGCACTGCTCTTCAGCCGAAAGATGTAGAACGAACAATAGAAGGCATGTAAAAATATACAAAGGAGAGAATATGGTGAACATATATATATAAAAAAGGGGTAACATCATGGAACGCAATAGACAAAAAAAGGGGCGACTGTAAAATGGAGATAAAAACAGTAAAAAAGTAGCGCACACAAAAAACCAAACACTGGGACAATTAAAAGAACACAAGGCACAGTATGACCGAAGCATAAAAGTATCGACGGATGGCGTAGCACATAACAAACACTGACAGCAAACCTCAAGGCGGCGCACAATTAAAATCACACCTCTAGACGCACAGGAGAAACAACACTAAACACAACACTGACGTGGCACACTGACGATGATCAAAACGGAGGACCTGCCAGGTGCATGGAGACGAGGGAGACCGGAAGAAGGGAGGGAAGAGAGGGGGGACATGGGCGGGGGGCGTGCTGAAGAGGGCCAGGTAGGGAGGGATGTGGGAACGAAAGAGGCAAGGACGGGGTGCAGGGTCTCAGGGGGGGGGGAGGGGAGCAGAAAAATCCGCTCTGGGAGAAGGAGGGGAGAGGAAAAAGGGGGCCCTGGGAGGGGGGGGGGGGAACAAGGCCAGGTTACAGTTGGAAGGAAGGGTAGATGTCATGGTGAAGTTTATCATCGGGAGGGGGAGGCGCCGGAAATTGCTCTGATGAAGGAGATGGAGGGTGTGGAGGTGGAGAGAGGGAGGGATACAGCGATAGAGCCACAGCAACAGGCAGGGGGTGGAGAGGAAGGAGGAAACCAGAGGGTGGGGGGTATCAAGCCTGTGGACAATGTAAAGGATGCGGAGATGTTGGAGGAACTGGAGGAGGTGGGGGAAGGGGATCAGTTCATACAGGAGCCGTGTGGGGGAAGGAAGGCAGGCGGAGCGTATGGCGTTCAAGGATATGGAGGGCTTTGTAAAAGCAGGTGGGTGCGGAGATCCAGGCAATGCTGGCATAACAGAGGATGGGATGGATGAGGGATTTGTAGGTGTGGAGGATGGTAGAAGGATGCAATCCCCATGTCCAGCCAGACGGGAGTTTCAGAAGGGGGAGGTGGGAATGGGCTTTCTGCTGGATGGTCTGGAGGTGACGGGTCCAGGTGAGGTGTCGGTCGAGGGTGAGGCCATTGTATCTCAGGGTGGGGGTGAGCTGGATGGGACGACCATAAAGGGTGAGGTAGAAATCATGGAGACGAAAGGAGCAGGTGGTGCGGCCTATGATGATTGCCTGACAATGGTTTGACGCAGCTGTAAGTTTATATACAGGGTGGTTCATTGGAACGAAACTTGTCTAGCTTGAAGGGGGGAACCAGATAGCGCTATGGTTGGCCCGCTAGATGGCGCTGCCATAGGTCAAACGGATATCAACTGCGTTTTTTTTATATACGAACCCCCATTTTTTATTACATATTAGTACGTAAAGAAATATATACGTTTTAGTTGGACCACTTTTTTCGCTTTGTGATAGATGGCGCTGTAATAGTCACAGACGTGTAAGTACGTGGTATCACGTAACATTCTACATCTACATCTACATCTATACTCCGCGAGCCACCTTACGGTGTGTGGCGGAGGGTACTTATTGTACCACTATCTGATCCCCCCTTCCCTGTTCCATTCACGAATTGTGCGTGGGAAGAACGACTGCTTGTAAGTCTCCGTATTTGCTCTAATTTCTCGGATCTTTTCGTTGTGATCATTACGCGAGATATATGTGGGCGGTAGTAATATGTTGCCCATCTCTTCCCGGAATGTGCTCTCTCGTAATTTCGATAATAAACCTCTCCGTATTGCGTAACGCCTTTCTTGAAGTGTCCGCCACTGGAGCTTGTTCAGCATCTCCGTAACGCTCTCGCGCTGACTAAATGTCCCCATGACGAATCGCGCTGCTTTTCGCTGGATCATGTCTATCTCTTCTATTAATCCAACCTGGTAAGGGTCCCATACTGATGAGCAATACTCAAGAATCGGACGAACAAGCGTTTTGTAAGCTACTTCTTTCGTCGATGAGTCACATTTTCTTAGAATTCTTCCTATGAATCTCAACCTGGCGCCTGCTTTTCCCACTATTTGTTTTATGTGATCATTCCACTTCAGATCGCTCCGGATAGTAACTCCTAAGTATTTTACGGTCGTTACCGCTTCCAATGATTTACCACCTATGGCATAATCGTACTGGAATGGATTTCTGCCCCTATGTATGCGCATTATATTACATTTATCTACGTTTAGGGAAAGCTGCCAGCTGTCGCACCATGCATTAATCCTCTGCAGGTCCTCCTGGAGTACGTACGAGTCTTCTGATGTTGCTACTTTCTTGTAGACAACCGTGTCATCTGCAAATAGCCTCACGGAGCTACCGATGTTGTCAACTAAGTCATTTATGTATATTGTAAACAATAAAGGTCCTATCACGCTTCCCTGCGGTACTCCCGAAATTACCTCTACATCTGCAGATTTTGAACCGTTAAGAATGACATGTTGTGTTCTTTCTTCTAGGAAATCCTGAATCCAATCACAAACCTGGTCCGATATTCCGTAAGCTCGTATTTTTTTCACTAAACGTAAGTGCGGAACCGTATCAAATGCCTTCCTGAAGTCCAGGAATACGGCATCAATCTGCTCGCCAGTGTCTACGGCACTGTGAATTTCTTGGGCAAATAGGGCGAGCTGAGTTTCACATGATCTCTGTTTGCGGAATCCATGTTGGTTATGATGAAGGAGATTTGTATTATCTAAGAACGTCATAATACGAGAACACAAAACATGTTCCATTATTCTACAACAGATTGACGTAAGCGAAATAGGCCTATAATTATTCGCATCTGATTTATGACCCTTCTTGAAAATGGGAACGACCTGCGCTTTCTTCCAGTCGCTAGGTACTTTACGTTCTTCCAGCGATCTACGATAAATTGCTGATAGAAAGGGGGCAAGTTCTTTAGCATAATCACTGTAGAATCTTAAGGGTATCTCGTCTGGTCCGGATGCTTTTCCGCTACTAAGTGATAGCAGTTGTTTTTCAATTCCGATATCGTTTATTTCAATATTTTCCATTTTGGCGTCCGTGCGACGGCTGAAGTCAGGGACCGTGTTACGATTTTCCGCAGTGAAACAGTTTCGGAACACTGAATTCAGTATTTCTGCCTTTCTTCGGTCGTCCTCTGTTTCGGTGCCATCGTGGTCAACGAGTGACTGAATAGGGGATTTAGATCCGCTTACCGATTTTACATATGACCAAAACTTTTTAGCGTTCTTGTTTAGATTGTTTGCCAATGTTTTATGTTCGAATTCGTTGAATGCTTCTCTCATTGCTCTCTTTACGCTCTTTTTCGCTTCGTTCAGCTTTTCCTTATCAGCTATGATTCGACTACTCTTAAACCTATGATGAAGCTTTCTTTGTTTCCGTAGTACCTTTCGTACATGATTGTTATACCACGGTGGATCTTTCCCCTCGCTTTGGACCTTAGTCGGTACGAACTTATCTAAGGCGTACTGGACGATGTTTCTGAATTTTTTCCATTTTTGTTCCACATCCTCTTCCTCAGAAATGAACGTTTGATGGTGGTCACTCAGATATTCTGCGATTTGTGCCCTATCACTCTTGTTAAGCAAATATATTTTCCTTCCTTTCTTGGCATTTCTTATTACACTTGTAGTCATTGATGCAACCACTGACTTATGATCGCTGATACCCTCTTCTACATTCACGGAGTCGAAAAGTTCCGGTCTATTTGTTGCTATGAGGTCTAAAACGTTAGCTTCACGAGTTGGTTCTCTAACTATCTGCTCGAAGTAATTCTCGGACAAGGCAGTCAGGATAATGTCACAAGAGTCTCTGTCCCTGGCTCCAGTTCTGATTGTGTGACTATCCCATTCTATACCTGGTAGATTGAGGTCTCCCCCTATTACAATAGTATGATCACGAAACTTCTTCACGACGTTCTGCAGGTTCTCTCTGAGGCGCTCAACTACTACGGTTGCTGATGCAGGTGGTCTATAGAAGCATCCGACTATCATATCTGACCCACCTTTGATACTTAACTTAACCCAGATTATTTCACATTCGCATTCGCTAATAACTTCACTGGATATTATTGAATTCTTTACTGCTATAAATACTCCTCCACCATTGGCGTTTCTCCTATCCTTGCGGTATATATTCCATTCTGTGTCTAGGATTTCGTTACTGTTCACTTCCGGTTTTAACCAACTTACCGTTCCTAATACTATATGCGCACTATTTCCTTCAATAAGAGATACTAATTCAGGAACCTTGCCCTGGATACTCCTGCAGTTTACCAATATTACGTTAACTTTTCCTGTTTTTGGTCTCTGAGGACGGACGTTCTTTATCAACGATGATAATGTCCTCCAGTGCGGACGGTATTTGCTTCGTGATACATTACCCGTGTTAAAATGAACGGTTTAACAATTGCGGAAAAGGTCGATATCGTGTTGATGTATGGCTATTGTGATCAAAATGCCCAACGGGCGTGGGCTATGTGTGCTGCTCGGTATCCTGGACGACATCATCCAAGTGCCCGAACCGTTCGCCAGATAGTTACGTTATTTAAGGAAACAGGAAGTGTTCAGCCACATGTGAAACGTCAGCCACGACCTGCAACAAATGATGATGCCCAAGTGGGTGTTTTAGCTGCTGCCGCGGCTAATCCGCACATCAGTAGCAGACAAATTACGCGAGAATCTGGAATCTCAAAAAGCCGGCCGAAGTGGCCGTGCGGTTAAAGGCGCTGCAGTCTGGAACCGCAAGGCCGCTACGGTCGCAGGTTCGAATCCTCCCTCGGGCATGGATGTTTGTGATGTCCTTAGGTTAGTTAGGTTTAACTAGTTCTAAGTTCTAGGGGACTAATGACCTCAGCAGTTGAGTCCCATAGTGCTCAGAGCCATTTGGAATCTCAAAAACGTCGCTGTTGAGAATGCTACATCAACATCGATTGCACCAGTACCATATTTCTATGCACCAGGAATTGCATGGCGACGACTTTGAACGACGTGTACATTTCTGCCACTGGGCACAAGAGAAATTACGGGACGAAGACAGATTTTTTGCACGCGTTCTATTTAGCAACGAAGCGTCATTCGCCAACAGCGGTAATGTAAAGCGGGATAATATGCACTGTTGGGCAACGGAAAATACACGATGGCGGCGACAAGTGGAACATCAGTGACCTTGGCGGGTTAATGCATGGTGAGGCATTATGGGAGGAAGGATAATTGGCCCCCATTTTATCGATGACACTCTAAATGGTGCAATGTATTCTGATTTCCTGCGTAATGTTACACCGATGTTACTACAAGATGTTTCACTGCATGACAGAATGGCGATGTACTTCCAACATGACAGACGTCCGGCACATAGCTCGCGTGCGGTTGAAGCGGTATTGAATAGCATATTTCAGGACAGGTGGATTGGTCGTCGAAAATACCATGGCCCGCACGTTCACCGGATCTGACGTCCCGGGATTTCTTTCTGTGGGGAAAGTTGAAGGATATTTGCCATCGTGATCCTCCGACAACGGCTGACAACATGCGTCAGCGCATTGTCCATGCATGTGTGAACATTACGGAAGGCGAACTACTCGCTGTTGAAAGGAATGTCATTACACGTATTGCCAAACGCATTGAGGTTGACGGACATCATTTTGTGCATTTATTGCATTAATGTGGTATTTACAGGTAATCACGCTGCAACAGCATGCTTTCTCAGAAATGATAAGTTCACAAAGGTACATGTATCGCAACAACCGAAATAAAATGTTCAAACGTAGCTACGTTCTGTATTTTAATTCAAAAAACCTACCTGTTACCAACTGTTCGTCTAAAATTGTGAGCCATGTTTATGACTATTACAGCGCCATCTATCCCAAAGCGAAAAAAGTGGTCCAACTAAAAGATTCATATTCATTTACGCGCTACACGAATATGTAATAAAAATGGGTGTTCCTATTAAAAAAACGCAGTTGATATCCGTTTGACCTATGGCAGCGCCATCTAGCTGGCCAACCATAGCGCCATCTGGTTTCCCCCTTCCAGCTAGACAAGTTTCGTCTTTGTAATTTTTTCGTTTGACGCTTATTTCGTGAGATATTTGGCCCAGTCTCGATCAATGGACCATCCTGTATATAGGAAGGAGCCCCTCCACGCCCACACCGGCATTATTGTCCACATAAAAGTTCTACTACCATCTCTGAGTAAGTGTTAGTTTTCACTAATTGAGGTCTCTCAGGATGTGGGTACTGCGATGTTTGCATACGTAAGCTTATGATTAACCATTAATACGAACTCATTTTGAGATAGATTGGGACGAAACTCGAACGAAGGGTTGCGGTTTGAAGGGCAGAGGAAAAAAAAAAAGTGCCAAGGCAAGAGCCAAGGGAAAAAACGTCTGCGATAGTTGGGTCGAGTTGTAAGAGCAGTAGCGGGGTTCTTGATGTGTGCGACGGGGCATGGAAGTGTAGGCTTTATTAGTAGTGGGTATCATGCAGGCGGATACCTTTGACGTTATGGAACGGT
The DNA here is from genome assembly GCF_021461395.2 of Schistocerca americana. NCBI lineage: Eukaryota > Metazoa > Arthropoda > Insecta > Orthoptera > Acrididae > Schistocerca > Schistocerca americana. The sequence goes on from NC_060122.1 coordinate 155,311,493, forward strand.
GTTAGTGGGCGGCTGCAGATGGGTGACGGTGTTGGCTTCAGGGTCAGCGTAAGCATACCTGTAGCAGTTAGATTCATCATCGTTTAGGGTCCGATAGGTTACATATCGGATTCACAGTTAGGGTGGTGTTGGCGGTTTATTTTTGCGTTAGTGTGCGAGATTGTCGGTTTTCCTGCTGTTAGACTGTTGGTCGGCTTTAATAGCAACTGGCATTTCCAGTCAATGTTGCTGATTTGCAGAGGCTTGCCGATGTTGTCGACTCTGGGTGTGTTAGCTCGCCATAGGTGGTTACGCCCTAGCTAGTAGTGTCTTTGGCCGCTTATGCTTCCACCTGTGGTTGAGATCATAGTTTCCGAGAGTAACAGTGAAAGGATTGTTCTAGTGTCTCGAATTCCTGTCGAGTGGCGAGTTTTTTTAAGCACTTCCTTGACGGTTTCAGGGCGGTATTCATTGTGAAGCTCCACGTTGCATGTGTAGCGTTGCTAATGTTTCGTAGCCTTTTGTTCTGTATGATCTGCAGGCGACGCAGGCGTGTAGAAGCTGTATATCCCAAGACGGGAGCTGCATACGTCGTCAGAGGTCTATTCATTGTCGTGTACATGGACCTCGATACCCTCCTATTCAGTCTACGTTCCCCGTTGAGCATTGGGTAAAGTTGTTTGAGCCTGACGTGCGCTCTGTTGGCCAGGTATTCTATATGGTCCCCCACGCAATTTTCCTGTCCAGCCAGAGACCGAGATATCTAACTTTATCTCGGAAACGAATTGAACGTGCATGTAGCGTTACCTGTTGACAGTACTGATGTTTGCGAAGTAGCTTCGGTCTGATGTCAACGGAACTGCTTCCTTTGTATGTCTCTTCATACGTTCATAAGTACTGCAGTCTAAAGCTGGACCTTTTATAAAATGAATTTTAACCATCAGCTGTATATTTTTCCCGTTAGTCATCTACCGGTTTCGGTTATTAACCATCATCCAGAACGTAGGTACAACGGATTAGTTAAAGGCGTCCCATAGTTCTCTGAAGCTGAACAATATCGAAATAGTCCAGTGAAATTGTACAAACAATTTGTTTTAGGATACTGACAGTTTTATCTCCTGTTAAATAGACATCACAGGAAAAAAATGTCCATTTGACATGAGATATGACTGTCAGTATTCTAAGACAAATTATGTCAGGTGTTTGTACGATATAACTGGATAATTTCGATATTGTTCAGCTTCAAAGGAATATGGGATGCTTTTAACTAATCTGCTGTACCCTACATCCTGGATGATGCTTAGTAACCGAAACCGGTAGATACACTGCTGGCCATTAAAATTGCTACATCACGAAGATGACGTGCTACAGACGCGAAATTTAACCGACAGGAAGAAGATGCTGTGATATGCAAATGATCAGCTTTTCAGAGCATTCACACAGGGTCGGCGCCGGTGGCTGACATGAGGAAAGTTTCCAATCGGTTTCTCGTACACAAACAGCATTTGACCGGCGTTGCCTGGTGAAACGTTGTTGTGATGCCTCGTGTAAGGAGGACAAATGCGTACCATCACGTTTCCGACTTTGATAAAGGTCGGATTGAAGCCTACCGCCATTGCGGTTTATCGTATCGCGACATTGCTGCTCGCGTTGGTCGAGATCCAATGACTGTTAGCACAATATGGAATCGATGGGTTCAGGAGGGTAATACGGAACGCCGTGCTGGATCCCAACGTCCTCGTATCACTAGCAATCGAGATGACAGGCATATGGCTATAACGGATCGTGCAGCCACGTCTCGATCCTTGAGTCAGCAGATGGGGACGTTTGCAAGACAACAACCATCTGAACGAACAGTTCGACGACGTTTGCAGCAGCATGAACTATCAGCTCGGAGACCATGGCTGCGGTTACCCTTGACGCTGCATCACAGACAGGAGCGCCTGCGATGGTGTACTCAACGACGAACCTGGGTGCACGAATGGCAAAACGTCTTCTTTTTTTTTTGGATGAATCCAGGTTCTGTTTACAGCATCATGTTGGTCGCATCCGTGATTGGCGACATCGCGGTGAACGCACATTGGAAGCGTGTATTCGTCATCGCCATACTGGCGTATCACCCGGCGTGATGGTATGGGGTGCCATTGGTAACACGTCTCGGCCACCTCTTGTTCGCATTGACTGCACTCTGGACAGTGGACGTTAGATTTCAGATGTGTTACGACCCGTGGGAACGGTAGGAGTGGAAGACCACGTACGAAGTGGCCGGATTAGAAAGTAAGACAGGGATGGAGTTTTTCGCCCCTACTGTTCAGACGAAGAAACAATGATAGAAATAAAGAAAAGGTTCAAGAGTGAAATTAAAATTCAAGGTGAACAGATATCAATATTGAGATTCCCTGATGACATTGCTATCCTCAGAGAAAGTGAAGAAGAATAGTAAGGAATGAGGATGTTTTCCGGAGAATCGGTGAGGAAAGGATGTACGGAAAACACTGCCAAGAAGAAGGGACAAGATGTTAGGACATATGTTAGGATATCAGAGAATAATTGCCGAGGTACTGGAGGGAGCTGTAGAGGTTAAAATCTGTAGGAGTTAAAAGCTATAGAGGAAGACAGAGCCAATATATCTAGCAAATAATTGAGGACATAGGTTGCAACTGCTACTCTGAGAGGAAAATGTTGACGTTGGACAGGAATTCATGGTGGGCTTCATCAAACCAGTCAGAAGACTGGTAACTCAAAAAAAAAAGAAAAAAAAAGACAAGAAGTAAAGGAGGGTTACGTGCACTTAGCGGTCTCTACAAGGTTGCTGTTCGTAGAGCAGACACATTAGACATAATCTCAAGTCCAGAATGCTGTCACGCCAGTTATCAGAATTTCAGCCTGCAGTGATCAGCTTAGAAAGATACGCTTGCTGCCGAAGAGGTGTCTACAACATCGTTTGATGAGGTTTCCAGAAATGTTCTTGTACCCCCCCCCCCCCCCCCCCCTCCCCGTCACACAAACACACACACGCACAATTTGTTCCTGAAGACAGCCTGTATAACCCCTCGAATCTTGAAAATTTTTGGCATATTACTACTGTGTGCCAGACCGTGCCGCGAAATCGCAGCCTCTGCTTTCGCCGGCATTTGCTGTACCGATCAAGCTATCTGGACACGAGTAACGCTTGCTCTCACAACTTCTCTTCCACCTGCACTTCTCTCTTACCTTCCCAACTGAACAGAAGTTGTTCTGCATTCCTTGCAGGTCCTGAAAGAAATGATGGTGCGGAAAAATGGCTTAGCCAAGGCGAAGGGGATTGTTTCCAGATTTAATTTTCACTCACCAGGCCCTTACACGATATTTATCTACCAAGAAATTTAAAATAAATGCTTACTGTTCTCTGTAAATATAATCGAGAAATAACTCTATAAACAATGACCATATGCACTTAAATTAACCTCATAAGAAACCTCTATATACCTTTTGTTTCAAATCAACAGTCAAGGGTCATGTGGGACAATACTGGCCTCGTCACTAGGCAGTAATTATACGTTTATAGTGTTGTAAGTAGGATGTTTAGGTTTTTATGTTGGTAACACCACGTAGCGCTCTGTATGAAAATCACTGACTGTACTGTGTGCAATCTGTGGCTGGTTGGCATTGTTGGAATATTTGCTATTGTAGTGTTGGGCAGTTGGATGTGAACAGCGCGTAGCGTTGCGCAGTTGGAGGTGAGCCCGCCAGCAGTGGTGGATGTGGGGAGAAAGATGGCAGAATTTTGAGAGCGGACGATCTGGACATGTGCCCGTCAGAAAAACAAAATTTGTAAGACTGGATGTCATGAGGCTGATATATATATATAAATTTTGAACATTATTAAGGTGAATACATTGTTTATTCTCTATCAAAATCTTTCATTTGCTGACTATGCCTATCAGTAGTTAGTGCCTTCCTTAGTTAGAATCTTTTATTTAGCTGGCTATATTGGCGCTCGCTGTATTGCAGTAGTTCGAGTAACGAAGATTTTTGTGAGGTAAGTGCTTCATGAAAGTTATAGGTTATTGTTAGTCAGGGCCATTCTTTTGTAGGGATTATTGGAGGTCAGAATGTGTTACGCTAAAAATATTGTGTGTCAGTTTATTGATGATCAGAATAAGTAAAGAGAGAAATGACTGAGCACGTTCAGTTTTGCTCAGCTGTTTGAAAATCAAATAACGTAAGAGGTTTACTAGCACAGTAATTTATAATTTTCCAAAGGGGACGTTTCAGTGTTACAGGCTTATTTCTGACACATTTTCCGTAGCGGTTGATCAAATGCATGTAGAACTATTTTTAGCCAGGTTTATTGTGTTTTGAAGCAGACTTATGTTTCTGTTATAACTGCAAAAAAAATGCTGTCGCTGGAGATCACAACACGTGACGCCTCTGAAGATCGAGTTTTGCTGTGTGCCCAGCCACAAGCTGCAAATGCGTCGATGACTGTCGCTCCTCAGAGAAGCGCGCTTGCTTTACCCTTGGATGTTCCGTTCGTTACTCTAATGGGGGAGCTGTTTTTTTCTACTAACAGAGCTATATTTTTCTTGTTGGTTGATATATATGAAGTTTATTCATTTATCGAGCTCTTGTCGTTAAGTCAATGAATAAATGTGTGTGTTGGTCGCAAGTTAGCGATTCTTATTCTGTGCAGCCAAAGAATATCTGTGTTAAATATTATATCAGATTTATTAGTATTACGAAGGTCAGATGCAACAACAGACATAGACGTTTATTTTTTTGAGCTGCGAGGAGGAAATTTCCACAGAATATTTTAAACAGGAGGTGACTGAATTTTTTTTAAAGAGAAAAGTGTTTACTTATAATGATATTTTACGTATCTACAGTTCGGGACAATCAGAGACATATATGTTTTAGTTTATGACAAAGCGAGTTGAAAAATGTAATCACCATCGTCATCTCTGCTATTCTCCTACCGGCTAAAACGTAAAGCAGCAAAAACAGTTTTAAATATTAAATTAGGAGAGTTCTTTGGTGTTGGCAGAGAGCGTATGAGTTTACTGAGCATCTTTGATCGACGGAAATGATTTTTATGTGGGTTACAAGACACGATTAATAAATGATTAAATAAAACAAATCGCTTCTATTTGTTGACATTTTCGAACAAAAATAAATCAGGTGACAAAATTTTCTGGCTATAAAACTGCGTCGTCATGATATTGATCAAGCTCTCGTATGTTTGAAGCTGTGGCTGCAACAGTCAACATCTCAGCTCTAGTTTTGCTGCCGAAGGGTCAATTCCGTGAAATAACATGGTGAGAGATGAGCGTGGAGGCGCTGGGTCCTATAAAAAGAGTGTCAACTATGTTCCTATCATCATTTCCCGGAAGTACTATGCCGAAGAGAAGAAAAAAAGCCGTTGTACGCATTAACATCCTGTAAGTGGCTTGTATACTGAGGGGAAAAAATCGCAAGGGGGAGCTCTGTATTGTAACAGTTGGTAGGCGCGTTTCTTCACCTGCGATTGCTGCAAATATTCACTGTAACGGTTACGATCGTAAGTTATCTTTGAGATCGGACGTGGAGAATTGATGTTAGTCAAGAACGCACTTAAGGTGACAAAGACTCCATGATCAGCACTTCACTAAGGTTGAGCGAGGTCGTGCAATAGGGCTACGAGAAGCTGGATGTTCCTTGTGCGATACTGCAGAAAGACTTGGCAGAAATGCTGCCACTGTTCATGACTGCTGGCAGCAGTGGTCTCGAGAAGGTACGGTCGGAAGAAGACCGGGCTCTGGACGCGCACGTGGCACTACCGAGAGAGAAAACCATTGTGTTCAGAATATGGCTCTAGTGCATCGTAGTGCATCTGCAGCAGCAATCTAAGCAGCAGTTCGCAACACAGTAACAGAACAAACTGTTGTTAAGTCGGTTACTTCAAGGACAGCTCCGAGTCAGATTCCCTGTTGCGTGCATTCCACTGACCCCAAACCACCTCCATGTGTGACTTCAATGGTGTAAAGCGAGAGCTCATTGGAGGGCGTGGTGGAGTTCTGTTGTGTTATCTGATGAAAGCTGGTTCTACCTCTGTGCCAATGATAGCCGTTCAAAAATGGTTCAAATGGCTCTGAGCACTATGCGACTTAACTTCTGAGGTCATCAGTCGCCTACAACTTAGAACTAATTAAACCTAACTAACCTAAGGACATCACACACATCCATGCCCGAGGCAGGATTCGAACCTGCGACCGTAGCGGTCGCTCGGCTCCAGACTGCAGCGCCTAGAACCGCACGACCACTCCGGCCGGCAATGATAGCCATGTGTTGGCTGGAAGGATACCTGTTGAGGGCCTACAATGTGTTGTTCTGCCATTCGTGTACAGCATTCCAGGGGGTGTTTTCCAACAGGATATCGATCGCCCACACACGGCTGTTGTAAACCAACACGCTCTACAGAGTGTCGACATGTTGCCTCGACCTGATCGATCAGCAGCTCCATCTCCAATCGAGCACGTATGGGACGTCATCGGACGATATCATCGGAGTGTCTCGAATAGACGGATCAGTTTCAGAGGCTTTTCCGTTTCTTTAGTCAACTCCTTACAGCTCCCAGGAACAACTGTTCATAGTCTTTTGTACGCCTTCCCTGGTGTGTTTGTGAGGAATTCTGTTATTTGTAACACACATCGAACGCATTACCTCTTGACATTACCGATAAGTTGCTTTACGTGACCTTGTTCGAACAACAATTGGAGAATTCTTCTTGTACATAGCGTATATACAAATCTGAATTGTTGTTTGCATAGTAATGACAGCCTTTTTTGTGTTAAAAATTCAGTTATTCTTTGGGTAATACCATTTTAGGTAAAAGCACTTTGCCCAAAGTTTTGTGAGGTGTTATATTTCATCTCTGAGATGCGTTTCTGGTAGACCCGAAAAAAAAACCTCGCCTATGTCTGCCACAATCTTTTTCAGTGGACAAAGTATATTCCAGTGACACGTGGAAGTAAGAAGGTGTGAAATCTAGTGAACTGAGTAGATATTTCAACAATGTGTACTTTCAGTACATCAGTTTCCATATTTATAAAGCACGTTTGCGGACAGGCAGCTTCCTCTGCAGAATGATTGTTAAGTGGGCTGCTTCTGTGTTGGCTGCGCTGTGCAGCGGTTTGCATTGGATCTCTGACTGCGCTTTCTTTGTAAGAGACTCTGTGGCTGGTTGGACTCGTCGTTGGAAGTTAACCACCAGTAGTGTTGGGCAGTTGGAAGTTAGTCGCCAGCAGTGATGGAAGTACTGTTGGGCAGTTGGAGGTGAACAGCCAGCAGTGATGGGTGTTAGATGTGAGAAGTTAACATTGATGGAGCGTAGAGGTCTGAAGTGTTAGCGCGGGCAAACGATCTGTACATGTCCGACTTGGAGATTGAAAATTATTCATGATTGTATACCTTCATACTAGATGTCAATGACGATTTATATTCGTGTTTGAACTGGATATCACATTATGAAGGTAAAAGAATACATTATTTGGTTTGCAACAAAATCTTTTCTTTGGTAACCACGTGCCTATTAGTAGTTAGTGGCTTTAGTAGTTAGAATCTTTTATTTAGCTGGCAGTATTGACGCTTGCTGTATTTAAGTAGTTCGCGTAATGAAGATTTTTTTGTGAGGTAAGTGCTTAAATAAATGTATAGGTTATTATTAAGATTTATTTTAATCAGGGCCACTCTTTTGAATTAGTTATTTGAAGTCAGGAAGTAATTTTTTTGAGCAGTCATATTGCGTTGTACTAGAATATTATGGGTCAGAGTTGACATGATAAGAAAAAGTAAAGAGAAAGTAGGCTCAGTACGTTCAGTTTCACTCAGCTGTTTCAGAATCAAATAAGATACAAGTTTCATCTTCTCAGTCATTCTGCAATTTAAGTACAGGCGCACTCATTTAAATAAAGAAGTTTCAAGATGATTTCACTCATTTAATTTTTTTTTACAATCCCGGAATTCGTACGGTATTGTTCCAGAGTACTCGCACGGTGGACAGCACACAAAACAACTTGGCCCGTACCTACATAGATTGCGCGTTGTGGAAGGGGACAGCGTTAGAGCGTTAGTGGTGGAGGCTCCCTCGTGAACGACCACCGCTTGGTAGAGGAGAAGTAGTCCAACAGCTGCAGTCTAGGCCAAAATTTGTATCTGACATCACTTATAAACTACGGCTAGCGAGTCTGCAAACGATGAATTAATAAGTTACGTCAGAATGACGTATAAGAGGCAGTTAAATGAGACCGTGAAACATGGAAAAACAGTGAAGAAAACTGCCAACAAAATGCCCGCCCACGTGTTACCAAGGTCATTTTGACTACGTTGCAGAAGTTTCAGCGGAAAGCTCTTACACATCATCTACGCAATACCAATCTCGCTCTGCGCAATTTCCATATTTTTGAAACACTGAAGAAAAATATTCGTGGCTGTCGATTTGTCTCCAGACGAGGAAGTGCGCGGCCGAGTACAATAACGGTTTCGCAGGCAACCGGAGACAGTTTTCCACGAAGCCATTGACCGTCTTTTCTCACAGTGCGATAAATGGCTCTAAGCACTATGGGACTTAACATCTGAGGTCATCTGTCCCCTAGACTTAGAACTACTTAAACCTAACTAACCAAAGGGCATCACACACATCCATACCCGAGGCAGGATTCGATCCTGCGACCGTAACATCAGCGCAGTTCCGGACTGAAGCACCTAGAACAGCTCGGCCACAGCGGCCGGCAGTGAGATAAATGTATTAACAATTATGGTGATTAGTTTTGAAATAATAAACAGTTTACTTACTTTTTCCATCTGTATTTTTTTAATTTGACTGTTCCTTATACACTGCTTTCCAATTTCTAAGGAACAATTGATACTTGCGAAGGAACAACTGCCAATTGCTGTGGAAGTACCGAAAATTGCTACGGAACACCCAGTCTATGAGAGAGGGCGGAACGTGTCAACTACGGCGAAGTCTAAGCACGAGCGCTTTGTTATGTATTCGACAGTTATGGGTATGGAGACAACCTCATGAATCCATGGATCCTGCATGTCAGCAGGGTACTGCTGTTCATGCTGATGGAGGCTCTGTAATGGTGTGGGGCGCGCGCAATTGGAGTGATACGGGACCCCTGATACGTCTAGATACGACTCTGACAGGTGACATGTAGGTAAGCATCCTGTCTGATCGCCTGCATCCATTCATGTCCATTGTGCATTCCGACGGACTTCGGCAAATCCAGCAGGACAATGCGACAACCCACACATCCAGAATTGCTACAGAGTGGCTCCAGGAATACTCGTCTTTGTTTGAACACTTCCGCTGACAGCCAAACTCCCCAGATATTCGTATGATCATTACTGAGCATATCTGGGATGCCTTGAAACGTGCTGTTCAGAAGAGATCTCCGTCTCCTCGTACTCTTACGCTATTATGGACTGCGCTGCAGGATTCATGGTGTTAGTTCCCTCCAGCACTACTTCAGATATTACACGAGTCCATGCCGTGTCGTGTTGACTTACCTTACATCAGGCAAGTGAAAATCGATAAAGTTTTTACTAAAATATAACGGATCACTCTTTCTTTGTCAGTCTCACTGAAAAAAATGGCGATGTATACTAGAGCTAATGTCACCACTTCCCGACAGCACTGTTCAGGCCCACATCCTGGCCACTTCTTGATACCTTCCCCTACCAATATCAATATTAACAAATTCCCTACATAAAATAGTACATTATATTAGACACTATTAGAAATAGTTACTAAATGTTTTGAATGCCATTTCTCTTTTACTCATTGCATTTAATCACAAAAGTCTTAACTTGATTTGCAATTGCTTACTGCGAACATGTACCACATGTACCACGTGTCTATAAAGGGCATTCATGAACCCATGTTACTTTTGTTCGACATTTATACCATAGCAGCTGATCGGTGCGAGTTGCGCACACTCGTGAGTTGTCAGAACTGGAAGACAAGCATTAAAACATCCTTATCTCATTTCTGCTAAGCCCTTAAACCCGCAGTGGCCGCGCTACTTACAGTTCTTCCCCTGACGTAAGCGGCATTTAAAACTTAGCACATTTTAAAATATTTCTGTTCTGTACGTATTTTTGTTTGTTACCGAGCAAGAAAGACGCACGCTTAAAAAGTCGTTAACTTCAGTTGATGTTTTTTGATTCTGGTGTTATGTAGTTGCTAGAAGTATATTATAGTAAAATACGTCCGAGAACCACGGGCAGCACGAACTGTTTATTCGGGCCACATGCGACCCGTGGGTCGCAGTTTGACAATCCCTGCTATAGAGCATGGTTGCGATGCCATTGGCAAACGTATTTTTAAAAAAATCCCCCTTACCCGAATCGTTCAGAAACTTAAAACCGCCTTGAGACAGGAGTGGGACAATATCCCTTAAGAACTTCCCAAGAATTTGCTAGCTAGCATGAATAACAGGTGCAAGAAATGCATCAGTGCCCAAGAAGGGCATATTCCTTACTGAGAGACTCATATCGACCTTAATCTTAGATGGCAGACCTATGTCAAAGATAAACGTTGTTTCTGTCTGCTGTCCTGTTTTCCCACGAGGTGAAATCTTTATCATCTTTCATTATAAATGTACAACATCACTTTTACGTATGTATTGGTTTCATGTCATCCATCACTGACTGTGATTATTACTGTCGAACAGTGTCTCAGTTCTTTAGCAATTATCAAGCAGTGTATAATCCAACAAATATATACGTTCGGACTCAATAGTTTCTCACTAGAGTATCGGAAAAGAAGCAGTCGCATAAACAAAGGCTCAACCGAAGTAAAATAAGTCTGACCACGCGTTTCCAGAAGGAAATCTTATAGAACAAAAAATAAATAGAAATGTAGCGTAGTGGTCAATGCCCTTACTACGTTACTGTCATTATAAACTGAATGGCATGTTTACTATGAAAAATAGACATGTGTCCTGTAGAAATTATGTAAAACAATTCTCATTTATTCTTCGGTTTCAGTTGCACATTTTTAAATTCATGGCATGTTTGGATCTCCTTCAATCGTCCTTTATCTATGTAGCTGCGTCAGCAACCCGTCGTGACTGTTTCAGAAATAATTCATATATTTAGGAATGTGCAACTGAGGCTGAAGAATAAATGAGAACTTTTTATTTATCAATATGGTTGCGGTTGTCTCGCGACGAATACTTCATGTTTAGTGGAAGTGGCATGTCAGTCTCCTGAGCAACTGTTCGTCAACATTAACCACATAAATTTTTTCTCTACTTCTTCTGATCTTCCTTGAAGCAGTGAAGCCTTCGGAAACACTTGTAGCCACGTTTTCCGTTTCCGCCTTAATTATTTTTACTGTACAACTGGCTAGTTCCTGACACCCTCAGAAGCACAATATTTAAGAAGGTTTTTTCTTCCTCACTCAGCTCTTCCAACATAAATTTAAGGATATTGCACATAATCACAGATGATTATTTTGAACGTCCCATGCATCCACTGTGCGGTGAAATTGCGGTGCGATGCTATGTAGTAAGGAGATAGCAACCAGAACAATCGAAGTGTGCAGATGATATTCGGCTCAAGCGGCCGCCCCTGCGGAACTCAGGGACGGACTCGCTCCATTCGCAGGACGAAAATGTGTTTCTGCGTCGAGGACACATTATTTTTTGCGGGATCCAGTTACCATATCTTGCACCTGTGGTGTAGGGGTTGTGTCTGAGATTAATAATCAAAATGATCTTAGTCCCTGGGTACCGCTTCATCCGATATAAGAAGTCACCCTCATTCTGCCAAACGCCTTGTCAAAAAAGCCGGAAGAATCACCAGTGATTATCGGTATGAAGATGCAGAAGACAATAGACAACTGCATTAAAGACAAATAACGTGTATCACTAGGGCGTGTGACCTGTGAGTGAAAAAGCGTCATGATGATATCTCCGTTGCCGAAAGATTCCGGAATAGTCCTCCATTTGGATTTATGGAAGGAGACTGCCAAGGACAGTTTCAACCCCATGCCGGTCGCGGTGGCCAAGCGGTTCTAGGCGCTTCAGTCTGGAACCGCGCGATCGCTACGGTCGCAGGTTCGAATCCTGCCTCGGGTATGGATGTGTGTGGTGCCCTTAGGTTAGTTACGTTCAAGTAGTTCTAAATTCTAGCGGACTGATGACCTGAGAAGTTAATTCCCATAGTGCTCAGAGCCATTTTAACCATTTGAAGACTGCCAAGGTGGAAGTGACTATAAGAAAAATATTGAATAACCGACGAAAGGATAACGTTCCACGAGTCGGGGCGTGAAATTTCAGAAGTCTGAACGTGGAAGGGAATCTAGAAAATCTTTAAGGGAAACGCTAAGGCCTCAGTCTAGATATAGTGGGGGTCAGTGAAGTGAAATGGAAAGAAGACAAGGATTTTTGGTCAGATGAGATAGGGTAATCTCAACAGCAGCACAACATGGTATGACGGGAGTAGAATTCGTTGTGAATAAGAAGGTGAACAATTTAGTGATAGGGTTGTTCTCATCATAATCGACAGCAAACCAGCACTGAAACCATAGTTCAGGCATACAAGCCGACGTCGCATGCTGAGGATGGAGAATAGAGAACGCATGGAAGGATATTGAACGGGTAATTCAGTACGTAAAGGGAGATGAAAAATCTAATAACAATGAGGGACTGGAATGCGATTGTGGGGGAAGGAGTAGAAGAAAGGGTTATGGGAGACTGTGGACTAGGTAGTATGAATGAGAGAGAGAAAGACTAATTGAGTTGTGCAATACGTTTCAGTTAGTAACAGCGAGGAGTATACTTGGAAGAGGCCGGGAGACACGGGAAGATTTCAGTTAGGGTACATCATGGTCAGGCAGAGATTCCAAAATCAGGTATTGGACTTTAATGCGTACCCAGAAGCAGATACAGACTCAGATCACAATTTTGTAGTGATGAAAAGAGGGCTGACGTTTAAGAGACTAGTCAGGAAGTATCAATACGCAGCGATGTGGGATACGGAAGCACTAAGGAACGAAGAGATATGCTTGAAGTTCTCTGTGGCTATAGATAATGCGATAAGGAATTGCTGAGTATGCACTTCACTTGGAGAGGAATGGACGTCTCTAGAAAGGGAAATCACAAAATTTGGAAAGAAAAGCATAGGTACAAAGATGGTAAATGCGAAAAAATCATGGGTAACAGAGGAAATAATTAAGTTGATTAATGAAAGAAAGAAGTACAAAAATGTTCAGGGAAATTCTGCAGTGCAGAAATACAAGTCGCTTAGGAATGGAATAAACAGGAAATGCAGGGAAGCTAAAGCGAAATGGCTGCATGGAAAATGAGAAAAAATCGAAAAAGAAATGACTGTCGAAAGGACTGACTCAACATGTAACAAAGTCAAGCCAGCCGTTGTAGCCGAATGGTTCTAGGCGCTTCAGTCTGGAAAAGCGCTGCTGCTACCGTCGCAGGTTCGAATCCTGCCTCGGGCATGGATGTGTGTGCTGTCTTTAGGTTAGTTAGGTTTATGTAGTTCTAAGTCTAGGGGATTGATGACCTCAGATGTTAAGTTCCATAGTGCTTAGAGGCACCTTCCTGCTTTTCCGTTTTTGCGTAGGACTGGTTTTCCATGTGAGCTCTTGATATTCACAGAGGTGTTTTCTTTTTCGCCAAAGGTTTTTTTAATTTTCCTATGGGCAGCATCCATCTTTCCCCTAGCGATATATTCTTCTAAATCGTTACATCTGATCTCTAGCCATTCTTGCTTAGCCTTTTTGCACTTCCTGTCAATCTCGTTTTTTAAACGTATTCCCTTTCGCCTGCTACAATTATTGTATTTTTAAATTTTTTCTTTCCATCAATAAAATTCAATATCTCTTCTGTTACCCAAGGATTTCTTCTAGTCCTTGTCTTTTAACCTACTTGATCCTCTGCTGCCTTCACACTATTTCATCTCTGATTGCTACCCATTCTTCTTCTACTGTATTCCTTTTCCCTGTTATTGTCATCCTTTCCCTAATACTCCGTCTCAAACGCTCTACAGCATCTGGTTCTTTCAGTTCATCCGGGTTCCATATCCATAAATTCCTACCTTTTTGCAGTTTCTTCAGTTTTAATCTAGAGTTCATAAGCAATAAATTGTGGTCAAAGTCCACATCTACCCCTGAAAATGTCTTACAGTTTAAAATCGGGTTCCGAAAGCTCCGTCTTTCCATTACATAATCAGTCTGGAACCTTCCGGTATCTCCATTTCTCTTCCACGTATACAACCTTCTTTCATGGTTCTTAAACCAAGTGTTAGTTATGATTAAATTATAGTCCCATAGTGCTCAGAGCAATTTGAAGCATTTTTAGAAAAGTCAAAACAACCTTCGGTTCAACTGAAAGCAGTGGTGTTAACATTAAGAGTGCTATGGGAATTCCACTGTTAAATGCAGAGGAGAAAGCGGATAAGTGGAAAGAGGGGAAGACTTGTCACAGAAGAAGAAATAAGAGTCGATAGGGAAGACATAGGGGATCCAGTACTAGAATCAGAATTTAAAAGCGCTTTGGAAGGCTAAAGATCAAAGAAGGCATAAGGAACAGATAACATTCCATCGGAATTCTAATATCATTGGGGAAAGTGGCAACAAAGCGATTATTCACGTTGGTGTGTAGAATGTATGAGACTGCCGATATACCATCAGACTTTCGGAAAAATGTCATCCACGCAATCCTCAAGATTACAAGCCCCGGAAAGTGAGACAATTATCGTACAATCAGCTTATCAGCTCACGCATCCAAGTTTCTGAGAAGAATGGAAAAGGAAATTCAGGATCTGTTAGATGACGATCTGTTTGGATTTAGGAAAGATAAAGGCACCAGAAAGCAGTTCTGACGTTGTGGTAAATAATGGAAGCAAGGCACGTTCATAGTATTTGTTGATCTACAAATAACAATCGACAATGCAAAATGGTGCAAGATATTTGAAATTCTGAGGAAAATAAGAGTAAGTTATAGGGAGAGACGCGTAACATACAATATACAAAAGAGCCAAGGGGATATAATAGGAAGTGGAAGACCAAGAAATAAGTGCTCCGTATTATTCAATATATATATATATTTGTACTTTCAAAAAAAATGGTTCAAATGGCTCTGAGCACTATGGGACTAACATCTATGGTCATCAGTCCCCTTGAACTTAGAACTACTTAAACCTAACTAACCTAAGGACATCACACAACACCCAGCCATCACGAGGCAGACAAAATCCCTGACCCGCCGGGAATCGAACCCGGGAACCCGGGCGTGGGAAGCGAGAACGCTACCGCAAGACCACGAGATGCAGGCTTTGTATTTTCTGTTGGCTGCAGAGTCACCTGCATCGAACCGCTGCATTGAATGCTGTTTCCTTTCGATGAGAAATTTTAGACTCTCGTCTCACCCATAAAACATACCGCCCCTGAATATCAACCGAAATCTTTTTAAAATGAGCGATGCATTCATTTCAGCAATTTCTTCGACCAGCATGCAACTTATACGGCACCCATCTTGCGAAGAACGTTTCCACGGCTAATTCACCACATAAAACATACCGTACTCTGCCTTCTGATACTCCTGAGGCGCCAGCTGCTTCAATATACTTTCATTTGTCGTCCGCCCGATGCCATTACGTAAGTTTTTGTGATGTTTTCGCGTAGGACTGCAGTTCAAAGAACGTTCTCCTCGTGTTTAATCTTCAAGAAAGAAGTGACCGTAATGAATTCAGATTCCCACCTCTTACCTCTGTGCCGGTTGCGACGATTCTGCGAATCGGCTGTGTTTTTCCTATTGATTAGTGTGTAGTGCTTTTTCCTCAGGAACGGTGCGGCAGTTGGGACAGGAACCGCCGATTCACGAAATCGTGATTTTCTGCCGTAAGGCGTTGAGTAGCACCGTATGTTTTGATGAAATCACATGATATGTGGATTTCAGAACGGTAATACGATGTTAAGTGTTTTTTCTTTTTTTTTTTTGTAAATCATGGATGCTGTTGGTTGTGGCCAGCAGTTGATACGAGTTGTGTCACTTGGTTTTTAGAACATTGACCGGTGGGGGAGTGTCGAGCAGTTTCACCGTTTCTGAAGCTCCGCTGACGACATTGCACGTGAGGTGCTATACTAGAGAGTTGTACTCAGCACGTGCCACATGGTTTTTTATGTATGAATCTTCGATCTGCTTTTGAGTTTTGGTTTTAAAGAATCTTATTCGGTAGAACTGTTCAAAGCACTGTCCAGCGCTTTTTTTTTTAATTTAAGAGTGACAGAAATATCCCACTGGACCACAAGCAGGCTTTAATGCGGAATAATTACACTGAAAATTGTAGTTATCTGACCGAACATGAATATTTTAACTACTGTTAACAACAGATCAGTGATATTTCATTGGTAAACTTTCATGCTTCGTTTTTGCTTACTGGTAGAATATCATAACTCTGCGACTTATCCCACTAGCTGCTCTACAGCTGAGAACTTTTCTTCTTGATTATGTCCACAAGACACGCAATACAATGCCCCCAGGCACTTTGACCAATTTCTCATACGGACTTACTTTCTTACATTTCGTCACAAAAGCTCATGAATCCCTACCAGGGATCTTCAGCCTTAATAGACTCTCGTCTCTTGTTGCCCTTCTCTTATATCTCATATACATTCCCAGAAAGAGAGGAAAGGGGTTAGAGAATATTCTTTTTGCTAATGAATTATTACCATTGGGAAAGCTTACTGTTTGGATATCGGCTGTTGACGCAACAGATATATAAATTGTATCGTAATACACACCGCAGAAATGTTTAAGTATTAGTGTGTAATGAAAGACGTTGAAATTGCTAGTGCAAAGTACTATTGTCACAATCTCTACCTCTTATTAAAATCTACGTAGATGTGTATGTCCATTTAATATCTCCTCCTTAACTACTGGACCGATTTCAACCAAACTTGGTACACTATGACTTGTTATCCGGAAAGAAGCCCTGTGAGGATAAGAACGACCTACGTCTCAAAGGGGTGAGGTTGGGGGTGAGAAAAAAGAGTAACGCACCGCATGCAAATACCCAGACTATACGCATCCAGTATCTGAGACTGAGCCCAATTAGCGATTTGCAACAAACTTTACAAGTTATTTCAAAACCGCTACGAAACATTTCCTCAATGATACTCCCTACA
This sequence comes from Schistocerca americana, assembly GCF_021461395.2. Lineage (NCBI taxonomy): Eukaryota > Metazoa > Arthropoda > Insecta > Orthoptera > Acrididae > Schistocerca > Schistocerca americana. Next base: position 155,328,645 of record NC_060122.1, read on the forward strand.
AAATGATGAAAAGAAAAAAATTTTTTGTCTTACTAAATTTTCGCTGTTCATATGGAAAATCTCCCGCATCGGGTACGACGTTTTAATTGTTACTTGTTTAATAACAGCTCTTCTAGTGACATATTTCGCAGTGAGTATCCACATACTCCACAGAATGTACATGCAAAGTTATAACATTATACGACACGTAGTGCATTAGATATGACGTCATAACATAATTCCTCTTTCACTTTGACAATATCAACCATCCTGGATTTTACATTGTTTGATTCCTCCTTCTCTTTGTGTTATTTGTCTAATACGATTAGCAAGAAGAAAGCGGAATTATCTTAAAGACGGAAGCGGCTGTAAAATCGCCACTATCAATGAGAGTTGATCCGTTACTAACAGGATGATGTATGACAGTGGAAAGAAACATATTGCTGAAAAAAAATTAGTACAGTCGTTTGGTGGTTTATAATTTACTCAAGATTTATTGCCGCAACAGTGCTCATGGAGTACACGAAATGATTACATTTACAGATCAAGAGCACAAGCGGTTCTAAGGTACCAGATATCGACCAATGCTGGAACACCCGTATTCTAGGTGGTGTAGCCTCCACTGGGGGCGAAGGCAGGCGCTAACTCCGTCATCTACTCGATCGCAAAGATGGCAACTACTGTCCTGGGATATGTTACGCCACGCCTGCTCGACTTGTTCACGTGGTTCTGTAAAAGTTATCGGCTGACGAGTCGAACGAGTCACTTCTCGTCCAATCATATCCCACAAGTGCCCCATTGGAGCCAAATTCGCAGATCGTGCTAGCCAGGGAAGTTTCTGCACGTCTTGCAGATCACGTTGAGTTTTAAGGACAGTGTGTGGGCGAGCATTATGCTGTTGGAACAACGCATCACCTTTCTGTTGCAAAAACGGCAAAAGAACGACTCCAACAACAATCTGCAAGTGCCGAGCGCTGGTTAGCATCCCTTCCACCAAACGTGAACAAGAGCTGTAGCTTATCGCACCCCACACCACAAGATCTGGGTTGGGCACAATATGCGTAGGACGAATCCACTCTACGAGACAGCGCTGACCAGGTCTACGTCGTAGCGCAAACGACCATCGCTTGCGTGCAGACAGAATATGATTTTCATCGCTGAAGACCATGGTGCGTCATTCCATCTTCCAAGTGATCCTCTGACGGAACCAGTCGAGCCGTCCACGTCGATGCTGCGACGTGAATGGAAGACGGGGTAGAGGTGTCCGTGCTCTTAGCGCCACTGCTGATTACGGTTCGCAGCAATTCGTGTTGACACGTCTGGGCTGACAAGCCTTCTTACCTGTGCTATCGTAGCTGTACGATTTGCCACTGCTGCCTCTACAATACGGCGATCCTGAGGGGAATCTGTGCTGCATGAACATCCAGAACCTCGTCTCCGGGTGTGAGATTGTTCACGTGGCCCCTGATACCAGCATCGTTGCGCAACTGACGCAGCACGTTCAACTTGAGTGACAGTCCTCCCAAAGGACCATCCCGCCGCTCGGAAGGCCACAATTTGACCCCTTTCAAGCTCTCTCAGTTGGCTGTAGGAACCACGTGTGCGTTCCCGTGGCATGGCTGCCTGCTTGCTTCACACGTTTGCAGTACACTAAGCCATCTGGCTGTGTATATTACCCATTAAAGAGTAGACACATATGGCGCCCTGGTAGATACGCCACTACACAGTCTGTTGGTGGACGACTTTGAAACCATTGTCAGTACGTCCACTGTTCTCCATGTGGTATATGCCGTCATCGTATCAAAATGTAAGTCGTCTTTCCAGGTGTACTCATTTTCTGTTTTCCAGCAGTGTATGTTTTATAACGTCAGTATATGCGTTGCATAGTAATGCTTCTTTAAAAAGCCTAGGACTTTGTGAAATGAATTTTGAATAAACGTAGAGTCATTTATTGATTACGGAACATGCGATTAAGGGAGCTGCAATAGCAGACGATCAATACCATCACAGTGTTAGCAGCACCGGCCTTCATTAGGCGCTCGCCGTCCTAAAGCTGCGAAAACATTCAAAATAATATTAGGAGAGGAAATAATAGTAATATTAAAGAAAATCAATACAGAATGAGATTTTCACTCTACAGCGGAGTGTGCGCTGACATGAAACTTCCTGGAAGATTAAAACTGTGTACCGGACCGAGACTCGAACTCGGGACCTTTGCCTTTCGCGGGCAAGTGCTCTACCATCTGAGCTACCAGATGGTAGAGCACTTGCCCGCGAAAGGCAAAGGTCCCGAGTTCGAGTCTCGGTCTGGCACACAGGTTTAATCTTCCAGGAAGATTCAAAATCAATACAGCTATGAACCGTATGGAAGTAATCTAAGATGTACAACAGCATCACCTTCTGATTTCCGTGCAGACAGAAAAGTTGCCAAGAAGTATGTGGTACAAGAGGAACTAAGCTAGGCATTCAGTTATTTTTAAAAATAAAAAAAAATAACGAAAATGTTATACAGAGATTATAATTTGTACATAACCTTAGATCCTGTGTGTCTTTGGATTCTTTTTTTATAATGTTCTGTTACAATAAACTTCGAGATGCCTGAAACACTACGAATTCTTAAAGCAGAGCGTAAATCATCCAGACGATACTCACCGAGCGTTTTATAATGAGAGCACTTATCCGCCACTTCCAACAATCCCTAAACATAATTTCAAACCTTTTCTAAACTTTTTCTCGCTTAGACGCTTAACGTCAAATATTTAATACATTACACATTTGGAAAGTAATCACAAATCAGATTCTGTTTTATACAAGAGAGTTCGATTCATTAAAGAATCAGGTTTTTAATGGTTATTTGCTATGTGGAAAAAAGCGCTGTGGTTGTTACGTCCCATAGGGGTAGGAATGAAAATGAGGTGACATTGAAGCGTCACTCAGGAGTACCTGGAGCAGTTTCCACCAAATTTTTTAGGTACATGACTTTTTAATTGTATGAAAACACTATAAGAGATTCTACACTATCACTAAGGGGGGAGGGGGTGTGGATGAAAAGAGGTGACACAAAAATGTTCGAAAACGACCTGTTGGTATTTATTTCGTGTATTTAGCTGACTTGGAATTATTTTAAAAGTACGAAGTGCAATTTGTATCTTAATTATGCCGTTCAGCTTGTCACCCAGGTTGCGAGAATGAGCAATACAGCGAGATATTAACTTTTTCAACGTGTTTCAGGATATAAGACCAGGCGAACCTGATGAATGTCAAGGGTGGATTTAACATCCTGTCTGGAGTCGTACAATGTGAAACAGCAGAGAGTCAGCCACATATGTGTGCTATATATGTCAATATGCTTATGTTCAACATCTCCTAGTACCTTGGTACCCTTATTAGAGACTATCTAGAAAGAAACACTGTGGATGTAAAATTCACGGATCTCCCATTGAGGTGGCGGTCATAACGGAATGATAAATAGAAAAATGGTGAAGGAGAAGGAGGGATGAGGGACAGGCATATGGGGGGTGGGGGAGAATATGGGCAGAGAGGAGGGGCAGAGAGGGACAGGGAGAAAGGGGAGAAGGAGATGGACAGAGAGAAGGAAGAAGGAAATCGACGGAGAAGGGAGGAAGAAGGAGATGGACGAACGGAAGATTGGATAAATAAATACCCGTGCAACGCCGGGTTTCTCAGCAAATGTCCTAAAAAATAAAACAAAAATTAAACAATGTTTGCAAAATTAAACTGATTTAATGCTAATAAAATCTTTTGGGAAGCGAATAAAAAAATGAAATGGAACAATAAAGTATGACCAACTCTATTTACTCAGATAAATGAATTTCGCAAATTTGTAGTGTGGCAGACTAGTTATGTACCCCAGTTCTGATAACGGTCCTCGAGCTAATTGTTTCCAGGGCGCTTGTCTTCCGACCGCAGCTGGAGCAGAAACAGCTTCGGATTCAGTAAGTCAGACATAGTGGCGAGTGTAGTTTGCGCAACTTGTGATGCTCTTCTCTGATTTTGATTTCTGTTTGCTTTCCTGATACACTCCGTGGTGCATGCTGATGTAGAACGTTCCTTCGCTATTTAAAAATATTTGCTGAGTGATCGCGGATGCAACGCCACTCAAAAATAAATATATGTTAAATGTTATTTGTTTGAGCAGCTTTGCGAATAAAGTAAGCTGGGTTGCCCAGCACAAGGCGCAAAAAATTTTCCTGGGACTGTCTCATTTAGCCTACGCTGTACATGCATTCCATTATTAATTTTCCCTTTTAGAAGTGGCGCAATATTTTAGCAGCTTTCCAACGAAAACACCGCAGTTTTTGCTCCTTTGTCGTCACCTTTTTACACATAAACATCTCCGGTCTGCTAATTAGGAACTGGGCTTTATACTTTTCATCTGTTTGCAGTTAAAAAGTCACCTTATATAATTTTTTCACTGCAGTGTCGCGTTCACGCCTACGCAATATCGATTTCAGCCAAGGGGCTTGCACGCCCAATGAACATTTAAAGTAAAAAGTCTTTGTATTAATATTTTTGGGTAGGTGCCTTATAATTGGAAAGGCGTAGATGTAATTACAATGAAGAGCCAAAGAAATTGGTACACCTGCCTAATATCGTGTAAGACCCCGCGAGCACGCGGGAGTACCGCAACACGACGTGGCATGGACTTGGCTAATGTGTGAAGTAGTGCTGGAGGAAATTGAAACCATGAATCCTGCAGAGCTGTCCATAAAAGCGTAAGAGGACGAGGGGCGGGGATCTCTTCTGAAACGCACGTTGCCAGGCATCCCTGATACGCTCAATAATGTTAAGATCTAGGGAGTTTGGTGGCCAGAGGAAGTGTTTAAACTCGGATGAGTGTACCTGGAGTCGTTCTGCAGCAATTCTGGACGTGTGGGGTGTCGCATTGTCCTTCTGGAATTGCACACGTTCATCGGAATGCACAATGGACATGAGTGGATGCAGATCAGACAGGATGCTTACGTACATGTCACTTGTGAGAGTAGTATGTAAACGTATCAGGGGTTCCATATCAACCCAACTGCACACGCGCGATACCATTACAGAGCCTCCACTAGCTTGAACAGTCGCCTGCTGACATGCAGGGTCCATGGATTCATGAGGTTGTCTCCATATCCGTACACGTTCATCCGCTCGATTCAATTTGAAACGAGACTCATCCGACAAGGCAACTTGCTTCCAGTCATCAAAATTCCAATGTCGCCGCCTGCAGCAATTTGCGGAAGGGTTGCAGTTCTGTCACGTTCAATGATTCTCTTCAATCGTCGTTGGTCCCTTTCTTGCAGGATCTTTTTCCGGCCGCACCGATGTCGGAGATCTGATGTTTCACCGGATTCCTGATATTCACGGTACACTCGTGAAATGGTCTAACGGGAAAATCCCCACTTCATCACTACCGCGGGGATGCTGTGTCCCATCTCTCGTGCGCAGACTATAACACAACGTTCAAACTCAGCTTGATGACCTGCCATTGTAGCAGCAGTAACCGATCTAAAAACTGCGCCAGACATTTGTTGTCTTGTATAGGCGTTGCTGACAGCATCTCCGTATTCTGCCTGTTTACCTTGTATTTGAATACGCATTCGGGTACCAGTTTCTCTGGCGCATCAGTGTATTTCAGTCGGGTTATTCGGACTATTTTTCACTCCCATAGGTGATTTGATTTATGTCAACAATCACCAATTAAAACCCGCGCCGCTCCGTGTCAAATGTCCAGTGCTGTCCGATCAGATACTTGGTACTACAGCTGGCGAAACCACTAAGTCTGCTATTCTGGCAGTTCGAAGTGAGTTAGATTTCTCGGATTGTGGTTTTTTACATACACCATTCCAATAAAAGCACGACGAAACAATATCTGATTACCCCCTATGTAGGGTGAACTCACCAGTAGATGTCGCGAGTCCTACCAGCACGAATGGAGACGGGGAGTATTGCGTTGCCATCGGAGATGCAGTAACAGCAGAATGGATCGCTCAGGAGAGGTCGATGACTTCCAACGTGGACTAGTCATTGGATGTCACCTGTGTTGTCGTTGTTGTGGTCTTCAGTCCTGAGACTGGTTTGATGCAGCTCTCCATGCTACTCTATCCTGTGCAAGCTTCTTCATCTCCCAGTACCTACTGCAACCTACATCCTTCTGAATCTGCTTAGTGTATTCATCTCTTGGTCTCCCTCTACGATTTTTACCCTCAACGCTGCCCTCCAATGCTAATTTTGTGACCCCCTGACGCCTCAGAACATGTCCTACCAACCGGTCCCTTCTTCTTGTCAAGTTGTGCAACAAATTCCTCTTCTCCTCAATTCTATTCAATACCTCCTCATTAGATATGTAATCTACACATCTAATCTTCAGCATTCTTCTGTAGCACCACATTTCGAAATCTTCTATTCTCTTCTTGTCCAAACTATTTATCGTTCATGTTTCACTTCCATACATGGCTACACTCCATACAAATACTTTCAGAAATGACTTCCTGACACTTAAGTCTATACTCGATGTTAACAAATTTCTCTTCTTCAGAAACGCTTTCCTTGCCATTACCAGTCTACATTTTATATCCTCTCTACTTCGACCATCATCATTTATTTTGCTCCCCAAATAGCAAAACTCCTTTACTACTTTAAATGTCTCATTTTCTAAACTAATTCCCTCAGCGTCACCCGACTTAATTCAACTACATTCCATTATCCTCGTTTTGCTTTTGTTGATGTTCATCTTATATCCTCCTTTCAAGACATTGTCAATTCCGTTCAACTGCTCTTCCAGGTCCTTTGCTGATTCTGACAGAATTACAATGTCATCGGCGAACCTCAAAGTTTTTAGTTCTTCTCCATGGATTTTAATTCCTACTCCGAATTTTTATTTTGTTTCCTTTACTGCTTGCTCAATATACAGATTGAATAACATCGGGGAGAGGCTACAACCCTGTCTCACTCCCTTCCCAACCACTGCTTGCCTTTCACGCCCCTCGACTCTTATAACTGCCATCTGGTTTCTGTACAAGTTGTAAATAGCCTTTCGCTCCCTGTATTTTACCCCTGCCACCTTTAGTATTTGGAAGAGAGTATTCCAGTCAACATTGTCAAAAGCTTTCTCTAAGTCTAAAAATGCTAGAAACGTAGGTTTGCATTTCCTTAATCTATTTTCTAAGATAAGTCGTAGGATCAGTATTGCCTCACGTGTTCCAACATTTCTACGGAATCCAAACTGATCTTCCCCTAGACCAGCTTCTACCAGTTTCTCCATTCGCCTGTAAAGAATCGCGTTAGTATTATGCAGCTATGACTTATTAAACTGATAGTTCGGTAATTTTCACATTTGTCAACACCTGCTTTCTTTGGGATTGGAATTATTATATTCTTCTTGAGGTCTGAGGGTATTTCACCTGTCTCATACATCTTGCTCACCAGATGGTAGAGTTTTGTCAGGACTGGGTCTCCCAAGGCTGTCAGTAGTTCTAATGGAATGTTGTCTACTCCGGGGGCCTTGTTTCGACTCAGGTCTTTCAGTGCTCTGTCGAACTCCTCACGCAGTATCGTATCGCCCATTTCATCTTCATCTACATCCTCTTCCATTTCCATAATATTGTCCTCATGTACATCGCCCTTGTATAGACCCTCTATATACTCCTTCCACCTTTATGCTTTCCCTTCTTTGCTCAGAACTGGGTTTCCATCTGAGCTCTTGATATTCATACAAGTGGTTCTCTTTTCTCCAATGGTCACTTTAATTTTCCTGTAGACAGTATCTATCTTACCCGTCATGAGATAAGCCTCTACATTCTTACATTTGTCGTCTAGCCAGCCCTGCTTAGCCATTTTCCACTTCCTGTTGATATCATTTTTGAGACGTTTGTATTCCTTTTTGCCTGCTTCATTTACTGAATTTTTATATTTTCTCGCTTCATCATTTAAATTCAATATTTCTTCTGTTACCCGAGGGTTTCTACTAGCCCTCGTCTTTTTACCTACTTGATCCTATGCTGCCTTCACTGCTTCATCCCTCAGAGCTACCCATTCTTCTTCTACTGTATTTCTTTCCCCCATTCCTGTCAATTGTTCCCTTATGTTCTCCCTGAAACTCTGTACAACCTCTGGTTGTTTCAGTTTATGCAGGTCCCATCTCAATTTCCCACCTTTTTGCAGTTTCTTCAGTTTTAATCTACAGTTCATAACCAATAAATTGTGGTCAGAGTCCACATCTGCCCCTGCAAATATCTTACAATTTAAAACCTGGTTCCTAAATCTCTGTCTTGCCATTATATAATCTATATGATACCTTCTAGTATCTCCAGGATTCTTCCATGTATACAACCTTCTTTTATGATTCTTGAACCAAGTGTTAGCTATGCTCTATGCAAAATTCTACCAGACGGCTTCCTCTTTCATTTCTTCCCCCCAATCCATATTCACCTACTATGTTTCCTTCTCTCCCTTTTCCTACTCTCAAATTCCAGTCACCCATGACTATTAAATTTTCGTCTCCTTTCACTACCTGAATAATTTCTTTTATCTCATCATACATTTCCTCAATTTCTTTATCATCTGCAGTGCTAGTTGGCATATAAACTTGTACTACTGTAGTAGGCATAGGCGTCGTGTCTATCTTGGCCACAATAATGCTTTCACTATGCCTTTTGTAGTAGTTTACTCGCAATCCTATTTTTTTTACTCATTATTAAACCTACTCCTGCATTACCCCTATTTGATTTTGTTTTTATAACCCTGTATTTACCTGACCAAAAGTCTTGTTCCTCCTGCCACCGAACTTCACTAATTCCCACTATATCTAAGTTTATCCTATCCATTTCCATTTTTAAAATTTCTAACCTACCTGCCCGATTAAGGGATCTGACATTTCACGCTCCGATTCGTAGAACGCCAGTTTTCTTTCTCCTGATAACGACGTCCTCTTGAGTAGTCCCCGCCCGGAGATCCGAATAGGGGACTATTTTACCTCCGGAATATTTTACCCAAGAGGACGCCATCATCATTTAACCATACAGTAAAGCTGCATCCCCTCGGGGAAAATTACGCCTGTAGTTTCCCCTTGCTTTCAGCTGTTTGCAGTACCAGCATAGTGAAGCCGTTTTGGTTTGTGTTACAAGGCCACATCAGTCAATCATCCAGACTGTTGCCTCTTCAACTACTGAAAAGGCTGCTGCCCCTCTTCAGGAACCACACGTTTGTCTGGCCTCTCAACAGATACCCCTCCGTTGTGGTTGCACCTACGGTACGGCCATCTGTATCGCTGAGTCACGCAAGTCTCCCCACCAACGGCAAGGTCCATGGTTCATGGGGAGGGATGTCACCTGAGTAACAAATAAATCAGGGGATTTTCAACCTCTCCTAAGCTGCCCGAGTCGATTGTTGGTATTGTGATTGTGAAGTCGAAACAAGAAGGAATAACCACTTCTAAACCGAGACCAGTCTGACCTCAGGTACCGATATACAGGTGCTGTCGAGTATTTGGAAGAGGGTTGTAAAAGGTCGCTTGATATCAACTGAAGGAATCACTCGCGAGTTCCACAGTACTACCGGCTGACCAGCTGGCACAATTACTGCACTTACGGAGTTAAAAGAATGAGCACAATGGCGGAGCAGCTCCTCACAAACCATAGACTTTTGTATATGAAATGTATTCCCAGCTGCGAATATGGAGTAGCATCGGCTTTATAGCGGATTGATGACAATGAAAATTTGTGCCGGGACTCGAACCTGGATTTCTCACTTATCGCGAGAGGTCGCCTTACTATTAGGCTATCCGAGTATGCTTCACGGACATATCCAAACTTCCTACCCTGAACAGCAAAAGCACAGCAATATCGTACACATTTCTGTAGTCAGTTCTAAGCGACGTTTGAGGTGGCGTAAGGAGCGACGCCACTGGAAAGTGGATGACTGGGGACATGTGATTTGGAGTAAAGAATGACGCCGTAGTCTGTGGCTGTCCAATGTGAGGATTTCGGTTTAGCGAATGCCTGGGGAGTGATATCTGCTAGCGTATGTACTTGCAACGGTGGAGAGTGAAGAAGGTGGTGTTACCTGGAATGGGGTTGTATCCCATGGTTAGGATGTGGTCCCCTTATTGTGCTTAAGAAAAAGCTAAATGCAGAGCGATACGAACGCGTTTTTGATTAAATGTTTGAGCACAGCGAAAACAAAGGCTCCCTGTAAATTGAACTCCTCCCGAACAGGCCATGAACGCCCAACGGTACCGACCAACCGCCGTGTCATCCTCAGCTCAGAGGCGTCATTGGATGCGAATAGGTGGGGCATGTGAACAGCACACCGCTCTCTCTGCCGTATGTCAGTTTCCGAAACCCGAGCCGCTACTTCTCAATCAAGTAGATCCTCAGTTTGCCTCACAAGGGCTGAGTGCACGACGCTTGCCAACAGCGCTCGGCAGACCGGATGATCACCCATCCAAGTGCTAGCCCAGCCCGACAGCGCTTAACGTCGGTGATCTGACGGGAGCCGGTGTTACCACTGCGGCAGTGCCGTTGCCCTTGTAATCTACGCAATCGATTTATGTCCGAATTTACGAAAAGTGAAAAATGGATAAATGGAGTATCAAACTGACCAGCGTGAGATATGTAGTTTTGAAAAAAAAAGTATCACTGCTTTAAAGTAATCAGAGTAATTAATAAAAGCTTAATAAGTGAACTGAGGAAAAATTTTTGTCCGAATTTTCATAGCCAAAGGAAGAGTGGGAAGTGGGCAGTTAAATAAAGGATGAGGACTAGTTTCGCAAAAAAGTATTTAACTGAAACTTTCTGGCTGATTAAAACTGTTTGGCATATAGGCATTCGAACCTGGGGCCTTTCCCATTCTTGGGCGAGTGCTCTGCTGACTGAGCTATCCAAGCACGATTCACCACCTCCAAAACGACTTTACTTCTGCCGGTACCTTCCAAATTTCACAGAAGTTCCTTTCCATGTTTTGTGAGAATAGGATTCCTGAAAGAAACGACGTAAGTATGGAAGATGAGGTACTGGCGAAAGTGAAGCTGTGTGAGCGGGTAGGGAGTCATTCTTGGATAGCCCAATCAATAGAGCACTAGCACGCGAAAGAAAAAGGTCTCAATTTTTTGACCAATCCGGCACACAGTTTTTTAACTGGCAGTATGTTTCAAACCAGTGCTCACTCTGCTGAAGATTGAAAAGTAATTCTGGAAAGATTTAATTTCTCGAGAGTAATGAGGGTAATTAAGAAAAATACATCAGGTAAGTATCCGACATTACTCTCGAAATTCCAAGTTAGAGAATGAATTTTAAATTCTCAGGCGAGATCTCATTTGCTTCCTCTTGATCGACACTGAAGCACCAAAGAAACTGGTATGGGCATGCGTATTCAAATATAGAGATATGTAAACAGGCAGAATACGGCGCTGCCGTCAGCAACACCTGTATAAGATACAAGTGTTTGGCGGTTACTGCTGCTACAATGGCTGATTATCAGGATTTATGAGTTTGAAATTGGTGTCATATTCGGCGCCCGGGCGATGGGACACACCAACTACGAGGTGGTGATTTTCCCGTACGACCATTTCACGACTGTACCGTGAATATCAGGAATCCGGTAAAACATCAAATTGCCGATATCGCTGCGACCGGAAAAAGATCCTGCAAGAAAGTGACCAACGACGACTGAAGAGAATCGTTCAACGTGGCAGAAGTGCAACCTTTCCGCAAATTGCTGAAGATTTCGATGCTTTGGCCGGTATTACACTATAAAATTTCTTTGTCAAATGTCGTCCAATATTTGATCAAATCTAGGGCCTCGCTGTAGGTTTGATCAAAGAAATCGCTTGTGTTCTGTTCACAGCAGTGTGACATGTTACCACATGGAGCGCGAGCATCGCTGTAGCGTTCTGTCGTCTGTAGTGTTTTTATAAACATTGCCGGTAAATACAATTGGTGTGTGCCGACAACTACAAAATTAATGGAGATGTATGATGCTGATGAGGCGCTTTACAACGTGAGGGACCCTGAATACAAAAATAGATTAAGAAGATTGAAGACCTGACCTGACCTAACCTAACCTAACATAACCCTCTCCTGTAGCAAAGAATCGGAGTGTTACAGTGAGCCTGTCTTCTGAAGATGTAGCAGTTCTTAAGTGAATATTGTGCGTTGTGATATGAGGATACACTTCACTGAGCACATACAGAAATGTATGCTCATCCATTCTTAGGTATTTGATGTACGACTTGACGTCTTACACTGTAAGCTCACATAAGAAGTTTTGTTGAATGCTTTTGTCGTGTCGTCGTAAAACCCACGGCTTCACCCAGATTAGATTAGTTTTTCGTTCCACAGATCCGTGCTGAGGAGATACTCGTGGATGTGGAACATGTCAATTTTTTTTAAGCTGAAATAACAATACTAATAGTATGAATGAATACAATAGATCACTTGTTTCTATTAAAAATTTCGTCATGGAGTAGGAGGAGTTTGTTCCGGTATTGCATGTATGAACTGAGTTGTTTGTTGGAAAAGGAGATATATTATTTAGGACAAATTTCATTAAGGAGTAAATATACTGAGAGGCAGTAGTTAGTATACCCAGTTCTTGGAAGAGGTTTCTGCAGGACGTCCGTGAATTTACTCCACAAATAATACGTATAACACGCTTTTGGACTCTGAAAACTTTTGTTTGACTTGAAGATTTACCCCCAAAATATTGTACCATATGATATTATGGAATGAAAGTAGGCAAAGTATGCAAGCTTTTTTGTTTTTATGTTGCCTAAATCTGCTAACACTCGAATTGCAAATACACATTTGTTAAGGCGTTTCTGCAGTTCTGTGGTGTGCTCCTCCCAACTGAATTTATTATCAAGTTGTAATCCCAGAAATTTAAGACTGTCAACCTCATATGTATGGTTCCTATCCCCCCCCCCCCCCCCCACTTCTTTTCCGCATGTGCACACAATGCAATTGCGATACGTTCAACTGCTGCGGTTAATAACAAGTTGTTGTCAGCCATCTTGAACTTTGACGAAAAATTTGATGACAGTGTAATACGCCTCCTAGCGCTACGTCAAAGATCTTTATCAAATATATTTGACAGAATATTAGATCACGACACAAAGCTTTACGCCTCGCCTGTTCCCGTCAACACCGACAGTGGTCTGTTGATGACTGGAAATATGTTGCTTTGTTAGACGAATCTCGTTCCAAATTGTAGATCGGCTGGACATATAGGGGTATGCAGACAACTTCATGAATCCATGGACCCTGCATGTCAGCAGACGCCTGTTCAAGCTAGTGGAAGCTCTGCAATGGTGTGGGGGTGTGCATGGGAGTGATATGAGACCCCTGATACGTCTAGATACGATTCTGGCAGGTGACACGTACGTAAGCATCCTGTCTGATTACCTGCATCCATACATGTCAATTGTGCATTCGTACAGGCTTGGGCAATTCTAGCAGCAGAACAATGCGACACCCAACACGTCCAGAACTGCTACAGAGTGGCTCCAGAATCACTCTTCTGAGTTTAAACACTTCCGCTGGCCACCAAACTCCCTCGATATGAACACTATTGAGTATATCTGGGACGCCTTGCAATGTGCTGTTCAGAAGAGATCTCTACCCCCTCGTACTCTAACGGATTTGTGGACAGCCCTGTGGGATTCATGGTGTCAGTTCCCTCCAGCACTACTTCAGACATTAGTCGAGTCCATGCCACGTCGTTTTGCGGCACTTGTGCGTGCTTGCGGTGTCGCTACACGATGTTAGGCAGGTGTTCCAGTTTCTTTGCTGTTGAGTGTATATATTTTAAATATCAATAGACTGCCTATTTATACTTAAATATCTTACACTTCATGCTTTCTGGACGAAACATGTCCGAAAGAACAGACACCAAGCAGTAATATAACTGATTCTCCTAGATGGGCAGTGGATCCATCTTCTTCTGTGTGAACGCACAAGTACGTCGTAATTCCTGCGGAAATCTCACTTTGTTTCGAAATTTGGCAGAAAATCCAAAGAGATTCTGGTCGTATGTGAAGTATGTTAGCGGCAAGAAACAATCGATGCCTTCTCTGCACGATAGCAATGGAGATACTATCGAAGACAGTGCTGCCAAAGCAGAATTACTAAACACAGCCTTCCGAAATACCTTCACAAAAGAAGCCGAAGTAAATATTCCAGAATTCGAATCGAGAACAGCTGCCAACATGAGTCACATAGAAGTAAATATCCTCGGAGTAGTGAAGCAACTTAAATCACTTAATAAAAGCAAGTCTTTTGGTCCAGACTGTATACCAGTTAGGTTCCTTTCGGAGTATGCTGATGCATTATCTCCATACTTAACAATCATATACAACCGTTCGCTCGACGAAAGATCCGTACCCAAAGACTGGAAAGTTGCACCGGTCGTACCAATATTCAACAAAGGTGGTATGAGTAGTCCACTAAATTGCAGGCCCATGTCGTTAACGTCGATATGCAGCAGGATTTTAGAAGATATATTGTGTTCGAACATTATGAATTACCTTGAAGAAAACGGCGTATTGACACACAGTCAACATGGGTTTAGAAAACATTGTTCCTGTGAAACACAACTATCTCTTTATTCACATGAAGTGTTGAGTGCTATTGACAAGGGATTTCAGATCGATTCCGTATTTCTGGATTTCCGGAAGGCTTTTGACCCTGTACCACACAAGCGGCTCGTAGTGAAATTGCGTGCTTATGGAATATCGTCTCAGTTATGTGACTGGATTTGTGATTTCCTGTCAGAGAGGTCACAGTTCGTAGTAATTGACGGACAGGCATAGCGTAAAACAGAAGCGATTTCAGGTCTTCCCCAAGGTAGTGTTATAGGCCCTTTGCTGTGTGTGAGGTGACCCACATGAGTGCTAAAAGGAACTCGTTAAACTTCGGTTACACGATAAATCAGTCTAATCTGAAAGCCTCAAATTCAACTAAATACCTAGGTATTACAATAACGAACAACTTAAATTGGAAGGAACACACAGAAAATGTTGTGGGGAAGGCTAACCAAAGACTGCGTTTTACTGGCAGGACACTTAGAAAATGTAACATGTCTACTAAGGAGACTGCTTACACTATGCTTGTCCGTCCTCTTTTAGAATACTGCTGCGCGGTGTGGGATCCCTGCCAGATAGGACTAACTGAGTACATCGAAAAAGTTCAAAGAAAGGCAGCACGTTTTGTATTATCGGGAAATATGGGAGAGAGTGTCATAGAAATTATACAGGACTGGGGCTGGACATCATTAAAAGAAAGGCGTTTTTCGTTGCGACGGAATCTTCTCACGAAATTACTATCACCAATTTTCTTCTCCGAATGCGAAAATATTTTGTTGACACCGACCTACATGGGGAGGAACGATCACCACGGTGAAATAAGGGAAATGAGAGCTCGTACGGGAGATATAGGTGTTCATTCTTTTCGCGCGCTATACGGGATTGGAATAATAGAGAATTGCGAAGGTGCTCCGATGTACCCTCTGCTAGGCACTTAAATGTGATTTGCAGAGTATCCATGTAGATGTAGACATAGATGTAGATGTTGCGAGCATGAACAGGATCTGCGAATAGGTGGCGTTCAGTGGGAGTGTGGATCAGCCGTGAGGCGTGCCGAGAGAGACCGCGCATTCGGTCCACACTGTGTTTTTAGTGGAGCAGTGCTTAACGAACCTGCCTAGTAAGCAGGAGATCCCGGGTTCAAATCCCGGTCTGGCACACCTTTTCACCCGTCGCCGTTAACTCCGCGTAATGTCCCGATGTAGCTGACATCAGTAATCCATTTCCTTTCCTTTCTCCCCCCTCTGCCTCGCAGCTGCGGTTTCCGCGGGGTGTCCGATCTTTCGGACATGTCCGAAAGAACAGATAGCATGTATTCATAATATTTTCTACATTGTATAAGACTAAAGAGCTAAAACAATCATCCAGTGCCAGTTGCAGGTTACCTACCTACAGGATTTCAGCATTTCATATGTAGGGGGCGCCAAAAAGTTTCCGTTCGAAGGCCGTACACTCCGGAATCTGTATACCAATCATGCAAAATCGCCGTGAGCATTGAACCTATCGTCCCACCAACGAACCAGGTTGAAGATAACGTCGTGTCCTGCTGCGCCATGAAGTCCGTAATTACCTACTGCTCAGCCTCATGTGACAGGAATTGTCGACCCTTCCAGGCCTTTCTGAAGAGACCGAAAGCGTCATAATCACGTGAGGACAGATTAGGACTAGAGAGTGGGTTCTCGAGAGCCCCCCCCCCCCCCCCCCCACCACCATTTGAGTTGGCTAACTTCTGCGGTACGATATTTGCGATATTGAGTCGTGCCTTATCACGAAGCAGCAGCAGCCATTGTTGCGCACCATTCCACAACGGTAGTTTTGACAGAAATGCTGCCTCTACACATTCTTTAATCTCCGCTGCATGTCTACCTGAGTTAGTCCTTCGGCAGCCAAGGAAAAGAATGACACCGCGTTGGTCCAGTTTGGACCGTTTGGCAATAACTTCACCACAGTTTACATTTACTGCACGCACGTCGGAAACACAAGAGTGCCTTCTCTATTTGTCGGTGCTTGTATACCTGCATCAGAGTTGCGCTATATTGCATATACGCTGCAGCTACTTCCTCAAACGGAAAAAATTTTGATCGCCCCTGATAATTAATGACCTAATTAACTCATTAATAGCTATAATATTACGTTAGAGGTTTAACACAGTAAGTTGAGTATGGAAGTTACAAACAATGTGTATGTCTCGAGACACCATGAGTCACGGCGCACAATCAGCCCAGACTATATTCATCCAGTATTTGGTAATGAGAGCATTTAACTTCTTGCAACAAACTTCCCACGTAATTTCAATCCTTTTCAAAACTTTTTCTCGCTGTCTCCCTCGCAAAATAAAAAAGCACACGAACTTAATCGCTTGTTACTGCCTCTTCGCACAGTAAAAAGTCGGTATCAGGCATGGCTATAGTTATAAATGGAACAAAATACTAATGGGAACTCACCTTTGACGAAGTAGTTTCCATTAAGTTCAAATGGTTCAAGTGGCTCTGAGCACTATTGGACCGGCCGGTGTGGCCGTGCGGTCTAGGCGCTTCAGTCTAGAACCGCATGGCCGCTCCGGTCGCATGTTCGAATCCTGCCTCGGGCATGGATGTGTGTGACGTCCTTAGGTTAGTTAGGTTTAAGTAGTTCTAAGTTCTAGGGGACTGATGACCACAGATGTTAAGTCCCATAGTGCTCAGAGCCATTTGAACCGTTTGCACCAGCACTATTGGACTTAACTTCTGAGGTCATCAGTCCCCTAGAACTTAGAACTATTGAAACCTAACTAACCTAAGGACATCACACACATTCATGCCCGAGACAGGATTCGAACCTGAGATCGTAACGGTCACGCGGTTCCAGACTGTAGCGCCTAGAACCGCTCGGCCACCACGGCCGGCTCCATTAAGTAACAACATTCATGTTTTCTGTAGTGTTTAAAAGATTTTTCTTTTTACCTGCTCACAAGGTCTATGGGAAATCTAAGTCTAACCTAAGTTGCTTTTTCACTTTTTTGTTACAACTGGTGTTAAATTTACATTCTAACCCACTCCTCTGAAAACTTAATTCGTGTGCCCCTTTGTGTTTCCATACCAAGTGCACTGATTTCACGGCAAACACGATATCGTAGAAATTTGTTTTTCACTTCAAGCCACGAATTTTCAGAATTGAAATATGTGAACTATTCTTCGTTCAACCTCTGCATCACTTTCAACTTGGTTAGCCACACGGATTGAACACTGATTTTCAATAACACATGTGCTGTTAAAATTCTCAACCCAATGCTTCACCAGTCTCTTCTGTGGTTGGTCTTCTCTTCGGACAATTCACCAAACACATGAGAGGAAAATTAGAACACGACATTAAACTAAAGTAACTTATTTTTAAGCAGCACATGGGACACTTAGCAAATGCAGATACTAATTCCGTTTCCGCCCTCCAACGAAAATGGAGTTAACACTTGTGCTGTTAGTGTTGCTATAGTGTAGCTGTAGACTGTAGTCGAGGAAGGACAAATGTTTCCTTGCACTCAATGAATTTTATGACTGTCAATTGCAATAAAATTTATATAGACATACTTTGGGATACATATTTCTGAGGACGCCGTTCCAACCCGTTCCCACCAAATTAACGCACGTGGCAAGTTGTTTTAATTTCTTTGTTCTTTATTTGTATTTAAAACACATTTACATAAAAAACTGTATCATTATATGACACGTAGTTCAGGAGATATGACGTCATAAGCATTGAGACGGGCGAAAAACTAGTTCTTAACGTATACACTGTTTGCGAGAATCATTTCAGGTGACCAAGTAATGTGGTTATCGCTTTTTGGGTTCACCAGTTTTTGTTTTGACTTTTTCATTAGTCTACCGGTGAATAATCCGAAACCGACGTATATAGGCCCTTGCGACTTCAACCATGAATGTTTTACATGTTTTACGTCAACTAACCAACACATTAACTCATATGTACTGTAACATGGCCTTTGATGCTGTTTTATAGACGACAGTTTGATTCCTTAATGAATCGGATGTAGGATGTTACTGACTGATAATAAACCTAAATTTCTAGATAAAGGATTTTAATTCGGAAATTGTTAAAAAATGCTGTTTTTGTGCTTGAGTTGTCATAAGATTTCCGCAGTAGCGTCCGCAGTCTAGCGATCTTTACATCGTAAAAACGGTCCTGTTTCTAACCCCACGGATTTGAATCGAATATCCTAGAGGGTGGAGACATCGCATAACAGCGATAGTGTAATTTGCTAGAGCGTCATTCGATCGCCCTCTTTCAAAAGCTACGAATATTGGTATTGTCTGACGTAATATTAAAGACAGGCTTTCAACAAGATTGCAAAACAGCGAATTTCTGCTTCGTCTTCTGGCTAATTTGATCACCAAAAACAAATAGTGGCCTTCTGAGTCTTGCTTTAGCAAAACTGAGGCCAGTGCCCTCGTAAGGTAGAGAGAAGGAAGGAAATACTTGCCGGAACAGCTCCGATGGAACCGAAGGAACGACAAAGAAACAAAGACCGGGACGGGGGAGAAAGAGAAAAGGTAGCCGCGCTTCTGTTGGTTTACTGATACGTAAAAAGAGATTTCTCAGTAAGGCATTCTGTTTGAGAACGAAAGAGAATTAATGTGCCTGTAGGAATACAAAGAGCAAATGTTGAGGGTATAACACATCTGTTTTGGGATCCGAGAGCGAAGGGCCTTCTGGAGTCTGGGACCGGCGGCAGCTGGGTCAGCACGGGCTGAGAGCTGGATGTAGGGGCTCAGAAAGAGGGGGAGGTTGTGAAGGAGGGGAGAGGGTGTGGGGGAAGGGGGCTGGGGCGGGGGCGGGGGCGGGGGAAGCGCCGGCGCGGCATCTGCGGCAGAGATGAAGGAAGGTGCAGACGCGGAGCCGAGCGCCTTTGTCCCCGCCGGATGAAGAACAACAGAGCGTTCTGTTCCCAATCCCGCGGGTCGTAATTGGAGGACGCTGCGAGAATCGAAGAAATAGTTTGCCGAGCCATTCGCTGCAGAATCGAGTAACAGCAGAGACCGGGGTGACCGCAGATGGGTTACACCGGTTTCTTAAGAGCCGACAAACAATAGGCGGCGCTGCAGCAGCGTGTGTAATTCTACAGCGCGAGCCGTGGAGTCTCGGTTAGCGCTCCTGCCTGAAAGTGTTAGCACTCGACGTAAAGACAGACCGCGATGGAACATTAAGCTGACTAAAAGATTAATTTTTAAAATAGAAATAAACAAAAGAGTCGTTGGCAACTGTGGCTGAGGGACTTAAAGGGGTTATTCACCAGCCTAATCGGAGAGGATTTCTTCCTCTGTCCTTTATTTTAGCTACTGATGAGACGTGTGTTAAGCTTTTAAACTTCTGTAAGTTGTCTTGACTCCAGCCTAAAGTCTTAGGTTGGAGGTTTTTGTGTGGCTGGCTCATCCTTTTGTCTAATAAGTCAATCTCTTAAACGCTTCTGTATTGAGCTCTCTCCATTTTAAGCAAAACTTCTTTCATGTGTGTGTGTTTGGGGAACGGGGGGGGGGGGGGGGGCGGCGGAAGGGGAGGTGTGTGTGTGTGTGTGTGTGTGTGTGTGTATGTGTGTGTGTGTGTGTGTGAGAGAGAGAGAGAGAGAGAGAGAGAGAGAGAGAGAGCTAGAGAGAGAGAGAGACGGACAGACAGACAGACAGACAGCTTGTGTGGGTGCACGCCCGTGCATGTGCACATCTGCACGCATATAAACAAATATAATTTTTATACTTTAATCCTTCCGAGAAGTCGGAGGCACAACAAAAGCTATCCTGTTCTTGTGACTGTCAAACCACGCGTTCGCTACTCCACTGCAAGTTAGCCTTCCCTCTAGCAAGCGAGGTTGCGCGGGTCAGCCTAATCGCCAGGCGGAGCGAGACACCTAGCTATTCGAGGTCGCCAGCGTTTGCACAGCAGCAATGAGGTGACACAAGAAGGGCACAGTTTCACAGCACTGGGCAAGTCAGAATACAAGCCGCATTCGCGGCTTAACAGTCAGTTCCAGTTCCATCGAGATGAGCAATTCTGCCACAGCTCTCTTGCTCTCCCTGTTCGCCAAGGGAATTGCTACGCTTAGCCGGCCGCGGTGCCCAAGCGGTTCTAGGCGCTTCAGTCCTGAACCGCGCGACTGCTACGGTCGCAGGTTCGAATCCTGCCTCGGGCATGGATGTGTGTGATGTCCTTAGGTTAGTTAGGTTTAAGTAGTTCTAAGTTCTAGGGGACTGATGACCTCAGATGTTAAGTCCTATAGTGCTCAGAGCCATTTGAACCAATTGTCACGCTTGCCGACGAAGAATCCGACGTGAAATCAGCAGCTCAACAACAATGTAAGACATCACGTGGATGGCACTTGCTCTGGGAAAAAGTCTTATTTACGAATTTTGACTTACTCTCTCAACTGGTATTGGAATAGGCTATGACTAGTTGTGCAACTATCACATGAAAGTTGTGTATGTGTGTGATTGAATAAATCAGCAGCCTGAAGACGGACATTTGCAGTTACTTTAGCAGTTGTAATGTTTATGTATATGTGTGCCTGGTAATGAATGTTGGGAGTAGTTCCCCTCAGTGGCACCTCGTAGACTGTTGTGAATGTACTTAAGTCACAGTAACCACAGCGACTGGCGACGTAGTGAATGTACAACACCAGTTCCATGGTATTACAAATGAAGGAAAGATTAGGATGAAAGGAAGGAAAATTACATATCTTTCGTAGACCTCAGAAGAGCATTAGATTCAATCAGCTGGAACAAACTATTGGAAATACTAAAAAATCAATAAATTAGGCAACAGAAAGAGATTAATAAAAACCTATATAAAGAACTAACAGCGACAGTAAACATAAAAAATACATAAAACTAATCTCTTAAAGCCATTAGACAAGGACACAGTCTGTTCCCATTGCTATTCAAAATCTACATAGAATGTGCAACAAATTAATACAACAGTACTGTGCAGATACCAGAATAAATGAAGAAAGACTATATATAATTAGGTTCGCAGGAGACATAACTGTGATAACTTCAGATGTTAGAATTCTCCAAAAAATCTTAGAAGTTATGGGGCTGGTCCTAGGGGAAGAGCACATAATGGAAATGAAAACAGACAGCAATACTCGTGTGCTCTAATGAATGAGAAGAAGTAAATATTAAAATTAGAGAAACTAAAAAGTAAGCAAACAAGATCACAGAAATACTTAGGAGTAAGGTAACTGAAGACAGTAGCGCCGAAGATCACATAGAACAAAGAATTAGAGAAGCAAAATAATGTTCATGAATAAAAGAAAAACGCTTTGTTCAAACAACGAAAATCTAAAGTAATAAAAAATGCAATGAAGAGTTGTAATTGAAAAGTACCTCTTTATGGTTGTGGAAAACTGATGACAGGCAACAATGAACTGGACTCCCTTGAAGCATTTGAGGTGCAGTTTGGAGAGGCCTGTTAAAGTTGAAAGATGAAAGCACCAACCAGGAACACCTGAAAAGAAATGGAGAACAAAGCAAATTTGAGAGGACAAAAGAGCGAGGAAGACACGTGTGGATCGGTCACATTATACGGCACAATTAGCTCCTTGTCAACGTCACAGGAGGGACATAACAAGGAAAGATAGCCTGAGAAAGGCCGCGACTGACGTTGTTGAAACAAGCTATACATAATACAAAGCCTTTAATTATACAGAAATGAAGAACTTAGCTTCTAATAAGTTCAGATGGAAGGAAGGAAGATTGGGTTAACCCCCGTCGCCATCGAGGTCATTAGAGATGTAGCACAAGCTCGGATTGTCTCGTGGATGAGGAAGAAAATCCGCCGTGCCCTTTCAAAGCAATCATCCCGGCTTTTGACTGGAGTGATTTAGGGAAATCACGAGAAACCTAAATCTGGACGGCTGGAAACGGGTCTGAACAGCCGGCCTCCGGAATGCGAGTCCAGTGCACTAACCACTGTGCCACCTCACTCGGTGATTCAGATGGACAGCTGCTGGCCAATCTAAAGACTGATGGTGAAGAGGAAGCCATCTTTAATTACAGTCATCTCAAGATATTTCAGTAAGGACCGGAACAGAAGCGAATCGAAGTATTTCAGATATGATGCTAAGACTATTGTTGAAAATTGTGTGGACTGATAAGGTTAAGAATGAGGAGATTCTGCGCAGAATCTGAGCCGAGAGGAATATATGGAAAACACTGACAGTAAGAATGGACAGGATGATAGGACATCTGTTATGACATCAGGAAATAACTTCCATGGCACTAGAGGGATCTGTGAAAATTGAAAAGTGTTGAGGAAGACAGAGATTTGAATATAACCAACAAATAATTTCGGCCATAGGTTGCGAGGGCTGCTCTGAGATGAAGAGGTTGGCGCAGGACAGGAATTCGTGCGGGCCGCATCAAACCAGTCAAATACTGCTGTTTCAAAAATAAAAATAAAAAAGTGCTAGAGACCTCGAGGTCGTTAGCCCCAACAGGACCTACGCATATTTATAATTCTATCGCCGTCATCATCATTATTATCATTTGCGAGTAACAGATCCTTTCCGCGAGGTGTATCACTATTGTTTCTTTTCCATGTGCCTAGTGAGAGTAGGTGACTGTGCTGCGTGCGTGTGCAGGATGTATTCCATATTTTGAGAGGTGATACTGAGGGCAAAACCAAGACAAAACTGTGCAGTAAACATGCTATCTAAAATGCACAACTTAAGAGCTATGAGCGCTTGTCCATCTTTACGTCTGCGAAACGCACATGGTCTCACGTGGTGTCACGTTGTGTAATGATGGGTAAAGGGACACGGCTAAGCCTAATGCCTGTGCATAGCCTAGTCCTTTTTAATACCCGATATTAACATCCAGCGTCCCCATCCGATAGAGGAATCACCATCAACAGTGTCACACCCCTCAATTAATGAGAAACTGAAGGGTCTGAAATTTAATCCGAGTACCTGGTGGTAAATACCGTTATCAGGGACTTTACACCACCATCTCTACTCCACCTGTCGTCCAAATACTGGCAGTGGACTCATCTACAGTCGCCGCCTAGATGATTGAAACTAGACATTACAGAATTGATTTTGGTCTAGTCATCGTTCGCTTGATTAAGGAGTACACCAGTGTTCAAAGATAGATAAGTGCAAATGAACAATGAACGATATTGCCACGCGAAATTCGTGTAGATGGTGCGTAGCAAGTTTCAGTAAAGATGAGGGAACACCAAAAGAGTGTCATAATCATTGTCGGCAGCAAAATATGCGGCAGTTTCTTTAAAGTTTTGTTGTTTAAACGTGTAATATACGTAATGTTTTATTCCCTAATATACCTGAAAACAAAAAAGTGAAACGGTGCATCACGAAGGAATTATACGAATGGGACGGAAATTGGTAGGAGTGATGTACATGTGCGGAGAAACAAACGCTCACAATTTCAGAAAGATTGGATGATTTACTGAAAGAGAAAGAGCTGCACAAACTGATCAAGTCAGTAACGCATTGGTCCATCTCTGGCCCTTAGGCAAGCAATCATTCCACTTGACATTGACTGACAATGTTACTGGATGTCCTCCAGGGGATACTGTGTCATATTCTGTAAAATTGGTGTGTTAGATCGTTAAAATCCCGAGATGGTTAAAGGACCCGACCTATAATACTCTAAACGTTCAGAACTGGGGAGAGATCCAGCGACCATGCTGGCAAAGGTAGGCTTTGGCAAGCACAGAGACATGCTGTAGAAACTCTCGCAGTGTAGATGCGTGCATTATCTTGCTGAAATGTAAGCCCAGGATGGCTTGCCATGGAGAGCACATGACACTCGCTTGCTATGACACAAACCAATGTTACCCTCTGGGAGGATTTTTAATTTTGACCGCGTGTTCGTCTAATGGATAAAGGGTATCGAACAGAAATTATGAATATGTTGTAATTAACAGAAAAAACTAAACAGGCTTTAACTTTGGGGATAATGAAAGTAGTAAAATACATATACGAATGAAACAATAAACAGTCGCCAGCCCAATTAGACACATTAATTTGAAATGTTATGTTTAAGAAAACTGAATATTAGTTGTTGTAGTGACTTTCATTAAGACTCCCTTTGAATAGCACACTGGATACAGACGAATACATGACTGTCTAAGTTGTGGGTAGCAGTAGTTACCATTAATGCACAAACCAGTAATCATAGAAAGCAAAATTGTACCCCACCCGTAATAATAACAGTTACAATCACGATTATTACGTGACTCAGTACTGAGATGTTACTGCAGGAAGCACTGAATTAAAGTTGGACAAGGAAAGGTTTCTGACTTAACACACGTACGAAGGGTTTATTTCAATAGTGGTACAAATCCGTTTTTGTTCATATTAAGATACAGAGTCCTAAAGTTAAACGAGAGCTGAAAAATCTGCAGTTGAGATACCAGAAATATTCAAGCATATGGCTTCTTGCTAGAGATGAACCTTTCTTTCTGTTTGTTTGGCTCATTAATTTCAGAAGCAGTACAGACAGAAAAGTGGAGGTAATGGACTTGTACCACTATTGAAATAAGCCCTTCATATAAGTACCGCAAATAAAATTAAATAGTACTACAACTACACTGTTTATACCCCCATTTATAGAAATGTACCAGATTTCTTTAGTACCGATAATATTCCAGTTATCTTTCTAATATGAGAAGAATATGGTGGGGACCCATAAATTGATACTGTATCACTAGCCAAACTCTATGATTATTTCAGTAGAAAATTCAGTTCACTAAATTTGATTCTTAGCCTCGCTTGGAATAGTTTACGTTTTTAATTTTCAAAGCAAATTATTTAACATTGACATCTATTAACTTAAAAAATGATGTAAACAAGGCTAAATTATGTTTCAAGTAAGTTTAACTTATGTGCCTTTTTTATCACCTGTGAAGCAGGTATTTTAGACAGTAACATTTACACAGTCTGGCACAGAATTTTTGCACATTTAATACACAGAAATAAATCACTAGTTCGTCAGAAACAGGATACTCTGTTTTCTGAATACTTAGGAGGGGATCCTGCATAGGTTCATGATTAGGATAAAAGTTATGGTTCTAAACACAGATTTAAGCTCTTGGATTATTATTGAAAACAGTCGCCAGCCCAATTAGACACATTAATTTGAAATGTGGACTGGTCCATGCTCTAATACATATCTATATGCATTGAAGTTGGTGGAGCAGTGGCGAAGTAGTGGTGTCAAGCGACGTGGCGACGTGGCGGCTAACTGGACTCACGGCTCTTGATGTCTGAATGCTCTATAAAATTTCTTCTAGGTGACGGATTTTTAACGTGTTAGAGCAATTCCTTATTGAAGACAGTACCATGCAACAGTCAAATCCACATCCGAGGCAAAATTCCTTGCAAAACGGCTTCCAAATGCCTCCCTTGGCACCCTGGACGTATACTGTGCAACTGCTAGCCACTGACTGCGTACCGTTCCCACCAAAGAGCCACCCAGTTCGACCGCCAAAACCACCTTTTACATTGCGCCAAGCCACTTCCGTTGCAGTGGGACTTCCCTACATCTTTTATGTTATACAACACAAGTGTCCTAAGCATGAACCAGCTTCCAGTATACAATGTTTTCTTCATAAACATACATGTACTATAAAATTTCATTATTTATCTTCTTCCACACATTCCTTACAAACTTTAAATTTCCTGGCACAAATCAATGATCTTAACTAACAAAGAACAAACACTTCATAATCACAGATACACAGTTATGTGGTATAAACCTACTTTTAATCGACATAGGTGTTACAAGCAACAAAACGGGAAGTAATATGTCGTCAAAGCACTGTTGTATTGTAAGTGTGCCGCGGATGACAACCAAAGGGGTCCTGCTATGAAAAGAAGTGGCGCCCCAGACCATCACTCCCGGTATGTCAGGCGACGGCCAGGTTGGTATTCCACCGCTTTTCGGGGCCTCTCCAGACACTTCTGCGGCCTGGAATCTCATTGAATGGAGTAGAATTGTATTCAGTGACGAATCCCACTTCGAACTGAGCCACAACGACCAGCTAATACGTGTCGAGAGTCGCCCCAAAGAGCAGTAGGATACCAACCCGATTGTCGCACGCCATAAAACTCGTTGTCTATACCAAAATGCTGACGTCATAGCCAGCAGTTTGTGTGAGCACAATTTGTTTAAGCCAAGAGATGAAAATAAGACGGCATCAAGTCCAAGCTGTAATGTGCCCCTTCGTCGTCCCTGCTGTGTGCAGCCGAGAACCGTCACGAAGAAAGAAACGCATGTCAGTTATGTGGGTTGCATGAAATCAGGCAAAACCTCTCAGCAGGACTTCACATTTGGCAAGAGACACTACGAGGCCTTTTCGGAAAGTAAAGTCCGATCGGTCGCGAAATGGAAACAACTGTGAAAATCAAAAATGTTTTATTTTCAACAGTTAGTTAAAGCTTCCATATTCTTGTGTACATCGTCGCCGCTCAGACATTTGTCGTAGCACTGTACCAACTTCACAGTACCCTCGTTATAGAAGACAGTCGTCTCTGATTTCTGCCAATTCTCTACGCTATTCTACACCTCGTTGTCTGTGCCAAAATGTTGTCTTCATAGCCAACGGTTCATGTGAGTAGAGATGAAACTCAGGGGGAGTCAATTAGGGTGTGTATGGTGGGTGATCAAACACTTCCCATCGAAAACGCTGCAGGAGCGTCTTCATTGGCGTCGCAGAGTGCGGCCGAGAATTGTCATGAAGAGGGAACCGCATAATAGTTATGTTACGTGGGCTGTATGACATCAGGACAATTGTTTCACCACGCCCCCGTACTTGGCGGAAGACCATTTTCTGTGTATCTCTATGTGCACACTGTGCGCTCTGAACTGAAAAGAGTTACGTGACGCGGTCGACGAGCATACTAGAGACACTGCCCGAAACATCTGTGCAAAGCTTCATTGGCTTTTCACTGTGCTTTCCATTTCGCTCCCTATCTTCTCTCACTGTGCTCTCAGAACTGAAAAGGGTGACATGACGCAATAAACGGGCATACGAGAGACACTGAGCAACATATCTGCCTAAAGCTTCGCCGGATTTTCACTGTGTTTTAATTTAGCCTTCGTAATTTCACTTATGTACTGGTCCTCCTAAAGAAGCCTCAAGAATCAAAATTATTGTAGAGATCGGGAGACGTCTACTGTGATGGGATGCAGTGGAGTGATGAGTGGATGCCTCATAGCCATCCGATGAGTTGTCATGAAAACCTCAGTACTACAACATTTATTTATTGCTTATGAAATACAACAATTCTGACAATATTCACACGGGCGACGGCAACTGGACAGCCGCACAGCTCCAGGTTCGAATGGCAGACCTTCAGGGTAGGTGCCCAGCAGCGGCTGAGGCAGACCCACAGGTGACCACCGGCTGGAGAGCGTTAACTACAGAACATTGGACTTAACATGAGCATCTACATCTACATCTACATTTATACTCCACAAGTCACCCAACGGTGTGTGGCGCAGGGCACTTTACGTGCCACTATCACTACCTCCCTTTCCTGTTCCAGTGGAGTATGGTTCGCGAGAAGAACGACTGCTGGAAAGCCTCCGTGCGCTATCGAATCTCTCTAATTTTACATTCGTGAGATATAAGTAGGGGAAGCAATATATTCGATACCTCATCCAGAAACGCACCCTCTCGAAACCTGGACTCTTGAGTTTGCTAAACATCTCCATAATGCTATCATGCTTACCAAATAACCCTGTGACGAAACGCGCCGCTCTTCTTTGGATCTTCTCTATCTCCTCTTTCAACCCGAACTGGTACGGATCCCACACTGATGAGCAATACTCAAGTATAGGTCGAACGAGGGTTTCGTAAGCCACCTACTTTGTTGATGGACTACATTTTCTAAGGACTCTTCCAATGAATCTCAACCTGGCACCCGCCTTATCAACAATTAATTTTATATGCTCATTCCACTTCAAATCGTTCCGTACGCAAACTCCCAGATATTTTAGAGAATTAACTGCTACCAGTATTTGTTCCGCTATCATATAATCATACAATAAAGGACCATTCTTTCTATGTATTCGCAATACATTACATTTGTCTATGTTAAGGGTCAGTTGCCACTCCCTGCAACAAGTGCCTATCCGCTGCAGATCTTCCTGCATTTCGCTGCAATTTTCTAATGCTGCAACTTCTCTGTTTACTATAGCATCATCCGCGAAAAGCCACATGGAACTTCCGACACTATCTACTAGGTCATTTATATATATTGCGAAATCAATGGTCCCATAACACTCCCCAGTGGCACGTCAGAGGTTACTTTAACTTCTGTAGACGTCTCTCCATTGAGAAAAACATGCTGTGTTCTGTTTGCTAAAAACTCTTCAATCCAGCCACACAGTTGGTCTTATATTCCGTAGGCTCTTACTTTGTTTATCAGGCGACAGTGCGGAACTGTATCGAATGCCTTCCGGAAGTCAAGGAAAATGGCATCTATCTGGGAGCCTGTATCTAATATTTTCTGGGTTTCATGAACAAATACAGCGAGCTGGTTCTCACACGATCGCTGTTTCCGGAACCCATGTTGCTTCCTACAGAGTAGATTCTGGGTTTCCAGAAATGACATGATACGCGAGTAAAAAACATGTTCTAGAATTCTACAACAGATCGATACCAGAGATATAGGCCTATAGTTTTGCGCATCTGCTCGACGACCCTTCTTGAGAACTGGAACTACCTGTGCTCTTTTCCAATCATTTGGAAACTTCCGTTCCTCTAGGGACTTGCGGTACACGGCCGTTAGAAGGGGGGCAAGTTCTTTCGCGTACACTGTGTAGAATCGAATTGGTATTCCGTGAGGTCCAGTGGACTTTTCTCTGTTGAGTGATTTCAGTTGCTTTTCTATTCCTTGGACACTTATTTCGATGTCAGCCATTTTTTGGTTCGTGCGAGGATTTAGAGAAGGAACTGCAGTGCGGACTTCCTCTGTGAAACAGCTTTGGAAAAAGGTGTTTAGTATTTCAGTTTCATGCGTGTCATCCTCTGTTTCAATGCCATTATCATCGAAGAGTGTATGGATATGCTGTTTCGATGCACTTACTGATTTAACGGAAGACCAGAACTTCCTAGGATTTTATGTCAAGTCGGTACATAGAATTTTACTTTCGAATTCACTGAACGCTTCACGCATAGCCCTCCTTACGCTGACTTTGACATCGTTTAGCTTCTGTTTGTCTGAGAGGTTTTAGCTGCGTTTAAATTTACAGTGAAGCTCTCTTTGCTTTCGCAGTAGTTTCCTAACTTTGTTGTTGAACCACGGTGGGTTTTCCCGTCCCTCACAGTTTTATTTAGCACGTACCGGTCTAAAACGTATTTTAAGATTGCCTCGAACTCTTTCTACAAACACTCAACATTGTCAGTGTCGGAACAGAAATTTTCGTTTTGATCTGTTAGGTAGTCTGAAATCTGCCTCCTATTACTCTTGCTAATCAAATAAACATTCCTCCCTTTTTGAATATTCCTATTTACTTCCATATTCATGGATGCTGCAACGGCCTTATGATCACTGACTCCCTGTTCTGCGCTTACAGAGTCGAAAAGTTCGGATCTCTTTGTTATCAGTATGTCCAAGATGTTATCTCCACAAGTCGGTTCTCTGTTTAATTGGTGGAGGTAATTTTCGGATAGTGCACTCAGTATAATGTCACTCGATGCTCTGTCCCTGCCTCCAGTCCTAAACATCTGAGTGTCCCAGTCTATATCTGGTAAATTGAAATCTCCACCTAAGACTATAACATGCTGAGGAAATTTATGTGAAATGTATTCCAGAATTTATCTCAGTTGTTCTGCCACTAATGCTGCTGAGTCGGGAAGTCGGTAAAAGGAACCAATTATTAACCTAGTTCGGTTGTTGAGCATAGCCTCCACCCATAATAATTCACAGGAACTATCCACTTCTATTTCACTACAGGATAAACTACTACTAACAACAACAAACACGCCACCACCGGTTGCATGCAATCTATCGTTTCTAAACACCGTCTGTGCCTTTGTAAAAAATTTGGCGGAATTTATCTCTGGCTTCAGCCAGTTTTCCGTACCTATAATGATTCCAGCTTCGGTGCTTTCTATCAGCTCTTGAAGTACCGGTACTTTACCAACGCAGCTTCGACAGTTTACAATTACAATACCGATTGCTGCTTGGTCCCCGCATGTCTCGACTTTGCCCCGCACCCTTTGGGGCTGTTGCCCGTTTCTGTACTTGCCCGAGGCCATATAACCTAAAAAACCACACAGGGTACCAGTGTAGCCGCCTGCTGTCTGTAGTGGACTCCTGACCTATCCAGCAGAACCCGAAACTCCACCACCCTATGGCGCAAGCCGAGGAATCTGCAGCACACATTCTCTGATTCACACCCTCGGCTCTGTACCAAAGGTTCGCAGTCAGTCCTGTCGACGTTGCTGCAGATGGTGAGCTCTGCTTTCATCCCGATAGCGAGACTGGCAGTCTTCACCAAATCAGATAGCCGCCGGAAGCCAGAGAGGATTTCCTCCGATCCATAGTGACACACATCATTGGTGCCGACATGAGCGACCACCTGCAGATGGGTGCACCCTGTACCCTTCATGGCATCCGGAAGGACCCTTTCCACATCTGGAATGACGCCACCTGGTATGCACACGGAGTGCACATTGGCTTTCTTGCCCTCCCTTGCAGCCATATCCTTAAGGGGCCTCATTATGCGCCTGACGTTGAAGCTCCCAACTACCAGTAAGCCTACCCCCTGCGACTGCCGAGATCTTGCAGACTGAGGGGCAACCTCTGGAACAGGACAAGCAGCCATGTACGGCCGAAGATCAGTATCAGCCGGAGACAGATCCTGAAACTGGTTCGTCAGACAAACTAGAGAGGCCTTTCGTTCAGCCCTCTGGAATGTCTTTCGCCCCCTGCCACACCTCGAGGCGACCTCCCACTCTACCACAGATGAGGTGGCCGTCCCCGGCAAACCCCCGTCCGGACCCCCACAGTGATGCCCATTGGCAACAGCCTCAAGCTGTGTGACCGAAGCCAACACTGCCTGAAGCTGGGAGCGAAGGGATGCCAACTCAGCCCGCATCCAAACACAGCAGTCGCAGTCCCTATCCATGCTAAATACTGTTGTGCAAAGAACGTCTGAACTAATCTACAGAGAGCACAAACAATTCGACACAAAATTTAAACAAGACTGCCTAGTAAATGAAGTAATGCTGCTACTTGCGCACTTCTGGCACACTGCTCGGCGGCAGAAGGGTAACTGTACGGTCAGTAACGTACAAAGACTATTTGAAAGAAATAAGCAAATGACAGACGACTAATTGACTTTACACATCACAGATATTAAAATGCAAATCTGCCCATGCTCATTACGAAACTACACAATGATTTGACGGATTTAACCAAACAAGTGCGCTAAGAACACTCAAACAAATTTTCAACTTGACTACTACACTTATATGAACGCTAAATAAGCCACTTGCTGATACTAGCACAGTGCTGACTCACTGCTCGGCGGCAGAGTCTGGAGATGGAGAATGGCTGATCCATGTAGACTCCTAGATTCAGAGTCATATACTCACTGACTGTTGTAGGCCCCCCATCAGAGCTGGTGGCTGGTAGACTGCCTTACCTCTGACTAGGAAAGAGGATATTTGCATGGGCTCACACCGATCTTATTTTGTTAAAGTACTGGTTTTTACCACATGCGCCATAACAGGACCGTGGCTCAGGCTTTAAACAAACAGGTGAGCTCCAGCACAGCAGCTCTGCTTTTCTACTGCATCGACGACTTGACGATCTTGATCCTTCTCCCGAGATGGGCTATGTGCTAATTGGTTGGTGCTGCGGGGACATTTCTTGTCAAGTAACTTCTGGCCGATCCGAACTGACTCTCTTCTATGGCCTTTCACATTAGCCACAGAAGGCATTTCAATTTTACTCAGTCGTGCGCAGTAAATTATTTGCGTCCAGCGTCACACAGACCAACGTCACACAGACGATAGAGGATCCTAAACAAAGTATTTCGAGAAAAGGAACCAGTTGTTGAAATTGAGTGTTTCAGCGGTTCGAGTTCTTGAATGTGAGATACAAGTGAAACAGCATTTTTGAACTGCTTACTTTTCATAACAAACAGCTGCCCGGGACAAACAGGTGATGCAGCCTTAAGAAAGACTTTGCGTAACTGTCTTTCGTGTGTCCACCGTGGAGTACACCACTGTTATATAGGATCTTCCAATTCTGCTGGTCCCGCAAGGTGTCCAGGAGAGCCAGTACATAGTTTTGTATGCAGGAGTTCTACTGGTTAATAAAACATTGTCGGGTTTCAAGCCGCGTCAGGTGGTTTACTGCCCACGAGCTTTCGGCAGAGATCTCCTCTGCCATTGTAAAGTGGATGACTGTCGTGTGGTTGTCATTGCCATGCTTATATAGCCGCGCCGTCGCTCGTGACGTCACTGGTGCTCGGTCCCGCACCATATATGGTAATGTTTTGGTCGCGCGACCGTCGTTCCCGCTTCCACTCCCTCAACGCCGGATCCCGCGCTGTACTCAGCTGCAATCCATCATCTCTATTGAAGGTGTCAGAAATTCTAATCTCTATGGCCTCGTTTATCACGCTATTAGCCAGAATCCATTAGTCCGTTTAATAACAGACGTCTCATCGAATGCAATTCGGTGTCCGTTTTCCAGAGCATGTTCTGCTAAAGCTGACTTTTCGGGACAGCGCAGACAGTAACACCTTTCATGTTCTATGCGGCGCTGTTCAATAGTGCGAACAGCCTGACCAACATAGAACTGCCCACATCCACACGGTATCTTGTAAATTCCTAGTGTTCTGAGGCCTACATCGTCTTTCACAGATTTCATTAGTTGACGGATCTTTGCCGGAGGCCTGAAGACTGTGTCTATTTTATGCCTCTTCAGGAGCCGACTAATCTTCCCTGTAGTCGAACCACAAAAAGGTAAGAATGCAACCTGCTTGGTTTCTTCTTCAGAGGTCTTCTTCC
Source organism: Schistocerca americana (assembly GCF_021461395.2). Lineage (NCBI taxonomy): Eukaryota > Metazoa > Arthropoda > Insecta > Orthoptera > Acrididae > Schistocerca > Schistocerca americana. Next base: position 155,362,243 of record NC_060122.1, read on the forward strand.
TTTGAGGCTTGGATGACACTGCTTGTGAGATCTGTTTGTTGTTGTAACGGTATCCTTAAAAATTTTACGTAAGTGGCTCAATTATCTCGGCAAGTTTTCAGCGTCTGAGACGGTTTCAGCTCGATGTACTAAGGTCCTCAGAACTGACTGTTTCTGTGCTGGGTCATGGAAGCTGGTGGCGTGCAGATACCGATCCGTGTGGGTGGGCTTGCGGTAAACGCTATGACCTAGAGACCCATTGGGTTTACGGCGGACAAGCACGTCCAAGAATTTCCATTGTGACGTTGATGTGGTCGTGGATGCTGTTGAGGTGCTCCAGGAACTCTTCTAACTTTTCTTGTCCATGTGGCCACATGACGAAGGTATCGTCGACGTAGCGATAAAAACAGCTCGGCTTTGCAGGAGCCGTGTCCAAGGCGATGTCTTCGAAGTGCTCCATGAAGAGGTTGGCTACTACTGGAGCTAATGGACTTCCCATCGCCACGCCGTAAGTTTGGTCAAAATATTCTCCATCAGGTAAGAAATACGATGAGGTCAGAGTGTGCTTAAACTGAAGCGTCCCCTTTGAAAAATTGTACAAGACTGTGCTTAACCTGACATACAATATTTTTAGCGCAACGCAATCTGACTTTCAAAAATCCCTTCAAAAAAATGGCCCTGACTAACATTAACCTATGCGTTTCACAAATCGCTTACCTCACAAAAATCTTGGTTACTCGAACTACTGCAATACAGCGAGCGCCACTACTGCCAGCTAAATAAAAGATTCAAACTACGGAAGGCACTAACTACTGATAGGGATAGTTAGCAAATGAAAGATATTAATAGAGAACAAACAATGTATTTACCTTAATAGTCATAATATATATAGCAGTTCATGACAAATTACAAAACTCCGCCATCTCTCTCCCCACATCCACCACTGCTGGCAGCTCACCTCCAACTGTGCAACGCTACGCGCTGTTCACATCCAGCTGCCGCTGCCCAACACTACAATGGCAGACAACAATGCAAACTAGACACAGACTGCACACAGCACAGCCAGTGATTTTTATACAGAGGTGGCGTTACCAATAAAAAAACCTAAACAGCCTACTTACATAGCCCCCATGCTCCCCACAAAAAATTTTACAAATTGTTTTGGGCAGTGGCCAATAATGATTTGATAAAATTTTTCATAATTACATTAACAAAGATATCAAATGCACACACTTATTGATACAATGTTGGTCAAAAGCTAAAATTTTCTCACAGTCTATAAAGACAGTCCTGATTCATCACAGTAAAATTACGGTGTTTTTCTTTTTTTTCAAAGTCTGAACAGTAAACGAAAATGCACACGGAAGTAGTGGATTTCCATGCAGTCTTGAAGAAGTAGCGTTGTCCTTCCAACGGAAAGACAGTGCTGACTCTCGACATGCTGACAGGTCATGGGCCACAACAGAGCAAACCCACAGCGGAGTCAGTCGAAGTTTTGAAGAGTATTGGTGGGTAGGTCATCACAGAGCAGACCCACTGTAGTCCTGGTAGAGATTACGGTATTGGTGGGCCACCAGAGGTGCAGACCCACTGCAGTCCTTGTAGAAATAATGGTATTGATGGATCATCAAAGATGTAGACCCACTGTAGTTCTTGTAGAGATAATGGTACTGGTGGGTCATCAAAGATGCAGACCCACTGTAGTCCTTGTAGAGATGGCCAGCAGCCATCTGTTGTGACTGTGCAGGTGCACAATCACCATTGAAGAGTCTTGCGGATAATATAGCAAGTCCATAACCACCACTTGTGCACTCATAAAGTGTTTGGAATTGTCCTTAGAACCAGCAATTATGAAACATCCCCTTTGATAAATTATACAGGACTGTGCTTAACCTGACACGCAATATTTTTAGCGCAACGCAATCTGACTTTCAAAAATCCCTACAAAAGAATGGCCCTGACTAACATTAAACTATACCTTTCAGAAATCACTTACCTCACAAAAATCTTCATTACTCGAACTACTGCAATACAGCGAGCGCCACTACTGCCAGCTAAATAAAAGATTCAAACTACGGAAGGCACTAACTACTGATAGGGATAGTTAGCAAATGAAAGATATTAATAGAGAACAAACAATGTATTTACCTTAATAGTCATAATATATATAGCAGTTCATGACAAATTACAAAACTCCGCCATCTCTCTCCCCACATCCACCACTGCTGGCGGCTCACCTCCAACTGTGCAACGCTACGCGCTGTTCACATCCAGCTGCCGCTGCCCAACACTACAATGGCAGACAACAATGCAAACTAGACACAGACTGCACACAGCACAGCCAGTGATTTTTATACAGAGGTGGCGTTACCAATAAAAAAACCTGAACAGCCTACTTACAAAACAGATGCACGATGGTGTCGTCAAAGAGCTGCGACAGCATGTCAATAGAGTCTGTGATGGGGACACACGTGAATAAAGAAACCCCATCGAAGCTAACGACAATATCCCCTTCAGCAAGTCGCAGACCTTTAATCCGACTGATGAAGTCCTCCGTATTCTTTATATGGTGTTCACAGTGTCCAACGTGCGTAGAGAGGAGGCTGGCTAAATATTTAGCAAGTTTATAGGTCGGCGATCCGATGGTACTCACTATCGCCTCAACGGTGTGTCCTTCTTATGCACCTTCGGCAGACCATAGAATGTGGGTGGTCTTGGTGCCTTGGGGAGGAGGTTCTCAATAGTATTCTCTTCCAGCGATGACCGTTTGAGAAGCTCTGAAGTCTTGACAATGGCAGAGGAGATCTCTACCGAAAGCTCGTGGGCAGTGAACCACTTGACGCGGCTTGAAACCCGAGAATGTTTTATTAACGGATATCGTCGCGAAAGCATGCATTCGTACAGTTCTACTGGTGGAAGTAAAGCAGTGAGGGCAGGTTTTGAGTCACGTTTGGATAACTCAGGCGGTAGAGCACTTGCCGGTGAAAGGCAAAGGGCTCAGCTTCGAGTCCTGGACCGGCACACAGTTTTAATCATTTTGTAAGTTTCAAATGAGCGCAAATTCCGCTACAGAGAGAAAATTCATTGTGGAAACAATACCCCAGACCGGCTAAGCCACGTCTCTACAATGTCCTTTCTTCCAGGAGTGCCAGTCCCGTAATTTATGCATGATAAGTGTGAAGTTTGGAAGGTAGGAGATGAAGTTCTGGTGGAAGTTAAGCTGTCAAGGAGGATCGTGAGTTGTGCTTCGATAGCTCAGTCGATGGTGCACCTACCCGCGAAAGGTAAAGCTCCCAGGGTCGAATCCCGGTCTGGCACACAGTTTTAACCACAGTTTTCCACTTCTTGGGAATGTGCCTTCGCAGACTGTTTGCCCTCGGATTTGGTCACATACCTGGAACAAATGCTTATGTTACGTGTATGTGTTGTCGATGGTGTGAACTACACAAACGGTTTAAATGTTCCGACAGACCAAAATCTAAGTTATTGCAGTCACATGAACAGGGAAATTGTGCTGCTGGACGTTTTAGAGCAATTCATCGAATGAAGATGTCGTTAGATACTGTCTTACCAGGCTTCTATGGGACATCACTATCGAATAATGCCGTATCAGAATACCATGTCTTTATTTCTCGCATAGTAATAGGAATGCATTTCGCCGTTCATGTTATTCACCCTCCTTGGGATCAGTAATCTTGTTTGGTGGCAGCACTAGTTCAGAATGGAAATGAAATTGAAATGTCGTGTATCTCGGGCCTCCCGTCGAGTAGACCGGTCGCCTGGTGCCACTTCGGCGACTTACATGTCGATGGGGATGAGATGATTATGAAGACAATACAACACCCTGTCCCGACCCAGCCGGGAATGGAACCCGAGCCCCTTTGCGTGGCATTCTGCCGCGCTGACCACTCAACTACTGAGGCGGACTAGTTCAAAATGATATGCAAGGAACCGTTTTGGTGGAGACATCTGCGTTATGACTGACAAGAGCATCGCAGTGAAAGGTTAGCTACAGAGACAAACGCAACCAATGACAAATGAGCAATGAACTTCATCAGGAAAACAGACTAAATCACGAAGTACTGACAAGTAACATGGCTCATACACAGTCTAATCAGAAGGATACCTTTATATAATACTGAACTGACCTTAGACCTCACAAGAGGCTGACACTGTAGTATAAAAGGAGAGGCAGAGTACTATGTTGTCAGCAGACAAGCAGTAACAGCAGAATGGTTCGATAAGAAGAGCTCAGTGCCGCGGAACGTGGACTAGTTATTGCACGTCACTTGAGTGACAAAGTCATCAGGGATGTCAGAACCCTTGTAAAGGTCCCCAAGTCGACAGTTGGTGATGTGATCGTGGACACAAGAAGGAACAACCAGAGCTAAACAGAGATCAGGCAGACCTGAATTACTGACCGACAGGGATCGCTGAACATTGCGGAGGGAGAATCCTGACCTAAACCCAGTGGAACATCTGTGGAATGAGTTAGAACGTGGACTTCGCTGCAGACCGTAGCGTCCAACACTGCAACGTTGAGAGGGAACGGCTGCCATTCCTCTACGGAAGTGAACTCAGGAGATATGTTGACGTGATTTCGAAACATAGCTTTGATCAGTACTAGTTCCTTTAATAACATGGGACAGATTTTTTAAACAACTCGTATAATTTGTTGACCTAAAGTAGCTCTTCGCATCGTTTGCATCTATAGCGAGTTTCAAAAACCTGTTCTAATCACCAAAATACACTACTGGCCATTAAAATTACTACACCAAGAAGAAATGCAGATGATAAACGGGTATTCATTGGACAAATGTATTATACTAGAACTGACATGTGCTTACATTTTTACGCAGTTTGGGTGCATAGATCCTGAGGAATCAGTACCCAGAACAACCACCTCTGACGTAATAACGGCCTTGATACGCCTGGACATTGAGTCAAACAGAGCTTGGATGGCGTGTACAGGTACAGCTGCCCATGCAGCTTCAACACGATACCACAGTTCATCAGGAGTAGTGACTGGTGTATTGTGACGAGCCAGTTGCTCGGCCACCATTGACCAGACGTTTTCAATTGGGGACAGATCTGGAGAATGTGCTGGCCAGGGCAGCAGTCAAACATTTTCTGTATCCAGAAAGGCCCGTACAGCACCTGCAACATGCGGTCGTGCATTATCCTGCTGAAATGTAGGGTTCACAGGGATCGAATGAAGGGTAGAGCCACGGGTCGTAACACATTTTAAATGTAACGTCCACTGTTCAAAATGCCGTCAATGCGAACAAGAGGTGACCGAGACGTGTAACCAATGACACCCCAGACCATCACGCCAGCTGATACGCCAGTATGGCGATGACGAATACACGCTTCCAATGTGCGTTCACAGCGATGTCATCAGACACGGATGCGACCATCATGATGCTTTAAACAGAACCTGGATTCATCCGAAAAAATGACGTTTTGCCATTCGTGCACCCTGGTTCGTCGTTGAGTACATCATCGCAGGCGCTCCTGTCTATGATGCAGCGTAAAGGGTAACCGCAGCCATAGTCTCCGAGCTCATAGTCCATGCTGCTGCAAACGTCGTCGAACTGTTCCTGCAGATGGTTGTTGTCTTGCAAACGTCCCCATTGTTGACTCAGGGATCGAGACGTGGCTGCATGATCCGTCACAGCCATGCGGATAAGATACCTGTCATCTCGACTGCTAGTGATAAAAGGCCGTTGGGATCTAGCACGGCGTTCCGTATTACCCTCCTGAACTCTCCGATTCCATATTCTGCTAACAGTCATTGGATATCGACCAACGCGAGCAGCAATGTCGGGATACGATAAACCGCAATTGCGATAGGCTACGATCAGACCTTTATCAAAGTCGCAAACGTGATGGTACGCATTTCTCCTCCTTACACGGGGCATCACAACAACGTTTCACCAGGCAACGCCGGTCAACTGATGTTTGTGAATGAGAAATCGGTTGGAAACTTTCCTCATGTCAGCACGTTGTAGGTGTCGCCACCGGCGCCAACCTTGTGTGAATGCTCTGAAAAGCAAATCATTTCTATATCACAGCATCTTCTTCCTGTCGGTTAAATTTCGTGGGGTAGCAATTTTAATGACCAGTAGTGTACATTCTTGGTCTGGAGTTGTTTTCCAAAGTTTTAGTAATCTGGTTTCCTGTGTGCATCATCCTCGTAGACGAGCTCCAGTTTGAAATATTTCCCTTACATTGGGCCGCCCAGCCATCTCGACTGTTTGCCTCGCTGTTTCGCCCGCAGAGTTTGGACCTCGATAGTCGCATGTGCGACTGTGGAAGGCTGCCCGGCTTTGTCTCTGGGCTCCCGGTCGGTGTTCTCAACTTTCGACCGGCGCTGTACCCGCTGCTGGCGGCGCAGCTTGCTGGCGAAAGTTATTATTATACACCGCGCCGTTAGCCGCGCGTTCCATCCGAAATAATCCTGCTGCAGAGAGGGGCGCTAGCAGGGGGCTGTTTACACGGCAAGCTAATGCCAACCGAGTGGCGAATTTTCATATTCCTCTCTGCAGGTATGCCAACTTCCCTTCAGGATCGGCCGCGTACTTGAACTCTCATCTCTCTCTCGCAGCCGTGTTTGCGTACTTCTAATATAGATTGGGGATTTCTGCGCGAGCGATAAACTTCCATATAATACCTTAGATTAATTTATCGACAGGTGGTCACGTACGTTCCGAAGGTTCAGATTCAAACGTCTCGGTTTTACAGACAGTACTCCAGTGCATTGGCTCCTTACGTAGCTTGCATTAATCGCGAATCTCTTGCCCAACGTAAAGTCCCGAGCGACTGGTAAAAAGCGCAGGTGACGCCTGTATGTAAGAAGGGTAGAAGGACGGATCCTCAAAATTACAGACCAATATCCATAACATCGGTTTGTTGCAGGATTCTCGAACATATTCTCAGTTCGAATATAATGAATTTCCTTGAGACAGAGAAGTTGCTGTCCATACATCAGCACGGCTTTAGAAAGCATCGCTCCTGCGAAACGCAACTCGCCCTTTTTTCGCATGATATCTTGTGAACCATGGATGAAGGTTATCAGACGGATGCCATATTCCTTGACTTCCGGAAACCGTTTGACTCGAAGACATCTTAAGTAATAGAATCCAGTACGTTGTCCTCGATGGTGAGTGTTCATCGGAGGTGAGGGTATCATCTGGAGTGCCCCAGGGAAGTATGGTAGGTTCGCTGCTGTTTTCTATCTACATAAATGATCTTTTGGATAGGCTGGATAGCAATGTGCGGCTGTTTGCTGATGATGCTGTGGTGAACGGGACGGTGTCGTCGTTGAGTGACTGTAGGAGGATACAAGATGACTTGGACAGGATTTGTGATTGGTGTAAAGAGTGGCAGCTAACTCTAAATATAGATAAATGTAAATTAATGCAGATCTATAGGAAAAAGAATCCCGTAATGTCTGAATACTCCATTAGTAGTGTAGCGCTTGACACAGTCACGTCGATTAAATATTTGGGGGTAACATTGCAGAGCGATATGAACTGGGACAAGCATGTAATGGCAGTTGTGGGGAAGGCAGATAGTCGTCTTCGGTTCATTGGTAGAATTTTGGGAAGACGTGGTTCATCTGTAAAGGAGATCGCTTATAAAACACTAATACGACCTATTCTTGAGTACTACTCGAGCGTTTTCGATCCCTATCAGGTCGGACTGAGGGAGGACATAGAAGCAATTCAGAGGCGGACTGCTAGATTTGTTACTGGTAGGTTTGATCATCACGCGAGTGTTACGGAAATGCGTCAGGAACGCGGGTGGGAGTCTCTAGAGCAGGGATCCCCAAACTATTTTGGACAAGTGGCCCCTTTTCCAAGATGAACTGTTACCTCAGACCCCCATGGCCAAATTACCTACTTTTAAGATCAACCCCCTAATTCATAATGGTGCGCTAACCTAAAACAGCCGCTACAGAGTGTTATTTTTCATTCTGACTTAGGTCAATAGAAGAAGACGGAGTGAGAATTAGCAATGCTTTAAGTTAGCAGACTATTATGAATAAGGGGTCCTATCTTTAGTTTTTTCCTATTGATACAAAATACCTAGGTACTAAGGTACCAATTGGAAACTTGAGTTAATTTAATAGGGGTCGATTTTTAAACCTCGTCGACCCCCAAAATCAATTTTCGTTTATGTCGACCACTAGGAAACCGATATCGACCCCAAGGGCCCGATATCGACCACTTTGGGAATCCCTGCTCTAGAGGAAAGGAGGCGTTCATTTCGTGAATCGCTACTGAGGAAATTTAGAGAACCAGCATTTGAGGCTGACTGCAGTACAATTTTACTGCCGCCAACTTACATTTCGCGGAAAGACCACAAAGATAAGATAAGAGAGATTAGGGCTCGTAGAAAGGCATATAGGCAGTCATTTTTCCCTCGCTCTGCTTGGGAGTGGAACAGGTATGGTGGATTGCGGAGTATGTATGTAGATGTAGATGGGGCCCTCTACATGCGCGTTCTAAGTAGCCACTTAATCAAAAACACTCAAAAGTGTTTCAGGGTCATCTTCTCTGGCTGTAAATTTTCACCTTTAGCAATCGAAGAGTATAACAAAATATCTGTTACTAAAGAGTGGACTGTTCCAGAAGTAATGCAAAACTGGTAACACCCTTTATATTACCTCGGATAAAAAGTCCTTATTCCACACGTCGTTGGAGTGACTCCTCCTCTATAGAAGTGTTTCAGGTTTTTTTAGCCGGCCGGTGTGGCGCTTCAGTCTGGAACCGCGCAACCGCTACGGTTGCAGCTTCGAATCTTGCCTCGGACATGGATGTGTGTGATGTCCTTAGGTTGGTTAGGTTTAAGTAGTTCTAAGTTCTAGGGGGCTGATGACCTCAGATGTTAAGTCCCATAGTGCTCAGAGCGATTTGAGGTGTTTTTACTTTCTCAGCAACTTCCGCACCCGGATAGGCATGCGTGTTGAAGTGCCCCTTCATCTATGTGGGGCTGCACCGGATTGGGATCGAGGAGGAGGAAGAGATTAGTGTTTATCGTTCCATCGACAACGAAGTCGTTAGAGACGGACCACAAGCTCGGATTAGCGAAGCATGGAGATGGAAAGCGGCCGTGCCCTTTCAAAGGATCCATCTCGGCATTTGCCTGAAGCGATTTAGGAAAACCACGGAAAATTTAAATCTGGATGGCCAGAAGCGGGTTTGAACGTCGCGTTCCCGAATGCGAGTCCAATGTGCTAACCACTGCGCCACCTTGCTCAGTACCTCGGATCGAATCGGCGATTTCAAGCATTACACTAGGTGACCTCGCCTCTGTTGCATGTTTCTAAAACATCTAGAAAAACCTTCTGCATGTTTCTCAAACATCTAGAAAAACCTTCGCGTAACACTACTCACAAACAGGTGGAGTACACCTATGCTGTCTAGGGGGAGGGGGGGGGGGGAGGGGGTTAACATGGGTTGGCGACAGGAACGGCATCCGGATACCCTTTAAACTAGCCGTGGTATAGTGTTACATCTGTTAATAGTCATGACGTCTGTGACACAAGAAAACGAAGAAGCCGAAGCACGTATCATCAAAGATTGTACGGTCATCACTACGTACACACATTACCAAATTCTTGAATTATCCCTCCACCAGGAAAATGAACAGTAGGGTAGATTGTTGTACCTCGGAATGATTTTCAGACTTTCGCCTCTGGCCTGCTCTATAATAGAAGTTTAATTTATTTTCGTGCACTATTTTTAAGTGAGAACATTCAGTTTTTGTATGCTGCCGACTTTTTCTGAAATGACAATAATTAAATTCCATTTGTTCCGAGATACAACGTTGTCATCTGCGTAGGAACGTATATTCTAATTTAATTTAAAAATGATGAAATTGGGACAATCTTGTCAAAATGTATCTAATAATTTACCTGTTACGTTATTAGAGCACGATATAATAATAACCAGTAAATGAAATCAAGCTAAGTAGAAGTGTTACCGAAACTGATTACAAGTTAAATACATTTTGGAATGCACTGAGCTGACAAAAGTCATGGGATAACTCCTAATGTCGTGTCGGATTTCCTTTTGCCGGACGAACTGCAGAACAGCGACGCAGCACGGGCTCAATGAATGGTTGGAGGTCCCCTGCAGAAATATTGAGGCGTGTTGCCTCTATAGCCGCCCATAACTGCGAAAATGTTGCTGGTGTAGGGTTTTGTGCACGAACTAAACTGCCGATATGTCCCATAAATGTTCGTCGGATTCACGCCAGAAGATCTGGGTGGACAAGTCATTTGCCCGAACTGTCCAGAGTGCTATTCAAACCATTGGCGAACAACTGTGGCCCGGCAATACGGCGTATTGTTATTCACAAAAATTCCATCACTGTCTGGGAACATGAAGTCCATGAATGGCTGCAGATGGTTTGCAAGTAGTAGAACATAAGCATTTCAAATCAATAATCGGTTTCGTTGGACCAGAAGACCCAGTCCACTACATCAGCCCACACCACTATAGAGGCACCACCACCATGCACAGTGCCATGTTGACAACTTGTGTCAATGGCTAACACTCTAACCCTACCATCAGTTCTTACCAACTGAAATCTGGAATCATCTGATCAGGCCACAGTTTTCCAGTCGTCTAGGTTCCAATCGATAAGATCATGAGCACAGGAGAGGCGCTGCAGGTGACGTGTTGTTAGCAAAGGCCCCCGCGTCGGTACTCTGCTATCACAGCCTATTAACGCCATATTTCACCATACTGTCCTAACGGATACGTTAGTTGTTGAGCCGCTGTCCTCCTTTTCAGGTCACCAGCTCTTTGGGACGGCGCTATCGATTACCCGGCTGTACTAGGAACTTTGCCCCTGCTGTGATCTCGCGGGTTTTCGCGCTCGCGGCAGTTGGTGTTGGACTCGCTACAGGACGGCAAGGACGTGCTTGAGTGGACGAAAGAGGAAAACAAGCGTGCTCGGTCAGCAGCAGCACGCCGGGTCTACCTCGTAAGATGGTCGCGAATTTGTGGCGGACCTGCCCGATGTCAACTCCGGGCGCTGTTCGGCGCATTGCCTTGGTGCCTGTTCTCTCGGAGAGACCCATCCCCGGAGACCATCTCGAACGTCGCTCTCCATCGAAGGTGTAAGTGATTTTGGTGCCTTCGTTTCGATGAACCATTTGTGTTCCAGCGAGTGTACTTGTTGCTTGGTTGCCCTAATGTACGTGTTGTTGAAGTAAGAGCAGCCGGCAAAGTGTGTGACCGCCTGGAGACCAGCAGTTACTACTTCCTTTTAAAAATCCACTGGTTGGATTACTATTAGGAAGCTGATTAGCTTTGTGGGACAGTATCCAGAAGTTTATGTATTGTCTGTAAGAGATTTTCAGTGCATTTTGATTGGCTCAAATGGCTCTGAGCACTATGGGACTCAACTTCTGAGGTCATTAGTCCCCTAGAACTTAGAACTAGTTAAACCTAACTAAACTAAGGACATCACACACATCCATGCCCGAGGCAGGATTCGAACCTGCGACCGTAGTGGTCTCGCGGTTCCAGACTGCAGCGCCTAGAACTGCACGGCCACTTCGGCCGGCCATTTTGATTGCCATCACGCCGACGTCCCTTGCATGTTGCTGTAAAATTTGGGTCACATACGTGCATTTATTTGAAAGCACTCACTCAGTTAGTAGAAAAGACTCGTATTTTGTAAAGCTAGTCATTTATACGTTGTTCCTTTATATACGTGCTGAGAGGCACCCACATGCCTTGCTCATAGTGTGGCATCAAGCAGTCAGGCCTGCAAGATGAGTGGTCTGCCAAGCGAGTGGATTCATTCTTATTTATCGAGTAACATGAACTCTAGTACTCACACTTAAGTTACAAGTTATCCTCCTATATGATTAATACGCAACGGAAACACGCATCTGACTATCAGTAATTTACAGAACTCTGACTGGACACTACGCACTGGCAATACCACATTTTCTTTTTGTCTTTTATTTAACTGCTTTTATCGACACGTGACCACCGCACTGAATATGAATGGCGCACACATTATAAATTCGGGACATTATTACAACATACAATTCGAAGGAAAGGTCACCAATATTTCTCTTTTCACTATCTTATTTATTCCGATAAATTCTCTAACCTAAACATACAAATTCTATAACCTACAACAATAACACGTGAGAAATTCCGCCCAGTGGGCATGGCTTTACAATGGTGAATCTCTATATTATGGTCTCGTAATTATTTTTAACGCTACAGTGCACTTTCTGGATAGGATGGTGGATCTTTTATTGTACCTCACACTTCGACTATCACAATCATCATCACTAAACTTTCCTCCAGACCGAGCGGTACAGAAGGAACAAGCATAACCCACTAATCTTTTGAAACTACCTTGCTACTCTCCCATGCAAACCACACATACCCAAATTACATGACATACATCACACTGCAATAAGAAATATAAAACACTAAATAGTCACAACACTATCACTTTCAGCTTTCCCACTTCAATTAATATTTATCCCAGTTTCACACGACACTGCCCCACTTCGTAATTCTACTTTCCTACCATGAACTCTGGAGATATATGCACGTCTTCCTGTGGAATGCAAGCCAAGTGGCGTTGCTGGATAGACGGCCGACTCACCTTGTTTCTCTCTCAGAGTTTGAATCAAGCGTCACACGGAATCATATCACGGAAAGTAATATTAAGAACATCACACACACGAGTCCTCAACTGATACCATGGACGAGTACTTCTCTTTATCCTTTGTCTCATACACAGATTGAGACTCACACAGTATTCACCACGTGGAAGTACTCGTCTCTAGTTTCAAGTCCTGCACACGCCGTTTCTTAAATATTTCAACTTATGGTACACACGCTATTTCTTAAATATTTCAACTTATTGTACACACGCTAGTAATTCAGCTTAACTTAAGCACACGGGAGTATTTCAACTTATTGCTACACGTGGTTTCATTGTGACCGTTGGTCACTTCCGAAGATTACTACAATCCCTTTAATATTACCTGCCTGACATTTAATTCTCCCCACAAAAGTTCCTGAAATAGAGAAATTAATATTTCAAACTACTCTTAAATATTCCACATGCATACCATGTCTCCACTCTTTCGTCATTACGGAGCACAACTAAAACAGGTCTTAACAGCACAAGATCCAGCGGCAGAGTGCTGAAACATGGCCGTTCCTGAGGTTCTCTCCCATCTCTGTCGAGGTGGGGGAAGCACCTTGCTATCGTATTGGTCAGCCACATTTCAGGCGCTCAAAGCTCTGGTAAATTTCATCTCTTTGGTCCCACCAAAGGTGGCCAAAGGATCGACTCAAAGATGATCATATATTCACATTCACTATCTGCGGTTAGCAGACGACCATACATTCATTCATTTCACAGATCTCACCAAACTGGATGTAGGGTTTACTTTGTGGGAGTGCACATGTGATCAATTAAATAAATAAATTGTCATTCTTTCCCACACTGGTATCCGGCTTCGCTGTATTAATTGAAATTGAGTTATTTTACAAAAACAAATGTGTTGTTCTGACAAAAATAATGAAGTATTTCGTACCTATTTTCAATGTCGGGCGATACTGTACCCTTTCAGTGCATTTGTTTGAATACACTCACTCAGTATTAGAGCAATTGCTTCTTCATTTATATTGTTATTTATTGACCTCTTAACTTATATTAATGGATGTTTGGTTGGTGTTTGTCGTGTCTTCTGCGGTCTGTTTGTGTTCCAGTTTTATGCGAGCTGGGGTGTGAGGGAGCGGCGCGATGTTTCGCTTCTGTGCACAAAAGCTGTGACGTGACGTCTACTGGGAAGTGACTCCCGGTTGGGCCCCGCCGTTTAAGTGTTGTTTAGGACGGCTGGTCTGCTGCTTCAGGCATTTTAAGTCACCTTTTGCCCAGGGCAGCCTGGCGTCACTGCCCGTTTGGTAAACTTTTAACGTTTTTCATGTATATTTTTTTTAAATAAGTTTTTTTTTATTTGCTTGGGAATGAATTGTATTAACTGGTAACTTGTTTTGCTGCTTGTGTTATTTGGGTTCTTAATGAACTGGTGTGCGTTTCATAAATCACTTTCATATTGAAAATTATTGCTCTTTAAAAAAGAATTATCTGTGTCACATTTCTTTAAATTACCTCCAGATTGTAATTTATTGTTCCTTTAACTATTGAAATCTTTGTGACTCATCTTTTTAAGTCAGTCTTGGTAATTATAATTTGCTGTCTTGCTTAAGAAACAAGCTATCTGTGATTTTGGTATTGTCTTAAAGGTGGCCACATGTTCATTGTCTCTTAGCTGTTTTATAAATATTGTCTTGAATAAATTGTTAATTTATTGTTTTGGTAGTTGTTGTGTTTAAGGAGTGACATTATAGGGGCCCTGACCTTCCATGCCAAGTGTACCCCTCATCCTGACTTACTCAGTGACAATCGTACTTCCCACATTGATTTCCACGATTATTTCACGCGGTTTTGCGTGTATGTTAGCACAGACACAAACGCCGCTGCTCTCGGTCGTTAAGCTGGGCCGTCGGCCGCTGCATTGTCGTGATGATAGATAATGCCTGAAATGTGCTTTTCTCGCCACACTCTTGACATTCTGTACCTCGGAATACTGAATTACCCAACGATTTCGGAAATGGAATGTCCCATGTGTCTAGCTTCCACTACCATTCCGCATTCAAAAGGCTGTTAATTTCCGTCGCGGACTCATAATAATGCCGGAAACCTTTCCACATGAATGACCTGAGTACAAATGACAACTCCGCCGATGCACTTGTGTACGCTATACTACCGTCACCTGTATGTGTGCATATCACTATACCATGACTTCCGTCTCCTCAGTGCAGAACCTTCTGAAAAGTTAAGCACATTTCAGTTCTGAAGACAGGTAAAATTGGCAAGACAATAAAGAAACTCAGTTCACTTGCAAACATCACACTTCCCATGATGGAAGATCGTGTTCCGTTTCAAGGAACTAGATGGAGGACGACCGACAAAGAATGGCTTCACCATCCACTTGTTGGTTTTTAAAATATATAGAATTCCACGCACTATAAAATCTTATAACTGAACAATTAACACTATCCTCGATATAGCTGTAACGTATTACATAGCATTAAACTGTGTAGAACGAAACCTATCTACAAATGCTGCACAAAACTGAGCCTCAGGTCTCACAACAAAGCCGAAAACTGCCTCTGGCGGTCTCTAGTGCTCATCCCTTCATATGATTGTAAAATTAGTCGCGAGTTTGACACACTGAGCAGCAAACAGCATGTGTTCGGAGGTACACTATCGTTACGGTGCATCACTCACCCCTACTTGGTTTCGACTGACGGCTCAGATTTCTATGCCGAGGCAAATGAATCATTTGTCAACAACTGTAGTTGTCCTTGGCATTGCGCCTTCTTTTCCCAAAATAAGAGAACACACCCTTCCCAAGAAATCTGCTTCTATAAGCGTTCCACAATAATCCTCAGTTTGTTGTGGTTCTAGTCATCAGTTTGTAAACTGTTTTGATGCAGAGCTCCACACAAGTCTATCCGGTGAAAGTCTTTTCATCTCTGCATAAGCATTTTAATAATTGTGAGGAAACGTTGTCAGGTATCTTGTTTCGACTAACGTCTTTTAAGAATCTATCAAATTCCTCACAATGTCGGAACCCCCATCTCTCTGATTGTTACTGACTGCATCCTGGTGATAGTGAGAGTGCGGTTCACAGTATAAAACAGAAGTTGTAATGTTCCAAAACAATTCCACTGAGTCGCATTGGCGCTATTTTTAGTATAAAAACGGTATTAACGAAATTTTCAGATGAAATTCATACATATTTTCGTCGTTGTCCGTCGTTGTCCGTCGTTGTCCGTCCCGATTGCTGTTGGTCAGCGCGACGGATTGCCGTCCTACGGGCCCGGGTTAAAAAAAAAAAAAATGGTACAAATGGCTCTGAGCACTATGCGACTTAACTTCTGAGGTCATCGGTCGCCTAGAACTTAGAACAACTTAAACCTAACTAACCTAAGGACATCACACGCATCCATGCCCGAGGCAGGATTCGAACCTGCGACCGTAGCGGTCGCTCGGTTCCAGACTGCAGCGCCTAGAACCGCACGGCCACTCCGGCCGGCCGGCCCGGGTTCTATTACCGGCTGGGTCGGAGATTTTCTCCGCTCAGGGACTGGGTGTTGTGTTGCCTTCATCATCGTTTCATTCCCATCCGGCGCGCAGGTCCCCCTGTGTGGCATCGAATGTAATAAGACCTGCACCAAGGCGGCCGGACCTGCCTCCAAGGGGCCTCCTGGCCAATGACGCCAAACGCTCATTTCCATTTCCATTCTTGTCGTTCACGTTGGGTGGGGTGTCAAGAATGTCATGTTATCACCCAGGCTGGCGTAGTGAACGATCCGCAGAAGGAAATGCGTTTTTACCGTTGTGCGATTGACGATCACGCCAATATTTTTATGTTAGAGGCTTTGGACGGTAAGATTTTTCCGGCATTCCATCTCCACACTCGTCGAGAACTGTCTGTAACAAGAGTTTCACAATAGACCGTCTGCTGTACATGTGTGGGACATGAGAGATGGAAAAAAACAGTGAGTCTTATTATTAAGGACCATAAAAAATTAGCCAGTGCCCCAGTATGGTTTTTAGTAGAGTCGAATTAAACAGAAAAAAGGTTATTGTACAGGAGGACTAGCTTGTGCAGTGTAAATAACAGTCCTTTCTGTAAACGTTATTCGCCGCGCGGAATGCTCGCGCGGTTTGAAGCGCCATGTCACGGATTGCGCGGCCCCTCCCGCCGGAGGTTCGAGTGCTCCCTCGGGCACGGGTATATGTTTTGTTTTTAGCATAAGTTAGTTTAACTAGTGTGTAAGTCTTGGGACTGGTGACGTCAGCAGTTTGGCCCCTTCGGAATTCACACACATATGAGCATTTTGAAACGTTATTGAGGATTGAGCCAACGGCCTGCCGCCGTTGTAACTCCGGTTCCCGTCAGATCACCGAAGTTAAGCGCTGTTGGGCTGGGCTAGGACTTGGATGGGTGACCATCCGGTCGGCCGAGCGCCGTTGCACGCGGGATGCACTCAGCCCTTGTGAGGCAAACTGAGGAGCCACTTGATTGAGAAGTAGCGGCTCCGGTCTCGGAAACTGACATACGGCTGGGAGAGCGGTGTGCTGATCACGTGCCCCTCCATATCCACATCCAGTGCCGCCTGTGGACTGAGGATGACACGGCGGCCGGTCGGTACCGTTGGGCCTTCATGATCTGTTCGGAAGGAGTTAAGTTTTAGTTTATTGAGGGTTGGAGACATGTAATAAATGTATTTAGCCTAATTAATCCAGACTGTATTCTAGAGAATTGCTGCTTATTTAGATTGGACCTATATCTCAGGCGTGGGTTATGTCTCCTGATCGACGCTGCTCTGCTGGCTACACCCAGCTGCCTGGTATCTGCCGTATGTGGGCGACTTCTTAACGGTCGGTGCCTAGTGCTACAGAGATGTTCTCGTTATCACTCTCACTCTCCACTGTGTACCTGGGATGCTTTCGACGGTTGCTAGCGACTGCAGAATGTCATGTCCTGTAGCCCGCAGGTAATGGCATCAGTTCGGTGATTGCGACGGCCTGGAGCTGTGGCGTAGGAGGAAGGCGTGAGGCACCAGCTACCGCTAAAGGCTGCAGTTGAGAATCTACCGTAGACTGTCGTAAGTAAGCAAAGACTATGGTAGATTTCGTAGTAGTTTTCGTCTGTTTCGATTGTAACCGCATTAGCTATCCTCTATGTGTTGCATACCTATCAGGGGCTACGGTCGCAGGTTCGAATCCTGCCTCGGGCATGGATGTGTGTGATGTCCTTAGGTTAGTTAGGTTTAAGTAGTTCTAAGTTCTAGGGGACTGATGACCTTACAAGTTAAGTCCCATAGTGCTCAGAGCCATTTGAACCATTTTTTTTGAGCATACCTATCGGACGCTACTTCATTTCGATCCCTTTGTTTGCTTACGCAATAAGTGTCTTCCTATAAGAGCCTAGAAACCATCTAAAAGCTGAATCAAGGCATATAAAGGGCCGCGTAACATGCGGAGTGTTTTTGGTCTACGTAGTTAACCTCCCGTTTGTCACTTGAAAATTCTATTAATAGCAAAAACTGAAATTGTCGGTGTTTAATTCAGGTTTCATTCGAAAATTGGTGATTTGTAGTGTGAAATAGGGCAACGCCCTTGCCGCAGTGGACATACCGGTTCTCGTGAGATCACCAAAGTTAAGCGCTGTCGGGCGTGGTCGGCACTTGGATGGGTGACCATCCAGGCCGCCATGCGCTGTTGCCATTTTTCGGGGTGCACTCAGCCTCGTGATGCCAATTGAGGAGCTACTCGACCGAATAGCAGCGGCTTCGGCCAAGAATACCATCATAACGACCAGGAGAGCGGTGTGCTGACCCCACGCCCCTTCTATCCGCATCCTCCACTGACGATGACACGGCGGTCGGATGGCCTCGTAGGCCACTCGTGGCCTGAAGACGGACTGCTTTTAGTAACGTGAAATAGACCGGTGTGGCAGAAGAAACAAAATAAAAAAAGATAAAGATCTACGACACACCACTAGAAAACGCAATTTCCAAAAAAAAAAAAAAGATAAAATTAAAAAAAAGAAAACACACACAAAACGAAAATATGTGAAACATCGCTTCAGTATCTCGTCGAACTTATATAAAATACGCTTCTGATCATAAACTTTCGCGCTTCTCAGTAATAACAGGAAGCTCTTGTCTTTGATCGTGATGAATAACATTCCACTGAGTATAAAATAACAACAATTATTACATAGATTTTTATGTCATCTGTACTTGCAAGAACAGTAATTGCTTTGGTCGCATAAAAACGCAGAAATTACGCAATCAATTAATTTTTATTGCTTATAAAACGCAATTTATATTTTGTAAGGATACAAATAACTCAGTAGACTAACATTGCGTGATGTGCGGTCCTAATTATGAGCCAAACAAACAAACAGACAAACAAAAAACAAAGAGGAGTCGTCAGCTCCTAGTTTCTTTCCCAGACACTCATTTTTGTTTCTTTCATTCATATACGTTTCTTTCCATACCAGCGCTACCTATAATACCGGTAATGCTACCATTTACTTGCTCATTTGTGTACTGTACTAAAACTACCGAACTGTAGTTGTGGTAGACCGCAACTCTGCTATTGGCAGTTGGCCCTGGGCAGCCTAGCTGGAAAGGTGTGCTGCGATCACATTACGTGCGGGTACCCGCACGCAATTTCTTCTGTTTGTTGGAGTTAAATGTGTTTTTGTATCCATTCCTATCTAATACAATTTTCTGGGAAAGCTGTTTGTAGCGTAAGTTTAGTGGTAGGTAGTGTTACGGCGTGTAGCCAAGCGGCGGCACGCCAGTCGGGAGCGACAGAGCAGAGAGCGCTGTGACAAGATGTCAGCCAGTCGCTCGCTGACCGACCCCACTCCAGGACGACAACGCGACAACAGCGACCTCTATGCGAAGAGGACATGAGCGCCACGCCCAACAGATCGCGGACAATCCAGCAGCACTTGTATAATAGTGACTTAGGAATTGTATAATCTGAAAAACATTGATTGTTTTGCATGTCGTCTTTTGCTTGCGACACATCTGTGTACTTCTCAAAGTTAAGTATTGTCACTTACGTTTCATAATAAAACTCATTAATACAATTTGTTGGAATTGTTTGTCTAGCGATTCAAGAAAGCAGGTTTCCTAGACACCCTATATTTCACGACTAGGCAGGATTCAACAGGTAGAAATGCTGCTATTCGGACTATTCCGTCTTTGTTTACAAGCATATTATATTCTTTTGAGATCCAAATTCTTTAAGGTATCCTGTTAGTTATGTTATTGCTTTTACTAATACCTGTGATCAGTGTCGTGTCTGTGTGGATTTTTTCATACATATTTAAAACTCCACTACAGGCACTAATAACACAGGTGCGTGTTACTCGAACCAATAGTTTATTTGTTGCATTGCGGTAGTTGCTTAGTCTCGTCCGTAGGGTGGGTATCTGAGGAAGAATCGGCTAAAATTATAGCAAATTACAATGGGAGGTAGAGTGCCTCCTGAATATGATGCTAATCGTGTTAACATACAATATGTAAGCCATCATTTTGGAGCATTAATTATGGTAATGGTGGCTACAATTTTAAAGTAGGATAACACCCTATAACACGCAATTCGCCTTGAGGATTAGATAGACTGATATTTTCGACTATTTTGAAAAACATGCTATGTTATAAAACTTTTCAGCCACCCACTATAATGTCAAAGTACATTACACCATAAATTACATTCATATTAAACTTCATTTTGGTGAATATGCCATGGCATCGTTACTCTTCTCTCTCTCTCTCTCCCTCCCTCCCTCTCTCTCTCTCTCTCTCTCTCTCTCTCCCTCTCTCTCCCTCTCCTCCCGAAAAATCCTCCGAAAGCCCAAAGGTGCCGACCGACCGCCGTGTCATCCTCAATGATAGGCATCACTGGACGCGAATAAGTAGGCGCATGTGGTCAGCACTCCGCTCTCCCGGCTGTTGTCAATTTTTGTGACCGGGGCCACTACTTCTCATCAAGTAGCTCCTCAACTGACCTCACAAGGGCTGAGTGCACCCCTCTTGCCAACAGCGCTCGGCGGACAGGACGGTCACCCATCAAAGTGTTAGCCAAGCCCGACGGCGCTTAAATCCTGTGTTACCAAAGCGGCAATACCGTCAGCCATACACGTAGACTGTAACGTAAATTATGATAATATTTGACGCCATGTTCTAAGCAAGATGTCTCTGCCGATACTGATGGCCTTCTCACTACAGATCTAGAATGATAAAACTCAGGTAACCGGAATAAAACTAAAAGTAATTTATTATTATCTGTAACGAATAGCCGGCCGTTGCGGCCGAGCGGTTCTAGGAGCGTCAGTCCGGAACCGCGCTGCTGCTACGGTCGCAGGTTCGAATCCTGCCTCCGGCATGGCTGTGTGTGATGTCCTTAGGTTAGTTAGGTTTAAGTAGTTCTAAGTTCTAGGGGACTGATGACCTCAGATGTTAAGTCCCATAGTGCTCAGAGCCATTTGAACCATTTGTAACGAATACCCGCACCCTACTCAAAGACAAACCTGATTCACGGGAGCGTATGAACCTCGAATTGTTTAACCCAGGCAGCTGCTCTGATATTTAAAGGCTGAGGGGGTAAGGGGGAGGGGAGGGAGAGGAGCTTGATTCTTATTGGTCCAGAGAGAAAGGGAGGAGGGTGGCGTTGACCTTGAATGTATCGCATATAAGTGTATTTACAGGTAACGGGAAGGTGTGGGGCGGGGGCGGAGGGGGGGGGGGGAATGTTAGCGGGTCCAATTACTTCTGGTACATCATAATAACCTGGAAGTCTTTTCAGGGACCTTGAGATAAGATCTTTATCTTGGCTTGTACTCTCTCTGTATAAGTACTCAGGCAGTGTGTGATTTGTGAAAGGCAATGGGCTTAGTGGATATGAAATTACATAGTTCTTTTTTTATAGATTTCTCCGGAAAAATCGGTTAATTGTCCATTACTCAAAACTAGCTACTGAAGGCTATTTGAACAGTATAAGACTTTCAGAAAATACAAGCTAGACTTCCTGGCGTTGTATGTGAATCAAGAATTAATTGGAGCGCACATGCAAAAAAAAAAAAGAAGAAGAAGAGGAGAGTTGTTGAACTCACCCCAACATTCTGCTCACTTTGTAACGCGCGGAGTGTGCGCTGATATGAAACATCCTGGCAGATTAAAACTGTGTGCTGGTGTGCTGGACCGAGACTCGAACTCGGGACCTTTGCCTTTCGCGGGCAAGTGCACACTCCGCTGCAGAGTGAAAATCTCATTCTGGAAACATCCCCCAGGCTGTGGCTGTCATGTCTCCGCAATATCCTTTCTTCCAGGAGTGCTAGTTCTGCAAGGTTCGCAGGAGAGCTTCTGTGCAGTTTTGAAGGTAGGAGACGAGATACTGGCAGAAGTAAAGCTGTGAGGACAGGGTGTGAGTCGTGCTTCGGTAGCTCAGTTGGTAGAGCACTTGCCCGCGAGAGGCGAAGGTCCCGAGTTCGAGTCTCGGTCTGGCACACAGTTTTAATCTGCCAGGATGTCAGACGGTATTTTCACAGCAGTGCATGTAGCGACTGTGTATGTTAGAAACGCTGGTAATTTCAAGCCGAGACTCCTGTTGAACAAATGTTTTTTGGTTGAGACATTCACCTAGAAGAGAATGCAATATATGGTAACTAAAGATGCATGGACATCGTTTTCAGTACTACATTTGTTCTGTATAACTGAATACACGGTATACGGGAGAAATACATAAATGGTTGGAAATTCAGTTTTTCATAATAATGAAAACATCAGAGATAATTATCTTCACGTCGTGAAGGAAAATTGTATCACTGACTCGGAATATACGATAATTGTTATACGAACTCAGTTCCCCTATCACAAATCTGTATAAGGGAATTTCTCAAGGGAAGCTAATGTCAGCGGGAGGTACAAATTCATTTCGTGAGAACAGAACTATTGTCAAGAAACTAACGTCTGAAACGAATCTTTTCAGTACGACACGCGGAATACTGCAAAACTTAACTTCTTTCAGTGTATTGCATGATATCTTTGGACGCTGCTTCCACGTAGGCAACCACAAGTCTGTAAATGATTTTAGAGCTATTGTCATTATTGGAAAAATCGTTTCTTGTTGATCAAAGGTGTGCAGGCTTCATATACAGAATACTGAACGTACATCTACAATATCACACTACACACGAGAATGATAAGAGCTACATATCCTCGTCAATCTCTAACATCGTCCAGTTAATACTCTACTGCATTACCCTCTCCCTCTCATCTCAAATCGCAGGTGTCGATGTGACATATTGCAAGAAGCAGTAGGATTAAAATTAAGACAGGATATACAATGCTGTGGTAAGAAAGGAAATGGTTTCGGGAGTCAGCTGTCGTCCCACCACGAGTGTAGCATGTGGTCTTGACTGCATATAGTTATGAGGATCATGATAGGTGGAATGCCAGGACTGCAACAAGTGGCCCCACGTCTGCACATTATGTGATTGTAAAGCCCACGACGTATTTGACAATCCAACTTCCAGGGAAGTGCTCTGGATCACCTGACGAATCCACATTACTTCCTCTATGTTAGATTGACTTTATTCTTCACATTTAGTGTCGTAACACAGTTCTGAGCTTTTGTCATACGCTTGTCTGATCTTATACACTCCTGGAAATTGAAATAAGAACACCGTGAATTCATTGTCCCAGGAAGGGGAAACTTTATTGACACATTCCTGGGGTCAGATACATCACATGATCACACTGACAGAACCACAGGCACATAGACACAGGCAACAGAGCATGCACAATGTCGGCACTAGTACAGTGTATATCCACCATTCGCAGCAATGCAGGCTGCTATTCTCCCATGGAGACGATCGTAGAGATGCTGGATGTAGTCCTGTGGAACGGCTTGCCATGCCATTTCCACCTGGCGCCTCAGTTGGACCAGCGTTCGTGCTGGACGTGCAGACCGCGTGAGACGACGCTTCATCCAGTCCCAAACATGCTCAATGGGGGACAGATCCGCAGATCTTGCTGGCCAGGGTAGTTGACTTACACCTTCCAGAGCACGTTGGGTGGCACGGGATACATGCAGACGTGCATTGTCCTGTTGGAACAGCAAGTTCCCTTGCCGGTCTAGGAATGGTAGAACGATGGGTTCGATGACGGTTTGGATGTACCGTGCACAATTCAGTGTCCCCTCGACGATCACCAGTGGTGTACGGCCAGTGTAGGAGATCGCTACCCACACCATGATGCCGGGTGTTGGCCCTGTATGCCTCGGCCGTATGCAGTCCTGATTGTGGCGCTCACCTGCACGGCGCCAAACACGCATACGACCATCATTGGCACCAAGGCAGAAGCGACTCTCATCGCTGAAGACGACACGTCTCCATTCGTCCCTCCATTCACGCCTGTCGCGACACCACTGGAGGCGGGCTGCACGATGTTGGGGCGTGAGCGGAAGACGGCCTAACGGTGTGCGGGACCGTAGCCCAGCTTCATGGAGACGGTTGCGAATGGTCCTCGCCGATACCCCAGGAGCAACAGTGTCCCTAATTTGCTGGGAAGTGGCGGTGCGGTCCCCTACGGCACTGCGTAGGATCCTACGGTCTTGGCGTGCATCCGTGCGTCGCTGCGGTCCGGTCCCAGGTCGACGGGCACGTGCACCTTCCGCCGACCACTGGCGACAACATCGATGTACTGTGGAGACCTCACGCCCCACGTGTTGAGCAATTCGGCGGTACGTCCACCCGGCCTCCCGCATGCCCACTATACGCCCTCGCTCAAAGTCCGTCAACTGCACATACGGTTCACGTCCACGCTGTCGCGGCATGCTACCAGTGTTAAAGACTGCGATGGAGCTCCGTATGCCACGGCAAACTGGCTGACACTGACGGCGGCGGTGCACAAATGCTGCGCAGCTAGCGCCATTCGACGGCCAACACCGCGGTTCCTGGTGTGTCCGCTGTGCCGTGCGTGTGATCATTGCTTGTACAGCCCTCTCGCAGTGTCCAGAGCAAGTATGGTGGGTCTGACACACCGGTGTCAATGTGTTCTTTTTTCCTTTTCCAGGAGTGTACAATATTAATCAGTTATGCAAATTCTGTAAGGCGATAAGCCGGGAATCGTGCATGACCTTGTACTGACTGTCTTTGCATCATGGGATTCCGATTAGAGTCCGCAGCTCGTGGTCGTGCGGTAGTGTTCTCGCTTCCCACGCCCGGGTTCCCGGGTTCTATTCCCGGCGGGGTCAGGGATTTTCTCTGCCTCGTGATGACTGGGTGTTGTGTGATGTCCTTAGGCTAGTTAGGTTTAAGTAGTTCTAAGTTCTAGGGGACTGATGACCATAGATGTTAAGTCCCATAGTGCCCAGAGCCATTTGAACCATTCCGATTAGAGCGTTCAGTAGCTTGTATGTGATTTCTATTTGCCTACATGAAGAGCCATTAAGGCCTGTGTTCACATTCGTACAGAGAACAAAAGAAGCTGGCCTTGATATCGACCACGAAGACACTCTTGTTAGCCAATAGTGATTTAGACTAAACCAGCATTTGTAACAAAGCAATGAAAAAGTACGAATCACTACACGTGGAACATTCACCTTCAGGATTTCTTAGTAGATGTACGAAAACACATAGATTTGATCCCCGTTAATAACGAACTATCTGTGGAGGCTACACAATTTGTCATTTTAATTCCAACAACAACCGTTAAAACATTACGGGTGCTGCAATAACCAATAATGATGAGCTCGATTCCAAATTGAAATTAATTTAAAATCGTTTTATATAATGAGATCATGACTCAATTTAAAAAGAATATTCGCTGAATATAACAATAATTTGGAATTTAGATTCCTGTGGTAGAACTTTAAATAACTCTGAAGACACGACGGGTTACATAATGCTATTTTAACTGTGTGTTTTCCTCGCAGGAAGAACATTTATTTTATTGGACATTTTCCAAGCCATTTCAGCGACTTCCAACCCAGCGTCGACACAGGTTCGCCAAAACAAGGTCATTTCAACATCACAGCGTAAGTTTTTACCAACAAAATGTACAGCTCCTGTAAAAACTGAGTTTTCAGTCAGACAGGCCTTTCTCCTATCACAATAAGCTGTCGTCTTTGTTTTTATTTCTTTTTCTAAAAATTTTCCGTAAATATCAAGCACTAAATTTTTCCCCTTACAGGCGTGATGTCCTAACTACTACCTTTTCCTCCAAGACAAAGTGTACCCATTCTACATAGGCCAAATTTATGTTTTAAAATGATATTCATGAAATGTTAGGTGCCTTATGCTGCGTACTCTCGCATACGCACACCTGCTTCCAATTATGTGTCGCAACAAAGAACGTCATTTCAACACGATTTGTCTACGACAAACGGTCGCGGGACTATAGGTGGGGAGGGGGTGGGGGGGTGGGGGGAATGCAACCTTTCGACAGCTACAACGATCGTATCACTGCAACCACTTGTACTAACAGAAGAATGGCGTGATATCAATTAAGAAACTGTTATTTTTAATGGCGCTCCTTCCATGTTTCCAACTTAAACGGAGCGGTGATCTTTCAGTACGAATAGGAAAATGCAATTAATGTCATAATCACCTCCTCTAATGTTAACATATAATAAAGACATCTGAGTGAAATGTAATACATGTTTTTCACATTAACCGAGTAGTCATCTTACCATTAAAATCCAATAACACGAGAAATGAATTGGGATTTGAAGGGATTAAGTTCAAAAGGAACCGGTTATGAGTTTATATAGGTGCTCTCCACATACTTTCTGATGCTTTGCGGTGATTGTAGTTCGTTGCGCAAGTTCCCTTGCGGATTTCAGATTAATTTTAATACATTCAGCACGATGCAAGATTCTTACATTCTTGCACATTAGCCACTATTTATACTTACTGTAGACCTTTTGACCATATCTTTGCTTCAATTTCTTGAGTTCACCTAACATGGTTATCTTTTCTGCTCCCAACCTATCAAAGTGTATACATCGCTTCTAGAATTTCTTCCCTGTCTGCAAAATTTAGCCCTCTAGCAAGTCTACCTATGATGTTTGTTCTTATTTATGTGCGTATCTTAGCGTACGGGTAGTAAATGTTCCGTTAGATTTAGCACAAAACCCAGTTCCCATTCACTTTCAGCTGCCATTGCTGCGTCATCAGTTAATAGCACTGTGTAAATTTTCTGTCCTCGACAAATAACAACAGTCCTTTAATTCTGTCATTCCCTTTTCAATGGACAAACAAACATCATTGGTGGCAATGAACTAGCCTTTCAACTTCCCTCGTTTTGACGTTTTCTGCTAATCTGTCAGTACAGATTATTCTAACTCACTCAGAAGACAGAGAATGGGATTTCATCTCTCTGTTTTCGATACCACACTGCCTAAAACAGGGAAAACATTTTATTTCATCACATATTATAAAAGCCTTTCAATATTCACAGCGCCAGAATAAGCTCCGAAACACGAACCCATTTGCATTTTGAATGTGCTTCTGCATTCCATAAACGCAAAACACAATCGTTTTGCAGTGTGCTTATACATGACAGTCGCTTGCCGGCGCTGCAGCAGCAAAGTTGCAGAAAAACATTGGGAGTTTCGTCACTCATTGTCTTGGTCTCTTGTACCACTTAAAAAAAATGTAAGGCAAACGATGTCGATTTCTCTCCTATACATTGTAATTCGTCATCTTTCGACGTCGTAGTATCCGAGTTCCTTGCAAGATGCTACGATTACTATCAAAACAAAGTAAGGACTGGTGGATGTTGATTTCTCTCCCGCAAACTGTAATTCGTGTTGAATTATAGCTGGCACCTCTCTCCATGTAATATCTGAACTCTTTGCGTGAGGAGGGACGATTGTTTCAGTCACACACTGGGAGCCGATAACTCCATACTCCTCAAGCCTCATACAACATCTGAGCGACATGGACTAACGGACAAATTCTATAATAAATGTATAACATCTACATGTATGTTTCATTGTTAATACCGTTTCTGTACTAGGAATAATGCGTCATAGCACTAGTAGTGTGTGTAAAATTCTGGTTGAGACAGTGCTGATGTATTCTCAGAGTCTGCGTTAATACTTCCACGGTCGACTACTTTTTTGCACTTTCAGACGACTTCCTCCACCTTGAGTGTTAAAAAAATGGCATCGATATTTTCATTATGTTATTGTTAAATAGTTTCTGTTGGGTGAAACAGACTTAATTATCCTAAAGAATTACAAATGACACTGTAAAAATTTAATTTTTACAAACTGAAAAATCTTTTTACCGAAGTCATTTAATTCAAAATTAATCGGACTGTGATCACTGCAGTTGTCAGATCCGTCCCGTAATTACTCAAAACAAATTAAATTTATACATTTAATTAAAAACTGATGTCATTGAAATTTCTTTGCATATTATGAGGGATTAATTATAGCTGTTATTCACAATTACCTTTCCGCTAATTATCATGTCAAGTTCGTCTCGTGGCAGTTCTCACTGGAATAACGTCACTGGAATCACACGAGAAACAAGCGTATTCTCTGAGAACTCCAAATTCACTTTAATCTATAGAGCTTCTTTGCCATCAACCGACAACAGAATACCAGTTTTATAATTTTCCCTTGAATAATAATACACTAATTTCTTGTGAACTGGACCTTCTCCTTTCGGCCATTCGGCCTATTTCGACTAGTAAATTTTCAGTCTGAGGTATTATACATACTGTATTTACTTTATTTAATTATTTTTTTTTGTACAGCAAAGTAGTTATATACTTTCGCAAGAAAGAGAAATAGGGATACCTATGTAATGGCGCACAGCAAAACGATTCTCTTTAATATCTCAGATGATAATGTGAAGGCCGATCGGCTGGAATCTCAAGAATTCGGAAGGAAACGATCGACGGTTAGTGGAAACGAGGTGGTGCGTGGTATCTTCTGTCGGCGGCCGTTGTTGTGAAAGTGACCAAAGGAACTCAGACATGGTGTCTTCAAAGCTGTGCAGAGAAGGAGAAAGTGTGCACCAATAACACGAGATTATAATTTACAACTGATAAAACGGCAGTCTGGTGGTTTTATGGTAAGGAGTGGGGAAGTCGTTGACTACTCGAGGAACTTGAAGGACAGGCGAAAACTAGTGGTTGCCGAGCATGTGAATAATTGGCCATAGAAACACTGAACGAAAGCGGTCCTGGGTCGCGACTATCCACCCGACTGATAGAAAGGCAAGATACTAAACTTTTTCATTTGTATTAGACGAGTGTGGTTAAGTAGAATATGCTGGAGCATTCAAACATTAGGAGGGATGTGCTAATGGAGAACTAAACAGCAGGGAAATAAATTTGTTTCGGAAGGAGCTTGCTTTGAGCGAAACAATTTTTTGCTCAAGAACGACCCCTTCGAATAACAAATTTATTTGTAAGCAAACATGGACAGAACTGCTTCAACCTCAAGATGAGCACTTAAGTCCACTATAGAGGGACGCGTTACAATTTAAGTAATTTTCCACTACTCGCTTGGTGTTCGTAAACATGGCGAATACATGATTATATTAAGTTGGTGTTAAGTTCTTAGCATTGTTGCTTTGCATGTTGGTATTCCGGTCGCTATGGGTTTATTTATGGATTGTAAGTTTTTATTTGTAGTTCACTGTTGCTATTTGGGTTTAAAAATAGTCGTTTTGTCGTTCGGACACAGTGAGTGGAGCTGTGGGCTCTAGAAAATGGAGTGTCAAGTGGAGAAATTGGACCATTTCCGACTATTCTTCTCTTTTCTTCAGAATAGGGGTGATAGCAGCGGAGGCAGCCAGAACCATTTGCGCCGTGTATGACGATAATATCGTTGGGCAGAGTACAGCAAGAAAATGGTCTTCTCATTTTAAGGAGAATCGTTTTGACATCAGTGATTCTCCACGTTCAGGAAGACTTACGAGGTTTTATGATGACGGTTGCAATAGGAGGGCTATTCACAAAGTAGGGAACGCTTTGACATTCAAAAAACTAAGTACAAGAAATACATTTTATTATATACATCTGAAATAGCGACTGACCTACTGCTTTTTCACATAGTCATCAAACACATTGAGGCACTTATCGTAGCGGTGGACAAGCTTTGAAAGGCCTTCGTCGTAAAATTCTGCCGCCTGAGACTTCAGCCAGTGAGTAACGCTCTCCTGGAGTTCCGCGTCGTCGTCAAAGAGCTGCGTTGCAAGCCAGTTCTTCATCTTCGGAAACAAGTGGAAGTCGCTTGGTACAAGATTGGGGCTGTAGGGCAGATGAGGGAAAATTTCCCACTTGAATGATTTAAGGAGTTCTTTAGTGCGGTATGCCGTGTGAGGTCGAGCATTGTCGTGCAAAAACAAAATTTTGGACGGCAGCTTTCTTCGGAATTTGTTTTGAACTGCTCTTCTAAGGCTGTGCAAAGTTTGACAGTGCCGGGCAGAATTTATGGTTGCTCCACGTTCGAGAAAATCGATAAGAAGCACCCCTTGCCTATCCCAAAACACTGACGCCATCAACTCCCTTGCGACATGGTTTGTGTTGTGTCTAGACAAGACAGCCTAGACACAATGAGAGGAAGCCGAAAGGCACGCGCTTAAACTCACGCAGGCTGGCGTGAAGTCTGAAACAGGATACGTAATGAATGCTATAAAGAAAAGTACGTAGCTTCTGGAATACTTAACTTTAATCCATAATTGTAGAACATTGGTCTTGTTGATACAGTATTATCATCTCAATATAACTTGGTGATGGCGCCTTGCTAGGTCGTAGCAATTGACTTAGCTGAAGGCTATGCTAACTATCGTCTCGGCAATTGAGAGCGTATTTGTCAGTGATCCCCTTCTGGCAAAGTCGTCTGTACAACTGGGGTGAGTGCTAGTACGTCTCTCTAGATCTGCCGTGTGGTGGCGCTCGGTCTGCTATCACTGACAGTAGCGACACGCGGGTCCGGCGTATACTAATGGACCGCGGCCGATTTGAAGGCTACCACCTAGCAAGTGTGGTATCTGGCGGTGACACCACAGTTTGCAAACATTTTCTTGGTTTTGGGGGGAGGGGGGGATATTTTGTGCCCCCACTCCATGGACTATAATTTTGTCTTACAATTGACGTGTTTCACCCAAGTCTCGTTACCGGTTACGATTCGATCCAGTAATGAATCACCATGTTTCTGGTAGGCTTTCAGAAATGTCAACGTTGCCCCCATTCACTGTTCTTTACGGTGCT
The DNA here is from genome assembly GCF_021461395.2 of Schistocerca americana. Classification (NCBI taxonomy): domain Eukaryota; kingdom Metazoa; phylum Arthropoda; class Insecta; order Orthoptera; family Acrididae; genus Schistocerca; species Schistocerca americana. The sequence goes on from NC_060122.1 coordinate 155,393,121, forward strand.
CTGTAAGCATTTTGGGCACCCATCGTGCACAAAATTTGTGGTAGCCTAGCTTTTGAGTGACTATTTCAAACAACAAAGTCTGTTAAACTTGTGGAAAAGAAAGCGAAAGCTCCGTTATCGTGAACCGAAGGTTTCACGAATCGTTTCGTCATTTTTAGCGACAAGATAGTCAGTTACAATGCTCGTGCGTCCACTCTTCTCTTCATCATGAACGTTGGTTCAACCATTTTTAGATTGAATGGACCATTTCAGGACGGAACATTCACTCATTACGTTGTTTCCATACACTTCGCACAGTTCACGATAAATTTCTAGAGGTTTTAGGTTTTTTGCCACAGACCACACCTCTCAACTGGCGGGATGTTCGATTGCAGTGCAAGTTTCAAATTCTAATATAAAAAAAAACCAGACGCGCAAAGACGTTCCCGGTGTCACGGATGGGTGCCGACTGAGCTGCCGACCACGCACGTACCAAAATACACGTGATCGGCGCGCGCCTAGCGGCGTAGCGGCGTCAGACGGAAACGTTCCCTACCTCCTGAATAGCCCTCGTATATTAATCCACAATGATCTATGTCAGTGTACTCGAGAACTTTCAAATGCAGTGAACTGTGATTATTTCACCACCGTCAGACATTTGCGCAAAATGGGGAAGGTTGAAAAATTGGATGTATGGATACGACATGCTGTAAGCCAAAAACATAAAAATCAGCGGGCGGCCAGATCTCTGCTCGCTCGTCTTCAGTTGGCTCGTGGACAACACCGACAGTTTCTATCTTATATCTTTACTGGAAGCCCGAAACCGTGCCTTTATGCTAACATAAGGAAAAGAAAGGAATGATTGATAAAAAAAAAAAAAAGCAACTCGCCGTACAAAGACCTGCGCGCATCCAAAGAACATAATGTTATGCATCAGATGGAATAACGACGTGTGGTGTACTACGAATTACTGCATGTAAGGTAACAATCGCTACTGACATTTATTGTCAACAACTGCGACGTCTTGCAGGTGCTAGGCGCTAAGTCCTGCTACGGTCGCAGGCTCGAATCCTGCCTCGGGCATGGATGAGTGTGCTGTCCTTAGGATAGTTAGGTTTAAGTAGTTCTAATCTCTAGGGAACTGATGACCACAGATGTTAAGTCCCATAGTGCTCAGAGCCATTTGAACCATCTTGCAGGTGCAGTCCAAGAAGACTGCTTGAAGTGGTGCAACTCCACGATAACGTCCACCGAAATTCTGCTAGACTGACAAAAAAGCGCTATATTAGAATTGTGCTGGGGAGTCGTTCCGTACCCACCTTATTCACTTGATTCTGCGCTCTCAGATTTTCTCCTTTTCCGTTCTCTACCGAACAACCTTCAAGGAACATGTTTTCCTGATGGAAATGCACTCCGAACACGGCTTGATAAGTTCTTCGGCTCAAAACTACGTGATTTCTACAGCCACAGGATCGAAAAGTTACCCCTGTGTCCGCAGACCGTTTTTAATAATGAAGGAGAATATATTATTGATGACTAAAATCTATGTAATGTATATCTGTTGTGATTATTAAATTTATGGAAAAACGGTACGAGCTTACGCACCAATCCATTACCTTTTTAAACTAGTTATATCTGCCTGAAAAGGAGAGTTTTGGTTTTTTTTTATGACTCTCGACAATGTCTGCATATTTTAATGTTTTATAATTAATATAACTAGTTTTTATTATATATCATTAATGTCATACAATTAGCTGTTAATTTCACACGGAACACTATACGTAACCATCTCCTTGCAAGTAAAGATGCACGAGCATCGCCTCACACGTGTATTTCTGTAAGCCACACGCTGCAGACTGTAGGTGGGTGCAAAAATGCGACCCGTGGTCGCAACAAAAGTGGAAAAAGATCACCTGCAGTTTAGTCGTGGTACACGCCAAAGTAATGATACGTTTACATCGGAAACCGCATGAGCCAGTGCATCAACAGCAGCCAGTGCGACAGCATACTTGGTAGCTACGGGACGGCCATCGACTTGTGTCAACAACTTCAAAGTAAGACGAGGACACACAGTCCAATATACTTTTAATTCTGTTTTACTATATGGACTTCCCAACTGTTTGTGATGGTATTTTGTCTTTTTAGTCCGTTTAATTTCATGACATAGACTTTACAACCTGATGATGAGAGCATTGTCTCTTGAAACGCGTTGTTAAAATATGTGTATAAGAATCGCGGTTGAATGCTAACAGTGATAACCAGTATAACGACAACTGCTACCTCGACTCCATAATGGATTATATTAAATAGAGAAGACTACTTATCAACCACAAAGCCTCTACAGTACAACAGCTAAGATCGATTTGAGGATCAGTATACAAAAAAACTGAATTCATGACTAACACAAATTCTAGTTCTAATTACATTAGAAGGCACCACCGTTGGTAAAGCCCTCACTGTCAAATATTTCGTGTAGATTTCAGAAAATGAGAGTAGATACCAAATGTATCGAGTTAGAGAGGTTTACCATATTACATATCCAAGTACACTTCCAAGAATCTTAAACTCAAACATTACAACTAATTAGTAGGGGCCTTTGTATTATAAACCTCTGAATGACTCGTACAGAACAGGAAGAGCCCACTCAGGAAAGCAGAGGTGCAGGATTAGACAAAACAGTGAGTAGTGCCATATCCAAGAAGACATAACTGCACCTATGAGAAAAAGGCGACCGGCCCTCTTTGGTCATTTGACCCGCATGACATGCAGCTCCACGAACAGGGTGTTACCAACAATATGTGGTGTGTAAGTCACTAAGAAGAAATAGATCACCACAGTGAAATCGGACCTGGAGAAACTTGAAATTTTAGTAGAAACCATACAGAACCGGTCCAAATTCGAAAATGTTCAAATGTGTGTGAAATCTTATAGGACCTAACTGCTAAGGTCATCAGTCCCTAAGCTTACACACTACTTAACCTAAATTATCCTAAGGACAAACACGCACACCCATGCCCGAGGGAGGACTCGAACCTCCACCGGGACCAATCACACAGTCCATGACTGCAGCGCCTTAGACCGCTCGGCTAGGTCCAAATTCCAACGGATCACGGTATGTGGAGTATTACCAGTGTCCCTTATCACCAAACAGCACAAAAACCAGCAGACCGAAGTGGACAGAACAGAGGAAGCTTGCCCAAAGCCGGAAAACAAAAGATTTCTCTGCTAAGGGAAATAGAAGACTCACGTTCAAATGGTTCAAATGGTTCAAATAGCTCTGAGCACTATGGTACTTAATATCTGAGGTCATCAGTCCCCGAGGACTTAGAACTACTTAAACCTAACTAACCTGAGGACATCACACGCATCCATGCCCGAGGCAGGATTCGAACCTGCGACCATAGCAGTCGCGCGGTTCGGGACTGAAGCGCCTAGAACCGCTCGGCCACCGCGGCCGGCAAGACTCACGTCATCATCATCATCATGGCCGGCTGGAGTGGCCATGCGGTTCTAGGCGCTACAGTCTGGAGCCGAGTGACCGCTACGGTCGCAGGTTCGAATCTTGCCTCGGGCATGGATGTCCTTAGGTTAGTTAGGTTTAATTAGTTCTAAGTTCTAGGCGACTGATGACCTCAGAAGTTAAGTAGCATAGTGCTCAGAGCCATTTGAACCATCATCATCATCTTGGACAGTTTCCAGGCCCTGGCCGGGTCTGTATGGAACATAGGCCTTACCATTGTCTTCTGTCTTGCCACCATCTCTCCTTCTCCACCTTGCTCCAGTCTTCTCCTTTCTTCTGGAAGCATTCCTCTACTCCTTTCAGCCATCTGTCTCTCAGTCTTCCTCTTGGTCTCTTTCCTTCCAATTTCATCTCGTGTATCCTACTGGCTAGTGAGATGGAACTGTTGAGAAGCAGTATTGGAGTAACAAAGATAGACAGGTTAAGAAATGAGACAATCAGAGGAAGGTGGAACCATTACAGGACGAAATAGAGAAATCAAAGCTGAGATGGTATGGACACGTTAAGACAATGGAGGAGAAGAGAATACCCAGGAGGAAATAGAAGACTCACGTAAAGAGTCAAAAGTGCCCCCGGGTCCTAAATAGGCCCATAAAAGAAGAACGAAAATAAAATTAGCAATAATATACAAAATGATACATAACATGCTTAATGAGATTGCAGTTAATTACAAAATGTATATACAACATCGTTGCATCGAGTAACTTGTCAAAGCTGAGGAATTTTGCGTCTCCAGTAGCTCTGATCTACTAGCTGTAGCAAGAATAACTGCCGTGTATACTTGCGAGAATCCAGCGAAAAGTTGCCGGAAGGCCGGTAGTTGACATGCAGGTATACACAGTTATATTATGTGGCACGTATAAGAACAAGAATAACTGCAATGTAGATTAAAATATATACAATAAAAACAATGATACATAGAAAATATAAAAAAATACACCGGAAACTGACATTATAAAAAAAGACAATAAAGATTGGATGAATAACGTTGACTGAGAACCTGCGAATGAAGTACATTATGTTATAACTGGACCCGTCATCAAAAAATTACAGTAGAAGGCTACTAACGTACTACAAATGTCAGTGTGTAACATTAAAAAATAACTAAAAGTAGCAGAAAGGTAAGAAACCTGCTGATGTGGATAGAGTGCCACCTCTGTACCTTTAAATAGCTCCCAAAGGAGCCTGAGTTTTAAGTACAATAATTATGGCTGATATACATTTTACCATAAGTGGTACGTTATTACCTTATTTGTTTCCTCACTTTCGAACTTTTTTAAGTTCGAGGTTTAGTTCGCGATATTTAACTTAAGCTAATTACAAAGTACTTTAATCAACTGAAACTACTCATCCCCTTTTAATTTTTTATAATGTACGCCATGTACAGAATTATAATTATTCAATTTACTTGATCGAAATTCACGTACATTATATATATACAGGGTGAAAAGTATTTAAACCGACAAACTCTGGGAGGATGTAGGGGACGTCAAAACAAATATATTTCCCTAATGTCATTTTCTCCTATGAAGATTATTTAAATCGGTGGAGGCCGTATTACGCTTTTCAGCTGTTGGAGGTCGTATTACGATCTTCAGTTGTTAGAGGGCGTATTACGCTTTTCAATTGTAGGCAACTGCTGTCCACCAGTGTAGTAGTGCACTGTGTCTGTTTACTAATGGAGCGTTGCACCTGGAGTGAGTACACTGATATGGTTGGTGCGTACTGCGTAGCGAACTGCAACGGACGAGCTGCACAGCGGGTTTATCAACAACAATATCCTAATCGCCGTATCCCGCATCATGCGACCTTTGCTGCTGTTTACCAACGTCTGCGTGAGACCGGGACATTTAGCAGATTACCTGGTCAGGGACGCCATCGCACGGTAAGAGCGCCGCAATTTGAGGAATCTGTCTTGCAGCATGTGGAGCGGGATACTTCAATCAGCACTCGTTCAATTCCACGTAATACGCTGACGAATCAGACGAATGTAAGAACAGTTCTTCGAGAGCAATTGCTACGTCCATTTCACTTACAGCGTGTCCACAACTGGAACCAGTTGATTATCCACCCAGAACACAGTTTGGCAGTTACCTGGAACAGCGTGAAATGCATCCTACATTTCCATTCTCTGTGTTTTTTACCGATGAAACAACGTTCGGGCATGATGGTGCCTTCAACATGCACAATTCGAATGTTTGGAGTCAGGATAACCCACATGCCACAGTTACTAGCGCTCATCAAGTGCGTTTCTTCGTTAATGTGTGGGTCGGTGTTGTTGGGGAATATTTAATTGGGCCGTATCTGCTACCTAGGCCATTAAATGGCAGGCACTATTACAATTTTCTCGCCAGAGCATTGCCAGAATTGCTGGAAGGCGTCCCGCTCCCTAAAAGATAACGCATGTAGTTCCAAGATGACGGGGCGCCGGCACATTTCAGTCGTCGTGTGCGTCTATTCCTGGACCGACGGTTGAGAGGAACGTGGATTGGCAGAGCTGGTCCTGTACCATGGTCTGCTCGATCCCCAGATATGTCCCCTCTGGACTTTTTTGTGTGGGGAGAGATGCGCAACCTTGTTTACGCAACTCCTGTTGCGTCAGAAGATGATCTGGTTGCCCGGATAGTAGCAGCAGCAGGAACAATTCAGGATACTCCCGGGGGTTTTGCCCCTGTCAGACAGAACATGACCCAACGGTGTAACATTTGTTTACGTGTCAATGTAGGCATTTTTGAAAATCTACTGTAATTGAAATTGGGTTGTCTTATTGTGTCGTCTCTGGTTCATAAAAAAATGGAAAAGTGTTTGTTGGTTTACTTAATTTGCCACCAGAGAAATCTTCCTCTACCGGTTTAAATACTCCTAAAAGGAAAAAATGACATTTGGGAAAAAGATTTGTTTTGATGTCCCTCACAACCTCCCAGATATATATATATATATATATATATATATATATATATATATAGGGTGGTCCATTGATAGTGACAGGGGCAAATATCTCACGAAATAAGCATCAAACGAAAAAACTACAAAGAACGAAACTCGTCTAGCTTGAAGGGGGAAACCAGGTGGCGCTATGGTTGGCCCGCTAGATGGCGCTGCCATAGGTCAACCGGATATCAAGTGCGTTTTTTTAAATAGGAATCACATTTTTTATTACGTATTCGTGTAGCACGTAAATAAATATGAATGTTTTAGTTGGACCACTTTTTTCGCTTTGTGGTAGATGCCGTTATAATAGCCACAAACGTATAAGTACGTGGTATCACGTAACATTCCGCCAGTGCGGACGGTATTTGCTTCGTGATACATTACCCGTGTTAAAATGGGCCGTTTACCAATTGCGGAAAAGGTCGATATCGTGTTGATGTATGGCTATTGTGATCAAAATGCCCAACGGGCGTGTGCTACGTATGCTGTTCGATATCCTGGACGACATCATCCAAGTGTCCGGGCCGTTCGCCGGATAGTTACGTTATTTAAGGAAACAGGAAGTGCTCAGCCACATGTGAAACGTCAACCACGACCTGCAACAAATGGTGATGCACAAGTTGGTGTTTTAGCTGCTGTTGGGGCTAATCCGCACATCAGTAGCAGAAAAATTGCGCGAGAATCGGGACTCTCAAAAACGTCATTGTTGAGAATGCTACATCAACATCGATTACACCCGTGCCATGTTTCTATGCAACAGGAATTGTATGGCGACGACTTTGAACGTCGTGTACAGTTCTGCCATTGAGCACAAGAGAAATTACGGGACGACGACAGATTATTTGCACGCGTTCTATTTAGCGAGGAAGCGCCATTCGCCAACAGCGGTAACGTAAACCGGCATAATATGCACTAGTGGGGAACGGAAAATCCACGATGGCTGCGACAAGTGGAACATCAACGACCTTGGCGGGTTAATGTATGGTGCGGCATTATGGGAGGAAGGATAATTGGCCCCCATTTTATCGATGGCAATCTAAATGGTGCAATGTATGCTAATTTCCTACGTAATGTTCTACCGATGTTACTACAAGATGTTTCACTGCATGGCAGAATGGCGATGTACTTCCAACATGATGGATGTCCGGCACATAGCTCGCGTGCGCTTGAAGCGATATTGAATAGCATATTTCCTGACAGGTCGATTGGTCGTCGAAGCACCATACCATGGCCCGCACGTTCACCGGATCTGACGTCCCCGGATTTCTTTCTGTGGGGAAAGTTGAAGGATATTTGCTATCGTGGTCCACCGACAACACCTGACAACATGCGTCAGTGCATTGCCAATGCATGTGCGAACATTACGGAAGGCGAACTACTCGCTGTTGAGAGGAATGTCGTTACACGTATTGCCAAATGCATTGAGGTTGACGGACATCATTTTCAGCATTTATTACATTAATGTGGTATTTACAGGTAATCACGCTGTAAACAGCATGCGTTCTCAGAAATGATAAGCTCACAAAGGTACATGTATAACATTGGAACAACCGAAATAAAATGTTCAAAGATACCTACCTTCTGTATTTTAAAAACCTACCTGTTATCAACCGTTCGTCTAAAATTGTGAGCCATACGTTTGTGACTATTACAGCGCCATCTATCACAAAGCGAAAAAAGTTGTCCAACTAACACATTCATATTTCTTCACGTACTACACGATCATGTAATAAAAATGGGGGTTCCTTAAAAAACAAACAAAAAAAAAACGTAGTTGATACCCGTTTGACCTATGGCAGCGCCATTTAGCCTGTCAGCCATAGCGCCATCTGGTTTCCCCCTTCAAGTTAGACAAGTTTCTTTTTTGTAGTTTTTTCGTTTGACGCTTATTTCGTGAGATATTTGGCCCGGTCGCGATCAATGGACCACCCTGCACTATTGGGTAACGGAAAATCAACGATGGCTGCGGCAAGTGGAACATTAGCGATTTTATATATATATATATATATATATATATATATATATATATATATATATATATGTGTGTGTGTGTGCGTGTGTGTGTGTGTGTGTGTCTTCCACATCTCCTCCAAAAGCAAAGTACCAATTTCAACCAAACTTCGTACACATATCACTTACTGTCTGCAATGAAAGTGGCTGTAATAATCATCTACCTATCAAAGGGGTGGGATAGGGTGAAAAAACGGTGTAACCCATGGTGCGTGAATAGCTGTACTTCAGTCATGCAGCAATTGAGAATGAGAGGAATTAGTTACTTAGAATGAACTTTACACATAAATTCAAACCTTTACGAAGCTTTTTCTTGTTGACGACCCTACAAAGTGATGAAAGGAAAAAAGTATATCGCTTACTACATTTTCGCTGTTCATGTAGTAAAACTGCCGTGTGAAGCACGACGTTTTAATTTATTATTTCTTTACTACTAACTATATTTGTGACACACTTTTCAGACAGTATTCACACATACCACTTAATGTAGCAGTAAAACTAATACATTTTACGACACACAGTTCAAGAGATAGGATGTTATGAACACTAAGATTCGTGAAAAACAGCCGCCTCATGCAGGCTGTTTTAATTTATTACTTCTTTAGTCCTAAGTCGTTCGCAACACATTTCCTGTATCCCCATATCTTCCTGAATGTAGCTATAAAATATATCACTTGTGCTACACATAGTTCAGGAGATATTATGTTAAATACTGAGACGCTCGAAGAACTGTGGCATCATTCATAGAGATTTAATTTATTACTTCTTTACTACTATCTCTATTCGCAACACATTTAACAGACAGCATCCACATATACCGCTGGATGTGCTAGCAAAATTATATTATTGTACAGCACGTAGTTGTGGAGATTCGCTACCATAAACATTAAGCTGCGTGAAAATAAAATGCAGAGCAAAATTCGATAGAGATACAAATGAAATATTTGTTTAAATATGTGTGAAATATATTAAATATATGAGAAACATATTTTAAATGTGTGCCCACTGGCGAAGTCATAGGTTAAAATCACGTTTTAAACCTGTGGAACAATTTCAACCAAATTTGGTACCCATATTACACTACTGGCCATTAAAATTGCTACACCAAGAAGAAATGCAGATGATTAACGGGTATTCATTGCACAAGTATATTATACTAGAACTGACATGTGATTACACTTTCACGCGATTTGGGTGCATAGATCCTGAGAAATCAGTACCCAGAACAACCTCCTCTGGCCGTAATAACGTCATTGATACGCCTGGGTATTGAGTCAAACAGAGCTTGGATGGCGTGTAGAGATACAGCTGCCCGTGCAGCTTCAACAAGATACCACAGTTCATCAAGAGTAGTGACTGGCGTATTGTGACGAGGCAGTTGCTCGGCCACCATTGACCAGACTTTTTCAGTTGGTGAGAGATCTGAAGAATGTGCTGGTCAGGATAGCAGTCGAACATTTTCTGTATCCAGAAAGGTCCGTACAGGACCTGCAACATGCGGTCGTGCACTATCCTGCTGAAATGTAGGGTTTCGCAGGGATAGAATGAAGGGTAGAGCCACTGGTCGTAACAATCTGAAATGTAACGTCCACTGTTCAAAGTGACGTCAAAGCGAACAAGAGGTGACCGAGACGTGTAACCAATGGCACCCCATAACATCACACCGCAAACACCCCCATCTGTTGACTCAGGGATCGAGACGTGGCTGCGCGATCCGTTACAGCCATGCGGATAAGATGCCTGTCATCTCGACTGCTAGTGATACGAGGCTGTTGGGATCCAGCACGGCGTTCCGTATTACCCTCCTGAACCCACCGATTCCATATTCTGCTAACAGTCGTTGGATCTCAACCAACGCGAGCAGCAATGTCGCGATACGATAAACCGCAATCGCGATAGGCTACAATCCGACCTTTTTTCAAAGTCGGAAACGTGATGGTACGCATTTCTCCTCCTTACACGAGGTATCACAACAACGTTTCACCAGGCAACGCCGGTCAACTGCTGTTTGTGTATGAGAAATCGGTTTGAAACTTTGCTCATGTCAGCACGTTGTAGGCGTCGCCACCGGCTCCAACCGTGTGTGATTGCTCTGAAGGGCTAATCATTTGCATATCACAGCATCTTCTTCCTGTCGGTTAAATAACGCGTCTGTAGCACGTCATGTTCGTGGTGTAGCAATTTTAATGGTCAGTAGTGTAGTTGCGATTTCAAAGGAAATACTGTGGAAGTAAGAACTATCAGTGTGCTATTGAGGCAAGCGTGATAACGTGGTGAGTGAATGTGGCAGGAGGAATTAGACAGATAACGAGGTGAAAGAGGAAATGGACACAGAAAGGGGAGGGGGGAATGGATACAGAGAGGGGAGGGGGATATCGACAGGGAGAGGAAAGAGGACAGAGAGGGACAGGGACAGGGGAAGGAATAGGGAGGGGGGAGGAGAAGACGAATAGAGAGATGGGTGGAGGAAATAGACTGAGAAAGTTAAGAGGAAGAGATGGACTAATGTAAGATTGTAATAAATACGTACTCGGGCTACTCTGGGTACTTAACTATTGTTGTTCTTGTTGTTGTGGTCTTCAGTCCTGAGACTGGTTTGATGCAGCTCCATGCTACTCTATCCTGTGCAAGCCTCTTCACCTCCCAGTACCTACTGCAGCCTACATCCTTCTGAATCTGCTTAGTGTATTCATCTCTTGGTCCCCCTCTACGATTTTTATCCTCCACGCTGCCCTCCAGTACTAAATTGGTGATCCCTTGATGCCTCAGAACATGTCCTACCAACCGGTCCCTTCTTCTAGTCAAGTTGTACCACAAACTCCTCTTTCCCCCAATTCTATTCAATACCTCCTCATTAGTTATGTGATCTACCTATCTAATCTTCAGCATTCTTCTATAGCACCACATTTCGAAAGCTTCTATTCTTTTCTTGTCCAAACTATTTATCGTCCATGTTTCACTTCCATACATGGCTACACTCCATACAAATAGTTTCAGAAACGACTTCCTGACACTGAAATCTATACTCGATGTTAACAAATTTCTCTTCTTCAGAAACGCTTTCCTTGCCATTGCCAATCTACATTTTATATCCTCTCTACTTCGACCATCATCAGTTATTTTGCTCCCCAAATAGCAAAACTCCTTTACTAATTTAAGTGTCTCATTTCCTAATCTAATTCCCGCAGCATCACCCGACTTAATTCGACTACATTCCATTATCCTCGTTTTGCTTTTGTTTATGTTCATCTTATACCCTCCTTTCAAGACACTGTCCATTCCGTTCAATTGCTCTTCCAATTCCTTTGCTGTCTCTGACAGAATTACAATGTCATCGGCGAACCTCAAAGTTTTTATTTCTTCTTCATGGATTTTAATATCTACTCCGCACTTTTCTTTCGTTTCCTTTACTGCTTGCTCAATATACAGATTGAATAGCATCTGGGAGAGGCTACAACCCTGTCTCACTCCCTTCCCAACCACTGCTTCCCTTTCATGTCCCTCGACTCTTATAACTGCCATCTGGTTTCTGTACAAATTGTAAATAGCTCCCTGTATTTTACCCCTGCCACCTTCAGAATTTGAAAGAGAGTATTCCAGTCAACATTGTCAAAAGCTTTCTCTAAGTCTATAAATGCTAGAAACGTAGGTTTGCCTTTCCTTAATCTTTCTTCTAAGATAAGTCGTAGGGTCAGTATTGCCTCACGTGTTCCAACATTTCTACGGAATCCAAACTGATCTTCCCCGAGGTCGGCTTCTACCAGTTTTTCCATTCGTCTGTAAAAAATTCGCGTTAGTATTTTGCAGCTGTGACTCATTAAACAGATAGTTCAGTAATTTTCACATCTGTTAACACCTGATTTCTTTCAGATTGGAATTATTATATTCTTCTTGAAGTCTGAGGGAATTTCGCCTGTCTCATACATCTTGCTCACCAGCTGGTAGAGTTTTGTCAGGACTGGCTCTCCCAAGGCTGTCAGTTGTTCTAATGGAATGTTGTCGTCTACTCCCGGAGCTTTGTTTCGACTCAGGTCTTTCAGTGCTCTGTCAAACTCTTCACGCAGTATCATATCTCCCATTTCATCTTCATCTACATCCTCTATCATTTCCATAATATTGTCCTCAAGAACATCGCCCCTGTATAGACCCTCTATATACTGCTCACACCTTTCTGCTTTCCCTTCTTTGCTTAGAAGTGGGTTTCCATCCGAGCTCTTGACATTACTTAACTATTATATAACAAAAACCTTGAGGTTTGCTGATGGCACAGCAGATCTGACCGAGACAGCGAAAGAGTCGGAAGATTAGATGTACGGAGTAGATAGTGTCTTGAAAATAGCTTTTAAGATGAATACTAACTAAAGCAAAACAAATTTAGTAAGATACAAACAAATTAAACCAGGCGAAGATCGGCTAATTATATTAGAAAATGAGACAACAGGAATAGCAAAAGAGTCTTGCTATCTGATATCTTGCAAACTAAGAATCAATTTCCCTTCCAGCAGTGTAGATCGCTGTGCAGAGATTTATGTAGATTATGTCCATACGTGTTTCATGCGATAGTGTTAGTAGTAACTCATATCTACATTCCATGTAGTGTTAATGCATTTTGTTGAAAATAAACAGCCCCACCGGACACGTCTGCGCTCTGTGTTGCCAGTGCTTCAAAAGGGGTGTTGTGGGGGATCGATATAGCTTTCTGAGACACTCTGTTCTTGCTTCTTGTGACGGAGTGGTGTAGACAAGAGTGGAGAATCATCTGCTTGCTCTTCACTCTGCAGACCCGCGGAGGAGGAAATAGCATGTCTTCTCTCGCGCTTCTACCACGCGCATCCCCCATCCCCCATCCTCCTTTTCATCCGGTTACATGCGTGGATCACAGTTTATCCCTTAATACGGTACTACTAAGATGTGGTACAAACATTTAATATTCTTTTTTAACTCAATTCATTTAAAGACAAACATTAATTTTATATCGCTAAAGCAACATTTTTAATAATCTGCGATTTTTTTCATCCCCTGCAACGCCGGAACTATTAGTCCTAGAGTAAAAAAAATGAAGAAGACCTTCTTTGTTGGAAATTTAATGTAGTTTACTGTAAAGAGTTAAATGTAATTTTGCACTGGGAAACAGTTTCGATAGGTGCAGTGGTTTCCGAGTTATTAGAGATAAGCTTTAAGTAAGTGATCTTTAAACGCTCCTGCATCCCAAAGCTGACACTCTAGGTACCAAGATTCTTAGTATTTTGTCCAGGACACTCCGTCTTAGTACTGTGCAAAAATCTGTGTCTACACGATTTTCCTCCCCTAATCGATCTTTTTTGGTCTTCGTGACTGGGTTATTTTTCGGAGATGAAGAGACTTGCAGAGGATAGATTGACGTGGAAAGCTGCAACAAACACAACACCAACGCAAATAATATGTTAGCAACAGTAAATGCTAATATTTCTAAGATTTCCTGCACTTAACACATCTGTAAGCTCTAATAACCTCATAACGAACCTAGCAGAAATTGCTGTCAAATTAGAATTAGTAGTACCTCTGCTTGCACCTTCAGCTCGGTGAGCATTGAAAAATTAGATAAAATTCACCATCTCTTCTTGCTGCAAACTTTCGAACAGTGGAATTGGCAGTAGAAGTACAGGTTGGAGCAAATAAATGAGCCCGGAGAACAGAGATCCAGAGTACAAAGGAACACAGCAGAGGAAAGGAAATACAATACTAACTTGACTATAGCAAATGTTGAAAGTGATCATCATTCATCTCTTGGCACTTTTGGTTCCTGGTCAGCAAGCTGATGAAGGCGGGTCCAAGCTGGAGTGCTGGAATAGCTGCAGTCTACACTGAAAGATTCTGCTGCTGTTCTTGAAGACTATGAAGGTTGCTGCGTTACACCGTAGACTGCCCACACAAAGTACTCACACACTGACAGATCGGGTGAAATGGCTCTGAGCACTATGGGACTCAACTGCAGAGGTCATTAGTCCCCTAGAACTTAGAACTAGTTAAACCTAACTAACCTAAGGACATCACTAACATCCATGCCCGAGGCAGGATTCGAACCTGCGACCGTAGCGGTCTTGCGGTTCCAGACTGCAGCGCCTTTAACCGCACGGCCACTTCGGCCGGCCGGGTGAAATGAGTGGCCAGCTAAGGCTGCGAACAAACTGACCTCTGCTAACAATTCTGTCCAGCGTGAAGATTGTGTAACTGTGCTCCAAGGTTCGGCCTTCTGAATAGGCAGCTGCTACATCCTGTTAGAAGTAAATATAGGTCTTTGCTTCCTCCGACAGTGCTGCCAGAAATGGTTTCAAAATGTTGGCAATGTAACGCGCCAATGAAAGAAGATGATCTAGTACTGCAGCGTGCAGACACTGCACAACAAAACCCAACCTTCCGACCATGTAATTGTGTTTCGTGGAAGTTATGCGAATTCTCCTCTGCGAAGTCCGCCTGCTTAGCTGGGTGGTAACGTGCTCGCCTCCCATGCATGCGAGCCTGTGTTCGATTCCCGGCTGGGTTGGAGATTTTTCTTCGCTTAGGGACTGTGTGTTATGTTGTCCTCATCATCATTTCATGCTTACGACCGGCGCGCAAGTCGCCCATATGGCGTCGAATGAAATACGACTTGCACTTGGCGGCCGAACTTCCCCGAATAGGGGCCTCCCGGCCAACGATGCCATACGCTCATTTCACTTTTCCCCTGCAAAGAACCTGTAATTCTGTTAGTTGACATAACCTCACGACATAACCACTCAAGTGAAACCAAGCTCCATCAGATAGAAAGAACAGATCCATGTTGAAGCCATTCTTTGTTATCTCAGTGGACAGACACTCACAAAACTGGAGGCGCTGAGGAGCACCTACTGGTTTTAATACCTGAACAGCAGACTCTCTCTAGGGATACATGTGCAGGGCCAGGTAGAGTATTCGTCCGCATGATCGACGTGATACGCCGGTCTCTTGCAACAGTCATTGGGTTGATTTCCAGAATGAGATTTTCACTCTGCAGCGGAGTGTGCGCTGATATGAAACTTCCTGGCAGATTAAAACTGTGTGCCCGAGCGAGACTCGGAGACTCGAACTCGGGACCTTTGCCTTTCGCAGGAGAGCTTCTATAAAGTTTGGAAGGTAGGAGACGAGGTACTGGCAGAAGTAAAGCTGTGAGTACCGGGCGTGAGTCGTGCTTCGGTAGCTCAGTTGGTAGAGCACTTGCCCGTGAAAGGCAAAGGTCCCGAGTTCGAGTCTCGGTCGGGCACACAGTTTTAATCTGCCAGGAAGTTTCATTGGGTTGATTTGGTAGAACTCAGAACCATTTTCTGGCAAACTGCAGCCACATTTTCTGGGGTGCAGGACGTTTCGGAATATTTTTTGACTTGTTCAAAACAAATCGTGTCTGACACCACTTTCGGACTAAGTGTTACATGATGCTCTTTGTTGGCACTCTGACCGTTTCCACGACTTTGTTGTCACGTAACTTTCCACAACGAACACTCGCTGCTCTACTGGGAGAACCATCGTCCCCTTTGCACTGCTCCACACTCACTGTCACAACCCCCACTACTCTATGAACCGCTGTGGATCACATGGCGGCCGCGCGCGTGGTGTGCGCTTCACGGGGTGTGTTTCATATGCACACAATCACGTCCAATCGTATCCATTCGCCCGGGCCACTTACTTGCCCCATCCTGTACTATTAGGAACAACACTGGTGAAAACATCAAAAATAAAGCTTGCACTGTTTCTAAATTTATTTAACCAGCAGCACAACTTTCTCAGTTGTCACGCACTATTCGGTTCGTCATCACGTGCTGTCTGTTTATCGGTAACCCACTTTCCACGCGATATTTCCATCAGTGGGTGAGGCACGACGAAATGAATACGATACAGGAATATAAAGTTCAAGGAAACATCGTCCTTCGAAGTATTCAAAAAATTAGCAAAAATCTGACGTGAGTTTGCGTCTGTCCGAAATACGAGCTTATCATTGCGCACAATATGGGGCCTCATACGACTGCACTTTTTACCACACAAAATAGGTGCCACAAGAGCGAGAAGTGTGACATAATTGTCGTCTGATTTAATAATCTCAGAGACTGACTCATTACTAGACGGCATTCAAACTTTAAATAACTTCACTACTATATTAAATAACTTCTTTAAAAATAAAGAAATTTTTAAAGCCTGTACCGCAATTTTATTATTACAATTAAAATACGAAAACCAGCTTCGGTTGCTTTCTGCAACCATCACCAGATCGTTTAAAATGTAAAAAGCGGTTAGTATGCGTTTTGAACGATCTGATGGTGCCACCATAACTCAGCAAACTATATTAAGACTGTCGTTTCCCCCCTGATATTGCCAGGCTGCACTGAACATTATTGTTCCCGGACGGCTAGTGTGTCTTCAGGGTTTTGCTTCTTGACCAGTGATGTCAAAGCTTTCTGATGTCATTCTTTAATAAAATGTATCGGTACGATGCAATGGACATCGGAAATGTTCAACGTTGGGTAACGAATTTGTTAACGGAAAAACAGAGACTGTAGATAAAGCGCTCAAGGGAGAACCAACTCGTGAAGCTAACGTTTTAGACCTCATAGCAACAAATAGACCGGAACTTTTCGACTCTGTGAATGTAGAAGAGGGTATCAGTGATCATAAGTCAGTGGTTGCATCAATGATTACAAGTGTAATAAGAAATGCCAAGAAAGGAAGGAAAATATATTTGCTTAACAAGAGTGATAGGGCACAAATCGCAGAATATCTGAGTGACCACCATCAAACGTTCATTTCTGAGGAAGAGGATGTGGAACAAAAATGGAAAAAATTCAGAAACATCGTCCAGTACGCCTTAGATAAGTTCGTACCGACTAAGGTCCAAAGCGAGGGGAAAGATCCACCGTGGTATAACAATCATGTACGAAAGGTACTACGGAAACAAAGAAAGCTTCATCATAGGTTTAAGAGTAGTCGAATCATAGCTGATAAGGAAAAGCTGAACGAAGCGAAAAAGAGCGTAAAGAGAGCAATGAGAGAAGCATTCAACGAATTCGAACATAAAACATTGGCAAACAATCTAAACAAGAACCCTAAAAAGTTTTGGTCATATGTAAAATCGGTAAGCGGATCTAAATCCCCTATTCAGTCACTCGTTGACCACGATGGCACCGAAACAGAGGACGACCGAAGAAAGGCAGAAATACTGAATTCAGTGTTCCGAAACTGTTTCACTGCGGAAAATCGTAACACGGTCCCTGACTTCAGCCGTCGCACGGACGCCAAAATGGAAAATATTGAAATAAACGATATCGGAATTGAAAAACAACTGCTATCACTTAGTAGCGGAAAAGCATCCGGACCAGACGAGATACCCTTAAGATTCTACAGTGATTATGCTAAAGAACTTGCCCCCTTTCTATCAGCAATTTATCGTAGATCGCTGGAAGAACGTAAAGTACCTAGCGACTGGAAGAAAGCGCAGGTCGTTCCCATTTTCAAGAAGGGTCATAAATCAGATGCGAATAATTATAGGCCTATTTCGCTTACGTCAATCTGTTGTAGAATAATGGAACATGTTTTGAGTTCTCGTATTATGACGTTCTTAGATAATACAAATCTCCTTCATCATAACCAACATGGATTCCGCAAACAGAGATCATGTGAAACTCAGCTCGCCCTATTTGCCCAAGAAATTCACAGTGCCGTAGACACTGGCGAGCAGATTGATGCCGTATTCCTGGACTTCAGGAAGGCATTTGATACGGTTCCGCACTTACGTTTAGTGAAAAAAATACGAGCATACGGAATATCGGACCAGGTTTGTGATTGGATTCAGGATTTCCTAGAAGAAAGAACACAACATGTCATTCTTAACGGTTCAAAATCTGCAGATGTAGAGGTAATTTCGGGAGTACCGCAGGGAAGCGTGATAGGACCCTTATTGTTTACAGTATACATAAATGACTTAGTTGACAACATCGGTAGCTCCGTGAGGCTATTGGCAGATGACACGGTTGTCTACAAGAAAGTAGCAACATCAGAAGACTCGTACGTACTCCAGGAGGACCTGCAGGGGATTAATGCATGGTGCGACAGCTGGCAGCTTTCCCTAAACGTAGATAAATGTAATATAATGCGCATACATAGGGGCAGAAATCCATTCCAGTACGATTATGCCATAGGTGGTAAATCATTGGAAGCGGTAACGACCGTAAAATACTTAGGAGTTACTATCCGGAGCGATCTGAAGTGGAATGATCACATAAAACAAATAGTGGGAAAAGCAGGCGCCAGGTTGAGATTCATAGGAAGAATTCTAAGAAAATGTGACTCATCGACGAAAGAAGTAGCTTACAAAACGCTTGTTCGTCCGATTCATGAGTATTGCTCATCAGTATGGGACCCTTACCAGGTTGGATTAATAGAAGAGATAGACATGATCCAGCGAAAAGCAGCGCGATTCGTCATGGGGACATTTAGTCAGCGCGAGAGCGTTACGGAGATGCTGAACAAGCTCCAGTGGCGGACACTTCAAGAAAGGCGTTACGCAATACGGAGAGGTTTATTATCGAAATTACGAGAGAGCACATTCCGGGAAGAGATGGGCAACATATTACTACCGCCCACATATATCTCGCGTAATGATCACAACGAAAAGATCCGAGAAATTAGAGCAAATACGGAGACTTACAAGCAGTCGTTCTTCCCACGCACAATTCGTGAATGGAACAGGGAAGGGGGGATCAGATAGTGGTACAATAAGTACCCTCCGCCACACACCGTAAGGTGGCTCGCGGAGTATAGATGTAGATGTAGATGAAGATGTCGCAGATACCTGTCGAGGACGTGCTGATGAAGTGATTCGAGAACACAGAGGCGTTAGAGTTCACAATAAACAGGTTTAAGATTGTTCTGAGAAAAACATGTCAACAAGCAAAACACTGAATTTTTTCGAACTGGTTTTGATGTCTGGGTTCTACCATGGCACAAATGTGTAAGAATCCATAATGACTAGTGTTCAGGCAGTTCAGACTATAACACTTAGTAATTTCGCTGTTATATCTTCAATACGTGTGAATTCATAATTGAAAATACACTTCTGACCGAATAGAAGGACTTACATTTCAGTGAAACTGTTCGGCGTGTAGGAGGTGTGGAGGTAGGAATTGAGACGGCGTGTGGAAGGAGAGAAAGGAGAAAACAGGGGACCGGGGGAAGAGAGGGGGCGAAATTGAGAGAGGGAAGGGACTGTCTAGCTCTCCGCAAAACTCTCAGGCAGAGACATGTGAATAAAACCGCGTTACTGCACCTGTATGTATTACAGAAAACAGCAGACCCAGTACACGATATAAAATAATTACACAACTTTCATCAAAAAAATCCATTTACCTGAATTCAAAATCTATATCTGCAAGTATATATAAACAGATGATATATAAACAGATGATACAAACAGTGACGGGTGTGGTGTTTGGGTATGTTTGTGATCCATCTGGCAAATAATATTTATGCTAGTCCCAAAACTGTTCGAACTGATGTCATTCACCGGCGAAAACAGCAGCCACTCAGAAATACGAAAATGTCTGACCAACAACGTAGAGTCCCACTTCCCTGTCTCCCAATGTAGCAGTTTCTTTACTGACAAGGTTTGTCATTTGAGCTCACTACGCCGAGGTGACTCCGCTATACGTCAAGCAATTGCGCGACAATTTGGGATTACTATGTGTTGGCCAATGTAGGGCACTGACAGTAAATGACGACTCTAAAAGTTGAATACTGAACTATGTTAACAATGAAGTAATTTTTAGATAAGACGTTAGTCGTACACTGATTACTCCTCGTGCTTGCAGCGACATCCATCAGCTTACCAGCACTCCATTCTCCATTCTCCTTCAGCTCACAGTGCTGTGTTTGTTATTTTATTTCTCCTAGACATTTTAGTCGCATGAGGCAACCAGGAAGTTGACTGACGGAAGTTCGGAGATCGAACGACATTGATCAGTGTGGAACGTTTTTAGATCGGTGTTAATTTTGGATACCAGAAATCGCTTTAGTAATCCATGGCCACTTCTCCAAAATATATGTGTTGTGGAAGAGGATATGCATGACTACGGTATTAGTGTCTTCATATAGGTGTGTTGAAAAATTGTCTTTTATGCACCATTTTCCACTTTCTAATTCATTTTTTATGTTAAGTATCATGTCACCTATTCGCGCTGTGCGGATAACAGAATAAAACAAAAGAAAAAAAAGGTGGAAGAAGACGAAAGTTCTGAATTTTGTTTCTATTTTTGTTCCGTGAGAAATGACAATAAACATTCTTTTTTTTTTTGTACGTTGACAATATCAGTATCACGCAAAAAGCAAGTGATGACCTCCAACGACATGTGTGTCAATTAGAACGTACTGCAGAGGAATACAGCATAGAAATATTACTTCCAAAATCCAAACTGATGGCTTTGCAAGATAAATATTGTACCCGATTAAAGATAAATTCTGCGTCGTTCCTATCAGCAGATGTCACTCTTTAGCTGGTTAGAGCTTGACAAAAGTTACGACAAGTACAGATGTGAAGACATAAAGGTACAGCGCTTCCAATATACTTGTGGAATCATCAATAGAATGCCGAATACCAAGACAAGGAGTGGTGCAATAACAAAAATAATGGCATATTGGAGTGAGATGTGAGTCCCCTACGGAGAGAACACAACAATATCCAAGGAGACTAGCATACGTAATCATGAGATAAGGACAGAAATAAATGATTTTACAATTATAACACAAATAGTAGAAAATGGGAAGAAATGAAAAGACGATGCCAATAGAACTGGCGAGAGAAAACCTCCTAAGCAAATATAAGTGTACAGACCTAAAGGACGAAAACACGTTCGGTCACTTTCCGAAAGATGGAAGCAAATTTCTGGATGAAGCTGAAAATTTAGCCATTTTGTTTGAGGTGTTGATGGAGAAGGAAAATGTAGAAGGAAATAGCAACTGTGGATTTGGAAACCTAGTATTTTAAGACAATTACTCGATTAAATGATAAAGAATAAGATAATTCTCAAGTCAGAATTGTATGAGCTATCCTTCGAAATCGCCAGTTTAATCCGTTCGTGTTCGGATGTTGGTGTAGAAACAGCTGAGTATGTGTAAAATATATCGTGTGGAGAGTTCCAGTATGGAGTTGTGAATGGAACTTGAACCTGCCTTTTTTCTCTTAGAGTGCTGAGCCCACAAACTTCGCAATTCACTTCATCAGAGGTAGGTCCTTAATTGAATTAACGAAGTTATCCGCAGTTTTGAACTTCAGTACTTTCCGCAGCCGTTTCAAGTGACATCTTTTAACGATCTTCAGCACGCAAATGACAAAATTGGTCGTTAGAAGTCTTGCGAAAGGCTCCCTTGCTGCTGCTGCCGCTGTTTCGACAACATTACCTGACGTCGACGCGAAAATGAGAAATAGAATTAAAACTTTTGGCGGCGCTTTTATAAGCGCGCTTTTGGTGTTTTCGGAATAAAAAGTATTGCAATTAGCCGGGTGCTGTTTTAGAAAGACGAGAAGGGGCTTACGACTTTCAAGCCAATTAAACAACTTTACGCACGCTAATCACTTTACGTCAATGCCAATTCAAAATTTTCGTGCAGGGTGGGCACTCGACTTTCTGGCCGACACTCTAGCTTGGGAGCTCGAGTTCGAGTGAAAAGATTAGGGGTTTTGTTGACTTGGGAGCAAATATTTTTAATTATTGCTCAACAGCCAGCACTCCGAGTAAACATAGCTTCTTTGATGGGAGACTGGTTTTGGCGAAGGGACCACTCACAACACAAATGAAGCAGACGAAAGAGAAACGGTGGACACTGAACTTAATACGTTTTTATGGGCCGACTGTCGAGTATGACGTCAAATAAAATATACGGAAGCTGTATTACGTGCGATGGCCGTAGTGATATCGATAACAACGTGAACGCGTTTTCAGCTGCCTTTGTAATCGGAATACAATTTACGACCTGCACCAGCGACAGGCTGAACCTTCTTTACGTCTCGAATTTTCTCCCAGAAGTGAACCGTGGATATAAAAGAGCTAAAAAAGGTAGTTAGAGGATAGGTGTGTGAGACAGTTAGGAAATTGAAACTGACTAAGGAAGTTGTTCCGAACTATCACACAAAAAATAATTTTGAGAGTATGGGGGAAGGAGTACACTGATTAGAGATGAAAATGGGAGTTAGACATTAGAAGCAGAATATAATTAGAAAGATGGAAACATTACATGGAGAAATTTTGTTGTTGCCCCCCCCCCCCCCAAAAAAAATCAGAAAAATAAGAAAAAAATGCATGAAGATGATAGGAGAGATCAAAACATATCTCGGGATTTCAGAGAGCTTTGTGTGGATTCTGAAGCAAGGACAGAACAGGTATTGCTAAAGTGTTAGCGCAACTCTTGAAAACTTAATACCAAAGAGTGGGACAAGAGCTACATAATAATTGGAATGAAATATATGTAACAGAAAGCGTTGCACCATGTTTTGAAAATAATGTAAATATTACGTTTTCCTAGAAAGCAACAGAATATGGAAGTGAAAATTACCATTGAATCAGGCTAATGTCACACGCCTAAAAAAAGTAATTAAGGATTCTCTTTTCGGAGTGGATGTTACAACTAAAAATAGGTTAGAAGAAGAAATGTTTAACTTTACGTGAAGTAGGACGCTATAGAAGCTGTGCTACTGCTTTGCAGCTGATAATAGACAGCAAATGGAGTAAAACAAAGAATACGTATCGTGTACATAGATTCAGACAAGGGTTTTGATAATACTGAACAGAATCAAATTTTTTCCACATCTTCACAGTGGAGTATCATCTGGAGCTATACAAGAGCAGTATATCCTCTTTATAGACCACGCATCACGAAGTGTACCAAATATTATATCTGCTCCATGTTGAATGTCTTCCTTGTAGATAAATATTGCAATAGAATAAATTACACTCTGCGCACTTGAATGGCTATATTAATTTATTCGTGTCGGGTTAGTTTGCGCTAGATATCTTCAGTTAACTGATTGCTGTAGCTGACAGGCTCATTAGTACATGCCACTTAGCACAATATTCAGCGTGCATACAATCCTGAAAGGGACGTTGGGAATGTGACGGGTAAGGACGCGGTATCAGAGAGTGAGACATGAATGTTGTGAAGCACTTTTGTACATGTTTTTGTTTTCGTTGTTGTTGTATTGCTCTGTTATATTCGCGTTCGAACTCAGAGCTATGGTCACGGAGAACAGTCAGCTAATAAACACACACACTAAATAAATACAGCGCAGGGCTGTTATAATTAAACTTTCACTACCTGAACTACTATTTACCTTACGAGTGTAGAGCTTTATAGGAACGATATTCAGATTGTGCGCTGCAAGATTTGCGTTGTGACTGGTGTTATTATAATGACTTGCACTTAGGCGACAGTGCTGGTTCGGCGACATGGGGTTGAAATGGCGCAAATGGCTCTGAGCTCTATGGGACTTAACATCTGAGGTCATCAGTCCCCTAGAACTTAGAACTACTTAAACCTAACTAATCTAAGGACATCACACACATCCATGCCTGAAGGAGGATTCGAACCTGCGACCGTAGTAGCAGCGTAGCAGTCACGTGGTCCCGGACTGAAGCGCCTAGAACCGCTCGGCCACCCCGGCCGCCATGGGGTTGAAACACAAGCATCAATGTGCAGTACAGTTGCCGACAGTCAACATGGCTGTGCACAAGATGAAAAGAGCTTTGCTCGTAAAGCTGAATTATCAAGACAACAGCAACAGCACTGGTGCTCTTCGCGAGTATCGACGTATTAAAGGAAAATGGAGAGATCCTCTTTCCGCACCGGAGTTAAGGAACACGATTCAGAAGTTCGAAATAACTGGCGATTTGGGAATTGTTTCTGAGCGAGGCTGACAGCTAACTGCGCAGCAGATTATTGAAGAAGCTACTGTTCCTACGGCTGAGAATGCTGAACGCAGTGGTTGAGAACATTCATGCCTCATTCTCTGATACTGCGTTCTTCAAGCAGAGTACGACAGCTGAACATTCCATGGTTCACCGTTCGAAAAGTCCTGCGAATAATTGTGAAATGGTATATCTAGTGCGGGACCAGGCTGTCGTGAAGACAGGTGGTTGTCACAATGAGCAGCATTTGTTACCTGGAAAGTAAACATGTTGCACAATTAACATATGTTACCCTCTCAAGCGGAAATTAAAATGTGGTTCTTTCAATGGTTCTCTTCGGCACGTCCTTACAAATCTTACCACAAAGATTCACTGTCCTACGATCACTCACGTTTTCATGGAGGCCCTCTCAAGTAGCATAAGCTTAATTATAATCACCATGTAATTTATTTAGCAAGGAAAGAACACATACCTTTAATAGCTCTCCAGTCTGCTGTGATTGTACAAGGGTGTTGAATAAGTAATGCAACACTTTTTTTGGAAAGGAGATTGGTTTTATTCAGGTGTCCAATACATCATATTATTACCCACTGTTTTGGCTACAAAACGCTACTTTTCAAATAATCTCGGTACAATGCGACGATCTTACGCCGCCTTAGAGAGAGGACCTGTATACCCGCGTGGTACCACTCAGCTGGTCGACAAAGGGAAAAATTGGAAATTTGTGGTAAGGTCTTATGGGACCAAACTGATGACGTCATCGGTACCTAAGCTTACACACTATTTAATCTAACTGAAACTAACTTACGCTAAGGACGACACCCACACACACCCATACACCCATGCCCGAGGGAAGACTCGAACCTCCGATGAGGGGGGGGGGTGGTAGGGGGGAGGGGGGGAGCTGCGCGGACTCTGACGCCGAGACGCCATAGACCTCGCGGCTACCCCGTCTTGCTGCATCAATAACCTCCCCACCATCCACGTCCTGCTTCCCACGGTGAGCACCCTTCATCGGGTCAGACAGATGGAAGCAGGAAGGTGCGAGATCCGGGCAGTAGGGAAGATGAGGAAGAACATTCCAATGAAGTTTCGTGAATTCCTAAAGGATTCGGATACTCATGTGAGGCCTTGCGTTGTCATAGAGGAGAAGTTCGCCCACATTTTTGTGGCGACGGACACACTGAAGTCAACTCTTCCATTTCCTGAGGGCAGCACAATACACTTCAGAGTTGACTGTTGCACCACAGAGGAAGACATCGAACAGAATAACCCGTTAAGAGACCCAGAAGGCCGTCACAATGACTCTACTGGCTGAAAGTGTTGCTGTGAACTTTTTCTGCACAAGAGAGGTGGTGTGGCGCCACTCCATAGATTACCGTCTTGTTTCCGGTTAGATGCGATGCGACAATGTTTCATCAACTGTGACAAAAATGGCTCTGAGCACTGTGGGACTTAACTGCTGAGGTCATCAGTCCCCTAGAACTTAGAACTACTTAAACCTAACTAACCTAAGGACATCACACACATCCATGCCTGAGGCAGGGTTCGAACCTGGGACCGTAGCGGTCGCGCGGTTCCAGACTGTAGCGCCTAGAACCGCTCGGCCACTCCGGCCGGCTCAACTGTGACAATGTTTCACAAGAAATAGTCAGGATCAACCTCGTAACGCACAAGCAGTTCCTCGCACATGGTCCTTCTTTCCTCTTTATGGTCTCCTGTTAGGCAACGAAGAACGCAGCAGGTACACACCTTCGGGTAAACCAAGTGGTGTACGAGTGTCAATACTACCGACACAGACGTCAAGTTGTTCCACAAAGTGTTTGTTTGTGACCCGTAGATCACCTCGAATGAGAGTGACCACACGTTCGAACATTGCAGGAGCCACCGTCTTGCACATGGGAGATCGGACAGGTTAGCCCGACCTTGTTGTGATGATGACAGACGTTTCAACCAGCGCCTCACCGTGCTTTCGTTCACTGCCAGGTCCCATACATTTTTCTTAACCGAAATCGACCGAGAAAAAATGTATTGCATTACCTATTGAACCCGCCTTGTAGATGACAAGTGGGAAATGGTTAACTCACCAGCTGGCACAAGTAGACAAAGAAGCAGCTGCATGAAACTGCTGCATAGAATTGAAAATCTGTAGCAACTGAACTCAGAATGTTCTTGGAGCCCCCATTACTTTACACGTGTCAGCTGGAAAATAACTCAGTGTACGCTAGACAAGCCCTGGTCAAACAGCGCTCTACCAGCGCAAGCGCTACGGCCTCACTCCTGCCTAACGCCCCGCTCGCAAAGGCGAGTATCACTCAGGGGCGAGGAGGAATAGGACAATGAAGGCTGCAGCCGGACGCCGCAAGTGCTGGACTGTCGCCTTGTCAGACGCAAAGCAATATGCTGGTAGTACTAACTGCGTTACATTACATTTACGTTCTGCACGAGGCGCACTATGGCGTCTATACACTTGTCCGTAAAAGAAAAAGAGGAGAAGCTACTTGTTCAATGCCGAATGGGTATTCCGTCACTTTTCTTATTGTTTGAAGGGCAAGCAAACGGCTTAATATGTCGTGGCAGTATTACGAGCTGGTAAAAAATTTATTTGAACGTCATTACAACACCAGCCACAAAGACGTTTGTTTTCTGTTGAACAACGGTGAATTGTGGCTGAACTGAAGGTGGCCACTGGGAAGTTAATGGAAATGAGCGTTCGGCGTCATTGGCCGGGAGGCCCCCTGCGTGGCAGGTCCGGCCGCCTTGGTGCAGGTCTTATTATATTCGACGCCACATTGGGTGACTTGCGCGCCGGATGGGGATGAAACGATGATGAAGACAGCGCAACACCCAGTCCCTGAGCGGAGAAAATCTCCGACCCAGCCGGGAATCGAACCCGGGCCCGTATGACGGCATTCCGTCACGCTGACCACTCAGCTATCCTTTTTTTTTTTTAAAAAAAAGAGGGTCTCAAAAAAGGGGCTCTGAGCGCTATGGGACTTAAAATCTATGGGCATCAGTCCCCTAGAACTTAGAACTACTTAAACCTAACTAACCGAAGGACAGCACACAACACCCAGTCATCACGAGGCAGAGAGAATCCCTGACCCCGCCGGGAATCGAACCCGGGAACAAAAGGTCTCATTTTGTTCGCTTTCGTTCGTTGTATCTGCTCGGGGCGGATGTCTAAGACAGCCGTTTTAGTTCGTTGTTGATGGTGAACTCAGTTTTTTTATTACAGAGGGCAGCAAATCCTCTTTTTTTTCCTTTTTATTTTGTTCCGTATTGTTTGTTGCATTTGGTCTGGGCGGACGCCGCAAGACATCCGGTCAAGTTGATCGTTGATTCCTTTACTCAGTTTTTTATTACAGAGGGCGAGCAGCCCTCTGACCGAACACCCTGAGCTACCGTGCCGGCACTATCAGGACGGACACTGGGAAGTAAAACTAAGCTAAGTAGAGTGGTAACAAAATCGTTTACTGCTGACACCACAAATAATTTAAATTATTTCATTGTCTTAATGGAGGGGGAGAACTATTTGGTAACAGATGTGGCGGACAAGACTGACGGTATCAAACAAAAATTAATCCTATGAAAAAATCATATTCATAAGATGGAACACTTCCCACAACAAAGGCAGTCATCTGTTTGAGCAGACATGACTGAATACGTTTCAGTAATTGCAACATTTCATCACGGGTTCGCAAAGAAACTGCAAGACATAGCACGAATGAAGATGGATTTCGATTTACTTGTCAGATAGTTTTAGTTTTTGCTGCTAATGTACCTCGCTACTTCCGACCTGAGGTGATTGGTGTACGTACAGTGGAGCACCCAGCTCAACGATCTCTCTGTCGAGTCCAGAAATTTACAAGAATTTTGTAAATTATTACCTAAAGAGCAATATCGGTGACTGTACAGGCAAGCCGATAAAGTTGTTCCAATGTTTGGTTTGGTAACGTGTATGAACGATTTATCTTCTCTTATGAAATTGACCAAATCCCACCAATGATCAGGTTTGATAGATCTTAATTTGTATAACTCCATGTATTTGACTGTGTCACGAACTGTAGTTCCAGAATTGTTACAGATTGTAAAATCGGAATGTGTATAAGTTAATAAACATCACAATGTAATGTTAAATGGTTGTATGCAATGCTTATTTAATCGAAAAAAGAGAGCAATTGCTCTGCGAGAAACATAAAACGTTAAAAATAGACACATGTGATAAACGCCTGTTTATAAAAGTGTGCTACAGTATTCGTGTCTCAGAAGTAACTGCACGTGTTACAAACACGTTTTCCTTAAGTTTCCCGCGTGTGTAGTCTTCATCATAAAGCTGTCTCACTCACACAGTTGCTCGGAATAGCGCAGTGGTGGGGGAAGCCGGTGCGCTAAGCAAACTCGACCGAGTGCGCTCCGGGTGCGCAAATGTTGGCCAGGCCTGCGCTATTAGACCGTCAAGAGCTCAGCAGTGAGAGGACTTGGTGACTCCAGCAACAAGCAACTAGAAGAAGAAGTGCAACTCCCCACTTGTCTCCTGCGACCGTGTTTACTATCAGGCCGTGCGATGGTGTTGCCTAGCAACTCCGGGGACTGTGACCCATGCCTCGCCCAGATTGATGGCTCTGGTGACGCTGTCTTGGCATGCGGCATCTCTGCTGTGGTCGAGTGCTTGCGTGAAGTTATCAATAGTCAACGACACTGCATTAGTGGTCTCCAGTCCAAAGACTGATCTGATTCAGCTCGCCACACTACTCTATTCTCTGTAAGCCTCTCCATCACTGCATGAGCACTGCAACCTAAATCCATTTGAATCTACTTAAAGCACTCCAGGCTTGGCCCCCTTCTACAACTATTACCCCTTACACTCTGTTCCATTATCAAACTTGCTGTACCTGGGTGCCTGAAGATCCCTTCTTTTAGTCAAGCTGTTCCATACAGTTCTTTTTTCCCCAATTCCGTACAGTAGAGGAGAGTGTTGTATATTCGCTACACTTTTCAGACTTACTTTTTAGCCAGCCCTTTAATAGAAGTTTGATTCATTTCCTGAAATCATGCAAATTACTTCGGAATATTAAAGTTTTTCCAAATGAGGAAATAGGTTACAAGGTACAACATGGTCTGTACTTCGGAAAAAATGTTGTGTTGAAATTTACAAGCATAACAGTCGAGGATATCTTTTCGTGGTGTATTTAATAGTCTAGTTATTACACTATTACACAACTACACAACAATAATCAGTAAGTGAAATCAAAATAAGCAGAAGTATTATCAAAATCCAGTTACAAGTTAAATAACTTTTGAAACAGAAGCTCTTAGAAATTAACACAAATTTTCATTTTCAAAAAAGATGAAACCTAAGACATTAAGAAAACTCAGTCCATTTGCAATTACCACATGTTGCGTGGTAAAACATCTTCTGTTCATGGTATGGCGCACGACCGAGAAGGTAAGGCTTAACTTCCCGCAAGGTTGGCCGCGCAGTCAAACGCACGGCTTTCAGGAGTGGGGAGGAGCGCCAGGTCCCCGGGACGAATCCGCCTGGCGGACTTGTGTCGAGGTCCAGTGAGCCGGCCGGTCTGTGGATGGTTTTTAGGCGGTTTTCCATCTGCCTCGGCGAATGCGGGCTGGTTCCTCTTACTCCGCCTCAGCTACACTATATCGGTGATTGCTGCGGAAACAAGTTCTCCACGCACGCGTACACCACCATTACTCTACCACGCGAACATAGGGGTTACACTCGTCTGGTGTGAGACGTTCCCTGGAGGGGGGTGGGAAGGGGGGGAACGGGGGGCCGAACTCCACAATAACCCTGGGTTCGGTGTGGGCGGCGGAGGAGTGAAGTGGACTGCGGTAGCCGTCGTGGGGTTGTGGACCATTGCTGCTGCGGCGGGGACGGAGCCTCTCCGTCGTTTGTAGGTCTCCCGTTAACATACAATGCATACATACAAAGGCTTAACTGTCCACATTTTATAAACACAGCTCTGAAATATATTATAGCGTTTTACTTACCATAACACTCTGTACCTGAAGAATTAACAATATATTTTCATGAAGCTTAAGTGAAATGTCGTGCGGCTAGGCCCTCTCATCAGGTAGACAGGTCGCCTGGTGCAAATATTTTTAGTTGACGCCACTTCTGAGATTTGCGTATCAAAAGATATGACATGATGATGAAGACAACACAACAGCCAGTCCCTGAGCGAAGATAATCTCCGACCTAGCCAGGAATAGAGCCAGTGTCCCCTTGCACAGCATTCCGTAGCGCTGACCACTTTTTAAATTTTTTTTATCTTTGTTCTATATTGTTCGCTGTATTTGTTTGGGGCGGACGTCCCATGACATCCGTTCAGGTTCTTCGTTGATCCGATCACACAGTTTTTTTTCTTTTTTTTTTCTCAGAGGGTAAGTAACCGTCTGACCGAACACGCCGAGATACTGTGCCGGCGTCAACTGAGCTACCGAGCCAGACGTAGATTTAGTATACATATAAATGTCTAGAAAGCGAAATGTTTACAGATACTGCATAAAACACAACCTAATGTCTAACAAAAACAAAAACTGTAGAAAAAGGCGGAAACTGCTTGTGGCGGTCTCTAGCACGCATTACTTCATGTGATTCTGCATTCAGTCACTAGACTGAAGTACTTACTGTCCTGCTCTTACTCTACTGGCCTCACAAACCACAGTCGGTTTTTGGCTTCCTCCACTGGGTTCTGTTTTTGGAATTGGTGAGTATGGGCCTCTCCAGCAGGCACCTGTTTCGTGCACCCATACCGACTGCTGCTCGTCGGCGACCAAGGCTGGATTTTGCACGCCAATACCGCAACTGGACGTCCATTGAGTAACGAGAGGTGGCCTTTTCAAATGAATCCATCCCTACATGAGGTTTGTTTATCCTCGGCTCTACCAGCAGAACAATGCAACGTGTAGCACAGCTGGAAATCTACGTGCGTGGTCTGAAGAGCACCAGGATGAATTTGTCGTACTCCCCTAGCCACCAAACTCCCCGGATTTATACCCAGTCGAGAATCAGTGGGACCAACTCGATCGCACTGTTCGCGCCATGGATCCTCCACCGAGAAACCCTGAGCAGCTGGCCGAGGCATCAGAGTCGGCATAGCTCCATAGCCCTATAGATACCTTCCAGAACCTCACTGATTCTCTTCCTGCAAACCTCGTAGCGGTCGGCGCAGCAAAAGGTGGTTATTCAAGCTTTTGTCAGGTGATCGTATGAATGTGACTGGACGGCAAATATAATCGTCTTTGCAAATAGATTACATGTACTTTTCTGAGAATGTCTATCATCTTGCACCATTTCACATTGTCGAATGTTTTTTGTAGATCGAGAAATCCTTAGAATAGCCGGCCGGAGTAGCCGCGCGGTTCTCAGCGCTACAGTCTGCAGCCGAGTGACCGCTACGGTCGCAGGTTCGAATCCTGCCTCGGGCATGGATGTGTGTGATGTCCTTAGGTTAGTTAGGTTTAATTAGTTCTAAGTTCTAGGCAACTGATGACGTCAGAAGATAAGTCGCATAGTGCTCAGAGCCATTTGAACCGTTTGAACCTTAGAATATGTATTGATTTTTCTTAAGTCTTGGTTCTATTACCAAGCGCTACCCCAGGACTGCCTCTATGGTGGCTTTATCTTTCATAAAGAAAACTGAGGCTGCACCCGTGCTCTAGGGACGCCGGCACGGTAGCTCAGCGTGTTCGGTCAGAGGGTTAGCTGCCCTCTGGAATAAAAAAAACTGAGTTAATCGATCAACAACGAACTTAAACGGATGTCTTACGACGTCCGCCCCGAGCAGATGCAACGAACAAAAAGCGAACAAAATGAGATTCAACAACAAAAAAAAAAAGGAGTAGCGCCTGTGATTAGTAATTTAAACGTCGTCGGCCCCAGGTTCGAAACCCGACACTGCTTAAATGTTGATTAATAATCATCGCGGGCGGCCGAAGACTTCCGGCATAAGAAGTCACCCTAATTCTGCCAACGACCTTTCGAAAGAGGGCAGAAGAGCGCACGGAAATTCGGGGCGCTCTCTTGTCCAAGGTGTGGCAAACTGCCCCTAAAGGTGGAAAAATCAGCAATTATCAACGGCATGAGGATGCAGAAGGCAACGAAATCCACTGCATTAAAGACATGTAACGTGTTCAAATGGCTCTGAGCACTATGGGGCTTAACTTCTGAGGTCATCAGTCCCCTAGAACTTAGAACTACTTAAACCTAACTAACCTAAGAACGTCACACACATCCATGCCCGAGGCAGCATTCGAACCTGCGACCGTAGCGGTCGCGCGGTTCGAGACTGTAGCACCTAGATCCACTCGGCCACCCCGGCCGGCACACGTAAAGTGTACCCACAGGACATGTGGCCTGTAATTGAAAAAGTGTCACGATGATCTCTCCATTGGCAAGAGTTCTAGAATAATCTCCCATTCGGATCTCACGAAGGGAACTGCCAAGGAGGAGGTGACCATGAGAAAAAAATTGGCTAATCAACGGAAGGATAACGTTCTACTAGTCAGGGCGTGAAATGCCAGAAACTTGAACGTGTTACGTAAGCTAGAAAATCTGAAAAGGGAAATGAAAAGGCTTAGTCTAGATATAGTACGGGTCAGTGAAGTGAAATGGAAAGAAGCAAGGATTTCTGGTCAGATGAGTATAGGGTAACATCAACAGCAGCAGAAATTGGTATAACGGGTGTAGGATTCGTTATGAATAGGAATGTAGGGCAGAGAGTGTGTTACTCTGAACAGTTCAGTGATAGCGGTGTTCGTATCAGAATAGATAGTAAACCCAACACCCACAACGATTGTTCAGGTATACATGCCGACGGCGCAAGCTGAAGATGAAGAGGGAAGAGAAAGTATAAGAGGATATCGAAAGGGCAATATAGTCTGTAAAGGAAGATGAAAATCTAATAGTCATGGTGGACTTGAATACAGTTGTGGAAGGAGTAGAAGAAAAGCTTACAGGAGAATATGGGCTTTGTAAGGGGAATGATAGAGGATAACGACTAATTGAGTTCTGTAATAAATTTCAGCTAGTAATAGCGAATACTCTGTTCAAGAATCACAAGAGGAGGAGTATACTTGGAAAAGGCCGTGAGGTATGGGAAGATTTCAGTTAGACTGCTTCACGGCCGTGTTACTCTCTTGGAAAGAAGTGCTGCATCGGATTCAAAATAGTGCACCTTCATGAGAGGATCATGCTGCGACCGGAGCCCTGTTAGAATGCTGGAGAGAAGCCAGCATGGAGACTGTAGTTTTCAATCGCTACACAATATCTGTGTCACATCGTCAATGGGAGGGTTCGAGGGTTACAGTAAGCAAAAATTGGTGCATAACATACATGATACTAGACTCTGATGAAAGGTTCCAATGGGAGACAGCAACCATGCTATTCCCTTGGAGAGAAGTCGGCATGGAGCATCTAGTTTTCAATAGCGGCGCAATTTCTGTGTCATTCAATGGACGCTAAATAGAGCGAGCAGGAAGCAGGAAGTGTACACGAGCGTTGTTGGCCGCTTCTCAGACACAGTACCAGCAGCAGTCACGAGCTGGCTCACAGCCATTGCCGCTCTCAGTGCGTACTCAATGGGAGAGTACGCGGGTTATAGTAAACGGACAGTGGTGCATCGGATTCAAGCTACTGCACTCCCAGCAGACGTTCCATGTGTAAACTGAAGCCGTGTTTGTGTCTTGGAGTGAAGTCGTCATGGAGCCTCTAGCATTCAACCGTGACGCAATCTCTTTGCCGCAAACTCACTGGGAGGGTCCGAGGGTTACAGTAAACGCGCAGTGGTGCATCACACTCAAGCTTCTAGACTAACAGGAGGAGTTCAGTCTGGTGACCGCAGCTGTGTTTGTCTCCTGGAGTGAATTCGCATGGGGCGTGGAGTTTTCAATCGCAATGCAATATCTGTGTCGCATCGCAAATGAAAGGTTTAGAGGGTTACAGTAAGTGTGTAGTGGTCCATAGCATACATGCTACTGGACTCTGAGGAGTGGTTTCAAGTGGCGAGGGCAACCATGTTATTTTCTTGGAGAGAAGTCGGCATGGAGCATGTAGTTTTCAATAGTGGCGCAATTTCTGTGTCTAATACTCCATGGGAGAGTACGCGGGTTACAGTAAACAGGCAGTGGTGCATCGGTCGCAAGCTACTGCACTCCCAGTAGAGGTTCCATGTGTAAACCGAAGCCATGTTGGTGTGTTGGAGTGAAGTTGTCATGGAGCCTGTAGTATTCAAACGCGACGCAGTTTCTGTGTCGCATCCTCACTGGGAGGGTTACAGTAAATTTACAGTGGTGCATCGGATAGAGGCAACTGGACTCCCAAGAGATACTCCATGCGGCGACAGGAGACGTGTTACTCTCTTGGAGAGAAGTCGGCATGGACCCTGTAGTCTTCAATTGCGACACCATCTGTGCATTGCTTATCCACTGGGAGGGTGTGAGTCTTACAGTAAACGGGCAGTGTTGTGTCGGATACAAGAACTGGACACCAAGTAGACTGTCCATGCCTCTACCCCAGCCGTGTTACTCTCTTGGAAAGAAGTCGGCATGGAGCTTGCAGTTTTCTGTCGCGGCACAATTTCTGTGTCGCATCCTCACTGGGAGTTCGCGAAGGTTACAGAAAACTGTCATCCGGGCATCTGAATTAAGGTACTGCACTCTCAGGAGAGGTGCAGTACTGGCAGTGGTGCATTTTGATCAAGCTACTGCACTCCCAGGAGATGTTCCATGCGGCGAATGAAGCTGTGTTAGTTTCTTGGAGAGAATTCGGCATGGAGCCTCAAACACATGCCTTAATTTGAGGAATAAATTTCTGAGAATGTAAGTCTCCAGTGCAGCATGGTATGGCAGTGAAACATGGACTGTTGGAAAACCCTAACAGAAGAAAATCGAAGCGTTTGGGATGTGATGCAACAGAAAATGGCTCTAATGGTTCTGAGCACTATGGGACTTAACTTCTGAGTTCATCAGTCCCCTAGAACTGAGAACTACTTAAACCTAACGAACCTAAGGACGTCACACAGATTTATACCCGAGGCAGGATTCGAACCTGTGACCGTAGCGGTCACGCGGTTACAGACTGTAGCGCCTAGAACCGCTCAGCCACCCCGGCCTGCTGTGCTACAGACGTATGGTGAAAGTCGGGTGGTGTGATAAGGTAATAAATGAGGAGGTTGCGAGCGGATCGGGGAGGTAAGGGATGTGTGGAAAACACTGACAAGAAGAAGGGACAGTTTGGTGAGACATCTATTAAGACATGAGGGAATGACTTCCATGGTACTAGGGCGAGCTGTACAGGGCAAAAACTGTACAGGAAGACATATATTCGATTGCGTCCAGCAAGTAATTGCGGACGTAGATTGCAAGTGCTACTCTGAGATGAAGAGGTTGCCACAGGATGGGAATTCCTGGCGGGACGCTTCAAATCAGTGAGAAGACTTATGAAAAAAAAAAACAAAAAAAAACTGATCGGCATCTAACAGATCCTCGGTTTTTTTTCCCAATCTTCTGTATACTAATCTTGTCAGCAGTTTAGATGCATGAACTGTTGCTGAGCGGCGTGGCGCAGTAGTTTGCACACTGGTCTCGCATTGGGGAGGACTACAGTTCAAACCCGTATCCAGCCATCCCGTTTTAGGTTTTCCGTGGTATCCCTAAATCGCTTCAGGCGAATGGTTATTTTGAAAGAGCATGGTCTACTTCCGTCCCGATCCTTCCCTAATCACATGGGACCGATGACCTCGTTGTTTGGTCCCCTCCCAAAATCAATCAATCAACCGTGAGTTGGTAAGGTGATTGTGCTATAGTTCTTGCGCTTATCTGCTGTTGTTACCTTCGGTATTGTTTGAATGATATATTTTTCGAAAGTCTGATGGCATGTCTCCACTCCCATGGATTCTACACACCATCTTAAATATTCGATTGGTTGTCATTTTCCCCGATTATTTCAAAAGTTCCGAAGGGATGTCATCTACCTCTACTGTCTTATTTGATCTGAAGTGTACCAAGCTCTTTTAAATTCTGGTTCTAATGCTGCATCGCCTGTGTCGTCCAGATCGCTTTACAATTTTTCTATCCCGTCAGCAGGCAATTCCACCCCGTTCTAGACGCCTTCAAAATTTTTCGTCCCACCTGCCCATTCACTCCTCTACGTTTAGCAACAGATTTTCTCCTACACTTTTAATGTTCGCACATTTGCTTTTAATTTCATCGAATGTTGTTTTGACTTTTCTCTATGCTGAATCAGCTATTCCGACGACCATGTGTTTTCCGATTTCTTCAACATTTTTCTACACTTTTTTCGCCTTATCTTCCCTGCAGCTCGTATTCATTTCATAACTAAGTGACTTATGTTGTTATATTTTTGTCTCTTCCTGAATCTGTTTGTACTTCTTTCTTTGGTCGATCAATTGATTTCTTCTTTAACACACTATTTCTTCGCAGTTACCTTCCTTGTACTTACGAAGAGCGTTCAGTAATTAATGCAACACATTTTTTCTCGGCCAATTCCAGTTGTAAATATACGAAATTTCCAGTGGACATTGTGGAATATTCTCGCTTCATCCCCTATAGTTTCACGAACTTCCGGTTGGAGGCGGCACTATTCGTAGATTCAAAATGGTACCTGTTCGAAGCAGAGAGCTGTGACTGAGTTTATTTTGGCGGAAAACCAGAGCATCGTAGATATTCATAGTCACTTGCAGAATGTTTACTGAGACCTGGTAGTGAAAAAAAGCACGGTGAGTCGTTGAACGAGGCGTCTGTCATTGTCGCAACAAGGTCATCCAAACATCTCCCGAGTGGCGGCCGCCCGGACGCAACTATGACTCTGGCAATGTTGGAACTTGCGGACACCCTCATTCGAGATGATCGATAGATCACAATCAAACACCTCGCCGCACAACTGGACATCTCTGTTGGTAGTGCTGACACTCTAGTCCACCAGTTGGGGTATTCAAAGTTTTATGCCTACTGGGTTCCTCGTTGCCTGAAGAAGACCATAGAGAGCAATGAAGGATCATCTGTGAGGAGTTTCTAGCGCGTTACGAGGCTGATCGTGACAATTTGTTATTGGACTGTCACAGGCGATGAAAAATGGCCTCATCACTTCGAACAGTAAATAAAACGGCAACCCGTGGAGTGGTGCAACACCTTCTCTCCTCCGAAGAAAAAGTTCAAAGCCGCACCTTCAGCCGGTAAATCCATGGAAACGGTCTCTTGCAACTCTGAAGGGGTATTCTGTTTGGTGTCCTGGCTCAAGGTGCAACGATCGACTCTGAAGTGTACTGTGTTAAAAGACTTCATCACGTTCGTTGCCACAAAAATGCAAACTTCTCCTTCTCCATCCCAACGCAAGGCCTCACACAAGTCTGCACACCAAAGAGGATCTCACTTAGTTTCTTTGGACTGTTCTTCCTCATCTTCCCTACGGCCCAGATCTCGGACCTCCGCCTACCATCCGTCTGGCCCAATGAAAGATGCAATTCGCGGGAAGCAGTACGTGGATGATGAGGATGTTATTGATGCAGCAAGACGTTGGTTCCGTCATCGGCTGGTAGAGAAGTACCATGCGGAAATACAGGCACTCCCAATAATGTGGCGTAAGACCGTCGAATTGGACGGTGATTATGTCGAAAAATACGGTTCTGGAGCCAAAAGAGAATAATATGGTGCACTGGAATACCGAGTAAAATCAACCTGTTCTCAGAAAAAAATGTGTTGCATTGCTTATTGAACACCCCTCGTGTATTTGTCTGTGTAACATTTATGATTACCCTTTTCACAGATGTCCATTCCTCCTGAATTGAATTGTCTCCTGTGTTTGAGTCTCCTAGTTCATTCCACCTTTATTCTTCCTGACGGTTCTCTTAAATTTCCGTCTGCTCTTCATAATTAATAATTTCTAGTGTCTAGAAATGAGGTTGTAAAGTGAACATAAAAAAATGCAAAATAGAAGTTCCTAAATGTAGTCGGATTAAATCGTGGAATTCTGAGAGAGTTAGATTCGAAAATGAGTCGCTAAAATTAGTAGATGTGTTTTGCTATTTGGGCAGCAAAACAACTGACGCTATCGAAGTACAAAGGATATAAAATGTAAACTGGCAACAGAAAGAAAAATGTTTCTGAAAAAAGTGGAATTTGTTATAATCAAACTAAATTTCAGTGTTATGAAGTATTTTCTGTAGGTATCTGTCTGGTACGTTGCCTTGAAAGGGAAGTGAAACCTGGACGATAAGCAATTCACCGAGAAGAGCATAGAAGGGTTTGAAATGACGTGGACTAGACGAATACTAAAGATTGGATGGGTGCACCGAATAACTGATGAAGGCGTACTAAACAGAATTGGGGACAAATGAAATTAGGATACAGATTGACTAAAAGAAGGGATCAGTTGATAGAACACACTCTGAGGCATCAAGAAACAGTCAATCTGATAATGGAGAAAAGTGTGGGGGATACAATTTGTAGATGGAAACCTAGGGATTAGTACCCATAAACAGTTTCAAATGGTTGTAGATTTCACTAGTAATTTAGTAAGAGAGTAGAAAAGATAGGCTAATATGAATAGCTGCTCCAAATCAGGTTTTCAAACTGAAGATTATAACAACAAAATTTCTTGACATTAAGCCTCTGTGATACATCTAGCCACTCCACTGCCTCAGTTACATGCTATTTA
Source organism: Schistocerca americana (assembly GCF_021461395.2). Classification (NCBI taxonomy): domain Eukaryota; kingdom Metazoa; phylum Arthropoda; class Insecta; order Orthoptera; family Acrididae; genus Schistocerca; species Schistocerca americana. The sequence continues at coordinate 155,432,194 of NC_060122.1, forward strand.
AGAGAATGTTCCAAGAGTCAGCCAGTTCTGATTTTTAAAAATTGAAATCCTGGCACATTTCAAGCACATAAGAAACTACAGATCAAGGAATGAACGAAGATTAGGGTTTGACGTCCTGTTGAAAATACGAGGATATAGAAAGAAATCTACTCACCCTTTTTGCGGGAGCCAGCACGGTATACGAAGTATGTGATTTAGGTAAAACACGGAAAACTAAAATCTTGACTGTTGATTTGAGATTTCACGTCAGCTCCACCGGAATATGAGGGTATTACCGTGACCACTGCGCTTCAGGAACCTGCTGAAGAGAGCATCACAAAGCAGGAATAGTGAATGGCTCTCAGGGTGGAGTTCTGTGAATGAATTAGCGGAGCTGAGAAGGTGGTACGTATATAATAACAACACAAATAGAAAATTTTGTAGGAATTATTTTAGGTTTGGAAATAATAGATCCAAGAAAATTAGAACGCCTTTAAGGTCTGAACCAAAGTCAAGGAGAGTATATACCTAGAAATAAATTGACGGTATGGGAATTTACGTACCAGTGAATCTCTTTTTTGTCTTCGAAAGCTTAGTGCTTTCGGATCAAAGGTTAATACGCTTCTTGGAATATTATGGACGTACAGAAGCGGTGGTTGGCTGTTGATACGACATCAAAGCAACCGCAATAATACTCAGAGGAGCTGCTATAATTATTCTTGGAAGATCTGCCAGAAGATTCTCTTCTTGACGTAGCAAAAGTGAAGTCAGTTAGTTCCTTGGCAGAGAAAATTCCACGTCGAATGTAATAGACAGATGTACTGTGTGACACAGTAGTAAAGATCAGAGCCTAGGAAAAACAACGGATTGTGACTGAAAATATATCTGAAAGATCTACAACTTGACAGCAGTATGTAATAAATCTATACTAATAATAAATCTGTAAAATGTCGTCTCTGTCTGTTTGTTACAACACGCTTCTCCAAAACTATTAGACGACTTTCCTGGGGTTTCCGAGATAATTGTAGCGTAGCTTGGGGCTTTATTTCATCAAAATCGTGTCACGAAAAAAAAAATCGTGATTTCAAGTTTCCTAAAACTGTCTTGTTCGTCTGTTTTAATACGATAATCTCCAAAACTAATTGAGTATACCTTGGGGCACCGAATAGGCTTTATTTCATCAAAATTGGCCACGGAAAGAATGATATCGTGATTTTTAGTTTTATCTAAAACAGTCGTATCTGTCTGTCCTTTTGTTAGAACACGATAATCTTTTTCATGCTGTTCTCACAGGTAACTTGAGCATAGATTGGGGCACAGTATAGGCTTTATTTCACCAAAATCGGTTCGTGGAAAAAAAGATATCATAACTGAACGTTTTAGCCATACTAATATTAAAATGTGAAAGTAATTCTGTTATCTTTACATGACTAATCCGCTGAACCAATGTGGATGAAATTTGGAATGAAGATAGCTTGAATCCTGAGGAAGAACATACGGTGCCTTAGGAAGTGTAGTACAAGATACTTATTGATTTGATGAATATAGAGAGAATCAGGGGAAAATATTTACTCTTTGAAAACGCTATTTATTCTTTAACTTTTCATCTTTATCAAAGTCTTTAAATAGCTTTTATTCGTTGTCTTGGGGTAAGTTCTTTGGTTACTAATTCAAACGTTCTCTATCTCGGGTTCAAACCTTGCCACCTCCTAAATTTTGAATAAAAATCGGCATTGGCGGCCGAAGACTTCCGGCATAAGAAGTCGCCCTCATTCTGCCAGCGGCCTTGTCAAAGAAGGCGAAGGAGAGTGGACAGAGGTTTAGGGCATTCTCTTGCCCTTGGGATGGGAAACTGTCCCTAAAGATGGAAGATTCAGCTATGATCAACGGCATGAGGATTAAGAAGTCAGTGAAAACCATCGAACTGAGGAAACATGTGTATCCACAGGACATGTGGCTTATTACGGACAAAGTGTCATGATGATATCTCCATTGGCAAACGATTTCGGAATAGTCCCCCTCCCCCCCCCCCCCTCCAAAATCGATCTCTGGAAGGGAATGCCAAAAGGAAGGTGAACACCAGAAGAAAGAATAAGGTTCTACGAGTCGGAGCATGGAATGTCAGAAGCCTGAACGTGGTAGGGAAGCTATAAAATCTGAAAAGGGAATGCAAAGACTCAGTCTAGATATAATAAGTGTCAGTGAAGTGAAATGGAAAGAATACAAGGATTTCTAGCCAGATGAGGATAGGGTAATATCAACAATAGCAGAAAATGGTATAACGGGAGTAGTATTCGTTACGAAGAGGAAAGTAGGGCAGAGAGTGAATTACTATGAACGGTTCAGTTGAAGATGGAGAGATATAAAAAGTATATGAGAATACTGAACAAGTAGTTCAGAACGTAAATGGAGATAAAACCCTAATAATTAACGTGGCTGTAGGGAAGGAGTAGAACAAAAAGGTTTCGGGAGAATATGGAATTGGTACTAGGAATGAGAGATGAGAAAGTCTAACGGAGTTTGTAATATATTGCACCTAGTAATAGCAAATACTCGGTTCAAGAATCGCAAGAGGCGGTGCTTTACTTGGAAAAGGCCGGGAGATATGGAAAGATTTCAGTTAAATGACATCATAGTCAGGCAAAGACACCTAAATCAGATACTGGATTGTAAGGCGTACCCTGGAGCATATATAGTCTCAGATCAGAATATAGTAGTGATAAAAAAAGGCTGAAGTTTAAGAGATTGTCTAGGAAAAATCAATACAATAAGAAGTGGGACAAGTAAATGCTAAGGCTATAGATACTGCAATGAGAAATAGCTCAGTATGCAGTACAGTTGAAGAGAAATGCACATCTCTAGAATGTACAGTCATAGAAGCTGGAAAGAAAGACATACGTACAAGTAGGAAACTACGAAGACACCATGGGTAACAGAAGGAATACTTTAGTTGATGGATGAAAGAAAGAAGTGCAAAAATGTTCAGGGAAGTTCAGGAGTAGTTCCCAAGTACAGGAAAGCTATGACAAAATACCTGCATTAAAAAAAGTGAAGAAATCGAAAAAGAAACGATTGTCAGAAGGAGTGACTCACCGTATGGGGAAGTCGAAACAACCTGCGGTAAAATTAAAAGCAAGGCTGGTAACATTAAGAGCGCAACCGGGATTCCACTGTCCAATTCAGATGAGAGAGCGGATAGGTGGAAAGAGTACATTGCAGGCCTCTATGAGGTGGAAGATTTGCCTGAGGTGGTAGAAGAAGAGACAGGAGCAGATTTTAGAAGAAATAGGGGATCTAGTATTACAATCTGAATTTAAAAGAGTTTTGGAGGACTTAAGATCAAATAAGGCAGGAGAGATAGATAACATTCCATCAGAATTACTAATATCACTGGGGCAGTGGCAACAAGATGACTTTCCACATTGGTGTGTATAATGTATGAGTTTGACGATATACCATCCACACAATCCCGAGGACTGCAAGAGCACAACCAGGTTAACAGCTCATGCATGTTAACTACTAATGCATCCAAATTGCTGAAAAGAATAACATACAAAAGAATGGGAAAGAAAATTGTGAATGTCTTAGATGACGATCAGTTTGGCTTAACGGAAGGTAAAGGCACCAGAGAGGCAATTCTAACGTTGCGATTGACAATGGAAACAAGAGTAAAGAAAAATCAAGACACTTTCATCGGACTTGTCTACCTGGAAAAGTGTTCCACAATGTCATATGATACAAGATGTTAGATTTTTTGAGGAAAATTGGGGTAAGCTATAGGGAGAGACTGGTAATGTACAACATGCACAACTGCCGAGAGGGAATAATAAGAGTGAACGACCCAGAACAAAGTGTTCAGGTTAAAAAGGGTGTAAGTCAGGGATGTAGTATTTCGCCCTTGCAGTTGAATCTAGGCATCGGAAAAGGAATAACGGAAAAAAAGAAAGGTTCTTGAGCGAAATTAAAATTCTAAGTGAAAGGATACCAATGATAAGATTCGCTAATGACATTGCTATGCTCACCAGATCTGCTGAATGGAATGAACAGTCTAATGAATAGAGATTGTGGAGTGAGAGTAAATCGAAGAAAAACGAAAGTAACGAGAAGTAGCAGAAATGAGAAGAACGGGAAAGTTCACATCAGGATTAATGATCAAGAAGTAGATCAACTTAGGGAATTCTGCTGTCTAGGCAGCGAAATAATCCATGGTGGACAGAGCAAGGAGGACATAAAGAGCACCTAGCACTAGCAAAAAGGGCCTAGTATAAGACATAGACCTTACTTTGTGGAAGAAACTTCTGTAAATGTATATTTGGAGCACAGTATTGAATGTTAGTGAAACGCGGACTGTGGAAAAAGGGGAACAGAAGAGAATGTAAGCATTTGAGATGTGATGCTACAGAAGAATGTTGAAAATTAAGTGGATTAATAAGATAAGCAATGAGGAGGTTCTGCACAGAATCAGAGAGGAAAGGAATACGGGGAAAACACTGACAAGAAGAAGGGACAGGTTGATAGCACTTCTGTTAAGACATCAGGGAATAAATTCCATGATACTAGAGGGAGCTACAGAAGGTAAAAGCTGTAGAGGAACACAGAGACTGGAATACATCAAGCAAATAATTGAGGACGAAGCTTGCAAGTGTTGCTCTGAGATGGAGAGGTTGGCACAAGAGAAGAATTCGTGGTGGGCTTCATGAAACCGCCAGAAAACTGATGACTCGGAAGAAAAGGAGTGCTTCGAGATACGATTCAGTGTAATGAATACAACGCTTATACAATGTTCATTGTCTTTAACGCATACTTCCACACTATTTACTGCATAATGTACACATTGTATAATGTATAGCTACTTCAGTAGCATGATGCACAGGTATGCATTACTGCCCATGCCCCTCTGTATGTGCTTCTTAGCAGCTGCATTGTGCTTGTTGATGCATTGTGTGTTGGGAGAACATGAGATGGGGGAGAGCAGGCCACACATCACGACCTATGCATAGTCGAACAGAGAGACATGTGAGGGCAGCTGATGTTATTACATGTACAGTAGCTTACTTACTGTCACTCATCGGAAAAAAACTGAGTGCAGCCATGGGTAGCAGCTAGTACATAAATAAATACATCACTTTAAGCAGTTGTGAAGATGTATGCTGGAACGCCAGAGCTCATACTAGGCCACGATTTCATTAACGACTCTATTCACAACACAGGTTTAAAAATTAAATTCGTACTTTAGCAGTAAAGAGGCGAGGACTAAACAGAGAACTGACACATGTCGTAATCAGGACTGCAAACAAATATCAACAAGATTATTTATTTATCTTCTGTGTTCAGTCTCTAGAAACGCACTTCATTTAAAGAATTAAAGAGATATAGAAGGTAAGAGACACTACACTCAGAAAGCATGATACCTGTGTACTGAAATATGCTAAGAAGTGAATATCTACAGTGTATGTTGTACGGTAGATTGACAGCTAACTAAAACAACGTCGTCCTAAACAGGATGAAGGACATAAATTACAAAGGAAAGGAAATAGCATGAGGGTATGAGCTGTTCAGCACTTTAAAAACGTAATTTAGCGCCGGACACGCAATCATATGCGATCTCTTTCTAGGAATAATTCTAGCATTCATCTGGAGTGTTGTATGCAAACCGAAGTAAGACCTAAATCACAATGGTGACACTGGGATGTTAACCTCTGAGCCACCTCAGTTGGTTAATAAATGGACTTTGGAAGGTGCCTGCATTTTAAAGTAATCTTAGTAGATACATATTGCATAAAAACTGTATGAGACGCTTATAATAAAATTTCTGTCTTGACAGCAATTCTTTATTATCTTCCCTTAACCTTTATGTTTTTCAGCACTAAGCAGTTTTCAAAGGATCCAAATCATACTCATAAAAAGTATCACATCAAAGTTACTTTCATGAAGTATAAGAGCACTGAATATCAGTAGTATTTGGATCCTTTGATAATGGCTTAATAACAAAATGCATAAACATGAAAGAAATACAACAAAGAATTCCGGACAACACAGAAGTTTGATTATAAACTGAGTGGATACCGAAATGCCCACAGAAAATTGCTCTGATCAAAATACCCTTTTTGTCTCTAAGAACGTCGACTAATGAAAATACTATACGAGCGCAATCTGATTTCACTTCATGAATAACTTCACAAAGCCATCACTTACTTTGTGCAACGGTTAGATAGGGCATCAGGACCGCTTAATTCACTTTAATCACGAAGTATCCAAACAAAATAACTACCATTTTCATTTGACCTTGGGAAAATTTAATATGTCCTACCTCACAGGCAAAACACGCGCACTGAGCGTACTTGTGACTCGTAACTGTGGTATTCAGAAATCATTCTATGGAACATGGCATAGTATATTCTGCTCTGAAGATCTCGACGAAAACTGGAACCTGTAAGAAGCATATAAAACACAGCAAGCAGCCTTATGCTTACTGAATGAATGCACCAAATAAAATACAATTCTTACTGAATAAACAACCACTCTGAAGGAAAATGATGAAAATAGGATCCTCCATTGCTGAATAATTTATAAGACCATGGACATACAGCTTTTTGAGAACTGTTATGTAACTATACACTCTCCATTTAATGATGGGAAGGTCGGGTAGACCCGACGACACGACATTTCCATTTATTTTTATGGGAAGGTGTGAAAATAAATATTCTAAACTGACAATTATATCATGCAACATCCAACTTGCTGCAAAAGAAACAAAAGTGAATTTATTGATTTCCCTTCAAACCATTATGAACAGCAGCCGACTCGTCGAGATAGCCGGGGACATGGGGAGGTGAGACAGCCCTGGATCGAATCTGCCTCATGGATTAACGATGAGGGCTGATGAGCTTGTCAGTATAGATTTGGCTTTTAGCTGGTTTCCCATATTCAGCTAAGTAAGCTTCTTTTATTTCTGACAAAGGTCACAAACATTTTTGGTCCTTAGCCCAGCGGTTTCGGTCAGCGATGACCATCTTCAGATCCGCTTTACAACATGTATTAATATAACGAAGCCACAGTAATTTAAGCACATAGTAAGCGTCAGGTGTAGAAACCGTAAGTTCTAGTATGTCAGTTTGACCCTCAGTTCAAACTGCTCCCTATCGTTCGTCGTGGAACACACAGCGTGTTCAGCTACAGATTTTCTGATGTCCTCTTGCAAAGTCATTACTTGGGCACTGTTTTGTGATTGTACTCGAGTCAGTATTCCAATGTTATAGGACAATCAGGAAGACGCTTGTCGACTGTCACCTGTGGTCTCGGTTAACTCCATCGCATACATGAAAACAAAATTAGGTTGTTCTAGGTTGTAGGAAATTGGCGACCATCGGACAATGGTGCAATGTTCTAGCACATTTATTTTTGTTCCTTCAAAACATTGTAATAGTGTTTCAATTGCACGTGTTTTAATGTTAACTGCACGTGACAATTTCTTTGAGCAAAACAGCATTATCCCTGGCCACTCGAACTACTGCTTGAAAAATTTCTCTGGACATGTTTGCTATACAGTAAGAGTGAAAAAGAAGAAATAACAATTAAAGAATGAACAAACTCATTTCTGTACACGTAGTAGCATAGGAATATCAACTGACAGCTTAACTCAAGAAAAAATGTTATGTATGCAAATATATTTATATAAACAATAGGGTCATGTTCTTGGACGAATGACAAATGGGACATTACACTTGTTACTACGGCTTGCGTGTTACTTTCTCATTGCATGATCGTCTGCCATTAAGGCCACATTATAACAGCGCATATTTACATAGCTCGACAATCAGTGCATGAAATAAATAGCAAAGCTCAGAAAATGTTCCTATTACATGAAAATAATTATTTAAATAAAAAATTGTAGATATTATTTGAAACAGCTGTATTATTCTAATTATGCCCTTACGTTCTCAGAAGGCCAATCGTAAGACTGCTTTCACTTACGAAAGGTTTCAGGAAAATCATATCTATCGTGGAGCTATGCTCGACGTTTTTAAGAATGCGTATCGGAGAAACAACTACAGCATCATTTGTACAACGCAGAATAATTGTTTTTCATTGAATGTCTGCCAGAGCAACGCTAGGACAGATGTGGTAGCCCAATCATTCGATGTGGAAATGAGAGGAAGAAGAAAGGAAGACAGCTACAATATTATGTTCCCGGAAGTGCCTAAGGTTAATGGGTTACGAATGTCGGTTTCCGGTAAAGGAAAATTGTCCAAAATACTTACCTGTTCCTTACCCTGTTTGGGAAGACTTTCGAGGACAGTCGTCAACACATACTGTGAACGATAGCGAGGCAATACTGTAATGTAGTTTTTGGGTTTAATATACATTTTAATGTAATCTTTGAATTCCGTAAAAGTGATCTTGAATAAAAGTTGAATCTTGGTTGACTGACGCTGAAGTACCCTATGTTTTGTATCTACTCACTCTCATGTACATTCATGTATTATATGTCGTGCTTGAAGAGAAGTAGGCGACCATTTCCAAATACGAGTATTTAATGATATGAGTAGGACCGCAACCTGTCTCGAGCAATTCACTACACTACTACTTGCTTTGTTCTTCGCCTGACTTCAGACGCTATCATACATTATTCTCAAATTGAGTTCGACCCAAAAACCTCGCAAAAAAATACAAAATTAATCACGATAACTAGACTAATACGATAGTGTCGTGGAGAAGGGGTAAAATAGCCAAGGAATAACCAGTCTCGTCTCCATTCATCTTCTGCGGTTTCTACATTCTAATAATTCAAAAGGTAGGGAATACGACAGATCAAAAGAATGAAAAGACTGATGTTACTTAGTTGTAATGTAGAATGGACGACATCCGGTTAACTAAACAGTTCGGACACTGCATATCACAGCTCTTGTTGCATAAATATACACACTTTCAGGGATGACGGACAAGGATAAAAGTGTGCATGTAAGGTAAGGGACCCAGGTCCGGAACCGACCTAGTCGAAAGTTATAAGCGGAAATCGTTTTGGTACCTCTGACAGTACCGGTACACCAGTTGCTAAGAGTGTAGGATAGATAACTTTCAGAGAATGAATACAAGAAGAAACAAATGTCTAGTAAGCATTATAGTGCTAATGTTGCATTATTTACTAGTCAATTAAGTGTTTCAGGCATCTCTTACAGAAACTGAAAGAACAATGAGAATTTTTATACAAAAGTTTTGTACAATGATAACATTTGTAAGGTTTGTCCTTTCCGGAGTATTTACAGGTGCTGATTTTTCTGGAAATCGTTAAGATCGATGTTTTACCTCTTCATTGTGTGGTCTTCCAGTCTCTGTAATTTAATCGTGGTCCACCAAAACTAATCTTAAGTTGTTCCCGTGTAGCCTGGATTCGGTGATAGGTGTACTTTCTCGCCTGGACGTGCTGCGTCTTCTATCCCATAGAAATCCGTTTATAGTGGCGGGTTGATAAAGAAACCACTTAAATAACACCGTTTTCGTAATAACTGTAATATTTTCCCTTTAAAAGTGGAGATTTTGTTACAAAGCTGATTCGCTCACCACAATCCAGCAAAGATTCGTACGGACAGAAGAATCTAATTGAAAAAAAACTTGATTGTAGTCCAGTCTTCGACTTTAGTTCATGACTTCAGATACACTCCTGGAAATGGAAAAAAGAACACATTGACACCGGTGTGTCAGACCCACCATACTTGCTCCGGACACTGCGAGAGGGCTGTACAAGCAATGATCACACGCACGGCACAGCGGACACACCAGGAACCGCGGTGTCGGCCGTCGAATGGCGCTAGCTGCGCAGCATTTGTGCACCGCCGCCGTCAGTGTCAGCCAGTTTGCCGTGGCATACGGAGCTCCATCGCAGTCTTTAACACTGGTAGCATGCCGCGACAGCGTGGACGTGAACCGTATGTGCAGTTGACGGACTTTGAGCGAGGGCGTATAGTGGGCATGCGGGAGGCCGGGTGGACGTACCGCCGAATTGCTCAACACGTGGGGCGTGAGGTCTCCACAGTACATCGATGTTGTCGCCAGTGGTCGGCGGAAGGTGCACGTGCCCGTCGACCTGGGACCGGACCGCAGCGACGCAGGGATGCACGCCAAGACCGTAGGATCCTACGCAGTGCCGTAGGGGACCGCACCGCCACTTCCCAGCAAATTAGGGACACTGTTGCTCCTGGGGTATCGGCGAGGACCATTCGCAACCGTCTCCATGAAGCTGGGCTACGGTCCCGCACACCGTTAGGCCGTCTTCCGCTCACGCCCCAACATCGTGCAGCCCGCCTCCAGTGGTGTCGCGACAGGCGTGAATGGAGGGACGATTGGAGACGTGTCGTCTTCAGCGATGAGAGTCGCTTCTGCCTTGGTGCCAATGATGGTCGTATCCGTGTTTGGCGGCGTGCAGGTGAGCACCACAATCAGGACTGCATACGACCGAGGCACACAGGGCCAACACCCGGCATCATGGTGTGGGGAGCGATCTCCTACACTGGCCGTACACCACTGGTGATTGTCGAGGGGACACTGAATAGTGCACGGTACATCCAAACCGTCATCGAACCCATCGTTTTACCATTCCTAGACCGGCAAGGGAACTTGCTGTTCCAACAGGACAATGCACGTCCGCATGTATCCCGTGCCACCCAACGTGCTCTAGAAGGTGTAAGTCAACTACCCTGGCCAGCAGGATCTCCGGATCTGTCCCCCATTGAGCATGTTTGGGACTGGATGAAGCGCCGTCTCACGCGGTCTGCACGTCCAGCACGAACGCTGGTCCAACTGAGGCGCCAGGTGGAAATGGCATGGCAAGCCGTTCCACAGGACTACATCCAGCATCTCTACGATCGTCTCCATGGGAGAATAGCAGCCTGCATTGCTGCGAAAGGTGGATATACACTGTACTAGTGCCGACATTGTGCATGCTCTGTTGCCTGTGTCTATGTGCCTGTGGTTCTGTCAGTGTGATCATGTGATGTATCTGACCCCAGGAATGTGTCAATAAAGTTTCCCCTTCCTGGGACAATGAATTCACGGTGTTCTTATTTCAATTTCCAGGAGTGTATTTTAAGTACGACAACTGTAAATGTACATTACAAATTGTGTCACTCTTTCGATCTTTTGTTCCGATCTTTTTTAGTTAGTGTGTATTGTGGAAGCATAAGAATTGCTTCACTTTTTTGTGCAACTTTACATAATTTTCACGTAAAAACATATTAAAATAGAATTGTCGTTAAATCTTTATTACAAAACATATATTCCAACATAAAATTTGTATCATGAATATTTTCAAACTGACATTTTCAAAGAATGAGAGGACTTTCCAAGTGGCATTCTTCTTTACATTACATCATTTTTAACGGTAGAAGTAACTTTGAAAGTTCATTTAGATAATTCGCGGTTCTTTCCGATTTCATGCAAATGGACACACCTTATATGGTCAATTCTCCACTGAAAATGACAACTTTCATCAGAACTCTATCACATCAACAGCGTTTAAGGGAAAATTTCTATAGTACATATTTAGAAGCAGCTTCATAGTAGGAGGAATCAGAAGGAATATAACAGTAGATAATGTGATTACACTACAATAAATCATGTCGTAAACAGACAAAGAAAAAATTATACAGTGTAATTTATCTTTATTTATTCTAAGGCGTGTTAAGTACATATTTACATGGACAAGCTCGGCATTGTGCCTTCCTTCCGTTTTGTAGAAGTCTCGTTTTTTTTTTTCTTTTCTCTCTTTACAAAGTGATATAGTTCACCTCGTCCCAATTTCGTTTCTCCTCACGTATATGCGCAAATATTTATTATTTCTTTTTTGTGCTAATGCACGTGGATATTTGTCTTCAATCATTTTTTCTTTAACTGTTCTTATCACTGCAGATATTTACAGAGTTAACGCCTTTGTTTGTATGGCAAGTTATCTTAAGCAAATCTCCAATTCATTTTCGTATTGAAAGTGTGTGACTATCGTACCACGACAACACGTTCATATACTGACAGTGTACGGTATTCAATGCAAGACAAGAATGTGTCTCATGTAATTCCTTCAACGTTACTAGATGCTTTTTTCTGTGTGTATCATAAAAATGTCAAATTATCAAATCTGTGTGAGGGAAGACGGAATTGGCGTTGGGATGTGTAGTGAAATATTTTCCACTCTGACCTGTCAAACGAACGTAAGGGAGGATATTATCGAAGAGGTGTTGTAAAGCTGAATAGCAAGAGTTGTGTCCATCCAGTGGTGGCACCTAGAAAATCATTAATTACGTTCTCCACAACTAGGCAAACATCTTCAAGGGCAGAAATTAATTTTAAGAGCTTCATTGTATGTGAGAAGCGTGTTTTCCAGCTTTCTGCTAATAAAAAACTTTTGAAGGTTAACTAAAATGATTTTTTGGTTACAAGTTATTAACATATGTGTTCAACGTAAAGTACACTGTTTGACGGATTATGAACAGGGATCTTAACTCCATAACTGAAGGAAAGCTGCTGCCTATGAGTATCAGGTAGATGTTAGTAAGTAATCGGCTTACGACAATGCTGAATAGTATCCGACATTAGCTGCTACATTTCAATGCCACACAGTTTTAAATGGAAGCTCTAATTCGTGAGTAACAAGATTCAAAAGTTTATATTCATGATTGTAAATAAATTAAATTTAATTTCTTGCTAGAAATCTTTAATGAACTGTACATAATTGACAAAATAAGTAAAATTTATTTCGCAGTATAACAATACTTACATTATTGGACAAAGAGGTGCTCAGAATAAATCTATTCAATTAATTATTGAATATTTTCTTCATTCTTCGAAAATAACGGATTGTTTCTTCTGGCGATGTTAGAAGATGCAAAAAAAGAATATAATATAATAAATGCCACAGGAACAAAGAGTGGGTTATCTTGCAGCTTACAAGAGAGTCACTGCACTATGCTGAACGTTATTTGATTAGGTACGATCAAACTCTGAGCCCACGGACGCTGTAAAGTCTGAACTTGGACGTAGACTAGTATTACCAGAGGAAGTTGCAGAAAACTAGTTGAGGGTTTGCTTGTGATGGAGGAGAAATAGTTTGGTGGCACAATGAATGATGTTAAGAGGCTGGCATATTAGCTGGCTGAACTATTTTCCAGATAATGACTGGTTCAAAAGCTTTATGCAAAGACATAATCAGGAATCACTGCGTACTCCGACTGGTACATTTGTTGTTAGGGTTGGTAGAGCGTGTTTTAAGGTTCATACAGGTCAAACAGCTCTGAATGCGTTCAAGACTACAGAAACATTTTTCAGAGGTAGAAAGTATACCAGTTCTACAGTCAGCTCAAACAGGCACTCCAGTTGTAAATTCTGATCCTAAAACCACAATATCCGACAGCAATGCCCCTACGCCACTATCTGTAACTCCATTTTCTTGTAACAACCATATATCTGTGAATACAGTCAAATGTGGAGTTCCAGGAACTTCACTCCTGAAGATATACCACCAGTTTCTACTTCGGAAAACAGCATCCAAACGTGACAGACTCAAAAGCTCAGCAGCTTTAATTACGGGGTACCCTTAAATGCAGCATATGGAGGAATCGATCAGTAAGGGAACTATACCCAAGCTGCTTCAGAACTCGCAACAAATACCAAAAAATTCTGCCAAAAAATCTAAAAGCTAAAAATGAGAGCAGCAGTGTGCCAACTAATGTCTACAATGCAGACACACAATCTCAAGCTGCAACATATATATATATTGCTCATGAAAGATCGCTGACGATACATTGCAGCATGGGCTCTACAATTCGTACCTTAAGAGCTATGAGCACTTGTTAATCTTTGATACTGTGAAACACATCTCTTCCTGTAAACAAATGCTCATAGCAGGTTTAGAGTCCTGTCACGTTTAATCTTCATAAAATTCGTTTGTTTTCCACGAATTTCAGCTCACTTGTCGTTTAAACAATTGAAAACAAGATGGTACTTCTTCTAACTTAAAATGTCATCGAGGCGGGACGATTCTACTTTCGAATCCTGTGATTCTCAATTTTCTTAAATTTCGCACGATATAAGTGAAACTTCGCAATTATAATTGCCGCACGCCTGCCACCCACTCCTCCACCGCCCCTGCAGTGCCTCCACTGACGCTCACCTCAAGCCCCATGTTCATTCCACGAATTACCACATGCTCCTGCACCGCCACCCCCGCCGCCATCATGGGGATTCTGCATGTGTATATAAAACCAATTACTTAGACAGTAGAGCTAGTTCATTTCCAAATTCTTCTGTTTACCAGTACATAAATGCTAACGGTAAATGAGACTAAATGAGTAATTAAGCATTGCACCAGGTAGTGACTGTCAAGTTACAATAGAAATCGAGAATGTTCAAATAGTACTGAAGTGCCATTTTCTGTTATGAAGCTGGACCATCTATACAGCAAGATGAAATACATCGAGGGTCTGATAACGACAGAGTATGATCCATCTCTTACTCCACCAGACGGCAACATCTTTAACAACACGGCATTCATCATCGAGATGAATGGAGCTCCATCAGTTACTGTTGGAGCTTTCCGCAATGCATTTACTGACATTATTCAAGTTCCGTCAAATTGCATGGTCTATACAGTGCGTTACTGATTTCGACAGGCAGACGGAGTCAGTGGCAAGTGCATGTAAACACACCATTCGATGATGTTATGAACCGTGTGCGTGAACATTGTGTACATGAGGAGTTACATCCACGTATACATGCAAGTATGCATGTATTACCGAAGTCTGCTACTATTACTCCTACATCTACATCTACATGGATACTCTGCAAATCACATTTAAGTGCCTGGCAGAGGGTTCATAGAACCATCTTCACAATTCTCTCTTATTCCAACCTCGTATAGCGTGCGGAAAGAACGAACACCTATATCTTCCCTTACGAGCACTGATTTTCCTTATTTTATCGTGGTGATTGTTTCTCTCTAGGTAGGTCGGTGTCAACAAATTATTTTCGCATTCGGAAGAGAAAGTTGGTGATTGGAATTTCGTGAGAAGATTCCGTCGCAACAAAAAATGCCTTTCTTTTAATGATGTCCAGCCCAAATCCTGTATCATTTCAGTGACACTCTCTCCCATATTTCACATCAATATAAAACATGCTGCCCCTCTTTGAACTTTATCGATGTACTCCGTCAGTCCTATCTGGTAAGAATCCCACACCGCGAAGCTGCTTTCTAAAAGAGGACGGACAAGCATAGTGTAGGCAGTCTCCTTAGTAGATCTGCTACATTTTCTAAGTGTCCTGCCAATAAAATGCAGCCTTTGCTTCGCCTTCCATACAACATTTATTCTGTGTTCATTCCAATTTAAGTTGTTCATAATTGTAATTCATAGGTATTTGGTTGAATTTACGGCCTTTAGATTTGACTGATTTATCATGTAACCGATGTTTAACGGATTCCTTTTAGCACTCGTGTGGAAGGTACCAGCAGTGTGATCCCTGTGTTGTCAGTGGGCTCAGCCACATGGGTACATAACAGCCCCACCACACGGATTATTGGCTGCTGGTGACCTAGTGGGATGGGGAAACCCACACCGGAGATGCTAGGGAGGGAGTTCTTCCCAAGTGGCCTCGCACGAGGGGTGCAAGCAGAGCTCTCTATTTGCAGCATCGTTCCCATAGAGGATCAGGGTCCTTTGGTTTGGAGCTGAGTGGAGGGTCTCAACCAGAGGCTTCGACGACTGTGTGACGGTCTTGGCTGTAGATTTCTAGACTTGCGCTATTGGGCGGGGAATTGTTGGACGCCCCTAGAGAGGTCAGGGGTGCACTACACAAAGGTAGCAGCTACTCGGGTAGCAGAGTACTTGTAGGGTGCACACGGGTTTTCTTTGGCTAGGCAGTAGTGCGAGGTATCCTGATGAACACTCACCAGTCGACGTACAAGCAGGGAAATCAGGACGCTCTCAGTGTAAAGACACTTCGGCTATCAGGATATTAGCAGTAAATTTTCAATGTGTTCGGAATAAAGTTCCTGAATTTACTGCCCTACAGGAAGCGTGTGGCGCGCAAATTATTCTCGGGACTGAGACCTGGCTGAACCCTGAGATAGGAAGTTCTGAAATATTTAGTGAGGGTTAGAACGTGTATCGGAAAGACAGATTAGACACCGTAAGAGGTGGTGTCTTCATTGCAGTTGACAAAAATATTGTGTCTGCTGAGGTTGAAGTAGAATGTGATTGTGAAGCTATCTGGACACGTTTAACATGGCTAGGGGAAATAAAGTTAATTTTTGGGTTATTGGCTGCTGGCCACCAGGTTCCACCGTGACAGTTCTAGAATCATTCAAAGGGAGTCTACACTCTGTATCGCAGAAGTTCCCGGATCATGCTATTTAAGTTGGAGGCGACTTCAACCTACCTAGTATAGACTGTGGATTCGTTACAGGTGGCACAGACAAGCTATCGTGTGAATTACTTTTGAGCACATTATACGAAAACTGTCGTGAGCAGCTAAATCGACAGCCAACACGTAATGGAAATATTTTAGATTTGGTAGCCACGAACAGACGAGACCTCATCGACGGTGTCAGTGATGAGACAGGGATTAGTGATCATGATGTTGTCATTACGACTATGGTTACGAAAGTTAAAAAGTCGGTCAAGAAGGCTAGGAGAATATTCTTACTAGAAAGAGCAGATAAGCAGTTGTTAGCATCCCACCTAGTAAATGAATCGATTTCATTTACTTCCGGTACGATGGACGTGGAAGAGTTATGGGCAAATTTTAGACACATTGTAAATCACGCATTGGAGAAGTATGTGCCGAAAAAGTGGGTTACGGACGGAAAAGACCCACCGTGGTTTAACAGCGCAATTCGGGGAACGCTCAGGAAGCAAAGACAGTTGCATTCGCGGTACAAGAAAGATCGGGAGAATGAGGACAGGCAAAAGTTAGTAGAGATTCATGCTGCTGTAAAAAGAGCAATGCGTGAAGCATACAACCACTACCATCGTCATACCTTAGCAAAAGATCTTGCTGAAAACCCAAGGAAATTCTGGTCTTACGTAAAATCGGTAAGCGGGTCGACGGTTTCCATCCAGTCACTCACTAATCAGTCTCGCCTGGCAACGGAGGACAGCAAAACGAAAGCTGAAATTTTAAATTTAGCGTATGAGAAATCTTTCACGCAGGAGAATCGTCCAAACATACCTCCGTTTCGGTCTCATACAGATTCCTGTATGGAGGACATAGTGATAGACATCCATGGGGTTGTGAAGCAGCTGAAAGGATTGAAAATAAATAAATCGCCAGGTCCTGATGGGATTCCAACTCGGTTTTACATAGAGTACTCTACTGCATTGGCTCCTTACTTAGCTTGCATTTATCGCGAATCTCTTGCCCAACGTGAAGTCCTGAGCGACTGAATAAAAACGCAGGTGACGCCTGTATACAGAGTGTTACAAAAAGGTACGGCCAAACTTTCAGGAAACATTCCTCACACACAAATAAAGAAAAGATGTTATGTGGACGCCTGTACACAGAGTGTTACAAAAAGGTACGGCCAAACTTTCAGGAAACATTCCTCACACACAAATAAAGGAAAGGTGTTATGTGGACATGTGTCCGGAAACGCTTAATTTCCATGTTAGAGCTCATTTTAGTTTCGTCAGTATTTACTGTACTTCCTCAATTCACCGCCAGTTGGCCCAATTGAAGGAAGGTAATGTTGACTTCGGTGCTTGTGTTGACATGCGACTGATTGCTCTACAGTACTAGCATCAAGCACATCAGTACGTAGCATCAACAGATTAGTGTTCATCACGAATGTGGTTTTGCAGTCAGTGCAATGTTTACAAATGCGGAGTTGGCAGATGCCTATTTGATGTATGGATTAGCACGGGGCAATAGCCGTGGCGCGGTACGTTTGTATCGAGACAAATTTCCATAACGAAGGTGTCCCGACAGGAATACGTTCGAAGCAATTGATCGGCGTCTTAGGGAGCACGGAACCTTCCAGCCTATGACTCGCGACTGGGGAAGACCTAGAACGACGAGGACACCTGCAATGGACGAGGCAATTCTTCGTGCAGTTGACGATAACCCTAATGTCAGCGTCAGAGAAGTTGCTGCTGTACAAGGTACCGTTGACCACGCAACTGTATGGAGTGTGCCATGGGAGAACCAGTTGTTTCCGTACCATGTACAGCGTCTGCAGGCACTATCAGCAGCTGATTGACCTCCACGGATACACTTCTGCGAATGGTTCATCCAACAATGTGTCAATCCTCATTTCAGTGCAAATGTTCTCTTTACGAATGAGGCTTCATTCCAACGTGATCAAATTGCAAATTTTACAATCAACATGTGTGGGCTGACGAGAATCCGCACGCAATTGTGCAATCACGTCATCAACACAGATTTTCTGTGAACGTTTGGGCAGGCATCGTTGGTGATGCCTTGATTGGGCCTCATGTTCTTCCACCTACGCTCAATGGAGCACGTTATCATGATTTCATATGGGATACTCTACCTGTGCTGCTACAACATGTGCCTTTACAAGTACGACACAACATGTGGTTCATGCACGATGGAGCTCCTGCACATTTCAGTCGAAGTGTTCGTACGCTTCTCAACAACAGATTCTGTGACCGATGGATTGGTAGAGGCGGACCAATTCCATGGCCTCCACGCTCTCCTGACCTCAACCCTCTTGACTTTCATTTATGGGGGCATTTGAAAGCTCTTGTCTACGCAACCCCGGTACCAAATGTAGAGACTCTTCATGCTCGTATTGTGGACGGCTGTGATACAATACGCCATTCTTCAGGGCTGCATCAGCGCATCAGGGATTCCATGCGACGGAGGGTGGATGCATGTATCCTTGCTAACGAAGGACATATTGAACATTTCCTGTAACAAAGTGTTTGAAGTCACGCTGGTACGTTCTGTTGCTGTGTGTTTCCATTCCATGATTAATGTGATTTGAAGTAATAAAATGAGCTCTAACATGGAAAGTTAGCATTTCCGTACACATGTCCACATAACATATTTTCTTTCGTTGTGTGTCAGGAATGTTTCCTGAAAGTTTGGCCGTACCTTTTTGTAACACCCTGTATAACATCGGTTTGTTGCAGGATTCTCGAACATATGCTCAATTCGAATATAATGAATTTCCTTGAGACAGCGAAGTTGCTGTCCATGCATCAGCACGGGTTTAGAAAGCATCGCTCCTGCGAAACGCAACTCGCTCTTTTTTGACATGATATGTTGCGAACCATGGATGAAGGGTATCAGACAGATGCCATATTCCTTGACATCCGGAAAGCGTTGGTGTCCCACTGCAGACTCCTAACTAAGGTACGAGCATATGGGATTGGTTCCCAAATATGTGAGTGGCTCGAAGATTTCTTAAGTAATAGAACCCAGTACGTTGTCCTCGATGGTGAGTGTTCATCGGAGGTGAGGGTATCATCTGGAGTGCCCCAGGGAAGTGTGGTAGGTCCGCTGTTGTTTTCTATGTACATAAATGATCTTTTGGATAGGGTGGATAGCAATGTGCGGCTGTTTGCTGATGCTGCTGTGGTGTACGCAGTCACGTCGATTCAATATTTGGGCGTAATATTGCAGAGCGATATGAAGTGGGACAAGCACGTAATGGTAGTTGTGGGAAAGACGGATAGTCGTCTTCGGTTCATTGGTACAATTTTGGGAAGATGTGGTTCATCTGTAAAGGAGACCGCCGGCCGGTGTGGCCGTGCGGTTAAAGGCGCTTCAGTCTGGAACCGCGTGACCGCTACGGTCGCAGGTTCGAATCCTGCCTCGGGCATGGATGTGTGTGATGTCCTTAGGTTAGTTAGGTTTAATTAGTTCTACGTTCTAGGCGACTGATGACCTCAGAAGTTGAGTCGCATAGTGCTCAGAGCCATTTGAACCATTTTGTAAAGGAGACCGCTTATAAAACACTAATACGACCTATTCTTGAGTACAGCTCGAGTGTTTGGGATCCCTATCAGGTCGGATTGAGGGAGGACATACAAGCAATTCAGAGGCGGGCTGCTAGATTTGTTACTGATAGGTTTGATCATCACGCGAGTGTTACGGAAATGCTTCAGAAACACGGGTGGGAGTCTCTGGAGGAAAGGAGGCGTTCTTTTCGTGAATTGCTACTGAGGAAATTTAGAGAACCAGCATCTGAGGCTGACTGCAGTACAATTTTACTGCCGCCTACTTATATTTCGCGGAAAGAGCACAAAGATAAGATAAGAGAGATTATGGCTCGTACAGAGGCATATAGGCAGTCATTTTTCCCTCGTTCTGTTTAGGAATGGAACAGGGAGAGAAGATGCTAGTTGTGGTACGATGTACCCTCGCCACGCACCGTATGGTGGATTGCGGAGTATGTATGGAGATGTAGAAGTAGAAGTGGTTCAAATTACAGAAACAGCATTCCTATGATTATTGATCCTTTGCAAGCTAAAGATTTTTTCCTTTTTTTTCCTTTTAATTTTTTAAATCCACTAATGGAAAACGCTGTTTATTTATTTTTGTTCAATTAATTAATTTAATTTGTGGTAAGATCTTATGGGACATGTTTGGCAGAATGTGGCTGAGTGTTATCTTGCTGCAGAGTGACATCTTTTTGCAGTTTTCCACAATGTTTGGATCTGACTGCAGGTTTCAGTTTAGTCGCAACACATCACAATAATTCTCACTGTTCACAGTTTTGCCTCTTGGGGTGAAACGGAGGGCTACCACGCTTCCTAAGCTTACAGACTACTTAATCTAACTTAAACTACATTACGGTTAGAACAACACACAACCCAAGCCCGAGGGAGGACTCGAACCTCTGACGGGGGTAGCCGTTAGGACCGCGCGGCTACCCCGCGCGGCTCTTTTTGTTCACCAGTCGTCTTTCAGCACCGAGTTGTCACTTTCTGTGGGTCACATTTATTTCTGTAAAGTGTAATACAAATTTTATAATCTTTTACCTATTGTACGCCTAACAAGTATTGCATGTGGATTACGCTTGGTTTTTTTCGATTGTCCACCTAGGCCTACAATAGATAAACGATTATAAAGTTTGTATTATACTTATAGAAATAAATTTGACCCACAGAATATGACACACAGTAGTCGAAACATGTTTGCGTGAGCAAAAATATATAAAAAGTGTTTTGCATAAAGCGATTTTAAAGAAAAATCCAAATTTTAAATCGCAAACATCAAGAGGAGCTATGAGCCTGAGCAAGATGGCACACCATACATGCAGAACTTACAGATGAAATACCTAAGTGTACTGTTGCTTCGATGGGCTTGAATACCACTCAGGTAGAGTTTACTGCATACAGAAATAAGTAATTTAAATCATACTATAGGATGTAAGGGAACTAAACACATTAAAACATTTTACATCAGTATACTCTAAATTTATCACTATATAAAAGCAATCTACGGAAATATTTCTGACAATAAATACTATTTCCAATGTATCGTGTGTTATTATTGAACCACACATTTTTTATACTTGTTAAAGTAGTCCCTTGAAGACTTAGCAGTTCTAAACATTGCAACAACAATATGTTTGCATTATTTGTTGCATTTGAAAACATTATGTAGTGGCAACTTCTGCCAACTTCTGTACCAAGATGACCAAATGTAACTGGAAGAGGTAGAAGGCAGAGTATTCCGAGCTTTCCAAGTGATTTATTGTTTCCAACTACAGAACTGTGTTCCCCTCAGTCTGCGTCACCAGGTCCCTCAATGCTGAGGACACCACTTTGTTGTCTGCGAAACAGTTTGGCGCGGAATGGCTGCCTCAGTGACCCATGTACGCACTGTGTATTGGCCATGTACGCCAGCAGAGTTGCGGCGTCTTCAGGATGCTGGCCGTCGACTCAGCGGTCTGCATCCTTACCAACTCAGTGTTGCTCGGTGTGATCCTCACTCAGGTGGCCATCTGCATCCTTCTCGCCAGCATGGCTGAGACTGCAGCAACAACAAGCACCCACGATCCAGCGTCCGAATCTGCAGCCCTCACCTCGGGATGCCTCCAGCGTGTGTTGGAAGCCAGGACGACTGCCTGTGGTAGCGAGCCATGGAGTGGCCCGCCACTGGCTTGCTATGGACCCCGCGTTTGCCTCAGAGGGTCGAACCAGCGACCTGCCGTGGACTGGAACGCTGGCGCCCCATCTGCTGCTGTGTGTAACTGGTGGTGTGACACGCCCCGCCATCCAGGAGAGCTGCCGCACTTGAAATGAAACTCATTAGAAACCTGCACCTGTGTATACGTGGCTGTGCGCTTCTGCTTTGCCATACGCGCCGCTTCACGTCACATACTCGTAACACACTAGGTTGGACAGTGGGCCCCTTCTGCCTGTGATTTGGGACTGCAAAACTGCTACGTATACTCTTTCAGCAATTTGACAGCCCTGTGGTCTCTGTTCTACTTCGCAACTGTTGGTAGGCATAAGTCACTGCAATCTGGACCACACCTGGCTGTAACTTGTGCTCAGAATATTCCACAAAACTAACGTTCCCTATCCTAAACGGGGGTGCCGCTACAATTAGCTGACTTTTATGAGGAGCAACAGGAAAAGCAAAAATAAACTAGGAGGGTGTGGTGAAAAGCAATGGCTCCACATTTTTTATTTAAAATTTTTTTGACATTTTTAAATTAAATAAATTCTATCAA
This sequence comes from Schistocerca americana, assembly GCF_021461395.2. Classification (NCBI taxonomy): domain Eukaryota; kingdom Metazoa; phylum Arthropoda; class Insecta; order Orthoptera; family Acrididae; genus Schistocerca; species Schistocerca americana. Next base: position 155,454,866 of record NC_060122.1, read on the forward strand.
CATTCTACATCTTTGTTCTTCGATGACTACATATTTGGCATGGCACCCTCTCCGCTAGAGAGCTCCGAATTGTAACGTTTAACATTGCAGTGTTTAATGTAAGTATGTCCTTGAGGAGAAATAGTGCGCTGTAACTGAGCTTTGAACAGTTCGTCCACACATGAAGCACCCTCTACTTCAGCATGACACTGTCAGATCACAAACAAACCCTGTGATATACGCAAAAATACTACACTATGGGTTTTCACTGTCATCGATTATCCTCCGTACAGTCCCAACTTAGCCCCATCCGCCTTTCATCTGTTTCCAGAATTTAGAGAACTCCTTCGAGGACTTCACTTCGATAGTAACGAAGCACTGTAAACAGAGATGAGGCTGTGATTCCATCAACAAAGTCAAACATACTACAGTGATGGTACCAACAAACTGATTTCTCGTTTCTAGAAATGTGTACGTTGCAAAGGTGACTGTGTTAAGAAATAAATATGTAGACATGAAGAATAATGATGCAAAATGTTCAAACGTTATTTTATTTAACAAACTTTAAGGGTTTTCACATAAAAAATTCAGTAGGTTCTCGCAATATCTATACGTCACTCCAGTTGTATAACAGCCACAATAAAAAAAACTGATATCTATGTAAATGATTTCAGCTGTTAAAGTTAATACACGCACATAGTGCGCAACTAAGAAAAAACTAAGCTGCTTTATAAAAGCTAACTCGTGCACACATGCTACGAAAAAAATCTAAAAAGCATGCACAGTATTCAGTCCGAGAACTCATAGTGTACGCTGTAAAAATTCTAAGACAAAGAATAAAAGACACACCACGAACGAATTGTCCAAATGAGGCGGAAATCGGTAGATGAGATGCAAATGTAGAGACACACAAATGATTGCACTTACAGAAAAATTGCATGATTTATTGAAATTGAGCAAGTCCATGACGAGCTGCTTCACATCTGGCCCTTATGCAAGGAGTTATTCGTCTCGGCAAGGACTGACACAGTTGTTGAATGTCCTCCTGAGAGATATCGCGCCATATTCTGTCCAACTGGCAGCGTAAGAGCGTCAACTGCATCAGTCAATGCGAAACCAAATAACTGCTTGCATAAGCGCCACATGTGGATCATCGCGTTATTGACTTTAAATGGCTTTTCTCTCTCTCTCTCTCTCTCTCTCTCTCTATATATATATATATATATATATATATATATATATATATATATATATATGTTATTACTTCTCTTCAAATCACATTAATCATGGAATGGAAACACACAGCAACAGAATGTACCAGCGTGACTTCAAACACTTTGTTACAGGAAACGTTCAAAATGTCCTCCGTTAGCGAGGATACATGCATCCACCCTCCGTCGCATGGAATCCCTGATGGGCTGATGCCAGAATGGCGTATTGTACCACAGCCGTCCACAATACGAGCACAAAGAGTCTGTACATTTGGTACCGGGGTTCCGTAGACAAGAGGTTTCAAATACCCCCATAAATGAAAATCAAGAGGATTGAGGTCAGGAGAGCGTGGAGGCCATGGAATTGGTCCGCCTCTACCAATCCATCGGTCACCGAATCTGTTGTTGAGAAGCGTATGAAAACTTCGACTGAAATGTGCAGGAACTCCATCGCGCATGAACCACATGTTGTGTCGTGCTTGTAAAGGCACATGTTCTAGCAGCACAGATAGAGTATCCCATATGAAATCATGATAACGTGCTCCATTGAGGGTAGGTGGAAGAAACTAAAATGAGCTCTTACATGGAAATTAAGCGTTTCCGGACACATGTCCGCGTAACATCTTTTCTTTATTTGTGTGTGAGGAATGTTTCTTGAAAGTTTATATATATGTATATATATATAAAATTGTTTCTGGGATTTTAGAATAGGTAACTTTCAGAGGTATCGGAACAGTTTTCTCTCAATAGTTTCGGCTCGGTCGTTTCCCTTTCCCCAAATTAACACATTTACCTTTCTCCATTATCCTGAAAGTTTGTAGCATCATCACGGCATCACTCTGTGTAGGTATTATGTTTCATGTTGTAGCTGTTATACAGCTGGAATGCTATACAGTTATACAGAGTTTTGCTCTTCCTGCTGCTGGCTGTGAAAATTATCATCAAATATTTTTCTTTGTAAAAAAAATAATACAAACATGTTGCAATTGTCTTGTATGAAACTGCTTAGTCTACATGAGACTACTTTTTCAAATATGTAAAATATATAGTTCAACTATAACACACATGCTACACAAAAATTTTTATAAGGTGTTTTTTGTAAAGCAATAAATATATATTGATACAACATTTGTAGTTGTGGTTATTTTCCTTATATCCTACACTGTGCTTGTAATAAGTTATTTTTATTTGCAGTAAATATCCTTTCATGGTATTCAAAGCAATAGGAACAATAATATGCTTAGGTATTCGGTCTATATATTCTGCTTATAAGAATTTTGTACCTGTTGGGGTAATAGTAGCAAACTACAGTACTGGAAGCATACATGCATTTGTGCATTGGTTTAACTCCTCATGTACACTATGTTCACATACATTGCTCACAACATTATCGACAACTATCTTGATGCATTGTTCCCATCGATTAATTTTGTCTGTCACTATCCACAATGCACTGTATAGACCTTACAAATTCACAGCACTTGAATGATGTATATAAATTCACTGGGAAGAGTATTCAGACGTTTACTTCAGTGTGAGAACTAGGTTCTTGTCGATGACGGATACTGTGTTGCTAAAGACGTTGATGTCTAGTTGCGGATGAGATCTCTCATACTGTGTCAGACTCTCGATGTATTTAATCTTGCTCCAAATGTGTTTCCACGCTATAGCAGCAAACTGCACTTAATACTGCGTTGAATATCCTCTGTTTCTATTATTGATTTGCAGACACTATCTTGTGGTACGCCTACATTTATATGTTTCGACTCATGCGCTGTGAACATGTATATACTGCTTAACATTAGCATTCTAGAGAGAACTATCTATATTGAGTAAGTGATGGGCTTCATGTACACCTGTAAAACACCCTCCACAGTGGCCGAATGCCAGTGGTGCAGTGCTGGGAAATGTGGAGCCATGCAGAGAGGCCATGGGGGGTGATTCAGGGCCTGTGAGGGCATTCGAGGCCAGGGTACAGCAACTGCAACATAGAAATTTCACTTAAATTGATGATATGTAAGAGAATTTAGCATGACCGGAATCTAAAGTTTAATTTTCCGACTGGGATCACGTTTCAACGTAGGACTAATACTGTTTAAACAGTAAGTGTATTGAAACTCTGGCAAAGCAACTAAATTTTAAGAAAGACAAACATGTCAGGACTGGAACCCAGAGGCTTCTGGATACAAAGTCATTTTATAACTTACTACAATTGGACAATTTTTTGACGGTACAGAGGTTGACCACTGATTGCACAAGGACAATTGATTAGACATGAAAGTAGAGCAGTAGGGAAAGTTGGGAGTAATTGGAGGACGATTTTATATTGTTCCAGATCTCTCATTTATACCTTACTTTGCAAAACAAGGGTACATATTTTAGAAGGGTATATTCTGAGTGGAAATAAATGGTTTGTTCCGAAAAGTTTTTTTTAAATTTCATTATTTTTGTTAAAACTTGAACGACAGACAGGAGGGTATATGCAACCATGGAGACAGGACTACGCTAGGTCTTGCTACCCATCCCTCTGGAAATTACATACAGCAGCATCACATCTATGCAAAGACGTGGTTAATGAACTGGACTCTTACTTGGGAGCAACACGGTTCATTTCACTGCCCGACCATTAAAGTTTCCTGCAGATACCCCTAGCTACTTACAAGAGCATACAGGGTGGCCGAGCGGTTCTAGGCGCTACAGTCTGGAACCGCGCGACCGCTACGGTAGCAGGTTCGAATCCTGCCTCGGTTATGGATGTGTGTGATGTCCCTAGGTTAGTTAGGTTTAAGTAGTTCCAAGTTCTAGGGGACTGATGATCTCAGATGTTAAGTCCCATAGTGCTCAGAGCGATTTGAACCATTTTTCTTATGGTTACTTTGAGACCAATGCGGCCAACTTTACACCCCGTCCTTCCGCAGTTGTGCTCCTTCCCTCGTGTCGTCGTCGAAGACGGGCCGTTGAACCCTAATCTTCTCCACTAGCTATCGCCTCAGTCTATAGGAAGTCTGAGCGGCTCGATTGTAGGAGTAAAATTACCATATCAGTCCTGCAAAAATATGAAGTTTGCAAAAGTCTCTTAAAATATTTACAATCTCAATTTCTCACGGGTAAAAGCCCCCCTACCGGTGACAAAGGTTAAGAGGGCACTGCCACAGATGGACATTGTGTGACGTACAGATGGGGTAAGCGATATTTTATTCAGTCCACTGACATTTTGAACTCTGCAAATTTTCCATTACGAAGATCTCTACATTTTCATTTCTCAAAGGTCGTCAAAGTGACTTTATTTTCAAGATTGACGTCGAATGAAATTCTGCTACAGATTTCTTCGCTGAGACGTAGTTGTGCGTCAATGGTCAACGTCAAACGGCTTATATCATCTCGTTTTCCGGATATAGGCTATCTTCCAGCACAGAAATTTCTGAGCTCTTGTTTCTTGTATTGCTGTTATCGCTAGTACGTTTCATTTAGCATGAACTAAAGGACACAAACACGTGCAGCTGTTTCTCGTTGCAAACACAATTATGAAGCTTTAGAATTATCGTAACAACGTTACAGCAACTTTTTTAGAAAATTTCGCAGAGTCTTCCCGTACTTTAAAGTTAGCATATCATTTCTATATAGTAACACAAAATTGAAAGGATGTTTATACATCATATTGATTTTTTCTGACATTTCATTTTAACTGATATGCCAGATATCTTTTAATGAACTCCAAGACTTCAGAAACACAACGGAAAGCTACAGATGCTAATTTTATTTAAATGAATTTTCATTACCACTATTTTCGAAGCAAATAATTACAAATTTGGCGTAATGAAAGAATGGCAATATAGTGAGTTCAATCTTTTTCTGTTTCTATGGATACCTATAAATATTAAGAAATGTGGACGCAACGCCATTGACTTATATTAATTAGTAACATTAATCTCAGCTCAATTCTTATCAAGAAGTCTTTCAATTTCTTTAGTAGTGGTCTCTTAGGATACTGAAGTTGATTCTGCTCTTTCTTTTCATATGGTATGATGAACATATTTAACGGAAGTAGTTCGAATTCCTATGTTTGTGAACACTATTTTTACTTTAGACGAAAATCTGTTATAGTTGTAGTCAAAATTTTCCTCTTTACTTCTGAACTATGTTCAACATTCTGACTCTAAGTATGCGTAAAACGTACATCACTTCTTCATAAAGTTTGAAGAAACCTCCAGCCATTTCTTCATTAAACTATTCTTGTAGATTTAATTTGTTCTTTAAACAACTTTCTTAATCAATTTTATGCGCCTCATTTGCTAAATGTAGTAAAATTTTCAATATGGAAGCTAAATTCCAGAAACAATACTGTCCCCTTAATTGATTCTTACGAGGGCAATCCAAAAAGTAACAGATGTTTTGGTCCATCACGGCGGTGGGTGGGGCTACAGCCAGCATCTTGGTGCCATAACGTCCCTACATTCAGTACGCATGTGGTAGCGTGTAGCCTATGTCTCTGCTACTTTGCTTTCTGTGACGTATTAAAAAGTGCACTGCAATAGAAAATCTCGCCACTTGTGAGGTGGATTCTGTCATTATGTTCTTGTTGGCAAAAAACTGCTAACCAGTCGTCAAGCACTGACAGAGTTAAGGCGGGCTATACAAGTCTCGTGTAGAGCTTAGCGCAGAAGTTTTGTTTTTTTTTCACGCCAATCTTACCCGAGGACTTCTACAGAGTCTTGGTCTTTGATATTCACGCCAAAATACACACCTACATAAACAAGTGGTTACAATCGTAGATGGCAGATTTCTGCAGGGGTGGTAATGAAAAACTTGTGCCACGGTATAATGAGTGCCTCAGTTTGAGTGGCAAGTGTGTAGAAAAATATATTAAGACAGTACCTTTCAAAATATATATAATAAAATTTTGTTATTTCATGTTGGTAATATTTTATTTCAAGCCGTCATACTTTCTGGATAGCCCTCGTATAATGTGTCGATGATAGCATACAAAATTATTATTAATAAGCACCCTTTGATCTTCCATCATGTTCAGTAAATTCAGTAACATTCGTATGAGCAAGGTTTATAAGTTCTCGGGCCACATATGTAAATGTTGATGCGACTTACATGTAGCGTGGTTCGAATATAGCCACCGATGTGGAATATTGTTTTTTTATGTTTCTATCATTGCCAAGATTACGTTTACTCATCCCAGTACCACAGAATAAGCAGGACAGAAGCTCTGAATCCCTTTCATTTATATGCTTGGATCAAATTTTTCATTCGAAAAGCAAAAAGGGCTTGGATTGTAAACAAACAATATAAATTCCGGGAGAGCAACAAGCATCTAGTTCCTATACTTCTGCGGTTCAAGGACCCTTTTCTATTTTAAAATAGTGAAAGTTATCATGACAACGCAGCTACAATGCGTGAAAGGAATGAAAAGAAAATAATAGCGTAAAAAACAACGAAAATTGATATAAAAATTCCGTGTCGATGCACAGAAAAAATTAATTACTCTGATCAGACTTGAGTACAGCGCAAAAAAAAACAAGGAAAATTTGAACAAATACTCTAAGTGTCTTCTAGCAGAAAATTAATGACTCTGATCAAAATTGAGTGAAGCGCAAAAAAACGACGTAAAGTGGCACAAATACTACGTCTATCTAGAAGAATAAAATTAAAGACTCATCAGACTTGAGTGTAAAATAAAAAGGATGCAACTTTAATAAATAAATACAACATACTTAGAGAAAGAGAACTGATAGACAAATGAATGACGAAATCAACTTGAAATTTACATGGATTGTTTTCTGATTTTGTACGACTCTCAGCTTTATGGTTATAAGCGTTCCTACAAATACTTTATCTGGTAACTGCGGATAAAATGTGTAAAATATACACATACGAAAATCTTTATAAAATCACATTCGCTCTCTTTCAGTTTTGCTCACATTGGCACAACCATTCAACACCAACTGTATCATCTAAAAGCCATGGTTCTATTAGAAGGCATAATACCTCGTGAATGCGTGATTTTTATTTATTTTTGTATTGTGACTGGTGGCGTACTGTTGGACTATGGGAAGAATCTGTGAAATGAAACCAGTGATAAGGGCCTAGAGTTGGAACGGCGTTCAGATATTCACACTTTTGTTGGCGCTAGGAGGAATTTTGTTAGCACCCAATTATGCAGAGACTATGTACTTCGAATATATGGCATTTCAAAGATGTATTTGGTTCAAACTTTTCACTACATTTAGTGACCTGCGAGGCTTTCGGATCTGATTTCTGGAATTAACTACAGAGACGAGCTGTAATCCGTGAGCCACCACCAAAGACTCTTCCAGACTTCTACACTTCTCCTGTTCAGGACTGTGAAATCACAGGTCCTTGGAGGTACTGTAAATATGTTATCGGTAGTTAAAGAAAATAACATTTCCTGTTGACTGTTTTGTTGGTGTGCAAAAGGTATTGCAGACCTTTTTTAAAAGTGTGTATGTGCAGGTTAACAACTTTTCTAGTAACGAGTTTTGAAAAGTGTTGTCCACTAGTGACACGTGATTTAGATTTACCTTGTTCTGTAACCTTCCCACTATTCTGTTAAGGGCACCTCATTTCTTGATAATGCTAAAGGTATAGATCTTGGCGACGACACAATTTTTTATCTTGAATGTTTCCTTTTGTGCATGAATGTGTTCAGTGTTGGTTAGTTAAGATACTGGTTACCCTTAGTAATCTGTACAGTGATAACTAAATATACCCTTCAGATGGAATGTTATGACAGGATCACACTGCTTTCATTATGGAATGATTCATTTAGACCAGACATTATGAAGGAATTGATATATTCACATCTTCCAAGTGGGCTGACCCAGTCAGACTATCTACTCAAAATAGCGCCAGAAGGTATACCGAAATAGCAATGGAATGAAGTAAATTTCTATATCTGTGTGCACGAAATCTTCTCCATCAGTCAGTGTACCGGGAAAATGTGAAGATAAACATCAGGATGCCTTATCTGCAGAGGCTTACAGAAAATTTTCCCGAAAATTACTATCTTATGTAGGGGCATCAAAGGGCTAAGAAGACCACCAGACATCTTAATAAAATGGTTTTCTTCAGAAGACTGCGGGCCATTTAACATGCGTGTATATTTTCTAAGATATGATTCTATTGATTGAATTTCACACATAAGAAAAGAAAATGTTTGGCAGATCTATAAATACACCATTAAATTAGTCTATTAGCAACACAAGCACCTCTAAATGTAATGTACATCAGAATACATTGAAAAATGAGCTAACCAGTTGTAAATAAAGTTATACTGTCCCTTGACCATGGTTTCCATATTAGTAAAAATATCTTCCTCAGAATATTGGCTCTAAAAATGAATACACAAGTTACAAAATAATGCTTTTTACAAGCGCAGTAAAATATTAATAGAAAAATATTTTTGAAGTAAACGTACTCACTTATTACATCCCATGATGAAATAGGCATCATGTGTTATTTCGTGTGTAAATTTTTTTTTTTATCTGATGTGTATATTTTTAGGACCAATACTTCTGAAGAAGATCTTTTTACGAATATCGAAACCAGTGTCAAGAGATAATAAACCTTCATTTGCAACTGATTGGCTGATTTTTCAATCTATTCTGAATTACACAGTTCCTGTTTCTCAGCCATGTTCAAGATTTGTAATGTAAGTGTTTATTGTGAGTGCACATGAATTGATAAAGTATATACGAACGAGATCTATGGAACATAGTTTGCACATTCAAAGAGGCGTACAATGACTTCAGCGAGTGTGGATCACGGACAGTTAGTAAACGGTTTAGATACATTTCACATCCAGTGCTATCTATTTTACCAAACGACTAAACCGGAGAAATTGCAGTCTGCCAATATAAGGGCTTTCAGAGTACTCAAAATTTTGATTTTCAATATTTCGTACAGTTTCTGCCTGAATATAATAATATAAAATGTTCTTATAATCTACTTTAAGAGGTATAATCTTTCCCAAACACTCAACAAAACAAGTGAAATATAAAAGTTAGAAACTATATATATGTTTTGGGGCAGAGTAGTACATCTGGAATTTGCGAAATAGGGCACTTCGCGACTTCCACGAATCTTATACATAATTTAAAGTCCTTACGAAACTTTATCTCGTCGAACCTCCTCCCCCCTCCCCCCAACCATCCCCAATGACTAAAGGAAAAAAAGTATATCGCTTACTACGTTTTATCTGATCATGCAGTTCCACTACAGCATCAGACATGACTTTTTAATTTATCGCTTCTTTACTTCTTTTGCAGCCAGTAGCCACATATACGACTGAATGTACCTGGAAAATTATGTTACTGTACGACGCTTAATTTGGGAGATATGACTGACTCGCAAATTAAGCCCCCTGAACCAGCAGGGAGTCTAGTACCTTCAGATTCTGCACTAATGAGTGAACAGCAAATACAGTTTATGAATAGAATTTTTCCGATTTATCAAATAATTTTAAAACAACATAAGAACTCTCATCAATAACCAGTTACATCATGACACTGCAAAGTGAAATTATTAAAATGGTAAGCGTTCAAGTTTTATAAACAATTCATTTGCTTAAAATCGGCTGAGAAACATTGCAATGAAATACTTTGCACTAAAAGAATAACTACGACTTTTTATTTTCAGATTTTATATTCTTTACAATAATTTTTAGTGATTTACATAATGAAGCTGAGACATTCATTAAAATACAAGTTCCTGCAGTGTATGTCAGTACGTTTTATTTACATAATGGAGAGGTAATCATGACTGGAAAACTAACCATAGGACTACTAAGCAGAGCGTGGAATACCAGAAGAGTGCATATGGTAGGAAAATTAGAAAATCTCTGAACTTAAATTATATGTTGCAGAGGCCAATAAAATTGAATTTAAAGAAAATAAAGATATACGATCAGAAGAATATAGGAGTATAAGAACATCAGAAAACGGAGTAATATAAGCAGGATTCATTATGAGAAGGAAGACTGGGCAACAACTTACTTATTACGAACAATTCAGCTGTAGAATTTCTCTCGTCAGAATAGTTACCAAACTAACAACAACTATAGTTCACATATACATGAATTCGATATATAAGAGGAGATAAAATGTAATTAACATTAAGGATTTGAACATCACAGCAGTGGATGGAGTTTATGGCAGATTTGTGGGAGAATACGGACTCAGCAATAGGAATCGCAGAGAGGAAAGATTCTCTAGAATAAGTTTCAGCTAGTAACAGCAAATACACTGTTCGAGAGTTGCAGTAGGTGGAGGTGTAATTGGAATAGACCAGGAGATGTAAAAACCCACCAGCAGGCTCATATCAGAGAGAGATATTTTTTAAGGGGTCATTGTACATGAAATTCGGTGAAATTCGACATTTTCTGTTTTCTACACCATAATGTACTTTGGACTTTCCTGAACATTTTGGTATATAATACATTAAAATCAGACAATTGTGAGACCTTCAAATAATATTTTGAATGCTGCTGTGTGACTCAAATTTCACGGCTATGCATATACTGCCACAGTTGTGTATTCATATCTTGACAACTACAGAGTCTAGAAGGCTGTGAATTGCTTTGTTTTGTGCCTACTGCCACGTCTCAGAAGTTGGCATTACACATAAACAGATCAGTTCCTTGTTTCTGATACTAGTATTGTCGAAACTGGTAGCTACAAAACAAATAAAATCATAAGGATGGCTGTAGGCGTTTCATTTTCTCACAAAAGACAAGAAATGGAGTATTACGTCGTTATTCTGGCAGATAATTTAGAGAAGATGAAAAGAGCTGCGTGGGGCACTTTCTTTCATCGAATATCAACCGATGAAAAGCCATGTCATGCTTTGTGTCCACCTCCACTAATCACTTGGTGTAAATATAGGCAAGCTAAATTTTCTGGAATCTTGCATGAATTTACACATAAACATTCCCTTTATTTGGCAGTAATGGAGGAAATCAAACCTATTTACAGAGAGTTCACAAATCCTGAGATACTAAAGAAGGATTTACATGGGAAGACCCAGAATGTGAATGAGTCCCTCAATAATGTTGTGTGGTGCCATGTGACTAAAATGTATTTGTTAGCAGTGTCTGATGCTGTAATAATTTTTATGGTGGGGCTATGAAAGACTTAGGTTCTGGAGAAGTTAGGGGTAAGATTTGGACAGAACACAGCTAAAGGACTGTGGGAACTGGATGAGCTTCGTGTATGTGAAGCAAAGTTAGCTGCTCAGCAAATGACAAAAGAAGACACAGACTACAGGCCAGGGCAATTCTAGTGCATAAAAGGTGCAGAAATGTTAGTCTGTATAAGAATTTGCAATAAAAAGTTTTAAACCTCAATATCTCTGAACTGAATTTTTTGCAGTAAATGATCCGTTTCTAAAAAAGTACTGATGGTAGAGACATGAAATTTTCACAGCATTCCAAGTGTTAGATTCAACACATATGGAACTAGAATAATTAAAATATCCTAAGTTGTTTTGTTTTTATGTTCCTTTATTTAAAAATTCTGCCAAAAAGTTGAGTGTTTGAAAAAAAAAAGATACCATGCCCCAGAATACAATTTTAGTAATAATTCTACTTCATTGTATCCAGAAATGTGCATTCAATAATTATGAAAAATTGTGAGTTGGTGTCTTAAAAAGTTTCCAAGATAATGGGTCACAAGGTTAGATAATTTAACATTGGTGGCATAGGACGTACAATGTACCCTTAAAGAATAGCAGCAGATAGCTATTTTCCGAGTAACAGCTACAATGAGTGAACGACGGAATGCTTCGCCGCTTTAGTTCAGTGGGTTTCTTCTACGTCTACATCTACGTCTATACTCTCAAACAACTGGAAAGTGAGCGACAGAAGCTACATCCATTGTAGTACATGATAGGATTTCTTGCAGTTCCATTCGAGTATGGAGCGCTGGAAGAATCGCTGCTTAAACGATTCGGACTGTTGTTATTTTGAATGATTATGATATTCAAATAGCATTTGTGGTCAATATCCTTACAAAATATCTGTTATTGTTACGTAGTTAAAACTTGAAAATCGTTAAATTTCAATATCTAACCACGTGATCGAAAACGCTGTTATTGGCGAAAACGGAAGTCTCAGGCTTGGAGTAAAACGAAGCTATACGTGTGTTATAGGACTGTTAACCGAAGTTATTAGTGTTTTTTGCAATTTTTCTATTAACAGTTTAGTTATTTTGTGATGGAAAACGCGTTTACAGCTTTCAAGTAACAGTGGAAAGCAGTTTTATGAAGGCTAATAGAGGAAACCTTCCGAAAGTCGATGCGTTTATAGCCACCACGTTACTCAAAAAGAAACCACATTTTTAATTTCCAGAAATAAGAAACGCGAAAACTGCATTGCATGGCTACTAGAACGAAAATACCGTAACATAGCACTAAGTCATAGAATTATCGTAAAATTGAGAGTGTCTGGAACTCGGTTATTTGATCGGAGCACAATGTAAAGCAACTTGTGAAAGCCATCAGCATAAAACGCTGTGGAAACTTTTTCATTCATAATAATTCTGATTTTTAACTGCTATGGTTGTTGCCACAACTACTAATTCTTTCCATATACCTCTTGTATAAATTTTCAAATTTTCAGACAGAGTAATAATACTCGTGGGTAACAGCAGAGCTTCACCGTGTTTGCCTTCAACAGCTTTACACATTACAGTTTTTTTGTTCCTGCAAGTCATTAATTTAAACCATCGTAAAATTGTGGCTATAGGTAAAACAATTTACGCAGCAGAATCTTGAAGTATCTGTTGGTCTACTGTTTACTTAACTGCGGCTGAAATACTGTGATTTAAAAGTGCTTCAGCAGGACGAACTTTCATTTTATCGCAATGCCCTGGTCACGTACTATATCCCCGTAGGTTCCAGGCAAAGTTCAGTTTTACTCTTTGTCAAAATCATACTGTTTTACAACAGGCTCAATGGAGACACTTGGAAGCGACAAATTGTTGTTTTCAGCGAGCTGTTTGGGAAGAATAATGTAGTCGGAAATTGTTAAATGTCTTTTCAGATTCTTCAAAATAAGAGCTACATCTAGCATGAAACAAAGTTTCTTAACACCGTCCTTGTGATTCATCTCAAATTTATAGGATGTAAAATGAAGCTAATAAATGAAAGTAGACATTAAAATGTAATATGATATAGACTCTAAAGCTATTCCACAACTGTATTACGAAGAATGTAAACTTACGGAAACAGTAGTACCAAGCAAAGAGGACAGGGTGGATAGAAAAACTAAATTTGCTCCAAATGAGGTCGATGTTGCTAACATTGCACTCTAAGCCCAGCACGCTACATATTACGCTACAAGCGACAGCGTGTTATTGTGACGAGGGTATTTACTTCAAAATGAATCTCACAGTAATAAAAACATGTAGTGACCGCCATCTCATTTGGATCTTTACGAACGTCTTACCACCACGTTTTACGCATTTCCTCATTCTTTGGAACGCTCAAAAACAGTTTTTCCAGGAGATTTTACTGATGCATTTGTACAACGTTGTACTAAAAATTATTAGTAACCCACTTTGCGAAACGTTAATTCGAAAACAAGATGTCGCTGCGAATGAGCTGTGCGAAAATAGGAGCAGCCAGCAAGCCACTGACGTCATAAGCATCACATGACTCAAATGGAGAGTTTTAGGGGACTTTCAAATTATTTGAATTTTATTTCCTTTTTTTTAATACTGAAATTTACGAGAAAAAAGCACCATATGAGCTTAAAATAACATAAGTAACCACTTAAGACAATTACCAGAAGACAGCCAAATACTCTACTAGTCTAATATTACCTTTGCGGTGTTTTTGGTAGCGATATGAAGGAGGTTGTAGTGTAGTCCTAGATTGCACCCTTCATACTGGTTCTTGAAAATCTGTAAGCAGTCTTTTGAAGGATAATTGACGTCAGTCTTAAAGTGTCTCTTAGTTGACGCTTTTCAGTATCACTGCGAAGCTCTCCCTTAAATCAAACGTGTAGCAATTCAGGTTTCTTCGTGTACGTTTATTATTCCCTATTTGTCCTGTCCAGTTCGAGTTCCACACATATGAGTAATATTCTAGTATGAATCGTTTGAGTTTTTCGCAAGAAACCTTCTTTGCAGACTGAGTTCAATTTCCCTGTATGCGACGAATGAACTGAAGTCCGCCAGCTACTTAACACGTGATTCAGGCCAAGTGATCATTCCATTACAGATGCCATTAATACTCTTAAACCTGGGTATGTGTATGACTTAGATAATCCCAATTGCGGCTCATTGATATGACTCTTTGTGAAGTGCACAATTTTAGATATCTGAGCTCTTAAGGAAGACTACAAATCTTTGCTCTGCTTTGAAATCTTATCACGATCTGACTGGACATCTGTTAAGCTTTTTTTGCATCGCACTGCAAAAAGTCTGAGTTTACTGCCGTTAACGCACAACACGAGTACTAGGGTACCAACGAAATTCCCTCGGGCACACCTGAAGTTATTTCTACAGCTGTTGATGACTCTCCACCAAAGATAATATGCTACGTCTCCAAACGAGAAATCCTTAATCTAAGAACAAATTTCGTCCAGTCCCTCACATAGTTACACTTTCGTTAGTAGCCGTGCTTGTGGTACTGAGTTAAACACTTTTCTATAGTCAAGAAACACTGCATCGATTTTGATTCCCGGCTTTCAGCATGTCATGTGAGAAACGTGTAAGTCGGGTTTCGCAAGCCCCGTGTTTTCGGACTCCATGCTGGTTGGCTTCGACGACGTCATTCTGTTCGAGGTACCTCATTACGTTCTAAAAAAAATGGGAAAATGGCTCTGAGCGCTATGGGACTTAACATCTGTGGTCATCAGTCCCCTAGAACTTAGAACTACTTAAGCCTAACTAACCTAAGGACATCACACACATCCATGCCCGAGGCAGGATTCGAACCTGCGACCGGAGCGGTCACGTGGTTCCAGACTGAAGCGCCTAGACCCGCACGGCCACACTGGCCGGCCATTACGTTCTAGCTCGGAATATATTCTAAGATGTCAAGAATGATTAACGGTAGTTTTGTGAACTGCTTATGAAAAGTTTCTAGTAGACTACTGTGATCTGTGCTTTGTTACAGCCTCTCCAGTTTTTTGTTCAAGACATCTGTGGTATAGAGAACTTAGGGTAAGAGGTAACTTATACACACATTTGTATAGAATGTTGCGGGAGTTACCTCGCATTGTAAGGTCTTGTTCAAGGTCGTCGATTTTAGCTGCTTCTAAACGCTGCTGCCACCAGTATCTAAATTAATCCTTTTTAGTGGTGTGAGAATTAAATGCACCTAGTATTCCTAGATTTTTCTTTGTAAAGAAGCATTTGAGCATGAAGTTAAACATTTATGATTTTGCTTGTGAGGGTACTGGTGTGTAGTATCTGTAAGTGGTTGTTCTTTGGAGGGCGACAATGCCCAATGGCGCAGAGAGTCGCAAGCAGAGGCAGTTGTTGAGAGGCTGTGGAAGGTGTAGGCTGCGTGAACCACTTACAGATACTATACACCAGTACCCTCACATGCTCTACTAACCTGATTTCGGTTTATCATTCAAGAGCGTCTGGACGCTAAACTTGGTGGCAATGACAGCCAGTACATATGACTAATGCAGGCGACGTAACTTCCTCGGCAACTTTATTTCGGTCCATTAACGAAACTGGCTTCAGATTCTAACCGCCGGAGAGTAGCGATACACTCTGAGAGCTTTTCATGCAGATCACTCACACAATTTGCTTTTGCAAGCGAAATTGCCATCGGAATAAAAATAAAAGTAACTGCCATATCATGGATGAGCACTTGCTGTCTTTAAGGGGGGACGCATCGAAATTGCAATGCTCTGAAAAAAAAAGCCTTATAAAGGCCAAAGTTTTCAAGACACTGTAATTAAATTTGACACATTTGTTAAGAAATCTAGAAAAGCTATATGCATATACAAATAAATTTTAATTATAAACAACTGAGTTTTTTTCAACAAGGTGAGTACAAATGTTCTACTTTTAATAAGCTACCAGAAAGAAATTAAGCCATTTTTTTCAGAGTTTATTTACCATCAATAAAAATAGTATTGGCTAGTTGCTTGCCAAATTAAGGTGCTATAACGTCAATGGAGGAAAAGGAACATAAAGTTTTCAAAATGTCAGTTAAGAGGAGCCTGAATCAAAGATTTGACAGTGTTCTTATTAGGGCTTACCTTATCTGGATTAATTAGTGCATACCATATCCATTCTCCTCTTTATCCTCAAGCAGTCATCTCTTTGTTTGTCTTCTTAGGTTAACCAGATTTTCAGACTGTGTAGCGATAGTGTCAGCTGCAACGGTTTTCCTGTTATTGATTTCCTTCAGCTCCTGGATAAATCCCTAGATTTAGTACAGTTCATAGTTTGCCAGGATTAGCACAGTTAAAAATTACCAAGCATCATACGCTACAATTTCAGCAGTGGTTGTAGAAACAAGTGTTGTCTTGGGGCATGGTTTCCAAATCAGAGAGTTGTAACTTTCATTAGGATTATGAGTTTTTCCATGAAGTTCTCGATCCACCCATCGGGATTGCATAAAACTGGAAGAAAACACCGCAGGGATAAATAATATGAGGAACTATAGAACAAGAAAGGAGCGCGGCCCCGTACAAGCTTTTGCGAGGTATCATTTTTATCACACTTAGGAATGGAATTGGAACTTAATATTCAGGAACTGGAATTTCAGTACCATGTAGTAATTTTTTTTCTTAACTTTGGTCGCTTTCAAATACGTCCCCCCTTAACCAAAATCCTCCAGAGAGGAAGAAAGAAGTTCGGCGACTGCCGTTAGGAACCGTCGACTCGTCTGCTGGTAAAGCCTTGCCCCTTGCGTCGCGCCACCCGCTCGACAAGCACGGCCCCATACAACCTCGGCAGACACAGAGAGCTACGCCGTTCGTCCCACCGCTGCAAATCCCCTGTCCTCCCCAGCGCGTCCACTTTTTTCGAGTCCCGAAATAAAAAAAGAAGGACACGTTAATGCTTGCATTGTGGTTTAACAAAGGGAGATTTCGCCCGCTACCCAGAATATCTAACGGTTCACAGGAATTCAGTATGAAATGCCCGCTAGCCGCTGAAGCGGGAGAGATGTGTAATTTGAAGCACGTTCATCCTTTACCGACCCTTCTTTTTCCCCCCTCTCACGTGCTGAATACGTGATTTATCTCATTTAGAGGACGTCTGGACAGCGCGGGTCAGAAATAAATTCCCCTGCTTAGCGTCGTTGCTGAATATTCATTAGCGACGGCTCGCTACCTTCTGATTATGCACGATATGACGTCAGACGTCTGTGCGTCTTGCACAAAAAACGTCTGTGCAACTGACATCATTTCTGTGTTGGTCGCTTGCGGTACCACGTATCTGCTTGCAGAGAAAATAAATACGCCTTCTGCGATTGTAATTTAAACAATGTTCCATGAAACTTTTCTTTAATATACTAATATAATTCAGAAATTAGTAAGGTGGCACCTCTTCTTAGAGTTTAGATTACTAGCGCAGGTGAATCCTAACATGTCCAGATTTGAATAAGCTGTGCCTATCATAGACAAAGTTGTTGTTGTTCTGGTCTTTAGTCGAGAGACCTATTTACTGCAGCGCTCCACGTTACTCCATGCTGTGCAAACGTCTTCATCTCCGAATAACTACTACAACCTACGTTCTTTGGAATCTGCTTACTGCATTCATCTTTGGTCTCATTTCACTATTTTTTACCCCGGCAAGTCCCTCTAATACCAAGCTGGTGATGCCTTGACGCCTCAGAGGTTGTTCTGCCAACCAATCCCTTGTTTTAGTCAAGTTAAACCAGAAATTTCTTTTCTCCCGAATACTTTTCAGTACCTCCTCATTAGTTACTTGATCTCCCCATCTAATCTTCAGCAATATTCTGTAGCACCATATTTCGAAAGCTTGTATTCTTTTCATATCTGGCGCGCGGTTCTAGGCGCTACAGTGTGAAGTTCATACATATTCTCAACTAGCAGCTAGTGAAAAACTTAAATTTTTAATGTCATTTTGTGTTAAATAATAAGTACAGTATGTAACTTTGAAGAGGTTCGAATCCTGCCTCGGGCATGGATGTGTGTGATGTCCTTAGGTTAGTTAGGTTTAAGTAGTTCTAAGTCCTAGGGGACTGATGACCTCACAAGTTAAGTCCCATAGTGCTCAGAGCCATTTGAACCATTTTTTTCATGTCTGAAATGTTTGTCGCTTATGTTTCATTTCCATAGAAGGCTACACTCAAGAGAAATACTTTCAGAAAAGACTTCATAACACTTAAATCTGTATTCGACGTTAAAATATTTATCTTCTTCACAAATGCTTTTCTTGCCATTGCTAGTCTACAGTTTATATATTTCAGTCATCATCGAATGTACTCATTTTGAGAGTATTAAAAGCGCAATTTTTTTTTCTTGCTAAAACTCATTCAACAGCCTAGATCGCATAAAATATTTCTTTATTTAAGACAACCAGTTTCAACAGATCTTGCTGTCGTCTTTAGGTCTTAGAACTGAGGGTCACAGCAAAGGCTGTCGAAACTGGTTGTCTTAAAGAAATATTTTATGCAATCTAGGTTGTTGAATGATTTTTAGTCAGCAATCATCAGTTATTTTATCACCCAAATAGCAACACTCATCTACTCCTTTTACTGTCTCGTTTCCTAATCCAGTTCCCTCACCATCGCTTGTTTTAGTTCGACTAAATTCCATTACTATTGTTTTGCTTTTGTTGATGTTCATCTTACATTCTCCTTTCAAGACAAAGTCTATTCTGTTCAACTGGTCTTCCAAGTCCTCTGCTGTCTCTTACAGAAGTGAAATGTCATCTGTAAACCTCAAACTTTTTATTTCTTCTCCCTGAACTATAATTCCTTTTCTAAAGTTTCCTTTGGTTTTATTTACTAGACAAAGTGACAAACAACGTAATTAATTAATGAACGCATTCTAAGTACAGTACAAGCATGAAAGTTATCTGAGCAGTTCACACTTTCTTGAATAGTACATGGCTTAAGGCCAGTAGAGCGAAAAGAAGTTGAACACAAGTCAACATGAAAAATTATTTCTAAAATTCCAGCAATAGTGAAACTATTTTAGCAACTCGACTTACAATCTGTCGCAGTGCATTGATGATGTAAACATCGTTTTGTAATGACACTCGATCAAATAGGCAAAAGCGAATATACTCGTAAACTTTTTTGTAGAATGAAGCGCTGTGTCTCTGCATGTTGTATCAGTGTCAGACGTACTTTATTTATTACAAAATGTAGGCAAAGAACTGGATACGTAATATTCAGAATACTGGAACCTATCGTTGCCGTGAAATATCGAATGGAAGTATGGATATGCATTATTTTATACAGCCAAAGGTTGCATATTTCATTTTGATATTGAAGAATAGCTGCAGAATGTCATATCCATTAATGAAATTAATTAACAGTTGAGTGACCAGGGAAATCGAAATGAGAGAGAACGCTTGGATACAACTTATAATAAAGTGGCTTGTGAAATCAACTGAACAAGCAATACATGTCGTCTTAGTGTATAACAATAAGGGCCAGGTCAAATGCAGATAAGTACGTATCATGCGAACGTCGTTTCTATACGCGACACTAAACTGAAGGGAAAAGGGATTGAACTGACTGTAATACTATCAAGATCAAATGACTGATTCTGTACCAGGCTTCGTGTATACTGAGTTCACAAAGAGACAAACAGTTCGTAATTGCAGGTGGAACGGAAGGCCTCTTCCATTGCTCACACCAATTTAACAACGTGAATTACGGAAAATTTAACCATGAAGCGATAGTAGGTTAGGGATGATTATAGAAATAGCTTCGTAGATATGTAATACCTACGGATAACCACAGTAGCATAAACCGTCTTACCAAACAGCACGTTAGCGACCGCTCGCCACTGCATGACTTGGAGAAAAGTGTTTGGGAAGCTACGTTACACCGTGCTTTGTATGCGGACTACTCGCTCATTGGACCGGACACACAGATGTGTTCGGCCATGCCTTCCTCAAGCCTCGCAGAGGAAAACTTCAAAGATGCCAGTGACTGTAGTCGGTACTGGGTACAGTATCATGTTTGCAGCCATTCTACGATTATTATCTCTCGAAGTAATGGCAAGAAAGATAAGGTAAAGCTGAGCATTGAAAGTGTTTATTTAACAGCCAACTTTTAAACTGTTAAGGGTTTCAAGTCGCTGTAATTCTGTGGCTGCACTAAAACTTAACAGTAACGTTTGTTTCATACAAATTTTAAAGCGACAACAAAATATATGTGCATTAGAATCCGATTTCTATCTTATCAGGAGAAGTCGTCTTAAATAACTGCGATACCCGAGCACGCATTCAGGACGTTCTCTGACTTTCAGCGTCACTCACGTTTCTGTCTCAATATACATATACCGAACTTGGACGAAAATATGGAAATATCGCGAGAAATGAATGTTCGAACATAAACGCAGATGTTAGCCAAGCCTGCAGATTGCGGTCTGACGGACAGTACCTGTTTGCCGGCCGCTGTGACCGATCGGTTCTAGGCGCTTCAGTCTGGAACCGTGCGACCGCTACGGTCACAGGTTAGAATACTGTCTCGGGTATGGATGTGTGTGATGTCCTTAGGTTAGTTAGGTTTAAGTAGTTCTAACGGACTGATGATCTCAGATGTTAAGTTGCATAGTGCTCAGAGCCATTTGAACCATTTGGCACCTGTTTAATATCCTCAATACGTTGCTAGTATCAGTCATGACCAGAACAGTGTGCTGTGTAGTTGTGAGTTCACTATGTCAAAGCTAAGTGAATTCGAACGTGGGAAAATCGTTGGTATTCGTATGGTGAGTGCTTACGTAACGAAGACAGCCGAAGTGTTTCGTTTTTTAAGAGGCGCCGTATCGAAGGTTTACATCGCTTACGGGGTAGCGGAAAAACATAACCCGCTATGTCAGAACATGGGTAAAATGTATGTTGAGTGACGGTGACATAGTGTCATTGAACAAGATTGTGACGAAAAATGAGAGGAAAACTCACTACAGAGCTGAAGGTCGCACTCGCGAACCATGACAGCACCAAAACAACACGAAAGGAGCTCCATATGCAGAGAACTGCAGGGCGAGCTGGAATTAGAAAACCACTTGTCAGTGGGTTGAAATGTCAAAACCCGGACTGTGGACCAAAGGGAGAAAGCCATTTTCTTACTTCACACTGTTTATAACTTCTGGCCGAATTTACGTCCCATAAGTGGAACATGGCGATGTTCGGTGTTGATTTGGCAGGCATATCGTGGTATTCCGTGGGCTTCGTGTTTACTGTGCGAGGTCGCATTACTGACGAGGATTATGTGACCATTTTGGCAGATGAGGTCCATCCTATGGTTGTTTATTCCCCATTGCTGAAGCTGTCTTCCAAGACGACAGGGCCCATGTACACACAGCTCACATCGTCCAGGACTGGTTTTGTGAATACGGAGACGAATTGTTGCATCTCCCTTTGCCATCACAGTCACCTGATCTCATTGTTCTTGAGCCTTTGTGGTCTGCTTTGGGCAGGATTTTTCGTGATCGCTGTCCACCAGTGTCGTTGTCACTTGAAGTTGCCACTATTTTGCAGGACGAATGGTATAAGATTCCCCTGAAAACTTTAGCCAACTGGAACCGCATTCGGGAGAACGACGGTTCAAACACACGTCCGGCCGTCCTGATTTAGGTTTTCCGTTATTGCCCTAAATCGCTTCAGGCAAATCTCGGGATGGTTCCTTTGAAATGGCACGACCAATTTCCTTCCCCAACCTTCCCTATTCCGAGCTTGTGCTCCGTCTCTAATGACCTCGTCGTCGACAGGCCCTTAAACACTAACCTTCTCCTTCTCCTGTATTTATCAATTCCGCGACGACTGGAAGCTGGTTTTTGCACCAACGGTTGTCCTACACCGTAGTAGCCACGGTAATGTGCTGTGTAATTGGAGCTTCCATACTTTTGTCCACCCCTTCATGTCTACATACACACTATGTGATCAAAAGTATCCGGACACCACCAAAAACATACGTTTTTCATATTAGGTGCATTGTGCTGCCACCTAATGCCAGGTAATCCATATTAGCGAACTCAATAGTCATTAGACATCGTGAGAGAGCAGAATGGGGTGCCCCGCGGAACTCATGGACTTCGAAAGCGGTCAGGTGATTGGGTGCCACTTGTGCCATACCTCTGTACTCGAGATTGCCACACTCCTAAACATTTTTAGGCCCACTGTTTGCGATGCGATAGTGAATTGGAAACGTGAAGGGAGATGTACAGCACAAAAGCGTATAGGTAGACCTCGTCAGTTGACCGACAGAGATCGCTGGCAGTTGAAGAGGGTCGTAATGTGTAATAGGCAGATATCTATCCAGACTATCCCACAGGCATTCCAAACTGCATCAGGATCCACTGCAAGTACCATGACAGTTATGTGGGAGGTGAGAAAACTTGGATTTCATGGTCGAGCGGCTGCTCATAAGCCACACACCACGCCGGTAAATGCCAAACGACGCCTCGCTTAATGTAAGGAGCGTAAACATTGGACAATTGAACAGTGGAAGAACGTTGTGTGGAGTGACGAATGACGGTACACAATGTGGCGATCCGATGAGAGAGTGTGGATATGGCGAATTCCCGGTGAACGTCATCTGCCAGCGTGTGACGTGCCAACAATAAAATTCGGAGGCGGTGGTGTTATGGAATGGTCGTGTTTATCATGAAGGGGGCTTGCACTCCTTGTTGTTTTGCGTGGAAATATCACAGCACAGGCCTACATTGATGTTTTAAGCACCTTCTTGCTTCCCATTGTTGAAGAGCAATTCGGGGACGGCGACTGCATCTTTCAACACAATCGAGTACCTGTTCATAATGCACGGCCTGTGGCGGAGTGATTACAAAACAATAACATCCCTGTAATGAACTGGTCTGCACAGAGTCCTGACCTGAATCCTATAGAACACCTTTGGGATGTTTTGGAACGCCAACTTCGTGGCAGGCCTCATCGACTGACATCGATACCTCTCCTCAGTGTACCACACCGTGAAGAATGGGCTGCTATTCCCCAAGAAACCTTCCAGCACCTGACTGAACGTTTACTTGTGTGAGTTGAAGCTGTCATCAAGGTTAAGGATGGGCCAATGCCATATTGAATTCCAGCATTACCGATGGACGGCACCACGAACTTGTAAGTAATTGCCGACTGGGGTGGCCGAGCGGTTCTAGGCGGTACAGTCTGGAGTCACGCGGCCGCTACGGTCGCAGGTTCGAATCCTGCCTCGGGCATGGATGTGTGTGATGTCCTTAGGTTAGTTAGGTTTAAGTAGTTCTAAGTTCTGGGGGACTGATGACCTGAGAAGTTGAGTCCCATAGTGCTCAGAGCCATTTTGTAAGTAATTTTCGGCCAGGTGTCCGGGTACTTTTGATCACATACTGTAGAACTCATCAAGCTACTGTACAATGGTTCTACCGAACTTTATACAATAACAGCCATTTTCTGTCGTGTTCCAATTGAGTGCTGAACGAGTGAAAAACGTCTACATGCTTCTAGACTTTCCCTAATCTCTTTTATTCTCACTGTCCCTATGCGAGTTAGAGATATAGGTAGCAAAATAGTCGCACTGTCTTCCTCGAATATGAGGAGTACCCGTAAAGTTTAACGTAATTGATTTTAACGAAGTAATTTTGTGTGGATTTGTTTGTAGGTGCATGTCTGCACTTCCGGGACACGTTGAAATCCCCGCTCCACTAGTACCGTGGCACAAGAGGAAGTTTCGAAGCAAAATGGCACATCCGGTTGAAACAGTGGAGGTGGGCTTTGTCATGTTGTTTTGGAACTTCTAGCAATGTACTACGGTACTATGAGCGCGGGGATTTTAACGGTACCAGTCCTGCAGGCAGACAAGAAAATTGTAATGTATCTTTTGTTTTTCGAGGTGATAATTAAAGCTTTCGACTGCCTTTCGTACACGTTCTCCCAATTTACCTAACAGGACTTCGCAGTAACTGCGTCGCGCTCTTCCACGGATTCTCATTTAAATATCCCGAGCACCTCTGTTGAGACCCTAACAGAGCATCGTTGTCTGTTCTCACGTCTGTCTGCCACCGTGTTATTTCCGACCACTTGCAAAGATGCTACTATAATCTGGTTTAATAATTTTTCTTTCCCTTTCACCACAGAGGTAGAATTGCAGTAACTATGTGTTTTTTCTACATACGTTCTGTTGGTGCCATAAAGGGATGATTCTACCGTTGTGTGCTATTGTGTGCTTACACACTTGTCAATATGTTGTTGGAATATTTTTATTTGCATAAATCTGTGATTTCACCAAAAAGTTTAAAACAATGTAATTCATGGACTATTTTAAATGTTTCAGGAGGTCGCTGCGTAAATAGATTACTACATAGGAGGCTGGGGGAATGCATTCGGCTGCGATTGGGCGTTTCTGTGTGACGCCACTGTCAAGAACCAGTAGCAGCACAACACGTATTCTCATTTTCTAGGTGGCACTAGTGCGCTCAAACTAAAGCTAATTTACGAAAATAGAAGGGCAGTATAACGAATAATATGTGGGATAGCAACATACATACAGAGGTACTTAAAAACGGTGCTACTTTCTATACCCACGAAATACGTATGTTGCTTTCCATCTAATGACAACAGTGATACTATAAATTAAAACTGATTTATACTAGCTGATTTCTAACATACCGTCTGTCATTTCCAGTAGTACTGCATACTCAACAGTCACAAAAGTTATGGAGTAAATACATTTACTGCGTTACTGTCGACAATACTGTTTAATATTTTTATCTACCCAGATATGAAATAATATGAAAACGCCATAATTCCAGTTACCTGATATATGTACAATTATTGAGAGTAATTGAGACACATTAATCAAAATGCCAGTATGACATCAAAAAGAATTGGATACCCACTTTTTTAAAGTTTAAAATCCCACTATTTGTATACCTATAATATTTCTCACACAAGTACAAATTTTCATGTACAAAGCATGTAAAACGAGGGTTTGCCTATACCTTAGCGACTCTGCTTCCGGTTGAGACACGTCTAAATCGTGTATCTGTTAAGATATTTTGTACAGACTGGCGTGCTTTAATCTTTACGTCGGCACTGTACTGGAACTGTAGGGTTTGGCATTGGTTCTTCTGTCTGCATAAGCCAAGAGCCGATATTTTTTTCTCTAGCATGTTTTGTGTTACCATACACTGATTTTATTTTCTGTCAGTAGTGTTCGTTCTTTCTCAAGTTTCTTAATATCATCCTTGATACGCCCCTTTTCTTTGTCTGTGATGAGATCCAGCTTTTTCTTCTTCGGTGACAATGAAGCTATCATATTAAACATATGTTTTAAGAGTGTCATGAGCATTCTTCCTGTCATTTCTTTGTGATGCCCGTTGGCTAGAGGATACAACAGCAGCTGCAGAAGTGGCTTCAATAATTTGCATTGTACAAACCGGAGTCGGCTTTAAGGTAACTTTTGTGCAGATTGTATAGAAGCAAGCCCACGCTAATGCGGCGAGTAAAATACTGATTTTTCTCCCAGTCGCTAGAGCAACGCCAGTCCAACAGAGCGTCTGAGCATAAGCCGTGAGCTGCTAAGAAAGAGATTGCACCATATACTTCTTCAGACTTAAACTTGCTAGTTTAAATATCGTTTCAAGACTTGCTCGGATTATGTAAGATCATAAATAGGGAAAATATTGTGAATCTCAACGTCACTCCCTAATTTGTTGTTTCAAAAATCTACTTTTTGTAAAATTCTAAGAGACGCGCATATTAAAGTTATAAACTTCTACTTTTGGGACCAGTTGCAGTTTATAATGAAAAAACATATAATAGTAGTTAAGAGGAAGCTACCTCTTTTACTTTTCGAATTATTCCACTTTTTCCGAAATATTAGAAGGGCATAAAGTTAGAGTGTTCAACTTATGGAATTAGGTTCAGTTTACAATAAAAGCACGTGATACAATTTTCCAGGAAGATACCTCATCAACTTTCTGATTTATTAAGAAGAAACCAAATTTTATACTTAAATTTTGTAAAGCGCGTTATACTAAGTAATTTTCGTTATTAAACTACAAAGACAAGATTCGGGCATTGTATTCGTGATATAAATACTGAAGCTGTACCAGGTTTCAAGGTACAGGGTACATAAGATAAAAACAGAGGGCGTTCAGAGGCCCGGATAGCCCGTGTTTCATATCCCTGTTCTGCATTGTGCGTCGCCCACTATACTTCAGAAAACCGCGTGGCAAGTGTCCGACATTATTCTCCACTTTTAAGACGAGGAAAGAACCATCGTAAATGAGAACAAAGAGTAGGAATCACCTCTGAACTGTTTCGAGTGCTGAGTACGATAGATTAGCTTTAACATTTTTCATACTTACTCTTTTGCATGTGAACATTGATCATAATATACCGTTTCCTTAAACGACAGTAAAATTATTTATCATCGTGGTTCCTGAGTTCTTTACATTATTCTTAGAGAGAACATTTTATTTCAGTTCATGTGAGCCGAGAAGTGGAGCTGTGGAATGAGGGCTATGGACAGTATTTTCGCCATCGCTTTCTGGCTGTCCACACAAATGGTTTTCAGGCCGTTGTAAAAGTCTGTGGTATCTAAAAAGTCGCACAAGACTACAGAACATTTCCACTTATAAATTAGAAAACGAGAAACATATTAATTTTTTATCTGTTGCCGCACGAAGTTTCAGTAGTTCTACTTGGAGATCTCGTAAATGATCCTCCTCATTATCATGCCACAAATTTACTGCTCAGCTGAACCAACATCGACTCTATGGGAGATCTCGGTGCACTTTTGTGACGTCACGTCGGGTACGCCGGGCCTGCTGTAGGCACGAATTCTTGGGTCTGCTTATCACTAGCTCACGCGGACGTCTGTTACTTCTGGAGAAAAGGTTTGAGATTTTTCTGGATTTTGTAATTGTATCGATTTTAGTACGTTGATAAGTCTACAACTGAAGACCACAGCGTTGCATTAGTACATACTGCACAAGGCTACGAAGATCAACATCAGAAGATGCATAAGACCACTACGAGTTTCAGAAATCTTGTGGTCAACTAACTGTATACACTATGTCCAATCCGTTGTGAATTTTATTCCCACTTAAAAAGTATTTTCTAGTGTAATAACTCTGAGCTGAAACTTTCTGAAACTCAGTCAAATAGACAAGTGCGGAAGCTTTCTTCAAAGCTATCACTAATGAAATAGTTATGATTTTCTTACGTCCTACTAAAAAAGATAAAACAGCTATAGATTCAAACTTCAGTAGAAGTGAAACCGAAACTGAAGCTTAGTGAGACCTCAGAAACAGTTTAAACTAATCGTAGAAATAGTGAATGCAAGGGCGCTGATCATACCTGAAAATAAGGTGAACAAATACAATAGAGAGAACTGAAAGAAAATCAAAAATACAGCAATAGTCATCTGTGTACGTACATAAACACAGCACCACAGAAACCTCTAAAAATGCACACAGTAAAACATAAACAGTCGCATCTTACGGCTGAAAGGAGAAACTTTATGAACAAAACAATTTGATGAAAAAAAAAATAAATACCTATCCCTCTCTCTTCTTATTACCCCCCATTCTCCTCCTTATTTAACGTTATTTTTAATTGACATCTAAACTTCCTCACTTCATAGGTCAACCAAGATACCTAAATAAAAACACAAATAAATAGTATGTTGCAAAAGCAGCCCAGTATAGACTTAAATTCCTCATAATTTATTGTCATATTTGTAGTATTGCTTTTCGACATATTGGAGAAAGAATTATGTAGACTGTAGAGTATAAAATCTTATGAACAAGCATCTAGAACATTTGTGGCACTTTATCGACAATGGACGCGCTAGCAGGAAGTCTTTTGGTCCACCATAATATTATCTTGTGGAGCGCTATTCTGTGATGTGTCTGATGGTCTGTGGTTCTCCACAGTCACAAAGAAGGGATGGTTGCTTACCTGATTTGTGTAAAAATACATACATCTGCCATGTTGGATTCTAATTCTGTTTAGCACAGTTCATAATTTGCGTCGTAAATCAAATCCTGGTGGTTATTTTGCGATACACTGTTTATTAGTGTTTTGTTGTCCAGCCCTATTTTGATGGATTAGTAATATTGAATTCATCCTCCACAGCAATTCTTGGTGTCATTGTTCGTGGTCGTTTGGATCAGAATCGGTTATGGTTTCCATCACCGACTTATTGATGGATTGGTAAATTTTTATTATCCATGATCTTTTGTTGCTCATTCATGAAAGCATTTATGCGACGTAATTGACGCGGTGGAATATGGCTTAACACTGGCTGCCATTCTGTAGGTGTTGATGCAATAACGCCAGCAATCATTGTCCTGGCGTTGTTTAGTTTTATGTTTTTCAAGTTCTTTAAATTTTGTTTTTTGTTTTACTTATCGCCTAGAGTTAATTCTATATCTTTCATATCCTCCCTGATTTCCTTTATCCAGCCTAATTGTCGCTTCATGTTCCAAAGTTTCTCTAAAAATTTTCTTAATAATCTGGTTTCTGGTGACCTCGTAATGGGGTCAAGATAATAAGATCCATTGCTTCTGTATAAAATCTGTGATGGGCTCCAATTCGGTGCATAGCACTTTATTTGGCACTATCCACCATTGCCCATCTTTCTGATATTTCTTATTTATTTTCTCTACTTTTAGAGTTTAGTCGATTCTGTTTTTCTAAGTTACCCAGAAAAAAAGATTCACTTCAGTATGTCACCTCTGGATGAATCAGCGTCATGAAATATTTTAACTTAGTTTTGACTGATAGACATTTTTAATGTATATGGACCATGTTAATTTCTTTTATCATTTTATTAGTTCTTACTTGCCATGGAGATTTCTCGTCTAAGTTGAATGTTAAAATATCTCCTAGTATTTAAAGTGTTTCACTATTTTTACTAGTCTGTAATTTACTGTTATGTGGTTGATTACTACTGGATCTGTTACCATTATCTCAGTCTTTTTGAATGATATCTGGACCCCTATTTTTCCAATATTTTCTAGGCTTTTTCTTTGATTTCTGACTCTTGAATGTTATTATCTAGTAACACTAAGTCATCTGCAAATCCCAAACAACTTAAGTTCATTTCATCTTTCCTGGTTCCAATTCTTATGTTTTCAGGGTTTTCTTTGTAGGTTACCATCATCACTTACTCGAGTGCACAGTTGAAAAGTAACAGTGATACATCATCTTCCTCTCTGAACCCTGGTTTAATTACAAATGGCGCAGATATTTCTGATCTGGACTTCACTTTAGATTCGGTGTTTGTTAGAGTTATCGTTGCTATTGATTTGGGGTGGGGACTGAAATTCCTTAGTATCTTCATCACTGAGGATCTGTTGATACAATCATAAGCTTTTTTGAAGTCTACAAAGTTTTTGACTTGCTGTTTTCGTCTGCTTTTGAAGTAATCCATTTTTTGATATTGACCTATAATGCTTCTAATTATATTTTGATTTATATTTACTTTTTCTGTTAGTTCTAAGTACGATTCTTCTGTTTTATGACTCTGATTCCTTAACCAGACTTTGTGTCTATTTACTACTGTTTTGTCACACTTATCGTTCCACTATTGGTGTCTTTTCCTTGGATTTACAGGGGCTATTTGTTTCAACTGGGGAGCTATTAACTCTAGACCATCTGTTATTTTTATTTTCCTTGTTTGTTCTTCATATTTATGGTTACTTGTCAATTTATAAGGGTTGTAGGTTGGGGTAGCATTTTTTATTTGTCAAAGAAGTGAATTTAATATTTATTTTTATGATGTAATGATCTGATCCACTATCTGCACTCTCAGGACTTTCCCATTGGAGATTTCCCAGTGACAATTTTCATACATTCAGATATGATCCAGTTACCATTCTCCTTTTTCCTCTTCTGGATGTTTCCAAGTTTTGAGCTTATTTGGTCTTCTCCTGAAGTATTGACTTTGAGATCAAGTCATAGTGTCTGCAAATTCCAACAGTCTCATGCAATTCATGTTTTTTTTCTTTGAGCTGCCCATTTCTACACAACATCTCTTCTCCCTTGCTAACTGGGCCTTAAAATATACAATTAAAGTTTTGTGTGATTTTTATTTATGTTTGTTGTCATCTTATCTAAAAGGTCTCACAATTCGTCGACATCTTCTCTATGTTCTTTCTTATTGTGCATGGGCTCTTATTGTTGTGTATATTTTATTTACAACCTTTATAATTAGCGTTGATAGACTGGGAGGTATGATTTTAATTCTACTATTCAATTATTTTTGGGCTGACTACAAATCTCGTTCCAAATTTTAGACATTAACTAATTACTCTTTTCCCTGGGATTCCATTACAAATTCTATAGCCTTGTGATTCTGTTGGTTCCTGATCAGTGTTTCTCATTTGTTGAAGTCCATTTCGTCTCTAAAAATTTTGAGTTTCTCTGGTTGTACGATGAAATTTATGTTGTGCGTTGCTATGTAGTTTGTTCCTGTCTTGCAGCTAAATTTTCATCTTCTCTCAGTCTTGGGTATATATGAAGGCAGTATCTGTTTCCCGGATGACCGTGTAGCTTCTCTAGAATGAAATTATAATTAAGTCGACAACCTAGCTGCAAACAGGCGTTGAATACATCATTGGGGACATGCTGAAAATGTGTGCCCCGACTGGGACTCGAACCTCGGGATATCCTGCTTACATGGCAGACGCTCTATCCATCTTTTTTTTTAAATCTAATTTTGTTCTATATTGATCGTTGAATTTGTTCTCGATGGACGTCCAATTACACCAATTCAGGTTGTTCGTTGATCCGTTCACTCAGTTTTTTTTTTTTTTTTTATTACAGAGGATAGCTAAACCCTCTGACTGAACACGCTGAGCTACTGTGCCGGCAAGCTACGATCAACCCAGTAGACCACTGCAACTCAGCCCCATCTGAACCACCGAGGACACAGAGGATAGTGCGCCTGCAGGGACTTATCCCTTGTACGCTCCCCGCGAGACCCACATTCCCATGTCCACACCACTACATTCGTAGTGCGCCTAACAGATGTCTTCCCATCACACTCATTACTCGTGGCGGATTAATCTACCAAGTCCCGTGCAAATTGGGGCATAGCATTTGCATTTGCACAAGAAGGTCAATGGCCGGGTAGCCATATTTTAACTATATATGAAGGCAGTATCTGTTCTTGAAAGTTTCAGTCTTGGGTATTTTCAGATGCTCCGATGCATCTAAGTTATTTTTCGAGTGACTGCCGACCATATCCAAGTGCAGTCTTCCTTGACAAATGCCAAGCGGTGGATTTTTCCCTAAAAGATTTTCTTCCATGTTTGACTTTCAAAGGTAGTCAACCATGTATGGAGTAAGCTCCAAGCGCAACTGTCGTTATTAACCGTAGATATTGTTTTGTGTTTGGCCTGCAAGAGCTGCTTTTATTTCGCTCAAGTCCACCAGTAAGACAGTGAGGACCTCCTTACCCCTACATGGGACGCGAAATTATATGTTTAATGTAGAGCATTGTTTCTATTTGTATTGATGATAACTATTAGATTCACAGTATTTCTTCCTCTTCTTTTTTCGCTGGCATAACCATAATCAATTTTCTTCACACAAGCATTGAGTACTAACGTCTGACTCAGTATTAAACCTTTAAAATATCCATTTGTGCAAGTGAAGTGTGGGAGGAAGAAACCTAATCTGTTCACAATGTTTGTTCTCAAATTAATTAAAGCTTTTCTCTCGATGTTATGTCCCAAAAATTCTACCTACTTGCTACTTTCAATTAGCTTTCGCAGTGTTATATAATTGTGCATGAATTAGTGAAAAAAAAGCATTGAGGAAGCAGTACAGAAAGTAAAGAAGAAATTCGATATGGAATTTAAGGTCAGGGAGAAGATAAAGAAACTTTGAGATCTGCAGATGATACTGTTACTCTGTCAGAAACGGCAAAGGGCACGGAAGAGCATTTGAATGGAATGTGTAGTGTCTTGAAAAGAAGTTGTAACGTGAACATAAAAAAAGAAATACAAGAGCGATGGATTCAGATTGATTTAAGTCAGGTGAAACTAAGAGAATTAGATAAGAAAGTTTTACACTAAAAGTAGTCGATGAGTTTTGCTATTTGATCAGGAAAATAACTGATGACTGCTGAAATAGAGAGGACATAAAATGAAGACTGCCAATGACAAGAAGAGAATTTCTGAAAAAGAAGGAATTCGTTAGCATCTAGTACACTATACATTTAAGTAAACGAATCCAAACCAGCCAAAGAGTTGCAAAAAAAAAGGTGGTTTTATTCATCCTTTGACCATGGTTTTGACATTATGTTAAACCCTGTTCTTCTGAAATACATGTAAGTATAGTTTCACTTATCATTCAACCTTTGACCATACTTTCGACGGATGTAAACGTATGTTCTTCAGAAATACATGTACTGAAATCTGACATTGTAAAAACACCAAATAATGAAGCGACCTGACATTTTTCCATCGAAAATAAGCTCTCAGCGTACAAGATTGTCTTCATTATTAAATACGCTAGCCCTACGATGAGGGCTTGTCAAGGAAGAATAATTAAAATCCAATCGGCGTCGAGCTCGTGATATGACTTCACAGTTTTTTATTTGAGTAATGTTAACAAAATCTGCGGCTGTATTTTAATCTAACATCGTCTGACTATGCTGGGCTTGTTGTTGTCACGGAAGGTACGGAATCCATTTACTTTTGGCCCGCTGCAAGCGATTCTGTTCATTGCACATGGAAACAGTTGTCGATGGCAGGTTACGTATGGGCCTGAAGATGACACCATGTGGTGTCGAAACCGGTAGCATGTATTAAAAAGAATAAACGACGTTAGATTCAAATACAGTCACTGGTTTCGTTATCATTATTCAAGTACTCTGTGTCCGGCTGCAGTTCAACTTTTCTTGATGAATTACCAGAGACTTGTATTTGATTGGTTTTATTTCTGGATTTTTACTACGCTTAATTGACAAGCCCTGAACACTGAGGCAAGCACATTTAATAATGAACACAAGCATGTGCGCTGGCAGCAGATTTTCATTGCACAAATGTCAGGTCGCTTAATTATTTGGTGTTTTTACAATGTCAGATTTCAGTACATGTATTTCTGAAGAACATACGTTTACATCCGTCGAAAGTATGGTCAAAGGTTGAATAAAGCCACCCTTTGTTGCAACTAGGTGGCTGCTGTGGATTCATTTACTGGTCTCTAACCGTTGCTGTAGTGCAGAAATATTAAAAATATAGATTTAAGCACCTGAGAGCGTAGATGGTGTACTTGTTTGGAGCAATTCATGCCTAGAACGAAAATGAAGTGTCGATCATAAATTGTTCAGACTAGCAGAGAACACAAGCGTTTGAAACGTGGCACTACAGAAAAATTCTGAATATTAAATGAGTAAACTGAATAATTAATGAGGCGGTATAGAACAGAACTGGGGAGAAAAGAAACTTATTTGAGAACGTAACGAAAAGAAGGGATCAGTTGACAGTAAATATCCCGCTGAATCAAGGAATAATCAATTTTGAACTTCAGGAAAGTACTGGGAGCAAGAATTGCAGAGGCAGGCATAGGTACAAATACGGTGAGGGGGATCAAGAGGATGTAGGTTATAGTAGTTATTCAGAGATGAAGACGCTTGCAGAGGATAGACTAGCCTGGAAACCTGCATCAAACATCATCCAGAGATCGCAGTGTCACACCAAAGTTGGCAATGCTAACTGATCATTCATTCATCCACGCGATCACGCCCAACGGACCGCGCGCCACAACGTTTAGAGCTCTCCATCCGTCTCTGTTTCCAGTTTTGCGTGGCTTCCAGCTGTAACAAGTCTTCACCTCTTTCTAGGTATTCGCACTGGTCTGCTTCCTGATGGGATCCAGTCCATTGGGATTTATGCCACCTTGTTGCCTCCATTCTAACTACATGTCCAGCCCATTGCAGTCTTTTGCTTCTCATCACTCCCAAGATGTTAGGCTCCTTGTACAGCTCATCTAATTCAGTGTTACGGCGTCTTCTCCATTCTCCAGTAGTCTGATCTCGGAATGGCCCAAATATTTTCCTGAGGACCTTCCTGTCAAATAGGAGCAGTCGGTTAAGGTCTTGTTTTCGAGTCTCCAGGTTAGAGAACCATAAAGTATTACTGGCATTATTAATGTCTTATACAACCGTAGCTTTAGTTGTCGAGAGACCCTTCTACATTTTAATATAGGGTCTAGAGAGTATAGCATGTGTTTTCCGCCTGCAGTCGTGCTTTTATCTCTGCTTCAGTTGATATTACTTCTGTAAAAATTGATCCAACATATTTGAACTCTTTCACATGTTTATACCTAGTGTTGTTCACAGTTAAATCTTGAGAGGTTTGGATCTTTCTTCCTATGGTCGTATACTCAGTCTTTTCAGAGCTAGTTTGTAGACCGAGCCTAGCTGCCAATAACTCCAAGGTCTGGATACTTCTCTCCACAACTTACTGTGTGCATGCTAATAGTGCAATGTCGTCTGCATAGGCCAGATATGCAATCTGTTCACTGCCAATTTGAATGCCCTGGAAGTTTTCTTTGTTGAAATCCCACATTACCTTCTCAAGTGCCAGATAGAAGAGGACAGGTGATAGCCCATCTCCTTGGCGTAATCCTGTTACAGCCTGTAAGGATTCTATCATTTTATTGCCTACCTTAACCTTACGATTTGTGTCATTTAGTCATACCTCTACCAGATTGAGCAAGTTCTTTGGTATACCATACTCTGTCATACGTGAGCTGATACCAGAGACATTATAGGGGGCTCACTGCAGTCCGAAACAACCAATGGGAGTCACTGTAAAATACCACCCCTCCCTCTAGCTCAATCTAGTGTTGAGCATGCAAGAGTTTAGCCACAGTTCGTGACCTCATCTCAAGGTGCCAGTATCATAGTGTAGGTCCAACGAGTTGGTAAAGTTTCAGATGAACGTATTCTTGTAAATGTCGAACATTGCACCTACAACGAACAGATTGTATCAAGTGACACTTTCATAGTCAATGACAGCTGTAAATTATTCAGTACTCTTGAGGAAAATAAGTGCGTCAAAGTTAAATAAACATTTTATTCATCTAGGTAATAAAGTGAACTAATATTTCATGTGTTCTGTTGTATCCACGGACGCAACCAACCAACGAACTCGCGCACGCGCGCCCTGACCGTGACATCGCTGGCCACAGTTCCTGTCGCGGCCGTCGGCGTCTCAGGGCGTTACCGCCGACGCAAGAGGTCGCGCCATGGCTGAGCTCGGGTCCGCAACGCCCTCTGCCTTTTGCATATAAGGAGGAGCGCTGGCCCCGAGACGGACCGTCCATTGTCGATTGTCTATTGCTAGCTTTTCGTGGAGTTTATAGCGGAGCCATTGCAGTGTGATATTTGCTATTGTATTCGACTAGGCTCAGTACGCCGATTACTCTTGGATATTACTTGAGCTTGTATTGATGGTGCACGTTTCGTCAGAAATAAAGATAAGTTATCTCTTCATTCTAGCTGGCGCAATTCTTGTCATTAATTATTTTTCTGCCAACAGTCATAGCTACATCCTGGTCACTACCCACGCTTTATACAATTTGTGGTGGCTGCCCCAAAAGTACCGCCGAGGACCTGGGGTTTGGGAGTCGTAACAAAATGTTCTAGTTTGATTAGCCACGTCATCTACCAACCAAAGAACCCACGGTTGTGGCCAGCCGATTATAGTTTCGTCTGGTCACAACAAAACCAGTCTTCAGACTGACGGCCACGACAACATGACCATAAAATGTGAGACAGGACAATTCAGCAATCACCAATTCAAATTTAATGAGCCACTTTACTTCGACCGGGTGTAAACTGGTTGGCGATGTTTTTAACATGCTGGTAACTGCTAAAAGATAAAGGTAGTAATCGTCTCATTCTCGTTAAGTCTAAGTGAAGGCAGTCTGGGCTGGCAGAGTTTAGCAGCGTAGCGGAGAGCGTTAGGACGCGGTGGATGCAGGGCTCAGGTGGTTCCGTGGTGGGGACACGCATCTACGTGGACGAGCGGCGCGGCCGTCCATTGAGGGTAATGAGAGGGAGTGAGGGGAGGGCGTGGCGCTATCACCACAGGGCGCGGTTTTGCGTCGCACGACCGCCTCCAGAGCCAGGAAAGAGGCCGCCCCCGGAACAAGGAGGCGGCGACGCGCGCCTTCCTCTATCGCTCCCCACCTTGCTTCAGCTCTGGACCAGCTCCACGCCATAACGGTCTAATGAATTCCTCACGAACTTGTTGCTCATAATGTCGTTATTTACAGCCGCATCAAGTTTTACGCATTGTGCTCGCGGGACGGATATAAGCACCAATTTGTGGCGTATATTAGCGACATTAAAACCGCCGCGTGAAGCGACGCAGTATCCTCATAAAGGGGAGGAAGGCAGGCAGCTCTACCTGGCTAGGGCTCGGGTATTTGCTCTGCGACATGCAGCATCAAAAGTGCCAAAATGAAAACAATACTAGAGATGTAGGCAAATAAATTGTAATAGCTGTACTATAATTACTACTGAAATGGTACAATATAACTATACATAACTGCCGCTGATATTGATACGCAGATTCCACTGCGAATGAATGGAGTGGATATGAGACATGAGTTTCTCCTGGCGTATACAACTTTCAAATAACTTCCGGTAGGGCCTCATGGTAGGGTGAATTTGAATGCCTTTCTAGAACATCTGAACTCGATCTACCCGAAGATTCGTTTTGCGAAGGATGTGGAAGAGGGTGGCTGCCTTCCCTTTCTTGACGTGTTGGTTAGGAGAAAGGATGGTGGATCATCGGGACATACAGTCTACAGGAAACGTACTCACACCGACTTGTACTTTCAGGCTAATAGTTGTCACCATCCAGATCAGCGTGAAGGGGTACTTCGTACCTTGGTACACATGATACATGTCGTTTCTGAGACTTTGCCAGCTGAGCTGTCCCATCTTGAAGTTACGTTTCGTCAAAATGGTTATAGTGACAGACAGATTCAACGTGCGTTGCGCTATCGACTAACTGTACTTCGGGTGATTGATGATAATTCTGAGTCGACTGCCTTTTTGCCTTACGTAGGAAACACTTCCAACAATATCGGTCGTATTTTATTCAAATATGATGTGAAATCTGTTTTTCGACCTCTATCTAAAATTAGAGTGCTTTTGAGTTCTGTTAAGGATGATCTTGGTCTGCTTAAGGCGAGTGTATATCGTATTCCTTGTAGCTGCGGCATGACATATATTGGTCAAACTATCAGGACCGTGGAGGACCGATGTACTGAGCATAAACGGCACACACGATTACAGCAACCAAGTAGATCTGCTAATGCCGGACATTACTTGGATACTGGTCACCCCATGTCATATAATAACATCGAGATATTAGCATGCGCGTCCAGCTATTGGGACAGTGTTATTAAGGAGGCAGTTGAGATTAATTTAGCAAGCAACCTCGTTAACAGGGATGGAGGTTTCTGTTTAAACTCTGTTTGTAATCCGGCCCTTAGGGACAGAGTTAATGCTACCGCACTTGCAAATTCGTAGTCTCACTATCGATAGCTCTGACTTTGGTCAACTTTGGTGACACTAGTGTTCAGTGTGTGTGTTATCTTTCCTGCATCAGTCCGAGAACCGAGGTTTTAAATTTGCATGTACATCGCCTGTCCGTTGCAGTTGCCTTGACAATGGCCTAAATATCGGCGGTCGCTGAAAGTGTTACCTGGCTGAATTCCCGGAAGCTATTTGAAAGAATGGAGTGGATGGCTTTAATGGAGAAACTCATGGGTTGCTGACGGGTCCAGTTTTCCACGGTATCCGGCACTTCCTTGTCGCAGATAAAGCTCTGACTTTCCAGAGATTATTTCAAGGGGCCGAAGACACGCAAGTCACATGGGGAGATATTCGGGCTGTAAGGAGGATGACCTAGGAGGAACCGAGAGTTATCTTCGGCATACATCCCGCCTCATGACGTTGATACAATCGGTATATTGTGCACCCTGAGAGAAACTGCTCGCTGTACACTGCTCTTCGTGCTAATCTGGGTTTTCCATTGTGCCAAAAACTACGGACACAACTCTCTAGAAGTGAGGAAACTGTTGCGAACCCGTTAACTTCACTTGTGCATTAGTAAAAACATTCACTTACTGAGATTACGTAAAATTCCGGTGGAGCGAATGTTTGCTTTTCAATTGAGCGTACATTATAGTCACTATTAATAAAATATTCCGGGCTATTATGCCGTGGTCGGATGGATTTCCCATTAAAATCCAACGTTTCGACCCCATCTGTGGAGGACATTTTCAAGGGAGATCGTAGCTTCTTTGAATGCCAGGTTCAGACCCTGGCTCGCTAGTCAGTCCCATCATAAATCTCGGTGACTTTGAATAAAAGTGTCACTTCTGTTCGTCTCATTGTTCATCTCTTTCGTTTACCTTCTGTGCTATACTGCAGCAGTTCTTTCTATATATGGTCCAAGATCCATCGATCTATGTTTCTTGACAGTGACACATCACGCGATGGTTCCTTTCGTCCGTAAGTTTTGCACATAAGCGTAGCGTCTAAACGGTCTGCTCACTGAGTTATCGAGGCACTACTCACAGTAGTTTCCATGGCCAGTATCACCACCACACTTCCCGGATAAACGGAAACTCAGCTGCACAGTTAAAATTAGTTCAGGAAAGAAAGTGGTCTGTTCAAGGCCACTGGACCCTGATAGATCTGCACATGTGGAGGCACCACACACACAGGGCCCGCCACTGTGGCATAGCGGTTCTAGGCGCTTCAGTCCGGAACCGCGCTGCTGCTACGGTCGCAGGTTCGAACAGTGTCTCGGCCATGGATGTGTGTGATGTCCTTAGGTTAGTTAGGTTTAAGTAGTTCTAAGTCAAGGGGACTGGTGACCTCAGATGTTAAGTCCCATAGTGCTTAGAGCCCATTTGAGCACCACACACTCACACACACACACACACACACACACACACACACACACACACACACACACAACAGCCCTTCACATTTCTATTTCGCGTCTTGATCACAGATACTGTAGGTCCACAGACTACCGGTTTCGGTCAGTAATGGCCATCTTCAGATCTGCAGTAAAACACAAATACAACTTACTATTGGATATGTACAACTTAAAACAATAAGATAGGCTATGAAGAAAAGTGTTACTGACATATATATGAAAATTATGCACGTTAAATATCGTGGTTTATAAAAACATTTCCTAATATACTGGACCTGTAGTGGAATCGTCAAATTGTAAACACAAAATCAGCGCCAGCATCGTCTCACATATATAAATTATGGTATATACAAGGGTCCTCTTGTTAGCAGTGATACTTTTCGAAACAAACTGCTGTACAGTAGCCACAAAATGTTTGTACCGCAAGCTCGCCAGATGCCGGTCCTATAGGCGTAGACTTGTTCTTCAATGATATAACTATACGATATATAATAAAAATAAAAATACAGTCAGTAAAGTCTGTAGTAGACTGACCAGGAGTAAAAGTCATTACAGTAATAAAATGCAATAAATTAAGGCAAAAGTTAGATTGTTAAAAAGGAAACAGTTAAGGATAAAAGTTAAGCATAACTCTGATATGCTCTAGTGGCGAATTTTACATGAAAATGCAAAGGAATATGTAATAACGAATTTACAGAGTACACAAAATAATATAAAAATTACAAAAACAAATAGCGAAAGAAATCCAAAGCATCAATACATGCTGTAGCAAATAATCAGCGCCCTCTGTTGGCGCTACCGCCAAAACGTCGCATAGGCGAGAGATGGTTACAGGAACGTTACTGCCAGAAGGCCCCTTATACCACGCGACATGCCGTTCCAAGACAAGAACGATAAAACACCGTACCAGTCCATTAACAAGATTATCTAGTTAGTGAACCATATTATACAAAGATTTCTACTGGGACATATTGTCACAGAAAGGAATTAAAAATAGCTTCAATCGCCGGGCTCTGCCCAAGCTTTTAGGGATTTTTCCTTATCTGCAAGGCAAGTGCAGAATTGGAAGACCTCGAACGTGCATATGACCGCGTATGGCATTCCGGTCTCCTTTTCAAGCTCCAAACCTTCGCCCTTCCCATTAACTAGGTCCGTCTGATCGGCTCCTTTCTCTCCCGCCGTCCTTCCTATGTCACCATCCATAACACCGATTCCTACACCACCTTTTTCCCCTCCGCCGGTGTGCCCCAAGGCTCCGTCCTCTCCCCCCTTCTGTACCTGTTGTACACGGCGGACATGCCGCCGCCGTCACCCCCTGTCCACCTTCTCCAGTTTGCCGATGACACCGCCTTTCTTGCCCTTGCCCCCACCCTACAGCGCTCCCAACGCCTTCTCCAGTCCCATCTTGACCGGTTCACCGCTTGGTGCAACCAGTGGTTGCTCAAGGTCAATCCTTCCAAAACCCAGGCGATCATTGTAGGCAAAACCACCCCTTCCTTCCGCCTCCTTGATTTCTATCTCACCGTCTATGGCCGTCCCATCGCCCTCACTCCCACCCTTAAGTACCTTGGCGTCACCCTCGATCGTCGCCTCTCCTGGACTCCCCATCTCCAGACAGTCCAAGCCAAGGCACGTTCCCGCCTCCGTCTCCTCAAGCTCCTTTCCGGCCGTACGTGGGGTCTGGACCCCTCCACCATCCTCCACACCTATAAATCCCTCATCCGCCCTATCCTTTGTTATGCCCATCCAGCATGGATCTCCGCTCCCCCTACCTTTTATAAATCCCTCCAAATCCTTGAACGCCATGCTCTCCGCCTCGCCTATCGCATCCGTCTCCCCTCCCCCACGCGGATCCTCTACGATCTCATCCCCTTCCCCCACCTCCTCCTTTTCCTTGAAAGGATACGGATCCTGTACACCTCCCGCAAACTCGATCCTCTTCACCCGCTCGTCTCCCCGATCCTCTCCCACCCCCGCCCGCTGCCGCGCCTGTATTCGCACGTCCCACCCGGTCTCCACCTCTCCACCCTCCTTACCCTCTCCCAAGGTGGCTTCCGCCAGCTCCCCCTCCCTGATGATGCCCTCCTCCCTTCCATCTACCCCTCCTACCAACTTTGATCCTCCCGCCCTCCTCCTGTACTTATTCCTCCGTGCACCCTCCCTCCCTCCTCTCCCTTTTCCCTCCCTCCTCCTTTTCTCCCCCCCTCCTCCCCCGGGCCTCCCCTCCCCTGTTCCTCTCCTCCTGCCCCTGACTCCTCAGCCATTGGCATCCTTTTTCTCCCCTCTCCCCCACCTCCCCCTTCTACCCCTCTTGGCAGGTCCCCGGACTCGCACACGTTACGTGGACATTCGCGCGCCGGAGGTCGCCGCCATCAGTGTTTTGTGTGTTTAGTGTTTAGTGTTTAGTGTTCACCGTCCCCTCCATCGTTCACCAGTGCCATCATCATCTTCAGTGGTTGTGCGTCGTCTCATCAGCTAGCAGTGTGGATTATCGACGAGTGTGAACGGCTCCGTGATTGTCTCTATGTGTCTCCTGTTTTATTGCCCACCGCTCTGTGACTTATGTGTCTTCTCACTGTTTTTGCTGCTTGTGTCTTCTATGGCTGAAGAGCAGCGTAGTGTGCTGCTGACAGCCTGCCTGTTGTACAGGTTTTAAAATAACAATAAAGTAAAAAAAAAAATAAAAAAAAAGCAGAATTGGAAATACCCTAGCAAGTGTTCTCAGTTACCTCTGTCACAGGCAAGCTGGTATTCGGTTCAAAAAGACTCTAACTATCAGAACACAAATACACCAATGAAAAGTACCAGTACTGGTGACAACGTTATCGTCCGGTAAATGATGGTGATGTGCAACATAGTCTGCACACAAATGTTCACAAGACAAAATTCTTGAGACCGTGGAAATCCCTAGTTTGATTACCTTAAAGCGACACCACACTGAAGATAGTTTCCAGTACCTAGAAATGCAAAGTGATGGGAACGAATAATGATACACTAGCCAGAATTGGTGTAGCATAGAGACAGTAGCCAGAAGTCGCAGTAGTTCAAAGCGACAGAAGAACTACATTTCAACACGTAGCAACGATAAATCAAGTGGCTCGATAAGCGGTTGTAATTCTTCCAATTGTATGTCACTTAGGTGACATGTGAGTCCCTGACCTACCACCGTCACCCACTCGGAAAGAGGGGACCTACAGTTTAACGTGCAATGTGAACCTAGTGTCGTGCCTGGCGACTGCTCGCATCATTGAGAGGTGAAGGCGAGATCCAAGGCAGATCGAAAATTCTGGGGATTCGATACCACGACCTCTACGTTTCCAGGCACGCGCTTTACCACTAGACCACCAGGTCTAAGTAAAGCCCACATATATCTGACAGAAGTGTGATTGGCTACAGCTTACGCTACAGTGTGTTTGACAACGTGAAAAAACACTGAAAAATACCCCCTTGTTAAAGACAGACAGATGCTGCATCGGATAACAGCACCGACGACAGACTGCATTAGAAGCAGCATCACCCTGGAGCAGGTCACCAACAAAATGAGATAGGGCTGTCTTCAGCGATATGGGTACACTCAGAGAACCGCGCAGGGCACAGTGTTAAAATCTGAATACCATTTCAGTGCGAATGGTCGAAGAACACGGAAGAAGCAGTGGACAGTTACACTCCATAATAAAATGCGTATTGCACATCTACATTCAGAAGACACGTGGAAACACGTGGCGAATGCCGATCAACAAAGCAAACCCCGTGACAATGGGACTGCTCGAAGAAGGTATATCAAGCCTATTTGGATATACTGTTCAGAGAGTAGGACATTATTCTGATGTTGACAGGAATATACACGTGGAGAGCAACAAGCAAGCTACTCGTATTTTGTGAATAAGTTCTCGCAGGTGGCCAAGAAAATATTGGCCAGCATGAAAATGGGTTGTATTACAATGAAAGGAGATGTGGGAAAGTTGTAGTTATCTCCGCCGTATCCTTTCTTTTAGGAGTGCTAGTTCTGCAGGGTTCGCCGGAGAGCTTCTGTAAAGTTTGGAAGGTAGGAGATTAGATACTGGCAGAAGTAAAGCTGTGAGGTCCGGGCGTGAATCGTGCTTCGGTAGCTCAGATGGTAGAGCACTTGCCCGCGAAAGGCAAAGGTCCCGAGTTCGAGTTTCGGTGGGGCACACAGTTTTAATCTGACAGGAAGTTTCATATCAGTTGTAGTTATATGTAGTAATTAGATTCTTCCTGAAGAAAGAGGATGAGGAAGAAGAAAGGGGGTGGTGAAGAAGGAGGAGGAGGCATGAAAGGGTAAGAAACAGATAGAGAAAGGGTCGAGATAGATTGCCAAGGGAGGACACAAAGAGGAGGGATTGAGATTGCGTATGTCTTGGGTTTCATTGAGACTTATTGCGCAACGTGTATAGCAGCAGGGTTGGGGCAATGTGTTGGTATGTGAGTGGCACTCCAGAATCGGAATTTAAGGGACAATCGACGTTATCGAGGTTACTGCATCCAAACGATATGCGTAAGAATAGGGGAATATAGTGTTGGTGGTGGATTCATGTGGTGTTTGGCTAGCAGGGTGGACAACATTCAGTTATTTAAAGAGTGTGGCAGAAAGGGGACCCGTGAGATTATTAGTTGGTAGTCCGCACTGATAGCTGAATAGTCAGCGTGACGGACTGTCGTCGTAAGGGGCCCGGGTTCGATTCCCGCCTGGGTCGGGGATTTTCTCCGCTCAGGCACTGGGTGTTGGTTGTCTTCAACATCATTTCATCCCCATCCGGCGCACAGGTCGGCCAATGTGGCGGCGAATGTAATAAGACCTGCACAAAGGCGGCCGGACTTGCCCCGTAAGGAGCCTCCCGGCCAATGACGCCAAACGCTCATTTCCATTTCCATTGGTGACTAGAGATTTAGATATAGTGATATGATGAAACACTTTGGAACTGGTAACAGATGCAAATTCGGTGTGGATGGGTTACATTAAGATTTAAAATGTTTGGAGCGTGCTTCTGTAAAGTTATTATGTATTTACTCTGATGAGCAGAAACATAATCACCTCTACCGACAGAGAGATTGAATGCCACTTGCTAGCGTTGCGGACACGTTGTGACCTACGAGAAGGACGTAAGGTGAGACGAATGGGTAAGAGATAGGATTGAAATGAGGAAATCCGCAGACATGCTGAACGACAAAGGCGGATGGTTGTAGCTCAGCGCCTGGAACGAGCATCACGGAAACGGCGAAACTGATAGGCTGTTCGCCTGCTACAGTGTTGAGCGTCCACGGAAACTGGTCGAGGGAGGGTCAAAGCACTAGAAGGAAGTAAGGTATTGAATATCCACGTCTATGTGAACGTCGAAGTCGGAGAATTGCCTCCGCTGTATAGGAGGGCAGGCGGCTTTCTGTCAGATCTGATGTCAGAATACAATTCTGGTACCGCTACATCATTTAGCGCAAAGTTTGAAACATGGGTATCTGCAGTAAATGACCAAAACGTGCTCGCATGTTGACTCAACGACGTTGTCAGTTACGACTGCAGTGAGCACAGGATCATCGAGATTGGGCCGTGGATCAATGGACAGTGTGGCCTGGTCGAATGAATCAGGTTTATTGTTATACCAGGTCGGTGGTCGTTACTGGAT
This sequence comes from Schistocerca americana, assembly GCF_021461395.2. Lineage (NCBI taxonomy): Eukaryota > Metazoa > Arthropoda > Insecta > Orthoptera > Acrididae > Schistocerca > Schistocerca americana. Next base: position 155,499,826 of record NC_060122.1, read on the forward strand.
CTATCCTCCTTGAGACGAAAGGCTGCTCGAAACTTGCACCGCGCGAAGTACACTGATGGATAGGCGTAGTACATTACTGGCCATTAAAATTGCTACACCCCGAAGATGATGTGCTACAGACAAGAAATTTAACCGACAAGAAGAAGATGCTGTGATATGAAAATGATTAGCTATTCAGAGCATTCAAACAAGGTTGGCGCCGGTGGCGATACCTACAACGTACTGACATGAGGAAAGTTTCCTACCGATTTCTCATACACCAACAGCAGTTGACCGGCGTTGCCTGGTGAAACATTGTCGTGATGCCTCGTGGAAGGAGGAGAAATGCGTAGCATCACGTTTCCGACTTTAATAAAGATCGGATTGTAGCCTATCGCGATTGCGGTTTATCGTATCGCGACATTGCTGCTCGCGTTGGTCGACAACCAATGACTGTTAGCAGAATATGGAATCGGTGGGTTCAGGAGGGTAATACGGAACGCCGTGCTGGATCCCAACGGCCTCGTATCACTAGCAGTCGAGATGACAGGCATCTTATCCGCATGGCTGTAACGGATCGTGCAGCCACGTCTCGATCCCTGAGTCAACAGATGGGGACGTTTGCAAGACAACAACCATCTGCAGCAACAGTTCGACGACGTTTGCAGCAGCATTGACTATCAGCTAGGAGACAACGTCTGCACTTACACTTGACGCTGCATCACAGACAGGAGCGCCTGCGATGGTGTACTGAACGACGAACCTGGGTGCACGAATGGCAAAACGTTATTTTTTCGGATGGATCCAGGTTTTGTTTACAGCATCGTGATGGTCACATCCGTGTTTGGCGACATCGCGGTGAACGCACATTGGAAGCGTGTGTTCGTCATCGCCATACTGGCGTATCACCCAGCGTGATGGTATGGGGTGCCATTGGTTACACGTCTCGGTCACCTCTCGTTCGCACTGACGGCACTTTGAACAGTGGACGTTACATTTCAGATGTGATACGACCCGTGGCTCTACCCTTCATTCGATCCCTGCGAAACCCTACATTTCAGCAGGATAATGCACGACCGCATGTTGCAGGTCCTGTACGGGCCTTTCTGGAAACAGAAAATGTTTGAATGCTGCCCTGGCCATCACATTCACCAGATCTCTCACCAATTGAAAACCTCTGGTCAATGGTGCCCGAGCAACTGGCTCGCGACAATACGCCAGTCACTACTCTTGATGAACTGTGGTATCGTGTTGAAGCTGCATGGGCAGCTGTACATGTACACGCCATCCAAGCTCTGTTTGACTCAATGCCCAGGCGTATCAAGGCCGTTATTACGGCCAGAGGTGGTTGATCTGGGTACTGAATTCTCAGGATCTATGCACCCAAATTGCCTGAAAATGTAATTACATGTCAGTTCTAGTATAATATATGTGTCCAATGAATACCCGTTTATCATCTGCATTTCTGCTTGGTGTAGCAATTTTAATGGGCAGTAGTGTATTATACTATGGCGGGCATTCGACTGGGCTTCCATGGGATGTGTGGTAGTATTCGAAGCCACCATGACAGCTGTGGACTACGTGAACATTGATTCTTTTATTCCAGTCTAACAAGGGAACGGTCCAATAAGACATGTCGAATCCTATCCTAAATTTTTGACACAGGAAGAAGACAACGTAAGAAATGCAGTGCCAAAATTTTAGCTGTTAAGAGTCACTGCAAATATTTTATAACAAAATGTTGAAGTTAGACATTTTTACCGCTCGAAGAACAGCTTACAGCGGCGGTTTGTACAGTCCTGCCCGCCTAGCACCCTATGCGGCGGATCACTCACGCAGCGCCACGTAGCGTAATTATCCGGAGTTCACAGACACCAATTTCAAGCACCTAAAGCCTGGTTTAGAATGGAGCGAATGAAGCGAACACGTGCGAATAAGCATTTGCAGAAGATTCACTACCATTCGCATGTATATGGGTGGAATCGTTTGTACTGGAGGGAACGGAAGAGAAAACGAGGTAGCGAACACTGCCTATGAGCGCCTATTTTTTTAGTTTTTAGTTTTTGGAACTAATATTCAGCATACAGGAAACAACTCTATCCTGTTAGAGAAACAATGAGAAACTTTGCTATTCAGTGGAGCTTGTTTTGCGTGGGGAGCATACACTTCTTGACGGAATACGCAAAATGTCGCGGGGAAGGTGTCTCAGTTTATATGGAAACGTGACATGCATGGACATTGTGCACTTCACTCGGAATTGCATCTACATCTCTCCTTAGCACTGGACCAAAATTTTCCTTGTCTACGTCTACATCTACATGCATACTCTGCAAATCACATTTATGTGTCTGGCAGAGGGTTCATAGTGCCACCTTCACAATTCTCTATTATTCTAATAGGGTATAGCACGCGGAAAGAACGAACACCTTTACCTTTCCGTGCGATCTGTGATGTCCCTTATTTTATCATGGTGATCTATTCTCCCTATGTAGGTCGGCATTAGCAAAATATTTTCGCATTTGGAGGAGAAAGTTGGTGATTGGAAATTCGTGAAAAGATTCCTCCGCAACGAAACAGGCTTCAGTAACACTCTCTCCCCTATTTCGCGATAGTAAAAACGTGCTGCCCTTCTTTGAAAGCCGGCCGTAGTGGCCGAGCGGTTCTAGGCGCTTCAGTCTGGAACCGCGTGACCGTTGCGGCCGCAGGTTCGAATCCTGCCTCGGGCATGGATGTGTGTGATGTCCTTAGGTTAGTTAGGTTTAAGTAGTTCCAAGTTCTAGGGGACTTATGACCTCAGAAGTTAAGCCCCATAGTGCTCAGAGCCATTTGAACCTTCTTTGAACTTTTTCGATGTACTCCGTCAGTCCTATCTGGTAAGGATCCCACACCGCACACCAGTATTCTAAAAGAGGACGGACAAGCGTAGTGTGGGCAGTCTATTTAGTAGATCTGTTACATTTTCAAAGTGTCCTGCCAATAAAACGCAGTCTTTGGTTAACCTTCCCCACAACATTTTCTATGTGTTCCTTCCAATTTAAGTTATTCGCAATTATAATTCCTAGGTATTTAGTTGAATTTACGGCCTTTAGGTTTGACTGATTCTACGTACTCCTTTTAGCAATCATGTGGATGACTTCACACTTTTCGTTATTTAGGGTCAATTGCCAATTTTCGTACCATACAGGTACCTTTTCTAAATCGTTTTGCAATTTATTTTGATCTTCTGATGACTTCACTAGTCGATAAACGACAGCACCATCTCCAAACAACCTAAGAGGGTTGCTCAGATTTTCTTCCAGTTCGTTTATATGGATAAGAAACAGCAAAGGACCTATAACACTACCTTGAGGAACGCCAGAAATTACTTCTCCTTCACTCCATGACTTTCCGTCAGTTTCTACGGAATGTGACCTCTCTGACAGGAAATCACGTATCCAGTCACATAACTGAGACGATGTTTCATAAGCATGCAATTTTGCTACAACCCGCTTGTGTGGTACAGTGTCAAAAGCCTTCCGGAAATCCAGATACACGGAATCAATTTGAAATCCCTTGTCAATAGGAGTCAGCACTTTGGTGCGAGTAAAGAGCTAGTTGTATTTCACAAGAACGATGCTTTCTAAATCCGTTTAGACTTTGTGTCAATAGACCGTTTTCTTCGTGGTAATACATAATGTTCGAACACAATATACGTTCCAAAATCCTGCTGCAGATCGACGTTAATGAAATGTGCCTGTAATTTAGTGGATTACACCTACAACCTTTCTTGAATACTGGTGTGATGTGTGCAGCTTTATAGTCTTTGGGTACGGATCTTTCTTCGAACGAACAATTGTATATGATTGTTAAGTATGGAGATAATGCATCAGCATACTCTGAAAGGAACCTAATTGGTATACAGTCTGGACCAGAAGACTTGCTTTTATTAAGAGAATTAAGTTGCTTCACTACTCCGAGGAGATCTACTTCTATGTTACTCATGTTAGTAGCTGTTCTTGCTTCGAATTCTGGAATACTTACTTCGTCTTGTTTTGTGAAGGCATTTCGAAAGGCTGTGTTTAGTAACTCTGCTTTGGCAGAGTCTTCGATAGTATCTCCATAGCTATCGCGCAGAGAAGGCATTGATTGTTTCTTGCTGGTAACATACTTCACATATGACCACAGTCTCTTTGAATTTTCTGCCAGGTTTCAAGACAAAGTTCCGTTGTGGAAACTGTTATAAGTATCTCGCATTGAAGACCGCTCTTAATTTCGAGCTTCTGTAAAAGATCGCCAATCTTGGAGATTTTGCCACTCAGTCAGCACAGCGAAAAGCAATATACTAGTCAACTGAACTATTTTATTCTTTGAAGTGACAGTGTTCTTGAACACAACGATAATTTATTTTACAGGGAGTGTTTAATAATTAATACAATATTTTTATACGGAAGCAGGTGGTTTTTCAGGGTTCAATTTAACCATGTTATTCCCCACTCTTTTAGCTATAAAACCCTATTCTTCAACATGATCTCCGTTCAGTGCGACGGACTTACGCCACCTTACTGGGACGGCCTGTATGCCCGCATGCCCGCATTCTGCTAGTCGACGTCAGAGCCTACGTCTCGCTGTAACAGTAACCTTCCTGTCATCCACGCACTGTTTCCTGCGGAGTGCATCCTTCAACGGGCCAAACAGATGGAAGTCGGAAGATGTCAGATCCGACTTGAAGGGGGGTTGTGGAAGAACAGTCCAATGAAGATTTGTGAGCTCCTCTCTCGTGCGTAGACTTATGTGAGGTCTTGCCTTGTCATGGAGAACGAGAAGTTCGTTTGCTTTTTTTGTGGTGACGATCACGCTAAAGTCGTTTCTTCAATTTCCTGAGGGTAGTGCAATACTCTTCAGACTTAAACATTGTACGATGAGGAAAGACATCAAACGGAATAACCCCTTCAGAGTCCCAGAAGAGCGTCGGTATCACTTGGCCGGATGAGATTGTAGCTTTGAAATTTTTTTCTTCAGAGGAGAGGTGGCTATAGGGGCTGAACCGGAAATATTCCACGATGCCCCACAAATTCCAAATTTTTTCAACCAAAACTGGTTGAGAAAAAAATATGTTGTATTGCTTATTGAATGCCGTTCGTAATCTGGTTGCTCAAGAGTGTAAAGTGTAAGGACTGTGGGGTTATTGTAAGAGATATCAGTAATGTTGTTACTCTTCTTCGAAAAATTGTGGTTTGTGGTTGTAAAGGGACTTCCGTGACAAACCAGAGAATTGTATGCTAGGAGTGACAATATTTCCACTGCATCTGAGAGCTACTCAGAAATATCTTTAATACGTGCACGTACCATACTACCAGCACGATATGTTTTTTATATGCTGTTTTCTCTCTGAAACATTTACCTCCAGTTTCAACTTTGAAATTCATATTCAGTAGTTACAATATCCTAAGAATGATACTGTGCGTCTAACTCTATTATACATTAACATTTTTTGTGACAAGTTTCTTATGACCTCTTAAGAGAAATAATGTATGACTTATTCCATGCACAAGAGGACCTCTTAACTTGTGGGAAGAAGAAAAGAACATCTCGCTTCTTGTAGATGTGTATTATGTGTTCTCAGTTTGTGACATATTCTTCATCCTGGAGGTCTTCATCACTGTAGACCTATATCTCATCTAATCAAAGTTAAATCTGAAAGCCTTGTGGGACCGTTTTTTTTTTTTTTATTACTAGATTAAAATATTACAGCTCACAGGTTGTCACGTACATTCAAAAAGTCTAGCTTACTCACCACTGCACTCACTGCCTGTGTCCCTGAAGGCCTGATTTGGATCGAAACGAAGTGACTCGCAGTCCGGATGATCAGCTCACAGCTCGCTTTGGCGATCTCACTGACACTGACGCTTTCCAGGTGGTATCCCTGAAGCGGTTGCCGTTGCTGTATAACTGGGAGGTGTTCATTGTAATTTCACAGATCAGTGCTGGTGAGACTGCTGTCTTTTGCAACAGGGAATTATTGATATTTTTCGTCTCTTTATTGTGTTTGCGGTACTTATGGGCCAATATAATCATGCAGTTGTGATTTCCCTTTGTTTCCTGTATATTTGTGGAGAACAGTGACAATTCTGTATGGACTTATTGAACTAAGGCAGAATCTTTGACGTGCTGAAATCGCAATCTCTTGGATGATGCCCGTCGAAGAGATTTTAACCACTTTATCTATTATCATAAATAAACTTCGCAGTCTGATACAAATAAAATATAGGTACTTGTCTGGCAGCCAAAAGAAGCAGTTTGGTACAAAGTAAAACAAAAAAGTAATGAAATCAATGAACTGTTTTGAAGAAAACTGTGTAATACTAGGCATGGTCCTGTTCGGCATGCTATGTTCTTGCCTTCCTCTTCACAGAGACATGAGTTATCTAACCAGTTATAGAGGAGCCTATAGTTTGAAGTGGCTTCCGAACCAAGGCGCAACTTGCGACTTCACTATAAAAATTATGGCGTACTGTGACACCACCATGAAGAGGTTGCGCCAATTGGTACTAGACGTGCCATGGACGTCCGTCCTCAGCACGAACATCTCTGCAAGGAAACCAAGGACGTTGTTGGCACGAATCACGTCCCATGGCGCGGCAGCTCCACCAGGAAGAGAGACGCGCTCTTAAGTAACCGTGCACGAGCAGAAGTTGTCAGCTGTAAGTCAGTCTGAGTCTTGGCAGGGAGTTAGTATCTTCAAGTCATCAAGTCGCAGAGTGACATAGAAACAATGGCCGACAGATAGACAGTGTATAGTCTTCAGCAGAAACAAAACAGTGAATAGAATTGTCGTGTAAGGACAGAGACCACCTGCCTAGATATTTAGCTGAGTACTGTTAGTTTGGAACTGTTCCTCTAATTGTACGTCAAGACGGAAGATAAGTTTTCTTCTTACTTCAGCTCAACGAACATTACTTAGCTTCTGTTCATGGAAGTGTAGTCAGAAATGCAAAACCTGCATTCTACAATTGCTGTAACCACCGTTGTCAAAGCTGAGTAATACATTTTACTCTTCACTGTTCTGTGCTACTTTCATTGTGTGTTCGCTGCCCTAGAACCGACGAAGCCGGCTGTTGTGGTCGAGCGGTTCTAGGCGCTTCAGTCTGGAACCGCGCTACTGCTACGATCGTAGGTTCGAATCCTACCTCGGGCATGGATGTGTATGATGTCCTTAGGTCAGTTAGGTTTAAGTAGTTCTAAGTCTAGGGGACTGATGACCTCAGATGTTAAGTCCCATAGTGCTCAGAGCCATTTGAACCATTTCGAGAACCGACGCATCCAGCCAGTCAGGACACCTACATTAGTCAGCGGCAGTGAGACTTTTGTCAAAGTGCGCGCCTCCAGTCCACAACAAAAACTATTTCAAGAGACAGAGAAGAATCCTGAGGGGAGTCAACAAACTATGATACGAAATTAGTCATTTAAAGAAAAATATATTGACACGAGTGTCTTTATTTGAAGAAATTTTATTTATTTAAAAAAACTGATTAGTGAAGTATCAACATTTTAAATGATTGAAAGTTAAATATCCCATTTGAATTTTTTATATATCGATCCAGAAACACGCGAAGCAATGCGACACAACAGGTAAATTAGAAGGTAAACTGAATCAAGACAAACTTGTATTTATAGCATTTATAAAATGGTTTTAGCGAAACACTGAAGTTATTAGAGATAAAATATACAATATGAAAAGTTGCCTACAATTTAAACAGTAACCGGATTGTAGGTTTAATAATTGACGGACAAGATAGGAAGACAGCAAAAGAGAAAGACAGAGACCAGCTTTTAGTCTATATGCGGCTCATGGGCTTGTGGTTAGCGTGGCTGCCTCTAGATCACAGGGTCCCGGATTCGATTCTCGGTCGGGTTGGAGATTTCATTCGCGCGGGGACTAGGTGTTCGTGTTGTCCTAATCATTGCACCTCATCTTCAAATATATCTTTTGCCTCGTTATTCGTTTAGTCAAGTTTAAGCGAAAACTTCTGTGAATGAAAATAGTTGACGCTAACGTAAACCAGAAAAATGAATATAGTACAGTGAGTACGCGTTGCGGTACTAGAGACTCCGTTACGCTCGGCGTCTGTGATGCATTCGACGGCTCACTTAACCAGTACCGCGCGATCCAGGTTACAGAACGCCTAGCTATTTCATTCAGCCATGGCCAGAAGCGTGAGTCTCATTTCAGCGTTATCATATCCGAGAGCACAATAGAAAAGACGATGAAATGAGTGAAACATAGACAAGACTACTTTCACATTCCAATGTTGGAAACCCAGATTAAAGAGTCAGTAGTACGTGATATCACTGGAAAGTTACTTGGAGATATGGAGAGAGCCAAATAGTGAAACGTCCCCTTAGAAAAATTATACATGACTGTGCTTAAACTGACACACAATATTTTTTAGCGCAACGCAATCTGACTTTCAATAATCTCTACAAGAGAATGGCCCTGACTAAGTTACCCTATACGTTTCACAAATCACTTACCTCACAAAAATCTTCGTTACTCGAACTACTGCAATACAGCGAGCGCCAATACTGCCAGCTAAATAAAAGATTCAAACTACTGAAGGCACTAACTACTGATAGGCATAGCCAGCAAAAGAAAGATTTTGATAGAGAACAAACAATGTATTTACCTTAATAGTGTTCAAAAGTCGTAATATATATATCAGTCCATGATATCCAATCTTACAAATTTACTGTCTCTGACGGACACACGTCCAGATCGTGCGCTCTCAAGATTCCGCCCTCTCTCTCCCCACATCCACTGCTGCTGACGGCTCACCTCCAACTGCGCAACGCTACGCGCTGTTAACAGCCAACTGCCCAACGCTACAATAGCGACTATTGCAACAATGCCGACCAGTCTCCGACTGCACATAGCACAGTCAGTGATTTTCATACAGAGCGCTAGGTGACGTTAATAACATAAAAACCTAAACAGCCCACTTACATAGCCCCCATGCTCCCCACAAAAAATTTTACAAATTGTTTTGGGCACTGGCCAATAAATATTTGTTAAAATTTTTTCACAATTACAATAACAAAGGAATCAAATGCACACACTTATTGATACAATGTTGGTCAAAAGCTAAAATTTTCTCACAGTCCATAAAGACAGTCCTGATCGTTCATCACAGTAAAATTGCAGTGTTTTTCTCAAAGTCTGAGCAGTAAAAGAAAATGCACACGGAAGTAGTGGATTTCCATGCAGTCTTGAAGAAGTAGTGTTGTCCCTCCAACGGAAAGACAGTGCTGACTCTTGACATGTAGACAGGTAATGGGCCACAACAGAGCAAACCCACAGCAGAGTCAGTCGAAGTTTTGAAGAATATTGGTAGGTAGGTCATCACAGAGCAGACCCACTGTAGTCCTGGTAGAGATTATGGTATTGGTGGGCCACCAGAGGTGCAGACCCACTGCAGTCCTTGTAGAAATAATGGTAATGGTGGGCCATCAAAGATGCAGACCCACTGCAGTCCATGTAGAGATGGCCAGCAGCCACCTGTTGCGACTGTGCAGGTGCACAATCACCATCAAAGACTCTTGTGGACAATATAGCAAGTCAATAAACCACCACTTGTGCACTCAAAAATTTTTGGAATTGTCCTTAGAACCAGCAATGCTGTTAATCAGTCCCTTGCTGAATTATTAACACACGTCCAAACACTAACAGTCATTGATGTGAATCTTCAGGTTTTGCCGGCGCAAAGACTGTTCCATTAAGTTTCGGATGTGCAGCCGCAAGAAATCTCCTTCTTCTTCTAATATTTCGGCTGTATAACGTTCAGCCATCTTCAGAGTGAGCCGCAAGACTGCCGCTCCAGTGCTCGCTTCGTCCCTTTATACTGCCGCCGACCAACGTCTCTGGCGCATTTGCATCTGTGGCTGCATGCGCAGTCGCGCGGTACAACAGTATAAAGGGACGAAGCGAACACTGGAGCGGCAGTCTTGCGGCTCACTCTGAAGATGGCTGAACGTTATACAGCCGAAATATTAGAAGAAGAAGGAGATATCTTGCGGCTGCACACCCGAAACTTAATGGAACTAAAAGTCCCCTTTTTTTCACATATAGTGCATATACTATGATCAACAGAAATGTATGCAGTGAAATGTATGCTTACAAGTTACTTAATTTGATGAACTGGTGTCAATTACAATTTTATAACATGAGAATACAATTACAAAGGTACAGTAAACATCATTAAAAACATAATAATACAGATAACATTTGTAGTAATACAGGCTTTACAAAAGAATAGTAATAAACATGTACATCAGAGTTACAGGAATCATGACATAAGTACATACATAAAGATCAGAATAACTTTTGAAACATCAACTTCACATATGAGCAACAAAACAGAACAGATAAATAATGTCTAAACATCTTTACAAGGTAAATAACATAGTATTAGAAAAATTCTACAACATAACTCTCATCAGCTAAACACATAAAGACAGGAAAAACACAAATACACAAGGGTACACAAACACATAGCAGAATAACACAAGAGGAAAGGGCAGGCTTTGTTTTCAGTGTAACATTTGGTACTGCGGTCCAACCAAAAACTTCATTCCATAGATCTTTCGTCTTATTTCAACATTTGTTTCAACCAAAAAAATCCTATCAAAGCATGCTTTCTGTATTTATATGTTCACATATTTCTTACCTCATTATTTACTCTCCATTATCTTACCTCATCATTTATTTCCAGAAAATCCTACCTAAACCTGTTGTCCCTAAACCCTACTTTTTTGTTCATATCCTCTTTCAAAATTCTTTTTTGGCCAAACCATTTTCTTATAGCTTCTCAATGCATTTCTTCCAATTCATCACAACTCGTTCTCTCACATAGCCTACCCCATCTTAAGCTAACTTAAATCTACTGAGTTCAGATATATATATCAAGGGACGAGGCAATGCAACAGCACATAACAAATTTACACAAACAGCAAGACCAAAAAAATGGAAATTGGCCAAGCAAGCAGCAGTATATATAAATTAGCAAAGCAATTGCAATATTACAACTAATATAAGGCAACGTGCAGCAAACAAGAAAAATAAATCCGTAGTAGAACTGGCTTAACAGAGTAATACAAAGTCAAATTCAGTAACACTATGCCTGGCAAACAGCAGCAGCAAATGCAATAACTTATATCTAAACATGACAAAGCTCAAGCAGAAAAAATATTACACTGAAGACAACAATGCAGATAAGGGAAATGTATATTCACATCTTAATGTCTGTGTAATTAAAGTGGTGCACCACAAAAACTTTTCTACAAAAAATTACCAAGTACTTGAAAAGAAAATTATATATGCAGTTACTGTTATTAGTCCCTTCTTGCTGTTCTTTCCTTTCCAAGTGCTCCTTTTTCAAAGAATGTGGATCATAAAACTATTATTTAATAGATCTGTTGACAGAAAGTTTTCACAAATTGCAAATGCATTTAATTTTATTTTATAAAACCAATGCTGTAACACAGCTGGAAACCAGATATCAAATGAAATAACCAACTGTCTAAAGCAAAGCATAAAAATATCATCCAATAGTCATGTGGCATTTCATAAGCTAGAAGAAATCCTCTCAACTCTCGTAGAAAAATCAGGTGTGCAGATGTAAGAATACTTCCCATCAGTTCATAAGCATTTCAGTAAGTAGCACAAAGTATGTGCTCCACAGTATAATCATATGTTTCCAAGAAATAGGGTGTCATATTTGCGATGCTTTCTACAAAGGAATGTCAATATCTAGGTTAATGGCCTCTTTTTTCTCCACCTGTGCCTCTGAAAGGCATACACTAATGGCTTTTTTCCAGGCGACTGTCACGCAGCTGGGTGCCCACGACGCATTATGTGAAGGTCACTTAAGTTTCTTACCGAAATATTTACGACACCAGTTTGTACTACAGTGACAGTCTCATATAAAAAATTTCACATGTCGAGAATTTGCGTTGCAAATGTTTAGAAACAAAATCCTATGAATATAATAGTGTCCAAAAAATTTTCATCGGCATTGTGATACATTCGCGCATTTACACATATTTCATAACTCTTAAAGTATGATTCTTGGTTTCCAACATCCTTTTCCACAAATCAGAGGCCCTAACCACTACTCATTATTCCATACCTTATTACACATATACATATTCGTCGACACTTCTTCAATATTTCAATATAATAAATGCGTAGCATAATCACATTCCTCATATAGCATCAGCTTATTGATCATAAACATACCTCAACAACATAATACACATCATCATCGTAATAATTATATTATAACAGATCAATCACATCTCAAAATCGTTGCAGCTTCTTTCAATAATTACAAGACCTTCAATAAAGTCATCTACCTCAAACATAGTTTAAAAATCATGATCCCATACCAAATACATCATTCAAAGCTCTCATAGTATCACAATGATTCTGAAAAATATATGAACAGTTCACAAAGTACAGACAAAATACAATTTCACAAGTGTGAAGTTATCCAACTATGTAGTTACATAAACATCTGTCACAGACATAGTAAAAAAAATGTTTGTCTCTCTGTTAAATAATCAGATAGCTCTGTAATTCTGTGTTAGAGAAATATGGTACTGATGTGTAAAGTTGTATAAGCAAATACCATATTAGCTAGGGCTCTTTGTGCTTGGCAAACACATGGTACACAAAGTAAGCGTGTACCCCCCCTGAGGATTAATGTAATTATACCCTCAGGTGTTACAGATTACAGCAATGGAATGAAATGTATCACAGAAAACTTTCCTTGTAATTCAAAAATCTTGAAAAATAAATGGTTGAAGTACCAAATTAATCACTCAAATGCGTGTCCTGTAGCGCTAAATGTGCGTCTTGCTGTAAGATAATTCTGTGGAAGTGTCGTAGTTATCGTTCTCTGTAAGCAAAGTTCTGCTCAAGTCAATGTACTTACCTCATCATAAACGAAAGTGAAATGCTTTGCGTATAGATATCGTAGTTATTAGTACCTTACCTTGATCAAGAAAGTACTACACTGTAACTATTGTTGTGCTACAAAAAAGGCTGTCTTATTGTAACTATACCACAAAGTTACTACTAAAACATGTTTTACTTTTCAGTAGAATTCAGAAAAACTGTGCAGATATAAAGCAGATACAGCACAAAAGCAACAATGAAAATTTGTGTCACAAATTAGTAGCGTCGTGATATAATCGTTTAGCTGCCAAACAAATCAAATGCTAAGCCATTTTTAATCCCACAGAAAGTACTTCAAATAAAGAATGTCTTTTCAAGTAAAGCAAAATGTTGCATGAAAATCTCATTAGCAGTGCATGTTCTAAGTATGTGAACCTTATAGTCGTTACGTGATCATGCAACTAACAAGCAAGAATGTACAAATAACAACACCGTGTCGTCTGTTCACTATAACAATGCATTCGTAATTTCTGTCTAAATAAGTTGTCTTGGTTCTTGACTGGATATTTAACTTCAAATATTGTTGCATGTTAACAGATTCTAAGTCTGACAAAGCATACTAATAATGTAAAGTGAAAAATTTTATAGCAAAGACTAAGTTAAAAAACAGATCATCTCTCAATAAACGGTTTTACATGTGAAATGTGGTGCAAGCCTTTACTCTTCCTACTATGCAGAGCTCCAGCTTCAACGGAATCATCATGTGGTATATGGTACATCGGTAAAGGATGCTCAAATTTTTCTCAAGGTTAGCGTCTATATTATTTTTCTCTGAGCCAGCCGGCGCACGTGGCTGCCTGCGGTGCGAGTCTACATGTCTACATCTACATCTACATGACTACTCTGCAATTCACATTTAAGTGCTCGGCAGAGGGTTCATCGAACCACAATCATACTATCTTGCTACCATTCCACTCCCCAACAGCGCGCGGGAAAAACGAACACCTAAACCTTTCTGTTCGAGCTCTGATTTCTCTTATTTTATTTTGGTGATCATTCCTACCTATGTAGGTTGGGCTCAACAAAATATTTTCGCATTCGGAAGAGAAAGTTGGTGACTGAAATTTCGTAAATAGAGCTCGCCGCGACGAAAAACGTCTTTGCTTTAATGACTTCCATCCCAATTCGCGTATCATATCTGCCACACTCTCTCCCCTATTACGTGATAATACAAAACGAGTTGGCCTTTTTTGCACCCTTTCGATGTCCTCCGTCAATCCCACCTGGTAAGGATCCCACACCGCGCAGTTATATTCTAACAGAGGACGAACGAGTGTAGTGTAAGCTGTCTCTTTAGTGGACTTGTTGCATCTTCTAAGTGTCCTGCCAATGAAACGCAACGTTTGGCTCGCCTTCCCCACAATATTATCTATGTGGTCTTTCAAACTGAATTTGTTCGTAATTTTTGCACCCAGGTACTTAGTTGAATTGACAGCCTGGAGAATTGTACTATTTATCGAGTAATCGAGTTCCAACGGATTTCTTTTGGAACTCATGTGGATCACCTCACACTTTTCGTTATTTAGCGTCAACTGCCACCTGCCACACCATACAGCAATCTTTTCTAAATCACTTTACAACTGATACTGGTCTTCCGATGACCTTACTAGACGGTACATTACAGCATCATCTGCGAACAACCTAAGAGAACTGCTCAGATTGTCACGCAGGTCATTTATATACGTAGATCAGGAACAGCAGATGTATCAGGACGCTTCCCTGGGGAACACCTGATATCACTTCAGTTTATTCGATGATTTGGTGTCTATTACTACGAACTGCGACCTTCCTGACAGGAAACCACGAATCCAGTCGCACAACTGAGACGATACCCCATAGGCCCACAGCTTGATTAGAAGTCGCTTGTGAGGAACGGTGTCAAAAGCTTTCCGGAAATCTAGAAATACAGAATCAACTTGAGATCCCTTGTTGATAGCGGTCATTACTTCGTGTGAATAAAGAGCTAGCTGCGTTGCACAAGAACGATGTTTTCTGAAACCATGCTGATTACGTATCAATAGATCGTTCCCTTCGAGGTGATTCATAATGTTTGACTACAGTATATGCTCCAAAACCCTACTGCAAACCGACGTCAATGATATAGGTTTGTAGTTCGATGGATTACTCCTACTACCCTTCTTAAACACTGGTGCGACCTGCGCAATTTTCCAATCAGTAGGTACAGATCTATCGGTGAGCGAGCGGTTGTATATGATTGCTAAGTAGGGAGCTATTGTATCACCGTAATCTGAAAGGAACCTAATCGGTATACAAACTGGACCTGAAGACTTGCCGGTATCAAGCGATTTGAGTTGCTTCGCAACCCCTAAGGTATCTACTCCTAAGAAACTCATGCTAGCAGCTGTTCGTGTTTCAAATTCTGGAATATTCCATTCGTCTTCCCTGGTGAAGGAATTTCGGGAAACTGCGTTCAATAACTCCGCTTTAGCGGCACAGTCGTCGGTAACAGTACCATCGGCACTGCGCAGCGAAGGTATTGACTGCATCTTGCCGCTTGTGTACTTTACATACGACCAGAATTTATTCGGATTTTCTACCAAATTTCAAGACAATGTTTCGTTGTGGAACCTATTAAAGGCATCTCGCATTGAAGTCCGTGCCAAATTTCGCGCGTCTGTAAATTTTAGCCAATCTTTGGGATTTCGCGTTCTTCTGAACTTCGCATGCTTTCTCCGTTGCCTCTGCAACAGCATTCGGACCTGTTTTGTGTACCACGGGGGATCGGCTCCATCTCTTACCAATTTATGAGGTGTGAATCTCTCAATTGCTGTTGCTACTGTATCTTTGAATTTGAGCCACATCTCGTCTACATTTGCGTAGACATTTCGGAAGGAATGGAGATTGTCTCTTAGGAAGGCTTCTAGTGACACTTTATCCGCTTCTTTAAATAAAATTATTTTTGCGTTTGTTTCTGGTGGATTTGGAAGAAACGGTATTGTCTGCTATCTCTTTGTTGGCGCGCGTCGTTAGTGGGATTAGGAGACCTAACTTCTACAAATTCGCCTTGCCAAGAGGACCCAGCCCTGTTTGAATACCGCCAGTTCTGATGAAATTCAGGTCTGTCGTTATGATTATATCGTCTGTCATCATGTCGGTAGTTCCTGTAGTTTCTTTCTTGTCGGTTAAGTGTTGGAGAATTTCTTCCTGAATTATCACTGCACGATGGACCATTGCGTCTGAAGTTATTCTGTCTCCCGTTATAATAATTATTTTGGTTTTCATATTGTCTGTTTCTCTGATTGTCTCTGTGATAGTCATTACCGCGGAGAGGTGATCTTTCCCTGTAATTCTTACCACTGTGCCAACGGTTGTCATACGGGTGGTGTCTGTTTTGGTCACGATTTACGTTGTAGGAATAGCCTTGTCGCGTCCACTTATTATTTCTTTCATCGCGGAATTGCGCCGGATGTGACCTGTAATTGTTCTGTTCCTGTTTTCGCGTCCCGCGATTGTCAGTGTCAATTTCCAATTCTTGTAAGAGTCCATGAAAAGCTTCAATGTCGTCTTTGCAACGTCCTGCCAAAATAATATGTCGTAAATGTTCAGGTAATTTGATTAAGCAAATGAGGATGAGTTCTGAGGGGCTGTGTGGGTTTGACAGGTACTGATTCTTGTGCAACATGTCTTCAAAATATTTCACACGACTGGAAACTTCAGATTGTTCGAAATGTTTCATCATTATGGTGCTATGTTTTACTCGGTCTTGTGTAGCTGGGGACCAATATGCTGAGAGGAAGGCATGATAAAATTCTCCTTCACTGTGACAATCGTGAATGACCGATCGCATTCTTACAGCTGGTTCATTCTCTAAATAACCACACATAAATTCTAATCTGTGCTCTAATGGCCAGTTGGGAGGAACACAATGAGAGAATTGATGAAGCCACGCTTGTGGATGAATGTCGTTGCCGGAATTCTTAAATGTTTTGAATTTACGTGTAGTAATAAACAGCTTATAGACAAAATCATCATGTCGGCGAGTGGCATACCGGTCATTGTTACATCGCGTCGGCGGTTCCATCTCAAAATTCGGTGTACCATGCCGATTTCTTTCATACTTTCCGAAATACCCCATGTTATTATTTTGTGGCTTTTCCGTATTTCTATGTCCCTCTTCCCGTACTGGAGCGCGAGTGTCCTCTAAAATACGTATTACCTGTGTCAGCTGATCTTGTACTTCCCGGATTTCTCTATGGTGTTGCGTATTAATTTGATTCTGATTTTGTTTAAATTTCCTAATTTGTTCGCACTCTCCTCTGTCATTAAAGACTACTGGTTTTGTGTCATTCAGATTATCATCTACCTTCGTAGATAAATTATTTAGCTGATCTGAAAGTTCAACTACTTTCTCTGATAATAAACTAATTTCCTCCATGTGTCTTTCTGAACTAATTTTCAGAGTATCTACTGTGTCCTTTAAGTTTTCCTGAGTTTTTGCAAGTTGCATAACCGAATCGGTAGATGCAACTGAGTCAGTTTTATCTTGCAAGGTCTCATGATTTTCATGAAGAATAGTTTGCAGTTCTTTTATGGCTGCTTCGTGATTCTGTAATGCATTTTCATGCTCACAAAATTGTGTTTTTACGTCATTACAGATTTTTTGACATTTCGATTCAATGTTATGTAACTCAGTAATTAAATCTTCACGTGTTTGTTCAAGCGTGGTGTCTAACTTCCGAAGATTTTGTTCCATTGTGTCTAACTTTTGAAGCTTTTGCTGTGTTTGTCTCTGATTTTGTTCCATTTGTTGCATTAATTGCAATAATAATGTATTAGTGTCTGGAATCTGTTTCTATATGCTTTTTGGCAGTGCATTTTCACCGGCAACATTCACATTTTGACAAGCAGAAAATGTGTCTTGACTCATTTGAGAAAACGGTGAGGACCCAAATCCTGAGTCTACAGTATTTGCAATATTGTGTTTTGTCATTTCGGATTGCTGAGGCGAGCTTTTGTCGACCGATCGATCGATAATGCTTCCCTGTTCTTTACTTGTTTCACTGTCTACACCACTATCTGCCGCCCACTCCATTTCCCTATGCACTATTACCAAATTACTACTTTGAATGTCTGTTAATTCATTACACAGTGCTGCTGATAAGCTACGCTTGTCGTCACTATTATTTCTCAGTTTACTTTGGAGCCTAGTGTTACGTTTTTCACACGCCATTATTGCACAATATTTCACACGATAACACAGAAAAGCACAATTTGTAGAGCAAAAATAAGAGAACACATTAACATAGGACTGAAAATAATATCTAGTTAATTGCAAGCGCAGCTGTGAAATACTTGGTGCAAATCTACATAACTGTTTTACTGTACAACAATGAAAGACTGCAACTACAAAGGAGATTCTCTCTACAATTACATGCTAGCAATAAACAAAAGCTACACTAATTACACAAACTACAAGAAAAAATCAGAAGATTCCAGTGAGGTATGCTGGCAGGGTCACCATATGAAACGTCCCCTTAGAAAAATTATACATGACTTTGCTTAAACTGACACACAATATTTTTTAGCGCAACGCAATCTGACTTTCAATAATCCCTACAAGAGAATGGGCCTGACTAAATTAACCTAAACGTTCACAAATCACTTACCTCACAAAAATCTTCGTTACTCGAACTACTGCAATACAGCGAGCACCACTACTGCCAGCTAAATAAAAGATTCAAACTACTGAAGGCACTAACTACTGATAGGCATAGCTAGCAAAAGAAAGATTTTGATAGAGAACAAACAATGTATTTACCTTAATAGTGTTCAAAAGTCGTAATATATATATCAGTCCATGATATCCAATCTTACAAATTTACTGTCTCTGACGGACACACGTCCAGATCGTGCGCTCTCAAGATTCCGCCGTCTCTCTCCCCACATCCACCACTGCTGGCGGCTCACCTCCAACAGCGCAACGCTACGCGCTGTTAACAGCCAACTGCCCAACGCTACAATAGCGACTATTGCAACAATGCCGACCAGCCTCAGACTGCACACAGTACAGCTAGTGATTTTCGTACAGAGCGCTAGGTGACGTTACTAACATAAAAACCTAAACAGCCTACTTACAATAGTAGTAGGATAGTTTTCACGTATAATGACATGGAGGTGATTTTCAAGAAAGAATACAAGGTGAGACAGAAAAGGTACACACCATATATTACAAGAAACCTTTGTGATTTATGTCCAGGCAAACCCACATTTCATTGCTGCCCGTAATTTTGCGACATTAGACTGCCTGCAGTAGAGAAATGCCTATTTTCTTGGGAAACATAAGTAACAGTGTTATTATTTCCCACTGGTCATCGGTAGATCAGTTAATTTAATATAGTGACGCTTATACTGATATCCTCTTGAAGATACTTACTAGGATATGTGCATGTGTCATGAAAATTTCAAAATAACTGAAAAGAATCTTACGTAGCCATCATATTCTATTTGATATCGCAGTATGTCACAGGAACGGAAAGAAAATTGTTGCCGGCCGCTGTAGCCGCGCATTTCTAGGCGCTTCAGTCCGGAACCGCGCTGCTGCTACGGTCGTAAGTTCGAATCCTGCCTTGGGCATGGATGTGTGTGATGTCCTTAGGTTAGTTAGGTTTAAGTAGTTCTAAGTCTAGGGGACTGATGACCTCAGATGTAAAGTCCCATAGTGCTTAGAACCATCTGAACCACTTTTTGAGAAAATTGTATAAGCTGCCTGAGACTTCTTGAAGTTTGTAAACTCATAGTTAAAGAGATGGGTGAAAAACGCAGCTGCGTAATAACTAAAATAATGAATTCGTCATGATATCAAGAAGTGTGGAGCTGGAAGAGGAGTGATACCTGGAAATTCCAAGTCACCAAAATTGTTTTCAGTAGTCCTACAGAAAGCTATGAGTTAAGAAGGAAAACGTATTAATGAAACGTGTCTGTACCACTATCATTTTTTGACGACATTTTATGTCTTTAGACAAGATAACGAATGGAAGGGCTTACCAGGGCACATTTGAAACCAGACATCAAAATCAGTTGCAATAAAACCAAAATCGATACATATTGTAAAAATGGATATATTTATGCGAGTGTACTACACCTTCCCCTCTTAACCACTGGACCGATTTCAACCAAACTTGGCACACATACCCCTTACTGTCAGACAACAATCACTTTGAGCGTAAGAATTACATATTTATCGTAGTTCAGAAGATATGACATCAAGAACAATGAGACTCGTGAAAAACTGCCACATTCTGCATGGTGTTTAAATTTGTGACTTCCTTTCCACTTAGTCTATTCGCAAACAAATTTTGTAGACAGCGACCAAAAATGCTACTGAATACATCTAGGAAATCATATCATTGTATGACACATAGATGAGGAGATATGGCATCATAAACACTGAGATGCATGGAAAACTCCCGCATCTCGCATGAAGTTTTAATATACTTGTGTTGTTTACTAGCAACATCCTCCACAATCCTGGCAGCCCTTTCGACAGCTTTCAATTGCGCAGCGCAAAACGGCTGTAGGTGAAAACAGCTATGAAGACGCTTAGCCTCAGAGATGTTTACAAAATCGCGTTGTAGACACGCGTAGCAGTGTACAGAAACTGTTCAGGATCATCTCATACCGAGTCTATTCTAATAATAAACGAAAGGAAAATGTTCGTCTCAGTCAGAGGTCAAATTGGCAAATGAATACCAGGGCAACAAAAAAATGTGTGTGAATTCCTAAGGGACCAAACTGGTGAGGTCATCAGTCCCTAGACTTACACACTACTTAAACTAACATATGCTAAGAACAACACACACACACCCATGCCCGAGGGAGGACTCGAATCTCCGGTCGGAGGGGCCGAGCAATCCGTGACATGGCGCCTGAGACCGCGCGGCCACTCCGCGCGGCACCCGGGCAACGACGGGTTTGTCAGCTAGTAACGTATAAAATTCATATCGAAAATGAAACAGTACATATTAACAAGAAAATAAGGGTAGTAGGAGATGGGTTCTAAATTTTAGAGCACTTGAAGACAATGAGTGGATGGAAAGGGAAATAAATAAACAAAAACGAGATCGCCTCCATGCGACGTCTACCGGCCGCCGTGTCATTCTCTGCCTTGCAGTGCCATGTGGATGCGGTATGGAGGGGCATGTTGTCAGCACACCGCTTTCCCGGCCGTTTTAAGACGTTCCCGACCATGTAGCCATTACTTCTCGGTCAAGCAGCTCCTCAGTCGGCATCACGAGGCTGAGAGCTCTCCGTACCAATCCCGCTACCAAAGAAAAAGCGTTGACAGTAGCGGGAATCGTGCCCGTGTCCTCTGCATGGTTAGCCATCTACTCTGGCCACCTATATACAATGGTGGACTAAAGAAACACACAGCTTGATAAAAAAAAGTGCAACACCCAGAAGACATGGTCGGATTTTAGTGTAGCTTCGTACACGTTCACATCATCGACGGGTATGTATTTAGAATTACAAGTTTCTCTGATAGCTATAACGCCCATCAGACTGCATTAGTGACGTTCCATTTGACTATTGTTACCAGGTGAGACGAAGTATATAAGGGGCTTGGACATCGACAGACTTACTGTGATCAGTGTGAAGGATCTTGGGGGGGGGGGGGGGGGGTAGTTGATGGGTGCACGTGTGAGACAGTGTTATCTGTGCTGGACAGAGTTTGAAAGCGGCCTCGTTGTGGGGCTCATTTTGGCGGGCCGGTCGAATCATCCAATATGAAATTTATGGGACACTAACCCGGATGATCATTATCAGCGTGTATGACGGCGTCCAGAGCAGAAGTTCAATTGTTCCAAGGTTTTAGAACGGTACAGTGGTGTTACTCCAGACGTCACGGTGTGGGAAGCCATTGGGTATGACTTCAGGTCACAGTTGGTGGGTATGACTTTAGGTCACAGCTGGTGGGATGACTCCAGGTCACAGCCGGTAGTGACTGAGGGAGATCTAATTGCTTAACGACACGTCGCGGACATCCTACCTCCTCATGTGTTATCTCTCGTATGACGACATCGTGGTGGTATTATTTTTCAGTAGGACAATGATAGGCCACACATAGTACGCGTCTCTATGAACTGCCTGCGTGATCTCGAGGTGCTCCCATGGCTAGCAAGATAGCCAGATATGTCCCAGAAAGACCAACTCGGACGCCAACTCCGGCCCCATGCCAATATTCAGGATATCAAGGATCGATTGCAACAGCTGTGCGAAACCTTGCTCCAGGAGCCAACTCCGGCCCCGTGCCAATATTCAGGATATCAAGGATCGATTGCAACAGCTGTGCGCCACCTTGCTCCAGGAGTGAATACAATGAACTAATTATACCCTTCTCAGTCGGATCAGTGCATGCATCCAGGTCAGAGAGTGCAACCTCACACTGATAAGTGAGCTCAAACTACCACGTTCTTTGTAAATTTGACTCACTTTTGTTGTAATCTCTGAACATCGTGTAACCTCGTAAAAACTGAAGTTTCATTTCGTTTCTTACTCCAATTCTAGGTCTTTTTTTTTTTTTTTTTGGTCAGAATAACTGGAAGAGTAAGTCTGTCGTGGAGTGCCCACCCGGCTGGCCGCGCAATCTAACGCACTGCTTCCCGAGCGGGAAGGCGTGCCGGTCTCCAGTACTAATCCGCCCGGCGGAGACGTTCCCGTGAGTTGAACTGCACAGTAACCCTGGGTTCGGTGTGGGGCGGCGTTGGTGTGAGTGGACTGCTAAGGTCTGTTGTGGGGTTGTGAACCACTGAGGGCTACGGCGGGACGAAGCATCTCCATCGTTTCTACGTCCTCGGTTCGATACACAATACACACACACACACACACACAATGTCGTGGAGCACTTTGGGAAAACTGGATAAAGAATTCAGAATTAAGCTTCCCAAGTGTCTGAAAAGGAAAGTTTTCAATCGATGTGCGAGGCCTGTTTTTTGAGTTACGTATGTTATTATTGCAGAACGTGTTCAAGAATTGCTTACTGAGCCATGGAATTGACGGGGATTACTAGCTGAGAGTGGAAAACGATCAAACAGATTAGAGAACACACTGCAGTGGAATGAGGAGTTCTGATTGAAACTGACCTGAAATGGAGGTGGGTTTGACTTATATCGAGGTGAATGAATTGCAGATGAACCGAAAAATGTCTTTTCTGGATTCTAATAGATAAAACAGACTGATAAGATCAGTTAATGGAAAATAGGTTGATGTCGGTAGTAGGCATGTAGAAGCAATGGAGGTAATATGCCTAATGATAATGACTGATGATGATCATTTAATAAAAGCTCTACCAATGGTAAAGTGCGTGGTTTCCAGTCGCTGCCATCACCTATTCCTGAAGGGCATAGATTCCTCCGTACGATTATTCAGTCACACCTGGCGGTAGCAAGCGCGGCACATTACTGAAAGAGTGGTCCACTAATTCCTAATATATTCTTTATACGTGATTTTGCTAAAGAAGGACGAACTACAGGTAGCAACTGCGGAGAGGATAAGGAGAAAAGAGGTTAGATTGACATGTGGTTATAAACGCATGAAGGTGGAGATGTACAGGGATTGAAAAAAAAATGGAAACACCACTAGAAACGGATGCTTGAATGTAAATACAGTTGCTAGTCAAGCCTGCAGGCTGGTTGTTGTATTTAACCTGTCAGTCGTGGTCAGAACAGTTCAGATATCAAATGGCTCTGAGCACTATGGGACTTATCGTCTGAGGTCATCAGTCCCCTAGACTTAGAACTACTTAAACCGAACTAACCTAAGGACAGCACACACATCCATGCCCGAGGCAGGATTCGAACCTGCGACCGTAGCAGTAGCGCGGTTCCCGACTGAAGCATCTAGAACCGCTCGGCCACAACGGCCAGCTGTGTAGATATGCGTTCATTATGTTGGAACTAAGTGAATTCGAACATGGGAAAATTACTTGTGCTCGTATGACGAGTGCTTCGTTAACCAAGGTAGGCCGAAGGGATAGGTATTTCATGATGCTTTTTATCAAAGATTTGTAGCCCTTACAAGGAAAGCGGAAGAACATCATTCGCTAATTCACAACGCGCATGAAAGTGTGTGTTGAGTTACGTATGGGTGTACCTTCCGTGGAAGGCATTTGCGGGTACGGGTCCATATGACCTTTTCTCCTCTCAGTCTTCACAGGAAAGGGTTCCTGTTGTGTATTTAGCAAAGTCATCTTGTACGTGCCATCACATTTTTTTCCGACAGGTGTCTTTCCTTCACTACTCTGGTATAATCTACCAAGTCCCGCTAGGATGATTTTACAAACCAGTCTGTTAAATTTCTTAAAATAATTCTAAGCGGTCTGTAAAGTTTGCTTCAAGATATAAAGGTTTTTTCAAGATTTTGCTAACATAGGTATTCATGACGAGTTTACACAGCGATCGGCGTTTCCTGGAAATTGTAAAGTAGCGCATGTTTTGGTTTGTACAGCACGCGTGGTAACCTGCGGCTGTGGCGTTTTAATTAAATATGAATGCCAGAGGCGAGCGGGATGCGCCAATAGCCAACACTCGTGTTTTGTTTTGGTATACGGTTCCCTGAGCGCTGCAGGCCACTGGGAGATGGTATATTCAATAATATCAGCTAAGGGACTTCTGCCGTAATGTTACGTCAGTTGCTAAAACATTGTATGATGCACTCAAGTATTTCTTACTGAAAACGAGTAAACGACATAAACTTTTGAAACGTTATTACATCGCAAATACTCTTTCCTATCGACAAAGTGTGGCGACGTTTATAAGAGGGAGCGTTCAATAAGTAATGCGACATGTTTTTTTGTCGGCCAATTTAGCCTAAAAAATTTGCAATTTTCCCGCTTCAACCCTTCCAGCTTCATGAAGTTCCGATTGGGGCCGAGCTATACGTAGCCTTCAAAATGGCATCTGTAACGGAAGTTCGTTCCAAGCAGAGAGCTGTCATTGAGTTTGTTTTGGTGGAAAACCAGAGCTTCGCAGATATTCATAGGCCCTGTACAGAATGAAATTACAATGAAATGAACACCCTCAGCTGCTTAAAGGCGTTGAGATACCTCAACGGGGACAGATGAAAATGTGTGCCTCGACCGGGACTCGAACCTGGGATCTCCTGCTTGCATGGCAAACGCTCTATCCATCTGAGCCACCGAGGACGCAGACAAGAGCGCGACTGCAGGGATTTATCTCTGGCACGCCTCCCTCGAAACCCACATTCTCAACGTATTGTCCCGCACTACATTCGTAGTGCCCCCGCCCATTATACTCATTACTCGCGACGCGTTGCCGATTCCCGTAAGAGTTCGGGCACTGTTTGTACAATCGCACAGAAGAAGAAGATGGTCAAGTGGCCGGTGAGCCTTATATATATATATATATATATATATATATATATATATATATAGGGTGAGTCACCTAACGTTACCGCTGGATATATTTCGTAAACCACATCAAATACTGACGAACCGATTCCACAGGCCGAACGTGAGGAGAGGGGCTAGTGTAATTGTTTAATACAAACCATAAAAAAATGCACGGAAGTATGTTTTTTTAACACAAACCTACGTTTTTTTAAATGGAACCCGGTTAGTTTTGTTAGCACATCTGAGCACATAAACAAATACGTAATAATTGCCGTTTGTTGCATTGTACAATGTTAATTACATCCGGAGATATTGTAACCTAAAGTTGACGCTTGAAACCTCCGGCGTTCAATTGTGCGTTGTAACAAACACGGGCCACGGTCGGCGAGCAGCATCTGCAGGGACATGTTTACGATGACGACCGTGTTTACGAGTGTGGCTGTAGTGCACTGTTGTGGTTTGGTCTAGCTGTCGCATGTAGCGCTTGCTGCTATTGTTATTCTGCATTCGTCTCCGCACGCAGACCAACTGTAGTACACCGTGTTACCAAACGTCTGTGATAGTGTAGTGTTGTAGGAACTGTGGCCATGGTGTATTCGAACTCTGAAAAGGAGGAGATGATACTCATCTATGGCGAGTGTCGACGAAATGCAGCTGAAGCCTGCAGGGTGTATGCAGAACGGTACCCGGACAGAGAGCATCCAACGTGCCGCACATTGCAAAACATCTACCGCCAACTGCATGCAACAGGTATGGTCGTAGCACGCAAACGGGTCCGTAACAGGCCCGTCACAGGAGAAGCGGGTGCAGTTGGCGTGTTAGCTGCTGTTGCCATGAACCCACACATGAATACACGGGACATTGCGAGAGCCGGTGGGCTGAGTCAAAGTAGTGTCATGCACATACTGCATCGTCACCGCTTTCACCCGTTTCATGTGTCGCTACATCAGCAATTACATGGTGATGACTTTAATCATCGAGTGCAATCCTGTCAATGGAAATTAACAGAGAATGCGTTGCAGTTCTACCTGTTTACCGATGAAGCGGGTTTCACAAACCACGAGGCAGTGAATCTACGGAACATGCATTACTGGTCCGTGGACAATCCTCGCTGGCTCAGACAGGTAGAGCGACAGCGACCGTGGACTGTAAATGTATGGTGCGGAATCATTGGCGACCACCTCATTAGTCCTCACTTCATTGCAGGGGCCCAAACAGCTGCAACATACATCGCGTTTCTACAGAATGATCTGCCAACGTTGCTCGAAAATGTCCCACTGGAAACGCGTCGACGTATGTGGTATCAGCATGTTGGTGCACCTGCACATTCCGCAATTAACACTAGGCTGACCCTTGACAGGATGTTCGACGGGCGTTTCATAGGACGTGGAGGACGCATAAATTGGCCAGCCCGTTCTCCTGATCTTACACCTCTGGACTTCTTTCTGTGGGGTACGTTAAAGGCGAATGTGTACCGTGATGTGCCTACAACCCCAGAGGATATGAAACAACGTATTGTGACAGCCTGCGGCGACATTACACCAGATGTACTGCAGCGTGTACGACATTCATTACGCCAGAGATAGCAATTGTGTGCAGCAAATGATGGCCACCACATTGAACATCTATTGGCCTGACATGTCGGGACACACTCTATTCCACTCCGTAATTGAAAACGGAAACCACGTGTGTGCGTGTACCTCACCCCTCATAGTAATGTACATGTGCGTCAGTGAAAAAGACCAATAAAAAGGTGTTAGCATGTGGACGTAATGTGCTGTTCCAGTCTCTTGTGTACCTAAGGTCCATCACCGTTCCCTTTGGATCCCTATGTAATTCGGTGCTCTCCGATACACACGATCGAACAGCGGAGGAGTGGTACTCAAGCGTCAACTTTAGGTTACAATATCTCCGGATGTAATTAACATTGTACAATGCAACAAACGGCACTGATTACGTATTTGTTTATATGTTCAGATGTGCTAACAAAACTAACGGGGTTCCATTTAAAAAAACGTAGGTTTGTGTTAAAAAAACATACTTTCGTGCATTTTTTTAATGGTTTGTATTAACCAATTACACTAGCCCCTCTCCTCACGTTCGGTCTGTGGAATCGATTCGTCAGTATTTGATGTGGTTTACTAAATATATCCAGCGGTAATGTTAGGTGACTCACCCTATATATATATATATATATATATATATATATATATATATATACTGCGATGGCATCTGTTCATTCGGACATGTAATTTCATTCTTTCGGACATGTCCGAAAGAACAGATGCCATCTCAGTATATATATACCTGTACAGAATGTCTACGGAGACAAGACAGTGGACAAAAGCACAGTGAGTCATTTGGAGAGGCCTCTGTCATCATCGCAACGAGGTAGCGCAAACCTGTCCCATATTCCGAGTGCCGGCCGGCTGCATACACCTGTGACTCTTGCAATGTCAGAACTTGCGGACACTCTCTCTCATTCGAGGTGAAAGACGGATCACAGTCAAACACCTCGTTGTTCAACAGGGCGTCCCTGCTGGTAATGCTGACACAATCGTCCACCAGTTGGGGTACTCAAAAATGTGTGCGCACTGGGTTCCTCGCAGCTTAACAAAAGACAAAAAAGAGCAACGAAGGGCCATCTGTGCGGAATTGCTTGCGCGCTGATCGTGACGAGTTTTTGTCGAACATTGTCACATGAGGTGAAACATGAGACCCAGAAAATATTAGATACAGGCTCCCAGGTAGATGCCATTTTCCTTGACTTCCGGAAGGCGTTCGATACAGTGCCGCACTGTCGCCTGATCAACAAAGTAAGAGCCTACGGAATATCAGACCAGCTGTGTGGCTGGATTGAAGATTTTTTAGCAAACAGAAAACAGCATGTTGGTCTCAATGGAGAGACGTCTACAGACGTTAAAGGAACATCTGGCGTGCCACAGGGGAGTGTTATGGGACCATTCCTTTTCACAATATATATATAAATGACCTAGTAGATAGCGTCGGAAGTTCCATGCGGCTTTTCGCAGATGATGCTGCAGTATACAGAGATGTTGCAGCATTAGAAAATTGCAGCGAAATGCAGAAAGATCTGCACTTGGTGCAGGGAGTGGCAACTGACCCTTTACATAGACAAATGCAATGTATTGCGAGTACTTAGAAAGAAGGATCCTTTATTATATGATTATATGGTAGTGGAACAAACATTGGTAGCAGTTACTTATGTAAAATATCTGGGAGTATGCGTTCGGAACGATTTGAAGTGGAAAGATCACATAAAATTAACTGTTGGTAAGGCGGGTGCCAGGTTGAGATTCATTGGGAGAGCCCTCAGAAAATGTAGTCCGTCAACAAAGGAGGTGGCTTACAAAACACTCGTTCGACCTATACTTGAGTATTGCTCATCAGTGTGGGATCCGTACCAGGTCGGATTGACAGAGGAGATAGAGTAGATCGAAAGAAGAGCGGAGCGTTTTGTCACAGGGTTATTTGGTAAGCGTGATAGCGTTACGGAGATGTTAAGCAAACTCAAGTGGCAGACTCTTCAAGAGAGGCGCTCTGCATCGCGGTGTAGCTTGCTGTCCAGGTTTAGAGAGGGTGCGTTTCTAGATGAGGTATCGAATATATTGCCTCCCCCTACTTATACCTCCCGAGGAGATCACGAATGTAAAATTAGAGGGATTCGAGCGCGCACGGAGGCTTTCCGGCAGTCGTTCTTCCCGCAAACCATACGCGACTGGAACAGGAAAAGGAAGTAATGGCAGTGGCACGTAAAGTGCCCTCCGCCACACATCGTTGGGTGCCTTGCGGAGTATAAATGTAGATGTAGATGTAGATGGGTCCATCACTTCGAACAGTACACAAAACGGCAATCCATGGAGAGGTGCCTCACCACCCCTTGTCCAAAGAAGAAGTTCAAAGCCGCACCCACGGCCGGCAGAGCCATATCGACGGTGTTCTGGGACTCTGAATGCGATGTTCTGTTTGATATCCTCCCTCATGGTGCATCGATCAACTCTGAAGTACATTATGTTGTCCTCAGTCTACCATCTATTTGGCCCAAGAAGGATGAACAACGCGGGATGCAGTACGTGGGTGCTTGGAACGTTATTGATGCAGCTAGATGTTGGCTCCGATGTCGAGCAGTGGAGTGGTACCATGCGGCCCTTCTAGGTCCTCTCAGAAAGATGGCGTAAGGCTGTCGCAGTGAAAGGAGATTGCGTTGATTTGTAACCAAAAGAGTGGGGAATAATTCGGTGTACTGGAATCCTGAATTAAACCAACCTCCTTTCAGAAAAAAATGTGTTACATTACTTATTTAATGACCCTCGTACGATGGTACATACTTGTATTAGTTAAACAGAGTAAAAATTAGTGCAAATATGTGCCCAAGTAATTTTGTTAATGTCAAAAATGTAATAAGCATAAGAAACAGCAGCCTCTCATGATGGAGAGAAGGAATATATACACTATCTGATAAA
Organism: Schistocerca americana; assembly: GCF_021461395.2. NCBI lineage: Eukaryota > Metazoa > Arthropoda > Insecta > Orthoptera > Acrididae > Schistocerca > Schistocerca americana. The sequence continues at coordinate 155,529,647 of NC_060122.1, forward strand.
AAGTATCCGGACATCCCCAAAAACATACGTTTTTCATATTAGGTGCATTGTACTGACACTGCCAGGTACTCCATATCAGCGACCTCAGTAGTCATTAGACATCGTGAGAGAGCAGAATGGGGCACTCCATGGAACCCAAGGCTTCGAACGTGGTCAGGTGATTGGGTGTCACTTGGGCCATACGTCTGCAGGTGAGATTTCTACACTCCTAAACATCCCTAGGTCCACTGTTTCCGCTGTGATAGTGAAGTGGAAACGTGAAGGGACACGTGCAGCGCAAAAGCGTACAAGCCGACCTCGTCTGTTGACTGACAGAGACCAACAACAGTTGAAGAGGGTCGTACTGTGTAATAGGCAGACATCTGTCCGGACCATCACACAGGAAATCCAAACTGTATCAGGATCTATTTTAAGTAGTATGACAGTTAGGTGGGAGGTGAGAAATCTTGGATTTCATGGTCGAGTGGCTCCCCATAAGCCACACATCACGCCAGTAGAGCAATTCGGGAATGGCGATTGTATCTTTCAACACGAATGAGCACCTGTTCATCGTGCACGGCCTGTGGCGGAATGGTTACACGACAATAACATTCCTTTAATGGACTGGCCTGCACAGAATCCTGACCTGAATCCTATAGAACACCTTTGGGATGTTTTGGAACGCCGACGTCGTGCCAGCCCTCATCGACCGACATTGATACCTCTTTTCAGTGCAGCACTCCGTGAAGAATGGGCTCCCATTCCCCAAGAAACCTTCCAGCACCTGATTGAACGTACGTCTGCGAGAGTGGAAGCTGTCATCAAGGTTAAGGGTGGGCCAACACCATACTGAATTCCAGCATTACCGATGGAGGGCGCCACAAACTTGTAAGTCATTTCAGCCAGGTGTCCGGATACTTTTGATCACATAGTGTAGGAATACCAGGTTCTGACCTCTTACATGCCCTAAACTAAACAGGTTTTAGAAAAAGGATTCTACGCAGAGCAAACACTGATTTCTTCGTTTACGCCCACACACGTTTCCATTAATTTTCATCATCGTTTTCTGTCGAACACAAGTAAAAACTGCATGATAACACATACCGTTTTGGAATTATTGTTATTATGTTCATAACACTGTATCGAAATATGCCTCAATAGTAAGTACTGTTGTTTATATAGCTGTCTGTCATTTGCAGTACATTAACTAGCAGAAATATATTTGTAGTACATCTTGTTTTGAATAAAATGTTAGGCCTGAAAAAAAAAATGAAAAAAATTATCTCGCAGTACCTTAGTACAACTATTTGTATGTTACATACCGTTGTCAACTCTGCCATATCAATTACATTTTAACGTTTGTATACTAGGTTACAGTAAAGTACTTCATTCTGCTTACTGTTCGTCACGACATAGTACTTGTAATAGGCTCTGTAAATTGATAAATGTGAGGTGGTCATGTAATTTGCTTTTACCTGTTGATTGTGGTTTTTAAAATGGCCAGGACTTTAAGAAAGCAGACTACGTTTTACGACATATACAACTATTCACCCATCTTGTTTTATGTATTTTCTGAGGGAATTTCGGAACTTTGTGTTGACAGTAGGCTTTTAGGGATGTGTCTGTCACTGCCCGCAGGCGCGTTTGTTTGCTTGTGTGTGTGTGTGTGTGTGTGTGTGTGTGAGAGAGAGAGAGAGAGAGAGAGAGAGAGAGAGACAGACAGAGAGACAGACAGACATGGCTTCAATTTTTTGCCATGTGTTGTATGAGTTTGGGTTTTTGGAGAACAGAATACATTCTATTGCAGAGTTCTTTGTGTTTAGTATGGGCTGCTGAGACATTTAAGAACTTTTAGACCAGTGTTGAATGTTGGTATGTCGTCAGTAGCCATGTTTGAATGCTACACAGACAAAATTTGAGCTCTAACTTCAAGATGAGATGCCCTGAAATTAATAATAAAGTGAAGAGGAAAACAGAATATCGAAAGTCATATGTATCTAACGGTACAGATTATGCCGGAAGCCGAAACAAACTCTAACGATGCTCTAGAAGATTCAGAAACATTGAGACGCTTCAACCTCGGCTGTTACACGAGACACGTACACCGCACGGCGTTGGGGAATTCCTTTTATGCGACATTGCCAGCAACTTCTTCTTTGGCTGTCTCAACAGGCACGAAATTACAATCCAGGAGCTGTTCATTATGGGGCATTCTCTAGAGAGTTCCGTAACCATATCGTTGTGCCTAAAAGACTTTATCGTATACTGCTAATTAAATTCATTTTTAAATGAAATGCTCGTAACCTTTATACGTCCTGTTACTACTTTGATTTCTACGAGGGCGGTTCAGAAAGTAACCTCCGATTGGTCACAGTGCGGGTTGTGGGGGGAGTAGCGACGCCATCTGTGCGTTCACGCACTCAACAGGTCAGTCGGCATCAAGCCGTGGTCGAGTGAACGTCGTACCTGCGCTAGTTTAGTTTTTGTGGCAGTTTGAAATGTGTGCTGCAATAGAAAACCCCGCCAAATCTGAAATGCGTGCGGTCATAAGGTTTTTTACAGCCAAAGGATATTCTGCAGCAGCTTTTCATCGTGAGCTATGTACCGTGTACAGATCAAGAGTTATGAGTGAAGGAGTTGTCCATGAATTAGTACGTTTATTTAAAAGTGGACGAGAAAACGTTCATGATGAAGAGAGGAGTGGTAGACCATCATTGGTGACTGACGAACTCGTTCAGACAGTTGATGCAAAAGTTCGTGAAAATGGACGTTTCTCAATGTCGGAGTTGTCTACTGGTTTTCCACAGATTTCTAAGACTCTCTTGTACGAGATAGTGACAGCAAGATTGGGTTACCGTAAGTTCTGTGCACGATGGGTGTCCAAAATTCTTACCGACCACCACAAAACTCAAAGAATGGCCTCTGCATTAGACTTTCTGTCACGTTATGAGGACGAAGGAGAACCATTGTTAAACAGAATCGTGACCGGTGACGAAACCTGGATTAAGTACGTGAACCCTGAGACAAAAGAAAAATCAAAGACGTGGGCACATTCAAATTCGCCTACCAAACCAAGAAAAGCCTCGCAAGATTTTTCTGCCAGAAAACTGATGGCAACGGTGTTTTGGGATTCCAAAGGGGTGTTGTTGGTTGAATTCATGGAACATGGTATGACCATTAATCAAGACATGTACTGTGAAACAATAAAAAAGTTACGACGGGCTATACAGGACAAACGCCGCAGTTTGATGACGACGAAGAGCTCAAAGATGCGGTCACAGGCTGGCTCCAGTCACAAGTGGGTGATTTTTATGCAGAAGGAATTTCAAAGCTTGTGAAGAGATACGATAAGTGCCTCAATCGCTATGGAGACTATGTAGAAAAATTGTGCAAAGATGTAGTTGTAAGATGTATATATTAAATTATTTTTATTTAACTTGGTGTATTTTTTTAAATCAACTGGAGGTTGCTTCCTGAATGGCCCTCGTATATTGACATTAATAAACGTTGTATGAAGGTCTGCATTTGTGTCTGTTAGCAAGAGGAAGAGGAATTTGGGTTTTCGGCTGTAAATTTTTAAGAGTATGTGCATCAGTGGCTATATGAGTCTCTACAAGGAGAGAAAATAAGCGTAATATGGAAAGACCATAGAAGGAGTGTTTGGCCTTCAAAACTACTTATCTAACCAACTCTGACATTAGAAAGGAAAACGAAATGAAATTACTCTATAGCATACAAAAAAAATTTCCTTGTAATCCATTAAAACCACCATTCCCTTCTGAGGGTTGCAACTCAAAGAACTATCAATTCGGCAAAAGTATTGTTCGGTTCCGAGCATTTTTACTTATCACGCCATTTACAGCTCCGACCCATCCACATAGTTGCTAGGAGTGTGTTAGTGTGTTATTTCAACTGTATATCCTGCCGAATGATAAGTCATGTATGGCTGAAATAACACGATAACTACTTAACACATCGACACCCTACTGCGCTTGAAAATGACCTGTAAGGCCAAAAGCGACCTCTCGTGCACGATGTAATAAACTGAATACTTGTCAAAACAGCCGAAGTGGAAAGCTTCAAAAAGTCCTTTAACAAATGTGGTAGTAAGTCTGCAGCATTGAGATGCGTACATGTCCAAATCACCTAGCCGCTATGTCTTTGGCTTACTACAATCAGGAAAGTGATTTTGTGTACACCATTGTTGGCTAGTTCTTCCTACTTGTGGTTGTTACGTGTTGACATCAAGCAAAGGTGATAGTCACATTACTATCATTGGACCGTATAGCACCGCACGTTTTCATAGGGTGAACATATTTAATTTTTTTCTCGTTGAACGTTTTTACAGTTTTCTGTGAACATTTATAATAGCAATTAAAAATTAAATTTCGTATTAGCCTATAATTTTACTATGTATAAAATGTGCAAGAAGCAGCGCCAGAGTTATCTAACCTCTACAAACTGGATCAAGTTTTGACTTCAGAAGTAGCTGGCTTAAATACTGGGAAAAAGTAGCACATGTGATTGAAACCGTTTGATAAACGTACATATGGAATGTGACACATGCAGTGATGAAGCAGCATTCTTCACCTTAGAAAAACTGTTACTCTCGTCGCACTAAAGAAGGCAATCTAAAACACACTTTATTGGTGACTTTGCTATATGATCATCGAAATTAGTATGGTCGCACTCTTTCGCTTATTATTACATTGAAAGGTGCTGACTTAATGATTTACTGATGAGATGCATTGAAAAACCCGAATTAATATACACGTGAGACAGTTATTAAGTTTTTTCACATAATTTGTGCTTTGTGAAAACGTTGAGGTTTAATGAAGGAATGAGCTTTGCGATTTAAAAGATTTATCTAACTTTAATGGACGTATATACACTCCTGGAAATTGAAATAAGAACACCGTGAATACATTGTCCCAGGAAGGGGAAACTTTATTGACACATTCCTGGGGTCAGATACATCACATGATCACACTGACAGAACCACAGGCACATAGACACAGGCAACAGAGCATGCACAATGTCGGCACTAGTACAGTGTATATCCAACTTTCGCAGCAATGCAGGCTGCTATTCTCCCAAGGAGACGATCGTAGAGATGCTGGATGTAGTCCTGTGGAACGGCTTGCCATGCCATTTCCACCTGGCGCCTCAGTTGGACCAGCGTTCGTGCTGGACGTGCAGACCGCGTGAGACGACGCTTCATCCAGTCCCAAACATGCTCAATGGCGGACAGATCCGGAGATCTTGCTGGCCAGGGTAGTTGACCTACACCTTCTAGAGCACATTGGGTGGCACGGGATACATGCGGACGTGCATTGTCCTGTTGGAACAGCAAGTTCCCTTGCCGGTCTAGGAATGGTAGAACGATGGGTTCGATGACGGTTTGGACGTACCGTGCACTATTCAGTGTCCCCTCGACGATCACCAGTGGTGTACGGCCAGTGTAGGAGATCGCTCCCCACACCATGATGCCGGGTGTTGGCCCTGTGTGCCTCGGTCGTATGCAGTCCTGATTGTGGCGCTCACCTGCACGGCGCCAAACACGCATACGACCATCATTGGCACCAAGGCAGAAGCGACTCTCATCGCTGAAGACGACACGTCTCCATTCGTCCCTCCATTCACGCCTGTCGCGACACCACTGGAGGCGGGCTGCACGATGTTGGGGCGTGAGCGGAAGACGGCCTAACGGTGTGCGGGACCGTAGCCCAGCTTCATGGAGACGGTTGCGAATGGTCCTCGCCGATACCCCAGGAGCAACAGTGTCCCTAATTTGCTGGGAAGTGGCGGTGCGGTCCCCTACGGCACTGCGTAGGATCCTACGGTCTTGGCGTGCATCCGTGCGTCGCTGCGGTCCGGTCCCAGGTCGACGGGCACGTGCACCTTCCGCCGACCACTGGCGACAACATCGATGTACTGTGGAGACCTCACGCCCCACGTGTTGAGCAATTCGGCGGTACGTCCACCCGGCCTCCCGCATGCCCACTATACGCCCTCGCTCAAAGTCCGTCAACTGCACATACGGTTCACGTCCACGCTGTCGCGGCATGCTACCAGTGTTAAAGACTGCGATGGAGCTCCGTATGCCACGGCAAACTGGCTGACACTGACGGCGGCGGTGCACAAATGCTGCGCAGCTAGCGCCATTCGACGGCCAACACCGCGGTTCCTGGTGTGTCCGCTGTGCCGTGCGTGTGATCATTGCTTGTACAGCCCTCTCGCAGTGTCCGGAGCAAGTATGGTGGGTCTGACACACCGGTGTCAATGTGTTCTTTTTTCCATTTCCAGGAGTGTATTAATGAGACAGAGATTCGTTTGTTACTGTGACCGCCAATATTACACAACTTGACAATTTCATGAGTCATTGGTGCGAAAACAGGTCATCTTATATTTCAATTGTTTTTACATTGAAGGTGAGAGACGATTATTAATTCTGTCGTAGGATTATAAAGACTAAACGCGAACGGAGTGGAAACTTTGAGGAACTGATCAAATCAGTTCTGATAGACATAGGACAGAGTGTGTGTTAGTGGAATTTTGAAAATATGTCTTTTTAATTTTTTTCATTTAAGGTGTGAGGTGATTATCAATATCGTTGCAGTAGGCTTATAAATACTGAACACGAACAAAGTGAAAACTTCGGTGAACTAGTCTCTTAGACATATATATGGCCTTCTGCTTCTTCTTTTCAAAGTAATTTTGCTACCCTTGTTCTCTTTATGTCATAGCTGCGAAATGCAGATCAAATAAAGTTAGGTTTCAATGCGAAAAGATTTGGTTAGGCTTTACCGTGACTGTTATTGACGTTGAATAACGCAATAGGTTTACCGTTACCAGTCACAGTTTTTTTTTTTTTTCAATGCATTTCGAAGGTTTAAGCCTCAATCACCAGTTGGTTTTATGTGCTTTAATACAGCATGTCGGTTTTGTGTGACGACTTTGGAGTAACTTAAGCCAACGCGTAGTAAAAAGAAACAAAACACTATTCCAGTAAATGACGAAATGTTTTGAGCTTTTTACTGAAATGTCTTTTGTTTCTCTGTTCTAGAAGGTAAAACAGTTTACTGCGAAACCGTCAATCAATACATACAAAGCACATGCCACAGTAATATTCAGGTAAATCCAACTGCCGATGGAGGTTAGGTAAAGCCTTCCAAACGTATTGTGGAGACAAATAAACAGTGAGTGATAATAGTAATCTTTTTGTTTCATCTAACTGAAATTAGGGTTGAATTTCATTTTGGTAGTTTGCATTTTTGGAATTGCAGTGGTTAATGAAGCGCTTATTATGGTACAAATTCATATGGAAATCAGGGTTCTGGTGGCGTAAGATACTTCTTAATCCTATTACATACGTATGGTTTTTCAGGTTGTGTTAGAGTACCGTAGTTAACTTCAATAAATAACGTTGATCTTTGCGTTGAAATGGCAGTGGTTAAGTATGTTTTTGGTACGGCAGTTTTCGTTGGTGCGAAGCATTGCTTTTGTGTGGTGGTATCCGAGTGCGTAAATTGCAAGTGTAGCCCTTTGAGCTTTGATTTACTTACAGAAATAGAGAGTATACTCAGTTTTTGAATAGTTTTATGAATGTTGTCATAAAAGTTTTCCGGGTATCGTACGCGACCATAACGTAAAAGACAGTACCGGAGAAACCAATGTTTCGACCAAGGTTACAGTGACCTTATAGATCCGCAAGAAGGCCATTGTAATCGTGGCGGAAACGCGGGTCTCTCCAGTATTATTTTTACAGTATGGCACGGTACGGCACACAGAAGACTTTTATGTCAAATGACTCTGGCCGCAGAATCTAGACAGTTATAGTTTTAGCATGGTATCCGCTTAACAATCCACACCTCACTACCATTAGTCAAAGATGGGCATACATGGTGTTCGTAAGATTTTCGTTTCAGGCACTTTGTAAGCTCCGTTTTCGTAATTCTATTTATCTCGAAAAACACTCCATAACGTTTTAACTCTCATGTTTTTTTTCTTTTTCTGTCTATCCAGTTGTCCTCTTCATCAGTTCCAAATATTCCAAATGCAAACTTTCATCACCGGGTTGTTAGACATCATTAATAACTTGTACAACTTTCTTTGGTGTGTGTTGGCTATGCATTGTTTTAGTCTCATTTTAATCGATTCCATATAGTTGTGTGTGATGTCCTTAGGTTAGTTAGGTTTAAGTAGTTCTAAGTTCTAAGGGACTGATGAGCTCAGATGCTAAGTCCCGTAGTGCTCAGAGCCATTTGAGCCATTCTCCCGCTTACATGGCAGACGCTCCATCATTCTGAGCCACTGAGGGCACAGACGATAATGCGCCTGCGGGGACTTATCCCTTGCACGCTCCCCGTGAGTGAGACCCATATTCCCAACATGTCCACACCACTATATTCGTAGTGCGCCTAATAGATGTTTGCCCATCACACCCATTACTCGTGGCAGATTAATCTACGAAGTCCCGCACGAGTTGGGGCAAAGTGGTATCTGTTCCTTCGGGAAAAGATACTACCTTCAAATATATAGTTAAAATATGGCCACCCAGCCATTGACCTCGTGCGAACGCACACTCTATGCCCCTACTCGTACAGGACTTGATAGATTAATCTGCCACGAGTAATGAGTGTGATGGAAGACATCCATTAGGCGCACTACGAATATAGGGGTGTGGACATGTTGGGAATGTGGGTCTCACGGGGAGCGTGCAAGGGATAAGTCCCTGCAGGCGCACTATCCTCTGTGCCCTCGGTGGTTCAGATGGATTTGCCGGCACGGTAGCTCAGCGTGTTCGGTCAGAGGGTTAGTTGCCCTGTGTAATAAAAAAAACTGACTTAATCGATCAACAACGAACTTAAACGGGTGTCTTACGACGTCCGCCCAGAGAAGATACAAAAAAAAAAAAAAAAAAAAAAAAACAGATGGGTAGACCGTCTGCCATGTAACCAGGAGGTCCCGGGCTCGAGAACCGGTCGGGGCACACATTTTCGACATGTCCCCAATGATATATAACAACTCCTGTTTGCATTTAGAGTTATGGTACCTTGAACGGTTCTGGAAATACTGCAGGTGAACATTTCAGCTGAATCAGCCTGTATAATAAACTGTATTAAATGGAAAAAAAGCTGACTGCGTGTCACCCCCCCCCCCCCCCCCCCCAACAACCCAAGACTTTCAACAGTGAGAGGTTAAGAGCTTGAGCTCTTTTAGTTCCCCTATATTTTTGCTTTAAATACTAATGTACAGCAGCACCTAAAACGTTTGAAGATTAAGCGACAAGATAGTGTATTATTTTTTATTTTCTGTGTTACTCTGCTGGAATATATATATTTCATTAAGACTGCCAATAAAATCCACAACAGAAAAATGGAGGCAGTAATATCTTTCCCACTTCTGTATAATACTTCACTGAAACGTCAGGAAAGCTAACGAATGGTGACTTGGGGTTCGGGAGCATGACCTATCGATAATACGACTTGGGACACCAGAGAAATGGAAATAATTCTGTCTCAAGAATATCTAGAGAAATATTTGTTTGAAATGTCGCAGCTTATTGAGTCTCCTGAGAGCTGTCCACATAGAATGAGCTCTAACTTTTAAAACGGTAGGAACACAGCAAAACAAAGTTTGTGACAATCTATCAAGAAATGACACGCCTTCTCCACCTCACTGCCTGTCAAGAGGGAGTGTAGCAGAGTCTGCGTATTTCCCTACCATTCTAACGTGAAATTAAGAAAACAGAAACAGGTTAGTATCGACATAGGTCGGCAATATAATCGCTCCTTGCTCGTGTAGTGAGTGTTGTAAGTCTGTGTTCACCCCACAGCATTTTTCTCCCTGCACCTCCGTCCTCTCTCCTTCTTCTTCCCCTTTCTTTTTATCTTTCTTTCTTTTTTTCCTTGCTACAAGAAGTTAAGTAACTGACGCCGCAGCAGAGTGCGAAGTTCGGTGTCCCGCCGATAACCGTTCATTACAATGGCACGCCCGACTCCCAGTGCTGCGCTATATTAAAGCCGAGCGCCCACAGGTAGGCTACCCGGATGGCACCAGTGCGCCCAGCAGAGGGAGGGAAGATCCTAACGCCTTGCTGGAAGTTAATCACGTCTTTGGATCCCCTTCTCAGCTTGTGTGGCGGTTATTAGGCTACATGTAACTTCAACAACAAGTAATATGAACTGCATCAAAAGATTTGTACACACTTTGAACTGTCATAGGAAATTTTTGAGGCACATTTCTATACATGGCCATTGTAGCTTTGTGGTCGCCATCAGCACCTGCAATTGTTGGCTATCCACAAACACCACTACGATAGCTTTACTTATACATGTTTCAAATGGCTAATCGATTGAAGATACTATCTGTTGTGAAACCGATGCAGTTATTCGTTTTTTAAGTGCTAGAGATAAGAAAGCTGAGGAAATTCTTCAGCAGATTGTATCAAGCAAGCGCTCTCAGCACTGGAATGGTTAGGAAATGATGTAGCTCCTTTACAGATGGCCACACAAATGTGCACCATGAGAAACAAAGTGGTCGACCGTTTGCATTACTGATGATGCAAAAAATCGATAAAAATGCGAGAAGACAGACATTAGGCGACCTCCCCATTACATGTTGCCTTCACCCATGTTACAAGAAGCGTTCTTTATGAAAGTGTGACAGAACGATTCAGTGCTGAAAGTTGTGGACATACTGGATTCCGCATATGCTTACTGACTTGCAAAAAACAAACATTTTAGCCAGTGCAGGGCTTTCCTCTAAAGTTACTGTGTCTGAGGGAATACGTTTTTAAGCCAAACTGACATTGGTAACGAAATGTTGGTCGCTCACTATATATCGGAATAAAAATAAAAATCCTTGGGATAGAGGAATTCATCGTCCCCCAAGAAACTCCAGAAAACACCAACCATATGCCTGTGTTTTGATGCCTTTCTTCTAGTTTCCTTGGCAAGGAGTAACACGGCTTAATTCTATTTTGAAATTGTGTTTATTTTAAAAATACACTTCGTATTTTTCTGCTTAGACGGTTAAATTCCTGGGAAAAATTGGTTTTATGCTTACTCAACAGATGGCAGCAGCCATAGCCAATCTGTCGCAGGTGACTAACGTCAAGGGGGCAGACGTATGTTTTAGTTTTGAAGAACAGAAGTAGGGTATTAAGTGCTGCTGGAAGTTTGAGAATATTGCAGTGGTTGGGAGACAGAGCTTGCGTCAGTACGAGACTATAGCGTGAAACGGGCGCATGGGGCACACGATACTCATTATAGCCTGTACTATGGTAAGTGAGTGGGGTTCACCTTACGAGACAGGATTTTTGTATATATATATATTGACCGCGTGTACCTGAATGGTGGCAAATCAGACCTACACCCGCTCTGTAATAACAATGATACATCAAATAAGTTCGAAATGCAACTACACGTCAGGACGGACAAAAAGCAACACAGAAGATGCTACCAGTTGTTAATAATACGGTCGCCAGCCTAATTAGGCATTAACTGAGTTTCTTCCCTGTACTAGTTGGCAGATATTCGTGCAAAGCAGCAAGTAGTAACACTGCATAATGTAGTGGAATTTTATAACCAGAATATCTATTGAACTGATAGTTTCACGTTCTTTACTGATATGGAAAAATCCATAAATACATAACACTACACTATAATGTATACTACAAAACTTCGTACTGTCTATTGATCTGATTAAAATCGGGCATAGGTTACCCTAGAAATAGCGCTTTCGAGTCACACATACAATGTCAATTTTGATAAAGATAAAACACTGATAAATTTTGGCTTTTATATTGACTTTAACTTTTGCTGGTCAAATCAATTCAGAACACTTCAGAATTCAAATGAATAAAAAGGGGGGGGGGTGGACCCTGAAACTGTTATGATCACTGAATAAAAAAAATTTGATTACTGAATTCATTATGCGCTCAAGATTTCCAGTATATCAGTTACTACTCTTTTTATCTTATTTCCTGCTTATTTAAATACCTTTTTATCTGTCTCGAAATAATTAAACTTCATTACTAAATCAATATTAAAGTTATCTTCTAACTTTGTCAGACCTTCGTTATTCATTTACTGGTTCATTAACAAAACAGTTCTTTAAACACCATTGTAACATAGTTAGGTCTGCAAGTAATTTTTATTAACACAAAATTTAATTTTTAATTTCGGGACACTCAGATTGCACAACATTTGGAAAGGACCCTATCTAGGTTAGTTGTGAGGATGATTAAATGATAGGAAAGTTCTGGTAAAATTTAAGTTGTTATTGAACAGTATGGAACAAAAGTAACACTGGTCCATACGAATACAGTACTAAAAGTTTCAACCTGTTTGTATCGATGCGGCGGTTGGCGGCGGCGAGATGGCGAGGCACAGAGCACACATTCAACCACAGCTATGGCTCTTGACGTATCGGCACTTTAATTCTTCTTAGCGTCGCAATACTTTTCCGTTTAGTGCCTATGGAATTTTGCCATGCTGTATGGGCGTTGGAACGGCATACCCGAGGCTCAATGAAACTACGTCTTCCAGGAGAGCCTCCTCGCTCCAGAACGTGTTGCTCAGACCAATGCCAAACTCCAACTACAACTGCTGAGCCCGTTGTGCCGTACAACGCCCGCGTGCATTTTCCCGCGCTCGCCTGCCATCCACCTTTTACCGCTCCCTTACAGACAGGGTATTCACCCGAGGTTTTGCATTCTACGTATTCTAACACATTGCCTACGTATGGACCAGACGCACAATTACAATTTTAACATCTTACAACAGTCTCAACATTTGTTACACTTCAATTTTATTACAATATTGCTTGACATTTGACATAAACATTAATATTCACATTGAAATTCGTTTACAGTTTTCTTAACACAATGACATGAAACAAAAAAGAAATGAAATCAGAACATCGATTACCCTAATTTATCGAAAAATCAGATGGAAAAAAAATTATTTATATGTACAATAGTACAATTTCGTTGTTGTTACACATGCCCCTGTTTCCAGTAAATTTCACTAAGTGCAAATTTGATGGGAACACTAAACTTTGTATTTATACAGTGGTTCTGAATCTTTGAGTGAATGTACCATCATAAATTTTTGTATCACTAAACTTCCTTTCTCGCACATTATAGAGGCCTATACTTTTTAATATATCGAGAACATTTACCTATCATTTACTTAAGTGCCTTTGGCACAGTCCAACCTCCTATCACAACTTGATTTAAATAGCAAATTACTTATCATTATTAAATTTCTCAGAGAAATAAAAATCAAAATCTGGAACACAAACACTTAACTACAAAGCATATACAAAAACCTATATACCCTATAAGACAATTTGTTGCTGCTTGCATTGAATGGCAGTCCATTTCCTTATTTACTAATAAACACACAATAATATTTAGAAAAATCGCTACGTATATTTGCTGACTGTTATTCAGATTTGGGCAGTCCATTTCGCATCTTTTTATCACATCACCTGCCCCAAACTTACAATTCTCCTTTGACTATTTATCTGCCCTCTTTGATTTTTGGCAGTCCCATCCTTTATTTGGCTTGCAGCATTTACCATTTCTTTTCAGCCCTTTTCTCCACACATCTTTACATTTATAGTACATTTGGTAATCTGAAACTCACATGAGTATATTAGCCCACTGACATTGGTATACATACATTTACAAAGGTTTGTTACATTTAGAATAAAATAGTTTCAGCATAAGATACAGCACATTTACTGCAGATTGCTTTCTGAGTGTACTTAGGTCACTCACTCCTACGAACATACAGTTTCAGGTCCACAACGTTTCTTACACCTAAAGGTCTCTTGGATAGATCAGGTAGTAAGCATTATCGTGCGGAATGTTCTGTATTATAGACGGTCCATTATAAATATATTTAAATTTGGAAATTTCATGGTTCAGTTCACTAGATTTTTCGTGGGTTTTTAAAAGAACATAATACCCAATTTTAAATTTTGAAACTTTCAGGTTTTTATCATGTCTTTTAGATCTAGATTCAGCTTTTTGCTTTGCCCTTTTTCTGACTAATTCTTTCTTTTGACTCAACCCCAAGCTTGTACAAGGTGGAAACTCTAGTTTTTCCGCAATTAAACTTTTACTTCTGTTGAAACTTCCTGGCAGATTACAACTGTGTGCCCGACCGAGACTCGAACTCGGGACCTTTGCCTTTCGCGGGCAAGTGCTCTACCAACTGAGCTACCGAAGCACGACTCACGCCAGGTACTCACAGCTTTACTTCTGCCAGTACCTCGTCTCCTACCTTCCAAACTTACTTCTGTTGCCTAACAAAATTTCTTCCGGAGGGAACCCAGTAGTTTCATGATGTAAGGTGTTCATGACATTCTCAAAGTCCAATATAAATCTGCCCCAGACTCTAAATCATGCCCCTTCCTGTTTTTTTCCGCAACGCACCTTGGTCGACTGTGACATCGTCCCAAAATACGTTCCTGATCTGTGAACCATTTATATCTGGTGGCTTTCTAGCTTTCTGGAGTTCAGAGTCTTTACTTACTTGAACTCGTTGCAAAATAAACACTGAGTCGTCAGGTGGTTCCTTCTTTCTGGGTTCAGTTTCAACATCTGGATTTTGTTTTGAAACTTTGTCATCAGTAGGTACAATATCGCAATTAGCTGTATTCCCATTATTTTCACTAGTACCGAAATACTCGTCATCTGAACTATCGTCAGAATCCGACCATTCTGGATCGCTTTCAGGTTCTAACATAAAAGCTTTTCTGAGACAGGCACTAAGTTCTTCCTCCGCATTTTTGTCAGACTTTGATTTTAACTCAATATCCTCTTTTAACAAAACGACCTCGTTATCAGCTTTACTCACATCCACTGTTACTTCATATTTAGTGTAATCCTCGTGGACTTCAGTTACTCTTAGGTAATTACCTGCCCCTTCCCCACGGTGCCTTTCGGTAGCAGCTTGTACTGTTGGCGGATCGTTAACAGAAGTTACTTCCTCGTCAATGCTTAGGATTTCATCCTCCAATTCCTTCCTATCTTTAACCATCTTCCTAGCACGCGTACTTTGCGCGGCGCTATTTACTCTCTCCTCTTTAAACTCGGGCCACGTCACCTTATCGACGTCCCTACTATCTCCTTTTTCACTAATTAACTTCCTTGCCTCATACTCATTCTTAAAATCCTCCCACTCACATTGCTTGAGGCCCTTGTACAGATCATCGATCTGTACACGCCAATCAGTTACTTCTGCTAATTCATTCTCGCCATTTACTTCACTGCTAACACTGCTAACCGCACCTCTCTGTGTATCCACTGTTCCATCTACTATTTCCTTTGCCACGGAATTATCACTCCTTCGACCTGTGCTTTAAGCTGACGAACTTGTGTTTTAAACTGCTCGTCAACGTGTGTTTTAAGCTGATCATCCTGTATTTTGAGCTGCTCGTCGACGTGTGTTTTAAGCTGATCATTCTGTGTTTTGAGCTGCTCACTCTGTCCTGCAATTTGTTTGGTTAATCGTTCAAATAAGTCGTTCATGCTTAAAATTTTCACACTGTTTTGTTCTACGGAATCGGTGTATTCCGATCCTATTTCAAAATTTTCTTTCGGTACTTTCTTTATCTGTGGTGAATCAAACATGTCAGTGGATTCGTTCGCGTACCCACTATCATCTACAAAGTCATTCTCTACTTCTTGTTTTATTCCTTGCTGTGTTCGAGGCGATCTCGACATTTCAATCTGTTCGTTAACATGTTCGTGGTATTGTATGTACGCCAATTGTCTACCGTTAACGCCATCTGTTATCTGGCCGCGTAAACTCTTGTCATTGCCAGCCGCATCTTTCATTACGTTCGGCACATCTGCTGTGGCTACGTTCTTGTCCATACTGAACACAAATTACACCCCACTACCGTACTTGACGTTCACTGCTATTTACTTTGCTGAATAATATTGCAATTCGTGCTACTGAACATCCACTGTTCGGTATTCACGTTAATTTGTAACCGACAACAACTGGATGTCCTGTCACCGGGAGCCACTTGTAACGGGCGCGTGGGGCACACGATACTCATTAAAGCCTGTACTATGGTAAGTGAGTGGGGTTACCTTACAAGACAGGATTTTTGTATATATATATTGACCGCGTGTACCTGAATGGTGGCAAATCAGACCTACACCCACTCTGTAATAACAATGATACATCAAATAAGTCCGAAATGCAACTACACGTCAGGACGGACAAAAAGCTACACAGAAGATGCTACCAGTTAATAATACGGTCGCCAGCCTAATTAGGCATTAACTGAGGTTCTTCCCTGTACTAGTTGGCAGATATTCGTGCAAAGCAACAAGTAGTAACACTGCATAATATAGTAGAATTTTAGAACCAGAAAATCTACTGAACTGATAGTTTCACGTTCTTTACTGATATGGAAAAATCCATAAATACATAACACCACACAATATTGTATACTACAAAACTTCGTACTGTCTATTGATCTGATTAAAATCGGGCATAGGTTACTCTAGAAATAGCGCTTTCGAGTCACACATACAATGTCAATTTTGATAAAGATAAAACACTGATAAATTTTGGCTTTTATATTGACTTTAACTTTTGCTGGTCAAATCAATTCAGAACACTTCAGAATTCAAATGAATAAAAAGGGGGGGGGGGGGGTGGACCCTGAAACTGTAATGATCACTGTATAAAAAAAATTTGATTACTGAATTCATTATGCGCTCAAGATTTCCAGTATATCAGTTACTACTCTTTTTATCTTAGTTCCTGCTTATTTTAATACCTTTTTATCTGTCTCGAAATAATTAAACTTCATTACTAAATCAATATTAAAGTTATCTTCTAACTTTGTCAGACCTTCGTTATTCATTTACTGGTTCATTAACAAAACAGTTCTTTAAACACCATTGTAACATAGTTAGGTCTGCAAGTAATTATTATTAACACAAAATTTAATTTTTAATTTCGGGACACTCGGATTGCACAACATTTGGAAAGGACCCTATCTAGGTTAGTTGTGAGGATGATTAAATGATAGGAAAGTTCTGGTAAAATTTAAGTTGTTATTGAACAGTATGGAACAAAAGTAACACTGGTCCATACGAATACAGTACTAAAAGTTTCAACCTGTTTGTATCGATGCGGCGGTTGGCGGCGGCGAGATGGCGAGGCACAGAGCACACATACAACCACAGCTATGGCTCTTGACGTATCGGCACTTTAATTCTTCTTAGCGTCGCAATACTTTTCCGTTTAGTGCCTATGGAATTTTGCCATGCTGTATGGGCGTTGGAACGACATACCCGAGGCTCAATGAAACTACGTCTTCCAGGAGAGCCTCCTCGCTCCAGAACGTGTTGCTCAGACCAATGCCAAACTCCAACTACTACTGCTGAGCCCGTTGTGCCGTACAACGCCCGCGTGCATTTTCCCGCGCTCGCCTGCCATCCGCCTTTTACCGCTCCCTTACAGACAGGGTATTCACCCGAGGTTTTGCATTCTACGTATTCTAACACATTGCCTACGTATGGACCAGACGCACAATTACAATTTTAACATCTTACAACAGTCTCAACATTTGTTACACTTCAATTTTATTACAATATTGCTTGACATTTGACATAAACATTAATACTCACATTGAAATTCGTTTACAGTTTTCTTAACACAATGACATGAAACAAAAAAGAAACGAAATCAGAACATCGATTAACCTAATTTATCGAAAAATCAGATGGAAAAAAATATTATTTATATGTACAATAGTACAACGTCGTTGTTGTTACAAGCGCATACAAGGTTTGTCTATGTAGTTTGTCTAAAACAATTACAGTCGACTTGGATTAGCACCTGCAGCTGTTTGACCTAATTGTTTCATTAGATTAATTGTGTATGCGCAGTGGTATTGATAATATTAGATTTTTTTCTTTGTTGTAGGTAACTCAGAAATGGAGGTTTGAAATACTAAACCAGTGGTTAAATAAACTGTACCGTGCAAGCAAGGCCATGCACCACAGCACTCGATCCAAAACGGAATGCACAAATGACGACAAGCATAGGTTAGTAGAGATTCGTCTGCCTGTGAAAAGTTCTTTGCGCGAAGCATAGAACTACTATCGTCACTCCTTAGCAAAACATCTGGCAGAGAATTCGAGAAAATTCTGGTCCTAATTAAAATCTCCAAGCGGGTCGAAGCTTCTATTCAGTCCCGACCACTCTCGTCTGGCAGTCGAAGATAGCAAAACGAAAGCCGAAGTTTTAAATTTCACGTTCAAGAAATCGTTCATGCAGGTGAATAGAACAAACGTACCGTCATTCGACCATCGGACTGATTCCTGTATGGATGACATAGTAACAAGCATCCCTAGCATAGAGAAACAACTGAAAGATTTGAAAGCAGGTCCGGATGGAATCCCAATCCTGTTTTACACGGAGTATTCTATGGCATTGGCGCCTCACCTAGCTTACATTTATCGTGTATCTCTCGCCCAGCACAAAGTCCCAAGCGACTGCACAAAGTTGCAGGTGGCTCCAGTATATAAGAAGGGTAAAAGACGGACTCGCAAAATTGCAGACCATTATTCCTAACTTTGGTTTGCTTCAGAATCCTTGAACATATTCTCAGCTCTAAAATAATAAACGTTCTTGAGACTGAGAAGCTCGTGTACAGGGTGTTACAAAAAGGTACGGCCAAACTTTCAGGAAACATTCCTCACACACAAATAAAGAAAAGATGTTATGTGGACATGTGTCCGGAAACGCTTAATTTGCATGTTAGAGCTCATTTTAGTTTCGCCAGTATGTACTGTACTTCCTCGATTCACCGCCATGATTTCATACGGGATACTCTACCTGTGCTGCTACAACATGTGCCTTTACAAGTACGACACAACATGTGGTTCATACACGATGGAGCTCCTGCACACTTCAGTCGATGTGTTCGTACGCTTCTCAACAACAGATTCGGTGACCGATGGATTGGTAGAGGCGGACCAATTCCATGGTCTCCACGCTCTCCTGACCTCAACTCTCTTGCCTTTCATTTATGGGGGCATTTGAAAGCTCTTGTCTACGCAACCCCGGTACCAAATGTAGAGACTCTTCGTGCTCGTATTGTGGACGGCTGTGATATAATACTCCATTCTCCAGGGCTGCATCAGCGCATCAGGGATTCCATGCGACGGAGGGTAGATGCATGTATCCTCTCTGACGGAGTACATTTTGAACATTTCCTGTAACAAAGTGTTTGAAGTCAGGCTGCTACGTTCTGTTGCTGTGTGTTTCCATCCCATGATTAATGTGATTTGAAGAAAAGTAATTAAATGAGCTCTAACATGGAAAGTAAGCGTTTCCGGACACATGTCCGCATAACATATTTTCTTTCTTTGTGTTTGAGGAATGTTTCCTGAAAGTTTAGCCGTACCTTTTTGTAACACCCTGTATATGACTCAGCATGGTTTTAGAAAGCATGACTCGTGCGAAACTAAGCTTGCCATTTTCTCACATGATGTACTACAAACTATGGATGAAGGGCAACGGGCAGATTCCATATTTCTGGATTTCAGGAAAGCATATGGCACCGCGCACCATTGCATGCTCTTACGGGAGGGATGTAACGGAAAATGTAAACATTTATTTAAAAAATCATTACAGTCATATTTATTAATGTACAAATCTAAAACACTGCATGTGTAAAAAAAGAGCTGTGTTTTAACGGAAAAATGTAATAAAATATACAGGATTAATATTTTGTCAGCAATTTGATTTTTTAACTTTTTGTTGTCTTTTTTTATAAAAGGCCATAACTCAATTCATAATCATGCAATTAATCTGAAAATTTCATTGTAGTATACTGAGAAGGTTATAAAATCACTGAACTACAGTTATGAATCTTTGGTATAAAATGTATCATTAACAGATTTTTAATTTTGCACATCCAAAATTAACTTTTTTTCTATACACAGTCATCTAAAAATCAGAATGTAATTGCAGGATCTCGTAATTTTTTAGTTGTGAACAGTTCCTGAAATTTTCATAGCATTAGGGCATATACGTTTTGAGAAAATGCTTGTAATTACATAAAAAATGTAAAACAGAGAAAATGAGGTTCAAAGATTTTCTTCTCATGTTTCTACATGTAATAAGCATACCTCCATTTTAAAATCCTCCATACTGATACTCCTCATTCTCCAGGTTTCTCTTCTCTCCTTTTAGAATCTTCCTGGCCTGTATTTGCAGGTAAGACACTGATCTGTCAGCTTTCTTGACCCTGCTCTCGACGATGGTGTAAAATGCTTTTATTGTAAACACACCAGTATCTGTACCAACTCTCTTCAGCACTTCAATCTGCCATTATTTCCGTTATTGCAACATTAAACTGCATCATAGACACCTATTTTGAGTACTTCAAGACCGCAAAATGTCCTTTTTGAGCATCTAATGCAAATTAAATTGTTGAGGCTTTCATATATATATATATATATATATATATATATATATATATATATATATATATATATATATATATATTCTCGTGAAGACACTTCCTCAGTAAATCAGGGTTTGCAAGTGACCTGAATGTGGGCTTAATTGCATTCATAACAAGTTCTGGTAATGAGTGTTTATGTGAATACGTCTCATTTCTGTTGCTGAACGTGCACCAATCGTCTTTCGGACACAGATTATGCATTGGTGTTTGGTCAGTGGAGAGTTTGTCGAAAAAACTGCCCACACAAAAATGGCTCTGGACACTATGGGACTTAACTTCTGAGGTCATCAGTCGCCTGTACTTAGAACTACTTAAACCTAACTGACCTAAGGACATCAGGCACATCCACGCCCGAGGCAGGATTCGAACCTGCGACTGTAGCGGTCGCGCGGTTGCAGACTGTAGCGCCTAGAACCGCTCGGCCACCCCGACCGGCCTGCCCACACAGCACGCCTCATGTGTGTTTTCCCTGATAGCACTCCCATTGCGAATTCAACCTTCCACCTACTAATATGTCTTAGTATTGTCAAAACGTAGTTAAACCACATACAAGAAAGTTTTCAGACAAAGATGCAGATGTCAGCCAGAGATGTAGATATCAGCCAAATATATCGAAAGAAAATAGCCTTCACACTGACAAAAATTCCGCTGAAGCAAGCAGTTTCCCAGACGTCAGAAAAGATGGGAATGGCCGCCAGTGCAGAATTCATCAGTTTAACAACTTAAAGGCATTTCTCAAGCAGCTATCACGATAAATTCACACACAACATAGATTAAACTGCATACATCTCGAAAATAATATTTTTGAAAAAGGGATTTTTTGGACCAAAATCCATTACATCCCCTTTAACAAAGGTACGAGCATATGTAATAAGTCCACCGATATGTGAGCGGCTCGAAGACTTAGTAAGTAATAGAACCCAGTATGTTGTCCTCGACGGCGAGTGTTCGTGAGAGACAAGAACGTCAGGAGTGCCCCACGAAACGTGATAGGACCTCTTTTGTTCTCTATAAACAAAAACATTTGAAGGACAGGTGGGCATCAATCTGCTGTCGTTTGCTGATGATACTGTGGTGTACGGTAACGTGTCGATGTTGAGTGACTGTAGGAAGATACAAGACGACCTAGAGAAAATTTCTAGTTGGTGTGATGTATGGCAGCCAGCTCCAAACGTGGAAAAGTGTGAGTTAATGCGGATGAGTAGAAGAACAATCGTGTAATATTCGGTGTCAGTATTATTAGTGTCGAGCTTGACACAATCAAGTCTTTAAAATATATGGGCGTAACGCTGCAAACGATATTAAATACAACGACTGGATCACCTGTAAAGGAGACCGCATACAGGACGCTGGTGCGACCTATTCTTGGGTACTGCTCGAGTGTTTGGGAATCGTACCAGTTCGGATTGAAGGAAGACATCGAAGCAGTTCAGAGTCTGGCAGCTACGTTTGTTATCGGTAGGTTCATACAACACATAAGTATTACGGAGATGCTTCGGGATCTTAAACGGGAATCCCTGTACTGCAGGCGATGTTCTTTTCGAGAAATACTATTGAGAAAATTTAGAGTATCGGCATTCGAAACTGATGGCCGAACGATTCTACTGCCGCCAACATTCATAGCGCTTAAGGACCACGAAGGTAAGATACGACAAATTAGGGCTCATATAGAAGCATATAGCTGGTCGTTTTCCCTCGCTCTGTTTGCGAGTGGAACAGGAAAGGAAATAATTAGTAGTGATACAGGGTACCCTCCACCGCGCTCCGTACTGTGGCTTGCAGAGTATCTATGTAGATGTACTACTTTCAGAGTGTTGTTGTGGTCTTCAGTCCGAAGGCTGTTTTAATGCTGCTCCCAACACTCGTTTGCCCTGTGTAGGCTCCTCCTTCTCTTGAATAGCCACTGCAAACCACATCCAGTTTCGCCTGCTTGCGATATTCACGCCTTGGCCTCCCTCTATAGTTTTTACCCTCCAAATTCCATTGCCGAAAGGACGAATCCTTAATTCCTTCACAGGAGTGCTATCAACTGATCACTTCTTTTGGTCTGGTTGTGGCATAATATTTTTTCCATTTTGATTTAGTACCTCCTCATTACTTATTCCATCTCCTCATTTAATCTCCAACGTTATTCTAATGAACATGTTTTCAAAAGCTTATATTTTCTTCTTCTCCAAACAGCAAATGATACACGTTTCATTTCTGTGTAAGGCATGATTATACTCCAGACATAAAGGCTACTTTCAGGAAAGACTTCCTGCCACTTAAATCAAATGTTAACAAATTCTTCTTTTTCATAAATGGTATTCCTGCTGTTGGTAGTCTGCATTTGATGTCATCTCTACATCGAAATCTACATCTGCATCTACGCAGCTACACTGCAAATCACACGTAAGTGCCTGGCAGAGCGTTCGGCGAACAACTTTCACAGTAATTCTCTATTATTCCACTCTCGAACAGCGCGCGGAAAAAACGGACACCTATATCTTTCTTTGCGAAATCTGATTTTCCTTATTTTATTATTATGATCATTTCTCCATAAGTATATTTTTTCGCATTCGGAGGAGAAAGTTATTGATTGAAATTTCGTGAGAAGATCCCGCCGCAGTGAGACACACCTTTGTTTTGATGATGTCTACCCCAAATCCTGTATTATGTCCATGATATTCTCTCCCCTATTTCTCAATGAACAAAACATACTGCTCTTCTTTGGACTTTCTTGATGTACTCTGTTAATCCTATCTGTTAGGGATCTCACATCGCGCAGCAGTACTCCACAAGAGGACGGACAAGCGTAGTGTACGCAGTCTCTATATCTGTTGCATCTTCTAAGAGCTCTGCCAATAAATCACAGTCTTTGGTTCACCTTCACCACAATAATTTCTGTGTGTTCTTTCCATTTTAAATTGTTCGTAATTGTAACAATGCGGACGCGATCGATCCGCGGTATTGACCGTCTAGGCATGGTTGAACTACAGACAACACGAGCCGTGTGTCTCCTTCCTGATGGAATGACTGGAACTGATCGGCTGTCAGACCCCCTATGTCTGATCGTCTAATAGGTGCTACTCATGCATGGTTCTTTACGTCTCTGGACGGGTTTAGTGACATCTCTGAACACTCAAAGGGACTGTGTCTGTGATACAATATCCACAGTCAGTTCTGGGAACCGGGGTGATGCAAAAACTTTTTTTGGTGTGTGTATTAAGGCCTGGTGAGAGATTTCATCTTATGTCATGCAGTGCACGTAACATAACTGCCATGCAGTTCCTTATCCATGAGAATTCTCGGCCGCACTCTCCAGGGGCAATGAAGATGCTCATGCAGCGTTTTCGATGGAAAGTGTTTGATCGCCTACAATACAGCTGCCCCCGAGTTTCATCCTCGCTCACCTGAACGGCTGACTTTGAAGATAACATTTCGGCATAGTCAACGAGCTGTAAACCAGAGTAGGGTATTATCGAAAAGGACAGGCAGCTACCGTCTATGATGAGAGTATTGGAAAGTTGGCACAACACAATGACAGATCTCTAAGTTGGAGCGGCGACTATGTAGAGAAGCAGCTGGAAGGTGCAGCTAACTGTCGCAAGTAAAGTAATTTTGATTTTTACAGTGGTTTCCATTTCGCCACCGATCGGAACTTATCTTCCGAAAAGTCCTCGTCTTATAAAAAAAATTATCCTGCCATAGGTACTTAGTGCTACCCCTACGAAGCGGGGATGTGTGGCTAGTTTGGGTAAAAAACGACGAACTTACTCAGAAGAAAACAACCGGCCTCATTTTCAAATAAAGATAAATTTTAGATCATAAGTACAGAAATTTCTCACAAACTGTTATCCATATTTTGAAGAATGAAACACTGTTGAATTCAACTCTTTTAGAAGCACGCTACAGGCAGCAGAAATTACCACGTGAAAAAGAGCTATTGAAACAGATCTGTATTAAAAACAGTTAAAAAGAGGTTATACTTCGTTTACTTCACAACTCATCTGAGAGAAACAGAATAATTGCGATATCCTAAATGATTCCGGAAGCATCTGCAGTATACACACCCGAAGAAAGAAGGAAGGAGCAAACGGGAATATTCTACTACACACTTCAGAAACAGCTGAATAAACCGAACAAGGGTGAATTCCTCGTTATAACTGGAGATTTAAATTCTACAGCTGGCCATGTACAAGCCCCAAACGTGGTTGGAACCTTTGGGGAACGTAACGAGAACGGCAACGGAAGGGAGCTCAAAGTTTTTGCAGCTGAATATAACGAACATCTTTTACAGGAAAAAGGACACCAGTAGGTACACACAAGACGACTGATCTTGCTAATAGACTACGTCATTATAAACCAGACAATGTCACCTCTCATTACCGACACACCTGTGTACCGTGGATGTGATCTGTCCTCATACCATTTCATTGCAGTGTCAGGAATCAGTCCGTGGACAAAATTGAGAAAGGTAAAGCTAAACAGAAGAAAATTTCCGAAACCTATTTATTCGAAGAGGACAGTGTCAGGAGGCTTTATCTAACAGACTGTCACAATATCTCTTACAACTAAGAAAAGTGGACGGTACAGGGGAGGTGTGGAACAGAATACTGATATCCATCTACCAAGCAACAAGAGAACCTCGAGCGCAAATTATTAAAAGGCCAAAAAAGACTAGGTTGTCAAGACGGACTGAAAAAATGAAGCAAGCAGTAAAAGAAAAGAACCAAGCTTATCAGATCATTCTAAAAAATCTCAGTGATCCAAATATAAATCGCTATAGAGAAAAACGAAGGATAGTAAAGGAAATGCCTATAGAAATACATAGAAATACTTGGTATGGATTTATCAGGAATATCTTATATGATTTACAGGAATCAGCAGCTTGCGTATAAGATGATCAAACACCTAAACGAAACGGAAAGAGATGCTGCATGACTGAACCTTATAAAAGAAGAAGACTCGATTAAGTTCTATAAATAATTATGATGAAACAGAATGAGCGGGTGATTTTGTACACGAGAATGTAAGTGTTGACTTAACATCGAGGGTGGGATTAAAAGACTCTCCGAAAACTAGCAGAAATATGAAAGCTGTAGTTACTGAGAATATCAAAGTAAAACTTCTGAAGTATGGTGGAACATCCCCTAAATTAAGGCTGCTTCACTTTTACAGTTTGTGTTGGGTATAATAACAAATACCATAAGACTAGACAGTAGTGACGGTGATTTCAAGTTTTTAAAAGGTTGAAATAATGACAGGGGAATCAGTTTTATGATGTTCGGCTATAAAATCTATGCAAAACTCATAAATCAAAGAATGAAATCAATTTAGGTAGACCTTAGTGCTTGAGAAACAATGTGGCTTTAGACCAGGCTGCATATGCATTGATAATGTATTTGCTGTGAAGCAAATTGTTGGCGAACACAGACAACATGGAAACGCATAAAGCGTTTATGGAATACTAGTCGATAAGCATGGCGTCGCTTGGGTATTTATTTATTACAGTCTTCTATTAGTCCATCTCCTCCTTCGTCCTCTCTCTACCCATCTCTCCTTCCCTCTTTATCCGTGCATATACTCCTCCCACTCTCTCTGTTCGCCTCTCCCTTATCGCCCTAACCCCACCCCAGAGGGAGGCTGATGAAGCTTACTCCTACAGTG
The DNA here is from genome assembly GCF_021461395.2 of Schistocerca americana. NCBI lineage: Eukaryota > Metazoa > Arthropoda > Insecta > Orthoptera > Acrididae > Schistocerca > Schistocerca americana. The sequence continues at coordinate 155,555,798 of NC_060122.1, forward strand.
TTTCTTTTCAGACAGTAAGCAATATGTTTACCAAGTTTGGATGAAATCGATCCCGGGGCTTTGAAGGAGATGTTGAGCATGTACGTGTGAGACATAAATTGAACTCGTATACTCTCTTGTGTTTCACACCACACGGCTCCAGAGGTATGCAGATTCTATATACACATATAGACTATGTTGAGCAAACGTTTATTAGAGCATCGGGTATAAATATGAAGCAAATTGGTCAAGAATTCTTCGAAGTTTTGGAAAAAAAACTCTTGTCTTTATGTAGTAGTATAGATGCAGACGAAAAGGCCTACGACCGTGCGAGTACTAGAGATGTGTAACGGATTCTGGATAGAAGGAGCTGCTCTAGGCAATTAGTTAATAATAGTCTATATAACTGAACAAATATAGTCATAGAAACCAGTGAAGAAGTGAGTAAACAAATAAGTGTTGACAAGAGCCAACGTCAGGACTGCAGACTGTCGCATACGAGAACGGATGGATGGGCACTACGAGATTAAGATAGGAAGTGAGTAAAGTCTAAGCACTGTTTATTTGCAGACCAGGAAAGAATCTTTCGGATAACATAAGATGAACTGCGGATACTGGTACACAGATTTGCCCAAATTGCCGATAAACATAACTAAACAACATCTGCCTAAGCAAGACCAACGTAACAATATTCAGGGGAAAATATCCTATAAGAACTAAGATTGTCATTGACTGAAAGTTAACAGAGCAAAGAAGTCATGTTTAATATCTAGGCAGGACTATATCGTATGATAGAAACGTTGAAGTTACGGAAAAGTTGAGAAAGTACGGATTTTACAAGCATATGGGATTGGTTCCAAAATATGAGTGGCTCGAAGACTTGTTAAGTAACTGAACCCAGTACGTTGTCCTCGATGGTGCGTGTTCATCGGAGGTATCATCTGGAGTGCCTCAGGGAAGTGTGGTAGGTCCGCTGTTGTTTTCTATCTACATAAATGATCTTTTGGATAGGGTGGATAGCAATGTGCGGCTGTTTGCTGATGATGCTGTGGTGTACAGGAAGGTGTCGTCGTTGAGTGACTGAAGGAGAATACAAGATGACTTGGACAGGATTTGTGATTGGTGTAAAGAATGGCAGCTAACTCTAAATATAGATAAATGTAAATTAATGCAGATGAATAGGAAAAAGAATCCTGTAATGTCTGAATACTCCATTAGTAGTGTAGCGCTTGACACAGTCACGACGATTAAATATTTGGGCGTAACATTGCAGAGCGATATGAAGTGGGACAAGCATGTAATGGCAGTTGTGGGGAAGGCGGATAGTCGTCTTCGGTTCATTAGTAGAATTTTGGGAAGATGTGGTTCATCTGTAAAGCAGACCGCTTATAAAACACTAATAGGACCTATTCTTGAGTACTGCTCGACTGTTTGGGATCCCTATCAGATATGATTGACGGAGGACATAGAAGCAATTCGGAGGCGGGCTGCTAGATTTGTTACTGGTAGGTTTGATCATCACGCGAGTGTTACGGAAATGCTTCAGGAACTCGGATGGGAGTCTCTAGAGGAAACGAGGCGTTCTTTTCGTGAATCGCTACTGAGGAAATTTAGAGAACCAGCATTTGAGCCTGACTGCGGTACAATTTTACTGCCGCCAACTTACATTTCGCGAAAAGACCACAAAGATAAGATAAGAGAGATTAGGACTCGTACAGAGGCATATACGCAGTCATTTTTCCCTCGTTCTGTTTGGGAGTGGAACAGGGAGGGAAGATGCTAGTTGTAGTACAAGGTACCCTCCGCCACCCACCGTATGGTGAATTGCGGAGTATGTATGTAGATGTAGATGTAGATTATGTGAGGAGAAATAAGACGAAAATTAAGGAATAATGTAGGTTAATTCTTACAAAGAAGAAAACAGCAACCAGCCACTATTAATACTGCTATTTCAAATGGTTCAAAGGGCTCTGAACACTATGGGACTTACCTGAGCGAGGTGGCGCAGTGGTTAGCACACTGGACTCGCATTCGGGAGGACGACGCCATCCTGATTTAAGTTTTCCGTGATTTTCCTAAATCACTCCAGGTAAATGCCGGGATGGTACCTTTGAAAGGGCACGGTCGACTTCCTTTCCCGTCCTTCCGTAATCCAATGAGACCGATGACCCAGCTGTTTGGTCTCTTCCCCCAAGACAACCCCAACCCACTATGGGAGTTAACTTCTGAGGCCATCAGTCCCCTAGAACTTAGAACTACTTCAACCTAACTAACCTAAGGACATCACACACATCCATGCCCGAAGTAGGATTCGAACCTGCGACCGTAGCGGTCGCGCGGCTCCAGACTGTAGCGCCTAGAGCCGCTCGGCCACTCAAGCCGGCTACTGCTATTTATTTAGGTAAATAGCGCTGTTACCGGTTTCGAACTGGCAAGTTCATCATCAGACGGCTGTTCACATAATTTTCAAGATACATTTTACATTATCGTCAGTTTCCGATTTTTATTATTCCATTGTGGCGAAGTATTTTTGGTGTGTTGTTGCCATCGAAAATTCCGCGCGGTTTTGTTGCGAAGTTGCAGGATTGTATTTTTCGAATATTCCAAAATACATCCACAATTTGTACATCAAAAAAATGGCTCCGAGCACTATGGGACTTAACATCAATGGTCATCAGTCCTCTAGAACTTAGAACTACTTAAACCTAACTAACCTAAGGACATCACACAACACCCAGTCATCACGAGGCAGAGAAAAATTTGTACATCACCACATTGTGCAAAGCACCACACATACACACACCAAAAAGAATTTTCCAAATGTGAAGTTATCACAAGATTGAAGATTTACAAAACTTGTGATAACTTCACATGTGGCAAATTCTTTTTGGTGTGTCTATGTGTGGTGCTTTGCACAAGTGGTGATGTACAAATTGCGTAAGTGCTGGATATATTTTGGAATATTCGAAAAATACAATCCTGCAACTTCGCAACAAAACCGCGCGGATTTTTCGACGGCAACAACACACCAAAAATACTACGCCACAGTGGAATAATAAAAATCGGAAACTGATGATAATGTAAAGTGTATCTTGAAAATCATGAGTACAGCCGTCTGATGATAAACTTGCTAGTTCGAAACCGATAACGCCGCTATTTACCTAAATAAATAGCAGTATTAATAGTGGCTGGTTGCTGTTTTCTTCTTTGTAAGAATTAACCTACATTAATTGTACACAGCCACGGTCTCACCATGTCAGTTTTAGACAAAATAGTATTAAGGAATAATGTTTTTGAAGAGACTACCGTGAAGTTTTGTAGCATAATGACAATCCCTAGCTTAACCTATGGTAACGAGTTATGAGTAACGGGGAAAAAGAACAACAGCAAATTAGAGCAGCAGAAATAAGAGTAAGGAGGGAATATATTCGTCACGAGCTATAAATCATCACCCTGACAAGATAAACGACTACAGGGAAAAATGGTAAAATCATACGGATAGAATGGAGGAACACCGACATCCCAGACTGGCAAGACCAACGTACCAAAGTGTAGAAGGAACGTCGGTCGACCGAGGGAGAGATAGGAGGAGGTCGAAACGGCTCAAAGACCCAATCCTTGAAGGGAAAATGAATGAATATTTGAGGTGAACAGTTTAGCTGGATCTATATGTAGAACGAGACGTATGTAACCAGGAATAGCAGGGCAACGTTCTGTCTCTTAAAATGACAGTGAATTGTGCAGGGTTGCCCTTATTGCTTTGAAGACGCGGTCACGCTGGCCTCCTTGTGTCCCAGGAGCGTGCGACAGGCAGCGCGAACTTTTCTCTGCGCGACGCGGCCGCAATATTTTGTCAAGAATGAAAACTTTGCCGCCGGCGACAATACAATTCTCGGCGAACGCCTTTGTGAGAAAAGCATTATTAAGTAATGAACTCTGGAAAGTTTTCGCGCAGGCGTTATGCCGTCAGGTACGATGCGAGTTTCTGCAGGCTGCCGGCCCGGAGGAGTGGAGGAGGGACCGTATGGAAATTCGCGCCCAAGGAATTCAGAGTAACTTAGTTTTCAGTTTCACTTAAATTAAGGCGAGCTGAATGTAGAGGTCCATTAAACTCGCCGGCTCCGCTCCCATTCACGTGTAACTTTTGTCGAATTAACGCCACTCGTTCGGGCTGGAAATGTGTCTCTCGGTTTTTATTAGGTGCTTTCTAATTGCTTGCAAATCATTTGCTGGTGAAGCGAGTTTAACTCGAGGGCGTGCGCTTGTGCCGCGCAGGTACTTCTTATGAAGTTTCATTTAATTTGTTTAATATGAGCGTTCTGGAGTAAGTAGTTGCTTTGGTTTTTTGTTGTTGACAAATAACATTTAAAAAAGGTTGCAACGAGTTTAGATATATATTACTATTCCTTCCAGCAAATTCATGACATTCTTAGGTTATTGTTTATTTTTCGATTCTCTAGTGATAACTAGAGAACAAAATCGCGAAGTGAAAATAAGGACTTTTTTCAAGATGCAGGCTTTGTCGGCCATTTTTGTTGATTAATTATTCTCGCTTTGTTATATAGGTCAGCGGTTCCCAACCTTTCTTAGACTACCACCCCTGAGTGCAATCAGACGTTACCCAGCACGCCCACCCTGTGTGTTAGACTGAATGACGAAGGAATTTCGTGGTGCATCGCAAGTGCTACCCAAAATCTCTTCTCAGATAAGAAAGCTATGTGCACTCAGTGTGGCTACACACTTGTTACAAAACATACTTCTACTGCATTACTCTTCTCCATTGCGGACTTGCTTGACCTACACACTCCATTTAAAATCGAACAGATGTGTGCACTATACCGTACTTACTGTTTGTAAATCAGTTGATTGCTGCACTCCTTAATTATGAACTGGCAGAAAATGTACGACTTCAGGCTGTTAATGCTTTGTGTCTAACCACTGTAATAATAATAATAACAATAACAATAATAATAACACTTTCAACATTACAGTAGACCTTATGTAGTTACTGCTGTATCTTTCTGGCAATTAATTCATTTATCTGCCTCGAAGCGACTAGTGAGGCAACTTCTGAACTACAGCAGTTACTGAGTAAAACTCGGGGAAGACATTTTATTGAGATATTTAGCATTTGGTACGTAGATGTCTCACTTTTATCATCAGCGATGTACGGGACAAAGTACAACATACGTGTGTAGTGGGTGAACTATGGGAGAAACCTGTAACCCCCACCGTATTATGCTACTAACTGAGAAAAAGTGTTTATTGATAACTTATATAATCAGTATTAGGTCTTGCATAATTGTGATAATAGTAATTATCTTTTGAAAATAATTTGGTTTCGTGACTGATACCGAATCGAATCCTTTAGTTTTTATCACTTAGAAAATTTCATTTTACCCATTGGGGTGGTAATTACCCCCAGGTTGGAGACCAGTGATATAGGTCATGGCGCTGTATTGTTTCTGGTTCACATGCACCAATGACCATTCAGCTTTAATCATCCGTGCTGGTGGAGCAATGGAACGCTCTAGCACAAGAATTCCTTAGCAACGTGGTGGACACCAAAGAGCATGTATCAGAGCAATTACTGCTGTCTATGTTATCACATATCGCGGAGACTTCACTGTAATTATCGTCTTTGTGTATCAGGTGTGTTCGTCTCGTTGCGTATTTCTTTCTGTTACCTTCTGTACTATACTGTAGAAGTTGTTTCTATGTATGGTCCAAGTTTCGTCGGACTGTGTTACTTGGCAGTGACGCACCATGAGAAAGCTACTTTCGTCCTTATTTTAGGACAACACTGTATTTTCGCGCGATATGTATGGTACTGAGAAGGCACTGTGACACGATATCTTTTGTTAAGTGATATATATGTACTCACTGCTCGAACTTTCAATAACCCTTATGTAACCAGTATTACTGTGACCGACTTAATAACGAAAAACTGTAGGCCTCTCAGTTTCTGACGCAGTGCTATAAGTAAAGGTTCCACTGTGACCGCATATAGTGCCATAGACAGAGGGAATTCTTCTCCTATGAAGGACATCATCTTTACGCTAGTGACTGTTATAAGTTTTTATTACACTACTGCAATTTCGGCCTTGGGCCATTACATGTATATATAAAAAAAAAAGAGGCTGTGAGCACTATGGGACTTAACTGCCGAGGTCATCAGTCCCCTAGAACTTAGAACTACTTAAACCTAACTAACCTAAGGACGTCACACACATACATACCCGAAACAGGATTCGAACCTGCGACGTAGCGGTCGTGCGGTTCCAGACTGTAGCGCCTAGAACCGCTCGTCCACCTCGGTCGGGCGACCATTATCAAGTGCTGATATTATGGATTTAAGCCATGTCAACGTAATGTAAGCTGACACATTTGTATGACGTTGTCAACACTGTTAAATACACTCGTGACGTTGTTACACAGTGTCAGCACACGGATTCAAACATCGTAAAACAACATAATCTGTTAGTGCACATGTTCGTTAAACCATCACTAGTCACAAATGCATCAGACCACAGCTGCAGGATGCACTTACAGATTAAGTTGTTTTACGATGTTTGAATACGTGTGCCCGCACTGTGTAACAACGTCACGAGTGTATTTAACAGTATTGACAACGACATATAAATGTGTCAGCTTACATTACGTTGACATGGTTTAAATTCATAATATCAGCACTTGATAATGGGTAAGGCCGAAATTGCAATCATCATCATTATCATCAGTTATCTGCTATATTAGCAGGTCCTTTGCCTCTCCATTTTCTGCGATCCATTGCTTCCTTCTTAAGGCTGCTGTATGTTGTACCGTCCATCATGTCATCCAGTATCTGGAATCTCTTCCTTCCTCGCTTCCTTTTCCCTTCTACATAACCTTCTAAAACTGTTTTTATCAGTCCGTCATTCTTTCTTAATATATGCCCAATCCAATTTCTTTTTCTTCTCTTTATTACATCTAGTAACTGTCTTTTCTCTCCTACTCTTCTCAGTACCTCTTCATTTTTTACTCTGTCCATCCAACTTATTCTTTCCATCTTCCGCCATGTCCAGATCTCAAAAGCCTCCAGCCTTTCTCTGTCTTTTTTCCTCATATCCATGTTTCAGCGCCATATACAAGAACACTCCATACAAGACATTTTGTGAGTCTCCTTCTGAGTTCTCTGTCCAATGCGCTGCAGAAGATTCACCTTTTCTTATAAAACGCCTCTTTTGCCATTGCTATCCTTGTTTTAATTTCTGTGGTGCACTTCCAGTCGGTGTCTATCCTGCTTCCAAGATACTTAAAATTTTGCACCTGTTCTAGTGTTTCTCCATTCAGCACAATTTTTATTTCCTTATTTCCTCCTATTGCCAATACTTTTGTTTTATTTCTGTTAATTTTCATTCCATATTTTTTTCCGTTAGTTGCAATGGTGTCCACCAAATCCTATAATTCTTTTTCCCCTGTGGCTAGAAGGACCATGTCATCAGCAAATCTCAAGCACCCTACTCTTCTTCCTCCAATTTCTACTCCTTTGTCATCTAATGAGCATTGGTCATTCATATTTTCCAAGTACATGTTCAAAAGAGTAGGTGATAAACAGCATCCTTGTCTTACTCCTTTCCCTAGTCTGATCCAGTTTGTACTTTCTCCTCTCACTTTAACTGAAACTTTTTGATTAAGGTACAATGAGTTTATAAGTCTTCTGGTTTTCCAGTCCACTCACTTTTCCCTCATAATAGTCGCCAGCTTGTCCCAAATTGCAATAGGGTAATAAAAACTTATAACAGATGACTGTGAATCCCAGCTACAACAAGGAAAGGTGCTGTCCTTCAAAAAAATTTTTGTGACTGTGAATCCCAGATACAACAAGTTTATTCTTCTCCTATGGTTTGTCGAAATGAAAACGCCTCAGTTAGATATTCATTGATCTGAATCCTTGAAAAAATGCCACTTACGTAATTTTTTTAAAAAATGTTCGTTGAAACTAATGGTTTTGATTAAAAAGCTGTGACTGATTCTATAGAAGGATTTATCATAGTCTTAAAACACCAATGAAATATCACGAAATCAGGTTAGGTTTATGACATCCCTGTCTTCAAAAAAAAAAAAAAAATGGCTCTGAGCACTATGGGACTCAACTGCTGAGGTCATCAGTCCCCTAGAACTTAGAACTAGTTAAACCTAACTAACCTAAGGACATCACAAACGTCCATGCCCGAGGCAGGATTCGAACCTGCGACTGTAGCGGTCTTGCGGTTCCAGACTGCAGCGCCTTTAACCGCACGGCCACTTCGGCCGGCTCCCTGTCTTCACACAAAGCATCCAAGACTGTTCTTCCTTTTATTGCTCTGATTTGGTAGGGACCTATAGCAGTTCTGAGGAGTGACTTGACTCTACTATATCTAATGTGAATGGGAATTTTAATTTCAGCACGGAGTGGTGTATCTTAGCTCAAAGCTGCCTCTTTAGGATCAAGTTTAATGAACAGATCTCTTTCCTCTGAACTTAATGAATTCCAGACTGCCTGTATTTTTGTGAATTATTCCGAAGTTCCCGATTTTTTTAAAAATTGATTAATTTGTGGTGACCAGCCCAACACGTGTACCTCCACGTGCTCGTGTTTGATGAATAGACCTTTTTCTTCCGAGTTTACTGAGTTCCCACAGGCATGTATTTCATGAAATATTTCTCGATATCTGAATCTACCTAGACTGAGAAATTTCCCTGGACACTTGTCCACGACATGTTCACCAGTTTGCAGCCAACCTTTCCTGCTCTCATTTGATGAATAGATTTCTCTCTCCTGAATTTAATTAATACCCGAACGTACTAGCGGCAGTAAATTAGTTGACGTCTTCAGAATGTACAAAACGAACTGATTTTTCTGTCAGGGGGCAGTGTTGCGTTGCGAGTACATATGCTATTGTAACGCTGCTATGGAAGCAGTATCTCTGGCTCGTTCTTATTTGAGTAAAATGGTCACATATACAGGGTTATTACAAATGATTGAAGCGATTTCACAGCTCTACAATAACTTTATTATTTGAGATATTTTCACAATGCTTTGCACACACACACAAAAACTCAAAAAGTTTTTTTAGGCATTCACAAATGTTCGATATGTGCCCCTTCAGTGATTCGGCAGACATCAAGCCGATAATCAAAGTCCTCCCACACTCGGCGCAGCATGTCCCCATCAATGAGTTCGAAAGCATCGTTGATGCGAGCTCGCAGTTCTGGCACGTTTCTTGGTAGGTTTAAACACTGAATCTTTCACATAACCCCACAGAAAGAAATTGCATGGGGTTAAGTCGGGAGAGCGTGGAGGCCATGACATGAATTGCTGATCATGATCTCCACCACGACCGATCCATCGGTTTTCCAATCTCCTGTTGAAAGATGAAGTCGGCGCTGTCGGTCTCCAGTTGTGGCATGAGCCAATTTTCCAGCATGTCCTGTAACGTTTTTTTCGCAGAAGAAAAAGGGGCTGTAAACTTTAAACCGAGAGATTGCACAAAACACATAAACTTTTGGTGAATTGCGAATTTGCTGCACGAATGCGTGACGATTTTCTACCGCCCAGATTCGCACATTGTGTCTGTTCACTTCACCATTAAGAAAAAATGTTGCTTCGTCACTGAAAACAAGTTTCGCACTGAACGCATCCTCTTCCATGAGCTGTTGCAACCGCGCCGAAAATTCAAAGCGTTTGACTTTGTCATCGGGTGTCAGGGATTGTAGCAATTGTAAACGGTAAGGATTCTGCTTTAGCCTTTTCCGTAAGATTTCCAAACCGTCGGCTGTGGTACGTTTAGCTCCCTGCTTGCTTTATTCGTCGACTTCCGCGGGCTACGCGTGAAACTTGCCCGCACGCGTTCAACCTTTTCTTCGCTCACTGCAGGCCGACCCGTTGATTTCCCCTTACAGAGGCATCCAGAAGCTTTAAACTGCGCATACCATCGCCGAATGGAGTTAGCAGTTGGTGGATCTTTGTTGAACTTCGTCCTGAAGTGTCGTTGCACTGTTATGACTGAGTGATGTGAGTGCATTTCAAGCACGACATACGCTTTCTCGGCTCCTGTCGCCATTTTGTCTCACTGCGCTCTCGAGCGCTCTGGCGGCAGAAACCTGAAGTGCAGCTTCAGCCGAACAAAACTTTATGAGTTTTTCAACTGTTCAACTGTGTGTGAAATCTTATGGGACTTAACAGTATGAGTTTTTCTACGTATCTGTAGTGTGTCGTGACCATATGTCAATGAATGGAGCTACAGTGAATTTATGAAATCGCTTCAATCATTTGTAATAGCCCTGTATTTGTGGAAAGTTTCTGCCCGTTAATGATTTTTTATATTTTTGTGCCGCTGTATGTGTTAGCGGTTGATGCCGATAATCCACCTATGCAGACCTCCCTGGTGCAAACCACTACTCTCTAGGTCCTATCAAGTGTTCAGCTAGGGAGCCTGGAATAGGTGAGGTTGTGCACCTCCTCTAGTATCTATTTTGGCCTTCAGATCCCCATAAAGTGGACTGCAACTAATTAAGTTTTATCCATATAATCTCAGAGTTCCTTAGGAGAATACAATAGTTTTCATGTGTGAAATACATATATACATATTAATTTTGTTTCATGGAATTTTATGCCACCAGATGCCCTAAGCCTAAATATCTTAGTTAGTAAATCATCCGTGTAAGCAATAGACTTTGATATGGATAGTCTAATCCAGCATCTCGGTCTGCCTTCCTTCTCCAGTCACTTTTAGGACCCACAAAACAGAAAATGACATGACCTTAGGCTATGATAATATTGAGCATTAAAGAAAGCATAGTTTTGTTAGAATTCAAATTTCCGATTGCACTGCTCGAGAAATTATCTTACCCTGTAGCTTGTATGTTCATCGAACATTCAGTTTAATCCTAGAATCATTGTCCACTACGCATCAGAGATAAATCTCTTAACGAATAATTTACTTGGTCGTTGGCACCATATATGTCTTGCATACGTTCCCTCGACTGCTGTAGGAGCTGCCGAAGAGCACGCTCACGAGCGAGACTTACCTGCGAGAGTAGAGCATAGAAGGTCTGAACAAAAACTAATGATGAATGAGATTGTTTTATATCGGGCAAGTGGCCTCCCAGCAAGTATGCGGCTCTCGTAGCGAGTGGCCTAAAATCATGAATCCTCTTCTACTCGGTTTTTTTTTTTTTTTTGAGTTAACATAACCTTTTCCTCCATGAATTGTGAAGGTAAATAAACAAAGGTAGGTGGGTTTAATGTCCCATCGACATGGAGGTCATTAGAGACGGAGTACAAGCTCGATTGTGAAGATAATATCGGTTGATTACCAACTCGATATACATATCGGTTAGTTCATTCCCTGTTATGTCCCATATACAGGCATAAAATTCGAGCGGGAGCCTGTGAGGACCAGCTGACTTTTCTATCGGAGTGTCATTAATTGCGGTTCTAGGCGCTACAGTCTGGAACCGCGCGACCGCTACGATCGCAGGTTCTAATCCTGTCTCGGGCATGTATGCGTGTGATGTCCTTAGGTTAGTTAGGTGTAAGTAGTTCTAAGTTCTAGTGGACTGATGACCTCAGAAGTTAAGTCTCATAGTGCTCAGAGCCATTTGAACCATCTCTGTCATTAATTATCGTTTCTATTTCATGATTATTAATAATTCTGATTAGGCCGGCCTTGTCGTCCTCAGTTACTCCTGTCGTAACACGTGCAAAAACTTTTTCACGATACGGTCTATCTGTTTCTGTTCCAGCGTAGAGGATCCTCTGACACCTCGCCACTTATTGTTTTATTGCAGTAGGAATGGCGTGTTCTTCTCCTTGGTCGTGCCTCTGTGCAGTTATTGTTCTCTGTTTCCCTCTGTGTGTCTCCCATATTATGTGGTGAAACGACGTACGTTCATGCATAATATCGTCCTTTCCTCCGGCTCGCGTACGCACCCCGTTCACGCGCTACTGGATTAAGGCTGTTATTTCCCACTTACGGCGTTATTATGTCAGCAGAAAGGTCGTCTCGTTGTTTACAAAAGTCTAGCAAGCGGGATAAACAATATTCCACCATTTGTTTTCGCCAATAAGCATGTCCTTTCGCGTGATTTCCGCGATCTGTCCATCGGACTGTTCGCTCCTGTTACATTGTTCGTGAGCGCAGACATTTGTTTTAAGTTTGTGTAATCTGATGTTCCAGTTCGGCTTCCAGCAACAACGACGTGTTGAGTTGCTGTATCCTAAGGCCGCGAAAAGTCTGTTGTCGCATGTATCTGAATCAAAAATAGTATGCGCACTGGTTGTAGAAGCTTAAAGACCTATTGCACCCCTAGTAATTTCTAAAATGGATTGCGCGTTACACTGGGTGCCCTCTCTGAATAAAACTGCGGTTCCTCGTTCATTACACATTTGGTTAACGACATTATGATCTGCTACGTCTGGTAATTTAGTTCTTATATCTTCTTATGACGCAGCATAAACATAGTCCTTCGAACATTGTAACTTTATCGCCGAACATATCCGAAAGATATTTACTGCAGCCACTGTGCATTTAAGTGTATACCGTTTATCACCATCTTCCGGCCATGGCATGCTTATATCGAGTATGGCGGTAAGGTGCCGTCGTGCTTATGTTCGTCTGATTGATCATATAAAGACATCTTCATTCTGTGTAGGAGCTATTACTCTCATTACTTCATCCAAAGCCTTTCCACCTTCTTCATTCTTCTTTGCTTTGTATTCTTGTGAGCTGGGAGAACGACAGTTGAAACCCATGTCCAGCCATCCTGATTAAGGTTTTCCGTGATTTCCCTAAATCGCTTCAGGTAAATGCCGCGATGGTTCCTGTGAAAGAGCACGGTCGACTTCCTTCTCCATACTACCTTAATCCGATGGGATCGATTACCTCACTGCTTGGTTTGATCTCTCGAATCAACCAACCAGCCACCTAGTCGGCCGTTTTGTTTGTTTAGAGGACTTTTTTAGTTTGTCCCTACCTGAAGCTTGGTTTTCAGATCGGTCATTTAATTTATGGTTTTCTGGTTGTTGTCCTCGTAGACTAGCATGTCGCTGCCTGCTGAAATATCCTTTGGAATGCGGGCTTGTGCTACCCGTGGAATTGAATAAACAATTTAGTTTACAATGCAGTTGTCTTGCTGCTGTCTAAGTTTTGGGTCCTTGAGAGCTCTGATACTTATACGAGGGCCGTTCAGAAAGTAACCTCCGGTTGATTTAAAAAAATACACCAAGTTAAATAAAAATATTTTAATATATACATCTTACAACTACATCTTTGCACTATTTTTCTACATAGTCTCCATAGCGATTGAGGCACTTATCGTATCTCTTCACAAGCTTTGAAATTCCTTCTGCATAAAAATCACCCGCTTGTGCCTGGAGCCAGCCTGTGACCGCATCTTTGAGCTCTTCGTCGTCATCAAACCGCTGTGACCCGAGCCATTTCTTCAAATGCATATAGAGGTGATAATCACTTGGCGCCAGGTCTGGGCTGTAAGGTGGATGGTTGATAACGTCCCACTTGAAGGACTCAAGAAGGGCCGTTGTTCTGCGAGCAGAGTGAGGACGGGCGTTATCGTGCAAAAAAACGATACCGGAAGTCAGCATACCACGGCGTTTGTTCTGTATAGCCCGTCGTAACTTTTTTATTGTTTCACAGTACACGTCTTGATTAATGGTCGTACCACGTTCCATGAATTCAACCAACAACACCCCTTTGGCATCCCAAAACACCGTTGCCATCAGTTTTCTGGCAGAAAAATCTTGCGAGGCTTTTCTTGGTTTGGTAGGCGAATTTGAATGTGCCCACATCTTTGATTGTTCTTTTGTCCAGGTTTCGTCACCGGTCACGATTCTGTTTAACAATGGTTCTCCTTCGTCCTCATAACGTGACAGAAAGTTTAATGCAGAGGCCATTCTTTGAGTTTTGTGGTGGTCGGTAAGAATTTTGGGCACCCATCGTGCACAGAAGTTACGGTAACCCAATCTTGCTGTCACTATCTCGTACAAGAGACTCTTAGAAATCTGCGGAAAACCAGTAGACAACTCCGACATTGAGAAACGTCGGTTTTCACGAACTTTTGCATCAACTGTCTGAACGAGTTCGTCAGTCACCAATGATGGTCTACCACTCCTCTCTTCATCATGAACGTTTTCTCGTCTACTTTTAAATAAACGTACCCATTCACGGACAACTCCTTCACTCATAACTCTTGGTCCGTACACGGCACAAAGCTCACGATGAATAGCTGCTGCAGAATATCCTTTGGCTGTAAAAAACCTTATGACAGCACGCACTTCACATTTGGCGGGGTTTTCTATTGCAGCACACATTTCAAACTGCCACAAAAACTAAAGTAGCGCAGGTACGACGTTCACTCGACCACGGCTTGATGCCGACTGACCTGTTGAGTGCGTGAACGCACAGATGGCGTCGCTACTCCCCCCACAACCCGCACTGTGACCAATCGGAGGTTACTTTCTGAACCGCCCTCGTATGTAGGCAAGTGGACCGCTGATCTATTCGTCAACACTATATATGACGTTGAAACTTGATTCGCTGCAGTTTCTCCCCGACTTGGTACGCCTCTGGGAAGTTCCATTTTCCTTTAGTGGGGTTGATAATGTTTTTATTCATTCACCTATCATCATCGGATGCGGGTGCCTTATTTTACCTCCTGAAATATTTTAACCATGTAATGATTTGTGGATACGCATACTACACGCGTCCTTGGCTGGCCATTGTAAACAACTAAGGCTTTTAAGACTTGAACCGTAATATATGACGGGATATTCTTTTTAAGATCTATTCAGACATTTCACACCATTGCCAACATTGAAATGATTATTACCAGTTAGTTTCTAACCAGTAATCTGCAAAACCATACCATAAGGAGTTACTATTTATCTGATTAAATCGAACTTCAGTTCAGAAGGCAGGTTAGATATTCTCACAGATTGCAAATCTAAACTAGTATAGCTGATCGTAATTGAAATAGATATTTACCACTGAAGTGAACAAAGTTCACAGAAGCGATTCTGTCACCATCCGGGTACGTGTTTGAACGTCTCGCACTTTCACATATACTGCCAACGAAATCATATGTCAACTGCGTATGTCACTATCTTGCAAACCTACATTTTCGAAAGACCAATTATCGAGTTCGAACACTTCGGCCTTCCATGTCCTACTGAGCACGGGAGCTTTAAAGTAACTTCCTACTCTGAACGTCTATAGCTGTCTCACAAGATGGAGTGTCTCTTAGCAGATGGTTTCCTCACTACTCACACAGGTGCACTTGGCGGCGGCTAGGCCGGCACTGACTGTGTCCAGGCACGACTAAAGACTCGCCGTCACAAATTTACTTTCGCCAGTAAAGCTGTAAGACTGGGTCGTTTGTTGTGGTTGGATAGTCCAGGCGGTAGCCGGCGAAAGGCAGCGGTCCGAGTTTCGAATACCAGTCTAGCAGACAGTTTTAATTTGCCAGAAAGTTTCAAATCGCCATACACTCCGCTGCAGAGCGAGAATTTGTATTGAAAACAATCCCTCAGGATGCGATTAAGCCATGTCTGCGCAATATCTTTGCTTCCAGGATTCCTAGTTCCGCAATGTAAACAGGAGAATTTCTGTGAAGTCTAGAAGGTAGGAGACGCAGTGCTGGCGGAAATAAAGCTGTGAGCGCAGTTTGTGAGTCTCGCTTGGGTAACTCAATCGGTAGAGCACTTGCACGTTAAAGGCAAAGGTCCCATGTTCGAGTCCCAGTCCAGAACATAGCTTCACTCTTCCAGGACGTATCAAGTCAGCGAACACTCCGCTGCAGAGTGGAAATACATTCTGAATCAACTCCCCAGCCTGCAGCTTAGCCATCCTCTACAGTATCCACTCTACCGCGACTGCTAGCCCCGCAAGGTATACAGAAGAATTACTGTGAACTTTAGAAGGTAGGCAACGAGCTATAAGTGGAAGTGAAGGTGTGAGGGCGGCTCGTGACTCGTGCGTGAATAGCTCAGTCGGTAGAGAACTTGGCCATGAAAGACAAAGGCGCCAGGTTCGAGTCCCAGTCCGGCTCACAGTTTTAATCTGATAGAATTAGGAAAATACGATCAAGATATACTTAGACAGATTTGAGCCCGCACGGAGGATTACCAGCAATCGTTCTTCCCGCAAACCAGTCGTGACTGGAACAGGAAAAGGGGGAAATGCCAGTGATACACAAAGTACCCTCCGCAGTCTGAAGCACCTTAATTAAATCTTTTACTTTCAAAACTAGTCCTGGTGAATTTCACAGCCCATTTGTCCATTTACCATTCCTCGTTTGGTAATTTCCCCTTATGTAACTATTTTATTATTCCTTATTTACCCCTATTAATTTCAAGCGAGAAAACATTTTTTTGCACAACTGGATCTCAAGCATATCAATTTGAAACGTCATTGGTACATCTCGCAGTTATTGTTTGGTTACGAAAAATTCGGACACAGTTCAACTCTATAATTTCTAGAAAGTCTTCTTTGCGTTCCACTTAACGATTTCAGTAAAGAGCAGTCCCAAAAGAGAGAAAGAATTTTACGAAATGAATAACAGATCAAGGATATATAGTTACCGTGCTATTAATATACGACTGAACATCCCACACAGCAATTATACGGCGAGTGTAGGATTTACGACTCCGAGAGCATAGGACCGTGGACCTGATGTTAACTCCATGCGTGAGGTGAGAGAAAAAAACGACAAAGATAAATTTGGGAGGAGGAGGATGGCTGGACTTCATGGAAACTAGACTTCTTTGGAGAGGGATTAAATCTGGTAGAGACACTGTTGAGCCACTACTGGTGGAATCTTATATCATTCGGAAAGTTACAAGTTATTAAGTGAGATTATGAGGTCAGTGTTAGCGTTTTCATGTGTTATTAGTTTCAGAATATAGATCAACACTTTTTAATGGTGTAATTCACAAGTCGCCTGAATCGATGGTTTCTGGATGCTAGTAAAGAACCTACATCAAACGCTCCTATTTTAATTTGCAGAAGTTTTTTTCCATTTTCAGCCCTATGTAGAGCACCATTTTATTGGATGATTATCGTCCATAATCCATCGCAATATTCATCCTTGCACACGGGTGATTCTTTGCGGCGTTTCAGAAAATAAGTCGAGATGAGTCGCTGCATCATCGTAACCAAGCTGACCCTAGACGTCGCGGTGGAAATGTTCTAATTAATTTTACAATTAGCTATACATACGTGTGTCTACCTAGGACGCAACCCTTTGACATTATTCACTAGGTATATGTTGCTGAGTGTTTTATCTGATCCTCGACTATTCTAACAGGATTACTAAAGTTTAGATTTCTCTTCAATATTAACGAAAGACTATTGCTTAATTACATCACTTGTTAATTGTCGGATATGAACATCAACTATACGGTACAAAATTGGGAGTAACAGCTAATTGAATATACAGAATCTCAGAAATTGTTTAGTAGCTCTCTGTTGGCGGATAGTGAAAGGCAGTTATTGCTTAGTGTATGTCTGAGGAAGAAGAAATTGCAGGATCGAATCACCGAAGGTAAACGGAAATTTTCTGCCTGCCTTTGATATAGCGCTCACTTCTGAACGATGTGAGGTGCCACGGGGAGTGACACGTGGTCTGGATTCATTACCAGATGGGTTCCTGTAGGCTTCCTTTCTCCAGTAGGATAACTGGAGCTGGTTAGGAGCGCACAAGTCTCCGATGTTAAGCGAACGACGGGTATAGCTCAAGAGTATTACTACAATCAGTTACGAGAGCTAACTAAACTTAAAATTAAAAAACAAAATTTATTGACAATGAATAAAATTTGCTATTTGAAGAGCAGAATTATGGCACACATAATGGAAACAAATGCAGCAAAGATAGTAACAAATCTTAGAAATGTCGGAAGGAAATTCCACAACAACGGCAGCCGAGCTGATCTCAAAAATTTGTGTATATATTGTCCCGGCTAGTTAAGAACCATTCCCTGCCGCGGGGTCGGGCATAAAACATCTCTGAATCACGTTGTGAGTGTAGTAGTGTGAACTAGCAGTTGAAAATTGATCGCGGTATCCAGAGATAATTCATATACTTTCAACTACGACGGATCCTAAGACAGTTTTGTTTTTTATTACACTGGAGTAAGATATCAATTGAGTTCCAGTCTGTTTTTACTAATTTGTTTCCCTGAGTAGTTTTATTTAGTTACTTTAGCAGCCTGTATGCATTGTTTAACACGTACAATCACCATTCACTTGAATATCTCTGAATTTATTCCAAAATAATCTATGCTCCACCACTCCAATGTCTAATCCAGTTCTAAGAGATTTAATTAGGCTTCTAATCCCAAAATTCCGTTTACCACGGAAGAACTGCGGACACACTCGCCAACGCTGAAAACAAAAACTCAATAGACCTGACACTGCCGCGCATTGGTTTATATATTACATTAAAAACAAAACGCAGCTCTGTTATGTCTTCCTTAGATTCCCTTTGTACTACTTTGCGTTACTCCATTTGGAATATCTACTCATTGTAAAATTTTAACTAACTATTACTTCGAAATACTACAACCGTTTTTTGGCTCTTAGGTCATTTCGTATTACAGAATTTAATCTAATACTCGTTTTTGTATAATCGCTCTCTAAACAGCGGCTACTTTCTCCACATCCGCATCTCCTGGGGATGGCAAGGCTGTCAGTCGAAAGAGAGAGAGGCCCGTTCGGAGAAAGAGAGATAGAAAGAGAGGATTAAAACTACACAGGAGTAAAATATCAATGACGATGAGGTATGTGACAACAAGGTGGAATAATTTGACATGTATTCTAAGAGAATTTAATGAACGGACAAAACACACAGCGATGTGACCATAAGCTCCCTAAACGGGAAACGAGTTCAGCGAAAAAATATGGATTAGAAGAGACAGCCTGAAGTTTAGCTGACTTGGTAACGCTGCTACCACTAACAGACAGACTGCGATATATAACATTTTCTAACGGTTCTCTTTCAATATTCTATATTGGTTTTATCCTTTTTGATACTACGTAAGATAAGATGTAGCATTAATTATTTTCTTTACGTAGGTGAGACCGTTAGAAGCAGAGTATCTTATAGGAGACCAAAATAAATGTTTCTTTTCAATTTTAATGAGCGCCAGGCTCCCTTTTAAGATTATCATAACTGGTTTTCATCTAAAGGCCAAAGTTCACAGATATACGACAAATAGTGTCTCTGAAAGTATTTGAACTGTCGCAAAATTAACTCATGGAACTAGTCAGATTTAAATTAAATAATACTTTAAAATGATTTTATCACTTCCGCTCTTGTGGAAAGCTGTAAGAAAAGTTAATATTAAGTCCGCCGCGTAATAACAGTCAATTGTTGCCAGTAAGCGATCACTGCTTTCGTCTTCTTAATAGCTGAAAAATAATAATTATTCTCACTTTTTAATTAAAACATTGCCGTTAGTGGCTGGCATGTTCTTGAAATTTATACAATGAACTCACGTTTACACATATATTTCCATCAATAACCTGATGCACATATTTTTTATCGTCTAGTCGAAAGAACAAAAACAACATCTGCTAGCCTTCAACGCTACACACAATATCCAACAATAGTAACTTGAGAATCAGAAACAGCAGAAGAGCGAGTAATAACTTATCTTTTCCATCTTCTATAGTTACACAAAGATACAAATGTTTTATTTCACCCTATTCTTTACTGCGATATTGTTTATCATCGTTATTGTCTTTCCCTACCGTTGTATCGACGTTATATTTTTTGTAAATAATTTTGAATTTTTTTTCACAATTAACTTTAAGTCAGGTCTGTTTGGTCTAGTTCAATATTTTTATACACACTTCACACGCATTAATCTTAAACATCGCAAAAGGGACACTACAATTTCATTAAGGACTTTCCTGCAACATACAAAGAACGATACAAAAGGCCCATAATGAGGTGTCAAAACCAAATCAGTCAAAAAACTTCCGCAATAAGAATTTTCACTGAGCATTGCGATGCTTTGTCGCTTAAACTTTGTCGTTTGCCATTTAACATATTCACTTGTATCCTTCTTTCTTATTTTGTGGGAAGAGAAATTAGTTTTCACCATATTTGCAGTTCAGTTTAAATCGAAACAATTTGCACTTATTTTAACATATTGTTTTAATTCGGAACGAAGGGAGGATTGCATTGAGGGTGTTATGGAAATCATTGTGAGGGTACGAAGTGATGAAAACGATTTCATTAAAACTTATGTTCACACAATATCGGTAACAGACGAAGAATGATGCAATGAACCATTAATTCGTTCTGCAACAGCGGAAATATTACACGCTCCATTTCCTCATTTGCCGGCAAATGTTTCGTGGAACCATCAATTGTCATACAGCAATCAGTAGCGGTAATCGTATGCAAGCGGAAATATGATACTCATATTTTTTAAACTATAGTTAATGTTTCTATAACTTGTTACTGCTCCATTTCAAGGCCACATTATGGTGATAAGAATTACTAAATAATTTCGTAGGCAGTAACAACTGTAAACGAATCATAACCACCTATTTGGCGTCCCGAATGATGTAGCTTATGAATAATATCAAGCAATCTTCAGAGAAGAAAAACATATGTATTCCCATGACACTTTGAATTGGAAAGTATTTGGGATGTAGAATCAGTGCAGAGAAGAAGAATTTTTCGGTGGCTCTACCGGTGTATTATCCATAATTATGAACATATTTTGTGAAACAGTGTCAGGAAGATTTTATTTTAAGTCATTAAAATCGTTTTATGCTCTCCTGCATCTCCCCATACTGTGTGGCAATGTTTTACCGTCTCCATCGCGCGTTCTTCCAAAGTCCTCGATTATTTTTACAAATTTTATTTTACGGCTAACATTATTCACCCCGCCCCCCCTTTCCTGCTCCTTCCGGCGATAATTTAGCCATTCCTGGATACCGTAGCAGATCGCCCACTAACCAGCCCATTCTGGCGGGGGTCGGCAAGATTCAGCGGTACCAAGAGACCTCCGAAGACGTCGAAGGCAGCTCTGGATGAAACGTCAGATAGAATAAAACTTCATGGACCACGAACGAAGAATCTGAAAGGTTGACCAGCAACTTTATCTTCTCCTGCAACACAGTAATGATATATGAATCTCTGCTTTACCTGGGATTTGAGAAAGCATTTGACTCAATTTCAAAAAATTGTACCCGTCTCCCTGGAGGGACCAGGGAAGCAATCAACACCTACATGTACATCTACAGGGTGTGTCTAAAAGCAATGTAAGAACTGAAAGGGTTGGTAGTGTGGGTTATAACAAGTAACTTTTTCATAGCAACCTTATTCCTTGGTGTTCGGCTATAGACGCCGCTTAATAAAGTCGCGCGCCGCCGGGAAGGTAGGCGTACGACCCGCCACCCGACACAGAATGGCAGCAAGTATTCCGGTCGGGAAAACATCACTTGAGTTTCTTCAGGCGTCTCCTGCCACGCGAATGCATTGCGTTTGGCAGTGCAATTGCCTGTTAGATATGACGTCGTACAGAGAGCGGCACCTCTGCACACTGCGGAGTCTGGTTCGGCCTCGTCAGTGTGTCAACAAATGGGGACACATTTGTGATTGGTGCTGTGCGTGATGGACGGGAAGCGGAGTGCGTTTCTTGGGAAAAAACGGCAGACTGTTTTGATAAGGTGACGGATGGAGATGCTCTCGCTGCTTAACGGTTGTACGTTCAGCAGTTTCTGAATTATCGAGTGCCAGATATATGCGCGTACACCGCTATTATCGTGATGGCGTATGTGCATTTAAGGCCTGCATCGAAACCCGATGCTGTCACTTTGTGATACATGTGCTAAGACTAGACAGAGGCAGTTGTCAACGCACCAGACTTTGAAGAGAACGCGTTAACACTGCTGCAAAACAAGCCCTCGATAGCCTCATAGAATGTTACGCGAGAAATGAGTGTAAGCCTATCCACGATCTGGCGTGAGTGGATGGAGATGGTTTGTACCCTTACTGCCTTCAGAAAATTAGAGCCTTTAACCTAAAAGATTTTCCACATCGCATTGACTTACACCACTGGTTTTTGTAGAAGTGTGTCACTCAATCTGAATTTCCACACTTCTTGCTCTTTATGGACGAGGCATCCTTTACAAGGGGAGGTGTGTTCAACTTCCGCCTTTTTTAAAGTGAAATTGGCAGAGAAGAAAATGTGTTACATCACTTGGTGAACGACCCTCGTATGACACTGCCCCTCATGTGCGTAGTGAGTACATGTTGCGAGCAGCCATTAGGCTAGATGACGGGGTATCTGGACACGACCGTCGACCTAGTGTAATTAAAATCCTGATTCATCCCACCTAGAGACACGCTCCCACCGATTCATGCTCCAGGCTCGATGATCCAGACCCCATTACAGTCGTAACTGACGATATGGTTCGCCAACGTGGGAACACCAGACTTTATCTTTCGCGGTGCCCTACTGTATGTTCAACAATGTGTACTAAATGGTGGCTCCGGAACACTGGTGTCTGCACCAGCATTGTACTCAACCGTCAGATCTACTACAGATCGCCGCCTATCTTGCTTTATAGAGAGAATAAAGTCCCTGCCTCCACTGATGCGTGAGCGTTCAATATTTTGTTAGTTTCGTGTTCCATGGATCATTATAACGATATAGAACGAGTCATTTTATATCACATTACACATTCATGCGAACCCTTTACAGTTGGTGCTTTTCTTAATAAAGTTGTGGGTATGTGATTCCTACCCATCACTTCAAACACATTACAAAAAATAGAAATTATTCTACGGAATAGAAATATTTATGAGGAACAAACTTTTTCAGTACATTTTCAAATTTTACTTTGCTGTCTGTCAGACATTTTGTATCACTGGGTACGTAATCAAAATTTTGGCCGTAGCACTGTGCACACCCCTTTTGTGCTGAAGACTACTTCAATGTCGAGTAGTGAATGGTATTTATTCTTCTGGTATTCTAATTATGTACATCATTGTACCTTTTGAACCGCAATTAATTGTTCACTAAATTTTTTTCAGGGAATAAATGTAGTTAAAATGCTTAAACAGATTTCCAGAACATTATCCCATATGACTTTATTGAATGAAAATATACGTAGTATCCCAACTTACTGATTGTCTATCCCCAAGATCTCTGCTGATTCGAAGTGCAGATGTGGCTGAACTACGTTGGTTTGGGAGGTCCATAAAGAGTTTTTTTTCTGAATAAGTCTACATAAACAATCTTCAGTGTATTGGTAGGTCTTCCAGCGGTTTCTTTGATATCTTTAAAAGATTTTCCTTTTCCAATCCACCTGAAGAATATTTCTCTCTCGTCTTTTGTATGTTCGCGTCGTTTTCGACCCACACTACTCAATCACGACTCAACTACTTTGCATACTGAGGCAACTGTCCACTGTAGTGGATGAAACACAGCTGCATAAGGAAAGGGAGGGTGCTCAGTGCAGCAGCACACCTCGGATCTTGTTTACTAGACGAATATTTGTTTGAGGTCAACTAGGACATGATTTTAAATAACACGGATTTGTTCACGAAGCAACATATGAGCACAAATAGGATATTATTCCTAAATGTAGATATCAACAGATGTAAGGAAACAGTGTTCGCCCACTCCTTAGTTATATTTTTATGATCGTGCTTGTTAAATGTGATAAATCCTAACTGAAATGTGTGTTGTAAGTAGGCTGTTTAGGTTTTTATGTTGGTAACGCCACGTAGCGCTCTGTATGAAAATCACTGACTGTGCTGTGTGCATTCTGTGGCTGGTTTGCATTGTTGGAATATTTGCTATTGTAGAGTTGGGCAGTGGGATGTGAACAGCGC
The DNA here is from genome assembly GCF_021461395.2 of Schistocerca americana. Lineage (NCBI taxonomy): Eukaryota > Metazoa > Arthropoda > Insecta > Orthoptera > Acrididae > Schistocerca > Schistocerca americana. The sequence continues at coordinate 155,579,675 of NC_060122.1, forward strand.
GTAGCGTTGCGCAGTTGGAGGTGAGCCGCCAGCAATGGTGGATGTGGGGAGAAAGATGGCAGAATTCTGAGAGCGGACGATCTGGAAATTTGTAAGACTAGATGTCATGAACTGATATATAATTATGACTTTTGTACACTATTAAGGTAAATACATTGTTTGTTCTCTATTAAAATCTTTCATTTTCTAACAATGCCTATCAGTAGTTAGTGCCTTCCGTAGTCAAAATCTTTTATTTAGCTGGCAGTATTAGCGCTCGCTTTATGCAGTAGTTCGAGTAACGAAGATTTTTGCGAGGTAAGTGATTGATGAAAGGTGTAGGTTATTGTTAGTCAGGGCCATTCTTTTGTAGGGATTATTGAAAGTCAGATTGCGTTGCGCTAAAAATATTGTGTGTCAGTTTATTGATGATCAGAATAAGTAAAGAGAGAAATGTCTCAGCACGTTCAGTTTCGCTCAGCTATTCGAAAATCAAATAACGTAGAGGTTTACCAGCACAGGAATTTGTAATTTTCAAATGGGGACGTTTCAATGTGATCAAAAAGGGGAAAAATGTTGCACTTTAATTTCCATAAATTTGATGAAAAATATAAAAGGAAAATGGTTATTGTTATTCTTTTGAAAGTTCTCTAAGTTTGATGTAAAGTTCATACAATTTGGATTATACGACATCGTTAAGAGAATGATGGCGATTTCACGTAATAGCACACGTCGTTAAAGTCGAACAATAATTACTACTTGCTTAAAGATGTGGCTAACTTCATAAGAGTGTGACGATGACTACCCCCTTAAACAGCAGATTAAACAGGAGAACAAAAGCTATCTTATTTTCAGGGCAAATGTGGTTTCTGCATGTACGGCATCTGATGACCCAGAAAACATTTATAAGAAGTTGAAAATAGTATAAGAAAATGAGCTACATCGTTGTTTAACATGCGCTGCCGGCTGCGTCCTGGTGTATCTAAAATAATTTAAAATTCTGACCAAATGTGCTTGTATTGCTTGCTCATTTTCTTCTCTTGATTAGTGAAGCCAGTTTCTAGTGAATAGCCGCGTGGGGTTAGCCGAGCGGTGTAAGGCGCTGCAAAAATGTGTGTGAAATCTTATGGGACTTAACTGCTAAGGTCATCAGTCCCTAAGCTTACACACTACTTAACCTAAATTATCCTAAGGACGAACACACATACCCATGCCCAAGGGAGGACTCGAACCTCCGCCGGGACCAGCCGCACAGTCCATGACTGCAGCGCCTAAGACCGCTCGGCTAATCCCGCGCGGTTAAGGCGCTGCAGTCATGGACTGTGCGGCTGGTCCCGGCGGAGGTTCGAGTCCTCCCTCGGGCATGGGTGTGTGTGTTTGTCCTTCGGATAATTTAGGTTGAGTAGTGTGTAAGCTTAGTGACTGTTGACCTTAGCAGTTAAGTCCCATAAGATTTCACACACATTTGCACATTTTTTGAACATTTTTTAGTGGATATGTGATCGCCGCGCCCAGCTTCAGGTGAATTTAGAGAATGTCGCCGCAATGGCTGTCATCAATTAACTTACATCTGCTACACTGAAAATGGAAATAAGAGGAAAGATGCTTTACACACTCATGAACATTAAATAAAATAAGTTATTTTATGTTAATAAACAATAATTATATTACATCACAGACGTTTTCATCCACGTAATAAAATGTTAGCGTTAAGTTTGCGTCTTGACTCGAACAGAAGTAAGTGTTAACAGTACCACAAACTTTACACAATTAGTTTTAACAATGGATATGGTATTTTCTTTGATTTTGCCGCATAGTACTGCAGTACTGTAGTTTCTTGGATTTTGTGCTTTTGTCATGTCGTGTCTATTCCAACGCAAGAAAATATTTATTTAGCACTTTTTCCATTTCTATGCGACAATACATATATTATAAGCTCTACGATCGGATACTTTTTGGAGTCGCATATGCCAGTGGTTTTTCCCAATTCGTGGCCAATATCGTCTCTAGAATGATTCCTCATTTTTCTCTGCTCTGGTTATTTACTTTTCTTATTGCGATCCCATGCCTGGAACGCCACGAGACGTAATTCTATCTCGCGGTGGGCAGTAACCGTAATGCTTTGGCTCATCATTACAAGCTCGCCGAAGATTACGGACGATAACTGACGTGAAGTCCACATTCCAGTCTTCGCTCAGTTGGGGGATGTACATCGTGTACTGCGCACTGATGCTGTCTGCTTCGCCGTCCTCTACAGGCCATCGCCCCCTCTGTCCCTTCTCCGCCCAGGAAACTCTCCTCCCCCCTCCCTCCCCCCACCCTCACTGTGCTGGCCGTGTTTTGAGCCGGCCGTGCCCGCCTGCCGGCCTGATCTACCCCGCCTGTAATGTGATAGTCGGCGGCCGGCGATCTCTCATTAACGGCCTTTCTAATTAGCACCGCAGGCACAGCCGCCGCCGGTCGCCGCAATTTGTTAGGGGCTGCAGGCCTCTGCCAGCCTCTGGTCCGCCGGCGTGTTTTAACCGCGGCAGGGGCTCCAATGGCGGCAGCCATTGTATTCCGCTCCATCACCTAGACAGGGCGCACTTATGAGAACTACACTAACTGTACGTGCACTAGTGTGCAAAACTTAGGGACGAAAGTAACTTTCGAAACTTTGTCAGTGTAATATCGCTCGATGAAACATGTACCATACATACACTATTGGCCATTAAAATTGCTACACCAAGAAGAAATGCAGATGATAAACGGGTATTCATTGGACAAATATATATTACTAGAACTCACGTGTGATTACACTTTCAAGCAATTTGGGTGCATAGATCCTGAGAAATCAGTACCCAGAACAATCACCTCTAGCCGTAATAACGGCATTGATACGTCTGGGCATTGAGTCATACAGAGCTTGGATGGCGTGTACAGGTACAGCTGCTCATGCAGCTTCAACACAATACCATAGTTCATCAAGGGTAGCGACTGGCGTATTGCCACGAGCCAGTTGCTCGGCCACCATTGAACAGATGTTTTCAATTGGTAAGAGATCTGAAGAATGTGCTGGCCAGGGCAGCAGTCGAACATTTTCTGCATCGAGAGAGGGCCGTAGAGGACCTCCAACACGCGGTCGTGCACTATCCTGCTGAATTGTAGGGTTTCGCAGGGATCGAATGAAGGGTAGAGCCACGGGTCGTAACACATCCACTGTTCAAAGTGCCGTCAATGCGAACAAGAGGTGACCGAGACGTGTAACCAATGGCACCCCATACCATCATGCCGGGTGATAGGCCAGTATGGCGATGACGAATACACGCTTCCAATGTGCGTTCACCGTGATGTCTCCAAACACGGATGCGACCATCATGATGCTGTAAACAGAACCTGGATTCATTCGAAAAATTGACGTTTTGCCATTCGTGCATCCAGGTTCGTCGTTGAGTACACCATCGCAGGCGCTCCTGTCTGTGATGCAGCGTCAAGGGTAACCGCAGTCATTGTCTCCGAGCTGATAGTCCATGCTGCTGCAAACGTCGTCGAACTGTTCGTGCAGATGGTTATTGTCTTGCAAACGTCCCCATCTCTTGACTCAGGGATCGAGACGTGGCTGCACGATCCGTTACAGCCATGCGGGTAAGATGCTTGTCATCTCGACTGCTAGTGATACGAGGCCGTTGGGATCCAGCACGGCGTTCCGTATTACCCTCCTGAACCCACCGATTCCATATTTTGCTAACATTGGATCTCGACCAACGCAAACAGCAATGTCGCGATACGATAAAACGCAATCGCGATAGGCTACAATCCGACGATTATCAAAGTCGGAAACGTGATGGTACGCATTTCTCCTTACACGAGGCATCACAATAACGTTTCACCAGGCAACGCCGGTGAACTCCTGTTTGTGTGTGAGAAATCGGTTGGAAACTTTCTTCATGTCAGCACGTTGTAGGTATTGGCAATCTTGTGTGAAAGCTCTGAAAAGCTAGTCATTTGCATATCACACTATCTTCTTCCTGTCGGTTAAATTTCGCGTCTGTAGCCTGTCGTCTTCGTGGTGTAGCAATTTTAAGGCTAGTAGTGTAGATACAACTGATATGATACAGAAGGTAACTGAAAGAAATGCGAAATGAGACGATCAGGAATGACATTTTCATTCAAAGACAATAATTACATTGAAATCACCCCGACTCGTTACGGTCCCCTGGACATTACAAAAAATGGGACACGGTTCTTAACAGGGTGTGTCATCACCACGAACGGCGGTGCATGAACTACAACGTGCTCCCGTGCTGGCTAGAGGGTTAGTAAGGACTTCTTGTGGTGGTGTGTTACAATCCTTACCCACTGCGGTTGAGAATTGCTGGATGACGTTGTTATATGTGGCGCAATGATTAGCACAGTGGACTCGCATTCGGGAGGACGACGGTTCAAACCCGCTTCCGGCAATCCTGATTTAGGGTTTGCTTGATTTTCCTAAATCGCTTCAGTTAAATGCTGGGATGGTTCCTGGGAAAGGGCAGGGGTGACTTCCTTCCCCTCCTTCCCTAATCCGATGGGACCGAAGACTTCGCTGTTTCATCTCCTCCCCAGAATCAATCAACCAACACATTCCACATCTGTTCGATGAAACTTAAATCGGGGGAATGGACAGGCCAATCCAGTCGCCGAATATCCCCTCGTTCGAACAGCTTCTCCACTTTTGCTGGTCAATACGGTCGCACATTTCCAGCCATAAACATATACTTATGACCGAATGCACCTCTGAAAAGACGCACTTGGGGAAATAGTACAGTGTCGCAATAAAGTTGGCTGGTGAGTGTGCCGTGCTGAAAGATGTGGGAGGTCAATGTGCCCATGCAACATTATGTTTCCCAACATCGTAGCACCAAGATCACGAAAATGTTTACATTCGACAATGTACGTGCGTGCATTACGTGTTCCCACCTCTTGCTATAAGAGGGTGCGTCCAGTATTATCAACTATGATCGTTTTAGTGGTCCAGGTATTATGAAGTAGGGAGGCATGATATTGCAATAGCATACTGACCTCCAAAGCTTTGACCTTGCTTCACTCACTGGCCAACGTTATTCGGACACTATCCTTCGTCGTGTGCGTCAGTGTACATTCCACCCTGACTTAATTTTCAGGGATAACAGTGCACGGCCACTCAGAACAGTACAAATTGCAGAATTCTTGGAGCAAGAGGTGTCAAGATATATACTGAATGGACTTGCATAACCGTACGCCCGACTTCAATTCCATCGATCAGGTTTAAGGGATGTCGTGTGGTTCAAATGGCTCTGAGCACTATGGGACTCAACTGCTGAGGTCATTAGTCCCCTAGAACTTAGAACTAGTTAAACCTAACTAACCTAAGGACATCACAAACATCCATGCCCGAGGCAGGATTCGAACCTGCGACCGTAGCGGTCTTGCGGTTCCAGACTGCAGCGCCTTTAACCGCACGGCCACTTCGGCCGGCAATGTCGTGTGACTACGGCCTCCCGTCGGGTAGACCACTTCGGCGACTGGCGCGCCGATGGGGATGAAATGACGATGATTAGGACAACACAACACCCAGCCCCTGAGCGGAGAAAATCTCCGACAGAGGAGATAATCAAACCCGGGCCCTTAGGATTGACATTCCGTCGCGCTGACCACTCAGCTACCGGGGGCGGACATCGATCAGGTGTGGGATGCATTAGGAATACGTACTGAAGCATGTCCATGTGAACCAGTTACCATCCAGCTGTTTTTAACCGCGCAGGTGAAGCAATGGAACGCCCTGCCACAGGAATTCCTTACCAACTTTATGGTCAACATGGGAGGACGAATCAGAGCGCAAACTGCCGGACGTGGTGATCACCCTATTAAAAATCATTTCCCGCTTTTGTTATGTCCAGGTAACATTCATGAATCGCAATGACTGTAGTGTAATTATTGTCTTTCTCTTTCTGTCCGTCTCATTGTGTACAGGGTGATTCAAAAAGAATACCACAACTTTAAAAATGTGTATTTAATGAAAGAAACATAATATAACCTTCTGTTATACATCATTACAAAGAGTATTTAAAAAGGTTTTTTTTCACTCAAAAACAAGTTCAGAGATGTTCAATATGGCCCCCTCCAGACACACGAGCAATATCAACCCGATACTCCAACTTGTTCCACACTCTCTGTAGCATATCAGGCGTAACAGTTTGGATAGCTGCAGTTATTTCTCGTTTCAAATCATCAATGGTGGCTGGGAGAGGTGGCCGAAACACCATATCCTTAACATACCCCCATAAGAAAAAATCGCAGGGGGTAAGATCAGGGCTTCTTGGAGGCCAGTGATGAAGTGCTCTGTCACGGGCTGCCTGGCGGCCGATCCATCGCCTCGGGTAGTTGACGTTCAGGTAGTTACGGACAGATAAGTGCCAATGTGGTGGCGCTCCATCCTGCTGAAATATGTATTGTTGTGCTTCTTGTTCGAGCTGAGGGAACAGCCAATTCTCTAACATCTCCAGATACTGTAGTCCAGTTACAGTAGCACCTTCGAAGAAAAAGGGACCAAAAACTTTATTGGCTGAAATGGCGAACAAATGTACAACTAAATGAAACTTTATAGCTCCGTTAATTCGCCGACTGATAGTGCTTAGCTCTGCCTTTTGTCGTTGCCGAGTTTTAAATTCCTAAAGTTGTGGTATTCTTTTTGAATCACCCTGTATTTCTTTCACTTACCTTCTGCATAATAATGTAGCAGTTCCTTCTACGTACGATCTAAGTTACATCGAGCAGTGGTACATGACAGCGACATACGTGAGGAAGTTAATTTCAGCCTTAAGATCTGCACGCCGAATAATTTACAGTGTTGTTGAAACGACTAGATTGTTTGTAGGTGGAGATGTGGATAACTGGACGACGGAAGCGTCGAGTGGTGTGGCCAAAGATGGTGGGCTGGTTTCTCTGTGAATTTATTTAAAGTACCTATTATTACACGACTCGTCCAAAAGATTAAAGTTAGGTTGGAGGGAAGCGTCCAAGAGTTGGAGACTGTGATGGGCAGTTATGTAGGCCGTGTCGTTAGCACATTGCAAACGGTAAGTGGGAGCGCAGATTTGGGAATATCTGCTATGTACAGGATGCAAAAGAGGAGGGCAAGACAGGGGTTGTTATGTTGTTTTCTATAAGTGATTTATAACAATTCATTTTGGTAGGAACCCAAGGCACATTGCACACGCCTGCAGGGTGACAGATGGGGACTAGGTGTGACTCATCGTGCGTACTTAGGATAGTGGTGGAGGAAGGAAGCTATAAGACTGAGCAGTATTTTTGTGGCTTTACGACCATTCCAGACTGCCATATCAGTTCAAAAGCTTTTGGGGTGTCAAGAGAGATAAGTATATTGGATTTTATTTCATTCAGTTGATGGAGGATATAGTCGGTAAGATGAAGAGGTTTATCATCGATGGAATATTTGGGAAGACAGCCACAGACGAATATTGGGAATTTGTGAATGTCACAATTAATGTTTCGGGCTATTGTGCCTTAGTCGAATGGATATCACATTTAAATCGAACGTTTCGAGTTTCTTCAAATGTTCGATTCATATCCTGTCTCCCTACTGAATGCAGCAAAATTCAGTTTACTCATGCTCCAGCGCAGTGGCGTAACGTCAGATGTTTTGAATGCTCTAGCGCAACTGACTGTTATCCACTATTGTGTCACCCCATGGTGGAAGATTGGTACACCTCTTCTTCAGCACCGGGATGAAAGTGCCATTCAATTTCACACCCTCCCTACTGAAATCCTTGGCGTGCTTTACAGTCCCTAAACTTTCGATTTCACATGCGCTGATGCATCGCTACGATTTTTACGCGGCGGTCTTAACGCTCTTTTTACATCAGAGGACGAATAACTATTCTCGAGTTACGCATTTTTGAGTTGTTTTAATTCCGCATCAAGCAGCTCTGATTTACAGATGTTCCTTGGTCTATCAGCCAAGGTCTTTATGATGTCACGCTTTTGGTTGTGGTTGGTGGTTCGAATCCCGGTACAAGTAATGGTCTGTGTGCGTTGGTTTTCAGTAAACTATGTGCCCTAAGATAACGTTGGGTTTAAGTATGAAATCCATTCGGCCACTGTACAATAACCCGGAACATTTTGTTAACTGTGACGTTATCGCCAGTGAAAGATTACATTTAACGGTTGTAGGCATTTTGCGATGCGCCAATGGATTCGTTGGGAGAGGATACTTTCAGGGAGTTTGGTAGATACTGACTGAGTGACAACTGGAATCAGTCAGCTTATGCAAATGCTAGAATGTACAAATTTGTGGGAAAATGAAATGTAATTATTACGTAGACTCATTAGTAGGTAAAGCGTGTGGCAGACTTCTGTCCATTGATGAAATGTAGAGAAAATGCAGTTAGCACATAAAACAGTAGTGCGCCCTCTCCTAGAATATTGTCCAAGTGATCGGGACCTATTCGAAATAGGAGTAATAGGGGGTATTGCCTATACATTGGAGAACCAAGGAAACTGGTACACCTGCCTAATGTTGTGTAGGGTCCCCCGCGAGCACCAAGAAGCGCCGCAACACGACGTGGCACGGACTCGACTAACGTCAGAAGTAGTGCTGTGGGAAATTGACACCATGAATCCTGCAGCGCTGTCTACAAATCCATAAGAGTACGAAGGGGTGGAGATCTCTCCTAAACAGCACTTTGCAAGGCATCCCAGATATGATCAGTAATGTTCATGTCTGGGGAGTTTGGTGGCCAGCAGAAGTGTTTAATGCGCAGAAAAGTGTTCCTGGAGTCACTCTGTTGCAGTTCTCGACGTGTGGAATTGCCTAAGTCTATCGAAATGCTCAATGGACATGAATGTATGCAGGTGATCAGACAGAATGTTTACGTACGTGTCACCTGTCAGAGTCGTATCTAGACGTACAGGGTTATTACAAATGATTGAAGCGATTTCACAGCACTACAATAACTTTATTATATGTGATATTTTCACAATGCTTTGCACACACATACAAAAACTCAAAAAGTTTTTTTAGGCATTCACAAATGTTCGATATGTGCCCCTTTAGTGATTCGGCAGACATCAAGCCGATAATCAAGTTCCTCCCACACTCGGCGCAGCATGCCCCCATCAATGAGTTCGAAAGCATCGTTGATGCGAGCTCGCAGTTCTCGCACGTTTCTTGGTAGAGGAGGTTTAACCACTGAATCTTTCACATAACCCCACAGAAAGAAATCGCATGGGGTTTAGTCGGGAGAGCGTGGAGGCCATGACATGAATTGCTGATTACGATCTCCACCACGACCGATCCATCGGTTTTCCAATCTCCTGTTTTAAGTCGGCGCTGTCGGTCTCCAGTTCTGGCATGAGCCAATGTTCCAGCATGTCCAGATACACGTGTCCTGTAACGATTATTTCGCAGAAGAAAAAGGGGCCGTAAACTTTAAACCGTGAGATTGCACAAAACACGTTAACGTATGGTGAATTGCGAATTTGCTGCACGAATGCGTGACGATTCTCTACCGCCCAGATTCGCACATTGTATCTGTTCACTTCACCATTAAGAAAAAATGTTGCTTCGTCACTGAAAACAAGTTTCGCACTGAACGCATCGTCTTCCATGAGCTGTTGCAACCGCGCCGAAAATTCAAAGCGTTTGACTGTGTCATCGGGTGTCAGGACTTGTAGCAATTGTAAACGGTAAGGCTTCTGCTTTAGCCTTTTCCGTAAGATTTTCCAAACCGTCGGCTGTGGTACGTTTAGCTCCCTGCTTGCTTTATTCGCCGACTTCCGCGGGCTACGCGTGAAACTTGCCCGCACGCGTTCAACCGTTTCTTCGCTCACTGCAGGCCGAACCGTTGATTTCCCCTTACAGAGGCATCCAGAAGCTTTAAACTGCGCATACCATCGCCGAATGGAGTTAGCAGTTGGTGGATCTTAGTTGAACTTCGTCCTGAAGTGTCGTTGCACTGTTATGACTGACTGATGTGAGTGCATTTCAAGCACGACATACGCTTTCTCGGCTCCTGTCGCCATTTTGTCTCACTGAGCTCTCGAGCGCTCTGGCGGCAGAAACCTGAAGTGCGGCTTCAGCCGAACAAAACTTTATGAGATTTTCTACGTATCTGTAGTGTGTCGTGACCATATGTCATTGAATGGAGCTACAGCGAATTTATGAAATTGCTTCAATCATTTGTAATAGCCCTGTATCAGGGGTCCTATATCACTCCTACTTCACACGCCCCCACACCATTACAGAGCCTCCACCAGCTTGAACAATCCCTTTCTCACATGCAGGGTCCATGGACTCATGAGTTTGTCTCACGTCCATCCGCTCGATACAGTTTGAAACGAGACCCGTCCGACCAGGCAACATGTTTCCAGTCATCAAAAGTCCAATGTCGGTGTTGACGGGCCCAGGCGAGGCGTAAATCATTGTGTTGTGCAGTCATCAAGGGCTCCGAAAACCCATATCGATAATGTTTCGTTGCATGGTTCGCACACTGACAATTGTTGATGTCCCAGCATTGAACTCTCCAGCAGTTTGCGGAAGGATTGCACTTCTGTCACGTTGAACGGTTCGCTTCGGTCGTCGTTGGTCCCGCTCTTGCAGGATTTTTTCCGGCAGTAGCGATGTCGAAGATTTTATGTTTTACCGGATTCCTGATATTCACGGTACACTCGTGAAATGGTAGCACAGGAAAATCCCCACTTCATCGCTCGTCGCTCGTGCGCCGATTATAACACCACGTTCAGACTCACTTACATGTGCAGCAATTACCGATCTAACAACTGCGCCAGGCACTTGTTGTCTTACACAGGCGTTGCCGACCGCAGCGCTATCTTCTGCCTGTTGACATATCTTTGTATTTGAATACACATGTCTAAAGTAGTTTCTTTGGTAATTTAGGGTGTAACACTCATATTGGTTAGAAGTAGGTTTATTTATGTAACTGTGTATCTGCAATTTATGAAGTGTGCATTATGTGTTGTTTGAACTCCTTGATGTATGGAAAGAAAGTTAGAGCTTTGTAATGTACATATGAAAACAGCAAAAGAATATGTTGACATTTCAAATTATTATAATATCAATATGTTTATGAAAAAAGTATGTTAAAAGCTGGTTGATGCTTAGGGCGCGTATTTGTAACATGCAAACCGCTGTAGGGAAGTCCCTCCGCAAAGACAGTGGCATGCCGCGATATAAAAGGTGGGTTTGGCAGTGGAACTGAGAGGCTCCTTTGTGTGAATGGCACGCAGTGTGTGACTAGTCATACCGCGATACACCTAGACGGTGCTGAGAGAGGTAATTTGAAGCTGCATTAGATGTGGATCTGGCTATTATTTGGTATTCACGAAATAATGGAATGGCTCTAATATGCTGAAAATCCGACGCCAAGAAGAGATTTTATAGAGCATTCACACATCAAGAACAGTGGGTACAGTTAGCCGCCATTTCGGATGTCACTAATTTTTGACACTGATTCACAGACTTTGTACATTCATTTAAGTAATGTATATAGGCATAGACCAGTTAATTTGTGTTGTTTCAATAATAATCACATAAAAACCTTAATTCGGGTCCGAAACCATTACTACAATCCTGATCACAAACCTACCCAGGGTCCTCACCTAAGTGCTACTAAAACCGAGTATCCTGATTTAAATGAACAATTCTTGATTTCGTGTGTTTAAAAGTGATTTTTTGTCTAAAGTAAAAGGAGTACCAAAAATTGAAGTAAGAGTAACATTTGGATGCTTCATTAATGAATTACTCCAAGTGAAATCGTCAAGGTAGTAAGTTTAAGTACAAAAATTTAAAGATCAATCAATAGGAAAGTGAAAACTGTAATTATTCAATGGCTAAAAACCATCCAAGTGAAGTCGGATAGGTTTTTGCTAAAGTATCCTCAGCTTATTATGACATGTAGTATTGTAGGATTACAGTGCAAGATTGTGTAAATATTATTTGCCAAGAATACCTGCATCACAGGTGATTAAAGTTCAAGGACATATAAATCTCTAATGAACAGATTTTCGGTAGTACTGTTAGAAGCGAAGTTATGCACATTTTCAAAGACAATTTAGTTTTGGCACCCATCAAGTGTGGTTCCTTTTGAAGTTAATTAAGCCCAGTGTTGTATTTTATTACCTTGCAAAGTAATTTAAGTGAACGATTAGCTTTTATAGTTAGTTTTTACTACTGTAATAATCAAATATCCTTGGCTAGTGAAACTATATTGTCCACCTATCAAGAAAAAAATGAACTTTCACTGTTACTATGGAAAACTGTTATATGCAGAGGAGCTTAAACAGCGTATTTAAGATGTTATTCACATTCGCTTGTGTTATTCATGTCAGTCAAGATAGAATCCCCTCTTGTCCAAAGTTAGTTCATGCTGTGACGTTTCAGTATTTGATTAAGTAATGCTTTTGAGTATGGCTGCTATTAATAAGAGCTCGGTGTAATTTTGCTCCCCATATTTTACTGGTGTGTATGTTATTGGTAACTGCTGCAACGCATAGTACAGAGTGCACTGTGTTAGTGTGTATCCAGTCTGCTATTGAAAGGGAAATCTAAACAAAAGTAACTTCAATAACTAATATCCAATTTTCTCAAAATATATTTCCAAATTAATGTGCCTAATTACGCTGGCGACCGTTAATTTTTTCATTCATTTATGAGTTTATCGCTTGTATTAACTCCCAGGGTTAAAGCCTGTTTGGTTTTTCTGTTAACTTCACAAAATTCGAAATTATAGTCCGATACCCTTTTGCATTAGACACACGCACAGTCGACCTTTGAAATCCTCTCAGAGGGTAACATTAGCGTGTTTCACGGCACTTTAGTGTTATAAGGGTATATGTAGAAAGGGAGCAAGAATAGTCAAAAGTTAGTTTAATTCGCGGTACAGTGCCATTGAACTCTGAATGAACCGTAATGGTAGACTTCTGAATATTACCCCACCTCTTTACAAAGGTCCAAGAAATATTACAAGACAAAGAGTACAGGAATTTAATACACTGTCGTACCTATTACTCCCCCAGGAACGGCAAAGACAAGAATAATTGCAGTGAGATATTTAGGCAGGGGTCTTCACTCGCTCCATAAGCGAATGGGACGGTAAAAACTCTAACGCAATGGGTAATGCCCTGTAGCACTCACTTCATAGTGGTTTGCAGAGTGTTGGTGCTGCTGTACTGCATTTCACGTAAATTTTTTTCCTCTTCTCATAATGTCTTCCTAGTTCACATGAAGGAAATACGGGATGGCGAAAACACTCACAAAATATTTTAACATTAAAATTTCATTATTTACACTACTGGCCATTAAAATTACTATACCAAGAAGGAATGCAGATGACAAACGGATATTCATTGGACAAATACCGAGCGAGGTGGCGCAGTGGTTAGACACTGGACTCGCATTCGGGAGGACGACTGTTCAATCCCGCGTCCGGCTATCCTGATTTAGGTTTTCCGTGCTTTCCCTAAAATCGCTCCAGGCAAATGCCGGGATGGTTCCTTTGAAAGGGCAGGGCCGACTTCCGTCCCCATCCTTCCGTAATCCGATGAGACCGATGACCTCGCTGTCTGGTCTCCTTCCCCAAAGAACCCAACCCATTGGACAAATATATATTACTAGAACTGACATGTGATTATATTTTCACGCAGTTAGGGTGCATAGATCCTGAGAAATCTGTACCCAGAACAACCACCTTTGGCCGTAATAACGGCCTTCATACGCCTGGGCATTGAGTCAAACAGAGCTCGGATGGCGTGTACAGGTACAGCTGCCCATGCAGCTTCAACACAATACCACTGTTCATCAAGAGTAGTGACTGGCGTATTGTGACGAGCCAGTTGCTTGGCCACCATTGACCAGACGCCTTCAATTGGTGAGAGATGTGGAGAATGTGCTGGCCAGGGCAGCAGTCGACATTTTCTGTATCCAGAAAGGCCCGTATAGGACCTGCAACATGCGGTCGTGCATTATCCCTGCTGAGATGTAGGGTTTCGCAGGGATAGAATGAAGGGTAGAGCCATGGGTCGTAGCACATCTGAAATGTAACTCAAAGTGCCGTCAATGCGAACAAGCGCTAACCGAGACGTGTAACCAATGGTACCCCATACATCACCCTGGGTGATACGCCAGTATGGCGATGACGAATGCACGCTTCCATTATGAGATCACCGCGATGACGCCAAACACGGATGGGACTATCATGATGCTGTAGACAGAACCTGGGTTCATCCCAAAAAATGACGTTTTGCCATTTCTGCACCCAGGTTCGTCGTTGAGTACACCATCGCAGGCGCTCCTGTCTGTGATGCAGTGTCAAGGGTAACCGCAGCCCCATGGTCTCCGAGCTGATAGTCCATGCTGCTGCAAACGTCATCGAACTGTTGGTGCTGATGGTTGTTGTCTTGCAAACGTCCCAATCTGTTGACTCAGGGATCGAGACGTGGTTGCACGATCCGTTACAGCCATGCGGATAAGATGCCTGTCATCTCGGCTGCTAGTGATACGAGGCCGTTGGGATCCAGCACGGCGTTCCGTAACACCCTCCTGAACCCACCGATTCCATATTCTGCTAAGAGTCATTGGATCTCGACCAACGCGAGCAGCAATGTCGCGATACGATAAACCGCAATCGCGGTAGGCTACAATCCGACCTTTATCAAAGTCGGAAACGTGATGGTACGCATTTTTCCTCCTTACACGAGGCATCACAACAGCGTTTCACCAGGAAACGCCGGTCAACTGCTGTTTGTGTATGAGAAATCGGTTGGAAACTGTCCTCATGTCAGCACGTTGTAGGTGTCGGCACCGGCGTCAATATTGTGTGAATGCTCTGAAAAGCTAATCATTTGCATATCACAGCGTCTTCGTCCTGTCGGTTAAATTCCGCGTCTGTAGGACGTCATCTTCGTAGTGTAGCAATTTTAATGGCCAGTAGTGTAGGCCGCATTCAGCAGACGAGACTATCACGACGATAACAATGTACCGCGGGCCATCACTTTTCGTGTAAAAAAATGTTATTCTCTCCCATAGCTATTTGAACTGCTCTGCTGTCTCCCGCTCATTTTCTAGTAATATAACACCAAAAGGACTCTCTTTGTTTCCGAGGACTGCTGCCAACATTCCGAGTGTGCACTTCGCTCTGCTCTGCACAGATCCACCCTGTATGAAGAGACTCGGGAGGACATAGAGGTGTAATCGCAATATTGTGTAGCTGCGATATTGCATTCCACACCGATGTCGCCTCCCGCTCACAGTGGCAAGCGAAAATGCCCTGTGCCCGTCTCCCCTCGTGCGCTTCATTTACCGCTGCTCAGATATATCTGGCTATAACATCGTATTTATTTGCCTTTTCTCATAACGTGATCCAATATAATTGACAGAAAGCAAAGGTACATTTTTTTATACAGCGGGCACTCACTGTGTATATTTACAACGGAATGTACACGTTTTAGCTCTACCTTTGAAATACTTTTCACTTTATTTCTAAACGCCAGAGCTTACTGAAGATAAACGTCATTATAGATCTTTTTATTATTAACTTCTCTGCCCTCCATGACACTCATAAGGAGACGTAACGGTCTGTCTGTCTATGATTTGCTTCACCCTTATACCCTGCCATCAATTTCCTAAAGTAGTTCAATGCAGTTGTCAAAAAGATCCCAAAAACGTTCTCTCAAAATTAGAAATTCTCCGACCACTGTTAACCGCAATTAATTTAAAATACATCAACGTAGTTGCCGGTAACTGGCGTAAAAATAAATTTGTAATGAAAAACTCTGAACTTGGAACATCCTTCAGAGTATTTTGTTTTCTCGTTTACATTCGTTTAATAATTAAAAAAACATTTAAGATAGAAATGGTTTTATTCATTTTAATTCAGTTAAATGTTATAAAATAAAAAATAATTAAGCTGAATTGTTATAATATAGAAGAAAAAATGGCGATAACATAAAAGTCTCGTAATCCTATAGCCGTTGGTTTGAACCTTGTAGGTAACAACTTCTTTTTTACTTTTATTTAAAGTACATATTTACTAGAAAATAGAAATTTTAATTAACAGTTATGGATTCACAATTTCTTAATAAAAATAAGAAATTTCTATTTTTAATTCCTTACCACATAAAAATGTGAGTACTCACAATAAATTTGAATTTGGCAGAAAAACCGAAAAAGCAAATATAAAAAATAAAATACTATCTTATTTCTAAAGATGGAATAGTATTATTCATATATATAACTCTTTCATTTTCGAGTAAGGAATTTCACATGTGTATTAAAGTTTGATTTATTTTCATGAGCCCGCATCTCGTGGTCGTGCGGTAGCGTTCTCGCTTCCCACGCCCGGGTTCCCGGGTTCGATTCCCGGCGGGGTCAGGGATTTTCTCTGCCTCGTGATGGCTGGGTGTTGTGTGCTGTCCTTAGGTTAGTTAGGTTTAAGTAGTTCTAAGTTCTAGGGGACTGATGACCATAGATGTTAAGTCCCATAGTGCTCAGAGCCATTTTGCCATATTTTCATGTAATCTGTAATTACAGTGTAGAAACAAGTTTTTAAAATTATGATTCAATATTTGTTAATTAGCATTGCCGTTTGCTAATAAATATGTACTTTAAATAAAAGTAATACAATCGCTATGATGAAGGTTTGAATCATCGACTGTACGATTACTATCGTTTCACACTACAATTCTCCTTAATCCAGCGGTGACTTATTGAGTATTTCTTTTTTTAATATTGCCTCGGCAGCAAGCCAATGTCATTCTCAGCCTCCATGTGAAAAGCTACAACCCCCTTATGACGCTGTCATCATCGAGTGAGAAGCCATGCCCACTTGTCTGTGACGTTATTCTCATTCCAAAAAGCCTGACGTAACTTCTTAGAATCTTGGTGGACTTTATAAAAAAAAGCCAATCACTTCTCTGTACTTTATACGACATTAAAATGAGGCAGACAATCGTATTCTGGTTCCAGAACAGTCATGTTGGCCGTGTTGAGAAGCATTCGAAAGGTCTGAATTTTTAGTTTCGTATTGGAAAACATTTACCCAAAAAATAACGTGCAGGGTGTAACTTGAAGTACTTTCACATCTAAAATACGCCAGAAGAAAAACCAAAAACACACACAATGTGACAGTGATTCGCAATTACCGCTTTTATTAAAAAAAGGTTCGGACTCACCCGAAATTAGTACAGAAAAAAGTTCTGAGGAAGGCATATAACGCAACTGCAAGTCGTCTATAACGTTTAAGCTCCCTGTTAACCGAACTTCTAGTCCTGTCACAGGTAAACCAAGTGTAACACTTCATTGCAATAAGCGTTACCTTCTGGGAGGAATTTTGCATAGTTTGACCGTTTGGACCTAGTGAGCAGAGAATATCGAACTATGATTTCGTACAAATTGCAGTTAGTAAAAAAATTGAAAGACTTTATTTTTGGAAGTTAAGAAAGTAATTAAATTCACGTAAAAGAATCAATATACGGTCGCCAACCTAATTAGGTATAATAATTTAGAATATTAAGTTCAAAGAATTTAATTATAATTTTAGGAAAGGAAACTTTCGATATTTCTTTCTTTGTAAAGTGTAATTAGCATACACAACTACCAGACGAATTGAACAGTAGAAAACAGTAGTTATCATTCGCCTAATTGGCATTCATAGAAGGATAAATGGCCCTATGCATCTGTTAATAATCATTATCATCTCAGCCATTAACCGATTCAGTACCAAATGTTACCAAAGGCATCACAAGACCAATTTTGAGCATTAACAGAGTCCTAATTTAACTGACACCCAAACATAACAAATTCAATTAAATGACACTGTATATACACTTTTTGTATTCACTGTACTGTGGAAATGTTTCATACTTCATGATCAAAACTAGTATTTAGATTAACTTTCTCATACTAGAAAAGATTAAAGTGGGGACACATAAACAGTCACTTCCTTTATAAGCAAACCATGCACACATTTCATAAACAATTTTCATCATACTAATACTGATTTCCAATCTCACTTGAGATTATTTATCTTTCAATACTTTATAGCAATTTACACTAACAATATTCTTAACTAACTTCAGAAATAAGTTCAAGGTAAAGTTAAGTTTCAACTAGGTTCAAAATTGTGTACCTCTTTCATTACTTGTGAAGCAAGTGATTTTAACTAGCAATATTTATGCCCTTTACCGCTAAAACTTTGGCACATTCAAAGTAGAAACAATTCAAAGCAAAATAAAGTATTTTTATAAGTTCCAAATTATGTGCCACTCTCTTTACCTGTGAAATAAGTTATTTAACTAGCAACATTTATATGCTTTAACACTGAAACTTGGGCACATACAAATAGAAACAAGTTAGTGGTTCCTCATGAACAGGATACTCAGTCTTTAGCACGTTCAGGATAGGACCCTGCCTCGTTTCATGAACAGGACATTTCAGAGTTCAAATACGAATTTTTATCATTGAAATTATTATTGAAAAACACTCACACACAAGCATACTGGTTCATACTGGTATACATATCTGATTTCCAAAGTTGGTGAAGCCGTGGCGCAATAGTGGTGGCAAGCACGTGGCGGCTATCTGGTCTCACCTCTGCCAGTTTGATGCTCTATTCAAATCTTCTTGGCGACGTATTAATCATTTTAGAGTCATTCCAAAATGCGTGAGCACCATTTTACCGGTGAAACCACATCCGAGGTTATTCCATCATAAATCGGTTTCTGAATGCCACACATGGCACCCGCGGTGTTAACTGTACAACTGCTGGCCACTGACTGCCTAATGTGCTCTCTCTCTTGCCGCCCAGATTGACCGCCAATTCCACCTTTTCCCTCGCGCCACATCACTTGCGTAGCGGAGGGGGTTCCCTACACCTTTTCTTCCTTATAATACGACATCCCTAAGTATGAACCAGTTTCCTACATACAATTTCTCTTTTATAAACGGGCATATTTTATAAAGTTTCATGATCTAAACACACTGTTAATTTTTTTCAAAATATCCATCACAAACTTCCATTTCCCTGTGGAAATTCAAAGACATTAATCAGTAAAGAACAAACATTTCATAGTTGCGTACATAAAATTACACAGTAAAAATTATTGATAATCGATCTTGGTGTTACAGGCTGCAATATTTATCAGTCGGAACTAAGGTGCCAAATGTTCCAAACCGTACGTTACATAACCAACTTCTACCAAAATACCCGATTGAGAAACACACAACACAGCCAAAAGACAAACGAAATGACGAAACACCCTTTTAAGCAGAGAATAAGAAGGCATGTTGATGAGATCTTCTTTGTGATGTAGTTATTACACTGCATGTTTCTGTAAGAGACAACGAGATCTTCATAATACGTCATGTTCATACAGACCGCTATCGGAAACAGTGATGGAACAAGACAGAGATGAAACATAGCCAAAGAGAATGTTAGCGGTACAACAAGACAGACATGGAGGGAGAGATGCCGAAAATATAATTTTTAATACTGAAATATAATTATTTATCAAAATTTCAAGTAAAAATCACACATACACAGAAGCTGGTCGTAGGTTGTGTTCCAAAAATGAACAGCATAGAGACAGAAGTGATGACACTTTCTGCAGGACCTGACGATAATTTTGTAGGACAATACTCAAGCTTGTACAGTGCAAGCTGTTACTCATTCGTTTGACAATGGGGCTGCTAAGAGCTATACCACCTATTGCACTCCTCTGACTCAAGCCCTCGTGAGTTCAGCTCGATTTATAAACTGAAGGAAACACTTCACGGCATTCGCTTCAGAACTGCTGCAAATTCGTCGGGCAATAGACCGCGCCGCTCGAACTGTCAACACAACTGGCACTGCTAAGAGTATCCTACGACTTCCACATCGCTGGCAACGGGTTATACACAATGCTGGTGACTACTTTGAAGGTCAGTAAAACTTTGAAACACGTATCTATTTTGTACAAGTTGTAAATAAATAGTTGCCACTATTAAAGTTCCAACCCTCGTAGTTTGTAGAACAAAATGTGCTCTGTCCCACATCCTTTATATGTAAACCGGGGTCCCACAAATCTACCCAAACAGCATTGTGGTCGCTACCAGAAGCATGCGGAAAGCTTCTCCACTATTTGATTTTAGCAGTCACTGACTAAATATCCAAGGTGACGCCAAAATTGGTCGCGGCACCAGCGCTGCTTTTGTAAGTGGGCTGCTTCTGTGTTGGCAGCGCTGTGTAGCGCTTTGCATTGGATCTCTGACTGCGCTTTCTTTGTAAGAGACCCTGTGGCTCGTTGGACTCGTCGTTGGAAGTTAATCGCCAGAAGTGTTGGGCAGTTGGAAATTAGTCGCCAGCAGTGATGGAAGTTAGATATGAGAAGTTAGCATTGATGGAGGGTAGACGTCTGAAGTGTTAGCGTAGGCTAACGATCTGTACATGTTCGAATTGGAGATTGAATATTATCCATGATTATATACCTTTGTACTAGATGTCAATGACGATTTATGCTTGTGTCTGAACTGGATGTCACATCATTAAGGTAAAAAATTCATTATTTAGTTTGCAGAAAAATCATTCCTTTGCTAACCACACGCCTATTAGTAGTTAGTGACTTGAGTAGCTAGAATCTTTTATTTAGCTGGCAGTATTGACGCTCGCAGTATTGCAGTAGTTCACGTGATGAAGATTTTTGTGAGGTATGTGCTTAATGAAATGTGTAGATTATCATTAAGATTTCTTTTTAGTCAGGGCCATTCTTTTGAATTAATTATTTGAAGTCAGGTTATCCTTTTTTTGAGCAGGCAGATTGCGTTGCGCTAGAATATTGTGGGTCAATGTTGACATGATAAGGATAAGTAAAGAGAAAGTAGTTTCACTTGCATTCAATTTCACTCAGCATTTTAATTAAAATATTTAATAAAGGAGTTTCACTTTCAAATGTGACTGGTCAGCCATCCCTACTGAGCACATAGGGGTTTAATTCATTGATTTCTTCCTGCATTTTTACACCACGTTCATCAGTTCCACTACCGTGCCACATTACGGATTATGTATTACCATCTAGTGTTATTATATGTGGCGAACCCTAAGCATAGTGAATCACATCTCTTAGTCTTTTACCATGTGAAGTATTTAGAGCTACTGATAAGCATGCAAGACTCAAAGTTGTGATATATTTACTGCTTGATTAAATTTCCGGATAAGTACTGTCGTTCCTTTTGCATTTCGATAACCTATAGTTGTTATGTTAACTCGTAACTGAAAAATCTTAACATGTTTTATGTTCGGCTCTTGAATATAGACAAAAGAATATAGGCAACTGCTGTCTCTCAATCTTCTACGAATTTATTATTTCGGTCCTTAACCAGTACGTAGTGTTTATTTTTTAAATCGGCACATATCAACGCCATCAAGTAAACAGTTTTCTCTTAAAGTTGGAAGATGTGGAAGTAAATCCGACCATGACCTCTGACAGGGTATTTATAATCAAAATTGGACATATTTGTCACCAGGGATTATCCAATATACCTATTTGTATAAATCGGTCTAATTTTTCAGCCAGAAGCTCGATGCTTTTAATTTCCAAATTACCTTCGACCAGTGTGTCATTGATCAATTTCGAAATTCAAACGGCCGTATTGTCTACAATACAAAAGTGACGAAAAAAAATTAAAATATCGGTTTATGCAACAGAATCGATACATTGAATATCGCTTTAACGAATAATATGTCAAAGAAAAATAAAGTGTATGATAAATGTCAGACCGTAAGTCGGGTTACTTTGAGATCCTTAATTTTTTCACGGTAAACAGAAGTAGCCCCTTTACGCAACACTGGTAAAGCTGGTCGTAGGTTGTGTTCCAAAAATGAACAGCATAGAGACAGAAGTTGTTGTGGCGTAACAAGACAGCTACGCCACACTGAAGTAGCCGAAAGGCACGCGTAATCTCACGTAGGCTAGATAGAGGTCTGAAACAGGATACGTAATGAATGGTAGCAAGAAAAGTACGTAGCTGCTATAATACTTAACTTTTAATCCTTGATGTATACATCGTTCTTGATGAGACATTTCATACGATAACTATCAAACTATGTAAGGCTAATGGCGCCTTGCTAGGTCGTAGCCATGGACTTAGCTGAAGGCTATTCTAACTATCTCTCGGCAAAATGAGAGAAAGGCTTCGTTAGTTTAGTCGCTAGCAAAGTCGTCGTACAACTGGGGCGAGTGCTCTTCCGTATCTCGAGACCTGCCTTGTGGTGGCGCTCGGTCTGCGATCACACAGTTGCGACACGCGGGTCCGACATGTACTAAGGGACCGCGGCCGATTTAAAGCTACCACCTAGCAAGTGTGGTGTCTGGCGGTGACACCACAGAAGTGATGACACTTTCTGCAGGACCTGACGATCATTTTGCAGGACAATGCTCAAGCACGTACAGTGCAAGGTGTTACTCATTCGTTTGACTGATGGGGCTGCTAAGTGCTATCCCAACTACTGCACTCCCCTGACTTAAGCCCTCCTGAGTTCAACTCGATTTCTAAACTGAAGGAAACACTTCAAGGCATTCGCTTCAGAACTGCTACAAATTTGTGGGCAATAGACCGCGCCGCTTGAACTGTCAACACAACTGGCACTGCTAAGAGTATCCTACGACTTACACATCGCTGGCAACGGGTTATATACAATGCTGGGGCCTACTTTGAAGCTCAGTAAAACTTTGAAACACGTATCTATTTTGTACGAGCAGTAAATAAATAGCTGCCACTATTAAAGTTCCAACCCTCGTATTAACAATTCTAGAAAGATCACACAAAAATCAAAACATGTCACAGCTTCTTTGAGGTCGGAAATATTAATTCTAAAAACGTAATTAGGAACTAACATCAGTCATCGTCTTAAATTTATAATTCTTGAATATTACTTTAAAATGGAAAAAATAGCAAATTCATCCTCTTTTTTTGGTAAAAAAGGTACAATATCGTCATGATCTATTTCAGGAATATCATACTGAATTCTTTTATTTCCAGCTGACTTGAAATTTTCTACAAGTAAGGTATCTGTTTTAGGAATTTGGCAAACATATTTGTATATTTTTTTGCCACGTCTCGAAAAGAATTTCACCAATAAGCATCTTCCTAAAATGCCCTCTGTCTTCGTATTCTACCACATCTTCGTCAGAGTCATTTTCGTTTGGCTGCCTATCTGGAGTATCCTCTCTGTATACACGTGCAGCTGCGGCTTGAGATAAGGCAGATTCAACCAATGTTTGAGTTTTTATTTCTTGATGGTCGGAATCTGCGGTGACGTTCTGTTCATCTCTCTGATTTATTACTCTGCTTATTTTCAGAATGGGGCGTTTCCTCTCGCGATGCAATACTCTTTCCGGAAGCTACATTCAAACGTTTCCTCTTCCTTGTAGGTTCCTTCAAGAAATCCGTCAAAGTGCTTTCAGATTCCTGTTCTTCAGTATGTTCTCTTCGAAGGCGGTTAAGAACTTTTTTCTGTTAAACGGATGAATGCCAGTTGCACAAAATCCGCTCATAATATTCCGTTTGACGCCGGAGGCTATGTCTTTCTAAGTAGAATTTTGTTTTGGTTGAGTGTAATCCATTTTATTGAGAGATTTTGTCAAAAGATTCATAAATATGTCCTTTGGAACAGCTGCCAATTTAGCATCTTTCATCTCCCAGTTTGTCAGTAATTTGTCAGCACTTGGCGCCAAGCTTTTTTCATCGGGCGGAAGGACACCGGATCCAGAAGCTGGCATAGGTGTGGCGAATGTGGCACTAAATCTACAAAATCAACGTTATTGTCAACACAAAATCACACCATCAGCAGACCCAGATTTCACTATCGGTGTGGCACTTTCAGAAAAATTCATTGTCGGTTTTGGGTGTTTGACAACTTTAGGACATATTCCTATCTTCTTCCCCGATAATCATTCAAGTTAGATTCGTTGTAATCAAAATATTTGAGTCACGTGCATCGCCTACAGTTTTTCCAAGGTTTTTGAAATATTCCCCGATATTTACGGGGAATACTGCAGCTCCAGCTCGTTTGATGTTAGTAGCAGCCCTTTCAGAATACTCGGTTTTGTTACGCATCAGTAGTGAGTATGCCCAGCCTTGTCCAGGAAGGTTGTTTTTAAACTTAGAAACTGTGCTGCCTTGTCTGTCTAAAAGAGTTTTAGCAAACGTATGAAAATACGCTCATCCAGTTGGAACATCTCCACTTGGAACATTTGGCATACGCTTTCAATACAGATTTCTCTTTATTTGCGGAAAATACTGGCTGAGAATCCGATTTTTCTACTAATTTTCCATGGTACTACTGGAAACAGTGCCATTCGGTATATTAAATTTTTCAGTGCCGCACGGGAGGTCGTACGGCTTCTGAGGCAGCTGTTACAGCTCACTCTAACTCCCCTTCATTACGATCTCGATAGGCGCGAACATCCAAACGCTTTGTACAGGTACTTGGCATAGCGTTGAAAGTAAAAAGAAGCACGTAAAGCAATCATGATTGGAAATATGTTTACAGTTTATTTAAAAAATGGCGACAAAATGCTAGGTCTGGAGGTGAGATTATACAATGATAAAAGAACCCATGCCTATGGCCAATTAAACCCCTTAAAGAAGAAAAATCCTCAGTGAATGAAATTTTTGAGGTTATAATACAAAACAAGACTTCTTTCTCAAGCTAATGAAATACACAACAAGATAAAATATCACGTTTTCTAGCACCTTTCATACGCAGTCTGTTACCCTTACAGTTATTTAAGTCTTTGAAATAGTTAAAATGCAGTAGTCACAGTTTTTATGAAAATCTCCGATATCGATACAATATGTTGTATTTGAGGCATTTGAATTTAACACGTCGGTATTCATCAAACCAAAATTTAATATTAAAAATGTTTTATACCCGTGGTCTAGCGGTAGCGTCTTTGATTCATAATCAAAACATCTTCGCCCCCGGGTTCGAATCCCGCCGCTGCTTAAATTTTGGTTAATAATCAGCATTGGTGGAAGAAGACTTCCGCCATAAGAAGTCAGCCTCATTATGCCAACGGCCTTGTCAGAGAGGGAGGAGGAGCGGACAGAGGCACTCTCTTGCCCTAGGAGTAGGAAACTGCCCCTAAAGGCGGAAGAATCAGCAATGATCAACGCCATGAGGATGCAGAAGGCAGTGGAAACCACTGCATTAAAGAAACTAACGTGTATCCACAGAACATGTGGCCTGTAATTAAAGAATTGTCATGGTGACCTCTCCATTGGCAAAAGATTCCGAAATAGACTCCCATGCGGATCTATGGAAGGGGACTACCAAGGGGTGGTTACCATGAGATAAAGATTGAATAATCAACGAAACGGTAACGTTCTACTTGTCGGGGCGTGGAATGTCAGAAATTTGAACGTGGAAGGGAAACTAGAAAATCTGGAAAGGGAAATGCAGAGGCTCAATCTAGATATAGTACGGGTCAGTGAAGTGAAGTGGAAAGAAGACAAGGATTTCTGGTCAGATGAGTATAGGGTAATATGAGCAGCTGGAGAACATGATAAAACGGGGGTAGGATTCGTTATGAATAGGGAGGTGTGGAGGGAGTGTTTTACTGTGAACAGTTCAGGGTTATTCTTATCAGAATCGACAGTAAACCAACACCGACAACGATAGTTCAGGTATACATGCCGACGTCGCAAGCTGAATATGAAGAGGTAGAGAAAGTGTATGAGGATATTGAAAGGGTAACACAGCATGTAAAGGGGGATGAAAATCTAATAGTTATGGGGGACCAGAATGCAGTTATAGGGGAAGGAGTAGAAGAAAAGGTTACAGGAGAATATGGGCTTGGGGCAAGGAATGAGAGAGGAGAAAGACTAACTGAGTTCAGAAACAAGTTACAGCTAGTAATAGCGAATACTCTGTTAAGAATCACAAGAAGAGGAGGTATATTCGGTAAAGGCCGCGTAATACGGGAAGATTTCAGTTAGATTACATCATGGTCAGAAAGTGACTCAGAAATCAGATACTGGATTGTAAGGTGTCGTAGTGATGAAGAGTAGGCTGAAGTTTAAGACATTAGTCAGGAAGAATCAATATGCAAAGAACAGGGACACGGAAGTACTAAGAAATGGCGAGATATGGTTCAATTTCTCTAAGGCTATAAATACAGCAATAAGGAATAGCTCAGTAGGCAGTACAGTTGAAGAGGAAGGGACATCTCTAAAAAGGGCCATCACATACGTTGGGAAGGAAAACATAGGTACAAAGAAGGTCACTGCGAAGAAACCATGGGTAACAGAAGAAATACTTCAATTGATCGAGGAAAGAAGTAAGTACAAAAATGTTCCGAGAAACTCCGGAATACAGAAATACAAGTCGCTCAGGAATTAAATAAATAGGAAGTGCAGGGAAGCTAAGACGAAATGGCTGCAGGAAAAAGTGAAGACTTCGAAAAAGAAACGATTGTTGGAACGACAGACTCAGCATACAGGAAAATCTAAACAACCTTCGGTGACATTAAAAGGGAAGGGTGATAACATTAAGAGTGCAACGCGAATTCCACTGTTAAATGCAGAGGAGACAGCGGATAAGTGGAAAAATACATTGAAAGCCTTTATGAGGGGGAAGATGTCTCATGTGATAGAAGAAGAAACAGGAGTCGCTTTAGAAGAGATAGGGGATCCAGTATTAGAATCAAAATTTAAAAGAGCTTTGGAGGTCTTAAGATCAAATAAGGCACAAGGAATAGATAACATTCCATCAGAGTTTCTAAAATCGTTGAGGGAAGTGGCAACAAAACGAATATTCACGTTGGTGTGTAGAATGTGTGAGTCTGGCGACATACCATCTGACTTTCGGAAAAACATCATCCACACAATTCCGAAGACGGCATGAGCTGACATGTGCGAGAATTATCCACAATCAGCTTAACAGCTCATGCATCCAAGTTGCTTACGAGAGTAATATACAGAAGAATGGAAAAGAAAATTGAGGATGCGCTAGATGACGATCAGTTGGACTTTAGGAAAGCTAAAAGCACGAGAGAGGCAATTCTGACGTAGCGGTTTATAACGGAAGCAAGACACGTTCATAGGATTTGTCGACCTGGAAAAAGCGTTCGACAATGTAAAATGGTGCAGGATGTTCGAAATTCTGAAAAAAGTGGGGGTAAGCTATAGGGAGAGACGCGTGATATACAATATATACAACAGTCATGAGGGAATAATAAGAATCGACGACCAAGAACGAAGTGCTCGTATTACAAAGGGTGTAAGACAAGGATGTAGCCTTTCGCCCCTACTGTTCAATCTGTACATCTAGGAAGCAAAGATGGAAATAAATGAAAGGTTCGGGAGTGGAACTAAAATTCAAGTTGAAAGGATATCAATGATACAATTCGCTGATGACATTTCTATCTTGAGTGAAAGTGAAGAAGAATTACATGATTTGCTGAACGGAATGAACAGTCTAGTGAGTACAGAAAATGGATTGAGAGTAAATCGAAGAAAGACGAAGGTAATGAGCAGTAGTAGAAATGAGAACACCGAGAAACTTAACATCGAGATTGATGGTCACGAAGTAGATGAAATGAAGGAATTCTGTTACCTAGGCAGTAAAATAATCGATGACGAACGGAGCAAGGAGGACATCAAAAGCGGGCTAGCAATGGCAAAAGCGGTATTCCTGGCCAAGAGAAGCCTACTAATGTCAAATATGGGCCTTAATTTGAGGATGAAATTTCTGAGAATGTACGTATGGATTATAGCATTGCATGGTAGTGAAATATGGACTGTGGGAAAATCGAAACGGAAGAGAATCGAAGCATTTGAGATGGGTTTCTACAGACGAATGTTGAAAATTAGGTGGACTGAAAGGTAAGGAATGAGGAGGTTCTACGAAGAATCGAAGAGGAAAGGAATATGTGGAAAATACTCATAAGGAGAAGGGACAGGATGATAGGACATCTGTTAAGACACGAGGGAATGACTTCCATGGTACTAGAGGGATCTGTAGAGGGCAAAAACTGAAGAAGAAGACAGAGATTGGAATACATCCAACAAATAACTGAGGGCACAGGTTGCAAGTGCTACTCTGAGATGAAGAGATTAGCACAACAGAGGAATTCGTGGCGGACTGCATCAAAGCAGTCAGGAGACTGATGACCAAAAAAAAAGTTCTTTTAAAATCTTAGTACGAAGCGGCAGCATGCGAGTATATTTTTAGTACATCACAGCGAACTTGCCATTCCTTCACTACAGGTTAATACTAATCACAACATATAGCATGTTACACAACTTCTGTACTGTAACCAGTTTTTAAAAAATTAAGCTTTGTAGACATAGAATGAAAACCACATTGTAATTTATTTAATTGTTAAACAGATCTGAAGATGTCTGACATTGCCAGAAACCGGTAATTTGGGAATAAAGTGCAGCTATCTGCAGACTGAAAAAAATAGACAGTTCCGTAAAATCCTTATCATTTTGTCCCAGATCAAGAACTTCTTTCCTCCTGGTGAAAATCTGCCTCAGGAGTTCTCATGCGATCGTTGAAAGGTTGTTCACTTTCAACTGGATTCGGCAAATCACTTCAGGAGTCGGGAGCACCACTGAGCCTCGTTTCGTGTGTGTCATGTTAGAAATGTAACGCAAGACCACATGAAGCGTATTGATGTCCTCTAATCTATTTAGATGAAGATTATTTTGAATATTTTAATGCACATATTCTAATTTATGTTGCGTGTCTAAAGTTGCTGTGATGCTCTATGGGGACAGTTCAAATTCTCGATAGGTTTCAGATTATCAGGCGCGATAGCTTCCGGTGATTCCGCTACGTTACTGTCGATTCCATTAGATCTGCCTTGAGGGATCGAGTCTGCGAAAGGGAGGAACCTTTTCTTTCACTACGTTTTGCATCCTTCTTATTTGCCTCTATGCTAATTAGGTTACTACGTGCCTGATTTCTACAGACAAGAATTTTTCCCTAAATGACTGTATTCCGTACCCAGGCTTAACACCTTGAGCTACCAGCTCACTAGAATCCTGCCTAATATGCCTACCCATTATTCTCAGTATCTCTTATATACGCCTTGGGTTTTGATTTGATTGATAATAGTTCATAATAGTTATAGATGAAAAGTACAAGGGCACCCAAATTGGGCACGCATTAAAAACATATGGCCACTTGTATTTTTTCCGTCGCCCTTCCATGCCTTCAATTCGGTTTTCCCAACAGATTAATGGGAACCGTCAATTCAGAAGACGCGTTGAAAGAGGTTTCTGCTTTTTGTGTCTGCGATTACTTCTTCCTACATTCCGCGCAGTTTTCAAAATTGGGCGTTTTACACCTAAACTCAGTACAAGAGCGTTATTTTCAACAGCCAGATCTAGCCACTTCTCTTTGCAGCAGCATCTCATAAGAGGCATATTTATTTCCTGGCCTCGAACACTTCTTATCCGTAATCTTATAGAGTATGCACTTTGGTAACTTCCGAGCTTTGAAACAGTCTTTCTTTAAGAGGTCGGCTTAACCTCGATATGCGCACAATTGTTTGTCCGATATGCAAAATTCGGTCAAATGGCCATAATCTGCAATCTTAAACATTTTTGCACAACTATGTAGTCCTTAGTTGACAACTCTCTGTAGTCATTGTTCAACCTTCGTATGGTTAACAACAACTTCCTCAGTTTTGACTGACTCGCACCACATGATGCACGGAATATTTTACCTTGGGAGCTGAATTTTAGCTTAATAACACTGCAAAGGTCTCGACTTAGCATGTGTTTCAAAAGATTTTGCTTGTATATCGAGTCCAAAATGTATTTTTCGCACATTGTAGAGAGGCCACATACACCCAGGAACGCTGGAAATAGGAAGATAGAAGCGCGAGAGGTTGCAGGTAAGTACATGGAGATCCAATATTTACTTATTTCTCAATTAAAGACCTATTGCCTGTTGTTATATAGCAGGTCGTAAATTGTGATCTTGCGTGTTATATGATACAAATTCAGTTTTACTAGTTGGAAAATTCTTCAGAGAATTTTACAAGAGGATAAATAAATAAAAAATAAAAAAATGTACAAATGTATGTACATAATTTCGTTTAAATTTGTTGCTAAAGTAGATAAGATAATAAATAATATACACAGTACGTTTTGGATGTATTTTAAGTTAAAATTAAAATTGTATTTAATGGAAGAAGTAAGAGATGACAATAAATTTGACTTGGAAGTGATAATTCTTCCCTTTACACTTTCTACGTGTATTTGTATGTTTCATATGTTTTCTTGACTGTGGTAATACGTAATAGTTAATTTACTGATTAATAATTTTACATTGTGTTTCCGAGCTTAAGGTAACTGCGGAGATTGGGGGTTGCTTTAATATTTTATAGTTGCACTAGGTGCGAGAACTTAGTAAAACTTTGAGCCAGTCACACCTGACCCAACGAAAGAAGAAGAAATGTCACATCTTCTGATAGTGTTACATGTTACGAAATGTTATAACAACCAGCTACATAGGGTTTCACATTTTCAGATTGATTCGATTTAGACTTAGAAAACCTTAGCTTACTTTACCAAGTTTGTACGCACATCTATTCTTCACTTCCTGCATGTGCTATAGGATCCAAGTCAGTCTCTGTGTTTGTATCTGTGTAGTTTACTGTGTACTGCTCATCTGTCTTATTCTCGCGTATGCTCTCTCCTGTTTGTGTACCGCATGTAGTACTCCCGATACTTCGCCTGCGATGTTGTTTATGAAGTTCCAGTCATCCTGTCTGCGTAATAAATGTTCTATGTCTTGGTTCTCTAAACTCGATCTTACATGTCCTAGGGCATCGCTGATGAGCACTATGTTTTCATGTGTGCTATTCTCACCACAGGCCCAAGTGTGTGTCTGTTTTAGGCCAAACCTGTGGAGAAACACAGGACACGGGCCGTGGGCCCTGGAAATTGCACAACACCCCGTGTTGGGTTTATGTACTTCAAAATTCATCCGACATCCGATACTGGGGCAGAAAGTGTTCCCGTATTAGTTCTGTACCATTCTGTCTGCCACGTATCAATTCCCCATTTCTCTAATTTCCATTTTTCGGTTACGTCTTGTCCAATTATTTCTCTTATTTTGTCTCGCCTTCCCTCTTCAGCAAGTAGGCCGCTGAATTGTGGCGAATTGTAATATCTATAGGGAAAATTCCTAGTATAACACACAGTGCGTCAATCGAGATCGTGCCGAAAGCCACCGAGATTCTGAGTAGAACACGCCTCTGGCCTCGCATTGCTATGGTTTTATGTGTACCTAAGCATAATCGATGTGCCCAAGCACTAGCCGCAAAATAAGTTACTGACTCAAAGAGTGATATGTTATATGTTCTCATTGTTTTTAGGAGTAGTCTGTGTCGTATAGTGTTCAGTCTGCAACTTTTTGCAGGAGTTTCGTCGCTTTGTTACTTGTTAGTCTCGAATGTTCGTTAAAGCGTAAATGTTCGTCAGTA
Organism: Schistocerca americana; assembly: GCF_021461395.2. Lineage (NCBI taxonomy): Eukaryota > Metazoa > Arthropoda > Insecta > Orthoptera > Acrididae > Schistocerca > Schistocerca americana. The sequence continues at coordinate 155,611,169 of NC_060122.1, forward strand.
TAAAAAAATGGTTCAAATGGCTCTGAGTACTATGGGACTTAACTACTGAGGTCATCAGTCCCCTAGAACTTAGAACTACTTAAACCTAACTAACCTACGGACATCACACACATCCATGCCCGAGGCAGGATTCTAACCTGCGACCATAGCGGTCACGCGGTTCCAAACTGACGCGCTTAGAACCGCACGGTCGTCAGTACAAATGCCAAGGTATCTTGCCACAGCTTTCCTTCTTATAGACATGTTACTTTGCTTTATAATTGGATTTCTTTTCAGTTTTGCCTCTTAGAAGTAATTAAAATGTTTAATTAGGTGCTATTGTGTTTTATATTCTTGCAGCATTCACTGATGAACCCGAGGAGCCGCGTGGCTTTACTCTCTAACTGGACCTCAAGTTTGCAGATGACCAGATGTCATCAAGGTACGCAACCAGCCTTTTGCCATCTCGTTGTCCTCTAGTGCATTCAGTAGTTGTTCTATGGCTATGTCCCAGAAAATTTGTCGGCATTTTTATCCTTGCGTGCATCTCCTGATTACCTTCTTTATAACCTTTTGGCGAACAGTCTTCCATTTCAGTCTCTAAGTCTGTTGTATAGAGCAAGGTGAATACCCATGTCACTAAGTCCCGCAAACAGCGCCAGCTACCAAAGGTTGTCGAAAGCACCAGCTATGCCAATTGGGTTTGCTACTACGTATTTGTCATGTATTTTCTGTATGATTTCTATGGCCCTGTTTACTGCATCGTCGATGAATTTGTGTGGTCGAAAGCAAAACTGATGTGGTCTAAGGCCAAAGAGCTGCCGGAGTGACTGAAGTCTGGTGCATAGCAATCTCTCCTGTACCTTTGACTGAATGTTAATGAGGTGTATTGGTCTTTATCTTAGGCCCAGTCGGATCTTTGTCCTTTGATTTCTTGATTTTTTACTGCGTTTTCCGCCTTCCAAATGTTCAATATTCGCCCTTGGACATGGTTGGTAAGTGTGTAAGGTATGGTATGATAAGTGGAGTAGCTTGTTGATGGTTTCGGAGTGGATGCCATCCGAGCCCGGAGCCTTTTCTTCTTTGCTTTGTATATTGCCATTGCAACTTCCTCCAGAGCAAAAGGAATGATGATACCTTCCTTCTCGTATAGGTAGTCTGCGAAGGTCGGTGTGAAATTGGCTGTCCTGAGTGTGGTCATGGTCAGGATGTAGTTTGTCGAGGACATATTGTGCTGTGAATCACCAGCCTCTTGCGGCATTAACCATCTGGTTTCTTCAGTGTTGATAATACTTTCAGGATCTTGATACGTTCCGTCGGCAGTTTAAAGGCTTCCCTAGATGTTTTTCTGTAAGTTCAAATGGTTCAAATGCTCTAAGCACTGTGGGACTTAACATCTGAGGTCATCAGTTCCCTATACTTAGAATTACTTAAACCTAACTAACCTAAGGACATCACACACACCCATGCCCGAGGCAGGATTAGCACCTGCGACGGTAGTAGCATCGCGGTTCCGGACGGAAGTGACTAGAACCGCTCGACCACAGCGGCCGGCTTTTCTGTAAGTCTGTGCTAACATATGTGTCACAGTGGTCTTTTCTTGGCTTTATGTAAGTTGTCTTTCTATCGTGCTTTGCCGTCGCGGTAATGTTGAAGTCTAATTTCCCTTTCCTGTGCTATCTTTAAGTTTTGGTAATATCGCAGTTTATTATGAATGTCTTTTCTCAGTCTTGATAATAGTGCTGACCATGGTTCCCTTTGTTTGAGTGCGTCGCATATTACAGGTATGGGTGTAGCTTGTGCTCTCTGTAAGGCATATGTAAGAAGGTGGGCTCTGTGATTTATTCTTTCTTGGGTGACACAGAGGAAACTCTTCAGTCACATGTTCTAGTCTTTGCCTGTCTGCTCTGCGTAGCAGCAAACTTGGGTGTTGTGATGTGTCTCTGACTTTATTTGTTTAAATCTATGTAATTATTGCGCGTTATGTCCACCCCTGGTAGCTGAGTGGTCAGCGCGACGAAATGTCGAACCTAACGGCCTGGGTTCGGTTCCCGGCTGGGTCGGACATTTTCTCCCCTCATGGACTGGGTGTTGTATTGTCCTAATCATCATCATTTCATCCCCATCGACACGCAAGTCACCGAAGTGGCGTCAACTCGAAAGACTTGCACCAGGCGAATGGTCAACCTGACGGGGGGCCCTAGCCACACAGCATTTCCATTTATTGCGTTATGATCACTGAGTGATCTCCTATCAATCACCTGCCAATTGGCTATCTGTATTAATGATTTGTTTATTTGTTTACACGTCAAGTTCCATAGCACCAAATTGAAGAGGAAATCTCCAAGGTCATGGAACGTGTCAGTACATGAAATTACAACATAAAAGTAATAACACACAGAAATAAATGTTCATGATCCCGAAAAAAGTCAGTCCATAAGTTTAAATAAACGTAGTGAACAACACAATAAGAATCAGCTTAATTTTTCAAGGAGCTCCTCGACAGAATAGGAGTGACCCATGAGGAAACTCTTCAGTTTCGATTTGAAAGCGCGTAGATTACTGCTAAGATTTTTAATTTTAATGGTAGCTTATTGAAAATGGATGCAGCACTACACTACACACCTTATTGGACAAGAGTTAAGGAAGTCCTATCCAAATGAAGGTTTGATTACTGCTCTGTATTAACCGAGTGACAGCTGCTTATTCTAGGGAATAAGCTAATATTGTTAACAAGAAATGACAGTAAGGAATACATTTATTGAGAGGCCAATGTGAAAATACCCAGACTCGTGAACAGGTGTCGACAAGAGGTTCGTGAACTTACACCAGTTATTTCCCGAACCGCTCGTTTCTGAGCTAAAAATATCCTTTTAGAATGGGAAGAGTTACCCCAAAATATAATACCATACGACATAAGCGAATGAAAATCAGCAAAGTAGACTAATTTTCGTGTCGAACGATCACTCACTTCTGATACCGTTCGAATAGTAAAAATGGCAGTATTAAGTCTTTGCCAGAGAAATGTCTATGTTGCTGCCTACTCCACTATTTGCTTGGTAAGTTGACGGTTGGTCTGGTTTATTTAAACCGAGAAGATTGTGTTCATTTACAACTTCGACTATTATTTGATTATTTGTCCTGCATTTACGTCTGTTAAGATAAGCAGTCGTCTCCCATTTGCAAATGGCGCAACTTCTTCTATTACTCCAGCAAAAGGCTGTATATCAAATGAGTATTGAGCGCATATCGACGGGGTGATCCATATTTCCTTGCCTGACGTTATTCCGTCTGTAAAAGTATGTTATGTGCATGGTTCCATTATTTGCGTTACTGTAATGCTAGTGTTTTCTACAACGATTGCAGCCATGGCCTTGTTTGCGTCTCTGATTTGCATGTACTGCCTCGGAAGACCTGGAATTTTTCCACCTCGTGTGTACGGTTCTTGAAGACATAATATATCCATACATACCTGGTTCACCTGCCTGTCAATCTGTGCATACTCCGACGTGCTTCCCATACAGTTCAGCTGCAAGACTTTCACTGTGGGAATTTAGTAAGAGCAAAGTACTTCGGCGCAATCTGGGTGTGATCGAGATTCACGCGTCTACCGGGTGATCAAAACGTCAGTATAAATTTGAAAACTGAATAAATCACGGAATAATGTAGATAGAGAGGTACAAATTGACACACATGCTTGGAATGACATGGGGTTTTATTAGAACGGAAAAAATACAAAAGTTCAAAAAATGTCCTACAGATGGAGCTTCATCTGATCAGAATAGCAATAATTAGCATAACAAAGTAAGACAAACCAAAGATGATGTTCTTTATAGGAAATATGTCCACCATCATTCCTCAACAATACCTGTAGTCGAGGAATAATGTTGTGAACAGCACTGTAAAGCATGTCCGGAGTTATGGTGAGGCATTGGCGTCGGATGTTGTCTTTCAGCATCCCTAGAAATGTCGGTCGATCACGATACACTTGCGACTTCATGTAACCCCAAAGCCAATAATCGCACGGACTGAGGTCTGGGGACCTGGGAGGCCAAGCATGACGAAAGTGGCGGCTGAGCACACGATCATCACCAAACGACACGCGCAAGTATCTGTCGGACATTTTATGAACTTTGTTTTTTTTGTTTTGGTTCTAATAAAATCCCATGTCATACCAAGTATGTGTGTCAATTTTTAACTCTCTATCTACATTATTCCGTGGTTTATTAAGTTTTCAAATTTATACTGACTTTTTGATCACCCGGTATGTGCACGTACTACATCCTTGTAAACGTTGTCAAGGTTAATGTCTTTATTTCTTCGTCAAAATGATTAGCATAAAAGATTTCACAGTTCTCGTTTATCTGTTGGTAGGTTTTCGGTGCTTAGCATAATTTGCTGCTTGGTCAGTGGTAGGACAGCATATAGTGTCACCCAGTGGGTAATTCGGCCTGGTTACTAGTCTCAGTGCAGTTTGAAAAACTTCTTTCCTTTCCAGTTGAGTTAGGCGGAAGTTCTATTATGTTTCTTACTTAATGGCTTCTTAACTCTGTCTGATGTACTGGATCGTGATGTTTACCTCTTGATGTAATTTCTGCTTTTGGGTGCTGTGGTGTCTCGTCAGTTGAAGAGCGTTGGGAGTTTTTGTGTTCATGTTGTTTATAGTAGCCACACGGTGCGTGATGACTTTTTGTTGCTTGAAGTTTTCCGTTTGCGTTTGTTTCACATTGATGATTGTTTCTTACATCTGAACGGTCTTTTCGTGCGTATTCCCACCGTAAATGAAACTTACGGATTGCGTGTCTCGTTCACGTTTTGATGTGCCACTTCATATTTTTCTGTAGTTGTTGTTTCATTATACGGTAACCCGTCCGCTGGTGAGGAAAGAATTAATTTCCGTTTATATTGTTTCGGTGTGTCTAGACGTTCTGGAGTCATGATCCTGTTCTGGATAGGCTTGACCATGTCTCGAACGTCTACCGTCATTTTTATGTACACTCCTGGAAATTGAAATAAGAACACCGTGAATTCATTGTCCCAGGAAGGGGAAACTTTATTGACACATTCCTGGGGTCAGATACATCACATGATCACACTGACAGAACCACAGGCACATAGACACAGGCAACAGAGCATGCACAATGTCGGCACTAGTACAGTGTATATCCACCTTTCGCAGCAATGCAGGCTGCTATTCTCCCATGGAGACGATCGTAGAGATGCTGGATGTAGTCCTGTGGAACGGCTTGCCATGCCATTTCCACCTGGCGCCTCAGTTGGACCAGCGTTCGTGCTGGACGTGCAGACCGCGTGAGACGACGCTTCATCCAGTCCCAAACATGCTCAATGGGGGTCAGATCTGGAGATCTTGCTGGCCAGGGTAGTTGACTTACACCTTCTAGAGCACGTTGGGTGGCATGGGATACATGCGGACGTGCATTGTCCTGTTGGAACAGCAAGTTCCCTTGCCGGTCTAGGAATGGTAGAACGATGGGTTCGATGACGGTTTGGATGTACTGTGCACTATTCAGTGTCCCCTCGACGATCACCAGTGGTGTACGGCCAGTGTAGGAGATCGCTCCCCACACCATGATGCCGGGTGTTGGCCCTGTGTGCCTCGGTCATATGCAGTCCTGATTGTGGCGCTCACCTGCACGGCGCCAAACACGCATACGACCATCATTGGCACCAAGGCAGAAGCGACTCTCATCGCTGAAGGCGACACATCTCCATTCGTCCCTCCATTCACGCCTGTCGCGACACCACTGGAGGCGGGCTGCACGATGTTGGGGCGTGAGCGGAAGACGGCCTAACGGTGTGCGGGACCGTAGCCCAGCTTCATGGAGACGGTTGCGAATGGTCCTCGCCGATACCCCAGGAGCAACAGTGTCCCTAATTTGCTGGGAAGTGGCGGTGCGGTCCCCTACGGGACTGCGTAGGATCCTACGGTCTTGGCGTGCATCCGTGCGTCGCTGCGGACCGGTCCCAGGTCGACGGGCACGTGCACCTTCCGCCGACCACTGGCGACAACATCGATGTACTGTGGAGACCTCACGCCCCACGTGTTGAGCAATTCGGCGGTACGTCCACCCGACCTCCCGCATGCCCACTATACGCCCTCGCTCAAAGTCCGTCAACTGCACATACGGTTCACGTCCACGCTGTCGCGGCATGCTACCAGTGTTAAAGACTGCGATGGAGCTCCGTATGCCACGGCAAACTGGCTGACACTGACGGCGGCGGTGCACAAATGCTGCGCAGCTAGCGCCATTCGACGGCCAACACCGCGGTTCCTGGTGTGTCCGCTGTGCCGTGCGTGTGATCATTGCTTGTACAGCCCTCTCGCAGTGTCCGGAGCAAGTATGGTGGGTCTGACACACCGGTGTCAATGTGTTCTTTTTTCCATTTCCAGGAGTGTATTTCTGTTAAGTGTGATGTGTCGTGTTCTTGGTGGACATGACCGTATCTCGGATGTCTATGGTCGATTTCACGTACTTCTGTTGAGTTTAGTGTGTTGTTGTTAAAGTCTGCTTTACTGAGGGCTTCCTCTTCCAGCTCTTCTACGCTAAGGAAGGTCGCCATTTGGTGCATTGCCACTGGAAAGATTCGTGTTTAATGTGTCTCGCCACATCAGACCATAGCGCCGTAGTAACAAGCATCGTCGACGTAATCTGTTACTATAACAGATTTTTCTTCCACAATGTTTGCAACTGTTGTGGGGATTCATGTCCGTTGGAGAACCTGTGATCAGCACCACCCCAAGTTGTTGCCTCCAGGCTGCTGCACGTCGCCAAGCTCTTGCTTTGGTTGCTATTGTGTTTGGTTCTGTGGTGTGGGATGCTGGTGTTCATATCTCCGCTTAGTGAAGAGGACTTCTGTACATTTCCGTTGTTGATATTTGTATTCATATCCCTGTCTGAATTTCCAAAATTTTCCTAAATTTTCACTGCTTTTGTTTTGGCGTGCGCTAGTTGACGTTGTTGGTGACATCATACTCCGTTTTTTCTATTTGTCTTTTGTTGAGTTCTTTGTAAATGCAAATGATCCAAGTTTGTTGCCAATGCGGATGCTCACAGCACAATCCTGCAGTGGTGCTGCAGTCGGGCAGGTGGCCCTACTTAAACGGCGCACAGTGGACGAGTCATACAAGTAACGATCGTATGCCGACTCGAGGAAGACGTCAGTAGGCGCGGAATGCCAGGTACATGTGCCAGACCACATTTGTACAGTTAAGCCAGGTTGATGGGGGGTCTAATCAGTGGCACGAGAAATGTAGGCTTGTAGACACGGCTTGTGTCTTGCCAGGTCGATCGTTCGGAATGTTTCGTCAGACGATGGTGGGAGCAGTGGACATGAAATGGCACTCACGTACGACGTGCGACCAGGAAGACCACATAACTAGATGTATGGGAACCAGCTGTGCTACATACCATTTCCAGGCGCCTTGCAAATGCGAATTTGTAGTGTACTGCGATTAACACCGAGATATCGGCGACTCACTCTACAGTGGTGCCAAGACACAACAGTTGGACAGCCATAGATTGGTAAAACGTGGTGTTTAGTGAAGAATCCCGATTCGTATTGGGGGCGAGTGATAACTGGATACCGGTGTCGTGGCAACCCGGTGAACGGTACAGTTCCACATCAGCGCAGCTGGCATAATGGTTCGGGGAGGGCCGTAGTTCACGATATCCGATCCCTTCTAATTGTGGTACGGAATCATAACGGGCCAGGGTTATGTTCCTCAACATCATGTGGGACCTTTCTCACATGGCCAACCACGGGCAGGAAGATTATTTTCGTCCGCATACAGCTCTACTTGCTCTAGACTTTTTACGTCATGCTCAGATTCTTCCGTGGCTGACCTGCTTTCTAGACTTGTTCACTATAGAGCGTGGGTGGGACCAGATGAAACGCCAGATACCGCCGCGTCACTCTGTACATGATTTCGAGGTGGCTGTTCAAGATCTGTGGGCCACTCTGCCTTGGGACAAAATAAGGCGTGTATCAACTCGATGCCGGACCGTGTTGGGGCATGAACCATAGCAAAATGTGGTGCAACGCTTTATTGGTGTTGCACTGTATCTGCCTACTCAAACTCACTGTATTTGCTTATATGTATTGATTTTGGGTTCAAACGATTCTGCGTTCTGTATCATTATGTCTAGTAAATATATCGTTCCGATGCTCCCCTCTTGGTGCGTTATTTTCAATGTTCCTGATTGTATATTGTCAAACGTGTGCTCATTTTTGGATGTTCGCTGTTAGCAACTCTACATTTTTAGTTTTCGTAATTATTTTCCGACAGTCCTCTCAGAATCTGCTTCTAATATTCCACACGAGCAGTGCGACATTTTCTACAGCTGCCTGGGCTATCAGCACGAGAGCATTCTTGTGACTGCACTCTATGTGGCAGCAAAAGGGGGCGGACGAACAGTGGTGCATCACACAGCACCAACGGGCCCAGGAATGACAACATGATTTTAGACGTGTTATATGTCTGCGTACAGTAAAACGATGGACGTATCACTGTGTGAGGGCTCCGAGTAGAAAAAAATGTTGTCAGATTGCATTCGTCAACATTACACTTTGCACGTTGCGGCAACCACTTGTCTTGCTGATATGCCATACCGCTGGGTAGATAACACAATCGGCCCTGATCTGCACACCAGTTAATTTGGACAATAGATGTCACTTTTCTGACGTGTTACAGCTTGTTGCTGTGCCCTATTGTTGGAGGTCTATGTGACATTATCTTTCGAAGAGATAACGCAAGACTGCATGTTGTCTGTGCTGTCTTGACTTATCTCGATACAGATGGTGTTCAGCTACGGCCTTAATCAGTAGGTTCTTCTTCTCTCTCACCCACTGGAAAAAAAACAGGTCATTAGTTGACGAGAGACTAACATGCCACCACTCACAGCTTCTATGATGAACTCGTGTCAGAGTTGAAGCAGCATGGAATGACGTACCCACATCTGCCATCCAAGCTCAGATTAAGTCGATGCCTAGGTGGGTTAGAATGTTAGAATGCTGGCACAGGTCGTGTCTCTGTGTACCACATTTCGTACTCTGTAAATCACCAGACCACCTAAAAACTAGAAGAGAGATGGTGGCGTGAAGTTTCTGATCATCATTGTTTGCGCCAATATCCTGCATTAAATTCCGAAACTCTTCGTAGTGTGTGGTTGGTGTTCCTTCCATCAGATAGGGACACAGAGGTGCGCGGTCCAAAAAATAGGTAAAGTGGCTCTGAGCACTATAGGACTTAACTTCTGAGGTCATCAGTCCCCTAGAACTTAGAACTACTTAAACCTGACTAACCTAAGGACGTCATACACATCCATGTCCGAGGCAGGATTCGAACCTGCGAGCTTAGCGGTCGCGCGGTTCCAGACTGAAGGGCCTAGAACCGCTGGGCCACACCTGCCGGCGATCTGTAGCTTCGGCCAGCCTGAGCGGTCCCCTTGATGCTATTCGAGAGTAGTAGGCTATGTACCAGCACCGGTATTCACCCTCTCCGTACTCTTATCATCGACATCATACAACACAAACGTAAAACTACACTATACATGCATCAATTACATTTACCTACTTACTACAAATTCACATACGACACAACTTTCACATTTCCGCAAGGCAGTGGTAATCGTGAGTGCCGGAAGAAAACGCTTTTCGACAAGGTGGCCGAACTTACTCATTGGTGTCTTCCATGCAATCATGCAATCATGCCTAAGGACTTTATTTACGCAAAAATTCGTACTATGATGTACGTGCACGATAAGATGGATCTAGTTATTTCCGAAAGTCCAAGATGTCTAATTCCAATGACAGCAACCAGTATATATAATACTGGCCATTAAAACTGCTACACCAAGAAGAAATGCAGATGATAAACGGGTATTCATTGGACAAATATATTGTACTAGAACTGACATGTGATTACATTTTCATGCAATTTGGGTGCATAGATGCTGAGAAATCAGTACCCAGAACAACCACCTCTGGCCGTAATAACGGCCTTGATACGTCTGGGCATTCAGTCAAACAGAGCTTGCATGGCGTGTACAGGTACAGCTGCACATGCAGCTTCAACATGATACCACAGTTCATCAAGAGTAGTAACTGGTGTATTGTGACGAGCCAGTTCCTCGGCCACCACTGACCAAACGTTTTCAATTGGTGAGAGATCAGGAGAATGTGCTGGCCAGTGCAGCAGTCGAACATTTTCTGTATCCTGCTGATGTGTAGGGTTTCACAGGGATCGAATGAAGGGTAGAGCCACGGGTCGTAACACATCTGAAATGTAACGTCCACTGTTCAAAGTGCCGTCAATGCGAACAAGACGTGACCGAGACGTGTAACCAATGGCACCCCGTACCATCACGCCGGGTGATACGCCAGTATGGCGATGACGAATACACGCCACCAATGTGCGTTAACCGCGATGTCGTGAAGCACCGATGCGACCATCATGATGCTGTAAACAGAACCTGGATTCATCAGAAAAAATGACGTTTTGCCATTCGTGCACCCGGATTCGTCGTTGAATACACCATCGCAGGCGCTCCGTTCTGTAATGCAGCATCAAGGGTAACCGCAGCCACGGTCTCCGAGCTGATAGTCCATGCTGCTGCAAACGTCGTCGAACTGTTCATGCAAATAGTTGTTGTCTTGCAAACGTCCCCATCTGTTGACTCAGGGATCGAGACGTGACTGCACGATGCGTTACAGCCCTGCGGATAAGATGCCCCTTCCATATTCTGATAACAGTCATTGGATCTCGACCAACGCGAGCAGGAATGTCGCGATGCGATAAACCGCAATCGCGATAGGCTACAATCCGACCTTTATCAAAGTTTCTCCTCCTTACACGAGGCATCACAACAACGTTTCACCAGGCAACGCCGGTCAACAGCTGTTTGTGTATGAGAAATCGGTTGGAAACTGTCCTCATGTTATCATCTTCCTGTCGGGATAATATCGCGTCTTTAGCATGTCATCTTCGTGGAGTAGCAAAAAATAAATAAATAAATAAATAAAAAATTGAAAGTGATATTCCGTGACTTGATGTGACGATTAAAAGACGACCAGATATCTAGAAAAAGATACCAGATTAGTAATTTAATATGCAGTGTGTACTCCTAATAACACTGGTCAACACTCATTTTCTTGCCAAGGATATTTGAGTGGCTTTAGGATGGGTTAGTGGTGCTGAGGACGAATATAGCAACCATTTATGCAGTTTGGCTCTAGTTTTTGAGATAATGCATGATTTATTCAAAAAATTAGAAAAAATTGCTGATACTGAACTCGAGCGCTACAAACTACAATGAAAAAAGAAAATAATCTTTATAAATAGCTTCTATGAAAACCTGATAGGCATTTGTCCACGTATAAAACGTAATTGAAAAGTTTCTCTATAAGTATATCATTTTCCGTCCATGACGAACCGCTTCCTGCACGCTTTCCTTTTATAGGTCTCTTCAGAACAGTCACGTTGCAGATTCCAGCAATAATCTGCCATCATATGCCTGTCCCATCTTCCTTTATATCTTTCCTTTATTCCTTTTTATATCTTGATGGAACCGCTCTCCTTGTTCCTCACTGAAATCACCTAGATTACGAGGAAATCAATCCAAGTGGCTGTGAAGGAAGTGCAATTTTATGCTCATGTTAGCTCCTAAGTTTTGAAAGTTAGTGAGCATGTTTTTGACCAGTTCCTCGTAATTGGGAGCTTTATGATTGCCCAAAAAACATTTTACAACAGCGACAAAACTGTTCCAAGCCGATGCTTCAGTGACAGCCATGACACTTGTAAAATTGGTATCGTTGATGAGCCTGCGAATTTGAGGACCATCAAATATTCCTGCCTTAAGTTATTCACTACTGAGTCCAGGGAACGTATTGCAGATGTATGTGAAGCAATTACCATTTCTGTCTAAAGCTTTGGTGAATTGCTTCATTAGTCCTAACTTAATATGTAATGGTGGAAGAACAATCTTGTCCCTACTAACCAGAGGTTCATTAATGATGTTTGCTTCACCAACAGCCATATGTTCCCTTGGAGGCCATGTTTTCTGCTTCCAGTGTTCGTGCTTTGCCCTACTATCCCACATGCAGATAAAACATGGGTGCTTTGTGTATCCACTTTGTTGTCCAAGCAAGAAGTTCACCATTTTCAAATTAACACAAATCAACCACTGGTGCTGCATATACTGAATTTTCTGCAGAACCATCTTGATGTTAGCATATGCTTCACAAAGTTTTGTTGAGTGGGCAATTGGAATAGATGCGTAACGATTGCCATTGTGTAGGAGAACACATTTTAAACTTCTAGTGGAACTGTCTATGAAGAGACGCCAGTCCTCTCGTCTATATTCCGGCAGCCCCAATTCAAGTAAAAGTCCAGGTATATTGCTGCAATACACTATAACCTCTTCTTGGTTGAAGTATGGAAGAAGGTTTTCTTCTCTCGTCCGGTAAGCTGTTATTTTAACACTTGGATGAAGACAGTTCTTTTCCTTAAGCCTGGATGCTAAGAGTTCTGATGCTTGCTTTGAAAGATTGAGTTCTCGTATCAAGTCACTGAGCTCCTTCTGGTCGAACTGCTGGGGTTGTGTCTCACGTCCTTCGTATTCCGAACCACTACTTGTACATTCCTCGCCGTGCACATCGTCATCTGATGATGTTAGCGTGGGTAATGTTGTGAAGGTTGGTACAGGAACATCGTTGCTGTGCACCAACGGTCTTCTTGCTGACTCCAAATCGGGATAATCCCACTTTCGTTTTTTGAACCTATTAAAACCTTTCACGTTAACAATGCAAAAATAGCATTCATCTGTATGGTTCTTCTGCTCTCGCCATACCATAGGCACTCCGAAGTTTAAGCTTTTCCTTTTTCGTTTTGTCCACTGCCGTAAGCACTCCACACAGCATTTACAAACTTTATGGGGTGCCCACGCCTTGTCTTGATCTCCAAGTTTAATTCCGAAATATGCCAGATACGCTTCCTTCACAAAAGGAGTGATATTCTTCCTGTTCTTTTTGAAGAACGTATTCACCACAAATGTAGCAGAACTCATCTGGATGGTTCACGCAAAGACGGCGTGAAGAACTCATGTTTTCCTAAAACAAAATTGCACAAATACTACATATTATGCAGAACTTTCTTGTATTTGCATGTCAATCACATTCAACAAACATCATTAATTGTTTTGTGTGAAATGAATACTCACCTCTTATTTGCTACGTCACGATGAAAAGGTTCTATCTCCTTGAAGCTGCAATGCACATGTGTGTGACTTTCGACCATCGCCATTTTTCTTGTTTACACTGAACGCTACCTATCGGCTGTTGCGGGGATTACCTCGGCCAACAAATGAATGTCGAGTACCGCCGAATTCAAATCTGCACAACCCTCAATATCTTCAACACACGCACCGCACAACAGGACTGAACACATGCTGACAGTGTGATGTTTGCATGATGTAATCCTCAACCACATAGATGCGCTCCCTGAGCACAATTGTTTAATAAAGATAGTACAATATCACTAATTAAAAAACAGGTAGCAAATACATTACACCATATATGGACCCTGCAGTCGATATTATCCACATGAAACTCTCATTTCCACAAATAACCTATATCTCAAAAACCAGAGCCAATTTGGAAAAAGTACAAATATACTCGGAATGAGTATCATAACAATATCCCATTTTCGTTCAAACTTCCCTGGCAACGAAAAAAAAAATTATTTTGTAGAGCTGTGTAATAGTTATATGTAATTTTAAATTCTGTAGGTTCTGCTGTGGCGCTGAGCAACAGACAAAGAGGGTAAATACCTTCATCCCAACAAATAGTCTTGAGAGCTCGCACACTTATATGTTCTCTGAACGTTATTCATGCTCGTGTGGCATCGTGCTGCATTGATGTGCAGCCTCACTTCATTCTTATGGACTAATTTTGGTGAGTCTGTAGATGCACTGAATCTGGGAGCAAAATTATGAGTGCGTCTGCTTAATAAGACGCGCCGGACAATTGGAGTCGAGGGCACTTAGGTCATGCCCTTCGACCATAAATCTCTGGGCTGAAGTCACGTGAATGTTGGCAAAACATGGTTGTTTCGCGTTGCGCTTATGGCTGTACTCAGCGTTTTGTCGGGGGAAATGGCATTACATTTCACGTGTAAATGTTTCTATGATAGTGCAGATGCGTTTATTGAAATCTGCTGAAGTGACTTTTATATGTTTTTTACACTTGAAATAGGGTATCACGTAAATGAAAGTGTTGAAAGTGATGCCTGTAAAGTCAGACTCATATTACATTTAGGAAAGTATCTGTGATAATTCGGTTACAGAAGTAAGTATAACTGTTCCTCGTTCCTACTCATAGGTTCCCTGAGGATGAAAACCGAAGGCAGCTTTGGATACAGGCCCTGAAACGGAAAAACTTTAAGCCATCTGCAGATACGCGCCTTTGCTCGAAGCACTTCGAGGAGAAGTGTTTTGATAGGTTAGTTATTAATTACAATGTATATTTATAATTTATATTTACACTGTCTGTCATTTTTAAACCTGATGTTTTTATAGGGCTAAGACTGGAGGGAATTGGCTAAGTAGTGATACTATCCCGACACTTTTTGATTTTCCGGAGCATATGAAATCGAAGAGGCCTAAGCTCCGTAAATCGCACATTAAAAGGCGTTCGTTAGACGATGCCTCGTCTTCTGAAATCTGAGCTTCCAATGCCTGTAAGTCTGAATGTTGTTAGAATAATTCCCATATCAAATTTTCTTTTATAAGTGACCAGAGCTCAAAACTCGGCGAATCCAATGTTTAAAGTTTTGACACGAGCCCACTCTTACTGTTTAAAAGGATTTTAACGATATTTTACTTTAATTGATAGCTTATAGTAATTTCGTCCCGCTGCCCACCAGAGTGGCCTTCGATGTACTATTTGTTAGATTTTTTAAATGGTACTGCGAACAAATAAAGGTCAAATGTAGTTCTGGCATAATTTTTCGCAAATAAAAATGTCAATTTTTGTTGGAAGCGTTTGGCAGTCAATTGAGAAATGTGGGGAAAATACGATACAAACACAGGATGGCAGGCCGCTGATTTGAAATCCCGCCACGTTTTGCCAACAGTCACGTGGTTTATGTTGGAGTCACACGAGCCCTATAGCTCCCGCACAGCAAGGCCAGTCTACTAGTATCTATGGTCGAAGGTCATGCCAATCCAGCGTCCTTTGGTGGCGTGTTTACGTGGCGCCACCCTTCGGAGAACGGTGAGCCCTGGAACGGCGAGCTCGCCTGGTGGGAGGTTCAAAAGCACGGTCGCCCATGTAGCTACCGCATATTTATACCATAATCGCCTAGCAGATTATATCCCAGCCAGATTATGAGAGGTTCAAATTTTAGCGTCTCTAGTGTGAATCTGTAGATTGAGCAAGCAGTAGTGGAAACAAAAGGAAAATCTAGAGTAGAAATGAAAGTCCAGAAAGAATAAATAAGAACTTTAAGGTTTGCCGATGACATTGTAATTCTGTCAGAGACTGCAAAGGACTGAGAAGAACAGTTTAACGGAATGCAAAATGCCTTGAAAGGAGAATATAAGATGAACATCAACAAAAACAAAACAATAATAATGGAATTCAGTCTAATTAAATCAGGTGATGTAGAGGGAATTAGATTAGGGAACGGCACACTTAAAGTTGATGAGTTTCGCTATTTGGATAACAAAATAACGGGTGATGGCCGAAGTAGAGAGGATAAAAAATGTTGATTGACAATAGCAATAAAAGTGTTTCTGAAGAAGAGAAATTTGTTAACATGAAGTATAGATTGAATTGTAAGGAAGTCTTTCCTAAAAGAAGAATGCTGAAGAGTAGATGGGTAGATCACGTAATTCAGGAGGAGGAATTGAACAGAATTTGGAAGACAAAGAATTTGTGTCACAGCTTTGACGAAAATAAGGGATTACAAGGGATTACCAGCTTAGTGCTGGAAGGAAGTGCGGTAGGGGGGGGGGGGGGGGGGGGGGGGAGTAAGTAAAAGTTGTAGAGGGAGACTAAGAGATGAATAGGTTGATGAATATAATAAGATGTCTCAGAAAGATGCAGACTGCAGTAGTTATTTGGAGATGAGGATTGCACAGGATAGAGCACATGGAGAGCTGCATCAAACCAGTCTTCGGATTGAAAACTACAAAAACAACACAACAGTACTGATTGAAGTATGTGCAACATTTATAACATACTTTGAAAACTCGAGTAGGACACCTCTAGATTGGGGAAAAATTCACCATTTATGGGATAATATTCCAGTAAGAGCTTGAGAGAATGCAGGGCACTCTCATTTCTGATTCGGTGTTATGCCGCTTCATGTTCTTGGGGAATAATATGATCTTTGTTTCGATTTGACTTCATACATCTTGATGAAATGGTGGACAGTAGTTACTGCTCTTGCTTGCGTGCTCTAGGGAAGGAATAACGGTAAGCTTTACCTGCGTTCTAAGGAATAGGGTGCCGATTTAAACGACTGCAGTAAAAGTGCACAGCAACGGTGGGTTGAGGGAAGCGCGTTTTATCTGCGGAACCTGGGTGGAAACATTTTCGGACGGCCGAGTTCCATGGTCTCGTTGAACAAACACGTTCTTCGGCGCCAGTCGGTCGGCATCCGCGTCTAGGTAGAATTACTAGCGCCGGGAAGTCGCCGCTGCAATGGCATTGTAGACCGGCAATAAAGCAGAGGATGGGGCCTTATCAGGCAGGAAGACGACGGGACATCTGTGTTGCGTTCTGAGAATTTCCGTGCACCCAGACGTCCAGACTCTCTAACAAAACATTTTTGTGAAAGCACGAGGCTTTTAGCGAGTTTATGGCTGTTCTTTGGAAACTTCGAAATCGATGCAACAGGAGAGATAACAAGCCTTTTATGGAAGGCTGTGGTTCTATCCTGGTCATGTTGTTAGTAAAAGTCACAGCGTGAACGCGCGGGAAAGATGTTGCAAAGCTGACTCTTTTTTTCCTCTTCTCCAATTTGACTTTAAAGTCTTTGATTGGTCAAATCGGTGTATGCAGAGCAAAGGGCGCTCTCCCTGCTTCGAATGCCGCACTCAAACTCGTGATTGGCTTGTGCTAAACTGGTGGAAGTCTAAGATGTAAATAGGCTTTTGCTGTGGAGCTGAAGAGGAAGCGGGCACAAAGAGAAGAGATCTCTCTTGTACTGGCGCGTTGCTAGTAAAGAACTGCAGGTCGCTACCTAAATGGTGAGACATGTCTCCTTTGCTAGTGTGCCACTTGGAGCCTGTGCCAGTCAGCTTCTGAACTGTCAGAGGTACTGCTTCTAGCATCACGCACACAATGAGTGATGTGTGGGTGTACTTATTTGTCTTGAGTCGGCCGTATAAACATTTGACATATCCGTCACACATATTCGTGGCACAGAGTCGAATTGGTTTGGCAGACCAGCAAACAGGTGCACCTGCACACTGGAATCCACTGAGGACTCAGAGGCTCGTAGGAAAGTACTTGCATTCCGAATCAGCTGAACGTGAGACCGCGTACTTGCATTTTTCGGGCGCACGCCATTAATAACAGGTTGCGACCGTCCATGACCTCAGTCGCCGAATACATCGTGGTGTGCCGCCCTGACCAACAAGGGGGTAAGGTATTCGCTGCTAAGGCGTAGGGCTCCAATATATGTTTCTCAGCACCCTGTCCTTTCATACTATATTTTTCTTTTTGGAATGGTACAATAAATATGTGCTTGAGGATGGCGTAGTTTTTGTGCCTTAACCCGGATTTACATGTATGAAGTCAGATAAAGTGATTAGTGTTCTGGTTAGTCTCGTGTGTCGATCCCCAGCTGATCACTTTGCCCACCATAGACCCCATGTTAGTGAAAGCGTTTGTCAAATAAAAATGTTTGTGTGACGATTCTGTAGTCATTTTTGTTGTCTTGTGATGTTAAGGATGAATAAATCTATTGTCATTTAGATCACAACTTCTCCCTGAGTTATGATAAACAGTACCTTCCCATTTTATTATTAATGTCTAGATTTGAAACGTAGGTAGAAGGCTTTCAAGCTATCACACTTGAAGGATGGCAATTAACAACTCTTTTCACCAATGATAAAGCTGTTCCAGAAAAGGGACGCAAGACACTATGGTTACACCGAATGCCTCATCTCTCATATGGTATGTGGGAGTAGCAACACTGCTGTAGAGGATTAGTTGAAAGAATGTACCGTATACTGCCAGAAGGGATGTGTACCAATTAAATTCACTGAAATTTAATAAATCGATTGATGAGGGTGAAATCAACGAAGATGCAATGAAATGAGAAAGCAGTTACAGTTAGAACAGTGTCAGTATTTTACAGTGTCTGTACAGTTCATTGCGAATGTTCTTGAGTCATGCATGCATGTCTAAAGGAACAGACAGTGCTCACCATCTGCAATTCTATTAAATTATGAACTGTGTTCGCAAATTGGACATTTACATCGAAAGGACATTATATCGAACTATACAGACACTAATACAGACACTACACTAAGTATATATCAGACCAAAGCAAGGCAAACTGACGAGGAAAACGTTGTCTGTCTCTGTGTGGAAATCACACGAACGCCGTGCGAGCATTACGGACAGAGACACTATGACATGTGGAAGGTTGGGCCGGTTAGCGAGGCTGTACGCGGGAAATGCGGTTTCGAGTCCCAGCCCGGCACAAATTTTCATGTGTCTGTTGTAACCCATATGGCTGATGTAATATGGTATTCGCGATTTTCGAACAGACACAAAAAGGTATTGATGAAAACAGTTCAGAAATGCTGAACCTGCAATAATGATTACGTATTTAGTAACCATAACTGTCGCCGGCGGCTGAGCTGTAACCTGAAAACCGGAACACGCAAGCAGAACGTTGCATCCATAAGCACAACTTCTCGTGTCGAAGAAGTCTTACCTCTGTATGCTCCACATTCTGCCTCACAGAAACTGTTACCAGTTCTCAGTCCCTGACCAAGACATCCAAACATAAATTCTTACCTTTCATCTGCCAGACTTATTTCATGTATTACACGCTTCAGAAATGAAGGACGTTGCCACCATTTCCAACTCACACCCCATAAAAGCTAACTAATAGCTTCCGCATCTAACTCTCCTCATCCACTCCCACAATCCGACAAAACCGACAGCGACCTCCTCATACCTATTTTACTTCACATCTCATCTGTCCAACGTCTAGTTTTACCAGTAGACACCCATTCTATATCCACTCCTATATTCCGCCCGCACCTTACGGCTTGTGGCGGAGTGTGCGTCTTGCACGACTGTACACCCATCTTCCTTGCTCCATTCCGAAACGGTGCAAGGGAAGAACAATTGTCGTTAAGCGTCTGAATGAAATTCAGATTTCTCTGAATTCCTCGTCGTCTTCGTGGGACATGTATTGTAAGTAGGCTGTTTAGGTTTTTATGTTGGTAACGCCACGTAGCGCTCTATATGAAAATCACTGACTGTGCTGTGTGAAGTCTGTGGCTGGTTAGCGTTGTTGGAATACTTGCTATTGTAGTGTTGGGCAGTTGGATGGGAACAGCGTGCAGCGTTGCGCAGTTGGAGTTGAGCCGCCAGCAGTGGTGGATGTGGGGAGAGAGATGGCAGAATTTTGAGAGCGGACGATCTGGACGTGTGTCCATCAGAAAGAGTAAATTTGTAATATTGGATATCATGAACTGATATACAGGGTGGTCTACAAGTCCGGAAACAGCCTCATAAAATTCAAATGGAGTAGCAAACAAGGAAACTGAGTCCCTACACACGAGGAACGGGAAGGAGGAAACTTTATAGGCTATGCCAACAACATGGCGGCCATCTTGAAAGCCGCCATCTTGGATTCAACTCCAAAATTTCAAATGGGACTGTGGTTATGTGACATATCAAACAGATAGATAATTTCACCAGAAGAACAATGCCGTTTTTATTTTAAACATAGCTTTATTCATTCTCTGGTTATAGCCAGTTACATGTGGCAGCGATGGGACAGTCGGCAGCATGTGTGTTATGTGCCGAAGAAACATTACGCCGGTGTTACACAGTCCTGAGAGACCACCAACGATCATAGGAATGGCTCGATATGTTGTCCATTATGTTGGATTGTTAATGCTATCCTCCGAACCCAGTCCTGATGAACTTTGACCAACACATCTGGCTGAATTTGACAGAACGCATCAACAATGTGCTGCTTTAAATGATGCAAATCCCGTATTTTAACAGAATAAACCAATGCTTTGACATGACCCCAAAGATAAAAATCCAAAGGAGTCAAATCTGGTGAACGTGGTGCCCACTCCACAGCATCCCTACGACAAATCCACTTTTGAGGGAACTTCACATCCAAGTATGCTCGCATATTGTGCCCATAACGTGGTGGGGCTCCATCATGCTGGAAGAATTCCGGAAATGTCCCGTCCTCCGTTAACAATGAGGGAAACACTTCTTCATCCAATAACCTCAGATAACCGTTGGCTGTTAACGTATCATCAATAAAGAAAGGTCCTACGACTTTGGTACCCCACACACCAGACCATTACTTTTTGTGAGTCGACCGTTTTTGGAGCATCAATCCAGTGCGGATTTGTGTCGGACCAGTATCTGTGACTCTGCTTGTTCACTTCACCATTGATAAAGAAATTGGCTTCGTCACTGAACAGCACCTGATAGGGGAAACGTGGGTTTATCTGCAGCTGCTGTGTCACGCATTCTGCGAACTGTACCCGACGGTCTGGGTCATCCTCGTTCAGGTGTTGGAGCAGTTGAATTTTGTATGGGTGCCATTTGTGCTGCGATAAAATTCGCAGTATGGAGTTACGGCTAACCCCACATTCTTGTGACAGGCGACGAGTACTCCGTTGCGGACTCTTACTAAATGATGCCAACACGCTCACTGTTGTTGCTTCATGGTTGGCGGATTTTAGTCTTCCAGCCTTAGGTTTATCTGCGACAGAACCGGTTGCTCGGAATTTGGCCAAAAGCTTGGCAACTGCGCTGTGAGTGATGGGCTGTCTGGTTGGGTGAAGACTGTTGAAATCCTGAGCAATGACCCGTGTGCTTCTTTCTCTTGATATCAAGATGATTTCAATGCGCTCTTCATGTGTTAAGGACATTTTGTAACCTGTAAATATGGAAACAATGATTAAAACGTTAGCATGAGTAAATGATACCTAACAGTTAAACACATGTAACATATCAGGCATGGGATAGTCACTTCGCACCGTTTCAGACTTCATTTTATGACTTCTCAGTACGTAATGCTCACGCTGCCGAGCGTCCCACTGCTGCCCCAAGTAATTGGCTATAACCCGAGAATGAACAAAGCTATGTTTAAAATAACAACGGCATTGTTTTTCTGGTGAAATTCTCTATCTGCTTGATATGTCACATGACCATATTCCCATTTGAAATATTTGAGTTGAATCCAAAATGGCGGTTTTCGAGATGGCCGCCATGTCGGTGGCATAGCCTATAAAGTTTCCTCCTTCCCGTTCCTCGTGTGTAGGGACTCTGTTTCTTTGTTTGCTACTCCATTTGGATTTTATCAGGGTGTTTCCGGACTTTTGGACCACCGTGTATATATGATGACTTTTGAATATTATTAAGGTAAATACATTGTTTGTTCTCTATCAAAACCTTTCATTTGTTAACTACACCTGTCAGTAATTAGTGCCTTCAGTAGTTAGAATCTTTTATTTAGCTGGCAGTATTGGCTCTCGCTGTATTCCAGTAGTTCGAGTAACGAAGATTTTTGTGAGGTAAGTGATTCATGAAAGGTATAGGTTATTGTTAGTCAGGGCCATTCTCTTGTAGGTATTATTGAAAGTCAGATTGCGTTGCGCTAAAAATATTGTGTGTCAGTTTAGTGTTGATCAGAGTTAGTAAAGAGAGAAATGTCTGACTACGTTCAGTTCTGCTCAGCTGTCTGAAAATCAAATAACGTAAGAGGTTTGTCACCACAGTAATTCATTAATTTTTCTAAAGGGACGTTTCAGTATGAACAGAAGTAATACGTTGCCCGATTCTTGTTGAAACGTGTGCGTTAGGAATTTTATCAATAATCTCCTCCTCGATGCAGACCGTCCATTTCGGTGCGATGCGACTGGCAATGGAGTTTGTTGAGAATCTGATTAATGCCATCGCTCTTAGTAAACTAACCTTTGATGAAACTCGCCGCTGTTCGTTGGATCATCTCTCTCTCGTCTGTTAAATCAGTCTGTTAAGAGTCCCATAGTGACGAAGAGTACTTAATTATCGAACGAATAAGTGTTTCGTAAGCCATTTATTTTGTGGTTGAATTGCATAGAACATGTCTCTTTGTCAAGAAATCGCAGTATTGTGAGACTTCCTAGTTCATTTAGCGTTAGCAGTGGTGCACGTGTAGACTTCTGCTAAGCACCTCAAAAATAATCACTGTATTAAAACCAGGCAAACCAGCTGAAAGCACTAAGAGCTGCAAATGAATAGCCCTCCCGCTGTGACCTACACGCTGCTTATCTACAATAGAATGAGTACAAGATTACTTGAAGCAATCCTGCTCGAACAACTATATCGAAGGTGCAGAGATCAGTTTCTGTCACGTGGCCTACATCGCGACAGTATTTCAAAGACAACTTAAAGCTACAGCTGCATTCATTGACTTACCATCGGCCTATGACGTAATGTGGAGAGAAGGCATGATATAGCATCTTCTTTTCACAGCCATCACGTATCTAATCGGCAATATGCTAAACGAAAGACTGTTGAAAGATATCGTAGGATACATCAGCTCCCCAAGAAAACCGTCGTTGGACACATCAGCTCCCCAAGAATATCACATGGACCATTCCTTGTCCCACTTCTCTTCAGCATGTGCGTTGCAGACACCCCCTGATCAAAGTCAAGGAATTTTGCTTGCGCCGATGACTGGGTAGCGACGACAAGGTGTACTTCAATTGAAAAGTCAGGAAAGTCTCCAGCGGAGGGCCTAGCTGCAAGTATTTTCGCAAATGGAGACTGCAACCAAAGGCCACCAATCCGCAAGTTCCCTGCTTCCACGAAAATAATTATCTCACCGGAAGAAAACACAAAATACGGTTTGAAAACACTACACATACAACGAAACACCAAAGAACCTGGGAAGTAGCCTCTGATAGAACTCTGTCTTTCAGAGAGCAGCTAATAAAAATAGCCGGAAAATAGAAAACAAGAAATAATATCATTTAAAGCTATGTGGTACAATCCGGGGAACACCAGCAGAAAGCCGTACTTTCTTCTGTTTGTCTTCTCAGTGGTTGAATATTGTGGCTAAATAGCTCATTCAATAACAAAAGACAGATGTCTAACTAAATTACACCATGAAAATCACTGCTGTTGTTATCACATCACACATAGACATTGGGTGTTAATACTGGGGCACATTCCACCCCTCCAGTACGACGCATAAATGGTCTCATAAACGAGTAAAAAAGGTCGCGGGTAATAAAAATCTACCAATCAATCAAGTTACCGACGGTGCATACCATACATGACTCCGCTCTAGACGACCACCAACAATAACAGTAAGAGTCATGTGGAAGATGAGTTCAACCTTACTAATGGGTGGGTTCAGGAATGGGCTGGAAAACAAAATAATAATTATCACACAAAAACCAACAAGATTTGACATACTACGCAAAACATGGTCAATGCTAAACAGAGTTTGAAACCAACATGGAAGATGTGCACTTTTTTTCCTACGAAAGTGGGGTAAGCAACCATCTACACTTTGTGAATGCGAAGAACCACAGATCATCACACATATCTCATAAGAATATATCACAAGATCAGGTGGTGGTAAACCACAGAACTTCGTGCTCGTGACTCTAAAGTCAATAAATTACACAAATGCACTAGTAATTTGTTTCTAAGATTTTATATTGTATATATTATGCTGTACACTCTACTAATTGTTTTTAGATTGACAAAAAAGGATATGATAAATAAATAAATGTGGCTGAATTGCGTTTCTTTAAGATTCTTCCAACGAATTTCACTCTAGCATCAGCTTTACCTACAACTTGTTTGATGTGCTGATTTCGCTTTAGGTCGCTTCGGATAGATACTGCTGCAGTGGCCGTCATCTCTTATCTTAGTGATAATTTCAAATGTTAGTAAAAATTCCGAAAACAGTGTTAGACATCATTATTGTAGCGTGCCACCAATGAAAGCATTTTATTTGTGAGAGACTCCACACGCGACAGTGCGTGGGTATTTGCATGTCACCGCCAGGGTTTTAGTTTCAACGGCTCGCCGTAATATGACAAAGAATATTCCCTACCTCCTGAAAATTTTGTATTTGCAGTTCTGGCTGACGCTTCGTCACTGCACCCATCACCCAAATCGCCAAAATACACTATACAAAAGTAGTCGTAGGTACTTTCAGGCCACTGCTTTCGTCGAAGTCGAGCAAAATACATTTGTGTGTATGGTTTTGTGAAAGCGAAGTCAGGATTCGGTTGCGATTGTGGACGGGGCCGTAATCAGTTACTATTGGTTGCCTTGTACAGTTACAAATATTTATTTTTAAAACAGTAATTCCAGACTCAACAATAAATTAAAAACACCACACGTTATTAATGAAGGAATAAAAAACTGTGTAAATAATAGTGTTTTCAGTGCGTTCCAATTTAGCAAATCACCATAAAATACAGATACAGATAATGTTTAAAAATAAACAAGCCAATGTGATATGGCTGAAGGCCTTACACGCTAAGAATGGACATATTAAGAATGTTTAAGAACTAGCTGCAATTACAACTTACGGGTATTGAAATACTAAAAAGTAAATGACCACAAACACAACAGAAGGCATAAGACGCCAGGAATGGCAGTAAATAAGGATTTAAGGATTACTGCTAAAATACAAATATCGGATTAATTTTTTGAAAGCAATTGACCACAAACACGGCTGAAGGCTTTACACTCCAGGAACGGCAATTATACAAAAAAATTTAGAAACCTACTGTATAACAGCAAATACAAGCAAAGGTTAATTAAAAGAAAAAGCAACTGACCAACAAATGGGTGAAATAAGATAATGGTACCTTCGTAACACAACCCTTACTTTGCTAGATTTATTGCAGAAGGCAACCATAACTATTAACTAGACGCACATAACCCTTAATGCAGGCATTACAAGGTATGGTAATAAATAATACAATAATTAAACACAAGGACCAGTCACAGATGGCGCTCCAGGAATCGGCCTCTGAGAAGATCTGGCATCAAACACCTTTCAAGAGCGTTGAGATAGGCAGCCAAGAGTTGCATTCACTTCACAAGATGGTAACTCTGACTGGTGACCGTCTAACGAATGACTAATGATAATCTTGTTGAAGCTGCCTGACGTCCAATAAATCAAATGCAACGATGAAACAACACGCGAAAGCCGGAACCGACGGTCTGCACTATGTCCCCAGAATACTGTGTTTAGCGTGCCCAGACGGAGCAAGGAGCCAATACCACTAGAGTAGAAGCATCACCAACCGGTCTACAATCAAGTAAACTGTCAAAACGCAGACATGCCAAACGATCGCACTCCACTCGCTGCTCTTCGCCTCGGCGACACCATGACCAGCAACACGAACCCAAGTCACTGGAGAATCGCGAGGTATCACAATGGTGGAGGTTTCTCTACTTGGATTGAAATGCACTCATCATAAAGCTTGCTGGAGCTGGTAGACGATGAAGTCGTACACCCTTCCATGTGTGCCGCCAGCGGCCCTGGCGTGTTCTCACTCTGCCTGGATCTGGCTCCTCCTGAGTCCCCAACCGAATTGGCCCACTCACACGATCCGGAAAAACAACGACGTAGCCCCAAAGATAGGGCAACAGTTATCACATATCGATAACCGACGCTGCTGCCACTAGAGGACAAGCAATGGTTGCGAAACGAGTGGCGGCAGTCAAGACGAGAAGAAGACAAACAACCGCAACCGTGCCAACTAAACGATACCGTCTGGCCTCCAACAGAGGGCGGAAACCTACAGCCAGCCAGGGTGGCCGAGCGGTTGTAGGTGCTACAGTCTGGAACCGCGTGACCGATACAGTCGCAGGTTCCAATCCTACCTCGGGCATGGATATGTGTGACGTGTTCACGTCAGTTAGGTTTAAGTTGTTTTAACTTCCATTGTGCTCAGAGCCATTTGAACCACTTTTTTTTCGGAAACCTTTAAACAGCACCAACACGAGCCGCAGCACGGCTCAACCGCCCCCTCTCAAGGAGAAACCCTGGGGGGGGGGTATGTTAGGAGACCCAACTAGCCGCCTAACCAAACAATTTGATTAAGGTGGACCCGGTATTGCTTAACGTAGAGTTGTCCTTAACCAGAAGATTAACTAGGCCTAAAATCCGCATAATCTCGCACGGACCCAGAAAATGGGGAGTAAACTTACAAAGGTTGCCAACATGTACCTCCCTCCCGGGAGAATTACGGACATACTCCTGATCCCCGGCTTACCCCTGAAGACTCGCCGATTATGGTTATAACGACCTGCTTGTCTATTGTGGGCCCTGAGAATATAGCGCATCGCACGATTCCAGTTTTCTTTGACGACCTGAGGGGTTATCTCCATGGGGACTAGATCTTGAATCCCCCATAAGTTCGAATGGGGGAAATTAACAGGTTAAGCAAACATCAAGGAAACCGGAGTAGCTTTCAGAGCCTCATGGATGGCGGTATTGAAGGCAAAGCTAAGCCAAGGCAGACTAGAATCCCACTTACTGGGAAACTTCCGATGAAAGATAATCAGTGTGGATTTAAGGTTACGATTGACCCTTTCCGCAAAGGACCCATGCGGATAATACGAAGTGGTAGTTACATGCTTAACATCGCTTTGAAAACAGAAGATCTTGAAGGGAGCCGAGAGAAAGGCTGGCGCATTATCACTAACGATTTGCTTAGGAGGTCCAAAAACACTAAATACGTTAGTTAAATGCGCAATGGTGGTGGCAGCAGTCACATTACGACTCGGAAGAAACCAGGTAAACCTCGAAAACGCGTCAATAATAACTAATACATACCTATGGCCTCTTTTGGTGCCAGGTAAGGGGCCTACATAATCAATATAGAGTTTGTCCATGGGGCAAGATTCACCCTCAGAACTATGGAACCCCTGTTGAAGAGCGTTATTCGGTTTGGCCACACGATACAACTGACACCGAGAAACGATTTCCCTAATGACTCTGTCAATAGACGGACAAGTCAGATCCACTGAACACTACACTGCTGGATTTATTCCAGAAGGCGACCAGAACTATTAACTAGACATATGTAGGCGTTACAAGGTATTGTAATAAATAATACAATAACAAAGCACAAGGACCAGTGCATAAGTTCCTTTAAAGGTACTGAGGCAGAGTATACCCGTAGAAGGCGTGGGCTGAAGGAGCGTTACACTTAACTACTGGCCATCAGACCTCGTTTTAGAAAACACGTCTTACAAGAACCAAGGGGCCACAGACGGTGCTCCAGGAATCGACCTCTGAGAAAGTCTGGCAACAAACACTTTCGCGAGCGATGAGATAGGCAGCAAAGAGTTGCATTCACTTCACAAGATGGTAACTCAGACTAATGGCAGTCTAACGAATGACTAATGATAATCTTGCTGAAGCTTCCTGACGTCCAATAAACCAAATGCAACGATGGAACAATACACCAAAGCCGGAACCGGCGGTCTTCACCACGTCCCCAGAATACTGTGTTTAGAGCGCCCGGAACGAGAAATTAACCACTACCATCAGTGTAGAAGAATCACCAACCGGCCTACAATCAAGAAAGCTGTCAAAACTATACGCCTTACCGGACAGCAGCGGCAGGGCGAGGAAACGTACACTGCCCTTACATACACTAACCCCTAGGGCAGGGACGTTAGCGATCACTAGGCAAGAAAAATTACCGCTGGTTGAACTTAACAAATTGTAACAAGTTGAACACATTAAATGGTAATAAGAAGTCGAGGAAAGCTAATCAGATCCGCCTTCCCCAACCACTCCACTCGCTGCTCTTCGCCCCGGCGACAGTACGAGCAGCAACACGAACCCACGTCACTGGAGAATCGCGAGATATCAGAATG
The DNA here is from genome assembly GCF_021461395.2 of Schistocerca americana. NCBI lineage: Eukaryota > Metazoa > Arthropoda > Insecta > Orthoptera > Acrididae > Schistocerca > Schistocerca americana. The sequence continues at coordinate 155,639,303 of NC_060122.1, forward strand.
GTGGAGGTTTCTATACGTGGATTGCAATGCACTCATCTTAAAGCTTGCTGGATCCGGATTACGACGAGGTCGTGCACTCTCGTGACCACAGCCCTTCCATCCGGCAGTCCATGCGTGCCGTCAGCGGTCCCGGCGTGTTCCGGCACTGTGCGGACCTGGCTCCTCCTGAGTCCCCAACCGAACTTCCACACACACACGACACGGAAAAACAACGACGTCGCCCCAAAGATAGGGCAACAGTTACCACATATCGACAACCGCCGCTGCTGCCACTAGCGGACGGGCAACGCTTGCGAAACCGAGTGGTGCCAGTCAAGACGAGAAGAAGACAAACAACCGCAAGCATGCCAACTAAACGATACGGTCTGGCCTCCAACAGAGGGCAGAAACCTACAAACAGCACCAACGCGAGCCGCAGCACGGCTCAGGGCGTACCCGAGATGTTCGGACTCCAGACTTGGAGGAAAATGTGATTCACTCTGTGGAAGGCGACTTCTGTGTCAGTACCAGGCCGTTGGCCCGCCAGTACAGGTCGAGCCATATGAGCGTGTGGAACACTCTCCATGATAGTTTTAACCACCGTTATCACTTACAGAGTGTGCAGGGCTTACTAGCGATAGACGTTCCACAACTGGAGCAGTTTTGTCACTGGTTTCTTCACCAGGCAACCACCATTCCGGGATCTGTGCCATCCAGCCCACTCACAGATGGGGCCACCTTTATGCGGAGTGCTATCTCCAACTTCCATAACATTCATCTGTGGGATAGTATGCAGAACCCCATGATATGGTGACACCGAATCATCAGCATCAATGCAGCCGAAATGTGTATGCCAGGATAACTGGTGACCGATTTTGGGACCAGTCTTCCTTCCACGTCGCCTAACAAGACGAAACTATCGGCGTTTCTTTCGGGTGACTTTGCTTCACCTGCTGGAAGAAGTGCCACTGATGATTCGAAGTGTTATATGGCTGCTACATGAAGGTGCTACAGCCCACTTTGCCGCTAACGTCCGGACAGCTCTCTTCCCTGGTCGATGGATCAGACGAGGGGGTCCAGTTTCATGGCCTGCTCATTTAACGGATCTCAACCTGACCGTTTTCTGGTTATGGGGCCATCTCAAAAGTATCGTGTATGCAGAGCCCACTCCAGATGTGGAGACAATGGAGCAGTGTACTCACACCGGTATTTGACACTGTTCGAATGCAGCCTGGACGATGTGAACGTGTGAGACAGAACATACTATGGCGCGTACACGCATACGTGGAGGCACATTCAAACCATTTTCGACACATACTGTAACTGTGGGTGCACGGTACAGCGCATATTAGTCCGCAGACTCTGTAATAATGTATGAATGAATATATGGTCTCTAGCATGGAAACCGTGCATTTCCGGACATAAGTTCTTTAGACCTTTTTCGTTCCGTATTCTCTTATCTATCAATCCCTAAGGTTTGTATTCGGTGGAAAAAAAATATCACCGTGTAAGTGTAACGGTGATACGCGTCTTTTGTGCGTCCTAAAACCACAAAAAAAGCGTCTTTTGTGGAAGTATCTATCAGTTTTTGGTTAGTACTGTGTATAAAACGTGGGTATTTCTTTAGCATCGCTGTGTGTGTGTGTGTTTGTGTGTTTGCGTGTGTGCGTGTGTGTGTGTGTGTGTGTGTGTGTGTGTGTGTGTGTGTGCGTGTGTGCGTTGTTTTTGGTGTGGTTATAATGTGCGATGAAAAGGCCACATCCAGGATTCGGGATTCAAATACGACGAGAAAGGAAGCCGGACAAGGAATCGCAACTGAGCTAATTGTTGTGGCAGCTTGTCAACGGTGATAAATCCGGGCTCGACTTGAGCAATCTTACTGGAGGAAACCAACTCATACGCTTGAAGAGTCAGCTATCAGGTAATTTTAGTCGTACTGTAGTGTGTAAGATTCTCCTTACTTTTCTGAAGGAGTTGTAGTCGTTGTGTGTACCTTAACATGTGTTAACAAACGGCGCCCTGTGAGCCTTTTATTGGCCTGACCTTCAGAAACCAGAGCACTTCGTGTTTCCGTCTCATTTTGGCAACCGCTGCCGCACTACTGAGGCTCGATCTTGGAGTTTTACTAATCCCACTCGGGGCGAAGTTTGCAATGCTTACGAGCTTGCCGGTTCATTGACTGTGAAGAGCAGGGAGTGGTGAACCCTGTAACAGGCAACTTGCTACTCCCGCGGAAGCTCCGACGGCGGCGATTCTTGGCAACTTTTAATGAGGCTGTTTCGCAGGGTGGAAATGTTATGATGGTAAGCAGCCCCCCCTCGCTGGCCTGATGCGCTGCTCGCAATTAAGAGTTTGCTGGCGAGGGCGGGCGCGCCTCGGATTACGTGTCGCCTGCGTTTCAGGGTGGGCTCCCGCTCAAAATTCTGCGCAAGTAAACAATTACTAAGCCTTATTATCTGTTACTCCAGCCTTCTCCGTGGATATGACGACCTGTATTGTCCTCATACGACAAAACACGCCGGTTTTTCAGTGGTTTAACAGGCATTCCGTTGCATGGGGTGCTCTGAAGTTGGCGCCATAAAATCGTGTCATCTTGTTAATCCTCATTCTTAGGCACAGCACACAACGAGTAGACCATAGATCCCAAGACTACCAGCCAGTTCGTACCCAGCCACAGATAATGTCACCCTACGCAGGTAGTCATAGTTATATTACACAGTTTGTTCTGGGAAATACTGTCTACAATACTGTGCGGGAACAAATACTCCCGTAGGCAGACTGCCGGATGCAGTCGCCACAACCTCCTCATAATTCTGTTACAGACGTGCCAATACCTACGACATCCGCTTTTGTGTTGTCCTGCATGAAATACAGAGTGTGACTATAAAATAAACGGACTATTGTCGTAAAACAGTTTAGTTCGAATGCATATATACTTAGATGTGAGGTCCGCCAGTTGCGCAAAACACCGTTTTTCTCAGTACCCAAACATATTTCGGGACCACTGTGCCATCATCAGTGGGTTTTCGTTTTTATTTATTCTGCAACGTGAACATTTTTTAAAATGATTATAAAATTATGTGCATTTTTAGTTCAAACAACAGATTGTGTCTTTTTGTAAATACTTTTACATTTGGTGAACATGAATTTTCTGGATCACTTCTGTGTTAGTTATTACAGGTAGCTTTTTAACTGCAAACACGGCCAATACAAGGAGCTGCAAATCAAAAAAATGGACATATATATATTTAGTTATTGTCACCTTTAACACACTCCCCTCCTCTGTCCTTACAATGCTTCACGTGAATTTTCTATCAATAGAAACAGTGTCAGAAGTCTTCCTCGGTGAGCTCCTTGACTATGCGTGGAGGTTCATCTTTCACTACTTCAGAGGACTGAAATCTTGTTCCTTTCAGTGCAGATTTGACTTTGGGGAATAGATAAAAGTTACATCGTAAGGTAGGTGGTCTAACACTGGGATCGTGTACTTCGCTAGAAACCTCTTAACAGATAATGCGGTATTGGCCGGTGATTTGTCTTCAGGCAAAACCTGCGACCTGTTCTACCACAATTCGGGCCTTTTTTCTAATTTTCTAAGGGAGATGAGCAAGAACCTCAAGGTGTTAATATTCTAAAGATGCACAGTTCCATGAATATCGAAAAAAAACATCACTTAATCTTGATTTGCTCATTCGAGCTTTTTCGGCTTTGCCGGCCGGAGTGGCCGAGCGGTTCTAGACGCTACAGTCTGGAGCCGCGCGGCTGCTACGGTCGCAGGTTCGAATCCTTCCTCGGGCATTTATGTGTGTGATGTCCTTAGGTTAGTTAGGTTTAAGTAGTTATAAGTTCTAGGGGACTGATGACCTCAGAAGTTAAGTCACATAGTGCTCACAGCCATTTGAACCATTTTTTCCGGTTTTTGTGAAATTGTGATCTTCCAGTGCATGTATTGCCGTTTAGCCTCCTGACCTTAAGCGAAAAAACTAACATTCGTCTCATGTTTTCTCTCTTTGCAAGAAATTAGGACACTTTTCAGTGGTATTCGAAACGACAGTGCAAATATTTTCACGAGCTTCAGTCTTGTTCGACCGTGAGAACATTCGGCTCCAGTTCCTCACGCGCTTTTCTCTTGTTATATTTGTTATGTAACAATTCTATGGCGCTTCCTACAGTTTCAGCAAGCGGAATACTCAGCCGATGGTCACATCTAGTCAGATTACCTACGTCCTCGATATTTCCATCCGTTTTCGATGTTGAACGGCGTCTTAGGCGTGAATTATCTTCAACGTCTTCTCGCCCACCTTGGAAACGCTTGAACCGCTAAAAAAACCCGAAAACGTGATAAACAGCCTTCGACATATACTTCTCTTTCTAAAAGATAGTTTTGAGTAGCAGTTTTTCCAAGTTTCCTGTGAAACTTTACTACAATTCGTTGCATTATTATTACAGTTGCCATCATTCCGTCGAAACAAAATAATAGCTCTTATAGAAACAAAGGCCATGGCCACACTTATTTGTCTACAGACACGAGAGATATTGCATTCGACTGAGAAGGTTTAACGCTATACAGCTATTGGCCGTTCATCTTTAGCATACGCGTATTTAACTCTGTGACAATTACAGTCCCGTTACTTTACATCACACTTCGTAAGCATTGTTCTTTTCAAGGTAATGTTTCCCATGGTGGCACGGAGCAACAGCAAGTGGTCAGAATACAATACCTGATATACAGTCTCACATTACTATTTACTGACGACTAGTTTCGCAAGGCAAATATCGAGTGGCAAATTTCCTACAAAATTTTCGTTACCGTTAATGCTATTTACAGTAATTTCCAAGACTGAAATGTCATTTTAAGTCGCTTTCGAGTCCTTAAACCTAACAGTTACCAACACTGATAAAATGAATTAAAATGACATGAGCCTCTGTGCCCATTATCTGTACTCGTCACATACACCAACAGCGTCTAGCAGATGGAATAAAATCCCTTTTGAAACTACATTCGTGCGTAACGCACGTGCAGTAAGCACGAATCTAAGGTCGCCGTACAAATAATTAGTCACCCTAATGACACGCACAGATGAATCGTTAAGGCGTTACAGATGGTGCAGTGATCCAGTCACGTGCTCAATTTCGCGCGCACTGCCTTTTCGTGAACATATGGGAGTAGCGATCAATGAGTTTCATGTGGACGTTGTAGGTATACGTGGGTAAATGAAAGAATTTGACAGGGTGGCAAAGAGGGGCAACTGTGTTTGGCCGTGCCCATGGCCGTACGGTGTGTGAAGTTGTTGGATTTCTTGGTGTTTCGCGGCGAACTGTTGAACGTGTCTACAAGCAGTGGTGCAACACACATGGCCATGAAATACGTCAGAATTGTGAGCGGAAGAAGATCCTGATGCGAGGTACCGGAGAAGCGTTTTATGGCTTGTGAATCAAAATCGCTACCAAACGCGACAGGATTTTCTGCAGGCAGTGAGTGAAGGACAATCCCAATCAACGAGAGAAAACTACGACGGGAACCGCATGCAAAGAACGTTTGCAGTCGGTCACGTCACAGGAGGCCATTGGTCACACACGCTCATAAAGACGACAACAGTAAAGTTAGTCGGTCTGGAAGAACATGTGACTGGTTTTCTTAACGCTTCCCCCCCTATTACATCTCGAATGGCCTACAGAATCACCTGGTATTAAATCCATAGAGGATGTATGGAAAATGTTGGAGCAGCAAGCAAACGTCGACATCACCATCCAGGTGATCCAGTTCTCAGAGAATGGCTTGACCTCGATGTGACGTTAATGCAAAACCTCATGCATTCATTTCCTAACCGAATCAAGGCGGTTTTCAACTCCAGCGGCGGAAGTATAAGGTTTTAGAATGAGATTTTCACTCTGCAGCGGAGTGTGCGCTGATCTGAAACTTCCTGGCAGATTAAAACTGTGTGCCCGACCGAGACTCGAACTCGGGACCTTTGCCTTTCGCGGGCAAGTGCTTTACCATCTGAGCTACCGAAGCACGACTCACGCCCGGTACTCACAGCTTTACTTCAGCCAGTATCTCGTCTCCTACCTTCCAAACTTTACAGAAGCTCTCCTGCGAACCTTGCAGAACTAGCACTCCTGAAAGAAAGGATACAGTGGAGACATGGCTTAGCCACAGCCTGGGGGATGTTTCCAGAATGAGATTTTCACTCTGCAGCGGAGTGTGCGCTGATATGAAACTTCCTGGCAGATTAAAACTGTGTGCCCGACCGAGACTCGAACTCGGGACCTTCTTCGTGATAACGAGTCAAGAACTTCAGCGCACACTCAAATCTTTGGTATTTGTGGTGCTCTGTTAGGAGTTTCGGGACCCAATGAGAACTCAGTTTCCTAAACTTTAGGTGTTCAGAAACAATGTTCTAAAGCACTGATCTCGACATGTCAGGAAATTCGTTTGAGAGACCTATTATTGTGAAGCGCCTGTTTTCACGAATCCTCGCTTCAGCTGAAGCCACCAAATCGTCTGTAATCAAAGAAGACCAACCGGAGTGGTCCTCATCATGGACGTTGCTACGGCCATCTTTGAATTCTCGTACCCACTTACGCACTTTGCTTTCTCTCATAACAGAGTCACTGTCACTTTACAAATCTGTCGGTGAATTTCTGCAGCAGACAGGTTCCTTTCTTACAAAAATCGTATCACTGAGCGAACCTCACACGCGGCGGTTGATAGTCTTAAACATTTTGAAAGCACAGAACAGAACCCTACAGGTTAACTACAGAGCTGAAACTGAGCCAGTTGTTCCCGAGGCATGCCGGCACACGACTCACGCGCTCGTTGCGGTATGCGCGCGAACTACTAGTGTCTACAACAAAACGCACCAAACTTAAAAAACGCGCCTCGTATGAGGGGCAGTCAGTACGTAATTAAACTTCTTATCTCCGCCAGTTTCGGTAGACGTAGTGGAATATTCCCACCTCAGCCTCCATAATTTCGTGAAGTTCCAATAGGTTGCAGCGCCATACATGGATTCTGTAACGGGAGCGCGAAACCAGCATTCATAGCCGCTTGCAGAATGTGTGCAGAGACGTGGCTGTGAACATAAACACCATGATCATTGGGCAAGGTTGACACTCTCTTTCGAGGTGATCGGCGGATCACAGTCAGAAACGTGGCTGCACAATTTGACGTCTCTGTTGGTAGTGCTGACACACTAGTCCGTTAGTCGGGTACTCAAAGGTGTGTGTCCACCGGGTTCCTTCCCATCTGACAAAAGACCATAAAGAGCAGTGAAGGCCGATCTGTGCGGAAGTGATTGCGAATTACGAGGCTGCTCGTGACACTTTCTTGTGGAACATCGTCACAGGACTGAAAGGCGGGTTCATCACTTCGAACCGGAAACAAAACGGTAATCCAGGGGTGTGACCCAGGTTCGTCGTTGAGTACACCATCGCAGGCACTCCTGTCTGTGATGCAGCGCAAGGGTAACCGCAGCCATGGTCTCCGAGCTGATAGTCTATGCTGCTGCAAACGTCGTCGAACTGTTCGTGCTGATGGTTGTTGTCTTGGAAACGTTCCCATCTGTTGACTCAGGGATCGAGGCGTGGCTGCACGATCCGTTACAGCCATGGAGACAAGATGCCTGTCATCTCGACTGCTAGTGATACGAGGCCGTTGGGATCCAGCACTGCGTTCCGTATTACCCTCCTGAACCCACCGATTCCATATTCTGCTAACAGTCATTGGATCTTGACTAACGCGAGCAGCAATGTCGCGATACGATAAACCGCAATCGCGATAGGCTACAATCCGACCTTAATCAAAGTCGGAAGCGTGATGGTACGCATTTCTCCTCCTTACACGAGGCATCACAACAACGTTTCACCAGGCAACGCCGGTCAACTGTTGTGTGTGTATATGAGAAATCGGTTGGAAACTTTCCTCATGTCAGCACGTTGTAGGTGTCGCCACCGGCGCCAGACTTGTGTGAATGCTCTGAAAAGCTAATCATTTGCATATCACAGCATCTTCTTTCTGTCGGTTAAATTTCTTGTCTGTAGCACGTCATCTTCGTCGTGTAGCAATTTTAATGGCCAGTAGTGTGATTATCCGCGACGCGGTTGCGCGCGATCGTTTCGAGTGGGTGGTGAACATCGACTCTTCTGGACACATCAAGAGGGTGTGCGACCACTCGCACTGGGGCATTATTCTCATCACTGAGCAAGAGAGTAGTCTCTCAGACAAGATGCGCGCTCTGCTCCGATAGCTCCAGAAGCCCTTGGTAACTACGGAATACAATATCGGTAAGTCACAACTTTAAAGATAGCAGTACCCTTTACAAGCCTAGGTCCATTTCATTCATTTTATCAGTATTAACAGCTGCTGTTTCCAGGTCGAAAATTCAATCAAGGAAATCCTAATAAGAAGTATAGTCGACGGCGAAAAGATGTCTCTCAAAAAATACAATGAAACTATAACCTCAAAAAAAAAAATTCCTACAAAATGTGAAAATTTAACTTAATTGAAAACCCTCAAATTCTACAAGAAATCTACTTACAAAATTGGTTTGGTAAAATGCTTACAAATAGTGAGGAAGCTACTTCATCGTCACACACATGTTACTCTGAATACATACAGGTGTTCCAAAGAGTGAAAAGACTTGTATTACATTGCACGTACTGTTGTATTCTACAATCCGAAGATTGGTTTGAAGAAGTTCTATAAGAAATTTCGTTTGTAACGGGAAACAAACCGATGCTTTCCGTCAACACTGGGCCTCACATAAAATTGGTCTGACTCCAGCTACACATTGCAAAAACAAAATCGCAAATATATGCCGAAATATCAGAGAAAATGTTCCTGACGACTCTTAGGACGGGCACTTTATACATATATAAGTATTTTCGCTGTACCCCGTCTAGTAGGGGTTGTTCAGACTGCAAGTGTCTCTCATTGTAAAACAAATTTCACTCAGATTCACAGTATGCAGCAGGACAGATGCAATGGAAATCGTTCTGGTTTTGTTAAAAGTAATAGATCTGGATCTGGAATGAAAGACAAGTAAAACTCGGCAAATGTGAGTGGTATAAATACGAAAGAGTAAGAGTCAGATTCAAAACTTAAGAAGAAAGTTACAAATATAGCTATTACAACCGAATCAAAAAAGAAATTACAAGGAACCTTAGATTTGAACCCATTCATAGTGATATACAAGGTGTTAGTGGTAAAAAAGCAGATTTTTTTTGATCACTTACGGCTGTGTACTGTTCAACATTTGCGTCAGTTGTAAACTAGTAATTACAGCTATTAGGAGCAGTATGTTTTTAGGTTGGTTAGTACCTCAAGGAAGCCATTAATGCTTATGTCCGCCGGAATGCAAATCAGGTGTTGAAGTGTGGAGGCGTGGACACAAAACTGTTAGTCTATACTGACAGGTATACTAAATTACGTTACATGTTGGCGGAAAGGCTGTTGGACAGAAAAGAAAAACTAACACACGAATGTGAGGTCATATGAAGGTACCAATCATCACAGTACCTGCACTTATACCTCCAAAAATCCCGTATGGTGGAATAGATCAGAAGTAAAGAACTCTGTGTGGAGTAGTCATTATTAACAGATCAAAACTGGAAGATGAAATTAGAAAGTTATTCCTACAAAAATGAATGAAAAGTAAGTGTTTGATTTAAAATAGAACGGGGACATATAACAGTGATAACGTGTACGTTCAAAAAGAAGGGGAAAAAAGGCGAAACAGAATAGTTTTATGAAGTACTAGAATCGGTAACAGATAAATCTATCAGAGTGACCAACTGATTATTGCTCGAGATCTAAATGCTCGAGCAAACAAAATACGTACTCCAAACGTAATGGTAACTTTCAGGGAAGTAACAATAAATGAAAATGGAGATGTAATTAGGCAATTTCCAGCTTTAAACCAGTGAAATTAACAATTATCTATTTTCGCAAGAAAGATGTTCGTAGGTTTATGATGGGTTTTAGAGGTTACAGATCGTTAACCGATTATATAATAGTCAATAAGAAATTAAGTTCTATGGTACAGGATGTTAACAGTACAGAAAAAAGTTATATATATTCGAGCCTCCATCTCGTATTTCCAAATATCAGAATAATCGCAAAAAGTAAGAAAAATAACCCGAATTACAACCGAGAAAATTAGAAGTGTATAAGCTCTATCTCCTACAACAGTAAAGGTTAAGAACTTTTACAGAGGTAGACTTACGAAGTACCTAATGGAAACATCCAGTGATGAAAATGTAAGTAAAGAAGGGGGCAATATAATACAGGCAATCTAGAAAACTGTATATGGGGTTTGCGAATATGGAATCCAGAAATAAAGCAAGCAACTGAAGAAAAACGGAAAGCATATAAGCTATATTTACAAAATAAAACAGATCTATCCTGTTAATTACGTAAAGGGAAAAGAAAAATTCCCAGAAAACAGTCGTAAAGGCTCATGAGGAAGCGTGGAATAAGTTAATACAAGATGTACGGATGAGGCAGTTAACTGGATATGACGTAATTGAACATATAAATAAATCAGAGAAAGATATTGCAAGATTAAACCCAATAAGTGAACAACAATGGATAAAAGCATTGTAAACAGTTGTCGTATGACGAGGAAGTGAATGGAACAGAAATATATTGCTCCCATGGGGATAACAGGCCAAAAGTAAACTGTACAAGAATTACGTACAGTACTATGATCTGTAGAAAATAGTGAGGCACTTGGATCAGAAGGAGTGAATGTAGAACTTATCAAATACAGTGGAATAATATGCAGACTGAGAATTTTAAATCTAATCAATAACTTCTGTGAAAATAGTCAAATACCTCCCTCTTCGCAAATAGCTAACTTAAAAATATCTTCAAACAAGGTGACTGTTTAAACTGTCAAATTTATAGGAGACTTAGTCTCATGAATACAGAATATAAAGTTCGTTCTTAACTAATAAACAACAAATTAAAAATGACTACAGATTATGTGCTAGGAAAAGGACAAAGACGATTTAGGAAAGCGAGATCGTTCATGGATAATAGATAATAGATCACAGAATAAAAAAGAGATAAGTATTTAGAAAAACATATCACGTTTATAGACTTTGAGAAGCCATCTGGCAAGGTAAATAAATGAAAATATGGCAAATACTAGAAAATCGAGATTAGCCATCACAGATAATTTGGGTAATAAGGAGTGTGTATATAAAGACTAATTTTGTCATAAACGCACAAATTAAGAGAAGTAAACAGGTTGGAGCAAAACAAGACTAATTGTTAGAAAGGCTATAGCTTATCACTCACTCTTTTCAATATACTGTATATACTGAAGACATTTCAAACAAATGGAAACTGCTAGTACATCCAGGAATTGAATTAACTAACGTCTACTCAGTCACTCTTCTATTTGCAAACGATTAAATAATGATTCATGTGAATGAAACAGAATTACAGAGATCTGTGCATATTTTAAACAATCTATCTCAATCACGTAATTTTAAAATCTCACAATCATTTAATAAAATCAGAATCATGGCTTTTAGAGAAAAGGACCCAGTCACGCAAAGAGAGTGTTCTAAAACAACATTTTAGACCAACTGTCGAATTTTAAATTTCTTGGCTTTGACTGAAGTTTGAACAGAAAGTTAGAAAATTGCGATCTGGGTAGCGGACATTCGAAGAACTTTTAAAAATAAACTTAGGAAAGATATTCTATAAATTAATTGCCTTAGTCATATTGATTAATGACAGCGAAGCCTGGGTGACGTTTAAAAACAACGGGGTAAAATTCAGTCGGCAGAAATAAAATTCTTAAGGAGTGTTGAAGGATATACGAGGATGATACGATACCCAATGAAGATACAAGAAAATAGCTAAATACAGAAACGGTATATAATAAAATATTTAATAATACAATTGGTGTGATCACATACTGAGAATGGAAAACACTGGATTTGCCAGGAAGTCTCTTACACAACGAGGGCAAGAAGAGATCGAGAACAACTCAGGTTACGCTAGAGACAAATGTGTAGCTGGAACAGGCAAGAATGCCTAATCCATGAGGTGAAGAAGAAGAAGATTTGTACATCTATTGTTGGTTTTAAGCTATTTGTTACCTCAGGGTCCTACGTTTTCGTGTTAGATAATCATAGAGGTGATTTCTCTGTGGACATTTTGATGTGAGGTTGATAAATTACGTGCCTACCGTAATCTAGCAAGACAACAGTTCGGAAGCATCTGTCATGGATGGTTGTTGCTTAATTTTTCACTGTGCCACTGTAGTATTAAGAAGAACTAGTTGTGAACTATGTAAACTGTAGAAGCACGCAGTATGGATCTGTTTCGATACCACATTATTGACGTCCGAGTTTGGTTTGTTAGTATTACAGACCTTAAATATTTCAGTTCACCCACTGAATAAACTGAACTCAATTATCTGTTTAATTAATTATGAGAGTGTACTATTTGATAAAATAGGAGGTCCATCTACATTAGCTTACATCAGAGATGTGTGCATATCGGAATACTAGATGGGATATGTCCACAGAATGGTATGTAAAGCAGGATTTGTCGGTTCTACTAACATATATTAATGTAGAGGCTGATGAACGTTTTCAGTTGCGGTTTTATAAACTAAACTGCGGTGCAATTAATTTCTGTTTGTTTGAAGTATAAAGCAAATTTCCACTTACGTCAATGAGAACACATGTACGGCACGTGAAATGTGGAAAAGCGTGATATCTTTTTACAAACCTAAAACAAACTTAACTTTATGTCCGATGCCGGCTAACCGCTAAAATGCATTGGACAGGTGCTTGGAGTACTGTCCAACAATTTTATCTGTAGATTGGCGGTTGATTCTAACTTGAGCGACAATAATAACGAGCGTCACACATATACGAATTATTCTGGTAAACCCTTGCTTATAAATTCATGTGCGGCAGTACAGCATTCGCATATACGTAATTCACTCCATTCCCGCTCCTAAAAATCTTCTTGCCGAAATGAAAGTCCAAGGACTTCTATTTCATAGGAACTCAGACGTGAAAAGGGAGAAAAGCGCATTATCTTTCTTGCCTAACATAAATCATCTTGTTATTCGTAAGAACGATAATATTTTAATAAATCCTCCCAATAGTCGTCACTCAAAATGAGGATAGACTCATTATTCGAAGTACAACTTCAGCATGACGATCTGAAAGGGACCAATAATACGTTACATGTATTGCTGAAATGAATAAAGTTCGGAAATAAACTGTCCTGCAACTTATCACTGTCACAAAGAAATCATCATAGTTACTTATCGAAATCTCCATGTGCATTGAGAATTGCAAAAAGAGAAAATCGTCGTATTGCGAGTTACCGGAATGTCGAAGTGCAAGAAGAAATCCGAAAAAGAGAAGCTGCGTAGGCTACACAAGGGCCTTCTTTAGTCCTTCAACACAATATTGGCAAATGCTTGCTATGGATAGCAATTACAACAATGTCCTTGATGCAAAGAATATTAATAAATCAGAGTTTCAAATCGATAAAGTAAGATAACTAATTAAAAGTGGTTCTCACTTTCTAGCTGGATAAAAGTAATTGCTGTTATACTCGAACTTGTCGTGATTAAGAATGGAACTAAGTCTGTTAACTACTTTAACTTTCGGAAAAATTGCGAAAATATAATGTAGTAGTAAATCATACCTTTGCAGAAGGGGTTTAGTAATCGAAATAATATATATTTTTTCTTTCAGTCTGTGATCACAAACTTGTTAAGTACTCAGACTACCGGTTTCGGTTAACAATGATCACCTTCAGATGTGCAGCAAAACCTGGGAAAACACAAATACAACTGCTGGATTGTCTACCGCTTAATTACTGTATTTTATTACTGTAATGACTTATACAACTGGTAGGCCTACTACAGACTTGACCGATTGTATTTTTACTTTTATTTCATACTCCACAATTATATGATTGAAGAATATTTGTTTATAATTGTAGCGGTGTTAACAAAAGACGATGCTGATCTAATTCTGTGCCTATCTTTTGACGATGCCACTATGACTCCAATCCACTACGACATGTTTTTAAAACAGGTATGCCTCGTAATATTTAAAGCGCGCTATTTTCACATGTACTCGCATGTCGGGAATACTTTACATTATGGCCTATTTCATTGTTTTAAGCTGTAGATAATCCACTAGTTGCATTTGCGTTTTTCCCGTGTTTTGATGCATATCTAAAGAGGGTCATTGCTTACCGAAACCGATAGTCTGAGGACCTAACAAGTCTGTGATCAGGGACTGAAATAAAGAAATTCATTCTGCACTTTCTGGATCACTATTTGATTCGCGACGGTGTCAAAGCTAAGTAGAATAAAGTAATCTATTTTTTTTTTTTAAATGAGTATCCCGAAGGGGTTTCTGACTTGTTGGTTTTACTACAGCTTACTTATGATAGTTTGAGTTAAAATTTTGCGACTTATAAATTATAATATATAAAATTACAATATTATATTATAAGAACAATAGTTATTTTATTCATGACTGTAATTTTCTGCAACTGTAGTATTATTTTAATTTATTGGCAACCGATGACTGAATTTTATCCTAAAAGAAAAATAATTTCGTGTGGCTCAGAGGCCTTGTAGAAGCCTTTCAAATGGACACCACTTTGGCGACTTGCATGTTCCATAACCTACCCCAGCTATCCAACTTGAGAGAGGGGACCAACTGTTTATCATGCAATCCGAACCAGGTGTCATTTCTGGCATCTCCTTACATTGTTGAGGACAGCCAGCCCCATGACCGAACACGCTGAGCTACAGTGCCGTGACCGCTAAACCACCAGGCCCGAATATTAGAACTTCGTGACCAAGCAGTAGGCTCTGCCAGAAATATCGACTCTTAGATAATGTGTTTAATAGTGTATTTTAATACGACAATATGCCATCTTAGGCAATTTATAACACTTAAAACACTTGATAATGGCACTTTGAAGCCGAGATCGTGATTGTGTAAGTGTAAATGTAACACTGTAGGTAAACAACAGTCTAATGGCGATACTGACTTTAAAGAATCGGTAATTAATTTCATACTGGGAAGATTATTTTGGAATATGTATTTGGTGCGATAGCTTGTAATTATATATTATATTTGAGTAGAAACACAGATGATCGCACGAGTACCTATTCCAAAATAATCTTACCAGTGCGAAAAGTATTTATAGCTTGGTTCTGAAATGGCGTGGAAGTATACAGTCATGGGGAGAACGATAATGGCCTTGATGTTAAAGACCGGAAGAAGATCTCCAACAGACTGTCAGCACACATCAGCTGTGACCACTGAAGTAAACCCAATGAACTGGTTGAGCGATTACTTTTCTTGCTAGCATACAGAGTGACAACCAATAACTCACGTGATAATGAAATAATATCTGTTGAAGAACTTCAGGAAACGGCAGTAACTTCTTGAAAATAAATTTGGTGAACATAAGAATGGCTGTGGAAAATGAAGTGAGAGACTCAACTGCAGAATGGGTAATTGCGTATGAAAATATTCCGCCAGTTGAAAGACAGCAAGAAAAAAATGCGTTTCGAAAATTGAAAATTTGGAAACAGTACACGAAATTATTATGTTGGGTTTCGAATTTAAACAGTACGCCTTGGAGCCTGCGAACAGGCAGCGAGAGATTGTACTCTATTTCGAAGGTGGATTGAACGTATAGGCAGAGTTCTAGAGTTGTTACGACAAACCCCATCACAGAAAGTAAGTGTCTCACTTTTTTTGTTTAGTCAGGAGAGGTTATCAGGTGGTGTCTGTACCTCATCTAAACGAGAGTTGACCATCAAATGTCGGTTTTACGATGCCAGTGGGCACCAGCTGAGCTACACACCACCGCCTTTCACCCTGCTTCTTCCAAACAGCGTAATGTTGGACAATTACGCAATTTTCGCCTCGGTTGGAAAAGAAAGGTGTCGTATCATATTCTTCTCGTGGGAAACTGTTTGACTGGAGGTTCCATTTTTACGGCAACAAAATACTGAGCTGTGATTGGGAGTGCTGCTAGCTTTGAACGGTAGTTCCCAACCTCTCTAAGACCACTGAGCACAATCAGATGTTAGTTAGTACCCCCCCCCCCCCCTCCCCCAATCATTGTACTTAGTGTCTAATTTAGCTTTAGAATGAAATTCAATTTTGCTTGAACACTTCGGTTTTTAGTGAAAGATAAATGAAAGTATTTCTAAACGTCTTGCTAAACCACGAACTAAAAAGTCAATGAGACAACTTGTACTGCTTATTTCTAACAACCTTTTCCACAGAAGGACGCTTATTTCTAACAACTTTTTTCACAGAATGACGAGACAGTTCTCAGTGCATCAAGACTGTCACCTATAATTCATCCTCAGGGAAGATAGCTGTCTACACTGACGATAGGCACTTGTTACGAAACATGCTTCCTTTGCACCACTTCTCTTCCTACTAACGTGTGCTTCACCAACACCCTTCACTCTGATTGAAATCAAGCAAATTTAAATACGTAAACAATACCTAGACATATTGTCTATAAGTCACTTGATCGCTGGACTCCTTACTTCTGAACTGGAAATGCATTGTATCTGCCCATTGTAGTGATAATAATAATAATAATAATACATGGTGCCCCACATAAAACGAGTACCTCTCATGCACTGGTTTATCATCTCTAGTCGCATTGCTTGTGACGTGGCAACACTGTCTAGAAGGTTGACTTCACTGCATTTTACTGGAAAGCTGATCGCAGCTGTGCGACCGTGCGTCTGTTGTTGTGAGAAGCTCCTATTGTTGTGTGTTACAGAAATGACGCAGTTTGCATTAGAAGAGCGAACTGATATTGTGGAGTGTCACATAAAGACAGGCTCTATCAAGGAATGTAAATAAATCTTTCAAGCGAAGTGCCCTGGTAGGAAACTACCCGTGACCAGCACTATTCAAGATATGTGCAAGAAATGGAGGGTTGTAGGATCCGTTCAGAATGTGCAGAGGAATAGGCGACCGACAGAGAGAACCACTGAAACTGTAGATAGAATTCGCATGGACGTTATGAGAAGCCCTCACAAGTGAGTAAGGAAGTTACCACAGCAGGGTGGTGTACCTCGTACATCAGGTCATCGTGTGCTAAAAGACGTGAAATTAAAGGCCTATAATGTGAATGTGGTGGAAGTAGTGAAATTTGAGGATCACGAAAAAAAGACTTAATTATTGTAAGTGGCTGTTAACATCAGCTGGCAACAGTTCCTTGCACCCCTTCCTTTACTTCTTGCCAGGTAAGGTCTGGTTTCATTTTTCGTGTTATGTAAACTTTCACAATTGCAGATACTGGTTACAGGACAACCAGCATATTCTCCTTGAAGAACATCTCCATTCAGAGGAAATACGTGTTTAGTGTTCGTTGTCTGGAATGTGCATTATTGACCCACTATTATTCAATTAAAACTTAGACCATGCCATATATCTAGACATCTTTGACTCTTTTGATGCACAGTCAACAGATGCAGAGAAGCTGTTTGTGGTGTTCCGACAAGATGGACCAACTGCTCACAGTCAGCCAAAGTATGGACTTATCACCAACGTGTTCCCTGGAGACAAACTTGTCAGTAGAGGTTCTGGCCCACAAGGTCCCCAGACTTGACATCATGTGGTTTCTATTTATGGGGCACACTAAAAAGCAAAGTATATGCTGACAGTCCTCGCACCATAGACGATCTTAACGGAACTTTACTAGAGGACAACATCATGCCTGCAGAATTACAGCGTGTTGCTGGTAAAGTCACCAAACGAAGCCAGAGGGCTCTGGATGCTCATGGCCACCACTTCCAGCATCTCTTATGAACAGGTAACTAAGTATTTTTAACATTACTGTTATATATTCTTTTAGTTAGTTCATTGTTACTTGAATCTAGGAAGTGAGGCGTACCAGTTTCGTGTGTGACACCCTGTAATACAGTGTAAGCCCTACAGCAGTGTAATAATCATTGCATAGTTGCTTTCGTGGCGTGCTGTCAGTTGATTTATTGTTGCGAAGCGAATAAAGAAGTGTTTTCTGGTCATTTGCGGCAATTATGTACAATCTGGAGAAGTCATTTTCATGAGATGTTTAAGCATACGTGATGTATATGTCTCTATTTTACCGCCATTGAAGCCTTTCGCAAAGTACGAAGATGCACGTAGGCGGTTTAATATGTCAGGAAGATGATGTTGATATACTTATTATACAAACTGTAACTCCCACCATATTGTGACCACATTAATGCTACTACTTGGAAAAATGAATTTATTGGTAACATTCGCAATCAGCTTTAGAGTCTTAAGAAAAGTGATGGTTAATGATCTACTTAAAACAATTTAATTTCATGACTGAAATATAGTTCAGGCTTCTTGTTTTTACCCATAAGAAATATTAGACCTTACAGTGCACAATTACCCCCAGGTTGATGGTAATTACTGGCTTCGAAGCTCTCTGACTGAACTGTTTCCAAAATAGGTGCATGGCTTAGCAAATAATAATGGAGGGAGAGGGGTGTGACTTAGGAATAACGGGGAGGTGGGGATATAGAAGGGGATGGGAAGCAAGGAGGAAAGAGTGGCGGACAGGTAAAGGAGGAGAAGAGTGGAAGATCAAGGTAGAGTTTAAAGTCAATATTCAGGTTTGGTCCGAAGCGCTGTTGTATTCCTACTTATATGCACTTCATCGGTTGCAGAACAGATAAATATATTTTAGAATTATTTTTATTCTGTTTCACTCATTCAAATATGGCACTTTCGTTGTGAGCACAGTTATGTATAGACAGAGATAGTTTACTAGATGATAATACTGTAATTGTGATATTCTATAGGTTTCCTAGTGGGTAAATTGTCTTCTGCTTGATATTGTCATTGGAGACAACCTTTCTGTCATTTTCTAGGTCGGAGGTTCCCAATCTGGGGATAATTCCCCGTGATGGATAAAATGAAATTTTCTGGGGGTCACAAACTAAACGATCGGATTCTGTTTCAGTTACGAAAGTAATTGTTTTGAAAAGATTTATTACCATAATTTTGTAAGACTAATACTGATTATATTAGTTATCAATAATTACTTTTTTTCAACTACCACCATTAATACGGTGGAGGTTGCAAGTTAGTCACATAGTCCACCCACTACACATGTATGTTGTGCTTTGCCCCGTACATTGCTGATCACAAAAGTGAGACATATACTTAACAAATGGTAAATATCTCAAGAGTCCATAAATTGCTTCATTACTCGCTTTAAGACAGAGAAATGAATTAACTGACAGCACAACACAGCAGTAATTACATAGGGACTACTATAGTGTTGTACACAGTTTTATTGTTATTATTATTAGTATTATATCCGCCCCCAGTAGCTGAGTGGTCAGCGCGACAAAATGTCAATCCTAAGGGCCCGGGTTCGATTCCTGGCTGGGTCGAAGATTTTCTTCGCTCAGGGACTGGGTGTTGTGTTGTCCTAATCATCATTTCATCCCCATAGACGCGCATGTCACCGACGTGGAGTCATGTCGAAAGACTTGCACCCGGCGAACGGTCTACCCCACAGGAGGCCCTTGTCACACGAAATTTACTTATTATTATTAGGTTGGTTAGACACAAAGAATTAACAGACTGAAGTCCTCCATTTTGTGTCAGTTCAAATGTAAGAAGTGCAGCAATGAAGTGATTTACAAATAGTAAGTATAGTGCATTGATTTTATCTTGGTTGATTTTATATGGGGCTGCAGCGTGCAGGTCAACCAAGGGGCGCCATGGAGAGGAGTAATGCAAGAGAAGTATGTTTTTAACAATTGTCTACCCTCACTGTGGTTAGTTAGCTTTCTTATACGAGAAGGAGTTGTGGGTAGCACTTGCGATGCACTATGAGGAAAAGTCTTTCATTACACAGTTTAGTTAGATGCTAAAGTTGGTGGTAATTTTGGGGAGGGAGGTTTACTAGCTAACGTATGATTGTATTCAGGGGTAACAGTCCAAGGTAGGTTGGGAACCACTGTCCTAGACGATAACTATTGTCTTTTGCTTGATATTGCCACTGGAGATCCGAATTTCTTGCTCAGTCTGAGGCTTCGCACGCTTCTCTTTAACTCTTTATCCTTGATGTCGACTGAACCTTAAATTCCATCCTTTCGTACATAGTACTCCTACGGAAATTTTCATCTTTTATATCTGTTACAAAAAAATTCCTGCCGTGGTCGACGGAATGGTTGTAGTGCCGTGCAGTGTCTGAGACCCACTAGAGTTTCCCTCTTGGCTACTGCCAGAGGTACTGGCTGTTCCCGGCTGCCTCCGCAGTGTCGCAGGAGAGGGCCGCAGTTCTCAGTCCGTTCGTTACACGGGCCATTAGCGAGTCTCTCAGGCTGGAAGACCGGCCCGCGGCGATCGCGAGGGAAATCCGTGATGAGAGCCCTCCGCCCGGCCGCTCTCCAGGCTGAGACCGACGTGCTGCCTGGTGGGACGTATCATCAGAAGAGCATTCGCAGTCAGAGCTCTGCACGACACCGCGCGTATTCCGACATTGCGATATCCTTGATCAAACATTTAAACGCTGCCGTTATTACTTTAAGGTTATAAAGTGAATATTGTAGACGACGAAAACTACTGTATGAATATTGTGAAGCAGCATAGCTTCAGAATGCGAGCAAATCCAGAGCATGTATAGAGCAGCGTTAGTATAGAGAGATCGACGCCATGCAACCCCAACTCTGTTAAATTTACACTGCTGGCCATTAAAATTGCTACACCAAGAAGAAATGCAAATGATAAACGGGTATTCATTGGACAAATATATTATACTAGAACTGACATGTCATAACATTTTCACGCAATTTGGGTGCATAGATCCTGAATCAGTACCCAGAACAACCACCTCTGGCCGTAATAACGGCATTGATACGCCTGGGCATTGGGTCGAACAGAGCTTGAGTGGCGTGTACAGGTACAGCTGCCCATGCAGCTTCAACACGATACCACAGCTGATCAAGAGTAGTGGTTGGCGTATTATGACTGGCCAGTTCCTCGGCCACTATTGAACAGACGTTTTCAATTGGTGAGAGATCTGGAGAATGTGCTGCCAAGGGCAGCAGTCGAACATTTTCTGTATCCAGAAAGGCCCGTACAGGATCTGCAACATGCGGTCGTACATTATCCTGCTGACATGTAGGGTTTCGCAGGGATCGAATGAAGAGTAGAGCCACGGGTCGTAACACATCTGAAATGTAACGTCCACTGTTCAAAGTGCCGTCAATGCGAACAAGAGGTGACCGAGACGTGTAACCAATGGCACCCCATACCATCACGCCGGGTGATACTCCAGCACGGCGATGACGAATACACGCTTCCAATGTGCTTTCACCGCGATGTCGCCAAACACGGATGCGACCATCATGATGCAGTAAACGGGACCTGGATTCATACGAAAAAATGACGTTTTGCCATCCGTGCACCGAGGTTCGTCCTTTAGTACACCATCGCAGGCACTCCTGTCTGTGATGCAGCGTCAAGGGTAACCACTGCCATGGTCTCCGAGCTGATAGTCCATTCTGCTGCAAACGTCGTCGAACTGTTCGTGGAGATGGTTGTTGTCTTGGAGACGTCCCCATCTGTTGACTCAGGGATCTAGACGTGGCTGCATGATCCGTTATACCCATGCGAATAAGATGCCTGTCGTCTCGTCTGCTAGTGATACGAGGACGTTGGGATCCAGCACGGCGTTCCGTATTGCCCTCCTGAACCCACCGATTCCATATTCTGCTAACAGTCATTGGATCTCGACCAACGCGAGCTGCAATGTCGCGATACGATAAACCGCAATCGCGATAGGGGGAACTTGATGGTAGGCATTTCTCCTACTTACACGAGGCAATACAACAACGTTTCACCAGGCAACGCCGGTCAACTGCTGTTTGTGTATGAGAAATCGCTTGGAAACTTTCCTCTTGTCAGCACGTTGCAGGTGTCGCCACCGGCGCCAACCTTGTGTGAATGCTCTGAAAAACTAATCATTTTCATATGACAGCAACTTCTTCCTGCGGGTTAAATTTCGCGTCT
This sequence comes from Schistocerca americana, assembly GCF_021461395.2. Taxonomy (NCBI): domain Eukaryota; kingdom Metazoa; phylum Arthropoda; class Insecta; order Orthoptera; family Acrididae; genus Schistocerca; species Schistocerca americana. The sequence continues at coordinate 155,661,371 of NC_060122.1, forward strand.
GTAGCACGTCATCTTCGTGGTGTAGCAATTTTAATGGCCATAATTGTATATGTTAAAGATTCCATAAATGGACGTAAAAAAGTATAACAAAAGATATTAAAATCTGCTATCCTAGACACAATTCTCTTTGCAGACGACTGAGTGATTTCAATTGTAACAGGTGATGCTGGTGGTAGCTGACTGTGCATGTATGTAATGAATACAACGTAAAATCCCCATATCAGAAACAAGGCTGTTGGCAGTTAGGGCAATAATAATCATTAATATCGAAGCAGTACGGATAGTTAACGAAATCCTTTATCTTGGGTGTCATACCATTTAAATAGAAAATGATGATATACCAGTATCAATAATAAAAAAGAAGATTCTGTATAAAGTAGTGGTAGTACCAAACTGATATATCGACGTTATATTGAACATTTACTGAACGACACAAAAGAGATAGAAAGGACAGAGGACGAAATTCCCCCAGCAGCAGAAGAATTTAGTTTCGCAAATAAGAAATTATACGTAATTTCAAACAAACAGCCTTTATTGTTGTTATTGTGTGGTTTTTGTATCACAGAAAAACTCCTTTTCTGGTTCATAAGGCTGACCCGTAATGTAGGTGAACGCCGGCACGGTAGCTCTGCGTGTTCGGTCAGAGCGCTGGTCTGTTTCATTAATAAAAAAAATGAGTGAAGGGATCAACAATCAACTTCAAGGGATGTCATGTGACGTCCGCTACAACCAAATACAATGAACAGTAACGAATAAAATGCAAAAAAAAAAGGTGTTGCGTCTTTGAAGAGTACACAAAACGTATTCGGTTCCAGGTTCGAAACCCGCCATCGAAAAAATTTTGATTAACAACCAGCACTGGCGGCCGAACATTTCCGACATAAGAAGTCAGCCCCATTCTGCCAACGGCCTTGTCAAAGAGGGCGGAGGAGCGGAGAGCGGTTCAGGACACTCTTCTGTCCTTGGAGTGGGAAACTGCCCCTAAAGCGGAAGAATCAGCAATTATCAACACAATGAGGATGCTTAAGGCAATCAAAATCACTGTACTAAAGACATCTAACGTGTATCCACAGGACATGTTGCCTGTAACTGAAAAAGTGTTATGGCGATCTCTCCATCAGCAAAAGATTCCGGAATAGTCCTCCGTTCGGATCTTCGGGAGGGGACTGCCAAGGGGGAGGTTACCATGAGAAAAAGACTGAATAATCAACGAAAGGATAACGTTCTGCGAGACGGGGCGTGAAATTTCAGAAGCTTGAACGGGGTAGGGAAGCTAGAAAATCCGAAAAGAGAAATGCAAAGCCTCTGTCTAGGTATACTAGGGGTCAGTAAAGTGAAATGGGGTTGTTCTTATCAGTATCGACAGCAAACTAACATCGACAACGATAGTTCAGGTACATATGCCGACGTCGCAAGCTGAAGATGAAGAGCTAGAGAAAGTGCATGAGGATATTGAAATGGTAATACAGTACGTGAAGGGAGATGAAAATCAGATAGTCACGGGGACTGGAATGCAGTTTTAGGGGAAGGAGCAGAAGAAAAGTTTATAAGAGAATATGGGCTTGGATAGAGAGTACTCTATTCAAGAATCACAAGAGGAGAAAGTATGCATGGATAAGGGGGGGGGGGGGGTGATACTGGAAGATTTCAGTTAGATTACATCATGGTCAGACAAAGATTCCGAAATCAGACACTGGATTGTAAGGCGTACACAGGAGCAGATATAGACTCGTATCACGATGTAGTAGTGATGAAGAGTAGGCTGAAGTTTAAGACATTAGTCAGACAGAACCAATACTCAAAGAAGTGGGGTACGGAAGTGTTAAGGAATGATGATACGCTTGAAGTTCTCTAAGGCTATAGATACAGCAATAAGGAATACCTCAGTAGGCAGTACAGTTGAAGAGGACTGGACATCTCTAAAAAGTTGGAAAATTGGAAAGAAAAACGTAGATACAAAGAAGCTAACTGCGAAGGAACCATGGTTAACAGAACAAACACTTCAGTTGATCGAAGAAAGAAGAAAGCACAAAAACATTCAGGGAAATTCAAGAATACAGAAATACAAGTCGCTGAAGAATGAAATAAATGAGAAGTGCTGGGAAGCTAAGGCGAAATAGCTGAATGAAAAATATAAAAAATCGATAAAGGAATGATTGTCCGAAGGACTGATTCAGCATATAGGAAAGCAAAAATTAATTACCGATAAATAAAAAATATTTACTTAGTAAATTTTTATTCGCTAAAACTAAAACTCTCCCTCTCTCCCCATAGGGTGGGGTTTGAGGGAGAGGAATTAGAGTTTTACAAATGTTGACCGAAATATTTATTTTTTCCGCAGATTCGGATAAATTTTGATTGTTTCGTGGGTCAACATTTGTAAAACTCTAATTCCTCTCTCTCAAACTCCACCCTAGGGGAAGAGAGGGAGAATTTTAGTTTTAGCGAATCATAATTTACAAAGTAATAAGTATTTTTTTTATCCGTAATCATTTTCCACGCAAAAATGAGAACATGGATTTTCTTGAATTACAGCGCCAACTACCAAGAATCAAAACAAATGTAGAAGACAATATTTACGCAATTTTTTATGTAGAATCTGATTCTGCAATAAAAATGGGGGTTCCCATTTGAAATTTTAAAGTTGCTTCCCGCCCCACCCCCAGGGGGCTGGGGTGGCCGGCTAATTTTAGCACCAGCAGATGTCCCCCTCGAAAATAAACAAGTTTAGATTCTACAAATTTTTTTCGTGTAAGGCTTATTTTTCGAGTTATTCTGGTTTGTCAACTTAAAATTTACACCCTCAGAATGTAGAAAGTTCTGGTTGATCGCAGCTAATGCTGTTCTATGTAGAATTAGAGTGCAGCAACAATTCGTGCAGGGACTGGCGAACGACCTTCAAAATAAATGAGGTATTGTATTGTATTGCGCATAAACATTCGGAAAAGCCATTGCTATTCTGGTATACAATTCGCGATAAATCAATTAAAAGAATAATTATCATAAAAATGTGGCACTAAGCACCAAGGGCAACAAGAATTGGAAGGAGGCCATAAAACTAGTTGCAGGAGAAACAGAGACTCAACGAAATGTAATTCACTTACTAAGAGGTAGCTCACAAAACTCTCGTTCAGTAGATTGTTGGGTACTGACTACCCTACTGCGTCCTTTACTGGATAGATGTGATACAGAGTATTCAATGAATAGCAGCGCATTTAGCTTACTAAGTCGCGTAAGTGTTACGTAAGTGTTACGAAGCTGTGCATTAGAATCTAGTGGCAAATGTTACAAGAGAGATTTTGTAAGATTCTCAAAGGTTTGGTTTTCAAGTTATAAGTCCATATGTACCAAGAAGAGATGTAGAAAATGTATATTCAATAAAATAAACGATGAAAAGGTGCGTTCGTTATCTTACGTAAGTTTACCTACAATAGTTCTCCCAATAACGATTCGTGATTCAGTCAGGAAAAGGGTGAAATGTCTGTGGTAGTTTTGCCATTCTACTCGGTGTAGGTAGTACAGTTTTCGATGACTGACACTGGCAATGAAGCAGAGATTGGGAAGAAACAGACGATTCTTGTGGTCTATGATGCTAACCAGACACAAAGTTTACAGAATAGCGAAAGTCATAATATGCGTGCGCAATGAATCCAGGGAGCCATCTCATACGAAAAATTTAAACACTAGTATGGTCAATCACTCTCATCCAAGGATGCAGAGACCAGCGAGGACTGGCGGACAAGTGTGGGGCATCGGTGTTTGCAGACACACTCGTATCAGTAGGCAGCCCCGCGTGATATGCCATGTTTGGTGAATTAACACGCTGTAGGTGCTTAAACTTGTTCCATACAAGGAGTATGCTTGCGCACTCAACTTGAGCCTACATTAATTATTTTGCACTCATAAATGTAATGCTGAGCTTGAAGTATGTATATTAATTTATACTTTAATAAAAACTGACTTAACTGTGATGATAGATGTGGGGGGGGGGGGGGGGATAGATGGACACATAGAGGGGGTAGGAGGTGATGGACAGAGGGAGGGTGGGTGTGTTGGTCAGGACGGATGCACAGTTCCCGGATATAGTTAGCAATTGCGAAGCATTGCAGCGTTCGCTAGTTACTTGTAATCTAATGTTTACCTATGTCCCAAGCTTCTTTTCGGGTAGTGGATGTCGTTTGATCTCGTTCAGGAGCAATGGTCTCTGGAGGATTGGGAACTACTGTGTTACAGAAAACAATTTTTTTTTAGACCAGTGTAATTGTTTACTACTGGAGCAGGAACAGGACTAACTCAAAGGTATAGCAGAATTACTCTCCACCACACACCGAAAGGATGCTTCCAGAGTCCTGATGCAGCTGTTCACTGAAGTGAAAAAAGCCATGGGATGCCTCCTAATATCGTGTCAGACCTCCTCCTGCCCGTTGTAGTGCAGCATCTCGACGTGGCATGGATTCAACAAGTCGTTGGAAGTCTCTTGCAGAAATATCGAACCATGCTGCCTCCACAGCCGTCCATAATTCCGAAAGAGTTGCCGGTGGAGAATATTTCCCACGTACTGACCTCTCGATTTTGCCCGATAAATGGTCTATGGGATTCATGTCAGGCGATCTGGGTGGCCGGATAATTTCCTTGAATTGTCCAGAATGTTTTCCAAACCAGTCACCAACAGTCCTAGACTGGTGACATCACTGTTTGGGATCATGAAGTCCACGAATGGCGGCAAATGGTCTCCAGGTTGCCGAACATAAACACTTCCAGTCAATGATCGGTTCAGCTGGACCAGAGGACCCAGTCCACTCCATGCAAACACACCCCACACCATTATGGAGCCACCACCAGCTTGTACAGTGCCTTGTTGACAATTTGGGTCCATGGCTTCGTAGGGTCTACACCGTGCTCGAACCCTACCATCACCTCTTACCAACTGATATCGGACTCATTTGCAAGGCCACGGTTTTCCAGTAGTTTAGGGTCCAACCGACAAGGTCACGAGCCCAAGAGACGCGCCGCAGGCGATATCGTGTTGTTAGCATAGGCACTCAGGTCGGTCTTCTGTTGCCATAGCCCATTAACGCCAAATTTCATCGCACTATCCTAACGGACACGTTCACCGAACGTCCCTCATTGATTTCTGCGGTTGTTTCATGCAGTGTTGCTTATCTGTCAGCACTGACAACTCTACGCAAACGCCCCTGCTCTCGGTCGTTAAGTGAAGGTCGTCGGCGACTGCGTTGTCCGCGGTGAGAGTTAATGCTTGAAATTTTGTATTCACGGCATACTCTTGATTCTGTGGATCTCGGAATATTGCATTTGCTAATGATGTCCGAAACTGAATGTCCCTTACGTGTAGCTCGAAGTACAATTTCCGCTGTCAAAGTCTGTTACTTTTCGTCATACATGCATCGGAAACTTTTCACATGGATCATCTACATCTACATCTACATCCATAGTCCACAAGGCACCTGACGGTGTGTGGCGGAGGGTACTTTGAGTACCTCTATCGGTTCTCCCTTCTATTCAAGTCTCGTATTGTTCGCGGAAAGAAAGATTGTCGGTATGCCTCTGTGTGGGCTCTAATCTCTCTGATTTTATCCTCATGGTCTCTTCGCGAGATGTACGTAGGAGGGAGCAACATACTGCTTGACTCCTCGGTGAAGGAATGTTCTCGAAACTTCAACAAAAGCCCGTACCGAGCTACTGAGCGTCTCTCCTGCAGAGTCTTCCACTGTATCTATCATCTCCGTAACGCTTTCGCGATTACTAAATGATCCTGTAAGGAAGCGCGCTGCTCTCCTTTGGATCTTCTCTATCTCTTCTATCAACCCCATCTGGTACGCAACCGACACTCGTGAGCAATATTCAAGCAGTGGGCGAACAAGCGTACTGTAACCTACTTCCTTTGTTTTCGGATTGCATTTCCTTAGGATTCTTCCAATGAGTCTCAGTCTGGCATCTGCTTTACCGACGATCAACTTTATATGGTCATTCCATTTTAAATCACTCCTAATGCGTACTCCCAGATAATTTATGGAATTAACTGATTCCAGTTGCTGACCTGCTATATTGTAGCTAAATGATAAAGGATCTTTCTTTGTATGTATTCGCAGCACATTACACTTGTCTACATTGAGATTCAATTGCCATTCCCCGCACCATGCGTCAATTCGTTGCAGATCCTCCTGCATTTCAGTACAATTTTCCATTGTTACAACCTCTCGATATACCACAGCATCATCCGCAAAAAGCCTCAGTGAACTTCCGATGCTATCCACTAAGCCATTTATGTATATTGTGAATAGCAACGGACCTACAACACTCACCTGCGGCACACCTGAAATCACTCTTACTTCGGAAGACTTCTCTCCATTGAGAATGAAATGCTGCGTTCTGTTACCTAGGAACTCTTCAATCCAATCACACAATTGGTCTGATAGTCCATATGCTCTTACTTTGTTCATTAAACGACTGTGGAGAACTGTATCGAACGCCTTGCGGAAGCCAAGGAACACGGCATCTATCTGGGAACCCGTTTCTGTGGCCCTCTGAGTCTCGTGGACGAATAGCGCGAGCTGGGTTTCACACGATCGTCTTTTTCGAAACCCATGCTGATTGCTACAGAGTAGATTTCTAGTCTCCAGAAAAGTCATTATACTTTATAAATTTAATCGCTGACAGCATGAAGAATGTCACGCGACTAGTTAGCAGGCTAGTGTCTCGGAATTAACCAGACAAGTCGCTCCATCAACTAAGAACGGCCATGAACCACCACCCACCGAGTCAAGAAAGAGCTATCAATCTGTCAACATGTCAATCCTTCCGGTGTCCGGGTCTGGTGAGGTTTCCCGTTCTGAATACAAATGACAGCTCTGTCAGTACACTGCCCTTTTATATCTTGTGTAAGCCATCTTTACACTCGCATATCGCTATCCCATGACTTTTATCACCTTAGTGTATTGGCTTCGTTGCTATGTTACTGAATGTTGTGGATACTTTGGGAGCAGTGGGATGTACGCCAGGGAGCGTATCAGTATTCACAGAGTAGATCGCCGCGTCGCCTACATAGGATTCTGGAAGCTCTCGCATGTGTAACAAACGTGGGTGGCCCGCACTGGCAAAACCGATCCGCCCGTTGCGGCGTCCACTGTATTTACAGAGGTCGCCCGGCCCGTTGTGCGGAGCCGGCGTATCGCGATATGAGATCCCGCAGCCGGGCTTCATTAGGGCTCGGGCAATAACCAGCGGAAGACCGGCCGTTACCAGTCTGTGCGCCACTTGGCGTGGTGCCTCGGCCGAATTAAAGTTGCCCAAAAGAGCGTCAGTCGCCGCCGACCCCAAAGTAGGCCAGCCATTGCGCCGGCTCTTAATCAAAGAACTGCAGAGCTTTACACAAAACAAACCGCGCCGGCGTGCGACGGAGAAGCGCACAAAAGGCGGAAGCCGGCTTTCCTTCGGCACGGGTAAATACACACTTAAGGGGATAAACGCTAAAGGGACACTGCCTCATTAAGGAACTTGGAATCGTAACATTTAATTTCCCTCGGTTCCGGCTCAGATATATTTTGAAGAAAATTCGCTTCCTTCCTTCCCTCCACGACTGTGCTAACCCCCCTCCCCCTTCAGGCGCCTTTCATCCCCCACCACCGTCCCTCTGTCGCCCCGATTCTCGCTTCCTCCGCCACCGCCTTCAGGCACCGTAAAACCGAAGCTCGCAAAAACACTTCCCTGATTTATCGACGAGAAAGAGTTTATTGGGTCGTGAAATACAGGCTGCGATTAGCCTGTCTCGTTATATTGGAGGTATGTCACGGACGGTACCGTTTATGTACCCACTGACCTGGACTGTTTGGAAGAAGTTTTTTTCTTTAGAAAACAACTTAGTATTGCTCCTGCACACGTTCTTCACACGTATCCAAACACTACTTCTGCACCAAGATAATATCCACACCTTTGCAACGTTTAGTACACAAGGTACAGCCGGCCGGAGTGGCAGAGCGGTTCTAGGCGCTACAATCTGGAACCGCGCGACCGCTACGGTCGCAGGTTCGAATCCTGCCTCGGGCATGGATGTGTGTGATGTCCTTAGGTTAGTTAGGTTTAAGTAGTTCTAAGTTCTAAGGGACTGATGACCTCAGATGTTAAGTCCCATAGTGCTCAGAGCCATTCGAACCATTTTGAACCAGAAGGTACACGGATTGGACGCAAACATGGAAACAACATGCGAAATGCGTGCTTGAACATTAACTTAAATGCAAGCCAACCCTGTAGGTTACAGTATTGTATTTCACCACCAACGGCACCTGTGCAATGCCCTCAATAAGTCGCAAGTGTCAATCGTGGTCATACCAGTGTTCCATGTAGTTGTGAGTGCATTACATCGGAGTTAAGTGAATTGTGTCGTGTTCAAATCGATGGCGCTCGTGTCGTGGGTGCTCCGGTAAACAAGGTAGCCGTAATGTTTGGTCTTTCACGAGGGACTGTGTCGACGATTGATACTATTTTCAGGGAAAGAGGAAAAACATCATCAGCTAAGTAACAACGCGGACTACAGTGTGACTTGAGGGATCGTCAACAGCTGTGCAAATGATTAGAGGAATATAAAAATTTGTTTCAATAAACTCATGACACTCGGCTTCATTGAATTTCTACCGGTTTTAGTCGGTGACGAACATCTGACACAAAAAAACTGGAATGGAAGTCACATGTCAATCATGTTAAAACATAAAATCGCGTTAGCTGTCAATTTCGAGAATAGTAATACAATGTAGAATTCAGACATTGCGAACTGTAGTTCAACCACATCAGCAACCTTCGTCATCCACACACAACAGGAAACTGGACGTTTGTGATGTAGACATTACACTACTGGCCATTAAAATTGCTACACTACGAAGATGACGTACTACAGACGCCTAATTTACCCGGCGGGAAGAAGATGCTGTCATATGCAAATGATTAGCTTTTCAGAGCATTCACACAAGGTTGGCACCGGTGGCGACACCTACAACGTGCTGACATGGGGAACGTTTACAACCGATTTCTCATACACAAACAGCAGTTGACCGGCGTTGCCTGGTGAAACGTTGTTGTGATGCCTCGTGTAAGGAGGAGAAATGCGTACCATCACGTTTCCGACTTTGGTAAAGGTCGGATTGTAGCATATCGCGATTGCGGTTTATCGTATCGCGACATTGCTGTTCGCGTTGGTCGAGATCCAATGACTCTTAGCAGAATATGGAATCGGTAGGTTCAGGAGGGTAATACGGAACGCCGTGCTGGATTCCAACGGCCTCGTATCACTAGCAATCGAGATGACAGGCATCTTATTCGCATGGCTGTAACGGATCGTGCAGCCACGTCTCGATCCCTGAGTCAACAGATGGGGACGTCTGCAAGACAAGAACCATCTGCACGAACAGTTCGACGACGTTTGCAGCAGCATGGACTGTCAGCTCGTAGACCATGTCTGCGGTTACCCTTGACGCTGCATCACAGACAGGAGCGCCTGCGATGGTGTACTCAACGACGAACCTGGGTGCACGAATGGCAAAACGTCATTTTCTCGGATGAATCCTGGTTCTGTTTACAGCTTCATGATGGTCGCATCCGTGTTTGGTGACATCGCGGTGAACGCACTTTGGAAGCGTGTATTCCTCATCACCATACTGGCGTATCACCCGGCGTGATGGTATGGGGTGCCATTGGTTACAAGTCTCGGTTACCTCTTGTTCGCATTGACGGCACTTTGAACAGTGGACGTTACATTTCAGATGTGTTACGACCCGTGTCTCTATCCTTCATTCAATCCCTGCGAAAACCTACCTTTCAGCAGGATAATGCACGACCGCATGTAGCAGGTCGTGTACGGGCCCTTCTGGATACAGAAAATGTTCGACTGCTGCCCTGGGTAGCAGATTCTCCAGATCTCTCACCAATTGAAAACGTCTGGTCAATAGTGGTCGAGCAACTGGCTCGTCACAATACGCCAGTCACTACTCTCGAACTGTGGTATCGTGTTGAAGCTGCATGGGCAGCTGTACCTGTACACGCCACTCAAGTTCTGTTTGACTCAATGCCCAGGCGTATCAAGGCCGTTATTACGGCCAGAGGTGGTTGTTCTGCGTGTGCACCCAAATTGCGTGAAAATGTAGTCACATGTCAGTTCTAGTAATATATATTTGTCCAATGAATACTCGTTTATCATCTGCATTTCTTCTTGGTGTAGCAGTTTTAATGGCCAATAGTGTATGTATGGGATTGAAGCGAGAAGGAAGCGACTTTGCCTCCCTTCTCTGGTTTCTTTATTACTAACCTGGTGTTTGTCTGCTTCGCTTGTCTCTAGTCGCAGTAGTAGCGCTCAGGCGCCAGGTTCAATGTAGGTTTTATGCTCCTGCTTAAATGGAGTGTGTCGGGATGCTACGAAGTACGGTCCTCGCAGGGTAATTATTTTTCTGTGTTATAACGTGTTAGATGGGGAAAGATAAATTATAACCACCCGGTCGTCTCTTTATTAGACTTTGAATATGTGATCGTTCAAACGTCTCTCGTGATATGACATGCAGTCTTGTGTGCTAGTGGCTCGTACCGCTTCTTTAGGGACGAGCGATTTATATTCTAAGCACATTTACTGGCGGCTCTGAGCCTTCGAGGTCACGAGCTTCCCTTGTCAGGTTGACAATGAGAAAACAGTCGTGTATAACTATTGGTTACTGGGAAAAAAGGGCACCTACGTTTGACTTTACAGTTTATTCTCGCTCGGCTTTTGTAGGAACTGTATAAATGGTTTGTGGGTGACAGACTGAGACAGTCCCAGTGCTTGGCTGTTGCGCTGGTGGCGCCGGTCGGATCAGCGGGTGAGGTGGGGGCAGAGCGGATGATGAAAGCGGCGGGTCGGAAGCCGCGGCTGTGCGGGGGCGGAGCGGCGGCTGGCGTGGTGCGCGTTATTGCCGCCCCCCACAATGAGGGCGCCGCAGACAATGGCGCCGGGACTTCCCCGTGAGCCAAAGTTATTTCGCCAAACCGGGAACGTCTTCACAATGCCGCGGCAACTCGCGGCTTTGGCCCTCGCTGCTCGCCGCCTGCCTGCTGCCTCAAAGGGTCGGTCGGCCCTTCCCCTGCCACTTGTAAAGGGAGGGGGCGGTATACTGAGGCAATAGAGAGGTGCAGCTGTAAGTCTGCCTCAGTTACTCGTCAGAAGGGCCACGGAGAGCGAACAGTTTCGCAGCATGCATCCTGCCAGTGCAATCAGGCGATAATAATCACTCTTTATCACCAGTATTCTTTTCCAACAAAAAATGTCTATATGACCGTAATCACCAAGTTTTCACGATGTTCTCTGTTATTTCCGAAGGGAAATTTTATTCTTGATTCTTTACTGGTTTATTTTCTTAAACAGCAGTCACGCAGATAAAGCTTATCCTTATTGTACAATATGCATTACTAAAAGGAAACCAAGTACTAAAGGAAACCAAAGTAAAATTTGGAGAAGGAATTAAAATTCTGGGAGAAGAAATGGGAACTTTGACGTTTGCATTTGACATCGTAATTACATCAGATAAAGCAAACAACTTGGAAGAGCAATTGAACGGAATGGACAGTGTCTCTAAAAGTGCATATAACATGAATGAAAAGAAAGATAATGGAATAAAGTCGAATTAAGTCAGGCGATGCTGAGGGAATTAGATTAGGAAACGAGACACTTAAAGTTGTTGTTGTTGTGGTCTTCAGTCCTGAGACTGGTTTGATGCAGCTCTCCATGCCACTCTATCCTCTGCAAGCTTCTTCATCTCCCAGTACCTACTGTAGCCTACATCCTACTGAATCTGCTTAGTGTATTCATCTCTTGGTCTCCCTCTACGACTTTTACCCTCCACGCTGCCCTCCAATGCTAAATTGGTGATCCCTTGATGCCATGTCCTACCAACCGATCCCTTCTTCTAGTCAAAGTTGTGCCACAAACTTCTCTTCTCCCCAATCCTATTCAATACCTCCTTATTAGTTATATGATCTACCCATCTAATCTTCAGCATTATTCTGTAGCACCACATTTCGAACGCTTCTATTTTCTTCTTGTCCAAACTATTTATCGTCAATGTTTCACTTCCATACATGGCTACACTCCATACAAATACATTCAGAAACGACTTCCTGACACTTAAATCTATACTCGATGTTAACAAATTTCTCTTCTTCAGAAATGCTTTCCTTGCCACTGGCAGCCTACATTTTATATCCTCTCTACTTCGACCATCATCAGTCACTTTGCTCCCCAAATAGCAAAACTCCATTACTACTTTAAGTGTCTCATTTCCTAATCTAATTCCCTCAGCATCACCCGACTTAATTCGACTACATTCCATTATCCTCGTTTTGCTTTTGTTGATGTTCATCTTATACCCTCCTTTCAAGACGCTGTCCATTCCGTTCAACTGCTCTTCCAAGTCCTTTGCAGTCTCTGACGGAATTACAATGTCATCTGCGAACCTCACAATTTTTATTTCTTCTCCATGGATTTTAATACCTTCTCCGAACTTTTCTTTTGTTTCCTTTACTGCTTGCTCAATATACAGACTGAATAATGTCGGGGAGAGGCTACAACCCTGTCTCACTCCCTTCCCAACCACTGCTTCCCTTTCATACCCCTCGACTCTTATAACTGCCATCTGGTTTCTGTACAAATTGTAAATAGCCTTTCGCTCCCTGTATTTTACCCCTGCTACCTTCAGAATTTGAAAGAGAGTATTCCAGTCAACATTGCCAAAAGCTTTCTCTAAGTCTACAAATGCTACTTAAAGTAGTAGACGAATTTTGTTATTTGGGCATCAAAATAACTGATGATGGCCGAAGTAGAAAGGACATAAAGTAAAGGTTACCAATGGTAAGAAAGGCGTTTCTGAAGAAACGAAATTTGTTGACATCAATTATGGATAGTTCAAATGGCTCTGAGCACTATGGGACTTAACATCTGAGGTCATCAGTCCCGTAGAACGTAGAACTACTTAAACCTAACTAACCTAAGGACTTCACACACACCCATGCCCGAGGCAGGATTCGAACCCGCGACCGTAGCGGTCGCGCGGTTCCGGACCGAAGCGCCTAGAACCGCTCGGCCACACTGGCCGGCATCAAGTATGGATTTAAGTGTTAGGAAGTCTTTTCTGAAAGTATTTGTATGGAGTGTAGCCATGTATGGAGTGAAACATGGATGATAAACAGTTTAGACAAGAAGAGAATAGAAGCTTTATGAATTTGGTGCAACAGAACAATGTTGAAAATTAAATGGCTAGATCAAGCAACTGGGAGGAAAGAACTATGCGGCACAGCCTGACTAGAAGAAGGTATCTATTTATAGGATACACTCTGAGATATCAAGGGGTCACCACTTTAGTACTGGAGTTAAGTGTAGGCAGTAAAAGTCGTTGAGGGAGACCAAGAGGTAAGTACAGTAAGCAGATTCAAAAGGATGTAGGTTGCAGCAGGTATTCAGAGATGAAGAGGCTTCCACGGGATAGAGTAGCATGGAGAGCTACGTCAAACCAGTTTACGTACTGAAGACCACAACAACATAACTAAACGGCTAAAACGGCAGGTTGTTTTTTTAACGGCTTCCAGGGGCAATCAAAATTTGATTTTCAGTATTTCATATGACAGAATTTAAAAATTTAAAATGCTGTAGAAGCTTATGTTTAACACATAAACTCATGTTTTAAATTTAGTCAGGGTAGCGCAAAGCGAGCCAATCACCCAGACTTTATTCATCTAGTATTTGAGAATGAGAGCACTTAGCTAATTCCGACAAACGAATACTTGTGAACCTTGTCGAAACGTTTTTTAAGTGATACTTCCCACAAAGTAACGAAACGAAAACGCTTATAGTTCACCACATTTTCGCTGTTCTTATAGTAAATATTTTTTTAATTTATTATTTCGTAACAACTACTATTAACAACACATTTTGCAGGCCACATACGCTTCTCAGTGTATCTACGCAATTGCGTCATTGTACGACAAATAGTTTAGACGACATGACGTCGTAAACACTGATATTCTTGGAAAATGAGATGCATGCATGACAAACTTGCTTTCCTTATAGCAGAGCACAAATTGCGCGGATTACACTTATACAGTCTTCGTTTTGTCTTCTTCGTGCATTTTTGGGTGATTAATCCGAAACTCGTAAAACCAACAAAGTGTTCTGCGTCTTCAGTCATAAAAGTATTATACGCCTGTCGTCAAATATTTAACTCATTTATAAAGTAATCTGTTTTATATATGGGAGTACGATTCCTCAAAGAATCGCAGAGGTTACTGGTTTATTCACCTTTAATTAGCTGTTTATACATCCGTAGTTCATTTACAATATGATACGAGGTATTTCATCGGCGCGCGGCATTAGCCGAGTGATCTCAGGCGCTGCAGTCATGGACTGTGCGGCTGATCCCGGCGGAGGTTCGAGTCCTCCCTCGGACATGGGTGTGTGTGTTTGTCCTTAGGATAATTTAGGTTAAGCAGTGTGTAAGATTAATGACTGATGACCTTAGCAGTTAAGTCCCATAATATTTCACACACATTTGATTTTTTTTGGTATTTCATCTTAAGGGAGGATGTAACGGAAAACGTAAACATTTATTTAAAAAATCATTACATCCATATTCATTAACGTAAAAATCTAAAATTTTGCATGTGTAAAGCAAAAATATTCAGGATTAATATTTGGCCAGAAATTTGAATTTTTAATTTTGTTACTGTCTTTTCTATAAAAATCCATAACTCAAATTCTAATCATGCAATTGATCTGAAAATTTTATTATAGTGTGATGCGAAGTTTATAACACCACTGAACTGCAGTTATTAATTCTAATCATGCAATTGATCTGAATATTTTATTATAGTGTGATGCGAAGTTTATAACACCACTGAACTGCAGTTATTAATTTATGGTACAAATTGTATCACTAACAGAGTTTGAAATTTTGCATGTCCAAAATTAACTTTTTTTCTACATGCAATAATCTAAAAATCTGAATGTAATTGCAGGATCTCGTATTTTTTAGTTCCAGTGAGACAGCAACACGTAGCCAACAGTTCCCGAAAATTTCAAAACATTAGCGCAAATGCTTTTTGAGAAAAGACTTCTAATAACGTAAAAAATATGAAACAGAGCAAATGAGGTTCAAAGATTTTCTTCTCATACTTCTACATGTAACAAGCTTATCTCAATTTTAAAACGCTCCATACTGATGCTTCTCATCCTCCAGGTTTCTCTTTTCTCCTCTTCGAATCTGCGTGAACTGTATTTGCAGTTGCTGTTACAATTACCACCCTTCTCTCGTCGATGGCATAAAATGCTTTTGTTGTAAACACATCAGGATCTATACCAATTCTCTTCGGCACTTCAATTCTGCAGTTATTTCCATTATTGTAACATAAAACAACATCATAGACACCTATTTTGAGTATTTCAAGTCCACAGAATGTCTTTTTTCAGCATATAATCCAAATTAAATTATTGAGGATTTCATTTGCATTTTACGTGTTTCCGCGAAGACACTTCCTCAATAAATCAGGGTTTGCAGGAAACCTGAATGTGAGCTTAATTGCATTCATAACATGTTCTGGTAATGAATGTTTATGTGAATAAGTATCATTTCTGTTGTTGAACTTACACCAATCGTCTTTCGGACGCAGATTGTGCATTGGTGTTTGGTCAGTGGATAGTTTGTACAAAAAAAAATTGCCCACACAGCACGCCTCGTTGCCTCTAAATTATGTGTGTTTTTTCCCGATAGTTCTCCCATAAAATAAGTGAAGAGAATCAATTTCTTTCAGAGTAAGCCTGCCTTTTCCTACTAGTGGTTTTCGATCCTCGAGTATTTCACCTTTCTTCTCTTTCAACAAGCGACAAACCCTAGCACCAAGCCTCTTTTGGATGTGGCAAAAACATTCCAGCTTTTCTGTTGTTGTGTTATACGGATGTTTGTCTGTTGCGGCTTTGAACGAAGAGGACTCCCCATAAACAAGGTATTTAGTGTATCTAACACCATACTGGTCCTCAGATCTGGAGAACATCCTCACAATGGCAGCAGCCGCCATGCCCCACTTGAGTCACTATAATTTTTAGAGCATGCTCTTGCATGGTTTTCTTATCACAGTCCTCCCTCGGGCGTGGGTGTGTGTTGTCCTTATCGTAAGTTAGTATAAGTTACATTAATTAGTGTGTAAGCTTGGGGATCGATGACCTCAGCAGTTTGGTCCCATAGAACCCTACCACAAATCTCCAAAATTTTTTAAAACTTTACCTGACTCATTACCAATAACAGATGCAACTCTATAAAGAGGGTGTGACCTCTTTTCATCCAAGTCCAATCTACAGACACACACACAGGTCAGTAGATTTTGTAGGAGATCCACTGTCATGAATATCTACCCCAGGATCTATTTCTTTTTGGTCTATTTCGACCAATTCCTCCACTGCTTTCTTCATAGAAACTTTGGTGTATCGTATACAGCATCAGACATTCCTTTATTTATTTTTCCAAATCTTCCACAAGGTGGAGACATGTTCAGAAAACCACACAATAAATTTCCTCCTTTCCTTCCCCGCCCAAGTCATGTCAGAGCATATGCTAGCCTAAAATTGATTTCATAGGTACGACTGTCAGTTTTTTTTTTTTTTTTTTTTTTTTTTTTTTTTTGTTTTTTTTTTTTGGGAGGAGGAGGAAAATGAATATTCATAGTCACACGATTTACAAATTAATTTAAAATCAGAAGCTATTCCCACTCTTCTTTCTTCAACAACCATCACTCCGTATTTTTACAGCTAACACATGAACATGAAAACTTTATAGCCTGGCAGAGAAGCTCTAAATCAACAAGTCTGAATCCAGTGGAATCCATATCAACAGCATTCACGCACCTGTACAATTCTCCTGTCCCCAGTTTCGATGCAGAAGCTGAGAACTTATTTTCTTCATTTCGTGTTGCTTTCTCTTTTTTGTTGATAAACCGTTTTCCATGAAACCTCCGTTTCCTAAACACAGTTTTTCCACCACACATTATGCTTAAATCTTGACTTCGAAGTAAATGTTTGCGAATTCAACCTTCCACCCACTAATACGTGTTGGTATTGTCAAAACGTAAATAAACCACATGTAAGAAAGTTTTCAAGCAAAAATATAGATGTCAGCCAGAGATAGATGTCAGCCAGAGAAATAGATGTTAGCCAAAGATATTGAAAGGAAATAGCCTGGGCACTAACAAAAATTCCGCTGAAGCAAGCAGTTTCCCAAACGTCGGAAAAGGTTTCAGAAGTGGCCGCCAGGTGCAGAATTAATCAGTTTAACAATTTAAAGTTATTTCTAAGGCTGCTATCACGGTAAAATTCACACACAACGTAGATTAAACGGTGTAGATCAAGAAAATAATATTCTTGAAAAGTCGATTTTTTGGACCAAAATCCATTACATACTCCTACTGACAAAGGAAACATTTTTCAAAACAGTTAACTAAGTCATGCGGGCAATAATACACTGAAACAAAAGTCAGGAGACACCTCCTAATATCGTGTCAAACATCCTTTCGCCTGGCGTAGTGCAGTAGCTCGACGTGGTATGGGCTCAATAAGCCATTGGACATCCTTGCAGAAGTACTGAGCCACGCCGCCTCTATAGGGCATCATAATAGCGAAAGTGTTGGATGTCTGTATAAGGGGGATTAAATGCAAAGCGAAATTAAGGTTGAAGAGGAGCAATATGTGCCGGAAGATGGAAAGGGATTCACCACCTTGGAATCAGAAGCAGAGAAGGCCCTGAAGGAGATGAAGAATAGTAAGACATTGGAATTGATGATTTACCAGCACAACTGTTGAAGAGTCTGGGAAACAAGGCAATAAAACAAATAGTCTACCTCTGTAACGAGATATATGACAAAGGGGAATGGCCTGAGGACTTTCTTGCAACAGTTATGATACCAATGGCGAAAAAGAGACACACTAAAAAAATGTGCAGAGCACCAGACCATCAGTCTAATTTCTCATGCAGCTAAAGTCTTGCTGAGAGTGTTGAATAGAAGGCTATATGGCAAGGTGGATAGACGGATTGCAGAGGAGCAGTTCGGATTTGGAAGAGGAAAAGGAACAAGAGATGCTATTGGCCTGTTAAGAACTATAGGGGAAAGATATATGGAAAAAGGTAGAGAAACCTTTGCTGTTTTTATAAATTTAGAAAAGGCTTCTGACAGAGTTCAGTGGAACAAGCCGATGTATATTTTGATGAGGAAAGGAGTAGATTGAAAAGAGAGACGACTGATACAGCATCTATATTTACACCAGAAAGTAAGGATAAGGATTGGAAACGAAACGTCAGAAGGAAGCAGCATTGGACAAGGTGCTAGACAAGGTTGTTGCCTTTCCCCACTGTTGTTTAACGCGTACCTTGAAGACGTTATTGCGAAAGGCTTAGATGGGAAAAGAGGAATATGTATTGTTGGAAAGAGAATAGAATGTATAAGATTTGCTGATGACATGGTACTAGTGACAGAAAGTGAGCGGACAGTGAACAACATGCTGAAAGATCTGAATGAAGCTTGTGTGGAATATGGGATGCACATAAATACAGCAAAAACAAAGAGTATGGTCATCAGTACAAGACGCAGACTGTCCAAATTAAAATAGGACAATTTAACATTAGCCAAGTAAGTGCAATTAAATATCTTGGAAGCACAATAACTGAAGACTTGAGATGTCACCAGGAGGTGAAAACTCGAATTGCCATAACGAAGGAGGCATTCAACAGAAAGAGGAGACTCTTATGTGGCAGATTAGATAAAGGTCTAAGGAAAAGGCTTGGCAAATGTTTTGTCTGGAGTGTGGAACTACATGGGGCAGAAACGTGGACGTTGAGACGAAAGGATGAAAAAAGGTTAGAAGCATTTGGGATGTGGATATGGAGCAGAATGGAGAGAATAAGCTGGATGGAAAGAGTGAGTAATGAAAGAGTATTAGAAAGGGTTGGTGAGAGAAGATGTCTGCTGTAGGTTGTAAGAGAAAGGAAAAAGAACTGGTTGGGACATTCATTGAGAAGGGAGTCCTTGCTAGCAGATGCTTTAGAAGGATTGGTTTGTGGGAGAAGACTGAGAGGAAGAAGGAGATACAAGATGATAGACGACATATAGGGAAGAGGAAATTATGCAGACCTGAAGAGGATGGCAGAAGGCTGGACAGCCTGGAGAACTACCATGTGAAAACCTGCCTTTTGGCAGAACATTGATGATGATGATGATGTTGATGCAAGATTTCGTCCACGAACTGACTTCTCGATTTTGTCTCATAAATGTTCAATGGAATTCATGTCAGGCGATCTGGATGACTAAATCATTTGCTTGAATTGTCCAGAATGTTCTTCAGACCAACTGCAAACAATTCTGGCACAATGACATTAATGTTTGGGAACCTGAAGCACTGGCATCAAACGGTCTCCAAGTGCCTGAATATAACCATTTCCAGTAAATGATCGATTCACTTGGTCCAGAGTGCATTCCATGTAAAAACAGTCCACACCACTATGGAGCCACCGACAGCTTGCATAGTGCCTTGCTCACAACTTGGGCCCATGGCTTCATGGGGTCTGTGCCACACTCGAACCCTACCATCAACTCTTAGCAAATCGGGGCTCATCTGACGAAGCCACGGTTTTCCAATCGTCTAGAGTCCAACCGATATGGTCACGAGCCCAGGAGAGGTGCTGCAAGCGATGTCGTGCTGTTAGCAAAGGCACTCGTGTCAGTCGTCTGCTGCCACAGTCCATTAAAGCCAAATCTAGGCGCCAGCACTGACAATACTACGCAAACACTGCCGCTCTCTGTCTTTAAGTGAATGGTGCTAGATGCCTGAAATTTTGTATTGCAGCATACTCTTGAAACTGTGGATCTCGGAATACTGAATTTCCTAACGATTTCCAAACTGCAGTGTCCCACGCATCTAGCTCTGCTGGGCATAACCTTTCTGGAATCTGGCGAGTTTCTCGTACGATGGTACATCACGTCTTTGAACGTGTGTGGTAATTGGGATTTGTCGCATGAGTGGTGTAATACAGAAGGTATGGAATTCCTCAACAAGTCCGGTAATTGGTGTCTTGGTGTCAGACCTAGCACACAATAGCAGTCCGAAAGGATGATATTTTGAAGAACTTGCTTACAGAGGTAGCGTCTTTATATTATAACTTGCGAAATACGCCGTGTTTTTGTATAAATTTTCCACCGTAAGTTCCAGTATATCCAGTTCCATCTCAGATGACTCAACGTATCGACCACGCCGCAGACAGCAACATCCATTGAGTTGTCTCAATGGGGTAGGACAGGGGTGTATGTATGGTAATCGGGTGTAGCCGATAAGTTACATATAGTATTTTTATTCATTTCTATTACTACGGCAATTGCTGCTAATTTTATCTCATCTAATATGTGTTCATTGTGTTTTCGTGTGTGGCTGCCATGTCTTGAGCAGTTTCAGAGACCTATCAAGGCCTCTGTGATCAGAGACGGTGAGGGATGTGCAGTGGCACATGTAGATAGCTCAGTTAGTGAAGTCAAATTGTCATCAGTCGTTGTGAGCACACTCCCGTGATGGGTAGGCTATAGTTAGGATTGCATATTGTAGTTTGGGATTGTGGGTAACGCACGTCAGCTTATTGTTTATCTTAATGAGTCAATAATTACACACACACTAGTATTAACACTGCGCCCATAGATTAAGTCACTATTCTTTATAATCCACACTATCATAAATTCTGTCAGCGGAGTATAAGACAGTTTATATTTATAGTGAATTAGTGTAAGAGTTCCGTTCATGTAAATATTCTTTTTTATTATTATTTTTATTGAATGTACAAAATATTATCTGAGGCGATTTTAAGGAATTCTCAATGGTGTATTTCTAAAAATTCTCGAGGAGGCACACTTTAAAAAAGGATTTAAGTACTGTGCCAGTACTGTGAACAGCGAGTGACTGCCGGACGAGAATTGACGCTACAGGGTGGTCAGTGTGGAATAAATGGGCCCAGGCAGCAGGGAGAAGCCTGAGGGAGGCAGCTGTCCGGCACAACACATCCCGCCTTCTACCCAAGGGCTCGGACGCACGTGCCGCCTACCTGTTCAGAGCAGTGAAAGTAAGGCAGCGCCTCACCTGGCAGATGCCTCTGGGGAAGTTGAGGGCGGACAAAACCCACGTAATCCCATTGGGACGGGGGAACCCATTAGTGGCTGGCAGGGGAAACAGCACAGAGCTGCTCAGCAGTGATGCAGAAATGGGGGTGCCACTGCAGAAGAGGTGCCGGACGACAAAGACATGCTGTAATAATGGTGGCACGAAGCATTGGAGAGAAAGGCTCTTGAGCCACACTTATGGAACTTATGGACGGACGCCATTTTCACTTCCTACACGAGTTCACATAACTCATTATAATAGGCTGGACTGCATGCCTGAAGAAGTTCCGTGCAGGGTATTGCTGGACCGCAGTTTGTCATGATTATCTCCTTTCCTACAGAAAACAGTAAAGAGCAATCGTCCACATTGGTCGATCTGATATCCTTGTTTCAACCTCCATCGGATGATTTGACGAGTGTTGGAGTCAGTCTAAGAGTAGTATCCTGTATTGCAGTTTTTCAGTGTGGATAATGCCAAGTGATAGCCTGTACATGAGCTTGCCATCATATGGCACAGTACTTGCAAATCAACAGTACGCTGTCCTACCACCATACGAGCTTCCTGTCGCCTGACAGCGCAACTACAGAGAGGGAAGGATAACTGGAAATACTTCCGTATGCCATGTCCGCACCTGGTTCTGAAAAACAGTAGATTTGTGGCCCATACCACTAGCTGCACTCCACCCAGCAGGCGTCCTATGTCCACACCAGGAACCACAACCCCACTCCACGGGTGAGTGCTGATATGTCTGTGTATTGAGTGATTTGTTGTGTGATGTTGTGAGAAGGATGTTACGGTCAACTGTTTTTTTCGCTCAGAGAACTGCATAAACACAGTAAAAATTGGTGCCCCTACAGATACAGTTTTTTTTTGCTCCCCAAATTTTTATTTCAGAAACTAGGAACTGGAAATACAACGTCACCTACATGTATATTGTTTTGTTTTATAGCTTCCATTTTTATCCCATACATGTTCATGTTCAAGATTTTCTGATTACCTATCACCATGTCAGTTTGGAACAGGTTTTTTTGTGATGCACATTATGTTACATGATCTTCAATCACACAGGTACACTCATACAATTTCTGTCTTTTTTGTATACACTACATCTCTCTGTCTCACTTAGGCTGATGCCTGTCAATTGTCACTATGTGTACAAATTTCTTGTGTATGTGCCAATATCTACAAAATGCTATATGCATTGATATGCCACGGTTACAAGAGAGTATTTTTGTTTGTTTTGTGTATGTGAATGGAATGTCAGTGGTTTCAATTCTGGTTGATGGTGAATGGACCATCAGTCAATCAATCACTTTGAAAAATTTTTCACGCTTTCTGTTCAGGGAGACAGTGTGATTGTGGTTAAATGTTTCAACTATGAAGCATAGAAATATTGTTTTTCTTTTTGGCTTCAGGCTGAAGTAGGTGTGTGTTTGAGTTTGGCATCAGTCACTAATTCTTAAATGTTACCTTAATGAGAAGCTTGCGTGGCCAATAGGTCAACATTTTATTGCAGATTCGAGTTTGGCGTTCTGGAAAGTGTTCAACATTTGTATGAATGTGCGAGTATGTCCTTGAATGACAGTGGGTTCCCTGAGGGTGAATCTGTGTTGGGTGTGATTTATTTATCAATGTAAGACGTTGGCAAAGTCATAAGAAAAATTCTACCTTTCTTTTTATCAATTTTCAATTTAATCTGGCAATTTGTTGTGATATTGTGGGAACTGTTTAGACAGATTCTTTTTAGATGATAAACACACTACCTCTGTCAAATTAGTCAACCACTAACAAAAATAATCTAAAGCGACTGGGGGGGGGGGGGGGTGATGATAGGTTCCATGCCTTTCTTTTTTTTTTTTTTTTGCGTGTCACCTCTCATTTTCATCAAATTTATTAATGATCTATATCATTTCACGGTGGGAACAGGCCGAATAAGTTTATTCTGAAGAGAGTATTTGTACTGAGAGCTCGAATTACTTTCCACTTGATTGCTATGCATGTTGGGAATTGTATGTGGTCTTGCTTTTTGTTTTCTCTGTTACTTCCTTGTGTGGCGTGTTGCGAGGCGAGCACCAGAGGATGCGACGCACTACATTTTCGTGGGGGATCTGCATTTCCATGAACACGGAGAGGTTCGTACACTATGGGCTTGAGCGCCTTCAGGGGCTACTGACCTCGGTCGAGTTTCGCTGTTGTATGGAGTGCGAAACGACCTGCGAGCCATCTGAGTGTTGCCACAGTTTATGTGTTTACTGTTCCAGTGCGTCTGGAATGAAGACTGCTGGCGCCAACTGACTGTATTGTCTTCATGATTCTGAGAATTCCCGTGGACGGTGCGCTGCAGGGTGCGACTGACTGGCACCGAATAGCCGGTGGTTTTTGCATGCCCCAGCTAAATAGCAGCGGCATGATAGGCCAGTCGACGTCATAAAGCCCTGTACGAAATTGGAGGGAACAGTCGCAGTTGGCGCGAATTATGTTCTGAGATAATGTGGGGGAATATTGAAATCAGCACTGAATGCTGATTCGTGGCTTTCTGAAGGTAGTGGGGAGTTGAATAACATTGGCTTCACCCTTGCGTTGCACAGTTGCATGACATTCATCGGAATCGGACGGTCTTGCGACTTAGTCGCACTTCTTTTAGGAATCGTTGTGGAACATGACTTCGGTCATACTTCAGTTTCATTCTGTGACTTAAGACCCAGATTCTTACTCTGCGTTTTCGCACCTGCACTGGGCAAGTTTAGGCGGTTTTGCTGTGTCTCTTCCTGGAGGTATATCCTTGTGCATCCAGGAGTTTCTCTGCTTTGGCCATGTGAGCAGAACTTGGGATTCTCAGACAGCATTCGAGGCCACAGGTTGAAACAGAGTTGTTGCACAGTAGGAGTAGGCGCCTACATCATAAGAACGCTGCTTACCGACGACGTGCTGCAGGCTTCAGGACTGGTAAAGTATTTTCCTGCTCCAGAATTGTAGTACATATCATTTTTATACTGAAGTCCTCAGCAGCATGTGCGCTCTCTTTGCTACAGGTCCACCTTGTCTGTTTCTCCATGTGTTCCCTTTTGCGCTCTCACTACTAATCACAATACTGCATTATCGTCAGGGGAGTAATATTTGATTCATTAGAACCTCCAGTCACTATTGTCAGTCTATTGCATCACAGGCAGTAGGAGTTCCTTGTTCTCAAACCGACTCTTATTCTCATAATAGTTCAGTATACCCTATCCTTTAGCTTACTGTCTGTATCGACAATCAAGTACCTTTGTTTTCTTATTTATAATAAATCTCATTGTAATATATAATCTGCATATCATTTCATAGATGCAAAATCCCCTGTCCTGTCGTTTATTATGATAAAATCCCATTTTTTTACTGAGTAGATTAAGATTTTTTATTGAATTGTTGTGAGTGTGCACTCCTTATTTTACCAACTAGCCATCAGTTCCTCTCGTTGATTAATTAGGTGATAGGAAAGGAGTGGGTCGAGTCGAGCGGTAGCATGCCTTTCCAATGCACGCAGTAGCCTGCCCCCTCTCATGGTTACAGGAATCATGTTACTCCTAGTAATTCGATTTGGGGAGGTATAGCCGAGAATGGTCATTACAAAGCTAATATTGAGAACGCGGAAGATATGAATGTTTTCCTCTCTAACTGCATGCGGTGAAGAGTTGCTATTCCTTCCCATGTGGCGTCTCTCATCGCCTGGTTGATCTGGAAAGACAGGAGGGTTCTGCTGGTCAAGTAAAGGTTATGCCGGCTGGTGTGAGGGACTGGTTGAATGGGGTCGATGCTGTCCCGACGCCGACATTGGCAAAAGAGCAGGACGACACGCGCACGGTGGGTTCTGAGGGAGCGCCTGGAGTGAGATATTCCGTTTCTTCGCGGAAATTCGGTAAACACACCTTCTGGCGAGCTACGAGGGAGGCGTGGGAACGACGTGAGTTCCCAGGCAGTGTTTGCGGGCAAATTCCCGCGTTTTGTGTAAAAGATTACCTATGATAGACTTGCTCAGGGAAAAGCTCCGCAACATAGCAAAATCGGTTCAGAAATTGGCGCCAAGTATCTCCATTGGTGTAGCAGAAGTGCTTCGACAATAGAGTGGAATTTTCCACCGGTTATCAAGTTGCTGATTGGCACGTTTTACCACAGCCACTGTGGTGGGGGTGGTAATGTACTGGATTCAGTTTGTATGGGTGCTCTGTGGGGCAGTCTAGTCTCACCTTTCGGTCCGAGTAGGTTAAAAGAATGAGCACTCGCTGCTCTAGGCAGTCTGCTTTCTGTTGGCTGTCTAATACACTTTTGTTTAATAGTACCTGTTTGAAGAAGTTGCTGAAGATTACCTGTTTGAAGAAGTTGCTGAAGTTTCGGCTTCAACTTAACTTTCTGATTACAGTTGTCAATCGAGCATTCTGCGTAGAAAGGGCCTATGTTGTCCGTCTTTAGCAGCTTTGGCTAAAGTTGACTGTATTGGAGTTACTGTGTGATTTCGATTGCTAAAAACAATCACTATACCATCAGTGATTGTGTGGCGAGTTTTCTTCGTCTCCCTCAGAGGCGCATTTGAACTGGTGGGAAGTCTTTAGTCTGGAACAACCAGGCCAGTATAATTAGAATTGGGCTATACTCGGGACATTATCATCACCACGACGGGACGTCGAAGCTACCAGCCATCGTCTCTGGTATGCGAGATCGTGTTGTTGCAGTAAAGAAGACAGCCTGGTAATGTATGTCCGCAGCCTCGACACACTAGGGAATTTTGCTACGTGACAATCAGAGCTCAGCAGAGAGCGCCTCTTTTCATTTTTTCTATCTTGGTTCTGTCTTGGGTTTTCACTGTCTGAGTTCTCACTACTGTTGCAGCGCAATTAATGTTGGGTTTGCTGGGTGTTTTTCTTATGATTTGAGTTCCAAATAATTGGTTCCACATACCTCTTGGTCATAAACGTCACAAGCTAGTTTATGGACAACTTCACCTTCACAGCAATTGTCTGTGTATCAAACTGATGTACTGAAAACGTTTCATGTGTTTTTCATTTTTAATTTAGTAAGGATAAATCCAATTGTTATCTTGAAGAGAACTTTCATTCCATAGTTCTGTAGAACAACCCTTTCATCTGTCATGACATAAATTATTTTCCCCTGTCAAATTAAATTTTATCAAATTAAATTATTGCAGGTGCCAAACTCTTCCCTATTCCACTTGCAGGGTCGATTACAATCAGTTTCTTTTTTTAATCCATGTGCAACAGCAAAAGTCAGAGTTAGGAAAGGGGGGCGGGGGCTTAGAGCATCATTTCCATATGAAAATTCTAGCTGAGTTTAGTGCTAAAGACACTGCTAGCCCCGGCACCTCACAGAGTGCATGTCTAGTTCTCATGCAAAATTCGCCAGAATTAAGAAGGTACAAACTCTTCTCCATCTCGCAATATCTCACCAGTGCATCTGCCTTTCACTACTCAGCAGGACACGGAAGGGAAGTAAAATACGAGGGCTACTTTTCCAACACTCAATAGGCTATTTTTGTCAGCACTCAATAGGTGGCGAAATTAAAACCATAGTAAAAATCCGATGCAGCTTTGTGCAGATGTGTTGCCCCGTGTCTCTAGTATGCCCATCACGCCGCACTTTTCAGTTCTGAGCGTACAGCGACCACGTGAAGATGCCTAGAAAATAATGTCTCCCGTCAAGTAAGAAGTTCTGCTCAGTTTTCGCCTGATTTCATGCAGCCCACATAACGTAACTGTCAGGTGTTTCTTTCATCAAGATACGGCTTGGGAGCATACAGCAGGGGCAGCGAAGATGCTTATGCAGTGTTTTCGATGGAAAGTGTTTTATCACCCACCATACATCCTGGACTTGGCTCCCTCTGATTTTCATCTCTCGCTAGCTATGTGGACAGCATTTCGACATTTGGCACTGAGAACGAGCTACAGACCAGCCATAGGGAGGTGGCTATCGAAAAGCTGATACTACGCTTCGGCAAAAATCGGAGCGGCAACTATGTGGAGAAGTAGATAGAGGAGGGTGTAGCTAAATGTTGCACAACTGAAACAGTATTTTCACTGTGGTGTGGTTTCCATGTCGACCGATGGGAGGCTGGAAAAAACGAAAAAAAGAAAAAAAAAGAAAACGAGAAATAGCTCTCGCAGAACCAGTGACGTTCAACAGTGTAATATTCCCACTCACGTGCCCTTCCATAATTATCTCCCCGTGCGCAGTCTGACAACGCCAACTGCAAAAGCGGTTTGCTGAATACTCAGAGCCCATCGCAAAATTACGCAGTGCAACACAGGAAAAGTTTATCCGCTCTGGCACAAGTGACCAGCCGACGTCGGTGCTAGAGAGCTAGCTGCGGGTCGTCACTTCCAGATGATAACAATCACGATAAGTTGGGCACTAATTCGGCAGAGAGTGCACTCGGAAGCGCTCGCGCGCTGACCCAACTCGCGTATCTGGGCTCGGCGAGGCCCACCCAAAGCTCAATCGCCGGCCGCGCACGGCGCCGTTAACCGCACGCCAGAGTGCGGGCGCTGGTAAATTCGGCCCCACGCGCTAATTACGTGCCGGCGTATGAGCGCCGATCGATGGGAGCGCGGGACACGCCGACAGGCGCCGATTTCGTCAATCAGGCGGCTCGCTCGCTAACTGGCACAGAGGGCGTGTCAGCTCGCCCCAGGGGGTGGGGGGAAGCGATATGCGGCGAACCCAGTGCGGCGAGCCCTCTCTGCAGTCGCGTCCGCTGCAGCGGCAGCTGGTGCAGCGAAGCGGTAGCAGAACTAATTACCGGGGTCTGTCACAAAGTAATGACTCCTATTTTTTGTAATTTTCGTTTTACAAGAAAATTAAATGCCATACACATTGGATAATACCTTCAGCATTCACGATTAATTTGTCAATTTTCAATACAATCACAATTTCTGCAGCTTTTTTTTCGTACTGGAGCAATAGCCTGTATATCTGTTTCAATGAATGTAGCCTCCCCGAAACTTTCGCATTGTCAACAGAACTGTTCGATTCCATATAAAACTTCGCCATATTTGGATTAATTTTCTTACTTAAACTATACATTTCTCATCTGTAGATATTTCTGGACTTGTCTGATTGCCAAAAAAATATTTTTCTGTCAATATATTTTTGGTATATATGTAGATAAATTTCGTAGCATCGATGTTGCACCATAAAAATTAGCAGCCACAATTGTAAACTTAAATGATCTAAAAAGAAATATACAGTAAACATAATATTGTTATACTTCAGTTCTCATGTAAACAAAATTTCTTTCTTCATTGAAAAATTTTTTAATTTTACTATCCACAATGAAATCTATTTTATAATATAACAGGAAGCTTCTGTTTTTCAAATTGTCAGGATTTGCAACCTTTGTTATTGATCGTTAAACCTATAAATCTTCACTTAAATAATTATTTTCAGAAACCAATATGTAAACTAAATTTGAAAAACAATTTCAGGTAAGACAGTCATGTTAATACTAACTTGTCCCGGGTGCTGCTCTCGAAGGTTCTGAAACCTGAAACTGCAACACGTACAGGAATTTTTGGTGCCAAGCGCATCAGAGTTGGATTAGCACTTTAAGAGAGTGAGATATTCACTCTGCAGAGGAGTATGCGCTGATATGAAACTTCCTGGCAGATCAAAACTGTGTGCCCGACCGAGACTCGAACTCGGGACCTTTGCCTTTCACGGGCAAGTGCTCTACCAACTGAGAGCACTTGTTCGCGAGAGGCAAAGGTCCCGAGTTCGAGTCTCGGTCGGGCACACAGTTTTAATAGTACTTTTAGAGTTTGGTATATGTTGCTATCAGACAGGTTTATTCTTTGTTGGCGAAAGCATGTTGCAAAATTTATTTTTCAAAAAGTATAAACTATGTAATTCAAGAAATGCAAATAAAATAAGAAGATGGGTAACAGCAATATAATGTTCCAGTGACTTATTGCTGAAGTGAGCCCTCTACATACTCTTTCGAATAGTTTGTACAGGAAAAAACGAGGCAACCCTGACACTCAGATCAACTTTGCAAGGTAAGTATAATTTATCTGAAAATATGACGCAACTTCTCTTAACAACTTGTTTTAACTTTTCCAAAGCTATAAGATTACTCGTACAACTTAAGAATCAACATGTGGATTCTTCGTAACATATGGATATTTAAGTAAGCCATTGTATTATACTGTGCGGTAAAAATAATGATCCTGCTTCCTCAGACACAGTCGAACAGAATTTTTCAGCGTGTCCGCATCTTCAAATGATCTCCTCGACAAGCTTGTTTGAGTGACAGCAAAGGTGGAAGTCTGGTGCTTCAATGTCAGAGCTGTGTGGTGGATGCCAATTTTCTGCAACTGTGCCACTGGTGAAGGGGCGTGGCCTTGCAGTCTTGTGCAAAAGAAGAACATTCAGTGGAAGTTTTGATGAACGAACTCGCTGAAGATGTACTTTCAACTCCTTTGGGATTTCACGCATTTCGTAGTTTATTGTGCAACCTGTTTCTAAAAATATCAAGCAGAATGACATCCCTGCATCCCAAAACACTGTCGCAATAACTTTCCCAGCAGTGCGCATACTTTCGAAAGTTCTCTTGTCGGCGGTGTTGTGTGATGCCGTCTATCGACATACTCTTAAACTCATTTTCAAAAAACTGAACCTAAGTCTCGTCTCCAGCCACAATCGTCGCCAAAAACTCCCCTTCCATACTGGAGCACTGCAGCAGAATGGATGCAGCTGTCTTCCTTGCCATTTCACTCTCGGCGTTCAACAGTTTTGTTACCCAGCATGCACAAATCTTGGAGTAGCCGAGTTTTTCAATAATGGCCTTGGAATTGCCTTCACCTATCCATAACTGTTGGCGACGTCCATCGTAGCATCTCCATACGGCTTTCATAAATTCAAATGTCCGTTTCACTTTCTGTAGTTCATGCATTCAATAATAGAATGCTGACTTACACCTACGCCGGTGTAGGACATTTTCTAAACTTATGCAGTGCCACAATGTGTTGATATAGAACGCTGTTAGTATGTTGGGCTGAAGAAGGTTTGCGAAAGTACTCCAGTTTCATGATTGCTATATTACCGTCTTAATGAAGGAAAACAAAAATACGAGGTACAACCTTTTTATTGGTCCTCGTATAGTAGCAACTACTCACCCTCAAGGTAGGGCCACCGAATGCCGGAAATTTGCCACGCCGGACATTTGCCACGCCGGACATTTGCCACACTTGTCCCTTCGCCAGGTAGCTTGAATAGCTATCCCTCAGGTAAGGGACGCCCTTCCCCGCACTACCTCTGTTCGCTTTCATACCGCCGTCTCCACATCTTACTCCGTACAACCAGTACGTAAGGGACCTTCTTCTTCGACATCTTGCACAAATACAGAGCTTCTTTTCCGAAATCGAAATATTTATCCCTTTTGGGAAACGAAAGCAATATCGACGATTATGTCAGTAAGTAATTAGTTCTGCCAAGTATAATTATAGATTCCTCTGTCTGTACGGTAGCTTCCTTTCACGCTTACTGATTGCGACAGAAACAGTCCATCGGCATGCGAGCAACAAGAAAGGAACGATGCAACGAGAATGCGAATGTACGCTAATCATTTCTTTTTGATCACTGCATTTGTGCCTACTTTAATTACTACAACTGCATACCCAAAAGACAATAGGGAAAGAACAAATGGGTATGTGAATGTCTGAAAAGAAGAACGACATACTCCATATTAATTTACTCCCTAAAAACATTAGTTCATAAAGTGTAGCGGGAAAATGTTCAAAACATAGCTGAAAACACGTTCACTAAATAGAGATAAGAACATCTATGATTGATATGTCATCTAAAGTCGACTTACAATTTTAAAATGTTAGAAATAAGGAAATGAAGTAATACAGAATGCTACGCTTGTAATGTACGTTGTTCTACATTGTTTAGCTCTGGTATTTACAGGATCACAGAGAAAGCATGTTAGGTTCTGGAGGGAAAAGCCGTAATTGTAATTGTCTGCCCTACAACAGAAACAAGAAGGACAACTTAAGGAAAAATAATGTATGCTCACAATCGACTTTGAAGCAGATAGTTCCTGTGACTTAGTATGGGCAGAGGTTATATTCGACAACCGGAATAAATTAATAACTGGCTCCTTTTACCGGCTCCCTGTCTCAGATGAAACAGTTGCTGAACAGTTCAAAGAAAACTTGAGTCTCATCATAAATTGGTACCCTACTCGTACAATTATAGTCGGCAGTTACTTCAATCTATCTTCAGCATGTTGACAAAAATACATTTTCATACCCTATTGTAGATAGAAAACAACTTCCGTAATTGTTCTAAATGCCTTTTTAAAATTATTTTTAACAATTAGTTGACGAGGCCATTCAAATTGTAAATGGTTACGAAAACACACTTGACCTCTTAGCCACAAATAATACCGAGCATCACGACGGATATAGGGATTAGTGAACACGCAGACGTAGCGAGACTCACTTCCGTAACAAAGAAATTCACCAAAACTAAACGCGAAATATATCTATTTATAAAAACAGCTAAAAATTCGGGTAACGTCGTTCTAAGGAGTAGTCTCCAATCCTTCCGAACTACATAAATGAAGACCATATGTGGCTTAAGTTCAAACTAATAGTATCAACAGCACTCGAGATATTCATACCAAATAAACTAATAAGAGACGGAACTGATCCCCCATGGTACACAAAACACGACAGAAAGCTGCTGCAGGAGCACCGCAAAAGGCACGTATAATTTAGACGAACGCAAAATCTCCAAGATTGGTGAAGTTTTACTGAGGTTCGAAATTTGGTGCGGATTTCAATGCGAGATTCATTTAATAGTTTCCACAACGAAACTCGCTCTACAAATGTGCCGGAAAATCCAAAGAGATAGTGGTCCCATGTTAAGTAAACCAGCGGAAAGGCTCAGTAAGTACCTTTACTGCGCGACAACGACGGTAATGTTACTGATGACATTGCCACTAAAGTGGAGTTAGTAAATGCATTTTCCGAAATTCCTTCACCAAAGAAGACGAAGTAAATATTCCAGAATTCGCAATCAGAACAGCTGCAAACATAATTTAGAAGTAGATATCCCTGGTGTTGCAATGCAACTGAAATTACACTGTCAGTGACAGAGGAAATGATCAAATACCTTTTCAAAAGTCTCTAATGTATAGGAAAAGTAGGTCTAATACATTTGTTGCTCATGTTCTTTAGTAACAATTAATTTTCAGTAGTAAGCTCCTTGCTTTTACTGACCTGTTTAAAGATAATCAACAATTTAGTAAGAAATTTTAATTTTTAAAGGACTATATCTAAATGTACTTAAGTAGATTTACATCTACTATAAATGTTTGCAGCTAAACTTAAATAAAAAATATTTGAGGTGCCAAAATTGTCAACCTTAGGATCAGATCAGTTTTGGGATGTCAATTTTAGGTGCAATTCAAAGGTTCAGTTCCCATTTTCTTTCACAAAACCGTATACTATCAGTCTAACAAACCATGATATTTCAGGTGATAGTTACGATTCTGATGCTTCAGAAAATTATTTTAGAACTCACAATTATTTAATAGTATGGTCATAATATAGGAAGGTAGAAAAAAGTTATCTTAACGTGACAACAATAGGGATACTTTTGTGAGGCTTGAAACACTTTAATTTTTACATTAAAGGCTGATTCGCATCACACTTTGCACGGGCTTTAGACCGTGAAAACGATAAATGATCATTTACCACTCTGGCGTGTGTAAAATCAGCCTAAACACGGTGAACTAACGTACACTCTATTTACAACTACAATTTAAAATTAGCTCCGATAACGCTACTTCGGTGTTTTGATAATTTTATCTCAGTAATCTGCGAGGACTAGTGATCTTCATAGTTTTTAATACATTATTTTTAACGTATTTTAGTCCAGTTGCTGAATATGGGCATTGGCTTTCAAGCAAGGCCTAATGTAGCCAGTCTCTTCATAATTCTTTACGATTCTCTCTATCCTGTCGTCCAGCTTCAAGCACTTCTTCTTCCTCTTCTTACCTTCGAGATTCATTTCCAATTTCATGTACATGCAGTTTGTAAGCTCTGCTTCCTTTTTCAAGCACTCCACCAAATAGTTGATTCTAGGGTGAGGGTTTCCAATAATACTATTTATTTTGTTGTGCCACCCTTCAACAGCATTCGTCGTTCGGTGCCTTTTTCCGTAACAGTCCCACATGTCTGTTGCGATATCCTCATTCTCTAGCCAGTTATCCACAAAGTAGTCAAAAAATTGAGAGAACCTTCCGTTATCAGGAGCTTCTGCATGAATCTCAATCCATCCATTGCTTGCGTCCTCCGGTTTCACAACTGCCAGCGCTGCACACATGCTGACGTTAAGTCTTAAATCCTCGTTCTAGCGGTACTCCTCAGTTAGACCGAGAAATCGAATTCTTCTCCACAAACTCTTCTTCATATGGAAATAGAATCCATTTATTTCAGTTGTGGGAAAAACTTGACGAATGTCCGATATCGCAACTGCCTCAAAGTCCACCTTTACTTGTTTAGGACACCACTCAGAGACAGCCTGTTTTATCAGACGAAACAGACGAACATATGTGTATTTCTTCTTATTAGGGAGCAGTGAAAATACAGTAGGAAGAATTTTTGTTTCAGTAATCGGGCCTCCTAAGTCTATGTGTATGGTGTAGATCTGTGCAAACTGCTTGCTGCATCTCTTAAATGTTCCATCCATAAAAAAATGGGAACATGTTTTTAAACTTTCTTTTCCTTTGCTTCCACTAAAAATCATTATTCTCACCTCTAATCTATCGTCTTCCTGAAGAAAACTACTGCCATCTCCCATTTTTAATAGATCTTCATGAAGATCAATTTCATAAGTGTTCTTAGGCTCTTGTTGGTTCCCGCGCTCTTGACTCCATCGACGACGCATGGTTCTCTTCATAGATTCTGAATTAGGCATTACTGTAACAAAGTCATAAACTTTATTATGTAGATTTCCAATTTCACCCGCGTATGTCTTCGCCCTTTCCACTTGCTTAAACAATTTCAGAACCGCATCGTCAGGTGGTCCACAGAATGTTCTAATACGTTCAACACTTCTCCGTTCCTCGAAAGCAGCTTTCCCTTGCAATGATCCGCTTTTCGGCGTAACCACATCCATGTAACTTCTTTAGAGTCCCTCTGTTTAAGATACGCGTAACCTTTGTAATGAGCAGCAGGCCTGCCCTTGTTAGTTGTAATAACTTCCATACTGATGGTCACGTTAGGATCTTCGAAAGGAAACTGGGAGGGCGGGTGAGGAGGAGGAGGAGGTGGAGGAGGAGGAGGGGGAGGGGGAGACAAGGAGCCCGATGCTTCTGAGCAGGTAAAATCGTGGCAAATGTCCGGCGTGGCAAATGTCCGGACACCGGGCCAACATGAAGTAAAAACGGACACTATCAGAACATCTTACGATGTGCCTTCAAGTTCTAAGCTCTCCGATTTTCTTCATTCAGCGTAGAGAAGATGGCGACACGCAGTTTGGTTTAAAATATTGGTGCGCAACTCGCGGCTGCAACGAGATTGAGGAGTGTTTTCAAAAATACCAGAAATGGCGATATATTCATTACAGGAACGACGAGAGATCAATTTTCCCGGCTTGCGTCCTGTGACACTTCGAAAATTGTGGACTTCACACTAATGTCGGCCGTTTTCGCTACACGTACAATCTTCCTACTGCCACCACACCTCCAAGTTTTCCAGGACAGTCTTACGCTCTAAGTATTTTTGTTCAGGTTAGTAAATAGTGCAGTTACGATTGATCCAGTCTTTCAGATATAAGCCGAGTATACATCCGTAGCTTCATTTGAATTCGCTCCCATTGCGAAACACATGTTATGCGTTATTTCCATCTGAACTTGTTCTCACGTACCAACAACGCATCGAAATGAAATCCGACGTTGGCTGATACAATAATTCTGATCCGTACAGAGGATGTACTCGGCAACAGCACATACGCACTTAAGCATGGAATGCGCGACCTCCGCTAAACAAGTCGCTACCGTTAACCGGAGACCATGGGCGCTGGCGGGTTAACATACCTACGTAAACAGCAATTCTACCGCCGTGACGTTACCCTGCGGTATTTACTCGTATCCTCGAGGCACCTCCAGAGTTTGTTGCCAGTTCTCATACCCTTAACTAATTTCTTTATTTTTTCAGAACACTTTTATTTAATAATTTACCGTCTCACATTTTCGTGATCGTTTATTACATTTTAATTCACCATTTTGTCGTGAAATGCAATGTATTTGTAGCTGCAACTGCACAATACGTGTGGTTTTAATACATCTTGCAATGTTACGTTCTAGTTTATTTAACAAGTGACGTCATCAGTAACGTTGCCCGGGTACTCTTAGTGAGAAACGGACGTAACACGGAAAGAAATACAAATCTAGAACGAGAACTCGCAAGGCGTTGCTTGTTTTAATCATAAATATATGCCTGAGGGATGCTAAATGTTGTTATCTTTACATAAAGAAAAGCCTTATCTTCTCAACAATCTTCAAATCGTTAGCTACACCCTTCATATTTGTATATGAATTACTGAATTTACTCACGAAACTTTTGTTGTCTATGCCTGTGGCCACTTTCAGAACTCAAATTAACTAATTTAATAAGATTGAACCTTAAATTGCTGGTGTACAGACGTGCCACGACAATAATATGAAAACAGTGTATAGTAGAGAGAGTATGAATGAGAACAGTGGAGTATTTAATTTTACAAAATAATGACAAGCTTTATTAATCCTTTTGTAATTAGAACTAGCTGATAAATCTTAAGCAAAAATGAGAGACACATATCAGAAAATGAATGGTATTTGAGTGGTAAAGCATACACTGCGGTGGGAGCTATACAAATTGTCTCCTGAATCAATAACTTTTACAACGAAGTCTGACTTTGTTTACATGAATCCATTGTGAGGCCCAGCCCTATTGAACTGGGATCAACTACGATCATCCGCAGCTCGTGGTCGTGCGGTAGCGTTCTCGCTTCCCACCCCCGGGTTCCCGGGTTCGATTCCCGGCGGGCTCAGAGATTTTCTCTGCCTCGTGATGACTGGGTGTTGTGTCACGTCCTTAGGTTACTTAGGTTTAAGTAGTTCTAAGTTCTAGGGGACTGATGACCATAGATGTTAAGTCCCATAGTGCTCAGAGCCATTTGAGCCATTTTTTTGAACTACGATCAAGTATACAACAAACTATGGTTCACCCGAGAATAGAGAGCTGTGAATATCATTATCAACCCTACGCCGGTGCAGCAGTACTCTACCATTTCACTTTGATTCAAGCGGCAGCAGAAAACGGTGTGCTGTGGGTGAGGATCGGTGCGCTGCGGCAGCTGTAGTTTTCGGACGCGTCCCCGAAACTATGCTATCTACGCGGCCTGGCGTTGTGATTCTCAGAACGCCCTCAAACTTCCTTCTCAAATACCGGCAGATTTCAGTGCGAGGTGCATCCGTTCGCTGGTCTGATCAAACCAGTTCGAGCACAGGCACGGCAGAGCAAGCTAGGATTGTCAGACATCAGACGGCAGACACAGGACGAATAAGTTCACCCTCGCTACACATGGTATGTCGGTGATGATACGCACTTACACTATTGCTACAGTTGGAAACTGCCAGTGGCTCTTAGTCCACCACAAGACACAGACCGCAAGTCTCGCTCACCAGGGAAAGACCCGAAGTGCTCCACCAGGGGAGTACCAGAAGACGAAGAACGCCAAGAATCACAGCCGCTTTCCATCAAATCTCGGTACGGGAGCCAAATTAGTGAAAACGATACCGCCCCCACATTGCACAAACTAATCTGGCTGTCCTCTACTCATTGATTCTTCCCTCCTGAATGTTCTGTTGCCCTGGTAGCCAATCCACACGCAGCACCAGGGTTCCCACACTGGGGGAGCAAGCCTCTGTTTTGCATATCCTGAGTGGAGCCAATCAGCGATTCCAAATCTCTCTGGTCTGAAAAAAGAAGAATTTAGACTGGGGAGGCGTTATTCTCACACTAAGCATGACCATGTTTTTGGGGGAAAAAAGAAAGAACAAGCTACCTAGACGGAGAATCTAATCTTACCGCACCGACCACTTCCAATTTCTGAAAGAATGCTGTTAAGCTTTCCAGACAGTTGTGCTTGTGAAGTATATGTTTTTGCCTCTCGCTTAAAGAATCTGGCAACTTACTGTCT
Source organism: Schistocerca americana (assembly GCF_021461395.2). Classification (NCBI taxonomy): domain Eukaryota; kingdom Metazoa; phylum Arthropoda; class Insecta; order Orthoptera; family Acrididae; genus Schistocerca; species Schistocerca americana. Next base: position 155,698,812 of record NC_060122.1, read on the forward strand.
TCAGGGGGAGGGGGGGGGGTGGTTACTGTCTTGCCTCCACTAAACTTGTATACCAGCCGATCTGTCTATATCGTCCCAGCTTGTTACATGAGAATGCATGCAATTTTATGACCTTCTCACCGATCGCACTAAAGTACGGTTTACATCAGTCTCTCTTAAATGGCTTTCTGCATCCACTTTCTGCCATCCAGCTGCCTTCTCAATGGACTGCCGTCTGGTCTACGTAAAATGTTTTACGAACCGGTACCCTTCTGTCCAACCCTAAACGGAAGGAGAAATCTGCCAGAAGTCCCTCTGCAAAGTAAAGTCCACTGAGAGCTGTTTCCCAGAATCACTCACACGGCCATGTCGCAGCACTCAGCATTTCCGATTCCCAGTTCATTTCTCCCTGTTCTCCATCGCCTCCACTGCGGCCCCTCAGTTACACATGCAGTTACAAGAACATTTGAGTATCAATTTCTCATGTGTGTTCGTAGATTTTCCCGGCGAATGAGGTGCTTGGACGACCCTGCTTACAGGAAGATGACGACGGATCCAACCAGTCGGATACAACGCAAGACGATTGAACTTCTTCAAACTACCTTTACAGAAGAGACAGCGAAGAAACTTCGGCCGCGTGCTGCTGCATCACCAAGACTCTACGGACTTCCAAAGGTACACAGGATGGGCACTCCTCTGAGACCGATAGTGAGTGCTATAGGAGCGCCAACATACCAGCTTGCCAAACACTTGACCGCAGTATTGAGTCCATTGGTTGGCAAATGTGAGCACCACATCAAAAACTCGGCTCAGTTTGTGGAACGTATGGGGAAACTCAAATTGGTCAGCTCAGATCTTATGGTCAGTTTCGATGTTGTATCACTTTTCACGAGAGTTCCACTCAAAGATTCGCTGGATCTTATTGAGAAGAAATTTAGGCCCACATTCACGAAAGTATTTAACTTTGTGCTCACGTCAATATATTTTCTTTTTGACGGACATTACTTCGAACAGACAGACGGCGTACCTATGGGTAGCCCTCTGTCACCTGTGGTGGCCAACATGTACATGGCAGAATTTGAGGAGAAAGCGTTAGAATCAGCACCACTAAAACCAACAGTCTTCTACAGATATGTTGACGGCACTTTCGTCATTTGGCCTCACGGGGAAGAGATGCTCCAACTGTTCTTACAACATCTGAACTCTATCCACCCCCAAATTCAGTTCACCCTGGAGGTGGAGAAAAACGGGCAGCTACCATTCTTGGATGTTCTGGTACGGAAAAAGCCTGATGGGACACTAGGACACAGCGTCTACCGGAAGACAACCCACACGGATCCGTACCTTCACGCCTCCAACTGTCATCACCCATCACAAAGAGAAGGAGTACTAAATACATTGGTTCACAGAGCCCGTGTGATCTCCGACGAAGAAAGCTTAAAACTGGAACTAGATCACCTCAAGGATGTGTTCCAGAAGAACGGCTATAGTGACTGCCAAATTCGACGCGCCTTCAAGCAGAAGACCACACCACAGCCGATACCTGATGATGATTCACCGAAAGCGACAGCCTACGTACCATATGCGGGCAACGTATCTGCAAAAATAGGCAGGATTCTAGGACGTCATAACATCAAATACGTCTACCGCCCGCCGCCAAAGCTCAAGTCCCTTGTAGGGACAGTGAAGGACGATTTAGGTTTCCGGAAATCTGGAGTTTATTTCATACCGTGCGAGTGTGGGAAAGCATGTGTGGGGCAAACCATTCGCACCATCGAGGAATGGTGTACTGAACACAAACGGCACACCGATCTCCAACAGCCTACAAAATCTGCCATCGCAGAACATTGCCTCGAGACAAATCATCGTATGGAATACGAGAACACAGAAGTCCTGCACAACACATCCCGCTTTTGGGACTGTGTATACAAGGAAGAAATTGAAATCCGGTTGCACGAGAACCTTATTAACAAGGACAACGGATTTCAACTGAGCCAAGCGTGGAATCCAGCAATAAAAGTTCTGCAGGAGCAGCGGAAACGGGGCACCACACCCGCCGAAGGCGGCATGCGTACTGACGACCATCAGTCATCTCGTCAGCACCAGCTACCCCCACCACCGCGGCCTGCACATCCCTCGGTCCATACGCGGAGTCAGTGGAGGGGAGAGGCGACAGGTATATATACCACACCACCCGCCGGCCTAGGACGTCAGTCAACAGGAGTAACCTGATGATGATGGCACGTTACGCCGTCGAAAACTCGTTCAGCAACGACCAGTCAACCCGGCTGCATGCCCGAGAGACCTTCAAGCAAGTATCAATTTTTCCATGTAAAAAAGTCATCAACTACACATGTACTGGAAAACACTGAGATCATGATCTAAAATGTGAATGTTAATGTGACTGACGATTTTGTTAAAGTGAGAGAGTGGCGTGGCACCTCAAAAATTTTGGTATCGTTTTCGTTAACGGAAGCGAATACACATCCAAGAACAAAACAGCAAAAACGGAAACTGTGAGGTGAAAAGCGAAAACCTAAAATGAAGTGCCTAACACTGACTGAATGAAACCATCATTTCTCCTAACCAACAGATAAGAGGGAAATGGACCACAGAATCTGTACAATATGCAGTTAAAATGAGAACGGTATGGTGTGGCCAAGTTAGTGGGAAACGGATGAGGAAAGCACCTGGAACTAAACACTCGTTTCCAGGGATGGTATTAAACACACGGTTCAGAATCAGACAAGACGACTGCATCGATCATTGTGGGCTAAGGCAAAGCAGGTCCAGGAACTTTACTGCTTGAATCATGAGCTAGCCGTCGTGGACAGCTTAATTCGAATAAAGAACCTTTCAATTTTAGACCAATGCGCCTAACACTGACTGGTAGATAGCAACCCGAAATCACATTCTCAGCGTGAACTTAACATGATGCTGCGGCAGAAGAAGCTAAGCAACAATCTAAGGAGTTGCAGAGGGGGAAGTTGTAGTCATCTCCAGTCGAAGTGTCTCAGCAGAAATGCCCGCAGGAGAGTGAACAGTGAGCGTCATGTTATCCTCGGTCAGGGGCGGCGTAAACAAATCCTGCCCGCCTATCTTACTACCGGCTCTCTTTAACCAGTTGTTAACAAGTCCATAACGGGCTAGTGTAATGCTCGTAAATAATAAGAAAAGAATCAGACCAAAATACTCTCATATTTAATATCTAAACAAAAAAAGGGTAGCCATCCGCTTTTGAAATGAAACACCATCATAGTGAGACGAGCAATTTAGGAATGCAGAGGTGTATTTGTGTTTCGAGGGTCTTCTAACCTCGCCCAATTGTAGAACAATAGTCTGGGTCTGAGATTCAAATCAAGTCTGAGTTTAGTAAGTCATTTGTTTACTGTAAGATATCGACGTATATCACATTAAAATGACGGAATGATTTTCCAATCGACAGTCACGACGAGTTGATTTTGATGAATTACGTTGGAAAGCAGTTTGAATTCGTACAACATTTTCTTCAGGAACACGAGGGCGGGCAGGACTCTTTCCTTTATATACACATCCTGTATCTAGAAACTGCCGACACTATCTGCGAATGTTCCACCCATTCGGAGGATCAATTTCGTACCTCAAACTGAAACGTCTTTGCACTGTAATCATGGAATTGCACTTCGCAAACTCGAGAACTCTAAATGATTTCCGCTGCGGAGTAGCCATTTTATACATATGACGGTTAACGAGCAAAACATAAGAGAACAGACATCTAGCGGCTATTAATACGTATTCGCATCCCCAATAGCCCACGCTGCTGCCGCGGTCGCAGGTTCGATTCCTGCCTCGGGCATGGATGTGTGTGATGTCAAAAAAAATGGTTCAAATGGCTCTGACCACTATGGGACTCAACTGCTGAGGTCATTAGTCCCCTAGAACTTAGAACTAGTTTAACCTAACTAACCTAAGGACATCACAAACATCCATGCCCGAGGCAGGATTCGAACCTGCGACCGCAGCGGTCTTGCAGTTCCAGACTGCAGCGCCTTTAACCGCACGGCCACTTCGGCCGGCTGTGTGTGATGTCCTTAGGTTAGTTAGGTTTAAGTAGTTCTAAGTCTAGGGGACTGATGACCTCAGATGTCAAGTCTCATAGTGCACAGAGCCATTTGAACCATTTTTTCAACCCCAATAGCCAAGCCGAGGCACAGCTTTCGATAGTTTGGACAAAATAATACTTTGTAATACGTATATTCTTTTTGAAACACCCTGTATTACGTAAATTGAAGGTGGAGGGGGGGACAAAGGGAAGGGACTAATGATATCTATCACCTGCATCGGGTCGTTATGCACTATCATCGGCGACGAGTGAAAATGTGGGGCGAATCGGGATTCGAACCCGGTATTTTCTGCTTATAAGCTAGCTGTGTTAATCACTGCACCACCCAGACAAACACACGTACTGCCCCTGCACGCTCCCTGGCCGACCCACATTCCCTCCTAGCGCCACCTATCCGCACTCCCAGTCCATGTCTTCCAATCTCGCTATATTTTAAATTTCCGCCGGAGGTCGAGCGTTGATGTGAATTCGTATTGAATGGTGTAGATTCATTGCCCATCGAGGCGAATCAATTATATGAATGCGTTGCATCTGTTCTTTCGGACGTCCCAGAAAAAAAAAAAACACCATTCATTCATATGACAAATTAATCAAGCAACAAATCCCGCAAATTGTCATCTTGCTCCGAAAGTGGATAGCGTTAATAAGCGAACTTACCAAAAACTCAGCAAGCATACGCCCCAGTCGCCTCCCGGATAAGAAGTCCATTTCTCCTGCAGCAGGACGGCAAGTCTTTCTCCGTCCACGCCACGACGGCAAGTGTCCGAAATTGTCCATCTGTACAACTAATTCCGGACTTTTCGAAATGTTCTACATTGAGTGGATGACAGCCAGCCGCCGGCCGCTGTAGCCGAGCGGTTCTAGGCACTTCAGTCTGGAACGGCGCGACCGCTACGGTCGCAGATTCGAATCCTGCCTCGGGCATGGATGTGTGTGATGTCCTTAGGTTAGGTTTAAGTAGTTCTAAGTTCTAGGGGACTGATGACCTCAGATGTTAAGTCCCATAGTGCTCAGAGCCATTTTTGACACCCAGCCACTGCCACAGTGACCGGCGAGAATTTCGCTTTATTTACGTGAATATGGGGAACCCTGCAAAAAATTACCTTTCTTGCTTTACAAAAAGCATCTTAACTTTCAAGAGGTTGTTACTGGCTGCTATCTACGTCCCACTCATTGGTTGAGCCCTCAGTGCCTGAGCGAGTGGTGAGCAAGACTCATTTGTGCGATGTCAGACTGAGAGATGCGCTTCTGACCTGTATAGTGAGCATACGCATACCACTACATTTATCTACTTTCACTGTGTAATGCATGTATTGCCTATTTTAGATGATTATCATTAAGATCAGGCACTTTCGGTACGTCCTCAGTAGGTCAGGCTTGAGAATGAACCAGCCGGTGCGAAACCAGTCGGTGTGAAACCAGTCATCAAAGCACGTGTACAGCAACTGACAGATTTGCAATAAATTGTCCATGAAGACTCATTTCACTAGATAACAATATCGGAGGGACAGGCAAAGAAATTTCTCTACGTGGCCCAGTGGCGCCGTGGCAGCCCCAAATGGTTCAAATGGCTCTGAGCACTATGGGACATAACATCTGAGGTCATCATTACCCTAGACTTAGAACTACTTAAACCTAACTAACCTAAGGACATCACACGATTCCATGCCCGAGGCAGGATTCGAACCTGCGACCGTAGCAGCACTGCGGTTCCGGACTGAAGCGCCTAGAAACACTCGGCCACAGTGGCCGTCTGCAGTGGCAGCCCGTACTTAGATCTGTATGTAGGGAGTGCACTGAGGTCCCGTTTTTCTTCGCTAGAGCCTCTGTGACTACCATCCTGTGGTCAAGTCAGATCACGGGACGAACATCAGGGTTCGCTCGTTTTCTTGGCAAGGTAATATGAAGCTGTATTGCTGAGTTAGGAAGCCTTGTACTGTCCTCAAAAATAGCCATAAAAATTGTAGAATAATAATCATATGTGATTCAGTGAAATGTGACTGTCATGTCACATCACCCCATAAACTTTCTTTTTGAAAAGAATTAAAATTCTTCTTTCAGCTGGAATTTACTCCGAAATTTAAAAAAATGCTCACTTCGTGGGGACCCAAGGACTACGAAACATCAAACACTATTCCATCAGAAAATATCAAAAAATATTGAGACATCAATGCCTGTTTGATTACAAAGACAAAATATTGGGAAAATAACTGAGGTACCCCTAAAATAGTACATACGAAGTTTATTATTGAACCTTATATATTAACCAGGGAACCTGTGTCCCACTTGGTGTAACCAAAATGATTACAGAGCTGTGCTATAGCTTTATGACTTCAATAAAAAATTTGTGTAACGTTATAACAAATTTGAGACTATTAAAGGTAAGTAAAGTTCTAAAAATTAACTTTAAACTTAAAAACTAATGTTTTTCCAAAACAATTCGCATACTGAAATGAAATTGTTCCACATTGGAATGTCACACAATAAAACGCTGATCTTCAGTACAGTTGTGTCAGAAGTGCACAAGGACAGTGGTCTACGAGAACCTGTCAAATAATTGAAAATAACTGATTTAGATCACAAAAAAATTTAAATTTATTGCCACCTCATTCGGCCGGAAGCGTTGTTAACTGTGGGCAACTGTTATTTCACCAAAGGACAGAATTTGCCTTATATTTACACTGACAAACGATTGAGTGTATAACGGTAGTTAGTTCTCGTTGTGGTCAAGGTTATTAAAACAAATGGATGAAGTTCTACATATGAATGGATTGTATGTTCATGGGTTAAAAAAGCAGAATCGTTCTAAGACGCAGGTGATTACTTATTTCGTTACGTACAACTTACCTCTGTAGAAGGAAAGAACTTTTTTTTTTTGTTGCGAAAAGTCTCCCAGTGGACAACGCTTGCCAGCTGAAGTATTTGGGGTGGCGAACGCGTCAACGACAACAGCCACATGCTAGAAGCGCCATTTTACGGCTCAGTGAGTGTGGTAATGACGTAGACAGCTCATCCCAGCGGAGCTCCATCTCCATATCTGCTGCCGGAACCATGGAACGTCTGCCTAGAGGCACAGCTGGTTCTATAATGAGTGCGTTTGTATGCTACAATTAGCAAAAACAGTATTTATATATCACAGTACCAAATGTAGATCCTAAGATAACAATTAATCTGTGAATATTTAATACATTGCAAGTGAATCGTGTAACCGTGAAAGTTATAATCAAAGAACAATTTTATTCTTCATGTATTAACTCAAAGCACAGGAAAACGTGGTTTCCACGAAAAATATCTAGTGCAAAGAAGTTAGAAGATTATGCTGAAAGAAAAGCGAGGTTCACAGTCCCCCCCCCGGATGCCCGCCAAATATTTAACACGAATCTGGTGCACTCATTTATAAGTCCGTCCTTTAATATGAGATGTATTCTCTTCACCACAAGCTAAGCAAGGGTGACTCCACCGATGTTTTGCAGCACTTACTAGCAAAAAAAGCTGTACGACGCAGAGAGATATCGTCCACGAAAATACAATCTCTAACACAAGTAGCACACTGGGAAGTATCACATTGGTAAATATCTGCTGTGTGAACCACAAGCATGCACAATATTAAAATCAAGAATCTTCATCTCGACGATGACATTATTAAATCAAGTCTCATTTCATAAATGCAAAAATCTACACCCTGCCAAACTCACCAACAAGTGGTAGAGATAAAAAGTTTCCCCCTACAAAAACTGAAACCGACGTCTCACAAGGTAAAACATACATCACACCACGCACGGACGAGACAGTAATGAAAAAATGATGCACAGTTAGCATTAAAAAACATTACATCTTTTGAGGAACGATATATTACACTTTGATTAACCTTAGGTAAACTTCCTGATGCTACTGAAAGACAACAACAACGTATCTCGACAAGACTTTTCAATGATTTTCTGTGGCTGCAGCTGATCGTTTGTAGCTAGAACTCTCGTAAAACATGTATTACATTCATGTAATTATGGATATCTACCCCATATGAACGTGATTTGAAATGTTTTGTGCCCTCAGACAGATGCGTCTCAATTTATGCAAGGCGCATTTATTTACAACGCCCTACTCACAGAAACTATTAAATATGATCCTGTTAACGTCCAAAACAATAATCTAAGTACACCTCTACGTGTGGACCATTTATGTCACAAAGAATATTGAGTTTGTATTCAATCTGTTGCGGGCCACAAACCCGAACACCAGTATCAGTAGTTGAACTGGTTGTTTTATATATCTGTAGATCTCTTTTGCAACGATAGTGGACGTATCTTGGTATTACAATTTAAGAATAACAAAAATAAAGCGATTCACATATTCAGACATTTACAGATTTGTAAGTGTAGAATGACAAGGCCGTGGCCGCGGCCAGCCAGTCATTTATCGGAAACAATTTAGGGTTGATTCAAATGGCTCTGAGCACTATGGGACTTAAGGGGCTCCGGAACGCCCTATACTTGCAATGTTAAAATAACGCTTATAAATTACATCTTTCCTCACAAAGTATTTGAGGTAGGAAGTTGAACTTTTTACAGATTATTTATTGGAATATGGGCTACAACTTAACACAGGGATTTGACAAAAGTTTAGTTCAGTTATTAAAGATGATTTTTTTTCAATTGTAATGAAAATTCACAACATTTTTTGCAACTTTTTATTTATATATTCAAAAATATACAGTTTTTTGGAAAAAGGCTGTGTTAAATTATGCAGAAGGTACTGTGTAACATTTACTGAAAGTTTGAAACAAATATGTTTGGAAGATCCTTAGAAAACACGTAATTAGTATGAGAAAATAAAAGTTTTGGGAATCGAGCGACAAAGATTGGATTAACTTTTTAGTGCATTCCAGGTCCATAGGATGGATTATCTTCATCCTCTGCAAACTCCTCCTCCAGCTTCCTCTTGTTCCTCCTCCTGTTTACTCTTGCTTGTATTTCTAGACTCTTTACAGCCCGGTCTGCAGCCCGAAGGCGTTCCTTGTCTAAAGCAAGCATCGCTCGCACCATGTTAGAACCTATCTTCATTCCCACATTTCTAAATACCTTTGGCTTTCCAACATTTCTCCTTTTCTTAAAAGCCTTCAGAGGATTTCTAATAACTTTACTTTTACTCATTATTATACTTCAACAAAACAAAGACTCAAGAAACAGAATTAATTACGAATATTTTCGAGATAACGACAGAGTAAATAAACATGAAACAATCGACAATCACACCAGCGATATATATTGAACCATCACAGGTTAGCCACAACACATACATTATCTCACATCACTAAAATGTACCTAATGAACACGGACGTGAATAATAACACCATTTGACAGCAGTTTAACAGCGCCAGAGTGGGTCACGCCCATGTAGAACACATTTCAAAAAAAATTTAAAAATAGTTGTAGTCTTCGGAATTGAATAAATTATATATCTATTAAAAGGTAATAGTCTGCAGATTCAGAAAACGCAAAAAAGTAAAAATTGAACCTTTCATGATTTTTGAGCCTTTCCGGAGCCCCTTAACATCTGAGGTCATCAGTCCCCTAGAACTTAGAACTACTTAAACCTAACTAACCTAAGGACATCACACACATCCATACCCGAGGCATGATTCGAACCTGCGACCGTAGCGGTAGCGCGGTTCCAGACTGTAGCGCCTAGAACCTCTCGGCCACTCCGGCCGGCACAATTTAGGGAAACCAAGAAAACTTAAATCAGGATATTACGATTAAAAAATTTCTTAGGTCAAGTTCGCTAAAATTCCTTTACTTAATAACTAGTTTCAATTCATTGACGAGTAATCTACAGATCAATAAAACTTTTATGGCATGATTCCGCGTACATCAGCCACCAGGCCTGGTAAACACGGAATCAAGTAATAATACTTTTATTGATATGTAGGCGGCTAGTCAATGAACAGAAACTAATTATCAAGTAAAGGAATCTTAGCGAGCTTCACCTAAGAACTTTTGTTCACGTATTTTAAAACAACAGATCGTGTGCCTTCCAGTTTGACAATGTCAAATAACAACCTAAATCAAGATGGCTGGATGAAGTTTGAAGCCTCCACCCTCCCGTATACAAGGCCATTCTCCTTGAAACAGTGCTACCTTATACAGTCTACCCCTAATGTGCAGTACTGCTTTACAAACAAGTTATTTAATAATGATAAAAGGCTAATGCTACACCATTCAGTCATTGCACACACACACACACACACACACGCTACAGACAAGTTGTTTCATAAAACTATACACACTATCAGCTGATGTCGAACAATTTTCTGCACAGCTGCTTCCCATTCGCTAGCCGGAAAAACTGAGTGAGCTATGCCGATTATCCGTTCCTGAGACATGAAAGGTTCTCTCATCTGAGAATAAACATCTTTCCGGAAAGTTGGGTCAAAAATGGTTCAAATGGCTCTGAGCACTATGGGACTCAACTGCTGTGGTCATCAGTCCCCTATAACTTAGAACTGCTTAAACCTAACTAACCTAAGGACATCATACACATCCATGCCCGAGGCAGGATTCGAACCTGCGACCGTAGCAGTCGCACGGTTCCGGACTGCGCGCCTAGAACCGCGAGACCACCGCGGCCGGCCCGGAAAGTTGGCGTTCATGTGAATACGGTGCAACATATCCATCATAGTTTGTCGTTCGGCATCAGACGTTGCAGCGTTTTCACTTTGTAAGCATGCAAATGAAGACCCTGGTGTACTACACGATGCAATGTTACTAGACGTACATTAAGTTGCATGCATGACGAAGTGACTTACGTAGAATTCTGAGAAACGCCTGTCAGATGGCCTGTCCCTCACTTTCTCTTCCAAAACACTACGATCTGCATAGCCAGAAAGTTTCAGAACACTTCCTGTTGCTAGAAACTTACGATAGCGTTCCTTAATTGTTTTTACGTCGGGAGAGACACATCCGTGCAACCGACGATAATTTATTTGGACAGTCATGGTCGATTTTCTTTCCCGCAAACATTACAGCTTGTGCGCGCTACTGCGGTGTTGTTATTTTCACCTCATGTGATCATGCTGCACTCTGCCGATAATAGAAGCCACATCTGACGCAGTAATATAAATTATTTGAGATGCCGTAGGTGGCATATGGTGCAACTTCATTATCATATCTACATCTACATCTACGTGATTACTCTGCTATTCACAATTAAGTGCCTGGCAGAGGGTTCAATGAACCACCTTCATGCTGTCTCTCTACCGTTCCACTCTCGAAAGGCACGCAGGAAAAACGAGCACTTAAATTTTTCTGTGCGAGCCCTGATGTCCCTTATTTTATGGTGATGATCATTTCTCCCTATGTAGGTGGGTGTCAACAGAATGTTTTCGCAATCGGAGGAGAAAACTGATGATTGCAATTTCATCAGAAGATCCCGTGGCAACAAAAAAACGCCTTTGTTTTAATGATTGCCATTCCAATTCACGTATCATGTCTGTGACGCTATCTCCCCTATTTCGCAATAATACAAACGAGCTGGCCTTCTTTGTACTTTTTCGATGTCATCCGTCAGTCCCACCTGATACGGATCCCACACCGCACAGCAGTACTCCAGAATAGGGCGGACAAGCGTGGTGTAAGCAGTCTCTTTAGTAGACCTGTTGCACCTTCTAAGTGTTCTGCTAATAAATCGCAGTCTGGTTTGCTCTACACACAATATTATCTATGTGATCGTTCCAAATGTTCAAATGTGTGTGAAATCTTATAGAACTTACCTGCTAAGGTCATCAGTCCCTAAGCTTACACACTACTTAACCTAAATTATCCTAAGGACAAACACACACCCATGCCCGAGGGAGGACTCGAACCTCCGCCGGGACCAGCCGCACAGTCCATGACTGCAGCGCCCTAGACCGCTCGGCTAATGCCGCGCGGCTGATCGTTCCAAATTTAGGTCATTTGTAATTTTAATCCCTAAGTATTTAATTGAATTTACAGCCCTCAGATTTGTGTGACTTATCGTGTAATCGAAATTTATCTCATTTCTTTTAGTACTCATGTGAATAACTTCACATTTTTCATTATTCAGGGTCAATTGCCACTTTTCACACCATACAGATATCTTTTCTAAATCATTTGGCAAGTCGTTTTGATGATCTGATGACTTTGCAAGACGCTAAATGACAGCATCATCTGCAAACAATCTAAGACGGCTAGTCAGATTGTCTCCTATGTCGTTAATATAGATCAGGAACAACAGAAGGCCTATAACACTTCCTCAGGGAACGCCGGATATTCCTTCTGTTTTACTCGGTGACTTTCCGTCTATTACTACGAACTGTAACCTTTCTGACAGGAAATCACGAATCCAGTCGCACAACTGATGCGATACTCCGTAGGCATGCAGTTTGGTTAGAGTATAATGACTTTTCTGGAGAGTAGAAATCTACTCTGTAGGAATCAGCATGGGTTTCGAAAAAGACGGTCATGTGAAACCCAGCTCGCGCTATTCGTCCACGAGACTCAGAGGGCCATAGATACGCGTTCACAGGTAGATGCCGTGTTTCTTGACTTCCGCAAGGCGTTCGATACAGTTCTCCACAGTCGGTTAATGAACAAAGTAAGAGCATATGGACTATCAGACCAATTGTGTGATTGGATTGAAGAGTTCCTAGGTAACAGAACGCAGCATTTCATTCTCAATGGAGAGAAGTCTTCCGAAGTAAGAGTGATTTCAGGTGTGCCGCAGGGGAGTGTCATAGGACCGTTGCTATTCACAATATACATAAATGACCTTGTGGATGACATCGGAAGTTCACTGAGGCTTTTTGCAGATGATGCTGTGGTGTATCGAGAGGTTGTAACAATGGAAAATTGTACTGAAATGCAGGAGGATCTGCAGCGAATTGACGCATGGTGCAGGGAATGGCAATTGAATCTCAATGTAGACAAGTGTAATGTGCTGCGAATACACAGAAAGTTAGATCCTTTATCATTTAGCTACAAAATAGCAGGTCAGCAACTGGAAGCAGTTAATACCATAAATTATCTGGAAGTACGCATTAGGAGTGATTTAAAATGGAATGATCATATAAAGTTGATCGTCGGTAAAGCAGATGCCAGACTGAGATTCATTGGAAGAATCCTAAGGAAATGCAATCCGACAACAAAGGAAGTAGGTTACAGTACGCTTGTTCGCCCACTGCTTGAATACTGCTCAGCAGTGTGGGATCCGTACCAGACAGGGTTGATAGAAGAGATCGAGAAGATCCGACGGAGAGCAGCGCGCTTCGTTACCGGATCATTTAGTAATCGCGAAAGCGTTACGGAGATGATAGATGAACTCCAGTGGAAGGCTCTGCAGGAGAGACGCTCAGTAGCTCGGTACGGGCTTTTGTCAAAGTTTCGAGAACATACCTTCACCGAAGAGTCAAGTGGTATATTGCTCCCTCCTACGTATATCTCGCGAGGAGACCATGAGGATAAAATCAGAGAGATTAGAGCCCACACAGAGGCATACCGACTATCCTTCTTTCCACGAACAATACGAGAATGGAATAGAAGGGAGAACCGATAGAGGTATTCAGGGTACCCTCCGCCACGCACCGTCGGGTGGCTTGCGGAGTATGGATGTAGATGTAGATGTAGATGTAGAAGACGCTTCTGAGGGACGGTGACGAAAGCTTTCCGGGAAACTAAAAATATGGAATCAATTTGACTTCCCCTGTCGATAGCACTTATTTTCTGAATCCGTGCTGACTGTATGTCAATAAATCGTTTTCTTCGAGGTACTTCATAATGTTCAAATACAGTATATTAAAAGCGGTGACTCGTTTTTATTTTACAGGTTACTACTATTCCCTGCTCTAGGGGCTGTGATTTTTGATATTTTTTGCCTAAACCAGCAGGGCAAAACAGAGGCCACTATTTCCACCACATCAGGTGGATTTAGTGCTCACGTACTCACACTGAGCCGTGAACTCTTCCTAGTTGATCATGATTACTACTGTTATCGGTACCATGCGTGCAATGGTCGTGCCCGGCGCGCGATACTGAATCTTTATACTATCGTCAGTGGCGCGAGACCTGCACGACCTTATAGCAACCGCTACAGTTCCGCCTAATTCTGTTACACTAGGGGTGAGTTCACGTAAGGAAAGAGAGAGAATGTAAGATTTACGGACTCATTTATCAAACAGTTGAGAATCGAACAATAATACAACCAAATGGGGGTGGGGAAAAAAATGTTCAAATGTGTGTGAAATCTTAAGGGACGTAACCGCTAAGGTCATCAGTCCCTAAGCTTACACACTACTTAACCTAAATTATCCTAAGGACAAAGACACACACCCATGCCCGAGGGAGGACTCGAACCTCCGCCGGGACCAGCCGCACTGTCCCTGACTGCAGCGCCTTAGACCGCTCAGCTAATCCCGCGCGGCAGGGGTGGGGGGAAGAAAGTTTCGAGTTCAGCATCCTGCCCCAACGTACGTTCACAACACGCCACGATAGCAGGAGGAAAGGTATTTTAGTAGCGATCGCCGTATTATCAAATAGAATCCCATTTAGTAAAAGAAGGGGTTGCAGGTGTGCAACGACTACCACCAGGAATTAGCCAAAGACTGAGAAGATGCTTCTGTGCGTGAAGCGCTCGGTAGCCTCCCGTACTAAAGCAATAAAACCCGCAAGACGCGAAACTATTCGCAATGACCTATCAGGTTCCCTCTGGGCCGCAGGGCGCGAATCTACAGTGCACGTCGGCCCTCATGCTTACCGAACTTCATCTGCTGGAAGCGGCACCTCCGGCTTCAGGCACGGTCACACTAGAACTGACCTACTGCCCCTTTGTCCGCCACCCATCCGCGGAGGGCGTCTGGCGCCCGCCCGCGAAAAACAGGCGCGCACCTGAACTGGCCAATCATAGGGACGGAATTTCACATGGAGGCGACCTCGCGACAATAAAATTGAGCAGAAATAGCGTTTACAAGGTTGGTAAGGCAGGTTGGGGAACTGAGAACAGGAGAAACTTTGGCCACTACTGAATGTTCAAACGACACCACGTGCTACCATGGCGATCGGAAAAAGGATGGGAAAGCCATCACGGCTGCTAGGAAGACTGCTGCCCTCGCCCATAAATAAAGAAAATTTCTAGCGCCAAACTCCTCTCACAGATCAGTGTGAGATAAGCTGTAAAAATCGTCAAATAAATCAGGCAACCCATAGAAATTATTAATATTACCTGATTTATTACTTTACCGAGTACCAGAATGCTGGGATTAGAAATACGAAATACGAGCAGTGAATGGTGAATGAAGGGCACGTCTTTCAATATCCCTACTGCAAATCGACGTTAGTGATATGGGCCTGTAATTCAGCGGATTACTCCTGCTTTCCTTTTTGGGTATTGGTGTGACTTTTCTACTTCTGTAGTTTTTTTCTGTGCCTTTAATACACTACTGGCCATTAAAATTGCTACACCACGAAGATGACGTGCTATAGACGCGAAAATTTAACCGACAGCAAGAAGATGCTGTGATATGCAGATGATTAGCTTTTCAGAGCATTCACACAAGGTTGGCGCCGGTGGCGACACCTACAACGCGCTGACATGAGGAAAGTTTCCAACCGATTACTCATACAAAAACAGCAGATAACCGGCGTTGCCTGGTGAAACGTTATTGTGAAGGCACGTGTAAGAAGAACAAATGCGTACTATCACGTTTGCGACTTTGATAAAGGTCGGGATTGTAGCCTATCGCGATTGCGGTTTATCGTATCGCGACGTTGCTGCTCGCGTTGGTCGAGATCCAATGACTGTTAGAAGATTATAGAATCGGTGGGTTCAGGAGGGTAATATGGAATCCCATGTTGGATCCCAACGGCCTCGCATCACTAGCAGTCGATATGACAGGCATCTTATCCGCATGGCTGTAACGGATCGTGCAGCCACGTCTCGATCCTTGGGTCGACAGATGGGAACGTTTGCAAGACAACAACCATCTGTACGAACAGTTCGACGACGTTTGCAGCAGCATGGACTATCAGCTCGGAGACCATGGCTGCGGTTACCCGTGACGCTACATCACAGACAGGACCGGCTGCGATGGTGTACTCAACGACGAACCTGGGTGCACGAATGGCAAAACGACAATTTTTCCGATGAATCCAGGTTCTGTTTACAGCATCATGATGGTCGCATCCGTGTTTGACGACATCGCGGTGAACGCACATTGGAAGCGTGTATTCATCATCGCCATACTGGCGTATCACCCGGCGTGGTGGTATGGGGTGCCATTTGTTACACGTCTCGGTCACCTCTTGTTCGCATTGATGGCACTTTGAACAGTGGAGATTACATTTCAGATGTGTTACGACCCGTGGCTCTACCGTTCATTGGATCCCTGCGAAACCCTACATTTCAGCAGGATAATGTACGACCGCATGTTGCAGGTCTTGTACGGGCCTTTCTGGATACAGAAAATGTTCGACTACTGCACTGGGCAGCACATTCTACAGATCTCTCACGAATTGAAAACGTCTGGTCAATGGTGGCCGAGCAACTGGCTCGTCACAATACGCCAGTCACTACTCATAATGAACTGTGGTATCGTGTTGAAGCTGCATGGGCAGCTGTACCTGTACACGCCATCCAAGCTCTGTTTGACTCAAAGCCCAGGCCTATCAAGACCGTTATTACGGCTGGATGTGGTTGTTCTGGGTACTGATTTCTCAGGATCTATGCACCCAAATTGCGTGAAAATATAATCACATGTCAGTTCTAGTATAATATATTTGTCCAATGAATACCTGTTTATCGTGTGAATTTCTTCTTGGTGTAGCAATTTTAATGGCCAGTGGTGTATGTGGGAGCTTTGAACGGGGCGTCGTGTTTATTGTAGTTGAGACTTTAAGGATGCACAGTGGAGTGTGCTGCGTTCCGTTTCGGAGCTCAGGTGCATAGCGGCGTGCCGTTTGTGCCTGGGAACAAAGTGGCCCGTCCGGAAGTGACGTCGGCGCCGCCTGTAAAAACTCGGCAAGTGTCTTCCGCCGGCGGCGGCTTCCCGTGCGCGTCTCCCGGCGCCGCTCCTGCGTCCTTACAGCCTGAATATTTAATGCGGAAGGACCGGGCTAATGCGCGGAAAAGGTGCGGGGGGTGCAGCACCGCCGGCGCCGCCGAGTTTTTAAACTCGACGTCCGCTGCCTCCCTTTGGCGGGCCCTTTCCGCCGCCCTTTCCTGGGCTCTTATTCAATATTAAGGCCGCAATTCCGCCGGACGGCAGTGTTATTCAATCGGCTGCGCATCGCGTCGCGGCCCTAAACGACCGACTCATTTCCCGCTCGGCCGCTGAGAGCCTTCCGCCGGGACGGAATGGGTGGGAGGGAGAGGGCGAGGATTCGTCGTCAGCCGCTGCGCATCTCCAGGCGCTCTTATTTTGCTCTCCAGTGCTGGAGGAAGCCGTCTGATTAATACGGATGGCGTCCCGGCCTCCGTAATGGGATGACAGCGACAGGCACCCTCCGCGAGGCGCCGGGAGACCGTGACGTCATACTACAAAAGACTGAGGGAATGAAATTGGGAATCATGACCGTAGTCGAATTCTCCCACTCGTTCGCTTAAAGAATTTATGCTGACACTGAAGATCTAATAGAACGGAGAAGCCTGTAAAATGGGGAAATTATCAATTACGTGAGGTGCTTTTGAGTCTTACGAGGAGAGATTAATGGGGTGGTGGGGCTTCCTTGATGGAGCGTAATGTTACTTATTCTACAAAGCACCGTACAAGACATTCAAACACGAGGACTGAAAATAACGAACAGAACAACAAATCTATACAGAGGAAACTGTAGATAACAAATACCAACACAGACGAACACACCACATCTGAAATATGAACCGGTGCAACGTGTTTCCGGCGCTGTGGTGGAGTGTGAGAAGTTGACTACTGTTTCTGTGTAACAGATGTAAAGGGGCTTTTCAAGTTGTAGTAAAGTGTATGAGTTTCTTCACCAGTGGTTTTGTTGGGGTCGTCCCACCACAGTTTTCGTTTGCCTGGCCGCGGGAATGTGGTAGTTGCTTCTTGGTCGGGCTGTTTTCATTCACACCTCGATGGGGTGATTTAGGGTTGGTGTCGCGGATTTCTGTGGTTCGGAGTCTGTGCAGGCACCGCCCTTGCTGCATCTTCTGGTTTTGGGTAAGTCGGGGAGGTGGCGGCTTGTAATGGAAGTTTTGGGGCTGATCTGCTGTGGCCCTGTAGACCACCAATAACTATTCCGCCTATAGGGATTTGGGCCCCGTTACACGTGTCACTCCCTCACCGAGCGAAGGAAAATTTTTTTTGGGAACTACCTTTAATGTGAAGGTTTGTATGCTAGCTTATTCACATTTATCTTGTAACAACTAACAGGTGTAATATAAGTTATTTAACTGGAGAGAGACAACTATTTTAGCTTTAGTACAAACTAGCTACTTAAGGGTGTTTTTATGGTGTCACCGCCAGACACCACACTTGCTAGGTGGTAGCCTTTAAATCGGCCGCGGTCCGGTAGTATACGTCGGACCCGCGTGTCGCCACTATCAGTGATTGCAGACCGAGCGCCGCCACACAGCAGGTCTAGAGAGACTTCCCAGCACTCGCCCCAGTTGTACAGCCGACTTTGCTAGCGATGGTTCACTGCCTACTTACGTTCTCATTTGCAGAGACGATAGTTTAGCATAGCCTTCAGCTACGTCATTTGCTACGACCTAGCAAGGCGCCATTATCAGTTACTATTGATATTGTGAATCATGTGCCGACAAAACCGACGTTCATCATTAATGGATTAAAGTTAAGTATTCCACCAGTTACGTCCGTTTTTCTAAATTCTAATTTCCTTGTCCTGCTCCAGACCTCACGCCAGCCTGCGTGAGCTAAAACGCGTGCATTTCGGCCTCCTCTAGTAACACGGTGTTGGCTCTCCTGCCAACCACAACAGTTTTTTTTAAGGAATTGTTCTCTTATAGATATAACAAGTTTAAAGTCTTATTATTGGGAAGTTGTTAACGTCATACATGGCAATCTCCTTTTTGTAAAGAAAATTTGTCAGCTATTCGAAATGTTTTTTTTTATATGCCAGACTTAAAAATTTGTTATTGAGAAATCCTTTAAAATAAAAAGATAACCTTAGCAGTGTGTGTTATTTCACCAGCACCTCCTGGCCCCTACTTCCACGATAACATTTTTGGAATGATATCTGTACTTGAGTTGTTGTTTGTGAACCGCCCTTTAATTGATGGTTCACAGCCCTCTACAGAAACGTACACAGAGGACGAAGTCATGGGATAGCAATATCCACATACACAGACAGCGGCGGTACCCTGTACACAAGGTGTGAAAGGGCAGTGGAATGTCCAGCCGTCACTTATCGACAGATGATTGATGTGAAAGAGTTTCCGGCGTGACTGTGGCCATACGAGGGGAATTAACAGACTTTGAACGCGGAAGGATAACTGGAGCTAGCCGCGTGGGACACTCCATTTCGGAAATCGTTTGATAATTTAATATTCCGATACCCACAGGGCAAGAATGGTCAGATAAGTCCTTATTTCAATTCATAAGAGTTGACAGTATTATTCAGTGTGTTACAGATTCCACGAAGCCTTGGACTCAAGTTGTGAAGTATCTCCTGTGATATACAATGGTTTCTACTAGTACTTTTTTTATCTATTGTGTATAAAATTTAAAATGAATGCTCTTAAAACTTGTGGGGTCTATTTTTTGTACGATAGGGGAGGCTTCATACCCGAAATAGCTGCACCAGACCTGGAATGTTCCCATAAGTCAGGCAGAGAAGGCAGTCTATTGATATCCAGAAGCTTCGGCCACGGTCACCTCTGGAAGAAGCGTAGCCAACAGTATGGGCCAAATACTGTCCCAGAAAATCGTAAGGCAAATGCACTCTAATTAGAGTGGTACAGTATAGATTATATGAGGGAACCAAAAAATTTAAGTTGATATAAGGCTGATCGATAAAAAAATGAATGTCTCTCACTTCCTGTGGAGATTAAATGGAACTTTTCTTGGAGACAGCCTACAGAAAAGTTAAAAAAATAATAATAATAGAAGCAAACAAGAAAAACAGGCGATAAAACGGTGACATTGTAAAAAACTGTAAAATGGCGGTAAGTTGTGGAATTTAAAACGTAAGGACACTGCAGTGACGATGCGGACGAATACACACAAGAAGTAGACAGACGCAATTAAAAAACACGGCGATAGTCTGGTTTCTCTTCGCATGAGATAAAAAACACAACTAGCGACAGTATGGCGGAATGTTCATGGCGGAATGTTCGGGACGCACAACACTGAACATTCACTTATAACAGCACTATAAAGGTGACATGGTGGCGCATTGGGGGAAAAGGGGGATGGAGAAAAGGGGGGAGGAGAGGAAAAGAAAAAAAAAGGGGGAGCTGATGGAGGGAGGGGACATAGAAAAGGGGGGCTGGGCAGACACGAGGAGTGGGAAAGGCAGTGGAGGGGAGAGCAGAAAGGACGCAGGGGAGAGAAGGGAGGCAGACAGAGGTAGGCGGGGAAAAAATGGGTGGAAGGGGGCAGAGGGAGCTCGGGGAAAGGACAGAGGAAAGGAGGGGGAGGTGATGATCAGAGTTGGTAAGAGGGATAAACGGAGGGAGACAGGGCTTCATCCGGGAGGGGGATTTGCGGGAAGACACCTTGGGAAAGAAGATGAACAGTATAGAGATGGAGGGTAGGGGCGACACAACATTGAAGGAGCGGCAGAGGGCGGGGGTTGGAGAGCAGAAGAACAACCAGGAGATGATGGGGATCAAGGTGGCAGGAGATGTACAGTACGCAGATATGTTCGAGGAATAGGAGCAGATGGGGGAAAGGAATCAGGTTGTATAGGATCGACGTGGAGGACGGGAGGCGTATACAGAAGGCGAAGCAGAGTGCATGGCACTCGAGGATCTGGAGGGACTTACAGAATTGGGTGGGGGGGGGGTGGATATCCAGGTGGGACTGGCATAATGGAGGATGGGACAGATTAAGGATTTGTAGGTGTGGAGGATGGTAGAGGGGTTCAACCCCCATGTCCGGCTAGAGAGGAGACAGAGGCAGTTGTGGGCTTTGGATTGGATAGAGTGGAAATGAGGGATCCAGGTGAAGTGATGGTCAATGGTGAGGCCAAGGTAGGTGAGGGTGGGGGAGAGGCGGACAGGATGGGCTCAGATGGAAGGGAGAAATCAAGAAGCTGGAAGGAGCGAGTGGTACGACCTATGATGATTGCCTGGGTCTTGGAAGGATTGATTTTCAGGAGCCACTAGTTACACCATGCGTCAAAAAGGTCAAGATGAGGCTGGAGTAGGCATTGGGACCATTGGAGGGTAGGAGAAAGGGCACAGAATGCGGTGCCATTGGCATACGGCAGGAGGTGTACTGTAGGGGAAGGAGGGTTGGGGCATATCTACCATGTAATGGAGATAGAGAAGAGGAGCAGGACAGAGTCCTGTGGCATACCTGCAGAGGGGTAGAAGGTGCGGGAATTGGCGTTATGGATGGTAATGCAGGAGGGGCAGAGGGAAGGAGGCAATCAGATGGATGTAGTTGACAGGAAGGGCATAGGTCTGTTGTTTAAACAGGAGACTGGGATGCCAGACATGGTTGTAGGCCTTTTCGAGGTCAAGGGAGACAAAAATGCCAGAGCGACGGGAGTTATGCTGGAGAGAGAGGAGATGAGTGAGGCGTAGGAGTTGGTCATCGGCAGAGAAGGAAAGTCGAAAGCCACATTGGGTGTTGGGGAGGAGGTGATGTCAGTGGAGGTGGTGATGGATGCACTGGGTAAGGATGGATTCCAAGAGCTTGCTGAACATCAAGGTGAGACATAAAGGCCGATAGGAAGAGGCACCAGATGGAGGCTTGTTGGGTTTGAAGAACACCAGGATATGGGAGGTTTTCCACAGGTCAGGGTAGAAGCCAGTGGCAAGGATTACGTTGTAGAGGGTGGCAAGGACTGCAAGGAAGGAGGGAGGGCAGTGTTTGAGGTGGCGGTAGGTAACACAATCATGGCCAGGAGCAGTGTTGTATTTAGTGCGGAGTGTGAGGCTGATGTCCTATGTGGTGATGGGAGTGTTAAGTTCAGATGGTGGTGTGTGGCCCAAGTACTGGAAGCTAGGAGCAAGGGGAGGAACAGAGGTATCCACATGGTCGATGACATCAGGGAAGAGGGAATAATCAAATTGGGGATCATCTGGGATGGAAAAAACATTGTATAGTTGAGAGGCAAAGTGTTTAGCCTTACTGAGGTTGTCAGGAAAGGGACGGTCATTTAGGAGGAGAAGGTACTGGGGGATGGGGCGGTTCACAGTAAGGCGGTGCAGAGCAGACCAATACTTGGAAGAGGTTATAGGGAGGTTGGTGTTGAGATGTGTACATGTCTGTCGCCATGTGCGGCGTTTCTTCACAGTAAGCAGGTTGGGGACGTGTCGTAATTGCCGGTGGCAGGTGAGTGTGTACTGGTCATGACTCTGGAGAAAAGAGCAGTAGAGGTGGCAGGATTCACGAAGGAGAAGGGCAGCCTGTGGGGGCAGGGCTGGGCTGTGAGGGTGGATGGCTTTGGTAGGGATATGGGTGGCGACAGCATCAGACGATGTCTGGTGTAGGAAGGCAGCAGTGGAGGAGATATCATCAGGAGACTGGAGGGTAAGGTCGTGGTCTTCGACCTGGGTGTGAATTGAGTCCCAGTAGGCATCACAGTTGGCATGGGAGTAATCATGGACACGTTTAGGAGGGATGTCAGGGCGAGGAGCAGGACAGGGATGGCGACCATTAGAGACAGTGAGGAGAATGGGTGTATGGTCACTGCCAATGAGGTCAAGGACATCTGCAATGATGCGCCCAAGGAGGTTGGGAGAGGCAAGAATCATATCAGGAGTGGTGTTGGATTCAGGTTGGGTGTGCTAGGGGAGGGGAATCAGGTCTCCCTGGAGGGTGATGATAAACTGATGCCACTGCTGGAGGCCAGCAGGAGCACAGCTGTGGATATTGAGGTGGGCAGCAATCACGTAGTTGGAGAAGGTGAAGTCAATGTGGGCCAGGAAATTGTACAGGATGGGAGTTCGAGGGTGGTCATAAATGGTGTCACAAGTGACAGTAAGAGTGGGAAATAAGAGGCTGAGGGTGAGATGCTCGGCAGGATTGTTGAGGAGAGGTTGGGACAAAACACAGAGGTGCATGAGGTGACCTATAGCAACCCCACCATGCGCCAGAGGGTATGGGTTATCGGTGTGGTGAATGGTGTGAGGAGCTGTGGAGCTGGAGATGTGGGGTTGAAGGAAGGTTTCATTTAGAATGAAGGCATCCATGCATTGCTGATGGAGGGTGTGGAGGAAGAGGAGTTTGTGGGTGGGCGGGGAGCGGATATTATGGTACAGGATACTGTAGTGTTGTCACGCCATGGGAGGGAAGTTAGACCGTGGTGGTGAGGGGGGTGAAGGTGAAGTGGACCTGGTTGTGGGAGTAGGTGGTATAGGTGGTAAGATGGAAGATGGAATGGGCAGCAGGGGCGATTTGGGAAAGGGTGTGGGAAAGCTGGAAGGAGAGGATGTTTTGGAGCACAATGGTGATGAAATGGATGATGTCCTCTGCAATAGGGGGAGGGCGGAGCGAGTTGTTGGGGTGGATGGGGGCATCAATGGGATGGACAGGGACAGTGAGCTCAGGGGTGACTGGAGGAGGTTTTGCTTTACACTTCGAGGAGTAAGTAGGATAGGGTTCATTCCAGGTGTTGCATGAGGGGGGAGAGGTGACGTTGGGGCAGTTCTTTAAGAAGTGCAAAGCTTTGCAGTGGGGACCGGTAGGGTTGGGGGTTCTTGCAGGCAGAGGTAACATGGTCATTGTATTTGAGGCAGTGTTGGCAGTGGTAGGATTGGACTGGGCAATGGGAAAGGTCCACTTTGTGACGGCAATCCCTCTGTAAGGAGGTGTTCAATGGAGGAGGAGGATTCAGTGAATATCAGCATCAGATAAGTCAGCCCAATACCATTTAAGATGTGATGGGCAGGGTGGATTTCGATGTTGGGCTGGGAGTTGAGTTCCGCCAACATCTCAGCCTTTGTGACCACGGGGCTAAACTTCGCGATCATGGTGGTGAAGGTTGGCATACATTAGGAGGGTTGAGGCTGACGGGGAGAGGATGGGGTGTGGTAGGGGATGAGGGTGGCTCGTTGGCCAAATTGGATGCATGGGATTTGGGAGAGGATTTGGTGTGGAAGGAAGCATTGGGGAATTTAATGAGGACTGAGTCCTTGCAAGGAATAAGAAGGAAGATGGGGGCATAGGGGAAGTATTTACGGATGGCCAGGGTGAGGGTGTGGGCATCGAGGCTCACGATTGGAGAGCACAAAGGTGTGGGTGGCAGGTGTGGCCAGGAGTGAGGATATAGGTTGCATCCATGGGGGTGGATGAGTCATGGGGATCAGGGTTTTTCTTTGTGGAGATAGGGGTGAAGATTGAATATCAGGGCATTTGGAAGGTTTCATGGACAGGATAGGATGGAGAGGGGGCTGGGGGATGGGTTGCAAGGGGAGATGGCGGGGGCAGTTCCCCTCTGAGGGGCAGATGAAGCAGAG
Organism: Schistocerca americana; assembly: GCF_021461395.2. Lineage (NCBI taxonomy): Eukaryota > Metazoa > Arthropoda > Insecta > Orthoptera > Acrididae > Schistocerca > Schistocerca americana. The sequence goes on from NC_060122.1 coordinate 155,723,512, forward strand.
GGAGGGGTATGGGTGGCACAGAGACCATGGAGCGGCGAGCCGAAATCCGCGCTGGCTTGGAGCCTGTCGGAGGTGTTGCAGGAAACGGTGGGAAGTCTGCAGATGGCAATGGGGCGACAGCGACAGGGGAGGGAGAGTTGGAGGTAGTTACAGCCGAAAATGGCGTAGGAGTGGGGTGGACAGACAGGGAAGGAAGGACGGGAATGGGGCTGGCGGATGAGCTCCATGTGATGGTTGTTGGAGCAGCTGAGGGGCAGGTGAAAATGATAGAGGTGGTGGGATGGGACATGGTGGCGGCGTGCGAGAGGGGGCGAAGACGGCGATGGAGGTGACGGTGACGGTGGCAGTGACGGCGGTGGCGGCGGCGGCGGCGGCGGCGGCAGCGGCAGGAAACGAGAAACGGCGGCAGCGGTGAAGGATGGCGGCGGCGGTGAAGGAGCCGGCAGCGCGAGGCGACGGCAGCCCCTCTGGCAGGCGATGAAAGCGGCTGGACGACGTTGGGAAGAAGGTGGCGGCCCGGAATCTTCGGGCGGGGCAGGCGGACAGACGGACGGCTACAGCAGCAGCAGCGAGCACCAGGCGGCGGCTCTGGCGGACTAGGGCCTGCAGGCAGACGAACGGACGGACGGACAGTCAGACAAAAACAGCAACAAAGCTTCGAAAACGGAGATTCTACCTTGAGGGTAGCCCAGGCTCTGCAGTCTGTTGTCTTTGAAGGTGGAGATCCAACCCTACAGATGTCTGTGTTCAGATTCGTCTCCATGTGCAAAGATTAATTCCATTCCCATTTCAACACTGGTTGTTTTTCCACAGGGTTGCAAACAACCTGTAGTTTCCAAAAAAATGGTTCAAATGGCTCTGAGCACTATGGGACTCAACTGCTGAGGTCATTAGTCCCCTAGAATTTAGAACTAGTTAAACCTAACTAACCTAAGGACATCACAAACATGCATGCCCGAGGCAGGATTCGAACCTGAGACCGTAGCGGTCTTGCGGTTCCAGACTGCAGCGCCTTTAACCGCACGGCCACTTCGGCTGGCTGTAGTTTCCAGACGCGTATTAAACGTGCTGAAGCTAGTAGTACTGCTTTATGTTATGGTCTCTTAGTATTTGCAAATAAAGAATAAGGAAGAATCGGGTAATAGTGCACAGTGGGTAATTGTAAGCATTCGATATTTGAAGGTAGCGATAAACCTGACGACTTCTGACCAGTGCTTCCCTCTTCTGGTTAGTGCAAGAAACAAATATGAAGAAGAAGTCAGATTCCATTTGAGCTGTGGAATGCATATGAAGCAAATAAAACTGGCCAGTTTCTTGTTATTTCCAGCAGACAGAAAACAATAAGGCAGGTTTACAGTTGTTAATGATTTACTTTTATCCGGATATGTTACTAAGACCTGTGATTCTTGTATTAGTGCTTGTATCTGCTTTCTTAATATTAACAGTTCAAAGTACAGAGTTTGATCGCTTTGATCTCCATCTCTACACCCTTCATCTACTTTCTCAATGTGGCTTCTCAACTCCCCCTTCTGGATGATGCCCTCTCTTCCTCCAATTATCCCTCCTATCAACTCTGATTCTCACCACCACCTCCCTTCCTCTGCCCTTTTCCTGGGCTCCCTCTCGCCCCCCTCCCACCCTTCCATCCTGTTTTTTCCCTGCCAACCCTCTCTCTGCCTTCCTTCTCTCCCCTGAGTCCTTTTGCATTTCCCTTCTCTGCCTTTCCCCATTCCCTCTCGCGTCTGCCCTACCCTGCCCCCCCCCCCCCCCCCCCCTCATGAGTCCTCTCCCTCCGTCGGTTGCTCCCCTATCGTTTTTCCTCTCCTCACCCCCCTTTTTCCCCTCATCTATCCAGGTTCCGCCCCCTCTCCCACCCATTTGTCCTTGGCTGTGGTATGTCAGCTTCGAGCCGACTTTTTAGAGCAGTGCTTCCAGTGATTGTTAAGTGTTGTGCATCTTCTCCGAAGTGTTGCGAACGGACATTATACTGCCACTGGGTGTAATTTTTATATCTCTTGCGAACAGAAACCAGACTGTCGACGTGTTTTTTTAAATGTCTGTCTACTATATTACCTGTCTGCTTCCTGTGTATTTTATAAGCATCGCCAACCCTTTGTTTTATGTTTTAACTTCCCACAATTTTACACCGTTTTACAATTTACGTCACCATTTTACCGCCTAATTTTATTGTTTCTTATCTTCTTATGTTTTAAAAATTCTGTAGGCTGAAGAGCCGCGTACTAAGCTGGTGCCAGCCCTCCGCCTTCGGGGGGAATCGAAATTCAATAAAGGAAAAAAAGAAGGTCGCGTTGATATGTAACGCCAGACTGGGTTAATGGTGTACTGAATGAGGAGAAGTGCATATCCCCATGAAGACGGCGCTGCAAGGATGTGAAATGAAAATGAAAGTTAGGAATGAAAAGAACCAACATACCGCTTTGAACAACAAGAATGGGAAAGCTGTTCGAGGGTACCTTACTGAGCAGCCAGAAAGGAAAAAAAAGAAAAGCAGAAGTAAGGAGTAAACGCCAGAGCCATCGAAAGTATCGGATGTTTCCAGCATGTTTTATGAGACAGTAACTTTCCCAAATTTCTGTCAAACTCTGACTGTAATACTGATCCTCCAAATCTATACACACCGCTTCTTCGAATACGCTAACAGGTACACAGTTCTTTATTTTGTGAACAAAACAGACTAGATAGCTTAATAAATGTATTTATTAATTAGATAGCTTCGCCTGCTGTCATCATCAAATATCAGAATGCTTAGAACTCGCAAGACAGAGTTCAATACTGGCACTGAAGCCTCTTTGGAACATCGAAGCTTTTTGATATCTGATGATGACAGTAACCGCAACTGCGTAAAAAATAAGGAAATTTATTAAGCGATCTAGGCGGTTTTATTAACAAAACATTGACAAGGATTGCAGACTCATACAGGAAATTTATTTCCCTTCTCTTACTGGTCCTCAATGGAGTCATTTCGTCTCTTCTGCGTTTTATAATGAAGTTGTGTTGCACTCTTAATGTTGAGTTTTCTTGTTAAATACTCCGAGAGTTATTTCGATTTCACTTATAATTTCATTTTTATGTGACTTACAGTGCCATAAAACATTATTTGCCTGGTCATTTTTTTGTTACTTCTTCCACTGATAAATTGTTTTGCAGTTGCTTTTTTATACATATTTGTAGTCCCATTTCTCTGATAAAACATTTTAGAAACGCCAGTTTCTGCTCTAATGAAAATATTACTGTATATTCTTACTTGAAATATCTGCAGTCTCAGAGAACTTCGAATGTACATCACCATTCATCATATCTTCGTTATTCCCATTCCTTAGAAGCCATCCTTCCTGACGATTATCTTAAACTTTAGCCTAATCTTCCTAATTACGTAGTCTACTGTATATCCGTTCCTGTGTACACCTTAGTATCCGGTACCTGACTTCGTAATCTCTCCTTCACCATGATGCTTTTCTGTTGGTATTGTTCTGTATCACCCGCTCGTTTCGAAGAATCTTCCCTCCTCATAATATATCTGAATAGCGAATTTTCAGGTCTACACTTAGAATTACCTATGCACTCAAGACGCCAGTTAACAAACTGCATCAAAGATTACTTCACTTACTAATAACAATCCTCGCCTTTCGTATTCGTGATTCCCAGTGCAGAATGAATGTCTGGTGTAAGGTACTCCTTGTGTTCTGGTCACATTTTATTTCCTTGTTTTCCAGTTTTACAATTTTGTATCGCGTCTGCAAATGTCATGAAGCATTCAGTGAGTGAAGCGGTACTGCAGAACGCACACAGTGCGGAGTAAGATTTCGGTCTCTTGCTGGCTGAAGGAGCCGGTGGATCACATGGTGTTGCTACGGGACGGTAGCGTGAGGCGCTGCGGCTAGACATGGGAACGCCCGTCACGTCAGCAGTGAGGTACAAAGGGAAAGCACAGTTTTTCTCACATGAAACAAGTAATCTTGCTTAATAAATATTTACTAATAAAAGTAGCTTTTTTCAGTACAGATATTAGGAGAAGCCTACAGGTCATAAGTACATTCCTGGAAATTGAAATAAGAACACCGTGAATTCATTATCCCAGGAAGGGGAAACTTTATTGACACATTCCTGGGGTCAGATACATCACATGATCACACTGACAGAACCACAGGCACATAGACACAGGCAACAGAGCATGCACAATGTCGGCACTAGTACAGTGTATATCCACCTTTCGCAGCAATGCAGGCTGCTATTCTCCCATGGAGACGATCGTAGAGATGCTGGATGTAGTCCTGTGGAACGGCTTGCCATGCCATTTCCACCTGGCGCCTCAGTTGGACCAGCGTTCGTGCTGGACGTGCAGACCGCGTGAGACGACGCTTCATCCAGTCCCAAACATGCTCAATGGGGGACAGATCCGGAGATCTTGCTGGCCAGGGTAGTTGACTTACACCTTCTAGAGCACGTTGGGTGGCACGGGATACATGCGGACGTGCATTGTCCTGTTGGAACAGCAAGTTCCCTTGCCGGTCTAGGAATGGTAGAACGATGGGTTCGATGACGGTTTGGATGTACCGTGCACTATTCAGTGTCCCCTCGACGATCACCAGTGGTTTACGGCCAGTGTAGGAGATCACTCCCCACACCACGATGCCGGGTGTTGGCCCTGTGTGCCTCGGTCGTATGCAGTCCTGATTGTGGCGCTCACCTGCACGGCGCCAAACACGCATACGACCATCATTGGCACCAAGGCAGAAGCGACTCTCATCGCTGAAGACGACACGTGTCCATTCGTCCTACCATCCACGCCTGTCGCGACACCACTGGAGGCGGGCTGCACGATGTTGGGGCGTGAGCGGAAGACGGCCTAACGGTGTGCGGGACCGTAGCCCAGCTTCATGGAGATGGTTGCGAATGGTCCTCGCCGATACCCCAGGAGCAACAGTGTCCCTAATTTGCTGGGAAGTGGCGGTGCGGTCCCCTACGGCACTGCGTAGGATCCTACGGTCTTGGCGTGCATCCGTGCGTCGCTACGGTCCGGTCCCAGGTCGACGGGCACGTGCACCTTCCGCCGACCACTGGCGACAACATCGATGTACTGTGGAGACCTCACGCCCCACGTGTTGAGCAATTCGGCGGTACGTCCACCCGGCCTCCCGCATGCCCACTATACGCCCTCGCTCAAAGTCCGTCAACTGCACATACGGTTCACGTCCACGCTGTCGCGGCATGCTACCAGTGTTAAAGACTGCGATGGAGCTCCGTATGCCACGGCAAACTGGCTGACACTGACGGCGGCGGTGCACAAATGCTGCGCAGCTAGCGCCATTCGACGGCCAGCACCGCGGTTCCTGGTGTGTCCGCTGAGCCGTGCGTGTGATCATTGCTTGTACAGCCCTCTCGCAGTGTCCGGAGCAAGTATGGTGGGTCTGACACACCGGTGTCAATGTGTTCTTTTTTCCATTTCCAGGAGTGTACTTTCTTACTACGATATTACGACTGCATAAACAGATCAACGTAATACATGAAAGAATAATGTTAAAGTAGGTTTTCAATTAATGATTATTGATTGTGTCGATATTATCAGTTTATGGATTTAATAATTAAGTAGATCTTATTCGTATTCTCTTTGAACGTTATTCCGAATAATATACCTTACCGCTTCATCACTTACAATTAGAATCACAGGAGGTAGAATTGCACTTTACAGAGAACCGAATGGCGCTGATACTGCTTTTCCGCCGGCCGCTGTGGCCGAGTCCTTCTAGGTGCTTCAGTCCGGAACCTCGTGACTGCTACGGTCGCAGGTTCAAATCCTGCCTCGGGCATGGATGTGTGTGATGTCCTTAGGTTTAAGTAGTTCTGAGTTCTAGGGGACTTATGACCTCAGATGTTGAATCCCATAGTGCTCAGAGCCATTTGAACTGCTTCTCCGAGGGACATATAAACTTCAAGAACATATCAGCAAAACAAGCAGAATTGCTCCTACATGACGACTCTCTAAGATAGTCCAAGGTCGGATTGTCTTAATCTCCGTAAAACTCGGGTGGAAAAGCACGGCCGATCATACTGTACGCCTCTTATACCATCCTCTACGCACTCACACTCGCTAAAATGAGACATTTATGGAGGTTTAGTACAAGCCGACTCTTCTTGCACGCTTATACTCCGAATCAGTTGGAATTTCTCTGATTCTTTCATGTTCATTGCGTGAGGTAATAAAATGGGTCTTGACACTTTTTCGAACTTGCATTTTTTAATAATAGAAAGAAACTGAAGATCACAACCCATGTTCGGACGTTGCAGAAATAATGAGACCGAACGCATGCCGCTATATCCCTTTGGTAGAACAGCTATGTTTATATGTCGACAGGTTGTAGACTGAACTTCTGGAACAGGGCCTGACAGTATTCAGGAAGTTAGATGGCGTCGAAGGCCATAAAGCGCAGTAACTTCAACTTACAAACTCACATTTGCTGCTGAATAGGTAAACCAGCGCCATGCGTTCGTCGTCACAATAATTTCAATGCCGTGTGACATTTCTGGAAGATGTACCTGGGCACACGTGGCTATAAACAGTTTGTTCCAGAAGACAGCGTCCAAAATCGATGGAAATGTGTCGGTATCACTCTGATGTATCGGGCATATTGTGTACAATAGGTTCCGTACATCACTGATGCAGAAAACTGTAACTGATCATATTTTGTTCGATGAATAATGGAAGTGGCATCAGTCGCTATCACCTTGCAAGCTTGCTACTCTCTTCTAGAATCTGGATTTGAATAAAAATGACAAAGTACTGTTAATCAGAACACAGGGAGAAGTTTTGATCTAAATGACAATTGATTTATTCATCCTCAACATCACAAAAGAACAAAAATAACTAAAGAAACGTCACACAAACATGTTTATTTAACAAACGCTTTCACTAACATGGGGTCTATGGTGGACAAAGTGATCAGCTGGGGACTGACACACGACACTTACCGGAACACTAATCGCTTTATTTGACTTCATACATGTGAATCCGGGCTATAGCACAAAAGCTACGCCATCATTAAGCATCTATACTCTACTATTTAAAAAAAGAATAATATGTTTTGAAAGAACAGGGTGCTGGGAAATATATATTGGAGCCCCACGCCGTAGCAGCGAATAGTTTACCCTCCTGCTTGTCAGGGCGGCACACCAGATGCATTCGGTGACTGGAGTCATGGACGGCCGCAATCTGTTATTAATGTTGCGCGCCCGAAAGATGCAAGTACGCGGTCTCACGTTCGGTCAGCTCGAAACGCAGGTACTTTCCTATGAGCCTCTGAAACCCCGGTGGATTTCAGTGTGCAGGTGGACCCGTTTGCTGGTCTGCCAAACCTATTTGACTCCATGCCACGACTACGCATGACGGAATATGTCAAATGTTTAGACGGCCGACTCAAGACAAATAAGTACACCCACGCATCGCTCAATGTGTGCAGTACCTCTGGCTCACAAGGTGACTGGCACTGGCTCTAAGTGTCACACTAGCAAAAGACACAAGTCTCACCGTTTCAGTAGAGACCTAGAGTTCTTTACTAGCGAAGCGCCAGTACAAGAGTGATCTTCTCTTTCTGTCCGCTCTCTTCCTCATCTCGGTAGCAAAAACCCATTTACATCTTAGACTTCCCTCACTTAAGCTCAAGCCAGTCACGAGCTGGAGCATGGAATTCGAAGCTCGGAGAGCGCCCCTTGCTCTGCATACACCAATTTGACCAATCAGATACATTAAAATTAAATGGCCTCTTTCCCAAGCGTTTATGCCGTGTCTTTTGCTAACAACATAACCAGGATGGAGCCACACCCCTCCATAAAAAGATTGTTATCTCCCCTATTGTATCCATTTCGAAGTTTCCAAAGAACGGCCATAAACTCGCTAAAAGCCTCGTGCTTTCACAGATATGTTTTGTAACAGAGTCTGGACGTCTGGGCGCCAGTGACCTGTCCCACAGAAATTCGCAGAACGCTCACAGTTGTCTCGTTGGCTTCCTGCCTAACAAGCGCCCATCCTCTGCTTTATTGCCGGTCTATAATGAGCTGGCCATTGCAGCATCAACTTCTCGGCGCTAGTCAGTCTACCTGGACACGGATGCTGGCCGACCGGCGCCAACCAATCGGTCTGCAGAATGAGACCGCGTAACTCGTCCGTCCAGAAATACTTCCACCCAAGCTCCGCAGAAAAAAACGCTCTTCCTTCGGCCCACAGTCGCTGCGAGCTTTTACTGCAGTTGTTTAAATTGGCACCCTATTCCTCTGAATGCAGGTAAAGCCTCCTTCCCTAGAGTATGCAAGCAAGAGCATTAACTACAGCCACCATCCCATCATAATGTATGAAGTCAAATCGTAATAAAAATCATCTTCCCTAAGAACATGAGGCGGCATAACACTGAATTAGAAGTGAGAGTGCCCTGCAATCTCTCAACCTGCCATATTTGCAAAGTGTACTTCTGCCATCAATTACTGATGGGAGTTATGGAATATATGTGTGTCAGGCTGGTTGGTTCCCTGGTGGCGTTGTGAGTAGAAGGGTGCACTTACTACCAGGCCAGCAGTGCTTGTGTACAGCTTGCACAGGATACGGTGGCCGATGCCCAGTGACCAGATTTCGTCCAAAGCGCTGGGCGAGTTTATTCGTTTGTTCGGAAGGTGACACTGACAAGTGTTTTCCCCTTTCGGGCGGCCAGCGATGACAAACTCGAGGCACGCACCCTGCAATCTTCCTCAAACGACTTTACAGAAACTATTCGGTAAAAAAAAAAATCATTTTTGCTTTACTTGTAACTTTATACATCATCTTCATGATGATGGACCTATCATTTCGTTAATTGTCGCCCTTATTGCGATATTTACGTGAACGTAAGACACCATGCGAAATTCGGGAAAGTGTGCAATAAAAATTAGAGGTCACTACGATTTTGCGCTACGGTCGCAGGTTCGAATTCTGCCTCGGGCATGGATGTGTGTGATTTCTTTAGGTTAGTTAGGTTTAAGTAGTTCTAAGTCTAGGGGACTGATGACCTCAGGTGTTAAGTCCCATAGTGCTCAGAACCATTTGAACCATTTTTTTACGATTTTGCGTCTGGTGCATATTACATATTATATTGTTGCGCATGAAATTTAGCTAGCGTCTTGAATTTTTCTTTAGGCTTGGTTTGATTTATCTATCTGTCAACAATCTCGATAAAATTGATCTGATTTAGCACACACATTGGCGATCGTGCCATACCAGCGATAAAGTCACAGTGAAATATCCACAACATTCCTCACTTTTTATAAACGGTTTCAGATATTGAAATAAAAGTTTGGCAAATGATACCACACAAAGAGAAGAGTATTTCACCATATCGTTATTATGTAAAACCTCATTGTCTACCGTGTTATTCCAATGACTACAGACATTTTTGGTGAAAGAATGTAATTTTTAAGGGTCATCGATATCTGGTGAAACGAGAAATGCTATGGGTTTCGAAAAAACACATGTGAAGAGGATGTGCTTTTTCATAAGCTACGGACTTTACTTTTCCTCAGTTTCCCATTTAATAAACTTAATAAACCACTGTTTAAGAATTGTCTCCCTATTGTGTCTGCACAACATGTTAGTTAGGTGAGACAGTGTAAACTCCACTGTGTTTGGGCAAAAGAAGCAAATTTTGTCATGCCAACCAGAGAAATGTGTAGTTTTTAATCAAAATTCGTCGATCATGACGCTTCTCTGAAAGTTACAAACGGTTAACAAGCCAGGCGAAAATAAATCTTTGCATTTTCGACGGAATTCCTTTCACATACTAACGAAAGCAGAGGTGACAATAGATCTTTTTGAATGATCACCATGCAAGTGTGTGTGTGTGTGTGTGTGTGTGTGTGTGTGTGTGTGTGTGTGTGTGTGCCGGCCGGAGTGGCAGTGCGGTTCTAGGCGTTACAGTCTGGAGCCGAGCGACCGCTACGGTCGCAGGTAAGAATCCTGCCTCGGGCATGGATGTGTGTGATGTCCTTAGGTTAGTTAGGTTTAAGTGGTTCTAAGTTGTAGGGAACTGATGACCTCAGAAGTTAAGTCCCATAGTGCTCAGAGCCATTTGAACCATTTTCTGCTCTACCAACTGAGCTACCCAAGTGGCCTCATGACCTGACCACACAGCTTTACTTCCACAAGAACCTCAAATGGCGCAAATGGCTATGAGCACTATGGGACTGAGTTCATCAGTCCCCTAGGACTTGGAACTACGTAAACCTAACTAACCTAAGGACATCACATACATCCATGCCCGAGACAGGATTCTAACCTGCGACCGCAGCAGCAGCGCGGGTCCGGACTGGAGCGCCTAGAACCGCTCAGCCACCGCGGCCGGCGCAAGAACCTCGTCTCCTACATTCCTAACTTCACAGAATCCCTCCTGCGAAACTTGCAAGATTAGCTCTACCGGCAGAAAGGATATTGTAGAGAAATGACTTAGTCACAGACTGGGGGATGTTTCAAGAATGAGAATTCTTGCAGGTTTCGCAGGAGAGCTTCTATGAAGTTTGTAATGTAGGAGACGAGCTACTGGCGAAAGTAGATTTGTGAGGATGCGTTGCGAGTCGCCTTTGGGTAGCTCAGTCAGTAGAGCATTTGCGAAAGGCAACTGCCCCTAGTTCGAGTCTCGGTCGGGCACTTCGTTTTAATCTGTCAAGGAATCTCATATCAGCGCACTCTCCGACACAGAGTGGAAATCTCATTCTGGAGTCTTGAAACTGTTTATATTCTATTGTATTTGTGTTGGTACGATTTTGTTTTCTCTAATTTCCTTTGTGGTAAGAATTAGGAGAGTGACTGCACACCTATGGGTGAAAATTTTATCGTAGTCGTTTGTATTGCTATAACAGCATGGTCTGTTTCAGTCAAATAGTCCTTGGTTGAGATTTTGACAATTTGTGTCGGTTGGTTATTATGCACGGCAATTAATAGTTAGTGCAGTGTATTCGCTGTGTTTAATTCTAACTGTATCTTAAGGAATAAGCACCGTTGAGCAATCCGTTTTTCACTGCCAAATAACGTTAGCAAGCATACACAGTTACACTGAGGATACAGTGACAGTGCCTGATCTTAATGGCAAACATGTAAGATTGGCAGTGACGACAGATAACTGTAACAATATACATATGCTCACTAAATAAGTGAGAATCAAACTGACTTGTATAGTGGGCATCTGTATATTGTGGCGTTTATCTGCCGCCACTGTGTAATGCATGCCAATTTTTGATGGTTGTCATTAAGATCGGGCAGTCAGTGCAGCCTCATTAGTTCGGGCTTGAGAGTAAATCAGTCGGTTCGAAACCAGTACCGAGAGAGTCGGCGCAGTGGTTAGCACGCTGCACTCGCATTTAGGAGGAGGACGGTTCAGATCGGCGTCCAACCATTCAGATTTAGGTTTTCCGTGATTTTCCTAAGTAGTTCCAGGTAAATGCCGGGATGATTCCCTTGAAAAGGCACGACCGATTACGTTCCCCATCCTTGACACTCCGAACTTGTCCTCCGTCTCCAATGAACTCGATATCGAGGGGATGTTAAACCCAAACTTCCTTTCTTCCTTCGTCGAAATTAGTTGCCAAAATATATGAACTGCAAAGTAGCAAATTTGTAATAAACTCTTCATGAAATAATTACATAGATTTTTTGTGTTTATGCAGGTAAACTACACTTACACCAAAAGTCATTGCTTTAGTTGTATAAAAGCACAGAAATTATGCGATCAAAGTAATTATTATTACTTGTAAAACTCAATTTATATTTTGTAAGGATATAAAATAGACATTCGAGACACACTGAACGATGTAAGGTAGTAGTTAAGTGAAAAACAAGCAAACAAAAAAACAAAGAAAAGTCGTCAGCTCTCACTTTTGCCCTCACACATTTGTTTATGTTTCTTTCCCTACCAATGCTACCAGTACCGTTGTTAATCCTACTATCTATTGCGTCATTTATATACTGTACCGAAACTACCGAACTGTTGTTCTAGTAGAGCGGAATTCTATAGGTCATACTGAAAATCTTCTAGGTGTTTCACTTTTTTTTCTGTTGAGTATTGTAACTGGAAATATGTTCAACTTAAAAGCCCTCTAAAATCCTCTAATCTTCAAAGAAATTTAATTGTTACTGTCGTATTCCTTGTTCAGGCCGTGAGCTTCAAATCTTATACGTGTGAAGTAAATCTAAGATGACCATTTCGTAAGGCATCCTTATCACTGATGTTTGTGGAAACAGCCGCAGTCGTCATGGGTACAGTAAGTTCGATATTCACTAGTTTGTTGCTCACGAGGTGACAGTAGTTGACTGACAAGATATCCTTACACAAGTAACTGTACGCCTCTTAAGCTAGCCGTTCGTCTTCCCGAGATCTCCAGACGTAACGACTTCGATGTCAGGGATCCTCGCTGGTCTGCACTTGACATCCTGTCAGACTCGCTCTGCCATTAGGAGCCAGTGACGTCTGGTAGGAGACGCTGGGAACTCCTCGCCCAACGCCGACGGGACGGCATCGGCTCCAACGCGCTGTGTACTGCAGGCGGCGGGAGCCGTGAAGCCAGCCAGGTAACGAGCTGGCGCGGCCGTCTGTCTGCTGCGGCGTCATTACGGCGCCATCTGTCGGCGGCAGCGGCGGGGGCGGCGGCGGCGGGCCGTCAGCCGTCAGACGGCGAGGCGTCCCAGATTCCCGGGCCTCCGCCTCCACGGCAACGGCGTATCTACAGTGGAGAGCAGCGTAAACACTCGGGCGGAGCGCCGGAAGAGGCGCGTGTTGACTCGCCACGAGACGTGGGGCGCCCGCCAGCCCCTGACATCACGGCATCCCATCGTACACTGCAGCGCCACGGGAGCTGTGTCTCCCCAGGCCGATCCGACACCTATCTAGCGTAACTGGGCGTATTTGGCTTTGTGATGGAAAACAGACAGTTTTACTTCTCATACGTCAGTGACTTTTACTGACAGGACCAATCTCGCCAAATGTTGCAGTTCTCTGATCCCGGATTTGCAAAATTCATTTGATCCATTATTATTCCTTCGCTCAACTAGTATATGACTGCACTGCGGATTTCGTGGTATGGAGGACGTACACTACTGGCCATTAAAATTGTCACACCACGACGATGACGTGGTACAGACGCGAAATTTAACCGACAGGAAGAAAATGCTGTGACATGCAAATGATTAGCTTTTCAGAACATTCACACAAGGTTGGCGCCGGTGGCGACACCTACAACGTGCTAACATGAGGAAAGTTTCCAAACGATTTCTCATACACAAACAGCAGTTGACCAGCGTTGCCTGGCAAAAAGGTTGTTGTGATGACTCGTGTAAGGAGGAGAAATGCGTTCCATCACGTTTCCGACTTTGATAAAGGTCGGATTGTAGCCTATCGCGATTGCGGTTTATCGTATCGCGACATTGCTGCTCGCGTTGGTAGAGATCCAATGACCGTTAACAGAATATGGAATCGGTGGGTTTAGGAGGGTAATACGGAACACCGTGCTGGATCCCAACGGCCTCGTATCACTAGCAGTCGAGATGACAGGCGTCTTATCCGCATGGCTGTAACGGATCGTGCAGCCACGTCTCGATCCCTGAGTCAACAGATGGGAACGTTTGCAAGACAACAACCATCTGCACAAATAATTTGACGACGTTTGAAGCAGCATGAACTATCAGCTCGGAGACGATGGCTGCGGTTACCCTTGGCGCTGCATCACAGACAGGAGCGCCTGCGATGGTGTACTCAACGACAAACCTGGGTGCCCGAATGGCAAAACGTCATTTTTTCGGATGAATCCAGGTTCTATTTACAGCATCATGATGGTCGCATCAGTGTTTGGCGACATCGCGGTGAACGCTCATTGGAAGCGTGTATTCGTCATCGCCAAACTGGCGTATCACCCGTCGTGATGGTATGGGGTGCCATTGGTTACACGTCTCGGTTACCTCTTGTTCGCATTGACGGCACTTTGAACAGTGGACGTTACATTGCAGATGGGTTACGACCCGCGGCTCTATCCTTCATTCTATCCCTGCGAAACCCTACATTTCAGCAGGATAATGCACGACTGCATGTTGCAGGTCCTCTACGGGCCTTTCTGGATACAGAAAATGTTCGACTGCAGTCCTGGCCAGCACATTCTCCAAATCTCTCACCAATTGAAAACGTCTGGTCAATGGTGGCCGAGCAACTAGCTCGTCACAATACTCCAGTCACTACTCTTGATGAACAGTGGTATCGTGTTGAAGCTGCGTGGGCAGCTGTATCTGTACACGCCATCTAAACTCTGTTTGACTCAGTGCCCAGGCGTATCAAGGCCGTTATTACGGCCAGAGATCTATGCACCCAAATTGCGTGAAAATGTAATCACATGTCAGTTCTAGTATAATATATTTGTCCTATGAATATCCGTTTATCATCTGCACTTCTTATTGGTGTAGCAGTTTTAATGGCCAGTAGTGTAATATTTTATCTTGGACGTAGGGTCGTCGACAGAGATATATGTAATTCTAGGAATACCGCAAGGGAATATGTTTGGTCCTTGCTATTTATGATGTATGATATTACAGCGTCAGACAACATTAAGGTTTTTTGTTTATATTTGCTATATGCTTCATTGACCGCAGCTTATGAGCTCACGATAGCATTCTCGCTTCCCGAGCACTGGGGTCCCGGATTCGATTGCAGGCGGGGCCAGGGATTTTCACCTTCCCCGAGATGACCGGGTGTCGTTGTGTGCTCTTCATCATCATCATTCATCCCTATTACGGTCGGAGGAAGGCAACGGCAAACAACCTGCTTTAGGACCTTGCCTATTACGCTCTGTCAAGAAGCATGGGACTTCATTTCCATATGCGTCATTGCAATATTTGTAATACTACATGCGTGTGTGTGGTGTGGGGGGAGGTAGTCTAATATTTGTGTTGTGTGATGATAATGAGAGGAGGGAGAGGGTGCAGCCCGGTGACCACGTATACCCTTCTACTCCCGAATAGCACCAGGGGGTCCGCCAAGCTTAACCTAGCATCCGACGGATGACTCACCATCAACAGCGTCACACGCCTTCACTTCGTAAGACACTGCGGAGGGGTTTAGAGTTTAACCCATTCTGTTACTCATATTTTTCCCCAAATTCGATCCTATATTTACTGTTCAAATTTAGGAAAATCGGCATATTTTGTCCTTAACGCTTTTCTCAAAATTATATAATTTTTATGATAGGAATTCTTTATAAATCTATCCTTACTATTTATTGTATACCCGAAAAAACACAGGAATGTGCAACGCCACTAGATATTTCTCACCCTCCTACCACGTATCATTATCCTCCTTCCTTGCTTTGCACACTACACGATTTCTTGAGGGGGGTTTTCTCGATGGGATTGAAGGGAATGAAAGTAACAGAAACTGAAAACGATTTCTTATAACTCGCCAAATCGAAAGAAATCGAGCGTGTTATACATCAATAAATAGATCCATTTCTCAGCTTTCCAACGGGATATAACATGTCATGCCATATTAACAGAGCAGACGAAGCTCTATGAAGAAGCTACAGGTGTTCGGCCCGTCTCTCAGCAGGCTACGTAATAGCGGAGGTGAAACCGGCGGCTGGCTGTGAGCCGGCTATGTAAGCCAGTGGGTTAAACCAGGCCGCTGCCGCAAAGTCTGGTGATCAGAATATTTACGCCACCACCTCCTCTCCTCTTGCCGGCCCAATATGGCAGTGAATATTTTTTCGCCACCAGGATTCGGAACAGTATACTCCCGCTTCGAGTGCCACCACACAGGCGTCCGTTAGCGGCTTCTGGCACGGAGGCGCGTTGTAACAGTAATAGTAAGCTCAGCCTACTCGTAGATGATGCAGTCGTCGATGCTGAAGTACTGCATTGAAAAGCTATGCAAATATTCAGTCAGATCTTGATAAGATTTGACAGTGACTCAAACAAGTTCCTTTTAATGTTCAGAAATGTAAAGTTATGTACTTCAGAAGACCAAAAGACGTAGCATCTTATGACTAGAAGATCAATGAGTGACAGCTGAAATCAGACAACTCGTACAAATACCAAGGTACAACCATACGTAGCGATCTGAATCGAAATTATCGCATAACTTCTGTTATAGATGAAGCAGGTAGCAAGCTCCACCTCATTTGTAGGATACTTGGATAATACAATTCTCAAAGGCGATTATTTGCAATTGACTCGTGCGATCCATCCTAGAATATTAAGCAAGTGTATGGGACCTATACCAGATAGGACTAATGGGGAATATCGGTGAGCTTATGTCTGTAATGTCGCCTTAAAGAAGTTAACAGTAAGGATGCCTCGTGAAAGTTTGAACAAGCACGACAAAGGCGGAAGCGACGCGTCCATGTGGTGTTTACCAGGGTGAGTTCAAATGGTTCAAATGCGTCTAAGCACTATGGGACTTAAGATCTGAGGTCATCAGTCCCCTGTACTTAGAACTACTTAAACCTAACTAACCTAAGAACATCACACACATCCATGCCCGAGATAGGATTCCAACCTGCGACCGTAGCAGCCGCTTGGTTCCGGACTGAAGCGCCTAGACCCGGGATGAGTACAGAGACTACGAGGAATAGAGTTTTGAGAAAATAAAGCTGCAACTATAATGCTTGGTTACGGTACAGTACATTCTAAGACAAAAAAATCTCCCCATCAAGGAATTATCAAACTGGGACGGAAATCGACAGATGTAATGTACATGTACACACAACCAAATGACTACAGTTTCCGAAATTAAACAAGGCAATAACGCTTTGGTCAACCTCTGGCCCTGATGCAAGCAGTTACGCGGCTTCGCATTAATTGATAGGGTTATCGGATGTCCTCCTGAGGGGTATCGTGCCAGATTCTGTCCAGCTGGTCGTGTTAGATCGTCAAGATCCTGAACTCGTTGTAGGGTCCTGGCCGTAATGGTTCCAACGTTTCAACTGGCGAGAGATCCGGTGATCTTGCTGGCCAAAGTGGAAAATGCAGCAGAAAATCTCATCATGTGCGGGCGGGCATCATCTTTCTGAAATTTAAGCCCAGAATGGCTTACTATGACGTACAACAAAATGCGGCATAGAATGTCGCCGACGTACTGTTGTGCTGTAAGGGTTCTGCGAATGACAACCAAAGGGGTCCTGATACGAAAAGAAATGGCGTCCAGACCAGTGACATTCAAGTTGGTGTTCCATTCAGCACGTCTTCTGCCTGGAATCCCATTGAATGGAGTAGAACTGTCTTTAATGATGAGTCCAGATTCGAACTGAGCCCCTGTGAACAGCGAAGCCGTGTCTCGAGACGCCTCAGTCAAGGTATTGCCGTCCGCCATACTGCCTGACAACCAAGAGTAACAGTCTCAGGTGGATTTTTTTCAATAGCAGAACCTCTTTCGTTCTCATTCGCTGCAGCCTTACGGCACAGCGGTACTTCTACGATATTCTACGCCTCGTTTTGTTCCCCTTAATGGTAGGCCCTCTTAGGCTTACATTCCAGCAAGAAAACGCACGCACAAGGCGAGAGTTTTTACTGCTTGGCTTAGTGCTTGCCAGACCCTACCTCGGCAAGGAAGGTCTCCATATCTCTCCCCAACTGAGAAAGTTTCGAGCGTTATAGGCATGACCTTCCAACCAGCTTGGGATTTTGTCGATCTAACGATCCAACTGGATAGATTTTAGTACGATATCCGTCAGGAGAGCGTCCGACAACTCTGGAAATCAATACCAAGCCAAGTAACTGCTTCCGTAAGGGCCAGAGGTGGATCAACGCTTTGTTGATTTGCAATTTGTCAAACTTTCTTTCTTAAAAAAGTTATCCAATTTTTCTGAAATTATAACCATTTGTTTGACTTCACATGTAGATCACATCTACCGATTTCCGTCCAATGCGGATAATTTCTTCGCGGTGTGTCGTTTTTTTGTCCTTGAGTGCTTTTCTTATACATTTATCCTTCATTGCGAGACGTATTTCCCAACAACGAAAGACTCCATGTATGAGACCTTGGTTGTAAAGACTACATTTTGGCTGCTCCACTTCGAAAATCGCCTGATCGAAGAAAGAAGAAGAAGGCACGGGGGGCTCTGTGAAGAGAGAAAGGGGTGTGACAAAATTGACAGCTTAAGTATGCAATGTTAGTGTCTGTGTCCTGAGCAGAATTACCTGGAGTGCTGACGTGGAGTAAAAACCGTGGGCAGCTTCTCCCCATGTTTTTTCTCCGAAACCTCACGTAGAGTTGTCAGGAGATTTCGGTAGAATTCTATGACTGTTTGCTTCTTACGAACAATCTGTTAGCGCCACGCCATGGCGATCTCGAGAAACAGTCACCAGTGCCATGACCGATTATAGTGGTTTTCTTTTTAGTTTTTAGGCGATGGGGAATCCACATGTTCCACTGCTAGCTTTGTTCCTTTCTTTTAGGATCGTAGATCGTTGAGATTCACTTAGAACTAGTGCCTGGTAATTAGGCGCATAAATAAATACTGGATAGTCTGACACAGCTGCAACATTTTCACCGCTTCCTCGGCTCGCAGAATGGCGAGACATTTCCGATATGGCAGTGCCTGTATTGTTCATAAGTGGATGATACTGGGCAAGCGACTTTCAATTAAAATGTCTCCCACGTACGGGAATATACGTAATGGATATACGATTGTAGGTTGCAGACTTATGTTTGACGACATTTGGAAGTTTGGGTGTGGCCGTGAGGCTTGCTCTGATAGCCTAATGATAGACGACCGCTCTCGAAAAGGGGGAAATTTGGGTTAGAATACCGGGCCGCCAAAATTTTTCACTATCGTCATCCCATGATATAGTTGTTGGTAGTCCATATTCGCAACAGCGAATACATTACACGTATGGCGAGACGTTTGTCATTCTCAAACAATTGTACAAGATGTTGGAAATTGATCCATGACTGATTTTGAGATTTTCCACTAACGTCTCGTTTGTGACACGTCGGTTATCTGGTTCAAGTAGCTCCACTTCCCGCACGACTCCCGGTTAATAACAGAGAAACTATCTGCCACTCCGCTCTTCGTCATTTACACTTGTTCGACCACAGTGGTGGAGTCTCCGCCATCTAGCCACTGTGTCTTAGGATGTTACATGGCTACCAGCTCAGCATGTATTGATGGAGTCTCGTTCCCCTTCAAAGGCAGAAGACTCGTAACACAGTACTTCACTTTATAAATGAGTCGCGCCATTCAGACATGGGTCTACGAAACTTAATGACTACCGCTCGTAATAGCGTTTCCTTGAGCAGAAGCTTTAGTGTGGTTTCAATTCAGATCTTTTCAGAACAGCAGAGTCTAGCTACCTTAAGACGTAGAGAAACAAGTCACGACCTTTACGGTACAAAACCGCTGAGGCAGTCTCTGAAAGTTTTCCGTTTTCCAGAGGGAAAACTAATGACACCACAGTACTAACGATGAACACCGCTGTCTGTTTAGGCCATCACTAATGAACTTGTGGAGGGGCGGCATGCGCAGTCACAGTCGATAGTCGAGTTCAGTTACAATACTTCGAGTTCAGTTACAATACTTTTCGCATGAAACAAGACGAAAAGACCAAGTAATTCCGTGGAGGGGTGGAACGGAAGCTCGTAACCTAGAGACAGTCTAGGATTCTGATTCAGGAAGCTGAATTAACACTTTGCCGTCCGGACGTCTCGTACAAATTTATTCGCTTGGCGCCGGCAGCGCTAATTCGGATTACTTGGCTTGTTGCCGGCCGCTTGTTACCTTTCCGTTGATGACAAGCTTCAAACACAATGACATTTGCGCGCATTAATTTTCCGGAAATCCTCTATTTTGCCATATCTTTCCACAAACTCGGATTTTCTTTTCAAATAACTTCTCTGCAAGTTCTACACTGTTATAATAATTATCCATGCAAAGGTAAAGCCACTTTCCATTAGAAGGCGTCAATAGTTGTATCACTGTTCTTGCTAAAGGCTGTCCAGCGCTGGAATATATCTTGAATCAGGAAATGTATCCCGTACTCGAATCACACAGCATCCGAATCAGTATGCCACATTTCTTAATTTTCGACGGATTGTAAACTTCAAAATTTAACCGTCCACGCCACGATATCATTCCTTCATCAGTTGAAATGTTTTGACTTGGATTAAACGTTTCTTTAAACTTTTTGGAAAAATAATCAATTCGAATTGACCTTGACAAGCCGTTCGGCATTATCCGGTTTATTGTTGCTGCCGGAAAAATGTAAAAATGATAATATTTGTCTGTATCGGTTGCGGGACATCGTTTTGCGAAACATCGGTGTGTCTCTCAACGGATTCGTTGACCAATAATCATCGATCCTTGCTTTTTTTTTACAATTCCCATAAGGATAGCAAGCCCAAACCATTTGCTAAGTTCGGGTCCCGTAACGTCGACAAATTTGGCAATTTTTTAATCCAGTTTCCTTCTATTGCAATATTGACTGTAGTACTTGTAGGTTTCGTTGCTAATATATTCAAATAGATCGTTCCCTGCGTATAATTCTACGATATCAATGACGCTCTGTGAATCTTTGGGAGCCGGCCGGAGTGGCTATGCGATTCTAGGCGCTACAGTCTGGAGCCGAGTTCGAATCCTGCCTCGGGCATGGATGTGTGTGATTTCCTTAGGTTATTTAGGTTTAATTAGTTCTAAGTTCTAGGCGACTAATGACCTCAGAAGTTAAGTCGCATAGTGCTCAGAGCCATTTGAACCAATCTTTGGGAAATATGTTTGGACCCGCGGATCCTTCAAATTTATTATTGGCCCTCGGTAAATCAAAGTCTGACCACTGTGCACTGTCTTCTTCGTCCGATTCAGCCGAATCAGTTGGCAACCGTAGCGTTTGCCGAATTCTTCTTGGACGTATTTCACTATCTTCCTACTATTCGGCCGGCCGTGGTGGTCTAGAGTTCTAGGCGCTCAGTCCGGAACCGCGCGACTGCTACGGTCGCAGGTTCGAATCCTGCCTCGGGCATGGATGTGTGTGATGTCCTTAGGTTAGTTAAGTAGTTCTAAGTTCTAGGGGACTGATGACCACAGATGTTAAGTCCCATAGTGCTCAGAGCCATTTGAACCATTTTTTGATCCTACGATTCTGCTTCACTTTCATTTTTTTTGATATCCGAGGTCTTCTTCCCAATCGGCCAAGTCGTCCGGAACGTCAGACAAGACGTCAGCGCATTCATCGTAAATAAACCTGTTGTCTCTTTGGTCCGGCATGATGAAAGGCCACGAGTACTTATAAAAACAAAAAACCTTGTTGACTTGTGTGACTTATCGTTACCTAAACAAGACACCAACGGAATACATAAGATACTAAAGTACTGTCGACGGCCCCTGCGCGACACTATGCTCACGACACCACTGTGGTGTCGCCGGCCGTTGACCGCTATTTCGCGCACGACACCACTGTGGTGTCGCCGGACGGCAGAGTGTTAAGCGGACGCTGGTGGTGGTAATGGGCGGAGTAGAGGCGCTTCCACGCCACCTCACAGCAACGCTCAAGCCCTAACAGCCACATTTTGGAGCATATTTCGCAAGTTCGTTGATCTAGGGCAGTGGTCGGCAAACGCATTAGTCAAAAGAGTCACATATCAACAGTACAAAGATTGAATTTCATTTTGAGAGCCAAATTTGTTACAGTTGAACTATACTGAAGTGAGAAAAGTCGTGGGTACCTCCAAATATCGTGTCGGACCTCCTTCCGACATGCGTAGTGCAGCAACTCGGTGTGACATGGACTCAACAAGTCATTGGAAATCACCCGCCATGTTGCTTCTACAGCCGTCCAGTTGAGAAGCTCTGTGCTGTATTCTGATGCTGATAGGAAGGCTGCCTTTGTCTGGCGTTAGCCCATGCTGCTAGACGGATGCGAATATGCGTAAGGAATTGCTGAGATAATTGTAATCTATTTGTTATAATGAAAGTGTTTCCGTGGCGCGGAAAGTGTGGCACGATTTAGTCAAGACCACTTCGCGTGTAGGTATCGGGGCGCGTGCTTACGCAACTGGTGTCCAGATGCTGCTAAGGGTGAGTATGTACAAGAACCATCCGATAATCAGTTTAACAGCTCAAGTATTCAAGCTGCTTACAAGAATAATATACAGAAGACTGGAAAAGAAAACTGGGGATCTAATCGATGACGATCAGTTTGGCTATAGGAAAGGTTAAGGCACTAGAGAGGCAGTTCTGACCTTGTACTTGATAATGGAAGCAAGACTGAAGAGAAATAGAGACACGATCATTGGTTTTTTCAGTTTAGAAGGAGTGCTCGACAACGTGAAATGGTGCGTGATCTCACTAGGGGTAAGATAGATACCGCCTACAGGAAAATTAAAGAGACATTTGGAGATAAGAGAACGACTTGTATGAATATCAAGAGCTCAGATGGAAACCCAGTTCTAAGCAAAGAAGGGAAAGCAGAAAAGTGGAAGGAGTATATAGAGGGTCTATACAAGGGCGATGCACTTGAGGACAATATTATGGAAATGGAAGAGGATGTAGATGAAGATGAAATGGGAGATATGATACTGCGTGAAGAGTTTGACAGGGCACTGAAAGACCTGAGTCGAAACAAGGCCCCCGGAGTAGACAATATTCCATTGGAACTACTGACGGCCGTGGGAGAGCCAGTCCTGACAAAACTCTACCATCTGGTGAGCAAGATGTATGAAACAGGCGAAATACCCTCAGACTTCAAGAAGAATATAATAATTCCAATCCCAAAGAAAGCAGGTGTTGACAGATGTGAAAATTACCGAACTATCAGCTTAATAAGTCACAGCTGCAAAATACTAACACGAATTCTTTACAGACGAATGGAAAAACTAGTAGAAGCCAACCTCGGGGAAGATCAGTTTGGATTCCGTAGAAACACTGGAACACGTGAGGCAATACTGACCTTACGACTTATCTTAGAAGAAAGATTAAGGAAAGGCAAACCTACGTTTCTAGCATTTGTAGACTTAGAGAAAGCTTTTGACAATGTTGACTGGAATACTCTCTTTCAAATTCTAAAGGTGGCAGGGGTAAAATACAGGGAGCGAAAGGCTATTTACAATTTGTACAGAAACCAGATGGCAGTTATAAGAGTCGAGGGGCATGAAAGGGAAGCAGTGGTTGGGAAGGGAGTAAGACAGGGTTGTAGCCTCTCCCCGATGTTGTTCAATCTGTATATTGAGCAAGCAGTAAAGGAAACAAAAGAAAAATTCGGAGTAGGTATTAAAATTCATGGAGAAGAAATAAAAACTTTGAGGTTCGCTGATGACATTGTAATTCTGTCAGAGACAGCAAAGGACTTGGAAGAGCAGTTGAATGGAATGGACAGTGTCTTGAAAGGAGGATATAAGATGAACATCAACAAAAGCAAAACAAGGATAATGGAATGTAGTCTAATTAAGTCGGGTGATGCTGAGGGAATTAGATTAGGAAATGAGGCACTTAAAGTAGTAAAGGAGTTTTGCTATTTGGGGAGCAAAATAACTGATGATGGTCGAAGTAGAGAGGATATAAAATGTAGACTGGCCATGGCAAGGAAGGCGTTTCTGAAGAAGAGAAATTTGTTAACATCCAGTATTGATTTAAGTGTCAGGAAGTCATTTCTGAAAGTATTCGTATGGAGTGTAGCCATGTATGGAAGTGAAACATGGACGATAAATAGTTTGGACAAGAAGAGAATAGAAGCTTTCGAAATGTGGTGCTACAGAAGAATGATAAAGATTAGATGGGTAGATCACATAACTAATGAGGAAGTATTGAATAGGATTGGGGAGAAGAGAAGTTTGTGGCACAACTTGACCAGAAGAAGGGATCGGTTGGTAGGACATGTTCTGAGGCATCAAGGGATCACCAATTTAGTATTGGAGGGCAGCATGGAGGGTAAAAATCGTAGAGGGAGACCAAGAGATGAATACACTAAGCAGATTCAGAAGGATGTAGGTTGCAGTAGGTACTGGGAGATGAAAAAGCTTGCACAGGATAGAGTAGCATGGAGAGCTGCATCAAACCAGTCTCAGGACTGAAGACCACAACAACAACAACAACATTCGAAATTCTGAGAAAAATGAGAATAAGCTATAGGGAAAGACGAGTAACGTTTAGTATGAACAAGAACAAGGAGGGAACAATAAGACTGGAAGACCAATATCGAAGAGTTCGGATTAAAAACTGTGTAAGACGAGGATGCATTCTTTCGCCCCTACTGTTCGATCTGTACTCGAAGATGCTCCAAATGGTTCAGATGGCTCTAAGCAGTATGGGACTTAACGTCCGAGGTCATCAGTCCCCTAGAACTTAGAACTACTTAAACCTAACTAACCTAAGGACATCACACACATCCATGCCCGAGGCAGGATTCGAACCTGCGACTGTAACAGTTGCGCGGTTCCGGACTGAAGCTCCTAGAACAGCTCGGCCACCGCGGCCGGCTGTACTCGAAGATACAATGAAGGAAATAAAAGGAAGATTCAAGAATAGGATAGAAATTTAGGTGGGAAGCATATCACTGATAAGATTCGCTGATACCATTGCTATCCTCGGTGATAACGGAAAACAATTACAGGATCCGTTGAAAGGAATCAACATTCTAATAATGAGTACAGAATTGGGACTGCGGATAAGTCGGAATATGTGGGACCATGTCGATTGGTCAGTTCGCGCCATGGATCCTCAACTGAGAAACGGAACGCAGCTGAGCACGGCACTGTAGTCGGCATGGCTCCACATCCCCGTTGCTACCTTCCAGTATAACGATGATTCTTTTCCTGCACGTCTCTCGCTGCAAAACGTGATTATTGAGAGCTGGTCACATTAACGAAACTGGACAGTGTATGTCAACAAATCCTATCAACGTGTTATGATTTTTCTCAAGTCTTGCTTCCACGATAAAGCGCAAAATCAGGACTGTGGGCTATTTAGGTTTTTATGTTGGTAACGCCACGTAGCGGTCTGTATGAAAATCACTGACTGTGCTATGTGCAGTCTGTGGCTGATTTGCGGTTTTGGAATATTTGCTATTGTAGTGTTGGGCAGTTGGATGTGAACAGCACGTAGCGTTGCGCAGTTGGAGGTGAGCCGCCAGCAGTAGTGGATGTGGAGAGAGAGAGATGCCAGTCTTGAGAACGGACGAGCTGGACGTGTGTCCGCCAGAGAAAGGAAATTTGTAAAGATGGATGTCATGAATTGTTAGATATATATCTGATGACTTTTGAATTAAGGGAAATGCATTGTTTGTTCTCTATCAAAATCTTTCATTTGCTAACTATGTCTATCAGTAGTTAGTGCCTTCAGTACTTAGAATCTTTTATTTAGCTGGCAGTACTGGCGCTCGCTGTATTGCAGTAGTTCGTGTAACGAAGATTTTTGTGAGGTAAGTGATTCATGAAAGGTATAGGTTATTGTTAGTCACGGCCATTCTTTTGTAGGGATTACTGAAAGTGAGATTGCGTTGCGCTAAAAATATTGTGTGTCAGTTTAGTGATGGTCAGAATAAGTAAAGAGAGAAATGTCTGAGTATGTTCAGTTTGCTCAGCTGTTTGAAAATCAAATAACGTAAGAGGTTTACCAGCACAAGTAATTCATAATTTTCGAAAGGGAACGTTTCACCGTTTACGGATATGTTTTTAATTTAACCCAACGTTATGTAGTCCTTTCTGTACGCTGACGCAGTCCTTCCCACGATCGTTTCATTTTTGATTTCTTCCTGGGATTTCCCAATTCTAGGAAACTTATTCGACAAAACTCATTCACATAATAACTTCTCCACTCTGCCACCGATTCTTCGGTATTTGTTATCTGTTCAGTACTTTACATACTTGTGACTTATCACGCGACACGAGTATTAGGAATTTTATATAGAACTTTTGCAACATTCAGACATAATGGAGATATTAGTTGGGATAATTGTGTGTGCCAACCTGAAGATAATCATACCACTCTTGAATAGGCTGTGAATTTTCCTAATGTGAAAGTGTGGTGAAGGCACTGTAACTAACAGTGCCGCTGTTTGTATTTCCCATTCCATCAGCGCTACGTGTGACAATGACGGTTTTATTACCACCTGGATTAAAACGCACCTGGCTAGTGGGTAGGGCAGAAGGGACCAAACGAGTTTCCTGTACGTTCTCCAGACATTACGCCACTCGACAGTTTCTTTTGCGACACAGGAAAGGAAGTGTACCGACGTAACCTGGAAGCACTTTGCGATGATTTCAAGTGGTGTGTGCACTAATGCCACTGGAGACTTCTACCGTGACTCTTATCACAGATATGCATCGATTCTGCAGGTCAGTACTTTGAGTATTTCCATTAGCCACCATCCGGACCACTTGTAGGTACGAAAGTAAATTTTCTACAATAGATAAAAGCTTTGGGACGCCCTCCATACTAGCGTATTTAACAAATTCACTGTGGAGAAACGTGCGAGATATTAGCCTAACTAGCCAATTCTGTTCACGTTAATATCATTACTTTTGCCGCACCAGGTTCTTGCTCAGGCTAGAGACCATTAAACAAAACAGCGAAACAAAAATATAGTTGTGTACGAAAGCCGACGGGCGGTGACGACTGTGATTGATTACGCGCAGCACGTTAAGCAACTTGCCACTGGCATGGGCAGCCATTAGCGGGTTAACCAAACTATGAGTGACGACTGGTTTCCAGTCATAGTGCATAATGTGCACGCAGTTAGAAGGCAGGGCGTGGGCGTGGGGGAGGGGTTGAGAATACACGTGTCTGGTCCTGCAGGCTTCCCAACGTTTAGGCCGCTAGCGTCTGTCGTACATTATCTGAATGTAAGAATGGCTGTCAGATGTTTATGATTTAGAACATTTTGTGATAAAATAGGAACATCGATTATTAATAATACCACAACTCTTACGTACAAAATAGAGTACTTTGAGGAAGACGGGATATAGTTATTTTCATTTTTATCCCCACGTCACCCCGAACAATTATATGCCTGTCGTTCAGGCTATTTCACTTTTAGGACTTTGCTATAAACTGCAGTGGATGGGTACTACATATTACAGTAATTACCTGTATATTTCCAGTGTTGACACAGTTCCCTTGTGAGATATTTGAGACATATATAGATATTCTTTTTTAAATTAATGGTTCCCGAAATCTTCTGGAAACACCCACCGAGATGAATCCATGGACTTTATTCTACTTATCCTATCGTCATTATATAGAGGGCAAAAACAGATCCACTGATAAAATTTCAACCAATGTACACTACTGGCCATTAAATTGCTACACCACGAAGATGACGTGCTACAGACGCGAAATTTAACCGACAGGAAGAAGATGCTGTGATATGCAAATGAGTAGCTTTTTAGAGCATTCACACATGGTTGGCGCCGGTGGCGACACCTACAACGTGCTGACATGAGGAAAGTTTCCAACCGATTTCTCATACACAAACAGCAGTTGACCGGCGTTGCCTGGTGAAACGTTGTTGTGATGCCTCGTGTAAGGAGGAAAAATGCAAACCATCACGTTTCCGACTTTGATAAAAGTAGGATTGCAGCCTATCGCGATTGCGGTTTATCGTATCGCGACATTGCTGCTCGCGTTGGTAGAGATCCAATGACTGTTAGCAGAATATGGAATCGGTGGATTCAGGAGGGTAATACGGAACGCCGTGCTGGATCCCAACGGCCTCGTATCACTAGCAGTCGAGATGACAGGCATCTTGTCCGTATGGCTGTAACGGATCGTGCAGCAACGTCTCGATCCCTCAGTCAGCAGATAGGGACGTTTGCAAGACAACAACCATCTGCACGAACAGATCGACGACGTTTGCAGCAGCATGAACTATCAGCTCAGAGACCATGGCTGCTGTTACCCTTGACGCTGCATCACTGACAGGAGCGTCTGCGATGGTGTACTCAACGACGAACCTGGGTGCACGAATGGCAAAACGTCATTTTTTCGGATGAATCCAGGTTCTGTTTAAAGCATCATGATGGTCGCATTCGTGTTTGGCGACATCGCGGTGAACGCACGTTGGAAGCGTGTATTCGTCATCGCCATACTGGCGTATCACCCGTCGTGATGGTATGGGGTGCCACTGGTTACACGTCTCGATCACCTCTTGTTCGCATTGACAGCACTTTGAACAGTGGTCGTTACATTTCAGATGTGTTACGACCCGTGGCTCTATCCTTCATTCGATCCCTGAGAAACCCTACATTTCAGCAGGATAATGCACGATCGCATGATACAGGTCCTTTACAGGCCTTTCTGGATACAGAAGATGTTCGACTGTTGCCCTGGCCAGCACATTCTCCAGATCTCTCACCAATTGGAAACGTCTGTTCAATAGTGGCCGAGCAATTGGCTCGTCACAATACGCCAGTCACTACTCATGATGAACTGTGGTATCGTTTTGAAGCTGCATGAACAGCTGTACCTGTACACGCCATCCAAGCTCTGTTTGACTCAATGCCCAGGCGTATCAAGGCCGTTATTACGGCCAGAGGTGGTTGTTTTGGGTACTGATTTCTCAGGATCTATGCTCCCAAATTGCGTGAAAATGTAAACACATGTCAGTTCTAGTATAATATATTTGTCCAACGAATACCCGTTTATCATCCGCATTTCTTCTTGGTGTAGCAATTTTAATGGCCAGTAGTGTAGGCCTACTTTCAATATTTCAGTTAACACGTTTCGATGTGTGAAGGTCTCTCGTAGTCGCTGTCAGCTAAATCAGTCCTCTACTACTGCAGATGGTGCTGTATTTTCTACTTCATTTACTTCAAAATTAGGAAAACGCACGCATTGTGAAAATTTCCCATCATTCGTAGTTTGAGGGCAGGGAAAATTTTAAAAGCTCAGTGAATGCAAAACCCATATGATTCATCAAACTTAATGTGCTCAGTGTTGCTTCAGTAACATCATTTTGTTTTTCAATACTTTCGTTCCTAGTCGATACTAATTCCGAGCCGAGACAGGTCGAGCGTAGGCCTACACGCAACGCGCACATACAGTCCCTGTGCAGTCTCGCGCGTTGTGGTTGATACTGATTCAAAGGAATTCCAGGTGCAAATGAAGTAAGATCGAGAAAGCTCCGATGCCACTCTCGCAACTCTGAGAAGGAAGAGTATACGAATAGCAAAACTTTTAATTCAAAGAGAGCTAAACAGATTTTTTTTCTACTCATAAAGTGAAACAATAACAAAGGATTCAAAACAAAGAAAAAAGAGAAAAGATCCGTAATTGTCGCTAGGTCCAATCCAAATGCTGAATTTTGAATTATTATTGTCCACCCCTGTATGATACTACTACTGGCGTCAACGTGGGCTTTTGTGGCGTTTTCAAATGGTTCAAATGGCTCTAAGCACTATGAGACTTAACCTCTGAAGTCATCAGTCCCATAAAGCTAGAACTACTTAAACCTAACTAACTCAAGGACATCACACACATCCATGCCCGAGGCAGGATTCAAGCCTGCGACCGTAGCAGCAGCGCAGTTCCGGACTGAAGCGCCTAGAACTGCTCGGCCACAACAGCAGGGTGAGGGGTTTTCAATAAATAAAACCTACTGTACGTTCAACACTTGTATATTTGCCATGACCTGTTTCGGTCCCTAACCCGTTCTTATGTGTTGGTGAATCTTGTAAAAAAAACTACCGTCCAGTTGGGATTACATCAGTCAGCGATACTTTAACGAAATTCTAAAGAGGAACACTGAAGCCTACATTGGAACGATGACACAGATAATGTTGCCGGTAAAGCCAACCAAAGACTGCGGTTAATTGGCAGAACACTTAGAAGGTGAAACAGGTCTACTAAAAAGACTGCTTAGGCCACTCTTGTCAATCCTGTTCTGGAGTATTGCTGTGCACTGTGGGATCCGCATCAGATGGGACTGTCGGACGAAATCGAAAAAGTACAAAGAAGGACAACTCATTTTGTATTACCTCAGAGTAGGGGAAATAGTGCCACAGACATGATACATCAATTGGAGTGGCAATCATTGAAACAAAGGCGTATTTCGTTGCGACGGGATCTTCTCGTGAAATATCAATCACCAGTTTTCTCCTCCGATTGCGAAACATTCTGTTGGCACCCATATTCATAGGGAGAAATGATCATCACGATACAATAAGATAAATCAGGGCTCACACAGAAAAACTGAAGTCCTCGTTTTTCCCGCGCGCCGTTCGAGAGTGGAACGGTATAGAGACAGCTTGAAGGTGCTTCATTGAACCCTCTGACAGGCGCTTTATTGTGAATAGCACAGTAATGACCTAGATGCAGATGTAAATCAATGAATATTTGTTTGTTCGTCTTCTACACTTTCCTCTACTATTCATCATATTACAATGAACTTTCGTGAGTTGCTGTACTAACGCCCACAAAGGTTTATGTTAGGCAAGAACCACATACCGTTGATAGGAGTGGCTGTGAAATGGGGGTGTCATAGAAGTGTAATAGAATGACTGGAGCGGGTGACATGGTCGGGGTTGTAGGGTGTGGCTGGGTAAAAGAAAGTGGCTGTTTTTAGCAATCTTCCTCTTTATTGTTGGTTCTTCCAATACATTTTCCGATAGCTCAGCCCCACCGCGCGTGTCGTGGTGGAGACGTGCTGATGCGCGTGGTATGGGGAACGCGACGCCGCGCTCGGTCAGCAACTGTGCGGGCGGTAGGAGGTTAGCAGCACAAGGCCCAGCCCAGCGCGCCTCCTGCAGACGCGATGGCTCGTGATGATGCTGGGAGTCGCCGGTGCAGCAGCGGGCAACGCCCACCGCCGGCCAGTCCTCGGGTACAGCGTCACTGATGACGACGACGTGACAGCGACTGAACGCCCAATCTGTCGAACCGCATGCAGACGCCCACCTCTGATGCCCTTAAATAGCGCAGGCCGCTGCTAAATCCGCCGGTTACGCGGCGGCGTGTTTGTTAGAAGGTTCTCGATGAGTTGGATAACGCAACCGCGCCACATGCGGCCCGCGCCGGCGTAATTCTGCTAATGCTGAGTTCTGATAGCTGCCGCGCATGTACACACATACCGATTCTCATTGCAAAACTGTGTCACCTGCCAGCCTTCGTCCACCGTTTGCTTTGAGGCTGGCGCATCGCGCCCTGAAACACACTAAATTGCAATTTCGCACCATATTTCTTAAAAATAACGCCTTGTCCTCTACGGATGCTTAGCTCAGAAACGTCTGGAGCAATTTCAATCAAATTTTGTGTACACGTGACTCATTATTTGCGTAATTCTTAATATAAAAATATTGTGGGGTAATATATCCCAAACGAACATAGGGTTGGGGGTCATGGTGAGAAGACATGACATGTAAAAACATTCGATAACGATAAGATTACGTTACACTCTTTGAGTTGGGGATGTGGCTGGGAGGTACAATGACAGTGATATTAGCATATGTTTGCAACATCTCAAGGCATTTATACGAATATTGGTAAATACATTACTTGCTGCCTGGAAAAATTTACTTTGCGTAAAAATGCTGTGAGAGTAAGGTATCCCACAACACCTAGGGGACGAGAAAGAGGTGACATGAAGAAACTTCGAAATTAACCTGTTGGTATATCTTTCCTGCTGTTATTTGACTTGCAATACTTTAAAATTATAGAGCGCCATTTCCCCTAATTGACTTCATTCTTTGCGTCAACCACTTTGTGAGAATGAGCACTGCAATGAGCCAAAAGATTTCTCCAGCATGTTTCAGGGCCAAAGATAACGCTACACGTTTCAATACCACATGCATTTAACGTCATCTCCAGAGCCACATGGTGTACGCCATTGGAGAATCAGTTGCCAGTGATAATACTTTTTGTCGAAAACTGTCAGACCTAAAAATTTCCTCGTGAGTTAAATGGAACTGCAGGGTGAAATTCACTAGACATTAAATATGTGTACAGATACGGGGTGAATCACCTAAAGCTTGCATCGAAAGTAATACGAAATGGTAAGTGCTGTTGACGCGTGGCTTTCACAGAATGGATTAGTCGTCAGGGGTTCGCATTGTGAGCCAATCAACAGAGTGTAATAAAACTCAGAAAGTGTATTTTTTATGCAAACATACGCTTTTTTTAAATACAACAACGCCTGTTAACTTTAATAGAATCCGCATAACTAATGTATGCGATTGTATTGTTTTTTGGTGTGTGCTACCAGAGGCAGTGTACAAGTGTCAGTGAGGAAACATTTCAGAATACGATATCTCATAAATGACTCGCACAAGAATCCTGCAACAAACATCATTGACATTATAATTTACACCACTTTTAGTGTATTAATGTCAATAGGCATTGTTCTATTAAAAATGTATGTTTGCGCAAAAGATACACTTTCTAAGTTTTATCACAAGTTGTCTATTGGCTATGCATTTCTTCATCAATGTCGACGCTGCCAAAATGGCGTGCAGTGACATGTGGATGATGGATTTAGTGATGGTGACAGCTTAGAGCGAGTACCATGTGAGTGTGACGTCCAGCCTCCTTATACAGTCCCATGACTGATAAGCTTTATTGGCAGACTAGGTTAGCAGAGCATTGGTGTGCTTCGTACCTGACTCATAGATGTCGAATGGTGCCACCCCATATCAGCCTTAGTATTTCTATAATGGCATCGCTTATATTGAACCCTGCTGTTTTAACTTCTAAGATGATAATGTGCTAATTGCGCGGAAGTAACATCCAACTAAATAGTTCCAGGGCATTGTAGTGATCCTGGTTTCATAGTAATGACTAAAAATTGTAGGAATGGGGCATTGGAAGTTAAATTCTTGACGCTTCTAGCCCATCTCTCTTCCCCCGTTTTCTGTGTAGTCTGTTGTGAACTGGCTGCTCCTTCAGTTCCTCTTACTTGGAACTTGTTTCTTCTTTGAGTTGAGATACGGAAAATGGGATTTGTGAATTCAGTTATATAGGATATATCTCTTATGATGATAACGTATTTAATTTGGCGATTATAGGATTTATTTTAGCACATTCGCATCAAGTGCATTTTACAGCAGTCCGTTACAACTTCTCCTACGTGGCAGTGACACAGAATTCCATGCTTCTTGCTGAGGGGCGTGTCTTACGTAAGTGCTCTCCCATCGTAAATTTCTCTATTTGTCGTGGCGACCTATCTCCTGAATAGCTTTATGGCCCCAGGCTGCCTCGCTAAACGGATAAATGCCGCTAAACAGATTTTCTAAAATTTCTTTTGCCGCTCCAGCATCTACCCACCACCTAGTTCCGTCTCTGCCTCAGATTCTGTTTCCTCCTTCCCTGTGTCATACATGAGTCTGTTAATCTGGTTACCTGCAAGTTTGCAATGCATCTTGCGTTATCCTCTTGGTTCCCCCTTCCAAAGCTAGTCAGTTTTGATGTTTAACTGGGTTATGTGGCCTAATCTCAATCTCAGGTTGTGGTTCGCTCCTCCTTTCATCACTTGATATTTCTGGATTCTGCTACTCTCTTGCCACCTCCAGAGGACTGCTCGATTTCAAATAGTTTGGATTATGTGGCTGAAGCCTATTCATTGGCCTATTCATTATTCCTCCAGTTAACATTTCTGTTATTGTTATTATTTCAGTATAACCGATTGTTGTACCCATTGTTATTTCGTGATGTGTTCCAGTTTCCTCCATTTCGACAATTGTTCTGTCCTGCATTCGGTCTCCCGTTCCTGTCGTTCCCGTTTCCAATTGCCGGCGTGTCGATGTTATTATCTGGTTGTTTTCTACGCTTCAGAGCATCCTACTCTCTGAATATAAAATCTAATTCACAGAGGATTCCCTCAAAGGCCTCCACGTTACCCTCCTCTTCCTACCAATGACTGCTGGTACCGTAACTGAGTTTCATTGTACATTGACGGGTCAATTCTCCATCTCTATACGAATTTTCTAGGCACTAATTTTTCTTTATCATGTTCTCTAAGAATTTTACTGGGCTTTTCTCTTTCGAATTTTCGCATAACGTCTTCTGAAGCAGCTCATAATTGATCTAATTCTGCACTTTGGGCGACCAATATCGTGAGAGAAATGAAGTTTTAAACTCATCATAGGACTTGGAGGTTTTTCCCATTCTTTGAATTGTTTCCGCGACAGCGCCGTCCATATGAACTCAATTATGTGATAATGTCCAGTGTTCTGGTAAACCCACTTGAAAATGATTTGTAAATGCTCTTGGATGCAAGGAATTCCCAACCTCTTTATAACATTGAAAGTTTCTCGCAGTCAGGAAGAAATCATCATCAAATGTCGTTCTGACACCATGTGATGTTTGTTCCAATACACAATCCTCCCTCTTATTGTACCTACATTATTTGTATCTGTGCACTGCCCCGCCATCGGGTATTGTAGACTTCCGCTATCCTCCGAACTTGTGTTACTACGTCGCAACGGCACGCAGTTATTTGTCTCAAAGAGCGCCGTACGTACCGATTTATCTATTATCGGTAATGGTTGGCGACCTTGACACATACTGCTAACTCCACAATCTGTCACCAGTCTCGCCAGTGGCAGCGGACTACGTACGGCATGTACTTCTCCATACAGCAACTTGCTGCTACCTGGTTTAACATTATTGGTGCTGCTTATATTGAATATATTGGTATCTTAGACCCTGGTCAGCGTAAGCCACACTTCGCGCCTTACATGTTGGACTCTGTTGCGCACCACATAGTTCTGAGGCACAATCTGTCTCTGCACAGCTGATGAATGCATGTGCTGATTGCCAGTACTCATTTTGTGTGTAGTTCGGAATACTAGACTCGTTGCTCATTTGGTCACTTTACACATTCATGCACTTACACGTCTGTACTTCTGAATGCATGAATGTGTTAAGTGACAGATGTGTGGAGAGACAGATGATGCGCAACAGAGTCCGACATGTAAGGCGCATAAAGTGTGACTTACGCTGACCAGGGTCTAAGATACCAATATATTCAATATATGCAGCACCAATACAGTTAAATCAGGTAACAGCAAGTTGCTGTACGGAAAATTACATACCGTACCATAATCCGATGCCACTGGCGAGACTGGTTACAGATTCTGTAGTTAGCGGTATGTGTCAAGGTCGAGAACCATTACCGATGACAGACATTCGCGATCTTTTTCCGTCTCATTACTACAGTCAAGTGATTTTGCTGCAATCTTTACAGTGCCATTGTTCGAATCTACTGTTGATTCGAACGTCAGAATAGACTTCAAATACCCGCTGTCATTATCACTTCCGCCTTCGATACACTGCAGCAATTCCGACCTGAGCCGTTGGAATTGTTCCTTGTTTTTCGATTCTACTTTTAGAATTCGGCTATCAAATCGTTTTGTAACCGCTTTCGTCACCCTTCTCTATACAGTTGTCTCCTCGATGACTTGTTGTGCTCTGTGGGTTGTTATTGTTACATATGTATCGACCCATTGGTTAACTTCTTTGACACACTGTGGAGTCTCGTCGCACGACTTAGTCGTATCTTTTTGAACCTCATCTGTGTCCGTTCGCAGTTTTTTGTGACCAACAATAAGCGCATTAATCACATCTCCTGATTCTTTCACGTCCTTTAGAATTTTATGTAATTGTTTACCTAGGTTCTGTATGCCATTTTCGGTGTTTTGTATGTCCTTTTCGGTGTTCTGTATGCCTTTTTCGGTTTTTTGTCCTGTTTCAACAAGTCCTTTTGCACTTTTGCTTGGTCTGAGTCAAATATTGAAACACTGCAAAAGTTATAACGTGAACGTTCGTATCTTCCCAAGTAGTCATTTGATGCAATCTTTCTCTATCCAGTCTGTGCTGTGCCAATTCATTACGTTCGGAACATGGTGCTGGTGCTCTGACACTCATCCTCTGAGTTCTACCTTGTGACAGTTGGGTCAGTATGATTACGTTCGGCTCTACTACTCTAACCTAGCATCATTTGAATCCACGCCTCCTTTATGCACTCTCTCTTCTCCATGTCCGTAATCAACCCATAGTGTGATTGTCTTGAAACTGTTTCTATCTCATAATGTGACATTCTCTGTTTTAAAACGTGCTATTCACGCACATTCTATTGCTGTGATTCACGTTCGATCCTATCCAGCTTGTCTTCAACCTGTCTTTCCTCTGATCTATGTGAATCCTCCTTTTCAAATCTTTCTAATAATCTCTGAGCTTCACACAGTTTATGTGCCTGACTTCGAGTAACATCCGAGCAAAAGAACATACATGACCCTGTATGAATTCTATTAACTCACGAAAATTTTGGAACAGAATCCAGTGCAACCAATATAGACATGACAATGACCTGTGCGCCCACACAACACAACAAAATTTCGCAGCTACTCCAACTACTGACTCAAATATTGAACTTAATTTTTTTTCAGTTCGAAAACTTAAACTCTCTCAACAGTTAAGTGACACATTTACATTAATTTTATCTCTCAGGACTAGCATAAGTTTGGAGTAACACTGTTTTGTATATTTAAAAAGGACACTGCGCCTTATGAATGTTGCTAAATAACACAATATTAACCAAATAAGAATCCTAGTATCTGATACTACTGACTCTATAATACTTAAATATGCTGGCAAATGTTTTTCAATTCTAACTTCCTCTAGTATGTTACCCCCAAAGTAGTAACGATCAGAACAACATTTATTGAAGCGTCCTCGCAAGGTCGCCATTATCTAACGAGCCGGTGCTGGTTTGGTGTGAACTACCCCTTCACTTAGAGCACAATGAATGCTCTGAAAACGAAAATTAAATCTTAATCCCATGAAGCCAGGCCTGTCAGGTGTGGAGGTCCGAACCATGCTGACTGTTAAGAATAGGTGCCATCGGCATACCTAAAATGTGTCAATGAGTAAGGGTGGGTAACTCTACTTTAGGAGACACAGTCTATTCCCTGTACAAAATAATTTATTACATGAATTACCATACACATTTGGGTTCAGGATGCGGAGATGGTAATCTCAGGAAAGTCCTATACAAGCTAGAAAGATCCTCTAGGAAAATAAACTCAAGAAAAATATTGATTAAGGACACTAGGAACTTAATACCAAGAATCTACTAAAAGTATTTCAATTGCCATTTCTATCAAACCCAAAACTATATACTGTGACAATATAAACTGAACCGCCATAGCTGGGTAATAATTCCTATTTGTCGGATCACTACCTCAAATTTAATCTTCAAGATCACATTTGACTTATGTGGTTGACATTGACACGAGGGAATGAATATAACTACTCAGATCTAATGCGGACCTGAAATGAAAACTTGGTGGTGAGTTCAATATTTAACGCCTGAGCAATGAGTCATTTACCTTTCGCAGAACACAGAGATAATCTCGGCGGCTGTCGGCTGTTGCGTGCGTCACCACCTATACCTATTGACCTGACAAACGTATGCTGGCCGCTGACTGAATTTAACGGTCTAAAACTTCCCTATGTCTCCATGGAGCGGAAAACTGTATGCGTCTCTAGCTAAGACAAATGGCTTTGTACTCGCGCCAAGGCTGGATGGAGGCACAACGTCGTCCCAAAAAATTCTCTCAAAAATATTAACTACATTAGCTCTGGCCGCCCGGCTAGCTGCGCTGTCCAACGCGCTGCTTCCCGAGCGGGAAGGCGTGTCCGTCCCTGGCACGAATCCGCCCGGCGGATTAGTGTCGAGGTCCGGTGTGCCGGCCAGCCTATGGATGGTTTTTAAGGAGGTTTTCCATCTGCCTCGGCGAATGCGGGCTGGTTCCCCTATTCTACCCCAGTTACACTATGTTGGCGAATGCTGCGCAAACACTGTCTTCACTTACGCGTGCACCATAATTACTACATGGGGCGATAGGGGGGGGGGGGGGGGCAACAGGGGCCGAACCGCACAATAACCCTGGGTTCGGTGTGGGGTGACGGTGGGTTAGGTGGACTCCTGTGGCCTGTTGGGAACCAATGACGGCTACGGCAGGACGAAGCCTCTCCATCGTTTCTAGGTCCCCAGTTCAATACACAACACACATAGACGCATTAGCTCTTCTCATGTCCTTCCATACGGAGATATACGAGACACCCAGCATAAATTCGGCTGACATGGAGCTTCACGAATAAAAAAAAAACGTTCACAGAAAAAAATCTCTCTCGGTGACAGCAGAGAGCATTAAGTGCTCCGTGTAACACACAGCACCTCCAGAGAGAGAGTAGCCTCAATTATTAATGCGTAAATGACTATACTGTCGCTAACTTCCTCCAGTGTACCGCAGCTTCGGTTTTTTCCACGTCTGGTATCATTCAATGGGCGTCCTTGTTGCCGTCCATCATCGCTTACTCGAACAATAAGAATCTCAGAAAGAAATTTCTGCGTTCCTGACCAACTAGCATTCGAGACTCCCTCCCTGCATTAAAAGCTCCACAAAGGCAGGTGCTCAGCATCTGAAGCACACACACACACTGTCCATGGTAGTTTCACGTGATTTTGCCTTTTTACGGAAGGCCCCTGACGCATTTTCTGCTTTCGTCTCGCATAAATCCAAGAGCCGGGTCCATTGTCCACTAATTGGCCTCCCTGTTGGGAGGGTCGCTCTATGCTTCTCTAAGTGTATTTCCGTGTCGCTCTTCTGCGTTTTCAACGGGCAAGCTTCTTTCACTTCAGTTCCATTTTACAACCAAAATGTTACGTATTCATCTGCATGAGACAGCAATTGTTAGTACTGTGTTCATGCAACCCACGGATGTTCTTATTACACTTTGTGCTATGCGGATTACCTAATTGCGTTCAAAGTATGGCTTGTGACATATCACACGATTCGGTTAATGAGAAGAATCGACCTAAAGAGGAAATTGACATGTTAGTTGGTAAAAATTACCTTGCCACCTTAACAACTTTACAGCAATATATCGAGAGGACACAAGAATTAGCGAAAATAATCCGTCTACACTCTGTAGCCAGTTAAAGAACGATTATCACAATACAGTACGACTGGAGTTAACAATGACAATTTTACACATATTACCTAAGGGTTTAATAACGAACGTACTTGAAGATATAGAAATCTACATACACACAGTACAACGCCCTAATGACGTTCTAAATGAACAAACGGATTTAAAACATAAACATTCCATACAAAATTTTATTCAATTCCTAACTAAAGATAACGGATAGATGCAAACAACTACCCACAGACCATCACTTACAAAGATCATGCATGCAGTTTAATATGATAACATCAAGACACCGTAACAACTGTAACCATCCAGCATCTTTGGCGAATAGTCACATCCGTCAGTCTGTCAAATCGGACGATGAAAAGAGAAACTATTAAAATTAACGAGAAAGGACAATTAACAACAGCAAACCACGAAACCGGCTATAGCATAAGTGTCCTAAATCTACACCACGCTGTAATATAATACAGAGTGACAGTGAGCACTGATGAGGTACGGACGTAAGTAAAAAGTCTGCGTATCTGAAAATACAGTAACCAACAGTACAATAAAATAAAATAAAAATATCATGTAACTTTCGTAGATGGTCTGAAGATGGCAGTCCAGCCAAAGTGGATCCATCACAAAAACACTAAACACTTATAGCAGAAATCAGGATTAGATTACATAATGTAATACGGACCACTGAGTGCAGCTTGCCGAGTTCATTGTAAATTTGACATCTGATTAAATCTTGTAACAACTAAAATAACATCATAAATCCCCTCAAAGAGTGAAGTTTCATTCCGTTTCGTCCAGTTGTGGATGGTCTACTTTTCTTGTCAGTACATACACTGGGCGTCTCTCCTAAGAGACGTCAGGTTTATCTTCTGTGGCATTCCGGTAGTCATTTGCAATTTCGTTATGCATTGTGTAACTGGACTCATCCCAAACAACAGCTGCTGGTCGTGTTTTTCATGTGACCCCGTCATCAACATCAAATGTCGGTTTCTTTTCCTCTACAAATAAAATTAATTTTAAGTAGGGATTTTAAGAGCACATTCAACAATACACTCCCAAGATAGTCTATGCCGACATTCGTTTTATCGATATGTATTAAGAGGGACAGCAAAACAAGAAGAATAAACAGCAATCCAGCAGTGACTTAGTAACGCTGCATGGTTGGTAGTAGCAGTGAGCGGGGGCCACGGTGGTGATTTCGCTGCTGCAGCACTGGTTATTCTTCGATTTTTACTGCCCCCTGTTAATATTAGTATACATCATCATCATTTTCTTTGGTCCTTTGTCCCACGTCAACGCCGGGTCGGCCTAGTTTTTATGGATTTGGCGATGTTAGTGTCAGAGGGTGGCCGGATGCTCTTCCTGTCACCACCCCATACCCCCTGGGACGGAATTAGTGTACCCCAGTAGTCCGCGTCTAGTGTAAGACGTGGAGATAGTGCGAACATTTTCAAATGTCTGTGAGTCGTGTAACTGAGGCAGAACTTGGGGACCAGCCCAGTACTCACCTAGGGGATGTGGAAAACCGCCTAAAAACCACATCCAGGCTGGCCAGCACACTGAACCTCGTCGTTAATCCGCCGGGCGGCTCTGATCCGGGGCCGGCAGTCCTACACGAGTCCAGGAAGCAGCGTATTAGCGTCTTCGGCTAACCTGGATGGTTCTGTTAATAAATGGTTCAAATGGCTCTCAGCACTATGGGACTTAACATCTTAGGTCATCAGTCCCCTAGAACTTAGAACTACATAAACCTAACTAACCTAAGGACATCACACACATCCATGCCCGAGGCAGGATTCGAACCTGCGACCGTAGCAGTCCCACGGTTCCGGACTGCAGCGCCTAGAACCGCACGGTCACAGCGGCCGGCGTTCTGTCAATACCTACCGATAAAATTAATATCGTGCTAGACTAATCTTCAACCGCTCTATCGAATGCACTTGTAAAATATGTCTTTAAAAATCATTTTGTTTGTAAAGGAAATCACACTGACCTTGCCGTTGGTACTGGACGTCGCAAGAAATACTTGACGAGCACTGTTTGCCTGGGCTGATTCCAGCTGCACAACGCAAGAAAGAAATTGCAAATGTCTGCCGAAACACTAGATAAAATGCGCCTGACCCCGCTTAAGAAAGACGCGATACACAGGGTGAATGTTAATGGTTCAAATGGCTCTGAGCACTATGGAACTTAACATCTGAGGTCATCAGTCCCCTAGAAGTTAGAACTATTTAAACCTAACTAACCTAAGGACATCACACACATCCATGCCCGAGCCCGGATTCGAACCTGCGACCGTAGCGGTCACGCGGTTCCAGACTGAAGCGCTTAGAGCCGCGCGGCCACACCGGCCGGCGGTGAATGTTAACAAAACCGACAGACTTCTGGGACAAAGTCCTCTCTGGAAATGATGGGGGAAAGGTCATGTGGACATGTGTCGAGAAATGCATCGTAGCCACGGTAGATGACGCTGACAAACGAAAGCTCCTCTGAACCACCTTCCGTGTGTTCCTTACGTGTTTCAGGCTATGATTGCCGCAGGATACTGTGAGCAGCAGAAGGTCCGTTATTCACTTCGGGAAGAAGCCGAGATTCCGAGATTGTGTTTATGTATGAACTAGCAGATGGAAACAGTCAAGATCCAGCACGGCTATGCCAAAACGAGTAACCTCGCTAGCACGAAACACATTAAACAACATTTCAAGGCCTTTTATGGGCGTCTATGTGACCATGGGTCCTTTCGGACGGAAGAACGTGCTGCAATGCTGCAGACTGTGCGTACCCCATGTTTGGAGTACCAGATTCAACAGGATATTGAGACGAATCCCAGTGCAAGCTCCAGCGATGTGGCCCTTCAGCAAGGTGTAAGCAAAAAGTACGATTACTTGTATCCTGCATGACAACCGCTACTACTGTAACCTCCCAACAGAAAAAATATGTATAACATTCCGTAACCTCGCAATAATAACGTGGCTAACCTCCCAATAAAAAATGTGACTCATATATAACCTTTCAATAATTAACTGACTGTGAATCTAAACTGGTAGATTTAGACGTCAGCAGTGCTGCGTCATGGCCCTGAATGATCATTCTGAATAAACTGAAAATTCTTACCTCAATGAAGTCGCCGGATAACGCGTATATATCTGCTACTATAGGAAATTTTTCTGGCACAGCCCAGTGCAATGCTGGCCGCTAGATTTGTCACGTATAAAGAGAAACAACTGATTTTTTCTTACGATAATCGGGATGACCGTGGATTGGAGAAATTAGCAAATTCTTTAAATTCAGATGAATGATTGTCAAAAAGTTAATTATATAAAAAAGATTATTATTAAAAGATTTTTTGAAACATTTACATGGGACTTAATATAACAATAGTACAAATTTAGTTTATCAAAGGACATATGCGCGCGGCTGATTTTACCTTACACCACATCGCTCAGGCACCGCCATCGCTCCCCACGACTGGCCCAGCCAACTCCATACACACGATTGGTTCAAATGGCTCTGAGCACTATGGGACTTAACATCTGTGGTCATCAGTACCCTGGAACTTAGAACTACTTAAACCTAACTAACCTAAGGACATCACACACACCCATGCCCGAGGCAGGATTCGAACCCGCAACCGTAGTGGTCACGCGGTTCCAGACTGAAGCCCCTAGAACCGCACAGCCACACCGGTAGGCCATACACACGATTGCTCGCTACTACTACTACTACTATTGACACTGCTCTTACTGCAGCCAACACTGCTCTCTGGTCTGAGATTCTCTTACAGCTTACATATCGGAGGCAGCGCGTGAGCAATCCATCGAAACTACATCTGCTCGAGTGCGCTAGCAACAAATTCCTTAGTCATGTACCTCTTACACTACCCTCTCACATGCAATCCCATGGAGGCCAATTTGAACGTCTGTTGCGACGTGGAACGTTTTGTTGTCGTTGCAAGTACACCATTTCGGAACACATGTTCATAGGACCCTATTTTCCTCCATTTCTAGTCTTGAATTCGTCCCTGCAGTTTGTCGGTTTTATTAATGTTCACCCCATATGGCCTGTGTGTGCGTCTCCAGTCAATTACACATAGACCTTCCACGCTTTTCATACGCCAGCCAGTACCTGCAGATTCTCACAAGGGAACCTCCCCAACGCACGCACCCTGCTCATATATAGTTATAAGTTGGCACAGTGGATAGGCCTTTAAAAACTGAACACAGATCAATCGAGAAAACAGGAAGAAGTTGTGCGGAACTATGAAAAAAATAAACAAAATATACAAACTGAGTAGTCCATGCGCAAGATACGCAACATCAAGGAGAGTGTGAGTTTTCGAGCGCGCCGGCACGGTGGCTCAGCGTGTTCGGGCAGAGAGCCGGTTGGCCTCTGTAATAAAAAACTGAGTGGAAGGATCAACCACCGAACTTGAACAGGATGTCTTGCGACGTCCGCAACGACCAGACACAACGATCAGTAACGAAAAAAAAAAAAAGAAAAAAAAGCGCCGTGATCGCGTGGTTAGCGTGAGCAACTGCGGCACGAGAGGTGCTTGGTTCAAGTCTTCCCTCCGGTGAAAAGCTTAATTTTTTATTTTCAGACAATTATTATCTGTCCTGCCGTCCGTCCGATGCGAGGTAACTGCGCCTTAGTATGAGGACGCTACTCCTAAACAAACATCGAAACACACGACGTCAGTCAGCCGACTACAGTACAAGTTAGGTGGGTCGACAACATATTCCTGTCATGTGACGCACATGCCGTCACCAGTGTCGTATAGAATATATCAGACGTGTATTCCTGTGGAGGAATCGGTTGACCTATGACCTTGCCATCAAATGTTTTCGGTTCCCATTGGGGAGGCACGTCCTTTCGTCTACGAATCGCACGGTTTTGTGGTGCGGTCGCAAAACAAAGACACTAAACTCAATACAGTGAACAGAGACGTCAATGAACGAACGGACAGATCATAACTTTGCGAAAATAAACTTTTCCCTCGAGGGAAGACTTGAACCAAGGATCTCTTGTTCCGCAGTTGCTCACGCTAACCACGGGGCCGCGGCACTGCTGAGCTCAGACTCGCCTCGATGTTGCCTATCTTGCACATGGACTACTCAGTTTGTATATTTTGCTTATTTTTTTTACATAGTTACACACAACTTCTTCCTGTTTTCTCGATTGATCTGTGTTCAGTTTTTCAAGCTCTATCCACTGTGCCAACTTATAACTAAATGTGAGGGGGGTGCGATGGGGAGGTTCCCGTGTCAGTAACAAAAGTCAAGGTCAAATTACCAGCAACGCTCGTTAGAGCGTTTGTTCAATTTTCTGTTGCTACGCAACTGGTAAAGAATAGCCGTTGTATTTCCGGCCTAGAGAGCTCTTGCAGTTGCC
The DNA here is from genome assembly GCF_021461395.2 of Schistocerca americana. Lineage (NCBI taxonomy): Eukaryota > Metazoa > Arthropoda > Insecta > Orthoptera > Acrididae > Schistocerca > Schistocerca americana. The sequence goes on from NC_060122.1 coordinate 155,767,825, forward strand.
GAATCACGTTTCCCGAGCGCACCCTCTCCGCAGGAGCTTGTCCATGCTACGTGCCCGCATAGCTCTGGCCAGGCCTGGAGTGGCTGGTTTTGTATGTCGGGGTCGCGATGGGCGGGGGGAGGTCGTGAGGTCGCACGGTCGTGAGCGGCCGGCCACGTCCACCGTGGGGTCGTCGAGTTACCTGAAGGGCGGCGCCGCCCCGCCGCCCCGCCGCCCCGCCGCCCCGTGTTCCCGGTCTGTGTCCCCCGCGGCCATTCCGCCCTCTCAGGCACGTGGCTGGCCTTTTACGACACTCTCCCACCCTCCAACGGTCGCGACTGCCGATTCTCCGGCGGTCTGCTGCCCGGCATTTGTCGTTCTATCTGCGATGGGAATTACCGTGCCGGGTTGCGGCTCTTCCGAACGTGTAACGGGATACATAACTTCCGAGCAGTTTATCTATTTCAATGTTTATTTCAGACTGAGGCGTTCAGGTCTTCTATTACATCAAACTAGAGCTTAATGCAATCAAAAATGTATTACAGTTTACTGAAGTTGTGATACCAAACTGACTGTCATAAGTCTCGGCTTGTTCCCGACATGAGTAACAGACCATTCTGCTGCTTGCAGTACCCTGCGTCAATCACACAGCCTGCAACACATAAGGAACACACGGAAGGTGGATCAGAGGAGCTTTCATCGTAGTAGTAGCGGTAGTGAAAGTTTATGTGAACCAAATTTTAGGTGTATAGGAGGAGATAAAATTCTAGTAATTGTTCTGTAAGTACAGTAACTGGAAGCCGAGGGTAAGAGCTGAAATCAAAATCGAGTGAGGCTTTTATTGTTTTGAGATACATGTCAATTTCTCTTGTTTTTTTTCTGCGTCTTTTGAAACTGGGAAAGTACTCATAAGTTAGTTGGGTTTGTGAGGGAATTACTTCAAAGACGCGTTCCAGCCAGAGAATAGTATTTGGACAATGTGGTTGCGTGGTGGAGTGGGACGGAAAGTACACTACTGGCCATTAAAATTGCTACACTACGAGGATGAAGTGCTACAGACGCGAAATTTAACCGACAGGAAGAAGATGCTGTGATATGTAAATGATTAGCTTTTCAGAGCATTCACACAAGGTTGGCGCCGGTGGCGAAACCTACAACGTGCTGACATGAGAAAAGTTTCCAACCAATTTCTCATACACACACAGCAGTTGATCGGCGTTGCCCGGTGAAACGTTGTTGTGATGCCTCGTGTAAGGAGGCGAAATGCGTACCATCACGTTTCCGACTTTGATGAAGGTCGGATTGTAGCATATCGCGATTGCGCTGTATCGTATTGCGACATTGCTGCTCGCGTTGGTCGAGATCCAATGACTGTTAGGAGAATATGGATCGGTGGTTTCAGGAGGGTAATACAGAACGCCGTGCTGGATCCCAACGGCCTCGTATCACTAGCAGTCGAGATGACAGGCATCTTATCCGCATCGCTGTAACGGATCGTGCAGACACGTCTCGATCTCTTAATCAACAGATGGGGACGTTTGCAAGACAACAACCATCTGCACGAACAGTTCGATGAAGTTTGCAGCAGCATGGACTATCAGCTCGGAGACCTTGGCTGCGGTTACCCTTGACGTTGCATCACAGACAGGAGCGCCTGCGATGGTGTACTCAACGACGAACCTGGATGCACGAATGGCAAAACGTCATTTTCTCAGATGAATCCAGGTTCTGTTTACAGCATCATGATGGTCGCATCCGTGTTTGGCGACATCGCGGCGAACGCTCATTGGAAGCGTGTATTCGTCATCGCGATACTGGCGTATCACCCTGAGTGATAGTATGGGGTGCCATTGGTTACACGTCTCGGTCACCTCTTGTTCGCATTGACGACACTTTGAACAGTGGACGTTACATTTCAGATGTGTTACGACCCGTGGCTCTACCCTTCATTCGATCCCAGCGAAACTCTACATTTCAGCAGGATAATGCACGACCGCGTGTTGCAGGTCCTGTACCGGCCTTTCTGGTCACAGAAAATGTTCGACTGCTGCCCTGGCCAGCATATTCTCCAGATCTCTCACCAATTGAAAACGCCTGGTCAATGGTGGCCGAGCAACTGGCTCGTCATGATGTGCCAGTCACTACTCTTGATGAACTGTAGTATCGTGTTGAAGCTGCATGGGCAGCTGTACCTGTACACGCCATCCAACCCCTGTTTGACTCAATGCCCAGGCGTATCAAGTCCGTTATTACGGCCAGAGGTGGTTGTTCTGGGTACTGATTTCTCAGGATCTATGCACCCAAATTGCGTGAAAATGTAAACACATGTCATATATATAATATATTTGTCCAGTGAATACCCTTTTATCATCTGCATTTCTTCTTGATGTAGCAATTTTAATGGCCAGTAGTGTATTATATTTGGATCTGTGATACGGTATACGTAGGTTGTTGAATGATAGTAATCTATTTCTACGTATTTCAGGTGAAAAGGTCTCGGCAGAAGCTCAAGCTATTCTCCTCTGAAATGGTATTTGTTTGCCTATATTTGTTGTGTTTGTGTGAGTCGATTTCTTGGAGTATTGCATGTTAGGACACTACATGATGTTCAGAAGTTGTTTGTTTGTCTGATTGTTGGTAGTTGTGGTATATTCTGTGTCATGATACATACACACCTCGTGTTACACAGATTATATACTGTTTGAGTATTGATAGATGGATTAGATGAACTTCAGCTTTACATGAAGAATACAACTACGGTTTGCAAATTTGTTAGTAGAAATAGAATGTGGCTCATTGCTACTTGAGTACAGTATTCGTTAAATAACTTAATAGTTTACATTTTTAGTTTATACATAAATTATACAGAAAATAAATGTGATACATACAATACGTTAATTCCAGCTTTACGTGAAGAAGAGAATACACTTCTGTCTAAACATAATAAGACGAATAACACATTACTGCTTAAATAATATGCAATGTCAGGTTACCTTCCATTGGGAAAGTGGGTGCACTCAGCGACTGTTATGTGATTTATAAATTATAGAGCGCAGCAATCAGTCGTCCTTCTTTTGTAGGTTTTATTACGCAAGTGCAGACTTCGGCTAGTGCCTAGCCATTATCAGTGCTAAAAACACAGGAAGTACGTGGTCAGATGATGCAATAAAATGTTGCAACTCATGACATACACCCTACGGCTTATGTATTAGATTACATACCAACATTTTCTAATCTCGATGCATGTTAGTTCCCTGTTGTTCGGGCGTCAGATACAGTTCTTGGAATACTAGTGAGAAAAGTGTTCAGTTGTTCGGGCGTCAGTCACAGTTCTTCGAATACTACTGAGTACTTTATTCAGTCACAGTTCTTTGAATACTGCTGAATGAAGTATTCAGTAGTATTCAAAGAGCTCTGACTGACGCCCGAACAGAGAACGAACATGCATCGAGATCAGAAAATGTTGATATGTAATCTAATATATAAGCCATAGAGGTTATGTCATGTGTAGTAACATTTTATTGCATCATTTGACCATGTACTTCTTGTATTTTTAGCATTGACAATACTACGCACTAGCCGAAATCGGGATTTGCGTAATAAAACCTACAAAAAAGGACGTCTGATTTATGTGCTCTATAATTTATAAATATGCAATGTGTTGTTGGGAAGAGGAGCCTCGTAATAAAATTCCTTCGAGACTTCTCCTGCCAAGCGACGTTACCTTATTACTGAAGTCTTAGTATGTCGTGTCACTGCTTTTGTTGGTGTTTGTTTGTTTTATGATTGTTACTGTCTGTTGTGTTGTTTGTGACTGTGTTATGACATGCAGTGTCATGTATTGCAGGATTGGGCTCCTTAAGTGTTGATCCCTTCTGGGCCACGTTCACTTAGTGTGTTGGTTCCTTCCTCGGTTTCGGAACCTGTGGTCGTACTTGTGTCCTCCAATGTCCTTTTTTGTGTTGTTTGTGCTTGTCTACGCTTCCTTCCAAATGGATTTAGGCGCTTGCATTCTTCGAACATTGTGTTTGATACAGTATCGGCTACGCTATTTATTGTGTTCCAATCATTGGGCTTACGTTTATTCTGTCGTTCTGTATACGTCTCACATGTGCTAGAGTGTTGCATAGCAGTGTGACATGTTCTGGTGACTATGGTATACCACGGACGAGTACCAGCCTTCGTGGACCGTTTGTATGAAATGAGGCGTCGCACATACACCTTGGTTAACTAAAAGCAGCCCAGTACATGTAGCAGTTCCAGTAGAGCTAATTTTCTCCGCTCTGTGCGTACCGTGAAGAGAGGATTTGAAAGTGAACCAACCTTCAAAACGTATTTTACATACAAGTGGTACATATCTGGACATGGGTCCCTTATCAAATCAGTAGTTACTAAGTCCGCTTTACAATTCCCAGGAGCCTATAATAGGATTTGTGAAACACCCTGTATATGCAGCTCTTGCTGCTAACAAAAATATTTAAGTAATCATATTAATTTTGTTTTTACTGCAATTTCCAAGTATCCTTTTCATCTCAAATTCCGCTGTATTTTCAACATTTATACAACGGATGCTGGAAAATAGTCTTTGTCCGAAACGAGTAGCACATAAAAGAATAAATTACACAGCAGCTTAAGATGTTATATGAAGTCATTTCCACAATTTATCAAAGCCGTAAAACATAATCAACAAAAATGCTTTGCGATATGGTCGGAATGAATATTTACTTTTTTAAAGCCGTTTCCACTTTACAGCAACAAATGTAGCTCATAGCAGCTGTACACAGTGAGACGTGCCCGTCTCAATGGATAATTTACAAAATAAGCCACCAACACAACTGAACTGTAGCTAGAATATTATTTGGTCTCATTACCTGTAAGCGATGAATATGGAAGAGTTGTAACTGCCACTTGAAGGGATTCGTCCCGGCATTACCCGCAATGATGTGCTCCACCGCAACGTACTTTCAAACTTGACGCAATAGAAATAATTGAATGTTATCCTGCCTTCAATACCTTTCCGAGTTAAGCCGGTTCCTTCTGGTATCATAAGGTGCTGTATACTTCAGACGGTTCAAATGGCTCTGAGCACTATGGGACTTCTGAGGTCATCAGTCCGTAGAACTTAGAACTACTTAAACCCAACTAACCCAAGGACATCAAACACATCCACACCCGAGGCAGGATTCGAACCTGCGACCGTAGCTGGCGCGCGTTTTCAGACTGTAGCGCCTAGAACCGCTCGGACACTCTGGCCGGCGCTGTGTTCTTCGTCTGGATGTACTGGAAAGCAGTTAACAGTCTTCAACTAGCTTCTTTCGTTGGTATAAATGACCTTATTAATTGGCGGGATCACAACTCATACGAATATTTCTCCGCATTTATTTTATATGCTACTTAACAGAAGACAGATTCCTCTTTCTTCTTATGTGCAGCAGAATAGTTTAGCCTTCCTGATCGAGAAGAGAGTGCTTCTAAAATTTCATGCAAATCGTCGCCGTAGTGCGAGAATTGCTTTAGCTGTTTGACAAATACAATGAGACATAGTGAGTCTTAATACGATCGGCCAAGGATATTATTTGAACCCTCTGCCGCGTAATATTTAAGTACATCACTTTAAACGGTTTTTCAATCAAGACTTCAATTAGTACTTTCAGTGAGAGTAAAAGATATGTTATTTATTCTTCATAGCTATTTTGGTCACTTAAACATCTATCCCATATCTAATCTGAAACGCCTGAAAGCACCACAGATTTTATTACTTGAAGCAAAGTTCGTAAATGTATTGTTCTGATATTCACTATTGATTTACCACCAAAATCAAATTTCGTCTCAACCAGTTACGTGAAACTGCTTCAAAGGATTGTTCAAAGCTGCTCACTTTACAGAAATTAAGTTTTCATTCCTTCTAATTGCCCATAATCCTGATTAAAGCACTTCCTCTCAATGAGGTTAAACTTAAGTATGCATTCCGATGTACCTGGTATTCCCAAAACAGCTTGGCCACTGATAACATGCAAAGCAGCGTTCCAAATAAAAGTACCTTTGTTCAGTTACAGATCAACAACAATCTTTCACTGTTATTCAGATGTCAGTAAAACTGAGAAAATGCTGTTAGAAGCATTACGTTACTCATCATACGTCGTCACCAGATATTTAAATTATCACTCTTTTTCTTTGCAACAAGTTGATGTCATATACAGTGATTATTACATGCTCAAGACCATTTGTGGACTGATACATCCTGCATCAATTTCAATCGCCAGTTCTTACAGTAAGGCGCAGAGAAGATTTGACAATGATGACACGATGTTGTCGCCGTCACGGACCGTCGGTGCCTTTCGTTTTGCGACCCGTATTCCCGATTGCTGCGTAGGGAGAAGACAGATGACTGTTGGATCACTTCGCAGCATCTCCTACGTGCACCATGAAACAAAGAAAAACAAATTAGCAAACGCATCATACTAAAAATACGAAATTGAATAATATATTTGTATTGTCTACATGATGTCGCTCAAGCAGAAACTAAGGAAGGCACTGCTCAATAAAATCAGGAGCACCACACACTCCATCACTACTCTCATAACCACATTTTTTAAGTTTTCATTTCACGTGCAGGTTGGCAAGAGCATATTGACGAATTCTCTTCTTGACGCTACCATATCATGTCCTACATTCTACGGCATTATGTGAATTCTAGACTACAAAAAAGAACACGAATGTCCTCTTTATGCTATTACATTCTAAACGTCACTCCGCTCACAGTGAAAATAACGAAAAGACAAACACATTATGTATGCAAGACATAAATTTATCACCATCTTTGAATCACATGCCTATTTGAAACACGAGACACTGCATACTAACTTAGGGAACCAAGCTTTCGTTTTGTAATTTTAACAGTCGCTTATCGTTTACAGTGATATCTACCGTCTGTTCGTCGTCTCCTTTTTCATACTATGATTAACGTATGAGTACTGCTGCATTTAACGGAACTAGCTACTGTAGTCTCAGAGTGCTAGTATCAAAATCTTCATAAAATACTGCTTTTCAGTAAGAGTATTTGCGCTTGGAGTCAGACCCTACAGTTAACATTTAATGATACACTTTTTAGTGTTCTACGACGTTATGGCCTCTTGACACAACACGACCGAAGACGTTCATACGACGATGTACTATGTGACCAAAAGTATCTGGACACCTATTAGTACACATTAATATAGAGTGTATTCAGCGTTCGTCTTTGCGAAAGCTTCAACTCTGCTGGAAACACTTTCAATGAGAGGCCTAAATGTCTATGGAGGAATGGACGCCCATTCTTCCCTGTGAGCTTGGAAAGGGAGTGTTTTGTGGCTGTCTGTCTCCGTCAGGTTCACCTCCTAGCATGAGCATCAAAAATTAATATGGATTCATGCAACAAAACCGGCACATTAATCGCATTTTTTAAAATTCTGTTGCCTGCAACAGATAACTAGAATAAAAAGAATCTACTTGTCGACAAGCACGTGAGGGAGAGGGAAGCTGATGTATAAATGGCTAGTGATTTGGGGAAGCACTAATTTGCTTTGTAATCGTTCTCTCTCTCTCTCTCTCTCTCTCTCTCTCTCTCTCTCTCTCTCTCTCCCTTCTTACACTATGTGATCAAACGTATCCGGACACCTGGCTTAAAATGACTGACCGTGGCGCTATCCATTGGTAATGCTGGAAATCAATATGGTGTTGGCCCACCGTTAGCCTCGCTGAAAGCTTCCATTCTCGCAGGCATACGTTCAGTCCGTTGCTGGAAGGTTTCTTGGGGAATGTCAGACCATTCTTCACGAAGTGCTGCACTGAGGAAAGGTATCGATGTCGGTCGGTGAGGCCTGGCACGAAGTCGGTGTTCCAAAACATCCCGAAGGCGTTCTGTAGGATTCCAGTCAGAACTCTGTGCAGGCCAATCTATTACAGAGATTTTATTGTCGTGTAACCACTCCGCCACAAGCAGTGCAGGTGCTCGATCGTGTTGAAAGATGCAGTCGCCATCTCCGAATTGCTCTTCAAGAATGGGAAGCAGGAAGGTGCTTAAAACATCAGTTTAGGCCGGTGCTGTGATAGTGTCAAGCAAAACAAGGGGTGCAAGCCTCCTCCATGAAAAACATGGCCACACCGTAACACCACCGCCTCCGAATTTTACTGATGGCACTACACACGCTGGCAGATGATGTTCACCGAGCATTCGCCGTACCCATACCCTGCCATCAGGTCGTCACATTGTGTACCGTGATTCGTCACTCCACACAACGTTTTCCCACTGTTAAATCGTCCAGTGTTTACGCTTTTTACACCAAGAGAGGCGATGTGTGGCATTTACCGGTGTGATGTGTGGCTTATGAGCAGCCGCTCGACCATGGAATCCAAGTTTTCTCACCTCCCGCCTAACTGACTCAGTACTTGCAGTGGATCCTGATGCAGTTTGGAATTCCTGTGTGATGGTCTGGATAGATGCCTGCTTATTACACATTACGACCCTCTTCAACTGTCGGCGGTCCTGTCAGTCAACAGACGAGGTCGGCCTGTACGCTTTTGTGCTGTACGTGTCCCTTCACGTTTCCATTTCACTATCACATCGGAAACAGTGGACCTAGGGATGTTTAGGAGTGTGGAAATTTCGCTTACAGATGTATGACACAAGTGACACCCAATCACCTGACCACGTTCGAAGTCCGTGAGCTCCGCGTAACGTCCAATTCTCCTCTCTGACGATGTCTAATGACTACCGAAGTGGCTGATATGGAGTACCCGGCAGCAGGTGGCAGCACAATGCACCTAATATGAAAAACGTATGTTTTTGGGTGTGGCCGGATACTTTTCATCACATAGTGCACATAGGGATAGGAGGTAGTCTCAGTTTGGAGGTAGACTCAAATCAAATATGATTTTATTAATTTAACACAGGCAATTCACGTCTCTTCTACACATCATCATGAGGCATTCACGTTGTTCAAAAGAACATCATTTCCTAAACATTGGGATTCTCTAATTAAACTTCTCATAAATGGTTCCGTGTATAAACACTTTGATTAAACAATTTGGAAAAAGAAACTAGAACACGCAGTTCGGCTTTTGAAATCAAGGAGCTACGATAAGAAAAAGGGATGAAACACTCAAAGAAGTCGCATATATCCACACTGAGAAAATGTGCAACAGATACTTTGCAGTCTAGTCTTATTCCATTGACCAGAGAGCATCCGACAATGTCAGTGACGTGCATCGGCCCTGCAATGACATTTCTACAGTCAGTACCCAAATGGAAATTAGAATCCTTAAATCACTGTCTAATATAATCATCAGAGATGAAAAAGTAATAATTTTGCTCAGTACAATGCACTTGCTAAAGCAATTGGATGCACAGATCCGAAATGGTGAAACTTGGTGGTGTGCTGAATGGAAAGTCGCAACTGTTTCAGACAAATCCAGAAAAATGGAAACTAAGGAAAAATCCATATGTGCAGGTGTACAATAAACTCAGAACGTCGTGATCTACACTTTAAGCGAGACAGTTTGGATCTGAGGATATATCAGGGGGATGGATGCGTGTGGGATAAGACACACGACGGAGGATGAAGGCGAAATTCGCTCTATCTCCATGAAGAGGAAAACTAATGGTAATTTATACTGTGTATAGGTGTTCGTTGGCCTCTACACATTATAATATTCCACTTGAACAGCATGGCTTTCCTGTAACAACCAACATAAAAACATATAGCGAACGTAAATTCAAATGATACCATGGTGAAGGCAAATTCGCTAAGACGTCTGAAAATGCGGTTCACATATTAACATGTGATATATTGGAGGGTGGAAACCTCAACATGCTATTGCAAAGCGAACACATCAGGTGCACTGCTATCGGAACAAAGAGGACGATCCCATGTTCACCCAACCACGTGAAATTCAGCAGAAAATGAACAAAACGGAAAATAAAAATGAGGTTATGAAATGTTTACCTAAACATCACTACTGAAAGAAAACCATTAATCATCCTCTAAAATGAAACTCAATTAACACCGACACATTTGTCCATCTACCAGTCGATTGCTAATAATCACCCCGTACTCGCAGTTCAGGGGCAAGCGACAGAGTGCTTGCAGGTTGCGCAACTCCAACAACCGTCCACCGAGTGAGCGGTAGTGGTGGAAGCTACCGTCCGCCCAGGGGAGGAATGAGTACCAGCTACCTACTGGAGGAGCACTATTCTGACTCTCGCTCTGTCATCGTTCGACTACCTCTCTGAATTCTATGTCTTCCTACCACTAAATTAGGTTGACAATGCAAAGACTCGATTCTACAAAGTCTAAATGGTTCAAATGGTTCTAAGCACTATGGGACAACACCTGAGGTCCCCTAGACTTAGAACTACTTGAACCTAACTAACCTAAGGACAGCACACACATCCATGCCCGAGGCAGGATTCGAACCTGCGACCGTAGCAGCAGCGCGGTTCCGGACTGAAGCGCCTACAACTGCTGGGCCACCGTGGCCGGCTCGACAATGTCTGACCAAGCTGAAGGTAACTCGAAAGTTTGTTCGTATATGCATACACATAGATACACATAGATACATGCAAGGAAATACGGAAACAAAGCGAAATGTGTACGGTTGAACAATCAAAACTAAGGTTGCTCTTCCGTTGTAGTTGCGGCAGAGTGAAATGACGCGTGGACTAAACACTGTTCATGTGTTAAGACATCAAAGGCTCTTAACACTCATGAACCGGATTCTACAGACAGTTTCAAGCTGAAACCGGAGATGGTAGTGACGGACACTGGGTTCTGGAGCAAAATCGACATTCTAACCTAACCTCAAGGTGTTCTATTGGGCTCAAGTCGGCACTATGGGCAGCTCAATCCATTTCGCGAATGCTACTGTCTACAAACTGTTGCCACAGATACGCCGTTTTGTGACAGGGAGCATTGCCATGTTCAAACACACAATCATCTTCTACGAATTTTTCCTCTACGACACTTTCATGACACCTAACGGTTCTCCCTCAACCACAGCTAACCTAAAATTACAGGTCCTGAGAAATCCTACAAATCATGAGACTATTCACTAACTCTGCTATAACATCTGATCCTTTTTATGTCAAAGCAGTTTTCCCTGCTTTGTTTTCTTTTTTCTTTTCTTTTTTTATGTATATCTGCTGAAGTGTTTCTCTTAACACGATGCTTGCGCCTACTTCCTGCAGACAAGAGTTCCATCTTCCGGAATGAACGCTTTTATCTCGACCATCCACAGCGGACGTTTGCAATAAACAGCACAGTATAATTCTAAAGGTGGCAGGGGTAAAATACAGGGAGTGAAAGGCTATTCAAAATTTGTACAGAAAAAAATGGGAGTTATAAGAGTAGAGGGACATGAAAGGGAAGCAGTGGTCGGGAAGGGAGTGAGATAGTTTTGTAGCCTGTCCCCAATGTTATTCAATCTGTATATTGAGCAAGCAGTAAAGGAAACAAAAGAAAAATTCGGAGTAGGAATTAAAATCCATGGAGAAGAAATTTAAACATTGAGGTTTGCCGATGACATTGTAATTCTGTCAGAGACAGCAAAGGACCTGGAAGAGCAAGTGAACGGAATGAACAGTGTCTTGAAAGGAGGATATAAGATGAACATCAACAAAAGCAAAATGAGGATAATGGAATGTAGTCGAATTAAGTAGGGTGATGCTGAGGGAATTAGATTAGGAAATGAGACACTTAAAGTAGTAATGGAGTTTTGCTATTTGGGGAGCAAAATAACTGATGATGGTCGAAGCAGAGAGGATACAAAGCGTAGATTGGCAATGGTAAGGAAAGCGTTTCTGAATAAGAGGAATTTGTTAACATCGTGTATGGATTAAAGTGTCGGGAAGTCGTTTCTGAAAGTATTTGTATGGAGTGAAGCCATGTATGGAAGTGAAACGTGGACGATAAATAGGTTAGACAAAAAGAGAATAGAAGCTTTCGAAATGTGGTGCTACAGAAGAATGCTGAAGATTAGATGGGTAGATCACATTACTAATGAGGAGATACTGAATAGAATTGGGGAGAAGAGAAATTTTTGGCACAACTTGACTAGAAGATGGGATCGCTTGGTAGGACATATTCTGAGGCATCAAGGGATCACTAATTTATTATTGAAGGGCAGCGCAGATGGTAAAAATCGTAGAGGGAGACCAAGAGATGAATACACTAAACAGATTCAGAAGGCTGTAGGTTGCAGTTGGTACTGGGAGATGAAGAGGCTTGCACAGGATAGAGTAGCATGGAGAGCTGCATCAAACCAGTCTCTGGACTCAAGACCACAACAACAACAACAGTCTCTGGGCCACTACACCACTCGTCGAAGTGACTTTCTCCTCGACAAGACAAGGCAGTTCTATCTGGTGCACTCCTCCCCTTCATTTCTGCGAAGGTCCGCGTACCCTCCGCTCCCCAGTGATAGTTTCGCCGACCCTCGCTGCAGATCACCTGTCTCATATTCACAGAACTGTTTACTTCCAAAATTCGACCAGAAAAGCAACTTGCTATAGCCCGTACAATGTTATATCACAGAATGTTATAAGGAGGAAATGAAATCAATACATACAAACGGTGTAACCTCGTTAATCCTGTTTACTCAACTCTCTTCCAATCGTATTCAGACGAGGGGGGCAGCGCATGGAAGAATAGCACATTTGTTTGGGTCATCAGTTTTCTGAGTAGTCTGATGTGACCCGCTACAAATTCCTCTCCTGAGCCAACCTTTTCAACTCAGTGTAGCACTTGCAACCTACGTCTTCAATTATTTCCCGGATGGATTCTAATCTCTGTCTTCCTCCACAGTTTTCACGCTCTGCAGCTGCATCTAGTACCACAAAAGTTGTTCGCTGATGCCTTAACACATGTCCTGCCATCCTATCCCTCCTTCTTGTCTGTGTTTTCCATATGCTCCTTGCCTCATCGGTTCTGCGGAGAATCTCCTCATTCCTTGCCTTATCAGTACAACTTATTTCAACATCCTTCTGTAGCACCACATCACAAATCCTTTGATTGTCTTCTGTTCTGGTTTTTCCACAGCGAATGTTTCACTACCATACAACACTGTGCTCAAAACGCACATTCTTAGAAATTTCTTTCTCAAATTAAGGCCTACGTTGGATGTATACTTCTCTTGACCAGGAATGCCACTTTCTCCAGTGCTAGTATGCTTTTTATGTCCACCTTGCTCTGTCTATCATGGGTTATTTTGCTGACTAGACGGGAGAATTCCTTATCTTCGTTTACTTTGTGATCATCTACTCTCCTATTAAGTTTACACTGTTACTGTATTCATTAGACTGTTCATCCCATTAAACACATTCTGCAATTCTGCTTCAGTTTCACTGAGGATAGCAATTCCATTAGTGAATCTTATCATTGATATTCTTTAATGTTAGGTTACAGAAAGTTAAAAAGAGGAAATGAAATCAACGCATACAAACACTGTAATCTCGTTAATCTTGTTAACGATCTCAGCTCCCCTCAAGTCCCATTTTCATTATAAACAAATGAAAAGAAACCAGCCGAAGGGGTGGCTGCTTTTCAATGTTCCATGGTTATTTGCAGATGTTTTTTGCAGATGACGGCCGGCTGATGTGGCCGCGCGGTTCTAGGCGCTTCACTCTGGAACCGCGTGACCGCTACGGTCGCAGGTTCGAATCCTGCCTCGGGCATGGATGTGTGTGATGTCCTTAGGTTAGTTAGGTTTAAGTAGTTCTAAGTCTAGGGGACTGATGACCACAGATGTTAAGTCCCATAGTGCTCAGAGCCATTTTTTTGCAGATGACGCTGTCGTTTACCGACTAATAAAGTCATCAGAAGATCAAAACAAAGTGCAAAACGATTTAGAAAAAATATCTGAATGGTGCGAAAAGTGGCGGTTGACCCTGAATAACGAAAATCGTGAGGTCATCCACATGAGTGCTAATAGGAACTCATTAAACTTCTGTTACACGGTAAATCAGTCTAATCTAAAAGCCGTAAATTCAACTAAATACATAGGTATTACAATTACGAACAACTTAAATTGTAAAGAACACATAGAAAATGTTGTAGGGACGGCTAACCAAATACTGCGTTTTATTGGCAGGACACTTAGAAAATGAAACAGGCCTACTAAGGAGACTGCCTACACTACGCTTGTCCGTCCTTTTTTAGAATACTGTTCCGCGATGTGGGATCCTTACCAGATAGGACTGACGGAGTATATCGAAAAAGTTCAAAGAAATTCAGCACGTTTTGTATTATCGCGAAATATGGGAGAGAGTGTTACACAAATGATACAGGATTTGGGCTGGAAATCGTTAAAAGAAACGCGTTTTTCGTTGCGACGGAATCTTCTCTCGAAATATCAATCACCAACTTTTTCCTCCGAATGCGAAAATATTTTGTTGACACCGACCTACATAGGGAGGAACGGTCACCATGATAAAATAAGGGAAATAAGATAAATAAGAGCTCGTACGGAAAGAAATAGGTGTTCATTCTTTCCGCGTGCTATACGAGATTGGAATAATAGAGAACTACGAAGGTGGATCGATGAACCCTCTGCCAGGCTCTTAAATGTGATTTTCAGAGTATCCATGTAGATTTAGATGTAGATGTAGATATTAGCAGCGCTTGTAACGGCGGAACAGTATTGTAAGCAGTCAGATGTGATTTCTGAGACCCTTCTTCTATTTTATTGTTCAGCATATTCCTGCGTGTCCAGACCAGCAGCAGCACTCACTGGGTTTTCAGAACCTGCAGCGGCCTCCACCATGTCCAGCCCAATAGCACAGTATACCGACTGGGGCCCAATACAAAACTTCAAAAACTTTTGGCTCATGGTGACAGGGGTATTAACCTACTTGATGAGGCATGTTTGGGACATGACATTGCACATGCTGCAGATTGATTTTTAGCAGGAAAACTGTGACAAATATGGTGTGCTTGATAAAGAAATATTTACACAGAGTGGTGGGCATGTAAAAACTGTTTACGTTTCAGCACACATGGTGTGCAATCTATTACTACTGTTTGCACTAATTGTTCCATACACATTAATTCATCTTATACACACTGATTCACTCCATATCATTTTCTCCACCCATGTTATGGAGGGAATTGTGCGAGTAGATAGGGTGTCAATGCCATCCTTAGAAATTACCCACCTACCGTCATGAGGTGACAGGCTGATTTTAGATTGCAGCATATTGTACACTTGTGGTGGAGTACCACAAACATCATCGTGCATACATACCAAATAACCTTCAACCATGAGGGCTCTTTATGCACCACAACACCCACTGTAAGGCCACTCTTGGGTGGCACCTCCCAATGTGCAGTATACATACAATTTTTCTCGCAGACCTACAAACTCCACAATCGCCATCTATTCACCTCGCCTTTTATTAGCCCGAAAACCTTCTTCTTCTGCAGGACAACACCATAAAGATTATTTAGTGTCTATGGGAATGTGTCGAATTCATTGACATGGTACCTAATTATTTTATATGGATCACAGTTCTTCATCCAGTAGATGAATCTATCTGTAACCATATAAAGTAGTTTCAGACCTGAAAAATGAGTTTTTGTGAACTCATAATGGAAATGGTACACGTAGAGTTTGTATGAGTCTAGTATGCACATCTCCACATAGATAGGTTTGTAAATTCTATTGCAACCTTCGCCATACCCACAACAACAAAGTTCTTATTGAATATGCTGACCCATATGAAATTTGTTCTGATTAAACGTTTTCTTACACCATAACGCCCTTCTAATTAGAGTATCGCTGTGGTTTCTTAAATTTTCCACACTTCTGTCAAAACAGCATCGATTAATAATTTTAAAAAATCTTTTTGAAAATCACATTTGTGGAAGCTCTCTATGTGGTGTTTAAAACAATAGACTCCTTCAGCCAGGGTTCGTGCCTCACAGAGCTAGTAGCTCTAGACCTAGCGGGAAATCGGTATGTGCACCATGCATAGTAAGAGGGTGTACAAGGTCTGCCTCCACAAAATACCGTACATCAGAATCATCTGCCACGCCAATATTATTGAATATCTCACCTAATCTGCTGAAATCTTCTTTGGGCAGCCATTTAAACCCACCAATTGTAAGCGATTGTTGCATGGTGTGCCTTTATAAGATATTCAAATCCAAAAACATGACGTAACTAGATTCAAGATATCACCCATCTGTGGGTTATTTGAATTGCTGTGTCTAAGTACACATTGTCATGATCCCCCACTGATCCCTCACTCAAAGAAAAGAAGAAAGTCCACATCGATCTATATTTTAATGGTGTTTCTTGTGCATTGCATCCCAATAAAACCGCAGTGCTGTGTAATTAAAGAGCAGGATAGAGTTTGTATGTGGTCGTACATACAGGCCAGAATTTCTCAGAAACATCTGCAAGCAAGCCCAAATCTGTGTCTATATACAGCTTTGCGTATTTGTCCAAATTTGGGATATTAAATTCCCGCCAGACATTCACATAATGCTCGTATTCCGCATCCATTATGGTTTCACCTGTGACATTAATGTAGAATGCAGCGAAATCTGCTAGTCTCGTTTCGCCGAGTTCCGCCATACTATCCAGACCATTATGGTTTCACCTGTGACATTAATGTAGAATGCAGCGAAATCTGCTAGTCTCGTTTCGCCGAGTTCCGCCATACTATCCAGATACTCACATGGAAAACCCGCTTTCAAGTCGCAAGATGAAACTTTTCGTCTTCGGCACTGAATCTCGGCTGATATGCATGTCGCCTTGGTACATCGTTTCAATAAGTTCCTGGAGTGGTGCCTGAATAAAACGTAGCGATTCGAGGAAGTGCAGTGTAATTCTAGGCGTCATTAGTTTGGAGAATGATATATATTTCCCGATTCTCTCAGGCTGGACACTGACCTGACCACGCTGCTTACCGAAATCTGTTCTTGTATGTTACGCCCCACAATGAAAAACGCCTGATTACTGCTCCTACTTGCGAATCAATGCGCAGCTGCTCCCATCCTCTTTCACAGCATATAGCCATCTCCTACCATGCTGACATCACCAGTCAGCAGCCCTCACTAAGTTAAAGTCCAATGTGTACACTGTGCAGTAGGAACACTTGCATCTGTTAGGGCACATGTTTCAAAAGACAATGGACTTCGTTGCACAGGCCCACATACGAGAAAACTGCGAAAGAAAACAACAAGCTGTCCTACACGGCAGAAATAAAAACATCCTGATGGTAATAATAATATCGAAACTTACCGCATTATCCAGGAGAAACTTAAATACTGCATCCCGCCACTGTGCGTGCTTTTATGAAATGAAACAGGACCGCTGTACAGTGTTTTAGTGGTTGTCAGCACTGTCCGCTGCTGAATGGTTTGCCTTGTAATGGACCACATGTGAATCACAAAGGCCTGCTGGACGGTGAGAGAGAGACAGAGAGAAAGAGAGGCACGTCTCACTCTGACAAACTGATGTCACAGTTCACACCACCTTATAGCCGAACAAGGGATTTCTGAAATGTTCAGTCAAAGTTTGAACCTCATTGACCCCTGAAAACACACATCTGCAACTTTCCATCAGCTGCCCTACCTGATTGGGCGTCCACTCAAAATGAGGCCCTCTGATTGGGTGCCTGCGAAATGTGGGGAGTCTATACAAGAACCCAACTCCCTCCTTCCCAACCTCCTCCCGACTGCTGTGAAGGCTATGGTTATTTGCCTGTTTTGCTGTCAGTGCATGTCTGTCTTTGAAAATGAAGTGCAACAGCAGCAACGCCAACATTAGTGGTAAGCGCAATAGATTTATAGAAGATGAACTACCATGTACGTAAATAACTTTTTTTCGTACCTGTCACTATGGTGTGGACATTGGAAAAATTACACGTGTTAAATTCTATAGTGAATTTTGATATGTGGTACTTACTGGAATTAATGAAAACGTGCAAGTTAGGACCCACCAATATAACTTTCTTTTCACACAACCTGTTTATTTAACAATACACATACTGCGTTTTACAGATAATCGAAGCATTTAACCATAAGTTTTTCTTTAACAAAATGAACAAATTTGCAAATTTTTTTTACCTTAACCTTAAATTGAATAAACTTTTAATCTTTGCAAAGGAAATCTGAAGTGCTGTTTTGCAAAACAACAAACAACATGACAATGATTACAAGACGGCCGGACCTGCGGCCCGCCCGTTATCGGGTGAATCAGCGGTATTTACTACCAAGCTGGACGCAGTCTGTCTTATTAAATGTCCTTCTGCAACTCATAAAAACTATATAAGCATCATTGATGACAAGAGTGATTCAATTACTCAAAACATATGACTTAACTTTTAATTTGAAAGCTGTATGTCGAAAGATTCGGGGTTAAGATACTCACCTGTGCTTAAAGGTTAAACAGATTAGCAAACAATATGACAATGATAAAGCTTACTTCAAAGCAACTAACCTCTTAATTTCAATCGGCAACAAAGGAGCGACGGGATCCCAACCCTCCCCTTCTGACAATTTTATTTTGATTAAAGTCCTGGTCACAGTTGGCTGTTAATATTTTCAAAGTTAAACTGATTGTCAGTTATTATGACCGCTCCGAAGAAACGTCTTAAAACATTACTTGTGAACACTTATTCCAAGAGAACTCACTCGGCGGAACCAAAATATCCAGCTAAAATACACCAATAATGACCGGGTCTTTCAAACACAGAAACGAATGGCTTTGTACAACAAGTTGTTCAGATTATAATTAATGACTGATAAATGCAATTACAATCAAAGAATTGAACTGGTTAATAGCTAAATATAACCACAAGGTCCCTCTTTTGTTTAACGGCAACCTGTGCCTTAGTACAATTGTTCCGGCTGTATTTTCAACCAAGAACTGAACATTAATGATACGGTACAAACCAGGAAGGAAAGGCAATATAAAACCGGGACAAATTCTCAAACGACAATTAGTGTCTTAGTACAATACTACAGCCTATATTTACGATCAAACAGCTGACCGAGTAAAATTCTGAGGGTCGGGTACAAACCAGAAAACAATAAGGAGAGCAGCTAGACAATGAAACAAATCACCACGAGGATAACAGAATGTTACTCCCCTTTATCAGCAGGCAGTTCCATAGATCCACGGTGCGTCCCAGCGGTTACTGAGTGGTGCCGATGAAAGCCAAGTAGAAGAGGGCACCAGGCCACGAGCGGTCGTCTGACACGAATGTTGCCAACCAAAGGACGACGACGCTGACCCCGGTCAAGTACTCCGGTATCTTCGCTCTGCGGAGGCCCTCCTTGCGCAGATCGTGGCTTCGGAGGCTCGGACCTCGTGACCACCTCTTCTCACGACGCTACTGCCAATCCCCAAGCTTCGTGCCCATTCTCGGGCCAACGAACCCCATATTATATCGGCAAGCAATGACCTTCTAAGGATACAACCCACAGATACCAACATACCAACTCTTCATCATAGATATTGGCAATGGGGCCGCAAGAGGGATAGTCGATACTACGCCTAAGCCATTGGCGCCCGAAAGAACAGTCTACTAATTCAATGGCGCAACGGCTCAAATTTCTCTGTCAGTAATTTTGTTTCTTTTTGAATGTTAGACTACAGCTCCAGGATTTTATTATGGTACGTGAGGAGAGACAGGAAGAGGAGGAGCCTTAACCATGGTAGACTCTTCAGCCTGCTCCTGTTGAGGTCCATCATTATTTCGTGCTTGTTCTTGTTACAGCTTACGTAAAAAAACAGCAACAACAGCAACATGATGTGGAAAACCCTTCAGCAGAGAATACTCAGCAGCAAACAGTTGCATAAGTATAAAACAAAATATCTCTGTCCGTGTAATGTTTCTGTATATGTGTGTGTAATTCAACATTTAAAAAAATTATGCTTCATCTTGTTACAGCAGTCGCTCTAGAGGCTCTTGACTTCATAGACAGGCAGCTGGAGACCATTCACTAGCAGAAACACATCGGAAATAATCCTGTGATTTGGTTACAACTTAGCTCGAGAAACTTACATGGGGGGTCGATTAGCTTTGCAGCAACATTGTCCCCCATGACCTAGTCAATGGAGAAGCATGGTTTGTATAAGAAGGCCGTTGACAGTCTTATTTGAGGGTTGCTGTTAGAATGGAAAGTGGAAACTTCCCGTAAGAACTATTGCCACCTAAAAGGCAAATTCCGTGGTGTGGCCCACAATGCATGCAACCTGAAGTATCAATTATCATGACACTTACCCGTTTTTTTCCATAGTATGATTGGGTATGATGCCCATTTTCTTGCTGGCAGTTGGTTGATTTCGGTAAGAAGAATGATCAAGCAAGTGTCCTGCCTGAGATCATCGAGAAATATATATCATTCTCCAAATTTATGACGCCTAGAATTACGCTGCACTTCCTCGAATCGCTACGTTTTATTCAGGCACCACTCCAGAAACTTATTGAAACAATGTACTAAGGTGACAAGCATATCAGCCGAAATGCATTCCCGATAGCGAAAAGTTTCAGCTTGCGACTAGGAAGCGGGTTTTTCCATGTGAGTATCTGTACAGTAAGGAGGAACTCGACGGAACAAGTCTACCCAAGTCAGCAGCATTCTACACTAATCTCACAGGTGAAACCATAATGGATGCAGAGTACGAACATGATGTGAATGTCTGGCGGGAATTTAATATCCCAAATTTGGACAATTACGCAAAGCTGTATATGGTCAAAGATGTGTGTTTGCTTGCGGATGTTTCTGAGAAATTACGGCCTGTATGTACGACCACATACAAACTCTACCCTGAACTTTAATTACACAGCACTGGAGTTTTCTTGAGATGCAATGTACAAGAAAATGAAGAACGCCGTCAAAATGTTGATTGACGTGGACATGCTTCTTTTCTTTGAGTGAGGGATCTGTGGGGGACCATGCCAATGTGTCCACAGGAACGCCAAGGCAAATAACCCATAGATGGGTTTCATCTTGAATCTAATTATAACATGTATTGGCATCTGAATAACTTATACAGGCACACCACGTAACAAACGCTTCCAACTGGTGGGTTTAAATTGTATCCCAAAGAAGATCTCAACGGATTAGGTGATATATTCAAAAATGGTGGACTGGAAGAAGATGATATTTTGGCCGGTCGTGGTGGCCGAGCGGTTCTAGGTGCTACAGTCTGGAACTGCGCGACCGCTACGGTTGCAGGTTCGAATCTTGCCTCGGGCATTGATGTGTGTGATGTCCTTAGGTTAGTTAGGTTTAAGTAGTTCTACGTTCTAGGGGACTGATGACCTCAGATGTTGAGTCCCATAGTGCTCAGATCCATTTGAACCATTCTTGTATGACATTTTTTGGAGGCGGATCTTGTATGCCCTATTACTATGCATGATGCGCATACCGATTTGCCACTATGTCCAGAGCGACTAGTTCTCCGAGGCACATGTTCCATGACAATGCTAAGGGGCTAGCAGAGGTATGTTATTCACTACCATAACCTCCAGGAGTGTCTTCAGCTATGGATGATTCTAGTTGGAACGAGGTGAGCTATCTCCTTCCACCACGAATCCTGGGTGAAGAGATATATTATTTTAAACATCACATAGAGAGCTTCTACAAATGTAATTTTGAAAAATATTTTTAAAAATTATTGATCGGCGGAGTTTTGGCAAAACTATAGAGAATTTAAGAAATCACAGCGACATTCTTATTAGAATCACATGGGAAGGGCGTTATGGTGCAAGAAAAAGCATTATAAGAACAAATTTCAAAAGGGTCACCATATTCAGTAAGACCTTAGTCACTGTGGGGATGGTGAAGGTTGAAAAAGAATTCACTTAATCTATCTATGTGGAGAAGTGCACACTGTACCTATCCAAACCCCACATGTATCTTTTCCATCATGAGTTTGCAAAACTCATTTCGCTAGTCTGAAACTACTTTATATGGACACAGATAGCTTCATCTACTGGATGAAGAACTGTGATCCATATGAAATAATTAGGTACCATGTCAATGAATTCGACACATCCTCATACACACCCTACAGTCTTTATGATATTGTCCTGCAGAAGAAGAAGGTTATTGGGCTAGTGAAAAAGAAGGTGAATAGATTGCGATTGTGGAGTTTATAGGTCTGTGAGCAAATTTGTATGCATATAGCACATTGGGAGATGCCATCCAAGGATGGGATAAGATAGTAGTAGATTGGACACCATATACACTGCAGTGTAAACAGTTTTTTCACGTGCTCCAAACTGTGTAAATATTTATTTATCGAGCACACTGTGTCACATTTTGCCTGCTAAAATTCAGTCTGCAGCATGACATTGTTGGAGGTCTTTATGTTTTTCATATATAATGTCATGTTCCAAACATGCCTCATCAAGCAGGTTAATCCCCTTGTCACCATGAGCCAAAAGGTTTTGAAGTTTTGTTGTGGGGTAACAGTAGTTATCAGCTATTGGGCTGGACATGGTGGAGGTCGCTGCAATTTCTGACAACCCAGAGAGTGTTGCTGCTTGTCTGGACATGCAGGAATATGCTGAAAAAAGAAGTAGAAGAAACAATAAGCATCCACAGATAATGACATGGAAATGAATAAAGCATTGCTGTACGTGGTAACAGTACCAAAGACATATGATGAGTATTTACTCTTCCACTTCTTCTACGAGACAGAGGCACATGAGGATATGACCTGGTGTTTGTTCTTCATAGCTGCTACTGCTTCACTGACTGAGGCTGATGGACTGCTGCACCTCTGCCATCATGATCACATGATCAGATGTAGCATTCCTGAATTCCTACTGGCCCCTCCAATTTTTCAAGTGAGGTGGGGGAATGCTTAGTTCTCTGATAGGAAGTGGTGGGGGAGCAAATGCCACTTCAAACATCCTCTGTGGAATTTCAAGAAAAGGTAGTTATGGCACAAGCAGCCATCTCAGTTGGTTGCAAAATGCATCTTCAAGCCATCACGATACATAAGCATTATTTACTGAAAAGTATTCTTGTCATGCTCATCCATTATCTTTCCTTTCAAATCCTCATGTAGATAGTTATGGATGCAGTCGTCAGCTGTGTGCTTGCAGGTACTCAGAAGCATATCCTCAGCTGCACAAAATGACTATACCTATACCAGAATGGATGAACATCCCATCTTTTGTGTCTTGGACGACTGACTGAATATTTCATGAAAAGTCTATAGTTTCAGCAAAAGTCTACATAAGCATGAGTAGTGATATGTAACTTCAGTCCATCCTGCTACATCTTCATTATTTCTTACACTCATCCAATATTTCTTCTCTCCAGCTATTATGTAGGGAGCTGTGGACTCAGTCCTCAGCTGCATGACTGTAACTAGTATAGATGTTGAAGTCCTCCTTGTCCAACACCAAATCTCCTCCACAGAAAAAATCACTCATACAATAATGTAAAGAACTACATTCACCCTATTTGGGAGCTCAGCACATGTTGAAACTTCCTCACTAGTGGAGGAGAAGAAGGGGTGTGGGGGAGGGGGAAATGGAGGAGGGGAGGAGTGGGGAGGGCCAACGGCAACCTCTTGTGAATGTGGTCTGAACTAGCTCAGTTGGTCCTTGTCGTTGAGATGAGCAGACACGTCTCTGAGTTAGGTTACTGGATACAGCCCACGTGAGATATCAATAAATAAATAAATAGTATAGCCTTCCTCTTCAACACAGAATTACTGTTTCTTGCCAAAAACATAGAAAATACGCTAACTTAACCTTCCTCTCTGGCAATTGGACACAGACTGTTTCCCATCATTTTCAGGGGATGAGGGGGATGGGGAAGTCAGGTTAGTGGATGTAGCCAAATTGACCTTTTGCAGCCAAAATGTCCCAACATTTACAAGCTGTGGAGGAGGGTGTGATGTAATTGGGGGTAAGGAAAAACCAGCAGATATTTGTAATAAATTATTTGTCGCACAACCAGCTTTGTTCCAATCCTCTGGCTGTTGTAGGAATAGTATCTCCTCTAGCTGGAAGGGCAAGTCGTTTGACAGGAACTGAATATACCTTGCTCCAGTCAACCTGTTTGGTAGTATGGAAGGTCCTATTGGTCTATCGCCAATAATTCCTGCCCATACATTAAGAAAAATGGGCGCAGATGCGTTAACTCTTCAGCTGCGTGTGGATTTCCATCAGTCCACAACAGTTGATCATGAATATTGACTATCCTATGCTGCGTGAAACCATACTCGTTTTTTCTGAGAAAAGCGGATTTTCACCATCTTTTTGCAACACCCATTGGCAGAATGATGTTCTAGCATGCTGATCCTGTGGCCGAAGCGTTTGGGCATGCTGTACATGATATCTAATGCTGTTAATGCTGGATCACCCATAATACAGGATGGCTAACCCCGATACATGGTGAAATTCTGCACAGGGCGCTTTCTATTAACGATTAAGGACCCCTGAAGCTACAGGTATGTAGACGACACTGAGACAAATAATTTAAGAAATATGGGGCCGAAAATGTCGAGAAATAACCGAAAAGTTGATGACAGTTGTTGTACATGTTACGTCACCAGATGAAGTACCTCTCCGCACGTGCAGCAGTTGAGGTAATTGGTCTGTCGCACCTCATCATCCCAGCCCAACTCAAGCATTCACGTTAATGAATCTCCAGGCCTCCGTGCACGATCATCACCTGTGATGCCCAGTGTTCGAATTTTGCGTGAAGCGGGAGGTATTTCATTGGGTTATACAATTATGTGTTTCCATTAAGGTATATTAATATTTCATTTACCGGTTTCGTCGTCGGCGCTGGTATAGTGCAAACTACACTGCAACAAAAAAATAGTGTATTGCGTCACTATAAATGTATATAAGCTTCCGAACTGCGTCACTAGCAGTAAACGACCTACTTTTTTCTGTACTAAAGAAAGTCCATAAACAAAAAAAAAAGAAAAAAGAAAAGGAAAGAGACACAAAATAAGTTTCGTTTGGTTAAAGCGAGGACAACAATTTCGTAACTTGTATGTCGGCAACAGATCACATTTACAAAGGGTGTTCGAAAAAAATGGCCTAGCGGAGCGATGTGCAGCACTGCCCGCTACCGGTGAGTGTGGGATCGACAAGCCCAACAGCTGCACGTGCTTCGAGCAACGTAATCTGGTAACGTCACATGTTTAACATTTGTCATTCAGTTTTCGAGTACTTCCTGACATTTGTGGCCCCATGTATACTATATTAAATTACTTGTCTCAGCGTCATTTACGTCGCTTTGCGGTTTTTTGAGAGTTAATAAGAATTAGATTGCTGCATTAGTACGTATCGTTTTTGTTTTTCATGTTGGTATTCCAGTTCCCATGTGTTTATTTATGGTTTATAATTTTTTGTTTGTAGTTACCTGTTGTTTTGTATTGTATGTTAACCGGGAACCTAGAAACGACGGAGAGGCTCCGTTCCCGCCGCAGTCGCAGTGGTCCACAGCCCCACGACGACTACCGCAGGCCACTTCACCCCTCCGCCGCCCCACACCGAACCCAGGGTTATTGTGCGGTTCGGCCCCCGGTGGACCCCCCAGGGAACGTCTCACACCAGACGAGTGTGACTACTATGTTTGCGTGGTAGTGTAATGGTGGTTTACGCGTACGTGGAGAACTTGTTTGTACAACAATCGCCGACATAGTGTAACTGAGGCGGAATAAGGGGAACCAGCCCGCATTCGCCGAGGCAGATGGAAAACCGCCTGAAAACCATCCACAGACTGGCCGGTTCACCGGACCTCGGAACAAATCCGCCGGTCGGATTCGTGCCGGGGACCGGCGCTCCTTCCCGCCCGGAAGTTACCTCTTACTATTTGAGTTAATATCTTGTCATATTGACATGCGGAGATAGTGAGTGAAGCTGTGGACGTTAGAAAATGGAGTGCCAAGTGGAGAAATAGGTACATTTCCGATATTTTCTTATGTTTCAGTTCGATAGAGGGTTGACAGCAGCGGAAGCAGCCAGAAACACTTGCGCAGTGTAGGACAGAGCACGGCAAGAAAATAGCTTTTTCCTTCGAAAAGGAACCTTTTGATTTTAGTGACTCCTTACATTCAGCAAGACCTTCGGGGTTTGATGAAGATCATTTAAACGCATTATTCCACAATGATCCACATCAATGTACTCGAGAACAGGCAAATGTAATGAACAGGGATCATTCCACCGTCGTACGACTCATGCGTGCAAGGGGGAAGGTTAAAAAGCGGGTGTATGAGTATCGCACGCACTAAGTCAAAATCACAAAAATCAGTGACTGGACATACGTACATCTATGCTTGCTAGTCATCATTTGGCTTATGAGCAACACCGACCGTTCGTATCCTGTATCGTTACTGGCAACGGGAATTTGGTGCGTTTATGCTAACGTAAGGAAATGAAAGGCATGGTTAAGCCAAAACAAAGCAGCAACTCTTCCTACAAAGATCTGCTTTCATCCACAAAAGGTAACGTTGTCCATTTGATGGAACAACGACAGCGTGGTATACTACGAACTGCTTCCCCAAGATGTAACCATCATAGCTGACATTTATTGTCAACTGTTCAGACGTCTTGCAGCTGCAGTCCAAGAACAACGACCTGGAAGACTGCGTGAAGTGATGCTACTCTACAACGACGCCCTCTCGCATTGTGCTAGGCCACGAGCTGGGTTGGGAAGTCATTCCGCACCGACTGTATTCAGCTTACCTTGCGCCCCCACTTTTTCACCTTTCCCGCTCTCTATTGAACAATCTTTAAGGAACTCCCTTTCTGGATGAAAATGCGCTCCAAACTGTATTCGAACATTATGAAGTACCTCGAAGAAAGCGATTTACTGTCACATAGCACGGATTTGGAAAATATCGTTCTTGTGAAACACAACTAGCTGTTTATACTCATGAAGTAATAAGTGTTATCGACAGGGGATGTCAAATTGATTCCATATTTTTAGATTTCCAGAAGGCTTTCGACACCGTTCCTCACAAGCGACTTCTAACCAAACTGCGCGCCTACGGAGTATCGCCTCAGTTGTGCGACTAGATTCGTGATTTCCTGTCGAAAAGTTCGTAATAATAGACGGAAGGTCATCTAGTAAAACAGAAGCAATATCCGGCTTTCCCCAAGGAAGGCCCTCTATTGTTCCTTATCTGTATTAACGACATAGGAGACAATCTGAGTAGCCGCCGTAGATTGTTTGCAGATGATACTGTCAAAAATGGTTCAAATGGCTCTGAGCACTATGGGACTTAACTTCTAAGGTCATCAGTCCCCTAGAACTTAGAACTACTTAAACCTAACTAACCTAAGGACATCACACACATCCATGCCCGAGGCATCCAGACTAGCGTCTAGAACCGCTCGGCCACCCCGACTGGCAATGCTGTGATTTACCGTCTTGCAAAGTCATCAGATGATCAAAACGACTTGCAAAATGATGTAGATAAGATATCTATATGGTGCAAAAAGTGGCAATTGTCCCTGAATAAGGGAAAGTGTGAAGTTATTCACATGAGTACTAAAAGAAACCAGCTAAATTTCGATTACGCCATAAGTTACACAAATCTGAAGGCTATAAATTCAGCTAAATACTTAGGGATTACAATTACAAATAACCTAAATTGGAACGAACAAATAGATAATATTGTGGGTAGAGAAAACCAAAGACTGCGATTCATTGGCAGAACACGTAGAAGGTGCAACAGGTCTACTAAAGAGGCTGCTTGCACTACGATTGTCCGCCCTATTCTGGAGTATTGCTGTGCGGTGTGGGATCCGCATCAGGTGGGACTGACGGATGACATCGAAAAAGTACAAAGAAGGGCAACTCGTTTGGTATTGTCGCGAAATAGGGGTGATAGTGTCACAGACATGATACGTGAATTGGAGTGGCAATAATTAAAACAGAGGCGTTTTTCGTTGCGACGGGATCTTCTCACGAAATTTCAATCACCAGTTTTCTCCTCCGATTTCGAAAACATTCTGTTGGCACACACCTACATGGGGAGGAATGATAATCACGATAAAATAAGAGAAATCAGGGATCGCACAGATAAATTGAAGCGCTCGTTTTCTCCGCGTGCGTGTCGAGAATGGAACGGTAGAGAGACAGCTTGAAGGTGTTTCATTGAACCCTCTGCCAGGCACTTTATTGTGAATATCAGAGTAATCACGTAGATGCAGATGTAGAAATAAGGAGCGACAAGTTCTTCGTCTGAAAGCTACGTGATTTCTACAGGCGCGACACAGGGAAGTTACTTCAGTGTTGGCGGACTGTTGTAAATAGTGAAGGAGAATATATTAGTGACGAGGAAAGTCACTATTACGTATAACAGTTGCGTTCATTACACTTAAGGGAAAACGCTAGGAACTGATACACCAGCCCAACGCTTGAAGACCTTCTCACGCTCGTTGCAATACTCGCTCCCCCCAGGATTAGAAATAGTACGAGGTCTCCCGCGATTCGCCGTTATTGGAGCTACTGAGTCAGAGTCTGCTGGTCGCTGATAAAGGCGGCTGAATAACTGAAGATCATACCATGCAGTCTGGATGTTTCTCAGCATGTACGGCAGGGGCTCGAGGACTGATCCATTTGCCAGGCCAAAAGAAAAGGCAGTGTCTGCCATTTACAGTACGGAATAATCGGTTAGTAAGCGCAAACGTAAAGCTACAATGTAAAAGTGTTTACCAAAACACGAAATGGTGCCGTTAGAACTAATGTATGCGCTGAGTTTACCGACTGTTGTAAATGTCGTTTACAGTAACACCACTAATCGATTTTTACTGCATGTTGTGCCTGTAGAGAATAATAGCAGAGTACCCCCTTCATTTGTTTGCTGCATTCTGTAGGTCGTTCTTCGTAGCAGTAGTAAAAGAGATGTGTTCCACATTACCGAAGATGAGCAAGTGCTAATAGCTCTTAAGGTATGCATTTTAGAGGCCATGAGTACTGGACATTTTTGTCTTATTTCGGTCCTTACCACTTCCTCTGAAATTACGGGAGACCTTATTTTTAACACCAGGTGTATTGTAATGACTGCCAGATGATGACGATTTGTTTCAGCCCCTCGCATGTGTGGCACTCCTGAACAGATTTTTAGTAATGATTGGTAGATCAGTACAAAATGATTACTTTCTTGCTAAAACAGTACTTATTATGTACTAGAAATTAACTAATAACGGAAATCTATGAGAGAGAAAAATATTACTTAAATGAACTTCACTTACGTAATACATTTGCAAATAAGTGTGCAACTATACCATAGGGAACCACATCATCACAATTGGCTCAGAAATCACACCCGCATACATGTGTCTCTGCTCACCGTCACAGAGGACATGATACAATGGCCGGCCGTTGTGGCCGAGCGGTTATAGGCGCTTAAGTCTGGAACCGTGCTATTGCTACGGTCGCAGGTTCGCATCATGTCTCGGGAATGGATGTGTGTGATGTCCTTAGGTTACTTCGGTTTAAGTAGTTCTAAGTCCAGGGGACTGATGACCACAGATGTTATGTCCCATAGTGCGCAGAGCCATTTGAACCATGATACAATGAGCGAGCGGGTACAGCGCCATTGTAATCTCTGGGCCTGCAAAACGATCTTGTTGGCTCATAGGCCGGTACACAGTACATGGTGCATGCATACTCATGTCGGGGCTGGAGCTCTTGAGCACCTTGACAAAACCATGCGTTCTTGACGCCAACCGTTCACCGAATGGTGGAGGTATCCACAAGTTGGAAATACTATGATACTAGCAAAAACTTCCAAGCACCACTATGTAATGCGGAATTAACAACTGAATGTCACGAGAGGCGGACCTGCCACTGTAAAACGAGGTGGGGAATATTGTGTTGTTAGTGAAGGGGCAGAATGGGTCGGCGACTTCGAAAGTGGAGTAGTCACTATATGTCACCACAGTAACAAATACTTCAAGGCCCTTCTATGGCACAGCACCACACATGTGTCTCTATGCCCTTCTGTGGCAGCCCAGGCAGTGTCACGTTTCAACTTCACAGTCACATCGCTAACTAGTGATATGTCTGTGAAGTGGAAACGTGAAGAAACAACTTACACTAAATCAAGACCACGCAGATATCATTTATTGACGGATACGGGCCATCGTGCTCAGCGGAGAGTGGTTGCAAAAAACGCTAAGGATTTAGTGAAAGGAATCACTCGTGACTTACAAACACCTACCAGCAGTCCAGATAGAGTAATGACTGTACACAAGGAGTTAGAAAGAGTGGGGTACAATGGTCGAATAACTGCTCATAAGTTACACATTTATGCAAAACTTTTTTTGATGTGTGTACTTTGAAGTTTTCAGCTTCGATGAATTTTACTCTCTTTTTGTCAGCATCATTATGTAAACAAAAAATTCGTTATTATATCCAGAACAACATGGCCCTCATAAATAACAGTAGTTAATTTCGGCAGAATTTTCTGCCTGTTTTCGTAAGTGAACTTACGTAAGCTGTCGACATTTTTGATCGTTATTTTTTTCCGTATGTTCTCCCTTTTGTTGACTGTATATTAGTTATGATATCATCTCACACATATCCTCTGTAGCTTTCCCCTTCAGATCTAAAACTATTATCTGCCTCTGCATCTTGTCATCAGGTGTATCTGCGTGGTTGCGGTCATCTTGACTCTCGAGTACATCTATGCCTTCAATGGACGTAGTTTTAACAATATTTTTACAACTCCTAATGTTGCACGTCAATCGCGCTACAACACCTTTTAATCATTTTTTGGAATCGGAAAGCGTAACCATTCTGAAGTAGCATTTCCCTTCTCAGTCTATTCGCTGTAATCCAGTTGTGTCGGAAGACGAGGTCACTACGAAATGATCTGATGCAGACTGAAACATGGACCTACACACTGCATCTCGGAGGAGGCTGAGAGGGTTTGGTGCCTCTGCGTGCTGGAAACTAGACTTGCATAGGTCCTGCTAGCTAGGTACAGGAGACATGGATTCTGTTCCTTCTGGTTGAAGTTGTTCTCGGAATTGTAATTTATAATGCTTCTTTAATAACAGGATTCCAGTATGTAGAATCGTAGCACAAGATTTTAGTTTCATCGCACATCCCTTTTATCCTGAGAGACAATCTTCGGCGGTAGTGTTCGAAAATGAGCTACAGAGGATATGTGTGACATAATGTCAAAACTAATATACAATCAACAAAAAGGAGAACGCACGGAAAAAATAACTATCAAAAAGATCGACAGCTTATGTCTCATCGACGACGAAGTCATTACATGTGGAGCACAAGTTCACTTTGGGTAAGGATGAGGAAGGAACTCGACCATGCCCTTTCAAAGCAATTATCTTTGCTTTTGTCTCAAACGATTAGGGGAAATCAAGCAAAACGTAAGTCTTGATGGATGTGAGACATTACCCTCCATAATACAGGGTGGGCAAAATAAACTGGCCAAGAAAATAAGCTTCTTAAGATAGGCAACCCAACTTACATCATGCACTTCTGGGGCAGATGATGTAATCTCGGTTGCCTATCTTGCAACGCGTGAAATATTTTTCTGGCCAGTTTCATTTTGTCCTGTCCACCTTGAGTGATCTCATGTCATAGTACGGCACTATCTTGCCTGGTGATAGGGTTGCTTAATGAAAATGATGTCTTCTAGCAAAGAGCCAGAAGGATGGGTTCCAGTTCCAATCTTGCACTAACATTCTTTCATCTCGCGATAATCACTCTAAAAGGATTTGAGAACATTTTGATCAAGATCACGTACGCGGTATACCTTTCCAGAAATCTCCAATTCTTTCGTCTCGGCATAATCACTGTAAAAGAATTCAAGAACGATTTGAACAATATCATCTACGCGGCATATCTTTCCAGAACTCTCCAGCCGTTCAACAGATTAATGATTAATTTGACATATTCAGTATTTTCATAGCGCACGCAGCTTAGAGGGATATTATACAATTGAATGTGAAGGCTAAATGTTGAGACTTTGAGTATTACCTAATTCTAGTGTTCCGCTGTAATGATAGTTGTTATATTTAACGCAAATTATTGTTTAGAATGTAACCGGTTAGCTTTGTTCTATTATAGGATTTCACTGCAAAGGGAAAGAACTACGTTGCAGCGTTCAACAAAGCAATATTTAATCCTAGAGGATCTAGCGCAGGAATGCAGTTACAAGATTGGAACGAAGCAAACTGCCGACGTCCATGGGGATCCGGATTAAGCTCGGTCCGAACAAAAATTCCGTCCCAATAGCGGCGTCCCCAGGTGCGGCACTGTGGTGTGAGAACACCTCGATGTCCGAGTGGACGTTCATAAACATGCACACACTCTGAAAAAGGAGGACAGACGGCGTACTGCCGTTAAAACGTAAACTTTACACCACTCGCTGATCGCTTCGGTAAAATTCTGTTCCTAGGTACAACTGAATGCAGTATAACTCTATTCATTATTTAACACGTCCATGCCGGCGTTTACAATTGTTTCTCACTGCTGGGCGGCGCGTGTATTCAAGCGCCCTAGGCTACTAGCTTAATACATTGAATATTTTCTTCAAGGAATTGTGAGCAGCGGATGTATGTCTCAGGAAACTAATGAAACTCGGCTGCATTAGAAAAATTTACTTATTTTCGATAATGATAGAAGCTGAAAAAAGAATTAAAATTTGTGCAACAGCTGAAACTTTAAACGGTGTCACCTACTTGCGAGGCAGATGTGCTGGCCATCACGTCACTGTACCATTGTACGCAACACAGCTACAAGCTCTGCCCTAGTCCAACGCCATCCCTAACAAAACCTCAATTCATTGCTACCAGTTTCGGACAGTGACCATCATCTGACACCTGAATCAATGTTAAAAAGCAAAACTGACAACAAAGCCTCAGTTTACAAAATTTTCGTAAAGATATAAAAACACAAAGCATAACCTCCAAAAAATTGGCTAATGCAAGTCACATGTAAATCATATAGAAACAGGAATCGCATCAGCTGTCAAAACTGATGAATAATAACACTGAAGAACCGTAATTTTCCCACATCAGCAGTCTTATTCATGCACGCACAATAGGAAATTGGATTTATGTGTTTTACACATAGCATGGTCAGTCAGAGTACTCATAGCCTCAAAGATAACACCACAAATGTGTCCAATCGATATGAATAATGACACATGAATACAATTTTAAGCTAAAAACAACAATAATTTCAACGATTACAGTAAAGTCATAAGTAGTATTTGCAGAAAAGAGGATAACGTTACGACCACTTAATCTCAATATCCATAATAAATAACACACAGTTTAGAAATTTTTTAAAATGTACAATTAATGTTATATGTACATCACAAGGTACTATCTGTTTAATATACGTTAAATGACAATAATATAAATAATGTCACCTGCGACAGAAACCTGTGAAATATAATCAAAAGAAAAGTGCCAATATTATATATAATTGCTGAGTACACTATTTAATTGCCTGTAGAACATGTCCCAACAGACAGGGACTCAGGAACAAATTATTAAAGTTGAAGTTCCCAATATATCACTGAGAAGCTACATCGTCATGGATGACGTTTTGTGCATTGAAGTTTTGTTGTCATTATTGTTTTTTAATGCTGATTCAGGAGCCAAGTGATGGTCATTGACCGAAACCGCTAGCAAATAAATAAACGATTCTAATGCAGCTAAGGGTCATGAGTTTTCTGAAATTAATATATCTACCTATTACTTTGAAAACACAGTCTTTTTAAACTATGGAAAATCACATAAAACAATGTTACGCTAAATTAATCACAAATTATGTGACATCTCATTTCTCGGAAATCTCTCTCGTCGAAGTGGCACATAAAATGTATTCACAGCTGTTCGTAGAACCTAGCTGTTAGGTAATGCATCATACGTTAATGTACTGTTGTTGCTGTAGTTGGTAGAGTCGAGCATCAGTCCAAAACGTTACACATCGGCGTGAACGTGTTAATAAGCCTCACATTGTACCAGTTCCTCTTCCCGTTATTTTCTATTGAAAAGATCGATATGGGGAATCTCCTTGTCATGGTATTTTATTGTATCTCAATACGCTAACCCTTTAAGCTGCCCCTTAAACGAAGTTGCATGTGGAGTGATCAAACTGCAGGAGCACATCCTATCACTCTGCTATCGGTGGTTCACTACACTTCATTGCTATCGGTATCGGTCAGTGACCATCTTCTGGAGCCTGAATCAATGTCAAAACTGACAACAAAACCTCAATACACAAAAGTCATAAAAACATGAAAATACAAAACATAACTTACGAAAAATTATGATCCAGGGGCAAGACCATGGCTGCTGACCGAAACTAGCAGCAAATAAATAAATTGCTGTAATGCAGCTAAGTGTCAGGAGTTTTCTGAATTCAGTGCAGTTTTTGAGATGGTCATTACAGT
Organism: Schistocerca americana; assembly: GCF_021461395.2. Classification (NCBI taxonomy): domain Eukaryota; kingdom Metazoa; phylum Arthropoda; class Insecta; order Orthoptera; family Acrididae; genus Schistocerca; species Schistocerca americana. Next base: position 155,802,223 of record NC_060122.1, read on the forward strand.
CAGTATAATAACGTTCCAAAGCTTTAAGAAAAAGGAAATTAACTTTCTTTATTTCTCCATGTGAAACAAGGAAACACTAACATCTGGGAATATAACGTAATCCATACTACTGAGACTTAGTCGTAATTCGTAAACTGATGTAATATTTGCACATTTATTCAGCATCACAATTATTAAACATAGAGAAGGTGGACAAAAATATGAAAACTTTGCGTTACCAGTTGCTAGTGAACATGAGGACTTGCAATTGGTGCAATATATATATTTATGCTTGTACACAATGATTTTACATTTGGCAAGCCGATTTACAGTGATCTTGATGGCAATGGAACGTACGCACGCAGGGTGAAGCTACTTGTAACAGTGATGTATAACATGTTGTAAAATTCATAAGCATAAGATCTCATGATGACAGCATAGCTCTGTTGAAACCGGTAATTCAATAAAATGCTTTTTTAGTGATCTTGGCTTGTGAAGTATTGTTCAGTTACCATACATTGCAACTCGCCATCAGTATGATCATGTCACGAATATACACAGAACAACTTATTATAAAACATCAAACAGAGCTCAGTTAACAGCATTCTTGGCCGAACACATTGCAATTAATGCTGTTTTAAACTACATCAGTTATAATTTTGACATTTATTAAGTGAGAGGCAGTTTTTCTGGAATGAATTTCTTGTACTAAATTAATGTGAAGTGATGCGAATTTCAGTGTAGCCTGTTTCAAGCTATGTTCAGATGTTCAAATGTGTGTGAAATCTTATGGGAATTAACTGCTAAGGTCATCAGTCCCTGAGATTACGCTCTACTTAACCTAAATTATCCTAAGGACAAACACAGATACCCACGCCCGAGGGAAGACTCGAACCTCCGCCGGGACCAGCCGCACAGTCCATGACTGCAGCGCCTAGACCGCTCGGCTAATCCCGCGTGGCTCAAGCTATGTAATTACAGGTACACCCAAGCAGAAACTCATTATATGGTCAGATAGCTATTTCACAATAACTTTCAAAATGATAACGTTATTAGACTTTCATATTAGAGGAAAACCTCTTTACTCAATGAACATGAAAAATTCTTATCTTTGAATCGCCTTATGAAGTCTACAGACATAACATAATTATGTTAGGAGGAATTTAAATTAGTTTAGGTCTTTGCTTGTATTGTCTACATGTACTATAATTTAATAATAATATTATATTTATCCAATCTTCCATTATTTTATACAATTATGTACATAGGTTACTTCTAAGGAGGTAAAGAATGCAGAGAACATAGACAATGTCACATGGTAACCAGTTTGCGGGTACAATACATATGTAAAGAACGTAGCTCTAACCTTTCCAAGTATTTCATCACTTATGGAGTTACACACAATTTCAAAAACTTCACTCGCACAGTCCTTTCTGATCTTCGCCAAGTTCTCTTTCTCAGGTGTCTGCTTCGGTGAAAAAATAATGCTTGGCTGGAGTACTCAATCTGAACTGTCTTCATTGATATGACGCAACCGATATATAAAGGTAATTATATGGAGCTGATTTCATTGCCCAAACATGATAAGCTATATGATCAGCTGGAAACGTAATGAGGGAAGTACTGAAAGAGACTGCCAGAACCTTAGCATTTGTATCTGAGGCTCGTTTCTTGCACAATAAATTACATATGCCTCCACACACACCATTATCTACAAAGAGGATACTTTTTGAAACAAGAATCAAATTAGACCCTAGAGTATTAGTAACAGCTCCTTCATAGACAAAGCCTATCTGTAACAACACATATTACCCCAGCTTTGAAGGGTGATTCCTTAAGTAAAAGAGTTACAGAGCGATAATTAGTGCTACATGACATTGAACACCCACAAGCAGTCTGGTTTCGCATTGAACAGTGGCTCCCCCACATCTATTTCTATGTACTAACCAGATCTTCCACACGTTGGTGCAATCGGATGTGCCTCAGCCTTCAGTGGCAGTGATCACATTAAAAACTCCCATTGATGTTGGTGAATCATATTTCTGTGGCCAAGGTCAAAACCACTTCAATAACACCTAAATAGCACCAAGCACGTTGAGATCTTTCGACTTTGAAATATTTCTGTTTTCCCAGCAACGCTGAAACAATTACAGAGGTGAAGAAGCAATAGAAGTATTGGTTATGTGAAAGACATGGTGAACACTACAAAGATGTCTTTGAACAAAATGGCATAATTTATGTATGTATATATTGTCATATAATGTAAACATGGACTGAAAGGTAAGCCTGTCCGAAGATGAATTAGGGAGCAAGCTTGGGATTAAACTGTACAATGTGTGACCTCAGAGCTGTGAAACACAAAAGATAAAGATGGCCAACTGTCAACGAACAGCCACACAACGTGAGGAGATCACCACGTCACACTGTCATCGCATCAACCACCCATGCCTGCAAGTGGTGAGACGAAGTCCTTAAACCAACCTGGTTAAACCAGCCTACTTCCCAATGTCTGAGTCACGTCTTTACCAAGTGAATTTGACACTGAGGCTGTTCTTGTATAGTTGCTGTGAAAAGGATAATAATAATAAGTGTCAGCCTTTACAAAGATTTATCATTTCTGAATGTAATAAATTTGTATGACCTCATTAGCAATTAATCCAACAAAATTTACTACATTTTGTACACATCATAGGACAAAATGTATATCAACCCCTCAATCAAATTCAGTTCATTAAACACACAATGTATTCTCATATTCTTTATTTCTGCAAGTAACACAATGAAGATTATTTTAACTTCATACATCATACTTTTCTGGAATGAAGCTTTGCTACATACCTCTCTAAGAAGTCATTTCTGATGGGAACTGTGATGTGGATCAAGTCAGAACATTCCAAAGTCAACGAATTGGGCCAAGAACTAAAGGTATGTGATGCACACTCAAGTTCTTCTGTGACTAATTGTCGTTAAGTGGATCTACAGTATGATTATGTTAAGGAAACTTAGTTCTGGGCTCGATAGTGCAGAAAAGGGAACATGGAGTTTATGTGGACATTATATATCGGGAAACCATAAGCTGTGAGGAAATAAGGTGTATCACTGGATGGACCAAAATGTCTAGGGAGGAAGAAAGTGAAACCAAGGAAGCTATAGATGACACAAGAAATACTGGATCACATGAAACAACGAAATAGGTTTAAATATAGATTGCGATTCGTACTGAAAAATCAAACAGCAAATGATAAATATTTGCTGCACATAAAGAGATAATCTGCATGACACAAACAAATAGGGAGATCGAAAACGTCTTGGAAAAAGCGAACACACACAACCAGTACTCAAAAATTAGATCACTGTAGTTTAAATGTAGAGCTCACAGCGACATAGTTAAAGACAAAAAGGTGACATTCTGTTTGAACCTGAGTAATAGCAGGCAGGTGGTGAGAATACTCTGGAGACTTAAATGATGAAGATGTCAGAAATGACTCACATTACATAAGTACATGGAAGAAGTGAAAAATTGAGTCATAGTTCCTCCAGTTGCCAGTTCAGATTCCCACAAAGCTTTGAACAACTTGAACAACAAACATATCAGCCCTGCTGAATTAATGAAGAATGCTGTAGATAAGACGAAATACCCTCTGTACTAATTTATGTGTGTCCGCGATGAGGATGAATAACTACCATTGGAATACATATAAAGGAAAACAATTACCATACATTATCGTGCAAAGGTAATTGATTATTGAAATTATAGGATCCTGTCATTACTGTGCTATGCTTCAAAACTTCCAATCAATATTGATAAAGAAAGTCTTAAAATCAAGATTAGCCAACTTTTAGGGAAAGAAAATTTTAAATTTAGGAAAGTAAAGGAGTTGGGGTATTATGAGTGATTTTGAAAAATTCATTGAAATGAACAGGAAAGCTCTAATCGGTGACCTAGTGAAGACTTTTGATAGAGTGGGCTGAAAGAGATTGGAAAACTGAAGAAAACTGGAATACACAGAGGAGTTGACAGACAAGTTCACAGTCTATACAAAACACAGAGTAAAGGAATAGATATCAGTGACACTAAGAAAGAGGCTAGGATAAGAAAAGTATCCAACAAGACTGTCCTCCCTCTCCTTATTTGTCTAATTTATTTATAAAAAGTTTTATACAACCCAAAATAGGATGAATGTAAAATTCAGAATAGCCTATTCTGCCAAGGAATAAAACTGTCTAACAAACTGACCAAGAAGATTAAAGAGATTATTGAAACCAACTTATCTAAAAACGCAGTACCTGTTAAGCAAAAGTACCTGTTAAGCAAAACATTCTATACAGTGAAAGGGTTTGTAGACGAAGCAGAGTAGCAATTTGAAAACGAGTATATATTATAAAATAGATGATATGATCTTTTCCTAAATCACCTGATAAATTTCAACCAAATTTGGTACACATGTCACTAGCTGTCTACAAAGAATTGATGCGGGTGTAAGAACTATGGACCATATCTATCAAAGGGATGAAGATGAGGGTAAAACAGCAGTGTTGCCCTTAATAGGAGTATACCCATGTTTTGCTCATTCTTTCCTTCAGGGTGAGAGCACTTAGTGACTTGCAACAGACTTTACACATAATTTCAAACCCTTACGAAACGTTTGCTTGCTGTTAATCCTCAATAAATGATGCAAGGGTAAAAATTCACTGCTTATTACATTTTCGATGTTTATACAGTAAAACTGACGCATCAGGCACGATGTTTTAATTAATTATTTCCTACAACCCCCCCCCCCACCCAATGAATCAGGGACCTTGCCGTTGATGGGGAGGCTTGCGTGCCTCAACGATACAGATAGCCATACCATAGGTGCAACCACAACGGAGGGGTATCTGTTGAGAGGCCAGACAAACGTGTGATTCGTGAAGAGGGGCAGCAGCCTTTTTAGTAGTTGCAGGGGCAACAGTCTGGATGATTGACTGACCTGGCCCTGTAACACTAACCAAAACGGCCTTGCTGTTTTGGTACTGCGAACGGCTGAAAGCAAGGGGAAACTACAGCCGTAATTTTTCCCGAGGGCATGCAGCTTTACTGTATGATTAAATGATGATGGCGTCCTCCTGGGTAAAATTTTCCAGAGGTAAAATAGTCCCCCATTTGGATCACCGGGCGGGGACTACTCAAGAGGACATCGTTATCAGGGAAAGAAAACTGTCATTCCATGGATCGGAGTGTGGAAAGTCAGATCCCTTAATCTGTCAGGTAGGTCAGAAAATTTAAGAAGGGAAATGGATACGTTCAAGTTAGATACAGTGGGATTTAGTGAAGTTCGGTGGCAGGAGGAACAAGACTTTTGGTCAAGTGAATACAGGGTTATAAATACAAAATCAAATAGGGGTAATTCAGGATTATGTTTAATAATGAATAAAAAAATAGGAGTGCGGGTAAGCTACTACAAACAGCATAGTGAATGCATTATTGTGGCCAAGATAGACACGAAGCCCACGCCTACTACAGTAGTACAAGTTTATATGCCAACTAGCTCTGCAGATGATGAAATTGATGAAATGTATGATGAGATAAAAGAAATTATTCAGGTAATGAAGGGAGGTGAAAATTTAATAGTCATGGGTGACTGGAATTCGACAGAAGGAAAAGGAAGTGAAGGAAACGTAGTAGATGAATATGAATTGGGGCTAAGAAATGAAACAGGAAGCTGCCTGATAGAATTTTGCACAGAGCATAACTTAATCACAGCTAACACTTGGTTCAAGAATCATAAAAGAAGGTTGTATACATGGAAGAACCTTGGAGATACTAAAAGGTTTCAGATAGATTATATAATGGTAAGATAGAGATTTAAGAACCAGATTTTAAATTGTAAGACATTTCCAGGGGCAGATGTGGACTCTGACCACAATATATTGGTTATGAACTGTAGATTAAAACTGAAGAAAATGCAAAAAGGTGAGAATTTAAGGAGATGGGACCTGGATAAACTGAAAGAACCAGAGGCTGTACAGAGTTTCAGGGAGAGCATAAGGGAACAATTGACAGGAATGGGGGAAAGAAATACAGTAGAAGAAGAATGGGTAGCTTTGAGGAATGAAATAGTGAAGGCAGCAGAGGATCAAGTAGGTAAAAAGACGAGGGCTAGTAGAAATTCTTGGGTAACAGAAGAGATACTGAATTTAATTGATGAAACGAGAAAATACAAAAATTCAGCAAGTGAAGCAGGCAAAAAGGAATACAAACGTCTCAAAAATGAGATCGACAGGAAGTGCAAAATGGCTAAGCAGGGATGGCTAGAGGACAAATGTAAGGATGTAGAGGCTTATCTCACTAGGAGTAAGATAGATACTGCCTACAGGAAAATTAAAGAGAGCTTTAGAGAAAAGAGAACCACTTGCATGAATATCAAGAGCTCAGATGGAAACCCTGTTCTATGCAAAGAAGGGAAAGCAGAAAGGTGGAAGGAGTATATAGAGGATCTATACAAAGGCGATGTTCTTGAGGACAATATTATGGAAATGGAAGAGGAGATCGATGAAGATGAAATGGGAGATATGATACTATGTGAAGAGTTTGACAGAGCACTGAAATATCTAAGTCGAAATAAGGCCCTGGGAGCAGACAACATTCCATTAGAACTACTGACAGCCTTGGGAGAGCCAGTCCTGACGAATCTCTACCATCTGGTGAGCAAGATGTATGAGACAGGCGAAATTCCCTCAGACTTCAATAAGAATATAATAATTCCAATCCCAAAGAAAGCAGGTGTTGACAGATGTGAAAATTACCGAACTATCAGTTTAATAAGTCACAGCTGCAAAATACTAACGCGAATTCTTTACAAACGAATGGAAAAACTGGTAGAAGCCGACCTCGGGGAGATCAGTTTGGATTCCATAAAAATGTTGGAATACGTGAAGCAATACTGACCCTACGACTTACCTTAGAAGAAAGATTAAGGAAAGGCAAACCTACGTTTCTAGCGTTTGTAGACTTAGAGAAAGCTTTTGACAATGTTGAGTGGAATACTCTCTTTCAAATTCTAAAGGTGGCAGGGGTAAAATACAGGGAGCGAAAGGCTATTTACAATTTGTACCGAAACCAGATGGCAGTTATAAGAGTCGAGGGACATGAAGTGGAAGCAGTGGTTGGGAAGGGAGTGAGACAGGGTTGTAGCCTGTCCCCGATGTTATTAAATCTGTATATTGAGCAATCAGTAAAGGAAACAAAAGAAAAGTTCGGCGTAGGTATTAAAATCCATGGGGAAGAAATAAAAAAATTGAGGTTTGCCGATGACATTTTAACTCTGTCAGAGACAGCAGAGGACCTTGAAGAGCAGTTGAACGGAATAGACAGTGTCTTGAAAGGAGGGTATAAGATGAACATCAACAAAAGCAAAACGAGGATAATGGAATGTAGTCGAGTTAAGTTGGGTGATGCTGCGGGAATTAGATTAGGAAATGAGTCACTTAAAGTAGTAAAGGAGTTTTGCTATTTGGAGAGCAAAATAACTGATGATGGTCGAAGTAGAGAGGATATAAAATGCAAACTGGGAATAGCAAGGAAAACGTTTCTGAAGAAGAGAAATTTGTTAACATGGAGTATTGATTTAAGTGTCAGGAAGTCGGTTCTGAAAGTATTTGTATGGAGTGTAGCCATGTATGGAAGTGAGACATGGACGATAAATAGTTTAGACAAGAAGAGAATAGAAGCTTTCGAAATGTGGTGTTACAGAAGAATGCTGAAGATTAGATGGGTAGAGCACATAACTAATGAGGAGGTATTGAATAGAATTGAGGAGAAGAGGAGTTTGTGGCACAACTTGACTAGAAGAAGGGATTGGTTGGTAGGACATGTTCTGAGGCATCAAGGGATCACCAATTTAGTACTGGAGGGCAGCGTGGAGGGTAAAAATCGTAGTGGGAGACCAAGAGATGAATACACTAAGCAGTTTCAGAAGGATGTAGGCTGCAGCGGGTACTTGGAGATGAAGAGTCTTGCACAGGATAGAGTTGCATGGAGAGCTTGAAACGTCCCCTTTTGAACAATTCTTACAAGACTGTCCTTAAACTGACGCAATCTGACTTTCAAAATTCCCTACAAAAGAATGGCCCTGACTAACATTAAACTATACCTTTCACAAATCACTTACCTCACAAAAATCTTCGCTGCTCAAGCTACTGCAATACAGCGAGCGCCACTACTGCCAGCTAAATAAAAGATTCAAACTATGGAAGGCACTAACTACTGATAGGGATAGTTAGCAAATGAAAGATATTAATAGAGAACGAACAATGTATTTACCTTGATATCATCACAAGTCATAATATATATATATCAGTGATTACCTGTCTGCATGTCGAGTCAGCACTGTCTTTCCGTTGGAAGGACAACACTACTTCTTCAAGACTGCATGGAAATCCACTACGTCTGTGTCCATTGTCTTTTACTGGTCAGACTTTGAGAAAAACACTGCAATTTTACTGTGACGAATGATGAGGACTGTCTTTATGGACTGTGAGAAATTTTTAGCTTTTGACCAACATTGTATCAATAAGTGTGTGCATTTTATATCTTTGTTACTGTAATTGTGAAAAAAATTTTTGTCAAATCTGTATTGGCCAGTGCTCAACACCATTTGTAAAAATTTTTTGTGGGGAGCATGGGGGCTGTGTAAGTAGGCTGTTTATGTTTTCTCTATGTAAGTAGGCTGTTTATGTTTTCTTATTGGCAACGTTACGTAGCGCTCAATATGAAAATCACTGGCTGTGCTGTGTGCAGTCTGTGGCTGCTTTGCATTGTTGTAATACTCGCCATTGTAGTGTTCGGCAGCTGGATGTTAACAGCGCGTAGCGTTGCGCAGTTGGAGGTGAGCCGCCAGCAGTGGTGGATGTGGGGAGAGAGATGGCGGAGATTTGTAATTTGTCATGAACTGATATATATATTATGACTTGTGATGATATCAAGGTAAATACATTGTTCGTTCTCTATTAATATCTTTCATTTGCTAACTATCCCTATCAGTAGTTAGTGCCTTCCATAGTTTGAATCTTTTATTTAGCTGGCAGCTCCTCCTGAATCTCTGTATCGATTTCATACAAGCTTGGTACCCATATTGCTTACTATCTGAAAAAAAAGATACCTTGGGAGTAAGGACCACAGCCTGCTATTGTGGTGGAGGTCATAAACTGATGTGAGAAAGTGGGAAGGAAAATGTGAACAGAGAAGGGGAAAGATGAGATGGACACAGATAGAATGTTGGAGGTGGACAAAGAGAGGGGGAAGGAACAGGAAATGGCAGAGAAAGGTAAGTGGTTGAGATGGACAGAGAGAGAGAGGGAAGGAGGAGATGGACAGAGGGAATGGGGAGGATGGGATGATAGAGAGAGGGGATGAGGAGACTGACAGAGATAGTGGGATGAGGATATGGTTGGAGAGAGGGGAGGACCAGACTGACTGACTGAGGAGATGAGAGGGGAAGAGGAGATGGACTTAGAGGCAGGAAGGAGGTGATGCACAGAGAAAGGGGGAGGAGCAGATGGTTAGAGAGGGGCGAGAAGCAGATGGACAGAAAGATGGAGAGGAGCAGATGGACAGGGAGAAGGACAGGAAGTGCGGGAGAGGAGGAGGTGGACAGAGGGCGAAGGGGGAGATGGACTTGCAAGAGACCGGAATAAATAAATACATGACGACGCTGCGTCCTCAGCTAGTTATTCCTAAAAAAAATTCACAATACCTTTTTCATTTTGTTTTTCTTTCTTTCTGTAAAAACTTACTCCCAAAGTTATGCAGTGCACGATACTCATAATACTTACACCTTATCCTCTTTCTGAACTTCACATCTCACTTATTACATAGCGTGATTCAGATGCCCCCATCGCTGTCATTTTATATATCACAGCTGGCCTTCACATACCATGCCCGATATTTTCATACTCTCTCACCCTCTATATGCAAACTATTAGTCTCACAGAAAAATGATCAGGATCTTTCTGTATGATATTAAATGTCGTTAAATTTTGTACTGGCTTACGTAGTTTTCAAGTTATGCAAGAAAAAGGTACAAAAGTGACCATCAAAAGCAACCCAACTCTGACACTCAGTACCAACCAATCAGGATCTCTAGTGTATTGTTCATGGCAGTCCCTCCTACCACTGTATGAATATTTGCAACTCTACTAATTACTTCCCACACTCGACTTTTCTCGGTCTTCATTGACTACCCTTATTACGCCACCGGCTTAGTCGAGCGCTTGTAAATTGTGTGCCGGCCGAAGTGGCCGCGCGGTTCTGGCGCTGCAGTCTGGAACCGCGAGACCGCTACGGTCGCAGATTCGAATCCTGCCTCGGACATGGATGTGTGTGATGTCCTTAGGTTAGTTAGGATTAACTAGTTCTAAGTTCTAGGGGACTAATGACCTCAGCAGTTGAGTCCCATAGTGCTCAGAGCCATTTTTTTGTAAATTGTGAAACTCACCTTTGCGTAAATTTTACCTAACAGTTCCGTGAATTTTAACAGCGTGAAATAAACTATTACATCGCTGCATTCATCAGGCCTTCTGACTACGAAACTACTGTGCTTGCAAGGGAATAAGCTTTGATCGAATTGTCAACGTAATTAGTTCAAGCATAATGTTTACCAGAGCCGTTTCTCGTTCCTTACCCTCATTGGTACGTTTAAATTAATAGTGGTAACGAAGTTTCCGACTATGTTGATGGCGTAATAGCCCAATTAATAGTGGCAAAAAAAGTCGAATATCGTGAATAGTTCGTGTAGTCGGAAATTTTTTTCCGTAATAGGACAGAATGTCACCATAAACGTATTTGGAGTCCTGACTGCTGAAGGATGAGTGTCGGGTGGAGGTGCGTTTGAAGGTCACAATCGCACGTTTTTTCTTGCATAAGTCGAAAACCGTGGCCTCCAGCGAAAATGTATCCCAACACAAAATTTAGTAACATTAAAGTTCCTACAAAAAGGTCCTGCTCATTTTTTCTGTAGTCCTAACAGTTTTCGCGCAGCGAACGAGAGTATATGAAAATCTTGCGCTTAGTTTATGAAGGCCAGCTATAACATTATGGGCTGCACAAAACGATAGAGGTAGGGAGAGCTGAACCAGCATGTATACGGCTGCCAACACAATTCTGCGCGCTAGCCAGAGAGAATTTGCGGTATTCGGAATGGAAACCAAACATTGTCACTGTGTTGCTGACGTCAGGTTATAGTTTGTGTACTGCATTATGAAACAGTGTGCATTGGCCTAAAGGGTGTGCGTGGGTAGTGCAATGACTGCGAGTGGAAAATGAATGAACACTGCGGCACTAATCTTTTATCGCATTAATTATCTTCTTTGCACAGGAGGGATTCGTGGTATGAGATAGTTTAAAAGGATTCGCATTGTGCTTAGGAAGGTGGAAGATCCCGTCCTCCTGTGGCCGTCTTTATTTAGGTTTTCTGTGGTTTCGCTAAATTACTTCAGGCAAGTGTTGGGATGGTTCCCTCTATAAGGAAGCGGCCAACTAACTATCCCATTCAAGCTAAACTAGACCTGTAACTACGTAAATGCCTGAATATACGGATTGTATTGTTGCTGTTGTTTTTAGATAGTAATGTTCAGTATCCTTCTAAAAGTGACTACCATTTTTTCTTTTCTTGTTTTACAAGGAAAAATCAAAGGCAACACAAGAGGGAACAATATTAATGTTGAACAAATACATTTGAGTTGTTGATCTCACAACAATCGTAGCAGATCTAAAAAGTACATGACGTATATGTTAAAACTTTATCTGACGACTCTTACAATCAAATACAGAAAATAAACACTAGCAAAACTAAAATAATGGTGACAGATAAAGCGAACAGAGAAGTAGGGTCACATATTATGATATAACGAAATTAATGAATATTATTACTTGTGAAGTACAATAACAGATGATAACTAAGAACAGTGGATACAAAAACAAGAATTACAATAACTAAACAAACCCTCAAGCATAAGAGTAATTTATTTGCAAACAACGACCTTAACACAGAAACAAGAAATAACTTCATCAAGACAGTTAATTGGAACATTTTAAATTATTGTTGTAAACACTGGATCCTGGTGAAACGACAGGAGAGTGAATTGGAAGCAATAAAGATATGAGTTTGGGAAAAAACCACAAAAACGTCTAGGACCCAAAGAGAATCTAATGAACAAATAATAAAAGAATTTAAAAAGAAATGAACATGATACACAGGACAGAAATTAAATCAAATGGACACCTAATTCGACACAATAACTTCGTAAAAAAAATCTTAAAAACAAAAATCCTGAGAAAAGTAAGAGTGGGGTCCAGGACATTCGTAATACGAAGTGTTATCAGTGGAATGAACTGCAACAAGTAGAACAAAACAGTACAAATAGTGAGGGACAGATGTGAATGCTGAAGCGTACCTTTCCGACTATATTTCATATTGACCTGGAAGCTGATTTGTAATATTTGCGACTGTTAAGAATGAAAAAAAAAAAAAAAACATGAAGTTGTATTTTCAAGCCGCCGTTTAGGGAACAGACACTACAAAAGCGATGGAACTGAAAATTAAAGACATGAAAATGAGGAATAAAAGTTGCTTCAAAATGATTTTAAAGGATAAAGGTTGCGTCGCGAAATGATATTTCAATCTGGTCAGGCTGCATCTGGCATCTGACTGGGTGTGTTATTGAAATTCGCATATCATGAAGCGAAATTGAAAATACAATCGGTCTTCACATCAGAGGGAAGCGGGTTCTTAGCGATAAATAAGAAAATGTTACATGATAGTGCACGATTGGCCATTAAATAACAAGGTCTCAACTTTTAAAGCGGCTGGTAATTTTTTAAATATATGGAAAACAAACAGTAAAGGTAATGAAATTTTTGAATATATGTTTCCAAACACTTTTAGATTCAAATAATATTCTTATTAGCGTAAGATTTTTACACGACGCTTATGTCTGAATAGTCGGGCGCCAAGAGAAAGAGGACGACAGAATAATTATTAAAACAAATGACTGGCTCTCAAGAAAGACAAATGACTTAAACAGAATTACATACTTGAGGAAATTCCTTGATCACGACTATACAGGTTGTCCCGGCTAAAGGTATACAAAAACGTTTGTTTACACTTGAGTACCAATTAAGGTTTGTAACGTGATTTGACCGCCATTGTACACAGGATAGCAAATATTTTTATTCATGTTGGTACAGTTCAATGTGGACACCGTTTGTCGACAGATATCTAAACGGAACTCCACTTCTCTACACGTGTTCACAAGCATGACAGGTGTTATGACCTCCACTGCGGCGTAGATCCGTGCTCTCAGATCAGTCACGTCTCTAACCCTTATTCTGTAAACAATGTCCTTTTTTAAACCCCCATGCGCTGGAATCCAGCGGGATCAGACCGAGAACTCGACGGAAGACAGTATGACACGCGCCCTCCGACCCAACGCTCAGGAAACGTCTCGTGAGGAAACTCTGTGACATCTCCATGAGAGTAGCGTGGAGCACCACCCTACTGGAAAATGACACGGGAAGTCATCTGTGGAAATCCATTTGGCCAACAAGGAGAGATAGGTGCGTCCCGTCATCGGTGCCCAAGCGCCATGCGACTCTGAGCGTTCATGAAATGGCGAGGATCACACCTTGGAGAACGTCTCTACTGACTGCGTATTTATGCAGCCACATAAAATGTCGAGATCTTTTGTTATAGTGATTTATTTGTACATACCTCTATCCTGGACACAATACTAAGCCTTTGCCACAAAGTGGCTTATTGATCCTGAATTCTCCTTTTACACACGTTCTTATTCGTATTACTTCTATTGGATGAAGAAAGAACACTGTAGTGACTACGTTGGATTTAGTGCGCGGTGATTATACTTCCTGATCACCCAAGAGGGTAAGATATGGTTTACTGACGACGTCACCCTGTTTACCAAAACATTCTGGAGACAAAATAATATCCTATGCGGCAAGCAAGTGCAGAGTTTTACAAATAAATCGCCTTGATGGATGGGTGAACTGAGATGGTTCCATATTTTGAAATCATTTTCATTCAAGTTTAGACATTCGGACTCGGTTACTTCTTTTGGAGAGAGGACTGACAATAAACATTTTTACGGAAATGCAGGAGGATCTGCAGCGAATTGACGCATGGTGCAGGGAATGGCAATTGAATCTCAATGTAGACAAGTGTAATGTGCTGCGAATACAGAGAAAAAAAGATCCCTTATCATTTAGCTACAATATAGCAGGTCAGCAACTGGAAGCAGTTAATTCCATAAATTATCCGGGAGTAGGCATTAGGAGTGATTTAAAATGGAATGATCATATAAAGTTGATCGTCGGTAAAGCAGATGCCAGACTGAGATTCATTGGAAGAATCACAAAGAAATGCAATACGAAAACAAAGGAAGTAGGTTACAGTTCACTTGTTCGCCCACTGCTTGAATATTGCTCACCAGTGAGGGACCCGTACCAGATAGGGTTGATAGAAGAGATAGAGAAGATCCAACGGAGAGCAGCGCGCTTCGTTACAGGATCATTTAGTAATCGCGAAAGCGTTACGGAGATGATAGGTAAACTCCAGTGGAAGACTCTGCAGGAGAGACGCTCAGTAGCTCGGTACGGGCTTTTGTTGAAGTTTCGAGAACATACCTTCACCGAGGAGTCAAGCAGTATATTGCTCCCTCCTACGTATATCTCGCGAAGAGACCATGAGGATAAAATCAGAGACATTAGAGCCCACATAAAGGCATACCGACAATCCTTCTTTCCACGAACAATACGAGACTGGAATAGAAGGGAAGACCGATAGAGGTACTCAAGGTACACTTCGCCACACACCGTCAGGTGGCTTGCGGAGTATGGATGTAGATGAAGATGTAGATCTTTACTAAGGAAAATAAAATCGAAAATTTTATATCCCCAAAGCTGAACGAAATGGAGAGATAACTATTATTTGAGCTAAAGAGACAGTAATAGTTAGGCAGTCACAGATCTGTATATTACAACCGAAACACAGGTAAATTAGTTTCTCATCTTCAACAGGAAAGCGTCTACATTTATCATTTTATTGGTGTGCGTAGGTACCGTTAAATCTTTTACAGAAACGGTCACAGAATTATTATCAAAATTACTCATTTCTTAAATTATACGCAGAAAAAATTGATCGCTGTATTGCCGGTAGTTTCTGACCATTTCTGATAACGCTATTTGCACTTGGAACATCACACGGGCTGTCGCGTTCAGAACAGCAGAATATATATTGATGCGTCGCATATCTGATTAGTGAAAGTTTAAATAGGATTCAGGATTTCATACCGAGAGCACGTTTCCCGCCATCCAAATTAATTCCGAAATGATTATTAAAAAGCTTCGCAGGGTATTACGTTCTAGCGATAGCTACGTTGTTGCTGCGACTGCATATTATGAAAATTATTATTTGAAGTTACTCCGTGCGGGCGGCGATTTTAATGAATCCATGAATAAATAATTATGACGACACCGTTGCAGTAATAACGGTGTGCGATACTCACGCACTCGCAGCGTAATTGAAAATGCTGAAGATGTGCAGTCACGTTATAATTACCATCGCCGATGGCGGCAGACGCGTATGAAATTAACTGTGCAGTTGCAGCTGGTATGTGGTGTGGCACATCCTGGCGCCGCGTTGCGCTAACCGCAGGCAACTGGCATGGTGGGCGGCCGCTGATCCATAAGACCATCCAGACAACTGTGTTATGCAAGCTGGAGAAACTGCTCATCTATACATGCACCGTTGTATCTATTGTCCATTTTAGTGTATCACTCTGCTAGTGCTACCTGTTTCATGTTTATTGCAACCTACATAACATTTGATTGTTTTGATTGTTTAAAAAAAAAATAGCCGTCCGGTGTGGCCGAGCGGTTCTAGGCGCATAAGTCTGGAACCGCGCGACCGCTACGCTCGTAGGTTCGAATCCTGCCTCGGGCATGGATGTGTGTGATGTCCTTAGGTTTGTTAGGTTTAAGTAGTTCTAAGTTCTAGGAGACTGATGACCTCAGATGGCCACAGCCATTTGAACCATTTTGTAAAGACAATAAACATAAAATTCTTATTTAACTTGATTTTTTTTCGAAATTTAGGTACGTTGTAGTATTGCTCCTTCGACAGCTGGGTTATATGTAGCGCATTGCCCTGGTCAGTTAGATGGAAATGTTACGGTAAAATCTTGAGTGTGCATATGAAACCATTCTCTCAGTGTTATTAAAAACATGATGAGCTCATTCATGTCGTCTAGAAACGGCGGAAGGACGTTGTTAACGGAACGAAAACGAATGTGGCGTTCTGTGTGTCGGAGTATAGAACGTTAGAGACCTCAATTCTGCACGTAGATTAGCGAATCTGAGAAGGTAAATGGATAGGCTGATGTTAGACATAGTTACTTAAGCAAGGTGATAGGAAAACAGGCTTTCTGAATAGGTGATTGCAGATCTATCAACAAAAACTCATATGTACGTAACCTGTGAGTGGGTCTAGTTATGCCGGTAAACTACTTTCATAGCATAGCGAGCAGGTAATAGTAACGAAGACACGGCCGACAATAGCCGTACAAGTGTATATGCTATTAGATTCTCAGATAATGAAGAGGTTGGGAAAACGTATGATGAGATGAAAAAACGGCGGTGAAAGTTTAACTTTAATGGAAGAGTGAAATTCGACAGTAGGAAGACAAGGTTCAAATGGTTCAAATGGCTGTGAGCACTATGGGACTTAACTGCTGAGGTCATCAGTCCCCTAGAACTTAGCACTACTTATACCTGACTAACCTAAGGACATCACACACATCCATACCCGAGGCAGGTTTCGAACCTATGACCGTAGCGGTCGCGCAGTTCCAGACTGTAGCGCCTAGAACCGCTTGGCTACTCCGGCCGGCAGGAAGATAAGGAAAACGAAAAATAGTAGGAGAATATGACGAGGGAAAAATGAAAGGGAAGCCACTAGATGGAATTCTGCACAGAACACAATTAATCATTGCTAATATTTGATTAAGGAATCGTGAAAGAAGTTTATGAACGTGGAAGGGGCCCGAAGACGCCAAAATATTTGAGGTAGATTTAGAAATCAGATTTTAAACTGAAAAACGTGTCTATTAGTGGATGTGAACTTTGGCCGTAATTTTATAAGTTACGGTAAAAAGATTAAAGTCGAAGAAATTGCTGAAATGTAAGATATTAAAAAAGAGATGGGACCTAAATTCAACCAGACGATGTTGAGATTTTCCAGGTGAGCGCTAGACAACTACTGATGAAAACAGGTGAAGTAATTACTAGAGAATATGAACTGGTAGCTTCGAGAGATGAAACTGTGAATACAGTAGAGGAAAAACTAGACAAAGAGGCCAAACCCTGTAGGAATTCTTTCCATACGCAGGAGATACTAAAAGTCATTGATAAAAGCAGAAGATATAAAAAAACATATATGAATCAAGCAAAACGGAATACCGATGCCGAAATAATGCGATTGCCAGAAAGTGTAAAGTGGCGAAACAATCTCGGTTGCTGACGTAATGCAAAGCTATGGAAATATGCATAAAGACGGGAAAGATGCCGCTTGGAGAAAAGACAAGCTGCTGGAACAATATCAAGAGCTCAGGTGGCGAGCCATTACTAAGAAAAGAAGGATTGGCTGAAAGGTTGATGGATTACAGAAAGGGTTATATAAAAGAAAGTAACGTGAAGATAATGTTATGGAAAGGGAACGGGTTGCGGATGAATATTATATTAATAGTAGATGGTGGGTGTGATACTGCGAGAAGAAATGAACAGTGTACTGAGAGAGCTAAGCCAAAATAAGTCACTTGGGACAGACGATATTCGTTCAGAACCTTTCTTCATACTGAAAACCGCAGTATTACAACAGCTTCTGTCGTCTAAATGTTACATGTTTGATTTACTCTGTAACTGGCAAGTGGAGGTAGTGAGAGAAACACTGTTATATTTCCTCGCTGTCAATAATTATTGTCTGTTCATCAGTAAATAGAACAAATCGTTGGATATTCACAATTAAAGTAACTGTGTTTGCTGTCTTTTCCATCCTTGACCTCGACATTCAGCCATATGAAAGATAAAAAAAGTATTGGAGTCAAATGCACATTTGTCGTACTGTTAAATGAAAATTCAGGTCACGAAATGGCGGCTCCTGTTGCGTCTCTTCGTGTTTTCAAATTTTATAGTCTACTTCAAATTCAGTGCTGATTGCTGAACGTCCAGGAATCTAATCCCTGGTGAAATGTCGAGAAATTGTTTGATATTGAGCGCTCCTGCAACGAATTAAACTCTAATGGACCCTCGTAACGATAGATCTACGGTCAAATGTTTCTCTGCTCTATCAGCCACCACTGAAACTACTTCACAGTCAGAGAAATCTTTTTCAATGCCTAGTGCTTACCAGATGGGATGAAACTGTATGTTCGCAGTTATACTTTACTGCCTTTGATTTCGCTGTAAAGAGCGCAAACGATTTTTTGTCGCTCGCTATATGAATACAGTTTCCGAAACTCATTCACTTGAATGTTGTATCCTGGACTTTTTGCCTCGTACTATGAATAAGCATCAGATTGGGAAAGGAGGCTACGTGAATATACAGACGGCATTCTCAAAAGCGTGTAATACTTCTGTTATTCAAGCTCCAACTCTCCGCAGATGTCATCGTTTTGATGAGTGAATACTTTTTTTTGCGAACTGATGTTAGCTACTCGTTGGTAGGCATCGATATTCGACATTTTTTAATCAACCGAATGACTGCATTACTAACCAATAATTGATGGCATCGCCAAATAAGACTGAAAGTGGGTGGGGGTGTTTAAAAAATCTATTAATTGGTGCGAAATATTCCTGAGCAGAGTCGCTACTAAAAACGGCGGATGTTTAATTACTCGTATCTTGCTGTTTCTTTGAATTATACCTGCGCATTTAAATGTTGACTTTCAACGGTAGGACTAGTATTCATTCACATTCGGATGAATAATTCCACTTACGCTACGTTCGCTGTCTACGATTCGTGGATAATTTATTGATAACGCAACGCATGTAGCCCAGCAAGACGAGCGACTAATTAATTAGCAGTATAGTTGACGCGAAACCAAGCTTTCACTACTGGATATTCTATTGATCTGTATTACATCCCTACTCCTTCTTGCGCTGAATTCTCTAACTGTTGAAGTTGTCATATGGCTCGCATATACCTGACTGACAACCTGATACATGCTGGAGGATGAAGCAATATTAGGAGATAGTAAGTCATTTGCCGAATAAAGGCAATTCTCTTTATAGCAGACAGTGGCGGCTCATTTAACGGAAATAGAGCAAACACGCAGTATCGTCATCATCTGCATTTGAAATCACATTTTTCTGATAATGTGCAAACTATAAGTAGGAGCACATAATTATGAATGGTTACTGCTTGGAGATCTCTTAAAGCATTCTTTTGAATAAACTACGAGGGTGTAGGCAACGTGGATTGGGTTCAAAATCGCACCAGAAAGGTTAGAATTGCAAACTTAGTCACCACGAAGAATCACGTGACTGAAGGCACTCGCATAATTAGAGAAGGTGGGCACCGATTAATTCTCCCCTTCCCCCTCCCCCATTACTATTAAAACAAGCGGAGAACGAAACGAGTGATTAGTGGTTGTCGTAACAGTAACTGCACCTGGTTTCAGTCGGCTCGTTAAAGATATGGAAATGTGCTAAACGGCAATAATTCACTGTTGATATTGGAATCCGTTTGAATCTCAAGCGCTACAATATACATGGGCTCACTATGCTAAAGCTACATCTACATCTACATTTATAGTCTACAAATCACATTCAAGTGCCTGGCCGAGGGTTTATCGAAACACCTTCACAATAATTTTCTGTTATTCCAAAAACGAACACCTACATCTTTCCGTGCGAGTTCCGATTTCCCATACTTTATTATGATGGTTGTTTCTCCCTATGTAGGTCGGCGTCAACAAAATATTTTCGCATTCGGAGGAGAAAATTGGTGATTGAAATTTCGTGGGACGATTCTTCCGGAACGAAAAACGCCTTTAGTTTTAATGATGTCTACCCTTATCCTGTGTCATTTCGGTGACACTCTCTCCCCTACTTCGCAATAATATAAAACGTGCTGCCCTTCTTTGAACTTTCTCGATGTACTCCGTCAATCCCATCTGGTAAGGATCCCACACCGCGCAGCAATATTCTAAAAGAGGACGGACAAGCGTAGTGCAGACAGTCTCTTCAGTGGATCTGTTACATTTTCTAAGTGTCCTGCCAAGAAAATACGGTCTTTGGTTACCCTTCCACACAAAATTTCTATCTGTTCCTTCCAATTAAAGTTGTTCGTAATTATAATTCTTAGGTATTTACTTGAATTTACGGCCTTTAGATTTGCCTGATTTATCGTGTAACCAAAGCTTAACGGATTCCTTTCAGCACTCATATGGATGATCTCACACTTTTCGCTATTGAGGGTCAATAGCCAATTTTTGCACAACACTGGTATCTTTTCTAAGTCGTCTTGCAATTTGTTTTGATCGTCTTATGACTTTACTAGTCGATAAATGACAGCATTATCTGCAATCATTTTAAGACAGCTGTCCAAATAGTCTCCTAAATCGTTTATATAGATAAGGAACAGCAAAGGGCCTATAACACTACGTTGGGGAACGCCAGAAATCACATCTGTTTTACTCCATGATTTTCCGTTAACTTCTGAGAATATAACGGTATTCCGCAAGCATGGAATTTCACTACAAGCCGTTTTTGTGGTACAGTGTCAAAAGCCTTCTGGAAATCTATAAATACGTAATCAATTTGAAATCCATCAAAACTAGATATGATTGTCTTACTGGGATAGCCACGATCGTTCCTTGAATAAAAATTTGGTATTTCAGTCTTTTATTGCTATTTTTTATTTTCAGTAACCGGTTTCAGGCTAGGTGCCTATCTTCAGGCCATATGTTGCAGTTACGGAAAAGCCTGCCAGAACAGAACTACTGGTTCGCTGTCATGACAGGGAACCAGTAGTTCTGTACTGACAGGCTACTCTGTAACTGCAATATATGATCTGAAGATGGGGAGCTAGCCTGAAACAGGTTAATGAAATAAAAAATAGCGATCAAAGACTAAAAAGCCATATTTTTTAATTTGAAATCCGTTGTCAATAGCACTCAACACTTCATGTGTAAAGAACGACGTTTTCAAAATCGTGTTAACTGTGTGTCAATAGATCGCTCTCTTCGAGGTAGTAATTCATAATGCTCGAACACAACATACACTCCTGGAAATGGAAAAAAGAACACATTGACACCGGTGTGTCAGACCCACCATACTTGCTCCGGACACTGCGACAGGGCTGTACAAGCAATGATCACACGCACGGCACAGCGGACACACCAGGAACCGCTGTGTTGGCCGTCGAATGGCGCTAGCTGCGCAGCATTTGTGCACCGCCGCCGTCAGTGTCAGCCAGATTGCCGTGGCATACGGAGCTCCATCGCAGTCTTTAACACTGGTAGCATGCCGCGACAGCGTGGACGTGAACCGTATGTGCAGTTGACGGACTTTGAGCGAGGGCGTATAGTGGGCATGCGGGAGGCCGGGTGGACGTACCGCCGAATTGCTCAACACGTGGGGCGTGAGGTCTCCACAGTACATCGATGTTGTCGCCAGTGGTCGGCGGAAGGTGCACGTGCCCGTCGACCTGGGACCGGACCGCAGCGACGCACGGATGCACGCCAAGACCGTAGGATCCTACGCAGTGCCGTAGGGGACCGCACCGCCACTTCCCAGCAAATTAGGGACACTGTTGCTCCTGGGGTATCGGCGAGGACCATTCGCAACCGTCTCCATGAAGCTGGGCTATGGTCCCGCACACCGTTAGGCCGTCTTCCGCTCACGCCCCAACATCGTGCAGCCCGCCTCCAGTGGTGTCGCGACAGGCGTGAATGGAGGGACGAATGGAGACGTGTCGTCTTCAGCGATGAGAGTCGCTTCTCCCTTGGTGCCAATATGGTCGTATGCGTGTTTGGCGCCGTGCAGGTGAGCGCCACAATCAGGACTGCATACGACCGAGGCACACAGGGCCAACACCCGGCATCATGGTGTGGGGAGCGATCTCCTACACTGGCCGTACACCACTGGTGATCGTCGAGGGGACACTGAATAGTGCACGGTACATCCAAACCGTCATCGAACCCATCGTCCTACCATTCCTAGACCGGCAAGGGAACTTGCTGTTCCAACAGGACAATGCACATCCGCATGTATCCCGTGCCACCCAACGTGCTCTAGAAGGTGTAAGTCAACTACCCTGGCCAGCAAGATCTCCGGATCTGTCCCCCATTGAGCATGTTTGGGACTGGATGAAGCGTCGTCTCACGCGGTCTGCACGTCCAGCACGAACGCTGGTCCAACTGAGGCGCCAGGTGGAAATGGCATGGCAAGCCGTTCCACAGGACTACATCCAGCATCTCTACGATCGTCTCCATGGGAGAATAGCAGCCTGCATTGCTGCGAAAGGTGGATATACACTGTACTCGTGCCGACATTGTGCATGCTCTGTTGCCTGTGTCTATGTGCCTGTGGTTCTGTCAGTGTGATCATGTGATGTATCTGACCCCAGGAATGTGTCAATAAAGTTTCCCCTTCCTGGGACAATGAATTCACGGTGTTCTTATTTCAATTTCCACGAGTGTACGTTACTAAATCCTGCTGCATGTCGACGTTAATGATATGGGCTAGTAATTTAGTGGATTACACCTATTTTCTTTCTTGAATATTTGTGTGACCTGTGAAACTTTCCAGTCTTTGGGAACGGATCTTTCGTCGAGCGCGCAGTTGTTAAGTAGGGACCTATTGTATCCGCATACTCTGAAAGAAACGCAATTGGTATACAGTCTGGCCCTGATGAATTCCTTTTGTTAAGTAATTTAAGTTGCTTCACTACTCCGAGGATATCTACCTCTACGTTATTGATGTTGGCAGCTGTTCTTGATTCGAATTCTGGAGTATTTACTTTGTTTTCTTTGGTGAAGGAATTACGGAAGGCTGTGTTTAGTAACTCTGTCATAAAGACACGAACACATGGCGTCGTGGTGGACAAAGACCACGATGCTGAACACAAAGAATAATCATTCAGAAAATTGGCCGGGTGCGAGTAGGATTCGCACTCTGAGGGTACCGTGCAAACTTAATCATGTATACAGACAGTTCATAGATCACTAGAATAGAGGATCTCGACGATTTTTTGCCGTTTATTGACATACTGGCAAGACATGGGTCCCGGGAGTTGCAAGTCTTTCGAGAACGTTTCTGCTCGGAAGCGTCTACTAACCAAACTGCGTGCCTACGGAATATCGCCTCAGTTGTGCGACTGGATTCGTGATTTCCTGTCAGAAAGGTCACAGTTCGTAGTAATAGACGGAAAGTCGTCGAGTAAAACAGAATTAATATCCGGCGTTCCCCAAGGAAGTGTTATAGGCTCTCTATTGTTCCTGATCTATATTAACGACATGGGAGACAATCTGAGTACCCGTCTAGATTTTTTGCATATGATGCTGTCATTTACCGTCTTGTAAAGTCATCAGATGATCAAAACGACTTGCAAAATGATTTAGATAAGATATGTCCATTATAATTATCCGGGCTGTTATGCCGTGGTCGGTTGATGAATTCAGAGGTGATTCCCAACGTTTCGTCTCCGACTGCGGGAGACATCTTCAAGGGGATCCGTAGCTTGATGGAAGGTCCAACACACACACTGGCTCGCTACTGACTGCCGCTAAATTCCGTGTCCGCGCGCCCCCGCGCCGCGGCGTGACGTCACGTGATTTGAAAACGTCAGTGCAATTGGCCGCTGTCCGTCGCCGTCGATCGCCGTTGCCATCACCCAGTAGTGGACGAGTGGTACACATCTTCTTTAACACCGGCATCCATATACCGTTCAATTTGACACCCTCCTCCTTTCGGTTGAAATTATTTGGGTGTTTAGCGATTTCGATTGCCTCCCTGTAGAGCCTTTCGTAGTATCCGCTCGTGGCCGCTAGTACTTGCGTCTCTTCGAAACGAATATTGTGGTTCCCTGGCTGGAAAGCATGCTCCGCAACAGCTGATCGTTCCGTTTCTCCTCTTCTACAATTTCCCTTGTGCTCTTCCAAACGTTTAGAAACAGTTCTTTTGGTGGTACCCACATAAACATCACCACAGCTGCACGGGATCCTATACACTCCAGATTTTTCCAATGGTTTGCGAGCATCCTTGGCAGGCCTAAGGTATTCCTGTATCTTCCTGGTGGACTTGTAAATTACGGTAATATTCCGCTTCGTCAAGATCCTCCCAATTCTTTCCGTTAAATTTTTAACAAACGGCAGGAAAACCTTAGATTTTGCAGTAGCCTGTACGTCAGTATGATTTCTGCGTGGCTGCCTCAACGCACGTTTTATTTCGGCGGACGAATATCCGTTCTTCGTTTGTGCATTGTGGAGATGTTCCATCTCAGCGTCGAGCAACTCAGGTTCACAAATATTTCTAGCTCTGTCCGCTAACGTCTTGATAACACGCCGCTTCTGTTGTGGGTGGTGGTTCGAATCCCGGTGCAAATATCGGTCCGTGTGCGTGGGTTTGCGGTACACTGAGTGGCCCAAACTACCATTTTCGTTTCTAAACACAAGCACATCGAGGAAATGTAGTTTGCCGTCTACCTCCTCCTCCATAGTAAACTGAATTCTTGAGTTTATACTGTTCAGATGTTCGTGGAACCAGCTTAGTTCCTCCCTACCACGTCTCCACAACACAAACGTGTCATCCACGTATCGGAACCATACATTTGGTTTCTTGCTGGCAGTACCTAAGGCCTGTTCTTCGAATTTCTCCATAAAGAAGTTTGCAATTACGGGACTTAGGGGGCTTCCCATAGCCACGCCATCCGTTTGCTCATAAAACTGTTCATTCCACTTGAAGTATGTGGTCGTCACACAACACTTAAACAGCTCTAAAATATCGGCAGGAAAAATTCGATCCAGCTGTTCCAATACATCATTAAGTGGAACCATGGTAAACAGCGATACCACATCGAAGCTGACCAAAATGTCCTCCGGCTGGACCACTATGCCATTCAATCTGCTGATGAAATGTGTCGAATTCTTTTATATACGAGTCCGAACGGCCCACATGTGGTTTTAACAGCGTAGTCAAAAATATGATATTTCCGGACGTGGAAGTCTACATTTTAGTATCAGACGCCTCTACGGGGAGGAGATGTCAAGAGAAGTGCGACGCCTGGAAGGACTCCAGAAGAAGAGAGTGCAGCTTTTGTGTTCCCTCACATTCCCGTCTCGTTGCAGAGCTGTCGGCGTTATACCGAAGTTTCTGAAGATAAAGCGACTGTTCTATTCGGGAAAGGCACAACGCATTTTCAAACGGACTGAGGAGGCCTTACTACGAGAGCGCATTCAGCAGGCCCGACGGGACTTGGCAAGCACAAACTGTAAGTTAATGTCTCTCCATCTTACGATCAGTAATAAACTGTGCAGCGGTGACTGGGATAAAATTGATAGACTACTGCATGATACCATGGGGAACCGTATGTTGACGACGTCTAGTAGACACAAGAAGAAGTTTGATAATTTGCTACCTAATCAGACTGTTCGCCATTTAGACGTTTCCCGGACCGTTATCAATTTGTACAAACGTTCGCTATCTGACGATGAGACATCTGTGCTTGCCAAGGGAGGAAATTTTGCTGTTAGTCCGCGTTTTGTGCCCACGGAAGAAATTATAGCCAATGTAGAAGCAGGAATCCGCAGTGTAGATTCTGTAACAGCTGAAGAAATCCGTATAGAAACAGTGAGAATATTAGCCAATGCAAAACCACCGAAAAGTAATATAACTGTGGGTGTGAGAGAAGAGCTTTAAACTCCTGAATGACGACGATAGTATTTTGGTTCTCCCAGCTGACAAAGGAAGCGCAACGGTGGTTATGGATGTGGCCGACTATCAGAGAAAAATTGCGGATCTACTGGATCCGCAAGCATATAGGAAGCTGAATAAGGACCCCACTAACAACATTTTCAGAACTGTGTCGCGGTTAATAAAAAAGTCCTCCATTGAAGAGGGTGTACAGAATGGTCTCTGCAGTTCGGTTGCGCTACCACCGAGGCTTTATGGATTGCCCAAAATTCATAAAGAAAATGTTCCGTTAAGACCGATAGTAAGTGCCATTGGTTCGCCCACCTACTCGTTAGCCAAGTTTTTGACTACGCTGTTAAAACCACATGTGGGCCGTTCGGACTCGTATATAAAGTATTCGACACATTTCATCAGCAGATTGAATGGCATAGTGGTCCAGCCGGAGGACATATTGGTCAGCTTCGATGTGGTATCGCTGTTTACCATGGTTCCACTTAATGATGTATTGGAACAGCTGGATCGAATTTTTCCTGCCGATATTTTAGAGCTGTTTAAGTGTTGTGTGACGACCACATACTTCAAGCCTTAGGTACTGCCAGCAAGAAACCAAATGTATGGTTCCGATACGTGGATGACATGTTTGTGTTGTGGAGACATGGTAGGGAGGAACTAAGCCGGTTCCACGAACATCTGAACAGTATAAACTCAAGAATTCAGTTTACTATGGAGGAGGAGGTAGACGGCAAACTACATTTCCTCGATGTGCTTGTGTTTAGAAACGAAAATGGTAGTTTGGGCCACTCAGTGTACCGCAAACCCACGCACACGGACCGTTATTTGCACCGGGATTCGAACCACCACCCACAACAGAAGCGGGGTGTTATCAAGACGTTAGCGGACAGAGCTAGAAATATTTGTGAACCTGAGTTGCTCGACGCTGAGATGGAACATCTCCACAATGCACTAACGAAGAACGGATATTCGTCCGCCGAAATAAAACGTGCGTTGAGGCAGCCACGCAGAAATCATACTGACGTACAGGCTACTGCAAAATCTAAGGTTTTCCTGCCGTTTGTTAAAAATGTAACGGAAAGAATTGGGAGGATCTTGACGAAGCGGAATATTACCGTAATTTACAAGCCCACCAGGAAGATACAGGAATACCTTAGGCCTGCCAAGGATGCTCGCAAACCATTGGAAAAATCTGGGGTGTATAGGATCCCGTGCAGCTGTGGTGATGTTTATGTGGGTACCACCAAAACTGTTTCTAAACGTTTGGAAGAGCACAAGAGAAATTGTAGAAGAGGAGAAACGGAACGATCAGCTGTTGCGGAGCATGCTTTCCAGCCAGGGAACCACAATATTCGTTTCGAAGAGACGCAAGTACTAGCGGCCACGAGCGGATACTACGAAAGGCTCTACAGGGAGGCAATCGAAATCGCTAAACACCCAAATAATTTCAACCGAAAGGAGGAGGGCGTCAAAATAAACGGTATATGGATGCCGTTGTTAAAGAAGATGTGTACCACTCGTCCACTACTGGGTGATGGCAACGGCGATCGACGGCGACGGACAGCGGCCAATTGCACTGACGTTTTCAAAACACGTGACGTCACGCCGCGGCGCGGGGGCGCGCGGACACGGAATTTAGCGGCAGTCAGTAGCGAGCCAGTGTGTGTGTTGGACCTTCCATCAAGCTACGGACCCCCTTGAAGTGTCTCCCGCAGTCGGAGACGAAACGTTGGGAATCACCTCAGAATTCATCAACCGACCACGGCATAACAGCCCGGATAATTATAATGGACTTGATATTTCCGGCCGTGACAGTTTACATTTTAGTATTAGATAAGATAACTGTATGGTGCAAAAAGTAGCACCCTGAATTAAGAAAAGTGTGAAGTTATTCACATGAGTACTAAAAGAAATCAGCTAAATTTCGATTACGCGATAAGTCACACAAATCTACGAGCTGTAAATTCAACTAAATACTTGGGGATTACAATTAACCTAAATGGGAACGATCACATAGGTAATATTGTGGGTAAGAGCAAACCAAAGACTGCGATTCATTGGCAGAACACTTAGAGGGTGCAACAGGTCTACCAAAGAGACTGCTTACTCTACGCTTGTCCGCCCTGTTCTGGAGTATTACTGTGCGGTGTGGGATCCGCATCAAGTGGGACTGACGGATGACATCGAAAAAGTACGCAGAAGGGCAGCTCGTTTTGTATTATCGCGAAATAGGGGAGATATTGTCACAGACATGATACGTGAATTGGAGTGGCAATCATTAAAACAAAGGCGTTTTCGTTGCGACGGGATCTTCTCATGAAATGTCAATCACCAGTTTTCTCCTCCGATTGCGAAACCATTCTGTTGGTACCCACCTACATAGGGAGAAATGATCATCACGATAAAATAAGAGAAATCGAGGCTCGCACACGAAAATTTAAGTGCTCATATTTCCCGCGTGCCGTTCAAGAGTGGAACGGTAGAGAGACAGCATGAAGGTGGTTCATTGAACCCTCTGCCAGGCAATTTATTGTGAATATCAGAGTAATCACATAGATGTAGATGTAAATGTGTGCTTTAATTTTGAAATCGAATAACAGATGACTGAAGATGCGTTTCTGTTTAGGCTACAATTGAAAATTAACAATTTAATGATTTTTGTTCCTTTAGTTTTACTTGTCAATCTTACTTCTTGACAAATTTCTCCATCCTAGGTCAATCGAAAGTACGCTACAGGCTTTGTGAGTGTAGTCAGTAAGTGACGTAAATGACAGTCTCTTTTTGACTGAACTGACATAGGAGCTTTATGTTTTTCACCACCAGGGGAGCGTAGGACCATAGACCTTAGTACGTAGCATGAATTTCAATCTGATATGTCTACCCGTTAGTGAGAAAAATAGTTTTTAACAGCCGGACTGACTGACAGACAGACATACGGACAACAAAGTGATCAAGTAAACAGAGCTGAAGGCAGATGACTATGGACATGCGATGCAGTGGTTCAATTTCAACCGAAGTTGGTATTATGTTATGTTATGTTATGTTAACCGGGGACCTAGAAACGACGGAGAGGCTCCGTCCCCACCGCAGCCGCAGTGGTCCACAACCCCACGACGACTATCGCAGTCCACTTCACCCCTCCGCCGCCCCACACCGAGCCCAGGGTTATCGTGCGGTTCGACCCTCGGTGGACAGCCCAGGGAACGTCTCACACCAGACGAGTGTAACCCCTATGTTTGCGTGGTAGAGTAATGGTGGTGTACGCGTTCGTGGAGAACTGGTTTGCGCAGCTATCGCCGACGTAGTGTAGCTGAGGCCGGAATAAGGGGAACCAGCCCGCATTTGCCGAGGCAGATGGAAAACCGCCTAAAAACCATCCACAGACTGACCGGCTCACCGGACCTCGACACAAATCCGCCGGGCGGATTCGTGCCGGGGACCGGCGTTCCTTCCCGCCCGGAAAACCGTGCGTTAGACCGCACGGCCAACCAGGCGGGCAAGTTGATATTACCAGACGTCTCTCCCACACAAAATTAATTGAAATCCCCATAGTAAGAAATGCCAAAACGTCTTCCTGACATAAGCAACACTGAAGCAGAGCAAATAGCACACTTCTACAAATTAAACCAGTATATTCAAATACCTGAATCCACTATGGAACGAGCCAGCCCACAAGAGCACGACCGTTCTCATACCATTTCAGCGACAGTGGGCCCGTCTCGGCGCGTCTGAGTTAATGAGCATTGCGCTCTCATTTAACTATATGGCCGAAAGAGTCAGCCTTCAGGAATTGCGAAACGAACCCTGTCGTTCAGGACCGCGTTCCACAAAGGGCGCAGATTCACCACGAGATGGGGAAACTCACAGGCGTCTAGTGTCTAATTAGGCCTAAGCGCTGCAGTGTGCGAGTGAGACAGACGAGAACCAGCGTCACAGGGAAACCCAGTAGAGGCCTTTTGGGCCAAGGAGACGTAGCAGTGTTAAATATGGCGGCCCTAAGACCGGCCATGAAGGAAAACATTTATGGAAACTATTTAATTCTGTAGTAATGCAGGAAAAGAAGTAACAGTAATTTTAATCTGCCATCCTCCATAAACTTTCATGGTGATCCCAACAAAACTTGAATATTGATCATATCTATAATAGTTTAGGATTTACTATTAAAGTGAAATTCACAAGTTTTGTAACAAAGACCTGAACGCTAAAATCTGAACGTTTTGGTCGACCTTAACGATCGATATTTCATATAGAAGAGCATCATTAAAATGACAAACGTGGTAAATATCAACTCTGTAACTTTATTCGTTTAAAAGATATAGTAAATTTAAATTATCACTATTTTAAGTTAAGTATCAGATCATCATTTCCTCCATACAAAACACATTGAACGATGACAGCATGACACCTTATTGAATCATTAGGTAATAGAATAATCTGGAAATAGAATATTTGTTGTAAAGTTTAGTGCATAATAGTTTTGTTCCTTATTTATTTATCAGAAAGCACGTTGGTGCAAGGCTACTGGCCGTGACATTCAAAGTTAAGAAGGAAATTGTATTGGTTTTATGTAAAAGACTTTGATGTTTATTATGTAATGGATATAGTTGTTACTTTACTTAGAACGTGAAAGGGGTCAAGCTCTGATTATTTAAATATGTTAAAATGTAAAACAATGTTGAATAAGCTGTAGTCAATCAGATGGACGGCTTCTGGAAAGGGAACTTCCCTAGTCACTTGAGCGAGGACATTCGCCGCGCGGGAAGTCTTTAAGGCAGCTAGGAAGTGAAGCGACTTTGAAAATTTCGCGTTGTATGGTATCGCGGGACATACTGAGCGATGTGTAGCCGCACGCCTGGTGTGAACTATAACTTTTCACGTAGATAACTTGTATTTCGCGATGAGGTTGTGAATGATCGAACTGTGTCAAATGGATATACGCTCGAGTGTAATTGTAATTCTATATACGACCACTTTCGCTATTACTTTTGTTTCTGAATAAAGGTTATTTTAACCAAATCGCAACTGTGTGTCCTACATCATTTAAGGGTCGTTAATTTAGTTCCCGATATTATTATTACTGTTATTAAATTTTTTGTTAACTTTGAGTTTCGCAAACTTGCCATCAGCCAGACAATTTAATCAAAGGGTCACAAGTGTCTACTTTGGGGCGTGTAATGCGACACGTGCGGTTCAGCCCCTAGACGAGTTTGAGCCAAGACATTTCGACGAAGAGGAACCGCATCTTAGCCAGAACGTCTTTGGGACGTTAGCTCGCAGCTGATAGTACCAGACGTCTCTCCCACACAAAATTAATTGAAATCTCCATAGTAGAAAATGCCAAATAGTCTTGCTGACATAACCAGTACTGAAGCAGAGCAAATAGCACACTCCTACAAATTAAACCAATATATTCAAATAGTACTTGAATCCACTCTGGAACGAGCCATCCCACAAGAGTACGGCCGTTCTCATACCATTTCAGTGACAGGGGGCCCGTCTTGGCGCTTCTCGGAAACGTTTTTAGTTTGAAACTGTAGTGGTGAGGATACAGGTTCATTGTCTTTGACCAACTGCAGCACAACAAAGTCTGAAGCTAGTATTCATCTTTGGCTCTGCTCTCAACTGTCCTTCTTTGCTACACTACGCACCGGTTTAACCCTTAACTCACGAGGTGTGGCCACTGAGACTTCGCGAGAATTTTCGAACTCGCTCTCCAAGGTAATTTCTAGCGGAGTGCTTCTATACTTCATCTACCCTCGTTAAATAGCCAACTCTATGATGTTTTACTGGCGGTTGCATTATCTCCTCCTTTGTTTGTTGCTGACATATTCTGGTGTCTCCCAGACTGCCCCTCGTGCACTGCGTACCTGTATTCTTAGTATAGCACGACATAAGTTCTCAGAAGATTGTCGGTTTTAACGATCCTAAATAAACGATGAATAGAGGAACATGTCAGTGATATGCTTCAACAAATAAACGAAAACGGTGACGATTTTGCAGTAGCCATTGGCCACGATTCTGCTGGCGAACAAGACTGTCATTCAGAGGAAGAACTTCGGCCCAATGGTGTTGGACATAGTTCTGTTTCTTCAATAAAATACTTAAAGTGCTAGTTAAAATCAAATACGTTCTGAGTGGTGGTAAAGGAAAGATAGATCCCAGCAGTGAATATCAGTTTTACAGACTTCCCTTTCGTCCAGTGTTTATGTGCAAATTTAAACTCTGGAATTTACTTTTAAGAGAAAATTTACCTGCTGCACAAAGGTACTATAATTTTTCAGAATATGAAATTCATTTCTCTGACAGTCTGTGTACGTGTAATATTTGTGTGACAAAAACTAAAGTACTACAGCCTTTATTTAATGCAATACACTCAACGTGGAGTATTTAAACAACAATGAAATTATTATAAAAGGAATGTTATATAACTTAAATGAAAAATTCCAAATGATTTATCCCCTAAATCTCAGTTTAGACGCTGGGGTCCCAGAGACCACACCTCGTAGTATATGTTATAAAAAGTCACTCCGTGAGTTAAGGATTAAATTGGCGATGGCTCCACACCATCCTTGCTAACTGTGGTTTCCAGTGGAAAAGTTATCCGCTCACGCACGATCCACTGTAGGATTGATAGTAACAGATTTGTCCATGCCTTCTCCAGGAGCCACTAGTATCCTGAATAGAGTAACTTGCGTCACGAAATCAGAAAAACAAGTACACTAGAGGCGAAGCGGAGGATTATGCAGCGATTTTAAATAAACGTTTCAAGAAGAACTACTAACGGAAATTCTACTCTCTGATAAATAATTGACGCATTTTACAAAGCCATCAAGCTCTGAATAGGTACAGGGCAGTGGTCGTCTACCTGCTGTTAGCGGGCTGAATCGAGCCCGAATCAAGTATTGGTGTGGCCCGTGGTTCTCAGCTGTGTTTTGAATAATATTCATCTAGGAACTAACAGCCGCAACCAGGAACGTCAACAAACGTTAAGAGCTTCTTGAGAGTGTAGGTTTCCTGCTCAGTAACAAACAAAAGTACTTACAGAGACAGTAATATTTTGATTGATGTTGGTGAATTCGTTCGTAAGCCAAGTAAAGATGTTCATTTACCTCAGGGGAAGAGGGGTAAGTTGTGCGGCCACTGCAAGGTCAAAGGTTGTAAGAGGAGGAATGTTTCATTGTTTGACTTCCAGTGCTGACAACACTCATGGGTGTTCGCGACACGTACCGATCAGATGCTATGGTACGCATTATGACACCGAACTAACATGTATTCACGAATGCGTATTACAGATATGGTCATCGTCAAACGCGGTACGTATTAGTAACACGGAATATCAAATTAAATTAAGGCTATTGTAATACATCACAATGAATGGATGTATAATGACATTCAAAACATTTAGTAAACATTTGTGATAGTGTTTCATATTGCATGTTGTTGTTGTGGTCTTCAGTCCAGAGACTGGTATGATGCAGCCCAACCATGCTACTCTTTCCTGTGCAAGCTTGTTCATCTCCCAGTACCTACTGCAACCTACATCCTTCTGAATCTGCTTAGTGTATCCATCTCTTGGTCTCCCTCCACGATGCCCTCCAATACTAAATTGGTGATCCCTTGACGCCTTAGAACATGTCCTACCAACCGATCCCTTCTTCTAGTCAAGTTGTGCCACAAATTTCTCTTCTTCCCAATTCTATTCAATACCTCCTAATTAGTTATGTGATGTACCCATCTAAGCTTCAGCATTCTTCTGTAGCACCACATTTCGAAAGCTTCTAGTCTCTTCTTGTCCAAAATATTTATCTTCCATGTTTCACTTTCACTTCCACTTCCTGCCACTGAAGTCTACACTCGATGTTAACGAATTTCTCTTCTTCAGAAACGCATTCCTTGCCATTGACAGTCTACATTTTATATCCTCTCTACTTCGACCATCATCAGTTATTTTATT
Organism: Schistocerca americana; assembly: GCF_021461395.2. Classification (NCBI taxonomy): domain Eukaryota; kingdom Metazoa; phylum Arthropoda; class Insecta; order Orthoptera; family Acrididae; genus Schistocerca; species Schistocerca americana. The sequence continues at coordinate 155,836,131 of NC_060122.1, forward strand.
CCCCAAATAGTAAAACTCATCTACTACTTAAAGTGTCTCATTTCGTAATCTAATTCCTTCAGCATCACCCGACTTAATTCGACTACAGTCCATTATCCGCGTTTTGCTTTTGTTGATGTTCATCTTATATCCTCCTTTCGAGGCACTGTCCATTCCATTCAACTGCTCTTCCAGGTCCTTTGCTGTCTCTGACAGAAGTATATGTCATCGGCGAACCTCAAAGTTTTTATTTCTTCTCCATGGATTTTAATTCCTACTCCAAGTTTTTCTTTTGTTTCCTTTACTGCTTGCTCAATACACAGATTGAATAACATAGGGAAGAGGCTACAACCCTGTCTCACTCCCTTCCCAACCACCGCTTCCCTTTCATGCTCCTCGACTCTGATAACTGCCATCTGGTCGCAAATACCCTTTCGTTCCCTGTATTTGACCCCTGCTACCTTCAGAATTTGAAAGAGAGTATTCCCGTCAACATTGTCAAAAGCTTTCTCTAAGTCTACAAATGCTAGAAACGTCGGTTTGGCTTTTCTTAATCTATCTTCTAAGATGAGTCGTAGGGTCAGTATTGCCTCATGTATTCCAACATTTCTACGGAATCCAAACTGATCTTCCCCGAGGTCGACTTCTACCAGTTTTTCCATTCGTATATAAAGAATTCGTGTTAGTATTTTAGAGCCGTGACTAATTAAACTGGTAGTTCGGTAATTTTCACATCTGCCAAAACCTGCTTATTGTGGGATTGGAATTATTAAATTTTTCTTGAAGTCTGAAGCATAGAGTATTCTATATCTGCATCTAAGCTCTGCAAGAGCTCTTACGGGCCGGATGGGCGGCCGAGCGGTTCTAGGCGCTTCAGTCTGCAACCACGTGACCGCTTCGGTCTCAGGTTCGAATCCTGCTTCGGGCATGGATGTGTGTGATGTCCTTAGGTTAGTTAGGTTTAAGTAGTTCCAAGTTCTAGGGGACTGATGACCACAGAAGTTAAGTCCCATAGTGCTCAGAGCCATTTTTTAGCTCTTACGGAGTGTAGCGGAAGTTCTGGTACCAGTATCTCTTCTCGTCTTCGCTGTTCCATTCGCTAATGGCTTGTGCGAAGACTGTCTGTCACTAAACCACCCTATTAGCTCTAATTTCCCGAATTTTCCCGTTGTGGTCATTTCACAAAAAGTGTATAAAAGGAAATCATATGTTACTTGATTCTTCCACGAACGTAGTCTCTCTCAGTAGCAAACTTTTCCTTGATGTACAAAGCCTCTCTTGTACCATACGCCAGTAGAGGTTGTTCAGCAAAAACGTAAAGCTCTAGCGCCGAGCAAAAGATTCCCTGATGAAATGCTCCAGTCATGATTTGAATTCCTCTATGCCTTCCACTAATTCAACCCCGTGAGGGTCCCAGATTGCTGATAAATACTCAACACTCAATCCATCAAGTATCAAACAAGCCAGTTCTTTCGTCCATGAATGACATTTCCTTAAGATTCTTCTAATATATCTCAGTCTGACATCTACTTCTCCTATATTTTGTTGTAGGTTGACATTCACATTTCGGTCTCACCGAATAGCTACTCCTAGAATTTTACAGTTGTTGCTGTTTCCAGCGATTTGTCGCCACTGATGTGACCGTACACTAGTAGATCTTTTCGCCTGCATATGTGCAGTACCATAAATTATTTTTCGATCTGGGCCATTTTCCAGGCCCTGTACTAATCAACGATCCTCTACAGCTCTCCCTGCAATATGCTACAGTCAGGGGCGGATTAATGAAGTTTTATGGGTGGCAGCGTTTCCCTAGAAGACAAAGAACACCCAGGGGTTCTCTCATTGAAAGTTAAGAAAAAAACCTTGAAAAACTTCTGTTTTAAGCTGTTTTGCTACTTAAAATCACCAAAAAATACCAAAAATGTTTTTTATTTCAGGCTAAAATTTCTTAAATTTCTTGAAATGAGTAGCATTCACAACATTTTTCTGAGTAACTACATTTATGTAATTGTTAACACACAGCAACATCCTCACAAGCCTTTTGCTAACTCAGAGTTGATGTTGTTGTTGTTGTTGTTGTGGTCTTCAGTCCAGAGACTGGTTTGATGCAGCCCTCCGTGCTAATCTATCCTGCGCAAGGTTCTTCATCTCCAAATAGCTACTGCGACCTACATCCTCCTGAATTTGCTTAGTGTATTCATCTCTTTGTCTCCCTCTACGATTTTTACCCTCCACACTGCCCTACAATACCATAATGGTGATCTCTTGATTCCTCAAAACATGTCCCACCAACCGATCCCTTCTTCTAGTCAACTTGTCACACAAATTCCTCTTCTCACCAGTTCTATTCAGTACCTCCTCATTAGTTAAGTGATCTACCCATTTAATCTTCAGCGTTTTTCTGTAGCACCACGTTACGAAAGCTTCTATTATCTTCTTGTCTGAAATAGTTATCGTCCATATTTCACTTCCATACATGGCTACACTTCATACAAATACTTTCAGAAAAGACTTCCTGACACGTAAACCTACACTCACAAATTCCTCTTTTTCAAAAAGGCTTTCTTTGCCATTGCCAGTCTACATTTTACATCCTCTCTTCTTCGACCATCATCAGTTATTTTGCTCCCCAAATAGCAAAAGTTATCTACTACCTAAAGTGTCTCATTTCCTAATCTAATTCCCTCAGCATCACCTGATTTAATTAGACTGCATTGCAAGCAAATTAAAAGCAAATAAACTCAAATCAGAATAAAACACACTTAAAACTGTAGTTCGTAATTTCTTGACAGTTATATTTTTGTCAGTTTACTTCATAAATACATATACAGGGTGGTCCATTGATCGTGACCAGGCCAAATATCTCACAAAACAAGTGTCATTCGAAAAAACTACAAGCAACGAAATTTGTCTAGCTTGGAGGGGGAAACCAGATGGCGCTATGGTTGGCCCGCTAGATGCCGCTACCATAGGTCAAAAGGATATCAACTGAGTTTTTTTTTTTAAATAGGAACCTCCATTTTTTATTACATATTCGTGTAGTAAGTAAAGAAATATAAATGTTTTAGTTGGACCACTTTTTTCGCTTTGTGATAGGTGGCACTGTAATAGTCACAAACATATGGCTCACAATTTTATACAAACATTTGGTAACAAGTAGGTTTTTTAAATTTAAATACAGAACGTAGGTACTTTTCAACATTTTATTTCGGTTGTTCCAATATGATACATGTGCATTTGTGAACTTATAATTTCTGAGAACGCATGCTGGCCGGTGTGGCCGAGCGGTTCTAGGCGCTACAGTCTGGAACCGCGTGACCGCTACGGTTGTAGGTTCGAATCCTGCCTCGGGCATGGATGTGTGTGATGTCCTTAGGTTAGTTAGGTTTAAGTAGTTCTAAGTTCTGGGGGACTGAAGACTTTAGAAGTTAAGTCCCATAGTGCTCAGAGCCATTTTTTTGAGAACGCATGCTGTTACAGAGTGATTACCTGTAAATACCACATTAATGCAATAAATGCTCAAAATGATGTCCGCCGACCTCAATGCATTTGGCAATACGTGTAACGACATTCCTATCAACAGCGAGTAGTTCGCCTTCCGTAATGTTCGCACATGCATTGACAATGCGCTGACGTATGTTGTCAGGCGTTGTCGGTGGATCACGATAGCAAATATCCTTCAACTTTCCCCACAGAAAGAAATCAGGGGACGTCAGATTCGGTGAACGTGCGGGCCATGGTATGGTGCTTCGACGACCAATAGCATGAAATATGCTATTCAATACCGCTTCAATCGCACGCGAGCTATGTGCCGGACATCCATCATGTTGGAAGTATATCGTCATTCTGTCATGCAGTGAAACATCTTGTAGTAACATTCGGTAGAACATTACGTAGGAAATCAGCATACATTGCACCATTTAGATTGCCAACGTTAAAAATGGGGGCCAATTATCCTTCCTCCCATAATGCCTCACCATACATTAACCCGGCAAGGTCGCTGATGTTCCACTTGTCGCAGCCATCGTGGATTTTCCGTTGCCCAATAGTGCATAATATGCCAGTTTACGTTGCCGCTGTTGGTGAATGACGCTTCGACGCTAAATAGAACGCGTACAAAAAATCTGTCATCGTCCCGTAATTTCTCTTGTGCCCAGTGGCAGAACTGTACACGACGTTCAAAGTCCTCGCCATGCAATTCCTGGTTCATAGAAATATGGTACGGGTTCAGTCGATGTTGATGTAGCATTCTCAACACCGACGTTTTTGAGAATCCCGATTCTCGCGCAATTTGTCTGCTACTGATGTGCGGATTAGCCGCGACAGCAGCTAAAACACCTACTTGGGCATCATCATTTGTTGCAGGTCTTGGTTGACGTATCACATGTGGCTGAACACTTCCTGTTTGCTTAAATAACGTAACTACCCGGCGAACGGTCCAGATACTTGGATGATGTCGTCCAGGATACCGAGCAGCATACATAGCACACGCCCGTTGGGCATTTTGATCACAACAGCCATACATCAACACGATATCGACCTTCTTCGCAACTGGTAAACGGTCCATTTTAACACGGGTAATGTATCCCGAAGCAAATACCGTCCGCACTGGCGGAATGTTACGTGATACCACGTACTTATACGTTTGTGACTATTAGAGCGCCATCTATCACAAAGCGAAAAACGTGGTCCAATTAAAACATTCATATTTCTTTACTTGCTAGACGAATATGTAATAAAAAATGGGGGTTCCGATTTAAAAATACGCAATTGATATCCGTTTGACCTATGGCAGCGCCATCTAGCGGGCCAACCATATCGCCATCTGGTTTCCCCCTACAAGCTAGACGAGTTTCGTACTTTGTAGTTTTTTCGTTTGATGCTTGTTTCGTGAGATATTTGTCCCGGTCACTATCAATGGACCACCCTATATGCTTATATTTTGAAAATTATAATAATAAAGCGTGCTGATGTGGCAGATAAGGAAGCCTTTGCTAACATGTGGTGCCCACAATTCGAACAGGAGGGAGTGCGAGTCACTGGTACAGGTAGTAAGGTCTCTCGGACATACAAAGTAAGGTGGCTTGGACAATACTGAATTAACCGACTAAATCCACTGACCAAGACTCTAAATCCGCATGTTTATGTTTGGCGCAGGTTACAAAAATTACTATCCGATTTTAAATTAATTTCAACTCTCGGAGGGGGTGATCGTCCCGACCGCCACCCCCCTCCCCCCCCCCCCCCCCCCCGCCCTGCCTTTAATCCACCCTTGGGTGCAGCAGTCTGACATTACTACTTCTGTTTTAGACGGCTTGATGTGTTCGCCAATGAGAGGCAGAAGCCAGAAGATTTGGCACCCAGGTAGATGCCGTATTCCTTAATTCCGGAAGGCATTCCGTGCAGTTACGCAGTGCTCCCTAATAAACAAAATACGAGCTACAGAATATCAAACTTATAGTGTGATTTGACTGAAGAGTTTCTAACAAACAGAACACAGCGTGTCATTCTCAATGCAGAGGGAATGTTATAGGACCGTTACTTTTCGCGATATATATATATATCAAAACGGAAAACATCTGATAGACTTTTGCAAAAGCCACGACCTCGCCATTATGTCAACAAAATTCAAGAAACCAACACGAAAACTTACCACATGGAAATTCCCCAGCGGAAAGCAAGAACTACAAATCGACCACGTAATAGTGCAGAAAGACTCACAAAAAGAAATTTTGAACACAGACACCCGTAAAGGCTACTTCGACTCAGACCACCACCTACTACAGATCAGGATTCGTCTTTTGCCCAAGAAAAAGCTCCAGAAGAACAAAATTGTTAGACCAGATCCAGAATACGTTACTTTAAACCAGACACAAATATTACACAAAATTAAAATGGAGAAAACGACAGACTGGACACAACTTTCACGAAGAATCCGAGAGGCCATGAAACTGGCACAAGCACCACGAACACGGAAACACCGTTGGTGGAACCACACATGTGACCAAGCTATTGACCAACGAATCAGTGCATGGAAAAAATTTAGTTGCCATAAATCCCAAGAGAATTGGATGAACTTCTTGAAAACACAGAAGCAATTAAGCAAAATCATTCGCAGTGAAAAACGACGGTATGACAAACGGCGACTGACAGAGATCGAATCGGACTTCATGAAGAACAATACAAGAAACTTCTACAGAACGTTCAGAGAAAATATGACTGGATATCAACCACCCAACTTGTGCTTCAGAAGACCGGATGGAACCGTAGAAACCAATACCAAAAACAATTGTGACATTCTGGCAAAGTACTTTGAAAAACTGCTCAACACGGACCCCCCCCCCCATGGAAGAAATGATGACAGAAACGAGCACATACAATCCAGATAGTGAACCTCCAACTCTAGAAGAAGTTAAAGAAATAATTAAGTCACTCAAGAATCGTAGAGCACCAGGAGAAGATGGCATAATCGCGGAAATCTGGAAGTTGCAAGACTCAGAACTCACCAAAGACATCCACAGGATCTTGGAAGACATCTGGAAGACCATGAAAATTCCTGGCGACTGGAAAACTGCCCTGATACACCCACTACACAAAAAAGGTGACAAGACTAACCCGAACAACTACAGAGGAATATCCCTACTACCGCTCACATACAAGATCCTCTCTAAAGCTTTACTGAACAGAGTAGAATGCCAAACCGACCACTTGATTGGGGAATACCAAGCAGGCTTCCGTAAAGGGCGGTCTTGTGCGGAACAAATTTGGAACCTGAAAATGATTTTACAACACAAACAGAACCTGATCATTACCTTTGTTGACTTCAAAAAGGCGTACGACTCTATCGACCGGAAAACTCTCTTCAAAATTCTAGCAGAATACAAAGTAGACAACAAAACACGGGCTATCATAGAGCAAACTTTAACCAACACGACCTCCAAAGTAAAGTTCTGTGGGGAACTATCAGAGCCCTTTGAAATTCGCACAGGTGTCCGACAAGGCGATGGCCTCTCACCTCTCCTTTTCAATCTGGTGTTAGATAAGGTCATAAAAGAATGGGAAACATCACAACAGGGGATAACCTTAGGAAACCTACAGATTAAATGCCTGGCTTTTGCAGACGATTTGGCGATTGTCACGAAAGGTATAAAGGAAACAAAAGACGCTATTGAAAAACTGCACGAAATCGCTTCCAAAACTGGACTACAGATCTCTTACGAAAAGACACAGTTTATGAGCACAAAGAAACTCTCATCTCTGAACCCAAAGTATGGCACGATTTACAAAACAGCAAACTTCAAATACCTCGGTGAAACACTACAAATGAGTGGACATAACAGAGACTCAAATGAAGAAAGAAAGACTAAACTGGACAAGGCATACAAAGTAGTGTGGAATCATTACAACAAAAAGTCTATCTCACAAAAAGCCAAATTACGCCATTACGACACGGTGGTGCTCCCCGAGGCACTATATGCAGCAGAGACCACACTAATCCGAGGGCATACACGTATCAGACAATTAGAAAAAGTAGAACGGAAAATACTTAGGAAAATATTTGGCGCAACTAACAACAATGGAATATGGATCAAGAAACCTACAGAGGAACTGTACAAACATACGGAGACAATCACAGAAAAGATTAGAAAACGCAGACTACAATTCTATGGACACCTATACAGAATGCCATCACACAGGCTGACCAAACAGATCTTTGACTGGGTAACCACTAGAAACAACAAATGGGTAGCAGAGGTAGAAAACGACCTGAACCAGCTCAACATAACAGCAGACACAATAAACGACAGAATAAAGTTCAGAAACATCATTAAGAAAAGTAAACTACATGAGATACAATGCGACAAACGAACAGGCATAAAATGGACCGAAGGACGCAAGCAAGATCACAGCCAGAAGATGAAAGAAATATGGGCAACCAAAAAGGCAATCAAGATGAAGCCGAAGACACGAAGCCGACAAGAAGCATGGACAGAGGACCGGAAACAGAAACACAGCGAGCGAATGAGGGAAGTTTGGGCAGCAAGGAAGGCAGCAAAAGGAACTGGCCATGTAGTTTAGTCTAAATGCGCTCTTTAAGGGCAAAACACCAATTATATATATATATATATATATATATATATATATATATATATATTAGGCTGGTGCATAAGTTTGTAGCGTCTTTGTTTTGAATGTTTGTATTCCGGTTGCTATGAGTTTGTTTATTATCATTTTTTATTTATAGTTCACTGCTGCTATTTGAATTAACATCTTCTCCTTTTGGCATTTATAGATAGTGACTGGAGCTATGGACGGTAGAAAATTGAGTGCCAAGTACAAAAATCGGAATGTTCCCGACATATTCATTTGTCTGAGTTCAACAGATGTGTGACAGCAGCGCAGGTAGCCAGAAACATTTGTGCCGCATATTAGTTTAACGCATTGGTGGAGCACGGCAAGAAAATCGTTTTCTCGTTTTAAGGAGGATCGTTTCGACATTAGTGTTCTCAGTATTCAGGAAAACGTTTAGGGTTTGATGAAGATCGTTTAAGGGCGTTAATCCACAATGATCCATGTGGTGTCACCGCCAGACACCACACTTGCTAGGTGGTAGCTTTAAATCGGCCGCGGTCCATTAGTACATGTCGGACCCGCGCGTGGCCACTGTGTGATCGCAGACCGAGCGCCACCACAAGACAGGTCTCGAGATACGGACTAGCACTCGCCCCAGTTGTACGGACGACGTAGCTAGCGATGCACACTGACGAAGCCTCGCTCATTTGCCGAGCAGATAGTTAGAATAGCCTTCAGCTAAGTCAATGGCTACGACCTAGCAAGGCGCCATTAGTAACATTGCATGTATCTAAAGAGTCTCACTTGTATCGCCACAATCTCCAGATGTACCACAAGGATGGATTAAAGTTAAGTATTCTAGCAGTTACGTACTTTTCTTTATAGCATTCATTACGTATCCTGTTTCAGACCTCACGCCATCCAGCTTTAGCTTAGCGCGTGCCTCTCATTGTGTCTAGGCTGTCTTGTCTAGACACAACAATCCATATCCGTGTACTCGAGAACTAAGTCAAAATCACAGAAATCAGCGGTGGCGATATGTGCATCTGTGCTTGCTCGTTATCATATGGCTCGTGTACAACAACGACCGTTCGTACCGTATAGAGTTACTGGCGACGAAATTTTGTGTCTTTATGATAATTAAGGAAGAGAAAGGAATGGTTGAACCCAAATAAAGCAGCAACTCCCCCTACAAAGACCTGTGCACAACTACAAAAGATAATGTTATGCATCTGATGGAACAGCGACGGCGTGGTGTACTACTAATTGCTTTCCCAAGGTATAACCACCACTGCTGACATTTATTGTCAAAAACTGAGACGTCTTGCAGATGCAGTCCAAGAACAACGACCAGGATGAATGCGTGAAGTGATGATACTCCACGGTAACGACCGTCCGCATTCCGCTAGACCGACAGGAAACACTGTGCAGGAGTTGGTCGAGAAGTAATTCCGCACCAACCTTATTCGCCTGATCTTGCACCCTCAGATTTTCACCATTTCCGCTCTCTATCGAACAATTTTAACGAACTTCCTTTTCGGAGTTCGACGAGTCTTTTGCCTCTGTACAGTTACTGTTATTAATCATTTAATCACACGCTCACACAGACACAGCATCGAAAAGTTACCCCAGCGTTGTCAGGCTGTTGTAAATAGTGCTCATCAGTGTGGGATCCGTACCACGTCGGGTTGACAGAGGAGACAGAGAAGATCCAAAGAGGAGCGGCGCGTTTCGTCAATGGGTTATTTGGTAAGCGTGATAGCGTTACGGAGATGTTTAGCAAACTCAAGTGGCAGAGTCTGCAAGAGAGGCGCTCTGCATCGCGGTGTAGCTTGCTGTCCAGGTTTCGAAAGGGCGCGTTTCTGGATGAGGTATCGAATATATTGCTTCCCCCTACTTATACCTCCCGAGGAGATCACGAATGTAAAATTAGAGAGGCCTTCCGGCAGTCGTTCTTCCCGTGAAACATACGCGACTGGAACAGGAAAGGGAGGTAATGACAATGGCTCGTAAAGTGCCCTCCACCACACACCGTTGGGTGGCTTGCGGAGTATAAATGTAGATGTAGATGTGGTTGTAGAAGGAGAATATATTACTGGGGTTACTAAACCTATGGGAAAAACGCTACAACCTTATGCACCAACGCAATATTTGAAGGGCATAAAAGATAATGTCGGAAGTCAGATTGCAGCTGTCACCTGTTACACACCTACAGAGAAGCAAGTTAACAATTTAGCCTTTTCTGTGTTTTCTTAGTAGTATATTTCTTAAATTACATTCGTGTTTTTCTATTTAAGAGGTATGTAATGTGCATTTTGTATCCGTAAGTGTAAATTCAGTCTGCAGCGCAGTAGTTATCGATTTGTTTGTTTTGAAGAGCCAGCAGATTTTCAGGCTAGTCAGTCTGTGAGTCAGGTTCAAGATGTCGTCTGTTACACACCTGCAAAGCGGCAAGTTTATTGTGGAACTGTTGATAGCTAATCAAGAAGTACATCCTCGATATGAAAATAAACGTGTAATTTCTACACTTATTATCTTGAAAAAACCTCAGAAAATCCGAAAAACTATATTTTTTCATTGATTTATGAGTAGCTAGAGACTGCTCATTAAGGTTAAAACAGATTATAAATATATGTAATCTATCTATAACCCATTAAACTATCATTATGGAGGAGAAGTTCACTGCTTCACACTGAATGGGGATGGGAACAGAAATATGGTACACTATTTGCTGCGATTTTTGTTTTCATATTTCGCAGATGAAAAACGGGGAGGAAATCCTTTGGTAATTTTCCATTCCAGTCGTTCCTATTAAAAATACGATAGATTACAGGATTCCGCCAAAATTGTAACCGAATTGGCGATTTATTTTTGTTATTAACTTTTCCTCATCTGAAGAAGCGTCCTCAGTTATGAGTAATGGCTCCATTTCTCTCGTTGACAGGTTTAATTTTGCCTATCTTGCCAAAACACAGTATAATTTGCAGAAACTGACGTTTCACTGTTTCTGACAGACTCTTGAAACAGTGTGTCTTGTTAAACGAGCAATAAGCGACGAGAAAAGTGAATACGTTACGAAAAACCTCATCGTGTTAGTGTGCAGTAACATAGGAGAAAGACTTTCTCGTTTATTTTCATCGTAGCAAATACTAGTCATCGAAGAATTTTTTTTTAAATAATTGCGGAACTGGAAGTAAAAACTTAAGTAAAACCTGTAACTTCGGCTATATTAGCATGGATAACAAATTTCCATATGTTACCAATATGGAAAAATACTCTGCTGTTTCCGTGCTATAATTTGCCAAAATCTCGTACTGTTATCTCCAACTGTTTAACATATGTATGTTAAGAATATTTCATTCTCGCGTGCATACAGTCGGAAGTGAAGGTGCTACACAAATTTCATTGTCTCGAGGTTGAAGACAAATAGAAAACTCCTTCCTAATATCAAGGAAAATTTAATATCTTAGCTAAATTTCATTTGCAGCAATATATGGTGTAATTTGCACCAGACGCAAAATCATAGTGGCCCACATTTTTCATTCCAACATTTTTCGAATTTTGCACAGCATCTTCCTTAAATGAGAATATCACAATAAATATGAACATTAGCAAAGTGATGGACACTTCACCACGAAGATGACGTATTAAGCTATACATAACGTAAAAATCCATTTCTTTTATGAATAGTTTCGGTAAAATCGGGTGAGAAAGACTATAAAGCTACTGGAGCGCGTATGACGAATTGTTTAAATCCAGAGATATGTTTAAAACATGTAACGTCTAGTAAGAAACAAAAACAACATATTATGTAGTAACGAGAAAATTATATGTATCATATTGTGTTATTGTATAAAATTATGTATTTTTTTATTATTTATTTTTGAGAATATCTGCGTCGGCGAGTAATGAAACCGCCACAGACGATAAATGTCGAACAAAGATTAAAATAAGTAACTAGTATATAATACGTGACGAATAGCAATTTCTTTGTCTTCTTCATCTGGGAGTCGAACGAGTAAGATATCCTGTGTCGTAGTAGCGAACGCTAGTGTAGCATTCTTTTGTCGAGACTAAGCAATGTACGCCATTACGTGTGAATTCACAAAGGTCTGTAATCACTGAGATATTTAAAGGTTTTAATAGAGTTGTTTAAATGAAAACTTGTATTATTTATTGTTAAGCTTGCTTGCATATTATCCCATCCTGTTGAGACATTTTTCAGTTATATAAATATTATCTGTGGTGCTGAGCTGCGTGGAGAACGAAGAGCCGCTGCCGCGGCGTATTTAAACGACTTACAAGATAGTTGAGCATACCGCAAGGAAGCGGTAAAATAATAGTAAAATAATATTATTTCTTTTAGCTCCCAGACTGGCAGTGAAGATCAGCAGATTTTATGATGTGTTGCAGATTGACGCGGGCTGCTGATAGGATATAATTTACAGTGCAAATAATTTAATGTACCTTCAGAATCTGATAGGAATCTTGCTGTGCTCCGTTCTGATCTGGCAAACTTTATAGTGACAACGTATTTTTTAATGAGAGTCTCATGTTCTTGGGCTAGTCGTGGTATGAAATAGCATTTTAACGAGAAATAAAATCCACTGCGAACTTGTGTTTTTGAACGATCACACGGACTGTAACATCAGTGCTCATAACAAAGTAATTTCAACTTTTAATCACTATGAAGTAGGGAAGATATATTGATTCTTAGCATGAGTTGCAGTTACGAAAAATCGTTCCTTAAATTGTAGGCCAGATACAGAACAATAAGACTTCCATATATACATTTATTCCGCTAAAGGGTAATGATGATAAAGAAAAGCAAAGCACAGCATTATTAACAGATAGTTCGCGGCTCTTTTCGTATATGCGATAATAAAAAACGTGAAACTGTCGCCCAAAAACGCGGGGCCCGAATTTGCAGTGGCCACAAATATAAAATTTTATGTATTTTTCTTTCAGTGTTGATTGTTATGTATGTGTAGATATATATGTATTTAGTGATAAATGTATGTATGTATATCATGATCAATGCTATGTATTAATGAATGTGTAAACACTCTTTCATGACAAAACGTACTACTGCAAACGAGTCTGAGAAGACGATCCTGATAGTACTGAGAAGCTGTAACGACTACGTAATCCGGGGGCAGCCGAACCCCGAGATAAGATAAACTAAAGGTAAGACTACAGTGTAGTTGTCCTGTTTGTAGAAGTCGAGCTCCAGTGAAGTGATCTCATTTCGCTAGTGGTGTGCATATTGTGCGTAGTTTGATGTTAGTGTTTGTGACAGGACAAAGTTGATGGTAGACAGTAATTTTTAGTGTGCAGTTAGTGTAGATAAATTAACGTATTTTGTGTGCAAGGGGCAAAACTGTCAGACTTTGTGGTTTAGTAAGCAATTTATGAATATGGTTAAGTTGCGTAGTCAACGTCCGAGCAATATGGATACTGAGGAACAACAATTAGTCAGTGCAGGAAATGTGGAACCGGGTACCTCAAGTAGTACTAATACTCTCTTTGAGGATATAACATGTGAGAATGTGGGGGCAGGGGCACAGGAAGTGGTGCCACCGCCCACTAGTCCTCAAGGGGATGTAGAGAAAAGCAGGAACCAGAGAGTGGTAATCTGCCTGGTGGGTATTCGCTTCAGGCTATATTAGAGCGCGTGCTGAATTACCAGGCAGAATTTGCGCAACAGCAAGTCGAGCGAGACCGCCAGCAAGCTGAGCGAGATCGCCGGCAAGCTGATCGGGACCAGCAACTTGTGCAATCGTTAGAAAACATGAAAAAAGAGATTGCAGATATGAAACAGAATTATGAGTCGATACCTAAGGCCGTGCAGGAGCTGACTGAACAGGTCAACAACCTGCAAGTAGCAAACACTAACAGGGTAGACGAAATAGGTGTATTAGCCAATCGAGTAGAAAAGCTAGAAATAGATTCCACGCAGCTTGTAGAGCAGAAGTGGAACGAACAAGCAACTAAAATTGAAACAGAATTCAACTCATGGCTAGAAGTGAAGGAGTGTGAGATTGACAAGAACATTAATTCCAAAGTACAAGCAGCCATAGCAAATAGAGGCTCCGAATCGTTCAGTACCGCAGTGAATAGTCAGGTACAGAACGACGTGCAAACCATCAAACAAATACTCAGTGAGGATATTCCGCAGTGGCAAGTGAATATGAACAAACGGATATCCGACCTGGAGAAGGGTTTAGCACAAAGCAGAAAACATTTGGAACAGGAACCTCTGTCGCCAACAGCCCATGGTTTCGGCAACGCACAAACTTATACGCGATACAACAATGGGGAATCTGTAGTCGATAATGCGAAGAGCTGTAGCTTCGGTTCGGAGCACACAGCATATGTCCAAGGAGCAAAACCATGTAGTTCAAAAATATTAGTGGAAGAAAGTTTAATCAAAAATAGACAATTTCAAACGTTTACTACTGAACGGAAATCAGTACACCCAGTAGTATTCATAAAAAGCTTTAAAAATATCTTGCCCAGTGTGTGGAACGAAACACAGAAAATTCAATACGTAAGGTCGTACATTCAAGGTGATGCAGCGTTGTGGGCTACAGTAGTAGCAGACAGCTGCATGACATATGAACAGTTCGAAAGGGCATTTCTATCGAAATATTGGTCGCCTTGTATACAAGAGCGGCTAAGAAAAGAAGTATATAATCCCGAACCGTACTCACCTCGTCTGGGGAATTTGAGACGGTATTTTGAAAAATATATAAACAAAACACGCTACTGGGACGAGCCTATATCACCAAGAGACATAATAAGACTATTAAAATCACATTTACCCATTCATATCAAAGAGAAATTAATACACGTACCAGAAAGCGATATGGAAAACTTCCTGACTGTTCTAGATTCTATAGACTTGATACAGGAAGACGCAAAATCAGCGTGTGATCACTCGCGGAATAATGGGTCAGGAGGTAAACATGACAGAAATAGTAGTGCACAAAACCACAACCATGGAAATGGTGGGGGTGGTAACAAGCGGCAAGAACATTCGCAAAATGGTAGTAATGGTAGAGGCCAGAACGGGTATGGACAAACAACTTATAACAAAAGGCGTCGATTTGACGACCGGTACGAATCTGGAATGTCAGGGACCAACCGCTGGAAAAATGCGCGAGGTCAGTGGCAGAGCAATTATAGTGATAGTAATCGAAATTGGCAGCAAAATCAGCGAAGAAGCCCAGAGCGACAGGGTAATGACCGGTATGACAACAATAGACCACCGCCGCAAAACGCGCCTATTGCGCAGCCGTGGCGGCCGACAAATCAGAGTGTACATATAGTGGAGGTC
This sequence comes from Schistocerca americana, assembly GCF_021461395.2. NCBI lineage: Eukaryota > Metazoa > Arthropoda > Insecta > Orthoptera > Acrididae > Schistocerca > Schistocerca americana. The sequence goes on from NC_060122.1 coordinate 155,851,522, forward strand.
GCGGACAATAGCCTTCCAAGTACTTCACAAGCAACTAATCCAACAAACTAGAATCGGCCTCGATATGCTCTCCATCGATGGCCGAGGGATGGAGTGAGAGCAACACGAGTGATAATAATATACCTGGGATACGTATGCTGCGATACAACGATGGTGTCAGTATGGATAAAGATCTACTGAACGAACCACACGAATGTAAGAAAGATAATAACGAAAATGTGCAAGCTATTATCGAAGCGAAAATCAATGACGTTGCAGTGAATATAATCATCGACACAGGTGCCTCAGTAAGCGTAATGAGTATGGAGTTATTTAAGGCACTCGGAAAAGGACATAGCATTCCGACTTTCCCGGTTAATAATTGTAAGGTGTCTGGAGCCATTGGTGCACAGAGCCAATCAGTTAAGTACCAGGTGCAGGTGGAGATTTGTAAGGAGGGCGAAGCCATAGTGAGCTCGTTCCTCGTTGTTAAAGGATTGAAGGTGGCCTGCATTCTGGGAGTAGATTTTCTCCGTGAGAGGGACGCATTGATCGACCTCTCCTTGGGGAAATTAAGCATAGTTAATAGGGGTAGGAGGATTGAGTTATCTATGATGAAATCGAAGGAGGTACTTGTGCCGTGTTGTAATCGAATCAATATCAAGGGTAGGAACCCTTGGGTACTACACCTTGATGATTTGTCACATGCAGCAGACCTCTATTACCCGAATTTAGAGGATCGAAATTTTGAAACAAATGTTGAGGCATTTCAAACCAAAGTGCAGGAATCTGAAGGTTTAAGCGATAAACAAAAGCAACAGTTGACGCAGCTGCTATCGGAATACACTATGGTATTTACCGACCGACCAGGAATAGTCAAAGGGTACCACTATCACATAGAGGTGATGCCCCACAAAACATACTGTCGCGCAACTTACTCCATCCCTTGGTCGAGGAGGGAATTAGTGGCTAAAGAGATTCGGAAGATGTTGGCACACGAATGTAGCTATTTGTTAGCACATCCCCAGAAGGGGAAAATCAAAGGACTGTATCCACGTAAAGATGTAAAGTTATTTATTCAGTGAAATGTCTGATGTAAATAGTAGTGGTAAGAAGATTTTAATTGTGTTTTAGAATATAAGTATGTTAGTATTAAGAAAGAAATTTGTGTGTAATGAAACTTGGAGGAAGTGGATTCAGAAAGTAGGCAATACCTTACACAGGAAAGATTTTGTTTACAGACAATTAGAGCCATTTAAAAATTATAGGCTCATTAAGCAACGAACAATCTTCTTGTTGATAAAGTGAGGATTAATTTCTTGAATCATTATACAAAGGATTAATTTCTTGAACCATTTTCTATGTGTAGTATGTAAGTGCAATTAATGATGCAATCTAATATAGTAAGGTAACTGTTGTAATTGTATTAGGATAAGGAACCCGGAGAGAGAGAGTCGTGACTAGCCAAACACGGACTCTGTAATATGCAACAATTATGTGATGTTTGCTGCCAGTAGTGATATGAGAACGACACTGGAGCATAAGCTAATCAAAAAACAAGCCCGTTCCGTGGAAAATCCGCTTTGTATATAACAATGCTTCAATTGAAGCCTGTGTACTTGGTACACGCCCTTGAATATTCATTACGCGATACGCGAATTAAGTCAACCAATGTGGAACCTACACTGTAGTCATATAGGAAAAATCATTAAAAATAATGCTAGTGCTAAATGAAGTATTTATTGATCAATATGCCCAAGTCAAGCTGTCATGCACATGGTAAAATCTGTTTGATAGATGGGTGATAACCAGGCAAGCTACACTGATAAGAAAATTAAAAAATTTCACAAAAGGGCTATATACGCCTAGTAACAATATGAAAAGTGTGTTGTGATAAGGTAAAAACAAATATACGCCATGTAGATGAGAGTGAGTATGCGAAGAACAGTTAAAAGGTATTAAAAAATAAACTGTGTGCATAAACAATGGAGGAAAGGACGGAATATTGTGTGTAGCAGGGACAGAAAATGACTGTTGTATCTGCACCAATATATACGTCGATAAGTCTAGTGTTGAGTGACAGACTGTCCTAGTGCAGTGCTCAACGAACAATAGACAGTGTATAAAAACAGTAGTTATTGATCCGTTCGGAGTCGAGTTAAACGAACCTAGCTCGACAGGGACATGTAGTATGTGTGTTACGAAACATTTTCACGTGTTGAAAGACGCTCTGGCAGTGTACCAACCGTGGAGTGAGTGAAAATGTGTAGTACAATGTGCATGTGACGAACCTTGAATACCAGTGTCACAATGCCACAAGAAACCTGTTATCACGCCAAACCATCCTGTGCATACCAGTGAAGCGACGGCTTACTGAACAATAATCGCTTTTAACAAGTTGCATCTTCTTCCACAGCTAGTAATCTGTGTCCTTAAAGGCAGTACACCGTTGTGGAATGTTTGTTTCATGCGCTACAACGGGGAGCCATGTGGAGAAGCCGAGACGAGTGCCGTGCCGCCAGCCAGCCGGTCGCGGTAAACCACTGCCACTCACCGACATCGGCGAATGGTTCGCCGCGGTTCGCGACTGCTTGGGCGCCACGTCAGCACGACGTCGCTGTTACTGAGAGCAGCTCGTCGAACCCAGCGGCCGTCGGCACGCGGCGTTCCAGACGACGCGACTTAACAATTGCTTCGCGCCGCCAGCTCCGTACAACATTGTTGTCATTCAAATGAACTACCAAATATGTGTTTAATGCACTAACATGAATAGGGTTTAGTGGACACGAAATGACGTGACAAACATTTGTTTTTTTTTTCTTGAGTTATTCAATACGGACCCAAAGTATTCATTGGTTCAGTGATATATAGATATAATATGTTTTCGTCATGTTAATGAAGTATACTCGCATGAATGCTAGACATTTTAAACCAATTGTCGCGAGTAAATGCAAGGACGATTCATGATACTACTGTAAAAATGTGTAATAAGTGACTTTCATTACAATCCAAAACACAAATATTATATGGGTAACAAAGAGACTAAAGATTTAACATGCTCTCACAAATAGCCTTTGTTATATGTGAACATTGGATAGAATCTGAACTTTTTGTGATCAAACTGGGTATTAAAACAAACCAGACGAGATGACCATGGCTCCGGCGCAGTTTTCCCAGGTTTTCTGATCGCACGTAGCCCGAATGGGGGAGCCAAATAAATGTAATGACCCTGGGACTAGGTTTATGGTCACCTCGTAAAGTGTAAGAACAGTATAAAAAGTGTAATTAAACCTACAGTGTAAAAGAACTAAGAAGTTTAAAGTGAATGTTCTAACCAAGGTAACAGACAATAACCAAACAGACGTTAGTGGCAGCATATTGCCGAACATTCTTAACGTTAGTCAATTGCTGCCAGGGGGCATTGTAACGTCTAGTAAGAAACAAAAACAACATATTATGTAGTAACGAGAAAATTATATGTATCATATTGTGTTATTGTATAAAATTATGTATTTTTTTTATTATTTATTTTTGAGAATATCTGCGTCGGCGAGTAATGAAACCGCCACAGACGATAAATGTCGAACAAAGATTAAAATAAGTAACTAGTATATAATACGTGACGAATAGCAATTTCTTTGTCTTCTTCATCTGGGAGTCGAACGAGTAAGATATCCTGTGTCGTAGTAGCGAACGCTAGTGTAGCATTCTTTTGTCGAGACTAAGCAATGTACGCCATTACGTGTGAATTCACAAAGGTCTGTAATCACTGAGATATTTAAAGGTTTTAATAGAGTTGTTTAAATGAAAACTTGTATTATTTATTGTTAAGCTTGCTTGCATATTATCCCATCCTGTTGAGACATTTTTCAGTTATATAAATATTATCTGTGGTGCTGAGCTGCGTGGAGAACGAAGAGCCGCTGCCGCGGCGTATTTAAACGACTTACAAGATAGTTGAGCATACCGCAAGGAAGCGGTAAAATAATAGTAAAATAATATTATTTCTTTTAGCTCCCAGACTGGCAGTGAAGATCAGCAGATTTTATGATGTGTTGCAGATTGACGCGGGCTGCTGATAGGATATAATTTACAGTGCAAATAATTTAATGTACCTTCAGAATCTGATAGGAATCTTGCTGTGCTCCGTTCTGATCTGGCAAACTTTATAGTGACAACGTATTTTTTAATGAGAGTCTCATGTTCTTGGGCTAGTCGTGGTATGAAATAGCATTTTAACGAGAAATAAAATCCACTGCGAACTTGTGTTTTTGAACGATCACACGGACTGTAACATCAGTGCTCATAACAAAGTAATTTCAACTTTTAATCACTATGAAGTAGGGAAGATATATTGATTCTTAGCATGAGTTGCAGTTACGAAAAATCGTTCCTTAAATTGTAGGCCAGATACAGAACAATAAGACTTCCATATATACATTTATTCCGCTAAAGGGTAATGATGATAAAGAAAAGCAAAGCACAGCATTATTAACAGATAGTTCGCGGCTCTTTTCGTATATGCGATAATAAAAAACGTGAAACTGTCGCCCAAAAACGCGGGGCCCGAATTTGCAGTGGCCACAAATATAAAATTATATGTATTTTTCTTTCAGTGTTGATTGTTATGTATGTGTAGATATATATGTATTTAGTGATAAATGTATGTATGTATATCATGATCAATGCTATGTATTAATGAATGTGTAAACACTCTTTCATGACAAAACGTACTACTGCAAACGAGTCTGAGAAGACGATCCTGATAGTACTGAGAAGCTGTAACGACTACGTAATCCGGGGGCAGCCGAACCCCGAGATAAGATAAACTAAAGGTAAGACTACAGTGTAGTTGTCCTGTTTGTAGAAGTCGAGCTCCAGTGAAGTGATCTCATTTCGCTAGTGGTGTGCATATTGTGCGTAGTTTGATGTTAGTGTTTGTGACAGGACAAAGTTGATGGTAGACAGTAATTTTTAGTGTGCAGTTAGTGTAGATAAATTAACGTATTTTGTGTGCAAGGGGCAAAACTGTCAGACTTTGTGGTTTAGTAAGCAATTTATGAATATGGTTAAGTTGCGTAGTCAACGTCCGAGCAATATGGATACTGAGGAACAACAATTAGTCAGTGCAGGAAATGTGGAACCGGGTACCTCAAGTAGTACTAATACTCTCTTTGAGGATATAACATGTGAGAATGTGGGGGCAGGGGCACAGGAAGTGGTGCCACCGCCCACTAGTCCTCAAGGGGATGTAGAGAAAAGCAGGAACCAGAGAGTGGTAATCTGCCTGGTGGGTATTCGCTTCAGGCTATATTAGAGCGCGTGCTGAATTACCAGGCAGAATTTGCGCAACAGCAAGTCGAGCGAGACCGCCAGCAAGCTGAGCGAGATCGCCGGCAAGCTGATCGGGACCAGCAACTTGTGCAATCGTTAGAAAACATGAAAAAAGAGATTGCAGATATGAAACAGAATTATGAGTCGATACCTAAGGCCGTGCAGGAGCTGACTGAACAGGTCAACAACCTGCAAGTAGCAAACACTAACAGGGTAGACGAAATAGGTGTATTAGCCAATCGAGTAGAAAAGCTAGAAATAGATTCCACGCAGCTTGTAGAGCAGAAGTGGAACGAACAAGCAACTAAAATTGAAACAGAATTCAACTCATGGCTAGAAGTGAAGGAGTGTGAGATTAACAAGAACATTAATTCCAAAGTACAAGCAGCCATAGCAAATAGAGGCTCCGAATCGTTCAGTACCGCAGTGAATAGTCAGGTACAGAACGACGTGCAAACCATCAAACAAATACTCAGTGAGGATATTCCGCAGTGGCAAGTGAATATGAACAAACGGATATCCGACCTGGAGAAGGGTTTAGCACAAAGCAGAAAACATTTGGAACAGGAACCTCTGTCGCCAACAGCCCATGGTTTCGGCAACGCACAAACTTATACGCGATACAACAATGGGGAATCTGTAGTCGATAATGCGAAGAGCTGTAGCTTCGGTTCGGAGCACACAGCATATGTCCAAGGAGCAAAACCATGTAGTTCAAAAATATTAGTGGAAGAAAGTTTAATCAAAAATAGACAATTTCAAACGTTTACTACTGAACGGAAATCAGTACACCCAGTAGTATTCATAAAAAGCTTTAAAAATATCTTGCCCAGTGTGTGGAACGAAACACAGAAAATTCAATACGTAAGGTCGTACATTCAAGGTGATGCAGCGTTGTGGGCTACAGTAGTAGCAGACAGCTGCATGACATATGAACAGTTCGAAAGGGCATTTCTATCGAAATATTGGTCGCCTTGTATACAAGAGCGGCTAAGAAAAGAAGTATATAATCCCGAACCGTACTCACCTCGTCTGGGGAATTTGAGACGGTATTTTGAAAAATATATAAACAAAACACGCTACTGGGACGAGCCTATATCACCAAGAGACATAATAAGACTATTAAAATCACATTTACCCATTCATATCAAAGAGAAATTAATACACGTACCAGAAAGCGATATGGAAAACTTCCTGACTGTTCTAGATTCTATAGACTTGATACAGGAAGACGCAAAATCAGCGTGTGATCACTCGCGGAATAATGGGTCAGGAGGTAAACATGACAGAAATAGTAGTGCACAAAACCACAACCATGGAAATGGTGGGGGTGGTAACAAGCGGCAAGAACATTCGCAAAATGGTAGTAATGGTAGAGGCCAGAACGGGTATGGACAAACAACTTATAACAAAAGGCGTCGATTTGACGACCGGTACGAATCTGGAATGTCAGGGACCAACCGCTGGAAAAATGCGCGAGGTCAGTGGCAGAGCAATTATAGTGATAGTAATCGAAATTGGCAGCAAAATCAGCGAAGAAGCCCAGAGCGACAGGGTAATGACCGGTATGACAACAATAGACCACCGCCGCAAAACGCGCCTATTGCGCAGCCGTGGCGGCCGACAAATCAGAGTGTACATATAGTGGAGGTCGCGGACAATAGCCTTCCAAGTACTTCACAAGCAACTAATCCAACAAACTAGAATCGGCCTCGATATGCTCTCCATCGATGGCCGAGGGATGGAGTGAGAGCAACACGAGTGATAATAATATACCTGGGATACGTATGCTGCGATACAACGATGGTGTCAGTATGGATAAAGATCTACTGAACGAACCACACGAATGTAAGAAAGATAATAACGAAAATGTGCAAGCTATTATCGAAGCGAAAATCAATGACGTTGCAGTGAATATAATCATCGACACAGGTGCCTCAGTAAGCGTAATGAGTATGGAGTTATTTAAGGCACTCGGAAAAGGACATAGCATTCCGACTTTCCCGGTTAATAATTGTAAGGTGTCTGGAGCCATTGGTGCACAGAGCCAATCAGTTAAGTACCAGGTGCAGGTGGAGATTTGTAAGGAGGGCGAAGCCATAGTGAGCTCGTTCCTCGTTGTTAAAGGATTGAAGGTGGCCTGCATTCTGGGAGTAGATTTTCTCCGTGAGAGGGACGCATTGATCGACCTCTCCTTGGGGAAATTAAGCATAGTTAATAGGGGTAGGAGGATTGAGTTATCTATGATGAAATCGAAGGAGGTACTTGTGCCGTGTTGTAATCGAATCAATATCAAGGGTAGGAACCCTTGGGTACTACACCTTGATGATTTGTCACATGCAGCAGACCTCTATTACCCGAATTTAGAGGATCGAAATTTTGAAACAAATGTTGAGGCATTTCAAACCAAAGTGCAGGAATCTGAAGGTTTAAGCGATAAACAAAAGCAACAGTTGACGCAGCTGCTATCGGAATACACTATGGTATTTACCGACCGACTAGGAATAGTCAAAGGGTACCACTATCACATAGAGGTGATGCCCCACAAAACATACTGTCGCGCAACTTACTCCATCCCTTGGTCGAGGAGGGAATTAGTGGCTAAAGAGATTCGGAAGATGTTGGCACACGAATGTAGCTATTTGTTAGCACATCCCCAGAAGGGGAAAATCAAAGGACTGTATCCACGTAAAGATGTAAAGTTATTTATTCAGTGAAATGTCTGATGTAAATAGTAGTGGTAAGAAGATTTTAATTGTGTTTTAGAATATAAGTATGTTAGTATTAAGAAAGAAATTTGTGTGTATTGAAACTTGGAGGAAGTGGATTCAGAAAGTAGGCAATACCTTACACAGGAAAGATTTTGTTTACAGACAATTAGAGCCATTTAAAAATTATAGGCTCATTAAGCAACGAACAATCTTCTTGTTGATAAAGTGAGGATTAATTTCTTGAATCATTATACAAAGGATTAATTTCTTGAACCATTTTCTATGTGTAGTATGTAAGTGCAATTAATGATGCAATCTAATATAGTAAGGTAACTGTTGTAATTGTATTAGGATAAGGAACCCGGAGAGAGAGAGTCTTGACTAGCCAAACATGGACTCTGTAATATGCAACAATTATGTGATGTTTGCTGCCAGTAGTGATATGAGAACGACACTGGAGCATAAGCTAATCAAAAAACAAGCCCGTTCCGTGGAAAATCCGCTTTGTATATAACAATGCTTCAATTGAAGCCTGTGTACTTGGTACACGCCCTTGAATATTCATTACGCGATACGCGAATTAAGTCAACCAATGTGGAACCTACACTGTAGTCATATAGGAAAAATCATTAAAAATAATGCTAGTGCTAAATGAAGTATTTATTGATCAATATGTCCAAGTCAAGCTGTCATGCACATGGTAAAATCTGTTTGATAGATGGGTGATAACCAGGCAAGCTACACTGATAAGAAAATTAAAAAATTTCACAAAAGGGCTATATACGCCTAGTAACAATATGAAAAGTGTGTTGTGATAAGGTAAAAACAAATATACGCCATGTAGATGAGAGTGAGTATGCGAAGAACAGTTAAAAGGTATTAAAAAATAAACTGTGTGCATAAACAATGGAGGAAAGGACGGAATATTGTGTGTAGCAGGGACAGAAAATGACTGTTGTATCTGCACCAATATATACGTCGATAAGTCTAGTGTTGAGTGACAGACTGTCCTAGTGCAGTGCTCAACGAACAATAGACAGTGTATAAAAACAGTAGTTATTGATCCGTTCGGAGTCGAGTTAAACGAACCTAGCTCGACGGGGACATGTAGTATGTGTGTTACGAAACATTTTCACGTGTTGAAAGACGCTCTGGCAGTGTACCAACCGTGGAGTGAGTGAAAATGTGTAGTACAATGTGCGTGTGACGAACCTTGAATACCAGTGTCACAATGCCACAAGAAACCTGTTATCACGCCAAACCATCCTGTGCATACCAGTGAAGCGACGGCTTACTGAACAATAATCGCTTTTAACAAGTTGCATCTTCTTCCACAGCTAGTAATCTGTGTCCTTAAAGGCAGTACACCGTTGTGGAATGTTTGTTTCATGCGCTACAACGGGGAGCCATGTGGAGAAGCCGAGACGAGTGCCGTGCCGCCAGCCAGCCGGTCGCGGTAAACCACTGCCACTCGCCGACATCGGCGAATGGTTCGCCGCGGTTCGCGACTGCTTGGGCGCCACGTCAGCACGACGTCGCTGTTACTGAGGGCAGGTCGTCGAACCCAGCGGCCGTCGGCACGCGGCGTTCCAGACGACGCGACTCAACAATTGCTTCGCGCCGCCAGCTCCGTACAACATTGTTGTCATTCAAATGAACTACCAAATATGTGTTTAATGCACTAACATGAATAGGGTTTAGTGGACACGAAATGACGTGACAAACATTTGTTTTTTTTTCTTGAGTTATTCAATACGGACCCAAAGTATTCATTGGTTCAGTGATATATAGATATAATATGTTTTCGTCATGTTAATGAAGTATACTCGCATGAATGCTAGACATTTTAAACCAATTGTCGCGAGTAAATGCAAGGACGATTCATGATACTACTGTAAAAATGTGTAATAAGTGACTTTCATTTACAATCCAAAACACAAATATTATATGGGTAACAAAGAGACTAAAGATTTAACATGCTCTCACAAATAGCCTTTGTTATATGTGAACATTGGATAGAATCTGAACTTTTTGTGATCAAACTGGGTATTAAAACAAACCAGACGAGATGACCATGGCTCCGGCGCAGTTTTCCCAGGTTTTCTGATCGCACGTAGCCCGAATGAGGGAGCCAAATAAATGTAATGACCCTGGGACTAGGTTTATGGTCACCTCGCAAAGTGTAAGAACAGTATAAAAAGTGTAATTAAACCTACAGTGTAAAAGAACTAAGAAGTTTAAAGTGAATGTTCTAACCAAGGTAACAGACAATAACCAAACAGACGTTAGTGGCAGCATATTGCCGAACATTCTTAACGTTAGTCAATTGCTGCCAGGGGGCATTGTAACGTCTAGTAAGAAACAAAAACAACATATTATGTAGTAACGAGAAAATTATATGTATCATATTGTGTTATTGTATAAAATTATGTATTTTTTTTATTATTTATTTTTGAGAATATCTGCGTCGGCGAGTAATGAAACCGCCACAGACGATAAATGTCGAACAAAGATTAAAATAAGTAACTAGTATATAATACGTGACGAATAGCAATTTCTTTGTCTTCTTCATCTGGGAGTCGAACGAGTAAGATATCCTGTGTCGTAGTAGCGAACGCTAGTGTAGCATTCTTTTGTCGAGACTAAGCAATGTACGCCATTACGTGTGAATTCACAAAGGTCTGTAATCACTGAGATATTTAAAGGTTTTAATAGAGTTGTTTAAATGAAAACTTGTATTATTTATTGTTAAGCTTGCTTGCATATTATCCCATCCTGTTGAGACATTTTTCAGTTATATAAATATTATCTGTGGTGCTGAGCTGCGTGGAGAACGAAGAGCCGCTGCCGCGGCGTATTTAAACGACTTACAAGATAGTTGAGCATACCGCAAGGAAGCGGTAAAATAATAGTAAAATAATATTATTTCTTTTAGCTCCCAGACTGGCAGTGAAGATCAGCAGATTTTATGATGTGTTGCAGATTGACGCGGGCTGCTGATAGGATATAATTTACAGTGCAAATAATTTAATGTACCTTCAGAATCTGATAGGAATCTTGCTGTGCTCCGTTCTGATCTGGCAAACTTTATAGTGACAACGTATTTTTTAATGAGAGTCTCATGTTCTTGGGCTAGTCGTGGTATGAAATAGCATTTTAACGAGAAATAAAATCCACTGCGAACTTGTGTTTTTGAACGATCACACGGACTGTAACATCAGTGCTCATAACAAAGTAATTTCAACTTTTAATCACTATGAAGTAGGGAAGATATATTGATTCTTAGCATGAGTTGCAGTTACGACAAATCGCTCCTTAAATTGTAGGCCAGATACAGAACAATAAGACTTCCATATATACATTTATTCCGCTAAAGGGTAATGATGACAAAGAAAAGCAAAGCACAGCATTGCTAAAAGTATTTCACGTAACTCTTTTCGTAAATGTGTTGTTACAAAGAGAATAAATAAACCAAAGAGCAACAATTTTACAATCCGCGAGAGAGTTGTACGTGAAAAACATCATCCGAAATTTTGCTAAACGCTTTCTCTGAAAATTATTTCGAGCAGTTAGCTCATGAGCCTGCTTGAATAATAAACGTTTGTGAAAACATGCTTGACCTCTTAGCAACAAATAATCCTGAAGTAATAACGAAAATCAAAAGAGATGCAGCAATAAGTGAACACAGGATTGTCGTAGTGGGACTGAATACCATAACTCCCATTTCCTTCAAAATTAAACGAAAAATATTCCTATTCACGAAGGCACATAAAAATTCACTTGATGGCCTCCTGAGAGACGATCTCCACTACTTCCAAATGAGCAAAGTAAGTGGCTATCATGTGTGGCTTGAATTAGAAATACACTACTGGCCATTAAAATTGCTACACCACGCAGCTGACGTGCTACAGACGCGAAATTTAACTGACAGGAAGAAGATGCTGTGATATGCAAATGTTTAGCTTTTCAGAGCATTCACACAAGGTTGGCGCCGGTGGCGACAACTACAACCTGCTGACATGAGGAAAGTGTTCAACCGAATTCTCACACACAAACAGCAGTTGACCGTCGTTGCCTGGTGAAACGTTGTTGTGATGCCTCGTGTAAGGAGGAGAAAAGTGTACCATCACGTTTCAGACTTTGATAAAGGTCGGATTGTAGCCTATCGCGATTGCGGTTTATCGTATCGCGACATTGCCGCTCGCGTTGGGTGAGATCCAATGACTGTTAGCAGAATATGGAATCGGTGGGTTCAGGAGGGTAATACGGAACGCCGTGCTCGATCCCAACGGCCTCGTACTACTAGCAATCGAGATGACAGGCATCTTATCCGTATGGCTGTTACGGATCGTGCAGCTACGTCTCGATCCCTGAGTCAACAGATGGGGACGTTTGCAAGACAAAAACCGTCTGCACGAACAGTTCGACGACGTTTGCAGCAGCATAGACCATCAGCTCGGAGACTATGGCTGCGGTTACCCTTGACGCTGCATCACAGACAGGAGCGCCTGAGATGGTCAACACAACAACGAACCTGGGTGCACGAATGGCAAAACATCATTTTTTCGGATGAATCCAGTTTCTGTTTACAGCATCATGATGGTCGCATCCGTGTTCGGCCACATCGCGGTGAACGCACATTGGAAGCGTGTATTCGTCATCGCCACACTGGCGTATCACCCAGCGTGATGATATGGGGTGCCATTGGTTACACGTCTCCGTCACCACTTGTTCGCATTGACGGCACTTTGAACAGTGGACGTTATGTTTCAGATGTGTTACGACCCGTGGCTCTACCCTTCATTTGATCCCTGCGAAACCCTACATTTCAGCAGGATAATGCACGACCACATGTTGCAGGTCCTGTACGGGCCTTTCTGGATACAGAAAATGTTCAACTGCTGCCCTGGCCGGCATATTCTCCAGATCTCTCACCAACTGAAAACGTCTGGTCAATGGTGGCCGAGCAACTGGCTCGTCACAATACGCCAGTCACTACCCTTGATGAACAGTGGTATCGTGTTGAAGCTGCATGGGCAGGTGTACTGTACCTGTACACGCCATTCAAGCTCTGTTTGACTCAATGCCCAGGCGTATCAAGGCCGTTATTGCGGCCAGCGGTGGTTGTTCTGGGTACTGATTTCTCAGGATCTATGAACTCAAATTGCGTGAAAATGTAATCACATATGAGTTCTAGTATAATATATTTGTCCAATGAATACCCGTTTGTCATCTGCATTTCTTCTTGGTGTAGCAATTTTAATTGCCAGTAGTGTAGAATCGAAAGGAACTGGGAGACTTATACCAAATAAATTAAAAACAGACGGAGCTGATCTCCCTTGGTACACAAAACGGGTCAGAACACTGTTGCAGAAACAACGAAATAAGCATGCCAAATTTAAACTAACGCATTATCCCCAAGATAAGAAGCTTTCACAGAAGCTCGAAATGTAGTGGGGACTCTGATTGAGATGGTTATAACAGTTTCCACAACGAAACTTTGTGTCGAAACCTGGTAGAAAATTCAAAGAGATTCTGATCATATGTAAAGTATGTTACCGGCAAGACACAGTCAATGCCTTCTCTGCGCGATAGTAATTGAAATACTGTCGATGTCAGTGCTGCTAAAGCAGGGTTACTAAACACTTCCTTCCGAAATTCCTTCACCAAAGAAGACGAAGTAAATGTTCCAGAATTCGAACCAATAACAGCTGCTAACATGAGTAACTTAGAGATATAATTCCTCGGAGTAGAGAAGCAATTTAAATCTCTTAATGGAAGCACGTCTTCTGGTCCAGACTGTATACCACTTAGGTTCCTTTCAGAGTATGCTGATGCAATAGCCCCATACTTAACTATCATATAAAACCTGCTCGCTAGAAGAAAGATCTGCACCCGAAGACTGGAAAGTTGCACAGGTCCCACCAATATTAAAAAACGGCAATAGGAGTAATCCACTAAACCACAGGCCAATATCATTAACGTCGATACGCAGCAGGATTTTGGAACATATATTGTCTTCGAAGATTGTGAAATACCTGTAAGAGAACGGCCTACTGACACACAGTCAACAAGGATTTAGAAAACATCATTCTTGTGAAACACACGTAGCTCTTTATTCACACGAAGTACTGAGGGATTTCAAATTGACTGTGTATTTCTAGATTTCCGTAAGGCTTTCGACACTGTACTTCACAAGCGGCTTGTGATCAAACTGCGTGCTTATGGAACATCGTCACAATTATGCGACTGGTTTCGTGATTTCCTGTCATAGAGGTCACAGTTCGTAATAATCGACGGAAGGTCATCGATTAAAACAGAAGCGATTTCTGGGGCTCCCCAAAGTAGTGTTGAAGACCCTCTGCTGTACCTCATCTATATAAACAATTTAGGTGATTATCTGAGCAGCTGTATTAGGTTGTTTGCAGATGATGTTGTTGTTTACCGTCCAGTAAAGTTATCAGAAGATCAAAAGAAACTGCCAAACGAATTAGAAAAGATATCTGTATGGTGTGAAAACTGGCAATCGACCCTAAATAAGGAATAGTGTGAGGTCGTCCACATGAGTGCTAAAAGGAATTCGTTAAACTTCGGTTAGACGATAAATCAGTCAAATCTAAAGGCCAAAAATTCAACTAAATACCTAGCAGTTACAATTATGAACAACGTAAATTAGAAAGAAAACATAAAAATGTTGTGGGGAAGGCCAACCAAAGACTGTGATTTATTGGAAGCACACGTAGAAGATGGAACAGATCTATTAAAGAGATTACCTACACTACGCTTGTCTGTCCTCTTTTGGAGTACTGTTGCGCGGTGTGTAACCGTTATCAGATAGGATTGACGGAGTTCTTCGAGAAAGTTCAAAGAAAAGCAGTGCGTTTTGTATTATCGAGAAATAGGGGAGACGATACAGGATTTGGGGTGGACATCATTAAAGCAAAGGCGTTTCTCGTTGCGACAGGATCTTCTCACGAAATTTCAGTCACCTACCTTCTCCTCCTTATGAGAAAATATTTTGTTGACGCTGCCCTACTTCGGGAGAAACGATCATAATAATAATGTAAGGGAAATCAGAGCTCGTACGGAAAGATATAGGTGTTCGTTTTTCCCCCGGTGTTCAAGAGTAGAATAATATAGAATTATTGTAAAGGTAGTTCAATGAACCCTCTGCGAGGCACTTAAGTGTGATTTGTAGACTATACATGTAGATGTACCCGTAACGGAATTACTGCACCTCGACTTAGCAGGAGGTTCATTTGAGCAGTTACCATACAGGGCCAGACAACAAGCTGTACTGCGCATGCGCAGCTACGATGACGTAGGCAGCCCGTGCTTGGTGCTTTTTCTGCTCATTCGCTTTTTGTCGCATTTCTGGTGGAATTTCGTGCGTGGTGGGGCATCACGTAACCATGCGCAGCCCTGCGGCATGTTGTTGAGAGGGCATACAGAGTTGTACTTAGAGCAATTTTTGTATCATATTCCACCCAGATAAAATACCATTTCAAAATTAAGACTCCACAGCTCGAAGTACCATAACATTTTGCTAAGGGGTGACTTTGACACTTTTTTTTTTTTAATTCGTACTCTGCAATGTTGTTATGTAGCATTTCCAACAGGTTTACATGTACACAGCACTGCAAAAAGCTAGTAGGATGGAATACAAATTTCTTGCAAAAGAAAAAAAGAAGCATTTTCTTGTGTAGCTTACACCGGAATAAAGGACAATAAATTTCATGACTGTTTCAAAATGTGTAAAAAATTGACAATGTTGTCTGTGAGGCAAAGAAACTGTGCAACTGAGAGTTTATATTCTACTCTAGGAATAAATATGAAGCCATGTGGGGAGTTAAAACAATAAAACACGGTATGCTGTCAGTCTACAATATAGCACTGAATGGCATTCTATGAATTTAAGACGTAAACACAAATTAAGAAATAACTTCAGGCCTAGAGGAAGTACTAGACAAGTGAACTGTTTTCGAAAAACACTTTCACAGAAGGCAGATTTGTAAAATTCTGCTACAGCTGTTATTACATTTGAAACAAAATATTTAGTTCAAAACCACTGACCAAATTTGCCTATTTAGTCAGCTTCAAGTAAATGTTTACGTATGATCGTACGTACATAGCATTAATAGATCTTACAGTGTCATAAAAGGAACAGGACTTCAAAGACTACGCCATCACCATAGGAATTTCATAAACCGTACTACAGTGCTTCATTCCGCTCTAATTGTACATTTCTATGTCCAGATGCACTCTGAAGTACCTGATATTCAGCTTTTAATGTGGTTTTCGTGATAGTAATTTTGTTGGAGGTCCAGTACTGTATTCTCATGTTTGGTTCTTTATTGTGGTTAATGTCATTTGTCCCAGAAAATGAAAATTTTCGCTTGAAATTGGAAGAAGTTTAAAGTAGCCGATAGTGCGGAATGAAACACTTAGTTTCAAATAAACTAACTGCCTCAGCGGAAAAAAATCAATAGAAGCAAATTTCTCTATAAAAAAGACAGAAATAGCTTCATTAAGACATTAACGTTTGATTGCTAATAACGTGGAAATAATATAAAAGCAGAAAATTGAAGCTACAAACTTATTTTGGTCTTTCATGGTTATGAGAATGTATATTAATATACTTGATGGCTCCGGGCCACAGAAATCTGTTTTGATTTCATTTGACGTGGGAACTGTAAACGAAGAGACCAGCAATATTACAATATTACGAAGACACGATACATATAGACGGGTCACGTAGGGAAGGAACCCCCCCCCCCCCCCTCACTATAACACAGCTTGCTCTGCACATGCGCGAAACTGGCAGCTTGGGCGCGCCGGAAAAATTTTTCTGGCTAGCATCTGGCTACTTGCCGCTATTGCTCATACAGCAAACAGCCACGTTTCAAGTAGCCAGAAGCGGGAGGAAGGCACTGCTCATACGCGAATTCAGGTCTGCGCATGCGCACAAGCCCGCTGGCAACAGCTCGTACGAACCTAGGCTAACCAGCGTTCTCTGTGTGCACTAGAGTTGGGCAACACGATTCATTTTCATGATTCGATTCCTACGATTCAATCTCACATTGCGAATCGATTCCTACGATTCGTTAACGATTCATTCTAGTCTGCGATGGCACGACTCTTACGGAATGCAAAAAGTTCTACATCTTAATCACAGATGGCAGGACATGTCTGAAATTTTCAATGGGGTTAGAATCGAACTGTGTCATGATAAGATATGCCAGAAATAGTTTATTTATGAGTAAACATGCATATAACGTTACAAGTGTGATTCTCGATTTATAGGTGTAATGCCTTAATTGATGAAAGGTCACGTTTGATTTGATTGCATCTATTGTTTTATTTCAGTATGCCAGGAAAGAGGAGTCGATTTGTGCGAAAGGTGGTGCAAAATTGCTTCCTTTGTTCACACGCATCCTCCACTTGACTGCCATCTGGCGGTCGTAATCATTCGGCACGATTCAGCATGATTCGGAAGTTGCCTTCGAAGCATAGCGTACTAAGAATCGATGAATCGTTGGAACTTGGAATCGTCACGACTCGGAAACACGCAATCGTTCTTACGATTCTTTTGAACGACGATTCGTCCGTATCACGATTCGATTCTTACGATTCTTTATTTCATTCACGAATCGCCACAACTCTAGTGCGCACACACAGACGGGTAGTGCCGCGGCTAGGCACGCAGACTACCGGCTTTCTTTCTGTTCTTACATCAACAGCTGCTTTGGGGCAACAGAAATCTGCTTTTCAGTATTTCATACAATTATTGACCTACTTGAAAAAATTAAAATGCTGTCACTAAGAGATATGATCAGACGTTACAATTTTAACACGTCCGTTACATGTTAAGTTAGAAAGTTTGTATACGTCATGAGCCAGCGGAATTCATGGCGGTCAAATCATTCACATTAATTTCATGTAGTATTTGGGAATGAGAGTATATAGTGACTTCCAACAAACTTTATGTAGGATTTAAAACCTTCTCGAATATATTTCTCAGTGACATCTCCACAAAATAAGGAACGGAATAGAGTTTGTCGCTTACCACATTTTCTCTGTCCTTACAGTAAAACCAGCATCGGGCGTGACGTCTTAATTATTTACTTCTTTACTACTAAACCTGTAGGCAGCACATTTTTCAGACGGTATCTATATATATCATCGAATGTTGCGGCAAAATTGTATCATTGTACGACCATAGTTCAGTATATATATGTATGACGGCATAAAAATTGACGACATGGGTGTTCGATCCTAAAAAAAAGGCGATATTACGCGTTATGGCTAATAATGATGATATACTGAAGGATAGTTTCCAAATTTAATTGACACAACCCTTGCAAGTTATCCGATTGTTTGATAATTAGTGAATTATCTTGGCTCTAATATTACTGTAATCTTTTTTGTGCACTAAAGAACTGGCGAGGAGGGCGACACATTTCTCACATCGAGAACTGTCATTCTGAGTGCCTTTGTTACAGCGGAGCAATTTATAGATAGAAGTCTTTTGCCTGAAATGACTTAGGAAATCACAAGTAAACCTCAGCTTATACAATCATACGTGGACTACCACTCTCGACCGAACTGCGGGTCGGTCTTCACTGTGAGCCGCTTCTTACGGTATTAATATCGGAGCAGCACTGACAAAGTTTCTTGTCCGCTCTACAAGCCATTGCAGCTTATATGGAGCCAGTAAATGGGACTGAACAGAACTCGCAGAACGAGCAGACTTCTGAGTGCTTCCTGGCGATGCAAAAACGGTTCTCTGAGAGTACTTACGAGTGCGCGTGAACGTGTGACTGAAATTATACGAGCTTTGTGCTTTCCCTCTGCAAGTGATGACGCCGTAGCCACCGGTCGACACACACACACACACACACACACACACACACACACACACACAAACGGGCTCACACGTGTTGCAGCGGTCGCGTCCGTCCGTTGGCAGCGGTCGGTGGTTCCCACACCCGCCGCCAGTGGCGCTACATGCCAACTCGACGGTCCTCCACAGCGGTAATAACGACCCTGCGGGCGAACGCTTTGTCAGGATTTCAAGCGCCAAATACGCGTTTAATTTAAGCGCAGTCTCAGTTATAAACCTCCGCCATTTATAAGCGCGCGCCCTTCGTGTATTTTCTACTTATTTCTCTGTCTCTGCAAGAGACTGCTATCCGCCCTTCTCGTTTTTCTCCCGTTTCCCACACCTTTTTTTTTTTTTTTCTTTTTTTCTTCGCCACCGCCGCCGCCGTTTTGGATGACACGTCAGATTTCACGCGAGACTGATAGAGCCCACGAATTACGCCGCGAAGAGTGTTTGTGTGTGTGTGTGTGTGTGTGTGTGAGAGAGAGAGAGAGAGAGAGAGAGAGAGAGAGAGAGAGAGAGAGAAGGAAGCAAGAGGGTAGGACCAGCTCTGCGTGCGCGACGAGAAAGCGGTTGTGTTTCCTCCTTCGTTTTGGTCTGCCAACTCTCCATGAAATCCCGTCTGCTGACTGAGGGATTAAAATGGAGATATCGTACGGAGCTGTAATTTCTCCCACCGGTCGACAAACTAAATGCCTTCACGCCGAAAAGGAAACAAAATTTTGCACTGATATGAGACGCTACGGTTGTTGGAGAGACCATTCTTGCATCTGATAACGTCGCGCCACAAGTGAGAATTGGCCCTTACTTGTCTCGTTAACGCCACCTGGCAGTAAGACGCGAGGGATTTGATTCAGTCTCAGTAAAAAGGAGATATAAAATGCGGAACGACGCTCAGGATCCTCTTACAAAACATCTCGGAATTAATACACCTTTTTCACTCACACTAAACATTACTTGGAAAAAGCTGTGACAGTTGTAAATAAAGCTTTCTTTTGCCCTTAAATATAGCCCTGCCAACAAGTCGGTAATGGAAGGAAAATAAATACGTTTTCTGCGCAGCTCTGTGCCTGTCCCATTAACAAACTAATGTCCCGCAGATTACAGTACTACAGCAAGACAGATTCACCTGCTATTGTCATGGTTCGATAATAAAGCGAATATCCAAAAAAGAGGAAAGAAAGAAAGAAAACGCTGCTGTTGCGCTCACTAACGTTTCTCCGTGTGATATACGACTGTTACGTCTGGCGTCAGAGGTTGTCTAATTTGTTGGGCTAGCTGTAAAGTAATGCGAAAAATATGGTATTTCGTCGTCATCGCGTCGTAATTTTTACTTATTATGTTTTATCTCTTCCAAAATCGTTGAACACAACATAATTGTTCAAAGAACATAAATATTTCTGATTTCTGTGTTCTCTGCTGTGAAATTTTTTTTTCATTTTCAATTGATCGCTTCCCAAGGCTGTGGGTAAATGTAGTGCCCGTGTGGGCTCTACCACGGGGGTGAAAGCTATATGATCGAAGAGGCAACAAGCCACGTAGTTCCATTCCAGACCACTAGAGGCGCTAGGAGTCAAACAAAGCTGGAATTGACCAATGAGAGCAGTCTAAACTCCAATGGTGGTTGTTTTGAAATATTCTATCGTCTTGCTCTGCACTGAAGTCTGTGGTCCTCGGTTACAGTCGTCTTTGTATTAGTTTCATATTTACATACTATTCATCTTCATTATAAACAGATTTATTACTTTAAATTCATAAAGTTCACTGTGGAATTGAAGAGATTTCCTGCTGAAAACTGTCCACAATTAATTGTAAGGTAAGACATTTAATTTTTCATTAAATAATCTCGTAGCCCATAAATGAAATGTATTCTCTTCTATCGTGAATTAAGCAGTGTGGTTTCTGTTTGTTTATTTAAATAACTTTGATATGTCTGTAGTAGTTTTATTTAATGAAGACTTATGTTTTTTTTAGAATATTGAACACAACAGATTGACGTTGAAATACTCCTGCAAGTTCCCCAGCTGTTCATCTTGATATTGCGGTAGCGTTCTCGCTTCCCACGCCCGGGTTCCCGGGTTCGATTCCCGGCGGGGTCAGGGATTTTCTCTGTCTCGTGATGGCTGGGTGTTGTGTGCTGTCCTTAGGTTAGTTAGGTTTAAGTAGTTCTAAGTTCTAGGGGACTTATGACCACAGCAGTTGAGTCCCATAGTGCTCAGAGCCATTTGAACCATCTTGCTATTACGTGGATTCAACGGAGGAAACTTGCAGCAAACATTTCTACAGGTTTCCAAAACAACCTCAAGAGTTGTTTCTAAAGTGGAAGAGTGTTTGTAAACTGTCACCAGGTGTGAACTGTGCTTCTTATTTTGTTTATGAAGATCATTTTTTCGAAGAAGATTTTACGAATAAAAGTAGGCATAGGCTAAACAGGGGTGTGTTTCCAAAACATGTGACAGGTGTTCCTTGTGAAATTGCCAAAATCGGTAGTGAATCAGGTGACACTCTTGTTAATAGTGAATAAAAAGTAAGTTTTGTTTTCATTTCACTGTTTTCATTTCGCTGTTTTTATCCACCATTCCTGCTTTTGGTACTTGATATTGATGTTTTCTTTTTTGTGTTGAAGCATTTACAGTAGTAAGATGTAGGAACCTTTTTAAGAAATTAATGGTCATTAGTGTAAGTTTGCTGGGCAGTTACTCAGAACTTATAGTCCTTAAATATAGTTGTAACAAATTTTAGAACTCTTCATTAATTAGTACTGTGATAAATATTTCTTAATTGAATCTCTTTAACTGCTGCTTATTCTCTTAATAATAGCCTTTTTTCCTCTATTGATTCATCAGCTTGTATGACGTAAAAATTATGACATTATTCAGAAATATTTGTAGTCCAGTTTAGCTGCTACAATGTTATTTTTATTGTGCTTCAATTATTTACTCTACAAGCTTGTTGCGACTTACTCTCAGTTTCAAGTGTTGCATCTAGTTCTTATGAACCATAAAACATGCTGGAGCTTTTACATGTTGATATATAACAATATAAGCATATCAATTTAAAAGTCTATTTTTGATGTTTGCGCCTGACAATCGCTGCTCCTACCATGTTTTCTTGTCTGTCAAACGCAAACGTCAAAAATAGACTCAAAATATTACTGAATAGGTTTCTCCCTGCTGTAGTACAGTGTGCTATAGCTGTGTTTCAATTATTTTATTATGATGCCACACAAAACAATTACATAGCACGCCCAGGACAATAAGGTAATAGAATTAAAATAAAAATAAAAACCTACAACGTAAGTAAATTGGGGGGGAGGGGTGTGGGATGCAACCCGCAATGTTTTCATATTTTAGTTCATCTCCATATCACTTGAGGCGCTGCTGTCGGTCTGTGTTTCCCACTTTTAACATGGGAGTTGCGTTTCTCTTTTTTCTTGTTCTGTGGGCTCTACGTCGCTATCTGAGGGAAACGCTGGCGTGATTCGACAGGAGACTCTGTCCCGCTGGTCGCAACGATTTGCTTTGTCGGTTGAATGGGGAAAGGGGGGGGGGGGGGGGGGAAGGAGGCAGTGGTAGAGTGGTAGTCGAACTAAGCAGCACAGCAGCGAACAACAAGCGAACACCTGCACGTTTGTTCCGCGCGCACTGGCAACGTTAGAGAAGCTAATTCTTCCCTTACGATTATTGAAACATTCACCAGAAACGTCAGCTGATCTCTTCTCTGCTTGATACGATAAGAGCAACTTATGGAGTTGGTATCCGAAGAGCTTAATTTGTAGAACATGGCTGACGTCGAGTTTAAAAACAAAATGAAAAAGGAGTTAATTTGGGCAGTGATTGGTAGAAAAATGAGGGAAACAAGTAAAAAGAAATGTGTTTGAGCAATGTAATACAACTATAAATATATTTGTATTGAGTCTTTAACGATAGTTATAATGAGTTGAATGTTGTTGTCATTGTGGGCCGAGCAGTTCTAGGCGCTTCAGTCCGGAATCGCGCTGCTGCTACAGTCGCAGGTTCGAATCCTGCCTCGGGCATGGATGTGTGTGATGTCCTTATGTTAGTTAGGTTTTCAAGTAGTTCTAAGTCTAGGGGACTGATGACCTCAGATGTTAAGTCCCATAGTGCTTAGAGCCATTTGAACCATTTTTGTCATTGTGATCAGCACTGCGATCGACGATTAAAATTCGGCCCGTTGAGGTAATCAGTTAAACTGTTCGTCATAAAGAATCCCTCAGCTTTGGCGTTGCATCTTGTTGTCCTTAGGTAGTTTATTACATTTCTCCCCATCGTCGAACATTTGTTTGTTACTTAAATATTACACGCTTCTCCTTCCCGAGTCCTCTTTTCAAAAAAAGAAAAAAAAGTCATCCTCCTGTTCCATAACTTCCATCTACTTTCAGAGCGCCAACACTAGCAGATCTTTAGATCGAGCACTGCCCTGTATGTTTGGGCTTCGTGCCCTGCGGTACTACTTTTGCGCTGCATTGCACCGCGTCTAGCAACGTGATCCTCGCAGCGCGCTGGAACTCGCCTAGCACCAATGAACTCCACAGTACGGCTCTCGTCTAGGAGAAACTGAACAAAGCACCCACCGACTTCCATCAAACTGTAAAAATAGATTCAAACCTTTCAGAAACTTTATCTAGCTTTCACCCCCTTCCCCCCCTCCCCTCCCCCCCCCCCCCCCCCCCTCCCTGAAAATGTCAAGGGAATAAGTTTGTCGCTTACTCCAATACTCCAATTTCGGATTTTGGTTTCGTAAAAGTTCTCCAAGTCAGCCACGAGACTTTAATATATTGTATTGTATGTTAACCGGGGACCTAGAAACGACGAAGAGGCTTCGTCCTCGCCGCAGCCGCAGTGGTCCACAATCCCACGACGACTGTCGCAGTCCACTTCACCCCTCCACCGCCCCACTCCGAACCCAGGGTTATTGTGCGGTTCGGCCCCCGGTGGACCCCCCAGGGAACGTCTCACATCAGACGAGTGTAACTCCTAAGTTTGCGTGGTACAGTAATGGTGGTGTATGCGTACGTGGAGAACTTGTTTGCGCAGAAATCGCCGACGTGGTGTAACTGAGGCGGAATAAGGGGAACCAGCCCGCATTCGCCGAGGCAGATGGAAAACCGCCTAAAAACTATCCACAGACTGGCCGGTTCACTGGACCACGACACAAATCCGCCGGGCGAATTCTTGCTGGGGACCAGGCGCTCCTACCCGCCTGGAATAATATATTACTTCACTATTATTGACTCTATTCACCAGAAAGTTTGCACACGCTATCTAAATATACTGCTGTAGGCAGCCGGCCGCGGTGGTCTCGCGGTTAAGGCGCTCAGTCCGGAACCGCGCGACTGCTACGGTCGCAGGTTCGAATCCTGCCTCGGGCATGGATGTGTGTGCAGTCCTTAGGTTAGTTAGGTTTAAGTAGTTCTAAGTTCTAGGGGACTGATGACCACAGAAGTTAAGTCCCATAGTGCTCAGAGCCATTTGAACCATTTGCTGTAGGCAACTATAAAATTTTGTTGTTGTACGACACATAGTTCATTGGTGCTAGGCAAGTTCCAGCGCGCTGCGAGGAACACGTTGCTAGACACGGTGCAATGCAGCGCACTGCTCGATCTAAACAACTGTTTATTTTGGCACTCTGAAAGTAGATGGAAGTTATGGAACAGGAGGAAGACTTTTTTTTTCTTTTTTTGAAAAGAGTACTCGGGAAGGAGGTGCGTGTAATATTTTAGTAATGACGTGATAAATATTGAATAGCACGAAAAATCAACTTTTCTTAAATGCTTAATTAATATTTCTTTATTTCATTGGCACAAAAGTTTCATTGAATTAAAAATGGTGTCAGAAGGTAGTTCTAGTAGCACTGTGCCATGTATAGATGTCAAACTACAAAAAACACCACTTAAATTTTTTGCATTTTGACGTGTGCCGCCCCGAGGCTAGGAAAACGCTTCACGCAGCTTCCTGCAGCGTGGACCAGACAGTGGAAGACGCAAGCGTATTTCCGCGCTTATCATGTAAATGTTATGTTTATCACTGCGGCTGCAGGCCGTATGTAGAACTCTGGCAACACTGAGATGATTACAAAATCGCGCAACGTGATTGGCTGCAGTAGGTGCGGTAAGCTTGTGCGCCCATCCCACTGCAACTAACAGGTATCTTTTTTCAGCAGCTCGACAGGAAGACGTAGCTTAACACACATGGCGTGACGAGCAAGCGATGCGACACTTGGCGTGTCGGATACGTGGCACAGGCGTGTCACGCGTGTGACTCCACGCCGATAGAAGTGTGAACAGCGTGGCACCACGTCTGTTTCGGGCGGTGAAGCTTTCCTGGCTTTATTCAACTTAACCAACATTAATCAACAAATGTTGAAAATACGTTGTTAGCTACATCCTTTTGCTGATGTTGGGGGGTATGGATGCAACAGAGATGGAGGAGTATTAAAAGGACTCAGTTGCGAATCCATCAATTCAGAAAATAACGGGTGATTAAAAAGTCAGTATAAATTTGAAATCTTAATAAACCACGGAATAATGTAGATAGAGAGATAAAAATTGACACACAATCTTGGAATGACATGGGGTTTTATTAGAACCACCCAATATTGCTAGACGCGTGAAAGATCTCTTGCCGATCGCTGTGGTCGAGCGGTTCTAGACGCTTCAGTCCGGGACCACGCTGCTGCTACGGTCGCAGGTTCGAATCCTGCCTCGAGCATGGATGTGTGTGATGTCCTTAGGTTAGTTAGGTTTAAGTAGTTCTAAGTCTGAGGGACTGATGACCTCAGATGTTAAGTCTCATAGTGCTCAGAGCCATTTGAACCATTTGAGCCAAAGATCTCTTGGGCGCGTCGTTCGGTGATGATCGTGTGCTCAGCCGCCACCTTCGTCATACTTGGCCTCCCAGGTCCCCAGACCTCAGTCCGTGCGATTATTGTCTTTGGGGCTACCTGAAGTCGCAGGTGTATCGTGATCGACCGACATCTCTAGCGATGCTGAAAGACAACATCCGACGCCAATGCCTCACCATAACTCCGGACATGCTTTACAGCGCTGTTCACAACATTATTCCTCGACTACAGCTATTGTTTCAGCAATGATGGTGGACATATTGAGCATTTCCTGTAAAGAACATCATCTTTGCTTTGTCTTACTTTGTTATGCGTATTATTACTATTCTGATCAGATGAAGCGCCATCTGTCGACATTTTTTGAACTTTTGTATTTTTTTCTAATAAAACCCCATGTCATTCCAACCATGTGTGTCACTTTGTACCTCTCTATCTACATTATTCCGTGATTTATTCAGTTTTCAAATTTATACAGACTTTTTGATCACCCTGTATGACGCATCAGCCGTACAGGTGCACTTTACTTAATTTAAAAACACAAATGTTTTGGAAAGACATTATCAGTTTCTCAAAAATATTATACCGTGTTATAAACATCATGGAATCATTTCTTTCCGAAACGTGATTTTTTTTAAATTAAATACAGTACACATCTGGAAAGCTGCTGCGTCATATTCTCTATACCGATAGAGTTCTTTCGGTGAAGTGTTATTTAAGGGCGAGAACCTGCCTGTGGATACTACTCATTTGTCGCCAGAAGACTGCAAATTTCCTTGTTATTTTCCTGCATAAAAAGCTTTTGCTCTTACAGAAAACATAATGAGGTCAGGGCCTTGTAGACAATTAACTGATGAAAGATGCATATTTAATTATAAATTATCTAGGCGAAAGAGGTATATAATATGTTCTTTCGGTATGATAGTGCCAGAGTTATGGGTCCTTGTCCATGGGAAACAGCGTGCTTAAATTAATTTCGATTACAGCAGCTGTGGCTAATGGCTCTGAACACTATGGGACTTAAGGTCTGAGGTCATCAGTCCCCTAGAACTTAGAACTACTTAAACAAACCTAACCTAAGGACATCACACACGTTCATGCCCCACGCAGGATTGGAACCTGCGACCGTAGCGGTCGGGCGGTTCCAGACTGAAGCGCCTACAACCGCTCGGCCACACTGGCCGGCCACAGCAGCTGTCTCTCACATTTCTCTTGCAACGGTTTCTCAATTTCTCACTCTTTCATGTTCTGCCCACACGTCCATCTCCCAGATGAAAGGCCCTCCAGGCTCCTCCATCTCTCATTTCCATCAAAATCCAATTTCACTGGTATGTTGGACGACCGGGTGTACGCGCACAGTGACTGAGTTCGTCATACTTGCATCTTATCGGATTATAGATAGCTGGGGTGCTGCAATTCCTTCCCAACGCCTTGTCTGGTCTCTTTCCGCCTCTGGCCGTTGGTGGCATAGTCACGGAGGACGGCCGTTGGTGGCATAGTCACGGAGGACGGCCGTTGGTGGCATAGTCACGGAGGACGGCCGTTGGTGGCATAGTCACGGAGGACGGCCGTTGGTGGCATAGTCACGGAGGACGGCCGTTGGTGGCATAGTCACGGAGGACGGCCCTACCGTTCCGTAGGCAGGCGTCAATAGTGGTGGCGAGTTCGGCATGTCAGTTCGTGGAAGACACATAGTGCACACAGTCTAGTGAGGTTAGCACCCGATTTCCGAGAAATAAACTTATTTCAGAATTCTTGTTATTTATGCCACAGTCATAGAGTTCTCTGTACAAAATTTGAATATTCCTGCAGCATTTCGCGAAGAAAGCAATAATACCTGAGAAAATTTTAATCTCGTAAAAAAAATAACTGCCACATTTGCGGAAATAAATAATAACCACGTTTCTAAATGGCGCTCCAAGAGCTCTACAGAAAACCCTAATGACATTTTTTCTGGAAATAATACTTTATGAGATAACTGAAATACTGAGGGACCCATTTACACTACCGAAAATATACGAAACCGCACTAGAGTTCTGGTGAAAGTTCCGGCGACGGTTCTGGATATCACCCCAAGAGTTTTATCGAAGAACTTAATGTAATTTCTGGTGAAGATAATCTTTTATAACTGAAATAATTTGGGACCCACTTCACTGACACGTAACTTCGCTGCCCTACTACATGTGGTCGATGCATGTAGGTACAAGTCGGCACACATCGTGTCGATTATCGTTACATATCCGACTGTTAACAACCTTGAGAGAGAACGAGTCATTCTCTTACTATTCTTCATATTCAAGACTACTCTTTAATGTTGATTTTTTCACCAAATAGACTACTGGCCGTTAAAATTGCTACACCAAGAAGAAATGCAGATGATAAACGGGTATTCATTGGACAAATATATTATACTAGAACTGACATGTGATTACATTTTCAAGCAATTTGGGTCCATAGATCCTGAGAAATCACTGCCCAGAACAACCACCTCTGGCCGTAATAACGACCTTGATAAGTCTGGGCATTGAGTCAAACGGAGCTTGGATGGCGTGTACAGTTACAGCTGCCCATGCAGCTTCAACACGATACCACAGATCATCAAGAGTAGTGACTGGCGTACTGTGTCAAGCTAGTTGCTCGGCCACCATTGACCAGACGTTTTCAACTGGTGAGAATGTGAGAATGTGCTGGCCACGGCAACAGTCGAACATTTTCAGTATCCAGAAAGGCCCGTACAGGACCTGCAACATGAGGTCGTGCATTATCCTGCTGAAATGTAGGGCTTCACAGGGATAGAATGAAGGGTAGAGCCACGGGTCGTAACACAACTGCAATGTAACGTCCACTGTTCAAAGTGTCGTCAATGCGAAGAAGAGGTGGTCGAGACATGTAACCAAAGGCACCACATACCATCACGCCGGGTGATATGCCACTATGGCGATGACGAATACACGCTTCCAATGTGCATTCACCGCGATGTCGCCAAACACGGATGCGACCATCAGAACCTGGATTCATCCGAAAAAATGACGTTTTGCCATTCGTGCACCCAGGTTCGTCGTTGAGTACACCATCGCAGGCGCTCCTGTCTGTGATGCAGCGTCAAGAGTAACCGCAGCCATGGTCTCCGAGCTGATAGTCCATGCTGCTGCCAACGTCGTCGAACTGTTCATGCAGATGGTTGATGTCTTGCAAACGTCCCCATCTGTTGACTCAGGGATCGAGACGTATCTGCACGATCCGTTACAGCCATGCGGATAAGATGCCTGTCATCTCGACTGCTAGTAGTACGAGGCCGTTGGGATCCAGCACGGCGTTCCGTATTACCCTCCTGAACCCACCGATTCCATATCCTGCTAACAGTCATTGGATCTCGACCAACGCGAGCAGCAATGTCGCCATACGGTAAACCGCAATCGCGATAGGCTTCAATCCGACCTTTATCAAAGTCGGAAACGTGAGGTACGCAATCCTCCTCCTTACACGAGGCATCACAACAATGTTTCACCAGGCAACGCCGGTCAACTGCTGTTTGTGTATGAGAAATCGGTTGGAAACTTTCCTCATGTCAGCACGTCGTAGGTGTCGCCACCGACGCGAACCTTGTGTGAACGCTCTGAAAAGCTAATCATTTGCATATCACAGCATCTTCTTCCTGTCGGTTAAATTTCGCCTCATAGCACGTCACCTTCGTGGTGTAGCAATTTTAATGGCCAGTGGTGTACTTTATGAGATAATGGCAATAATGAGGGATCCATTTCCGCAGATGCGTGAAGCTGGCACCCTGTGAAATATATACTTTTTTTTTTTCAGAGTCCTTGGTAGATATTCTATAGTTGTAGAGTTCCCTGTAAATATTTTTAATAGTCCTGCATAATTTTGCGAAAAAAAATTATGATCACAATTCTGAATAGCTCTGAATTTGGCAACCGATTTCGAGGAGTACATATTTTTGAGAGTTATTTATAGATGTCCTATAGTTCTAGAGTACTCTGTGCTAAATTTGAGTTCTTCTGTAGAATTTTGCATAGAAAACACTAATAATCGGGAAATTTTAATGTTGTACAAAAATATGTATCAGTTTCCGAAACTAAAATTGTGATCACAATTATGAATAACTCACCAAGAGTTCTGCAGAAAACGTTAATGACATTTTTTGTATAGATTATACTTTATGAGATAACTGAAACGCTGAGGGACTCATTTACACTACCGAAAATATACGGAACCGCACTAAAGTTTTGGTGATAGTTCCGGCCACAGTTCTGGATATCACCCCAAGAGTTTTATCGAAAAACTTAATGTAATTTCTTGTGAAGATAATCGTTTATAACTGAGATAATGTGGGACCCACTTCACTAACATATAGCTTCACTGCCCTACTACATGTGATCGGTGCTTGTAGGTTAAGGCGTTATGTATCCGACTGTTGACAACCTTGAGAGAGAACGAGTCATTCTCGCACTATTCACCACATTCAAGACTACTCTTTAATGTTGATTTTTCACCAAATATATCGTGTTTGTGAGACGACAGGAAGTTGTCACCATGGGCAGGAATGGATGAAAGCATTGTTAATGCATGCGGGATCTTTATGGTGGCGTTCCTTTGAATAGTATTGTTCTAGAGTTGAGAACAAGCAGGCAGTTTTGTCATTTAAAATGGTACAAATGGCTCTAAGCACTATGGGAGTTAACATCTGAGGTCATCAGCCCCCTAGAACTTAGAACTACTTAAATCTAACTAAATGAAGGACATCACACACATCCATGCCCGAGGCAGTATTCGAACCTTGGAGCGTAGCAGCAGCGCGTATCCGGACTGAAGCGCCTAGAACCGCTCGCCCACAGCGGCCGGCTTTGTCATTTAACGGTAAATCTAGCAATGGACATTTGGGGCTCGATAGCAATGTGCAGCAATTAGGGAAAGGAACATCTTGAAGCAATTGCCGAGGACAGAATATTGGGCCCAAAAATTGATCGTAGCGACGTGCAGACAATGCGTTCGGTCGAAGAGGCGAGAAAACGGCCTATCTGAAGCTACCTGTTACACTCTTCTTGCCACAGCAGGGGCAGGGGGCACGACAGAAATCTAGGTCGCCGCCCAAAGCATTACTACAGTGTCGTAAATACCCATTCCGAACCGGGACGGCGGCCATAAAAACTCACGATTTCCCGCGTTCACCGTGGACCGGCGAACGGGGATTGTCACATGCTAGAGTCTAGGGCTTCTTTAGATAGCAATTGCGATCCGCCTAACAGACCGCCAGCCGCGACTTTGCATATTTCGTGCCCGCCATAGGGAATAACAGGCACTGCACATCGCTGCTCTGCAGACGCTTGAACCACGACAGTCATGCGGAACAACGCTCCTTGCTGGTTAGCTGCAGTGCAGGGCTGGTTGCCATCTATCGCGCTCTTGACCATATCCGCTCCTGCTCTGGTGAGTCCTACGTCATTTGTAGTGACTCCCTAAACAGTCTACAAGCCCTCGACCAGTGCTTCTCTAGGCATCCCTTGGCATTGTTCATCCAGGAGTCTCTTTATGCCCTCTACAGGAGTGGACGCTCAGTGACCTTCATTTGGACCCCAGGTCATGTTGGAATACCGGGCAATGAACATGTTGACCGCCTGGCCAAACAGGCCACCAGTAAACCATCTCTGGACATTGGCCTCCCGGAGACTGATTTGCGAGCAGTGTTACGCCGCAAAGTTTTCGAGATTTGGGGCATTGAACTGTGCAACCTGACCACACCAAACAAACTCCGTTCTATGAAGAAGACGACGAATGTGTGGCGGTTATCCATGCGAGCCACTCGCAGGGACTCAGTTGTCCTTTGTCGGCTCCGCAATGGCCACACCCGCTTGCACACAGCCATTTACTGCGCCCTGAGGACCCGCCTCTATGTCGCTGCGGGTCGGCTTTGACTGTGGTCCACATTTTGTTGGCCTGTCACCTTTTAACTGTGCTCAGGCAGACGTTTGCGCTGCCTGATACGCTCCCTGCCCTTTTAACAGATGGCACTGCTATGGCAAGCTTAGTTTTGCGTTTTATTCGGGCAGGGGGCTTTTATAACTTAATCTAAGTGTTTGTCGTTTTTTTTTGTGTTGAGTCTGGCCTTTGGCCCACGATTCTAGATAGGGTTTTTTAGTGTGTTTCTAGGTGGTTGGCTTTTCCATTTTTGTCTCTATGGTCGGCCCACCACTGTCACACTCTGTGTGATTTTAATTCCTTTTGTCTGGTCTCTGTCCGAGTCCTTCTTGTCCTCTGTCGTCTCTTGTCGGCTCCATTGTTGGTTTTTATTCTGTGTTGGTGTTTGAAGTTTTTGGAAAAAGGGACCGATGACCGTAGCAGTCTGGTCCCTTCAATCCCACAAACCAACCAACCACGAGAGTCACCTGAAACAGCGCAGCACATCGAGAAAAGGGGTACCGTATTGCTGCTCTGGCTTTTTAGGGCAAACAAGATCACAATCTCGCCACTTGTTCCCAGCTGCAATAAAGCAATATAATTTCTGTGTAGAATAAGTCCATCAAAGTCTACTCACTGTTAGATAATTTCAGATTACGTTATCCATGTTTTGGGCCAGAATAAGCAGTTCAACGGGACAAACCTTAGTCTTTTCCAACCGGTCGCAACCCAGGGGAGTGTTTGTTGCACATTTTTGCGGCCATCAGATGATGTTTTATTTTTGTCATCACTCAAATTCATTTACATTCTGATGAATGTTGATAACCTGTAATGCAGGCTAGTCGGCCGCTGTGGCCGAGCGGTGTTAGACGCTTCAGTCCGGAACCGCGCTGCTTCTACGGTCGCGGGTTCGAATCCTGCCTCGGGCATGGATGTGTGTGATGTCCTTAGGTTAGTTAGGTTTAAGTAGTTCTAAGTCTAGGGAACTGATGACATCAGATGTTGTCCCATAGTGCTTAAAGCCATTTCTGATGCAGGCTATCAACAACAAACACAGCTGAATGGCAAAATCAATTTATCAGACGCATGGGGCAGGTAGTCAAGTGGAAGATTTACTAGTTAAAATTATTGCTGTCAGGGCGATAACTCATTATCCCCTGTCGCCTTCCAAAACATACAAGTCCAGCGTAGTCTTGCAACCTCAGCGATCTAACGGTAGTTACCATTTTTCGGTCTACGTATTGCGGTATTTTACAACAACTTACATTTAATTTGATATTCTTTGCTGCAATGAAGTACTGGATTTGAAGACATCTGTCTCTATAACGTGCTTTCACGAACTCTTTTACTTCAGTGTTTGATACGTACTGGGATTTTCCAACATCTAGCAAGACGTACACAATTTGTTTCACGGAATAGTTCAGATACGCCATGCAATTCAAGCACCTTTTATACCTTCATACAGCCGGCCGGTGTGGCCGTGTGGTTAAAGGCGCTTCAGTCTGGAACCGCGTGACCGCTTCGATCGCAGGTTCGAATCCTGCCTCGGGCATGGATGTGTGTGATGTCCTTAGGTTTAATTAGTTCTAAGTTCTAGGCGACTGATGACCTCAGAAGTTAAGTCGCATAGTGCTCAGAGCCATTTGAACCATACCTTCATACATTCACTGTAGGGGTTGGATAACAAAGATAGCGGTATGATCTTGTTCGTTTATAGACGGTACAAGAATAACTCACTCACGCGTTTAAATCAATTAATTTACATCAGTTCAAAAGACACACGTTTATTGGACCACCAATCATTAATTCATTAACAGTCGGAAATCTTCTCTTCGATGAGACGGTGAGTGCTGTCGTGCTACTGTTTCCGGATAGTGTCGTTTGCTGAAGATAACTCTTGGCCACATTTTTTGACTCGAAAAGTGAGAGAGAGAGTGAGATAGTTAGCTAGAGAGAGAGAGAGAGAGAGAGAGAGAGAGAGAGAGACAGATAGAGAAGAGAGAAGTGTGAGGGAGATTGAGTACTGAGAGATTGAAACTTGAAGTTGTCTGTCCCTCTTCACTAGATAGAGTCCCAGCGTATGTTTAATCACCCAAATATAAGTAATTTTGTAGACCTAATTAACTTTCATTATCTAATTAATGTATTTAAACAACATACGTTACATCACAAGAATCTTAGCTACCATTAATCTGATTATTTTATCCGGAACGTTGATTAGTCTTTTATAAATGTCATGGATGAAAAGCCTTGTATTCATCCGGCTGTCGTCTGAAGGAGACATAGACCTATACAACCATGCGCAAATGTTCTTAGTTCTGGGAACTGTTCACTGCGTAATGAATGCCAGAAATTAATTATGGTAGAATGATTTTGATATGAAGATGGCTTCTCAGAGTTCACTTTTAAGAATGAACATTTTTAAAAACTAATCAGCTCTATTTCTGTGTCACTAGGAATCTGCATTGTGTTTTGCTCACTAACTGAAATGGGTTTAAAACTTACGAAAACAACTTTCAAATGACCATTGCAATATTTATATTTTTCAATATATTTTGTCACATTGCTGTTATCTGCAGCACTTTCACTCTTTTCTTTCAGTTATGGAGATTGCATCAAATTCGCATTTTATAACTGAGAGATGATCAGTTTTAATATAATTTTGAATGGATTGATGCTCTTGCCTGCTTACGGCTTTGCAACGGCAACTAACTTAGCTAAAAACGCCAAATCAAATTGAAACTTGTCATGCCATAGGGTTATTTTTTCTGGCAGTGTATTTTCCTGTTCTAAAAAGTCAGAAATAGCTATTTTCATGTTCCAAAATGTATTTAGGCGCTTTCCTTTAAAAATACTGCGCCTAACAATGTAGGAAAAGTTCATCATACTCCAAATCCAACAATTCACAGTACCCTCAAAATTCTCATGTAGTTAATGCCGCAGCTTTAGGTTTAGAACCAGTAGAAAGACTCGCTGCGTATTTTAGGTTACAAGGATTTTCTGCACAGTGACACTTGGTGTTTAATGGAGTAATATTTTAGTACAGAATGATTTAAAAAGTTAACTGAAGGCTCTCCGTCAGTCCACAGGCTGTGTGACTTTACTATAATCTACTTTTAAATTTTTGGAGGCATAATTTTACTTTTTCGAATATTCCTGATCCTCTTGTTTTAGCATGCAGTGCTTCCAGACTGGCAACATACTCGAAGGCATTAAAATTAACATCAGTTCCAGTTATAAAAATGGTAAATTGGGCAACATCGCACAAGTCCGTTGATCCATCCAAAGCTAGAGAAAAGCAAGTACAAGGTTTTCAAGTTACTGAGTTACGTCCCGAGAGAGTTCCTCGTTTCGGCTCGTAACTGTCTGTCTTCATGTTGCATTTCATTACACTGCATTTCATTTCGCTGCGAAAAAAATAGCGGACGTCTTGCTAAATGTTGGAAAATCCCGTTGTGTATCGAACACTAAAGTAATAGGAGTTCGAGAAGGCAAAGTATAGAGACAGCTGTCTTCAGATTCGGTACTTCATTGTAGCAAAGAATATCAAATTAAATTAAAGTTGTTGCAATACACCGCAATACGTAGACGAAAAAATGGCAGCTATTGATAGTTTGCTGAGGTTGTCATCACTCGGATACATAACGATAGTCGATAAGATATGTACCGACTTGTAGCTACATGCACCGATCACAAACAGGCAGTGAATCTCAGCTTACGATCGTTAAGGTATACGTCGGTGAAATGGGTCGCACACTACTGCAATTATAGACGATTATCTTCGCAGGAAATTACATTAAGTTTTTCGATAAAACTCTTCGGGTGCTATCTAGAACTGTGATAGGAACTGTCATCAGGACTATAGTGAGATTTCGTATATTCTCTGTAGTAAAAAACAGGTCCCTCATTATTTCAGTTATCTCCTAAAGTGTAAACCACACGAAAAATATCATTAAGTTTTTCTGTAAAAATTTTGGGGAACTATTGACAATTGTGGTCACAATTTTACATTTGCAGATTGATAAATATTTTTGTACAAGACTGAAATTTCCCTATTACTAGTGTTTACTTTATGAAAGTCTGCAGAACTATTTAAATTTAGTACAGAGAAGTCAGAACTATAGTGTATCTATCAAAAACTCTGAAAAATGTATATTTCTCGAACGTCGGGTGCCAGTTTCACATACCGGTGGAAATTGGTCCCTCATTATTGAAGTTATCTCATAAAGTATTAACTGTACAAAAAATGTCATTAGGTTTTTCTCTAGAACTCTTCGAGCGCTATTCAGAATTGTGACTATTATTTTTTCGCAAATGTGACGATCATTTTTTTCTACAGGATTAAAATTTTCCCACGTATTATGGTTTTCTTCGCGAAATCGTGGAGAACTATTTAAAACTTCATACAGAAAAATTTAGAACTATGGTATATCTATAAAGAGGTATGAAAAAAATACATATTTCTTGAAAGTCGGATGCGAATTTCAAATAATTTGTGCACACAATGGCAATGATCGGCGACGCAGCCGCAAGCAGGAGGTAGGCGAGATCATTGGCCGTGGGCACACAATCACATTGTGACTGTCACCGAAACCCGCCAAGACTGGCGCTGCAAACAGTCTCCGCTCAGGTGGCGAGCTTCCCCGTCGCCTTGGTCAAGGTCTATATCTTCATCATCATTCGTGACAGGGGCTTGATCTCCAGTGCAGCCATCTTCTCTTTCATTTTGTTAATCTGTGAAGAGAGAAGAATATTTAATATAGGTCTACCATCAAAACATATGTAAATGATGAAACTTCCTGGCAGATTAAAACTGTGTGCCCGACCGAGACTCGAACTCGGGACCTTTGCCTTTCATTGCCAGAAGTAAAGCTGTGAGTACCGGGCCTGAGTCGTGCTTTGGTAGCTCAGATGATCGCGATTCATTTGGCAGACACTCCACTATGTTTAGCCTGCGCAATAGTGGACACTGATGAACATCGTTTAGCATGTAGTGGGACGGCTGCAGTGTGGAACTTGGCACAACAGATATTGGTGTTCCTGTTACGCTCCGCCCCTTACACAATTTCATCAGGCACACTTTTTTTCCCCCCCAAGAATCTTATTTTCCGGTCCAAAAAACCAATGCAGTGACATGGGTACGGGGAATGGTGGTGGGCTACGTGTATAACGAATCGGAAAAGGACAAAATTGATTTTTGGCATTTTCTCCTGGATGGACACACGAAGCTGCAACAGCATAAGAAATATGGGCAAGGCTTCGCTAATTACTTGCGACTTACATTTACCGACCCGCCGGCCAGATGGGGTGTGACGGGTGAGAGATGAGATAGACGAAGAAGCCGAAATAGACATCGATCACACTTACGGACCCTTAGTTAATTTCGAGAAGACGACCCAGTCTTACACGAACGTCTGGAGAACGAGTCGATAGATGGCTCTCTTGCTCTATCGAAAGTCGGGTCGTGAGCAGGTGTCGCCCCCGACACGAATTTCATTTCATTGCTACAGGAGCATGTTTCTTTTGCATTTTTACTATCCGCAATGTCCTCATATCTTTCATTTGGGCGTTTTCAGTTTTATTCATTTCCTTAATTCATTAATTTTCTAATTTGGCACTACTTGTCAACATATGGACATTGTAGACACTATTTATGCGGTAGTACAACAAAATGTATGTCAACAAAGGTGGTAAGCATGAAATTGAAAAAAAAAATAAAAAAAAAGATGGTAGAGCACTTGCCCGCGAAAGGCAAAGGTCCCGAGTTCGAGTCTCGGTCGGGCACACAGTTTTAGTCTGCCAGGAAGTTTCATAACAGCGCACACTCCACTGCAGAGTGAAAATCTCATTCTGGATATGTAAATGATAATTATTGTAACACATTTGTAACTAGTGGATTTTGTTGATAAAAGTGACATCACAGTGACAGTGCCACTAAAGCAGAGTTATTAAACATGGTTTTCCGAAAGTCCTTCACCAAAGAAGACGAAGTAAATATTCCTGAATTCCAATCAAGAAGAACTGCGAAGATGAGAAACATAGAAGTAGATGTCCTCGGTATAACGAAGCAGCTTAAATCACTTAATAAAGGCAAGGCCACCGGTCCAGATTGTATACCAGTCAGGTTCCTCTCTGAGTATGCTGATAAAATAGCTCCATATTTAGCAATTATATACAACCACTCGCTCACAAAAGACCCGTACCTAAAGACTGGAAAATTGCTCAAGTCACACCAACACCCAAAAAGGAAAGTAGGACTAATCCACAGAATTACGGGCCTACATCACTAACGTCGATTTGCAGTAAGGTTTTGGAACATATACCGTATACGAACGTTATGAAGTACCTCGAAGAAAATGGTTTATTGACACATAGTCAGCACGGTTTCAGAAAATATCGTTCTTGTGAAACACAACTAGCTCTTTATACTCATGAAGTAATAAGTGCTATCGACAGGGGATGTCAAATTGATTCCATATTTTTAGATTTCCAGAAGGCTTTCGACACCGTTCCTCACAAGCGTCTTCTAACCAAACTGCGTGCCTACGGGGTACCGCCTCAGTTGTGCGACTGGATTCGCGATTTTCTGTCAGAAAGGTCACAGTTCGTAGTAATAGATGGAAAGTCATCGAGTAAAACAGAAATAATATCTCGCGTTCCCCAAGGGAGTGTTATAGGCCCTCTATTGTTCCCGATCTATATTAACGACTTAGGAGGCAATCTGAGTAGCCGTCTTAGATTGTTTGCAGATGATGCTGTCATTTACCGTCTTGTAAAGTCATCAGATGATCAAAATGACTTGCAAAATGATTTAAATAAGATATCTGTATGGTGCGAAATGTGGCAACTGACCCTGACTAAAGAAAAGTGTGAAGTTGTTCACATGAGTAGCGAAAGAAATCCGCTAAATTCCGATTACACGATAAGTCACACAAACCTGAAGGCTGTAAACTCAACTAAATACTTAGGGATTACAATTACAAATAGCCTAAATTGGAACGATCACATAGATAATATTGTGGGTACAGCAAGCCAAAGACTGGAAGGACACTTAGAAGGTGCGACAGGTGTACTAAAGAGACTGCTTACACCACGCTTGTCCGCCCTATTCTGGGGTATTCCTGTGCGGTGTGGGATCCGCATCAGGTGGGACTCACGGATGACATCGAAAAAGTACAAAGAAGGGCAGCTAGTTTTGTATTATCGCGAAATAGGCGAGATAGTGTCACAGATATGATGCGTGAATTGGAGTGGCAATCATTAAAACAAAGGCGTTTTTCATTGCGACGGGATTTTCTTATGAAATTTCAGTCACCAGTTTTCTCCTCCGATTGCGAAAACATTGTGTTGGGAGAAATGATAATCACGATAAAATAAGAGAAATCAGGGCTCGCACAAAAAAATCTAAGTGCTCCTTTTTCCCGCGTGCCGTTCGAGAATGGAACGGTAGAGAGACAGCTTGAAGGTGGTTCATTGAACCCTCTGCCAGGCACTTTATTGTGAATAGCAGAGTAATCACGTAGATGTAGATGTAGACTATAAAAACTCACATCTGCTTTCAACCTTTTGTTTTGCATCTGCAAGCTTGCAACAGTATCTTCATCTGTGCTGTACGATTCCTGTTTCTGTTCAAGTATTTCTTCCTCAAACGCTTCAGTGTCTAGGAATATAATTACGAAACTCCATTATTTCACAGTTAAAAATGTTCAAATAAAGACAAAAGTTGAAATAGCCTTTTTAGTAACCATCCTAGCAGCAATGCTGCTTTAAACAAGCCCTGGCATGCACTCAGCTATGAAAACCAAGTTCCCCAACCGCAACATTGTATTAGTAGCTACAGTACTGGCATAACACAATTACTGTGTCAGATGCGACGATTGCTACCTTCCGATTTACGATTTATTCTTAATATGAAAGATTTCACTGACCACACTACACAGTAACAAACTGTACAAACCCATTTTGTTGACATAATGCATGCCAGTACAGTACTGAGAATCAACAGGAACTGCAGTAGCAGAGTCTTAAACAGAAATGTTTCATATAAATTTATGTGCATCTACGGTTTAATTCCGGACACAATTGGCTCTCCACTAATTTAGTCCCCTTATAAACTAGCATCATTTCAGGTTACACAATTGATGGTAGCTGATCATAGATTGGAAGGTTACTTTCATAAATGCAAAATAAAGTAAACAACTGCGTTCCGTCGAAAACATGGTTACATATGAAAACTGAAAAAAGGTTGATGAATATCTCACCTTCACTGACATCTGATTCAGTTACTGTCCTTGCTTTTGGATGTTTCCGTTTAGAAGAAACTAGTTTGGGTCGATATGCGACGTCAAATTTCATTAGAATGGCATTCCATTTCAGCAGTCTTCTTTCATCAGCTCTCCTTAACTCGAACGGTGAATCCTCGAAGTAAAGTTTTGGAAGAAGTAGTAAACGTATAAATTATATAGAAAACATACGATGTTTCAGGTGTAGTTCTTTTAACAGGTTCAAATGGCTCTGAGCACTATGGGGCTTAACTTCTGAGGCCATCAGTCCCCAAGAACTTAGAACCACTTAAACGTAACTAACCTAAGGACACCACACACATCCATGCCCGAGGCAGGATTCGAACCTGCACCGTAGCGGTCGCGCGGTTCCAGACTGTAGCGCCTACAACCGCTCGGCCACTCCAGCCGGCCCTTTTAACCGGTAATTTACTTACATCACATAACTTGGAATGTGTTGTTGGCTTCCATTTGCCTCTCCTACAGTTCCGTGGCCACTGAGCTCTCAGATCTTTGTCTGTAGGAACTCTGAACAATCTTATCCCTTTAGACGAATTGCTGCAACAATTCGTTGCAGCACAGCAACTCATTTCTAAACACACACACTTTCTAGAGACAAACAATATACCCAGTATAAAAACAATCTGCTACAGTCACGTAATAGGCTAGACGCAAAATGACCGTGATCGCAAAGGATCATGGTAGCTGGACCAGGAATGTCCCATATAGACCTTGGACTTGGTCATTTCACACTGGCGCCACGCTAATAGCTTTACGTGGGGGCGGCAGCCACTGCCGACTGGACACAGTTTGTTCTCGTCACGGCGGAGTGCCGTTCACAGAGCCAGCAGGCATTTGTTCGCTAACTTTCACCGAAGCCGCTAACCTATTCTGACATGGGGTGGAATACAGCGGCACTTCACGTAGGCTGTGGCTGTGCATATTTTGTTGGCTAGATCCCTTGCCAAGTACTTCCCACGGTCGTAATTAGCAAGACCAATTATTGGTTGACCTAGTCGTGAGGTCAGAGCGTTGGCCATTACTAGTTGTTGGCAGTGTCTTAGCGGCGCCTGATTTTCGTGGTGATTACGGAGAGTGCTGGATGGATAGAATGGATAGGATGTTTGACTGCTGTGTACGGACGCAGGAGGAGCTGGCCACTGTTCGCGAACAGCTGAACGTGTTGATGGCCGCGGTCAGCCGTCTTCAGGCTGCTGCCTCGCAGTGTAGCGGCAGTGGGGAGTCTGGTGCGTCTAATGGTACACCCCGGTTGTTACATGCTTCACCCACGGTCCCTGCTGTCGAGACATCTTCGCGGGTACTGGGCGCGGTTGGGCCACCCTCTCCCCAAGGGGAGTGGCGGGTTCAACGGCATTCGCGACGCACGAGGCGGAGGGTCAATGTGGAGGCTGGCCGTGTGGCATCGCCCGCTCTGCCTGTGAGTGGACATGTAGCCGTTCCTTCAGCAAGGTCCGAGCAGGCACACGGGGGAGGGATTGGGAGCTCCAACGTTAGGCGGGTGATGGAGCCCCTTAGGGAAACAGCGGAAAGGTCGGGGAAGAAGGCCAGTGTTCACTCTGTCTGCTTGCCGGGGGGTCTCATTCGAGATGTGAAGGAGGCCCTGCCGGCGGCGATAGAGAGCACTGGATGCACCTGACTGCAAATTGTTGCTCATGTCGGCACCAGCGACTCCTGCCGTCTGGGTTCAGAGGTCATCCTCAGTTCATACAGGCGGTTGGTGGAGTTGGTGAAGAGAGAAAGCATCGCTCGTGGGGTGGAATCTGAACTAACTATTTGTAGTATCGTTCCCAGAACCGATCGCGGTCCTCTGGTTTGGAGCCGAATGGAAGGCTTAAACCAGAGACTCAGACGATTCTGCGGAGATCTGGGGTGCAAATTTCTCGACCTCCGCTATCGGCTGGAGAAATGTAGGGTCCCCCTGAATAGGTCAGGCGTGCACTACACGCAGGAAGCGGCTACAAGGGTTGCGGAGTACGTGTGGGGTGCACATGTGGGTTTTTTAGGTTAGAGAATTCCCTCCCTAGGTCCGACAAGACGCCTCCTGAGACGCGACAAGGTAGCAGTGGGCAAAACGCAACAGGGAATAACAATATTAATGTGGTAATAGTAAACTGCAGGAGCGTCTATAGAAAGGTCCCAGAACTGCTCTCATTGATAAACGGTCACAATGCCCACATAGTACTAGGGACAGAAAGCTGGCTGAAACCAGACTAATGAAATTCTAAACTCAGATTGGAATGTATATAGCAGAGACAGGCTGGACAGAGAAGGGAGAGCCGTGTTTATAGCGATAAAAAGGTGCAATAGTATCGAAGGAAATTGACGAAGATCCGAAATGTGAAATAATTTGGGTGAAGGTCACGGTTAAAGCAGGCTCAAACATGGTAATTGGATGTATCTATAGGCCCCCTGGCTCAGCAGCTGTTGTGGCTGAGCACCTGAAGGATAATTTGGAAAACATTTCGAGTATATTTCCCCACCATGTTATAGTTCTGGGTGGAGATTTTAATTTGCCGGATATAGACTGGGAGACTCAAATGCTTATAACGGGTGGCAGGGACAAAGAATACAGTGAAATTTTTTTAAGTGCGTTATCTAAAAACTACCTTGAGCAGTTAAACAGAGAACCGACTCGTGGCGATAACATATTAGACATTTTGGTGACAAACAGACCCGAACTATTTGAAACAGTTAAAGCAGAACAGGGAATCAGCGATCATAAAGCGGTTACTGCATCGATGATTTCAGCCGTAAATAAAAATATTAAAAAGGTAGGAAGATTTTTTCTGTTTAGCAAAAGTGACAAAAAGCAGATTTTAGAGTACTTGACGGCTCAACACAAAAGTTTTGTCTCAAGTACAGATAGTGTTGAGGATCAGTGGATAACGTTCAAAACCATCGTACAATATGCATTAGATGAGTATGTGCCAACCAAGATCGTAAGAGAAGGAAAGGAGCCACCGTGGTACAACAACCGAGTTATAAAACTGCTGCGGAAGCAAAGGGGACTTCACAGCAAACATAAACATAGCCATAGCAGACAAACAAAAATTACGCGAAGCGAAATGTAGTGTGAGGAGGGCTATGCGAGAGGCGTTCAATGAATTCGAAAGTAAAGTTCTATGTACTGACTTGGCAGAAAATCCTAAGAAATTTTGGTCTTATGTCAAAGCGGTAGGTGGATCAAAACAAAATGTCCAGACGCTCTGTGACCAAAACGGTACTGAAACAGAGGATGACAGACTAAAGGCCGAAATACTAAATGTCTTTTTCCAAAGCTGTTTCACAGAGCAAGACTGCACTGTAGTTCCTTCTCTAGATTGTCGCACAGATGACAAAATGGTAGATATCGAAAGAGATGACATAGGGATAGAAAAACAATTAAAATCGCTCAAAAGAGGATTTGCCGCTGGACCTGATGGGATACCAGTTCGACTTTACACAGAGTACGGGAAGGAACTTGCCCCCCTTCTTGCAGCGGTAGACCGTAGGTCTCTAGAAGAGCGTAGCGTTCCAAAGGATTGGAAAAGGGCACAGGTCATCCTCGTTTTCAGTAAGGTACGTCGAACAGATGTGCAGAACTATAGACCTATATCTCTAACGTCGATCAGTAGTAGAATTTTGGAACACGTATTATGTTCGAGTATAATGACTTTTCTGGAGACTAGAAATCTACTCTGTAGGAATCAGCATGGGTTTCGAAAAAGAGGATCGTGTGAAACCCAGCTCGCGCTATTCGTCCACGAGACTCAGAGGCCCATAGACACGGGTTTCCAGGTAGATGCCGTATTTCTTGACTTTCGCAAGGCGTTTGATACGGTTCCCCACAGTCGTTTAATGAACAAAGTAAGAGCATATGGACTATCAGACCAATTGTATGATTGGATTGAAGAGTTCCTAGATAACAGAACGCAGCATGTCATTCCCAAGGAGAAAAGTCTTCCGAAGTAAGAGTGATTTCAGGTGTGCCGCAGGGGAGTGTCGTAGGGCCGTTGCTATTCGCAATATATATAAAAGACCTTGTGGATAGCATCTGAAGTTCAATGAGGCTTTTTGCGGATGATGCTGTAGTATATCGAGAGGTTGTAACAATGGAAAATTGTACTGAAATGCAGGAGGATAGGCAACGGATTGACGCATGGTGCAGGGAATAGCAATTGAATCTCAATGTAGACAAGTGTAATGCGCTGCGAGTACATAGAAAGAAAGATCCCTTATCATTTAGCTACAAAATAGCAGGTCAGCAACTGGAAGCAGTTAATTCCATAAATTATCTGGTAGTAAGCGCTAGGAGTGATTTAAAATGGAATGACCATATAAAGTTGATCGTCGGTAAAGCAGATGCCAGACTGAGATTCATTAGAGAATCCTAAGGAAATGCATTCCGAAAACAAAGGAAGTAGGTTACAGTACATTTGTTCCCCACTGCTTGAATACTGCTCACCGGTGTGTGATCCGTACCGGATAGGGTTGATAGAAGAGACAGAGAATATCCAACGGAGAACAGTGCGCTTCGTTACAGGATCATTTTGTAATCGCTAAAGCGTTACGGAGATGATAGATAAACTCCAGTGGAAGACTCTGCAAGAGACACGCCCAGTAGCTCAGTACGGGCTTTTGTTGAAGTTTCGAGAACATACCTTCACTGAGGAGTCAAGCAGTATATTGCTCCCTCCTACGTATATCTTGCAAAGAGACCATGAGGATAAAATCATGGAGATTAGAGCCCAAACAGAGGCATACCGACAATCTTTCTGTCCACGAGCAATACGAGACTGGAATAGAAGGAA
This sequence comes from Schistocerca americana, assembly GCF_021461395.2. NCBI lineage: Eukaryota > Metazoa > Arthropoda > Insecta > Orthoptera > Acrididae > Schistocerca > Schistocerca americana. Next base: position 155,896,292 of record NC_060122.1, read on the forward strand.
GAACCGATAGAGATACTCAAGGTACCCTCCGCTACACATCGTCAGGTGGCTTGCGGAGTATGGATTTAGATGTAGATGTCGACACGAGTCGGAAATAAATGCAGCTGCTGCAGTTAGGTTGTGTGAAGCCACTCCCGTGCATTGATAAACCACACTTCACAATTGCATGATAATTCGTACCTCACGTCGATGTTCAATCACTGACATTCAAGAGTCCGAATCGTTACTCGTTTTTATTGCCCAACACACCACACTGGACTGGAGAGTGAATCGTAGTGTCGTAACAGCTTCATGGTCAAACTCAGATTTATCCTTCGCTTATCGGTCTCTGTTAGTTTCTTTAGATCTCCATTCATGATTGTGATTGTCAACGAAATACCTGTTGTTTTTAGGAATAAATTTAACTGCGAAATGTCTTATTCTAAAATTATTTCAAAAGTCAAGGTTCCCTTACATGGGCTTTCCCTGATCACATAGCTTGGAAAATGTTAATTAAGGTTTAATTTACATTAATTAGTTCGAAAGTTTCCCTACTGAGCGGATAGTACACAAGAGCCCCAATCAAAATATTCACGTTTACAAATCCTTGTGCTACATTACAGCAGGTGTCATCTGCTCTGAAGCGTTAGCCGGGCTTGGGGGGAGGGAGGGGGAAGAGGGGAACTGGGAGGGGTTGTGCGTGTGGTGAGCAGGTCTCTAATATAGATTTAGGCAATCAGACAGCCTTCTGCTGCCTCATCATTCGGATAATTTTCATAATTGGGTTGACTTAGGAGTCCACTGCATCGAAGAAAATCCTAATAATCTCTACCAATTGCAACTTTTGCCGTCAAACCCAGCTTGTGACCATTCATTCCGCTCGGGAAATTCTGTAGATATAACGACATAATAAGCAACCAGTTGCATAAAAGAAATTTAATTTCTTTACCGGTTTCGAGCACTTTGTGCCTTTCTTGAGAAGGTTATCCCTAAATAAGAGTCACACAGCAAAATGCCGTGGTCATGTATGCCTCTTACTGTTGACACTTGCAAAAAATGCGATATGTGTAACCTTCTGAAGAAGGACCGTAAGTGTCTGAAACCGGTAAGGAAATTAAATTTCTGTTACGCAACTGGTAGCTTATTATTTTGTTATATATAACTACAGTTGCAGACGATGCATAAAATACTAAATTCTGTAGACCACAACGGAGAAATCTTCATATGGGTGGATAATGAAATCAAGTCGTTCTCCCAAAATTTGCTGAAATCGATAAAACAGACATACGCAAAATTTAGCTACATAACTCCCTTGATAACTGAATTAAATTACAGTAGCGATTACCAACATTATGAAATAAAATAGCTAACTGGAATGCAAGACAAAGTGATTTATCTTAAGTGCACTCAAAAGCAGCAGAGTTATTCACCATACCAACAGACACCAAGTGACTGAGAAAACTGCTAAAACTTCCGACACGCTTTGGTCTGGTGCAACATAACTGAGTGGGGACAGAATGCAACCAGTCGTCAAGAAATCACACGGCATCCCCATGCGTTTTGTCCAATCGGGTGGATGCTAAACACACCAGCACCTACTGCTCAAGCCTCCTACCAGTTTACCAGAGAAAATTTGGACAAGCGTTCAGTGGAAATCTTCTCAATTTGTGCATTCCCCGTGTGCCTGGAAAATTGCAAGATGTACTTTTAAAAAGTGCGGGGCAAATCATTGTCGCCAGCCAAGCCATACCACTCGTCAGCACCGCAAACTTAATCAAGGATCGTTCCCACGTCTCCGCATTGAGAAGCAAGAAAGATATCTGATTCAGCGATCGTACAAAGTTTTCCACTCATTTACATATTCATACATAACAGCGTTATCCATTGTTAGGGTTATTCTTAAGGGGAGTTGGAACGCCCTATCGCGACAATGTTAAATTTAGTGACTTGGCTTCCCTGTATTTCAGGAACCACTGAAGCCATTGACGTGAAACTTTTACAGCACATTAAACTGTATTTTATGAGTCTACTGACCTACAATAATTGCATTTCAGCCACTGTTTCCGGAGATACAATTTTTTAATTACACAGATAAAATTTTGTGTACGTTTTTGTACGTTATCCTAAATAATTTTAAATATACATGACATTATGTTCTTCTTTTAGTTCAGTGGACTCAGGATATGTATGTTATTACTCTTATTACTCCCTGAAAACTTGAATACTCTACTCGAAGAGATTTAGGAAAAAATGCAACAGAAAATGCAAATTTTCAGGAACGGCTTGTAAAGTTTCAAAAGACTTTAACTCACTTAGTATATGCTTAATTTTCTATTTTTAGTCACTCAGTTTTCAAGTTTTTTCTTCTTTTCTTCTTTCTGGATTCCTTAATGACCAACTGTGCTGCATACGCTGCTTCATCAATGCGAACCTTGTCCATCCGTTCAAGTTTTGACCCCCCCGCCCCCCCCCCCCTCCGCCCTTTAGTGTCTTCATTTCCAACAAAAACATTTTTTGGTAAGCGAATCCATATAAGATTACAGAACGGCTCACTGGGATTTTGAGTCTGACCATGCAGACACTTCTCCAGTAATTCAGGGTTTGCCAGGTCTCTGTAAATAGGTTTTATGATATCCATGATTGCTGCTGGGATGGAATGTTTATGGCTGTATGAACTGTTTGAGTACTGGGCATTGCGGTAATTGCAACATGAATCATGTCCAGGAGGGCAAAGGTGGCAAAGGTGGTGTACTGGTTTCTCATCAGTTGTCAGTCTGTGGAAGAAGGTAGCCCATACTGCCTGCTTCATTTTCAACAAATCCTCAGTACTATTTCTAATGACCATCCCATAATACTGCTACAGTTCATCAATCATTTTGCCTGTCCGCCTGTCTCTCATGGTTTTATCATTTCAACTTCCTCGACCTGGTGCCCATCCTCTTCTGGACATGACCCGTATAACACAGCAATCCACAGCCTTCTACAAAAAAATTACCTATTTCATTACATCTTGAAGTAATGCACATAAAATTTTTAACATTTTCAACGGGGTTAGATTATATTTAAAAAAATAAAATAAAATACTTCCCATGTGAGTTTGTAAGTTACATATATATATATATATATATATATATATATATATATATATATCATTTTATTTGTAAAATTGCTAATCTTATGATTAGACAAAAATCGGAAAATGTGAAAAAAAATTGTCTTTCTAACTCCCTTAAAGGCGTTCTGTAGGATGCTGACAAGACATAAAAGGAAATAAAATCAATAATCCTGGTTCCCTATGCAGTCTTCCTCCCAGGCATGACCATATGTTAAGCAAGTAGCAGAAAAGCAATCCACTGAATAAACGAAGCCAAATTAATCATTACAAGTAGTAGTTTCGTGAAATGTGGTTGAAACAGACACCTTTCAGTGTAATGTGTTGAGCCACAACCAGACGTAGGATAACACGGCGGGCACGTGTGTGCACACTTGACATATTTACATCTACCATTACGTCAGCTAAATGATTTGGCAGGTTGTAGGAGAGAAAAAGATGGTAAAGAGATAAATATGCCTACAGTTCTTTTTATTCCTTGAACACCGGTCACTATTTCAGAGTTAAACCCGTGACTTCATAACACACTATGACCCCGTTTTAATGCCTTGCAACGTTCCTCTTTAAATGAAATCTGACCTATAAAAAAACTAAACTCCGTCCGAAGAGGCCATGAAGTCCCAACGGAACCGACCGGCTACCATGTCATCATCAGACCCCAGGCGTCACTGGATACGGATATGGAGGGGCTTATGGTCAGCACACCGCTCTCCCGGTCGTATGTCAGTTGGTGAGACCGGAGCCGTACTTCTCGATCAAGTAGCTCCTCAGTTTGCCTCACAAGGGCTGAGTGCACTCCATTTGCCAACAGCACTCGGCAGACCGGATTGTCACCCATCCGAGTGCTAGTCCAGCCCGACAGCGCTTAACTTCGGTTATCTGACGCGAACCGGTGTTACTACTGTGGCAAGGCCGTTGGCAAATCTGACCTATAAGTCAACAAAATGCTATTTGACTTTGTTTCATATACCACACAACCAGAAACATTCTCTTAGCACAATGGAATAATAAATGGGGTTTTAGTGTGAGCTAAACTAAAATAAACTAAAACCATAATCTGTTCAATAGATCTCATGTAGCTTTTCCTGGTCTGTTTTGATGAATCGCTCTTTATAGGAATGGTTCGTGCAGTGTAAATGGACTTTAAAATGTATCCCACAACACATAATAAATTGAAGTGGGCTCGTTTCATAGCAAAATATCGAAGTCATTGTCGCACCTACCATGTGCCCTAAAACTCGACTGTGGTAAGCACTTAACTGCTAGCAGAAGGTTTCGTTTAAAAATACGAAACTGACTGATTTCATACCATTATGATTAAAGAATCCTTCAAATGAGACATGGAGCAAGTAACTAACAGTATTCCCAAGTGAACACGTATATTTCAAAATACTGTCCAATGACACTTGAAATAACCCCCACCTCCAAGCAGCGACAGTAGCGTAGGCAATTATTTCATAACTTTTAATGGGAAACCCCATTCTCAGCGTTTTATTCCTCCGTCTAAACGAAAAGGGGACTGATGGACGCGACACTATATGGCCGTGTAACGAACTACGACTTCTCTTAACAGGCAGTGCAGACCCATTAGAACTTGTGAAATAACTGCCTGTACTACCCTCGCACCGTGGAGGTGGGGGCAGCTTATAGTCCATTAAGCTTACTCCCGGACGGTGTCTTCGAAAACGGTATTCCCAGGGTCGTTCCCCATCGCTGTCCATCTGAACTTGTGTTTCGTGTGAAATGACCTCGTTGCCATCGGGCTGTTAAATCTGAAACTTCTATTTTCATACTTTATTGGTGACGAGATCACAAAAATCTTCTTACATTGAAACGTCCCCTTTTGAACAATTATACATGACTGTGCTTAAACTGACACACAATATCTTTTTAGCGCAACGCAATCTGACTTTCAGAAATCCCTACAAAAGAATGGCTCTGACTAACATTAACCTACACCTTTCACAAATCACTTACCTCACAAAAATCTTCGTTACTCAAGCTACTGCAATACAGCGAGCGCCACTACTGCCAGCCAAATAAAAGATTCAAACCACTGAAGGCACTAACTACTGATAGGCATAGTTAGCAAATGAAAGATTTTGATAGAGAACAAACAATGTATTTACCTTACTAGTGTTCAAAAGTCATAATATATATAGCAGTTCATGACATCCAGTCTTACGTATTTCAAAACTCCGCCATTTCCCTCCCCACATCCACCACTGCTGGCGGCTCACCTCCAACTGCGCAACGCTACGCGCTGTTCACATCCAGCTGCCGCTGCCCAACACTACAATGGCAGACAACAATGCAAACTAGCCACAGACTGCACACAGCACAGCCAGTGATTTTCATACAGAACGCTACGTAACGTTGCCAATAAGGAAACATAAACAGCCTACTTACATAGCCCCCATGCTCCCCACAAAAAATTTTACAAATTGTTTTGGGCAGTGGCCAATAATGATTTGATAAAATTTTTCATAATTACAATAACAAAGATATCAAATGCACACACTTATTGATACAATGTTGGTCAAAAGCTAAAATTTTCTCACAGTCCATAAAGACAGTCCTGATCGTTCATCACAGTAAAATTGCAGTGTTTTTCTCAAAGTCTGAGCAGTAAAAGAAAATGCACACAGAAGTAGTGGATTTCCATGCACTCTTGAAAAAGTAGTGCTGTCCTTCCAACAGACAGACAATGCTGACTCTTGACATGCAGACAGATAATGGGTCACAACAGAGCAAACCCACAGCAGAGTCAGTCGAAGTTTTGAAGAATATTGGTAGGTAGGTCATCACAGAGCAGACCCACTGTAGTCCTGGTAGAGATTACGGTATTGTTGGGCCACCAGAGGTGAAGACCCACTGCAGTCCTTGTAGAAATAATGGTATTGGTGGGTCATCAAAGATGCAGACTCACTGTAGTCCTTGTAGAGATGGCCAGCAGCCATCTGTTGTGACTGTGCAGCTGCACAATCACCATTGTAGAGTCTTGTGGATAATATAGCAAGTCCATAACCACCACTTGTGCACTCACAAAGTTTTTGGAATTGGCCTTAGAACCAGCAGTGCTGTTATCCAGTCCCTTGCTGAATTATTAACACACGTGCAAACACTTACAGTCCCTACTTCTCACATATTGTCCATATACAGGGTTATTACAAATGATTGAAGCGATTTCACAAATTCCCTGTAGCTCCATTCATTGACATATGGTCACGACACACTACAGATAAACAGAAAAACTCATAAAGTTTTCTTGGGCTGAAGCCGCACTTCAGGTTTCCTCCGCCAGAGCGCTCGAAAGCGCAGTGAGACAAAATGGCGACAGGAGCTGAGAAAGCGTATGTCGTGCTTGAAATGCACTCACATCAGTCAGTCGTAACAGTGCAACGACACTTCAGGATGAAGTTCAACAAAGATCCACCTACTGCTAACTCCATTCGGCGATGGTATGCGCAGTTTAAAGCTTCTGGATGCCTCTGTAAGGGGAAATCAACGGGTCGGCCTGCAGTGAGCGAAGAAACCGTTGAACGCGTGCGGGCAAGTTTCATGCGTAGCCCGCGGAAGTCGACGAATAAAGCAAGAAGGGAGCTAAACGTACCACAGCCGACGGTTTGGAAAATCTTACGGAAAAGGCTAAAGCAGAAGCATTTCTTAAACAGGTGATTGGAAAACCGATGGATCGGTCGTGGTGGAGATCATGATCAAAAATTCATGTCATGGCCTCCACGCTCTCCCGACTTAACCCCATGCGATTTCTTTCTGTGGGGTTATGTGAAAGATTCAGTGTTTAAACCTCCTCTACCAAGAAACGTGCCAGAACTGCGAGCTCGCATCAACGATGCTTTCGAACTCATAGATGCGGACATGCTGCGCCGAGTGTGGGAGGAATTTGATTATCGGCTTGATGTCTGCCAAATCACTAAAGGGGCACATATCGAACATTTGTTTTGAGTTTTTGTATGTGTGTAAAAAGCATTGTGAAAATATCTCAAATAATAAAGTTATTGTAGAGCTGTGAAATCGCTTCAATCATTTGTAATAACCCAGTACTATGACCAACAGAAACGTGTGCAGTGAAATGGAACTTACAAGTTAATAATATGATGAACTGGTGTCAATTACAATTTTATAACATAATAATACAATTACAAAGGTACAAAATACATCATTAAAGAACATAACAATACAGATAACATTTGTAGTACAGGCTATACAAAAGAATCGAAATAACATATACATCAGTGTTACAGGAATTATGACATGAGTACATACATAAAAGATCAGAATAACTTTCGAAACATCAACTTCACACATGAGCATTAAAACAGAACAGAATAAGTAATGTCTATAAACATCTTTACAAAGAAAATAACATATTATTAATGCAAATTATATTTGAGGATAACAGTATTCCTCATCATAGTGGATGTAGCTTAGTATTAGAGAAATTCTACAACATAAATCTTATTAGCTAAACACATCAAGACAGGAAGAACACAAATACACAAGGGTACACAAAAACATAGCGAAATAATACAAAAGGAAAGACAGGGTTCGTTTTCAGTGTGACATTTGGTACTGCAGTCCAACCCGAAACTTCGTTCTGTAGATCTTTCCTCTTATTTCAACATTTGTTTCCACCAAAAAAATCCTATCCAAGCATGCTTTCTATATTCTGTTCACATCCTCTTTCAAAATTCTTTTTTGGCCAAACCATTTTCTTATAGCTTCTCAATGCATTTATTCCAATTCATCACAACTCGTTCTCACATATAGCCTACCCCATCTTAAGCTAACTTAAATCTACTGAGCTCAGATGCTAAACTAAGGGACGAGGCAATGCAGCAGCACAAAACAATTAACACAAATAGCAATGACAAAAAAATGCAAATTGGCAAAGCAAGCAGCATAAATCTAAATTAACAGATAAAATGCAAAATTACAACTAATATGAGCCAATGTGCAGCAACAAGAAAAATAAATCAGTAGTAAACTGGCTTAGCAGAGTAATACAAAGTGAAATTTAGTAGCACTATGCCTGGCAAACAGCAGCAGCAAATGCAATAACTTATATCTGAACATGACATAGCTCAAGCAGAAAAAATATTACACTAAAGACAACAATGCACACAAGGGAAATGTATATTCACATCTTAATGTCTATGTAATTAAAGTGGTGCACCACAAAAACTAAGTCTACAAAAAATTACCAAGTACTTGAAAAGAAAATTATATATGCAGTTACTGTTATTAGTCCCTTCTTATTGTTCTTTCCATTTCAAGAGCTCCTTTTTCGAAGAATGTGGATCATAAAATAATTATGTAATAGATCTGTTGACAGAAAGTGTTCACATTAGCAAATGCATTTAATTTTATTTTATGAAACCAATGCTGCAAGACAGCTGGAAACCAGATATCAAATGAAATAAGCAACTATGTACAAAGTAAAGCATAAGAACATCATTCAGTAGTCATGAGGCATTTCATAAGTTAGTAGAAAAATCTGTCAACTAGAAAGCTATGTAAGTAGGCTGTTTATGTTTTCTTATTGGCAACGTTATGTAGCGCTCTGTATGAAAATCACTGGCTGTGCTGTGTGCAGTCTGTGGCTAGTTTGCATTGTTGTCTGCCATTGTAGTGTTCGGCAGCTGGATGTGAACAGCGCGTAGCGTTGCGCAGTTGGAGGTGAGCCGCCAGCAGTGGTGGATGTGGGGAGAGAAATGGCGGAGTTTTGAAATATGTAAGACTGGATGTCATGAACTGCTATATATATTATGACTTTTGAACACTAGTAAGGTAAATACATTGTTTGTTCTGTATCAAAATCTTTCATTTGCTAACTATGCCTATCAGTAGTTAGTGCCTTCAGTAGTTTGAATCTTTTATTTGGCTGGCAGTAGTGGCGCTCGCTGTATTGCAGTAGCTTGAGTAACGAAGATTTTTGTGAGGTAAGTGATTTGTGAAAGGTATAGGTTAATGTTAGTCAGGGCCATTCTTTTATAGGGATTTCTGAAAGTCAGATTGCGTTGCGCTAGAAAAATATTGTGTCTCAGTTTAAGTACAGTCATGTATAATTGTTCAAAAGAGGACGTTTCAACATAAATACAGTAACGTGGAAAAATATTTCCTCTCGGAATTTAATTTTGTGTTAAAAAAGTTTACTTAAAATTTGCACTTGCTTTTGATGTACATTTCTCTTGATCTAAGTAATGAACTCACTATGATTCTCACCAACATTACATTCTCTCTGCGGTAATCATATCCACTCGAGAAATCAGATTCCCTACAGCTGCCTGAGGAAAATTTTTCGTTCCTTCATAACAAGAAACTCCCAATTCAATGAGTCACCTCGATAAGTGTTCCCTGCGACCATATTCTGCCTGTAATATCTGTGGCCAGAGGCACGCACGCAGATGCCTGTACTCACGTGGATGAAAAATCGCCCTGTTTTGTCAAGCAGGCTTTTAAATGGCAGGCGTCCATCACACGGGGGCTTATGTTGGCTTACGTCATTTGTCTCCGCAGCGGTTAATTGTTGCCAGCGTTTGCTGCATGGAAACAAATTGCGAACCTGAATTAAAAATGAAAAATGATTTTATTTACAGGGAACGCTATACTCCGCCTAAAACTAACATCTCTTTGCTGTCAGGTGCAACGCGGGACGATCTGTGAATATTACGGCTAAATTACTCGCCCGCGGCAGTAATTCAATGAAGAATTTTCGAACGTCCGGGCAAAAATGTATTTTTAGGGCGATATTTCTGGACGTTTGCGGACGTTATTAAAAGAGATGTGTCCGAAATTAGAGAACGTATAAATGGAATAAAGCCAAAACGCACGTATCTGTGTGTAGGAATCTACGTTTCACGTAGAAAATTTTTTGACATTTAAGACGTTGCTTGTCTACTAAATTAGCGACATATACATCAAGAGTTTTCTTAAATAGAAGAGAAAAGGAAGGTTTGAAATTCACATCTCAAGTTAATAGAAAACTAGAGTTTATGTAATTGACTCAGTGAGCTGGTTGACACCAAATAACTGTTTACAGCACAGCGTGTCTAGGCATGGTGTCGTTGAGTTGCCATGTAGGAACTGGTCCCAAGTTGAAACAACATTACAACATACTTTATCCATCGACTGTGGTCAATAGTTGATTCTGAGTGTACTGGAGGTGACCCTTTCCTGAACCTGATGATGCTGATGACACAACTAGCAGTTTGCAGCGGATGGAGAAAGGACTGTGTTACGGAAGTTTATGTTATTCATTTTCATTATAGCAATAAGAGCGTGTACCCAAAATACAAGCATAAGAAAAATACAGCAAAGGAGACAACGGTGAATATGCTTCATTGTTACCTTGTCCATCCTTCGCTGGCCAATGGCAGATACTGATATAAAATAATTTCTGCTCCACAGATATGTATTTAAAGGCACTATCCCCCTCTCTCCCCTATGGGCATTGTCTTTCCTCTAACTCAATGTTCTTCTGACGAGCACATACGTTGATGGGACTTGCACCCCGCTACAACTCCCACGCCACCCCCCTCACCCACAACCCTGTTATACCAAATGATGCCCTATACATCTGAAACAAAAAAAAGTCGACATGACTGCTTTTCCAACTCATCGATTCAATTGAGTGAATTATGTTGGCGAAAACATAATTGCTAAAGCAGTTCAGTACAGTGATTTACAGAAAATATCTGTACCATTTAATTCAAACATTGGGACCTAACTGGCATAGAAGAGCCTTCTTCTTGAAATCATTAAGGACTGCCAAAACATCGTTTTGCAGCTACACTACTGGCCATTAAAATTGCTACACCAAGAAGAATTGCAGATGATAAACGTGTGGTGTCACCGCCAGACACCACACTTGCTAGGTGGTAGCCTTTAAATAGGCCACTATCATTAATTGCAGACCGAGCGCCGCCACACGGCAGGTCTAGCCTAGACAGAATCCCTAGCACTCGCCCAGTTGTACAGCCGACTTCGCTAGCGATGGTTCACTGTCTACATACGCTCTCATTTGCAGAGACGACAGTTTAGCATAGCTTTCAGCTACGTCATTGGCTACGACCTAGCAAGGCGCCATATTGAGTTACTATGACTTCTGAACAGATAATATTGTGGCTCATGTACCGTCAAGAGCGACGTTCATCATTAATGGATTAAAGTTAAGTATCAAACTAATTACGTCTGCTTTCTGAATCCTAATTCCTTGTCATGTTCCCGACCTCACGTCAGTATAGTTCATCGCTCCTCACGCCAGCCTGCGTGAGCTAAAACACGTGCATTTCGGCCCCCACTAGTAACACGGTGTTGGCTCTTCAGCCAACACAACAAAACGAGTATTCATTGAACAGATATATTATACTACAACTGACATGTGATTACAGTTTCACGCAATTTGGGTGCATAGATCCCGAGAAATCAGTACCCAGAACAACAACCTCTGGCCGTAATAACGGCATTCATACGCCTGAGTCAAACACAGCTTGGATGGCGTGTACAGGTACAGCTGCCCATGCAGCTTCAACACGATACCACAGTTCATCAACAGTAGTGACTGGCGTATTGTGACGAGTCAGTTGCTCGGGCACCATTGACCAGACGTTTTCAGTTGGTGAGAGACCTGGAGAATGCGCTGGCCAGGGCAGCAGTCGAACATTTTCTGTATGCAGAAAGGCCCGTACAGGACCTGCAACATGAGGTCGTGGATTATCTTGCTGAAATGTAGGGTTTCGCAGGGATCTAATGAAGGGTAGAGCCAATGGTTGTAACACATCTGAAATGTAACGTCCACTGTTGAAAGTGCCATCAATGCGAACAAGAGGTGACCGTGACGTGTAACCAATGACACCCCATACCATCACGCTGGGCGATGATGAATACACGCTTCCAATGTGCGTTCACCTCGATGTCGTCAAACATGGATGCGACCATCCTGATGCTGTAAACAGAACCTGGATTCATTCGAAAAAATGACGTTTTGCTATTCGTGCACCCAGGTTCGTCGTTGAGTACACCATCACAGGCGCTCCTGTCTGTGATCCTCCGTCAAGGGTAACCGCAGCCATGGTCTCCGAGCTGATTGATAGTCCATGCTGATGCAAACGTCGTCGAACTGTTCGTGCAGATGGTTGTTGTCTGGCAAACGTCCCCATCTGTTGACTCAGGGATCGAGACGTGGGTGCACGATCCGTTACAGCCATGCGGATAAGATGCCTGTCATCTCGACTGCTACTGATACGAGGGCGTTGGGATCCAACACGGGGTTCAGTATTACCCTCCTGAACCCATCGATTCCATTTTCTGCTAACAGTCATTGGACATCGAACTTCGCGAACATGTCGCGATAGGATAAACCGCAATCGCGATAGGCTACATTCCGACATTCATCAATGTCTGAAACGTGATGGTACGCGTTTCTCCTCCTTACACGAGGCATCACAACAACGTTTCACCAGGCAACACTGGTCAACTGCTGTTTGTGTATGAGAAATCGCTTGGACACTTTCCTCATGTCAGCAGGTTGTAGTTGTCGCCACCGGCGCCAACCTTGTGTGAATGCTCTGAAAAGCTAATCATTTGCATATCATAGCATCTTCTTCCTGTCGGTTAAATTTCGCGTCTGTAGCACGTCATCTTCGTGGTGTAGCAATTTTTCTTCATTTCTCGTATTACTGCTCATTCTATGCTTCAAACTGTAAGGTTATGGAGACAGTTGACACACGTGTGGAACAGTGCGTTGATTGCCTGATTCATGGTCAGTTCAACCCCATTTCCTCACGTAGCGCGACCTTGCCGGCGTGACCCATGTACTGACACTTAAAGCAGCGTATAGAGGTGGGTATTATAGTGTCGTTTTCGTACTACCTCCGTCAAACGCAAATAACACGCGTAAAAGAAAAAATACAGTACAATCAAGCCACTGAACGTCAACGACTAAGTTACAGTCAAAGATTTCACTCAAGTGAATAAAACGTTCTCGGTTTTCAAGCCGCGTCAAATCTAATAAAATCCTCAAGCTTTCAATGTCCATCTCCGCCATCGTTGTCAGGAGTTCACTGACTGCCGGGGCTGCAATGGTTCCTCGCTTATATAGGCATGATATCAGCAGCCAATCAGACAGACCCAATGTGATCTCTTCTGCTTGACAGTACTCATTACATGCTGGATGTGGTGCCTTATGCAACTGATAATCATTTTAGCATGATTTTACTTTATTGATTTTATTTTATTGTACTCCTGTACAGCCGTAACAGATTATAAGCAGGCCCATGGACTTCCCATCATTATAGGACTAAACACAGTAAGATTCTTTGATAACAGGATCTCAGTATGATGGTGTTTGAGCCAAAACCCTTGTCTACGATAACGTTGGAAGCTCAAGAAGTTCCGGCTGCAGCACAAATTTTAATTCACTTCTTCAGCTTCCAACGTTATCGTAGATAAATTACAGACTTAAATGTCTCAGGGAAAATTTAATTTAAGATCTATACGATCACATGTGGTACAGCACTTCCACATTACGCCCAATGTTGGGGTGCTATTCCAATGTCGGAGAGCCCTGGTAATTTTGACAGTTTAGGGGGAGATGTGAATTGGAGTTTGTGTTGGGGAGGGTATTTGACTTGGGTAGCTTGTGCAGCTCTGTTGGTTATAATGTTGCGGTGGTGTAATGGTCAGCATATCTACCTATTCAGTAAGAAGACCCAGGTTCGTGTCCCGTAGATAAATTAGAGACTTTAAATGTCTCAGGGAAAATTTAATTTAAGAAAAACCCTTGTGTTTTGAAATAGTATTTTATGCTCGTTTTCGAGGCAATGTTCAGCCACGGACGACTTCTCAAGTTCCCTTTGATATGTCGTGAATGCTTTGCGCAACGCTCAGCAGTAGTGCGAACAGTATGACCTATGTAAATGCTATCACATTCACAGCAATCCCCGTGCACGCCACTAACTCGAAGACCTATGTCGTTTTTAATGGGGCAAAACGTACATGTTATCTTGGAGGTAAGCCGGAACGTTGGTCTCAGTCCGTCTCTCTCCATCACGCGTCCTGTCTTGTTAGTAAGGATGGAAGGAATGCAGGTGGGTTGGCCTCTCACTGAGTAACGAGTAGTCGGTGGCACTTGAAAGCTTCTGCAATTTCTCCCTTGCTAACCATTTTGTCTCAACAAGCACGTCAAATGCTGAAATTCAGACTCTAGATGGTCATCGTCAGAAATAACCTTGATCTCGTGTACTAGTGTATTCATGACCGATTTCTTGTTGTTGGCTTTCAGATACCCAGTGGTTAGCACCCTGGACTCGCATTCGGGAGGACGACGGTTCAATCCCGCATCTGGCTATCCTGATTTGGATTTTCCGTGATTCCGCTAAATCGCTTCAGGCCAATGCCGGGATGGTTCCGTTGAAAGGGCATGGCCGACTTCCTTCCCCACCCTTCCCTAATCCGATGAGACCGATGACCTCGCAGTCTGGTCTCCTCCCCAAATCAACCCAACCCGTTCAAATATCGGCCTCCTACCTTCCATTCAACTAAAAGATCCAAGAACGGAAGCTTGCCATCCCTCTCCAACTTGACAATAAATTTAATGTTGGGAACGATACCGTTCATGTGGCTGACGAACTGCTGCAGTGCATTTTCACCTTGGGGGAATATCTAGAAAGTGTCGTTAACATACCTTAGGAAGCAAGATGTGTGGAGCCTCGCAGAATTCAAAGCTTGCTCCTCAAAGTGTTCTGTGGGATGTGGCAGTGGCAGTTTCAATCGTGGCTCCGGCACCTCATGCCATGTGACGTCACTTGGTCCTGGGGCGAGACAGAGCTGCTAGGAGCTGCCCAACTTGCCTTCCGCGGATGCATGACTCCGGTTCTCGCTGAAAGGTTCCAGACGCTGTCATCACATCTATATAAGCAGAGCACTGTGCCAACCACGGAAGTCGGTGATTTTAACTCCTGATGACGATGGTGTAGACAGCTATCGAAAGCTCGTGTACTTTATTCGAAGTGTAGTAACAACTTCTGACACCGAATGTAACAGCAACACCAAATGTAGTGGGAAGAGGTAGAAGGCACCGTATTAAGACTCGTCCTAGCTTTCCAAGTGATTTATTGTTTCCAACTACAGTGCCGCATTCCCCTTGGTCTGCGTCACCGGGTCCTGCAATGCTGAGGACACCACTTCGCTGTCTGTGAAACGGCTTGGCACCGAATGGCTGCCTCAGTGACCTGTGCAATGCCCTATGGTGCGTCGGCCTTGTACAGCTGCAGAGTTGTGGCAACATCAGGACTCAGCGGGCTTCACCTCTGCCGCCTCAGCGCCGCCCGCTGGAAGGTGACCCATGGCACGCTTCCTCGCCGGCGTGGCTAAGAACGCGGCGACAACCAGCGCTGGTGATCCGGCAGCTGAATCTGCAGCCCTCGCCCTGGATGTCTCCAGTGCATGTTGAGAGCCAAGACAACTGCCCGTGGTAGCGAGTCGTGGAGTGGCCCATCACTGGCAGGCTACAGAACCCACATCGGCCTCAGAGGGTCGAACCAGCGACCCACCGTGGATTGGAATGCTGGTGCCCCATCTGCTGCTGTGTGTGAGACGCGCCCACCGTCCAGGAGAGCTGTCACACTTCAGGGCTTTGTTAGTGAGCCGGCACTTATTTATATGCAGCTATGTGCCTCTGTTTTGGGAAACGCGCCGCCAGTGGGCCACTTCTGCGTGTGACTTGCGCCATGCAAACTGCCGTGTGTCCTTCTTCCAGCGGTTATACGCTCCTGTGGCCTCTATTTTACTTTACAACTGCTGGTGAGCATAACTCACTGTAAACAGGGCCGCACCTCGCTGTAACTAGCATGCTCAGAAATATAGCACCAAAATTGACTTTTCCTATCCCAAACAGTAGCGCCGCTGCACAAGTGACGCAGCTTGTAAAATGAATCAAATGGCTCTGAGCACTATGGGACTTAACTTCTGAGGTCATCAGTCCCCCAGAACTTAGAACTACTTAAACCTAACGAACCTAAGGACATCACACACGTCCATGCCAGAGGCAGGATTCGAACCTACAACCGTAGCGGTCACGCGGTTCCAGACTGAAGCGCCTAGAACCGCTCGTCCACTTCGGTCGGCGTGGCTTGTAAACCGAGAAGATTATAGAATAGTAATAGCATCATGCCACGGCTTCACATTGGTAGCACTAAATATCTATGGGTAGTCGACTTGTTTATAATATGTAGTGATATACATGAACGTTTCTCGTGAATCATTCTACCTATTGGTGAAAACCACATCAAAATCCCTACAGTTCTTCCTGAGATTAACCATCAAGTACAAACAGAAATAATTTGGTGGTGGTACGGGGAGGTTTATTTATAATATGGATTGATTCTGGTGATACTTCGCTGCTCTCTGGAGTGGTGGCGACGGTTTACAGTTTCGCCTACCAGACACAGCCTCCCTTCTGGCTGTCTAGCACGTAGCTCTCATCATTGCCATGAAGTGTCAAATTAAATATGTAGCATACAACAATACATATGCTACACATTATTACTATAAATAATAAATTATACTTCGCAAAGCACAGCTGGTTTCGGCTCCCAAGACCATGAGCCATTGCTATATGTTAAGTGCCCTGTACTAAATGACATTGCTATGCGAGGGGAAGCGAATGGATGATGTATTAACAGTCAGAGAATCGAACAGAATTTGTGAGAATTCACGTTAATTCGGGGATAGCAGTGGATCGGTGTTGTGTTGGAATGACAAATATGCCAAGGACTGCCGAAAACATCAGTTGCCACGAACACTGTGTGAAAAAGTATCAGACTGGTTCACTTAGTGGGGGCCAATGAGACGCTACAGACTCTAGTGATAATGTGTACTCGGCTTCTATGTGACTCTTGCTTGATTCAACTGAATTCGCTGATGAGACCTGAGTGGCGAAACTGGTGAGTTTCATAATTTTGTGGAGATATGTTCCATATACACAACTAAATGTAGGGCAGCTTATTACCATACGCGTTTCACTTCTTTTATTTGTGAAGCATCTTCAGTGGCCTGTAATACATGTTTGTTTCCATATATGTATTTAATCAATGCATTATGTAATAGTCCCAAGTATGTTACTGCGTTACGTTTTTCTCTTGTTTTCCAGTTTAGAAACACCTTTTGCAGCAGAAGTTTCGTGAGATAAGCTGTCACTGGTTGTCACTTACAATTTTCAAAATTGCCAGGCCATGTGTGGCACTTGCATAACATACTTGCAACTGCTACTCAAGGCACATATACAGGGTGGTCCATTGATAGTGACCGGGACAAATATCTCACGAAATAAGCGTCAAACGAAAAAAACTACAAAGAACGAAACTCGTCTAGCTTGAAGGGGGAAACCAGATGGCGCTATGGTTGGCCCGCTAGATGGCGCTGCCATAGCTCAAACAGATATCAACTGGTTTTTTTTGTTTTTCTTTAATAGCAACCCCCATTTGTATTACATATTCGTGTAGTGCGTAAAGAAATATGAATGTTTTAGTTGGACCACTTTTATCGCTTTGTGATAGATGGCTCTGTAATAGTCACAAACGTGTAAGTACGTGGTATCACGTAACATTCCGCCAGTGCGGACGATATTTGCTTCGTGATATTTTACCCGTGTTAAAATGGACCGTTTACCAAAGGCGGAAAAGGTCGATATCGTGTTGATGTATGGCTATTGTGATCAAAATGCCCAAAGGGCGCGTGCTATGTATGCTGCTCGGTATCCTGGACGACATCATCCAAGTGTAAGACCGTTCGCCGGATAGTTACGTTGTTTGAGGAAACAGGAAGTGTTCAGCCACATGTAAAACGTCAACCACGACCTGTAACAAATGATGATGCCCAAGTAGGTGTTTTAGCTGCTGTCGCGGCTAATCCGTAGCAAACAAATTGTGCGAGAATAGTGAATCTCAAAAACGTCGGTGTTGAGAATGCTACATCAACATCGATTGAACCCATACCATATCTCTATGCACCAGGAATTGCATTGCGACGACTTTGAACGTCGTGTACAGTTCTTCCACTGGACACAAGAGAAATTACTCTATTTAGCGACGAAGCGTCATTCACCAACAGCGGTAACATAAACCGGCATAATATCCACGATGGCTGCGACAAGTGTAACATCAGCGACCCTGGTGAGTTAATGTATGGTGCGGCATTATGGGAGGAAGGATAATTGGCCCCCCATTTTATCGATGGCAATCTAAATGGTGTAATGTATGCTGATTTCCTACGTAATGTTTTACCGATGTTACTACAAGATGTTTCACTGCATGACAGAATGGCGATGTACTTCCAACATGATGGATGTCCGGCACATAGCTCACGTGTGGTTGAAGCGGTATTGAATAGCATATTTCATGACAGGTGGATTGGTCGTCGAAGCACCATAGCATGGCCCGCACGTTCACCGGATCTGACGTCTTTCTGTGGGGAAAGTTGAACGATTTTTGCCATCGTGATCCACCGACAACGCCTGACATGCGTCAGCGCATTGTCAACGCATGTGCAAACATTACGGAGGGCCAACTACTCGCTGTTGAGAGGAGTGTCGTTACACGTATTGCCAAATCCATTGAGGTTGACGGACATCGTTTCGAGCATTTATTGTATTAATGTGGTATTTACAGGTAATCATGCGTTCTCAGAGATGATAAGTTCACAAAGATACATGTATCACATTGGAACAACCGAAATAAAATGTTCAAACGTACCTACATTCTTTACTGTAATTTAAAAAACCTACCTGTTACGAACTGTTGGACTAAAATTGTGAGCAGTATGTCTGTGACTATTACAGCGCCATCTATCACAAAGTGAAAAAAGTGGTCCAACTAAAACATTCATATTTCTTTACGTACTACACGAATATGTAATAAAAATGGGGGTTCCTATTTAAAAAACCGCAGTTGATATCCGTTTGACCTATGGCAGCGCCATCTAGCGGGCCAACGCCGCCGCCATCTGGTTTCCCCCTTCAAAAAATATGGTTCAAATGGCTCTGAGCACTATGGGACTCAACATTTGTGGTCATAAGTCCCCTAGAACTTAGAACTACTTAAACCTAACTAACCTAAGGACATCACACACATCCATGCCCGAGGCAGGATTCGAACCTGCGACCGTAGCAGTCGCGCGGTTCCTGACTGAGCGCCTAGAACCGCTAGACTCCCCCTTCAAGCTAGACAAGTTTCTGTCTTTGTAGTTTTTTCGTTTGACGCTTATTTCGTGAGATATTTGGCCCGGTGACGATCAATGGACCACCCTGTATATATATTTCGTAGGTGCAAGTTACAAGTATGTACTATGTAACGTTTTTCTCATGTATAGATAGGCCACTGAAGATGCTTCGTAAGTAAACGAACGCAGGGCATATCTCCATGAAATTTGTAGCAACTAAGGTACTACGGAAAACGCAAAATTTTCAACTGCAACCTAAATTTGAAAGTAGTTATAAAAGCAGGTAAACAGTTTTCCATATAAACCCCGAAACGTGAATGTTTGCCATCAGACTACGTCTGCGGATGTGACACCTTCGTGAAAGCAGACGATCTGCCTTTTCATATTCCGCGAGTCAACATGATTCTGCGCACTTTAAAAACTGTTAATCTGGAACGTAATGTGTGATGCGGTCGAGGTATTATTGTGGTCGAAATACGGATGTTAATAAAATAGGGCGCTCGCAGCCTCTGACCGGTACGTGTCCTAGCGGGTGTCGACGGAGGAATATTACAGTCGCCATATGCACTACGCACACGTCACGTGGATGCAACAGCTATATTTCAAAATTAATGCACCCGCTACAGCTTCGTTCCCACTACGTAGCTGCTGACCACATCGGACGGCACATCCATCATGCACAGGTAAGCGACAGCCTAGATTCGCATTGCCATAAAGTTCTCCCTCCGCGGAGGCTAGGAAAGCAGTTCAAATAACTTTTAATGTAATTTTATTTTTACTAACTTCATAAAAACATTCTTCTCAGTACATATATTTCTTTGCTAACTAAATTATATCCAAATTCTCATTCTTACCCATATCATTTCCCTACCATTACAGTTTGAAAGATACAATTCGATTTAATATTAAAGTTTTTTTTTTTTTACTTTATGTGGATCAAATGGGGGATGTACTCGGGCATACATGTGTTCAGTAACGTTGTTGAGGAATTTTATGTGTTTATATTTTGTGAAAGATACGCGAACAGTAGTACACGTCGTTACTGCCCTGGCTCCGACCAATCGTAATGAAGTTGTTTACCTTCAATTTTTGTAAGGTCTAAATATAGAGGGAATTTTAAATCTGACAGCTGTACGATGACTGAACTTTATGTTTACGTTCTGGAACTCGTCACATTGTAAATTTCTAAAGTTGTGAGTGAGACCACTTTTTCAGCTATCTTCGGGCAATATTGAAATTTGTTTGGAATATTTTGTAAAGATATTGATGAGGTTATCGTAAATCATATTTTAGTACTTCAGTACTAATCATATTTTTATAGTATTTTTTTCGAATTGTGAACGTTTCTATTACAGTTACTTTGGTACCGAAACAATTTTTTCCAGCTATTAACTGATTCAACGTTACTTCATTATGGTTCAGAGTTAAGCATTTAGGCATATTCACATTTAAAATCCTGCATTAGTTAACTGTTATCTAGTGACACATTCCTACTAGGAATATACACTACTGGCCATTAAAATTGATACACCACGAAGATGAATTGCTACAGACGCGAAATTTGTCCAACAGGAAGAAGATGCTGTGATATGCAAATGATTAGCTTTTCAGAGCATTCACACAAGGTTGGCGCCGGTGGGGACACCAACAAAATGTTTCCGACCGATTTCTCACACACAAACAGCAGTTGACCAGCGTTGCCTGGTGAAACATTGTTGTGACGCCTCGTGTAAAGAGAAGAAATGCTTACCATCACGCCGACTTTGATAAAGGTCGGATTGTAGCCTATCGCGATTGCGGTTTATCGTATCGCGACATTGCTGCTCGCGTTGGTCGAGATCCAATGACTGTTAGCAGAATATGGAATCGGTGGGCTCAGGAGGGTAATACGGAACGCCGTGCTGGATCCCAACGGCCTCGTATCAGTAGCAGTCGAGATGGCAGGCATCTTATCCGCATGGCTGTAACAGATCGTGCAGCCACGTCTCGATCCCAGAGTCAACAGATGGGGACGTTTGCCAGACAACAACAATCTGCACGAACGGTTCGACGACGTTTGCAGCAGCATGGACTATCAGCTCGGAGACCATGGCAGCAGTTACCCTTGACGGAGGATCACAGACAGGAGCGCCTGCGATGGTGTACTCAACGACGAACCTGGGTGCACGAATGGCAAAACGTCATTTTTTCGGATGAATCCCGGTTCTGTTTACACCATCATGATGGTTTCATCCGTGTTTGGAGACATCGCGCTGAACGCACACTGGAAGCGTGTATTCGTCATAGCCACACTGGCGTATCACCCGGCGTGATAGTATAGGGTGCCATTGGTTACACGTGTCGGTCACCTCTTGTCCGCATTGATGGTAGTTTGAACAGTGCACCTTACATTTCAGATGTGTTACGACCTGTGACTCTACCCTTCATTTGATCCCTGCGAAACCCTACATTTCAGCAGGATAATGCACGACAGCATGTTGCAGGTCCTGTACGGGCCTTTCTGGATACAGAAAATGTTCGACTGCTGCCCTGGCCACCACATTCTCCAGATCTCTCACCAATTGAAAACGTCTGATCAATGGTGGGCGACAGGCTCGTCCCAATACGCCAGGCACTACTCTTGATGAACTATGGTATCGTGTTGAAGCTGCATGGGCAGCTGTACCTGTACCCGCCTTCCAAGCTCTGTTTGACTCAATGCCCAGGCGTATCATGGCCGTTATTGCGGCCATATATGGTTGTTCTGGGTACTGATTTCTCAGGATATATGCACCGAAATTGCGTGAAAATGTAATCACATGTCAGTTCTAGTATAATATATTTGTCCAATGAATAACCGTTTATCAACTGCATTTCTTCTTGGTGCAGCAATTTTAATGGCCAGTAGTGTATATCCTCCACTGCCAGTGCTGCCACCTGCCGTCTGTGAGTGGTTACTGCATTATGACGTCGAAGATAGGCAGTGGTCTAGTTGATGTGACTTGACCGTTTAGGAATGATGTTTTAAAAACTATTTACTTTCGTGGCCAAAACACAATGTAACCCTTTTATTTGTAGCCCTCAGAAAATATCTTTTTACCACTCGGTGTGGGGCGGCATGTAGTTACTACCACGTAATGAAACACTGATGGCATCACTGTATGGTGAGAAAAGTGGCAATTGGCACTAAACAAAGAAAAGTGAGAGGTCATTCACATGGGTACTAAAAGAAATCCGACAAATTTTGGGTATACGATAAATCGCACAAATCTAAGGGCTGTCAATTCGACTAAATACCCAGGAATTACAGTTACGAGCAACTTAAATTGAAAAGACCACATATATAATATTGTGGGGAAGGCGAAACAAAGACCGCGCTTTGTTGGCGGAACACTTAGAAGATGCGACAAACCCCCTAAAGAGACAGCCGACATTACACTTGTCTGTCCTCTGCTGGAATATTGCTGCGTGGTGTGTAGTCCTTACAAGGTAGGGTTGACGGAGAACATCGAAAAAGTGCAAAGAAGGGCAGCTCGTTTCGTGTTTCTGCGCCATAGGGGTGAGAGTGTCACTGATACGCGAGTTGGGGTGGCAGTCATTGAAACAAAGGCGGTCTTCTTTGCGGCGACACCTATTTACGAAATTTCAGCCACCAATTTTCTCTTCCGAATGCGAAAATATTTTGTTGGCACCCACCTGCGTAGGGGGAAATGATCATCATAATAAAACAAGAGAAATTAGAGCTCGAACGGAAAGATTTAGGTGTTCCTTTTTTCCTAAGCGCCATTCGAGAGTGGAATGGTAGAGTAGTAGTATGAAAATGCTTCGATGAACCCTCTGCCAGGCATTTAAGTGTGAATTATAGAGTAACCACGTAGATGTAGGTGCAGATCACTACCAGAAGACGCCAGGTGGGTGGGC
Source organism: Schistocerca americana (assembly GCF_021461395.2). Classification (NCBI taxonomy): domain Eukaryota; kingdom Metazoa; phylum Arthropoda; class Insecta; order Orthoptera; family Acrididae; genus Schistocerca; species Schistocerca americana. Next base: position 155,919,522 of record NC_060122.1, read on the forward strand.
ATTTTTTAAAATTCCGCGTTTTGCGGTAAGACACAGTCAGGCCCCTTACACACCCTGCTACCCCAGTACTGATGGAAACAATTACGTGCCATCTGTGGTAACACAGAGAGGAGTTAGTCGCAAACGCACTTGCTTTGATGACAGATGATCGATATCATCTTCTTCGTAATATCATGTCTACAAGACACAATGTGCGAAAACGAAAATGCTGTGTTCCGCACGGGAGGTTTCACTCACAGCCCCCCAACAAACCTGTTGCTACCCCGCGCTCGGAGTGCTGCTTGGACGATCCATCCGCCCCCTGTCCTCGCCACCGAACGAAGCCACATCGCCTCCACACTGCCACCGCAAACTTCCTCTACGCTCCCTCCCTCTCGCTCTCTCTGCCACCACCATCCCCACTGCTCCACATCCCGCAACAACGTGCAATATTCCCGCGCGTGGAACGCCACACCATACTTCACAACACGTCGCGTCGCATCCGTAATACGGGCCGTTAAGTTCTTCATTAATTTACTGCTTTCCAAATTGGTAAACTTGTACGCGACCGACGAATATGAAGCAAGTTTAAAAGCTTGATTAACGCCGCTGTGTGTGCTCTATTGAGGGAGAGAATAACATAACACCGTAAATAATGCGGGCTTCCCGGGCTATGCCTATGGTTTCAACCCAACGGAAACTGCCGACGTAAATTAGGACTTCAAGTTTCGGGCTGAAAGTTTAATGACAATGTTAATACCTTGCATCTAGTAGAGCGCAGGGTTCAAACGTGCGGAACCCGACGAGTTTCTTTAGATTATTATTCTGTTGTCAACCAGAACGTAATTCTTGCACTGTCAAGTGAGGAGGAAGAGAAATACGAAGATACGGTGCATAAGAGCAACGAATTCACTTGACTGAAGCTTACTCCATCGCTGGTCGATAGAAAGAATTTTGCGTAATTATCTGAGAAGGGTAGAGCAACTTTAATGTGCTATGCAGTAAAAAAAAAAAAAAAAAAAAAAAAAAAAAAAAAAAAAAAAAAAAAAAAAAACACTAATGAAATATTCCCGGCATAAATAACTATATTTACTTAAACCAACCGCTCCAGTAGCTAATTGTAGGTTCGTTCACACCACCGGTTTATATTCAGTAACGAATCATTCTCGTATTAAGCGAACATGCTGAGGACAGCACAATCACATACTAAGACGTTAAAATGCTGTATGAAGATACCTGATAACTCAGCTGGGAGTTGCAACGTTTGATTTCCATAGCCATGCAGTCAACCGCTGCGGAAGAATTTCACTTCTTCGATGAGTGGTAACTCATCCACTTTCTCATGAGCAAGACAGTGCAAATTACATTTAGTGTTGTCACAGTGTAAGTAGACTGTTTAGGTTTTTATGTTGGTAACGCCACGTAGCGCTCCATATGAAAATCACTGAATGTGCCGTGTCCAGTCTGTGGCTGGTTGGACTCATTGTTTAAATATTCACTAGTGTAGTGTTGGGCAATTGGATGTGAACAGCGCGTAGCGTTGGGCAGTTGGAGGTGAGCCGCCAGCAGTGGTGGATGTGGAGAGAGAAATGCCAGAGTTTTGAGAGGTTACTACAAGCGGACGATCTGGACGTGTGTCCGCCAGGAAAAGGAAATTTGTAAAGATGGATGTCATGAATTGATAGATATATATATATACGATGACTTTCGAACATTATTAAGGTAAATACATTGTTCTCTATCAAAATCATTCATTTGCCTATCAGTACTTAGTGCGTTCAGTAGTTAGAATGTTTTAAATGGTTCAAATGGCTCTGAGCACTATGGGACTCAACTGCTGAGGTCATTAGTCCCCTATAACTTAGAACTAGTTAAACCTAACTAACCTAAGGACATCACAAACATCCATGCCCGAGGCAGGATTCGAACCTGCGACCGTAGCGGTCTTGCGGTTCCAGACTGCAGCGCCTTTAACCGCACGGCCACTTCGGCCGGCTAGAATGTTTTATTTAGCTGGCAGTACTGGCGCCCGCTGTACTGCAGTAGTTCGAGTAACAAAGATTTTTTTTAAGGTAAGTGATTCATGAAAGGTATAGGTTATTGTTAGTCAGGGCCATTCTTTAGTAGGGATTTTTGAAAGTCAGATTGCGTTGCGCTATAAAATATTGTGTCTGTTTAGTGATGTTCAGAATAAGTAAAGGGAGAACTGTCTGAGTACGTTCAGTTTTACTCAGCTGTCTTTGTATCAAATAACGTAGAAGTTTACTAGACAGTTATTCATAATTTTTACAAGGGGACATTTCAACACAAGTAAATAGTCAACTGTCGCTAGTTGCAATTAGTAGTCAATAGTCCCCACACACACCGAAACGTTAAATAATTCTTGCCGAGTTTTGAATCTTAACTGACTTAAATGCTCTATATCCTTTATGTTAATAGCAGAGGTAGCCAACCTTTTAATTGTTCTTTCTAACATTTCTCGTATGTGCACATCCATTCATGTACACTTGGTAGCAGTCGAGAAAAGTCTTTATTTCTAGTATGAATATAAGGAATGCTACGTTATGCAATGGTTGTGTTTACCAAGGAAAGATTTACACTGTGTAGGGTCCATAGGTATTTTCGAGGAAGCTGGGCTCTCTCAAAGATGCTGACTTGAAATGTGTTATTCAACGTTAGTCAACGAAACTGGAAACCACTCGCAATATAACAACGACAGTCGGCTTACAGGCAATCAGTCACAAGACAATTTACCTACAGAGTGGTGATACAGAGCCTACTTCTTTACGTAATGAAAAGTGGCTCGCATCCAAAAATTGCCTTTACCATTTTAGACCTGGACTTGAAGCAAGTTTTCACGAGGTGATGGGAACGACGATGAAAAGATAAATTGCCTCGCAGTACACACAAATCCTCGCCATTAGCAAAGATATTAGTATTTTCAGAAGAAATATAATATGTTGCTGGTCATTCAAACTGCATTACGATGAAGGCGATATGCAACAAAGCTCAACTGACATGACTGACCTCCTGATATGGAAATAGTTGTCTTTCCAGAGCAACTACGCGAAGTACTCTGCCGGCCATTGTGGCCGAGCGGTTCTAGGCGCTTCAGTCTGGAACCGAGCGACTGCTACGGTCGCAGGTTCGAATCCTGCCTCGGGCATGGGTGTGTGTGATGTCCTCAGGTTAGTTAGGTTTAAGTAGTTCTAAGTTCTATGGGACTGATGACCTCAGAAGTTAAGTTCCATAGTGCTCAGAGGCATTTTGAAGTACTCTGCTGGCCATTAAAATTACAAAACCAAGAAGAAAAGCAAATAACAAAATTTTGCTTATCGTGTTTAGGAAGAAGAAAAAAGGAAAACACCGCGATGGGGCCCTAAAGACCACTTGATAGCATATTATTCTTGTCAGCAACTTGGTTGCATGAGCTGTTAAGCTGATTGTGATTGAGTCGATACTTAACTTGCCGCATACGAGTCCATTTCCTCTGTCATGGTATGTGTCGTGTCTGTACGATGCGGCAGACCAACACTTTACCTGAAAGCCAAGTGAACAGTGCGACCATGAAGTCCCATGCCAATGGCGTCGAGCCGATGAAATCTTGCATGTTGTTGATTGGGAGTTGCCCTCCTGAACCTACTGATTCAGTATTCGCATGACAACTCGAATGACAATAGCATGGAAAGATATCCGCAATACCGATAGGCCACGGATCTGTCGCTGTCGAATTGCGACGTGTGCTGCTCCTCGTTCTTCCATGAATCTAAACACGATCTCCTCATAAATTAAACAAAATGAAAATTCCATTTCTTAATAATAAATCCGCTGCGTATTTAAAAGAATTTTAATTTCGTTACTCCTACTTACTTTCTGCGGTTGTGCTGAAATGCTAATCATTGGCATCTCCAAGAATGACAGTTTGACGTTTACTGCATGAAACTATCGTTGTACTGAAAGTTCAGTGGCCAGCACCGTAGCTAGTGTAGACAGGAGTGACACGCGTGACAGTCGTTTCATCAAGACAAGTTATGTCCATCATAGAATTTTCAAATAAAGAAGAATCGACGATTATGAACAAATATAAATAAAATAATTTAAAAGATAAGTTGGGTAGCATCTTCGGCTGTCTACAGTCGTTAAAATCTACAACAACGCTCAATGAACTGAATCTTAAACGCTCAAGAAAGGAGGCAAAAAAATGTCATCAGTCTTCTGTCTTATGTCTTCGTAAATAACGAATATTACAGTCTAAGTGATATATAGGCTGAGAAAATATGTGTAGCACCCAGAAGACATAGCAAGAATTCGGTGACTGTTCTTCTGTACACGTACACGCCATCAGCGGGTATGTAGAGTTAGAATTACCTGTGACAATTGGAAGGGCACCGAGTGTTCATTAGTGTTGGTCGTATTTAGTGGTGTTACCAGGCCTGGTAGGGTATATAAGGAGCGTGGACAGCGTCATAAGTTGAGTGATCGCTGTGAAGAACACGGAGGAGCTGCATACCCGTGCACCTGACAGAGACGGACTGCTTGACAACTTGAGGCCAAGCACACCCTTCGTCTTGGTTCAGAGCGAACGCGTCTGGCCATCTCGAGGGAGTTTCGTCGCACTGTGCACCAGACGCACCGTAACCCCACTGCATTCGCGCCTGCCATCTAAAAATATGAAATGGACTCCCTGCAACAATCTGTGTCATCCTACACCACGCACCACTGGTCGGAGGCTAGTGGCAACCTGACTAGAGAATTGAAGTTCCATGCGTAGGCTGCCATCAACAACACAACACAAACGTCGCTGTTGGTAAACCTTGTGAGGTAACAGGCGAGTTGAGGTGCACTGGAAATATTCTAAGTTATGAGTTGGAGTGGCCGCGCAGGGGCCTCTCAGCAGGCCATGGCTCATTTGCAGCCACATGGTGCCGAACGTTAGCCGGGGTGCATTGGCCACGTGGCTGGGAATTCGATGGTGACGCTGTGTCGATGAAGGAGACATGCAGGGAGGAGTACCAAAGATGGTGGACTTGTAAAATCTTAATGGCAGACTTTTCACAGTTCATATAGAAATTAATGGTAGCCAGAGGAATCATACCTCAAAAAGAAACATGTACACTGAAAGGTGGCTACACTGAGCCACAGCGCCAGAGATTGCGCCAAAGAGTTTCATTCCGCCGCCTCCACTGGCAGTTCTTGTCGAGAAGTCGTGGTGGAGAGTGCTTGTCGAGATGTGGCAGTAGTCAGTGCTTGTCGAGATGTGGCAGTAGTCAGTCGGTGTTGAGATGTTGTAGTAGGGAGTGCTTGTTCCATGTTTTATGCAGTTGTTTGATGGGCTAGACAGCAGATGTTGTTCGAATGGAGATATTGTAATGATCAGAGTGCTTTTCGTCAATATATATGAAGGTAAAAAAATTCCCTTTTCTTTTTATTATTTCAATGTCTTAAATAATGCGTCATTACAGGTTCAGTCAACAAAGCATCTGGCTTGTGTTCTTGTATTAGAGTGTAATTCTGGTTTCCTTCGCAATTATAGTAATCCATTTTTTTAATTACTTCAGTATAAATGGTATTTAAAATTTCTTGTCTTATTGAAGAAGAACCGTGCCAGATGTGTATGTTGAATCACACTTCCACACACAGAACAGTTACACTTGTGCTTTGGTTTCGTATGTTTTATAGTTGCTGGGGACTTAATTAATTAATTGTGTTAACGGAAATTTTCTTTCATTCTTTGTTGTTATTCTTTGCAGTCAGATTGCGTACTAAAACTAGTCAGGGCCAACCGTTTACGAGACTTCGTAATCGGACATACAGCTACTAAAAAATTAAAATTATTTTCATTTCGATTAATTAAGCCCCCATGCACGTGGCGACCGCTGCTTCGGATCGTCCCTTGGAATTCTTCTGATTGTATAAATAGCAGACAGTAGTATTGTTGTAGTAATTCGTAGTTTAGTAATTGTAGTCTATATTGCATGTGTAGATTTGGTAATTGTCATTCTTCTAATGGTATTTTTTTTTTTGCAAATTTAATTCTTCATGTCTTGTATACGCGTTTGACAATTTTGTGCAATTATGAAGACTTCAATTGTTCGTTAATCGTGTTTGAGGGAAGCATTTGGTGTGAATGGTATTGTTGGAGATAAAGTGTCATTGTGTGTAATTTTCGTAGTGACGAGTTTTGTATGTTTTGTAAATGATTACGCGATCGATGAAAAGGGCAAAAATGATGAATAGTCAGAATAACGAAATTGTTAACATGGCGAAATCGCCAACACAGGAGAACAGTGTGATGAATAATGAAGTTGAAAACAATTTAAGATGTCGGGTAAATAGTCCGGAAACAGTTCAAAATTTTTCACAATCGAAAAATTTTCAGAATACGTGGTTAACGACAGAGGATATGGAGCAGTTGATGAGTGCAATATTAAATTTGGGATCTGAATTAAAAACACAGTTAGACTCACAGGGATCACAAACACGAACAATTAAAACAGAGATGGAAACAATGGTAACACGGTTAGGCTCACGGATAGGAACAATTAAAACCAAGATGGAAACAATGGAAACACGGTTAAGCTCACGAATAGGGACATGTTTCAAAAACATGAAAGATGAATCAAAGAAAGAAATTAGAGAAGAAGTACAACCGATTTTGAATTCTCACAATAATAGATTAATTGCAGTAGAGATTAGACAAAGGGAACAGGATAGAGAACAGGAAGAAAGAGATCGTGTGATAGTAAAAAAATTTTCAGAGTTAAATTTACAACGTGCACACGATAAGGAAGAAATATTTGAGAGAATCGAGGAATCCGTACCAAAAGACAGATTAAATAACCTAACACAACAATATGAACAGTTAACTACCAAATGTGTCAGTACTGAAACCCGAGTCGTGACACTTACGGAAGACGTAAATAAACAGAAAGAACAATTAAGTGACTTATCGGAAAGAGTTGAGGAGATTTCAGATAAATTGACAAGTCTTAGATTAAATGGGGACAGAGATTCAGATGATACAGCACCATTGCAATTTGCAGAAACCGAAGACCACCAGAACATAAATAAGCATGTTGAAAAACAGGGAAAATTTAATGAACGCGTTAAAAGGGAATTTGAGGCATTACGAAAGCAAGTCAGACAAACTGAAGGCGAAATCGTAGGAAAAGACAGCAGAAGAAATTTAGAATCACAGGTAGCAGAGGGCTTTGAAGAAAATAATTTGTTTCATTTACGGGATGCAACAAGAGAACGCCAGGCGCGTGAACTTGATAGTAATCGACATTCGGACTGGGACAGACGCGGTAGGTCTTTGTCGCCACGAGGAGAAAACTTTGACTATAAACACTTCTTAACTGTTCGGAAATTTAAGATCTTTCGCAATTCTAAGAACGACATACATCCATGTTTATGGATAGATCAATTTATGTACGCACTTCCACGAAATTGGCCACTAAGTCACAAACTGGAAATTATGTGCGGCTATTAATGTCCTCAGGGGATTCACTACACTAAGTGAATATGTGCCGTAGCGTGCATAGGGCCCCGAGCTGTAGTGGTGCTATTTCGCTTTTAGTTTTCTGCACCGCTGGCTACTCTTTTACTATTCTTTGCATCTATCAGAACAACTTTTCAACTATCAATCTATGTAGACAGTCGATAAAGAATAACCGGACATGACTATTTTACCCAAAAGTGATTTCGGAAATTACCGTTTGGACTTACTGTACTTTCATCAGCATTCATTCGTAGTTTAAACGAAATTTTACCTGTTTATCTTCGGGATAATATTACTTCATATGTTGACGAAATTCTTATTGCCAAACGTTCTTGGAGTGAGCATAACAAAATTTTGGATTCATTATTACGTATCTTTTCAAGAGTTGGCATTACAGTGAACTTGGTCGTTCTCAGGTGAAACTTCTTGGTCATATTATTTCTACAGAAGGTATTCTCCCTGATCCAGAGAAACTAGACGCTATTCGTAATTATGCTGTTCCTACCACAAAACGTGATGTTCGTAGTTTCCTTGGTGTCTGTAAATTTCTTAGACGCTTTGTTAGATTGGACAATTTGGCCGCATCTCGTTTTTGCGAACTATCTGGAAAGTTCTTATTAAACGAAAATCGATCGACAACTCTGTTTGGTTAGTTTGTATTCCTGATGAGTGGGTCAATAAATTGATTTGGTATACGCATTTCAGTTATGCACACTTTGGTCCCAGAAAATGCTTTCATAATTTACGAGAAAAATTGCTACTTCAGTAATATGGAATAACGTATTCGATCTGTTCTTGCCAAATGCAAATTATGTCAAAAGGCTAAACCGCCAACCGTTTCTCACAGAGCACCGTTGTTTCCTATCATTCCAGCGAAATTAAAGGACATGGCTGCAGTCGATTTGTTCGGTCCAGTGGTTCGTTCTACTAATGGTTTTGCGTACATTTTGGTAGCAGTGGAACTGACATCAAAATATGTGTGTTTTACACCTTTACGCAAAGCAACAGCTTGTCCAGTATCTAATGCTTTCATCAAACATTTTCTTAAAGAAGTGGGTCATGTTGATAAGGTTATATCAGATAATGGATCACAGTTTCACACTAAAATTTGGCTTCGTACTCTACGGCGTCGTAAGATTAAACCAATTTTCATTTCACTTTTTCACCCTCAATCTAACGCTTCAGAGAGATGGATGAAGGAAATCAATAAATTGTGTCGACTTTATTGTCATCAGAATCACAGAACTTGGGATCAGTATCTTCATATATTTCAAAACATTCTGAATGAACTTCCTAATGACTCAACTTCTTTACCGCCTATACTGATATTAAAAAATAAAGCACCGACAAATCGCATTTCTGAAATCGTTCCTTTTCCGCCTACACGGAGACTGCGGCATTCTGAAGTTGTGAACCTGGCTCTGCAAAATATTGCATCTGCGGCTGCTAGAAGAGAGAAATCAGCTAAACGTCCTGGTCTTTTAAAAACCTTGTTAGTTGGTCAAAAGGTGTTAATTAAGTCTCATCGTTTGTCTCACAAAGGAAAAGGCTTGTGTCGCAAATTTTTTCTGCTTTATAACGGTCCATATAGGGTTCGCAAAATCATTCATGATAACACTGTCGAAATAGAAACTCTTGAATCTCGGCGCTCTAGGGGAATACATCATATATCTAACGTTAAAATTTTTGTGGAATGACATTCTTCCGAGAAACCAACAGTTATATGTAAACATGCAGAGAGTACAAGGATACCGCGCCGTGTTCCGGCGGCGGCACAGACTCAAAGCAACAGTCAAGTCTGCGCGCCGCACAAGGCAGTCGTTGACCGCAAACAATTACTTCGTACGTCACGCGCCTACAGCTGATCGAGCGCTCAGTGCGAGTGCACTGACAGCCGTAAACAAATACAAAGTCTAATTTCTCCGATTAAATTCAGTATAAAGCTATAGTGACTTGATGAATTATGTTATCAACGTTCAGTATTTTTCAGGATACGGTTCTATAAAATATTTAAGAACTTCAGGTAAATTCTGTGCGTGTCCGACGGTAAGACGACTTGCTATCGAGAAAATTTCAGGAAGAATGTAATTTCGAAGAAGAAACTAATAAACTAAAAAGGTAACTATTAATTGAGTTTATTTTTCAGGTAACATATATTCCACTTTGGTACGTACTTTAGACGTAATTCGCTGCTCGCGATTACGTGATTCATACTTTGTGCTAAATTTCATGTTCTATGAATTTACTTGTGAAGCGACGTGCTTGCGTACATTAATTGATTTTGACAATGATTGATTAATGAACAGGGTTGTTACTTAGCATCGTTTGGCTGCTATGCTTTTTCACTGATGTCATATTTTTTTTATTATGTGCCTGCTGTGCTTATTTATTTCAATTATAATTGTCACCTGATTAATTGTGCTGATGTGGTTATGTATGTAAGTTATACTTTGTGATTTATCTGCTTGCGCCTTCATGTTTACTTATTAAGATTACATATGAAAATTTATTTGCTCATGCTGATATGATGCGAATGACCTGTTTATTATGTACGATATATATTTGCTGCTTTGCGTATGGATTGCATATTTACACATTTCTGTTTTGTTGTCATAACTACTCTTTAATTTGGTATATAGAAATGCTGATATACTGTGTATGAACATAGAGTTTAGGTCACACTATGGTATTAATTATAGACTGTTCGCTTGGCAGAGCCTCGTTGTAGGGATTGTGCTGCATCCACTTGTTGACATTCTGTTCTCTACTGGTATATTTACTCGCTGTTGCATGTTTTGCTTACGCTCAGTGCCTTATATTTTTAAGATAAGAAAATGAACTGCTGTAATTCGACGAACGACATTAGTACAAGAAACTTCATAGAAGTCACATGAGCTGTAGGTTTTATTGAAGCTGTATAAATTTATGCTAATAGGAAGGAAGCTAACGACATGACATACCAACACTAGGGTTAGACCATTGACAGTTATTACACTGCATTCTTCGTGAGCAATTGAAATAGGAAGTGACACTTGACACAAGAAATACTCCACATGTATGTTTCTGATTTGCCATGATTCTTGAAGTGGTGTACACACTGTGAAATATTACTATTTATTCACTCAAAGTCTTATGTGATCTTTCATACTACGTACTCGTACTTACTTGCTGAGAGTTATTCAAACTAAAGGCTGTTAGAAGTCATGTATGCATTTCTTTTGTTTAATGATGGACAAGGTAACCAAAATGTATCTTATAATTCATAATGAGTAGAAGATATGGGTCAGATGGATTACACAGAGGTTGTGTGTGGACATTGTGTCTTCGGATTATATGAGATGATGAATTGAAGTTTGCACTAGGATTTTATCTGTACTTGTTCGAGGAGACTGACTAGAGGAATGAGTTGTTATGGAAGTGAAATGATATTGGTAATAAGGTTTATATGTATCGACGTATTGAAGAGGTATTATTGAGGTATTGAGATTGTGTGAAGGTGATGATTATTGGAGTTTTGGTGGACAAGAGGTAAGGTAAATGCTATTGATGATAAGGTTTATATGTATCGACATAAGAGGTATTATTGAAGTATTAAGATTATGTAATGATTATTGGAGTTTTGGTGGATAAGAGGCAAAGTAAGTGAGGAGCATATTTTTTTTTTTGTTGGTTTACATGGAACAAGGAGGATGAAGATGGCAGACTAGAACACTAAAGTGGAATGAAGATTGTCTACACACACACTTTGTTAAAACACTAAGCAGTATATACTTTTTTTGAGAGAGGAAGCATTTGCATATCTTGGCACACTGACAGTTGTTAAGCAACCGTACATTTGATTTGGCTTGGCAAACATTGGTCTTGACATGATGACTAAGACGTTGACTAACTATTATTGACTGTTATACACTGTGCCACTACTACTTGATACACAAGTTGAACATCAAATTTTGACAGAATTGCATTTACACAGTTAACACTATTCAATTACACAGTAGTACTTAATGTGGATGAAAGATGAGTGAGTGTGTTTTGTGTGTTTTCCTTTCCTAATCCCAAATAATTGGTACCGACCTATCTCCTAAATATTATTTTACTTGTTGTTGTGGCTTGCACTGACATCCGCAAATAAAGGTTTACTGTTATTTGTGTATTGTAATAGTTAATATGATAATTATCTGATATCATTTGTGTGTTATTATAATTTGTATGTTTAGTGTAAGAGCATTGATAATAATTTTGTAAAAGCAATTGTGTGTGCATTCAAACTGTTGTTCACACCTGCACCTGTTCAACATTGATGTGTGACACTTAGAAATGTTTAATTTCTGCTGATGAACTGTGTGATTAGTGATAGTGAATATTATGGACTGTTACTTGCACTTTTTCTACATGATTGGTGCCACTAGGACATGTTTAATTTCTGCTGATAAACTCTGATGAACTGTGTGATTAGTGATAGTGAATATTATGGACTGTTACTTGCACTTTTTCTACATAATTGGTGCCACTAGGACATGTTTAATTTCTGCTGATAAACTCTGATGAACAGTGTGATTAGTGATAGTGAATATTATGGACTGCTGTCTGCACCTGCTCAACATTGCTGGGTGCCACTGGTGAAACTGTTTCTACTGACATAATGTCACTTGTTGCTGTCTGCACTTGCTCAACATTGCTGGGTGCCACTATTGGAACTGCTTCTACTGAAATGATGTTACTTCTTGCTGTCTGCACCTGTTCAACATTACTGGGTGCCACTGATGGACTGCTTCTGCTGAAATGATGTCACTTGTTGGTGTCTGCACCTGTTCCACAATGCTGGGTGCCACTGATGGAACTGCTTCTACAGAAATGATGTCGCTTGTTGATGTCTGCACCTGTTCAACATTACTGGGTGCCACTGATGGACTGCTTCTATTGAAATGATGTCACTTGTTGGTGTCTGCACCTGTTCAACATTACTGGGTGCCACTCATGGACTGCTTCTACTGAGATAATGTCACTTGTTGGTATCTGCACTTGTTCAACATTGCTGGGTGCCACTAATGGAACTGCTTCTGCTGAATAATGTCACTTGTTGGTGTCTGCACTTGTTCAACATTGCTGGGTGCCACTGATGGACTGCTTCTACTGAAAAGATGTCACCTGTTGGTGTCTGCACGTGCTCAACATTGCTGGGTGCCACTGATGGACTGCTTCTACTGAAATAATGTCACTTGTTGCTGCCTGCACTTGTTCAACATTGCTGGGTGCCACTGATGGACTGCTTCTACTAAAATGATGTCACTTGTTGGTATTTGCACCAGTTGACCATTGCTGGGTGCTACTGCTGGAACTATCAACTACTTGTTTTTTTTGAATCATTGAAAGCATTTTATGTGAACATTCGTATAAACTGATTTTTTGTGTATTGTGTAAACTATTATGTAAAGTCACATGTATGAAAGACTTTGTATTGCTTACTGTATTTTATATATTAGGTTATTGAAAGGTCAGTCCAAAGCCAAAATTTTATCTAATTATGTGATATTTACGTATTAATATTATCTTTTATTTTTGTCTGTATTTTTTTTGACGCATTTGGTGGTATTTTCACCCTCAATGCTGGCAAAAATACCATCAAATTCTAACCCGTGGAGGAGGGGCATATGAAAGGTGGCTACACTGAGCCACAGCGCCAGAGATTGCGCCAAAGAGTTTTATTCCGCCGCCTCCACTGGCAGTTCTTGTCGAGAAGTCGTGGTGGAGAGTGCTTGTCGAGATGTGGCAGTAGTCAGTGCTTGTCGAGATGTGGCAGTAGTCAGTCGGTGTTGTGATGTTGTAGTAGGGAGTGCTTGTTCCATGTTTTATGCAGTTGTTTGATGGGCTAGACAGCAGATGTTGTTTGAATGGAGATATTGTAATGATCAGAGTGCTTTTCGTCAATATATATGAAGGTAAAAAAATTCCCTTTTCTTTTTATTATTTCAATGTCTTAAATAATGCGTCATTACAGGTTCAGTCAACAAAGCATCTGGCTTGTGTTCTTGTATTAGAGTGTATTTCTGGTTTCCTTACGCAATTATAGTATTTCCATTTTTTTTAATTACTTCAGTATAAATGGTATTTAAAATTTCTTGTCTTATTGAAGAAGAACCGTGCCAGATGTGTACGTTGAATCACACTTCCACACACAGAACAGTTACACTTGTGCTTTGGTTTCGTACGTTTTATAGTTTCTGGGGACTTAATTAATTAATTGTGTTAACGGAAATTTTCTTTCATTCTTTGTTGTTATTCTATGCAGTCAGATTGCGTACTAAAACTAGTCAGGGCCAACCGTTTACGAGACTTCGTAATCGTACTTACAGCTACTAAAAAAAAACTTAAAAAGTATTTGCATTCATTATATTTAATTAAGCCCCCATGCAGCACTACCATTATTTGCAAGACGATTCTGATGGTGTAATCAGATTTTCGATATCTTTATTAGTTTAAAGTTTAGTATCTGACGATAAATTATACAGGTAACACCCAGCAACGAATTTCCAGAATCTAAAGAGTTCATCCTATTTTGTCAATCGATGTGTCTTCAGAAAGCTATTAGTGTAAACCTAAATTGGTATAAATTACAGGCATGTAACTTGAATAGTACATGAGTTATTGGAGTTCAAAGTGGCCGATTACTATCGATCGCGTCAGGCCGTAAGTACTCCACAGTTACACGAAAAAACGGTAGCAGGATACTTATAAATATATTTATTCATCTATGTCTTTGTTTATATCTGATATATAATATTCATTAAGAAATCGGTCAATTATTTACTGTGTTTTAGAAAGCACAGAGACATTTGGCCACTGACTTACTTATGTTCTATTCTTTAGATATATGTTCATTTAATTGTTAATGTATTTAATAATGTGTGTTAGAGGGTGTTTATGGTCCAGCCAGTAGGAATATTTACTTAATTTCAAGTTATTTAAATGTGAATCCAGTATTTCGAATGTGTTTAAATATGTTTGTGAGCGTGTGTTGGCTTGGAGAGATGACAGAAGCGCTATTGCCAATCACAGCGCTCATTACTAAGGGAGGCGACTCCTGAAGTGAATGGGGGGGGGGGGGGGGGAGTTCGGAACAGTGCAGTGCGAGGGACACGGCATAGACTTGGAGAGTGTGAAACAGTTTGCGTGTGGTCACGGAGCATACAAATACTTCGTAGTGCCAACTTGTGCACTTGTGAGATTTCCGTGGCTTCTACAGTGAAGACGAAGTGTGCTTTAGAAGTGTACATCTCGCAAGCTATGTTGCTCAAAAATGGTTCAAATAGCTCTGAGCTCCATGGGACTTAACTTCTGAGGTCATCAGTCCCCTAGAACTTAGAACTACTTAAACCTAACTAACCTACGGACATCACACACATCCATGCCCGAGGAAGGATTTGAACCTGCGACCATAGCGGTCGCACGTTTCCAGACTGTAGCGTCTAGAACCGCTCGGCCACTCCGGCCGGCAGCTATGTTGTTGTTCATAACTAATTATGTGCTGTAGGAATCTATTATTTCCCTGTTATTCAACTTCTGTTTTATATAATTGCTGGACCATCGACACTAATAAGTGTTTTGCAGAAATACACCACATTCTCAAAAGTACTTCTGCTATCCCACTCATCATTTAAAGTCGTTAAGATAGTACCTGCAGATTTTATTTAACTGCAGTCTTTCGTTTATAAATTTCTACGTTACATTCGCAGTTGTGGAGTGATAGGAACCTTTGACCATTCATTTCATGTGTATATTCATATCATATACTGTAGAATCAGCAGTATTTGGCTTGTAATGCGGCAACTACCAACTACTTACCACAGCCCCTAGACAACGAAACCAGCCAAAACTCTTAATATTTCAACTCTGAGTCTGAGGGTACGTTGCTGAGGGCCACCACACCATCCATTCATCATTTACTGTTTGAAAGCCCACAACCTTTCAGGGTATAAGGTCGTGATCCACAAAACTCTTCTGCTCCTAACGTTTCTTCCATAACTGTGCTGGACATCTTAAGAGGCGGTATTCCTCCGTTGAGTCTTGTCGAGTCGGCAAGACTCAATGGAGGAGCAGCGCATCTTCAGAGGTGACTCGACAAACCCTTGAAGATGTCCAATCATTAGAAACGAAAGAGTTTCGCGGACCACGACGTTATACCACGGCAGGCTTACCAGCAGCAATGTCATCCGGTCGTGAGAACCTTCATTCTGTCACAACACAATGGGCTGCATCTGAAGTAGTAGTGTGGCAGGAAAGCGTGAACTGACGATGAATGGCGTCGCTTTGCTTTCTGCAAGGAATCGCAGTTCTGTAGTATCCCAGATGAGCATCGTCTGGAAGTATAGCGGGGACTTGGGGAGAGGTCCCATTCTTTCAACGTTTTGGAAAGGCACAGCAAAGCTGTTCCTGTCATCACGTTGTGGGGATCAACTGGTATGACTTCAGGACACGTCTAGTACTGATTGAGGGAGTTGTGACAGCAGAACGGCACGTCACGGTCATCAGGTGTTACCTCTCGTGCCTTTTTCCACGCATCCGTCTCACTGAACTGTCTGAGTGATATTGAGCTGCTCCCGTGGCCAGCAAGATCCCCAGATTTGTCTCCGATAGAACATGTCTGGGACCGACTCGACCCACAACTCCATCCCCGTGCCAGCACGCAGGATTTCAAAGGCAGTTACAATTGTTGGAGAGGCTACAACGCCTTTATGACACCCTTCCCAATCGAATCAGTCATAGTTTCCAGACCAGATGGGTTACAACGTCTTACTTTGAAGTGGTCCCATGATGCCCAGTTCTTTGTAAACTACAATCTTTTTTTTAACCACTGAATAACATCGCAAAACCTCTCAACCGGTGGAGTTTCGTTTTGTTTCCTCCTCCCCTTGCGTGTGCGTCACTTTTTTATGAGACGGTATAGGCTTAATTTTTTTTCTAAGTCATCAGTCTTCAGAATGTTTCGATGCGGCCCACCACGAATTCATCTCAGAGTTACATCTGCAACCTACGTCCACAATAATTTGTTGCATGTATTCCAATCTCTGTTTTCCTGTACAGTTTTTAGCATCCACAGCTCCCTCTAGTACCATGAAAGTTATTCCCTGATGTCATAAGACATGTCCTACCATCTCGCCAGTATTTCCCATATCTACATCTACATCTACATTTATACTCCGCAAGCCACCCAACGGTGTGTGGCGGAGGGCACTTTACGTGCCACTGTCATTACCTCCCTTTCCTGTTCCAGTCGCGTATGGTTCGCGGGAAGAACGACTGTCTGAAAGCCTCCGTGCGCGCTCTAATCTCTCTAATTTTACATTCGTGATCTCCTCGGGAGGTATAAGTAGGCGGAAGCAATATATTCGATACCTCATCCAGAAACGCACCCTCTCGAAACCTGGCGAGCAAGCTACATCGCGATGCAGAGCGCCTCTCTTGCAGAGTCTGCCACTTGAGTTTATTAAACATCTCCGTAACGCTATCACGGTTACCAAATAACCCTGTGACGAAACGCGCCGCTCTTCTTTGGATCTTCTCTATCTCCTCCGTCAGACCGATCTGGTACGGATCCCACACTGATGAGCAATACTCAAGTATACGTCGAACGAGTGTTTTGTAAGCCACCTCCTTTGTTGATGGACTACATTTTCTAAGCACTCTCCCAATGAATCTCAACCTGGTACCCGCCTTACCAACAATTAATTTTATATGATCATTCCACTTCAAATCGTTCCGCACGCATACTCCCAGATATTTTACAGAAGTAACTGCTACCAGTGTTTGTTCCGCAATCATATAATCATACAATAAAGGATCCTTCTTTCTATGTATTCGCAATAGATTATATTTGTCTATGCTGCGGGTCAGTTGCCACTCCCTGCACCAAGTGCCTATCCGCTGCAGATCTTCCTGCATTTCGCTGCAATTTTCTAATGCTGCAACTTCTCAGTGTACTACAGCATCATCCGCGAAAAGCCGCATATCCTCCTGTCATCGGCGATTCTGCGGAGAAACTCCTCATTCCCTGAATTATCTGCCCGTCTAGTTTTCAGTATTCTTCCGTAACACACATCTCAAAGGCCATACAATGCTGAGCTCCAAAATTTCATTCTCAGAAATTTGTTTCTCATGACGTATGCTTGACACTCGCAAAGGTCTCTTGGTCAAGAATGCCCTTTTTGCCAGTGCTAGTCTGCTTTTTATGTCCTCCTTTCTCCTTCAGTCATGGGTTATCGTGCTGCCTAGATATCAGAATTCCTTAACTTCATCTACTTTGTGATCCCCAACGCTGATGTTAGATTTCTCGCTGTTCTCATTTCTCCTACTTCTCGTTACTTTAGTCTGTCTTCGATTTGCTCTCAATCCATATTCTGTTCTTAATAGTCTCTTCATACCATTCGGCACATTCTGAAATTCTCCTTCACTTTCACACAGGCTAGAAATGTCATCAGCAAATCTTATCATCGATATCTTATCAACCTGAATTTTAATTCTACTCTTAAGCCTTTCCATCATTGCTTCTTCGACGTATAGATTGAATGGTGTAGAGCGGTAGACTAAACCCATGCCTTACACACTTTTTAGTCCGAGCACTTGGTTTATGGTCCTTCACTCTTATTGTACCCTCTTGGTTCTTCTACAAATTGTACCTTTCCTGTCTTTCCCTGTACCTTACCCCTATTTTTCTCAGAATTTCGAACATCTTGCACAATTTTGCATTGTCGAACGCTTTCTCCAGGCTGACAAATCAAATGAAAGTTTCTTGATTTTTCTTCAGTCTTGCTTCCAATATCAACCGCAACGTCACAACTACCTCTCTGGTGCCTTTACCTTCTCTAAAGCGAAACTGACCATCATCTAACAGATCCTCCATTTCATTTTTCATTCTTCTGTATATTACTCTAGTCAGCAACTTCAATGCATGAGCTGTTAAGCTGATTGTGCGATAATTCTCGCACTGGTCTGCACTTGCTACCGTCGAAATTGTGTTTATGATGTTTTTCCTCAAGTCTGATAGTATGTCGCCAGTCTTATACATTCTGCACACCAACGTGAATGGTCGACTGGTTACCACTGATTTTAGAAATAGCGACGGACTTTTATCGAACCCTCCTGCCTTATTTGATCTTGAGTCGTCCAAAGATCTTTTAAATTCTAATACTGGATCCCCTATTTCTTCCCTGTTGATTTTTCTTTCTTCTTCTACCACGACATCAGACAAGTCTTCCCCCTCGTAGAGGCCTTCAGTGTACTCTTTCTACCCATTCGCTCTCTCCTCTGCATTTAACAATGGAATATGGACACTCTTAATGTTACCACCCTAGCTTTTAATTGCACCCAAGGTTGTTTTAACTTTCTATATGCTTAGTCCGTCCTTCCGTCAATCATATCTTTTTCGATTCCTTCACATATTTATGCAGCTATTTTGCCTTTGTTAACCTGTACTTTCTATTTTCTTCGTTCCTGACTGACGTATTTCTGTATTACTGAATTTCCCTGACTGACGTATTTCTGTATTACTGAATTTCCCAGAACATGTTTGTAGCTCCTTCTTTTGTCGATCAACTGAAGTATTTCTTCTGTTACCCATGGTTTCTTCGCAGTTACCTTTCTCGTACCTACGGCTTTCTTTCCAAACTCCGTTGGCAACCGCGAACATTTTTCAATGAAGGCACTGACCGTCTTGCTTCATAGTGGGAAAAATACACTGAAGAACAAGAGGAACTAGAACACCCATCTAATATCGCGTAGGGCCCCGCCATCACGCTGAAGTGCCGCAGCACGACGTGGCATGGATTCGAATAATGTCTGGACGGAACTGACGCAATGAATCTTGCAGGACTATCCGTAAATCCAAAAAAATGGCTCTGAGCACTATGGGACTTAACATCTATGGTCATCAGTCCCCTAGAACTTAGAACTACTTAAACCTAACTAACCTAAGGACATCACACAATACCCAGTCATCACGAGGCAGAGAAAATCCCTGACCCCGCCGGGAATCGAACCCGGGAACCCGGGCGCGGGATATCCATAAATCCGTAACAGTACAAGGAGGTGGAGATCTCCTCTGAATAGCACATTGCAAGGCCTCCCAGATTCGCTCAATAATGTTCATGTCTGGGGAGTTTGGTTGACAGCAGGAGTGTTTAAACTCAGAAGAGTGTTCATGGAGCCACTCTGTAGCAATTCTGGACGTCTGGAGTGTCCCATTGTCCTGCTGTAATTGCTCAAGTCCGTCGGAATGCACAATGGACGTGAATGGATCCAGGTGATCAGACAGAATGCTTACATAGGTGTCAACTGTCACTGTCGTATCTAAACGTATCAGGGATCACATATCGCTCCAACTGCACGCGTCCCACACCATTACAGAGCCTTCAGTAGCTTGAACAGTCCCCTGCTGACATGCCGGGCCCATGAATTCATGAGTTTGTCTCCATATCTGTACGCGTCCATCCGTTCGACAAAATTTGAAACGAGACTCGTCCGACCAGGCAGCATGTTTCCAGTCATCAACAGTCCAATGTAGGTGTTGGCGGACTTTGTGTCATGCAGTCATTAAGGGAACACTATTGGGCCTCCGGTTCAGAAAGCCCATATCGATGATGTTTCGTTAAATGGTTCGCACACTGATACTTGTTAATGGCCCAACGTTGAAATCTGCAACAATTTGCGAAAGGGTAGCACTTCTGTCACGGTGAACGATTTTCTTCAGTCGTCGTTGGTCCTGTTCTTGCAGGGTTTTTTTTACTAGTGAAATGGTCGTACGGCAAAATCCCCACTTCATCGCTACCTCGGAGATGCTGTGTTCCATCACTCGTGCACTGTCTATAACACTATAACACCACGTTAAACATCACTCAAATCTTGATAACCTGCCATTTTAGCAGCTGTAACCGATCCAGACACATGTTGTCTTAATGGGCGTTGCCGATCGCAGTGCCGTTTCCTGCGTCTTTACGTATCTCTGTATTTGAATACACATGGCTATACCAGTTTCTTTGGCACTTGAGTCTGTATTAACAGTTACGGTGAATGTTTTTGAAGTAATTAACAGTTTACTTTCTTCTTACCATATATCTCCATTTCATTTGACTGCCCCTTATAGATGACAGTATTTTCAACATAGTCACCAAGTCTCTGCGAACAAAGCTCGAAAAGTTCTATCAGTCGTTCAACTCCTTGACGTAGAGATGCCCGCCTTGGTGAAGCAGCCATTCGAGAACTATTATGTAAACGTTCTCACGGTTGGAAAATTTCTTTTCTCCACT
Source organism: Schistocerca americana (assembly GCF_021461395.2). NCBI lineage: Eukaryota > Metazoa > Arthropoda > Insecta > Orthoptera > Acrididae > Schistocerca > Schistocerca americana. Next base: position 155,940,300 of record NC_060122.1, read on the forward strand.
TCTCTAAGCTTGCCGAAAAGAAGGAAATCACGTGATGAAAAATCTGAACTTTCCGATCAGTAAGGCCCACGTCAGTGCAGCCTCGATAAAATTGTTGTTAGCTTTTCTCAACGGCTGGACGGGACATTACATTTGGCCCATATGCCGCCATAGTTTAATGGTGAATTTTTGTACGTTATGCACTGACGTGACTGAGCCGTGGCGGGACCGGCGCCAGTAGCATCTCTGACACTACGATCGATTTCCTAGTACAGAGGTTTGTCTTGGGGCTTGGGCCGGCTCGGGATATAAGCGAGTGCCGACCACGAGTAGGGGGAAAACGCTTTGAGAACGGAAGGCGGCGGTGCGCGAGTCGGCGATTGGCTGGCGGGCAGAAACGAAGACGGCGTGCCTGAGGCCGGGCGGCGGTTATCACGTGGTTATACTGGAGGCGGCGGGGGTTGGCCGGCGCTGTGCATTCTCCGGCAACCTCGTGAGCTTTGGATGTGCCCGCTTTCTTGGAGGGACACGCTATTAAGGTCTTGTGAAGTGATGGTCCGACATCTTCGCACAATCGCCCCAGCATCAAGACACTAGTACTCTAATTACTAAGAGCACTTAATTAACTGTGACTGTGCTCGCTCTTGGTACAGTAAGACGTTGCCGGACGCGTGACGTTATTTGTGTTCGATTTCATTTGATGCTTCTTACTAAGCGTGTGCTCTGCTTCCGCGTAATATTGATGTATTTGCAGAATGTTAGTTAATTAGCTATTATCAGCAAGTGTTTAGTTTGCTTACGATATCGGTTAAGTCATGTTAATATGTCCTCTGCGGCCGATCTGGGTTTTTATTTCTAAATGTTACCCTGTTGAGCTTTGCAGGCCCACTTAAGGTGGCCAATATGTGTTTCATTAAGTTCTAGTGAATGTCGTCTCTCGTGAGCCAGTTCATTTCCCACTCTTGGTGTTTTTTTATCATGTACTTTTTCATTTAAAGAAAGGACTTGCGAGTGAAATTAGTTGCTGTTTAGCCTTGATTTTATAGTGTTAATTCACAGGTCAATCTTGAATGTTAAAGTTAAGAAAAGTTTTTTGGCCTCCTGTTGTCCGGTATGGTCTGTGTTTCAGCGAGCTGAGGCAGCGGGCAAACGAAGCGCAGAGCTTTCTTTTAGATTACAAGTGTGGCTTACGGGCGGTGGATTTCGCCTGAGCTCGTGTGTTCCTCTTCGGTAGCGTTTGCTGGGTGCACATTTCTGTGGCGTACTCGATGTGGGGTTCCAAACGGAGCCACGTCTTGGTTCAGAGATGAGTATTACTCCCCTTAGTTGGTTCCATCGTTCGTGATTAAACTTCGGCCTTACTAGCTTGGGCCTTACTTCTGTTGTTACACATTCAGGATTGTAGGAAGTTGTAACTTTCTATGGCCTAAATGCCCATCTTACAAGTCAATGGGCATTTGAATAATTTCGGGGTTCTCTCTGCTAGGTTCTCTAGTCTAGTAATTTGTAAGATTGCCCAAGTCACGTTTTAATAAACATGTTCTAAGTATTCGTGTTAAATTGAGGCTGTGTGTCCACTGTTATTTTAGATGTAATGTTAAAGTATTGGAATTGAATGGGTCTTAAATAAAGTGTCGTAATTAGAGTTGTTTTGTTAAAGTTATGGTCAGATTCAGCCTTAGTGGCTTCTGTCAATTTTTATATGAGATCGTTGCTAATGGTTTACTAGTTTATTAATGATTTTAAGCAATGAGAGAGTTTCTTAAACATATTGCCTGAGAAGCGTTTCTGAGTGTTTATGGGTGATCGTAGGTTAATGATTTATTAACTTGCTTACTATTTTATGTAATGAGTGTTTCGTATATAATCTTGCCTGAGTGGCGTCTGTCAGTTTTGCGTGAGACTGTTTTTGGTAGATAATAAACACAATGGAATTGAAATGTGAACTTCATTGTGTCAGCCCTTCCACTCCCTTTAGATTTAAAGATTAAACAAAACAGGTGTTACGTAAAAACATTCCAGTGAGAAATGTGATGGGACAGTTCCTAATACCGTGTGGGGACGGACCTCCTTTTCCCCGCTGTAGCACAGAAACTTGACGAGGCATGAACTCAACAGGTCGCTGCAGGTCCCCTACAGAAGTATTTTGCCATAACTGGAGAAGTGTTGCAGTGCAAGTTCTTCTGCACGAACTGACCTCTCGGTTACGTCGCACAAATGATTGATGGGATTAGTCTCGGAATATCTGGTTAGCCAGATTCGCTAGAATTGTTGTCAATGTTCTGCAAATCAGTCGCGAACAACTATGACGCGGTGACATGGCGACTTGTCATTCATACAAATTTCATAATTTTTTGGGAACAAGAAGTCCATGAATTGCTCCAGATGGTCTCCAGGTAGCCGAATATAACAGTTTCCAGTCGATGGAGGGATCAGTTGGATCTGAGGACACAGTCCATTCCATGTAAACACAAACAACACCATTATGAAGCCACCACCAGGTTGTACAGTGCGTGTTGACAACTTGGATCCATTGCTTCTTGGGGCCTGCACCACATACGAACCTTACCATTATCTCTTACCAACTGAAATCGGGACTCACGGGACCAGGCCACGCTTTTCCTGGTGTCTAGTGTCCAAACGATGTGGCCACGAGTCCAGGAGAGCCGCTATAGGCGATGTCGTGCAGTTAGCGTAGGCTCTCGCATCAGTCGTCTGCTGTTGTAGCCTATTAACGACAAATCTCGCCCCACTGTCCAAATGGACACGTTCGTCGTACGTCTCACAGTGATTTCTGAGGTTATTTCACGTAGCGTTGCTTGTCAGTTAGCACTGACAAACGCCACTGCTCTCGGTCGTTAAGTGAGAGCCGTCGTCCACTGCGATGCCCATGGTGAGAGGTAATGCCTCAAATTTGGTATTCTCGGCGCACTCTTGACACTGTGGATCTCTGAATTCCCTAACGATTTACGAAACTGGATGTCCCATGCGTCTTGATCCACTATCATTCCTCGTTCAAAATCTGTCAATTCTCGTCGTGCCGCCATAATCACGTCGGAAACTTTTTCGCGTGAATAATCTGAGTACAAATGACAGCTTCGCCAATGCTCTGCCCTTTTACACCTCGTGTATGCGATCCTACCGCCATCTATATGTGTGCATATCTCCATCCCACAACTTTTGCGACATCAGTGTAGACCTTTTGCTCACAAGAGCCGTACGGCCCCGCGCACTTTAACTTTTTGTAGCGTTTCCAGTTGCCACACCATTTATTCACACACTGTGATGCACCTCCAATGGGTAACTGTGTCTAAGAGAAACACCCAATAAGTACCCACGTGCCACTCGCGTTCTAGTCTTAGCGCGGGACGAAATGTGCGTCTTACGTTGTGAAGTTCTTATGTACAATCTAACTCCTGCAAATTTTCCAACATGGTTTAGACGTTGATGTTCTCTTTTCCTTAGAAAGTTTTCCGTAACAGACCTGAAACCATTCCGTGCATCTCCTTCCCTAACATTGTCAAATTTGTTGTTCTTCATCAGTTTCTAAATTTGAGAACCAATACAGCTTTCAATTGTTCTTCGCTAATTAAGGGAAATTTCATGGAAAGTTTACCTAAAGCAATGACCATCTTGTATAAGAGTCCTTACAAATTGCTTCATATACAGGTATTCTAGCTTGATACGCAGTGAAGGGAGCAACAGCTATTTACTCCCAGGCATAAAATATCTCCGATTTGGCCAAACTATTACACTCCTTTGCTTTTCCTTCGGGTAGCTTCCCCAGCCACGTAAAAAGAAGAACATTTTGGTGTGTCCAGCTCGGTAATGTAATAAAATTTCTTTAGCTGATGCACGTATGTTGAATGGATGATTTTTCTCTTCGATGACATTGTCGCACTGAAAAATAAGACAAGAAGTTATTCGCCTAAGTTGCATAATCAGGGGAGTGCTTCTCTGCTGCATGGAAGCTCTGGCGCTATTACGTGTTGCGGTACTCGCACGCTTTCTCTCTTTGACGCTGGTCTGCGAGGGACAGGCACTCACCTGCTAGAGTGCGCTTTCTGCATCTCTGTGATGTGTCGACCGAAAGCGGAAAGAAGGGCGTAAAAGTCTGGCGCGCCGTGTCCGCGGAAAGTAACTTGGCTGTAAGTAGCTCGTCGAGGCTTTTAGCGACCGAGTTACCGCAGTGCGGCCAACTTTACGGAGTTTATAAGTCGCCCCGCCTTTTACGAGTTACAAAATAAACAGGTACCAAACGAAACACGGAGGACTTCTTGGACTTTAAATGGGATCTCGGTAGCAGATGACTCCGAACTTCGTGTCATTATTGTTGACCGTGGGAATATCAGAAAAGAAGGAAATGAAAGTGTTTCAGATTTGACGTTGCTATAGTAGGTTGCTGAGAATTAAATATCCTGGTAAGATGAGATATTTCTCTGCAGAACCGAGTGGTAGCTTTCGTTACTACAACAGCTCATCAGAGTATACCGTTTCGTCCGTGAGACGACACAGCTTGTCATAGGATCCGACTAATTTTTAATTGGCCCAGAGCTCTTTAGTTTAAATTCCTTTATTTCGAGGGTGTTAGTGTATTTATTAGCAAGAGTCCCGCGTTATATTACGTGGGTAGAGTATATTTTCGCCATTTTTGGTGTGATGGGAATTGCGATTGCCGTGTTCAGATGCAGGTTGTTAGTGACACTTTGCTCACAGCTCCAGGTGGTGTTGGCGTCGGTCAGGCAGTTTGAGGCCATAGTCCACGGGCATCACTGTGGAAGGGCCTGACTTCCAGCACGTCCCACGTGTCCCCCAATAGGTCCACTACTGTGGGCGCGCTGAGTATGATCTCTCACCTACGGTCGAGTGAAAGGTCGTTCCAAGATGTGGCAGACAACGAATGACTTTCCAGGGAGTCTGATCGTTGGGCTTCTCTGGTTTGTCGGACAAACAGGTTGGCTCTGTTTGTGGCTAACAAAAATCGTGAGCCAGAGGAAGCATCTCCGCCCGCTAGGTCTGCGCATTCGAAGAAGGTGAGATTACTGGTAGTTAGGAGCTCCAACATAATTTGCATTATTGGGTAGCTTAGGGCTCGGCTGCCAAAGGGAGGAAGGAATCCTGTGTGCATACTGGGAGGAATCATTCCAGATGTGGAACGTGTGCTTCCAGATGCCGTGAAGAGCACATGCTGTAGCCAATTCCAGATGGTGGCTTGTGTCACTACTTACAATGTGTGTCGATTTGGATCGGAAGAAATTCTCTTTGGTTTCAGGCAGCTGAAGTGGTAAAGACTGTCAGTCTTCCATGTGCGATAAAGACGGAGCTCGCCATCTGTAGCATCGTCGACAGAACCGACTGTGGTCCTTTGGTACAAAGCCGAGTGGAGGGTGTGAATCAGGTTGAGACAGTTCTGCGATCGTGCAGGCTGCAGATTCCACGACTTGGGCCATTGTGTGGCGGATTTTCTGCTTCCGCTTAATAGGTCACTGGACCATTACACATTGAAAGTGGTTTCATGAGTAGCGGGGGCTGTGTGGACGGGGCTGGGTAATTTTTTAGTTACAGGTTGTCGGGAAACTAATGAAAGACGCCGGTCTGACAGGGTGCAGGGCAAACACAAGACGAGGGTAGTTCTAACAACTACTGCAACTGTCACAGCCGGAATGGGAAAAGACAAGAACTCCAAGTGTTAATAGAAGGCACTCAAGCTCAAATCGTTAAAGGTATGGAAAGATCGCTAAATGTGGAGATAAGTTCACTTGAAATCTTTACAGAGGATTTAAGCATGTTCGGAAAGGATAGATGAAGTAGAGCTTATGGTGGAGTGTTTATTGCTGTCAGAAGTAGTTTGCCATGAGGTGAAACTGAAGCAGATATTTCCTGTGAGTTAGAATGGATCGACGTTATTCTTGACAACCGGGACAAATTAATAATTAGTTCCTTTTACTGGGTACCCGACTCAGATGACACAGTTGCTGAACAGTTCAAAGAAAACTTTTATACTCAATTCAAATAGGTACCCCACCATTACAATTACCGTTGGTGGTGACTTCACTCTACCCTACATATACATCTACATCTACATCTACATCTACATACATACTCTGCAATCCACCATACGGTGCGTGGCGGAGGGTACCTCATACCAAAACTAGCATCTTCTCTCCCTGTTCCACTCCCAAACAGAACGAGGGAAAAATGACTGCCTATATGCCTCTGTACGAGCCCTAATCTCTCTTATCTTATCTTTGTGGTCTTTCCGTGAAATGTAAGTTGGCGGCAGTCAAATTGTCCTGCAGTCAGCCTCGAATGCTGGTTCTCTAAATTTCCTCAGTAGCGATTCACGAAAAGAACGCCTCCTTTCCTCTAGAGACTCCCACCCGAGTTCCTGAAGCATTTCCGTAACACTCACGTGATGATCAAACCTACCAGTAACAAATCTAGCAGCCCGCCTCTGAATTGCTTCTATGTGCTCTCTCAATCCGACCTGATAGGGATCCCAAACGCTCGAGCAGTACTCAAGAATAGGTATTAGTGTTTTATAAGCGGTCTCCTTTACAGATGAACCACATCTTCCCAAAATTCTACCAATGAACCGATGACGACTATCCGCCTTCCCCACAACTGCCATTACATGCTTCTCCCACTTCATATCGCTCTGCAATGTTATGCCTAAATATTTAATCGACGTGACTGTGTCAACTGCTACACTACTAATGGAGTAGTCAAAAATTACGGGATTCTTTTTCCTATTCATCTGTATTAATTTACATTTATCTATATTTAGAGCTAGCTGCCATTCTTTACACCAATCACAAATCCTGTCCAAGTCATCTTGTATCCTCCTACAGTCATTCAACGACGACACCTTCCCGTACACCACAGTATCATCAGCAAACAGCCGCACATTGCTACCCACCCTATCCAAAAAATCATTTATGTAGATAGAAAATAACAGCGGACCTACTATACTTCTCTGGGGCATTCCAGATGATACCCTCACCTCCGATGAACACTCACCATCGAGGACAACGTACTGGGTTCTATAACTTAAGAAGTTTTCGAGCCACTCACATATTTGGGAACAAATCCCATACGCTCGTACCTTAGTTAGGAGTCTACAGTGGCGCACCGAGTCAAACGCTTTCCGGAAGTCAAGGAATACGGCATCCGTCTGATACCCTTCATCTAGGGTTCGCAAGATATCATGTGACATATTGGTGAAAATAGATGTTTAAAGTCGGTGGTAGGCTAAAAACGTCGTCCGTACTGAATGCTTTCCCAGACAATCATTTCGAGCTATTAGTTCAGGAGTGCATTCTAAGTATAACTTGAGCCGTGGTAAAAATTGCTCTTTTGAAGAGCGCGCCGCAGCGCCTAGTGTGAAGCAGTCGCCCTCCGTTTCTGCGGTGGCGCCGCTGTGGCAAACGCAGCTTTGGTGTCTCCCTCTGGTGGGAAAGGAGAAAGGTTGCCTGTTCACGTGCATTTAAGGGGCGCAATGAGCTCGACAGTCGGTCAGTCTGGGTCAGTCTCTCGTCCACAGCTTACTAGCCTGTCTCTCGTCCGCATTTGTTTGGCAGTTAGTGTCTGTCCGTCGTTCGGAGTGCTAGTATGTCTGTCGTTCGGATCAACGTTTAAAGCCAGCAAAATGAGAATCTTTCCACTCCGCCAGTAAGAGAACTCAACGAGTGGTCGCCCGGTGGGGGCTTAGTTCCTACATCTGAGTCTGCGCGTTAGGCCGACAGTCTGCTCGAGTTTGCTTAGGCAATGGTCATTGGCGGTTGGATCGATCGGTTGGTCGGTCGCGCATTGAGACACATGATGACTTGTCCGTCTTGAGCGTCGGCGCATGTGAGGTCGCCACGTGAGTCCAGTGGGCCGCGGCGTATAGTGGGGGGTAGTGACTTCGCGGTCGACACGAGAGCAGCAGGAGTCAACCCACGACATCAGTCTGGTCGGTGCGAGCTGCGACGCCGTGAGACGGGCGGGTTAGAGCAACCTGCGGTTCGGGTTATTCGGTAATCTCCCTACCAATCTACCGTACGTTAGTAGCTGCCTCTGTCATGTTTGTCGAATTTGGTGTGTTAACGAATTTATTGCTTGGAGTGTAACGGCATAATACCTGAAATATGTTTTGATCTTTGGAAACTTTGATATTATTGCCTATGATCTTGAGAGGCGGTATCTGTGTACTGTAGAACATTGTTTGGCCAGCCTTGTAGAATTTTATAAAAGATTGCATTTCATGGGCTTTTATTTAAATGATCATTTTAGTGTATGAAGTTGTCACCCTTTCACCGTAAGACTTTTCTTAGAAGTTAAAATGAAGTTGCACCTTCGGTGGCAAGGTTAATATTTTAATTGTTAGTGTTTTCTACCATTTCCATCCCTTCTACAGGGGGTGCATAGTTTGTGTGCTTGTGCAAATTGTTAAAACTCTTGGTTCAAAGTTATCTGGTGTGTTGCAGATTTGCACCAGTGTAGTCTCTCAGAGGCTGTTGTGAGTGGTCGTAACTACGGCCGTATCAAAAGGGAGCGGCAAGGTTCTCTGCCCGAAAGCTCATACAGTCAAAACTTGTTTCTTTCTGCCTCTGAATAAATTGAAACTTTGATATTTGGAGGGTGCTGTCTGATTATAATTTTAAATCTTTTTCTTTTAAAAAATGTTTTAGGCACTATTGAAGTGAATAAAATTCCCATTTGTTAAAAGGAATTTAGTTATGATTTCATCAGTTACTCCATGGCAACTACTTCCATGCTTACATAGTGTGATTAAATGTGTTAATGTTTTTGATGAGTCGCTAGTAAATAAAATAAATTCTTAAGAATATTCTTGGAAAATAAATCACGGTTCATTACTGTTGTGAAAACATACTCGACATTGTGCCGTGTGAGGCATCCAAATTATATCCGCGCAACTGCCTGTGTTGTAGGATGTGCTTCTTGAAGGTTTGATTAGAAAACAGTGAGGTCTGTAGGAATATCGAAAGTGATAAGGGCCATACATATTGACCATATGGAAACAGCCTGTAAAGGAGGGAAAAATTGGCCAATATGAACAACATCGAGATGCACAAAACAAAGCGGCCGGCCTGGGTGGCCGAGCGGTTCTATGCGCTACAGTCTGGAACCGCGCGACCGCTACGGTCGCAAGTTCGAATCCTTCCTCGGGCGTGGATGTATGTGATGTCCTTAGATTAGTTAGGTTTAAGTAGTTCTAAGTTCTAGGGGACTGATAACCTCAGAAGTTAAGTCCCATAGTGCTCAGAGCCATTTGAACCAATTTTGATCAGAAAGCAAAGGAGCCAAATTCATGCGGGAATTGTAGTTTCTAAAACAGTTTAATGGGAAAAGAATAAATCGCCAGTTGACTGTATGTAATTGTATTTTTCTTCTGTACAATCTAGAGCTCGGCTTTCACGCCATTATCGAGTTGTTGTTGTTGTGGTCTTCAGTCCTGAGACTGGTTTGATGCAGCTCTCCATGCTACTCTATCCTGTGCAAGCATTTTCATCTCCCAGTACATACTGCAACCTACATCCTTCTGAATCTGCTTAGTGTATTCATCTCTTGGTCTCCCTCTACGATTTTTACCCTCCACGCTGCCCTCCAATACTAAATTAGTGATCCCTTGATGCCTCAGAACATGTCCTACCAACCGATCCCTTCTTCTGGTCAAGTTGTGCCACAAACTTCTCTTCTCCCCAATCCTATTCAATACTCCCTCATTAGTTATGCGATCTACACATCTAATCTTCAGCATTCTTCTGTAGCACCACATTTCGAAAGCTTCTATTCTCTTCTTGTCCAAACTATTTATCGTCCATGTCTCACTTCCATACATGGCTACACTCCATACGAATACTTTCAGAAATGACTTCCTGACACTTAAATCAATACTGGATGTTAACAAATTTCTCTTCTTCAGAAACGCTTTCCTTGCCATTGCCAGCCTACATTTTATATCCTCTCTTCTTCGTCTTTTTACCTACTTGATCCTCTGCTGCCTTCACTACTTCATCCCTCAAAGCTACCCATTCTTCTTCTACTGTATTTATTTCCCCCATTCCTGTCAATTGTTCCCTTATGCTCTCCCTGAAACTCTGTACAATCTCTGGTTCTTTCAGTTTATCCAGGTCCCATCTCCTTAAAATCCCACCTTTTTGCAGTTTCTTCAGTTTTAATCTACAGGTCATAACCAACAGATTGTGGTCAGTCCACATCTGCCCCAGGAAATGTCTTACAATTTAAAACCTGGTTCCTAAATCTCTGTCTTACCATTGTATAATCTATCTGATACCTTTTAGTATCTCCAGGGTTCTTCCATGTATACAACCTTCTTTCATGATTCTTAAACCAAGTGTTAGTTATGGTTATGTTGTGCTCTGTGCAAAATTCTACCAAGCGGCTTCCTCTTTCATTTCTTACCCCCAATCCATATTCACCTACTATGTTTCCTTCTCTCCCTTTTCCTACACTCGAATTCCAGTCACCCATGACTATTAAATTTTCGTCTCCCTTCACAATCTGAATAATTTCTTTTATTTCATCATACATTTCTTCAATTTCTTCGTCATCTGCAGAGCTAGTTGGCATATAAACTTGTACTACTGTAGTAGGTGTGGGCTTCGTATCTATCTTGGCCACAATAATGCGTTCACTATGCTGTTTGTAGTAGCTTACCCGCGTTCCTATTTTCCTATTCATTATTAAACCTACTCCTGCATTACCCCCATTTGATTTTGTGTTTATAACCCTTTAGTCACCTGACCAGTAGTCTTGTTCCTCCTGCCACCAAACTTCACTAATTCCCACTATATCTAACTTTAACCTATCCATTTCCCTTTTTAAATTTTCTAACCTACCTGCTCGATTAAGGGATCTGACATTCCACGCTCCGATCCTTAGAACGCCAGTTTTCTTTCTCCTGATAACGACATCCTCTTGAGTAGTCCCCGCCCGGAGATCCGAATGGGGGACTGTTTTACCTCCGGAATATTTTACCCAAGAGGACGCCATCATCATGTAATCATACAGTAAAGCTGCATGCCCTCGGGAAAAATTACGGCTGTAGTTTCCCTTTGCTTTCAGCCGTTTGCAGTACCAGCACAGCAAGGCCGTTTTGGTTATTGTTACAAGACCAGATCAGTCAATCATCCAGACTGTTGCCCTTGCAACTACTGAAAAGGCTGCTGCCCCTCTTCAGGAACCACACGTTTGTCTGGCCTCTCAACAGATACCCCTCCGTTGTGGTTGCACCTACGGTACGGCTATCTGTATCGCTGAGGCACGCAAGCCTCCCCACCAACGGCAAGGTCCATGGTTCATGGGGGGGCATTATCGAGTATAACGCTAAAAGCAAAAATATGCAAATACTAAGATGTATAGCAAAAAATTGAAAAAAGGAAGTTTTAAAAATATCAGGTGCAGGCTGTATAAAATTACCAGATATGCAATTACTTCTTAGGCCATAAACTTTATTTTGTTGTGTACTACGCAGGATGACAAATACACTGTTCAACACATTTGCTTAACATTGATATAAATTGTACAAAAGTAACGGCTTGCAGCGCTTTGTTGTCCAAGCGCATCATATTGGTAAAGTCAGACTAAGCAGGTAAACACAAGACTAGCACATGCCTTTAAGATGTAACTATTAACGTAACGTCAGAGAATGTAGACTATAGAAGACGTGATATAGTAAAATGTAGATATAAGCTTATTAGTGTTAGGTGTCATCTGACAGTATTTGATGAAGTTTGGTGGCGGTATTGTGAATCATCATCTTTGCACTTACATGCAAACATCAGATAGTTAGTAATATGAAGTGATCAGACGTTATTTAGCATAATGAAGCCGATGTCTGCAAGGAGCAGTCGAAATAAAGTTCAGAAGCCAATACTCGCTACTAACGTTATAGTAAGTGCCAGTAATAATATAAAAAGTGCTAAATATGATCATGTCGGTGTAAAAAGGGGTAGGGAAGGCGGGGGAAGGAGGGGGACAAATTTGGGAGTTGATATTGTTATGTGAAAGTTGTATAAGATTGAGAAAAAGAAGGTGAAGAGTGTGATTGGAAGGGTGAGAGAGGGGGAACAGGTTGAAGAGGGAGGGTTGACCTAACTGTAAAAGCCAGTTAGTGGAACTGATAACAAGAAACGTAGGCTGGGAAGCCGTCAGTCACGATGTCTGCGAGGGCATGGACGGACCACGCGGCGTGGCCGGGTTGCCGTGGAGTCCGGGCGTCAGTGCCGGGCGGAGCCTGTGACCAAGACCACGCTGCGGCCGGTCCTGCTGGAAGTTCTCGCTGTAGTTAGTCAGCCATGGTGCCGACTGAACTCGGGCCGACCCCCAGAGCTGAAGTTGACATCTGGTGGCGAACGGATGACTCCTGCGAGCTGGAACAGACTTCCGAATTCGTCACCTATGAAGATTGAACATTCGGACACGGACCACGTCCGTCCTCAGATCCGAACTGCTTCCTAATGGCTTCTGTCCGTTGCTGCCTGCGCTCCACTATTTATATCCGGCAGGAGGACGTTTTTTACCCTCAGTGGCAGCTTCTTGTTTTTACTCCCGCAGTATATTGCAGCGTAATTTAGTGTGCTGGCTTCACTTCCCGTACTCAGCACTCTCCAGGCTTCGCTCGGCGCTCGGTCTGCATGCGTCATTGCGTCAGCCGGTTGGTAGACTGCAACTGTCAGCAAGGCTATCTGTGTCGCGCCTAATTCGCAACGCCGCGATCGCCGGCTGCCTCTGTATTGCCATTCTCCATTGCGTGAAGCAACGCTTACTACGTGTGGCCGCAACAGTAGGTATATCGTGGTATTCCATGCGCCCCACGGTTACTCTGCAAAGTTGCATGTGATTATGTGATCATTGTTGTTGATCAGGTTCACCCTATGGTACAATTTTCCCCAGTGTAATTTGAGTTCCAAGACGACAGGGTTCCCTTTCACACAGCCTGCATCATGCAGGTCCAGTTTTGTGAGCACGAGGATAAATTGTCGCATCTCCCCTGGGCACCACAGTCATCAGATCTCAATATTATTGAGCCTATGTGGTGTAGTTTGGAGAGACAGGTAACATCATTATCTGATCTTGCCGCAATGCCTTTGTTTTGTAGGGATAATGATATAACATTCCCTTGAAAGCCATGTAGGATCTGTATTTATCCATTCAGAGATGACTGGAAGGTATTTTGAACGCCAGCGGGTTACATACACTGCATTAGGCATGGCAAAGTGGTGTTTTCATATGTTTGCCCACTTCCTTATGGTCCTATTGAAGTCCAAATACCCTTTTGAGGCGCATGCAGGGCAGTAGTTTTCGATCTGTGTTCACAATGCACAATGACTCTACCATTCGCTAGTATCTTGAGGGTCAGTCCAGGCCTCGACCAAGCCCCTAGAAGTTTGCATTTAAGCACTACGGACTGTCCAACAATCCGCTAATGGGTGTTGCTTCAGTGTCCTGACAAACTGTGAATTGGAGCCTATGAGTGTTGTGTCCATTTATATCTTTCCAACGGCGTTGGCAGTTGAGAGCCACTGTGGCTGTAGCCACGCTACTGCATCAAGCAGTTATCACTGTGTGTCGCCATCAGGTATGGCTCAGTACGTTTGTCCATTTACCTGATCGGCAACCAGCGGTGATACCAAAATTCGAGATACATTTGCAGCATTACCACAGTGTGATGGTCAGCATCTCCAACAACTGACGTAGCTCCAGCTGATGGCCATGAGGGCCTCTGAAGGATGCTGTGCTTCCGTACCGCGCTAAGCCGTGACGGCTTCGAGCGAGAATACAACACATTGCCACCTAGGACGATTGATCCGACAACTCCCTCCCAAGACTGCTGGCCATGAACACTGCATCACTCTTGTATGTTGTACAAGAGAAATCAGTCATGTAGCTCCAACCTGAGCATGGCTGGATTCGTTACTCCTTTCCACAGATTAACCCAGATGTTGAGGTGGAGGACGCCCAACTGGCCGCCCCGATTACACTACTTCTGATCTCCCGCTCTCCAATGTGGGTCGGCGTTACCTATGTGACGTCACTTTGTGGATTCGTGACGTCGTATACAAAAGAAATTACTTATATATAATTTATCAGCATTATTCTTTCTCTCAGGGATATTGTCTTCTCTTATCACTTTTATTTACGTGCATAAGTAAATATGAAACGGGTTCTTGAGGGGCCTCAGTTATTCATGTACCAACTTTAGATTTTGAACGTGATGACTAAAATATAGTCGCCGTTAACTGAATTTAATGTAATTTAGTTAATTTCTATTTATTGATTGCAAAGCAAGGCTTTGCCACAAAGGCAGCCTGCACATGTTCTATTTCTTGTTGGTCCGCAGGTCGCAGATCAACTGTTAGTTCATCTTTCATCTCGCATCCGTCATTGTAGCGGAGCATATTCATCCCCAAATTCTGTCTGCCCCTCTCTTTCATCTTGCCGACCGTCTGGGAAGGGCCTACAGAGGTCGGCCAGAGTTTGACGGCCTGTCGCACCCTGCCGACACGTGATCAGACACATCGGTTATTCGAACCTTATCAGTCACAATTGGTGACGTGCACTGCGGTGCGTACACGTGTGACGGATTGTTCGGAGGCTGAGATGGTGGCGGTGGCATCGGGATGATATTGATGTGATTAACAGGCACATGACCTGACGGCATGTTTTGATATGCCTGCCAGTTTGCTGGCTCTGCCCGTTGCCACTGCTCATTGTTAGTTCTCATATTTTATTGCTGAAGTTGGAGTTTCCTCCCCCTTCGCCTCGTCTCTTTCGATTGTAGTTTTCTCCACCTCTTTTTGGTGAAGACGGGTTTGACTGGCCATGCTGGTACGTATTGTATCCAGTGCTGTGCCAGTGACCATCCACAGTGGGCACACTAGTCATAGTGTTTCCTTTCTTAGTTAAGTTATCCCATTGCGAATATTCGTCACTCTTTGAATACCCGTTCTTACGAGGGCTATTATTGGATTGGTTTTTTCCTTTACCGTTCGCTTGTCCGTTGTTTGTACTCTCCTGATCTCCCTGCCTGGCATCCTCGTGTATTAAATCGAGGGAGTCTATGGTTGCCATAAACAACTCCAAGTCCGTGTCAGGGACGTGTACAAGTTTCTCTCTTATCGTTATAGGCAGTTTACCCTTCAAAATTCTTACAACGTCCCTGGCAGGCATGGGTTCCTCCCAGTATCTGGTTTTGTTCAGGTATCTTTCAAAATATTTTCTCAAGTTACCTGAACGGGGATTGAATGGTTCTGGGCTATACACTTGTTTCCGGAGACGCTCCTGAACAGACCTGACCCAGTATCTGGCAAGAAATTTACTTTCGAATTCAGACAACGACGGACACTGCTCCGCGATTTCCATCGCCCACAGTGCGCGTCGCCTGTGACGAAAGAGATCACAAACTGAACCTTTTGGTGCTCAGTCCATGATGCCGGGAGTACATTCCGGACTCTTTTTATAAATATTACCGGATGGATATTCTTTTTCTCATCATTAAACGGGTGGAACTGCCTGTATTTTAATAGTGATTCCTCGTGCTGTACTTGCGCTACAGTTGATAGTGCTACCTCTCCGTTCGCGGCGACAACGCCTGAATAATTGACTGGCGAGTACGGTTGCACTTTCTCGCAGTCAGCTTTTTCCACTCGGCATACATTTACCGGCACATTTCCGTACCGTATGTTGCTGAACGCATTATTGTGGCCAAGATAGATACGAAGCCCACACCTACTACAGTAGTACAAGTTTATATGCCAACTAGCTCTGCAGATGACGAAGAAATTGAAGAAATGTATGATGAAATAAAAGAAATTATTCAGATTGTGAAGGGAGACGAAAATTTAATAGTCATGGGTGACTGGAATTCGAGTGTAGGAAAAGGGAGAGAAGGAAACATAGTAGGTGAATATGGATTGGGGGACAGAAATGAAAGAGGAAGCCGCCTGGTCGAATTTTGCACAGAGCACAACATAATCATAACTAACACTTGGTTTAAGAATCATGAAAGAAGGTTGTATACATGGAAGAACCCTGGAGATACTAAAAGGTATCAGATAGATTATATAATGGTAAGACAGAGATTTAGGAACCAGGTTTTAAATTGTAAGACATTTCCAGGGGCAGATGTGGACTCTGACCACAATCTATTGGTTATGACCTGTAGATTAAAACTGAAGAAACTGCAAAAAGGTGGGAATTTAAGGAGATGGGACCTGGATAAACTAAAAGAACCAGAGGTTGTACAGAGATTCAGGGAGAGCATAAGGGAGCAATTGACAGGAATGGGGGAAATAAATACAGTAGAAGAAGAATGGGTAGCTTTGAGGGATGAAGTAGTGAAGGCAGCAGAGGACCAAGTAGGTAAAAAGACGAGGGCTAGTAGAAATCCTTGGATAACAGAAGAAATATTGAATTTAATTGATGAAAGGAGAAAATATAAAAATGCAGTAAGTGAAACAGGCAAAAAGGAATACAAACGTCTCAAAAATGAGATCGACAGGAAGTGCAAAATGGCTAAGCAGGGATGGCTAGAGGACAAATGTAAGGATGTAGAGGCCTATCTCACTAGGGGTAAGATAGATACCGCCTACAGGAAAATTAAAGAGACCTTTGGAGATAAGAGAACGACTTGTATGAATATCAAGAGCTCAGATGGAAACCCAGTTCTAAGCAAAGAAGGGAAAGCAGAAAGGTGGAAGAAGTATATAGAGGGTCTATACAAGGGCGATGTACTTGAGGACAATATTATGGAAATGGAAGAGGATGTAGATGAAGATGAAATGGGAGATATGATACTGCGTGAAGAGTTTGACAGAGCACTGAAAGACCTGAGTCGAAACAAGGCCCCCGGAGCAGACAATATTCCATTGGAACTACTGACGGCCGTGGGAGAGCCAGTCCTGACAAAACTCTACCATCTGGTGAGCAAGATGTATGAAACAGGCGAAATACCCTCAGACTTCAAGAAGAATATAATAATTCCAATCCCAAAGAAAGCAGGTGTTGACAGATGTGAAAATTACCGAGCTATCAGCTTAATAAGTCACAGCTGCAAAATACTAACACGAATTCTTTACAGACGAATGGAAAAACTAGTAGAAGCCAACCTCGGGGAAGATCAGTTTGGATTCCGTAGAAACACTGGAACGCGTGAGGCAATACTGACCTTACGACTTATCTTAGAAGAAAGATTTAGGAAAGGCAAACCTACGTTTCTAGCATTTGTAGACTTAGAGAAAGCTTTTGACAATGTTGACTGGAATACTCTCTTTCAAATTCTAAAGGTGGCAGGGGTAAAATACAGGGAGCGAAAGGCTATTTACAATTTGTACAGAAACCAGATGGCAGTTATAAGAGTCGAGGGACATGAAAGGGAAGCAGTGGTTGGGAAGGGAGTAAGACAGGGTTGTAGCCTCTCCCCGATGTTGTTCAATCTGTATATTGAGCAAGCAGTAAAGGAAACAAAAGAAAAATTCGGAGTAGGTATTAAAATTCATGGAGAAGAAATAAAAACTTTGAGGTTCGCCGATGACATTGTAATTCTGTCAGAGACAGCAAATGACTTGGAAGAGCAGTTGAATGGAATGGACAGTGTCTTGAAAGGAGGATATAAGATGAACATCAACAAAAGCAAAACAAGGATAATGGAATGTAGTCTAATTAAGTCGGGTGATGCTGAGGGAATTAGATTAGGAAATGAGGCACTTAAAGTAGTAAAGGAGTTTTGCTATTTGGGGAGCAAAATAACTGATGATGGTCGAAGTAGAGAGGATATAAAATGTAGGCTGGCAATGGCAAGGAAAGCGTTTCTGAAGAAGAGAAATTTGTTAACATCCAGTATAGATTTAAGTGTCAGGAAGTCATTTCTGAAAGTATTCGTATGGAGTGTAGCCGTGTATGGAAGTGAAACATGGACGATAAACAGTTTGGACAAGAAGAGAATAGAAGCTTTCGAAATGTGGTGCTACAGAAGAATGTTGAAGATTAGATGGGTAGATCACATAACTAATGAGGAAGTATTGAATAGGATTGGGGAGAAGAGAAGTTTGTGGCACAACTTGACCAGAAGAAGGGATCGGTTGGTAGGACATGTTCTGAGGCATCAAGGGATCACCAATTTAGTATTGGAGGGCAGCGTGGAGGGTAAAAATCGTAGAGGGAGACCAAGAGATGAATACACTAAGCAGATTCAGAAGGATGTAGGTTGCAGTAGGTACTGGGAGATGAAAAAGCTTGCACAGGATAGAGTAGCATGGAGAGCTGCATCAAACCAGTCTCAGGACTGAAGACCACAACAACAACAACAATGTTGCTGAAGAGCGCGGGGATCGATGCCAGTTCGGCCCGCTGCGAGCGAGCCACCACCCGTGTGACACAGTCATCGATCGCCTCTGCCTTACTACATTGATCTCCCGTGACAAATATGACATTAGCACCCCGTCATGTTGTTCTAACTTATCATTCATTTTTGCCAGGAACTGAGCATCACGCTCCCGCCCCCCGCCTTCGCGTTCAAGGCGCTCCTGTCCTTCCTTTTCCTCACGCTCGAGACGCTCTTCCCCAAAATGGTCTTAACTTGGTTAATTAATGCCTGCTCCTGTTGTTTGTCTCCCATGTCTACTTGTGCCATCAGCACCGTTAGAAAATCGGTCGTTGGTACAGGTACTTGTACAACATTTGCTGTCGATGCAGTAGCACTCTCCTTCCCTGTGCCAGTAATCGATTGGATTTCTTTGCTCCATTGAGCTTGATCCTGATCAGTGCCTAATATTTTGTCCGTTTCAGGTTGCTCAGCTTCCGGTTTTGGAAGTTGAGAACCCGTCATTGTGGGTGGGTTCCTCACCGGAAACTCTTATATATTTTCGTCTGTGTCATAGCCTGACAGATCTTCTCCCTCTAACCGTTTGTCCTTGCGTGTCTTCACCATTTCGACTAGTATTAATCCTGACTGATGAGACACGAGTACACACAAAATCTATTTTTACCCAAAAATGACACACACACAAAAGATACTAACTACACAAAGCACATACAAAAGAATGAAATCAAGTAAAGCAAAGAAGCTACCTACTACTATTACTACTGAAACTAACAGTTACACTTTCGTACTCGTTATATTTCCGTTGCACTGTGAAAAATTTTACCTCTGCAAAAATATTACTTTGTCAATCAAGTGCAATAGCATTTATTTGATTCAGACAGCTGAACGTGATGACTAAAATATAGTTGCCGTTAACTGAATTTAATGTAATTTTGTTAATTTCTATTTATTGATTGCAAAGCAAGGCTTGAGAGAATTTCGATTGTTGTCGTGGAGCGGCCAAGATAAAACTTACTGAACTCATGGAATCTGTATAGTTTAAAAACATGAACTTTAACGTAAATTAATTATCTGTTGCAATTTAAAAAGGTTCTTATAACGAAATCTCTCGCATTTACAGTTACTGTTAACACTGAAAAATAAATTAATACTTCGGCGCGTAATGGCCGACCAGAGGCTGCATCGGAAGATGAGCTTCTCGCAGCGCAAATTACTGAAAAAATGCTTATTAGAAATAATTAGCCACTGCGAGCATTTGAGGTGGCAACTATTACAAAGAAATTCATTTTGTAATAATAATAACAAGTTTATTTTAGCAATAAATACGAATAACTTACTTAAAATATGTGTAGCCGCTCAATGGCTGCCTTCCGTATAGCGAAACAAAACAGTGTGTCTACCACAAAATACGTCCTTCCTCCTCGGCCGTACAATCGCGTCTCTTTTGATCCTTTTTTATTTTCATAGACATTAAATAAAGATGCTATCGCTGCATATCAGTTTTTTCAAGAATATTAACTATATCTTTTACACTAATTATATTCATAAAATACGTAAAGTACGATTTACAACCGCTAAAGAAGGTCAATATTTATGTGACGTAGCGTCACACCTAGTATTGTTGGCGTCATTATGCGACGTAGGAAAGAGCTCTTAAGAAATAAACCTGTCGTCGATCTGTACAAGGACTATTGTTGTAAATTCGCCAGGAGTCCCTTTAAATAACAGTCTTCATGGAAGGAGACCAGTTTAGAGCTGATGGCATCGTTATGTAGAGTCTCGTCATGAATGGGCGTTCTAGGTTTCCCATCTTTTATTTTATGTCATTTTAATTTTTAGTTTTATTTCTTGTCGTTGGTATACAGATGTAACAGCCAGCTTCTTATTATGTGTAAGGGCACACAGCCGAGCGGTTGCCGGCACGGTAGCTCAGCGTGCTCGGTCAGAGGGTTAACTTCCCTCTGTAATAAAAAAACTGAGTGAACGGATCAACAAAGAACCTGAACGGCTGTCGTCTGACGTCCGCCACGAACAGACTCATCGACCAATATAGAGCAAAATGAGATTAAAAAAAAAAAAGCGGTCTAACGCACGGCTTTCTGGAGCGGGAAGGAGCGCCTGGTCCCCCGCACGAATCCGCCCGGCGGACTTGTGTCGAGGTCCGGTGGGCCAGCCACTCTGTGGATGGTTTTTAGGCAGTTTTCCATCTGCCGCGGCGAATGCAGGCTTGTTACCCTTATACCGCCCCAGCTACATTATGTCGGCGATTGCTGCGCAAACAAGTTTTCCACATACGCGTACGCAACCATTACTCTACCACGCAAACATAGGGGTTACACTCGTCTTCGTCTGGTTTGAGACATTCCCTTGGGGGGGGGGGGGGGACACCGGGGGCCGAACCGCACAGTAGCCCTGGGTTCGGCGTGGGGTGAAGTGGACTGCAGCAGTCGTCGTGGGATTGTGAACCACTGCGGCTGCGGTGGGGATAGAGCCTCTCCATCGTTTCTAGATCCCTGGTTAACACACAAGGGCACACAGATCATTTTTAACACTCAACCCAACTAGAAACAATACAGATATTTTAAAATATTTTGAAAAATAAGGTAAATAATAGCAAATACGGGAGTCATTCAATAAGCAATGCAACCCTTTTTTTCACTCGTTATCGGTTGAAAATGCGGAATTTGTTGTTGGACGTCTTGGAATATTCCCAGCTTCAGCCCTGTAGTTACATGAAGTTCAGATTGGTGACGGCGTTATTAGGAGCTGCAGGACGTCTGTAACGGAGGTGCGATCCAAGGTGAGAACTGTCACTTTTGGCGGAGAACCAGAGCTTCACAGATATTCATAGGCGTTTGCAGAATATCTACAGAGACCCGGCAGTGAACAAAGGCGTGATGAGTCGTGGAGTCAGGCGGCTGTCATCATCACAACTAGGTCGCACAAACCTGTCTGATCTCCCGCGACCGGCCGGCAGCACACAGCTGTGACCGCTGCAGTGTGGGAACGTGCGGACACTCTCGTTCGAGGTGACTTACAGTCCACAATCACACACCTCGCTGCACAAGTCTGCAGGTAGTGCTGACACACTCGTTCACCAGTTGGGTTACTCAAAGGTGTGTGCCCGCGGGGTTTCTCCCCGCCTAACAGAAGAGCAACGAAGGACCATCTGTGCGCAATTGCTTGCTAGTTACGAGGTTGGTCTTAACAATTTTTTGTCGAACACCGTCACAGGCGATGAAACTTGGGGTTCACCACTTGTAAACAGAAATAAAGCGCTAGTCCATGGGCTGGCGGCTCGCCACTTCTCCTCCAAAGAAAAAGTTCAAAGCCGCACCCTCTACCGCTAAAGTCATGGCGATGGTCTCCTGGGACTCTGAAGGAGTTATTCTGTTTGATGTCCTTCGTCATGGTGCAACTATCAAAGTTGAAGTGTACTGCGCTACCCATAGGAAAATGACGAAGCGGCTTCAGCGTTGTCATTGCCAAAAAATGCAAACGAACTCTCTTTCTCCATGACAACGCATGGCCCCAAACAAACCTCCGCACCAGAGAAGAATTCACAAAACTTCACTGAAATGTCCTTCCTCTTCTACCAAACAGCCCGCCTCTTGTACCTCGCGATTTCTTATCTGTTTGACGCAATGAAGAATGCATTCCGTGCCGAGCAGTACGTGGATTTCGGGGAGGTTATTGAAGGAGCAATACATTGGTTCCGGTGTCGACAACTAGAGGGGTAATATACGGGCATACAGACCCTCCTAGTAAAGTGGCGGCCCTTGCATAATGTTATTTCCAGAATGAAGTTGGGGGAAAAGCTACTGGCGAAAATGAAGCTGCCGGTGCGAGTCGGGAGCTGTAGTTGGGCAGCTTAGTTGGTAGAGTGACTGCCAGCGGAAGACGTCCCAGGTAAGGCACTCAGTTTTACTCTACCAGGAAGTTTCATACGTTGATTTATTGTAAGTTATATTACTGTCAAGTTATGTGCTTATCGAATGGATTTCATAACATAAAGCCGGCCGGAGTGGCCGTACGGTTCTGGGCACTACAGTCCGGAGCCGAGCGACCGCTACGGTCGCAGGTTCGAATCCTGCTTCGGGCATGGGTGTGTGTGTTGTCCTTAGGTTAGTTAGGTTTAATTAGTTGTAAGTTCTAGGCAACTGATGACCATAGAAGTTGAGTCGCGTAGTGCTCAGAGCCATTTTCATAACCTAAAGATTAATGGTATTTATTGCCGTAGGTTGTGAAACGAGGTACTTCAAGCACATACACCACTTTTTCTTCATGAATAAAGTTGTGCAGTTCATGAATGTTAAAAAAAGTGATATTCTTTGAGTACTGGATTAGCAGAAGTCAGAAATATTTGGATGAACAATACGTTAGGTAGGAAGTGGAAAAACGAAGACTTATTTATAGGTCGACCAAATAGGTGGTTAAGGTGCAGTTACAAGGTATTTTCGTTCAAAATACACTGAATAAAAACGCTTGACTGGGTATTACCGAGCCGTGCTGTGGCTCGCGTAGGTGCTGTTTGTAGGTTCGCCCTCTGTTGGAGGCCAGACAATATCGTTTAGTTGGCATGGTTGCGATAGTTTGTCTTCTTCTTGTGTTCACTGGCGCACTCGGTTTTGCAAGCCTTGCCTGTCCACTAGCGGCAGCAGCGGCTGTTATCGATATTTAGCGACTGTTGCCCTATCTTTGGGGCGACGTCGTTGTTTTTCCGTGTCGTGTGAGTGGACCAGTTCGGTTCGGGACACAGGAGGAGCCAGGTCTGCACAGTGCCAGAACAAGCCAGGACCGCTGGTGGCACGCATGGACTGCCGGAGGGAAGGGCTGTGGTCACGAGGGTGCACAACCTCGTCGTAAACCGGATCCAGAAAGCTTTAAGATGAGTGCACTTCAATACAAGTAGAGAAACCTCCACCACTGTGATATTCCGCGATTCTACAGTGACTTCTGTTCGTGCTGCTGCTCTTAGTGTCACCGAGGCGAAGAGCAGCGAGTGGAGTGCTTGGGGAAGGCGGATCTGATTAGCTTTCCTCGACTTCTTATTACTATTTACTGCGTTCAACTTGTTACAATTTGTTAAGTTCAACCAGCGGTAATTTTTCTTGCCTGGTGGCCGCTAACGCCCCAGTTACTTGCCTGGGGGTTAGTGTATGTAACGGCAGCGTACTTTTCCTCGCTTTGCAGTTGCTGTCCTGTGAGGCGTGTAGTTTTGACAGCTTTCTTGATTGTAGGCCGGTGGGTGATTCTCCTACTCTGGTGGTAGCGGTTCCTTTCTGGTCCTGGGCGCTCTAGACACAGTATTCTCTGGACGTAGTGCAGACCAACAGTTCCGACTTTGGCGTATTGTTCCATCGTTGCATTTGGTATACCGGACGTCAGGTAGCTTCGGCAAGATTATCATTAGTCATTCGTTAGACTGCCACTAGTCTGAGTTACCATCTTGTGAAGTGAATGCAACTCTTGGCTGCCTATCTCATCGCTCGCGAAAGTGTTTGTTGCAGGACCTTCTCAGAGGTGTGTGGCGACTTGGTTCTTGTAAGACATGTGTGTTCTAAAAGGAGGTCTGATGGCCAGTAGTTCAGAGTAACGCTTCTTCAGCCCACGCCTTCTGCGGGTATAAACTGCCTCCAGTACCCTTTAAGGAACTTACGTACTGAACCTTGTGTTTTGTTATTGTGTTATTTATTACAATACCTTGTGATGCCTACATTAAAGGTTATATACGTCTAGTTAATAGTTCTCGTCGCCTTCTGGAATAAATGTAGCAATGCAGTGTTTAGTGGATTTTAAGGGTTGTGTTACAAAGTTTACCACCATCTTATTTCACCCGTTTGGTGATCAGTTGCTTGTTTTTTAATTAACCTTTACTATTGTATTTGCTGTTTAACATCAGGTTTCTAAATTTTTTATATTACTGCCGTTCCTGGCGTGTAAGGCCTTCAGCCGTGATTGTGGTCACTTGCCTTACAATTCTAATTTCCTATTTGTATTTACGCAATAAGCCTTTAAAACTTTATTTACTGCCATTACTGGCGTCTGATGCCTTCTGCTGTGTTTTGGCGATTTGCCTTTAATATTTGAATGCCTGTAATTTGCAAGTTGCAGTGAGTTTAAAGAATTCTTAATTTATTGACATTCCTGGCGTGTAAGCTCTTCTGCCCAGATCGCAGTGGCTTGCTTTTAAAGCATTATCTGTTTTATCTGTATTTAATGGTGATTTGCTAAATTGTAACTCACTGGAAACACTATTATTTACACTGTTGTTTATTCCCTCATTAATAAAATCAAATAGTTCTAATGGCTCTGAACACTATGGGACTCAACATGCGAGGTCATCAGTCAGTCCCCTAGAACTTAGAACTACTTAAACCTAACTAACCTAAGGACATCACACACATCCATGCCCGAGGCAGGATTCGAACCTGCAACCATAGGGGTGCGCGGTTCCTGACTGGAGCGCCTAGAACCTCTCAGGCCACAATGGCCGGCCCCGTCATTAATAACGTGTGGTAATTTTGTTTATTGTTGAGCCTAAAATTACTGGTTTAAAATAAATTGTGTGTAACTGTAAAAGGCAACCAATAGTAGCTGATTACGACCCCGTCCACAGTCGTAACCGAATCCTGCCTTCCCTTGACTACCAAGTTTCAATTACTTAAATCTTGTTTAAGGGCGAGTGTCTTAAATCGGGTCATACAATCGGGGAACGTAGATCAGAGAGAGAACGTACGGCATATGGAAGGAATGACTAGTTAGACGTTTCTGTATGTTCTCTAATAAGTCTAATGTTGTCAAGGTTCCTACGAGGGCGATACGTAGGAAACTGGAGAATATTAATAGATTCCTAAGTTAATAATGGCCTTAGAAACTTTGTAATTATTCTTTCACGGGATACATAATGTCTGCCTTAAGCACCTGCCAGTTCAAGTTTCACATTTCTATGACGCTGTGCCCTGGATCAAATAAAGCACTGCCCTGTTCCTGTTTCCCTCCTTCCTGTACGTTCAGTATCCTTTGTTAGTCCAGTTTGATACTGTCCCACACGCTTCACTAGCAGTCTAGGTCAAAAATGTTTTCTTTTTATTGTTTTCATTTATTTATTTATTTGTTTAGCACTCTTTGTAATAGACTGATTGTATTTTCCCTGTATCCTAACAATTAGCCGAAGTATTCCACCTAAGCTAATAAGTGCTAGAAATGTCGTACAATCAGTTATACAGCTCAAGTTGCTGATAAGAATAATATACAGACGAACTGAAAAGAAGATTGAAGATTTATTAGAGGACAATCTGTTTGGAATTTGGAAAGGTAAAGGCACCAGAGATGCAGAATTGAAGAAAAATCAAGATACATTCAAAGGATTTTTCGACCTAGAGAAAACGTTCGACAATCTAAAATGGTGCAAAAACTTCGAAATTCTGAGTAAAATAGGAGCAAGACATAGGGAAAGAAATGTAGTACATAATACGTACAAGATCCAAAAGGGAATAGTAAGACTGGACGACCAAGGACGAAGTGCTCATATTAAAAACGGTGTAAGAAATGGTGTAGCGCATAAGATTTTGACAAGTAATCACGCACGTGACCAAGTCAGTTCCCAAACCAAATAGAGAGAGAATAATAATTCTGATCACAGATACGAACTGTAAATAAAATTCCCAGTAAACAGATGCCAAACAGAAACCGGTCAGTCAGTAAGTTAACAATCGTCAATCTTAATTACTCAATTAATACTAATAAACTAATTTTTCCAGGTGCGCAGACTTTACCGAGGTATTATCTACATAGAGGATCATCGGTTGGAGGGGGCAGAGTAATTCTGGCATTCTACGTTTATTTCACATAAAAAGCGCTTAAGATGGCAAAATCTAACTTGGTTCCTTGGTCGTTATTTCGAATCGTCGTTGAAGCCACGCGGTGGCGGAAACATAGAAAGTCTCCCTCGTTCTGGCTCGGGCTGTGGAGGAAGGTTCCCGGAAGTGTGCCAAATTCATGATGGCAACAATACTATCTCAATGATGGAGAGGAAAACAGAGGAGACATTACTCTCTGACTGGCCCTTGTGAAACTAACCACATATCAGCTTGCATAGAGGCATACGATCATTGCTCCCACGACTCACAGATGATTGGAACTGGAAGAAACCTTAATACACGGTAAATGGAAAGCACCCCTTGGCATGCTCTTACGTTAATTCTCAAGAGTTCAGCTCTAGATAATGCTCTCACTTATGGCACCACTTTGTCACCAGGGCAACTCATGGCAAATGGAAATATCTTCGAAATTCTTGCAGGCCTTGAATACATTATCTTCGAAATTCTAGTAGAAGATATCCACCGCATAGAGCGACGAACTAGTTCTGCAGATTTGTGCCACGTAGAGCGTGTCTGGAAGGCGTGTCTGGAAGGCATTAGTAAATTGAACTGCGGCCTTGTCAGCCACTACCAAATATTATTGACAGTCTTCGTCTGGAATGATACGGCTAAACGACAGAGTTATTGAATCATCAAGCAGAGAGCGTGCTATGACATTGTTAGTCACGTGTGGCTACAAGAGGTGGTCATATTTTCGTGCGATACCTCAATCTATGTCTTCCTATTTTCTCCTTAGCTTCGTGTTATCTGTATCGCATTTTGTATTTTTCGTCTACCCCTGCAGTTTTTTCTCCTTTGCTGCTTCTTACATTGACTCTAAACTAATCTTATATCACGTAACATGTCCTGCACTGACCTGTCCTTCCTTGATATAGGTTTTCTAAGGAATTATATCCTCTTCTAATCGTTTCAGCACCTCATAGTGTACAGCACCAGTGTTCTTATGAGGGAATTCTGAAAAGTAATGCCTCCGTATTTTTTATGTGAAAGCTCTTAAAGTTTTGAAATTGAAGGAAACGTTATTAACATTCTACATCTTTATTATTCAGACTTGTATATTTATTTCTCAAAATAGATACCCTGGCGATGAACACATTTCCCCCAAATAGAGATCACATTGTTGATGCCGTCACTGTAGAATGTTTGTCTTCGTCAACGGAGACACAACCTCACCTCTGCTTCATCAGTATTAAAGTGAAGTCGTCAAAGGTGTTTTTTAAGTTTTAGAAACAAAAGAAACTGGAATGGGGCCTGGTCGGGATTGTATAGAGGATGATCGGTGACAGTGAACCCAAGGTACCAGATTGTTGCAGATAACGCAGCGCTCGTGAATGTGGTCTGTCATTAGCACGATGAAGGATAGGGTGCTGCATGTGTGGACGAACTCTTAGAATTCGAAACTCAATTACAGCACGCTGTTTCTCATGCATCATTGTAGTTACGTTACGTACCGCTATGTTACACGTTAGAACTCGGAACCCTCTAGCGGCAGAGTGCTGCAAACATATATATGTGAACAATAAAGATGTATAATACGATATTGCAGTGCCTATGGCATTCGGAATTACGATGCAAACTTCTTTCGGATAAGCACTCTTGTTCAAAGGAACAGGCAGTGCGGCGACTACAGCCATTATGAAATACACTGGTCTCCAAAATTAAATCAACAAACGTAAATTTTTCAACGTTGCATTTATTTTGCCACAAAACAGTACAGACAGGTGATAGTGAAGTAGAAACTACGCAAATAATACAGTTCGTAAACAATCCGGGTCCGCGCCCCAGTCTGACACAAATTTTCATTGTCGTCATTCCATTCTACAGCTGATGGCTGCCCATATTCGGAATTGCGAATACATTTAATGTAAAGATGTAGAATGTTAATAATCTTTGTCTTATAGAAAAGCTTCGAGGGTTTTGATATAAGAAATTCGAAGTCATTATTTTTCAGCACGTCCTCGTAATTTGTAACATTCTTGGTTGATGCTACGGGCTGGTCGAT
This sequence comes from Schistocerca americana, assembly GCF_021461395.2. Classification (NCBI taxonomy): domain Eukaryota; kingdom Metazoa; phylum Arthropoda; class Insecta; order Orthoptera; family Acrididae; genus Schistocerca; species Schistocerca americana. Next base: position 155,968,513 of record NC_060122.1, read on the forward strand.
TTTGGCTGCAAAGTTACGTATGTGCTAACTAATGAGACGTGTCCTCCAGTAGCGCAGCAAGCACAGAGTTACGAACGCTTAGTCAACAGAAAGATTTCTTCTTGCGTGATGCCTTCAATATGGTACTTCGATGGTTGTGGACCAGGTGCGAGTCGTGTATAGAGAGTGATTCGAAATTCCTTTAACAGGCCTCTAGCGGCTGTAGACGAGACTTTGTAGATAAAATTTTGACAAGGAACCCCATTTCGGAAATGTGGAGCTTGGATGTAAAATCAGGTTGGGGATCGGATCACTTTTAAATCTTCTGCTCGATGGCATGTGAGCCGTGGTAAAAATTGCTATTTTGAAGAGCGCGCCGCATCGCGTAGGGTGAAGCAGTCGCTCTCCGTTTCTGGGAGTGGCGCCGCCGTGGCAATCGCAGCTCTGGTATCTCCCTCTGTTGGGAAAACGGTAAGGTTGTTTTTTTTTTGTTTTTTACTTTATTGTTATTTTGACACCTGAACAATCAGGTAGGCTGGCAGCAGCACAATACGCCGCTCTTCAGCCGAAGAGAGTACAATGAGATAAACAGAGAAGAGACATCACGTAAAAAATCGGCGGGAAAAAACAGTAGACACATGAACATAAAAACACAAGAAGCCGTTCACACTCGATGACAATCCACACGACGAACGGTTGACACGATGCACAAACACGGAAGAAGACGACGGCACTGGTGAACGATGGAGTGTGACGGTGAAACACTGAACACTAAACATGACAGCACACACGATACACTGACGGCGGTGATCTCCGGCGCGCGAATGTCCACTGAGCGTGTGCGAGTCCGGGGACCTGCCAATAGAGGAGGAGGAGGAGGAAGGGGAGTGGGAGAGCGAGATGGGAGAGCAGAGATGCCACGGGCAGGGGAGAAAGGGGGGGAGGGAGGAATGGGGAAAGGAAGGCCGGGGGAAGAGGGGTGGAGGGAGGGGACAGGGGAAAGGAAGGGAAGGGAAGGGAAGGGAAGAGAAGGGAGGGAGGGCGCCGAAAGGAAAGGACACCGGGAGAGGGGGGCGGGGCAGGGTCAAAGTTGATAGGAGGGGTAGATGGAGGGGACGAGGACATCATCAGGGAGAGGGAGCTGGCGGAAGCCACCTTGGGAGAGGGTAAGGAGGGTGGAGAGATGGAGACCGGGTGGGACGTGGGAATACAGGCGCGGCAGCGGGCGGGGGTGGGAGAGGATCGGGGACACGAGCGGTTGAGGAGGATCAAGTTTACGGGAGGTGTACAGGATCCGTATCCTTTCAAGGAAAAGGAGGAGGTGGGGGAAGGGGATGAGATCATACAGGATCCGCGTGGGGGAGGGGAGACGGATGCGATAGGCAAGGCGGAGAGCATGGCGTTCAAGGATTTGGAGGGATTTATAGAAGGTAGGGGGGGGCGGAGATCCAGGCTGGATGGGCGTAACAAAGGATAGGGCGGATGAGGGATTTATAGGTGTGGAGGATTGTGGAGGGGTCCAGACCCCACGTGCGGCCGGAAAGGAGCTTGAGGAGACGGAGTCGGGAACGTGCCTTGGCTTGGATTGTCTGGAGATGGGGAGTCCAGGAGAGGCGACGGTCGAGGGTGACGCCAAGGTACTTGAGGGTGGGAGTGAGGGCGATAGGACGGCCATAGATGGTGAGATATAAATCAAGGAGGCGGAAGGAAGGGGTGGTTTTGCCTACAATGATCGCCTGGGTTTTGGAGGGATTGACCTTGAGCAACCACTGGTTGCACCAAGCGGTGAACCGGTCAAGATGGGATTGGAGAAGGCTTTGGGAGCGTTGCAGGGTGGGGGCAAGGGCGAGGAAGGCGGTGTCATCGGCAAACTGGAGGAGGTGGACGGGGGGGCGACGGCGGCGGCATGTCCGCCGTGTACAAAAGGTACAGAAGGGGGGAGAGGACGGAGCCTTGGGGCACACCGGCGGATGGGAAAAAGGTGTAGGAATCGGTGTTATGGATGGTGACATAGGAAGGACGGCGGGAGAAAGGAACCGATCAGACGGACGTAGTTAATGGGAAAGGCAAAGGTTTGGAGCTTGAAGAGGAGACCGGAATGCCAGACGCGGTCATAAGCACGTTCGAGGTCAAGTGAGAGGAAGATGGCGGAGCGACGGGAATTAAGCTGTTCGGAAAGGAGATGAGTGAGGTGAAGGAGAAGATCGTCGGAAGAGAAGGATGGCCGAAAGCCACACTGGGTGACGGGAAGGAGGCGGTGCTGGCGGAGATGCTGGTGGATGCGGCAGGTGAGGATAGATTCTAGGACCTTGCTGAAGACCGAGGTAAGGCTGATGGGACGGTAGGAGGAGACGGCGGACGGCGGTTTGCCAGCTTTAAGGAACAGGAGGATACGGGAGGTTTTCCACAGGTCGGGGTAGTAACCGGTGGACAGGACTACATTGTAGAGCCTGGCCAGGGTGGAGAGGAAAGAGACAGGAGCTTCACGCAGGTGACGGTAGGTGGCACGATCGTGACCAGGAGCGGTGTTGCGTTTTGTGCGGAGTGTATCAATGAGATCCTGTGTAGTGATAGGGGCATTGAGTTCCGTGTGTGTAATGTTGTCCAAGTACTGCAAACCAGGAGCGAGGGGAGGGACAGAGGTGTCAGTTCGATCGCGGATATCCAGGAAGAGGGAGTAATCGAACTGGGGATCGTCGGGGATGGAGAAAACATCGGAGAGGTAGGAGGCAAAGTGATTGGCCTTACTAAGGGTGTCAGGGAAGGGGTTATCATCGTGGAGAAGAGGGTAGTAGGGGGAGGGTTTAGTTCCAGTAAGGCGACGGAAGGCCGACCAGAACTTGGACGAGTTGATTGGTAGGGTGGCATTTAAACGGGTGCATGTCTGTCGCCAGTCCCGGCGTTTCTTAGCCGCGAGCAAATGACGAACGTGTCGCTGGAGTTGCCGGTGGCATCGTAGTGTGTCCGGGTCACGCGTGTGGAGGAAGGCACGGTAGAGACGACGGGATTCACGGAGGAGGAGAACGGCCTGTGGGGGTAAGGTAGGACAGTGGGGGTGGATGGCGACAGTAGGAACGTGGGCCTCCACGGCCTCAGACAAGGTCTGCTGGAGAAAGGAGGCCGCATGGGTGACATCGTCAGGGTGGTGGTAGGTGAGAGGGTGGCTATCGACCTGGGTGGAAAGGGTATCCCGGTAGGCATTCCAGTCGGCTCGGGAATAGTCGTGGACATACTTAGGGGGAGGGTCAGTACGAGGGTCGGGGCTAGGGCGACGACCGTCTGAAACGGTGAGGAGGACAGGGAGATGGTCGCTACCAATAGGCTCCAGGACATCCACCGTTATGCGGTCAAGGAGGTTGGGGGAGGAGAGGATAACATCAGGAGTGGAGTTGGATTCAGGACGGGTATGCCGGGGGATGGGGACGAGGTCACCTTGAAGGGTGGAGAGGAACCGATGCCATCGCCGTAACTGGGCAGCGGAACGACTATGGATGTTGAGGTCGGCGGCGATCACGTAGGAGGAAAAGGTACGATCGATGTGGGAGAGGAAGTCGAAGGGAATCGGAGCGTTGGGGCGGACATAGATGGTGGCGCAGGTAACGGTAAGGCCGGGGAAGAAGAGACTAAGGATCAGGTGTTCGGTGGGGTCGGGAAGGAGAGGTTGGAGCCGAACGGGGATCTGGCGGTGGTGACCAATGGCAACTCCGCCACGCACAATCGGGAGGGGATTATGGGAGCGGTGGAGGAGGTAGGGCGAAGTGTGAATGGTGTGGTGGGGTTGGAGGAAGGTTTCATTAAGGAGGAAGGCATCCACGCGGTGGGTGGCAAGGGTGTGCAGGAAGAGGTTCCTGTTGGCGGGTAGGGAGCGGATGTTGTTGAAAAGGATACGTTGCTGTCGCGCCATGATAGGGATTTAGAAGAGGGTGTCGAGGCGGGAGAAGGTGAAATGGGCCTGGTTGTTGGAGTAGGTGGCGTACATCTTGAGTTGGAAGATGGAACGGGCAGCAAGGGAGATCTGCTGGAGGGTGTGAGGGCGCTGAAAGGGATGAACATTCTGGAGGATGATGGTAAGGAACCTGATGATGTCCTCAGCGGTGGGGGGGGGGACGAAGGGAACTGCCAGGAGGGGTGGGGGCGTCCAGGGGATGGACAGGGACGGTGAGTTCAGGAGTGGTTGGAGGGGGTCGGGCTTTACACTTTTGGGAGTAGGTGGGATGGGGGAGATTGCAGGTATTGCAGGAAGGAGGGGATTGGAGGTTGGGGCACTGCCTGAGGAAGTGCGCTTGCCGACAATGCGGGCAGGTGGGGGCCTCGTGGCACTCAGCTGTGGGGTGCGCGTTATAGCGTAGACACCTCTGGCAGTGCAGGGATTGAGGAGGGGAACGGGAGGGGTCGACCTTGTACCGCTGGTTAAAAAGGAGGGCACCCTCCTTCAGGAGACGGTCAATGGAGGGGGCGTGCTCAGAAAAAACCCGCATAAGGCGGGTGGGGCCGGCAGCGTTATGTATGCGGCGAACCGCACGCACCTCCAAATGGGGATGCGCCTGGAGCTCCGCCAACACCTCCTCCTCCGTGATCACTGGACTAAGCCGAGTGATCATGGCGGTGAGAGTTGGCGGGCGACGCGGAGGTTGGGGTTGGCGGGAGGGAGGTGGTGAAGGAGCAGGGGTGAGAGAGGCATGAGGGCCAAAGCGGGTGACAGGGATGCGGGAAAGGAGGTAGGTGTGGAGGGTTGGGCTGGGGGAGGAGATGAGGACCGAATCTCGGCGAGGAGTGAGGAGGGAGATGGGGGCACCAGGACAATGCTGGCGAAGGAAGAGGGTGAGGTTCCGGGCTTCAAGGAGAGAGGGATCAGGACGGGAGAGGAGGTAGCGGTAGGAGGAAGGGAGGAGGATGAGGGGGCAGGGACAGGCGGGGAGACTTCCATGGCATCAGGGGTGGGGGAAGGAGGACGAGGCGCAGCCTTTTTGGAAGCAGAGGAAGCAGGAGTGCCACCGGGGCGCTTGACGGCGGTGGAGGAGGTGTGGGGGATGGGAACAACGGGAATGTGGCGGGGAGGGGCAGGTCCCGGGGCCGGAGTCGGCGCCGGAGATGGTGATGGTGACGGTGAAGGCGAAGGCGACGGCGACGATGACGATGACGGTGGCAGTGGCGGCGGTGATGGCGAAGGTGACGGGGAGAGCTGGGCGTGGGCAGTGGCCCGACGGGCCACCACCCGAGCCGGAGCTGCAGTGACAGGCTGGGGGAGTGGGGGGAAGGGATCAGAACGAGAGGAGCGGGAGGAAGAAGCGGGAGAGGGGGCGACAAAGATAGAGGGTGAAGGGAGAGTGAGGAGAGATGGAATGGAAGGAGGGGGGTGGGACTGGGCACACCAAGTTATAGTGGTGGAGGCGGCGGAAGGGGAGGTATAGACAATGGCGGTGGTGGTAGTAGTGACAGTGGTGGTGGGGGCGGACATGACGGGAGAGAGAAACAAGAACGAACAGAACGAAGAGGAAAGGACAGAAACTGGGGACAGACAAAGACGAAGACGGACGGAGACGAAGACGGCCGTAGACCAGGGTCAGGACGGCGGCGATGGCGGCGACCAGGCGGCACCGGATGGCGGTGGCGGCGGGCACCGGATGGCGGCGGCGGCGAGCCCCGGCAGGCGGCGATGGCGGCGGCGGCGTCGGCGGTGATCAGCAGGCGGCGAGCCCCGTCAGGCGGCGACCAGGCGGGGGCGGCGAGCCCCGGCAGGCGGTGACGGCGGCGGCGGCGGCGAGGACCGGAAGGCGGCGACCAAGCGGCGGCGGCGGCGGCGGCGGCAAGCAGACGACACGGCAGGGATCTTCCACGTCGAAGGCGCACCCTGAGAGTAGCCCAGGCAGTGAAACTCTTCGATGAAGAAGAGAGGGAATCCAACCCTCGAATGACGGTAAGGTTGCCTGTTCACGTGCATTTAAGCGGCGCTATGAGCTCGCCAGGAGTGAGTGTGGGTCAGTCTCTCGTCCCCAGCTTGCTAGTCTGTCTCTCGTCCGCAGTTGTGAGGCAGCTAGTGTCTGTCTGTCGTTTGGAGTGTTAGCATGTATGTCGTTCGGAGGGTTAGATCGATCGGTTGGTCGGTCGCGCACTGAGACACAAGATGACTTGTCCGTCTTGAGCGTCGGCACATGTGAGGTCGCCACGTGAGTCCAGTGGGACGCGCCATATAGCAAGGGGTAGTGGCTTCGCGGTCGACACGAGAGCAACAGGAGTCAAACCACGACATCAGTCTGGCCGATGCGAGCTGCGAAGCCGTGGTGTAACTGGTTCTCCGAGCGCTTCTGGGCCCCTTCAGTTACCATCTTGTGGAGCTTGGCTCGGTCCTTTCCTGGTGCAGGGATGTCGTTTTGGCCAGTGGGCGTGTTTCCTCTGCATGCTTGGGTCTGAGCCGGTATTTCCGCCGTCATGTCGTAACCTCGCCACAAAATTCTTTCTCCAGTGTAACCTCGCCACAAAATTCTTTCACATTTACTCTCCCCACAAAATTTAAATAAATACAGGGCTATTACAAATGATTGAAGCGATTTCATTAATTCACTGTAGCTCCATTCATTGACATATGGTCACAACACACTACAGATACGTAGAAAAACTCATAAAGTTTTGTTGGAATGAAGCCGCTCGAGAGCACAGTGAGACAAAATGGCAACAGGAGCCGAGAAAGCGTATGTCGTGCTTGAAATGCACTCACATCAGTCAGTCATAACAGTGCAACGACACTTCAGGACGAAGTTCAACAAAGATCCACCAACTGCTAACTCCATTCGGCGATGGTATGCGCAGTTTAAAGCTTCTGGATGCCTCAGTAAGGGGAAATCAACGGGTCGGCCTGGAGTGAGCGAAGAAACGATTGATCGCGTGCGGGCAAGTTTCACGCGTAGCCCGCGGAAGTCGACGAATAAAGCAAGCAGGGAGCTAAACGTACCACAGCCGACGGTTTGGAAAATCTTACGGAAAAAGCTAAAGCAGAAGCCTTACCGTTTACAATTGCTACAAGCCCTGACACCCGATGACAAAGTCAAATGCTTTGAATTTTCGGCGCGGTTGCAACAGCTCATGGAAGATGATGCGTTCAGTGCGAAACTTGTTTTCAGTGATGAAGCAACATTTTTTCTTAATGGTGAAGTGAACAGACACAATGTGCGATTCTGGGCGGTAGAGAATCCTCACGCATTCGTGCAGCAAATTCGCAATTCACCAAAAGTTAACGTGTTTTGTGCAATCTCACGGTTTAAAGTTTACGGCCCCTTTTTCTTCTGCGAAAAAAACGTTACAGGACACGTGTATCTGGACATGCTGGAAAATTGGCTCATGCCACAACTGGAGACCGACAGCGCCGACTTCATCTTTCAACAGGAAATTGGAAAACCGATGGATCGGTCGTGGTGGAGATCATGATCAGCAATTCATGTCACGGCCTCCACGCTCTCCCGACTTAACCCCATGCCATTTCTTTCTGTGGGGTTATGTGAAAGATTCAGTGTTTAAACCTCCTCTACCAAGAAACGTGCCAGAACTGCGAGCTCGCATCAACGATGCTTTCGAACTCATTGATGGGGACATGCTGCGCCGAGTGTGGGAGGAACTTGATTATCGGCTTGATGTCTGCCGAATCACTAAAGGGGCACATATCGAACATTTGTGAATGCCTAAAAAAAACTTTTTGAGTTTTTGTATGTGTGTGCAAAGCACTGTGAAAATATCTCAAATAATAAACTTATTGCAGAGCTGTGAAATCGCTTCAATCATTTGTAATAACCCTGTAATATGAATAATATTCCCCATCAAAATTCGTTCCCATTTAGCGTAACCTCAAAACAAAAAAATTCCTAAATCTCTCAACAGTAAAAAATTATAATTATATCGTTCACATTCAGTGTAACGTCCCCACAAAAAAAAAAAAAATCAGTGGCCTGGTAATAATACAATGTAACTAACCTCTCAATTAAATTGTCACTCACTTATGACTTTTCAATAATTGACTGTGAATTTAACCTGATAAATTTTGGACGTCAGCAGTGCTGCGTCATGGCCCTGAAAGGTCATTCTGAATAAAAAAAAGAAAAATTCTTACCTCAATGAAGTCGCCAGATAACGCATATACATCTGCTCTTGCAATAAATTTTTCTGGCACAGCCCTGTGCAATGCTGGCCGATAGATTTGTCATTTATGAAAGGAAGCAACTGATTTTTCTTTTGCAACAATCGGGATGATCATGGATGGGAGAAATTAGTAAATTCTTTAAATTGAAATGAATGGTTGTTAAAAGTTACTTTTTATGAGAAAGATTATTAATAATAAATGAAAAGCACCAGTTTGCTTTTGTTCTACAATATTATTTTTATTGCTAACCGGTTTTCGGCTTACCGGTTAGCAATAAAAATAATATTGTAGAACAAAAGCAAACTGGTGCTTTTCATTTATTATTATAATGTTGTTCTACCAAGAACTGACGGAAGATTCTGTTAATATGAGAAAGATTATTATTACGAGATTTTTAAAACATTTACATGGGACTTGAGATAACATTACTACATATGCGCGAGGCTGCTTTTTACCATATACAATAATACTCAGGCTCCGGCATCGCTGCACCGCGACCGCCCACCCAACACGATACACCAGACCAGACCAGAGCAGACTGCAGACTAGCAACAACTTACTGCTACAGCTACACAGTTCCTTCTGCAGTCAACACTGCTCTCTGGTCAGAGATTCTCTTATACCTTGCATATCGCAGGCAGCGCATGAGCAATACATCGAAATTACACCTGCTCGGACCTCTTACATAACCCTCCACTGGGGGGGGGGGCAAAAATTTGGCAGCGATGGTGAGTCAATTGGACTTGCCATGAGCAACAATTTTTTCTATAATCTACCTTAATTAACTAAGTCTACAGTCACAGAATATATACACACACACACATATATATATATATATATATATATATATATATATATACAAGTGCAAAACATGAAATAAAATAGAGTGCACATGCACTGAGTACAGAACATATCAAGCAATGACAAAATGTATACGCAATGGGTACAAAACATATTAATAAATGACATATAGTGTGTGGGGCGGCGGTTAAGTTTTTGTAAAAACAATTAAATCTGATTGCTGGATAAACACTTGCATGTTGAATCAGTTTCTGGCTTTTAGAATGTTGTTAATGCTGTCTTTCGCCGTTCTCAACACTGGCTCTCTATTTACTTTTTGGCACCCAGAAAGTGATTTAATAAAACATGGAACCAGTAATTAGAGATCCTAGTGCCCACTTTATCTGAGAATGTTATTATAGCTGCAGCTTATAGCTCTGAGGAATTAGGAGATTGTCCGGGATTTCTAATCAAAAACGGTTTTCCAAAATAGTTGAGTATATTCTGAAATTCACTGATAAAAACACAAGTATCCCTACAACCTAACTAGCAGAGCAGTTCAGAGTCTATTGCGCTGATGCAACTATAAATGTCCGAATTAAATGTTAAAAGGAATGCTCGCCATAATTTGATGAAAATACTTCATCAAACGCCACGCTAAATATTTGGTAGAATGTCTGTCCCGCGACGGCACGTGAAAACGCGACAATACGCAAACTGAAGCTAGATAATGAAAATCATTCCAGAATTAACACTTCACATGAAATGTTTTCATGGTTCCGCGTATCTCTAGTAACTTAATACGGCACCCGAGACTGTTTGTAGCAGTGACACTGATGCGACGCGGCTCCCGACACAGATGGCGTGTCATTCAGCGTCTGGAGAGAACTGGGGCCTTCCTTCCTGCGTTCTTATATATAAAGCCGCGGTGCGGACGGCTAAGGGAACGCCTGATCTTTTCGGCTCTCCCGACTAGCCGCTGGGCTAGTAACGCACCACTTCAAGTTACATAATAATTTATAGCTTCTTTTGCTGATGGCCGAAGAAGCTCTTAATTTAAACGTGCATTCAGCACGCAGGTAAGTATTGATAATAAAATTTTGACGTGGCTAAGTTAAATATTTTGGGCGAGAGAATTAATTAAATTACACTGCACGCAGTAGATGAGCTCAGAACTGGCCCTTTTGAGATCCGCTATCGCTATAATTTTATAGGTATTCAAAAGAAACTTTACACATCTTCATAGTCATAGCGGACCTCCAACCTATTTAAATCTAAACATCCAAGCCTTATTTATTAGCCTACTTAATCTATCTTCCTTCCTTCAGGTTTGAGACGAAAACCAGAAAATCATGAATTTCCACTAAAATCTTAATTTGTGAAATCCAAAGTACTATTTTTATTAAATCATTATGAAAGATGAATCTAAATATAAATTTTGAAGTCTCTAGCTCTTTTCTGTTGCGCCAATGATTTTTTTAGAAAAACGTCCAAATTTCGAAAATGGCTGATGTTATCGAACTGATTTTTAACACACATTAATTTAGTATTACTTCTGACATGCCAGAAAAGTTTTAGGCCATTTGCTTGATTTTTAAGGTATTGCGCAACATTTATGACGTCAGAGCTAGTTACAGCAGACTGGCTGGCACACAATGGAAACTGATGTGAATTTACTACAGCGTGAGTAGGCTGCTTCCCTACAAGTGCACACGCACTCTATATATTTTTACCATTTTACAAGAACTAGGATAGGAAAGGAAAGGATTGCATCATGGTTGTTTCACAGCAGGTTGCACGTAGCTGCACTGAAAGTCCATATCTTTCTACAGAAGCACAACACCAAGTTAGACAATCTGAAGTTCTCTTCCCTGAAGTATTAATCAGTGTAGTCAAGACACTGAAATGTCGTATTAATATTCAATGTTATCATTTTTGGTAGTACATTAGGTACACCAAACAGTAGGACCATAATAACATCTCCATCGTTCAAGGTGGTGGACAGCATGATGTGTCAACACCACACTCTTGCAGAATCCATACTCTTTCACCAATGTAGAATTAGTGCAAAATCCAAATATAGTGCTCCATGATCATGAGGATGGACAGGTCAAATGGATATTGCAGTAATTTCTGGTAATTAGGTCATAAGGTGAAGGACATTAAGTCTTATGCTAGTCATAATTGAGAATTACACTAGTCTATCAACCGATTTGAGTAATTGGTGGCACTCATTGCCTGGTTACTAAACATTTCTGTACCATGTATGGAGTATTACAGAACATTATTCACAAGTCACTTGATTACAGTAAACATTGGCACTCATTGGCCAGTTACAAACCATTTTTATGCATTGTTCAGAAGTCATCATTCAAAACAAGAGTTAATTAATGGCATAGCATTTACATAATTCATCTAATTATAGTAATCATTGGCACTCGTTGGCCAGTTACAAACCAATTTTATGCATTGTTCAGAAGTCATCATTCAAAACAAGAGTTAATTAATGGCATAGCATTTACTTAATTCATCTAATTTTAGTAATCATTGGCACTCATTGGCCAGTTACAAAGTATTGATATAGTTTTATAAAACATTATTCAGTATTATTCAGAACTCATCATTCATGTGACAAGGACATATTAAAAATGTAACACACTGTAACTATTACTCAAGGTCTGTGGTCCAATAATACACAGATATAATGGATTCAATACATCTGAGAAATTTGCATTATATTTAGAACTAGAAATATCTTTTAAACTAGTAGCATTATTTGGTTGTATACTGGTAATAGCTGGAACAGGTAAAATTTTTTTTGTTTATTTGTTTGCTAGCAATGCATTGCGTTTGGATCGATAATTAATTGCTGGGGCATGAAAATATTTGCTTTTGACTTATTGCTGGATAAAGGATTAGTAACGTCATTTGTCATGAATCAGCTGCAGCAGGGTTATGAATCAAGTAGAGTATATGTGATCACATTCATGAATGACACACACAAATGGGTAAAAAATGCAATTACTAGAACAGGTTTAATGACTAACTGCTTATAGCACATTAATTTCATGAATAGCTTCTCCTGGAAAAAATACAAAATGGATTATTAAGCTGAAAGAAGAAACGCATATTATGCTGAAAAGTAGTGAACTTCGAATTAACAGGTAATGAAATGTGTCCTTTCCAAAACATTCAGTCATTATACCATACTGTCAAAAGGAACTGCAACAAATACTTAAATAACTACATAGCATTTCTTAACTAACAGTAAATATATAAACTTCATCATTATCCTCAACTGCAAAGAAAAACTTCATTATTCATATTACCATAACTTCATCACCTGCAAAGAAAAACTTCATTATTCATATTAGCATATTCTTCATATAACTATTCATCATCATTCATTATCATCTGCAAAAAAAGACACTTCATTATTCACATTCATATTACCATGTACTTCATACAACTATTCATAGTATAGAGTTTCTTATTTCTAGCATATTTCATCACTAAAATTAACATCTGTAGTTCTATCCGACAGCTTGCATCAATCGCCTCGTATTCTGAAAGAAAAAAATTAGATAAGACTGCTATCATATGATGTGTATAGTATGTTCTTGTTAATGCTTGTTAATTCTGATCCATTTACTCTTCATCACAAGGTATTGCATTTTCTTTCGTTCATTCCGAAGGTGAAATACCCATTTCATAGTAAACCACTGAGGTTTGTTTAATTTATTTCTTTTACACGTTATTGCTTTCTGAAAATGATGAAAATGGATTAATATCTTGCATTTAAATCATATACTCATTAAATAAAATTTGTTTCTAGTGATATAATTAAGCATACAGCATAGCATGACAGAAAACGTATTATGTCAAAAACATAGACAGTTTTCAAGTGCAAAAAAAAAAAAAAAATGTACACAGAGTATCATAATGTAGTAGCAAAAAAATGTAAAATAGTCAAGATATTGAGATATCATAAGGAAAAATGTCAAAGTCAACTGGTGTTTGTTATATCTTAAAGATTTCGTAGTGCATACAAACAAAACAGGAAAACAATCATACATACACGAAAAATGGAAAATGTGCATGGTCTGATATATAACAACAAGAAAAGCGACCTGCTAACCTTACCTTGGCACTTGCCAAAAAAAAAAAAAAAAAAAAAAATGATAATCATCAGTAAGTGTTCATATAAATATAATTGCGTAAGTGGTCATATAAAAATCAGGAAATGGCATTACAGTGTGATAAATCACAAAGTATGTTCATTCAATAAAGGGTTTAATATTGGTGACTGGTGATTGCCTTTGCTTTTTCTGGTTCTCAAAGTTTCGACGTGTACTACATTGGGGTGAGGAATGCTGCGAATTCGATATGGACATACGTAAAGAAGCTCAAATTTACTGCATCTACTCTTTCCTCTGTTGGATAAATAATGTGCGCGTACTAATATCTTCTCTCCAACGTGAAAGTCACGGCGTGTACAAACCTGTTTTTGCTGTCTTCTCCGGCACTCTGCGGCACGTTTGATGTTGTTCAGCGCAATGTCAATTATTTCATGGTGGCGTAGTCGACGAGATGTAGGAAAGGATACTAATTCTTTAATTTTGTTAGGTGGTTTAACATTTTTCAATATAACAGTCGGAGATAGCATAGTAGATTCATTTGGTATCGAGTTAATTATATCCTGGAATGAGAGTATATGTGTGTCCCAATCAATATGTTTTTTATGGCAGTATGTTCTACATAGTTTACCAATTTCTTTCATTACTCGTTCACAAGGGTTCGAAGAAGCGTGATACTTGGATATATAGGTCGGAGAAATGTTTCTTGCTCATAACATACGTGTCCATATAGCAGATCGAAACTGTGATCCATTGTCGGAAATTACTTTCAATACATGCCCTACATGAAATACAAAAAGGTTTTACAAATGCTTTCGAAACAGATTTAGCATTAGCTTTGCGTAGCGGAGTGAAGGTAACAAATTTCGAAGTGAGATCAACAGCGACAAAGATGTAACAAAAACCTCTATTAGATCTGGGAATCGGACCAAAAATGTCTACAGCAGCCATGTGTCTCAATTTAACAGGTACAGTGGGATGTAACGGAGGAATATGTGAAGTCGTGTCTGACTTATCTTTCTGGCAGGTTTTACATGACTCTAAAACTCGTCGAATACGTTTCTCCATGTTGACAAAATAACAGTTCTGTCTCAGTATAAGAAAACATTTTCTGGCTCCGTAATGTGCGTAACTTAAATGAGTATACCAAATTAATTTGTTAACAAGCTCGTCAGGAATGCATAGAAACCAATTGTTGCTGTCAGGGTGAGAGCGGCGAAACAGAATATTATTGCGTACAGTGTAATGGTTTCTGATGGTAACATTATTCCTACCTTGCCAAAGGCGTTTAATTTCTTTCCACACGTTGTCTTTGCTCTGCTCTTGTGCTATGTCTCGTAATGATGCCGAAATGAAATTTTCAAATGCAACTTGTTGAATGTACATGACGCTAGAATTTGCTTGGCAGAAGTTGGTTGCGATGTCTTGCTGATTGTTGCTGAGAGAACGGGATAGTGCGTCTGCTACAATATTTTGCGTACCGGGTATGTGAACAATTGTAAAATTAAATTCCTGTAAATAAAGTTTCCATCTGCTTAACCTGTCGTGTGTAAATTTTGCTGAAAGTAAAAACTGAATGGCTCTATGATCTGTGTAAACGGTCGTATGTCTTCCGTAAAGAAAATGCCTAAATCTCGTAAATGCCCATACAACACATAATGTTTCAAGTTCTGTAACAGAATAATTGCGTTCAGCGGGTGACAGAATGCGACTCGCAAAGGCGATGTTTTTAATTACTGTATTACCGTCTTGTTCAATTTCCTGAAAAATGTGTAAAGCTGTGTTAGAACTGTCGGTGGCAATGGAAAAATTTCTAGTAAGATCTGGATGTGATAAAAGTGGTGCATTCAACAAAGCTTGTTTCAGATTGACAAATTCAGACCGCGCTTGGCTATCCCAGGACCAAATAGTCTTTTTACCTGTCAATTGACATAATCTAGGGGTGTCTAAAGCAGAGTAATGAATAAATTTACGAAAAAAGTTAATTAATCCCAAAAAGCTGCGTAGTTGTCTCTTCGTCGTAGGAACAGTAATGTCACGTAAAGCTTGAAGTTTTTCCGGGTCAGGCGCAATGCCTTCTGCTGAAATTACATGTCCACGAAATTTTATAGAAGTTTTGCCGAAGTGCGATTTGCTAAGATTAACTGTGACTCCTTGTGCACGAAATGTTTGTAACAGTTGTTCAAGAACCAAATTGTGTTCAGACCAGATAGCTTCTGCAATATGAATGTCGTCTACATACGTTGTGATTCTGTCATTAAGTTCTGTCGGAAGTATAGTATTCAAACCGCGAATAAACGCTGCTGAAGAAATAGTTAAACCGAACGGTAATTTACAAAATTGATAACAGTCACCAAAACGGAGAAAAGCTGTGTACTTCCTGCAGTTCGGATGGAGCTGAATTTGCCAAAATCCCGATTTCAAATCTAACGTGGAATAAGTAGCAGTACCATGAAATTTCTGTAGAAGTTCTTCTAGTATCTGTGGGCGATCTGTTTCATTAATAATAATGTCATTGATGTGACGCGAATCAAGTACGAGACGAAGTGAACCATCCTTTTTCTTAACAATGTGTAGCGAGTTTATGTACGGACTAACTGCCGGTTCAATAATGCCTTGGTCAAGCATAGCTTGCAATTCTTTCTTAACTTGATCTCTGTGAATGTATGTAATAGGATAATGTTTGGCTTTGAATGTATCGTGCTGTTTAACTTGAAATTCATACACAAAACCAGACATAGTACCAGGCACGTTTTCAAAAACTGGAGGTTGCTGTAAAAGAATATTGCGTAGTTGCGTGCGTTCGTCGTCTGTATTTGCACTGCTCTGTTTAACTTTATCAGAAATCATCTGCATAACGTCATAGTCGGCTTCGTCTGGAGTGTTATAGTTGTGTACGTACGTATCTATGAACAATGTGGAATGACAGTCTATGTTACGTGATGCATAAATGACCTCTGTACGATTAAATGTTTGTTCTTCTACAGATAAAGGGTGCTGAAATTCTAATGCCAGTTGTACATTTTCATCCTTTAACATTAAATAGGAATTTTGAAAGCCAATAACTGCGTCGTGTTGTACCAAAAAACTCGTACCTAAAATAACGTCTGTTGCCAATAAGGGAACAATCTATAAAATTAATAAAATAAATTAAATAAAATATTAATTATTTTATCTGTATGATTGTCTCTCCTATGAGTCGTCAGGTTTTAATTATTCGGTATCAGACGCTTGACAATGGCTTTTTCGTAAAGGCAATGTTACTCGTAGTTGACCGTGAAATAAAACTGAAATAATCGGACTTCGTAATTAAATCGTTTCCAAAGACTGCTGCGGTAGGTGTGGACTCATAATCTAAATCTCAATATTACAATAATTTGCCAGCCATGCCAAAACGTCGTACAGAGGTGATTGTCTACTAAACAAAAAATTACACAGTTAGTTAAATCAGATATATTCAATGAATAAGCCTACAGTTCATAATTCTACTTACTTTTATAAATATAAATTCTTTTCAGAATCGAGTGCCTAGTATGGTTGCAACTCGCAGTAATTTTCTATAACATGAAATATGGCGGTGTGCCAGACAATAAACTAAAATACGTGCTTCTCGCACCACTTCAACCAGAGCTCTCCTTTCTTAATCAAACATACGAGTAACGTAATTGTGCTTTTGTTTTATCAGCGACACAGCGCTGCAGTTGTGTGCCATAGGCTTTATTTATTTGTCACTGATTATTTATTTAATTAATATCTCGCGTTTCCGAGGAAACTCACGCTCGGCATGCAAATGTGCCTTTATATTGCCCCCTGAATTGCGAGGCGAAAGGACACACCTGCAGGCGAGCAATTCACCTAAAGGCACAAGAAAATCTAAGTTATCTACAACTATTTACATGACCTACATTATACACATTATATACAAACTTTGAATGACGCGGGTGCGCCGTAAAAGTTCTTATGTTGGCAGATAGAGTGCGCGCATGCGCAGAAGTGTCTGTGTGACTGCCGTTATGTCGTACAGTTAGATCACGCGGCACAGTATTGCAGTTCAAATTGTTCGTGTGCGCGCGTTTCTCAGTCGTTGCACAAAGAAAATATTCAACCAAGATTACATATGAAGACTACATTCTATGACAGGTAACTTAGTTTTAAATTTACAATATTCGTTATAACACAATACAACTTAGATTGTTGAATGTTCTTAGTTACATAGTATTGTTTTGAAATACTTCAAAGAAAAATGTCCGTATGTTTCAGGTGCGTTGACCTATACACATCGTGTCGTTATCACAGTTCATATTCATCTGCTGCACAATAATTTTTTACAGGTTAGTATCGTCGTGGTAAAGTTTTTTGATCACAGTAACATCGTTGTATAACAACGTGATTAATACATAAGCGTGTCCATTTCCCATTTCCATTATAGTCGTTGTGATGCAGTTCGTTGTGAGTAAAAGCATTGCTTATTACAGATCAGACGTAACCCGTCGAGTAATTGGTCCACATGCAGTTCGTTTTTTTTTTTACATTCCGTGGAAGCTTGGTTGCAGAACCTCGGACGGCACATAGCTGGCGTCGATCCTTGGACAGTCCAGGTAAGAGTGTCCGTCACATTTCGAGAACATTTCATTCCCTGAAGTTCCAACCAAAATTCTTCCACCCGTCGTGTTGTTTTCTGAACAGGCACTTTGTGTCCATTTAATCCAGTTAACATCTTGAAGATGGGTACTGTAGTAATGTCACTAGACGATGCACGAATTATTCACTTCACATTTTCAGTTTTTTGCTGAATATAGCTCACCTAAATGTTCGTAGTTATTAATCAAGGAAATCGTTCATCGCGTTTACATAGGTACGATGCATAATGAATGGCATTAACCGTTTCCTTCACATAGGTTTCTGCGTAGTTGCAGAGTTAGTAATGTTCGTTAATGTCCGTGAACAGAGGTTCACTATGCAATGTCTTTTTGGCACTCGTTTTGTTCAAATTTTTACATGATACATCAGTTAAAAAAAAAAGTAATTATACATACACACGTCACATATTTTCTTAGTATAAACATAATACAGTTGCACATAAACATGTTTACATCATCTTTACATCGCTATAGGTTATTACATTGTGTCACATTTGATTACATGAATTGCAGATATTTACATCCTCTTTAGCGGTTTTGCTGGGATATTATCGATGTTTTTTGTGATGTCATCTGAAATTAAGATAGGTTAGACACAACATTCATTACATCAGTAGGCAAGACCAGGCGTTTTCGCTACTCAATAAATATTCAAAATAGTAAGAGAGAGAAAATGTTCGATTCCTCGCGGTTTTTTTTTTTTTGCGTGTGTCTAGTGTCTGTTTGGCCTTGACTACTGGTAGATGCTTTTCGTGTTGAGAGATGTGCGTCTAATCTATTTCTCAAAGTAAAAGATCGCTTCACAGATGACGTCTGTCAGTTCGTCAGGTGTCATACCAAGTCAGTGGTACCTACAATAACAAATGTTCCGTGAAAAATTAACATGTCATTCACTGCTACGTAATCATAAATTTTACTTTAATATTCAGTCTTCTCGGTGGAGCCGCGGCGTTGAAAGAAAAGTTCTTCTGTCTTCAACTGCGACTCTGGAACGCTGAAATGAAAATTTCTATACTACTTATTATCTGTGTTGTAGCAACAGAGTTTTTCGAGTTGCTTAGCAATATTTTGATGGGTATGACTTTGACATTATTCAGCATGAAATGCTCTAAGATCTCGGTGTGCGTATAGCCCAATAATTTTGTTAGTTCTACGATGTTGTAACAGATACGCACCAGGGTGCGGTATGTTAACAATTATATAAGGTCCTTCATATAGCAGACGCCACTTAGCGTTGCGTCGTTTGAGTGCAACAGATTTATGATGAGTACGAAGTAGTACAAGCATTCCTACCTCGAATTTTTGTTTTCTTTTTATTATGTTTCTGTGATGTTTGTTTCGTATTTGTGCGTGATGTGTCAATGTAGTCAATACTTCTTTTATTTTCTGTTCAGGTGTGATTTCCTTGTCTGACAACTTAGGTAATGGTTCTATCCACTGATCGTTCTGTTTGCAATTGAACTTGATCTCGTTAGGTGTGTAATTTGTATCGTAAATATTTAAGTTATTGTGTACGTCTTCGAAAAGACTTAGGTAGGACACCCAATTAGTATGTTTTGATGAAATATAGGTCCTCATGAAACGGTTTAATTCTCGGAAAAGTCTCTCGGTCGCGTTACATTGTGGACTAAACCTCGAAATAAATATACTTTTAATGTCCTTGAAGAAATTTCTCCATTTGTACCCAGAATAGTATGCTGCATTATCTGATAGAATTGCTTTAGGTTTTCCCACGTGCGTCAGGTAATCACTTGAGAATCTTCGTATTATAGCACTTGCAGTGGCGGATTTTAAAGCATAAAGTTTAACATGTTTAGAAAATATATCGTAAAAAGCTAAGATATATTTGACGCCTCCAGAGCTTGCTGGATGCGGTCCACTGATGTCAGTACACAGAATTTCCAGGGGTTTACTAGGTAAAATAGAATGTAAATCTGTTTTTGTGGATAAATTCTGAGGTTTTGATTTTTGACATATGACACATGTTTTCAGTTCCCTGTAAATTTTTCTTCTCATATTGCTAAAATAACAGTATGTACTGAGCTTCGCTAAACACTTTTTTGTCCCATAATGACCCCATACTAAGTGCGTGTGCCAAATTAAATTACGTTCAGACTCTTTGGGAATGCATACACACCAGTTAGTAGCATTTGGATGTCGGCGGTAAAATAGCACATCATTGTGTAACTTGTAATACTTAGTCAAAGGATGATTGTGTTTTTCTACCAGTAATGTTATTATTTTATACCAGTGAGGATCAGATTTTTGTAATTCAGCCATGTTTCTGCACATATCAATATAATATTGGTGATACTGCTTGTCTTGCATTAAGAGAATCCTGTAGTCATTTATATTTTCTAAGTCACTGTTGGTATCATTCATACCTTGTGGAAGTCTAGACAAAGTGTCTGCAATGGTGTTGTCCTTACCTCTTATGTACTTAATTTTAAAAGAGTAGTTCTGAAGTGTAACTGCCCATCGTGATAGTCTAGGATGTACAAGTTTACAAGTTAACAAAAATGTCAGGGCCTGGTGATCGGTGTAAATTACTGTATGTTTTCCAAATAAATAATAATTGAATTTCTTGAATGCCCATACTATGGAAAGTGTTTCTAACTCAGTAGTGGAGTATGTACGCTCACATTCAGTTAGAGTGCGACTCGCAAACCCAATAATTCTTATCTGTTCCTCCTCTTTATTCTTTACAACTTGAAATAAGCAACAGCCCAAGCCAGTACGTGAAGCGTCACAAGTCATACAAAAATCTAAATTGAAATCTGGATGGCTCAATATGTTAGCATTCACTAAAGCATGTTTAATTGTATTAAAGTCATTCTGGCACTGTTCCGACCAGATCCAAACTTGATTCTTTCTGAGTAGATTTAGCAGATGTTTACTGTTCAAAAGTGGTTGTGGCAAAAAACGTCTGAAAAATGAACATAGCCCAAGGAATGATTTTAACTGCTTTTTAGTTCGAGGGCTAGGAAAGTTTCTGATAGCATCTAATTTACTGGGATCCGGACGTATGCCCTGTGAATTAATGATATGTCCTAAATACTTTATCTCACTGCAACCAAACTTTGATTTTCTAAGATTGGCTGTGACTCCAGCTTGTGCAAATTTTTCTAAAATTCCTTGAAGTGTGTCAACGCGTTCATTCCAAGATTGTGTAGCTATCAATATATCATCTACATAGTGTGTGACTGTCTCAACTAAATCGTCGCCAAGCACGGTATCCAGGGCTGTAATGAATACCCCAGAGCTGACATTCAGTCCGAAGGGTAGAACACAAAACTGATAGGTTCGCCCCCCGAACATAAATGCAGTATATTTCCGAGAATCAGGAGTGATACCCACCTGCCAAAACGAATTAGCGAGATCTATTGTGGAAAAATATTTTGCATCTAGAAATTTCTGTAATTGCTCTTCTAAATTTTCAGGTTTTGTGTGAACCGGTAAAATTATTTCATTAATAGCTCGTGCGTCTAACACTAACCTAATGCTTCCATTTGATTTTTTGACAACAAGTAGAGGACTACAGTAAGGTGAGATGGATGGTTCAATGACCTTCCAGTCTAACATTTGTTTTAATTCTTGCCACACAGCAGGTCGTTGAGATAACGGTACGTTATATGTCTTATGGTAGAAGATCTTGTGAGGCTTAACTTCAATCTTGTACACATACGTGTTGATAACACCTAATCGTTTGGTAAAAACTTGTAAATATTTGGATAACACTTCCTGTAGTTTTATACGTTCATGTACACTGAGAGCTGTAGCTTCACTTATCTTATGATCAAGCAATGTTTTCAAGTCCATTAGCTCTGCGTCAGATGAGTGTGTTTGCATGTCTTGAATGTCTTTGTCAAGTACTAACTGAACCTTGTACCCTGTACAGTGTTTGTCATGCTTTAGAGTTCTCCTGTCCAAATCAATAATAATTACCCTGCTTTTATCATTTAAAATACATTTACCTTTGGAGAAGTCTATAATGCAGTCCTTCTCGCTCATAATATCTATTCCTAATATGCAATTAGTCACAAGGTTTTGTACAACCAGGAATGGCCATTGTACGGTTCCATTACCTATTTTAACGTTTACAAAAACTTGCTTCGTAACCCTACATGACTTATTACCTAGTGCAGTAGTTATTTTACAGTTTTGTGCAGGAAACTCAGGCACAGGTTCGAATTCACACATCTTTTTATAAAAATTAAAAGATAAAACGCTCACAGCTGCACCTGTATCTAGGATAATAGTAGTTGGAATCCCACCTACTACACCAGTAGTGGATGCTAAAACAATTTCATTTGTGTTTAAACGACATTGTGTACTGTCTTGTAAAAGTTCATCTGATATATTGTTATTGTGGTTGTATCTTATAAATAAAACAGGTAGTTTTCGTTTAGAATTATTCGGCATATCATTATTCTGTTGTTCAAGTGTGGTGTCAAATAACTGATTAACATTGAAGCCGCCCCCGAAGGATTCTTCAGCCACGACCTGGGGCAAAGTAGTGACTGTTTCTAGTTTGTTGGATTAGCATTTGTACTAGGTACTGACACAGATTGAGGTTGTGCATCAGGTGTCATTTCTATTATATTCACATTCGGATATTGCCTATTATGATCTCCAAACTTTTGCGGTTGTTGTTGCTGTTGCGCATTATAACTTACCTGTCGGTCGTAAGATATGCTCCAATTTTGACCTGGTGGCTGCTGTGGTAAAGCAGAGTTTGAATGAAAGTACTGATCGTTACGAGTCCAACCTTGATGCTGTCTTGGCTCGTAGTTATTATTATTTCTATTTCTGTTTGTGTTTTTGTTATTACCTTTGTATCCGTTGTTACCGTTGTAGTTATTACCGCGGTGCCTTTTGTATGGGTTGCCGCATGAAATGTTATTACTGTTGTAACTATTGTTTGTATTGGAATACGCGTGTTGATTTTGATTTCCGTACTGAGACGGCATGTGAGTTTGCTGTTTTTGTTGTACCGCGTATCCAACTGTGGGCGCGCCAGAATTGTGTTGGCAAGCCTGCATGTTTTGCATACCACTAGTGTAAACATTGTGGCTGCTGTTTTGCCGCGCGAAGCGCTGATCTTCAAGTAACATGTCAACCGAATCTAAAGCTGTTAAAAAATAATCTGAATCGTCATCCGGGATATGTAGGAGTTTTTCTTTAATGTTGAAAGGCAATTTGGTCTTCAACGCACGGAGTATATCTCGCGTTGCGACTGGTTCGTCTAAAAAGTGTCCCATGTTCAAGTATTTTTCAAAATATCTGCGTAAGTTACCATTTTTACTGTTAAAAGTTTCAGGTTCTAAAATTGTCTTCTGAGTCGCTCCTGAACGGATTGCGACCAGAATTTGTTCAGAAAAGCACGCTCAAACTCACTGTACGTGGTACATACGTCAGCTTGACTGTATGCCCAGACAGCTGCATCGCCTTGGATGTAACCGACAATATATGAAATCTTTTTCCGGACACTCCAAGTGCGTGGAAATGCGTTACTAAAAGATTTGAGAAAAATCACCGGATGAATGGTTCGTTTTTCTGGGATAAAAATCTGAAATTGCCTGTGTTTCATTAAGCTTTCGTCTTCCTTTGCATTATGATATGGATTTGTCCCACTGTAATTACTGCTATGTCCAGCTGGCGAGTAATTACGATAATGTTGCTGTGGTTTACCATGATAATAGCTTGTGTTTGTGTTTGCACATCGTGGTATGTGCTGTAGTCGTGGTGTGTTTTGTTCTTGTGTGTTTGTCGTGTGCGGTATGTGTGTGTCATACTCGAATGTATATTGGTTCCTGAACTGTGCATTTTGACTGATATTTTCGTTACATTCAGACTGTGGTCGATCGGTGAATTGTCTGATGGGTGCACTGATCAGCTGTTTGTTATTAGTAATGTATTGCGCTACGGAGTCGTGCACAATTGTTGGTAAATTTTCACGTAAGCATCTATCAAAATGTTTGTCTTTGTTGACTACCCAATCATGAAATTCTTTATTAATATTTTGAAAATGAGCTGTGGCATCAGATTGTAAGATGTCAGTCAGGTGTTGTTCAACATTGTCAAATTTATTCTGTACGTCAGTAATTCGTTTTTCAAGGTTGTCATGTACTGAAGGATATGTTTGAATTTGTTCAGTAAGAACTTCACACGTGACATTAAGGTTTTTTACTTGTG